>NC_091282.1:140286666-142686666 GCF_032444005.1 Ranitomeya imitator
CTGACGGTGCTGGAACCCGGTTACTAAGCTGTAGGTGCCCGCGCTTAAAAGCACTACCAAGGACCGCCTGGCGTTGGCGGAACTCGGATACCCAGGAGGAGGCACCTAAGCCAAAGGCTCAGCCCGGAACCAGCTGACGGTGCTGGAACCAGGTGGTGGACCCGAAGGTCCACAGGAGAGGAGAGAACAGCTAGGCCGCGAGGCAGCCGCAGTTACCGAACCCCAACAGTCCTACAGGGGGAGCTGGGCCTACTGGCACTACAGAACCAGCCTTGACTACCAGTTCACGCAGCCCACATAGGAAGCTCCTAAACTGGAGGCACCCTGGAGTTGGCTAACCCGACCGCACCACGACGAGGCAAGCATAGGTGTCTCAGTGAGCTTGACACAACCCGGAAACAGCTGACGGTGCTGAAACCAGGCTTGGCACGAGGGAGTACCTGTGACAAAAACACTGCCGAGAACCAGCTGGCGGTGCTGGAACCCGGATGCGTTGCCCCAGTGTGCAAGAGCCAATGGCACGACCGAGGACCAGCTGACGGTGCTGGAACCCGGTTACTAAGCTGTAGGTGCCCGCGCTTAAAAGCACTACCAAGGACCGCCTGGCGTTGGGCGGAACTCGGATACCCAGGAGGAGGCACCTAAGCCAAAGGCTCGGCCCGGAACCAGCTGACGGTGCTGGAACCAGGTGGTGGACCCCAAGGTCCACAGGAGAGGAGAGAACAGCTAGGCCGCGAGGCAGCCGCAGTTACCGAACCCCAACAGTCCTACAGGGGGAGCTGGGCCTACTGGCACTACAGAACCAGCCTTGACTACCAGTTCACGCAGCCCACATAGGAAGCTCCTAAACTGGAGGCACCCTGGAGTTGGCTAACCCGACCGCACCACGACGAGGCAAGCATAGGTGTCTCAGTGAGCTTGACACAACCCGGAAACAGCTGACGGTGCTGAAACCAGGCTTGGCACGAGGGAGTACCTGTGACAAGAACACTGCCGAGAACCAGCTGGCGGTGCTGGAACCCGGATGCGTTGCCTTGCCTATTAAAGATTGTCTTCCTAGAGCCCCAACTAGCGGTGTTGGAGCAAAGGGTAAGCAGGGGGAGATGAGTGTAGGCCGAAGCCTGCACTGGAGGCAGCTTTGTGTCTGCGTTGCGTTTGCAGGACACTTTGCCGGCTACACACTGGGGGAACAGCTGGCGTTGCTGAACCCCACTAACACAATGGCGTGTGTTTTTTCTCTGTGCAGCTAGCACTTGCGGGCAAAAACTAGCGATGTTAGAGCCCGTGTTGAAGCAGGAGGAGGAGGAGAGGAGCAGAGTGTAGGCCGAAGCTTAGTTGAACCAATTTCAAAGGAAACCTTTAACCCCCCCCTCAGGTGTTACAAAGTACAAGAGACACACCTTGTGCAGTATTAATGCTGCACAAGTGAAAGGTTGCTCTATTAATTTGTCTACTTGCACACGCTGAATGAAAGACATACACAATTTACCCCATTCTACAGTCAAACTGTAGTGGATGCGTGACTTGGTTTTTTGATGAGACGCAGCACAGGTGTCCAAAATAACGCCTTGGTGCTTGGAGCAGCTTCCTGAGCGTTGTTATTTGCTGTACAGGAGTCTGCGCTCTTGTGTTATCCCTTGGCAATGCCCCTGTTAGCGCTGCCCATCTTATGACATCATTTCATGTTGGCCGGTGCGGTTAACGATGGCCATAAATCCCAGACCCACAGTGTCTTTTCATAAAGCCACACTGCGGTGCTGGGATTCGTGGCCTTGAGCAGTAAATATTTTGGCCGCTCACACACGTCCTTACACCTGCTTCAGACTGGGCGGCCTCTGCTGATCCCTTCTCGCATGCCGCGGCCATGAGGCTGCACAGTCTGAAGAAGGCTGAAGGAGATGAGTTAAGACAGGCGAAGATATGCACTGCTCGTGCCCATCAATCACACCCTCGCAGTCAAAATAATTAAGACAACGAGGAGCATTTTATTCAGGCAGGGCGGACGAACAGGCGCAAGTAGCCAACCAATGATGTCAGAAGACGGGAAGCGCTACCAAGGGGGGTGCTGCGTATCATTAGAAAGGAAAGTCACACCTCAGGGACAGTGGAATGGTCTCAAAGAGACACATTTTGTACGTGTTGAGTTCCACGTGGGCAAGGAGAAAACATCAGCCACCTTGTACAAATGCAGCAGTACTGCTGTACAAGGTGGCTGTTATACATAGAAACACCTGGGGGTGGGGGCCAGGCTCCCTTCAATTTCAGTTCATGTGCCTGCGTGGCGTTTGCAGGTCACGTTGCAAGCTGCACAGCAGGGGAACAGCTGGCGGTGCTGAACCCCACTAACACATTGGCTGGTGTTTTTCTCTGTGCAGCTAGCATTTCCGGGCAAAAACTAGCGGTGTTTGAGCCCAGGGTCAGCAGGAGGAGGAGGAGAGGAGCAAAGTGTAGGCCGAAGCCTGCACTGGTGGCAGCTTTTGGTCGGTTGTGCCAGCGTGGCTTGTGCTGGACACGATGCCGGCTACACAGCGGGGGAACAGCTGGCGTTGCTGAACCCCACTAACACATTGGCTGGTGTTTTTCTCTGTGCAGCTAGCATTTCCGGGCAAAAACTAGCGTTGTTAGAGCCCAGGGTCAGCAGGAGGAGGAGAGGAGCAGAGTGTAGGCCGAAGCCTAGTTGAACCAATTTCAAAGGTTACCTTTAACCCCCCCTCAGGTGTTACAAAGAACAAGAGCCACTCCTTCTGCAGCATTAATGCTGCACAAGTAAAAGGTTGCTCTATTAATTTGTCTACTTGCACAAGCTGAATGCAACACGTAGACTATTTAGCCCATTATACTGTTTAACAGTAGTGGAGGCGTGACTTGTCTTTTTAAAGAAAAGCAGCACAGGTGTCGAAAACAACACCTTTTTGCATGGGCGCAGCTTCCTGAGCGTTGTTAGTTGCTGTACAGGAGTCTGCGCTCTTGTGATCCTTTGGCCATGCGCTGTGAGCGCTTCCTGTCTTATGACCTCATTTCATGTTGGCCGTTGCGGTTAGCGATGGACATGAATCCCAGACCCACAGTGTGTTTTTAAAAAATCACACTGCGGTGCTGGGATTCGTGCCCTGGTGCAGTAAATATGTTTGCCGCTCACACATGTCCTTACACCTGCTTCAGACTGGACGGCCTCATCTGATCCCTTATCGCCTGCCGAGGCCATGAGGACACCCAGTCTGAAGAAGGCGGAAGGAGATGAGTGAACACAGGCAAACATATGCACTGCACATGCCCATCAATCACACCCTCGCTGTCCAAAAAAATAAGACACCGAGGGCCGTTGTTTCGAGCAGGGGAGATGCACAGGCGCAGCCAGCTAACCAATGATGTCAAAAGACGGGCAGCGCTAACAAGGGTGGTGCTGCGTGTCATTACAAAGGAAAGTCACACCTCAGGGACATTGTAATGGTCTCTAATGAGACACATTTTGTACGTGTTGAGTTCCACGTGGGCAAGGAGAAAAAGTCAGCCACCTCGTACAAATGCAGCAGTACTGCTGTACAAGGTGGCTGTTATACATAGAAACACCTGTGGGTGGGGGGCAGGCTCCCTTCAATTTCAGTTCATGTGCCTGCGTGGCGTTTGCAGGTCACGTTGCAAGCTACACAGCAGGGGAACAGCTGGCGTTGCTGAACCCCACTGACACATTGACTGGTGTTTTTCTCTGTGCAGATTGCATGTCCGGGCAAAAACTAGCGGTGTTAGAGCCCAGGGTCAGCAGGAGGAGGAGGAGAGGAGCAAAGTGTAGGCCGAAGCCTGCACTGGTGGCAGCTTTTGGTCGGTTGTGCCAGCGTGGCTTGTGCTGGACACGATGCCGGCTACACAGCGGGGGAACAGCTGGCGGTGCTGAACCCCACTAACACATTGGCTGGTGTTTTTCTCTGTGCAGCTAGCATTTCCGGGCAAAAACTAGCGTTGTTTGAGCCCAGGGTCAGCAGGAGGAGTAGAGGAGCAGAGTGTAGGCCGAAGCCTAGTTGAACCAATTTCAAAGGTTACCTTTAACCCCCCCCCTCAGGTGTTGCAAGGTACAAGAGCCACACCTTGAACAGCATTAATGATGCACAAGTCAAAGGTTGCTCTATTTAATTTTGCTCCTTGCACACGCTGAATTAAACACGTACACTATTTAGCCCATTATACTGTCAAACAGTTGTGGAGGCGTGACTTGTCTTTTTAACGAGACGCAGCACAGGTGTCAAAATTTGCACCTAGGTACTGGGCGCAGATTCCTGAGCGTTGTTATTTGCTGTACAGGAGTCTGCGCTATTGTGTTATCCCTTGGCAATACCCTGTTAGTGCAGGCCGTCTCATGACCTCATTTCATGTTGGCCGGTGCGGTTAACGATGGCCATAAATCCCAGACCCATAGTGGCTTTTCCTAAAGTCACACTGCGGTGCTGGGATTCGTGGCCTTGTGCAGTAAATATGTTCGCCGCTCACACATGTCCTTACACCTGCTTCAGACTGGGCGGCCTCAGCTGATCCCTTATCGCATGCCGCGGCCATGAGGCCGCACAGTCAGAAGAAGGCGGAAGGAGGGGAGTGAAAACAGGGGAACATATGCACTGCTCGTGCCCATCAATCACACCCTCGCAGTCAAAATATATGAGACAACGGGGGGCGTTGTGTCGGGCAGGGGGGACGCACAGGCACAGCCAGCCAACCAATGATGTCAGGAGACGGGCAGCGCTAACAATGGGGGTGCTGCGTGTCATTAAAAAGGAAAGTCACACCTCAGGGACATTGTAATGGTCTGTAATGAGACACATTTTGTACTTGTTGAGTTCCACGTGTGCAAGGAGAAAAAGTCAGCCACCTTGTACAAATGCAGCAGTACTGCTGTACAAGGTGGCTGTTATACATAGAAACACCTGTGGGTGGGGGGCAGGCTCCCTTCAATTTCAGTTCATGTGCCTGCGTGGCGTTTGCAGGTCACGTTGCAAGCTACACAGCAGGGGAACAGCTGGCGTTGCTGAACCCCACTGACACATTGACTGGTGTTTTTCTCTGTGCACATTGCATGTCCGGGCAAAAACTAGCGGTGTTAGAGCCCAGGGTCAGCAGGAGGAGGAGGAGAGGAGCAAAGTGTAGGCCGCAGCCTGCACTGGTGGCAGCTTTTGTTCTGTTGTGCCAGCGTGGCTTGTGCTGGACACGTTGCCGACTACACAGCAGGGGAACAGCTGGCGGTGCTGAACCCCACTAACACATTGGCTGGTGTTTTTCTCTGTGCAGCTAGCATTTCCGGGCAGAAACTGGCGTTGTTTGAGCCCAGGGTCAGCAGGAGGAGTAGAGGAGCAGAGTGTAGGCCGAAGCCTAGTTGAACCAATTTCAAAGGTTACCTTTAACCCCCCCCTCAGGTGTTGCAAGGTACAAGAGCCACACCTTGAACAGCATTAATGATGCACAAGTCAAAGGTTGCTCTATTTAATTTTGCTCCTTGCACACGCTGAATTAAACACGTACACTATTTAGCCCATTATACTGTCAAACAGTTGTGGAGGCGTGACTTGTCTTTTTAACGAGACGCAGCACAGGTGTCAAAATTTGCACCTAGGTACTGGGCGCAGATTCCTGAGCGTTGTTATTTGCTGTACAGGAGTCTGCGCTCTTGTGTTATCCCTTGGCAATACCCTGTTAGTGCAGGCCGTCTCATGACCTCATTTCATGTTGGCCGGTGCGGTTAACGATGGCCATAAATCCCAGACCCACAGTGGCTTTTCCTAAAGTCACACTGCGGTGCTGGGATTCGTGGCCTTGTGCAGTAAATATGATCGCCGCTCACACATGTCCTTACACCTGCTTCAGACTGGGCGGCCTCAGCTGATCCCTTATCGCATGCCGCGGCCATGAGGCCGCACAGTCAGAAGAAGGCGGAAGGAGGGGAGTGAAAACAGGGGAACATATGCACTGCTCGTGCCCATCAATCACACCCTCGCAGTCAAAATATATGAGACAACGGGGGGCGTTGTGTCGGGCAGGGGGGACGCACAGGCACAGCCAGCCAACCAATGATGTCAGGAGACGGGCAGCGCTAACAATGGGGGTGCTGCGTGTCATTACAAAGGAAAGTCACACCTCAGGGACATTGTAATGGTCTCTAATGAGACACATTTTGTACGTGTTGAGTTCCACGTGGGCAAGGAGAAAAAGTCAGCCACCTCGTACAAATGCAGCAGTACTGCTGTACAAGGTGGCTGATATACATAGAAACACCTGTGGGTGGGGGGCAGGCTCCCTTCAATTTCAGTTCATGTGCCTGCGTGGCGTTTGCAGGTCACGTTGCAAGCTACACAGCAGGGGAACAGCTGGCGTTGCTGAACCCCACTAACACATTGGCTGGTGTTTTTCTCTGTGCAGCTAGCATGTCCGGGCAGAAACTGGCGTTGTTTGAGCCCAGGGTCAGCAGGAGGAGGAGAGGAGCAAAGTGTAGGCCGAAGCCTGCACTGGTGGCAGCTTTTGGTCGGTTGTGCCAGCGTGGCTTGTGCTGGACACGTTGCCGACTACACAGCAGGGGAACAGCTGGCGGTGCTGAACCCCACTAACACATTGGCTGGTGTTTTTCTCTGTGCAGCTAGCATTTCCGGGCAGAAACTGGCGTTGTTTGAGCCCAGGGTCAGCAGGAGGAGTAGAGGAGCAGAGTGTAGGCCGAAGCCTAGTTGAACCAATTTCAAAGGTTACCTTTAACCCCCCCCTCAGGTGTTGCAAGGTACAAGAGCCACACCTTGAACAGCATTAATGATGCACAAGTCAAAGGTTGCTCTATTTAATTTTGCTCCTTGCACACGCTGAATTAAACACGTACACTATTTAGCCCATTATACTGTCAAACAGTTGTGGAGGCGTGACTTGTCTTTTTAACGAGACGCAGCACAGGTGTCAAAATTTGCACCTAGGTACTGGGCGCAGATTCCTGAGCGTTGTTATTTGCTGTACAGGAGTCTGCGCTCTTGTGTTATCCCTTGGCAATACCCTGTTAGTGCAGGCCGTCTCATGACCTCATTTCATGTTGGCCGGTGCGGTTAACGATGGCCATAAATCCCAGACCCACAGTGGCTTTTCCTAAAGTCACACTGCGGTGCTGGGATTCGTGGCCTTGTGCAGTAAATATGATCGCCGCTCACACATGTCCTTACACCTGCTTCAGACTGGGCGGCCTCAGCTGATCCCTTATCGCATGCCGCGGCCATGAGGCCGCACAGTCAGAAGAAGGCGGAAGGAGGGGAGTGAAAACAGGGGAACATATGCACTGCTCGTGCCCATCAATCACACCCTCGCAGTCAAAATATATGAGACAACGGGGGGCGTTGTGTCGGGCAGGGGGGACGCACAGGCACAGCCAGCCAACCAATGATGTCAGGAGACGGGCAGCGCTAACAATGGGGGTGCTGCGTGTCATTACAAAGGAAAGTCACACCTCAGGGACATTGTAATGGTCTCTAATGAGACACATTTTGTACGTGTTGAGTTCCACGTGGGCAAGGAGAAAAAGTCAGCCACCTCGTACAAATGCAGCAGTACTGCTGTACAAGGTGGCTGATATACATAGAAACACCTGTGGGTGGGGGGCAGGCTCCCTTCAATTTCAGTTCATGTGCCTGCGTGGCGTTTGCAGGTCACGTTGCAAGCTACACAGCAGGGGAACAGCTGGCGTTGCTGAACCCCACTAACACATTGGCTGGTGTTTTTCTCTGTGCAGCTAGCATGTCCGGGCAGAAACTGGCGTTGTTTGAGCCCAGGGTCAGCAGGAGGAGGAGAGGAGCAAAGTGTAGGCCGAAGCCTGCACTGGTGGCAGCTTTTGGTCGGTTGTGCCAGCGTGGCTTGTGCTGGACACGTTGCCGACTACACAGCAGGGGAACAGCTGGCGGTGCTGAACCCCACTAACACATTGGCTGGTGTTTTTCTCTGTGCAGCTAGCATTTCCGGGCAAAAACTAGCGGTGTTTGAGCCCAGGGTCAGCAGGAGGAGTAGAGGAGCAGAGTGTAGGCCGAAGCCTAGTTGAACCAATTTCAAAGGTTACCTTTAACCCCCCCCTCAGGTGTTGCAAGGTACAAGAGCCACACCTTGTGCAGCATTAATGCTGCACAAGTAAAAGGTTGCTCTATTTGTTTTGCTCCTTGCACACGCTGACTAAAACACGTACACTATTTAGCCCATTATACTGTCAAACAGTTGTGGAGGCGTGACTTGTCTTTTTAACGAGACGGAGCACAGGTGTCAAAATTTGCACCTAGGTACTGGGCGCAGATTCCTGAGCGTTCTTATTTGCTGTACAGGAGTCTGCGCTATTGTGATCCCTTGGCCATGCGCTGTGAGCGCTTCCTGTCTTCTGACCTCATTTCATGTCGGCCGTTGCGGTTAGCGATGGACATGAATCCCAGACCCACAGTGTGTTTTTAAAAAATCACACTGCGGTGCTGGGATTCGTGCCCTGGTGCACTAAATATGTTTGCCGCTCACACATGTCCTTACACCTGCTTCAGACTGGGCGGCCTCATCTGATCCCTTATCGCCTGCCGCGGCCATGAGGACACCCAGTCTGAAGAAGGCGGAAGGAGATGAGTGAACACAGGCAAACATATGCACTGCACATGCCCATCAATCACACCCTCGCTGTCCAAAAAAATAAGACACCGAGGGCCGTTGTTTCGAGCAGGGGAGATGCACAGGCGCAGCCAGCTAACCAATGATGTCAAAAGACGGGCAGCGCTAACAAGGGTGGTGCTGCGTGTCATTACAAAGGAAAGTCACACCTCAGGGACATTGTAATGGTCTCTAATGAGACACATTTTGTACGTGTTGAGTTCCACGTGGGCAAGGAGAAACAGTCAGCCACCTCGTACAAATGCAGCAGTACTGCTGTACAAGGTGGCTGATATACATAGAAACACCTGTGGGTGGGGGGCAGGCTCCCTTCAATTTCAGTTCATGTGCCTGCGTGGCGTTTGCAGGTCACGTTGCAAGCTACACAGCAGGGGAACAGCTGGCGTTGCTGAACCCCACTGACACATTGACTGGTGTTTTTCTCTGTGCAGATTGCATGTCCGGGCAAAAACTAGCGGTGTTAGAGCCCAGGGTCAGCAGGAGGAGGAGGAGAGGAGCAAAGTGTAGGCCGAAGCCTGCACTGGTGGCAGCTTTTGGTCGGTTGTGCCAGCGTGGCTTGTGCTGGACACGATGCCGGCTACACAGCGGGGGAACAGCAGGCGGTGCTGAACCCCACTAACACATTGGCTGGTGTTTTTCTCTGTGCAGCTAGCATGTCCGGGCAGAAACTGGCGTTGTTTGAGCCCAGGGTCAGCAGGAGGAGGAGAGGAGCAAAGTGTAGGCCGAAGCCTGCACTGGTGGCAGCTTTTGGTCGGTTGTGCCAGCGTGGCTTGTGCTGGACACGTTGCCGACTACACAGCAGGGGAACAGCTGGCGGTGCTGAACCCCACTAACACATTGGCTGGTGTTTTTCTCTGTGCAGCTAGCATTTCCGGGCAAAAACTAGCGGTGTTTGAGCCCAGGGTCAGCAGGAGGAGTAGAGAAGCAGAGTGTAGGCCGAAGCCTAGTTGAACCAATTTCAAAGGTTACCTTTAACCCCCCCCTCAGGTGTTGCAAGGTACAAGAGCCACACCTTGTGCAGCATTAATGCTGCACAAGTAAAAGGTTGCTCTATTTGTTTTGCTCCTTGCACACGCTGACTAAAACACGTACACTATTTAGCCCATTATACTGTCAAACAGTTGTGGAGGCGTGACTTGTCTTTTTAACGAGACGCAGCACAGGTGTAAAAATTTGCACCTAGGTACTGGGCGCAGATTCCTGAGCGTTGTTATTTGCTGTACAGGAGTCTGCGCTATTGTGATCCCTTGGCCATGCGCTGTGAGCGCTTCCTGTCTTCTGACCTCATTTCATGTCGGCCGTTGCGGTTAGCGATGGACATGAATCCCAGACCCACAGTGTGTTTTCAAAAAATCACACTGCGTGGCTGGGATTCGTGGCCTTGTGCAGTAAATAGGTTGGCCGCTTACACATGTCCTTACACCTGCTCCAGACTGGGCGGCCTCAGCTGATCCCTTATCGCCTACCACGGCCAGGAGGCCGCACAGTCTGAAGAAGGCGGAAGGAGATGAGTTAAGACAGGCGAACATATGCACTGCTCGTGCCCATAAACCACACCCTCGCTGACAAAATAAATATGACAACGAGGGGCGTTGTTTCTAGCAGGGCGGATGCACAGGCGCAGCCAGCTAACCATGATGACAAAAGACGGGAAACGCTACCAAGGGGGGTGCTGCGTATCATTACAAAGGAAAGTCACACCTCAGGGACAGTGGAATGGTCTCAATGAGACACATTTTGTACGTGTTGAGTTCCACGTGGGCAAGGAGAAAAAGTCAGCCACCTTGTACAAATGCAGCAGTACTGCTGTACTAGGTGGCTGTTATACATAGAAACACCTGGGGGGGTGGGGCCAGGTTCCCTTTTAATTTCAGTTCCTGTGCCTGCATGGCGTTTGCAGGTCACGTTGCCGGCTACACAGCAGGGGAACAGCTGGCGTTGCTGAACCCCACTAACACATTGGCTGGTGTTTTTCTCTGTGCAGCTAGCACTTCCGGGCAAAAACTAGCGGTGTTTGAGCCCAGGGTCAGCAGGAGGAGGAGAGGAGCAGAGTGTAGGCCGAAGCCTGCACTGGTGGCAGCTTTTGTTCTGTTGTGCCAGCGTGGCTTGTGCTGGACACGTTGCCGACTACACAGCAGGGGAACAGCTGGCGGTGCTGAACCCCACTGACACATCACCTAGTGTTTTTTTCTGTGTAGACAACACTTCCAGGTGGCAACTGACAGTGTTGAAACCCAGGGAATCAAAGAGGAGCAGAGTGTAGGCCGAAGCCTGCAGTGGAGCAAGTTGAAAGGGAACCTTTAACCCCCCCCCCCAGGCATTTGTTGCTGAAAGAGCCATCTTGTACAGCAGTAATACTGCACATGGAAAATGGTGGCTCCGAAAATTATGCTCCTTGCAAACGCTGAAGTACACACTCATATAATGTGTCCCCTCACACCGTCAAACCATCCCGGAAGTGGGACTTTCCTTTGTAATGTGACACAGCACAGCCGTCATTCCAACCCCCTTGGTGCCGGGCACCACCTCCTCAACGTTGTTTGGTTCTGTCACGGAGCCCGCACTGTAATGTTATCCCTTGGCCATGCACAGTTAGCGGTGCCCGTCTTCTGACATCATGTAGGTGTCAGGCTGGCAGTGCCTGTGCGTCCAAGCTGCCCGAGATCCAACCTTGCAGTGTCATCTAATGTAGTCCCACTGCGGGCCAGGGATCCATGGGCATGCGCAGTGCATATCATCGCCTCTCACTCACCTCCTTCCTGCTTCTTCAGACTGTGCGGCGTCACGGCCGTGGCATGCTATTAGGGATCAGCTGACGCCGCCTAGTCTGAAGAAGCGTGAAGAAGGGGAGTGAGAGGCTAGTATATGCACTGCGCATGGCCATGGATACCAGGCCCACTGTGGGATCACATTAGACGACACTGCGAGGTGTGATTTCGGGCAGCGTGGACGCACAGGCGCAGCCAGGACGACAACAAATGATGTCAGAGGACGGGCAGCGCAAACTGTGCATGGCCAAGGGATAACATAACAGCGCAGGGTCCATGACGGAATCAAACAACGCTAAGGAGGCAGCGCACGGTGCCAAGGGGGTAGCAATGACGGCTGTGCTGTGTCACATTACAAAGGAAAGTCCCACCTCCGGGACGGTTGGACGGTGTGAGGGGACACATTACATGAGTGTGTAGTTCAGCGTTTGCAAGGAGCATAATTTCAAGAGCGACCTTT
The DNA here is from genome assembly GCF_032444005.1 of Ranitomeya imitator. Lineage (NCBI taxonomy): Eukaryota > Metazoa > Chordata > Amphibia > Anura > Dendrobatidae > Ranitomeya > Ranitomeya imitator. Next base: position 140,298,538 of record NC_091282.1, read on the forward strand.
CCCTTGTGCAGTATTAGTGCTGCACATGGTGGCTCTTTCAGTAACAAACGCCTAGGGGGGGGGGGGGGACAGGTCCCCTTACATTTTAGTTGTGCCAGCGTGGCGGTCGCATGACACGTTGCCGGATACACAGCTGGGGATCAGCTGACGTTACTGAACCCCAATAACAGAGGAGCGACTGTTGACTGTGCACACAGCACTTCCAGGCACCAACTGGCGGTGTTAGAGCCCAGGGACAGCAGGAGGAGCAGATTGGAGGTATTGCCGCACACACAGCTGGGGATCAGCTGACGTTACTGAACCCCAATAACAGAGGAGCGACTGTTGACTGTGCACACAGCACTTCCAGGCACCAACTGGCGGTGTTAGAGCCCAGGGACAGCAGGAGGAGCAGAGGAACAGAGTGTAGGCCGAAGCCTGATTGGAGCAAGTTGAAAGGAAACCTTTAACCCCCCCCCCCAAGACGTTTGTAGCTGAAAGAGCCATGTTGTGCAGCACTAAGGATGCAAAAGGAAAAGGTTGCTCTTTTAATTATGCTCCTTGCAAACACCGAAGTAAACACTAAAAATGTGTCCCTTTATACCGTTAAACCGTTCCGGAGGTGCGAATTTCCTTCGTAATGGGACACAGCACAGCTGTCATTCCTATCCCCTTGATGCCGTGCGCTGCCTCCTCAGCGTTGTTTTAAGCTGCCACGGAGCCTGCGCTGTTCTGTTAGCCCTTGGCCATGCCCAATTAGCGCTGCCTGTCTTCTGACATAATTTGGTGTCAGGCTGTCAGTGCCTGTGCGTCCACGCTGCTCCAGATCCCACCTCGCAGTCTCATCTAACGTAATCCCACTGCGGGCCTTGGAACCATGGGCATGCACAGTGCATAACCTCGACTCTCACTCCCCTCCTTCCCTCTTCTTCAGACTGTGCGGTGTCACGGCCGTGGCATGCTAGGGATCAGCTGACGGCGCACAGTCTAAAGAAGGCGGAGGGAAATGAGCGAGAGCCCGAGGGGAAGATATGCACTGCGCATGCCCATGGATCCCAGGCCCGCAGTGTGACTCAATCAGAAGACACTGCGAGGCGGGATCTCGGGCAGCGCGGCCGCACAGGCGCAGCCAGCCTGACACCAAATTATGTCAGAAGACAGGCAGCGCAAATAGGGCATGCCCAAGGGATAACAGAACAGCGCAGGCTCCGTGACAGCTTAAAACAACGCTGAGGAGGCAGCGCATGGCACCAAGGGGGTAGGAATGACGGCTGTGCTGCGTCACATTACGAAGGAAAGTCCCAGCTCCGGGACGGTATAACGGTATCAGTGAACACATTTTATAAGTGTTAAGTTCTGCGTGTGCAAAGAGCTAAAAAAAAAGAGCTACCTTTTCCTTGTGCAGCATTACTGCTGCACAAGATGGCTCTTTCAGTAACAAACGACGGGGGGGGGGGGGACAGGTTCCCTTACATTTAGGTTGTTGTGCCAGCGTGGCGGTCGCAGGACACATTGCCGGCTACACAGCTGGGGATCAGCTGACGTTACTGAAACCCAATAACACTGGGTCGTATGTTTTTACTGTGCAGCCTGCACTTCTGAGCCGCAACTGGCGGTGTTGGAGCCCAGGAATAGCAGTTCAGGTGGTAGAAAGATGAACACAGCAGGAGACCTGGATGACACCCAATTACTTAATCAGGCAGAGGAGTGGCAAATTCCTGCGAGATCCAGGCCTGGTTCATTTTCAGGAAAGTAAGCCGGTCAACGTTATCGGAGGATAGTCGCATGCGACGGTCTGTTAGTACACCACCTGCGGCACTAAAGACACGTTCCGATAAGACACTAGCCGCAGGGCAAGCCAGCACCTCCAATGCATACTGGCTTAGCTCTGGCCATGTATCCAGCTTAGAGACCCAAAACTTGAACGGGGAAGAGCCGTCTGGGAGTACAGTAAGAGGGCAAGCCATGTAGTCTGTCACCATCTGACGGAACCGTTGCCTCCTGCTGACTGGAGCCGCCGGTGATGGTGTAGACATTTGGGGCGGGCACACAAAAGTGTGCCAGAGTTGTGCCATACTGGGCTTGCCTTGGGCAGAGGCACTGCTTCTGCTCCCTCTTTGGGCAGAGCCTCCCCCACTGCCTCGACGCACTGAGCTGCTTTGTAAAGCACTAGCAGCACTCCTCTCAGTTGGACAGGAGAAGATGATGGAATTCACCAGTGTGTCGTGGTACTCCCGCAATTTACGCTCCCGGGTCAACGCAGGGATGAGGTTTTGGACGTTGTCCCGGTAGCGAGGATCGAGGAGGGTGAACACCCAATAATCAGGCATGTTGAGAATGTGGTCGATGCGGCGGTCGTTTCTCAGGCACTGCAGCATGAAATCCACCATGTGCTGCAGAGTGCCAACCGGCCCAGAAACGCTGTCCCCTGCTTGAGACATGATCTCTGCCCGCTCGTCATCACCCCACCCTCGCTGTACACACTGACCACTGGACAATTGTGTCGCTCCCTCCTCTGGACGGAGCTCTTCCTCCTCCATTGACTCCTCCTCATCCTCCTCACAAATTGGCCCCTGCGTACCCCTTTGTGAGGAACCACGTGGCGCTGACTCTCCAGAAGCTGATGGAAAAGGTGACTCCTCATCCTCCACCTCTTCCACCACATCATCCCTTAACCCTTGCAAAGTTTGCTGAAGCAGGCAGATAAGGGGGACAGTCATGCTGACTAGTGCATCATCTGCACTTGCCATCCGCGTGGAATAATCAAAAGGACGCAAAACCTGGCAGACGTCCTTCATAGTGGCCCACTCTGTGGTTGTGAAGTCTGATCGGCGCTGACTGCGACTTCTTTGCGCCTGATGCAGCTGGTACTCCATAACTGCTTGCTGCTGCTCACACAACCGCTCCAACATATGTAACGTGGAATTCCACCGGGTAGGTAGGTCACATATGATGCGGTGTTCCGGAAGGCGGAATCGGCGCTGCAGAGCAGCAATGCGGGATCTGGCCAAGCTGGAACGCCGCAAGTGAGCACACTCTAGGCGGACCTTGTGCAGCAGGGCATCAAGATCCGGATAGTCCCTCAGAAAACTCTGCACAACCAAATTGAGCACATGTGCCAGACATGGGATGTGAGTGAGGTTGCCAAGGGCCAAAGCTGCCACCAGATTTCGGCCATTGTCACACACTACCATGCCTGGCTGGAGATTCGCTGGCAGTAACCACACATCGCTCTCCTGCTTTATGGCATTCCAGAGCTCCTGCGCTGTGTGGCTTCGATGCCCCAATGAAACTAGTTTCAAGACGGCCTGCTGACGTTTGGCCACGGCTGTGCTCATGTCGGTCATAGGTAAACGTTCACGGGTCCATGTGGGGGTGGACTGTGACGGATCCTGCAGAGAGGAATCAGAGGAACTGGTGTAAGAGGAGGAGTCGATGCGTACAGACTGGATTCCTGCAATCCTTGGAGTGGGCAGGACACGTCCTGCGCCACTCGCACGATCTGTACCTGGCTCAACAACATTAACCCAATGGGCAGTGAGGGAAACATATCGCCCCTGTCCATGCTGACTGGTCCACGCATCGGTGGTGAGGTGGACCTTGCTACTGACGGCGTTCAGTAGCGCATGTTTTATGTTTGCCTCAACATGCCTGTGCAGGGCAGGGACAGCCTGCCTGCTGAAGTAAAAGCGGCTGGGCACCTTGTACTGTGGGACTGCCAATGCCATCAAGTCACGGAAGCTGTCAGTCTCCACCAGCCTGAACGAGAGCATTTCCAGGGACAACAGTTTGGCAATGCCTGCATTCAGAGCCTGTGCTCGGGGGTGGTTGGCCGAGAATGCCCGCCTTTTCTCCCATGCCTGTACTACCGATGGCTGTAGAGTAGACTGGGAGTGTGAGGATGACTGGGAAGGTGGTGCTGTGGGTGGAATTACACAAGGTCTCTGGGAGGAAGCCAAACCAGCTGTGCGTGAGCTGGAGGAAGAGGCAACACGAGCTGAAGAGGTGGTAGCTGCCGCTGTTGGTTGGCCTACATCTTCAGTGTGTTTCTGTAACTCCACCGCGTGCCTGGTCCGCACATGTTTCCACATATTTGTGGTATTGAGGTTGCTGACATTTTTCCCTCTTTTTACTTTATGATGACACAGCTTGCATTTGACAAAACAAATGTCATCTGCAACTGTGTCAAAAAAGGACCAGGCACTGCAAGTCTTGGGAGCGCCCTTTTTGGCTTTGGAAAGAGACAGGCTCCTAACGGGTGCCAAAGTGGAGGCTACAGGCTCCGCAGTCTTCCCCCTCCCTCTCCCTCTTTGGCCCGTAAGAGGAAGCTCTTCCTCTGAGCTGCTCCCACCACCTTCCTGTTCCTCACGCCACGATGGGTCAAGGACCTCATCATCTCCACTACCCTCTGCCACCAACTGCTCCTCCTGGGTAGTCTCAGCAGCACAGTACGCACGAGAAAGCGGCACCTGAGTTTCATCATCAGATGCGTACTGCGCTGTGGTCACCGGAGGCACTGGCCCACCTGCCTCTTCAGAGTCAGAGAGATAAAGCTTTTGGGCATCACTGCACACTGCCTCTTCTTCCATTTCTCCAATGCTGCTTGGCTGGCCCCCTGTTTCCAAGCCAAGAGATTCAGAGAACAGAAGTAGAGACGGCTCCTGTCCTGGGCTCTCTGACTGCCTGGCCAATTTGGCAGGTGGTGAAGAGACAGATGGCTGCTCTCCAGTGCTCTGTGCCTGAGAGGATGTGGCACTAACTGAAGTCGATGCCGAGGCGTTAGCTGCCATCCACCCGACAACGGCTTCAATTTGGTCTTCACGCAGCAGCGGTGCACGGCGCTCTCCGACAAAGCTGCGCATGAAGGACTGTTCCCTGCTGAAACTGAGTGACGACGAGTCACCGGCGCCCGCAGCAGGCACAGAATCACCACGTCCTCTCCCTGCTCCTCTCCCTGCTCCGCGCCCACGCCCACGTGCCTTACTCCCTGCCCTCTTCATCTTGGTTGACAGATAAAGATAAGCAGAAAAGTACTAAGGCCTTAGTGTGCTTATTCCTGTAATGCTCCTCCTAACAGGTGTAAGAAACACTAATGTTGTAAATTGTGGACTAAACTTTATTATTTTTCAAATGTGGCCTACACAAGTGTAAGTTGTGTTTGGTGAACTTAACCTTTTTTTTGGTGCAGATCGGGCTACAGAGCTAGTTTAAATCACACGGAGACCGTGCAGACAGCCGTAAACGGCGCTGCAAGGCCAAGAAACCCTCCTCTAGGTTATCCTATATAGTGTTTTTCCACTATTTAGCTGGATACAAGTGGAAAGACACTAATAGGAATTTTTTTTTTCAAATTTTAAACTGGCTGCACTATTTGAAAAAAAGGAAATTGTTTTTCAAGGTATGAGGCAGTAACGCACCCTGAGCTGAATCCAACCGGCTATGGCTGCACACAGACTACAGGGCGAGCTGGGCTCACACGGAGACCGTGCAGACAGCCGTAAACGGCGCTGCAAGGCCAAAAAACCCTCCTCTAGGTTATCCTATATAGTGTTTTTCCACTATTTAGCTGGATACGAGTGGAAAGACACTAATAGGAATTTTTTTTTTCAAATTTTAAACAGGCTGCACTATTTGAAAAAAAGGAAAATTTTTCTCAAGGTATGAGCCAGTAACGAACCCTGAGCTGAATCCAACCGGCTATGGCTGCACACAGACTACAGGGCGAGCTGGGCTCACACGGAGACCGTGCAGACAGCCGTAAACGGCGCTGCAAGGCCAAAAAACCCTCCTCTAGGTTATCCTATATAGTGTTTTTCCACTATTTAGCTGGATACGAGTGGAAAGACACTAATAGGAATTTTTTTTTTCAAATTTTAAACAGGCTGCACTATTTGAAAAAAAGGAAAATTTTTCTCAAGGTATGAGCCAGTAACGAACCCTGAGCTGAATCCAACCGGCTATGGCTGCACACAGACTACAGGGCGAGCTGGGCTCACACGGAGACCGTGCAGACAGCCGTAAACGGCGCTGCAAGGCCAAAAAACCCTCCTCTAGGTTATCCTATATAGTGTTTTTCCACTATTTAGCTGGATACGAGTGGAAAGACACTAATAGGAATTTTTTTTTTCAAATTTTAAACAGGCTGCACTATTTGAAAAAAAGGAAAATTTTTCTCAAGGTATGAGCCAGTAACGAACCCTGAGCTGAATCCAACCGGCTATGGCTGCACACAGACTACAGGGCGAGCTGGGCTCACACGGAGACCGTGCAGACAGCCGTAAACGGCGCTGCAAGGCCCAAAAACCCCCCTCTAGGTTATCCTATGTAGTGTTTTTCCACAATAGAGCTGGAGACTGGTGGAAAAACACTAATAGGAAATTTGAGAAAAAATGTGCAGCAGGCTGCACTAAGAGCAAAAAAGAACAACTGTGTGAGGCAGTGTGAACCCCCCCTGAGCTGAATACAACCGGGTATATGGCTGCACACAGACTACAGAGTGAGCTGCACACACACACACACACAGAGACCTTGCAGAACGCTGTTAAAACAGCGCTGCAAGGCAAGAGCAAGGTGAACAGTGAAGAACACACAGCGTTTTGCTAAATTAGCCTTTGGAAAGGAAAATAAAGCAATTAGCTAGCTCAACTGGCCCTCAGTTAGAACACAGCGTCCTGTCCCTAACTGAAATCACAGCAGAGTGAGCGCAAAATGGCGGCAGCGCTTTTTTATAGTGCAGAGTGACATCATTTCAGCAGCCAATCCAAGCCTTGCCAGTACTTACATGCCCACCATGCTAAACAGGATGTGCCCACACTTTCATTCATTCCTCATTGGCTGCTGCGTTCAATTTGAATTCTGGGAACTTCCGATTCCGGTATCCGATACGCGGGAAGTATCGGAATTCGGTATCGGAATTCCGATACCGCAAATATCGGCCGATACCCGATACTTGCGGTATCGGAATGCTCAACACTAGTCATTATACATTGTTGGAGCCTTCAGTTTAGGGGCTACTAAGGAGTCAGTATAGTGTATGGCTGGTACTATACAGTGAGGGGGCATTATACTGTCCGGCTGCCATCACAATAGCAGTATTTGGTCAGTATTTTACATCAGTATTTGTAAGCCAAAACCAGGAGTGGAACAATAAGAGGAAAAGTATAATAGAAACATATTCACCACTTCTGCATTTATCACCCACTCCTGGTTTTGGCTTACAAATACTGATGTAAAATACTGACCAAATACTGCTAGTGTGACAGCAGCCTGTATAAGAGAGCATCTCTGTATAAGGGGAGCTTTACAGGGGGGAGACTCGGGACATTATTAAATGTAAAGTGGGCACTTATTTTGATAGGGGAACTCAGGTTATTGTGACTATCAAAGAGGCACACAGGGCAATATTACTTTCTAGGAGGCAAAATATTGGCACTATTTTCTAGGGCATTTGCACCCGACATTACTATATTTATAGAGAGTTGCTTTAGAATTTAGAAGGCACAGAGAACCACATAGCAAGTGCAGTAATAGGGACAGATACGGCAGCAGCGGCTCAGTATAGGGGTATCAGGTGCAGTAATAGGGACACATAGAGCAGCAGTGGCTCAGTATTGGGGTATCAGGGATAGTAATAGGGACACATATGGCAGCAGCGGCTCAGTATAGGGGTATCAGGTGCAGTAATAGGGACACATAGAGCAGCAGCAGCTCAGTATTGGGGTATCAGGGGTAGTAATAGGGACACATACGGCAGCAGCGGCTCAGTATACTGGTATCAGGTGCAGTAATAGGGACACATAGAGCAGCAGCGGCTCAGTATTGGGGTATCAGGGGTAGTAATAGGGACACATAGAGCAGCAGTGGCTCAGTATTGGGGTATCAGCAGGATGAGGAGTTTGTGCAGGTTGGGAATAGATGGTGATGGGGCTGGAATGTGAGAAGTGAAACGTGTCTTTGTTGTATTCTCTGCAGATGAGTCCTGGGTGGAACAAGTTGTTATATCGGTCTGGGCCAGATGGAAAAGATGGGAAAAGTGATGACTCCATCAGAAAGGACGTCAGTGGTAACTGTGCTGTGATCTCTTATATGTTCTGTAGGGCTGGTATCTACCACTGACCATAAGGCGGTAATATCAATATTGGTCTTTATATAGAGATTATCTTCAGTAACAGCGCGGTCATCTGCTGAGGTTCTCCTCCAGTATTAGGGCACGTCACCGAGTTGTAATGAAGGTTACCTGGTTAGTGGCCCACTCAGAAGTTTCGCCCCCCTTATCCAAAACCCTAGCTACGCATTTGAAGATGACACTGTATTAGAAAGTATCTAGGATGACAAAAAAACAGCACACTGGCAAAAAAAGGACACGGTTATATGACAAGACAAGAATCTGCATAACTAATCACATGGTAAATAGTTGCAAGTCAATTTTTTGTATGAGGTTGTCTTTAAAGTGATGGCAGTCTTACAATCAAAGCAGAAGTGGATAATGAGAGATGGAGCTTGAAAGACAAAAGTTCAAAATATTGTTACCCTTTTTGTCTTCACTGTATACAAAAATATCAAAAATGTGATAAGCATATATGTAAAAAACACACACTTAAAAATACAAAGAAAAAAATGAAAGTAGCTTATTTTATTTAATTGTGCTATAAGTTCAAAAATGCTGCAGAAAATCTACAACAACAAAAAACCACCAAAAACTCTTAGCGGGATCATAGCCTAGAGTGTAGGGCTATATAAGTGGCCTGTAGTTCCATTGCACAGGGTTAAACTCTAAGGCCACATTCACACGTTCAACATTTGGTCAGTGTTTTACATCAATATTTGATCAGAGTCACCTTGTCAATGGTGGGAAGGCTTTCATGCTATTTTTGATCAAACACAGTATTACTAAGAACTCTGTGCTATTTAAATGCACGTTTGCTTTTTACTTATTTAGTTACAGCAGGGTTTTTGCTCATTTTGTTTCTTGTAGGTTTTGTGTGTTTTATAACCAATGTGAACATGAGTTTACATTTGTGCTCAAAGGTTTACATACCCCGGCAGAATTTTTGCTTTTTTGGCCTTTTTTCATAGATTATAAATGATAACACCAAACCATTTTCTCCACTCATGGTTAGTGGTTGGGTGAAGCCATTTATTGCCAAACTACTGTGTTGTCTCCTTTTAAATCATAATGACAACCCAAAACATCCAAATGACAGTTCACATACCTTGGTGATTTTGGCCTGATAACATGCACAGAAGTTGGCATAAATGGGTTTGAATGGCTACTAAAGGTAACATCCTCACCTGTGACCTGTTTGCCTGTAATCAGTGTGTGTGCAAAAAAGCTGGGTGAGTTTCTGGAATCCAGATTCTTGCATCTTTCATCCAGCTACTGACGTTTCTGTTTTGTGAGTCATGGGGAAAGCAAAAGAATTGTCAACGGATCTATGGGAAAAGGTGATTGAACTGTATAAAACAGGAAAGGGATACAAAAAGATATCCAAGGAATTGATAATGCCAGTCAACAGCATTCAAACTGTGATTAACAAATGGAAAATCAGGGGTTCTGTTAAACAAAACCACGGTCAGGTAGATCAACAAAAATGTCGTCCACCACTGCCATGGAAATTGTTTGGGAAGAAAATAAAAACTCACAAATCACATCAGCTGAGATACAGGGCTCTCTGAAAATCAGTGGTGTGGTTGTTTCAAGATGCACAGTAAGGAGGCACTTGAAGAAAAATGGGCTGCATGGTTGAGTCGCCAGATGAAAGCCATTACTGCACAGATGCCACTAAGTATCTTGCTACAATACATAAAACAGCCTCAAAACTTTTGGAACAAGGTAATTTGGAGTGATAAGACCAAATTGAACTTTTTGGCCACTACCATAAATGTTACATTTGGAGAGAGGTCAACAAGGCCCATGATGAAAGGAACCCCATTCCTACTGTTAAGCATGGAGGTGGATCACTGATGTTTTGGGGGATGTGTGAGCTACAAAGGCACAAGAAACTTGTCAACAGTTGAAGGAAAGATGAAAGCAACATGTTATCAGCAAATACTGGAGGCAAATTTGTAATCAGTCCAGATGCTGCGCATGGGATATACTTGGAAGTTCCAACATGATAACGATCCAAAACACAAGGCCAAGTTGACCTGTCATTGGCTACAGCAGAACAAAGTGAAGGTTCTGGAATGGCCATCTCAGTCTCCTGACCTCAATATCATTGAGTCACTCTGGGAAGATCTCAAGCGCGCAGTTCATGCTAGACAGTCCAGGAATTTAGAGAAGCTGGAGATTTTTTGCAAGAAGAGTGTGCAGCTTTACCATCTAAGAAAATAAAGAACCTCATCCAACTACCACAAAAGACTTCAAGCTGTCATTGATGTTAGAGGGGCAATACACGTATTAAGAAATGGGGTATGTGAACTTTTGATCAGGGTCATTTCGATGTTTTGGGTTGTCATTATGATTAGTGATGAGCGAGTATACTCGTTACTCGAAATTTCCCAAGCCTGCTGGTGTAGTCTCCGAGTATTTTGGCATGCTTGGAGATTTAGTTTATGTCAATGCAGCTGCATGATTTGCAACTGCTAGACAGCCTGAATACATGTGGGGATTCCCTAACCACAGGCAATCCCCATATCTATTCATGCTGTCTAGCAGCCGGAAATCATGTAGCTGTGTCGACATAAACTAAATCTCCGAGCATGCCAAAATACTCTGAGACCACCTGAGCAGGCTCGGGAAATCTAGAGAAATGAGTATACTCGCTCATCACTAATTATGATTTAAAGAGAGAAAACACAATAGCTTGACATTAAATGGCTTCACCCAACCACTAAGCATGAGTGGAGAAAAAGGTTTGGTGTTGTCATTCATATTCTCTGAATAAAAGCCAAGAAAGCAAAAATTCTGCCTGGGTACGTAAACTTTTGAGGACAACTATATGTGCTGAATGTGTACGAACTCTAACCAAGCTCAATTTTTGTGTTTTTCTCTATATTTTTGCATTCTGTGCAATTCGGGGTTTGGCCTCCCTTTCCTGAGCTGAAAATTACATTTAAAGGCTTCCCCAGACTGGTGTCCACTGGTTGGGACTCGGTCATTTTTGTCTGCCATTATTCAAACACTGAGGTCAACTTTGACACATGATAAGGTTTTTAATATTAGACTGTGTAGGACTGTCCCGATCAGAGTCACCTTGTCAATGGGTCAATGGTGGGATGGCTTTTATGTTATACAACAGTATTACTAAGAACTTTGTGTTATTTCAATGCACTTTTGCTTTTACTTATTTAGTTACAGCAGGGTTTTTGCTCATTTTGTTTCTTGTAGGTTATGCATCAATATTTGTAAGCCGAAACCAAGAGTGGGTAAAAAATTGTTCTGAACTAAAATTTACACTATAATTCATGGTACATTTACTATAGAAATGATTTGGATGCTAAAGTGTTTATCACTCAGGTATATTTTCCTACATATGGTATAATAATAATAGTTATTATGTAAAGAAAACATCAGTAAATCAGTATGAAAATCTGCAGTTGGCATCTTTTCTCAACTATCCACATGAGATTTCTGCACTCAATTAATGCAGATAATTATATATTTCAGGACAAAACTCACATATTGTATACAAATACTCATGTTAGTCTTTTTATATTTTGAAAGCTTATGAAACTTTTTACATCATGCCTAAAGATGAAGTTGGAGTAAAACTTTTTATAAAATATCCAGCATTAACCCTGTCAAACTAATTCCATCCTGCTTTACAGATTGTGAATTACAGATTGTCGGCGCTTAATTTTGAGCATTCCTGCGCTAAAATCTTCACATCTACAGTATGAGAATATGTTCACTCATTGAATATTTGCAGCATTTTACTAGCATTTTTTATCAAAATAAAAAAACATAGTGTTGGCATATTATGCACTTTTTTTTATGAATTCTCGAGTGCATTTTTTTTATTAACCCCTTCACCATCATGGGGTTTTCCGCTTTTGTTTTTTTTTCATTTTATGCTCCCCTTTTTCTAGACTATAACTTTTAAATTTTTCCATCAATATGGCCATGTGAGCGTTTGTGAGTTGTTTTGACGATGCGGTGACCCGCGTCGAATGCAGCTGGTTGGATTTTCTTTTATTATCTGCATCGTCAAAACGACGCATGCGGAGGCATCCACATACATCTGCATGACCTGTGTACCTAATGTTAAAGATAGGTACGCAGGCCGCATGCGGACGTAGGCGGAGCTGAGTGGTGGAGGTGCAGCTGTGGGCGGGGCTTCCCGGAGGAAGTCCACAGCCCTCCGCAGCTCAGCAAAACGCTAGTGTGAAACTAGCCTTACAGATTGGATTTTGATGGATTGAACATTTTTGAATACAACAATGCCAAATATGTGTATTTGTTATTGTCTTTTTTAGAATGGGACAAAATGGGGGCAATTTAAGCATTTTTACACTTTTCACTTGCTCCAATAGTCTCCTTAGGAGACTTGAAGATGCGACCTTCTGATCGCTTGTGCTAGACATAGCAGGGCTTCAGCCCTGCTATGTGTTGTAGAAATCATCATCTGCTTAAAACGCTGACCACAGGGCAGCATAATGACAAGCACGTGGGTCTCCTGCAGACCCCGGGTTGTCATGCCATCCCATCGACGTCCTGCAATCATATGACGGGCACCCATGGGCTTGGTTTGTGATGCACTTCTGATGCGCTCATGTTAAATGCCACTGTCAGAGATTGACCATGGCTTTTAACATGTTAAGTGTCGCAGGTGGATCCGTGGCTGCTAGGGACACATGACAGCTGATCAGATGAGCTGTCATGTGCCGGAAAAGGTGTGGGCTTAGTGTCGGAGCATGCATCAAAGTGAGGGTGAGGACCTATGACGTACTTATGCGTCATGTTATAAAGGGTTAACTCGGTTGAATGAAAAAAAAACAGCAAAACTGCAGAAAGAATTGAAATTTTGCAATTTTAATAAAACGTATCAAAGCTCAAAAATGAAAAGAAAAACTGCACTGAGTGATTTTAGAAATTCTGGTACTGTAAAACATTTGTTCTTATGCACACAAAAAAGCACATTGGAATAAAATAGCAAAAATTAGGTTTAATGAGACAGGCCTTTTAGTTTCCAGGAAAGGGGTGGATAAAACTGCTGTGGTCACATTTCGGCTGATAAATTATAAGGGACATATGAAATAACCTACAACAGTGCATTTTTTTATGTCATTTTTATTAACTTGTGCAAGTTTACAGTTTTTGCAGTTTTTTAAAGCACAGCATGCTATGGGCATTGTGTTTTTGTCAGATTTTTTTTTATATACATTTCCTTACATGAAAAGAATATCAGAAAAAAATACTGTAAAAAATGAATGAACATAAAAAGATTGTAAAAATGTATGAAATGCATGCTGACTGGTTTTGCTGATGTAGAAGACATGATTTGGAGCCTACCCCGTTTTTTCGCTATAGAATTTCTACTTGACTAAATGTTTTATGATCATCCAAAAAATGTTTTCAGACTAACAAACATTGAAGACAACAGTAGTGATCAAGTCTGCTGGAATTCAAATTTGGTAGATTTGATCAAAGGAGAAGGGGAAATTTGATTTGCATTCCATTTATTCTATGCAAATCATGTATGCTTTATTTTTCTTTATAGTTTTACCAAATCCCAGAGCATAATAAACAAAAAATTAAAGTATTTCTACTCGCCTCACCCTGGCTGTAGCGTTGCACAGCCATGTTCCAGTCTCGTCTTCAAGATTCGCTCACACATCCGTAGATTCTCTCATGCTAGAGAACTGGATTTATTATGGTAATGACAGTCCGATTAATCGATGGTCTGAGTTTGCTCAGAGTGTCAGCTCAGTGGGATCTGATTCTTTCATATGAGAGAATTGTAGCACAGGTGAGGAATAAATGGAGAACAAATTATTTCCATCTTTTTCATGATGTGAGTCCATGGAAACTTTAGACTTTAATGGGTGAGTGACTCTTAATTTTGGAGTGAAATTGAAGCATGATGCAATTTCCTTTACAGATAGATTCAGTCAGTAAAAAAAATAATATTCAGCACTGCCCCATAACATTGGTCCGGGTGCTATTCGCTAAAAAATTGGATGGCACTTATCCAATAAATGCGATGGTGTGAGCGAGCCCATCAGTCAGATGGCATCTTCGCCTTCTCTTGCTTTATAAGACCTCATGAATAGTGTTGAGCATTCCGATACTGCAAGTATCGGGTATCGGCCGATACTTGCGGTATCGGAATTCCGATACCGAATTCCGATACTTCCCGCGTATCGGATACCGGAATCGGAAGTTCCCAGAATTAAAACTGCATGCAGCAGCCAATGAGGAATGAATGGAAGTGTGGGCACATCCTGTTTAGCATGGTGGGCATGTAAGTACTGGCAAGGCTGTGATTGGCTGCTGAAATGATGTCACTCTGCACTATAAAAAATGCTGCCGCCATTTTGCGCTCACTCTGCTGTGATTTCAGTTAGGGACAGGACGCTGTGTTCTAACTGAGGGCCAGTTGAGATAGCTAATTGCTTTATTTTGCTTTCCCAAGGCTAATTTAGCAAAACGCTGTGTGTTGTTCACTGTTCACCTTGCTCTTGCCTTGCAGCGCTGTTTTAACAGCGTTCTGCAAGGTCTCTGTGTGTGTGTGTGTGCAGCTCACTCTGTAGTCTGTGTGCAGCCATATACCCGGTTGTATTCAGCTCAGGGGGGTTCACACTGCCTCACACAGTTCTATCCATTGTCCTTTTTTGCTCATAGTGCAGCCTGCTGCACATTTTTTCTAAAATTTCCTATTAGTGTTTTTCCACCCGTCTCCAGCTAAATTGTGGAAAAACACTACATAGGATAACCTAGAGGGGGGTTTTTGGGCCTTGCAGCGCCGTTTACGGCTGTCTGCACGGTCTCCGTGTGAGCGCAGCTCGCCCTGTAGTCTGTGTGCAGCCACAGCTGGTTGGATTCAGCTCAGGGTTCGTCACTGCCTCATACCGTTGAATAACTTGTCCTTTTTTTTTTCAAATAGTGCAGCCTGTTGAATTTTTTTTTTAAAAATTCCTATTAGTGTCTTTCCACCCGTCTCCAGCTAAATAGTGGAAAAACACTACATAGGATAACCTAGAGGAGGTTTTTTGGGCCTTGCAGCGCCGTTTACGGCTGTCTGCACGGTCCCCGTGTGAGTTAAAGTCGCTCTGTAGCCCGATCTGCAGAAAAAAAAAGTAAAGTTCACCAAACACCACTTAACACTTGTGTAGGCCACATTTTATAAATAATAAAGTCTAGTCCACACTTTACAACATTAGTGTTTCTTACACCTGTTAGGAGGAGCATTTCAGGAATAAGCACACTAAGGCCTTAGTACTTTTCTGCTTATCTTTATCTGTCAACCAAGATGAAGAGGACAGGGAGTAAGGCACGTGGGCGTGGGCGCGGAGCAGGGAGAGGAGCAGGGAGAGGACGTGGTGATTCTGTGCCTGCTGCGGGCACCGGTGACTCGTCATCACTCAGTTTCAGCAGGGAACAGTCCTTCATGCGCAGCTTTGTCGGAGAGCGCCGTGCACCGCTGCTGCGTGAATATCAAATTGAAGCCGTTGTCGGATGGATGGCACCTAACGCATCGGCATTGACTTCAATTAGTGCCACATCCTCTCAGGCACAGACCACTGGAGAGCAGCCATCTGTCTCTTCACCACCTGCCAAATTGGCCAGGCAGTCAGAGAGCCCAGGACAAAAGCCGTCTCTACTTCTTTTCTCTGAATCTCTTGGCTTGGAAACAGGGGGCCAGCCAAGCAGTATTGGAGAAATGGAAGAAGAGGCAGTGTGCAGTGATGCCCAACAGCTTTGTCTCTCTGACTCTGAAGAGGCGGGTGGGTCAGTGCCTGCGGTGACCACAGCGCAGTATGCATCTGATGATGAAACTCTGGTGCCGCTTTCTGGTGCGTACTGTGCTGCCGAGACTACCCAGGAGGAGCAGTTGGTGGTAGAGGGTAGTGGAGATGATGAGGTCCTTGACCCATCGTGGCGTGCGGAACAGGAAGGTGGTGGGAGCAGCTCAGAGGAAGAGATTCCCCTAACGGGCCAAAGAGGGAGAGGGAGGGGGAAGACTGCGGAGCCTGTAGCCTCCACTTTGGCACCCGTTAGGAGCCTGTCTCTTTCAAAAGCCAAAAAGGGCGCTCCCAAGACTTGCAGTGCCTGGTCCTTTTTTGACACAGTTGCAGATGACATTTGTTTTGTCAAATGCAAGCTGTGTCATCAGAAAGTCAAGAGGTAAAAGTGTCAGCAACCTCAATACCACAAATATGTGGAAACATGTGCGGACCAGGCACGCGGTGGAGTTACAAAAACACACTGAAGACCTAGGTCAACCAACAGCGGCAACTACCACCTCTTCAGCTCGTGTTGCCTCTTCCTCCAGCTCACGCACAGCTGGTTTGGCGTCCTCCCCGGATCGCCATGGAAGAACCTTTGGCTCTGTTGTCCAGAGACCTAGTGTAATTCCACCCACAGCACCACATTCCCAGTCATCCTCACACTCCCAGTCTACTCTACAGCCATCGGTAGTACAGGCATGGGAGAAAAGGCGGGCATTCTCGGCCAACCACCCCCGAGCACAGGCTCTGAATGCAGGCATTGCCAAACTTCTGTCACTGGAAATGCTCTCATTCAGGCTGGTGGAGACTGACAGCTTCCGTGACTTGATGGCATTGGCAGTCCCACAGTACAAGGTGCCCAGCCGCTTTTACTTCAGCAGGCAAGCTGTCCCTGCCCTGCACAAGCATGTGGAGGGACAAATAAAACACGCGCTACTGAACGCCATCAGTAGCAAGGTCCACCTCACCACCGATGCGTGGACCAGTCAACATGGACAGGGGCGATACATTTCCCTCACTGCCCATTGGGTTAATGTTGTTGAACCCGGTACAGATCGTGCGAGTGGCGCAGGACGTGTCCTGCCCACTCCAAGGATTGCAGGAATCCAGTCTGTACGCATTGACTCCTCCTCATACACAAGTTCCTCAGAATCATCGCTGCAGGAGCCATCACAGTCCACCTCCACATGGACCCGTGAACGTTTATCTATGACCGACATGAGCACAGCCGTGGCCAAACGTCAACAGGCCGTCTTGAAACTAGTTTCATTGGGGAATCGAAGCCACACAGCGTAGGAACTCTGGAATGCCATCAAGCAGGAGAGCGATGTGTGGTTTGTGCCAGCGAATCTCCAGCCAGGCATGGTAGTGTGTGACAATGGCCGAAATCTGGTGGCAGCTCACATCCCATGTCTGGCACATGTGCTCAATTTGGTTGTGCAGAGTTTTTTGAGGGACTATCCGGATCTTGATGCACTGCTGCACAAGGTCCGCCTAGAGTGTGCTCACTTGCGGCGTTCCAGCTTGGCAAGATCCCGCATTGCTGCTCTGGAGTGCCGATTCCGCCTTCCGGAACACTGCATCATATGTGACCTACCTACCAGGTGGAATTCCACATTACATATGTTGGAGCGGTTGTGTGAGCAGCAGCAAGCAGTAATGGAGTACCAGCTGCATCAGGCGCTAAAAAGTCGCAGTCAGCGCCGATCAGACTTCACAACCACAGAGTGGGCCACTATGAAGGACGTCTGCCAGGTTTTGCGTCCTTTCGATTATTCCACGCGAATGGCAAGTGCAGATGATGCACTAGTCAGCATGACTGTCCCCCTTATCTGCCTGCTTCAGCAAACTTTGCAAGCGTTAAGGGATGATGTTGTGGAAGAGGTGGAGGATGAGGAGTCACCTTTTCCATCAGCTTCTGGAGAGTCAGCGCCACGTGGTTCCTCACAAAGGGGTACGCAGGGGCCACTTTGTGAGGAGGATGAGGAGGAGTCAATGGAGGAGGAAGAGCTCCGTCCAGAGGAGGGAGTGAGACAATTGTCCAGTGGTCAGTGTGTACAGCGAGGGTGGGGTGATGATGAGCGGGCAGAGATCATGTCTCAAGCAGGGGACAGCGTTTCTGGGCCAGTTGGCAGTCTGCAGCACATGGTGGATTTCATGCTGCAGTGCCTGAGAAACGACCGCCGCATCGACCACATTCTCAACATGCCTGATTATTGGGTGTTCACCCTCCTCGATCCTCGCTACCGGGACAACGTCCAAAACCTCATCCCAGCATTGACCCGGGAGCGTAAAATGCGGGAGTACCACGACACACTGGTGAATTCCATCATCTTCTCCAGTCCAACTGAGAGGAGTGCTGCTAGTGCTTTACAAAGCAGCTCAGTGCGTCGAGGCAGTGGGGGAGGCTCTGCACAAAGAGGGAGCAGAAGCAGTGCCTCTGCCCAAGGCAAGCCCAGTATGGCACAACTGTGGCAAACTTTTGTGTGCCCGCCCCAAATGTCTACACCATCACCGGCGGCTCCAGTCAGCAGGAGCAACGGTTCCGTCAGATGGTGACAGACTACATGGCTTGCCCTCTTACTGTAATCCCAGACGGCTCTTCCCCGTTCAAGTTTTGGGTCTCTAAGCTGGATACATGGCCAGAGCTAAGCCAGTATGCATTGGAGGTGCTGGCTTGCCCTGCGGCTAGTGTCTTATCGGAACGTGTCTTTAGTGCCGCAGGTGGTGTACTAACAGACCGTCGCATGCGACTATCCTCCGATAACGTTGACCGGCTTACTTTCCTGAAAATGAACCAGGCCTGGATCTCGCAGGAATTTGCCACTCCTCTGTCTGGTTAAGTAATTGGGTGTCATCCAGGTCTCCTGATGTGTTCATCTTTCTACCACCTGAACTGCTATTCCTGGGCTCCAACACCGCCAGTTGCGGCTCAGAAGTGCAGGCTGCACAGTCAAAACATATGACCCAGTGTTATTGGGTTTCAGTAACGTCAGCTGATCCCCAGCTGTGTAGCCGGCAATGTGTCCTGCGACCGCCACGCTGGCACAACAACCTAAATGTAAGGGAACCTGTCCCCCCTCCCCCGGCGTTTGTCACTGAAAGAGCCATCTTGTGCAGCAGTAATGTTGCACAAGGAAAAGGTAGCTCTTTTAGTTTAGCTCCTTGCACACGCAAAACTTAACACATATAAAATGTGTTCACTGATACCGTTATACCGTCCCGGAGCTGGGACTTTCCTTCATAATGTGACGCAGCACAGCCGTCATTCCTACCCCCTTGGTGCCATGCACTGCCTCCTCAGCGTTGTTTTAAGCTGTCACGGAGCCTGCGCTGTTCTGTTATCCCTTGGCCATGGCCAATTTGCGCTGCCTGTCTTCTGACATAATTTGGTGTCAGGCTGGCTGCGCCTATGCGCCCGCGCTGCCCGAGAACCCGCCTCGCAGTGTCTTCTGATTGAATCACACTGCGAGCCTGGGATCCATGGTCAAGCGCAGTGCATATCTTCACCTCGGGCTCTCGCTCCTCTCCCTCCGCCTTCTTTAGACTGTGCGCCGTCAGCTGATCCCTAATAGCATGCCACGGCCGTGACGCCGCACAGTCTGAAGAAGAGGGAAGGAGGGGAGTGAGAGGCGAGGATATGCACTGTGCATGCCCATGGATCCAAGGCCCGCA
The DNA here is from genome assembly GCF_032444005.1 of Ranitomeya imitator. Taxonomy (NCBI): domain Eukaryota; kingdom Metazoa; phylum Chordata; class Amphibia; order Anura; family Dendrobatidae; genus Ranitomeya; species Ranitomeya imitator. Next base: position 140,318,083 of record NC_091282.1, read on the forward strand.
GTGGGATTACATTAGATGACACTGCGAGGTGAGATCTGGAGCAGCGTGGACGCACAGGCACTGACAACCTGACACCAAATTATGTCAGAAGACAGGCAGCGCAAATTGGGCATGGCCAAGGGATAACAGACCAGCGCAGGCTCCGTGACAGCTTAAAACAACGCTGAGGAGGCAGCGCACGGCACCAAGGGGATAGGAATGACAGCTGTGCTGCGTCCCATTACGAAGGAAATTCCCACCTCCGGGACGGTTTTACGGTAAAGGGGACACATTTTTAGTGTTTACTTCTGTGTTTGCAAGGAGCATAATTAAAAGAGCAACCTTTTCCTTTTGCATTCTTAGTGCTGCACAAGATGGCTCTTTCAGCTACAAACGTCTTGGGGGGGGTTAAAGGTTCCCTTTCAACTTGCTCCAATCAGGCTTCGGCCTACACTATGTTCCTCTGCTCCTCCTGCTGTCCCTGGGCTCTAACACCGCCAGTTGGTGCCTGGAAGTGCTGTCTGCACAGTGAACAGTCACTCCTCTGTTATTGGGGTTCAGTAACGTCAGCTGATTTCCAGCTGTGTGTGCGGCAATATCTCCAATCTGCTCCTCCTGCTGTCCCTGGGCTCTAACACTGCCAGTTGGTGCCTGGAAGTGCTGTCTGCACAGTGAACAGTTGCTCCTCTGTTATTGGGGTTCAGTAACGTCAGCTGATCCCCAGCTGTGTGTGCGGCAATACCTCCAATCTGCTCCTCCTGCTGTCCCTGGGCTCTAACACCGCCAGTTGGTGCCTGGAAGTGCTGTCTGCACAGTCAACAGTCGCTCCTCTGTTATTGGGGTTCAGTAACGTCAGCTGATCCCCAGCTGTGTATCCGGCAACGTGTCATGCGACCGCCACGCTGGCACAACAAAAATGTAAGGGAACCTGTCCCCCCCCTAGGCGTTTGTTACTGAAAGAGCCACCTTGTGCAGCACTAATACTGCACAAGGAAAAGGTCGCTCTTGAAATTATGCTCCTTGGAAACGCTGAACTACACACTCATGTAATGTGTCCCTTCACACCGTCCAACCGTCCCGGAGGTGGGACTTTCCTTTGTAATGTGATGCAGCACAGCCGTCATTTCTACCCCCTTGGCTCCGTGCGCTGCCTTCTTAGCATTGTTTGATTCCGTCATGGACCCTGCGTTGTTATGTTATCCCTTGGCCATGCACAGTTTGCGCTGCCCGTCCTCTGACATCATTTGTTGTCGTCCTGGCTGCGCCTGTGCGTCCACGCTGCCCGAAATCCCACCTCGCAGTGTCGTCTAATGTGATCCCACAGTGGGCCTGGTATCCATGGCCATGCGCAGTGCATATACTAGCCTCTCACTCCCCTTCTTCACGCTTCTTCAGACTAGGCGGCGTCAGCTGATCCCTAATAGCATGCCACGGCCGTGACGCCGCACAGTCTGAAGAAGCAGAAATGAGGTGAGTGAGAGGCGATGATATGCACTGCGCATGCCCATGGATCCCTGGCCCGCAGTGGGATTACATTAGATGACACTGCGAGGTTGGATCTCGGGCAGCTTTGACGCACAGGCACTGCCAGCCTGACACCTAAATGATGTCAGAAGACGGGCACCGCTAACTGTGCATGGCCAAGGGATAACATTACAGCGCGGGCTCCGTGACAGAACCAAACAACGTTGAGGAGGTGGCGCACGGCACCAAGGGGGTTGGAATGACGGCTGTGCTGTGTCACATTACAAAGGAAAGTCCCACTTTAACGGTGTGAGGGGACACATTATATGAGTGTGTACTTAAGCGTTTGCAAGGAGCATAATTTTAGGAGCCACCATTTTCCATGTGCAGTATTACTGCTGTACAAGATGGCTCTTTCAGCAACAAATTCCTTGGGGGGGAGTTAAAGGTTCCCTTTCAACTTGTTCCACTGCAGGCTTCGGCCTACACTCTGCTCCTCTTTGATTCCCTGGGTTTCAACACTGTCAGTTGCCACCTGGAAGTGTTGTCTACACAGAAAAAACACTAGCTGATGTGTCAGTGGGGTTCGGCACCGCCAGCTGTTCCCCTGCTGTGTAGTCGGCAACGTGTCCAGCACAAGCCACGCTGGCACAACAGACCAAAAGCTGCCACCAGTGCAGGCTTCGGCCTACACTCTGCTCCTCTCCTCCTCCTGCTGACCCTGGGCTCTAACACCGCCAGTTGGGGCCCGGACGTGCTAGCTGCACAGAGAAAAACACCAGTCAATGTGTCAGTGGGGTTCAGCACTGCCAGCTGTTCCCCAGCTGTGTAGCTGGCAACGTGTCCTGCAAACGCCATGCAGGCACCGGAACTGAAATTAAAGGGAACCTGCCCCCACCCCCCAGGTGTTTCTATGTATAACAGCCACCTTGTACAGCAGTACTGCTGCATTTGTACAAGGTGGCTGACTTTTTCTCCTTGTCCACGTGGAACTCAACACGTACAAAATGTGTCTCATTATTACTCATTAGAGACCATTTCACTGCCCCTGAGGTGTGATTCTACTTTTAAATGACACGCAGCACCCCCCTTGGTAACGCTGGCCGTCTTCTGACATCATTGGTTGGCTGGCTGTGCCTGTGCGTCCGTCCTGCCCGACACAACGCCCCTCGTTATCTGATATATTTGGACTGCGAGGGTGTGATTGATGGGCACGAGCAGTGCATATCTTCGCCTGTCATCACTCCCCTCCTTCCGCCTTCTTCAGACTGTGCGGCCTCATGGCCTGCGGCATGCGATAAGGGATCAGCTGAGGCCGCCCAGTCTGAAGCAGGTGTAAGGACATGAGTGAGCGGCAAACATATTTACTGCGCAAGGCCATGAATCCCAGCCCTGTAGTGTGACTTTATGAAAAGACACTATGGGTCTGGGATTCATGGCCATCGCTAACCGCACCGGCCAACATGAAATGAGGTCATAAGACAGGCAGCGGTCACAGCGCATTGCCAAGCGATATCAAGAGCGCAGACTCCTGTACAGCAAATATCAACGCTCAGGAGGCTGCGCCCCCCGCGCCAAGGCGTTATTTTGGTGCACCAGTGCTGCGTCTCCATTAAAAGAAAAGTCACGCCTCCAATACAGTCTTACTGTATAATGGGCAAAATTGTGTACGTCTTTCATTCTGCGTGTGCAATGATCAAAATTCATAGAGCAACCTCTGACTTGTGCTGCATTAGTGCTGCACAAGGTGTGGCTCTTGTACTTTGCAACACCTGAGGGGGGGTTAAAGGTTACCTTTGAAATTGGTTCTAATAGGCTTCGGCCTACTCTCTGCTCCTCCTGCTGACCCTGGGCTAAACACCGCCAGTTTCTGCCCGGACGTGCTAGCTGCACAGAGAAAAACACCAGCCAATGTGTTAGTGGGGTTCAGCACCACCAGCTGTTCCCCTGCTGTGTAGCCGGCAACGTGACCTGCAAATGCCACGCAGGCACCTGAACTGAAATTAAAGGGAACCTGCCCCCACCCCCCCAGGTGTTTCTATGTATAACAGCCACCTTGTATAGCAGTACTGCTGCATTTGTACAAGGTGGCTGAGTTTTTCTCCTTGCCCACCTTGAATTTAACACGTACAAAATGTGTCTCATTACAGACCATTTCACTGCCCCTGAGGTGTGACTTTCCTTTTTAATGACACGCAGCACCCCCCTTGGTAGCGCTGCCCGTCTTCTGACATCATTGGTTGGCTGCCTGTGCCTGTGCTTCCGCCCTGCCCGACACAACCCCCCACGTTGTCTCATGTATTTTGACTGCGAGAGTGTGATTGATGGGCATATGCAGTGCATATGTTCGCCTGTCTTCACTCATCTCCTTCCGCCTTCTTCAGACTGTGTGGCCTTATGGCCGCGGCATGCGAGAAGGGATCAGCTGAGGCCGCCCAGTCTGAAGCAGGTGTAAGGACATTTGTGAGCGGCGAACATATTTACTGCACAAGGCCATGAATCCCAGCCCCACAGTGTGAATTATTGAAAACACACTGGGGGTCTGGGATTCATGGCCATCGATAACCGCACCGGCCAGCATGAAACGAGGTCATAAGACAGGCAGCGCTCAAAGCGCATGGCCAAGGGATAACAAGAGCACAGACTCCTGTACAGCAAATAACAATGCTCAGGAGGCTGCGCCCAGCACCAAGGCGTTATTTTTGGACACCTGTGCCGCGTCTCCTTAAAAAGACAAGTCACGCCTCCAATACAGTTCTACTGTACAATGGGCAAAATTGTGTACGTCTTTCATTCTGCGTGTGCAATGAGCAAAATTTAAAGAGCAACCTCTCACTTGTGGAGCATTACTGCTGCACAAGGTGTGGCTCTTCTACTTTGTAACACCTGAGGGTGGGTTAAAGGTTACCTTTGAAATTGGTTCAATTAGGCTTTGGCCTACACTCTGCTCCTCTCCTCCTCCTGCTGACCCTGGGCTCAAACACCGCCAGTTTCTGCCCGGACGTGCTAGCTACACAGAGAAAAACACCAGCCAATGTGTTAGTGGGGTTCAGCACCTCCAGCTGTTCCCCTGCTGTGTAGTCGGCAACGTGTCCAGCACAAGTCAGCTGGTCCTCGGTGCCATTGGCCCTTGCACACTGGGGCAACGCATCCGGGTTCCAGCACCGCCAGCTGGTTCCCGGCAGTGTTTTTGTCACGGGTACTCCCTCTTGCCCAGCCTGGTTCCAGCACCGTCAGCTGTTTCCAGGTAGTGTCAAGCTCACTGAGACGCCTATGCTTGCCCCGTCGTGTTGCAGTCGAGTTAGTCAACTCCAGGGTGCCTCCAGTTTTGGAGCTTCCTATGTGGGCTGCGTGAATTGGTAGTCAAGGCTGGTTCTGTAGTGCCAGTAGGCCAAGCTCCCCCTGTAGGACTGTTGGGGTTCGGTAACTGCGGCTGCCTCGCGGCCTAGCTGTTCTCTCCTCTCCTGTGGACCTTTGGGTCCACCACCTGGTTCCAGCACCGTCAGCTGGTTCCGGGCAGAGCCTTTGGCTTAGGTGCCTCCTCCTGGGTATCCGAGTTTCGCCAACGCCAGGTGGTTCTTGGTAGTGCTTTTAAGCGTGGGCACCTACAGCTTAGTAACCGGGTTCCAGCACCGTCAGCAGGTCCTCAGTGCCATTGGCTCTTGCACACTGGGGCAACGCATCCGGGTTCCAGCACTGCCAGCTGGTTCCCGGCAGTGTTTTTGTCACAGGTACTCCCTTGTGCCCAGCCTGGTTCCAGCACTGTCAGCTGTTTCCGGGTAGTGTCAAGCTCACTGAGACGCCTATGCTTGCCCCGTTGTGTTGCGGTCGAGTTAGCCAACTCCAGGGTGCCTCCAGTTTAGGAGCTTCCTATGTGGGCTGCGTGAATTGGTAGTCAAGGCTGGTTCTGTAGTGCCAGTAGGCCAAGCTCCCCCTGTAGGACTGTTGGGGTTCGGTAACTGCGGCTGCCTCGCGGCCTAGCTGTTCTCTCTTCTCCTGTGGACCTTCGGTTCCACCACCTGGTTCCAGCACCGTCAGCTGGTTCCAGGCAGAGCCTTTGGCTTAGGTGACTCCTCCTGGGTATACGAGTTCCGCCAACGCCAGGCGGTCCTTGGTAGTGCTTTTAAGCGCGGGCACCTACAGCTTAGTAACCGGGTTCCAGCACCGTCAGCTGGTCCTCGGTGCCATTGGCTCTTGCACACTGGGTAAACGCATCCGGGTTCCAGCACCGCCAGCTGGTTCCTGGCAGTGTTTTTGTCATGGGTACTCCCTCATGCCCAGCCTGGTTCCAGCACCGTCAGCTGTTTCCGAGTACTGTCAAACTCACTGAGACACCTATGCGTTGCCCCGTCGTGTTGCGGTCGGGTTAGCCAACTCCCGGGTGCCTCCAGTTTAGGAGCTTCCTATGTGGGCTGCGTGAATTGGTAGTCAAGGCTGGTTCTGTAGTGCCAGTAGGCCAAGCTCCCCCTGTAGGACTGTTTGGGTTCGGTAACTGCGGCTGCCTCACGGCCTAGCTGTTCTCTCCTCTCCTGTGGACCTTCGGGTCCACCACCTGGTTCCAGCACCGTCAGCTGGTTCCGGGCAGAGCCTTTGGCTTAGGTGCCTCCTCCTGGGTATCCGAGTTCCGCCAACGCCAGGCGGTCCTTGGTAGTGCTTTTAAGTGTGGGCACCTACAGCTTAGTAACCGGGTTCCAGCACCGTCAGCTGGTCCTCGGTGCCATTGGCTCTTGCACACTGGGGCAACGCATCCGGGTTCCAGCACCGCCAGCCGGTTCTCGGCAGTGTTTTTGTCATGGGTACTCCCTCGTGCCCAGCCTGGTTCCAGCGCCGTCAGCTGTTTCCGGGTACTGTCAAACTCACTGAGACACCTATGCGTTGCCCCGTCGTGTTGCGGTCGAGTTAGCCAACTCCAGGGTGCCTCCAGTTTAGGAGCTTCCTATGTGGGCTGCGTGAATTGGCAGTCAAGGCTGGTTCTGTAGTGCCAGTAGGCCAAGCTCCCACTGTAGGACTGTTGGGGTTCGGAAACTGCGGCTGCCTCGCGGCCTAGCTGTTCTCTCCTCTCCTGTGGACCTTCTGGTCCACATCCTGGTTCCAGCACCGTCAGCTGGTTCTCGGCAGTGTCTTTTGCTCTTGTACCTTCTGCTCCCCATCCTGGTTCCAGTACCGTCAGCTGGTTCCGGGCAGAGCCTTTGGCTTAGGTGCCTCCTTCTGGGTATCCAAGATCCACCAACGTCAGGTGGTCCTTGGTAGTGCTTTCAGGCACGGGTACCTCCTGCTTAGTAACCGGGTTCCAGTAACGTCAGCTGGTCCTCGGTAGTTCCATTGGCTCTTTGACCTTCGGCTACCCATCCGGGTTCCAGTACCATCAGCTGGTTCTCGGCAGTGTCTTTTGCTCTTGTACCTTCTGCTCCCCATCCTGGTTCCAGTAACGTCAGCTGGTTCCGGGCAGAGCCTTTGGCTTAGGTGCCTCCTTCTGGGTATCCGAGTTCCGCCAACGTCAGGCTGTCCTTGGTAGTGCTTTTTAGCACGGGTACCTCCTGCTTAGTAACCGGGTTGCAGTAACGTCAGCTGGTCCTCGGTAGTTCCATAGGCTCTTGAACCTTCGGGTAGCCATCCGAGTTCCAGTTCCATCAGCTGGTTCTTGGCATTTTCTCAGCCTTCTTGTACCTTCTGCTACATTTCCAAGTTGAAGACCCTAAAGTCGACGACCCGGAAGACCACCCCTAAGATGACGACGACACCAGAGACGACAACCAGTGAGATGACGACGACCCTGGAGATGACGACCCTGAAGACCACCCCGATGACGACGACGACGGCGGAGACGACGACAGCGGAGACGACGACCCTGGAGACGACGACATGGAATACCGAGAAGCAGAAGAACAAGAGGTTGCAGAACAAAGAGCAGAAGAACATTAAGCATAACACTTAATATCAGAGCAAAAGATATTATCTAAATTATATGCAGAAGAAGACTAAGCAGTGTATGGGGGTGAGTCCGTTCCTCCTCGTGTTGCCCCTGGATAAAGCCTGATGCTGCAGGCCAAACTGAACGTGGACAAATGTAACTTTTGTGACAGGCAGAACGGAAGGTGTAATCTTCAAACTTTTATAGATAACAACTACGGGAATGCCTGTCACAAATGAGAATATGATGAAGAAGTAGAATAGGAAGAATAATAACAGTTGAATAAAATGAATATGTAGAATAGGAAGAATAATAATAGTTGAATAAAATGAATATGAAGAATGTAATAAAAAAAAATAGGTAGAAGATGAAGAAGAAGATGAATAAGGTGAAGAAGTTGATGTCAAAGATGCTGATGATGATGAAGATGAAAGTGTGGGAAAAGTAAAAAAAAAGAAGGGGAAGGGCGTGGAATAGTGAAACATCAATATCTGACAAAATTAAAAAAAAATTTACATAGTCAATATCTTTGTCACTCCGAACGTCTTAAAAAAAAAAATCATGCTATTCTATTTGATTGGGCTAAACCTCTATGACTTTAATGTCTCTGCCACCTCCCCAAATACATCCTGCATTATTCTTAGTTGTTTTCCTTCATGTAGAATGAACCTACAAGGAAAGAAAGGGTTTATTTTAATTCCGATATTTTGGTCCCATTGACTTGCATTGGGATCGGGTATCGGTATCGGAGATATCCGATATTTTTTGAATATCGGCTGATCCAATCCGATACCGATACTTTCCGATATCGGAAGGTATCGCTCAACACTACTCATGAACTTTCATTCTGCTGAAGGCAAAGTCAGCATCAGGGGAGTAAAAAATGACCAAGGCCAGAATCCATTTGAAATTTGCTGCTTGATGGAATAGGTGATGGCCATAGCTAGGCAAGTATAATTTTTTATTGCTTGCAGCCATTTCCTGGATTTGCACAAATTTGTTAAAAATTCTGATTCTGCAAATGTTGATATTTTTACTAAAATCCAAAGCTAATTCTATATTCCTTGAATGGATACAATTACTGTATTTTTTGGACTATAAGATGCATTTTTTTCCTCCAAAATGTGGAAGAAAATGGGGAGGGAGGTATTATAGTCCAGATGTACTCTGACTCACAGCTCTGTTTGTGCATTTGACGGTGGGGGAGCAAAATCGGCAGTGCAGCGGGTCACAGGAGACAGGAGTCGGTGACTGCGGGTAACTCCTGTGCCCGCTGCTGAAGATAAATGAGTATTCACTGCAATCCACGCCCATGGGAGCGGAAAACAGTGAATATTCATTTCTATTTTATAGCAGACATGCTGTTAGTCGCTGCTTCCTGCAGCTGCCGGGCTTTCACTTACCTCTGCAACTTAAATTAATGAATATAAACTGCTTGCCACTCCCATAGGTGTGGAATGCAGTGGATATTCATTCCTTTTAGTAGCGGGGATATGCAAAAACCCGGCAGCTGCGGCTCACAGCGTGTCCGTTATTAAAGATTATTAAAATGCTCTCTGTTCTCCACGCACATAGTCCCGGCGTGGAGAGCAGTGAGTATTCCGGCAGCTGTCCTCGGCTTGTAAGCAGTGTATGACATCACTGCCATGTGTTGCTTACAAGCAGAAAGCAGCTGCTGGCATTGGAACAGGAAGCTGCAAGGGAGCACAGTAAGATAAGTATAATGCTTTTTGTTTTTTTATGCTTTTCTGATGGGGGCCAGACATACCAGGCTGGGAATGGGGGCCAATCATACCAGGATAGGGATGATGGGGCCATGCATACCAGGACAGAGATGGGGCCCTGCATACCAGGATAGGGATAAGGGGGACCATGCCTACCAGGATAGGGAATGGGGGCTATGCATACTGGGATGGCAATGATTGAGCCACTTATGCCAGGAGAGAGAAGAAAGGGACCATGCCTACCTGGATAAGGATGAGGAGGCCATGCATACCATGATAAGGATGGGGGCCATGCATACCAGGATGGAAATGGGGACCATGCATACCAGGATCAGGATGAAAAGGCCACGCTTACCAGCGTTGGGATGGGGGGACCATGCATACCAGGCTATGGATGAGGGGGCCATGCAAACCAGGATAGGGATGAAAAGGCCATGTATACCAGGATAAGGATGGAGACCATCTCTGCCAGGATAGGGATGAGGAGACAAGCATAGCAGGATATGGATGAGGAGGCCATACATACCAAGATAGGGTTGAGAAGGCCATGCATACAAGGGTAGGGACTAGGGGCCATTCATACTGGGATGGGTATAGGGCTATGCAAACCAGGATGAAGATGATAGGGCCATGCATACCAGGATAGGGAAGAGGAATTCATGCATACTATGACAGGGTTGAGGAGGCAATACATAATGGGATAGGGATTAATAATCTTTATTTTAATAATAATCTTTATTTTTATATAGCGCTAACATATTCCGCAGCACTTTACAGTTTTGCACACATCATCTTCGCTGTCCCCAGTGGGGCTCACAATCTAAATTCCCTATAAGTATGTCTTTGGAATGTGGGAGGAAACTGGAGTACCCAGAAAAAACCCACGCAAACACAGAGAGAACATATAATTTCTTTGCAGATGTTGTCCATGGTGGGATTAGAACCCAGGACTCCAGCGCTGCAAGGCTGCACCACTGTGCTGCCCATAGAGGATTAGATGAACCATGCCTACCTAGATAGGGATGAGGGGGCCATGCATACCAGGATGGAGATGAGGGCTATGCATACCAGAACAGGGATGATGGAGCCATACATACCAGGATAGGGATGAGGTGGCCACGCATATCAGGATGGGGATGAGGGCTATCCATACCAGGATGGGAATGATGGGGACATGTATACTAACATAGGGAGGAGGAGGCCATGCATACCAAGATAGGGTTGAGGAGGCCATGCATACCAGGCTAGGAATGAGTGGGACCATGCCTACCGGGATAGGGATAAGGGAGGCATGCATACCAGGATGGGGATGAAGGCTATGTATGCCAGGATAGGAATGATGGGGCCATGAATACCATGATAGGGATGAGGTGGCCATGCACACCAGGGTACGGATTGGGCCATGCATATCAGGATGGGGATGGAGGCCATGCATACCAGGATATAGATGAGGAAGCTATGTACACCAGGATAGGGATGAGGAGCCCATGCACACTAGGGTAGGTATGGGCCATGCATACCTGGATAGGAATGTAGGGGCCATGCACACCAGGATAGGAATGAGGGGGTCATGCATAAAAGAATACAGATGAGGGGGCCATGCATACTAGTATGGTGATGAGAGGGCCATGCATACCAGGATAGGGATGAGGGGGCCTTGCATAACAAGATAGGGATGAGGGGGTCATGCATACGAAGATAGGGATGAAGGGGTCATGCATAAAAGGATACTGATGAGGGGGCCATGCATACTAGTATAGGGATGAGAGGGCCATGCATACCAGGATAGGGATGAGAGGGTCATGCATACCAAGATAGGGATGAAGGGGTCATGCATAAAACGATACAGATGAGGGGGCCATGCATAACAAGTTGTGGATGAGGGGTCATGCATACTAGTGTAGTAATGAGGTGGCCATGCATAACAGGATTGGGAAGAGGAGGTCATGCATACAAAGATAGGGATGAGGTGGCCATGCATACCAGGATGGGGATGAGAGGACCATATATAACAGGACAGGGGATATTAGTACAGAATTGACCACATTTTTTGCTTTAATTTGTTTTTCTAATTTCATCCTCTAAAACCTAGGTGCATCTTATGGTCCTGTGCGTCTTATAGTCCTAAAAATATTCCCGAAGAATATCCCGATGAATGTAAGTCCACAAGGAAAGGGTCCTCTGTACCAGTCTGTCATTGTAAATTTGTTACTGTTAACGATATCTATAACCCTGTATGTAAACCCTTTTCACATGTACAGCACCACGGAATTAATGGTGCTATATAAATAAATAAATGAATATTATAATAATAATAATAATAATAATAATAAAAATACTGTATCTTTAGAGGACGTCTTTATTTATTTTTTATTATAATCCTGGGATTAGTGTTCCTTTAAAGGGAACCTGTCACCCCCCCAGGTGTTTGTAACTAAAAGAGCCACCTTGTGCAGCAGTAATGCTGCATTCTGACAAGGTGGCTCTTTTAGTTATTGGTGCTGTACATGCAGAAATAATCCGTTTTGTAATTTGTCCAAAATACCTGTCTTCAGTCCTGGAGGCAGGCCTTTCCCCCCCCCCCCCCCTGCTGGAGATGCCACACAGCCGTCACTCAAGTCTTCTTGGCGCCAGGCGCCGCCTCCTCAGAGCTGTTTGTTTTGAAATCTGCCTGCACCTGCGCTCTTTTGTCATGCCTTGGGCAGGCGCAGTGAGCGCTGCCCATCTGTCCTCATATGCAGTCTCGCTGACTGCACCTGTGCAGCCTCCCTGCTTGTGAATCCCAGCCCCTCAGTGTCTTACGATTTCTTCACACTGTGGGGCTGGGATTCCTGGGCATGCGCACTGCGTGTCTAAGCCACTCACCCAGGCCGCAGTGCGCATGCCCAGGAATCCCAGCCCCGCAGTGTGAATAAATTATAAGACACTGAGGAGCTGGGATTCACTAGCTGGGCGGCTGCACAGGCGCAGTCAGCGAGACTGCATATGAGGACAGAGGACGGGCAGCGCTCACTGCGCCTGCCCCAGGCAAGACAAAAGAGCGCAGGCGCCGGCAGATTTCAAAACAAGCAGCAGTGAGGAGGCGGCGCCCGGCGCCAAGAAGAGCCACCTTGTCAGAATGCAGCATTACTGCTGCACAAGGTGGCTCTTTTAGTTTCAAGCGCCTGGGGGGGGGGGGGGGGTGACAGGTTCCCTTTAAGATGTTTTATACTTTCACTGAATACACCATTACAAGAGAAAATAATACATTACAGTTGAAAATTATTATGGTGCCTTACCTCACAATCTAAGAAAATGCAATCCAAAATATTCAATAGATCATAGTTGGACCAAGTGGGCTCTTTCTATATTTGTGTACATAATGTAGAATTTTCTTTATCTTTATACACTTTCCATTTTCTAAAGTAAATCAGATTAATATCTTGTTAATATTCTTTCTGACAAGTTTTCATTTTGTATCTGTCTCTTGTCATGACCTGAGAAATAACCCCAATTCCAGTGTGTCACTTTCTGACCTACTAGTTATTTGCTTCTTGAGCGTTCATAATTAAGTGCTTTACGGTTTAACAAGACACAAAATATCTTCCTAAAATTATATTGAGTTTATCCACTGACAGGTAAAATCTTGTAGTTATTTAAGCATAACTCCTTTGGAAATTTTTTCAATATCATGTTTTCTTCATTAGTTTACTTTCAAGTTATCAACAAGATGCTAAGTTTTTAAAATTAGCACTTACTACAACAGACAAAGTAAAAAAAAACATATAAAATGAACTGTTCTTGGAAAAAATCAATGTAGTGGAGTATGACAAACAAAAAGAAATCTTGTGTCAGTTATGGAAAACTAACCAATACAAAAAGAGAATACATAAATTATTTCCAGCAATTATTTCCTATTTTCTACAGTTTTTTCACCTTTGTGTCTTCTGTCAACATGGTCATACAATAACAAGTTACATTTGCTGTGAGCAGACTTTAGGTTCAGTTGTTGTCATCTTTCAAGCTGAATCAAACATTGCTCTGGCAATGTAGGTGAAATAGTTTTACTACATCAGAAAAAGCCAGGAATTATGTGCTACATACAGTTATATGAAAAAGTTTGGGCACCCCTATTAATCTTAAGCTTAAAGTTTTATAAAAATTGTTTTTTTTTGCAACAGCTATTTCAGTTTCATATAACTAATAACTGTTGGACACAGTAATGTTTCTGCCTTGAAATGAGGTTTATTGTACTAACAGAAAATGTGCAATCTGCATTCAAACAAAATTTGACAGGTGCATAAGTATGGGCACCCCACCAGAAAAGTGACATTAATATTTAGTAGATCCTCCTTTTGCAAAAATAACAGCCTCTAGTCGCTTCCTGTAGCTTTTAATGAGTTCCTGGATCCTGGATGAAGGTATTTTTGACCATTCCTCTTTACAAAACAATTCCAGTTCAGTTAAGTTTGATGGTCGCCGAACATGGACATCCCTCTTCAAATGATCCCACAGATGTTCAATGATATTCAGGTCTGGGGACTGGGATGGCCATTCCAGAACAGTGTAATTGTTCCTCTGCATGAATGCCTGAGTGGATTTGGAGCAGAGTTTTGGATCATTGTCTTGTTGAAAGATCCATCCCCTGCGTAACTTCAACTTTGTCATTAATTCATGAACATTATTGTCAAGAATCTGCTGATACTGAGAGGAATCCATGCGTCCCTCAATTTTAACAAGATTCCTGGTGCCGGCATTGGCCACACAGCCCCAAAGCATGATGGAACCTCCACCAAATTTTACTGTGGGTAGCAAGTGTTTTTCTTGGAATGCTGTGTTTTTTGGCTGCCATGCATAACACCTTTTTGTATGACCAAACAACTCAATCTTGGTTTCATCAGTCCACTGAACCTTCTTCCAAAAAGAAATTGGCTTCTCCAAATGTGCTTTTTCATACCTCAGCCAACTCTGTTTGTGGCTTCCTTGCAGAAACGGCCTCTTTCACATCACTCTCCCATACAGCTTCTCCTTGTGCAACGTGCATTGTATAGTGCGTTGACCCAGCCTATTTTGACCTTAAAGACCTTGCTGTTTTTTGCAATTCTGACCAGTGTCCCTTTATGAGGTAATAACTCGGGAACGCTTCAATGGATCCTAGCGGTTCTGAGATTGTTTTTTCGTGACATATTGGGCTTCATGTTAGTGGTAAATTTAGGTCAATAAATTCTGCGTTTATTTGTGATAAAAACGGAAATTTGGCGAAAAATTTTGAAAATTTCGCAATTTTCACATTTTGAATTTTTATTCTGTTAAACCAGAGAGTTATGTGACACAAAATAGTTAATAAATAACATTTCCCACATGTATACTTTACATCAGCACAATTTTGGAAACAAAATTTTTTTTTGCTAGGAACTTATAAGGGTTAAAATTTGACCAGCGATTTCTCATTTTTACAACGAAATTTACAAAACCATTTTTTTTAGGCACCACCTCACATTTGAAGTCAGTTTGAGGGGTCTATATGGCTGAAAATACCCAAAAGTGACACCATTCTAAAAGCTGCACCCCTCAAGGTACTCAAAACCACATTCAAGAAGTTTATTAACCCTTCAGGTGCTTCACAGCAGCAGAAGCAACATGGAAGGAAAAAATGAACATTTAACTTTTTAGTCACAAAAATTATCTTTTAGCAACAATTTTTTAATTTTCCCAATGGTAAAAGGAGAAACTGAACCACGAAAGTTGCTGTCCAATTTGTCCTTAGTACGCTGATACCTCATATGTGGGGGTAAACTACTGTTTGGGCGCACGGCAGGGCTTGGAAGGGAAGGAGCGCCATTTGACTTTTTGAATGAAAAATTGGCTCCACTCTTTAGCGGACACCGTGTCACGTTTGGAGAGCCCCCGTGTGCCTAAAAATTGGAGCTCCCCCACAAGTGACCCCATTTTGGAAACTAGACGCCCCAAGGAACTTATCTAGATGCATAGTGAGCACTTTGAACCCCCAGGTGCTTCACAAATTGATCCGTAAAAATGAAAAAGTACTTTTTTTTCACAAAAAAATTCTTTTAGCCTCAATTTTTTCATTTTCACATGGGCAACAGGATAAAATGGATCCTAAAATTTGTTGGGCAATTTCTCCTGAGTACACCAATACCTCACATGTGGGGGTAAACTACTGTTTGGGCACATGATAAGGCTCGGAAGGGAAGGAGCGCCATTTGACTTTTTGAATGAAAAATTATCTCCATCGTTAGCGGACACCATGTCGCGTTTGGAGAGACCCTGTGTGCCTAAACTTTGGCGCTCCCCCACAAGTGACCCCATTTTGGAAACTAGACCCCCCAAGGAACTTATCTAGATGCCTAGTGAGCACTTTAAACCCTCAGGTGCTTCACAAATTGATCTGTAAAAATGAAAAAGTACTTTTTTTTTCACAAAAAAATTCTTTTCGCCTCAATGTTTTCATTTTCACATGGGCAATAGGATAAAATGGATCATAAGATTTGTTGGGCAATTTCTCCCGAGTACGCCGATACCTCACATGTGGGGGTAAACCACTGTTTGGGCACACGGCAGGGCTCGGAAGGGAAGGCGCGCCATTTGACTTTTTGAATGGAAAATTAGCTCCAATTGTTAGCGGACACCATGTCGCGTTTGAAGAGCCCCTGTGTGCCTAAACATTGGAGCTCCCCCGCAAGTGACCCCATTTTGGAAACTAGACCCCCCAAGGAACTTATCTAGATGCATATTGAGCACTTTAAACCCCCAGGTGCTTCACAGAAGTTTATAACGCAGAGCCATGAAAATAAAAAATAATTTTTCTTTCCTCAAAAATAATTTTTTAGCCTGGAATTTCCTATTTTGCCAAGGGTAATAGGAGAAATTGGACCCCAAATGTTGTCCAGTTTGTCCTGAGTACGCTGATACCCCATATGTGGGGGTAAACCACTGTTTGGGCGCACAGCAGGGCTCGGAAGGGAAGGCACGCCATTTGGCTTTTTAAATGGAAAATTAGCTCCAATCATTAGCAGACACCATGTCACGTTTGGAGAGCCCCTGTGTGCCTAAACATTGGAGATCCCCCAGAAATGACCCCATTTTGAAAACTAGACCCCCAAAGGAACTAATCTAGATGTGTGGTGAGGACTTTGAACCCCCAAGTGCTTCACAGAAGTTTATAACGCAGAGCCATGAAAATTTTAAAAAAAATTATTTTCTCAAAAATGATCTTTTAGCCTGCAATTTTTAATTTTCCCAAGGGTAACAGGAGAAATTTGACCCCAAAAGTTGTTGTCCAGTTTCTCCTGAGTACGCTGATACCCCATATGTGGGGGTAAACCACTGTTTGGTCACATGCCGGGGCTCGGAAGTGAAGTAGTGACGTTTTGAAATGCAGACTTTGATGGAATGCTCTGTGGGCGTCACGTTGCGTTTGCAGAGCCCCTGATGTGGCTTAACAGTAGAAACCCCCTACAAGTGACCCCATTTTGGAAACTAGACCCCGAAAGGAACTTTTCTTGATGTGTGGTGAGCCCTTTGAACCCCTAAGTGCTTCACAGAAGTTTATAATGCAGAGCCGTGAAAATAATAAATACGTTTTCTTTCCTCAAAAATAATTATTTAGCCCAGAATTTTTTAATTTTCCCAAGGGTAATAGGAGAAATTTGACCCCAATATTTGTTGTCCAGTTTCTCCTGAGTACGGTGATACCCCATATGTGGAGGTAAACCACTGTTTGGGCACACGTCGGGGCTCAGAAGGGAAGTAGTGACTTTTGAAATGCAGACTTTGATGGAATGGTCTGCGGGCGTCACGTTGCGTTTGCAGAGCCCCTGGTGTGCCTAAACAGTAGAAACCCCCCACAAGTGACCCCATTTTAGAAACTAGACCCCCCAAGGAACTTATCTAGATATGTGGTGAGCACTTTGAACCCCCGAGTGCTTCACAGACGTTTACAACGCAGAGCCGTGAAAATAAAAAATCATTTTTCTTTCCTCAAAAATGATGTTTTAGCAAGCATTTTTTTATTTTCACAAGGGTATCAGGAGAAATTGGACCACAGTAATTGTTGCGCAGTTTATCCTGAGTATGCTGGCACCCCATATGTGGGGGTAAACCACTGTTTGGGCACACGTCGGGGCTCGGAATTGAGGGAGCACCATTTGACTTTTTGAATACGAGATTGGCTGGAATCAATGGTGGCGCCATGTTGCGTTTGGAGACCCCTGATGTGCCTAAACAGTGGTAACCCCTCAATTCTACCTCCAACACTAACCCCCCCCCACACCCCTAACTCTAATCCCAACTGTAGCCATAACCCTAATCACAACCCTAACCACAACCCTAATTCCAACCCTAACCCTAAGGCTATGTGCCCACGTTGGGGGTAAAAGGCACTGCGTTTTACCTGCGGATTTTCCGCGGATTTCCAGTGTTTTTTGTGCGGATTTCACCTGCGGATTCCTATTGAGGAACAGGTGTAAAACGCTGCGGAATCCGCACAAAGAACATGCTGCGGAAAATACAACGCAGCGTTTCCGCGCGGTATTTTCCACACCATGGGCACAGCGGATTTGGTTTTCCATAGGTATACTTGGTACTGTAAACCTGATGGAACACTGCTGCGAATCCGCAGCGGCCAATCCGCACCGTGTGCACATAGCCTAATTCTAAAGGTATGTGCACACGCTGCGGAAAACGCTGCGGATCCGCAGCAGTTTCCCATGAGTTTACAGTTCAATGTAAACCTATGGGAAACAAAAATCGCTGTACACATGCGGAAAAACTGCACGGAAACGCAGCGGTTTACATTCGGCAGCATGTCACTTCTTTGTGCGGATTCCGCAGCGGTTTCACAACTGCTCAAATAGAAAATCGCAGTTGTAAAACCGCAGTGAAATGCGCAGAAAAAACGTGGTAAATCCGCCATAAATCCGCAGCAGTTTAGCACTGCGGATTTATCAAATCCGCAGCGGAAAAATCCGCAGAGGACCAGAATACGTGTGCACATACCGAAACCCTAACCCTAGCCCTAACCCTAACCCTACCCCTAACCCTACCCCTAACCCTAGCCCTAACCCTAGCCCTAACCCTATTCTAACATTAGTGGAAAAAAAAAATTCTTTATTTTTTTATTGACCCTACCTATGGGGGTGACAAAGGGGGGGGGTCATTTATTATTTTTTTATTTTGATCACTGAGATATAATCTATCTCAATTATCAAAATGCACTTTGGAACGAATCTGCCGGCCGGCAGATTCGGCGGGCGCACTGCGCATGCGCCCGCCATTTTGGAAGATGGCGGCGCCCAGGGAGAAGACGGACGGACCCCGGCAGGATCGGTAAGTATGATGGGGTGGGGGGGAGCACGGGGGGGGCGATCGGAGCGCGGGAGGGGATCGGAGTGCGGAAGGGGTGGAACGGAGCACGGGGGTGGAACGGAGCACGGGGGGTGGAACGGAGCACGGGGGGGTGGAACGGAGCACGGGGGGTGGATCGGAGTGCAGGGGGGTGATTGGAGCACGGGGAGGGTGATTGGAGCACGGGGGGAGCGGACAAGAGCACGGGGGGAGCGGAGCACAGGACGGAGGGGAGCCGGAGCAGTGTACCGGACAGATCGGAGGGCTGGGGAGGCGATCGGTGGGGTGGGGTGGGGGCACATTAGTGTTTCCAGCCATGGCCGATGATATTGCAGCATCGGCCATGGCTGGATTGTAATATTTCACCAGTTATAATAGGTGAAATATTAGAAATCGCTCTGATTGGCAGTTTCACTTTCAACAGCCAATCAGAGCGATCGTAGCCACAGGGGGGTGAAGCCACCCCCCCTGGGCTAAACTACCACTCCCCCTGTCCCTGCAGATCGGGTGAAATAGGAGTTAACCCTTTCACCCGATCTGCAGGGACGCAATCTTTCCATGACGCCACATAGGCGTCATGGGTCGGATTGGCACCGACTTTCATGACGCCTACGTGGCGTCATGGGTCGGGAAGGGAGTATAGTGCGTTGTATAGTTGAACGATGCACAGTGACACCATCTGCAGCAAGTTGATGCTGCAGCTCTCTGGAGGTGGTCTTAGGATTGTCCTTGACTGATTTCACCATTCTTCTTCTCTGCCTTTCTGATGTTTTTCTTGGCCTGCCACTTTTGGCCTTAACAAGAACTGTACCTGCGTTCTTCCATTTCCTTACTATGTTCCTCACAGTGAAAATTGACAGGTTAAATCTCTGAGACAGCTTTTTGTACCCTTCCCCTGAACAACTATGTTGAATAATCTTTGTTTTCAGATCATTAGACAGTTGTTTTGAGGAGCCTGCCACTTTTCAGAGGAGATTCAAACAGGAGAACAACTTGCAAGTGGTCACTTTAAGTAGCTTTTCTCATGATTGCATACACATGGCTATGAAGTTCAAAGCTCAATGAGGTTAGAAAACCAAAAAAAGTGCTTTAGTAAATCAGTAAAAAGTAGGTAAGAGTATTTAAAACAAGAAAATGATAAGGGTGCCCATACTTATGCACCTGTCAAATTTAGTTTGAATGCAGATTGCACATTTTCTGTTAGTACAATAAACCTCATTTCAAGGCAGAAACATTACTGTGTCCAACAGTTATTAGATATATGAAACTGAAATAGCTGTTGCAAAAAAAACAATTTTTATAAAACATTAAGCTTAAGATTAATAGGGGTGCCCAAACTTTTTCATATAACTGTAAGTAAATTGAGGTAAAATAACCATTTTAAGTAAACCAATAATTTATGTATGTTAATGTTATTTGTGTCACACTTATCAATAGGATGTGATTGCTGCATAAGACCTCATTCAGACATCTGTGTTACCTTACATGTTCTATCCATGTTTTTCATAGATAGACCACAAACTCAGTATAGTCATAGTAGTTGTTCACATGTCCATGTGTTATTATGGACCGTGTGTCCATGCAAAAATCATGGAGACATGTCCACTTTTTTCTGGTATCGCAGAAGAAAAGTATCAATGCAAATATACGTGTCTGTGAAAATCATGGACAGCACACTGATGGTCCCTAAGTAAAGTCTGTTTTTATAAATCATGGGCCGGAAGTATCAAAGCTTTCATGCCAAAATTCTGATGTAAAAGCTTTGAAAAGTCACAGAATGTTGTACCGTTTGGAATTCTCACTCCAGTTTCTAGCATCTTTGACAAAATCGAGGGTGATTGGGAGGGACAGGGATGTGGGAACCTCTGCTCGTCAAATTCATGATGAGCGGCAGAGATTACTATACCAGAAGTCTTTCTCCATCTGAAAATGGAGAAGAAATTGTGGTGAGGTGTACAAGGAGGCCCGCGCCACCCGTCTGATGGTTTTGATTCATGAAGAGGTGTGCACCTCTTCAGGAATCATGACCATCTCACTCCAGCACGCCCCCTCATCAAGACTGGCGTGAACATCTTCTTGATGAATTGGGCCCTATGGCTTCATCTTTTTCTTTCAAAGTAACAACCACCAAGGGATACACCATACCAGAATATCTGATAACAAAAGGATCAATACTAAAATAGTGAAGTTCTGCACAAGTTCACATACACTCTGTTAAGTGGCATTTAGGTGTGTATAATGCAGGTATCTGGATGCAACGAACAGAGATCACATGGTAGGAAACAGTCAGGGATTGATATAATTCTATTTATTGTGACAAAGTCACTGGTAAAGTACAGAAGAGAAGATATGTGTAACTACGCTTAATGGCGTTATTGATATATAGCCAATTACTTGTCACTAGTGTTGAGCGATACCGTCCGATACTTGAAAGTATCGGTATCGGATAGTATCGGCCGATACCCGAAAAATATCGGATATCGCCGATACCGATATCCGATACCAATACAAGTCAATGGGACATCAAGTATTGGAATGTATCCTGATGGTTCCCAGGGTCTGAAGGAGAGGAAACTCTCCTTCAGGCCCTGGGATCCATAGTGAGGCGTAAAATAAAGAATTAAAATAAAAAATATTGATATGCTCACCTCTCCGGCGGCCCCTGGACATCACGCTGGTAACCGGCCGGCTTCTTTGTTTAAAATGAGCGCGTTTAGGACCTGCGAATGACGTCGCGGCTTCTGATTGGTCGTGTGCAGCTCATGTGACCGCCACGCGACCAATCAGAAGCCGTGACGTCATTCGCAGGTCCTTAATTCCTAGAATTAGGAGTTTAGTGAATGAGAATGACGTCGCGGCTTCTGATTGGTCGCGTGGTGGTCACATGAGCGGCACGCGACCAATCAGAAGCCGCGACGTCATTCGCAGGTCCTAAACGCGCTCATTTTAAACAAAGAAGCCGGCCGGTTACCAGCGTGATGTCCAGGGGCCGCCGGAGAGGTGAGCATATCAATATTTTTTATTTTAATTCTTTATTTTACACATCCCTATTGATCCGATACAGATACCCGATACCACAAAAGTATCGGATCTCGTTATCGGAATTCCGATACCGCAAGTATCGGCCGATACCCGATACTTGCGGTATCGGAATGCTCAACACTACTTGTCACTATAAATCACTTGTGGCAAATAAAATTACACTATTGAGCATAAAACTTCATTTTGATGAGTGCAGTATCTCTTTGAACTACAATCATGTGATCAGTCACATGGTCAGGGCTTAAATGTCTTAAATGTCTGGGCTCCAGTTGCTGTGTGTACAGAGTGCCTGGAGAGGAAGAACTCCCGGAAAGTGTTTGTGCACACGCTGTTGGTTAGGCTACTTTCACACTAGCGTTAACTGCAAACCGTCACAAAAACGTATTTTTCCCGAAAAAACGGATACGTCAAAAAACTGCAAAACGTATGCAACGCATACAGCATTTCGACGGATCCGTCGCAAATCCGATAAACGGTTGCATTGAAATGCTGGATGCGTTGCATACGTTGCATACGTTTTTACCATCCGTTGCATCCGTTTTTACGACGGATCCGTTGTTAAAATGGGAGGCACCAAAATTTGATTGGCTACTGGAAAATAAGGAAATCTATATACTGACTGTATTTACAGCCCATCTTTGAGGGTTTTAGTTTAGTGGCAATGATGGATGGTGTAATTGGGAGGATTTCGAGTTTGGTTACTGTTGTTATATTTGAGACGAATCGCCTGGATATCATAGTGCGGGAGAAGGAGGCGGCAGCAGAAAGACGGAGGATGCAACGGAGAGTGCGACGATTCTGGATACATCCGATCAATGAGCTGCGGATGACCAGGGGTGTCCAGTCCACTCTCTATCTGGAGTTGCGGTGCAACCCACTGAAATTCTTTAATTATGTACGGATGAGAATGGAACATTTCGATTATTTGGTTGGAAAACTAGAGGATGTCATCCAAAGGCAGGATACAAGGATGAGGCTTGCCATCACACCGGAGGAGCGGCTCTTGGTGACACTGCGGTAAGCATCTTTTTTTTATGTGATTGCTCATTTTGAATGTTATTACATGCTGCAGAGAAAACTGCGCTGACACATTGCGCAGCATTTTCTGCAGCATGTAATTGTTTGATTTGTTTGAGGCCATTCCACTGTTTTTTTTTCTTGTGTCATTGGTCATATTGAATGTTATTACATGCTGCAGACAAAACTGCGCTGACACATTGCACAACATTTTCTGCAGCATGTAATTTTTTTGTTTGTTTGAGGCCATTCCACTGTTTTTTTTTTCTTGTGTCATTGGTCATATTAAATGTTATTACATGCTGCAGACAAAACTGCGCTGACACATTGCGCAGCATTTTCTGCAGCATGTAATTTTTTTGTTTGTTTGAGGCCATTCCACTGGGTTTTTTTTCTTGTGTCATTGGTCATATTGAATGTTATTACATGCTGCAGAGAAAACTGCGCTGACACATTGCACAACATTTTCTGCAGCATGTAATTTTTTGGTTTGTTTGAGGCCATTCCACTGGGTTTTTTTGTTGATGGTCTGTGCAATTTTTTTTTACATTTTTTTATTTTTTTCTGCAGCTTCCTAGCTACGGGTGAGTCTCTGACTACACTCCATTTCCAATTCAGGCTGGGTATTTCCACTATTGGCGGAATAGTGAAGGATACATGTCGGGCGATTTGGGACACTTTACAGCCGGAGTATATCCCACAACCATCAATGGAAATCTGGTTGAGAAGTTCCGAACAATTTGAGAGAATTTGCAATTTCCCAAATTGTGTTGGTGCCGTGGACGGCAAACACATAAGGATTGCTAAACCGGCAGGAACAGGCTCCGAGTACTACAACTATCAGAAATACTTCTCCATTGTACTCATGGCTATTGCAGACGCCAACTGCCGATTCCTTGCTGTGGACATAGGAGCATATGGCCGGTCCAACGACTCCCAAGTTTTTAAAAACTCTGCAATGGGTCGCTGCCTGTATGGAGATACATACGATTTCCCGCCAGCAAGACCGCTCCCAGGAACAAGTGAACCAGCCATGCCCTATGTGTGTGTAGGTGATGAAGCCTTTCAACTGTCGCCGCACCTACTGAAACCATACAGCAGCCGTGAATTACACCGTACCAAGCGGGTATTTAATTACCGTCTTACCAGAGCAAGAAGAGTGGTAGAGTGCTCTTTCGGTATATTGACGGCAAAGTGGAGAGTTCTGCTGACGGCAATAAAACTGGAAACAAAAACTGTAGACGATGTTGTCAAGGCTTGTGTGGTGCTCCATAATTTTGTCATTTCAAAGGAGCCCGTTACCTTGGATGATGAACAATTGGAGACAACCTTGTGGGATTACCGCAGTGCCTCTGTTCGCTCCACCAGTTCTGTTAGTAGGATGAGGGACCAGTTTGCGGATTATTTTTTGTCACCTGTTGGGCGGATTCCATGGCAAGACATCATGGTGTGACATGTTTTTCATGGCTTTTGTTGTTTATGTCTAAATTGTGTTTGTAGCAACAAAACAAAACAAAAAAAAAAAAAACCCAAAGTGTGGTTTGCTTGTTAATATAAAACCATTTTGTTATACCTTTAAAACGTCTGGTGTTTCTTTTCACTTAACCTTTAATATTTACCTTATTGAATCAACACACAGAGTAGATTTTAAACCAGAAAGATTTTTATTTAAAACCTTTTTTTGAATTTTTTTTCATTTTCAAAAAACATTTTTTTTTATTTGCAAAATAAAGTTTTTTTCCAACATTTCTAAACTTTTCATTTTGGGACTACAAGTCCTGAAAGTGTCGGGTGGAGTGACTATGGGACGAGGGGCTGGAAGGTTGGACCACGTCGGTAGGTGGGATTGGGGAAACCCTACTTGTTTGTTCTGCAGTGGAAGGGGGGTGAAAAGCAGGAGGCTGACCAGAGGAGGGTTGTGTTGGGGTAGTTGTGAATCTGAATGGGGAAGAAAAGCTGGGCAAGGAAGACAAAAACACCGGGGAATACATTTGGGTTGGGGGCCTGGTATGGTATTGGGACTGACGTTGATATTGGGGGGCATGGTGTGGAAATGGTGACTGGTATGTGTGGGGAGGTATGGGGGTAGATTGGGGTTCGTTGAGGACCTTGAGAAGAGCGTTATGGCAGCTATTCATTACCCGCATCTGCTGATCAAAGAAAGCTTTTCCATGCTCCTGAGCATGGATTGAAAAAAAAGATTTGCTGGAGCTTGACTTACATCTAAATGCAGCCTATCCAAGCGACTGCTGATTTCCTGGTGGGTTTCACTGATGCGTGATTGCACCATGTTGAAACCAGCAGTCACTTGTTCTCCCAAAATTTTAAAAGAACTTTGGAAGCCTGCATTAAGATGCAAAAACTCAGGAGCATAGCTCCTTTCCTGACCCCTCTGACGCTGCCGCCACGAACCTAACGGTGGTGTAGAGGTGGCAGGGTCCGAGGGGTGGGGTAAAGGGAACGCTATCTGTTGACCATCAGATGCGAGTAAGGAAGGCTGCGCTCCAGTGCCTGAGGTGGATGAAGTGGAGGGGACAGAGGTGTGGGGCCTACCGACGTGGTCCCCGGTGGCGGACTCAGGAGGGATCGCCCCAGAGGGCGCAGAGGTAGATGCAGGCGCACAGTGGCTGAAGAAGGTGCTGTGAAAGAAAAAAATAATTAATATATTGATATGAAAAAGCCCGGACTGAAACAAAAGTTTTGTGATTAGACAGGTTCTTACTGGGATGTTGAATACTTACACTCTACTCAGCATGGTTTGCCTCAGGAAGAAGAGGGCAGGGGCATATCTGTACCTCCTCTTCTTCCTTCCTGCTGAGCCACTCGGGGCCTGCATCTCCAGGTTAAATTCCCTCTTAAAGCGATCCCTCAGTGACCGCCACCGCTTCCTAACCTTGCCACCTGTGAAGACAGAAATGAAGAAAGAAAAAAAAAAGGTAAATACAAGACATTACATTCACCGCTAAACATCACTGAAAACTGAATACTTACATAGTTTGCTCTGCTGCTGTGGAAGAAGGTCCTCCCACCTTGTAAAGATGTTATGGCATACTTCCAACCAGAGCCGACGGGTGACACTGGTATCAGCATGCCTGCAGTCAGCCATGTTCCACAGCGGCTCCCGCTCGCGAACCTCCTCGATAAGGGCATCGATATCGATATCCGAATCTTCAGCGGGAGCACACTGTGAAGCCTGTGAGAAAAAAAAAAAAAAATAGTAGACTGAAACAAAATAATTACCAATTGAAGCCCCCCAAAAAACCAACTCACTGATGGCCGACCGCGGCGTCGATTCCGCCGACTCTGGGAGCGCCTGGGAGAACCTTCATGCTGTGCTGGAAGTTCAGCAGCAGCAGCAGGAGACTGAAATAAAGGATAAAAAAAATTAGCTTTAATGTATGTATATGTTTTCTGTGTTACGTTATATATGAAATTATGTTTTGTGTATGGTGCAGTGTGATGTGTGAAGCAAGTGTTTCACCACTACTTACACTTGGTTCCTCCTCCACTTGTATGTCTCCACCCGTCTCGGTCCCTTCTGACAGCTCCTCATCGGATTCTGATTCCTGTTTAAACATAATAAATGCATGTAGTGAATAAAAATGATGTAAATTTAAAAAAAAATAAAATTGTTTACTTACCGATACCCGCTGTTGCTGTGGAGGAGGGCTGTCAGAAGAGGACATTGTGTGGCAGTGGTCCTGGTGGCTGTGGTCCTGGTGGCTGTGTACCTGGTGGCTGCGGTCCTGGTGGCTGCGGTCCTGGTGGCTGTGGTCCTGGTGGGTCTGTAAGTTAAAAGACACTTGCAATCTGCTCTACACATTGAAGTAGCAGATTTGGGGTCTTCAAAACTTACTTTTAAGAATTTGAGGATGCGGTCCTGGTGGCTGTGGTCCTGGTGGCTGTGGACCTGGTGGTTGCGGTCCTGGTGGCTGTGGTCCTGGTGGCTGTGGTCCTGGTGGGTCTGTAAGTTAAAAGACACTTGCAATCTGCTCTACACATTGAAGTAGCAGATTTGGGGTCTTCAAAACTTACTTTTAAGAATTTGAGGATGCGGTCCTGGTGGCTGTGGTCCTGGTGGCTGTGGACCTGGTGGCTGCGGTCCTGGTGGCTGTGGTCCTGGTGGCTGTGGTCCTGGTGGGTCTGTAAGTTAAAAGACACTTGCAATCTGCTCTACACATTGAAGTAGCAGATTTGGGGTCTTCAAAACTCACTTTTAAGAATTTGAGGATGCGGTCCTGGTGGCTGTGGTCCTGGTGGCTGTGGACCTGGTGGCTGCGGTCCTGGTGGCTGTGGTCCTGGTGGCTGTGGTCCTGGTGGGTCTGTAAGTTAAAAGACACTTGCAATCTGCTCTACACATTGAAGTAGCAGATTTGGGGTCTTCAAAACTTACTTTTAAGAATTCGAGGATGCGGTCCTGGTGGCTGTGGTCCTGGTGGCTGTGGACCTGGTGGCTGCGGTCCTGGTGGCTGTGGTCCTGGTGGCTGTGGTCCTGGTGGGTCTGTAAGTTAAAAGACACTTGCAATCTGCTCTACACATTGAAGTAGCAGATTTGGGGTCTTCAAAACTTACTTTTTAGAATTTGAGGATGCGGTCCTGGTGGCTACGGCCAGTGGCTGTGGTCCTGGTGGCTACGGCCGGTCGATGTGGTCCCTACTCTATCTGCAATATAATAAGTATAATGGATTTATAGTTAGACCACCGCAGAACTAGGTAATGTTTAACAATAAACACCCTGTAAAAATGTGAGAAATAGGTGAACACCAAAACCCAAAAACAGGTGCACGTCATACCATTCTTTTCCATGTCCCAAAAAAAAAAAAATTTTAAATGTGAGACACCTTTAAAAATATTTTTAAGTTATTTAAAAAAAAAAAAAAAAAATTACCTCCCCCAAAAAACCTTTCAAAGGATAACCTTTAGTAAAAAATGAGCCCTCAACCAACTCTGTATTGCATGTGTAACCATTGGTACATACACATGTTTTAAATTTACCATTATGAAATTATACTACGGACAATTTTTTAATAAACATTTTATTAATAATTTTTTTTTTTTTTTTTTTTAATCACAATGGAGCAGAAATGCTCTTTATTTTAAATACAAGTACATCAACTGGGAATAATTTCAACAGTAAATTAAAAAAATCAACACTTTTTTTTAAAAAAAGCACTCACACATTCTAACCACAAGCTGCAGACCACTAGGCTTTGCAATAATACATTCAATTAAAAAAAAAAAAAATCACACATGCTGCACAAACCACTATACTAAAGGTACCGTCACACTGAACGATATCGCTAGCGATCCGTGACGTTGCAGCGTCCTGGCTAGCGATATCGTTCATTTTGACACACAGCAGCGATCAGAATCCTGCTGTGATGTCGTTGGTCACTGCAGAAAGTCCAGCACTTTATTTCTTCACTGGACTCCCTGCAGACATCGCTGAATCGCCGTGTGTGACGCCGATGCAGCGATGTGTTCGCTGGTAACCAGGGTAAACATCGGGTTACTAAGTGCAGGGCCACGCTTAGTAACCCGATGTTTACCCTGGTTACCAGTGTAAAAGAAAAAAAAAAAAAAAAACCTTCATACTTACCTTACGCTGTCTGTCCTCGGCGCTGTGCTTTCCTGCACTCACTGTGAGCACAGCGGCCGGAAAGCACAGCGCCGAGGACAGACAGCGGAAGGTAAGTATGAAGTGTTTGTTTTTTTATTTACTTTTACGCTGGTAACCAGGGTAAACATCGGGTTACTAAGCACGGCCCTGCGCTTAACCCAATGTTTACCCTGGTTACCGGCATCGTTGGTCGCTGGAGAGCTGTCTGTGTGACAGCTCTCCAGCGACCAAACAGCGACGCTGCAGCGATCCGGATCATTGTCGGTATCGCTGCAGCGTCGCTCAGTGTGACGGTACCTTTGGTAAATACATCAAAAATCAACATTAACCAATATAGCATTGACAAATGCACATGCAACCAACAAGACGCACACAAACATACCTGCAAGCAGAGTCATAACGCAATCATAACACATGAACAGGCGTAATATTGACGAAGGCATAATAAGGTGCAGGCACGTGAACACATACATACAAAAGCACACAGCAGTACAAAAATACACACACACACACACACACACACACACACATGGCCATCAGTCCTCCGGCTGGAGCTTGATGTCTTCACAGTGGCAGGCCTCGGGGTGGATCAGGACTGTAGCAGGGCACTGGCTGTTGCAGGACGATGGCAGGCCTCAGGTTAGATTCAGGTTTTAAAAGCTCTTGCTGTAGTCAGTACGGCATACACAAATGCACGCACACACACACACACACACACACACACAAAAATGGCAATATACTCACACTGTTGGAGTGTGTCTGGTCCTTGCTGCCAGGCTGGGGTCTTGGTATCAGGCTGGGGTCTTGGTGTCCGGCTGGGGTCTTGGTGTCCGGCTGGGGTCTTGGTGTCCGGCTGGGGTCTTGGTGTCTGGCTGGGGTCTTGCTGCCAGGCTGGGGTCTTGCTGCCAGGCTGGGGTCTTGCTGCCAGGCTGGGCTCTTGGTGTCCGGCTGGGGTCTTGGTGTCCGGCTGGCTGGAGGCTTCTTCTTTCTTCTCTCTGGGTCTTGCTGGCATATGTGGGGTTGAAGGCCCAGACCAGGTTTATATAGATTTGGGGATGTCTGGCCAATTAGTTAAAAAAAATCCTGTTTCTGAGCATGCTCAGTCGAAAAAAACGTTTTGCAGCGCTGCATTGCGTCGTACGACGTGTCTCGACGCATCCGTCGCTCATAGACTTTCATTGTAGCAAAAGACGCATGCCGCAGGATGCGCCGAGACACGTTTTATTGTCGGAGCCAATAAACGTTACAATCTACGTTTTTCCAGACGACGTGTTGCCTAATTTCGACGCATCCGTCGAAAGACGTATACCGACGAATGCAAATCCGTCGCAATGCGTCGCCAATACAAGTCTATGGGGAAAAAACGCATCCAGCAAAATATTTTGCTGAATGCGTTTTTTCGGCAAAACGACACATTTTAACGTATTGCAGTTAACGCTAGTGTGAAAGTAGCCTTAAAAGACATTGCTAACCCTGAGTGGGCTGAGCCCCACTAGTGCGAGGACTGCATGTAGTGCTACCGTTTTGTTTTATTTTGCTGTTTTAACTAGAGGGCCATGTTTATTTTTGTGCTTGAAAACTTAATTTATACTGTAGCTATTGAACCAAGTGTATCCATAAAGCTGCAGTGTTCCCATGACTACTTCCATTTGCAGCCAAGTGAGCCGGTCTACCACATTATATACAGCACAACTTTAACCCCTTCATGACCCAGCCTATTTTGACCTTAAAGACCTTGCCGTTTTTTGCAATTCTGACCAGTGTCCCTTTATGAGGTAATAACTCAGGAACGCTTCAACGGATCCTAGCGGTTCTGAGATTGTTTTTTCGTGACATATTGGGCTTTATGTTAGTGGTAAATTTAGGTCAATAAATTATGCGTTTATTTGTGATAAAAATGGAAATTTGGCGAAAATTTTGAAAATTTCGCAATTTTCACAATTTGAATTTGTATTCTGTTAAACCAGAGAGTTATGTGACACAAAATAGTTAATAAATAACATTTCCCACATGTATACTTTACATCAGCACAATTTTGGAAACAAATTTTTTTTTTGCTAGGAAGTTATAAGGGTTAAAATTTGACCAGCGATTTCTCATTTTTACAGCGAAATTTACAAAACCATTTTTTTTAGGGACCACCTCACATTTGAAGTCAGTTTACGGGATCTATATGGCTGAAAATACCCAAAAGTGACACCATTCTAAAAATTGCACCACTCAAGGTGCACAAAACCACATTCAAGAAGTTTATTAACCCTTCAGGTGCTTCACAGCAGCAGAAGCAACATGAAAGGAAAAAATGAACATTTAACTTATTAGTCACAAAAATTATTTTTTAGCAACAATTTTTTTGATTTCACAATGGTAAAAAGGAGAAACTGAACCACGAAAGTTGTTGTCCAATTTGTCCTGAGTACGCTGATACCTCATATGTAGGGGTAAACCACTGTTTGGGCGCACGGCAGGGCTTGGAAGGGAAGGAGCGCCATTTGACTTTTTGAATGAAAAATTGGCTCCACTCTTTAGCGGACACCATGTCACGTTTGGAGAGCCCCCGTGTGCCTAAAAATTGGAGCTCCCCAACAAGTGACCCCATTTTGGAAACTAGACACCCCAAGGAACTTATCTAGATGCATAGTGAGCACTTTGAACCCCCAGGTGCTTCACAAATTGATCCGTAAAAATGAAAAAGTACTTTTTTTCACAAAAAAATTCTTTTAGCCTCATTTTTTTCATTTTCACATGGGCAACAGGATAAAATGGATCCTAAAATTTGTTGGGCAATTTCTCCTGAGTACACCGATACCTCACATGTGGGGGTAAACCACTGTTTGGGCACATGGTAAGGCTCGGAAGGGAAGGAGCGCCATTTGACTTTTTGAATGAAAAATTATCTCCATCGTTAGCGGACACCATGTCGCGTTTGGAGAGCCCCTGTGTGCCTAAACATTAGAGCTCCCCCACAAGTGACCCCATTTTGGAAACTAGACCCCCCAAGGAACTTATCTAGATGCATATTGAGCACTTTAAACCCCCAGCTGCTTCACAGAAGTTTATAACGCAGAGCCATGAAAATAAAAAATAACTTTTTTTTCCTCAAAAATGATATTTTAGCCTGGAATTTCCTATTTTGCCAAGGGTATTAGGAGAAATTGGACCCCAAATATTGTTGTCCAGTTTGTCCTGAGTACGCTGATACCCCATATGTGGGGGTAAACCACTGTTTGGGCGCACAGCAGGGCTCGGAAGGGAAGGTACGCCATTTGGCTTTTTAAATGGAAAATTAGCTCCAATCATTAGCGGACACCATGTCACGTTTGGAGAGCCCTTGTGTGCCTAAACATTGGAGATCCCCCACAAATGACCCCATTTTGGAAACTAGACCCCCAAAGGAACTAATCTAGATGTGTGGTGAGGACTTTGAACCCCCAAGTGCTTCACAGAAGATTATAACGCAGAGCCATGAAAATAAAATAAAAAAATATTTTCTCAAAAATGATCTTTTAGCCTGCAATTTTTTATTTTCCCAAGGGTAACAGGAGAAATTGTTGTCCAGACAGTTGTTGTCCAGTTTCTCCTGAGTACGGTGATACCCCATATGTGGGGGTAAACTACTGTTTGGGCACATGCCGGGGCTCGGAAGTGAAGTAGTGACGTTTTGAAATGCAGACTTTGATGGAATGCTCTGCGGGCGTCACGTTGCATTTGCAGAGCCCTTGATGTGGCTAAACAGTAGAAACCCCCCACAAGTGACCCCATTTTGGAAACTACACCCCGAAAGGAACTTATCTAGATGTGTGGTGAGCACTTTGAACCCCCAAGTGCCTCACAGAAGTTCATAACGCAGAGCCGTGAAAATAATAAATACGTTTTCTTTCCTCAAAAATAATTATTTAGCCCAGAATTTTTTATTTTCCCAAGGGTTACAGGAGAAATTGGACCCCAAAAGTTGTTGTCCAGTTTCTCCTGAGTACGCTGATACCCCATGTGTGGGGTTAAACCACTGTTTGGGCACACGTCGGGGCTCAGAAGTGAAGTAGTGACTTTTGAAATGCAGACTTTGATGGAATGGTCTGCGGGCGTCACATTGCGTTTGCAGAGCCCCTGGTGTGCCTAAACAGTAGAAACCCCCCACAAGTGACCCCATTTTAGAAACGAGACCCCCCATGGAACTTATCTAGATATGTGGTGAGCACTTTGAACCCCCAAGTGCTTCACAGACGTTTACAACGCAGAGCCGTGAAAATAAAAAATCATTTTTCTTTCCTCAAAAATGATGTTTTAGCAAGAATTTTTTTTATTTTCACAAGGGTAACAGGAGAAATTGGACCCCAGTAATTGTTGCGCAGTTTGTCCTGAGTACACTGATACCCTCATATGTGGGGGTAAACCACTGTTTGGGCACACGTCGGGGCTCGGAAGTGAGGGAGCACCATTTGACTTTTTGAATACAAGATTGGCTGGAATCAATGGTGGTGCCATGTTGCGTTTGGAGACCCCTGATGTGCCTAAACAGTGGAAACTCCTCAATTCTAACTCCAACACTAACCCCCCCACTCCCCTAACCCTAATCCCAACTGTAGCCATAACCCTAATCACAACCCTAACCGCAACACACCCCTAACCACAACCCTAACCCCAACACACCCCTAACCCTAACCACAACCCTAATTCCAACCCTAATCCTAAGGCTATGTGCCCACGTTGCGGATTCGTGTGAGATTTTTCAGCATCATTTTTGAAAAATCCGCGGGTAAAAGGCACTGCATTTTACCTGCGGATTTACCGTGGATTTCCAGTGTTTTTTGTGCGGATTTCACCTGCGGATTCCTATTGAGGAACAGGTGTAAAACGCCGCGGAATCCGCACAAAGAATTGACATGCTGCGGAAAATACAACGCAGTGTTTCCGCGTGGTATTTTCCGCACCATGGGCACAGCGGATTTGGTTTTCCATAGGTTTACTTGGTACTGTAAATCTGATGGAACACTGCTGCGGATCCGCAGCGGCCAATCCGCTGCGGATCCGCAGCCAAATCCGCACCGTGTGCACATGGCCTAATTCAAAAGGTATGTGCACACGCTGCGGAAAACGCTGCGGATCCGCAGCAGTTTCCCATGAGTTTACAGTTCAATGTAAACCTATGGAAAACAAAAATTGCTGTACACATGCTGCAGAAAAACTGCACGGAAACGCAGCGGTTTACATTCCGCAGCATGTCGCTTCTTTCTGCGGATTCCACAGCGGTTTTACAACTGCTCCAATAGAAAATTGCAGTTGTAAAACTGCAGTGAAATGCGCAGAAAAACCGCGGTAAATCTGCCATAAATCCGCAGTGGTTTAGCACTGCGGATTTATCAAATCTGCAGCGGAAAAATCCGCAGAGGACCAGAATACGTGTGCACATACTGAAACCCTAACCCTAACCCTACCCCTAACCCTACCCCTAACCCTACCCCTAACCCTACCCCTAACCCTAACCCTACCCCTAACCCTACCCCTAACCCTACCCCTAACCCTACCCCTAACCCTAGTTCTTACCCCAACCTTAGTGGAAGAAAAAAAAAACATCTTTACTTTATTATTGTCCCTACCTATGGGGGTGACAAAGGGGGGGGTCATTCAGTATTTTTTTTATTTTGATCACTGCGATAGGTTTTATCGCAGTGATCAAAATGCACTTGAAACGAATCTGCCAGCCGGCAGATTCGGCGGGCGCACTGCGCATGCGCCCGCCATTTTGGAAGATGGCAGCGCCCAGGATAGAAGACGGACGGACCACGGGAGGCTCGGTAAGTATGATGGGGTGGGGGGGAGCATGGGGGGGTGGATCGGAGCATGGGGGGGTAAATCGGAGCACGGGGGGGTGGATCGGAGCACGGGGGGGTGCATTGGAGCATCGGGGGGTGGATCGGACTGTGGGGGGGTGGATCGGACTGCAGAGGGGGTGGATCGGAGTGCAGGGGGGGTGGTTGGAGCACGGGGGGGTGATTGGAGCACGGGGGTGAGCGGACAAGAGCACGGGGGGGAGCGGACAGGAGGATGGAGGGGAGCGGAGCAGTGTAAAGGACAGATCGGAGGGCTGGGGGGGCGATCGGTGGGGTGGGGTGGGGGCACATCAATGTTTCCAGCCATGGCCGATGATATTGCAGCATCGGCCATGGCTGGATTGTAATATTTCACCAGTTATAATAGGTGAAATATTACAAATCGCTCTGATTGGCAGTTTCACTTTGAACAGCCAATCAGAGCGATCGTAGCCACGGGGGGGTGAAGCCACCCCCCCGGGCTAAACTACCACTCCCCCTGTCCCTGCAGATCGGGTGAAATGGGAGTTAACCCTTTCACCCGATCTGCAGGGACGCGATCATTCTGTGACACAGCATATGCGTCACAGGTCGGATTGGCACCGACTTTCATGACACATACGCTGTGTCACAGGTCGGGAAGGGGTTAAACGATTTGTGTTAGTAACTGTGCAAATCAACAGTAGAAAATATAACAATAATTTTAGAATAACAAGAAAGTCTTTCACTTGTTATTGTTAATGTTCTTTTTTGCAAAAAGTGGTGCACCCAGTCATGAGAGCCACCACGTAAGTTCTTTCTGAAGCTCTGCCTCTAGTAGAGGTCACCGAGTTTTCCTGCTAGGCCACAAGTCTCTTTCTGACGTAGTCTATTAAATCTCTTTGAGACTTCCACTCACAAACTTGCCCTCTCCCAACCTGAGACCCTAATCCCAGCCGACACTTGTTCCATGGATGATAGTTGGTAGTGACAGCCCTGTTCACTCACTCTGCTTCTATGCAATTGCCAGCATGCATCACCTGTCGCAGTCACCTCACGGATCTTCTCAGCTTGACCATCGGTGAAAGTGTCTTATGCTCGAGATGGAGAGGATTAGGCCTCAGCTCTTGATAAACGATGTCAGGCCTTGGAGGCTTGATCAGCAAGTGACACAGATCCTGGCTCTGACCAGCTTAGGTGATACTTGAAGGTCTACTGTAGGGAATCCGGACCCAGGCATGCGGCGACCGGCACGTGATTGGTGCAGTCTTCCCTCTGAGGCCTATCACGCTCAGTGGTGTCTCTGGAGCCCATCTGCTCCGCTCTCTTCCTTGTCACCAAATATCCTTGTGATTTGGTGCTCAGAGCTTTCATATCAGGGAAGTTCCCCCTGTGGGTCACTTAATCCAGTCCAGCACACAAGGTTATTCCTCATTTAAAATTTGGTTCCGCTTGATTTCGACTGGCCAGCAGATGACAGCGTCTCATTAATGGCACATCATGCAAGAGTTCTGCAGAGATATTACGGCTTCTTATCACATGTGCAACTACATGTTTCGGTCTGCACGCAGCTTACAAAAGGAAAAGAGAATAAAATCATAAATGTCTTTACAGGGCAATTGGAACCTTTGGAGTACTTTAAATTCTTAGAGAACCAGTACACTGCAAATCAAATTTCATGGGAAATCTCAACAAAGCTGGTGAATTAAAATTTTGGTTCTTCTATGAGAAAAAGCATGAAATGAATAGGGAAAACAGAAGTTATCTTCAGTTCTCTTCTGGTTTAATTATAGTCTACATTTAATATTACAAATTTGTTGTTCTTAACAATCCCTCAGACCACTAGTCATTATGAGTCATTGTTTTACAGTCCATGATCTTTTTGTCCTCCATATCCTTGGTATCCTCTCCAATTCTTTCAGTTTTCACAGCAGTTTAGAATAAAACTACAGCAAACAACCAGAAGAACTACATAAAATACCTTAGCAAAGATGTACATGCCACATAGGCAGCTCAGAAAACTGCTGTGGGGCCATGAGATGAACTTATGCTCTCTTTTCCGAGGGTTGTGTAAAATTGCATAAAGCTTCCCTTGACTTAACGAGAGTCACCATCTGGCCATCTCTGTTTAGCTATTCAGCTCTGTGTGCACTGACTTATATTGTGAAGTAAATGTGTGGAAACTTAACTTGTGGAAACTTTTGTTTTATTTTAATTACATATTTTTAACCTAATTATTTTTAAAGGTACCATACTGTACATATATGTTATGGGATTATACTGGCGCAAAATCTTCTTGTGATCAACAGGAAATTGCCCAGGATCATAAAATTCTGACAAATTAGCAGCTCCTCCTCCCATCAAAGTTTTTAACCTCTTAATATCAAATTCAGTTATAAGAGCATTTATCAAATTAAATGGCACTGTGGACTTTCAATTGCTCATTTTGGCCTTCAAAGAAGGTAATTCTTCTGTTTTTCCTTAGGACTATAACATAACGTGATAAAGAACAGATTAACGGAATGCTTCTAAGCTCTATGCAGAAATAGGAAGTTTTTTTTCCCTGCCTGGGTCATCATTAAAACTATGATTATACCTAACTGCAAAGTCCCTGGAAGCCTAGGTCCACCTCCACCTCCTGTCTCCATTGCTTTTATCTCTCTACCTTGCTTCCTTTTGTCAGTGAGGTCTGATTGTAGTTCTAATGCTAACTCATGTAGGTAAAAGAGACTTCCTATTTCTACACAGAGCTTAGAAGGATTCAGCTGGCTGGTCTGATTTTAATCCTGTGATGGCATAGACCTAATGGAAAGGAGAAGAATTAACTGAGTAGAGGGTCAAAATGCGCAACTGTAAGTACACAATGCTATGAAATATAATGACCGCAATGCATGGACTGGCCGCTTGCTCTCCTGACCTGAGCATGACCGCTTCATTTACTTCTATGCAGCTGTCACGCCCAGGTCAGGAGAGCCACCAGCCAGTCTACGCACTGCGTTCCGATCTCACTCAGATTTATATAGCAGTTTGAATGCAAGTTATATGCTTAAAAAAAATAACAACCCTAAAACATATAACTTTAAAAATTAAAAAACAAGCCCTCAAGCAGCTATGTCAATATCAAAACAAAAGTTATGAGTTTCATGAAAAAAAGAAAATAATTCTATGAAAAATGTTTTTATTGTGCAAAATCTAAAATATATATATAAAAAATATTTAGAATAAAATGAGCAGATTAAATTTACACTACTTTATATATGGCTTCATTGACAAAAAAAAATGTAAAAGTAAAATCTCTTTAAATGCAAGCAAACCAAAAATTAAACAAAATCTGCACAGTAAACCATCAAGTGATAAAATAGAAAACTATGATAAAGTGAGCAATGCAGAAAAATGGTTTTGGCTGTGATAGTTATTGAGGCACAGACTGAAGAGTTTATGCCTTGTAACAATCAGTATTAGCGTCGTGCTCACGTTGAGCAGCTCATCAGTAGTTATGCAGAGTCCTAGAATGAAGCTCCAATCATATCTGACGTGCTCATCCAGAAATATAAGCGTCGTTAACAAACACAATATCCTGGCAACAACGTTTATGGCTCATTATAAAGAACTGAATATTTTTGCTAACTACTTTTCATGCCACTATAAGAATTTTCAATATGTGATGACCGAATCCAACTATGTAGCATATCTACCCACAGTTTGCCAGCGATAATGAAAGGACTGGCACTTATCTGCATTAATTTATTTATTTGCAGAATTCACAATGCAGTAGCAGATGCTTAAACAGATTTCGACTTCTTTTGCAACATCAGTCCCAATGTGTTTGATTCCTTGGCTTGTTTGTGAAAAATAAAAAATACCAGCTGTTTCACATTGAGGAAACACGACATTCTTTGTTCCACAGTCCCACTTCTGTGCTCACCATAAAGCCCTAGAATACATGTTGGACATGAAACCTCTCAGCCCACGCAAAGTTAGAACTTTTAGGATGGCAGTACTCAGCGCCATTCATAGCATTCTGAATGGCATCGTCGGCATCTGCTACTTTTGGGGCTGAATGAAGCAGAGAAACAATAATAATTGAAATTATTCGGAAGATCATATTGTGACTATACAACTAGATTAGACGTCGTGAAATTAAAGTACCTTGGGATATAGAAATACAAAGTAAAGTAGCTTTGTTCTTTTTCATAAAAACATGGCTGGGGTTCAGCTTCGTTCCAAATCAATGCCCGAAGAACAGAATGCATTTATATTGTTGTTTTGAATATTATTAACACATTCAAGCAGCAGAAAGATTGAATACAACAGTGTTTATATCCCTTTGCCCTGAGACTAGATTTGTATTATGCTCTACAAATAGCTAATTTGTATCAGAAAGCATAAAGGCAAATAGCAAAATATACTGCAAATTGGCTACAAATATTTGTCAACTATTTTATATTTTCCATTTTTTGTATGATTCTTAACTGTGATGGATGAAATTAGAAATATGTATGTTCATCAACTACAAAGAAAAACAATATAAGAGAGCTCACATATTTTAGAGCAATATCATAGATTATATATTATTATCTATATATTTGTTTTATATTATTCAGACTAACAGTAGGGCTCTTTAGATGTTCAAACCACTGAATAGAGGTGAATATATCACCAGGCAGAAGTACACATGAACTGTCTGACCCAACATGCATCAGTGTATGGACTTCTAGGGCCTGATTTATCAAAGCTTTCACGCCAGAATTCTTGAGTAAAAGCTTTGAAAAGTTTACATTTTTGGATGCCAAGAGCATGGTCTTAGAGGCTTCTGTTAGTGCTGCACTGACATGTACAGTATAAAGCATTGAAATTCTGGTGCATTGCATTGTGTTATACTAGAATGCTATAAGTTAAAGTACCAAAGAGGGTAAGAAAGTAACAAAAAAGTAAAACACATTTGCAAAAATATTTTTCTAAAACAAATATATATATTATAATAAAATAAACATATGTAGTATTGCCACGTCCAGAATGACCCGAGCAATATAGCTATCACACCTTTTAACCCCTTCAGAAAACATTTTTTAACAAGAAGCGGAAAACTATGCTTTCTTAACATACCGACAAACAAAAAAGTGTAATAAATGAGATCAAAAAGATCAAATGTAAATAAAAATGGTATCTCTGAATACTTCATCTTGTCCATCAAAAAAAAACAACAACTTACCAAACAGATCTATCAGTGGAAAAGTAAAAAAGCTATAGCTATCAGAATACAGCGAAGCAAAAATTATTATTTTTTCTATAAAATAGATTTCACTGTGTAAGTGCGCCAAAACATAATACAATTATATAAATTTGGTATCGCTGTAATTGCACTTCCCCAAAGACTAAAGCTGCCTTGTCAAGTTGACCACAAGTGGAATTGAATTAAAAGCAATAGAATTCCTGAATTGCTGGTTATTGTTCATTCTGCCTCCCACAAGTCGGAATAGAAAGCAATAAAAAAATGCTATGTGATTGAAAATGGTTCTAATAAAAATATTAATTTGTCTGGCAAAAGATCAAGCCCACTCATGATTGTTGGCAGAAATATGGAAAAATTATAGCTCTCAAATATGACGATGCAAAAACTTTTTTTTCCCCCAAAAAAAGTATTTTAGTGTGTGACAGCAGCTAAACATAAAACAAAACTATCTAAATCTGGTATTGCTGTAATTGCACTGACCCGAAGAAGAAAGTCTAATCACCATGAAGAATGGTGTAAAAAAAAACAAAATAAATAATTATTCACCCACTGTTGATTTCTTCATTCTGCTTTCCAAAGATTTCAGCAAGGTTCGGCTCATATTTATCCTGCACTGTGCGCTGAGCACTTGCACCGTTTTTTCCTTGAAAATCTCTGAAATATGAGATTCAGCCTGAACACACGAGGAAAGATTCCCTATAATTAGGCAGATGGAGGCACTGTGGAAGTCGCCTGGCCCGTGATCTGCTGGCCTTCATCTTTTTAAGTATGCAAAAAGGTGCCGTCGGCTGCAGTTTTGTGCAATTCTGAAAAGAACAACACCGAACAGAGAACAGACGGTGTCCAGTGTAACTCTGCTGCCCCATTATAGTGATTGGATCCATCAGGGGTTTCATCTGAATCACATCACTAGATGATTTAAACGGAAACCCTCATCTAAGTTCTTTCAGTAGAGCGCCAGATAAATTTAAAGGGACACTGTCACCTGAATTTGGAGGGAACAATCTTCAGCCATGGAGGCGGGGTTTTGGGGTTTTTGATTCACCCTTTCCTTACCCGCTGGCTGCATGCTCGCTGCAATATTGGATTGAAGTTCATTCTCTGTCCTCCGTAGTACATGCCTGCGCAAGGTGCAATTTTGCCTTGTGCTGGCGTGTACTATGGAGGACAGAGAATGAACTTCAATCCAATATTGCAGCCAGCATGCAGCCAGCGGGTAAGGAAAGGGTGAATCAAAAACCCCAAAACCCCGCCTCCATGGCTGAAGATTGTTCCCTCCAAATTCAGGTGACAGTGTCCCTTTAATTCTAAATGTTATGTAAAATGTGCCTA
This sequence comes from Ranitomeya imitator, assembly GCF_032444005.1. Lineage (NCBI taxonomy): Eukaryota > Metazoa > Chordata > Amphibia > Anura > Dendrobatidae > Ranitomeya > Ranitomeya imitator. Next base: position 140,358,539 of record NC_091282.1, read on the forward strand.
ACAAAATCTTCAAATCAATCCACAAAAGAAAAGCAAGTCCCATTCAGGCCCATCGAGTGTTAACGGAAATTAAATGGCTTCCACATTACTGGTAGTACAAAGGCTCTGGAAAATCAAAATGGTTCCTCACCCTACTAGAAAATTCAGCAAATTCTGCACACCCAAATCCAAATGCCCTCCCCCACAGTGTGCCAAAACCACAATTAGCATTGATAAGTTTGGCATTTCTGTAGTGATAAGAGCCTGGCTAATTTACGGATGCATGTCTCTTGAAGTACGAGCTGGGCACAATTTTCTGAGAACTACAATGTATGAGCATTACAATTTACGGGCACTACAATAGCAGATTTGCCATTTTCTTTGCTCCAGGAGACAAGTAGTGCTTTGTGTCTCCCAAGTCTTGGCGTGTGGCTAAGCAGTGCTTTACAGCAACATGTAGGGTATTGCCGCTTTCAGCAGAAATTGTGTGACACATTTTCTTGCCTTTTTTACCTGTTTCTCTGTGTGAAAATGTAAAACCTGGGACAAAAACAATTTTTATGTGTAAATAATGTAATTATTTTTTCTTCACTGACAAAGGTATAATATCTGGGACAAATTCATAGAGTCAGTATAATCACTGCACCATTAAGTGAATTAATTGAGAGGTATAGTTTGTAAAATGCTGTCACATATGGGGGGGTTCTGCTCTTCTAGCTGCTCAGGGGCTCCTCCAGTGGGTTATGGCACTCACAAACAATAATCATAAGATCTCCACAATAATATGACCCTCTATACTAGTTATGAGCATGCGTAATTGGCACTGCTTGGTACTTGATCGAGCATCAATTTACTCGAGATGCCCTTTACTTGGCGAGTATGCTTGAATGCTTGCGTGCAAGCTTGAGTCCCCACACCGCATGTTTAGCACTAGTTAAATAGCTAATAAACATGTAGGAATTGCCTGCCAGTCACTGTAATAACATAGCCATTTTGTTTGTGGCATTACTGTGATGCGCTGATTGCATAGTGCCATCGGATCTATCTTTCAACTGCAACAACAGCCCTTATTAGTGCTAATTATAATCAATATTCACACTGCTGTTAGCAGCACTTAGTGAGAGATTGTTCCGAAGAGATAGTGTAGGACAGGCTAGAGTAAATGGAATGTCCTTCTGGCTGCAACTCATACCAAAAGCCGTTCTCATGGCTAATAATGTTCTTCTTGCTCTTAACCCTGCAAATTGTTCTGAGCAGGCAAATATTATACACTATTTATACTGTGCCAACTGTAAATCAAAATCACACAGCCAATCTTGATTGGTTTGCAATAGCGTCGCTATAATGCTACTGTAGTGTAACAAGTCCGTCTGAGGCATGCAAATTTTCCTGTGATAGTCATCCTGCAAAGTTTTTTCAGCAGGGAAATATTATATGGCATTTATACTGCACCAGTTGTTAATCAAAATCATACAGCTAGACTTGTTTGGTTAGCAATAACATCGCTATATTGCTACTGCAGTAGAACATTTCTATCTCAGGTGTGCAAATATTCCTGCGATAGTCATTCTGCAAAGTTTTTTCAGCATCGTTATATTGCTATTGCAGGCTAACAAGTCCATCTGAGGTGTAAAAATATTCCTGAGGTACTAATCCTCCAAAGTTTTCTCAACAGGAATTTATCATATGTACAGTGGGAACGGAAAGTATTCAGACCCCTTTAAATTTTTCACTCTTTGTTTCATTGCAGCCATTTGGTGAATTCAAAAAAGTTTTATTTTCACATTAACCCCTTTCTGCCATTAGACGTACTATTGCGTCCATGTGGGGTGGGCTTTACTTCCCAAGGACGCAATAGTACGTCATATGCGATCGGCAGCACTCACGGGGGGAGCGCCGCCGATCGCGGCCGGGTGTCAGCTGCTTATCGCAGCTGACATCCGGCACTATGTGCCAGGAGCAGTCACGGACCGCCCCCGGCACATTAACCCCCGGCACACCGCGATCAAAGATGATCGCGATGTGCCGGCGGTGCAGGGAAGCACCGCGCAGGGAGGGGGCTCCCTGCGGGCTTCCCTGAGACCCCCGGAGCAACGCGATGTGATCGCGTTGCTGCGAGGGTCTCACCTCCCTCCCTGCTCCCTCCAGCCCCGGATCCAAGATGGCCGCGGATCCGGGTCCTGCAGGGAGGGAGGTGGCTTCACAGAGCCTGCTCAGAGCAGGCACTGTGAAGCCTGCAGCGCTGCTAGTCAGATCAGTGATCTGACAGAGTGCTGTGCAAACTGTCAGATCACTGATCTGTGATGTCCCCCCCTGGGACAAAGTAAAAAAGTAAAAAAAAAAAATTTCAAATGTGTAAAAAAAAATTAAAAAAAATATTCCAAAATAATGAAAATAAAAATAAAAATATTATTCCCATAAATACATTTTTTATCTAAATAAAAAAACAAAACAATAAAAGTACACATATTTAGTATCGCCGCGTCCGTAACGGCCCGACCTATAAAACTGGCCCACTAGTTAACCCCTTCAGTAAACACCGTAAGAAAAAAAAAAAAAAAACGAGGCAAAAAACAACGCTTTATTATCATACCGCCGAACAAAAAGTGGAATAACACGCGATCAAAAAGACAGATATAACTAACCATGGTACCGCTGAAAACGTCATCTTGTCCCGCAAAAAACGAGCCACCATACAGCATCATCAGCAAAAAAATAAAAAAGTTATAGTCCTGAGAATAAAGCGATGCAAAAATAATTATTTTTTCTATAAAATAGTTTTTATCGTATAAAAGCGCCAAAACATAAAAAAATGATATAAATGAGGTGTCGCTGTAATCGTACTGACCCGAAGAATAAAACTGCTTCATCAATTTTACCAAACGCGGAACGGTATAAACGCCTCCCCAAAAGAAATTCATGAATAGCTGGTTTTTGGTCATTCTGCCTCACAAAAATCGGAATAAAAAGCGATCAAAAAATGTCACGTGCCCGAAAATGTTACCAATAAAAACATCAACTCGTCCCGCAAAAAACAAGACCTCACATGACTCTGTGGACCAAAATATAGAAAAATTATAGCTCTCAAAATGTGGTAACGCAAAAAATATTTTTTGCAATAAAAAGCGTCTTTCAGTGTGTGACGGCTGCCAATCATAAAAATCCGCTAAAAAACCCGCTATAAAAGTAAATCAAACCCCCCTTCATCACCCCCTTAGTTAGGGAAAAATTAAAAAAATGTATTTATTTCCATTTTCCCATTAGGGCTAGGGTTAGAGTTAGGGCTAGGGTTAGGGCTAGGGTTAGGGCTAGGGTTAGGGCTAGGGTTAGGGTTAGGGCTAGGGTTAGGGCTAGGGTTAGGGCTAGGGTTAGGGTTAGGGCTAGGGTTAGGGCTAGGGCTAGGGTTAGGGCTAGGGCTAGGGTTAGGGCTAGGGTTAGGGCTAGGGTTAGGGCTAGGGTTAGGATTAGGGTTAGGGCTAGGGTTAGGGCTAGGGCTACAGTTTGGGTTGGGGCTAAAGTTACAGTTAGGGTTTAGATTACATTTACGGTTGGGAATAGGGTTGGGATTAGGGTTAGGGGTGTGTCAGGGTTAGAGGTGTGGTTAGGGTTACTGTTGGGATTAGGGTTAGGGATGTGTTTGGATTGGGGTTTCAGTTATAATTGGGGGGTTTCCACTGTTTAGGCACATCAGGGGCTCTCCAAACGCGACATGGCGTCCGATCTCAATTCCAGCCAATTCTGCGTTGAAAAAGTAAAACAGTGCTTCTTCCCTTCCGAGCTCTCCCGTGTGCCCAAACAGGGGTTTACCCCAACATATGGGGTATCAGCATACTCAGGACAAATAGGACAACAACTTTTGGGGTCCAATTTCTCCTGCTACCCTTGGGAAAATACAAAACTCGGGGCTAAAACATATTTTTTGTGGGAAAAAAAAAGATTTTTTATTTTCACGGCTCTGCGTTATAAACTGTAGTGAAACACTTGGGGGTTCAAAGTTCTCACAACACATCTAGATTAGTTCCCTCGGGGGTCTAGTTTCCAATATGGGGTCACTTGTGGGGGGTTTCTACTGTTTAGGTACATTAGGGGTTCTGCAAACGCAATGTGACGTCTGCAGACCATTCCATCTAAGTCTGCATTCCAAATGGCACTCCTTCCCTTCCGAGCTCTGCCATGCGCTCAAACGTTGGTTTCCCCCAACATACGGGGTATCAGCGTACTCAGGACAAATTGGACAACAACTTTTGGGGTCGAATTTCTCCTCTTACCCTCGGGAAAATACAAAACTGGGGGCTAAAAAATAATTTTGGGGGGAAAGATTTTTTTTTTAATTTTCACGGCTCTGCGTTACAAACTGTAGTGAAACACTTGGGGGTTCAAAGCTATCACAACACATCTAGATGAGTTCCTTAGGGGGTCTAGTTTCCAAAATGGTGTCACTTGTGGGAGGTTTCTACTGTTTAGGTACATTAGGGGCTCTGCAAATGCAATGTGACACCTGCAGACCATTCCATCTAAGTCCTCATTCCAAATGGAGCTCCTTCCCTTCCGAGCCCTCCCATGCGCCCAAACAGTGGTTCCCCCCCACATATGGGGTATCAGCGCACTCAGGACAAATTGGACAACAAATTGTGGGGTCGAATTTCTCCTGTTACCCTCGGGAAAATACAAAACTGGGGGCTAAAAAACAATTTTTGTGGGAAAAAATTTTTGTTTTATTTTTACGACTCTCCATTATAAACTTCTGTGAAGCCCTTGGTGGGTGAAAGCGCTCAGCACACATCTAGATAAGTTCCTAAGGGGGTCTACTTTCCAAAATGGTGTCACTTGTGGGGGGTTTCTACTGTTTAGGTACATTAGGGGCTCTGCAAACGCAATGTGACACCTGCAGACCATTCCATCTAAGTCTGCATTCAAATGGCACTCCTTCCCTTCTGAGCCCTCCCATGTGCCCAAACAGTGGTTCCCCCCACATATGGTGTATCATTGCACTCAGGACAAATTGGGCAACAAATTTTGGGGTCCAATTTCTCCTGTTACCCTCAGGAAAATACAAAACTGGGGGCTAAAAAAATAATTTTTGTGGGAAAAAAATTTTGTTTTATTTTTACGGCTCTGCATTATAAACTTCTGTGAAGCACTTGGTGGGTCAAAGTGCTCACCACACCTCTAGATAAGTTCCTTAGGGGGTCTACTTTCCAAAATGGTGTCATTTGTGGGGGGTTTCAATGTTTAGGCACATCAGTGGCTCTTCAAACGCAACATGGCGTCCCATCTCAATTCCTGTCAATTTTGCTTTGAAAAGTCAAACGGCGCTCCTTCCCTTCCGAGCTCTCCCATCCACCCAAACAGTGGTTTACCCCCACATATGGGGTATCAGCGTACTCAGGACAAATTGTACAACAACTTTTGGGGTCCAATTTCTTCTCTTACCCTTGGGAAAATAAAAAATTGGGGGCAAAAAGATAATTTTTGTGAAAAAATATGATTTTTTATTTTTACGGTTCTACATTATAAACTTCTGTGAAGCACTTGGTGGGTCAAAGTGCTCACCACACCTCTAGATAAGTTCCTTAGGGGGTCTACTTTCCAAAATGGTGTCACTTGTGGGGGGTTTCAATGTTTAGGCACATCAGTGGCTCTTCAAACGCAACATGACGTCCCATCTCAATTCCTGTCAATTTTGCATTGAAAAGTCAAACGGCGCTCCTTCCCTTCCGAGCTCTCCCATCCGCCCAAACAGTGGTTTACCCCCACATATGGGCTATCAGCGTACTCAGGACAAATTGTACAACAACTTTTGGGGTCCAATTTCTTCTCTTACCCTTGGGAAAATAAAAAATTGGGGGCGAAAAGATAATTTTTGTGAAAAAATATGATTTTTTATTTTTACGGTTCTACATTATAAACTTCTGTGAAGCACTTGTTGGGTCAAAGTGCTCACCACACCTCTAGATAAGTTCCTTAGGGGGTCTACTTTCCAAAATGGTGTCACTTGTGGGGGGTTTCAATGTTTAGCCACATCAGGGGCTCTCCAAACGAAACATGGCGTCCCATCTCAATTCCAGTCAATTTTGCATTGAAAAGTCAAATGGCACTCCTTCGCTTCCGAGCTCTGCCATGCGCCCAAACAGTGGTTTACCCCCACATGTGGGGTATTGGCATACTCAGGACAAATTGTACAACAATGTTTGGGGTCCATTTTCTCCTGTTACCCTTGGTAAAATAAAACAAATTGGAGCTGAATTAAATTTTTTGTGAAAAAAAGTTAAATGTTCATTTTTATTTAAACATTCAAAAAATTCCTGTGAAGCACCAGAAGGGTTAATAAACTTCTTGAATATGGTTTTGAGCACCTTGAGGGGTGTAGTTTTTAGAATGGTGTCACACTTGGGTATTTTCTATCATATAGACCCCTCAAAATGACTTCAAATGAGATGTGGTCCCTAAAATAAAATGGTGTTGTAGAAATGAGAAATTGCTGGTCAACTTTTAACCCTTATAACTCCCTAACAAAAAAAAATTTTGGTTCCAAAATTGTGCTGATGTAAAGTAGACATGTGGGAAATGTTACTTATTAAGTATTTTGTGTGACATATCTCTGTGATTTAATTGCATAAAAATTCAAAGTTGGAAAATTGCGAAATTTTCATAATTTTCGCCAAATTTCCGTTTTTTTCACAAATAAATGCAGGTACTATCAAATAATTTTTACCATTGTCATGAAGTACAATATGTCACGAGAAAACAATGTCAGAATCACCAGGATCCATTGAAGCGTTCCAGAGTTATAACCTCATAAAGGGACAGTGGTCAGAATTGTAAAAATTGGCCCGGTCATTAACGTGCAAACCACCCTTGGGGGTAAAGGGGTTAATATACACTCTGCACCTCATCTTGACTGAAAAAAACAGAAATGTAGAAATTTTTGCAAATTTTTTTAAAAAAAAATTAAATATCACATGGTTATGAGTAATCAGACCCTTTGCTCCGACACTCATATCTAAGGCACATGCTGTCCATTCCCTTGTGATCCTCCTTGAGATGGTCCTAATCCTTGATTGGAGTCCAACTGTGTTTAATTAAACTGATAGGACTTGATTTGGTATGGCACACACCTGTCTATATAAGACCTCACATCTCGCAGTGCATGTCAGACCAAATGAGAATCATGAGGTCAAAGGAACTGGACAGGAAGCTCAGAGACAGGATAGTGGCAAGGCACAGATCTGGCCAAGGTTACAACAGAATTTCTGCAGTACTTAAAGTTCCTAAGATGTTAACCCTTTGCTATCTTCTAGATGCCGCAATCTCGGCATTTAGAAGATAGCAGAGGGAGACCCCTGCTATACACACCTCTCCGATGCCCCCCCGTGATGAGATCTGATTGTCCCGGCAGTCAGAGGTCATGTGATGACCTATGGGTCTGCCAGCTACAGTGGGTTGTTAGGCATAGCCTGCAGCTGAGTCTAACAAGTGAACTGCCTGTGTAAAACTCATAGGTCTCTTGCAATGCAATACATGTGTAAGAGACCAGTGACAAGACAAATAAAAATCGAAGTCCCATACAGGGACTAAGTAAAAAACGTATAAAAAAGTAAAAAAAAGTTTTAAAACTACTACAAAAATCACCAAATAAATGGAAAAAAGAAAAAATATTAAACTAATAAATGTATATATATATATATATATATCTATATATATAGATATATATATATACAGTACAGACCAAATTAAATTGAATTAACACATGTGGAATTATATACTTAACAAAAGAGTGTGAAACAACTGAAATTATGTCTTATATTCTAGGTTCTTCAAAGTAGCCACCTTTTGCTTTGATGACTGCTTTGCACACTCTTGGCATTCTCTTAATGAGCTTGAAGAGGTTGTCACCAGGAATAGTCTTCCAGCAATCTTGAAGGAGTTCCCCTTTGTTGGCCCTTTTGCCTTCAATCTGCGGTCCAGCTCACCCCAAACCATCTCAATTGGGTTCAGGTCTGGTGACTGTGGAGGCCAGGTCATCTGGTGTAGCACCCCATCACTCTCCTTCTTGGTCAAATAGCCCTTACACAGCCTGGAGGTGTGTTTGTGGTCATTGTCCTGTCAAAAAATAAATGATGGTCCAACTAAACGCAAACTGGATGGAATAGCATGCCTCTGCAAGATGCTGTGGTAGCCATGCTGGTTCAGTATGCCTTCAATTTTGAATAAATCCCTAACAGTGTCACCAGCAAAACAACCCCACACCATCACACCTCATCCATGCTTCTCGGTGGGAACCAGGCATGTAGAGTCCATCCGTTCACCTTTTCTGCGTCGCACAAAGACACAGTGGTTGGAACCAAAGATCTCAAATTTGGATTCATCAGACCAAAGCACAGATTTCCACTGGTCTAATATCAATTCCTTGTGTTCTTTAGCCCAAGAACGTCTCTTCTGCTTGTTGCCTGTCCTTAGCAGTGGTTTCCTAGCAGCTATTTTACCATAAAGGCCTGCTGCAGAAAATCTCCTCTTAACAGTTGTTGTAGAGATGTGTCTGCTGCTAGAACTCTGTGTGGCATTGACCTGATCTCTAATCTGAGCTGCTGTTAACCTGCGATTTCTGAGGCTGGTGACTCGGATAAACTTATCCTCAGAAGCAGAGGTGACTCTTGGTCTTCCTTTCCTAGGGTGGTCCTCATGTAAGTCAGTTTTTGGACTGACTGACCTTCATTTCTTAAAGTAATGATGGCCACTCATTTTTCTTTACTTAGCTGTTTTTTTCTTGCCATAATACAAATTCTAACAGTCTATTCAGAAGGTTTATCAGCTGTGTATCCACCAGACTTCTGCACAACACAACTGATGGTCCCAACCCTATTTATGAGGCAAGAAAGCCCACTTATTAAACCTTACAGGGCACACCTGTGAATTGAAAACCATTCCCGGTGACTACTTCTTGAAGCTCATCAAGAGAATGCCAAGAGTGTGCAAAGCAGTCATCAAAGCAAAAGGTGGCTACTTTGAAGAACCTAGAATATAAGACATAATTTCAGTTGTTTCACACTTTTTGATTAAGTATATAATTCCACATGTGTTAATTCATAGTTTTGATGCCTTCAGTGTGAATGTAGAATTTTCAAAGTCATGAAAATACAGAAAAATCTTTAAATGAGAAGGTGTGTCCAAACTTTTGGTCTGTACTGTATATATACATATATATATAAATATATGTATACCGTATATACTCGAGTATAAGCCGACCCGAGTATAAGCCGACCCTCCTAATTTTGCCACAAAAAACTGGGAAAACTTATTGACTCGAGTATAAGCCTAGGGTGGAAATTCAGCATTTACCGGTGAATTTCAAAAATAAAAATAGATCATTATTTCCCCATAGCTGTGTAATATAGTGCTCTGCACCGTTCATATTGCCCCATATCTGTGCCCCATATATGCTCTGCACCGTTCATTTTTGCCCAATATCTGTGCCCCATACGCAAGTGCTCTGCACCGTTCATATTGCCCCATAGATGCTGCACAGATGCCCCATAGTGCTCTGCACCATTCATATTGCCCTATAGATGCTGCACAGATGCCCCATATAGTGCTCTGCAGCGTTCATTGTGCCCCATAGATGCTGCACAGATGCCCCATATAGTGCTCTGCAGCGTTCATTGTGCCCCATAGATGCTGCACAGATGCCCTATACAGTGCTCTGCAGCGTTCATTGTGCCCCATAGATGCCCCATATAGTGCTCTGCAGCGTTCATTGTGCCCCATAGATGCTGCACAGATGCTCCATATAGTGCTCTGCAGCGTTCATTGTGCCCCATAGATGCTGCACAGATGCCCCATATATTGCTCTGCAGCGTTCATTGTGCCCCATAGATGCTGCACAGATGCCCCATATAGTGCTCTGCAGCGTTCATTGTGCCCCATAGATGCTGCACATAAATCTGTGCCATGGCCGCTGCGGCTGCAATAAAAAAAAAAAAACACATACTCACCTCTCTTGATTGCAGCTCCCAGCGTCTCGTTCCGGCGTCTCCCCGCTCTGACTGATCAGGCAGAGGGCGCCGCGCACACTATATGCGTCATCGCGCCCTCTGACCTGAACAGTCAGAGCGCAGATGCCGGGAAGATGGAGGCGCCGGGAAGATGGAGCGACGCCCGGCGGCTGGAACGTGGACAGGTAAATATAACATACTCACCTAGTCCTAGCGATCCTCGCGCTGTCCCTGCCTTCCTCCCCGTCTTCTGTGCTGCAGCCTCTTCCTGTCAGCGGTCACCGGCACCGCTGATTAGAGAAATGAATAGGCGGCTCCACCCCTATGGGAGGTGGAGCCGCCTATTCATTTCTGTAATGAGCGGTTCCACGTGACCGCTGAAGAGGGGAAGAAGCTGCAGCACAGAAGACGGGGAGGAAGGCAGGGACAGCGCGAGGATCGCTGGGACTAGGTAAGTATACCTCAGCGCCCTCACCCCCTCACCCGCCGACCCCACCGCTACCGTGACTCGAGTATAAGCCGAGAGGTGCACTTTCAGCCCCAAAATTTGGGCTGAAAATCTCGGCTTATACTCGAGTATATACGGTATATATAATATATATATATATATATATATATATATATATATATATATATATATATACACTGCTCAAACGAATAATGGGAACGCTAAAATCCCACATCCTAGATAACTCTAAATGAAATATTCCAGTTGTAAATCTTTATTCATTACATAGTGGAATGTGTTGAGAACAATAAAATCTACAAATTATCAACATAAATCACATTTAATATCTCACGGAGGTCTGGAGTTGGAATAATGCTCAAAATCAAAGTATAAAATGAAGTTACAGGCTGAAGGCTTCAACTTCAGTGGAAATGCCTCAAGACAAGGAAATGATGCTCAGTAGTGTGTGTGGCCTCCACGTGTCTGTATGACCTCCCTACAATGCCTGGGCATGCTCTTGATGAGGCGGCGGATAGTCTCCTGGGGGATCTCCTCCCAGACCTGGACTAAATCATCCTCCAACTCCTGGACAATCTGTGGTGCAACGTGACGTTGGTGGATGGTGCGAGACATGATGTCCCAGATGTGTTCACTCAGATTCAGGTCTGGAGAATGGGCGGGCCAGTCCATAGCTTCAATGCCTTCATCTTATAGGAACTGCTGACACACTCCAGGCACAAGAGGTCTGGCATTGTCCTGCATTAGGAGGAACCCAGGACCAACCGCACCAGCATATGGTCTCACAAGGGGTCTGAGGATCTCATTTCGGTACCTAATGACAGTCAGGCTACCTCTGGTGAGCATATGGAGGGCTGTGCAGCCCTCCAAAGAAATGCTGCCCCACACCATTACTGACCCACTGCCAAACCGGTCATGCTAAAGGATGTTGCAGATAGCAGATCACTCTCCATGGCGTCTCCAGACTCTGTTACGTCTTTCACATGTGTTCAGTGTGATTCTGCTTTCATCTGTGAAGAGCACAGGGAGCCAGTGGCGAATTTGCCAATCCTGGTGTTCTGTGGCAAATGCCAATCATCCTGTTTGTGCAGACACATGCACATTTGAGGCCTGCTGGAGGTAATTTTGCCGAGCTCTGGTAGTGCTCCTCCTGTTCCTCCTTGCACAAAGGCTGAGGTAGCAGTCCTGCTCCAGGGTTGTTGCCCTCTTAAGGCGCCTCCACATCACCTGGTATACTGGCCTGTCTCCTGGAAGCGCCTCCAGCCTCTGGACACTATGCTGACAGACACAGTAAACCTTGCCACAACTCACATTCATGTACCATCCTGGATGAGCTGCACTACCTGAGCCACTTGTGTGGGTTGTGGAGTCCGTCTCATGCTACCACGACTGTGAAAGCACAACCAACATTCAAAAGTGACCAAAACAACCAGCCAGAATGAATTGGTACTGAGATGTGGTCTGTGGTCCCCACCTGCAGAACCACTCGTTTATTGAGTGTGTCTTGATAATTGACAATTATTTCCATCTGTTGTCTATTTCATTTGCACAACAGCATGTAAAATTGATTGTCAAACAGTGTTGCTTCCCAAGTGGACAGTTTGATCTCACAGAAGTTTGATTTACTTTGAGCTATATTCTGCTATTCTGCTGTTTAAGTGTTCCCTTAATTTTTTTGAGCAGTGTATATATATATATATATATATATATATATATATATATATCTATAATATAACGCTGGGAGCGTCACTCTGTCCGAAGCCTCTATAGACTGCGCAAGCGCAAGCGCAGGCGCAGTCTGGGCCTCACAGAGCGACGCTCCCGGGAGATCGCGGTATGCGTAAGCACTGAACGCATACCGCGATCTCCACCGGAGAGTCAGGGACCGCCAGGAGGGAGGGTAAGTATACTCACCTTTCCCGGTTCCAGCGCTGCTTGCGGCTCCGTCTCCCGGCTCCTCTGCTTCCGGCTCCGGAGGGCGCGGACTGCGCAGGCGCCGATTCCTGCTGCCGGAATCGGTGCCTGCGCAGTCCGCGCTTTCCGGCGCCATTTTCTTGAAGACACACTCCGGCTCCACTGCAGGTGTGTCTTCAAGAAAATGGCGCCGGAAAGCGCGGACTGCGCAGGCGCCGATTCCTGCTGCCGGAATCGGCGCCTGCGCAGTCCCCGCTTTCCGGCGCCATTTTCTTGAAGACATACCTGCAGTGGAGCCGGACGATAGGTGAGTATGGTATTTTTTTTTTTTTATATGGCAGCAGCATTCGGGGGCATACACACTGGAGCGGGGGGCATATAATACAATGGTGGCGCAGGATGGGAGCAGCACATGACAGAACGGGCGCAGGATGGCAGCAGCACATGACAGAACGGGCGCAGGATGGCCGCAGCACATGACAGAACGGGCGCAGGATGGCCGCAGCACATGACAGAACGGGCGCAGGATGGCCGCAGCACATGACAGAACGGGCGCAGGATGGCCGCAGCACATGACAGAACGGGCGAAGGATGGCAGCAGCACATGACAGAACGGGCGAAGGATGGCAGCAGCACATGACAGAACGGGCGCTGGATGGCAGCAGCACATGACAGAACGGGCGCAGGATGGCAGCAGCACATGACAGAACGGGCGCAGGATGGCAGCAGCACATGACAGAACGGGCGCAGGATGGCCGCAACACATGACAGAACGGGCACAGGATGGCAGCAGCACATGACAGAACGGGCGCAGGATGGCCGCAGCACATGACAGAACGGGCGCAGGATGGCAGCAGCACATGACAGAACGGGCGAAGGATGGCAGCAGCACATGACAGAACGGGCGAAGGATGGCAGCAGCACATGACAGAACGGGCGCAGGATGGCAGCAGCACATGACAGAATGGGCGCAGGATGGCAGCAGCACATGACAGAAAGGGCGCAGGATGGCCGCAGCACATGACAGAACGGGCGCAGGATGGCAGCAGCACATGACAGAACGGGTGCAGGATGGCAGCAGCACATGACAGAACGGGCGCAGTATGGCAGCAGCACATGACAGAACGGGCGCAGGATGGCAGCAGCACATGACAGAACGGGCGCAGGATGGCAGTAGCACATGACAGAACGGGCGCAGGATGGCAGCAGCACATGACAGAACGGGCGCAGGATTGCAGCAGCACATGACAGAACGGGCGCAGGATGGCAGCAGCACATGACAGAACGGGCGCAGGATGGCAGCAGCACATGACAGAACGGGCGCAGGATGGCAGCAGCACATGACAGAACGGGCGCAGGATGGCAGCAGCACATGACAGAACGGGCACAGGATGGCAGCAGCACATGACAGAACGGGCGCAGGATGGCAGCAGCAAATGACAGAACGGGGACGCAGGATTGGAGCAGCAAATGACAGAACGGGCGCAGGATGGGAGCAGCAAATGACAGGATGGGAGCAGCAAATGACAGAATGGAGGCGCAGGATGGGAGCAGCACATGACAGAACGGGGGCGCAGGATGGGAGCAGCACATGACAGGATGGGGGCGCAGGATGGAGCAGCACATACCAGGATGGAGACCATATACCAATATAAATGCTCGCCACCCGGGCGTAGAACGGGTTCAATAGCTAGTATATATATATATATATAGTTATATTTATACTATATATATATATATATACAGGTCCTTCTCAAAAAATTAGCATATAGTGTTAAATTTCATTATTTACCATAATGTAATGATTACAATTAAACTTTCATATATTATAGATTCATTATCCACCAACTGAAATTTGTCAGGTCTTTTATTGTTTTAATACTGATGATTTTGGCATACAACTCCTGATAACCCAAAAAACCTGTCTCAATAAATTAGCATATCAAGAAAAGGTTCTCTAAACGACCTATTACCCTAATCTTCTGAATCAACTAATTAACTCTAAACACATGCAAAAGATACCTGAGGCTTTTATAAACTCCCTGCCTGGTTCATTACTCAAAACCCCCATCATGGGTAAGACTAGCGACCTGACAGATGTCAAGAAGGCCATCATTGACACCCTCAAGCAAGAGGGTAAGACCCAGAAAGAAATTTCTCAACAAATAGGCTGTTCCCAGAGTGCTGTATCAAGGCACCTCAATGGTAAGTCTGTTGGAAGGAAACAATGTGGCAGAAAACGCTGTACAACGAGAAGAGGAGACCGGACCCTGAGGAAGATTGTGGAGAAGGACCGATTCCAGACCTTGGGGAACCTGAGGAAGCAGTGGACTGAGTCTGGTGTGGAAACATCCAGAGCCACCGTGCACAGGCGTGTGCAGGAAATGGGCTACAGGTGCCGCATTCCCCAGGTAAAGCCACTTTTGAGCTACAGAGAAGCAGCACTGGACTGTTGCTAAGTGGTCCCAAGTACTTTTTTCTGATGAAAGCAAATTTTGCATGTCATTCGGAAATCAAGGTGCCAGAGTCTGGAGGAAGACTGGGGAGAAGGAAATGCCAAAATGCCTGAAGTCCAGTGTCAAGTACCCACAGTCTGTGATGGTGTGGGGTGCCATGTCAGCTGCTGGTGTTGGTCCACTGTGTTTCAGCAAGGGCAGGGTCAATGCAGCTAGCTATCAGGAGATTTTGGAGCACTTCATGCTTCCATCGGCTGAAATGCTTTATGGAGATGAAGATTTCATTTTTCAGCACGACCTGGCACCTGCTCACAGTGCCAAAACCACTGGTAAATGGTTTACTGACCATGGTATTACTGTGCTCAATTGGCCTGCCAACTCTCCTGACCTGAACCCCATAGAGAATCTGTGGGATATTGTGAAGAGAAAGTTGAGAGACGCAAGACCCAACACTCTGGATGAGCTTAAGGCCGCTATTGAAGCATCCTGGGCCTCCATAACATCTCAGCAGTGTCACAGGCTGATTGCATCCATGCCACGCCGCATTGAAGCAGTCATTTCTGCCAAAGGATTCCCGACCAAGTATTGAGTGCATAACTGAACATTATTATTTGTTGGTTTTTTTGTTTGTTATTAAAAAACACTTTTATTTGATTGGATGGGTGAAATATGCTAATTTATTGAGACAGGTTTTTTGGGTTATCAGGAGTTGTATGCCAAAATCATCAGTATTAAAACAATAAAAGACCTGACAAATTTCAGTTGGTGGATAATGAATCTATAATATATGAAAGTTTAATTGTAATCATTACATTATGGTAAATAATGAAATTTAACACTATATGCTAATTTTTTGAGAAGGACCTGTATATATACAGTTAGGGCCAGAAATATTTGGACAGTGACACAATTTTCGCGAGTTGGGCTCTGCATGCCACCACATTGGATTTGAAATGAAACCTCTACAACAGAATTCAAGTGCAGATTGTAACGTTTAATTTGAAGGGTTGAACAAAAATATCTGAAAGAAAATGTAGGAATTGTACACATTTCTTTACAAACACTCCACATTTTAGGAGGTCAAAAGTAATTGGACAAATAAACATAACCCAAACAAAATATTTTTATTTTCAATATTTTGTTGCAAATCCTTTGGAGGCAATCACTGCCTTAAGTCTGGAACCCATGAACATCACCAAACGCTGGGTTTCCTCCTTCTTAATGCTTTGCCAGGCCTTTACAGCCGTAGCCTTTAGGTCTTCCTTGTTTGTGGGTCTTTCCGTCTTAAGTCTGGATTTGAGCAAGTGAAATGCATGCTCAATTGGGTTTAGATCTGGAGATTGACTTGGCCATTGCAGAATGTGCCGCTTTTTGGCACTCATGAACTCCTGGGTAGCTTTGGCTGTATGCTTGGGGTCATTGTCCATCTGTACTATGAAGCGCCGTCCAATCAACTTTGCAGCATTTGGCTGAATCTGGGCTGAAAGTATATCCCGGTACACTTCAGAATTCATCCGGCTACTCTTGTCTGCTCTTATGTCATCAATAAACACAAGTGACCCAGTGCCATTAAAAGCCATGCATGCCCATGCCATCACGTTGCCTCCACCATGTTTTACAGAGGATGTGGTGTGCCTTGGATCATGTGCCGTTCCCTTTCTTCTCCAAACTTTTTTCTTCCCATCATTCTGGTACAGGTTGATCTTTGTCTCATCTGTCCATAGAATACTTTTCCAGAACTGAGCTGGCTTCTTGAGGTGTTTTTCTGCAAATTTAACTCTGGCCTGTCTATTTTTGGTATTGATGAATGGTTTGCATCTAGATGTGAACCCTTTGTATTTACTGTCATGGAGTCTTCTCTTTACTGTTGACTTAGAGACAGATACACCTACTTCACTGAGAGTGTTCTGGACTTCAGTTGATGTTGTGAACGGGTTCTTCTTCACCAAATTAAGTATGCGGCGATCATCCACCACTGTTGTCATCCGCGGACGCCCAGGCCTTTTTGAGTTCCCAAGCTCACCAGTCAATTCCTTTTTTCTCAGAATGTACCCAACTGTTGATTTTGCTACTCCAAGCATGTCTGCTATCTCTCTGATGGATTTTTTCTTTTTTTTCAGCCTCAGGATGTTCTGCTTCACCTCAATTGAGAGTTCCTTTGACCGCATGTTGTCTGCTCACAGCAACAGCTTCCAAATGCAAAACCACACACCTGGAATCCACCCCTGACCTTTTAACTACTTCATTGATTACAGGTTAACGAGGGAGACGCCTTCAGAGTTAATTGCAGCCCTTAGAGTCCATTGTCCAATTACTTTTGGTCCCTTGAAAAAGAGGACGCTATGCATTACAGAGCTATGATTCCTAAACCCTTTCTCCGATTTGGATGTGGAAACTATCATATTGCAGCTGGGAGTGTGCACTTTCAGCCCATATTATATATATAATTGTATTTCTGAACATGTTTTTGTAAACAGCTAAAATAACAAAACTTGTGTCACTGTCCAAATATTTCTGGCCCTAACTGTATATATATATATATATATATATATATATATATATATATGGTTAGGTCCATATATATTTGAACATAGACAATATTTTTCTAATTTTGGTTATAGACATTACCACAATGAATTTTAAACAAAACAATTCAGATGCAGTTGAAGTTCAGACTTTCAGCTTTCATTTGAGGGTATTGACTCCAAGGCTATTTCGTGGACAGGTGTGGGCAATCCCTTCATTATGTCATTCTCAATTAAGCAGATAAAAGGCCTGGAGTTGATTTGAGGTGTGGTGCTTGCATTTGGAAGGTTTTGTTGTTAACTAAACATGCGGTCAAAGGAGCTCTCCATGCAAGTGAAACAAGCCATCCTTAAGCTGCGAAAAAAAAAAATAAAAACATCCGAGAAATTGCTACAATATTAGGAGTGGCAAAATCTACAGTTTGGTATATTCTGAGAAAGAAAGAAAGAAAGCACTGGTGAACTCATCAATGCAAAAGGACCTGGGCGCCCACGGAAGACAACAGTGGTGGATGATCGGAGACTAATCTCCATGGTGAAGAGAAACCCCTTCACAACAGCCAACCAAGTGAACAACACTCTCCAGGAGGTATGCGTATCAATATCCAAATCTACCATAAAAAGAAGACTGCATGAAAGTAAATACAGAGGGTTCACTGCACGGTGCAAGCCACTCATAAGCATCAAGAATAAAAAGGCTAGACTGGACTTTGCTAAAAAACATCTAAAAAAGCCAGCACAGTTCTGGAAGAACATTCTTTGGACAGATGAAACCAAGATCAACCTCTACCAGAATGATGGAAAGAGAAAAGTATGGCGAAGGCGTGGTACAGCTCATGATCCAAAGCATACCACATCATCTGTAAAACACGGCGGAGGCAGTGTGATGGCTTGGGCATGCATGGCTGCCAGTGGCACTGGCTCACTAGTGTTTATTGATGATGTGACACAGGACAGAAGCAGCCGAATTAATTCTGAGGTATTCAGAGCCATACTGTGTGCTCAGATCCAGCCAAATGCAGCCAAACTGATTGGTCGTCGTTTCATACTACAAATGGACAATGACCCAAAACATAAAGCCAAAGCAACCCAGGAGTTTATTAAAGCAAAGAAGTGGAATGCTCTTGAGTGGCCAAGTCAGTCACCTGATCTCAACCCAATTGAGCATGCATTTCACTTGTAAAAGACTAAATTTCAGACAGAAAGGCCCACAAACAAACAGCAACTGAAAACCATCGCAGTGAAAGCCTGGTAGAGCATCAAAAAGGAGGAAACACAGTGTCTGGTGATGTCCATGTGTTCAAGACTTCAGGCAGTCTTCGCTAACAAAGGTTTTTTTTGCTAAAAATGAACATTTTATTTAAAATTATTGCATCTGTCCAATTACTTTTGGTCCCTTTAAAAACAGGGTGGCACATGTTAAGGAGCTGAAACTCCTAAACCCTTCATCCAATTTTAATGTGGATACCCTCAAATGACAGCTGAAAGTCTGAACTTCAACTGTATCTGAAATGTATTGTTTAAAATTCATTGTGGTAATGTCTATAACAGAAAGTAGAAAAATGTTGTCTCTGACCAAATATATATGGACCTAACTGTATATACAGTGGGGCAAAAAAGTATTTAGTCAGTCAGCAATAGTGCAAGTTCCACCACTTAAAAAGATGAGAGGCGTCTGTAATTTACATCATAGGTAGACCTCCACTATGGGAGACAAACTGAGAAAAAAAATCCAGAAAATCACATTGTCTGTTTTTTTTATCATTTTTTTTGCATATTATGGTGGAAAATAAGTATTTGGTCAGAAACAAACAATCAAGATTTCAGGCTCTCACAGACCTGTAACTTCTTCTTTAAGAGTCTCCTCTTTCCTCCACTCATTACCTGTAGTAATGGCACCTGTTTAAACTTGTTATCAGTATAAAAAGACACCTGTGCACACCCTCAAACATTCTGACTCCAAACTCCACTATGGTGAAGACCAAAGAGCTGTCAAAGGACACCAGAAACAAAATTGTAGCCCTGCACCAGGCTGGGAAGACTGAATCTGAAATAGCCAACCAGCTTGGAGTGAAGAAATCAACAGTGGGAGCAATAATTAGAAAATGGAAGACATACAAGACCACTGATAATCTCACTCGATCTGGGGCTCCACGCAAAATCCCACCCCGTGGGGTCAGAATGATCACAAGAACGGTGAGCAAAAATCCCAGAACCACGCGGGGGGACCTAGTGAATGAACTGCAGAGAGCTGGGACCAATGTAACAAGGCCTACCATAGCTAACACACTACGCCACCATGGACTCAGATCCTGCAGTGCCAGACGTGTCCCACTACTTAAGCCAGTACATGTCCGGGCCCGTCTGAAGTTTGCTAGAGAGCATTTGGATGATCCAGAGGAGTTTTGGGAGAATGTCCTATGGTCTGATGAAACCAAACTGGAACTGTTTGGTAGAAACACAACTTGTCGTGTTTAGAGGAAAAAGAATACTGAGTTGCATCCATCAAACACCATACCTACTGTAAAGCATGGTGGTGGAAACATCATGCTTTGGGGCTGTTTCTCTGCAAAGGGGCCAGGACGACTGATCCGGGTACATGAAAGAATGAATGGGGCCATGTATCGTGAGATTTTGAGTGCAAACCTCCTTCCATCAGCAAGGGCATTGAAGATGAAACGTGGCTGGGTCTTTCAACATGACAATTATCCAAAGCACACTGCCAGGGCAACGAAGGAGTGGCTTCGTAAGATGCATTTCAAGGTCCTGGAGTGGCCTAGCCAGTCTCCAGATCTCAACCCTATAGAAAACCTTTGGAGGGAGTTGAAAGTCCGTGTTGCCAAGCGAAAAGCCAAAAACATCACTGCTCTAGAGGAGATCTGCATGGAGGAATGGGCCAACATACCAACAACAGTGTGTGGCAACCTTGTGAAGACTTACAGAAAACGTTTGACCTCTGTCATTGCCAACAAAGGATATATTACAAAGTATTGAGATGAAATTTTGTTTCTGACCAAATACTTATTTTCCACCATAATATGCAAATAAAATGTTAAAAAAACAGACAATGTGGTTTTCTGGATTTTTTTTTCTCAGTTTGTCTCCCATAGTTGAGGTCTACCTATGATGTAAATTACAGACGCCTCTCATCTTTTTAAGTGGTGGAACTTGCACTATTGCTGACTGACTAAATACTTTTTTGCCCCACTGTATATATATGTAAAAACACAAAAAGTACACATATTTGATATCGCCGCATCCGAAACGACCCAACCTATAAAACGGTCACACCTGTTCACTCGTTCAGTGCACACCGTTAAAAAAAAAACGAGCAAATAAATTTGCTTTTTCATCATGCCGCCAAGCAAAAAATAGAATAAAATGCAATCAAAAAGTCATATCAAAATAAAAATGGTAGCGATGAAAATGTTATCTTGTACCACAAAAAAACAAGCTGCCATATAGCTCCAACAGCGGAAAAATAAAAAAGTTATGGCTTTCATAATAAAGCGATGCAAAAACAATTATTTTTTCTATAAAAAAGTTTTTATTGTGAAAAAGCGGGAAAACGTAAAAAAATATAAATGTGGTATCACTATAATTGTACTGACCCGAAGAATAAAGCTGCCTTGTTAATTTTACTACACACGGAACATCATAAAAAAAAAATCCTGAATTCCTGGTGTTTGATCATTCTGTCTCCCAAAATTCAGAATTGAAAGCGATCAAAAAATGTTGTGTGCCTGAAAATGACACCATTAAAAACATCAGCTTGACCCGCAAAAAACAAGCTGTCACATGACTCTGTTGTCCGAAATATGGCAAAATTATAGCTCACAAAATATAGTGATGCAAAAACTGTTTTTGCAATTAAAAGCATCTTATAGTCTATGACAGCAGCAAAACATAAAAACCCTATATAAATCTGGTAGTGCTGAAATTGCTCCGACCC
This sequence comes from Ranitomeya imitator, assembly GCF_032444005.1. Taxonomy (NCBI): domain Eukaryota; kingdom Metazoa; phylum Chordata; class Amphibia; order Anura; family Dendrobatidae; genus Ranitomeya; species Ranitomeya imitator. The sequence continues at coordinate 140,379,823 of NC_091282.1, forward strand.
AAAGAATAAAGTCAAATAAGCACTTAGACTGCACGAGAAACGGAATAAAAAATAAATAAAACCAATTCTACACATGTTGTTGATTTTTTCATTCTGCCACCCAAAGATAGCAGTAAGGCACATTTATCCTGTACTCTGCGCTGAGCGCTAACACCGGGTGTTGTGAATTCTGTGGCTGAATTCACTCCTGTGGTCACAAGTGGTACTGCAGCTTCTGAGCTTCCTCCCTCAGGTGTTCTGGTGAGCTCGTTAACTGCTTCATTACTTAACTCCGCCTGATGCTGCTATCCTTGCTCCTTGTCAATGTTTCAGTGTTGGATCTGAGCTTCTCCTGATTGTTCCTGTGACCTGCTGCTCTGTATAGCTAAGTGCTTTTTGCTTTTTTGTTGCTTTTTTTTTGTCCAGCTTGTCTTTTGTTTTGCTGGAAGCTCTGAGACGCAAAGGGTGTACCGCCGTGCCGTTAGTTCGGCACGGTGTTTTTTTTTTGCCCCCTTTGCGTGGTTTTGCTTTAAGGTTTTTTGTAGACTGCAAAGTTCGCTTTACTGTCCTCGCTCTGTCCTAGAATATCGGGCCCCACTTTGCTGAATCTATTTCATCCCTACGTTTTGTCTTTTCATCTTACTCACAGTCATTATATGTGGGGGGCTGCCTTTTCCTTTGGGGAATTTCTCTGGGGCAAGTCAGGCCTATTTTTCTATCTTCAGGCTAGCTAGTTTCTTAGGCTGTGCCGAGTTGCCTAGGTAGTTGTTAGGCGCAATCCACAGCCGCTTTTAGTTGTGTTTAGGATAGGATCAGGTTTGCAGTCTACAGAGTTTCCACGTCTCAGAGCTCGTTCTTGTATTTTTGGGTATTTGTCAGATCACTGTGTGCGCTCTGATCGCTAAGCACACTGTGTTTCTGGATTGCCTTCATAACACCTGTCATTAGCAAACATAACAACCGGGGTTTCCTTGTAAATCTCTGAAATAGGTGATTCAGACGGAACCCCCGGCAGAAGATTCCCTATAATGAGGCAGATGGAGACACTGTGGACGCCATAAGACATGTGATCCGGCAGTGTCCACAGTGTCTCCATCTGCCTCATTATCCTTATTATGAGTCATACATAAACGCGCAGTCAGCCAGTTTTGTGCACCTCTGAAAAGAAGGACACCGCTGAACAGAGGCCAGATGGAATCCAGAGGAATTCTACTGCCTCATTATACTGAATAGATCGGGGGTTTCATCTGTCGCGTCACTCAGATTTAGATAGAAACCCCAAAGTAAGTGCTCAGCGTAGAACGCCTTATAAATGTGATCCCAAACATTATGTAAAATGTTCACATTAAAATTGATTCCACTCAATCCACAAAAGCAGCAAATCCCCACTCAGATCTGTCATCTGTTAATGGAAATATAGGGTACTTCCATGTTACTGGTAACAAAAAAGCTCTGGAAAAGATAAATGGCTTCTGACCTGCCAAAAGAAATTCTGTACTCCCAAATTCAAATGCCCCCCTCCCTTCTGAGCCCCACAGTGTACCTAAACCACATTTATCATCCACATGTATGGCATTTCTGTAGTGATGAGAGCCCTCCTAATTTATGGGTGCATGTATCCAGACGCACGGGTTGGGCATAACGTACTGGTGACTGCAAAACACTGGTCACTACAGCGTACTGGTCACTACAACGGCAGTTTGTATTTTTCACTCAGCAACATCCACTGCTCCGTCCCTCTAGAGTCTTGCTGTATGGCTAAGTAATACTGTACAGCCACATATGGAGTATTGCCAAGTTCAGAAGAAATTGTCTAACACATTTTGGCACCATTTATACCCATTTCCCGGTGTGAAAACGTAAAATCTGGGGCTAAAACTATTTTTTTGTGGTAAAAATGTAATTATTTTTTCTTCACCACCCAATGGTATCAAATTCTGTGACACACTTGTGGTGTCAATTAGATCACTGCACCCCTAGATGAACTCAACGAGAGGTGTAGTTTGTAAAATTTTGTTATTTATGGGGGTTTCTGCTGTTCTGGCACCTCAGGGACTCTGCCAATGTGACATGGCCCCCTCAAACCAATGCAGGAAAACCTGCACTGTAATATGTTGCTACTTTCTTTTCATGTCCTGCCGTGCTCCCAGAAGTAGTTTTCCACCACAGACTGGGTGATGGTACTCTCCATTTTTTCTTGCTACCCTTGTGAAAGTAAAAAAGTGGGTGCTAAAATAGCATTTTTGTTGGGTTTCCACTGTTTAGGCACATCAAGGGCACTCCAAACACAACATGGCAACCACTAATTATTCCAGCATATTTTACATTCAAAAAGTCAAATGTCGCCCCTTCCCCTTCAAGCCCTGCCGTGTGTGCAAACAGTAGATTTCCCCCACATGTGGGGTATCTGCTTTGTCCAGAGTAATTGTCAAACAAAATGCATCGTCCACTTTCTCCTGTTACCCTTGTGGTCTAAAGGAAAATTTTTGGGAAAGAAAAGTAAATGCTTATTTTTTCCTTCCACATTCCATTCATTCCTGTGAAGCACCTGAAGGGTTAATAAACTTCTTGAATGTGGTTTTGTGCACCTTGAGGGGTGCAGTTTTTAGAATGGTGTCACTTTTGGGTATTTTCTTTCATATAGACCGCTCAAAGTGACTTCAAATGTGAGATGGTCCCTAAAAAAATGGTTTTGTAAAATTTGTTGAAAAAATGAGAAATCGCTGGTCAACGTTTAACCCTTATAACTTCCTAAAAAAAAAATGGGTTCCAAAATTGTGCTGATGTAAAGTAGACATGTGGAAAATGTTATTTATTAACTATTTTGTGAAATATGACTCTCTTATTTAAGTGCATAAAAATTAAATATTTGAAAATTGCCAAATTTTCAAGATTTTCGCCAAATTTCAATATTTTCACAAATAAACACAAGTCATATTGAAGAAATGTTACCACTATCATAAAGTAAAATATGTCATGAGAAAACATTCTCAGAATCGCTGGGATCCGTTGAAGCATTCCAGAGTTATTATCTCATAAATTGACAGTGGTCAGAATTGTAAAAATTGGCCCAGTCACAGGCGTTTGCGCTTTTTTCTCCCTCCTTTCCCCGCATTCCTCTGTCTCCTTCCTTTCCATTGGCGCATGCATAACTTGACTCAGATGTGAGTCGCGAGTGCGCACGCGCAGTCCTCTCCATGGAGATCGCATACACGTCCGCTGCACCATCCTCCTCTATGGGGTCGGCATGCTCCCTGACGTATATCCCCAGGCTTGACTGCAACACAATGGTATGTCCTTTACTTGATTATTGAACAGATTTAAACCGACTTGTATATTGCATGTTTTTAATTGCATTTATATGTCCTTTGAGATGATAATAAAGGTTTTGGATTTTTACTTATATGCGGTTGTGCAGGCCTTTTCTAGTCCAGTCTTCATTCTTTTTGTGGTTTTGTATAGGTATGGACTAAGCATTGCACCCCTTTTATGATGAACTAGCTGAAGAGCCCGGCGTTGCCTGGGCAAAGTGTTATGAAAGGTAATTCAGTACCACAATGGACATAGAGGTCAGCGCACATACAGTGACCTTGCAATAACCCAAAAAACAAGAACGAGCTCTGAGACGTGGGAACTCTGTTGACCGCAATCCCTAATCCTCTCCAACCACACTAAAGGCAGCCGTGGATTGCGCCTAACGCTGCCTATGCAACTCGGCACGGCCTGAGAAACTAGCTAGCCTGAAGATAGAAAATAAGCCTACCTTGCCTCAGAGAAATACCCCAAAGGAAAAGGCAGCCCCCACATATAATGACTGCGAGTTAAGATGAAAAGACAAACGTAGAGATGAAATAGATTTAGCAAAGTGAGGCCCAACTTTCTGAACAGAGCGAAGATAGGAAAGGTAACTTTGCGGTCAACACAAAAACCCTACAAAAACCACACAAAGGGGGCAAAAAGACCCTCCGTAACGAACTAACGGCACGGAGGTACACCCTGTTGTGAATTCTGTGGCAGAGCTCCCTCCTGTGGTCACAAGTGGTACTTCGGCTGATTCTCTCTGTGAGCTTCTGTTGGTGGAGGGAAGTGGTACTGCGGCTTCTGAGTTTCCTCCCTCAGGTGATCTGGTGAGGTCGTTAGGTGCTTCTCTACTTAACTCCACCTAGTGCTTTGATCCTGGCTTCCTGTCAATGTTCCAGTGTTGGACTTGCTTTTCCCTGGATCATTCCTGTGGCCTGCTGCTCTGTTCTTCTTTGCTATTTGTTTGCTATTTTTTCTGTCCAGCTTGTCTAATTTGTTGCTGGAAGCTCTGGGACGCAAAGGGTGTACCTCCGTGCCGTTAGTTCGGTACAGAGGGTCTTTTTGCCCCCTTTGCGTGGTTTTCTTTAGGGTTTTGTGTAGACCGCAAAGTTACCTTTTCTATCCTCGATCTGTTAAGAAAGTCGGGCCTCACTTTGCTGAATCTATTTCATCTCTACGTTTGTCTTTTCATCTTAACTCACAGTCATTATATGTGGGGGGCTGCCTTTTCCTTTGGGGTATTTCTCTGAGGCAAGGTAGGCTTATTTTCTATCTTCAGGCTAGTTAGTTTCTCAGGCTGTGCCGAGTTGCATAGGCAGTAAGGCGCAATCCACGGCTGCCTCTAGTGTTGTTTGGAGAGGATTAGGGATTGCGGTCTGCAGAGTTCCCACGTCTCAGAGCTCGTAATATGATTTTGGGTTATTGTCAGATCACTGTATGTGCTCTGACCGCTATGTCCATTGTAGTACTGAATTGCCTTTCATAACAGTACAGGAAGCCAAAAGTACTAATGATTCTCAATAGAGGGAAAAAAGAAGTTCTGAGACCATTTTTTTTTCTTTGCACTGTGTTTTGCCTTTTTTTCCCCTAGACATTTGGGTGGTTCAGTACACAGATGTAACGATGGACATTAGAAGTCTGTCTTCATTTGTGGATCAGCTCTCGGCAAGAGTACAAAAGATTCAAGACACTATTGATCAGAAAGCTATGTTGGAACCAAGAATTCCTATTCCTGATTTGTTTTTTGGAGATAGAACTAAGTTTCTGAGTTTCAAAAATAATTGTAAATTATTTCTGGCCTTGAAACCTCGCTCCTCTGGTGATCCAGTTCAACACGTTTTGATTGTTATTTCTTTTTTGTGCGGCGACCCTCAGGACTGGGCATTTTCTCTTGCGCCAGGAGATCCTGCATTGAGTAATATCGATGCGTTTTTCCTGGCGCTCGGATTGCTGTACGATGAACCTAATTCAGTGGATCAGGCAGAGAGAAATTTGCTGGCTCTTTGTCAGGGTCAGGATGAGATAGAGGTATATTGTCAGAAATTTAGAAAGTGGTCCGTGCTCACTCAATGGAATGAATCTGCGTTGGCAGCTATGTTCAGAAAGGGTCTCTCTGAAGCCCTTAAGGATGTCATGGTGGGATTTCCGATGCCTGCTGGTTTGAATGAGTCTATGTCTTTGGCCATTCAGATCGGTCGACGCTTGCGTGAGCGTAAATCTGTGCACCATTTGGCGGTATTACCTGAGCTTAAACCTGAGCCTATGCAGTGCGATAGGACTTTGACCAGAGTTAAACGGCAAGAACACAGACGTCTGAATGGGCTGTGTTTCTACTGTGGTGATTCCACTCATGCTATCTCTGATTGTCCTAAGCGCACTAAGCGGTTCGCTAGGTCTGCCACCATTGGTACGGTACAGTCAAAATTTCTTCTGTCCGTTACCTTGATCTGCTCTTTGTCATCGTATTCTGTCATGGCATTTGTGGATTCAGGCGCTGCTCTGAATTTGATGGACTTGGAGTATGCTAAGCGTTGTGGGTTTCTCTTAGAGCCCTTGCAGTGTCCTATTCCATTGAGAGGAATTGATGCCACGCCTTTGGCCAAGAATAAGCCTCAATACTGGACCCAGCTGACCATGTGCATGGCTCCTGCACATCAGGAGGTTATTCGCTTTCTGGTGTTGCATAATCTGCATGATGTGGTCGTGTTGGGGTTGCCATGGCTACAAGCCCATAATCCAGTATTAGATTGGAAATCCATGTCGGTGTCCAGCTGGGGTTGTCAGGGGGTACATGGTGATGTTCCATTTCTGTCAATTTCGTCATCCACCCCTTCTGAGGTTCCAGAGTTCTTGTCTGATTACCGGGATGTATTTGATGAGCCCAAGTCCGATGCCCTACCTCCGCATAGGGATTGTGATTGTGCTATCAATTTGATTCCTGGTAGTAAATTCCCAAAAGGTCGACTGTTTAATTTATCCGTGCCTGAGCACGCCGCTATGCGCAGTTATGTGAAGGAATCCCTGGAGAAGGGGCATATTCGCCCGTCATCGTCACCATTAGGAGCAGGGTTCTTTTTTGTAGCCAAGAAGGATGGTTCGCTGAGACCTTGTATAGATTACCGCCTTCTAAATAAGATCACGGTACCCCTTGCCATTGTTATCTGATTTGTTTGCTCGGATTAAGGGGGCTAGTTGGTTCACCAAGATAGATCTTCGTGGTGCGTATAATCTGGTGCGAATCAGGCGAGGAGATGAATGGAAAACTGCATTTAATACGCCCGAGGGTCATTTTGAGTATCTAGTGATGCCATTCGGACTTGCCAATGCTCCATCAGTGTTTCAGTCCTTTATGCATGACATCTTCCGAGAGTACCTGGATAAATTCCTGATTGTGTACTTGGATGACATTTTGATCTTCTCGGATGATTGGGAGTCTCATGTGAAGCAGGTCAGAACAGTTTTTCAGGTCCTGCGTGCTAATTCTTTGTTTGTGAAGGGATCAAAGTGTCTCTTTGGTGTGCAGAAGGTTTCATTTTTGGGGTTCATCTTTTCCCCTTCTACTATCGAGATGGATCCTGTTAAGGTCCAAGCCATCCATGATTGGACTCAGCCGACATCTCTGAAAAGTCTGCAAAAGTTCCTGGGATTTGCAAATTTTTATCGTCGCTTCATCTGCAATTTTTCTAGTATTGCCAAACCATTGACCAATTTGACCAAGAAGGGTGCTGATTTGGTCAATTGGTCTTCTGCTGCTGTGGAAGCTTTTCAAGACTTGAAGCGTTGTTTTTCTTCTGCCCCTGTGTTGTGTCAACCAGATGTTTCTCTTCCGTTCCAGGTCGAGGTTGATGCTTCTGAGATTGGAGCAGGGGCTGTTTTGTCGCAGAGAGGTTCTGATTGCTCAGTGATGAAACCATGCGCTTTTTTTTCCAGGAAGTTTTCGTCTGCTGAGCGAAATTATGATGTGGGCAACCGAGAGTTGCTGGCCATGAAGTGGGCATTCGAGGAGTGGCGTCATTGGCTTGAAGGAGCTAAGCATCGCGTGGTGGTATTGACTGATCATAAGAACTTGACTTATCTTGAGTCTGCTAAGCGGTTGAATCCTAGACATGCTCGTTGGTCGCTGTTTTTTGCCCGTTTTGACTTTGTGATTTCGTACCTTCCGGGCTCTAAAAATGTGAAGGCGGATGCTCTGTCTAGGAGTTTTGTGCCCGACTCTCCGGGTTTGTCTGAGCCAGCGGGTATCCTCAAGGAAGGAGTAATTGTGTCTGCCATCTCCCCTGATTTGCGGCGGGTGCTGCAAAAATTTCAGGCTAATAAACCTGATCGTTGTCCAGCGGAGAGACTGTTTGTCCCTGATAGGTGGACCAATAAAGTTATTTCTGAGGTTCATTGTTCGGTGTTGGCTGGTCATCCTGGAATCTTTGGTACCAGAGAGTTGGTGGCTAGATCCTTTTGGTGGCCGTCTCTGTCGCGGGATGTGCGTGTTTTTGTGCAGTCCTGTGGGATTTGTGCTCGGGCTAAGCCCTGCTCTTCTCATGCCAGTGGGTTGCTTTTGCCCTTGCCGGTCCCGAAGAGGCCTTGGACACATATCTCTATGGATTTTATTTCTGATCTTCCTGTTTCTCAAAAGATGTCAGTCATTTGGGTGGTCTGTGATCGCTTTTCTAAGATGGTCCATCTGGTACCCTTGTCTAAATTGCCTTCCTCCTCTGATTTGGTGCCATTGTTCTTCCAGCATGTGGTTCGTTTACATTGCATTCCAGAGAATATCGTTTCTGACAGAGGTTCCCAGTTTGTTTCAAGGTTTTGGCGAGCCTTTTGTGGTAGGATGGGCATTGACTTGTCTTTATCCTCGGCTTTCCATCCTCAGACTAATGGCCAGACCGAACGAACCAATCAGACCTTGGAAACATATCTGAGATGCTTTGTTTCTGCTGATCAGGATGACTGGGTGTCCTTTTTGCCTTTGGCTGAGTTCGCCCTTAATAATCGGGCCAGCTCGGCTACCTTGGTTTTGCCATTTTTCTGCAATTCTGGGTTCCATCCTCGTTTCTCTTCAGGACAGGTTGAGTCTTCGGACTGTCCTGGTGTGGATACTGTGGTGGACAGGTTGCAGCAGATTTGGACTCATGTAGTGGACAATTTGACCTTGTCCCAGGAGAAGGCTCAACGTTTCGCTAATCGCAGACGCCGTGTGGGTCCCCGACTTCGTGTTGGGGATCTGGTTTGGTTATCTTCTCGTCATATTCCTATGAAGGTTTCCTCTCCTAAGTTTAAACCTCGTTTCATTGGTCCGTATAGGATTTCTGAGGTTCTTAATCCTGTGTCTTTTTGTCTGACCCTTCCAGATTCTTTTTCCATACATAACGTATTCCATAGGTCATTGTTGCGGAGATACGTGGCACCTATGGTTCCATCTGTTGATCCTCCTGCCCCGGTTTTGGTGGAGGGGGAATTGGAGTATATTGTGGAGAAGATTTTGGATTCTCGTGTTTCCAGACGGAAACTCCAGTATCTGGTTAAATGGAAGGGTTATGCTCAGGAAGATAATTCCTGGGTCTTTGCCTCTGATGTCCATGCTCCCAATCTTGTTCGTGCCTTTCATGTGGCTCATCCTGGTCGGCCTGGGGGCTCTGGTGAGGGTTCGGTGACCCCTCCTCAAGGGGTGGGTACTGTTGTGAATTCTGTGGCAGAGCTCCCTCCTGTGGTCACAAGTGGTACTTCGCCTGATTCTCTCTGTGAGCTTCTGTTGGTGGAGGGAAGTGGTACTGCGGCTTCTGAGTTTCCTCCCTCAGGTGATCTGGTGAGGTCGTTAGGTGCTTCTCTACTTAACTCCACCTAATGCTTTGATCCTGGCTTCCTGTCAATGTTCCAGTGTTGGACTTGCTTTTCCCTGGATCATTCCTGTGGCCTGCTGCTCTGCATAGCTAAGTTCTTATTTGCTATTTGTTTGCTATTTTTTCTGTCCAGCTTGTCTAATTTGTTGCTGGAAGCTCTGGGACGCAAAGGGTGTACCTCCGTGCCGTTAGTTCGGTACGGAGGGTCTTTTTGCCCCCTTTGCGTGGTTTTCTTTAGGGTTTTGTGTAGACCGCAAAGTTACCTTTTCTATCCTCGATCTGTTAAGAAAGTCGGCCTCACTTTGCTGAATCTATTTCATCTCTACGTTTGTCTTTTCATCTTAACTCACAGTCATTATATGTGGGGGGCTGCCTTTTCCTTTGGGGTATTTCTCTGAGGCAAGGTAGGCTGATTTTCTATCTTCAGGCTAGTTAGTTTCTCAGGCTGTGCCGAGTTGCATAGGCAGTTAGGCGCAATCCACGGCTTCCTCTAGTGTTGTTTGGAGAGGATTAGGGATTGCGGTCTGCAGAGTTCCCACGTCTCAGAGCTCGTTCTATGATTTTTGGTTATTGTCAGATCACTGTATGTGCTCTGACCGCTATGTCCATTGTAGTACTGAATTGCCTTTCATAACAACACCCTCTGCGTCCCAGAGCTTCCAGCAAGCAGTAAAAAACAAATTGACAAGCTGGACAGAAAAAAACAGCAAACAAATAGCAAAGAGGAACTTAGCTATGCAGAGCAGCAGGCCACAGGAACGATCCAGGAGGAAACAGGTCCAATACTAGAACTTTGACTGGCGGCCAGGATCAAAGCACTAGGTGGAGTTAAATAGAGAAGCACCTAACGACTTCACCACATCACCTGAGGAAGGAAATTCAGAAGCTGCAGTACCACTTTCCTCCACCAACGGAAGCTCACAGAGAGAACCAGCCGAAGTACCACTTGTGACCACAGGAGGGAGCTCTGCCACAGAATTCACAACAGTACCCCCCCTTGAGGAGGGGTCACCGAATCCTCATCAGAGCTCCCAGGACGACCAGGATGAGCCATATGAAAGGCACGAACAAGATCGGGAGCATGGACATCAGAGGCAAAGACCCAGGAATTATCTTCCTGAGCATAACCCTTCCACTTAACCAGATACTGGAGTTTCCGCCTTGAAACACGAGAATCCAAAATCTTCTCCACAATATACTCCAACTCCCCCTCCACCAAAACCGGGGCAGGAGGATCAACAGATGGAACCATAGGTGCCACGTATCTCCGCAACAATGACCTATGGAATACGTTATGTATGGAATATGAATCTGGAAGGGTCAGACGAAAAGACACAGGATTAAGAACCTCAGAAATCCTATACGGACCAATAAAACGAGGTTTAAACTTAGGAGAGGAAACCTTCATAGGAATATGACGAGAAGATAACCAAACCAAGTCCCCAACCCGAAGTCGGGGACCCACACGGCGTCTGCGATTAGCGAAACGTTGAGCCTTCTCCTGGGACAAAGTCAAATTGTCCACTACATGAGTCCAAATCTTCTGCAACCTGTCCACCACAGTATCCACACCAGGACAGTCCGAAGACTCAACCTGCCCTGAAGAGAAACGAGGATGGAACCCAGAGTTGCAGAAAAACGGTGAAACCAAGGTAGCCGAGCTCGCCCGATTATTAAGGGCGAACTCAGCCAAAGGCAAAAAGGACACCCAGTCATCCTGATCAGCAGAAACAAAGCATCTCAGATATGCTTCCAAGGTCTGATTGGTTCGTTCGGTCTGGCCATTAGTCTGAGGATGGAAAGCCGAGGAAAAAGAGAAGTCAATGCCCATCCTACCACAAAAGGCTCGCCAAAACCTTGAAACAAACTGGGAACCTCTGTCAGAAACGATATTCTCTGGAATGCCATGTAAACGAACCACATGCTGGAAAAACAATGGCACCAAATCAGAGGAGGAAGGCAATTTAGACAAGGGTACCAAATGGACCATCTTAGAGAAGTGATCACAGACCACCCAAATGACTGACATCTTTAGAGAGACGGGAAGATCTGAAATAAAATCCATAGAGATATGTGTCCATGGCCTCTTCGGGACCGGCAAGGGCAAAAGCAACCCACTGGCACGAGAACAGCAGGGCTTAGCCCGAGCACAAATCCCACAGGACTGCACAAAAGTACGCACATCCCGCGACAGAGATGGCCACCAAAAGGATCTAGCCACTAACTCTCTGGTACCAAAGATTCCAGGATGACCAGCCAACACCGAACAATGAACCTCAGAGATAACTTTATTCGTCCACCTATCAGGGACAAACAGTTTCTCCGCTGGGCAACGATCAGGTTTATTAGCCTGAAATTTTTGCAGCACCTGCCGCAAATCAGGGGAGATGGCAGACACAATTACAACCTCTTTGAGGATACCCGCCGGCTCATATACACCCGGAGAGTCGGGCACAAAACTCCTAGACAGAGCATCCGCCTTCACATTTTTAGAGCCCGGAAGGTATGAAATCACAAAGTCAAAACGGGCAAAAAACAACGACCAACGAGCTTGTCTAGGATTCAACCGCTTGGTGGACTCGAGATAAGTCAAGTTCTTATGATCAGTCAAGACCACCACGCGATGCTTAGCTCCTTCAAGCCAATGACGCCACTCCTCGAATGCCCACTTCATGGCAAGCAACTCTCGATTGCCCACATCATAATTACGCTCAGCAGGCGAAAACTTCCTGGAAAAGAAGGCGCATGGTTTCATCACCGAGCAATCAGAACTTCTCTGCGACAAAACAGCCCCTGCTCCAATCTCAGAAGCATCAACCTCGACCTGGAACGGAAGCGAAACATCTGGTTGACACAACACAGGGGCAGAAGAAAAACGACGCTTCAACTCTTGAAAAGCTTCCACCGCAGCAGAAGACCAATTGACCAAATCAGCACCTTTCTTGGTCAAATCGGTCAATGGTTTACCAATACTAGAAAAATTGCAGATGAAGCGACGATAAAAATTTGCAAAGCCCAGAAACTTTTGCAGACTTTTCAGAGATGTCGGCTGAGTCCAATTATGGATGGCTTGCACCTTAACAGGATCCATCTCGATAGTAGAAGGGGAAAAGATGAACCCCAAAAATGAAACCTTCTGAACACCAAAGAGACACTTTGATCCCTTCACAAACAAAGAATTAGCACGCAGGACCTGAAACACCTTTCTGACCTGCTTCACATGAGACTCCCAATCATCCGAGAAGATCAAAATGTCATCTAAGTACACAATCAGGAATTTATCCAGGTACTCTCGGAAGATGTCATGCATAAAGGACTGAAACACTGATGGAGCATTGGCAAGTCCGAATGGCATTACTAGATACTCAAAATGGCCCTCGGGCGTATTAAATGCAGTTTTCCACTCATCGCCTCGCTTAATACGCACAAGATTATACGCACCTCGAAGATCTATCTTGGTGAACCAACTAGCCCCCTTAATCCGAGCAAACAAATCAGATAACAGCGGCAAGGGGTACTGAAATTTAACCGTGATCTTATTTAGAAGGCGGTAATCTATACAAGGTCTCAGCGAACCATCCTTCTTGGCTACAAAAAAGAACCCCGCTCCCAATGGCGACGATGATGGGCGAATATGCCCCTTCTCCAAAGACTCCTTCACATAACTCCGCATAGCGGCGTGCTCAGGCACAGATAAATTAAACAGTCGACCTTTTGGGAATTTACTACCAGGAATCAAATCGATAGCACAATCACAATCCCTATGCGGAGGTAGGGTATCGGACTTGGGCTCATCAAATAAATCCCGGTAATCAGACAAGAACTCAGGAACCTCAGAAGGGGTGGATGACGAAATAGTCAGAAATGGGACATCACCATGTACCCCCTGACAACTCCAGCTGGACACAGACATGGATTTCCAATCTAAAACTGGATTATGGACTTGTAGCCATGGCAACCCCAACACGACCACATCATGCAGATTATGCAACACCAGAAAGCGAATAACCTCCTGATGTGCAGGAGCCATGCACATGGTCAGCTGGGTCCAGTACTGAGGCTTATTCTTGGCCAAAGGCGTAGCATCAATTCCTCTCAATGGAATAGGACACTGCAAGGGCTCCAAGAAAAACCCACAACGCCTAGCATACTCCAAGTCCATCAAATTCAGAGCAGAGCCTGAGTCCACAAATGCCATGACAGAATACGATGACAAAGAGCAGATCAAGGTAACAGACAGAAGAAATTTTGACTGTACCATACCAATGGTGGCAGACCTAGCGAACCGCTTAGTGCGCTTAGGACAATCAGAGATAGCATGAGTGGAATCACCACAGTAGAAACACAGCCCATTCAGACGTCTGTGTTCTTGCCGTTCAACTCTGGTCAAAGTCCTATCGCACTGCATAGGCTCAGGTTTAAGCTCAGGTAATACCGCCAAATGGTGCACAGATTTACGCTCGCGCAAGCGTCGACCGATCTGAATGGCCAAAGACATAGACTCATTCAGACCAGCAGGCATAGGAAATCCCACCATGACATCCTTAAGGGCTTCAGAGAGACCTTTTCTGAAAATAGCTGCGAGCGCACCTTCATTCCACTGAGTGAGTATGGACCACTTTCTAAATTTCTGACAATATACCTCTATTTCATCCTGACCCTGACACAGAGCCAGCAAATTCTTCTCTGCCTGATCCACAGAATTAGGCTCATCGTACAGCAATCCGAGCGCCAGGAAAAATGCATCGATATTACTTAATGCAGGATCCCCTGGCGCAAGGGAAAATGCCCAGTCCTGAGGATCGCCACGCAAAAAAGAAATAACGATCCTAACTTGTTGAACTGGGTCACCAGAGGAGCGAGGTTTCAAAGCCAGAAATAGTTTACAATTATTTTTGAAACTCAGAAATTTAGTTCTATCTCCAAAAAACAAATCAGGAATAGGGATTCTCGGTTCTAACATAGAATTCTGAACCACAAAGTCTTGAATACTTTGTACTCTTGCCGTGAGCTGATCCACACATGAAGACAGACCTTTAATGTCCATTGCTACACCTGTGTCCTGAACCACCCAAATGTCTAGGGGAAAAAAAAGGCAAAACACAGTGCAAAGAGAAAAAAAAATGGTCTCAGAACTTCTTTTTTCCCTCTATTGAGAATCATTAGTACTTTGGGCCGCCAGTACTGTTATGAAAGGTAATTCAGTACCACAATGGACATAGAGGTCAGCGCACATACAGTGACCTGGCAATAACCCAAAAAACAAGAACAAGCTCTGAGACGTGGGAACTCTGTTGACCGCAATCCCTAATCCTCTCCAACCACACTAAAGGCAGCCGTGGATTGCGCCTAACGCTGCCTATGCAACTCGGCACGGCCTGAGAAACTAGCTAGCCTGAAGATAGAAAATAAGCCTACCTTGCCTCAGAGAAATACCCCAAAGGAAAAGGCAGCCCCCACATATAATGACTGTGAGTTAGGATGAAAAGACAAACGTAGAGATGAAATAGATTTAGCAAAGTGAGGCCCAACTTTCTGAACAGAGCGAGGATAGGAAAGGTAACTTTGCGGTCAACACAAAACCCTACAAAAACCACGCAAAGGGGGCAAAAAGACCCTCCGTACCGAACTAACGGCACGGAGGTACACCCTCTGCGTCCCAGAGCTTCCAGCAAGCAGTAAAAAACAAATTGACAAGCTGGACAGAAAAAAACAGCAAACAAATAGCAAAGAGGAACTTAGCTATGCAGAGCAGCAGGCCACAGGAACGATCCAGGAGGAAACAGGTCCAATACTAGAACATTGACTGGCGGCCAGGATCAAAGCACTAGGTGGAGTTAAATAGAGAAGCACCTAACGACTTCACCACATCACCTGAGGAAGGAAACTCAGAAGCCGCAGTACCACTTTCCTCCACCAATGGAAGCTCACAGAGAGAACCAGCCGAAGTACCACTTGTGACCACAGGAGGGAGCTCTGCCACTGAATTCACAACAGCATAGTAAATATCTGTGGTTAGTTATAGCACCTCACTTCTCTTATTTTCCCATCACGCCTCTCATTTTCCCAATCGCATCTTTCATTTTCCCCCTCACATCTCTCATTTTCTCCCTCACACCTCTCATTTTCTCCCTCACTCCTCTCATTCCCCCCTAACACTTGTCATTTCAACCTCACATCTGTCATTTTCTGATCACTCCACTATTTTTCCTCACTCCTCTCATTTTGCACTCACACCTTTTCATTTTCACCTCACACCTCTCATTTTCACCTCATCACCTCAGTATATACATGTTTGTCATTTCCCTTATATATAGTATACATCTGTATGTCATCTCCTGTATATAGTATATACCTGTATGTCATCTTCCCTGTATATAGTATATGCCTGCTGTGTGTCATCTCCCCTATATATTGTAGATTGTGAGCCCTCGCGGGCAGGGTCCTCTCTCCTCCTGTACCAGTTGTGACTTGTATTTTTCAAGATTATTGTACTTGTTTTATTATGTATACCCCTCCTCACATGTAAAGCGCCATGGAATAAATGGCGCTATAATAATAAATAATAAATAATAATAATAATAATAATAATATATAGTATATACCTGAATGTCATCTCCTTCTATATATAGTATATACCTGAATGTCATCTCCCCTGTATATAGTATATATCTGTGTGTCATCTCCTCCTGTATATAGTATATACCTGCATGTCATCTTCTATATATAGCATATACCTGTACGTCATCTGCTCCTGTATATAGTATATACCTGTGTGCCATCTCCTCCTGTATATAGTATATACCTGTAGGTCATCTCCTCCTGTATATATATGTACCTGTATGTCATCTCCTCCTCTATATAGTATATACCTGTGTGTCATCTCTCCTGTATATAGTATATATCTGTGTGTCATCTCCCCTGTATATAGTATATACCTGTGTGTCATCTCCTCCTGTATTAGACCTCGTTCACACGTTATTTGCTCAGTATTTTTACCTCAGTATTTGTAAGCTAAATTGGCAGCCTGATAAATCCCCAGCCAACAGGATGCCCTCCCCCGGGCAGTATATATTAGCTCACACATACACATAATAGACAGGTCATGTGACTGACAGCTGCCGTATTTCCTATATGGTACATTTGTTGTAGTTTGTCTGCTTATTAATCAGATTTTTATTTTTGAAGGATAATACCAGACTTGTGTGTGTTTTAGGGCGAGTTTCGTTTGTCAAGTTGTGTGTGTTGAGTTGCGTGTGGCGACATGCATGTAGCGACTTTTGTGAGATGAGTTTTGTGTGGCAACATGCGTGTAGCAACTTTTTGTGTGTCGAGTTGCATGTGACAGGTTAGTGAAGCAAGTTGTGTGCAGCAAGTTTTGCGCATGGCGAGCTTTGTGTGTGGTGCGTTTTGAGTATGTGCAAGTTTTGTGTGAGGCAACTTTTGCATGTGTTGCAACTTTTGTGCATGAGGCAATTTTTCTGCATGTGCAAGTTTTGCGTGTGGCGAGTTTTCCATGAGGTGATTTTTGCACTTGTGGCGAGTTTTGCAAGAGCCTAGTTTTTGCATGTGGCGAGTTCTGCGCGTGGCGAGTTTTGAGCGGCGACTTTTGTGTTTCGACTTTTATGTGGTGAGGTTGGTGTATTTGTGGTGAAATGTGTGCTGAGGGTAATATGTGTTCAAGCACGTGGTAGTGTGTGGCGCATTTTATGTGTATGTTCATATCCCCGTGTGTGATGAGTATCCCATTTCGGGGCCCCACCTTAGCAACTGTACGGTATATACTCTTTGGCGCCATCACTCTCATTCTTTAAGTCCCCCTTGTTCACATCTGGCAGCTGCCAATTTGCCTCCCACACTTTTCCTTTCATTTTTCCCCATTATGTAGATAGGGGCAAAATTGTTTGGTGAATTGGAAAGCGTGGGGTTAAAATTTCACCTCACAACATAGCCTATGACGCTCTCGGGGTCCAGACGTGTGACTGTGCAAAATTTTGTGGCTGTAGCTGCGACGCCTCCAACACTTTTCCTTTCACTTTTTCCCCATTATGTAGATAGGGGCAAAATTGTTTGGTGAATTGGAAAGCACGGGGTTAAAATTTCACCTCACAACATAGCCTATGACGCTCTCAGGGTCCAGACGTGTGATTGTGCAAAATTTTGTGGCTGTAGCTGCGACGCCTCCAACACTTTTCCTTTCACTTTTTTCCCCATTATGTAGATAGGGGCAAAATTGTTTGGTGAATTGGAACACGCGGGGTTAAAATTTCGCCTCACAACATAGCCTATGACGCTCTCGGGGTCCAGACGTGTGACTGTGCAAAATTTTGTGGCTTTAGCTGCGACGGTGCAGATGCCAATCCCGGACATACACACATACACACACACACACACATACACACACACACACACACACACACACATTCAGCTTTATATATTAGATTGTTTCTAACTAACCAGAGTGCACCCTTTCTTGCTGATTTACTTCACTTGAACTGCAACTTGAGCTCTGACAACATGCAAAAAATCCACTCTGAAACTAAAGCCTGGATTATCAAGAGGTTGAGGACCAGATCCACTGCAGAGGTAGCTTGCACCTTTTAATGTGTCTCAGCGTCAAGTACAAATAATTAAAAAAAGATTTGAAGAGACTGGAGATGTGTTTGACAAGCCCAGGTCCGGCAAACCCCGCAAGACAACTGCCCAGGAGGAAGGTTTGTTGGTTAGAAAATCCAAAGCAAGCCCCTCTTCCATTGAAGCAGAGCTCCAACAGGCCTGGTCACCTCAAATCCCTGTGTCAACTAGAACAGTTTGTAGGATTCTGTCTCGAAATGTCCTCCATGGTCGAATCAGTGCCCAGAAGCCAGCACTAAACTAAAGGCAAATAAAAAACCGTGTGGCATTTACAAAGTCCCACAGCCTGCTAATCAGATGGATGCTGGAAAAGTGGCAGAAGGTGGATTTCTCTGATGAATCTTCAGTAGAATTACACCACAGCAGCCGTAAATACTGCAGGAGACCTACTGGAGCCCGTATGGATCCAAAATACACCCTGAAAACAGTTAAATTTGGTGGTGGAAAGATCATTGTCTGGGGTTACATTCAGTATGGGGGTGTGCAAAACGTTTGCAAGGTGGAAGGCAATATCAATAGCCTAAAATATCAAGAAGTATTAGCTACCTCTTATATTCCAAATCACAAAAGGGGTCAAATTCTGCAGCAGGATGGTGCTCCATCTCATCCACCCATCTCTACAACAAAGTTCCTCCAGACAAAAAAAGATCAAGGTGCTCAAGGACTGGCCAGCCCAGTCACCAGACATGAACATCATTGAACATGTTTGGGGTAGGATGAAAGAGGAATCTTGGAAGACAAAACCAAAGAATCTAGATGAACTCTGGGAGGCATGTAAGACTGCATTCTTTGCTATTCCTGATAACTTCATTAATAAATTGTATGAATCATTGTTGAACCGCATGGATGTGGTCCTTCAAGCTCATGGAAGTCACACAAAATTTTAAATATGACTCTAATAGCACCACAACTTCATACACCAATGTTATGCAACATATATTTGTATTTTAAGTTAATTCCTTGAATATCACATTACTTTCTGTGGGCGACAAAACTTTTGTCTTGCCAAAATCTGTCCATTTTGTGTCCATTAACTGATCAATATTTCTGCATTGATGCCAATTTATTTTCTTAACCTAAACCACATTTCGGAGGGTTTCAGCTTTCAAAAGAATAATTTATACAACCAATGGATGAATTTAAGGTCTGGTTATAAGCTTTTATTTACATAACATCGATAAGTGACATAACTTCTGTCAGGGAGTGTATATATATATATATATATATATATATATATATATATATATATATATATACATATACATGTATACTTTTAATATATTTTAGAAACTTTTTTTTACTTTTGACATGCTTCTGTAACCTGATCTGCTCAGCTACATATAGGCGATGATCAGATTGCCTATATGTAGCTGAATTACACACTTGCTATGAGCGCCGACCATCGTATGGTAAAATTATTAAGGGTTTCACTACCTGAAACTAGTTGTTTTATCTAGTATCATGACAATTTTATTCACAGACTGGAGTGTTTTCTATTCACACCAATAAAGAAGAGTTTTGTGATTTTTGTGTTACTGGATTTTTATTTCTTTACAGCATTAGAGTGACAGTCTTTCTTCTCCTATCAATATCCACTATGGTGTTGCACCCATTGTTCCTACCTGGTCAGAGTAAGATTCTCTTTAGTCTCCAAGGACCAGTTTGACACATTAATATGCAGCCCACTCCTAACTAGCTGCCTATTAGAATCATGCTGCCGCCAGCTCTATTTATGCTACAGCAGGTACTTACTGAACAGGAAGAATCTTTTTTAGTATAATGGCCAAAAGGTTCAATGTGTATCGCTATGATTCCTATCTATCTCGCACTTTGGCCTTGCAGATGGTAGTAGTCTTCTATAGCACTGTTCTGAACTTTAATCTGTGTGATTCCTGGTCGCTGCACACTTCCCACTTGTGACCAACTGACTAACAGCTGTTCTTATCTCCTACAAGATCTATCCGTTACTATCTTCTAACCAGGAAACAGTTTTCTGCAAAATGTTAACAACTGCTGCAGAGCATTAAGAAAGTTAAAATCTCATTTAACCCCTTCACTACCTTGCGATTTTCCGTTTTTGCTCTTTTGTTTTTTTGCTCCCCTTCTTCACAGAGCCATATTTTTTTTAACTTTTAAATTAATATGGAAGTATAAGGGTTTGATTTTTGCCGGATGAGTTTCTACTTTTGAATGACCCATTTATTATATCATATAGCAGGGGTGTCAAACTGCATTCCTCGAGGGTTGCAAACAGGTCATTTTTTCAGGATTTCCTTGTACTGCACAGGTGATAATTTAATCACCAACTCATTATTTGTGTAGGTGATTAAATTATCACCTGTGCAGTACAAGGAAATCCTGAAAACATGACCTGTTTGCAGCCCTCGAGGAATGCAGTTTGACACCACTGGTCTAAGGCAGGGGTGTCAAACTGCATTCCTGGAGGGCTGCAAACAGGTCATGTTTTCAGGATTTCCTTGCATTGCACAGGTGATAATTTAATCACCTGCAGAGAATGATTCCAGCACCTTGTGCAATGCTAAGGATATGTTGAAAACACGCATGGTTTGAGGCCCTCGAGGAATGCAGTTTGACACCCCTGTCATATAGTGTACTGGAAAATGGGAAAAAATTCCAAGTTCAAAGAAAAGTACAATTCCACAATTGTTTAATTATTTTTTAACATATTGACTAAATGCTAAAACTTACCTAGCAATATGATTCTTCAGGTCATTGCAAGTTTACATAGACCAAACATGTATAAGTCCTTTCTTCCTTAAGTGGTGAAAAAATCCAAAATTTGCAAGAAAAAAAAATGGCGCCATTTTCCGATACCCATAGTGTCACCATATTTTAGTATTTTTGATCGCCAAGCTAACGGTTTTATTTGGATCATTTTTGGGTAGATAAGGTGTTTTGATCGCCTCTTTTTGCATTTTATTGAAATGTTGTGGAGATCAAAAAACATCATTCTGACTTTTTTTTTTTATCATTACTCCATTTACCAATTAATTTACTTTTTAATTTGATAGATCAGACATTTATGAAAGCAGCAATACAAAATGTGTATATTTTATTTTATTTTATTTTGAATGGGGAAAAAGTGGGGTGATTTGAACTTTATTATTAAGAAAATAATAATGTTTTATATAAAACTTTAACTACTTTTTTGCTTTAATAGTATCTTTAGGAGGATTGAAGCTGTGATTTTTTGTTCGCTTGTGCTACAACCCGCTTCTGTTAGGGGCACAAGACAGCTGATAAAATCATGTGCCGGAAAAGATGTGGGCTCACGCCAGAGCCTGTATCAAGCGAGGGTAGACGACCTTGCATATACATACCTACCTTACATTAAAAGACATGTTTTACACAGCGTGACGTAGTTGTCAACTGCAGATTGCTGGGGGTTCCTTGGTGTCAAACCCCTACTAATGTGCTAATAATGATCTAACATAAAGCACGGATGAGCGTCAAGATTGTAGTTCTGGAAAACATCTTTAATTTGGGGAAAAGTATCTATTAGTGATGGGCTTTGAAACAACTTCTTCTGCATTTGCCTTCTCCCAGAACCGTGGTGCTCTCTTATTGTGGAGACTGCAATTATATCAGAACGGAAAAGTAATAACTTGAAAATCCTTTACTCCATAACTGCATTTCTTTCAAAAGAATAATCAGAAAAGTAAATCTTTGTTTGAGGAAAAGTGACAGGTAATAGACCCAAATCATTATTTTTATTTCTCCAAAGATTTCTATTGGAATACTAATAACCATTACTAATTTATTTGTAGTAAAAATATGCAGGATGTTATATATGTCATTACTTCGAAGAACGACATTAACAGCCTATCCAAACATTGTACTGTGAAAATATGTCAAGAATCTACAGACATGTTTGCAAATTAGCTAATAAATCATAAGGAATGCTTTGTACACTGCACCGTGAATACTCTTTCTAAATCTTTTCAATAAAGTAGCTTTAATATTTTGCATTGAGCCTTAAAAGGATTGTCCAATACTATGATATCTATCTTTAAGCCATAACCACTTTTGTAATTTGCATAATACCACTTGGGCCCAACATGCTGATTACGTATACACCGGACACATCTATAATATAACGCTGGGAGAGTCACTCTGTCCGAAGCCTTTATAGACTGCGCTGGCGCAAGCGCCGGCGCAGTCTGGCCCCCACAGAGTGACGCTCCCAGGAGATCGTGGTATGCGTAAGCACTGAACGCATACCGCGATCTCCACCGGAGAGTCAGGGACCGTGGACGCGCCAGGAGCGAGGGTAAGTATATTCACCTGTCCTCCGTTTCAGCGCTGCGTGCGGCTCCGTCTTCCGGCTCCTCTGCTGTGATAGAGTCCAGTCACAGGCAGAGGAGCCGGAGTGTGTGTTCAAGAAAATGGCGCCGGAAAGCACAGACTGCGCAGGCGCCGATTCCTGCTGCCGGAATCGGCGCCTGCGCAGTCCGCGCTTTCCGGCGCCATTTTCTTGAAGACACACCTGCAGTGGAGCCGGACGATAGGTGAGTATGGTATTTATTTTTTTTTTTTATATGGCAGCAGCATACGGGGGCATATAATACAATAGTGGCGCAGGATGGGAGCAGCACATGACAGAACGGGCGCAGGATGGCAGCAGCACATGACAGAACGGGCGCAGGATGGCAGCAGCGCATGACAGAACGGGCGCAGGATGGCAGCAGCACATGACAGAACGGGCGCAGGATGGCAGCAGCACATGACATAACGGGCGCAGGATGGCAGCAGGATGGGAGCAGCACATGACAGAACGGGCGCAGGATGGCAGCAGCACATGACAGAACGGGCACAGGATGGCAGCAGCACATGACAGAACGGGCGCAGGATGGCAGCAGCACATGACAGAACGGGCGCAGGATGGCAGCAGCACATGACATAACGGGCGCAGGATGGCAGCAGGATGGGAGCAGCACATGACAGAACGGGCGCAGGATGGCAGCAGCACATGACAGAACGGACGCAGGATGGCAGCAGCACATGACAGAACGGGCGCAGGATGGCAGCAGCACATGACAGAACGGGCGCAGGATGGCAGCAGCGCATGACATAACGGGCGCAGGATGGCAGCAGGATGGGAGCAGCACATTACAGAACGGGCGCAGGATGGCAGCAGCGCATGACAGAACGGGCGCAGGATGGCAGCAGCACATGACAGAACGGGCGCAGGATGGCAGCAGCATATGACAGAACGGGCGCAGGATGGCAGCAGCACATGACAGAACGGGCGCAGGATGGCAGCAGCGCATGACATAACGGGCGCAGGACGGGAGCAGCACATGACAGAACGGGCGCAGGATGGCAGCAGCACATGACAGAATGGGCGCAGGATGGCAGCAGCACATGACAGAACAGGCGCAGGATGGCAGCAGGATGGCAGCAGCGCATGACAGAACGGGGGCGCAGGATGGGAGCAGCACATGACATAACGGGCGCAGGACGGGAGCAGCACATGACAGAAGGGGCGCAGGATGGCAGCAGCACATGACAGAACGGGCGCAGGAAGGCAGCAGCACATGACATAACGGGCACAGGACGGGAGCAGCACATGACAGAACAGGCGCAGGATGGCAGCAGGATGGCAGCAGTGCATGACAGAACGGGGGCGCAGGATGGCAGCAGCGCATGACATAACGGGCGCAGGACGGGAGCAGCACATGACAGAACGGGCGCAGGATGGCAGCAGCACATGACAGAACGGGCGCAGGATGGGAGCAGCACATGACAGAACGAGCGCAGGATGGCAGCAGGATGGCAGCAGCGCATGACAGAACGGGGGCGCAGGATGGGAGCAGCACATGACAGAACGGGCGCAGGATGGGAGCAGCACATGACAGAACGGGCGCAGGATGGCAGCAGCACATGACAGAACGGGCGCAGGATGGCAGCAGCGCATGACAGAACGGGCGCAGGATGGCAGCAGCACATAACAGAACGGGCGCAGGATGGCAGCAGCACATGACAGAACGGGCGCAGGATGGCAGCAGCACATGACAGAACAGGCGCAGGATGGGAGCAGCACATGACAGAACGGGCGCAGGATGGCAGCAGCACATGACATAACGGGCGCAGGATGGCAGCAGGATGGGAGCAGCACATGACAGAACGGGCGCAGGATGGCAGCAGCACATGACAGAACGGGCGCAGGATGGCAGCAGCACATGACAGAACGGGTGCAGGATGGCAGCAGCACATGACAGAACGGGCGCAGGATGGCAGCAGGATGGGAGCAGCACATGACAGAACGGGCGCAGGATGGCAGCAGCGCATGACAGAACGGGCGCAGGATGGCAGCAGCACATGACAGAGCGGGCGCAGGATGGCAGCAGCACATGACAGAACGGGCGCAGGATGGCAGCAGCGCATGACATAACGGGCGCAGGATGGCAGCAGCGCATGACATAACGGGCGCAGGATGGCAGCAGCACATGACAGAACGGGCGCAGGATGGCAGCAGCATATGACAGAACGGGCGCAGGATGGCAGCAGCACATGACAGAACGGGCGCAGGATGGCAGCAGCGCATGACATAACGGGCGCAGGATGGGAGCAGCACATGACAGAACGGACGCAGGATGGGAGCAGCACATGACAGAACGGGCGCAGGATGGCAGCAGGATGGCAGCAGCACATGACAGAACGGGGGCGCAGGATGGGAGCAGCACATGACAGAACGGGCGCAGGATGGGAGCAGCACATGACAGCACGGGCGCAGGATGGCAGCAGCACATGACAGAACGGGCGCAGGATGGCAGCAGCGCATGACAGAATGGGCGCAGGATGGCAGCAGCACATAACAGAACGGGCGCAGGATGGCAGCAGCACATGACAGAACGGGCGCAGGATGGCAGCAGCACATGACAGAACGGGCGCAGGATGGGAGCAGCACATGACAGAACGGGCGCAGGATGGGAGCAGCACATGACAGAACGGGCGCAGGATGGCAGCAGGATGGCAGCAGCGCATGACAGAACGGGGACGCAGGATGGCAGCAGCACATGACAGAACGGGCGCAGAATGGCAGCAGCACATGACAGAACGGGCGCAGGATGGCAGCAGCACATGATGGAGACCATATACCAATATAAATGCTCGCCACCCGGGCGTAGAACGGGTTCAATAGCTAGTCCTCTATATACTACAACACATGGGACACATTCTCTATATACTACACCACACATTCCCTATGTGTTGCATGTGGTGCATCATAGATATACTGTAGATATATTACAAAAAAAGTTAATTAGGTGAGGGTTGGTTTTATCTTATTGACCACCACTTATAAGGAACAGAGAAGTACATTGTAGTGTATGTGTCACGGTTCCACCCCTCAGAGTATCTGGGATGCAGGTACTGACAGTACGGCTATCCAATCTTGTATACGGGCATGCTGAAGCTGTCAGTGTGTTTATTGACAGCTCGACTATCCAGTCTGAGACTGAGAGGCTTTGGTTGTCTCCAAGTGTTCATTATTCCAGGTGCATGTCATGCTACTTAACTGAGCTGTTTCTCCCAGACCTCTACCAGACATACATTCAGCTAATGAGGTTTGTGCTTCCCATGTCCTGAGTGCTGTATTCTTGATCTTTTGTTGCCTGACCTTCAGCTTCGTTCTGACCATCCATCTATTTAACCCCTTCTGCTCTGATCCATTATCCTCCTGGTATTCTGACCTTAGATCGTTACCTGCCCACGTCTTTGTCTCTTCCTTCTGTTAATGACATACCCTCCTGGCTTCGGACCTTGGACTCTTTGTCCATTCTGACACATGACTTGACGCTGAGAAATGACTAGCATCACAGTATGATTGCAGTACAAGCCTTTTCAAATTGAAGAGGAAGACTTTTAGACACAAATATGTATGCCTTTTCAATTGTAATTTATGCTATTTGAATTGCTCTTGATAAGTATCACATAAAATAGAGGCCATACTTATCAATAAATGGTTTTAGTAACAATATACTGCAGATTTCAAACTGGCCACAGTTGTATATGTTGGATGTAGCTCAGGCAAAAAAATAACTAATAACTCCCTGTTATCCATGGGGAAGTAGTTGCTTAGTATTATAAAGGCACACAGATAAGACTTGTATAAAGTGGCAATTAGGCCAGGTGCCCATGATCCGGAACTAGCAGCGCTTTGGACGCAGCATATGTCTGCTGCGTCCAAAGCCCTGACTTCTATTGAACGCATCTAAATCCTCATGCTTACACTGAACCATGTGGATTTACTGCATCCAAAACATTCTATTAAGGAAATTGACATGCTGAGATCTTGAGAGACTCGCCGCTCGTCAGTCTCTGCGGGTGATCCACAGGTGACTATGGACTCATAGTGGACATGGGATTTGTAGAAATCTAGGGTTGAGCAAAACGGATTGGACAATTTCAAAAATCGCCAACTTTTGGCAAAGTCGGGTTTCATGAAACCCGACCCGATCCTAGTGTGGGATCGGCCATGAGGTCGGCGATCTGCGCACAAAAGTCGTGTTTCGTATGACGCTTTCACCGCCATTTTTCTGCCAATGAAGGAGGATGCAGAGTGTGGGCAGCGTGATGACATAGGTCTCGGTCCCCACCATCTTAGAGAATGGCATGACAGTGATTGGCTTGCTTTCTGCAGCATCACAGGGGCTATAAAGGGGCGTGCATGCCGGCTGCCATCTTACTTCTGCCGATCTTAGCATAGGGAGAGGTTGCTGCAGCTTCATCAAAAGAAGGGATATAGTTAGGGAGGGAAGATTAACCCCCAAACTGCTTGTGCTGTAG
The DNA here is from genome assembly GCF_032444005.1 of Ranitomeya imitator. Taxonomy (NCBI): domain Eukaryota; kingdom Metazoa; phylum Chordata; class Amphibia; order Anura; family Dendrobatidae; genus Ranitomeya; species Ranitomeya imitator. The sequence continues at coordinate 140,406,384 of NC_091282.1, forward strand.
CGATTTCCACTGTCCAACACCACCATTTTTTTGCAGGGACAGTGGAGGCTATATTTTTGTGCATCAGCTCTGTAGCTTATTAGGCTGCCTTATAAGGCTCCCTGATAGCTGCATTGCTGTTTGCATGCTGCTGTGCAAACAAACTGCTTTTTTAAAATAAAAAATCCTGTTGCTCCTTTCTGCACAGTTATCTTGTTTATTTGTCCACACTTTTGTGTGCAGCAGTCCTTTTTATTGCTGCCATACTTTTCCTGAGATCATTGTAGAGAGATTGAAATTGTACTACAGTCCGTGTATTGTTTCATATATATTCCAGCTACTTTCTGCCAATTAAATTGTGTATTTTATGCACTGGGCCTGAGTTTTGGTTCAGTCTCCCCCCAAAAAAGTGAGATTCAAATTCTCACAAAGTGGATATACTGCAGTCCTGTTAGTTTGTCGTATATCAGCCAGCCACTTTCTGCCACTTACATTGTGTTGTTTTATACACTGGACCTGAATTTTGGTTCAGTCTCCCCCCAAAAAAGGGGAAATTTAAATTCTCAACAAGTTTATATACACCTTCTACCTTGTTTTACAGTACCATATAACGGTTGTTATTTTGGTTAGATTTTCCAAAAAATGAGGAAGTCTGGTGGAAGAGCCCGTGGGCGGTGGTTGCCAGCTGGTACTGATGGTGATGGTGGTGGTGCATCTGGTGGTAGTGGCAATTGCACAATAGCACCTAAGGCTGGAGGTCAAATTATTTTGCCCCACCTTCCCCTGCTGACAAGTAGCTTGCTGGAAAAATGTCTTGCTTTTGGTCTCCTCTTACTGACTGCTCCAATTCCTCCTTTTGCAGCTGCTGAATGTCCACCATAGGCCATTTTTATACCTCCCTAAATAGGCTGACTCCCCCCACAGGGCCATGGGCACCACCTGGCGCAAGAACCCGTGCGAGTGCTGTTTGCCTGGACAGGTGGGTGTGCCCACTCTTAGGCGACGGCACTGGCACAGGGTCCCTCATAGTACAATGAAGTGTCTCTGACGGTGGTGGTGCACAACCAACGTCAGACACACCGTCGTAATATGAGGGGCCCTGTGCCAGTACCACCGCCCATGAGAGAGTGTTCCCCCCAGCTCGAACAGTGCTCTTCCACTTGCAATACTTACCTCTCCCTGCTCCACCACTGTGTAGTCTGTGCTGTTAAATCCTTCAATGGCACTGCCATTACAAGTTTGTTGAAACGATAGATGATAGTTAAAATATACAGGGGCCCTGGCCTCCATTTAGACCAGTTAATACTTTGCGCCTACTACCACTGTCTGCTACTCAGCAGAGGAGCCCACCCCTGTACCTAGCTATGCCACCTGTTTAGTCCTGTTACCAATTTTGATCTGCATTTAGCCTACTTTATTATTTGGGCCTACTAACTGTGCCTGCCACTCATTACAGTTGTCCTCCACTGAACAAAGCAATGCCGCCTGTTTAGTCCTGTTACCAATTTTGAACTGCATTTAGCCTACTTTAGTATTTGTCCCTACTAACTGTGTCTGCCACTCATTACAGTTGTCTTCCACTGAACACAGCAATGCCGCCTGTTTAGTCCTGTTACCAATTTTGAATTGCATTTAGCCTATCTTAGTATTTGGGCCTACTAACTGTGCCTGCCACTTATTACAGTTGTCCACTGCCACTGCTAGATGAGTCTGCTGAAAGTCAGGTTGCTCTTCCCGCATACTATACCACCTTACACGGGGGCAAAGAGGAAGGTGCAGATGAAAGTGCAGGTTCCTTCATCAGGAGGGGGCATACTCATTGGTGACGTCCCTGGCACAGGGCCCCTCATAGTACGCAAAAGTGTCTCTGCCAGTGGGAGGCGCCACCCGCCGTCAAACACACCGCTGTACTATGAGGGGCCCTGTGCCAGTGCCAATGAGTGGGCCCCCCCTGCTTGCTCTGGATCACAGCACTTGCAAAGTTGAAATACTTACCTCTCCCTGCTCCACCGCCATGACGTATTCCGCGTTTCCTGGGCCCACGAAAATCTTGAGCCAGCCCTACCCCCCCACAACTTTAGCCATATGACCCCCAGTTTTCAATGCCTAACTATTATTATAAAGTAAATTAAGATTGATAAGCTTAAGAAATAAGAATTGATGTTTTTGGCATTAAAATGGGCACTGTAGGTGTTTTCCTGTCCTCCACTCACTGCCGACTTTGATTCCCCATTGACTTGCATTGGCTTTTGTGTTACAGTCGGTCCCCGACTTTTCGCAATAATCGGCCGATTTCACCCGACCCGACTTTTGACAAAGTCAGGTTTCGTGAAACCCGACTCGATCCGAAAAAAGTAAAAGTCGCTTAACTCTAGCTGCCACTACTGGCCGCTGAAGATTTGACGCTGCATAAATACGCAGCATTTAACTCACAGCAATTAGTGATCAATGGCACATAGCCTTAGAGGTGAAGGAGATTGACCTGTGGATGATCAATTTTGTGTCCAATTTGCTCAAATTCACTGCAATACAAATATTTTAAGATTTGTGGTTCGCAAAAAAAAGCAAAAAACCCTTACCTGCACCATTTCCTATACTACTGATGCACCAGAGAGTAGGCAAATATCAGTTTGCATTGCGGCGTGGCCCTCCCCATAATGCCCTTCAGACTTAACATCTTACTGATTATTTGAATGGGGAGTCAGTACCTGAGCCATCAAAAATCACTGGTCCCAGCAAAGCACAGTTTGTATGGCAGAGTGATTCTCTACCCCCAGGATCACTGGGTATGTTTCAGTCTTCTGTAGAGTGTATGCACTTATGGTCAGTGGGATCCTTGCTCTTTCAGTTTCTCCTGTAAAGTGTTTGCTCTTATGGCTAGTTGGGTTCTCTTTCTCTTGTATATTGTAAGCTCTTCTGGTCAGCGAGTTCCTCTCTCTCTCCCTCCCCTATCTAATATATAATTGCCTAGAATACTACTTCCTGCATTTTGTGCCAACTTCCTGTCCGGAGCTAATGTCCGGAGCTAATGTCCGGAGATAATGTCCGGAGCTAATGTCCGGAGATAAGTGACGTCAACAGTGTCCAGTGTCTGATTGGTTGCCGCCTGCTGCGAGCGACCAATCAGAAACGTGCCGTACTGTGACACACTCCGCCCGCCATTTTGGTGTGATTTTTGAATTTTTACCTCACAGCAAGTTTCTACTGCGTGGAGGCGGGCCCAGTGACGTTGCTCTTCAAGCTCCTGCCGAATTTCGTCAAAAAAATGATAATACCATTTACCAAAACTATATATATTTAGTTCTGAAGTGGTTCAGTGACATTTTCACACCAATTTTGAACTTTTGTTTGGTGTTTTCTCCATATACTGCCTATTATTCACTGACTGTTATACTGAGAGACTGCCGTTTATTAACCTCTTCTTTGCCACATTGGGTATATTGCTCTATTATTTGCCACATAAGGACATTGTCCATTATTGCCCAGCAATTTCTCTGCAATATAAACTGCCTATTTATTAATATCTGCATTCCTGCAAAGAACTATTGCCTATTATTAACTGGCTATTTTCCTACTACCTGACATTGTTCTTAAGCAAAGAACCGTTGTTGTGGCATTTGCCACAACACGCAAAGTTGTCGTCTGATGTCTTTCATCCCTCCCCTCATAAGCATGTTCATGGATCCTGTGTAACTGTACCTTAAATAACAAGAATTGTCAAGAGCTGGTGAGTGCAGCCATTTTTTGTTCTTTCTTACTATTATTTATTAATTGTATTATTTTTACATTTGAATAAATAAAGTATATATGGATTCTAGACTCCCGATTCTTTAGAATCGGGCTGCCATCTAGTAGAGTATAAGTTCTTATGATCAGTAAGGTCCTCTTTTTATCCTTTAACATGTAAGCTCTTATAGTCAGTGGTATCCTCTCTCTTGTAGAGTGCAAGCTATTATGGTCAGCGGGGTCCTCTCTCCCTTTCTCTCACCTGTAAATATTAAGCTATTATGGCTACAAATGTCTTCTTTTTCTCACCTGTAAAGTGTAAGCTCTTATGAAACAGCAAAGTTCTCTCTTTCTCTCTCCTCTCCTTCATATGTATTTTATGAGCACTTACAAGCTTTACAGTATTGAAATTCGTGCAAATTTATTTGCTGCAAATTTTGAGGGAAAATTTGACAAAGTCTACAAATTCGATTTTCAAGACTTGCTCATCTCTATTGCCAATCATACGGTTAAAAGGAGTGCACAAACCTGGTTAACAACCTATTGGCCATACTATTAGATCAAATTGGCTGCACAGCACCCTACATAAGTTCACCCTACAGGAAGAAACACAAAAGTTAATTAAATTAAGTACAGAGCATAGAGATGCTGGTTTGTCTTGTTTAGGCTAATAATATATCCACTATAATCACAAAGTAGCTGTTTTTTATTGAAACTTTTTAGGGTATGCTCGCATGTTAAGTGTTTGGTGCAGATATTTCTGCACCACTTCTCCATATTTTGCATTTTTACAAACGCTGATTGACATGCTACAAATATCAAATTTGCGCCAAATCTGAAAGTCATCAATAAGCAAAGTGTGCATGATACTGTGGCACCCCTAGGGGTATTTGCCACAAAAATAGTTACTGACACTAAACACAAATATTAAGATAGCAAAACTGCACTACCACCTCCGGCCAGAAGGGGGAGCTCCAGAGACTCCCCTTAATCCATTCTGGTCTGAGAGAAGAAATGGCAGTTGGGCCAAGGAGCTGATAGTGAGAGGTCATACAGTTGAATCTCTAACAGCCCTGTGACTGTTACCAGGCCTAAATCTCCGGCCTGAGGAGAAGAGGGATAGAGAAAAAGGACATTGTGAGAACCGGGTAGCATTAATCACTACCCAGAACAGGCGCAAAGACGGATACCGGATCCGTGGCTGTATTCATTATATATAATACAGCAACCGGAAAAACGTGAGGTGATATCAGCTTCACTAGGGTTGGATGCAGCAACAGACACAGAGTTCAGCGGTACTCCCAGAGGGGGTAAACCGATAAAAGGACTCGGGTTGCCCGTCGAACCAGGACCCGGAGGGGACAGATTGGGCCGGCAGCCAGTTCACATACAGCAGCAGGGCCACACAGAAATTGCGCACAATAAGAGGCGAAGACCCCGGCAGGGTCAAAGTAACTCAGAGTTCCCATACAGACTCCGGTGACAGAACTGGTTGTAAATCCTTTTATGTTAAAGTAAACTGGTTAAACGTTTCAGTGCCTCAGTCTTTCATTTGGACAATAGCCATCTATCCAGGATCGAGATCGTCACTGCTGGGAGAACCTGCTGCTGATCAAGTAAGTGCCTGTTCCCTCATGATACCCCTTACACTGTGCATTGCCTGAGGCCACAGCACCGGGTCAAGCCACCCGTGACATTCCCCTCAAGAGACAGACTCCATTGGTCCGGTGCTGGGTATCCCGGTCTCCTGGGCGTCACAATTGGCGTCACGAACAGGATCTAGCCAGCCCGTATACCGGGTATTGTGTGCCGTGGTTGGAGCCCAAAACTGTGAAAACTGGGATGAAAAATCTTGAAAATTGACTTTATTAAAGAAAAATCCATTCCCCATTGAAAACTATTGAAAGTGACTTTTTCCCATTGGTTATAATGGAGTAAAGATGGCCGCCATCCCCTGAGGTAATCACTTCATAACCGTTAGGCACGAGACTGTTAATTGAGCTACGCCATCACCTGAGCCCCAGTCTAACTGAAAAACTTCAGAATCCGCCATTACAGAGCGCGGTGGGTGGGAGCAGCAGGGGGCGTGTCATTGTGGGCGGCACCAAGCTGAGCGCTCTGACATCAGAGCAAGGGGAAAATCGATCCTGCTGCACAGCGGAACGAATCTACACTATCCCGACGGAAGCGGAGGACCGGAAGGGTCCGGATTAACTAAGGGGGCACAGTATGTCGCAGCACGGAGACGCCGCAGCACTCGGCAACGCTAATGCAGCTGAAAGACAGAGTGTCAATAGAGAGTCCGGCAGCGCAGCGGTGCAAGGAGTGGCGCCCATCATGCCGGTGCTGATGCCATATACCCCGGGTGGCCCATGGCTTCCAATGTATGAAGGTGAGCCTAATACCCTTGACGATTTCAGAGAAAAGATGCTGGCCCATTTTGACATGTTCCCTGTGGGTGAAGTTCAGCGTGTTAGTCTCCTGATGATGCAGTTAAGTGGCCATGCTAAGCGAGAAGTCACAGCATGGGCAGCTGATCTAAAAGGCACTGTTGAACGCATTTTTGCTGGATTAAAAGCTACATTTGAAACCACGGCCAGCAGCAAAGCTAAAATACGATTCTTTAGTTGCAAACAAAAAGCTAATGAGGGCGTGAGAGACTTTGCCTTAAACCTGCAGGAAGCCCTTAAATCACTTACACTGGCTGAACCCATTTTTAACACCGGAGCGGATAAACTGCTAAGAGATCAATTTATTGAGGGACTTTACACCCCTTCTCACCGGGGGCATGTGAGCATGCTCGTTTTTAAGAACCCTGAATTGACATTTGCCCAATTAAAGGAGAGCGCTATACGTCTCCAGCTGGCAGAGGCACCTCGGGATCAGGATCCTGCGCAACCCATGGCAGAGGCACCTGAACAACAGCGAGTGCCAGTGACATCAGCTATGTCTGGGGCCATTGCTAAGCCCCTGGGGCCCAGTACTAATGAGGCTCTTCAACAAAAGCTTGACTCTTTAGCTGATGTTGTTGCTTCAATGGCTAAAACCATGCAGGAGATGAGAGGACACAAGATGGAGTTGGCAAACTGTAGAGAGGATGTTCCATGGATGAGACCCCGGAGATACCCGACATGGAGAGGACGACCCCGCGACCGCTACCAACCGGATGGACAGCCTATTTGCCGCCGTTGCCAGCAGCCGAGCCACTTTGCACGAGATTGTGATTTAAACGGGAATCCCCTGGGAATGCGGGCCGCTTCGCAGGAATGAACTTTCAAGGCCCAACACCCTGGCACGACAGGTACATCGGAGGACGACCCATTATCCCTATCGTGCTGGACGGAATTCCCCTCAACGCTTTGCTGGACACAGGTTCCCAGATTTCATCTATACCGTATATCCTTTATAAGAGGTACTGGGCTGATGCAGATATTGATAAAGGGCCCTCTGATGTTGAACTAGATATATGGGCCAGTAATGGTAAGTTGGTACCGAAACTAGGATTCAGGGAGATGACCATAAAGATTGGTAAAGTAGAACTGAAGAAACAGGGTATAATTGTTGTTGATGTTGACCGGCGGAACTGTGAACCAACTGTATTGATAGGAATGAATGTGTTAGAGAACTGCTTTTCCGAAGTCATTTCTGTCTTACAGCAAATTGCTGAAACTGCCCAATCCTGCCAGCAGAGAGTTCTCCGGAGGGAAATAAAAGTATTGATGTTAAGGCAACAGGTAGAAGTTGCAGGTGGAGAAATCGGCAGTGTGAGGGTAAGTGATCCAACGTCTATTGTAATCCCACCAAAAACAGAAATGCTGGTATGGTGTAGAGCAGCCATTGGTACTAAGGGACGAGATTATCAAGCCTTAATAGAACCAGTGTACACCGACAGCAGGCCCACTATACTCACAGCACGAGGGATAGTCGAGGTACACCGGGGACGAGTGCCGGTACGACTTTTGAACTGTGGAGAGGAAGAGGTCACTTTGCCAAGGTATGCTACAATGGCAAAGCTATATACTGTTGACAACAATGCCATCACAACCATTGAGCCCTTAGAACCAACCTGTCAGGTGGAAGGCAATGGCTCAGATGGAGAAATGGAGGATTGGTGCCAACAGCTACACGTGGGCATAAATTCAACACCTACCCATCAAAAACAAGGGGTGTATAGGCTAGTGACGGAATATGAACAAGTCTTCAGTAAACACCCATTGGACTTCGGACGGATAGAAGGGGTAGAACACACAATCCCCACAGGTGACCATCCCCCAATAAAAGAAAGATATAGACCCATACCGCCCGCTCACTATCAATGTGCAAAAGATATGCTGAGGGAAATGAAACAGGCCGGGGTAATAAGAGACAGCTGTAGCCCCTGGGCGGCCCCTCTAGTGATTGTCAAAAAAAAGGACGGAACCATGAGAATGTGCGTAGACTACCGGAAGATTAATAACATCACCCATAAAGACGCCTACCCCTTGCCTAGGATAGAAGAGTCCTTAACTGCTTTGAAATCTGCTAATTATTTTTCCACCTTAGACTTAACAAGCGGGTATTGGCAAGTCCCTGTGGCTGAGAGAGATAAGGAAAAGACGGCATTCACCACACCAATGGGTCTATGTGAATTTAATCGCATGCCGTTCGGACTCTGCAACGCATCCGGTACCTTCCAGCGGCTGATGGAATGCTGCCTCGGACACAAGAACTTCGAGACCGTCCTCCTGTACCTAGATGATGTGATCGTCTACTCAAAGACTTACGAACAACACTTAATAGACCTGGCAGAAGTGTTCGAAGCCTTATCCAGGTATGGCATGAAAGTCAAGCCATCCAAATGTCACCTTCTCAAGCCAAAGGTACAGTACCTGGGACACATCGTGAGTTCGGAGGGAGTAGCACCAGATCCCGAGAAAATAAGCGCCATAAGGGATTGGCCAAGACCTACCAGCGCAAAAGAAGTGAGACAATTCCTGGGATTGGTGGGTTACTATCGCAGATTTATAAAAGGATTTACCAAGTTGGCAGCACCCTTGCAAGACACCTTGGTAGGGCAGACGAAGAAACCTTCAAACCGAAACCCTCCTTTTCAGTGGAACGACGAAAGGGAAGACTCCTTTGAACAACTAAAGAAGGCACTAACCGGAGAAGAGGTTCTGGCATACCCAGATTACCATAAACCTTTCATCCTCTACACCGATGCCAGTAATGTGGGACTAGGAGCGGTGCTGTCACAAAAGCAAGAAGGTCGGGAGAAAGTCATCGCCTTTGCAAGTAGAAAGCTCCGGCCTACTGAAAGAAATTCAGAAAATTACAGCTCCTTCAAATTGGAACTACTGGCAGTAGTTTGGGCTGTGACGGAGCGTTTCAAACACTATCTGGCCGCTGCAGAATTTATTGTCTATACTGACAACAATCCGTTGACCCACCTGGACACAGCCAAATTAGGTGCGTTAGAACAGCGATGGATAGCCCGGTTATCTAATTACAACTTCATAATCAAGTATCGAGCAGGTCGCAAGAATGGAAATGCCGATGCCCTATCCCGGATGCCACACTTGAGAGATGTAGAAGAGGAAACGGGGGAGCTTGAAGAAATTGAACTACCAGCCTTCCATCGTCCCAAGGCAAAACATCATCAGTCAAGTACCTATCAGAAACAACAAGAGGTGAATTTTAATCCGTTAGCACACCATAGATGGGCTGACACCCAAGACAGCAATCCGGCTGTGAAGTTGGTGAAGGAACTGTTGACTGAGCAAAGTGCATATCCCTATGAGGATGCCCCAGAAGAGACGCATCAACTCTGGAAAGAGAGAGGCAAAATGTTCCTGTATCAAGGGAAGCTCTGTAGAAGATACACCAATCCGAAAACACATGAATTGGTTTGGCAGATTATTGTGCCTAAACAAGGTGTGAAGATGGTCCTCGAAGCTTACCATAATGGTGCTGGTCACTTCGGTTGGAAAAAGTTAGAAGTACTTCTAAGAGAAAGATTTTATTGGGTCGGGATGAGAAAATCAATCGAACAGTGGTGCAGAAATTGTGGCCCGTGTAACCTCAGAAGAAACGATCAAAAGAACCAAAGGGCACCACTGCAGCCCATAATCACCAAACAACCACTTGAACTTGTAGCCATGGACCACGTGAAGTTGACACCAAGCCGGTCCGGCTATGTCTATGCCTTGACCATCGTGGACCATTATTCACGTTTCTTGGTAGTAGTACCCGTAAAAGATCTGACAGCAAAAACAGCAGCCAAAGCGTTCCAAACGTACTTTTGTAGACCCCATGGATATCCGGAACAGGTTCTCACCGACCAAGGTACAGCCTTTGAATCAGAGATCTTCAGAGAATTCTGTAATATGTATGGTTGCAAAAAGATCCGGACGACGGCCTATCATCCACAAACAAACGGCTTATGCGAAAAGATGAACCATATTGTAATAGACCTACTAAAGACTTTACCTGAGACAGAAAGGAATCAATGGCCAGAGAAATTGCCTGACTTGGTGGATCTGTATAATCATGTCCCGGTGAGCTCCACCAACTGCACCCCAGCTTACCTTATGCGTGCAAGACCCGGCCAATTACCAATCGATCTAGAAATGGGAATTCTGAAACCAGACGCAGAAGTTCAAGACTCCAATTGGGATATCATACGGCAAAAGCAGTATCGCCAAGTGCAAGAGAGTGTGGAAAGAAGCCTTCAGCAAACTAGAGAAAGACAAGAGCGAACTTTCAACCAGAATGCTCTAGCGACCCCATTAAGACCGGGTGACCAAGTGCTCAAGAGAAATCGTCGAACCAATAAACTGGACAATCAGTGGGAAGCCGTACCCTACACAGTTTTACCAACAAGAGTGGATAATCCTAAAATGTGTCTCATTAGCAAAAACGGAGGCTTAACATCTGTACTAGTGTCAAGAGACAATCTTAAATTATGTCCGGAAGCATTGAAAGAGCCAGACGTTGTCCAGCCAGAACCAGAAGTTATTCAACCCATACAGGTTCAACCAGTAAAGGAAAAAGAAGAGGAAGTGTATCACACCTGTATAGGAGACTTTCCCAAAACCCTACTAACATACCATGGTGCAGTAGTGGTTCCCATGGTGGCCTTTTACCCAACACCGAACCCAATACCAGAAGTCCCAAGACAGGAAGAGGCTGACCCCGTACTACAGGAGGTTCCAGGCCAGGAAGAACAGATTCCTGGTCAGAGTAATCCCATTCACGGTGGACTTGCCAACTCCATAGTCGTGGAATTATCTTTAGCAGAGCGGGCAGATACTATATCCGCAGTAGACAGTAGTACACCACATGAAGAGACACCGCTATTACGTAGATCACAGCGTAGTACCCAGGGTCAATTACCGGCCAGGTATGCAGATTACCAACTATAAAGCTCATAATGTGAATTGTATATATGTTATGCCGTATATAGTTAAACAGAAAATGTAGTATAATCATTGCTATCAGTCTGCAACGTTTAAGCCCAGTGCCTACAGAGACTTGTCTGTATGAACTTATTGCATATTCTTGAACTTTTTATCAGCCCGGAGGCACTAAATCAAAGCTCCGGAAAGACTGCTTTTTGAACTTTGCTTTTTGCTCTTTTTGAACTTTCTTTAGACTTTATATTGATAACTCTGTTGGAAAAATGGAACTAAATTCCTGGACACTAAGTACAGTGCCGTTCCTAATACCTTCAAGGATAGAACTGTATTAATGGACGCTATTTGAAGTGACTTTTTACAGAACTCTATTTTTGTTTCCTTGAGTGTTTTTTTGTAACTTTTCATTTTTAAGACTCTGTACATAAAAATTGTTATTTCAAAATGTTATCGTCCCACAGTCCCGGAGTACTGTTCTTAACTAAGGGGGAATGTGGCACCCCTAGGGGTATTTGCCACAAAAATAGTTACTGACACTAAACACAAATATTAAGATAGCAAAACTGCACTACCACCTCCGGCCAGAAGGGGGAGCTCCAGAGACTCCCCTTAATCCATTCTGGTCTGAGAGAAGAAATGGCAGTTGGGCCAAGGAGCTGATAGTGAGAGGTCATACAGTTGAATCTCTAACAGCCCTGTGACTGTTACCAGGCCTAAATCTCCGGCCTGAGGAGAAGAGGGATAGAGAAAAAGGACATTGTGAGAACCGGGTAGCATTAATCACTACCCAGAACAGGCGCAAAGACGGATACCGGATCCGTGGCTGTATTCATTATATATAATACAGCAACCGGAAAAACGTGAGGTGATATCAGCTTCACTAGGGTCGGATGCAGCAACAGACACAGAGTTCAGCGGTACTCCCAGAGGGGGTAAACCGATAAAAGGACTCGGGTTGCCCGTCGAACCAGGACCCGGAGTGGACAGATTGGGCCGGCAGCCAGTTCACATACAGCAGCAGGGCCACACAGAAATTGCGCACAATAAGAGGCGAAGACCCCGGCAGGGTCAAAGTAACTCAGAGTTCCCATACAGACTCCGGTGACAGGACTGGTTGTAAATCCTTTTATGTTAAAGTAAACTGGTTAAACGTTTCAGTGCCTCAGTCTTTCATTTGGACAATAGCCATCTATCCAGGATCGAGATCGTCACCGCTGGGAGAACCTGCTGCTGATCAAGTAAGTGCCTGTTCCCTCACGATACCCCTTACACTGTGCATTGCCTGAGGCCACAGCACCGGGTCAAGCCACCCGTGACATCCCCCTCAAGAGACAGACTCCATTGGTCCGGTGCTGGGTATCCCGGTCTCCTGGGCGTCACAATACGTCAGTATTCTTATTCACTTTTCTGGCATGAGGAAACCCTTCGGGTTTTGTGACAAATCTGCAATAAAAAAAAGCAGCAATAACGCAATAAAAACGCATTGTGTGCACATAGCCTTCCTCTATTTACTACACTATTCTAAGTTGACTTGCTAGAAAATTTTGCAAAAACATAAAAATAGTTTGGGTTTTGTAGACTCTAAAAATGTACTCTGCAATATGGTTTCTTTCAAGGAGATTCTTTGTAGAAGATATTGTAGGTCATACTCCTTAACAAATCTAGAACACACATGCAAAGCAAAGATACACACATATTTCACATAGACTCATTATAGTAAACATTCCTATTTATGTAGAAGACATGTGAAACAGAATCCGAGCTTTGTGACAGCTCATTTGTCGGGCTTGGGTATAAATGGAAGTGTGAAGGTTTAATGGGCTGCTTTCAGCATGATATATTTTTGAAAAGAAGCTGTGATTCCAAATAGAAACAGCTTTGGAACAAAGCAATGGTGCAGCAGGAGGCTTCATAATTAATAAGGGGCAGCAACTGCAGTGATGTTTAATGTAACATGACAACTCTGAGCTTTGCCTAGTAAACAGCATGGGACTACATTTTCAGTGACAGACTTCGCCAGTAATTCTAACTTGAAAATGAGACACTATTAGGTTGTTCAGTACCTATGCCGGATTCTCTGCGTAGCACAAAACATTCCATCAGTCGCTCGAAGCACTGAGTACAGATGGGGTAAGATGGGAAATGATTTGTGTCTGTCTTGTCTTCTTGTCCTTGTACTAATGGTTTCTTTCTTTCGGCAAATGAAATATTGAACTTGCTAAGGATACTGCATATTTTCTTCCAGTCTAAGCAGTCGATCTTGATGTGTTGAACTGTTTCATTATAATAAATAAGAATAAACAATGGTCACAGAATGTAAGAATGTACATTCTGTAGAATGTAAGCCCGCAAGGGTCCTCTCCCCTCTGTACCAGTCTGTCATTGTTCATTTGCTTACTGTAAGTGATATCTGTAATTTGTATGTAACCCCTTTCTCATGTACAGCACCATGTGCTATATAAATAAATAAATAATAATATACTATAATTAAAGGTAGTACACCTAATAATAGAAAGTAATAAAAGTATGTCCATAGATAATAATAAAAATAACAATTTATTTATATAGCGCCAACATATTCCTCAGCGCTTTACAATTCAACAGATCATACAGTCATAGGTAGCAAAGTTAAAAGTGGTACAATAATTAAAACAAAGATAATGACGACCCTGCCCATAAGAGCTTACAATCTACATTGAGGTAGTGGTGACACAAGGTACAGGTGATTATTTACAATGATAGTCCAGCCATCTTGAGGAAATGGGGGTAAAAACTGTATGAGCTAGATAGATAGATAGGTACTAACAATATTAAATAAATACATATATGTATGTATATATATATATATATAGAGAGAGAGAGATATTAGGTGTTGTTCCTGTTCTACGCCCGGGTAGTGATCATTTTTATTTGTGCATTTCCCACGCCTTTTTTTTAAGGCACTGTGGCTGCGAATTTGCATACCCAGTGTCATTAATAAATCAAATAAAAACAGATACCATGGTATGAGCACGCACTGACTCTGGTGCCATATTATTTAAATATTTTACAGAAATAATGCTATTAACCTGCAGATATGCAGTTAATCTGCAGGTTAACAGCATTATTATGCTGTCTGGTGCCTGTATACAGCCAAATGCAGTGGGAAGAAAATGAACTGATAGCATTGGGTTGCAGTAGGCAATAGATAAAGATGTGCACTCAGTGGTTGTGGGGGTGCTGACCGGACTGGAGAGTTCTAAATCATCAAGTATAAGCTAATTAGCCATACTTGCAGAGATTATGCAAATAATGTCTGTTTTTATTCTAACATGTAAAGTCATTCACCCCAGTGTTCAGTATTACCATATTTTTTGGATTATAAGACACATTTTTCCCCCCAAATTTGGGGGGAAAATTGGGGTGCATCTTATAATGCGGATATAACTTTCGGGTACCATTGCTGCAGGATGCAGGCTGGGATGAGGGGGTGCTCGGTGGTGTTGCGGGGGTGTCCTGTGCTACTGCTGGTGCCTCTGATGCTGCAGAGCGCTCTACCAACATTTTGTGAAAGGCCAAAGCCCATTGCAATTCCAAGGTTTCCTGTGCGGTGGACTCCGCAAAAATGGCCTCCGGGGGGCAGCGCATGCACAGATAAAGATCTTGGCAACAAGATGAAACCTTAGTGCCCTACTTCTACAGGCAACACACATGAAGAAGGCCCAACATGGTGTCTGAAGACTTCAAAAATTATAGCCACACTCCATTAAAGTGGCAATAATTTTTCCCAGAGTAGAAATAATATAATGGGATTCTGACACTCATTCCACTACAGGCAACCCACCAGATGCAGACCCAACTTGGAGTCTCCACATCTCCAAAAATTATTGTCACACACCACTAAAGTGGCATCAATTTTCCCAGAGTAGAAATAGTATAATGGGCCTCTGACACCCCTTTCCCTACATGCAACCCACCAGATGGAGACCCATCTTGGAGTCTCCACAGTTTAAAATTTTTTTGTAACATCAGCAGCAGTAGCAACAGCAGGAACAGAAGCAACAACAAAGGAGTCACAATAACATGACTGCAATAAAGGTGACTGCAATAATGCGAGATCAATGCAGCACACTGAAATTGACACCATCGTCTTGTCTGCCCAGTCTGCAACTGGGGTGCAAAAGTCATTGGAGATCAATGACTTGTTCATCTTGATGAAAGTTAGGTGGTCTACACTTTCAGGGGACAGCCAGATTTGCTTATTCATCAGGACACCACCAGCAGCATTGAAGACATGTTCTAAGAAAACACTGACTGACAGACATGACAAAACCTCCAAGGCACGAAAGGCAAGTTCAGGCCACTCTTCCATTTTTGAAGACCAAAATGCAAAAGCATCTAACCCCTCCCTCGATGGCATTGATATTGAGCTTGAGATGCTCCTTCACCAACCTCTCCAGTTGTTTACGTGTCAGACTTGTACTCTGTTCTGATCGTGCATGGAATGGTCTAGAAAATGCATGAAATGACTCCAGGCAAGGAGAGTGGTGGAAAAAATGCTGTACCATCAAGTTGAGGACGTGATCCATGCAAGTCAAGTATGTGAGGGTGCCCAGGTGTAGGTCCGCCACCAGGTTTGCACCGTTATCTCACACAGCCTTCCAGTTTCAGTGGAGACAGCCATTGCTCAGACTCGGCCTTGATAGCTGTCCACAACATTTGAGCTCCAAGGCATATTAATTTAAACACTGCTTAATTGCAGTGAGCCATGGCTTTGCAGTACGGAGCTGCTTGGGATTCTCTCTGCACTGTTGTGTCTCATTAAGGGAGAGGTTGTGAGTGCAGGTGGATGCCTTAGAGCAAGGGGAGGAGGCATAAGCACTGATGGAACTGTGATACAGAGGTTTGTCCTGCAAGCCTTGGGAATTCCAAGACTTGTGGAGCAACACCTTGCCTGCTTGCACCCATAGCCATCAGAGTCACTCAGTGCCCAGTCAGCGAGATGTAATGCCCCTGGCCATGTTTACTTGTCCAGGCATCAGTCATGAAATACACCCTGGTATACATAGATTTTTTTCAAGGTACGGATGATCTTGTCTGTGACAGGCACAACTTTCTTAGAGAAGTAATGGTGACTGGGCAACTTGTACTGGGGAACTGCAATGGCCATCAAGTTTGGAAATCTTCTTTATCTACTAGGCGGAACGGCTGCATTTCCATTTCCAACAGATGGGAGATGGTGGAATTCAAGCTTTGAATTTTGGCATGTGTAGGAGGAAATATTCTTTTATGTTACCACAACTGTGGGACCAAGGGCTGACTGTTGTGCTGAAAGAGGGTGGAATAGGGTGAACACCAGAAACTGCTGGACTTTGAGTGAGGTGGAGATGTTATGGTAGATTTAGATTCTGAAATGTGTCTGGTATCTGGCCCACAATATTAGAGAACAATCAATTTAGATTCTTAAATGTGGCCTGGTGTGTAGTCCACACTTTCAGCAGATAGGATTTAGATTCTTAAATGTTTCCTTGTATCTGGCCAAACTATCAGCACAAATAATTTAGATTCTGAAATGTGGCCTGGTGTATGGCCCACACTATTAGCAGAAAGGATTTAGATTCTGAAATATGGCCTGGCTTCCTCCCTACACGATTAGCACAAAATATTGAGATTCTGAAATGTGGCCAAGAGTATGGCCAACACTATAAGCAGAAAGGATTTAGATTCTGAAATGTGGAGTCCTGGCTGGACCACACTATTAGCAGAAACAATTTAAACTCTTAAATGTGGCCTGGTGTCTGGCCCACACTATTAGCACAAACAATTTAGATTATGAAATGTGGCCTGGTGTATGACCCATACTATTAGCAGAAAGGATTTACATTCTGAAATGTGGCCTGGTGTCTGTTCCACACTATTAGCACAAACAGTTTTGATTCAGAAATGTGGCCTGGTGTATGACCCACACTATTAGCAGAAAGGATTTATATTCAGAAATGTGGACTCCTGGCCGGACTATACTATTAGCACAAAAGATTTAGATTCTGAAATGTGGCCTTGCCTCTGGCCCACACTATTAGCAGAAACTATTTACATTTTGAAATGTGGCCTGCTGTATGGGCCACACTATTAGCAGAAAGAATTTAGATTCAAAATGTAGCCTGGTGTATGACCAACACTATTAACAAAAAGGATTTAGATTCTGAAATATGGCCTTGTCTCCGCCCCACACTATTATCACAAATGATTGAATTTCTGAAAAGTGGCCTGGTGTATGGCCCACACTATTAGCAGAAAGGATTTAGATTCAAAATGTGGCCTGGTCTCTGATCTACACTATTAGCACAAACAATTTCAAAATGTAGGCTAGTTTCTGGCCAACAATATTAGCACAAACCATTTTGATGCTGGAAAGTCGATTTCACATATGCATGTCTTTTATATGGAGAGGGACATGTGACTTCAGCAGCCAATGACAGAAGCCATTGTGTCTGGACGTCATGGATGGTTTCTGCGCCCTGATTGCAAATCGGAATCTCCACACATTAAGTTAATTAAAAAAATACCATCTGCCGCTACTCTAACCTCTCACTACCCCCTCCCCTCATCAAACATGTCCACCCAGCTAATCATACAGCACCACTATCCTAGCTAAAGTAGTAACAAAAGCATTAGTGGAAACTCTATGATTTACCAAGTTTTGGCCAAATTTTGTCGATTTTGCTGAATTTGAGATTGGAGAACGTTTTCCGAACAAGTTTGGTCATCAATAATTAAGTGGTATGCAAAATGCCAGTCTTTATGAGTTAGGCAAAATGTTTCAGCTCTCTCAGTGGAGATTTTTCTCAAGCCGTGTTACATTTCAAATGTACGTGTATTTATTCATCAAAGACCATTACAAAGTGTAAAATTCTGTTATACAGCCATTAGCAATGAACGTAAACTTCATTGATTGTGTGTAAGAAATGAAAACAGTAGTAATGAAACAGCACTCAAAAGGATATGTTGCAAAACAAGGTAATTTATTTATTAACAGCTAGTAGATAACGTTTTGGTCTGCATGGACCTTCATCAGGTAAATGATGTGTTGTTTAAGTGAAAGATTAGTAGTCAGGATTCATAGGGGATGACACTTTAAATGGACTGAAGGTGGGAAGAGGTTCGAGGTGCATTCATTAAAGATTTCCCCTGACCCACTTCTATTTATCATAGGACGCTGAAACTGCACTTGTATAATGTTATAAGTATCTATAGGTTATGTGCCAATTTGTAACTCATAACTGATAACGGTCTTGATTTTACAGGTGCTGAAGTGGTGTCAAGTTTGATAATGAATCCACTAGAATACAGAGCAGTCAAGTTCCTTTACTTGAAAGGCCACAAACCAAAGGAGACATTCGATGAAATGAAAGAGGTTTATAGTGATGAATCACCATCACATGATGTAGTCAAGAACTGGTATCGTCAATTCAAATGTAGTCAGATTTCGGTGTAAACAGCTCCAATTCCAGGGCGACCCCACTTTGCTATTGATGAACGCACCATCCAGCAAGTGGAGATCACCATTTTGGAAAATCACCACGTAAACATTCACCACCTAGCCCAAAATGTCTAGATTAGTATGGGGTCATCCAAGACCATCTTTACATGCATAGGGGATCTGCTTGCTGGGTTACCCTGCTGCTCACACCTTTCCAGAAGCAGGAACAAGTCAAATGCTCTCAGGCTCTATTGACAATGTAACATGGAGGCTAGGAGGAATTTTTCAACAGACTGATCACACAGGATGAAAGCTGGGTCCATCATTATGATAGTGAGACTAAAGTCCAGTTGATGCAATGGAAGCATCATGACTCATTGCCTTCATAGAAGGCACGTGTCCAACCCTCGGCAGGAAAGGTCATGCTAACAGTATTTTGGGGTCCAGCACAGAGTAGTATTGATGGATTTCCTAGAAAAGCGGCCAAGTACAGAGATATCCTGGATGAAAACCTCTTCCAGAGTGCTCTGGACCTCAGACTTTGCCGAGGGTTCATCTTCCATCAAGACAATGACCCTAAGCATACAGCTAAAATTACAAAGGAGTGACTTCAGAACAACTTTGTGACCATTCTTGACTGGCCCAGCCAGAGCCCTGACCTAAACCCAATTGAGCATCTCTGGAGAGACCTGAAAATGGCTGTCCACCAACGTTCACCATCCAACCTGACAGAACTGGACAGGATCTGCAAGGAAGAATGGCAGAGGATCCCCAAATCCAGGTGTGAAAAACTTGTTGAATCATTCCCAAGAATACTCATGGCTGTATGAGCTCAAAAGGGTGCTTCTACTCAATATTGAGCAAAGGGTCTGAACACTTATAACCATGTGATATTTTACTTTTTCTTTTTTAATAAATTTCCACAAATTTCTACATTTCTGTTTTTTGCAGTCAAGATGGGGTGCAGAGTGTACATTAATGAAAAAAAAATGAAGTTTTTTGAATTTACCAAATGGCTGCAATGAACGAAAGAGTTAGGCTGCCATCACTCTAGCAGTATTTGGTCAGTATTTTACATCAGTATTTGTAAGCCAAAACCAGGAGTGGAACAATTAGAGGAAAAGTATAATAGAAACATATGCACAACTTCTGCATTTATCACCCACTCCTGGTTTTGGCTTACAAATACTGATGTAAAATACTGACCAAATACTGCTAGTGTGACGGCAGCCTTAAAAATGTAAAGCAGTATGAATACTTTCCGTACCCACTGTATATCTGCGCTGGGGTATGGTGTCTTAAAGCCACAAGTCAGGAAGCTGTTGATCCATGGACTGTAAATAAATTCGCAATGTTTTGCAACATATTCTTTTGAGTGCCGGGTTTCATTACTACTACAGGTACGGATTGGAAGCCTACTCAGGCACCTCATCTATCTCCTCCGGGGTGCTGATTATAATTTTTCTATAAAAAATGTATATAATTATATATCCTACATTATCATTGGTTACATTACAAATATACAAACTGTGAAGCAATTTTAAACATATCACAAACAGTGATAACATACTACTGTGCATCATTATAAGAGTCATTAAAGAATTATGCAATAGTCCTGAAATACAAATGTAGATAAATATTGGGTTTATGTTAAAAACATTAGGTGTAACCATAATGATGGCTATAGGGATTCACACTCAGCAGTAAATAGTGTTCAAACAGGCGCTTGATTCTTACGTCAAAATAATGTGATGTTTATTTCCACAGGTTGAACAGCTCAGAATACAAACTATAAATACAAAATTCCTATCCTGTCAAGCACTAACTAAACAAAATAGACAAACAAAATGGCTATTGCTCTTAGCAGTCATGGACACTTGCAGGATGGTGCATACAGCCTGCACATTCTCTTCTTAGGGCTCATACTCACTTGCGCGAAACTCGGATGAGTCTCACATGTTAATACCCGGCGCTGCTGCCGACACTCAGATAGGAGTGTGCTGCCGCATAGGAATACATGCAGCCGCACGCTCTGCTCCTCTGTGCTGGGTGCAATGCTAGGTATTGTCGTGCGAGACTCATCCAAGTTTCGCGCAGGTGAGTTTGAGCCCTTAGACAGATTCCAGCTCGTCTCTCTCTTTAGCCCCAACATAAATTTACTCTAGTCGACTTACCCCAGCTCACTGACTAAGGTGAACACCTATCCCGCTTATATGCAGAGCCAGCCAGGTACATCTAATCAAAGCCTGTAGAGCTAAGATTTAACCCAAGCCTGGCTTAGCTACACTACTCCCCACATGGGGAACTCAATCCAGAAAATAACTGTGTTCAGTAAGTTGAATTGCACCTGCTCTTGCATGGAAAATAAGGAGATCAGCATTGTAATGTGAGGAACCTGCACATCAGGGAAGAGATTAGAAGTAGCCATGTTGCTAAAGGTCCTGCCCATATATTAGCGGTAAAAGGCAGGTATTATTTGTAGAGAATATAGGGTGCTGTATACACATCCACACCATTATACAACAAAGTAAAACAAAAAACACAAAGAGTATAGATCCAGCAGAAAGACATTTTAAAACTTAACCTTTACCGGCCTCCTATTAAAAAATACAGTTGTCATTAAAAAAGTCATAAGAGATGGTAAAGATGAAAATACAAACTGTGCAAGGCTGAGGTTCACGCGTGAAACTGACATATAGGAATTGGCAATTTTAGGTGTCTGGATCTCTAGGACAGTCACTGTGGCAGACAAAGGTATACAGGAAGCCTACAGTCACTAATTTATTTTTGAAACGGGAGATCAATCCCACACATCAGGAGAACGACAATAGTTAATTTGTTTTGTTTCTCCTGATGAAGAAATGTGTTCACATCAAAATATGTTAAAACGGCATAGATGATTTGAAACCACATACGGAATTTATTTTGTGAATAAAGAACCAGTACAGTTTTTATCAACTTATTTCCTCCACTTCAAATGTATTAAGAGGCATGTACTTTTTAATAAACTTGAACATGTTAGAGACGGGTAAATAAAATGTCATTTTTTTCTAATTCCCCACTATATGTTTGACATTTTTATTTGAAGGGCTTTGAGTGTGACATAAATTTTTGAGATATTCAATGGAGTATTATTATTTTGAGGGACTGTGGGGTTGTTGTTTTTTGGGGAGGAGGATGGTTGCTACATGTTTGACACCATCTTTTCTTGATATCTTATTTTGTGATGGTGAAAATTGCATTACTTTGTTTCTGAGTTAGGCTGATTTCACACTTGCGTTTCAAAACGCATGCGTTTAAAAAAAAAACGCATGGTGAAAAAACGCATGTAAACGCGTGCAAACGCTGCTTTTTTTGATGCATGCGTTTTTGCATGTGGTGAAAAAAATGCGGCGTTTTGACACGTTTACATGCGTTTTTTAATGCGTTTGCGTTTTTTAAACGCATGCTGAGAAATGTGTGACAGCTGCCAATCATCAAAATAAAGTAAAAAACCCACTATAAACAGAAAGAAGTTAGGGTTAGGGTTAGGGGTAGGGTTAGGGGTAGGGATCATAACCCTAACCCTAAAGGGATTCTAACCCTAACCCTAACCCTACCCCTAACCTTAAGCCTAAAGGGATCCTAACCCTAACCCTAACCCTAAAGGGATTAGGGTTAGGGTTAGGGTTAGGAGTAGGGTTAGGGTTAGGGTTAGGATCCCTTTAGGGTTAGGGTTAGGGCTAGGGGTAGGGTTAGGGTTAGGGTTAGGGTTAGGATCCCTTTAAGGTTAGGGTTATGGGTAGGGGTAGGGTTAGGGTTAGGGGTAGGGTTAGGGTTAGGGATAGGGTTAGGGATAGGGTTAGGATCCCTTTAGGGTTAGGGTTAGGTTTAGGTTTAGGATCCCTTTAGGGTGTGTTTTCTGGGTTTTTTTTTAAACAAAGAAACAAACGCATGTGCTTAAAAATGCATGCGTTTACATAGACATCAATAGGTTTTTTTGCTGCGAAAAAACGCATGCGTTTTTTTGCCGCGAAAAAACGCATGCGTTTTTTTGCCGCGAAAAAACGCATGCGTTTTTTTGCGGCAAAAAAAATGCCGCAAAAATTACTACATGTTGCATTTCTGCAAATGAACGCATGCAGAAAAAAAACGCATGCCTTCATAAACGCGACCAAACGCGTATACAAAAAAACGCATGCGTTTTTAATGTTAAAGATAGGGAAAAAAACGCATGCGTTTTTTGCGGTAAAAACGGTGCAGATGAAAACGCAAGTGTGAAACCAGCCTAACTGATATGGTGTACATGGGTTTCTGTGCCATACAGAAACATATAGTCTGGAATGTTAAACCTTATTATAGTAAAAAATATTTTATATACTATAATTAGACAATGAAATATGAAAATGATTGCACACGAGATGAAGCAAACAAATGCTTGACAGTCAAATGTAACAACACCTTTGACATAACTGCATTTGATATATTTTGATTACGCTTTAAATTCATTAAGTGATTTTTAGTCACTGCAAATTATTGCAATTTTCTACTGTCGCTTTTCTAAATATTCACCTAATTATCAAACTCTAAATTTTCTGTCAGGTATCAATTATCATTAGAAAGTTAAAAAGTGTGACAAATCATGCTTATCATGGAAGAACACAAATTCTTCCATTTTCCAAACTGCGAAGAATTAAGAATTGGGTAATTTATTGCAAGATTTATTGTTTCATGGAAATTATTTTTATAGTTTGCTATTTTTGATTAGAATCTTTGGCATTAAACTTTTCTAAATTCTGCAAATAAGTATTTCTAGTACCTTTAGAGAAAAAATCCTATCTGTGGATCTTGTCTAATAAGTATTTGAAGGTTTCTTCTTATGTGATTTCAGTGCACAATGACTTGCCTCCTTTTGCTCTGCCCACGATAATTTAGATTTAATTGAGCCAAGATCTCGATATGTGCATGCACCGCCTCTGGCTCCATTTTCTTGATGACCAGAAGACCAGTCATGAAATCAAGCTGCGCATGCATCATTGAGGGCAATGACTGCACAACATTCCAAACAGGAGGCAGGTCACTGACTTTTCAGTAACCTGTCATTGTAACACTGGAGGAAGGCGTAGGCAGTGGCGGATTATAATGAGGGCAATCTGGGCAGAAGCATTACTGCCCTGACTGGAGTATGGGGCCCGGTGGGCAGAAGGGGCCCGCATCAGGCCACTGAGCCCCTACCGGCAGGCTAAACCGGGCCCTTAGTGATGCTGAGCAGTTTAACTCTGTTGACGTGCAGGTGTGGGCCTGCACCTGCACTTCAATAGTTAACAGCCACCAGCCAATCAGAGGCTGGCAGCTGACGTCAGCCGCAGCGTGCACATCGCCGGCGTCTGACATCATTGTCAGTCGCCGGCGAGTGCACGCTTCAACTGCGTGGAGGGAGCTTTGCTGCAGGAGTGTGGCCAGTTAAGAAGAACTTGTTTTTTTTATTGAGAGTGGTGATCCGGGAGGCCCAGGGCAGACTGTAAGACACGGGGCAGAATGCTGGACATGGGGGCAGAATGCTGGACACCGGGGGCAGAATGCTGGACATGGGGGACAGAATGCTGGACATGGGGCAGAATGCTGGACATGGGAACAGAATGCTGGACATGGGAACAGAATGCTGGACACGGGGGCAGAATGCTGGACACGGGGTGCAGAATGCTGGATATGAGCAAAATGGTGGACACGGGGACCAAATGCTGGACATGGGGGGCAGAATGCTGGACACAGGCAGAGTGCTGAAAACAGGGACAGAATAATACTGGACACGGGGGCAGAATGCTGGACATTGAGATTGTTAGGGGTCGAGTTCCCGCCTGTGCACAGGGGAAATCTCAGGCCATCTCCGCTGCGGTCTCCCATTCTTCTCCTGCCGCAGTGGACCCTGCTCAGCAGAGACCTCAGTCCCGGCATCTTGCTCAGTCTGACTCTGTACAAAGAGTTACTGCTGCTTTTCCTGCTTCTGCCATTGAAGCCAGTGCTGGGCAGCGGCGAGCAGACGCTTCTAGGACTAAGTCCTGCTTTTCTCGTTCTGAGCATGCCCAGAGTAAGATCTCTCAGTGGAGATCGATGGTCACATGTTCAGATACTGCAGCTAAATCCATTGGTCCTTCAGGAAGGTCCTGTAGGTGCTCAGGCTCTGTGGCAGCCTCTCATTGGTCCTTCTAGGAAGGTCATGTACTTGCTGCAACTATTTAAAGCTCAGGAATAATAAGAACGGAGCCACATATGAGTCCTAGGATGGACAGAAAAAACTCCCGAGCAATACATATATAATCCGTAAAAGGAGTCACAAAACTGCCATTAAAGGTATATAAAAATTACAGGATTTATTATGATAATTAATAAATGCTGTAATTTTATATACCTTTAATGGCAGTTTTGTGACTCCTTTCTTGGATTATATATATAACTATTTAAAGCTCGCATGGCCATGCGGCCATGCGCTAGTATCTTTCTAAGTTATGTGCTTTGCGCCAGTGTGGTCATGTAAGATTGTGTTCAGGGACCCGGCTGAAATAAGCCCCTAGAATGCTGGCACCTCTGGCGAGGAGATTGTGTTTGTGTATTCAAGGACCTGGCTGAAATAAGCCCCTAGAATGCTGGCACCTCTAGCGAGGAGTTTTGTGTGCATGCATGACCACTGACTGCTCTTAGTTGGGTAGATAGCCTGTGCCTCTGTGAAGTCTAACAGGGCACAGTGCTTTGCTTTCACGGCTACTCTGTGAAATAACAGAGCTAGTATTTACTCGGTGCGTTCCGCTAGCCCTAACAGAATACTAGCACCAGGGTCTGGCTAGTAAATGGCGGTTATTCAGCAATCCTTGCGGCATATCCAGCAGCTGGAGGGTAGGTTGGCGGCTCTCGAGAGCACAACCTCAGCTGTGGATGTTACCGCAGTTACTGTACAGGCTGTTAGCGTGGCTGCAGCAACCTTGTCCACTGCCACCCCTGTTCTGACATTATCTTGCCTCCCGCTGTCAGAAAAATTTTCTGGAGATAGTAAATCTTGAAGGGGATTCGTGAGTCAGTGCTCTATTTACCTCGAGTTCCTGGCTGCACGTTTTCCCACAGAGTGGGCAAAGGTGGGATTTATTGTGTCTCTCTTGTCGGACAGGGCGCTGGAATGGGCAATGCCGCTGTGGGAGCGTGGCGATCATGTGGTGCAGAACAGGTCTTTTTAGGACCTCAAGTCACACGGTGCTCCAACTGCTGGCATTGACTCAGGGTTTGTCCTTGGTCAGCCATTTTGTCGTCCACTTCCGTACCCTAGCATCTGAGCTGGAGTGGTCGGATAAAGCCCTTATCCCCATATCTTGGAGGGGGCTGGCTGACCACGTGAAGGACACTCTGGCCACTAGGGAGATTCCTGCCACACTGGAGGAGTTATTAGCAGTCTCCACTCGTATTGACCTCCGTTTTAACGAGTGAGCCAAGTGTAGGCAGAGGTTTTGGCTGGCTCCCACCTTCGCCAAACCTCTGGAATTCCTGGTCCTGGTCCCTTAGTCACATGAGGCCATGGAAGTGTCACGAGCGGGATCTAAGTCCCGGACCGCTTGTGCACTGAAGGTCTGTCATGTTTGCCAGCAGTCAGGGCATCTTGCCACCAGATGTCCCCAGTGGTCGAGGAAACGTCAGCGTCTAGTGTTAGTAAGTGGAGGTACACTAGACACGGTGACATTTGCCTCCAAATTGTCCTTTAAGGGGACAATTACTATAGGCTCTTCCTCCCACTCAGTAGAGCTCTGCGTGGATTCTGGGGCGGAGGGCAATTTTATGTCTTCTGCCTTCACCCAACGTCATGCAATACAGCTGGTAATGCTAGCTCAACCAGTAACGGTACGAGTGGTGAATGGGTCGACACTGCCCCCACAGATAACACACCAGACCATCCCTTTTACTCTGTCCATGTCGCCATCCCATCAGGAGATTATATCTCTGCTCGTCATTCCTGAGGGAATTGATGAGGTCCTGTTGGAGATACCTTGGCTACGGTACCACTCTCCTCATATCGAGTGGTCCTCAGGCAGAATTTTGGGATGAGGTGAATCTTGTGGGGGTAGGTGTCAGAGCAAGGGAGTGTGTTCAGGTTGCTACTACAGAGGTACCCGCAGATCTATCCTCTCTCCCCAAGCAATATTGGTCCTATGTGGACGTGTTCTCCAAAAAGGCAGCGGAGACCCTTCCACCCAATTGCCCCTATGACTGTCCTATTGATCTCTTGCCTGGTGCTGAGCCTCCCCGGGGTCGAATCTATCTGTTATCTCTCCCGGAGACGGAGGCAATGTCTCAGTACATTCAAGAGAATCTGGCAAGAGGTTTCATCAGGAAGTCAGTCTCACCTGCTGGGGCAGGGTTCTTTTTTGTGCAGAAGAAGAATGAGGAACTACGTCCATGCATAGATTATAGGGGTCTTAACGCCATCACCGTTAAGAATAAGTATCCTTTGCCCCTGATTTCTGAGCTTTTTGATAGGCTTTGGGGAGCAAGGGTATTTACTAAATTAGATCTGCAGGGTGCTTACAACCTGATTCGCATCTGTGAGGGGGACGAATGGAAGACGGCTTTTAACACAAGGGATGGGCACTATGAATATCTGGTGATGCCCTTCGGGCTCTGTAATGCCCCAGCCGTTTTCCAAGACTTTGTGAACGACATCTTCCAGGATATGCTCTCCACCTCAGTCGTAGTCTATCTGGATGATATTCTCATCTATTCTCCAGATATTGACTCCCACCGGAGAGATGTTTGCAAAGTCTTCGACCTCCTTCGGGCAAACTCCCTCTATGAAAGTTGGAGAAGTGTGTGTTCGAGCAGGAGTCCTTACCTTTCCTGGGCTATATCATCTCCGCCCAGGGATTGGCTATGGAACCTGCCAAACTACAGGCTGTGATCGACTGGCAGGAACCCCATTCTCTTAAAGCGGTGCAGTGCTTTATGGGGTTCATTAACTACTATCGCCAGTTCATTCCACACTTCTCAACTTTGGTAGCTCCATTGGTTGCCCTCACCAAGAAGGGAGCAAATCCCAAATTGTGGTCTGAGGAGGTCTCCAAGACCTTTATCTCCATTAAGTCACACTTCGCTAGCGCTACCATCCTACATCGCCCCGATGTAGATAAGCCATTTATAATGGAGGTGGATGCCTCATCTGTTGGTGCTGGAGCAGTCCTTTTCCAAAAGGATGCTCAAGGTTGGAAGCATCCTTGCTTCTTCTTCTCTAAAACCTTCTCACCAACAGAGAGGAATTATTCCATCGGGGACAGGGAGTTGCTAGCCATGAAGTTGGCTTTCTCGGAGTGGAGACATCTCTTGGAGGGAGCTCGTTTTCCCTTCCAAGTCTTCATAGATCACAAGAATTTGGTTTACCTGCAGACAGCCCAGCGGTTAAATTCTCGCCACGCCAGATGGTCCTTGTTTTTCTCCCACTATCATTTTACCCTTCATTTTCTTTCTGGGGAGAACATTCGTGCCGACGTTCTCTCTTGCTCCGTTGTATCATCGGTGGAGCAGGAAGAGGAGCCTCGGCTTATTGTCCCCACCGAGAGCCTGAGAACTGTGGCCCGGTTTCGCTAGAGTCTGTGCCTCTGGGCAAGACTTTTGTACCATCCAGTTTGCGACCGGAGGTTCTCTCTTGGGCTCACTCGTCCAGGGTGGGTGGACATTTTGATTCCAAAAGGACATCTGAGTTACTGGCGAGGACATACTGGTGGCCGCATATGGCTCATGATGTCACAGACTATGTTCGGGTGTGTGTCTCTTGCGCCAAGAACAAGTCTCCTCGGCAACGGCCAGCTGGGTTGCTTTATCCTCTGCCGGTTGGCAGACAGGCCCTGGAAGATGGTCGGGATGGACTTTGTGGTAGGCTTACCCAAGTCTCGTAGCTGCACCATTATCTGGGTGATCACCGACCATTTTTCCAAAATGGTTCATTTGGTGCCTTTTCCATGGCTACCTTCTGCACGGGCTCTGGCAGCGTTGTTCATCAAGCATATCTTTCGCCTACACGGTATGCCGGACAAGATTGTCAGTGACCGGGGTCCCCAGTTTGCGTCTCGGTTCTGGAGAGAGATTTGTTGTCTGCTCAATATTGAGTGGAATCTCTCCTTGGCTTTTCATCCTGAGACGAATGGGTTGGTTGAGAGGGCCAATCAGACTCTGGTCACATATTTACGACATTTTGTTTCTGCCAGGCAGGATGACTCGGCATCCTTGTTACTGTGGGCACAGTTTGCTCTTAATAATGCTGTAGCCGACTCCACCGGTCAGGCTCCTTTCCTCCTAAATTATGGCCAGCATCCGCGGGTTCCTGTGCCTATGCCCGTGTCTTCTTCTGACTCCAGGGTCGCAGACTGGGCAGTGGAGGCATGGAACATTTGGGACCGCACTCAGGATGCCATCCAGGCCTCCAAGGAGAGAATGAGTTCCTCCGCCGATGCAGATCTCCGCCCATAACATCAGGCTGCGTGTTGAGTCCACTAAGTTTGCACCTCGCTACTTGGGTCCCTTCAAGGTCCTCGAACAGGTTAATCCTGTGGTCTACCTTCTAGCCCTTCCTCCACGCCTTGGTATCACCGACACCTTTCATGTGTCCCTCCTTAAGCCCGTATACATGTCCCGGTTTTCTGAGTCATCTGCCGGGACATCCGGTTCGTCTACAGATGATTACGAGGTGAACGCTATTTTAGGGTGCAACGTGGTACGTGGCAAAAAAATTTATTTGGTGGACTGGTTATGGTCCTGAGGATAGGTCATGGGAGCCTGCTGAGCACATTCAGGCTCCGCAGCTCATTGCCGCCTTCGAGCATAGCGAGGCCCAAGGAGGGGGGGTAATGTTAGGGGTCGAGTTCCCGCCTCTGCACAGGGGGAATCTCGGGCCATCTCCGCTACAGTCTCCCATTCTTCTCCTGCCGCAGTGGAGCCTGCTTAGCGGAGACATCAGTCCCAGCATCTTCCTCAGTCATGTACTTGCTGCAACTATTTAAAGCTCGCATGGCCGCACGGCCATGCGCTAGTATCTTTCTAAGTTATGTGCTTGCACCAGTGTGGTCATGTAAGATTGAGTTCAGGGACCCTGCTGAAATAAGCCCCTAGAATGCTGGCACCTCCGGCGAGGAGATTGTGTTTTTGTGTATTCAGGGACCTGGCTGAAATAAGCCCCTAGAATGCTGGCACCTCCAGCGAGGAGTTTTGTGTGCATGCATGACCACTGACTGCTCTTAGTTGGGTAGTTAGCCTGTGCCTCTGTGAAGTCTAACAGGGCGCAAAGCTTTGCTTTCATGGCTACTCTGTGAAATAACAGAGCTAGTTCATGCCGCCATATAGTGCCTCCGTTTGCTAGCAGCAGGTTCTCCTGCACGTTGGACCCCGGGCTGCCAACGCATCTATAACAATAAAACATCTATATTTACTCGGTGCATTCCGCTAGCCCTAACAGGGACAGAATGCTGGACACAGGGGGCAGAATGCTGTTCATGGGCAGAATGCTGGACATGGGGACAGAATGCTGGACATTGGGGCAGAATGCTGGACATTGGGGCAAAAATAACAACAGTAGGACAAAAAAAGCAAAATGATTATATCTAAAAGATATCATATCATTTTATTATATCATAGAAAGGTAAAATGTCACAACAATACATAGAACACCAAAAACAATGCAGACTGTTATGAACCCCACCCACACCTATCCCCACCCCACATATACACTTCAATCCCTGGAAAAATAAATAAATAAAGGTCCAAAAACCGTAACTCAGGGAAAAGACAGTGCGTCCAAACATGGACGTCAGGGATGCAGCATGCATGAACCAGATGATCTGGAATAAAGTTACACCCGTCTATCTAACATCTAAGGTGTAATAGTTCAAGGTAAGAAATGCATCGCTTACCAACCGATGAGTGGAAACAAGGAGGGGGGTGGATGGAGGTTCTAAACTAACTAACTAAAATTTGTTATTCAATTTATACTGACTATGCTGATATCCCATATGTGGGAAAAACTACTGTTTTGACGCACGGCAGGGCTTGGAAGGGAGGGTGCACTATCTGACTCTTGGACACAAAAGAAAAAACAGGGTGCACTACTAAGTACTAGGGTTGAGCGAAACGGATCGGACAAATTCAAAAGTCGCCGACTTTCGGCAAAGTCCGGTTTCGTGAAACCAGACCCGATCATGGTGTGGGATCGTCCATGAGGTCGGCGATCTTCGCGCCAAAGTCGCGTTTCGTATGACGCTTTCAGCACCATTTCTCATCCAATTAAGGAGGATGCAGAGTGTGGGCAGCGTGATGACATAGATCTCGGTCCCCACCATCTTAGAGAAGGGCATTACAGTGATTGGCTTGCTTTCTGCAGCATCACAGGGGCTATAAAGGGGTGTGCACGAGGTTGCTGCAGCTTCATCAGAAGAAGGGATATAATTAGGGAGGGAAGATTAACCCCGAAACTGCTTGTGCTGTAGCGATTTCCACTGTCCAATACCACCTTTTCTTTGCAGGGACAGTGGAGTTTATTTTTTTGTGCATCAGCGATGTAGCTTATTAGGCTGCCCTATAAGGCTCCCTGATAGCTGCATTGCTGTTTGTACGCCGCTGTGCAAACCAACTGCTTTTTTAAAAGCAAAAATCCTGTTGCTCCTTTCTGCACAGTTCCCTTGTTTCTTTGCCCACACTTTTGTGTGCAGCAGTCCTTTTTATTGCTGCCATACTTGTCCTGAGATCATTGTAGGGAGATTGAAATTGTACTACAGCCCTTGTATTTTTTTATATATCTTCCAGCAACGTTCTGCCACTTACATTATGTAGTGAAATACACTGGGCCTGAGTTTTGTTGCAGTCTCCCCCCCAAAAAAAGGGAGATTTAAATTGGCACTAAGTGGATCTGCGTCACAGTTCTGTTAGTTTGTCGTACATCTTCCAGCCACGTTCTGCCTCTTACATTGTGTAGTGTAATACACTGTGCCTGAGTTTCGTTGCAGTCTCAACCAAATAAAAGGGAGATTTAAATCGGCACTAAGTGGATCTACGTCACAGTTCTGTTAGTTTGTCGTACATCTTCCAGCCACGTTCTGCCTCTTACATTGTGTAGTGTAATACACTGGGCCTGAGTTTCGTTGCAGTCTCAACCAAGTAAAAGGGAGATTTAAATTGGCACTAAGAGGATCTACGCAACAGTTCTGTTAGTTTGTCGTACATGTTACAGCCACGTTCTGCCACTTACATTGTGTAGTGTAATACACTGGGCCTTTATTTTTGTTGCAGTCTCCCCCAAATAAAAGGGAGATTTAAATTGGCACTAAGTGGATCTAAGTCACAGTTCTGTTAGTTTATCGTACATCTTCCAGCCACGTTCTGCCACTTACATGGTGTAGTGTAATACACTGGGCCTGAGTTTTGTTGCAGTCTCCCCCAAATAAAAGAAAGATTTAAATTGGCACTAAGTGGATCTACGTCACAGTTCTGTTAGTTTGTCGTACATCTTCCAGGCACGTTCTGCCACTTACATTGTGTAGTGTAATACACTGGGCCTGAGTTTTGTTGCAGTCTCCCCCCCAAAAAAGGGAGATTTAAATTGGCATTAAGTGGATCTATGTCACAGTTCTGTTAGTTTGTCGTACATCTTACAGCCACGTTCTGTCACTTACATTGTGTAGTGTAATACACTGGGCCTGAGTTTTGTTGCAGTCTCCCCCAAATAAAAGGGAGGTTTAAATTGGCACTAAGTGGATCTACGTCTCAGTTCTGTTAGTTTGTCGTACATCTTCCAGCCACGTTCTGCCACTTACATTGTGTAGTGTAATGCACTTCGCCTAAGTTTTGTTGCAGTCTCCTGACACCAAAAAAGGGAGATTAAAATTCTACACAACTTTATATACACCTTCTACCTTGTTTCACATTACCATATAACGGTTGTTATTTTGGTTAGATTTTTCCAAAAATGAGGAAGTCTGGTGGAAGAGGCCGTGGGCGGGCGTTGCCAGCTGGTATTGATGGTGGTTGTGGTGGTGGTGGAGCATCTGGTGGTAGTGGGACAATCAAAATAGCACCAAAGGCTCGAGGTGTTGAGCCAGCGTCATCGTCTGGCTTCACAAAGCCTCGAAGGCTCCCGTATCTGGGAGTAGGAAAACAGGTTTTAAAGCCGGAGCAGCAGGAAAAAGTTTTGGCTTTTCTTGCTGACTCAGCCTCTAGCTCTACAGAAGGTTCGAAATCTAAAAGCAGCAAGTCGTCAGTGGATGCTCCCGGTCAGGAACAAGTCGTTTCCTTGTGTCCTTCACCCAAACCAAAAGTGAAGGATGTGGCAGGCGAAACTACAGTTTACTCCATGGAGCTCTTTACACATACCGTGCCTGAGTTAGAGAGGGAAATTGTTAACTGCCCATTACAAGATGAATCGGACATGGATTGCACAGATGCACAGCAACAGCTAGATTAAATATGCTGTTCTATTGACTCAGATCACTACTTTGCCCTCGCAGTGTACTGAGCCAGAATCTGACCCTGATGAGACTATGGTGCCCCGTCCCGAACGCTATAGCACCTTACACGGTGACACAGTGGAAGGTGCACATGATATTGAAGAGGAGGTGATAGATGACCCAGTTGTTGACCCAGATTGGCAGCCATTGGGGGAAGAGGGTGCCGCTGCCAGTAGCTCAGAAGCGGAGGAGGATGATCCGCACCAGATATCTACATCGCAACAGCTTTCATCTGGCAGGCCCATATCTGGCCAATAATGTTTGTCAAAACCAAAAACAGTTTTAGGACAGCGTGGCCATCCGGTGCAAGTAGCACAGCGTGCAATGCCTGAAAAAGTAATCCATAGAAGGAAGAGTGCAGTGTGGGAATTTTTTAACCAAGATCCGAATGATCAGTGCAAAGTTATATGTAAGAAGTGCTCAGAAACCTTTAGCAGAGGGAAAAATCTCCTAATTTTAAATACAACGTGCATGCGTAGACATTTAAACAGCATGCACTTGCAAGCCTAGACTAACTACCAAACGTCCAGTACCATTGGTGTACCTGCTCAGAATGAAGGTAGTCAGCAATGCTACATTGCTTCCCTCACAGTAAGCCCACCGGTTAGGACACCACCAGCAGCAAATGTGGAGGTATCGTCACTAGGCCAAAACAGTCAGGGAATCCCAAGGTTCTTGGTAGGAAACATCTTGGTAGGAAACACTGTAGTTAGGCCAACATCAAGAATACCATCACCAACCCTCTCTCAATCTGCCATGTCCACCACCACCCCCCCTAGTTCCACCATATGCAGCTCTCCAGTCCAGCTCACCCTACAAGAAACTCTTGTGAGGAAAAGAAAGTACTCATCCTGTCATCCGCGTACACAGGGTTTGAACGCCCACATTGCTAGACTAATCTCGTTAGAGATGATGCCCTACTGGTTGGTTGAAAGCAAAGCTTTCAAAGCCCTGATGGCCTACGCAGTACCATGCTCTGACCTACCCAGTCGACACTTCTTTGCGAGAAAAGCCATCCCAGCCCTCCACCAGCATGTCAAAGACCGCATTATCCATGCACTGAGGCAATCAGTCAGTAGAAAGGTGCACCTCACAACAGATGCATGGACCAGTAGGCATGGCCAGGGACGTGTCCATCACGGCGCACTGGGTTAATGTGGTGGATGCAGGGTCCACAGGGGACAGCCATAGTGGGACAGTTCTGACTAGCTCACGGTCTAGGAAACAGTTTACTGTAGGCATTCGCCACCCCTCCTCCTCCTCCTCCAGAAGTGAAAGCTCGTCCACAAAGTGCAGTCGCACGACCACTCCATCCGCAGCTGCCAGTGTTGCACACGAGGTGTCCCATTATCGAACAGCTAGTGGTAAGCGTCAGTGGGCTGTGCTACAAATGAAATGTTTGGGCGACAACAGACACACCACGGAAGTACTGGCCGAGTACTTGCAGCAAGAAACTCTGTCATGGCTGGGCAGTGTACATCTTAACCCTAGAGCGCATATTGGGGGCCTTTTAGGACCCCATGCTTACATTTTGGCTATTATCTGCAAAATTACTTTAGTTATAATTTTGAAACTCCAGGTATTCCTCAAGTATTTTGTTGTTGATAATATCCAGTTGTTCATATAATTTTTTTCATAGGCATTATGGTGTAACAATGCATGTTTGGTGAAAACTACATCTGTACGAATTGGGGGCCTTTTAGGCCCCCGCTATTTTTATCATATTCTTAGTAGTGTTTGTGTCTCAAGTTACTTTATTTGTACTCAGTAATGCTGGTGGAGGGTCCAGGGTGTGGATAATAACATGTGAGGATGTCATGTGATTTTTGGAGGGAGTGATAAGGCCATGACATCACCTCAGGTCCTTCGGAACACAGTAATGAGCTGTGTATAGAGTACTGAGGACAGTATACACTGTGAGCTAATTGCTGAAGGACCTGTGATGAGATAAGCTGTTGAGAGGAAATCTGATTCATTTTCAGTTTCTGTTTCTAAGAAGCTTGCAAAGGCTAGAGCTTGTGAGCCACAAAAATCCAGAGAATTGTACACCACTTAAAGTATAAAATGTAAGAGCTGCTGAGGGTGAGAGGAAGAAAGGGGGACATTACACTTACAGTGTGTCACACACAAGCAAAGTGTGGACAACCCTGATTCTGTTCATTGTTTTTTCTTTTAGTTTGCTAACATCTAGTCAGCAATGGCACACTCTTCCTCCAAGTGTCTGACTGACCAAGAGATTGAAGCGATTATGTTTCAAAGCGATGATGAAAGTGAACTATCTTTGTCTGATGAAGAATATCTGCCACCAGCTAATCAAACATCCTCATCCAGTGATTCTTCTGATGATGAAGAAGTGAATCTAGTGGATCCTCAAGAAGTGATAAGCAGAACATCAAAAACGAATGTTTTTTGGGACAGTAATCCTACATTAGTCGGACGTACTCCAACACACAATATTGTAAGACAGGCTCAAGGAGCTGTGGGAAGTCCCAGTTACTTTACCCCTAAAGATGTATTCTGTACTTATTTTTCTGACAATATTGCAGAAGAGGTCCTATTATGTTTAAACCTAGAAGGAAGACGTATCGCTTCTGCAAAAAATAAGTCCTGGAAAAATATCTCAAAAGAGGAACTTTATGCATATATTGGACTTTTACTGCTGGCAGGGAGTCAAAAATCGTATGATGTCCCAATACGAGAATTATTTCTGGACCCACTTTCTGATCCACACTATAAGGCCGGCTTCACACTCAGCGTATGAAAATACGGTCCGTATATTACGGCCGTAATACGCTGAAATGTCCCGAAAATAGTGGTCCGTAGCTCCTCCGTAGGCAGGGTGTGTCAGCGTTTTTTGCGCATGGCATCCTCCGTATGTAATCCGTATGGCATCCGTACTGCGTGGTTTTCTCGCAGGCTTGCAAAACCAACATACCGCTATAGAAATGATCCATGTGTCCCAAAAAGAAAAAAATATATATATATACTGTCTATATATATATATATATATATATATATATATATATGTCATTAGACACATATATGTATATATATTAATATTTATTCCAGCGCTATACAGCTTGAAAGCCGGTAATTCAATTACCGGCTTTTTCTTTCTCCTTCTTAAAACCCGACATGATTTGAGACATTGTTTACATACAGTAAACCATGTCTTCTCTCCATTTTTTTTGCAGATTCCATACTACTAATGTCAGTAGTGTGTATCTGCAAAATTTAGCCGTTCTAGCTCTTAAAATAAAGGGTTAAATGGCGGAAAAAATTGGCGTGGGCTCCCGCGCAATTTTCTCCGCCAGAGTAGTAAAGCCAGTGACTGAGGGCAGATATTAATAGCCTGGAGAGGGTCCACGGTTATTGGCCCCCCCCTGGCTAAAAATATCTGCCCCCAGCCACCCCAGAAAAGGCACATCTGGAAGATGCGCCTATTCTGGCACTTGGCCACTCTCTTCCCATTCTTGGAGGATTTTGTACGGCCGTAGAAAGCCGTATAATACTGATCAGTAAAATACGGCAGATAGGAGCAGGGGCATAGAGAATAATTGTGCCGTATTTTTTGCGAGTTTTACGGACGTAGTTTCTGCGCTCTTACGTCCGTAAAACTCGCAAGTGTGAAGCCGGCCTAAGGCGACAATGTCAGTGGGCAGATATGAGGAAATTAGAAGAATCATTGGCTTTGATGATAAGCGAACTCGTGCAGCGAGGTTTGAAACAGACAAATTAGCCCCTATCAGTTATATCTGGAACATATTTATCAAAAATTGCACAAAACTTCTGAAAAAATAACATGTCAGAATTGTTTGGAAGACTAATGTAATAGAAAATAAAGTTAGAATAAAAATGTAGCTGCAGCTAGTTTGTTATAGATTTCTATGCGTTTTTGTGTGTTTTCATGTCTTTGTGTAAAATTTGGGAAAAAAATATTTTTTGGTGTTTTGTGAAAAATTATAATTAAAATTTTGTTCACTATTCATATTTTATTGAGCAATTTTGAAATAAACTTGTGAAAGTTATTTAAGTGTGTTTTTCTACATTATGTGCATGGGGGCCTGAAAGGCCCCCAATACGTTAATATGTATATTTTTAACATCATGCGTTCTAGGGTTAAGGCAGGCAAGGTAGTCAGTGATGCTGGAAGGAATTTTATGGCTGCCATAGCCCTTTCACAACTGAAACACATTCCTTGCCTGGCTCACACCTTGAACCTGGTGGAGCAGTGCTTCCTGAAAAATTATCCGTAGTTACCAGCCCTGCTCCTGAAGGTGCGAAGACTTTGCTTGCACATCCACCAGTCGCCCGTACACTCCAGCCATATGCAGAACCCTCAGCGATCACTAAATCTTCCCCAGCACCGCCTAATAATCGACGTTGCAACAAGGTGGAACTCCACACTGCACATGCTTCAGAGGCTGTGCGAACAGAGGCGTGCTGTCATTTATTTGTGGGAGGATACACATACACGCTTGCCCAGCTGCTAGTGTGCTATCAGAAAGAGTCTTCAGTGCTGCTGGTTCAATACTGACCGAAAAAAGGACACGTCTGGCTACCCGAAATGTTGATGATCTAACCTTCATTAAAATGAACTAATCATGGATTTCAAATTATTTTGCCCCACCTTCCCCTGCTGACACGTAGCTTGCCTTAAAAATGTCTTGCTTTTGACCTCATCTTACTGACTGCTCCTATTCCTCCATTTGCAGCTGCTGAATGTCCGCCATAGGCCATTTTTAAACCCCCTAAATGGGCTGACTCCCCCCACAGGGCCGTGGTCACCACTTGGCGCAAGCACCCACTCTTGGGCGACGGCACTGGCACAGGGTCCCACATAGTGCAATGAAGTGTCTCTGATGGTGGTGGTGCACAACCAATGTCAGACACACCGTCATAATATGTGGGGCCCCGTGCCAGTACCGCCGCCCATGAGAGAGTGTTCCCCCCAGCTCGAACAGTGCTCTACCGCTTGCAAAACTTATCTCTCCCTGCTCCACCACTGTGTAGTCTGTGCTGTTAAATCCTTCAATAGCACTGCCAATACAAATTTGTTGAAATGATAGATGATAGTAAAGATATACAGGGGCCCTGGCCTCCATTTAGACCAGTTAATACTCTGCGCCAACTACCACTGTCTACTACTCAGCAGAGGAGCCCACCCCTTTACCTAGCTATGCCACCAGTTTATTTATGAACATTTTTTGTGCTGACATTTAGCCCACTTTATTATTTTGGCCTACTTACTGTGTCAGCCACTTATTACAGTTGTCCTCCACTGAAAAAAGCAATGCCGCCTGTGTACTCCTCTTACCTATTTTGAACTGCATTTAGCCTACTTTTTTATTTTAGGCCTACTCCGTCAGTCTGAGCCCCTTATTACAGTTGTCCTCCACTGAACAAAGCAATGCCAACTGTGTACTCCTCTTACCAATTTTGAACTGCATTTAGCCAAATTACTTACTTGGGCCTAGTAACTGTGTGAGCCTCTCATAACAGTTGTCCTCCTCCGCTGAAAAAAGCTATGCCGCCTTTGTACTCCTGTTAGCAATTTTGAACTGCATTTAGCCAAATTACTTACTTGGGCCTAGTAACTGTGTGAGCCTCTCATAACAGTTGTCCTCCTCCGCTGAAAAAAGCAATGCCGCCTGTGTACTCCTGTTAGCAATTTTGAACTGCATTTAGCCTACTTTTTTATTTTAGGCCTAGTAACTGTGTCAGCCACTCCTTACAGTTGTCCTTCGCTGAACAAGGCAATGCCGCCTGTTTAGTCCTGTTAGCAATTTTGAACTGCATTTAGCTTACTTACTAATTTGGGCCTACTAACTATGTCTGCCACTCATTACAGTTGTCCTCCGCTGAACAAAGCTATGCCTCCAGTTTAGTCCTGTTAGCAATTTTGAACTGCATTTAGCCTACTTACTTATTTGGGCCTAGTAGCTGTGTCAGCCACTCCTTACAGTTGTACTCCGCTGAACAAAGCAATGCCGCCTGTTTAGTCCTGTTAGCAATTTTGAACTGCATTTAGCTTACTTTAATATTTGGGCCTATATCTGTGTTTCCTCCTCATCCTGCCCATTGCCCAGCCACTGCTAGATGAGTCTGCTGGTACATTAACCCAGACCACTACATTCCCCTTGCACTCTACACAGCCAGAATCTGACCCTGCTGAAAGTCAGGTTCCCCTTCCTGCATACTATACCACATTACACAGGGACAACGAGGAAGGTGCAGATGAAAGTGCAGGTTCCTTCATCATAGTACGCAAAAGTGTTTCTGGCAGTGGGAGGCACCGCCCACCATCAAACACACCGTCATACTATGAGGGGCCCTGTGCCAGTGCCAACTAGTGGCCCCCCCCTGCTTGCTCAGGATCACAGCACTTGCAAAGTTGAAATACTTACCTCTCCCTGCTCCACCGCCGTGACGTATTCCGCGTTTCCTGGGCCCACAAAAATCTTGAGCCAGCCCTACCCCCCTACAACTTTAGCCAAATGACCCCCAGTTTTCAATGCCTAACTATTATTATAAAGTAAATTAATATTGACAAGCTTAAGTAATAACAATTGATGTTTTTGCCATTAAAATGGGCACTGTAGGTGTTTTCCTGTCCTCCACTCACTGCCGACTTTGATTCCCCATTGATTTGCATTGGGTTTCGTGTTTCAGTCGGCCCCAGACTTTTCGCAATAATCCGCCGATTTCACCCAACCCGACTTTTGACACAATCTGAATCTTGGTGCTACAAATGCATGGAGAGGGGAAATGGAAATAATAGAGGAGAACAGAAACAATACATATAGATGTGCACACCAGAGATGCAAAATACACACAAAACTACTTTATTGTCATGTAAACCACAAACATGATTAAAAACATTTATATGTATTTTCATTGCTGATTGCTTGTCCTGCTACACATACACTCTTTATTGCTGTCATGTGTTGATTGCCTTGCATGTATATATGCTACTTCACAGGTGGGGAACTATTTGTTGCATATTATGGTATAAGGGTGTTGGTTATATTAGCTTATTTAGAGATGGGGGTGTTGTCATTGCTGATTTTTAAATGTTTTTAAGTATGTTTGTGGTTTACATGACAATAAAGTAGTTTTGTTCGTATTTTGCAACTCTGGTGTGCACATCTATATGCATTGGTTCTGTTCTCCTCTATTTCCATCTGACTTTTGGAGCCCAAAATTGACTGGAATAGATAGCGGACGCCATATTGCATTTGCTGAGCCCGATATGTGTCTAATCAGTAGAAACCCCCAACAAGTAAACTAGGCCCCTCAAGAACCTTATCTAGAGGTGTGTTGAGCATCTTAAACCTGCAGGTGCTCCACAAAATGTTGTAATAGTGTGTGGTGAAAATGAAAAAATACATTTTTCCCTCAAAAATGTTGCTTTAGCCCCAAATGTTTTATTTCCACAAGGGTAACAGGAGAAAATGAACAATATACTTTGCTGTGCGGTTTCTCTTGAGTACACTGATACCCAATATGTGGTGGACAGTTATTGTTTGGGTACATGACAGGGCTCGGAAGGGAAGGAGCGCCAATTGAAATCTGGTATGGAATTTTGTCTTGGATAAAGTGAGGATTCTAGTCACATTTCAAGAGATCCTGACATGCCAAAAAAGCAGAAACCCCTACAATTGACCCCATTTTGAAAACTGCACTTCTTGAGGAAGTTATCAATGGGTGTAGTGAGCATTTTAACCCCTATCTGACCTCTGACGGGATAGTACGTCCGAGGTCAGATCCCCTGCTTTGATGCAGGGCTCCGTGGTGAGCCCGCACCAAAGCCGGGACATGTCAGCTGTTTTGAACAGCTGACATGTGCCCGTAATAGGCGCGGGCAGAATCGCGATCTGCCCGCACCTATTAACTAGTTAAATGCCGCTGTCAAACGCAAACAGCGGCATTTAACTACCGCATCCGGCCGGGCGGCCGGAAATGACGTCATCGCCGACCCCCGTCACATGATCGGGGGTCGGCGATGCATCTCCATTGTAACCATAGAGGTCCTAGAGACCTCTATGGTTACTGATCGCCGGTGGCTGTGAGCGCCACCCTGTGGTCGGCGCTCACAGCACACCTCCATCTCTGCTACATAGCAGCGATCAGCAGATCGCTGCTATGTGGCAGAGCAGATCGTGCTGTGCCTGCTTCTAGCCTCCCATGGAGGCTATTGAAGCATGGCAAAAGTGAAAAAAAAAAGTTGAAAAAAATGTTAAAAAAATAAAAAAATATAAAAGTTTAAATCACCCCCCTTTCGCCCCAATCAAAATAAATCCATAAAAAAATATCAAATCTACACATATTTGGTATCGCCGCGTTCAGAATCGCCCGATCTATCAAATAAAAAAAAGCATTAACCTTATCGCTAAACAGCGTAGCGGGAAAAGAATTCGAAATGCCAGAATTACGTTTTTTTGGTCACCACGACATTGCATTAAAATGCAATAACAGGCAATCAAAAGAACGTATCTGCACCGAAATGCTATTATTAAAAACGTCATCTCGGCACGCAAAAAATAAGCCCTCAACCGACCCCAGATCGCGAAAAATGGAGACGCTACGAGTATCAGAAAATGGCGCAATTTTTTTTTTATTTTTTTTTTAGCAAAGTTTGGAATTTTTTTTCGCCACTTAGATAAAAAATAACCTAGTGATGTTAGGTGTCTATGAACTCGTACTGACCTGGAGAATCATAATGGCAGGTCAGTTTTAGCATTTAGTGAACCTAGCAAAAAAGCCAAACAAAAACAAGTGTGGGACTGCACTTTTTTTGCAATTTCACCGCACTTGGAATTTTTTTCCCGTTTTCTAGTACACGACATGCTAAAACCATTGATGTCGTTCAAAAGTACAACTCGTCCCGCAAAAAATAGGCCCTCACATGTCCAAATTGACGGAAAAATAAAAAAGTTATGGCTCTGGGAAGGAGGGGAGTGAAAAACTAACACGGAAAAACGAAAAATCCCAAGGTCATGAAGGGGCTAACCATCAAGTGATTCACAAAATTGTACAACACTGGACGCAGTCATTGGAAAAAAAAAATTTTTTCCTCTAAAATGTTGCTTTGGCCCTAAGTTTTCAGTTTTCAAAATGGACATTAGAAGAAAATGGACCATAAAATTTGTTATAAAATTTCTCCT
Organism: Ranitomeya imitator; assembly: GCF_032444005.1. NCBI lineage: Eukaryota > Metazoa > Chordata > Amphibia > Anura > Dendrobatidae > Ranitomeya > Ranitomeya imitator. The sequence continues at coordinate 140,448,607 of NC_091282.1, forward strand.
GAATACGCCAAGACGCAATATGTGGTCAAAAAATATTTGTGAGGCACAATGCACAGCTCAAAAGGGAAGAAGCTTTAACTTTTTCATCCACTTAACTAATTTTCAGTGTATTTCATAGTTAGGACAGCGATGTTTCCTTTATGAGGCCAATCTTAAAATGAAAGACAATGTAATAATGAGGCCAATTAGTCCACTTGCAGAAGTATTTGCTTAGAAACTGGGGAGGGTAAAGTGGAGAATTGGTTATAGATGTGATTTTTGCTTATTTTGAAATGAATAATCTTTCTTATTGAATGTATAACATAGACCCAACTGTGTGCATGAATCCCAAGGAATGCTGATAATTCACCTCTATTTGCTGCTTGTGACTTCACTCATTTAAAAGTAAACTTTTTTTAAACCTATTTTGTGTTTTATTACCTCGTTGATCTATTATCATCTTGCTGCTTCAAATACATCTAAATTTGTCGTGCAGAAAATAGCAGTGCACATCAAAGGAGAAAAAATGTGGAACCTTGAAGTGCTTCTTCACTAATTACATCCTGATTACTTATCCAAGTCAATTAAAGCTCTATTATGTACATCAGACTAACCATTAGCCTATATGTGCATAAAATAATTGCTTCAAAATCATGACAAAACTGACAACCTTAGTTCAGCAAAACAGTTTTGATTAAAATACCAGATTCATATTAAATATACTTCCATTGTATCTGCAATCAGGCTCGCAACACTTCAGCTGTTTGAGAAGAGCTTGCTAAGCTCATCAAATACATTTTGCTGCTTATGAACACCTGGTTTATTATTCTGTTCAGCAAATAATTTATTTTCTTAACTTACATGCCACATTCCAGATTTCGACAACAGTTTACTCGTCAGAATAGAAGACAGACTTATTTGCTGTTGTCTATTTTTTTGTCAAGCTGCAGATAATGAGCGCTAGAGCTACTCAAATATCAAATGAATGCATAAAATTGTCTCACTTGCAATAAATAGTCTGTTAACAAAAAAATGTTAAATGTTATAAAGATATCATGGAAGGAAAAAAGGAAAAGCTTGATTTTCATTTCATACTGTTTAATAAAAATTTAAGAGCGCCCCTCATAAAAAAAAACGTTAAAAAGCAAAACATTTTTCTTGACCTTTTCTGAATGGGATGACAGCTCATTTGAAATGCCTTATTAGAGCTAATAACATCAATTCTGGAAACTAAGAAGGGAAATTGGATTTTTATCTTGTACTAAATAATTAAAAAACTTAAAAAGCTGAGACTTTAACCCCTTAACCCCCCAAGGGTGGTTTGCACGTTAATGACCGGGCCAATTTTTACAATTCTGACCACTGCCCCTTTATGAGGTTATAACTCTGGAACGCTTCAACGGATCCTGATGACTCTGACATTGTTTTCTCGAGACATATTGTACTTCATGATAGTGGTAAAATTTCTTTGATAATACCTGTGTTTATTTGTGAAAAAATGGAAATTTGGCGAAAATTTTGAAAAATTGGCAATTTTTCAACTTTGAATTTTTGAACCAATTTTTTTTTTCTTTAGGGAGTTACAAGGGTTAAAAGTTGACCAGCAATTTCTCATTTTTACAACACCGTTTTTTTTTAGGGACTGCATCATATTTGAAGTCACTTTGAGGGGTTTATATGATAGAAAATACCCAAGTGTGACACCATTCTAAAAACTGCACCCATCAAGGTGCTCAAAACCACATTTAAGAAGTTTATTAACCCTTCAGGTATTTCACAGGAATTTTTGGAATGTTTAAAAAAAAAACGAACATTTAAATTTTTTTCACAAAAAATTTACTTCAGCTCCAATTTGTTTTATTTTACCAAGGGTAACAGGAGACATTGGGCCCCAAAAGTTGTTGTGAAATGTGTCCTGAGTATGCCAATACCCCATATGTGGGGTAAACCACTGTTTGGGTGCATGGCAGAGCTCGGAAGGGAAGGAGCGCAATTTGATTTTTCAATGTAAAATTGACTGGAATTGAGATAGGACACCATGTCACGTTTGGAGAACCCCTGATGTGCCTAAACATTGAAACCCCCCACAACGGACACCATTTTGTAAAGTAGACCCCCTAAGGAACTTATCTAGATGTGTTGTGAGAACTTTGAACGCCCAAGTATTTCACTTCAGTTTATAAAGCAGAGCTGTGAAAAAAAAAAAAAAAATTCCCACAAAAATTATTTTTTAGCCCCCCAAATTTTTATTTTCCAAAGGGTAACCAGAAAAATTGGACCCCAAAGTTGTACAATTTGTCCTTAGTATGCTGATACCCCATATGTTGGGGTAAACCCCTGTTTTGGCCCACTGGAGAGTTCGGAAGGGAAGGAGCACTGTTTTACTTTTTGAACGCAGAATTGGCTGGAATTGAGATCAGACGCCATGTCGCATCTGAAAAGCCCTGATGTGCCTAAACAGTGGAAACCCCCAAATTCTAACTGAAACCCTAACCCAAACACACCCCTAACCCTAATCCCAACCCTAACCATAACCCTAACCACACCCCTAACCCAAACATGCCCCTAAACTTAATCCCAACCACACCCCTAACCCCAACACACCCCTAACCCTAATCCCAACCCTAACTCCAACACACCCCTAATCCTAATCCCAACCATAACCCTAACCACACCCCTAACCCTGACACACCCCTAACCCTAATCCCAACCCTAATCCCAACCATAAATGTAATCCAAGCCCTAACCCTAACTTTAACCCCAACCCTAACTCTAACCCCAAATCTAACCCTAACTTTATCCCCAACCCTAACTTTATCCCCAACCCTAACTTTAGCCCCGACCCTAACTGTAGTCCTCACCCTAACTTTAGCCCCAACCCTAACCCTAACTTTAGCCCCAACCCTATTCCTAACTTTAGCCCCAACCCTAACCCTAACTTTAGCCCCAACCCTAAATGTAGCCCCAAACCTAACTTGAGCCCTAACCCTAACTTTAGCCTGACCCTAACTTTATCCCCAACCCTAACTTTAGCCCCCACCCTAACAGTAGTCCTAATCCTAACTTTAGCCCCAACCCTAACCCTAACTTTAGCCCCAACCCTATTCCTAACTTTAGCCCCAACCCTAACTTTAGCCCCAACCCTAACCCTAACTTTATCCCCAACCCTACCTCTAACTTTAGCCCCAACCCTAAATGTAGCCCCAAACCTAACTTGAGCCCTAACCCTAACTTTAGCCCCAACCCTAACCGTAAGGGGAAAATGGAAATAAATACATTTTCTATTTTTCCCCAACTAGGGGGGTGATGAAGGGGGGTTTGAATTACTTTTATAGCGGGATTTTTAGTGGATTTTTATGATTGACAGCTGTCACACAGTATAAGATGCTTTTTATTGCAAAAAGTTTTTTGCCTCTTCACTAGTGTTGAGCATTCCGATACTTCAAGTATCGGGTATCGGCCGATACTTGCTGCATCGGAATTCCGATACCGAGTTCCGATATTTTTGTGATATCGGAAATCGGTATCGGAGTGTGCAGTGCGTATGGTTCCAAGCGTCTGGAGGAGAGGAAACCCTCCTTCAGGCCCTGGAATCCATATTAATGTAAAAAATAAAGAATAAAAATAAAAAATATGGCTATACTCACCCCTCCGAAGAACCCTGGCTGTCACAGCTGCAAGCGTCCACCTCCGTTCCTGAGAATTTAGTGAGTGAAGGACCTTCGATGACGTCGCGGACAGGTGAGCGGTCACGTGAGCGGTCAGGTGACCAGTCACGTGACCGCGATGTCATCGAAGGTCCTTCACTCTCTGCAATTCTCAGGAACGGAGGCGGACGCTTGCAGCGGTGACAGCCAGGGTCCTTCGGAGGGGTGAGTATAGCCATATTTTTTATTTTTATTCTTTATTTTTTACATTAATATGGATCCCAGGGCCTGAAGGAGAGTTTCCTCTCCTTCAGACCCTGGGAACCATAGAGGATACATTCCGATATTTGTGTCCCATTGACTTGTATTGGTATCGGGGATCGGTATCGGCGAGATCCGATATTTAGCCGGTATCGGCCGATACCATCCGATGCCGATACTTTCAAATATCGGAAGGTATCGCTCAACACTAGTCTCCACATTTTGAGAGCTATAATTTTTCCATATTTTGGTCCACAGAGTCATGTGGGGTCTTGTTTTTGCGGGACGAATTGACGTTTTCATTGATACCATTTTCGGGCGCATGACATTTTTTCATCGCTTTTTATTCCGATTTTTGTGAGGTGGAATGACCAAAAACCAGCTGTTCATGAATTTCTTTTTTTGGGGGGCATTTATACCGTTCCACATTTGATAAAATTGATAAAGCAGTTTTATTCTTTGGGTCAGTATGATTACAGCGATACCTCATTTATATCATTGTTTTATATTTTGGCGCTTTTATACGATAAAAACTATTTTATATAAAAAATAATTTTTTTTGCATCGCTTAATTCTGAGGACTATAACTGTTTTATTTTTTCACTTATGGTGCTGTATGGCGGCTCGTTTTTTGCGGGACAAAATGTAATTTTCATGACTGCAACATCATCGAAGGTCCTTTGCTCAATGCATCCTTAGGAACGGAGGCCGCCGCTTGTACTGCTGAGAGCCGCGGGCTGTCGGAGGGTAAGTATATCCCATATTTTTATTTTTATTCTTTTTTTTTCATGAATATGGATCCCAGGGCCTGAAGGAGAGTCTCCTCTCCTCCAGACCCTGGAAACCATCTTCACCGCACACACTGTATAAGATGACTGGGCGTATAAGATGACCCCGTCTTGTACAGGGAGTATATCCCAAACTCCATATTTTCTATGGAAAAGTTGGGGGTCGTCTTATACGCCCAGTCGTCTTACACCAGAAAATACGGTACTTTTTTCCAGATTTTTTTTTTAAATTCTTTATTTAAGGAGATTTTTTAATAGAATACAACACAAGAAAGTTATGGTTCAGCCAGTCAATCAACATATGCTCCATAAAAGGAAAATAAATAAAGTCGGTAGATCAACAATTACAATTCAGTGCAGTCATGTTGGCAAAAACCATAAAACATGTAAAAAAAAGAAGGGAACTACACAGTATAAAAAACTGAATTCAGGTATTATCAGTTTAGTAATTATAGGAAAACGGCTCCAAAAGAACACGCGTGACTCTTCTGGAAAACCTGCAAAGATTAGACATTAGGAGTTTAGGGTGCAAAAGAAAAAGTAGTATAGATAAGTCAAGAAAAAAAAAGTACTTAGTACTATCTAGAGTTAGATATACTTGTTATACTTTGAGGTAATTTCGAGGTCAGGCTCTGTCACTCCAGCAGGGTGAGAACGCAGAATCTCGACAGCAGACACTAAAGGACCCCGAAGGAAAGAGGGGGGCATATAGGTATGGCAAAACCTGAAAACTATCAAGAAGCGAGAGACGGTCTATTGATCCAAGGATGCCAAATTGATAGAAAATTATTACATGAGTGCGACTCCCAACTTGAAAGCTCCTCCATTCTGTAGATATCTTGAACTTTAGACAACCACTCGGCAATTGTAGGGGGGGAAGGTTGTCTCCAATGTACAGAGATTAGGTGCTTTGCAGCCGCTAACAAAAGAGCGAGTAGATTATGCTTCTTGGGTTTAAAGTCATTAGTGGGAAGCAATAGTAAAACTTCTTGGGGAGCTAGATTCTGTTTAGTTAATCCTAATTGGCAAAGAAAACTATTAATTTCTGACCAGTATGTGGATATACCGGGGCATGTCCAGAAAATGTGGGTCAGTGTTCCAACCGAACCAGAGCATCTCCAACACAGAGGGGAGGGCAATAAACCCATATTGAACAGTTTTCCTGTAATAGAATACACCTTGAGAAGCCGTGAGAGTTGCCTAAAATTTGATTAGCTTCCCGGGAAGATAAAGAGAGATTAAGCTCAGATTCCCATGAGGATAAATAAAGTGGCTTAAATTGGGAGAGCGGGCTAACAAGATTAACATACATTTTAGAGACAAGTTTAGGGGGTATAGACTGGAGCCCCACCAAAAATTCTAGCCATAGCCAATCAGAACAATGTTTGTATCCCGACCTGAGTTTTGAAATAATATAGCGTACATGAATTTTTTGAAACAGGTCTTGGGGTTGTTTCCTGGCTTCTTTAGGCCAGTCCTCCATGCAGGGGACCTGGTTTGAAAGAAGTTGCAAGATTAGTATGATCGGTAAAGAATCCCAAAGGCCATAAACATCAACATAGTTCGGGTCAGTAAGCCACAGTATGACTCCTAGTGGGATATGGTCTAAAAAATAACAGTGAGGCAACGTATTAGGAATTAAAGAGGGTCTAATAGTTAAAGTGTTATATGTTATGGCATCGACCGAGTGAATGTCCGTGGCACAGGAAGACCAAAGAAAAATCTCCACCATGTTACCCAGCAGACTAATTTCAAGATTGGAGGCTTTCTGGTCAGGATTGGTCCTGACCACACGCAGCCAACGGGAAAGGTGAATAGCCTGATAGTATTTCTTGAAGTCAGGAAGGCCGAGTCCCCCTTTATTTTTTGGTGAAAATAGAAATTTGGCAGGCAGTCTGGATCTTTTGTTTTTCCATATGAATTTTAAACTAATTTGTTAATCATGATAAAAAAGGAATTGGGAAGAGTGATAGGGACCATATTCATGACATAACATGTTTTAGCGTGGATATAGGATTTTACAATATTGATCCTTCCTATCCAAGAAAGATAAGGTTAGTCGTATGAATTAAGTAGAGTTTGTAAGTTGGACAAGAGAGGGAGAAAATTGAATTTATATAATAAGGAAGGGTCTGCGGTTAAATAAATTCCCAGGAATTTTAGTTTATCATGAGGCCAGTGGAAAGGGGTCGATTGTTTTAGCTTCGAGATCACCTTATCTGATGCCGAGATATTCAAAATTTCAGATTTGCTCATATTAATTTTGAAGTTAGAGATAATTCCAAATTCAGTAAATAGATCTGGGAGATTGGAGAAAGCTGTTTGGGGTTTGTAATCAGGAGTAGGAGGTCGTCTGCAAAAGCAGCTGTCTTAAATTCAGTTTGGCCCACCACTAATCCCCTAATATCAGGGTCTTGCCTGATTTTTGTATCAAGGTTTCCATCACTAACAGAAAGAGGGAGGGGGAGAGAGGACAGCCCTGTCTAGTACCATTTGTAATTGAGAATGAATTTGAAAACAATCCATTCACCCTGACCTTAGCAGTTTGGGTCGCATAGAGAGTCATAATGGCATCTATAAATGGAGGAAGAAAGTCATATTTTTGTAGAGTGCAAATCATATAATGCCAGCTAATTCCTTTTTTCCAGATTTAATAAAGAATTAATCTTATTTATATGCAACTGTGTGTGCCTGCTCTGATAACCAAGGTTGGGTAATCAGTTTACTGGCCATAACATGCGTAATACCACTATTTTGTAAGATTTGTCAGTGCTCAGATCTTCTATATATCCCATCCATATGCATACTAATTGTGAAGGATCTGTATCGACTGAGTATGTTCTATTTATGATCGCTATTTCATCTTTCAAGAAAATTTGCAAAGCAGAGCATGTCCACATCATATGAAATATGTTAGCTGTGGATGTTTTACATCTAGCACATAGGGAGCCCTATATTGTGGAGAAATTGTGGTGTTCTACATGACTGGTGTAGTACCTGTAAGTGGGAGAATCTATGGGATTCTCTCAAACATAACTGAGGAACATTTTCCAGTATTTCAGACGACAGCCCCTCTTCAATAGGGCCTATAATGCTCACCCATTTTTCTTTTGACCATATGGGGTGTTTAGTTAATGCAAGGCCCAACAGATACTTATAAGGTAATGACATTAGTCCACCCAGAGTTATGTGAGCTGGCTATTTTCTGTATTATATAATTTTGAGGCACTCCGTTATTTAGGACGAGACCCTCTGCCTGATATGCATGTTGTAACTGAAGATACTTATAAAATTCTGTGTTGGGTAGTCCATATTCATTTTAGATTTGTGAGAACTAGGGTTGAGCGACTTTTGTTTTTATAGGATCGGGTCGGGTTTCACGAAACCCGACTTTTTCAAAAGTCGGGTCGAGTGAAATCGGCCGATCCTATAGAAAAGTCGGGGTCGGGGTCGGCCAAAACACGAAACCCAATGCAGTGCATTGGGTTTCTAATGGTTCCCAGGGTCTGAAGGAGAGGAAACTCTCCTTCAGGCCCTGCGATCCATATTAATGTGTAAAATAAAGAATAAAAATAAAAAATATTGCTATACTCACCCTCGGACGCGCCCTGGTTCTAACCCGCAGCCTTCCTTCCTAAGAATCTGCGCTTGAAGGGCCTTTTGATGACTTCGCGGCTTGTGATTGGTCGCGTGACGCCCTTGTGACCGCTCATGCGACCAATCACAAGCCGCGACGTCATCGAAAGGTCCTTCAGGCGCTCATTCTTAGGAAGGAAGGCTCCTGGTTACAACCAGGGCGCGTCCGAGGGTGAGTATAGCAATATTTTTTATTTTTATTCTTTATTTTAACCTTTAATCTGAATTCCAATACCGATTCCAGATATCTTAAACATATCGGGAATCGGTATTGGAATTTCGATACCAGATTCAGAAGATCGCCGACCTCATGGCCGACCCCACACAGGGGTCGGGTTTCATGAAACCCGACTTTGCCAGAAGTCGGCGACTTCTGAATCTGGCCGACCCATTTCGCTCAACCCTAGTGAGAACTCCTTGAGTGAATTTCCTGTTAAAACATGTGTAAATCTTTCTACTCGTTTTAGACTCCAGTATGTTAGGTGTCGAGTTCCCACCTCTGCACAGGGGGAATCTCGAACCATCTCTGCTGCAGTCTCCCATTCTTCTCCAGCCGCAGTGGAGTCTGCTCAGCAGAGACGTCGTTCCCAGCGTCTGGCTCAGTCTCACTCTGTGCATAGGATTACTGCTGCTTTGCCTGCTTCTGCCATTGAAGCCAGTGCTGGGCAGCGGCGAGAAGACACTTTTGGGATCTAAGTCCTGCTTTTTCCCTTCTGAGCATGCCCAGGGTGAGATCTCCCATTGGAGATCGAGGGTCACATGCTCAGATGCTGCAGCGGTTCCTTTATTGGAAGGTCCTGAACGTGCTGCAGCTATATAAGCTGCGCATGACCGCATGGCCATGGGCTAGTGTACATTTGTAAATGTGTGTGTGTTGTGAGTGAAAGTCGTTCATTAAAATCCTCTCCCTATTAGATGACTGTTCGCGGAAGGTGGGTGATTGCTATCTAGCGCCCGACTTAGCTACCAGCACGTTACACACCATACAGCATCTAAGTGCTGTGACCGCCAGTGCGGCACCGTGCGCTTTCACAGCGCTTTCCTGACCCAAGCCTGGGTGGTTAGTGGTGTTCGCCAGTGTGGCACCGCATGCACTCTCGTGCATCTGTTATTATTACTTTGGTTACGCTGACACCCCCTTAGCAGTGTCGAACGCAAGTAGTCTAGTCTGACTCGGATCCCAAGTCTTGGGACTGAGCTTGCTGACTCCTTGCTTGCGCTCTTGTGTGCGGTACCGCGGCCCTGTGACTTAACAGGGTTCGCTTCCTTCACACAGGGTGAAGTTAACCCGTGTGTGTATTCACATTTTACCGCCATATAGTCCGTCATTACTTGGCAGCAGGTTCCATCTCTGCACGGTGGACCCCGGGCTGCGAACGCACCTTAATCTATCTTATTGTTTGGTGCGTTCCACTAGCCCTAACACAGTATTTAAACACTTCCAAATTATGTAGCTTAGGGAGTCATGGCGTTTCCCACAGTGATGTAAATTGTGAAATTCCTTGTATACACTGTAGTTTCTTCACCATCCCCTAAAGTTTGTTTATTAACATCGTAGTTGGTTTTCCTCCACAGGGTATCTTAAATTTGTGAGCCTCCAATGCTTCATAGAGTCTGAATGATTTAAAATGTGATTGGAGTAGTAGACGTTGAACTCACCCTCCTGGGTTGTCCCACCCACAAATGTGCTGTAGCTGAGCTGCCATGTAATAAACCCACGGATTTGGGACTGCAAGGCTCTTTGCAGAGTTTCCACATTAATTTTGGAGTTTTTCTTCCTCAGATTAAGTTCTGAACATGCCGTTAACTTTACGGAAGTATCTCTGGGGAAACCAAATTGGAGCATTATGCAATACATATAGCAATTGTGGCATCCAGAGCATCTTGACCAAATTTGTGCGACCCATGTCTGACAGTGGTAGTTTAGACCATGTGTCCAAAATACATTTTCATCTCGCCAGTATTGGGTTGAGGTTAAGTTTCTCATAGTCAGGAGTTTTAGATGTTTCATTAATACCTAGATATTTAAATTCAGCGACCACTTATAAGCCACAAAAAGTATAGTGAGGTGCATTAACGTTCCAGTTATCCATCGGAAACAATACCAACTTAGATCAATTAATCACCAACCCCAAGTTTTTCCCAAACTTCTCAATTGTCTTCATAGCTACAGGTAATTTTTTGGAGGCTTCTGCCAAAAATAGAGCATCGTCAGCATAAAGCGCAATTTTCTCCTCTATATTACCTCTGCGAAATCCCACTACATCAGGCGGCTTCTTAATAATCACAGCTAGTCGTAAAATGGCTAATGCGAACAGTAGGGGGACAGAGCAGAACCTTGCTGTGTACCCTTTCCCAGTTCAAACGCTGATGTACGACGTGTAATGGTCATGGGGGAGGGAGAGGGAAGCTTACCACTTTGTGAATCACTGGATCAATGGTTTAGCTGGAGTTCATCCTGAAGGTGCCGCACCCGCTGGGGATCACAGACAAATAGCGGAGGAAATGAAAATTTGTCGGCACATCCATCCAGGATATAAGTAAAATCTTTCTTTATTGAAAAATAGATTAAAACATGATAAAATGAAACTTTAGGAATCCTGATGCTTTTCTGGTGTATGCAACACCCTTATTCATAAGAGAGCTGTCACGCCACAGCTATGTAGGTAGATGCACGCTCCGCTAGATGGCAGTAGAGTGAAGGGAAGACTGCAACACTTACCAGAGCAGACCTGCAGAGCTGTAGCAAGGCCACCACCAGGTGGCAACAGGGTAGTCAAACAAGCCGCATCGAAAAACAGGGGAGTTACATTTTACAAAGGGGAAAATCAACTCAGTCAGGGAGGCATCAGATGGTCAATAACAGATGGAAGCAGAAGTACAAGGAGCAAAAGACAGAGACAGGTCTGAGACAAAGCCGAGTCAAGTGCCAGAGAGTTCAAACACAAAGGGAAAACACTGAGTTGGAAAGGGAGAAGGAGAATAAACAGACACAGGAACAGTCAAGGATCGCAGCAGGACAAATCAGGATGTAACCAGAGTCAGCTAGCCACGCCATAGGCAGAAGCTATAACTGACACCACCTGCAGGATGCAGAGGATCTAAATAGCAAACCTGAACCCAGAATGAAGCAGAGCAAAGTTAACCCTTGATATGATCAGCCTGTAAAAAGGGCAGACAGGACTAAAACCCAGACCGGATCATAACAGTACCCTCCTCTCAAGGTGGGCCACCGGACCCCAGGTTTACCAGGATAACGTGCATGAAACACACGGACTAGATGATCAACATGGACGGAATGTGCCAGAACCCAAGATTGCTCCTCATGACCAGTTTTGGGCACCGGTGCTCAGGAAGGATATAATGGAAATAGAGAGAGTACAAAGGAGGGCAACAAAATTAATAAAGGGGATGGGAGAACTACAATACCCAGATAGATTAGCGAAATTAGGATTATTTAGTCTAGAAAAAAGACGACTGAGGGGCGATCTAATAACCATGTATAAGTATATAAGGGGACAATACAAATATCTCGCTGAGGATCTGTTTATACCAAGGAAGGTGACGGGAACAAGGGAGCATTCTTTGCGTCTGGAGGAGAGAAGGTTTTTCCACCAACATAGAAGAGGATTCTTTACTGTTAGCGCAGTGAGAATCTGGAATTGCTTGCCTGAGGAGGTGGTGATGGCGAACTCAGTCGAGGGGTTCAAGACAGGCCTGGATGTCTTCCTGGAGCAGAACAATATTGTATCATACAATTATTAGGCTCTGTAGAAGGACGTAGATCTGGGGATTTATTATGATGGAATATAGGCTGAACTGGATGGACAAATGTCTTTTTTCGGCCTTACTAACTATGTTACTATGTTACTATGTTATGTTACCATAACCCCTCCTATGGACCAAGTACTGAAGTGAATTGTGAACCCTCTGAGAATTGACAATCCGTTCAACTTCATACTCAGTCTGATCATCCACCATGACAGGTGTAGTAGGGAATGGCGGCCAAGCAGAGGAAGGTACACATGACTTTAGAAGGGACTTATGGAATACATTGGGGATCCGAAGCAACAGAGGTAAGCGTAAACGGAAGGCAACTGGGTTGACAACCTCAATGACCTCGTAAGGACCAATAAACTTGGGACCCAGCTTCAAAGAGGGAACTTTCAGATGTATGTTCTTGGTAGACAACCACACCTTGTCTCCCACTAGCGACTTAGGTCCCACAGATCGACGCTTGTCAGAAAAATGTTTTTGTTTGCCCTGAGCCACCCCAATGTCCTTTTGAACCTCCCTACACACCTCCTCCAGCCGTTGAACCACTGAATCAGCCCCTGGACACCCTAAATCCAGCCTTGGAAATTCACCAAAATGGGGGTGAAAACCATAGTTACAGAAGAACTGAGAGGTGCCAGTGGACTTATTAATCCAATTATTAAAAGCAAACTCAGCCACGGGCAACGAAGAACACCAATCATCCTGCTGAGATGTAGCAAGACACCGCAAAATCTGTTCAAGTGACTGATTGTCCTCTCTGTCTGACCGTTGGTCTTGGGATGGTTGGCCCATGAGAAGGTCAAGGAAAAACCCAATCTTTTACAAAATACCCTCCAAAATTTGGACACAAATTGTACTCCTATATCAGAAACCACACTCAACAGTGTTCAACAAACAACTTAGATAGTGTTTCTGCATTGGGTAGTCCTGCCGAACGTAGAAAATGCGTCTGTTTACTGAATCTGTCAACCACTACCCAGATCGCAGTTTTACCATTGGAATGAGTCCAAGGTCTATCCGGAATCGGCAATGGCACCAATTCCTTGGCTGGCCGGTTATGGGAGCTCTTAGCACGGGCACAGGTATCACAAACAGACACAAACACAGTGACATCAGAGGTCATGGAGGACCACCAAAGACAGCCCAGCAGTGGCTTTCCAGGTGGCCGAGATCCCCGGGTGTCCACTGAGAGCAGAATCGTGGAACTCCCGGAGAATCCTCAACTGATACTGAACTGGGATAAAGAGCTTATTGTCAGGTAAAGACAGAGGAGCAAGACACTGAGCCTCCTGAATTTTATGCTCCAATTCAAAGGATACTCCAGCAACCAGCACTCAGTGCTGAAAAATGGAGGAAGGAGGTTCGAGGGGTGATATCGGATCAAAACTGCGAGATAATGTATCCGCCTTCACATTCTTGGAACCAGGTCAAAAGTTGATAGAAATATGAAAATGAGAATAAAAGCAACCACCTCGCCTGTCTAGGAGTTAACCGCTTGGCAGACTCCATGTAGGACATGTTCTTGTGGTCCGTAATCACCATGATCTGATGAACTATGCCCTCCAAAAAGTGCCTCCATTCTTCAAATGGCAATTTTATAGCCAATAACTTCCGGTTACCAACATCATAATTCCTCTCTGCAGAAGAAAACTTCCTGGAGAAAACGTCACATGGTCTTAAATTGGTCAAAGTAGAGGGTCCCTGGAATGCCCCCACTCCCACCTCCATTGTGACCACCTCTACAATGAATGGTTCTGATGGATCGGGCTGAACCAATACAGGAGCAGACATAAAACTCTTATTTAATGTAGTTAATGCTGCAGCCACCAGGGGTGACCAGACCTTGAGATCAGCCCCCTTTTGAGTGAGATCGGTGAGTGGCTTGACCACCTGAGAAAACCCCTTGATGAATTTTCGATAATTATTGGCAAAACCCAGAAAATGCTGCAGACCCTTGAGGTCTCTGGGTTGCACCCAATCAACAATGGCCGGTACTTTTCCAGGATCCATCGGAAACCCATTGGCAGAAAGGATGAACCCCATAAAGGAAAGCTCCTTGACACAAAACAAACATTTCTCGGGTTTAGCGAACAGAGAATTTTCCCAAAACCTATGAAGAACAGCACGTAATGTGTAATGTGAGATTCTTTGTCGGGAGAGAAAGCAAGGAAATTGTCCTGGTATACAGCCATAAAACACTCGATAAAATCAGAAAAAACATCATTGATGAAGTTCTGAAACAAAACAGACGCGAGACCGAAGGGCATGACCAAATTTTCAAACAGAGCCTCGGATGTGAGAAATGCCATTTTCCACTCATCCCCTTCCCGAATGCGGATATAATTATATGCTCCCATGAGATCAAGTTTGGAAAACCACTTAGCCCCAGACAATTGGTTATAAATATCTGGAATGAGTAGGAGAGGGTAGGTATTTCTCATCGTAATTTTTTTTAGTTCTCGAAACTCGAGGCACAAGTGTACACCACCATCTTTTTTTAACAAAGAAATCCAGCGGCCATAGGAGAGCCAGAGGGACAGATGTGACCTTTGCATAGACTATCAGAGATATACGTTTTCATAGCGGTACGTTCTGTGCCAGAAAGATTGTACAAATGGGCCTTGGGCAATTTAGAACCCGGAATAAGATTAATAGTACAATCATAAGGATGATGTGACTGTGAGCCCTCGCGGGCAGGATCCTCCCTCCTTATGTACCCGCGTGCCTTATTTGCTCATGTTTAATGTATTTGTCTATATTTGCCCGTATTCACATGTAAAGCGCCATGGAATAAATGGCGCTATAAAAATGTATAATAATAATAATAATGTGTGGGCAAGACCTCAGCCTCTTTTTCGGAGAACACATCCCGAAAATCTTTCAGGTACTCAGAAATACCCTCCAGATTAATCACAGACACAAAAATAGCAGAAAGACAACCATTGGAACAATTAGGTTCCCATTTAACTATATCACGAGATCCCCAGTCTTTAACAGGATTATAAATATGAAAAAAGAAGAACTGCGGCAGCACTCACCAGATTGCGTAGATCAAACCTTTATTGAAGGTAAAAAATCCATCATGACGTGTTCACGGCTCGGGGTAGTGCGGACATAGTGGAAGTGAGCAGGGGAAGACCCCTGCTCACTTCCACTATGTGCGCACTCCCCCGAGCCGTGAACACGTCATGACTCATGATGGATTTTTTACCTTCAATAAAGGTTTGATCTACGCAATCTGGTGAGTGCTGCCGCAGTTCTTCTTTTTTCATATTTATACTGGATTGTTTGTTTTTTCGTATGCGAGCACCTCCAGTTACTGAAGCCCTACACCCACAAGTGACTGTGTTCTTACCAGTACGTTACATTCAGGTTGTGCAGCAATAATTTTTTTTTTTTTTCTCTTCATTGATTTGCTTTAACAGGATTATGCCTCTGTAACCAGGGGAACCCCAACACAGGAAAATTATTCATAACTAGTGTTGAGCGATACCTTCCGATATCGGAAAGTATCGGTATCGGTTTGGATCGGCCGATATTCAAAAAATATCGGATATCGCCGATACCGATACCCGATCCCAATGCAAGTCAATGGGACCAAAATATCGGAATTAAAATAAACCCTTTCTTTCCTTGTAGGTTCATTCTACATGAAGGAAAACAACTAAGAATAATGTAGGATGTATGGGGGAGGTGGCGGAGACATTAAAGGCAATGAGGATTAGTCCAATCAAATAGAATAGCATGATTTTTTTTTTTTTAAAGACGTTCGGATTGAAAAAGATATTGACTATGTAAATTTTTTTTATTTTGTCAGATATTGATGTTTCACTATTCCACGACCTTCCCCTTCTTTTTTTTCTTTTTCCCACACTTTCATCTTCATCATCATCAGCATCTTTGACATCAACTTCTTCACCTTATTCATCTTCTTCTTCATCTTCTACCTATATTTTTTTTTTATTACATTCTTCATATTCATTTTCTTCAACTATTATTATTCTTCCTATTCTACATATTCTTTTTATTCCACTGTTATTATTCTTCCTATTCTACTTCTTCATCATATTCTCATTTGTGACAGGCATTCCCGTAGTTGTTATCTATAAAAGTTGGAAGATTACACCTTCCGTTCTGCCAGTCACAAAAGTTACATTTGTCCGCGTTCAGTTTGGCCTGCAGCATCAGGCTTTATCCAGGGGCACCACGAGGAGGAACGGACTCACCCCCATACACTGCTTAGTCTTCTTCTGCATATAATTGAGATAATATCTTTTGCTCTGATATTAAGTCTTATGCTTAATGTTCTTCTGCTCTTTGTTCTGCAGCCTCTTGTTCTTCTGCTTCTCGGTCTTCCATGTTGTCGTCTCCAGGGTCGTCGTCTCCAGTGTCGTCATCTCCGCCGTCGTCGTCTCAGCCGTCGTCGTCTCCGCCGTCGTCGTCTCCGCCGTCGTCGTCATCGGGGTGGTCTTCCGGGTCGTCGTCATCGGGGTGGTCTTCCGGGTCGTCGACGTTAGGGTCTTCAACTTGGAAATGTAGCAGAAGGTACAAGAAGGCTGAGAAAATGCCAAGAACCAGCTGATGGAACTGGAACTCGGATGGCTACCCGAAGGTTCAAGAGCCTATGGAACTACCGAGGACCAGCTGACGTTACTGGAACCCGGTTACTAAGCAGGAGGTACCCGTGCTAAAAAGCACTACCAAGGACCGCCTGACGTTGGCGGAACTCGGATACCCAGAAGGAGGCACCTAAGCCAAAGGCTCTGCCCGGAACCAGCTGACGTTACTGGAACCAGGATGGGGAGCAGAAGGTACAAGAGCAAAAGACACTGCCGAGAACCAGCTGACGGTACTGGAACCCGGATGGGTAGCCGAAGGTCCAAGAGCCAATGGAACTACCAAGGACCAGCTGACGTTACTGGAACCCGGTTACTAAGCAGGAGGTACCTGTGCCTGAAAGCACTACCAAGGACCACCTGACGTTGGTGGAACTTGGATACCCAGAAGGAGGCACCTAAGCCAAAGGCTCTGCCCGGAACCAGCTGACGGTACTGGAACCAGGATGGGGAGCAGAAGGTACAAGAGCAAAAGACACTGCCGAGAACCAGCTGACGGTGCTGGAACCAGGTGGTGGACCCGAAGGCCCACAGGAGAGGAGAGAACAGCTAGGCCGCGAGGCAGCCGCAGTTACCGAACCCCAACAGTCCTACAGGGGGAGCTGGGCCTACTGGCACTACAGAACCAGCCTTGACTACCAGTTCACGCAGCCCACATAGGAAGCTCCTAAACTGGAGGCACCCTGGAGTTGGCTAACTCGACCGCACCACGACGGGGCAAGCATAGGCGTCTCAGTGAAGTTGACACAACCCGGAAACAGCTGACGGTGCTGAAACCAGGCTTGGCACGAGGGAGTACCTGTGACAAGAACACTGCCGAGAACCAGCTGGCGGTGCTGGAACCCGGATGCGTTGCCCCAGTGTGCAAGAGCCAATGGCACGACCGAGGACTAGCTGACGGTGCTGGAACCCGGTTACTAAGCTGTAGGTGCCCGCGCTTAAAAGCACTACCAAGGACCGCCTGGCGTTGGCGGAACTCGGATACCCAGGAGGAGGCACCTAAGCCAAAGGCTCGGCCCGGAACCAGCTGACGGTGCTGGAACCAGGTGGTGGACCCCAAGGCCCACAGGAGAGGAGAGAACAGCTAGGCCGCGAGGCAGCCGCAGTTACCGAACCCCAACAGTCCTACAGGGGGAGCTGGGCCTACTGGCACTACAGAACCAGCCTTGACTACCAGTTCACGCAGCCCACATAGGAAGCTCCTAAACTGGAGGCACCCTGGAGTTGGCTAACCCGACCGCACCACGACGAGGCAAGCATAGGTGTCTCAGTGAGCTTGACACAACCCGGAAACAGCTGACGGTGCTGAAACCACGTTTGGCACGAGGGAGTACCTGTGACAAAAACACTGCCGAGAACCAGCTGGCGGTGCTGGAACCCGGATGCGTTGCCCCAGTGTGCAAGAGCCAATGGCACGACCAAGGACTAGCTGACGGTGCTGGAACCCGGTTACTAAGCTGTAGGTGCCCGCGCTTAAAAGCACTACCAAGGACCGCCTGGCGTTGGCGGAACTCGGATACCCAGGAGGAGGCACCTAAGCCAAAGGCTCGGCCCAGAACCAGCTGACGGTGCTGGAACCAGGTGGTGGACCCCAAGGCCCACAGGAGAGGAGAGAACAGCTAGGCCGCGAGGCAGCCGCAGTTACCGAACCCCAACAGTCCTACAGGGGGAGCTGGGCCTACTGGCACTACAGAACCAGCCTTGACTACCAGTTCACGCAGCCCACATAGGAAGCTCCTAAACTGGAGGCACCCTGGAGTTGGCTAACCCGACCGCACCACGACGAGGCAAGCATAGGTGTCTCAGTGAGCTTGACACAACCCGGAAACAGCTGACGGTGCTGAAACCAGGTTTGGCACGAGGGAGTACCTGTGACAAAAACACTGCCGAGAACCAGCTGGCGGTGCTGGAACCCGGATGCGTTGCCCCAGTGTGCAAGAGCCAATGGCACGACCGAGGACTAGCTGACGGTGCTGGAACCCGGTTACTAAGCTGTAGGTGCCCGCGCTTAAAAGCACTACCAAGGACCGCCTGGCGTTGGCGGAACTCGGATACCCAGGAGGAGGCACCTAAGCCAAAGGCTCGGCCCGGAACCAGCTGACGGTGCTGGAACCAGGTGGTGGACCCCAAGGCCCACAGGAGAGGAGAGAACAGCTAGGCCGCGAGGCAGCCGCAGTTACCGAACCCCAACAGTCCTACAGGGGGAGCTGGGCCTACTGGCACTACAGAACCAGCCTTGACTACCAGTTCACGCAGCCCACATAGGAAGCTCCTAAACTGGAGGCACCCTGGAGTTGGCTAACTCGACCGCACCACGACGGGGCAAGCATAGGCGTCTCAGTGAAGTTGACACAACCCGGAAACAGCTGACGGTGCTGAAACCAGGCTTGGCACGAGGGAGTACCTGTGACAAGAACACTGCCGAGAAACAGCTGGCGGTGCTGGAACCCAGATGCGTTGCCTTGCCTATTAAAGATTGTCTTCCTAGAGCCCCAACTAGCGGTGTTGGAGCAAAGGGTAAGCAGGGGGAGATGAGTGTAGGCCGAAGCCTGCACTGGAGGCAGCTTTGTGTCTGCGTTGCGTTTGCAGGACACTTTGCCGGCTACACACTGGGGGAACAGCTGGCGTTGCTGAACCCCACTAACACAATGGCGTGTGTTTTTCTCTGTGCAGCTAGCACTTGCGGGCAAAAACTAGCGATGTTAGAGCCCGTGTTGAAGCAGGAGGAGGAGGAGAGGAGCAGAGTGTAGGCCGAAGCCTAGTTGAACCAATTTCAAAGGAAACCTTTAACCCCCCCCTCAGGTGTTACAAAGTACAAGAGACACACCTTGTGCAGTATTAATGCTGCACAAGTGAAAGGTTGCTCTATTAATTTGTCTACTTGCACACGCTGAATGAAAGACATACACAATTTACCCCATTCTACAGTCAAACTGTAGTGGATGCGTGACTTGGTTTTTTGATGAGACGCAGCACAGGTGTCCAAAATAACGCCTTGGTGCTTGGCGCAGCTTCCTGAGCGTTGTTATTTGCTGTACAGGAGTCTGCGCTCTTGTGTTATCCCTTGGCAATGCCCTGTTAGCGCTGCCCATCTTATGACATCATTTCATGTTGGCCCGTGCGGTTAACGATGGCCATAAATCCCAGACCCCCAGTGTCTTTTCATAAAGCCACACTGCGGTGCTGGGATTCGTGGCCTTGAGCAGTAAATATTTTGGCCGCTCACACACGTCCTTACACCTGCTTCAGACTGGGCGGCCTCTGCTGATCCCTTCTCGCATGCCGCGGCCATGAGGCTGCACAGTCTGAAGAAGGCGGAAGGAGATGAGTTAAGACAGGCGAAGATATGCACTGCTCGTGCCCATCAATCACACCCTCGCAGTCAAAATAATTAAGACAACGAGGAGCATTTTATTCAGGCAGGGCGGACGAACAGGCGCAAGTAGCCAACCAATGATGTCAGAAGACGGGAAGCGCTACCAAGGGGGGTGCTGCGTATCATTAGAAAGGAAAGTCACACCTCAGGGACAGTGGAATGGTCTCAAAGAGACACATTTTGTACGTGTTGAGTTCCACGTGGGCAAGGAGAAAACATCAGCCACCTTGTACAAATGCAGCAGTACTGGGGGTGGGGGCCAGGCTCCCTTCAATTTCAGTTCATGTGCCTGCGTGGCGTTTGCAGGTCACGTTGCAAGCTGCACAGCAGGGGAACAGCTGGCGGTGCTGAACCCCACTAACACATTGGCTGGTGTTTTTCTCTGTGCAGCTAGCATTTCCGGGCAAAAACTAGCGGTGTTTGAGCCCAAGGTCAGCAGGAGGAGGAGGAGAGGAGCAAAGTGTAGGCCGAAGCCTGCACTGGTGGCAGCTTTTGGTCGGTTGTGCCAGCGTGGCTTGTGCTGGACACGATGCCGGCTACACAGCGGGGGAACAGCTGGCGGTGCTGAACCCCACTAACACATTGGCTGGTGTTTTTCTCTGTGCAGCTAGCATTTCCGGGCAAAAACTAGCGTTGTTAGAGCCCAGGGTCAGCAGGAGGAGGAGAGGAGCAGAGTGTAGGCCGAAGCCTAGTTGAACCAATTTCAAAGGTTACCTTTAACCCCCCCTCAGGTGTTACAAAGTACAAGAGCCACTCCTTCTGCAGCATTAATGCTGCACAAGTAAAAGGTTGCTCTATTAATTTTTCTACTTGCACAAGCTGAATGCAACACGTAGACTATTTAGCCCATTATACTGTTAATCAGTAGTGGAGGCGTGACTTGTCTTTTTAAAGAAAAGCAGCACAGGTGTCGAAAACAACACCTTTTTGCATGGGCGCAGCTTCCTGAGCGTTGTTAGTTGCTGTACAGGAGTCTGCGCTCTTGTGATCCTTTGGCCATGCGCTGTGAGCGCTTCCTGTCTTATGACCTCATTTCATGTTGGCCGTTGCGGTTAGCGATGGACATGAATCCCAGACCCACAGTGTGTTTTTAAAAAATCACACTGCGGTGCTGGGATTCGTGCCCTGGTGCACTAAATATGTTTGCCGCTCACACATGTCCTTACACCTGCTTCAGACTGGGCGGCCTCATCTGATCCCTTATCGCCTGCCGCGGCCATAAGGACACCCAGTCTGAAGAAGGCGGAAGGAGATGAGTGAACACAGGCAAACATATCCACTGCACATGCCCATCAATCACACCCTCGCTGTCCAAAAAAATAAGACACCGTGGGGCGTTGTTTCGAGCAGGGGAGATGCACAGGCGCAGCCAGCTAACCAATGATGTCAAAAGACGGGCAGCGCTAACAAGGGTGGTGCTGCGTGTCATTACAAAGGAAAGTCACACCTCAGGGACATTGTAATGGTCTCTAATGAGACACATTTTGTACGTGTTGAGTTCCACGTGGGCAAGGAGAAAAAGTCAGCCACCTTGTACAAATGCAGCAGTACTGCTGTACAAGGTGGCTGTTATACATAGAAACACCTGTGGGTGGGGGGCAGGCTCCCTTCAATTTCAGTTCATGTGCCTGCGTGGCGTTTGCAGGTCACGTTGCAAGCTACACAGCAGGGGAACAGCTGGCGTTGCTGAACCCCACTGACACATTGACTGGTGTTTTTCTCTGTGCAGATTGCATGTCCGGGCAAAAACTAGCGGTGTTAGAGCCCAGGGTCAGCAGGAGGAGGAGGAGAGGAGCAAAGTGTAGGCCGAAGCCTGCACTGGTGGCAGCTTTTTGTCAGTTGTGCCAGCGTGGCTTGTGCTGGACACGATGCCGGCTACACAGCGGGGGAACAGCTGGCGGTGCTGAACCCCACTAACACATTGGCTGGTGTTTTTCTCTGTGCAGCTAGCATTTCCGGGCAAAAACTAGCGTTGTTAGAGCCCAGGGTCAGCAGGAGGAGGAGAAGAGCAGAGTGTAGGCCGAAGCCTAGTTGAACCAATTTCAAAGGTTACCTTTAACCCCCCCTCAGGTGTTACAAAGTACAAGAGCCACTCCTTCTGCAGCATTAATGCTGCACAAGTAAAAGGTTGCTCTATTAATTTTTCTACTTGCACAAGCTGAATGCAACACGTAGACTATTTAGCCCATTATACTGTTAATCAGTAGTGGAGGCGTGACTTGTCTTTTTAAAGAAAAGCAGCACAGGTGTCGAAAACAACACCTTTTTGCATGGGCGCAGCTTCCTGAGCGTTGTTAGTTGCTGTACAGGAGTCTGCGCTCTTGTGATCCTTTGGCCATGCGCTGTGAGCGCTTCCTGTCTTCTGACCTCATTTCATGTTGGCCGTTGCGGTTAGCGACGGAAATGAATCCCAGACCCACAGTGTGTTTTTAAAAAATCACACTGCGGTGCTGGGATTCGTGCCCTGGTGCACTAAATATGTTTGCCGCTCACACATGTCCTTACACCTGCTTCAGACTGGGCGGCCTCATCTGATCCCTTATCGCCTGCCGCGGCCATGAGGACACCCAGTCTGAAGAAGGCGGAAGGAGATGAGTGAACACAGGCAAACATATGCACTGCACATGCCCATCAATCACACCCTCGCTGTCCAAAAAAATAAGACACCGAGGGGCGTTGTTTCGAGCAGGGGAGATGCACAGGCGCAGCCAGCTAACCAATGATGTAAAAAGACGGGCAGCGCTAACAAGGGTGGTGCTGCGTGTCATTACAAAGGAAAGTCACACCTCAGGGACATTGTAATGGTCTCTAATGAGACACATTTTGTACGTGTTGAGTTCCACGTGGGCAAGGAGAAAAAGTCAGCCACCTTGTACAAATGCAGCAGTACTGCTGTACAAGGTGGCTGTTATACATAGAAACACCTGTGGGTGGGGGGCAGGCTCCCTTCAATTTCAGTTCATGTGCCTGCGTGGCGTTTGCAGGT
Organism: Ranitomeya imitator; assembly: GCF_032444005.1. NCBI lineage: Eukaryota > Metazoa > Chordata > Amphibia > Anura > Dendrobatidae > Ranitomeya > Ranitomeya imitator. The sequence goes on from NC_091282.1 coordinate 140,471,673, forward strand.
CACGTTGCAAGCTACACAGCAGGGGAACAGCTGGCGTTGCTGAACCCCACTGACACATTGACTGGTGTTTTTCTCTGTGCAGATTGCATGTCCGGGCAAAAACTAGCGGTGTTAGAGCCCAGGGTCAGCAGGAGGAGGAGGAGAGGAGCAAAGTGTAGGCCGAAGCCTGCACTGGTGGCAGCTTTTGGTCGGTTGTGCCAGCGTGGCTTGTGCTGGACACGATGCCGGCTACACAGCGGGGGAACAGCTGGCGGTGCTGAACCCCACTAACACATTGGCTGGTGTTTTTCTCTGTGCAGCTAGCAGTTCCGGGCAAAAACTAGCGGTGTTTGAGCCCAGGGTCAGCAGGAGGAGGAGGAGAGGAGCAATGTGTAGGCCGAAGCCTGCACTGGTGGCAGCTTTTGGTCAGTTGTGCCAGCGTGGCTTGTGCTGGACACGATGCTGACTACACAGCAGAGGAACAGCTGGCGGTGCTGAACCCCACTAACACATTGGCTGGTGTTTTTCTCTGTGCAGCTAGCATGTCTGGGCAGAAACTGGCGTTGTTTGAGCCCAGGGTCAGCAGGAGGAGGAGAGGAGCAAAGTGTAGGCCGAAGCCTGCACTGGTGGCAGCTTTTGTTCTGTTGTGCCAGCGTGGCTTGTGCTGGACACGTTGCCGACTACACAGCAGGGGAACAGCTGGCGTTGCTGAACCCCACTAACACATTGGCTGGTGTTTTTCTCTGTGCAGCTAGCATTTCCGGGCAAAAACTAGCGGTGTTTGAGCCCAGGGTCAGCAGGAGGAGTAGAGGAGCAGAGTGTAGGCCGAAGCCTAGTTGAACCAATTTCAAAGGTTACCTTTAACCCCCCCTCAGGTGTTGCAAGGTACAAGAGCCACACCTTGAACAGCATTAATGATGCACAAGTCAAAGGTTGCTCTATTTAATTTTGCTCCTTGCACACGCTGAATTAAACACGTACACTATTTAGCCCATTATACTGTCAAACAGTAGTGGAGGCGTGACTACTAGTCTTTTTAAGGAGACGCAGCACAGGTGTACAAATTTACACCTAGGTGCTGTGCGCAGATTCCTTACCGTTGTTATTTGCAGTACAGGAAACTGCGCTCTTGTGTTATCCCTTGGCAATACCCTGTTAGTGCAGGCCGTCTCATGACCTCATTTCATGTTGGCCGGTGCGGTTAACGATGGCCATAAATCCCAGACCCACAGTGGCTTTTCCTAAAGTCACACTGCGGTGCTGGGATTCGTGGCCTTGTGCAGTAAATATGTTCGCCGCTCACACATGTCCTTACACCTGCTTCAGACTGGGCGGCCTCAGCTGATCCCTTATCGCATGCCGCGGCCATGAGGCCGCACAGTCAGAAGAAGGCGGAAGGAGGGGAGTGAAAACAGGGGAACATATGCACTGCTCGTGCCCATCAATCACACCCTCGCAGTCAAAATATATGAGACAACGGGGGGCGTTGTGTCGGGCAGGGGGGACGCACAGGCACAGCCAGCCAACCAATGATGTCAGGAGACGGGCAGCGCTAACAATGGGGGTGCTGCGTGTCATTAAAAAGGAAAGTCACACCTCAGGGACATTGTAATGGTCTGTAATGAGACACATTTTGTACTTGTTGAGTTCCACGTGTGCAAGGAGAAAAAGTCAGCCACCTTGTACAAATGCAGCAGTACTGCTGTACAAGGTGGCTGTTATACATAGAAACACCTGGGGGGGTGGGGGGCAGGCTCCCTTCAATTTCAGTTCATGTTCCTGCGTGGCGTTTGCAGGAAACGTTGCCAGCTACACAGCAGGGGAACAGCTGGCGGTGCTGAACCCCACTAACACATTGGCTGGTGTTTTTCTCTGTGCAGCTAGCATGTCCGGGCAGAAACTGGCGTTGTTTGAGCCCAGGGTCAGCAGGAGGAGGAGAGGAGCAAAGTGTAGGCCGAAGCCTGCACTGGTGGCAGCTTTTGTTCTGTTGTGCCAGCGTGGCTTGTGCTGGACACGTTGCCGACTACACAGCAGGGGAACAGCTGGCGGTGCTGAACCCCACTAACACATTGGCTGGTGTTTTTCTCTGTGCAGCTAGCAGTTCCGGGCAAAAACTAGCGGTGTTTGAGCCCAGGGTCAGCAGGAGGAGTAGAGGAGCAGAGTGTAGGCCGAAGCCTAGTTGAACCAATTTCAAAGGTTACCTTTAACCCCCCTCAGGTGTTGCAAGGTACAAGAGCCACACCTTGTGCAGCATTAATGCTGCACAAGTAAAAGGTTGCTCTATTTGTTTTGCTCCTTGCACACGCTGACTAAAACACGTACACTATTTAGCCCATTATACTGTCAAACAGTTGTGGAGGCGTGACTTGTCTTTTTAACGAGACGCAGCACAGGTGTCAAAATTTTCACCTAGGTACTGGGCGCAGATTCCTGAGCGTTGTAATTTGCTGTACAGGAGTCTGCGCTATTGTGATCCCTTGGCCATGCGCTGTGAGCGCTTCCTGTCTTCTGACCTCATTTCATGTCGTCCGTTGCGGTTAGCGATGGACATGAATCCCAGACCCACAGTGTGTTTTCAAAAAATCACACTGCGTGGCTGGGATTCGTGGCCTTGTGCAGTAAATAGGTTTGCCGCTTACACATGTCCTTACACCTGCTCCAGACTGGGCGGCCTCAGCTGATCCCTTATCGCCTACCACGGCCAGGAGGCCGCACAGTCTGAAGAAGGCGGAAGGAGATGAGTTAAGACAGGCGAACATATGCACTGCTCGTGCCCATAAACCACACCCTCGCTGACAAAATAAATATGACAACGAGGGGCGTTGTTTCTAGCAGGGCGGATGCACAGGCGCAGCCAGCTAACCATGATGACAAAAGACGGGAAACGCTACCAAGGGGGGTGCTGCGTATCATTACAAAGGAAAGTCACACCTCAGGGACAGTGGAATGGTCTCAATGAGACACATTTTGTACGTGTTGAGTTCCACGTGGGCAAGGAGAAAAAGTCAGCCACCTTGTACAAATGCAGCAGTACTGCTGTACTAGGTGGCTGTTATACATAGAAACACCTGGGGGGTGGGGCCAGGTTCCCTTTTAATTTCAGTTCCTGTGCCTGCATGGCGTTTGCAGGTCACGTTGCCGGCTACACAGCAGGGGAACAGCTGGCGTTGCTGAACCCCACTAACACATTGGCTGGTGTTTTTCTCTGTGCAGCTAGCACTTCCGGGCAAAAACTAGCGGTGTTTGAGCCCAGGGTCAGCAGGAGGAGGAGAGGAGCAGAGTGTAGGCCGAAGCCTGCACTGGTGGCAGCTTTTGTTCTGTTGTGCCAGCGTGGCTTGTGCTGGACACGTTGCCGACTACACAGCAGGGGAACAGCTGGCGGTGCTGAACCCCACTGACACATCACCTAGTGTTTTTTCTGTGTAGACAACACTTCCAGGTGGCAACTGACAGTGTTGAAACCCAGGGAATCAAAGAGGAGCAGAGTGTAGGCCGAAGCCTGCAGTGGAGCAAGTTGAAAGGGAACCTTTAACCCCCCCCCCCCCAGGCATTTGTTGCTGAAAGAACCATCTTGTACAGCAGTAATACTGCACATGGAAAATGGTTGTTCCGAAAATTATGCTCCTTGCAAACGCTGAAGTACACACTCATATAATGTGTCCCCTCACACCGTCAAACCATCCCGGAAGTGGGACTTTCCTTTGTAATGTGACACAGCACAGCCGTCATTCCAACCCCCTTGGTGCCGGGCGCCACCTCCTCAACGTTGTTTGGTTCTGTCACGGAGCCCGCGCTGTAATGTTATCCCTTGGCCATGCACAGTTAGCGGTGCCCGTCTTCTGACATCATGTAGGTGTCAGGCTGGCAGTGCCTGTGCGTCCAAGCTGCCCGAGATCCAACCTTGCAGTGTCATCTAATGTAGTCCCACTGCGGGCCAGGGATCCATGGGCATGCGCAGTGCATATCATCGCCTCTCACTCACCTCCTTCCTGCTTCTTCAGACTGTGCGGCGTCACGGCCGTGGCATGCTATTAGGGATCAGCTGACGCCGCCTAGTCTGAAGAAGCGTGAAGAAGGGGAGTGAGAGGCTAGTATATGCACTGCGCATGGCCATGGATACCAGGCCCACTGTGGGATCACATTAGACGACACTGCGAGGTGTGATTTCGGGCAGCGTGGACGCACAGGCGCAGCCAGGACGACAACAAATGATGTCAGAGGACGGGCAGCGCAAACTGTGCATGGCCAAGGGATAACATAACAGTGCAGGGTCCATGACGGAATCAAACAACGCTAAGGAGGCAGCGCACGGTGCCAAGGGGGTAGCAATGACGGCTGTGCTGCGTCACATTACAAAGGAAAGTCCCACCTCCGGGACGGTTGGACGGTGTGAGGGGACACATTACATGAGTGTGTAGTTCAGCGTTTGCAAGGAGCATAATTTCAAGAGCGACCTTTCCCTTGTGCAGTATTAGTGCTGCACATGGTGGCTCTTTCAGTAACAAACGCCTAGGGGGGTGGGGGGGACAGGTCCCCTTACATTTTAGTTGTGCCAGCGTGGCGGTCGCATGACACGTTGCCGGATACACAGCTGGGGATCAGCTGACGTTACTGAACCCCAATAACAGAGGAGCGACTGTTGACTGTGCACACAGCACTTCCAGGCACCAACTGGCGGTGTTAGAGCCCAGGGACAGCAGGAGGAGCAGATTGGAGGTATTGCCGCACACACAGCTGGGGATCAGCTGACGTTACTGAACCCCAATAACAGAGGAGCGACTGTTGACTGTGCACACAGCACTTCCAGGCACCAACTGGCGGTGTTAGAGCCCAGGGACAGCAGGAGGAGCAGATTGGAGGTATTGCCGCACACACAGCTGGGGATCAGCTGACGTTACTGAACCCCAATAACAGAGGAGCGACTGTTGACTGTGCACACAGCACTTCCAGGCACCAACTGGCGGTGTTAGAGCCCAGGGACAGCAGGAGGAGCAGAGGAACAGAGTGTAGGCCGAAGCCTGATTGGAGCAAGTTGAAAGGAAACCTTTAACCCCCCCCCAAGACGTTTGTAGCTGAAAGAGCCATGTTGTGCAGCACTAAGGATGCAAAAGGAAAAGGTTGCTCTTTTAATTATGCTCCTTGCAAACACCGAAGTAAACACTAAAAATGTGTCCCTTTATACCGTTAAACCGTTCCGGAGGTGCGAATTTCCTTCGTAATGGGACACAGCACAGCTGTCATTCCTATCCCCTTGATGCCGTGCGCTGCCTCCTCAGCGTTGTTTTAAGCTGTCACGGAGCCTGCGCTGTTCTGTTAGCCCTTGGCCATGCCCAATTAGCGCTGCCTGTCTTCTGACATAATTTGGTGTCAGGCTGTCAGTGCCTGTGCATCCACGCTGCTCCAGATCCCACCTCGCAGTCTCATCTAACGTAATCCCACTGCGGGCCTTGGAACCATGGGCATGCACAGTGCATAACCTCGACTCTCACTCCCCTCCTTCCCTCTTCTTCAGACTGTGCGGTGTCACGGCCGTGGCATGCTAGGGATCAGCTGACGGCGCACAGTCTAAAGAAGGCGGAGGGAAATGAGCGAGAGCCCGAGGGGAAGATATGCACTGCGCATGCCCATGGATCCCAGGCCCGCAGTGTGACTCAATCAGAAGACACTGCGAGGCGGGATCTCGGGCACCGCGGCCGCACAGGCGCAGCCAGCCTGACACCAAATTATGTCAGAAGACAGGCAGCGCAAATAGGGCATGCCCAAGGGATAACAGAACAGCGCAGGCTCCGTGACAGCTTAAAACAACGCTGAGGAGGCAGCGCATGGCACCAAGGGGGTAGGAATGACGGCTGTGCTGCATCACATTACGAAGGAAAGTCCCAGCTCCGGGACGGTATAACGGTATCAGTGAACACATTTTATAAGTGTTAAGTTCTGCGTGTGCAAAGAGCTAAAAAAAAAAAGCTACCTTTTCCTTGTGCAGCATTACTGCTGCACAAGATGGCTCTTTCAGTAACAAACGACGGGGGGGGGGGGGACAGGTTCCCTTACATTTAGGTTGTTGTGCCAGCGTGGCGGTCGCAGGACACATTGCCGGCTACACAGCTGGGGATCAGCTGACGTTACTGAAACCCAATAACACTGGGTCGTATGTTTTTACTGTGCAGCCTGCACTTCTGAGCCGCAACTGGCGGTGTTGGAGCCCAGGAATAGCAGTTCAGGTGGTAGAAAGATGAACACAGCAGGAGACCTGGATGACACCCAATTACTTAATCAGGCAGAGGAGTGGCAAATTCCTGCGAGATCCAGGCCTGGTTCATTTTCAGGAAAGTAAGCCGGTCAACGTTATCGGAGGATAGTCGCATGCGACGGTCTGTTAGTACACCACCTGCGGCACTAAAGACACGTTCCGATAAGACACTAGCCGCAGGGCAAGCCAGCACCTCCAATGCATACTGGCTTAGCTCTGGCCATGTATCCAGCTTAGAGACCCAAAACTTGAACGGGGAAGAGCCGTCTGGGAGTACAGTAAGAGGGCAAGCCATGTAGTCTGTCACCATCTGACGGAACCGTTGCCTCCTGCTGACTGGAGCCGCCGGTGATGGTGTAGACATTTGGGGCGGGCACACAAAAGTGTGCCAGAGTTGTGCCATACTGGGCTTGCCTTGGGCAGAGGCACTGCTTCTGCTCCCTCTTTGGGCAGAGCCTCCCCCACTGCCTCGACGCACTGAGCTGCTTTGTAAAGCACTAGCAGCACTCCTCTCAGTTGGACAGGAGAAGATGATGGAATTCACCAGTGTGTCGTGGTACTCCCGCAATTTACGCTCCCGGGTCAACGCAGGGATGAGGTTTTGGACGTTGTCCCGGTAGCGAGGATCGAGGAGGGTGAACACCCAATAATCAGGCATGTTGAGAATGTGGTCGATGCGGCGGTCGTTTCTCAGGCACTGCAGCATGAAATCCACCATGTGCTGCAGAGTGCCAACTGGCCCAGAAACGCTGTCCCCTGCTTGAGACATGATCTCTGCCCGCTCGTCATCACCCCACCCTCGCTGTACACACTGACCACTGGACAATTGTGTCGCTCCCTCCTCTGGACGGAGCTCTTCCTCCTCCATTGACTCCTCCTCATCCTCCTCACAAATTGGCCCCTGCGTACCCCTTTGTGAGGAACCACGTGGCGCTGACTCTCCAGAAGCTGATGGAAAAGGTGACTCCTCATCCTCCACCTCTTCCACCACATCATCCCTTAACCCTTGCAAAGTTTGCTGAAGCAGGCAGATAAGGGGGACAGTCATGCTGACTAGTGCATCATCTGCACTTGCCATCCGCGTGGAATAATCAAAAGGACGCAAAACCTGGCAGACGTCCTTCATAGTGGCCCACTCTGTGGTTGTGAAGTCTGATCGGCGCTGACTGCGACTTCTTTGCGCCTGATGCAGCTGGTACTCCATAACTGCTTGCTGCTGCTCACACAACCGCTCCAACATATGTAACGTGGAATTCCACCGGGTAGGTAGGTCACATATGATGCGGTGTTCCGGAAGGCGGAATCGGCGCTGCAGAGCAGCAATGCGGGATCTGGCCAAGCTGGAACGCCGCAAGTGAGCACACTCTAGGCAGACCTTGTGCAGCAGGGCATCAAGATCCGGATAGTCCCTCAGAAAACTCTGCACAACCAAATTGAGCACATGTGCCAGACATGGGATGTGAGTGAGGTTGCCAAGGGCCAAAGCTGCCACCAGATTTCGGCCATTGTCACACACTACCATGCCTGGCTGGAGATTCGCTGGCAGTAACCACACATCGCTCTCCTGCTTTATGGCATTCCAGAGCTCCTGCGCTGTGTGGCTTCGATGCCCCAATGAAACTAGTTTCAAGACGGCCTGCTGACGTTTGGCCACGGCTGTGCTCATGTCGGTCATAGGTAAACGTTCACGGGTCCATGTGGGGGTGGACTGTGACGGATCCTGCAGAGAGGAATCAGAGGAACTGGTGTAAGAGGAGGAGTCGATGCGTACAGACTGGATTCCTGCAATCCTTGGAGTGGGCAGGACACGTCCTGCGCCACTCGCACGATCTGTACCTGGCTCAACAACATTAACCCAATGGGCAGTGAGGGAAACATATCGCCCCTGTCCATGCTGACTGGTCCACGCATCGGTGGTGAGGTGGACCTTGCTACTGACGGCGTTCAGTAGCGCATGTTTTATGTTTGCCTCAACATGCCTGTGCAGGGCAGGGACAGCCTGCCTGCTGAAGTAAAAGCGGCTGGGCACCTTGTACTGTGGGACTGCCAATGCCATCAAGTCACGGAAGCTGTCAGTCTCCACCAGCCTGAACGAGAGCATTTCCAGGGACAACAGTTTGGCAATGCCTGCATTCAGAGCCTGTGCTCGGGGGTGGTTGGCCGAGAATGCCCGCCTTTTCTCCCATGCCTGTACTACCGATGGCTGTAGAGTAGACTGGGAGTGTGAGGATGACTGGGAAGGTGGTGCTGTGGGTGGAATTACACAAGGTCTCTGGGAGGAAGCCAAACCAGCTGTGCGTGAGCTGGAGGAAGAGGCAACACGAGCTGAAGAGGTGGTAGCTGCCGCTGTTGGTTGGCCTACATCTTCAGTGTGTTTCTGTAACTCCACCGCGTGCCTGGTCCGCACATGTTTCCACATATTTGTGGTATTGAGGTTGCTGACATTTTTCCCTCTTTTTACTTTATGATGACACAGCTTGCATTTGACAAAACAAATGTCATCTGCAACTGTGTCAAAAAAGGACCAGGCACTGCAAGTCTTGGGAGCGCCCTTTTTGGCTTTGGAAAGAGACAGGCTCCTAACGGGTGCCAAAGTGGAGGCTACAGGCTCCGCAGTCTTCCCCCTCCCTCTCCCTCTTTGGCCCGTAAGAGGAAGCTCTTCCTCTGAGCTGCTCCCACCACCTTCCTGTTCCTCACGCCACGATGGGTCAAGGACCTCATCATCTCCACTACCCTCTGCCACCAACTGCTCCTCCTGGGTAGTCTCAGCAGCACAGTACGCACGAGAAAGCGGCACCTGAGTTTCATCATCAGATGCGTACTGCGCTGTGGTCACCGGAGGCACTGGCCCACCTGCCTCTTCAGAGTCAGAGAGAAAAAGGTGTTGGGCATCACTGCACACTGCCTCTTCTTCCATTTCTCCAATGCTGCTTGGCTGGCCCCCTGTTTCCAAGCCAAGAGATTCAGAGAACAGAAGTAGAGACGGCTCCTGTCCTGGGCTCTCTGACTGCCTGGCCAATTTGGCAGGTGGTGAAGAGACAGATGGCTGCTCTCCAGTGCTCTGTGCCTGAGAGGATGTGGCACTAACTGAAGTCGATGCCGAGGCGTTAGCTGCCATCCACCCGACAACGGCTTCAATTTGGTCTTCACGCAGCAGCGGTGCACGGCGCTCTCCGACAAAGCTGCGCATGAAGGACTGTTCCCTGCTGAAACTGAGTGACGACGAGTCACCGGCGCCCGCAGCAGGCACAGAATCACCACGTCCTCTCCCTGCTCCTCTCCCTGCTCCGCGCCCACGCCCACGTGCCTTACTCCCTGCCCTCTTCATCTTGGTTGACAGATAAAGATAAGCAGAAAAGTACTAAGGCCTTAGTGTGCTTATTCTTGTAATGCTCCTCCTAACAGGTGTAAGAAACACTAATGTTGTAAATTGTGGACTAAACTTTATTATTTTTCAAATGTGGCCTACACAAGTGTTAAGTTGTGTTTGGTGAACTTAACTTTTTTTTTGGTGCAGATCGGGCTACAGAGCTAGTTTAAATCACACGGAGACCGTGCAGACAGCCGTAAACGGCGCTGCAAGGCCAAAAAACCCTCCTCTAGGTTATCCTATATAGTGTTTTTCCACTATTTAGCTGGATACAAGTGGAAAGACACTAATAGGAATTTTTTTTTTCAAATTTTAAACTGGCTGCACTATTTGAAAAAAAGGAAATTGTTTTTCAAGGTATGAGGCAGTAACGCACCCTGAGCTGAATCCAACCGGCTATGGCTGCACACAGACTACAGGGCGAGCTGCGCTCAAACAGAGACCGTGCAGACAGCCGTAAACGGCGCTGCAAGGCCCCAAAAAAACCCTCTAGGTTATCCTATGTAGTGTTTTTCCACAATTGAGCTGGAGACTGGTGGAGACACTAATAGGAATTTTTTTTTTTCAAATTTTAAACAGGCTGCACTATTTCAAAAAAAGGAAAATTTTTCTCAAGGTATGAGCCAGTAACGAACCCTGAGCTGAATCCAACCGGCTATGGCTGCACACAGACTACAGGGCGAGCTGGGCTCACACGGAGACCGTGCAGACAGCCGTAAACGGCGCTGCAAGGCCAAAAAACCCTCCTCTAGGTTATCCTATATAGTGTTTTTCCACTATTTAGCTGGATACGAGTGGAAAGACACTTATAGGATTTTTTTTTGTCAAATTTTAAACAGGCTGCACTATTTGAAAAAAAAGGAAAATTTTTCGCAAGGTATGAGCCAGTAACGAACCCTGAGCTGAATCCAACCGGCTACAGCTGCACACAGACTACAGGGCGAGCTGGGCTCACACGGAGACCATGCAGACAGCCGTAAACGGCGCTGCAAGGCCAAAAAACCCTCCTCTAGGTTATCCTATATAGTGTTTTTCCACTATTTAGCTGGATACGAGTGGAAAGACACTAATAGGAATTTTTTTTTTCAAATTTTAAACAGGCTGCACTATTTGAAAAAAAGGAAAATTTTTCTCAAGGTATGAGCCAGTAACGAACCCTGAGCTGAATCCAACCGGCTATGGCTGCACACAGACTACAGGGCGAGCTGGGCTCACACGGAGACCGTGCAGACAGCCGTAAACGGCGCTGCAAGGCCCAAAAACCCCCCTCTAGGTTATCCTATGTAGTGTTTTTCCACAATAGAGCTGGAGACTGGTGGAAAAACACTAATAGGAAATTTGAGAAAAAATGTGCAGCAGGCTGCACTAAGAGCAAAAAAGAACAACTGTGTGAGGCAGTGTGAACCCCCCCTGAGCTGAATACAACCGGGTATATGGCTGCACACAGACTACAGAGTGAGCTGCACACACACACACACACAGAGACCTTGCAGAATGCTGTTAAAACAGCGCTGCAAGGCAAGAGCAAGGTGAACAGTGAAGAACACACAGCGTTTTGCTAAATTAGCCTTTGGAAAGGAAAATAAAGCAATTAGCAAGCTCAACTGGCCCTCAGTTAGAACACAGCGTCCTGTCCCTAACTGAAATCACAGCAGAGTGAGCGCAAAATGGCGGCAGCGCTTTTTTATAGTGCAGAGTGACATCATTTCAGCAGCCAATCCCAGCCTTGCCAGTACTTACATGCCCACCATGCTAAACAGGATGTGCCCACACTTTCATTCATTCCTCATTGGCTGCTGCGTTCAATTTGAATTCTGGGAACTTCCGATTCCGGTATTCGATACGCGGGAAGTATCGGAATTCAGTATCGGAATTCCGATACCGCAAATATCGGCCGATACCCGATACTTGCGGTATCGGAATGCTCAACACTATTCATAACATAACATGAAATTTGTTCCTGATGCAAGGAACCCACCTTGAGGAGGAACTCCTCAGAGACAAACTTAATAATATTTTGAGCCAACGGTGTCTTATCAATGGCAATGATATGGATAGGAGTCTCTAGCCTAACTGTCCCTAACTTTAACTTGGACACCAGAATAGAGTCAATGAAGTACATGGAAGATCCACAGTCCACAAAAGCTGAAGTAGATGCGTAACTATCTCTATAACACAGTTCCACCTCTAACAAAACTTTTTGAAATTATGAAAATGGTACCTGAAGTCTGGGTGACCTCCTCGACAATCACCTAGACTTGGAAGCTTGTTAATCGATGGACAAGAGGGGCAGTCCTTTTTCCAATGTCCCGGATCTCCACAATAAAAACATAATTTCCCATCACGTCGTCGCTTCCTCTCCTTCTCCTTTTAGTTGGTGGCACCAACCTCCATGGTCTCCGTAAATGGCATCACCTCAGACTTAGCAGGCAATACAGGAATCTCTCACTGGATAATTCCTCTTTCACGTAAACTCCGGTCCATACAAATGGCCTGGGTCATGGCCTCCTCCAGGGAACTATGTGGCGGATGGAGTGCCAGAGCATCCTTGAGATGATCCATAAGTCTAATCCTGAACTGGCATCTCAAAGCAGAGTCATCCCTTAACAGCTGATTTTGTCATGGAACCCTTAAAAGATTTTATAGTCTCAGTAAACTCCCGCTGGAGTTGGTTGTGAAAGGAAGCAAGAGCCCTATGTTCCACTGACAAATCCTGGATCTTTTGGGTCAGATTTGACATCTGACCCGCAAGAGTGTGCAGCGGATTCATAAGGAGCAGAGCAAAGAAAAAAAAAACTGACAGGGGTCAGTTATAATGTCACACCGCAGCTATGCAGGTAGATGCACGCTCCACTAGATGGCAGTAGAATGAAGGGAAGACTGCAACACTTGCCAGAGCAGACCTGCAGTGCTGCAGAGAGGCCACCACCAGGTGGCAATAGGGTAGTCAAACATGCCGCGTCAAAAACCAAGAGAGTAAGGTAGTACAAAGGGGAAAATCAACTCAGAGTCAGAGAGGCACCAGACGGTCAATACCAGATGGAAGCAGAAATACCAGGAGCAAAAGACAGAGATAGGTCTGAGACAAAGCCGAATCAAGTACCAGAGAGTCCAAACACAAAGGGAAATAACTGAGTCGGAACAGGGGAAGGGGACTAAACAGACAAATCAGGACATAACCTGAGTGAGCTACTCACGCCATAGGCAGAAGCCATAACTGACACAATCTGCAGGATGCAACGGATCTAAATAGCAAACTTGAACCCAGAATGAGGCAGAGCAAAGTTAACTCTGGACATGATCAGCCTGGGAAAAGGGCAGGCAGGACTAAAACCCGGACCAGATCATGACAAGAGCTTTTCTCATGGTGCCAGCGTTGATCTCAACAAGGTCACGGCAGTTCAGCCCGGCTGGGAATGAAGCCTCATTGACTGGAGGTAACCTCGATGACGTCACCACTGGTCACTGAGTCCTCACAGCAGCAGCTCATTCACCAAATGTTCTCAGCCTGGGTGGTGCAACTTGGCATCATCCAGGTTGAAAACTGTTTTTCCCCAGACATGGATTGTGGCATGGGAAAGAATGATGGATAGGTGAGGGATATTGTTGTTTGTTTTTTTTTTGTTATTTTTGGCTTAATACAGGAGAATGAGGTGGAATAGGTGTTTGTGAGTATAAATGTGTATACTTCAGGACAAGTTGGAAGAGTCGGGCAAAGCGCCAGAATTGGCACATCTAATAGATAGGCTTTCCTGGGCAGCTACTGGCTGCTATTTTTAGGCTAGGGGGCCAATATCCATGGCCCCTTATCAACCTCAGAATACCAGTCCCCAGCTGTCTGCTTTAGCAATGCTGGTTGTCAAAAATGTGGGGACCCACGCTGTTTTTTTTTAAATTATTCATTTAAATATTTAAAAAATACAGTGTGGAGACCACTCTATTCTTGATAACCAGCCTTGTTGAATGTGTCAGCTGAGGGTTGCAGCCCCCAGCTGTGAGTTTTGCCTGGCTGGTTATTAAAAATACAGGAGAACCCATGCCGGGTTGTTTTTTAGTTATTTATTTACAGCGCAGGAGATGGCTAATGAATACACCCATCAGCTTCTCCTGCTCTCACTGTTATCAGCAGCAGCTGGTGTCGGAGCAGTAGTCCCATCCGCTGACACAAGTGACCAGAGGTAAACTGTATTCCTCTGATCACAGCTGAGCGCTCATGTTGTCTTTTGACGGAACTGCATCTCTCTGACCGATGGCGATAATTTCATTGCCGATCAGAAGCAGTGTTTGCCGTGCTATCATGCACATGACAGTGTAACAAGCACCTGGTGTTCGGGCAGCCGAATCCAAAGAGTAAAACGGACTTCCTGATTAAGTCTGTGTTTGGTGTCTGTGCCCGAACAGTAGGTGTTTGGTACAGACGCTGAACTGTACTGTTCAGGTTCGCCCATCTCTAATGCACAACAATTCAGGTAGTAGTATATCCCCAAATTTCTTGTATATTTCCATAGGGAATCCATACAACCCTGATGATTTATTATTGTCCATTGATTCTGTTGACATTTTTAGCTCCTCTAATTGCAGGGGACTACTTAACTATTTTTGATATGCTTCAGAGATAGCTGGAAGATCAATCCCCTCCAGATAAGTCAGGATTTGCTCTCTGCTAAACTGCATTTTTGTTCAGTATAAGTCCTGATAAAATTCTCTGAAAATATGTGAGATTTGATCAGGCTGATTAACCATTGCACTTTCTTTACTTTCTAAAACTCCCATCAAGGATGTCCCTATTTGAGACATTGCGATCATAGCCAATAAATGCCCTACCTTTTCCCAATCTTCAAAGAAATATATCTGGGAAAATAATCGCTTTTCTTGGTCTTCTCCCTAATGTGTTTTGAGTATGCCTCTTGTGCCTTTTTGTAAGTCATTGGGTCCTCCTCTGTACCTGATAGGACAAATTTATTTTTCGTGAGGCTATCTCTGTCTTGCAAGAATTCCCCATATTGATAAGTTTTAGTCTAAAACTCAGGCTAGCCTTCATAGCATCCCATAGTGAGCTCTGCATCACAGAGCCATTATTTTCTATAGAATAGAAAGAAATTGAACACACTAGCACTTCCTCCTCAGCAAAACACTCAGCAGATGGAATCTAAGACAGGCAAGTGCCAATCCTGTCAATGGTTAGAGTACTAGAATATCACAATAATTGAAACTGAGATTGACGGTATATAGTTAAAAATAAGCATACAAGACTCTGCCAAAACATATAGAAAATCAATAATAGCAAATCACACTGGCGTTCACCACCAGACAAACAACCCTCAACAGCTGGGAACAAAGACAGACCACGTGCCAAATCTGTCACTGAAATAGGATTAATGATCAGATTCACAACAATCTATGCCCCACTTGAGGGTATAAACTTAAAGCCAAACCATTAACAGATAGTCTCTCACCAAAGTGACCTTATTTAACAATGGTGTGTTGCCTTTGAATATAGTTTAACCACTTTTGAGGCAATTGGTGTTGCGACTAAAAGAGATGTAGCAGAGACAACAACACAGTATTTGAGGCAACTATTAAGACAACAACGCTCACGATGTGGTTCTAGGAGAGAAACAAAAGCTGTATAGTTGCATCTGTATCTGGGCAGGTGGACTGCAAGGGGCAGAGAGCAAGCTATGCTCCTGCACTACGCAGGCAGCAGGAGACGAGAGGCTGCACAGAGCCAGGGAAGCCAAGGCCAGGGCTACGTTATGATCAAAAAGGTGATCAACGCATTTCGAAGGACAGCGTCCTTTTTCATCAGGGTTCAAAACGTGTTGGTCACCTTTTTGATCGTAACTAGTGATGAGCGAATATGAGATTTCTCGAGCACGCTCGGGTGTCCTTCGAGTATTTTTTAGTGCTTAGAGATTTAGTTTTTATCGCAACAGCTGAATGATTTACATCTGTTAGCCAGGATAAGTAAATGTTGGGATTGTCTGGCTGCTAGGGAATACCCACATGTAATCAAGCTCGCTAAGAGATGTAAATGATTCAGCTGCGGTGATGAAAACTAAATCTCCGAGTACTAAAAAATACTCAGAGGACACCCTAGCATGCTCGGGAAATCTTGAGTAACGAGTATATTCGCTCATCATTAATCGTGACGTAGCTCCGTAGTCTCTGTGATATCGAATGTGAGCAGGTACTGTCAGCCATCTTTTTCATCAGCTGGTAACCAGGGATGCCATCGGCTGGGCCTCTTGTCTCTTGCTGCCTGGGTAGTGCAGAAGCATAGCTTGATCTCTGCCCCTTGCAGTCCACCTGCCCAGACACAGATGCAACTTTATAGCTGCCTGAGAAGTGAAGGAGCACAATTCACTTTCTGCTCTCTACAGCCTTTCTGCTCAGACACAACTTTAACATTTATACGCAGTGACTCATCAGCACTAGGGTAAGTGACTGGCCACATGTGCCTAAGTTGGTTCTCTCCTAGAACTACATCGTGAGCGTTGTTGTCTCTGCTACATCTCTTAAAGTGGTAACACCGGTTGCCTTAATTATTGCCTCAAGTACTGTATTGTTGTCTTTGCTACATCTCTTGAAGTGGCACAACCAATTGCCTCAATAGTTGTTAATCTATATTCAAAGGAACCACACCATTGTTAAATAAGGTCACATTGGTGAGAGACTATGTGTATTAGGCCGGGGTCGCATCAACTCCCGTCACTGCCACTGGCACTTGGACCAGAGTGCGCAGCTGAATGTATTTCTATGCAGCCGCACGCTCTGGTCCCGAGTGCCGGCGGCATTGCTGAGACTTAATGTGAAAGACTTGTGCAAGTTTCTTGCATTGAACTCGCAAGTGTGACCCCAGGCTTAATCTGTTAATGGTTTAGTTTTAACTTTGTAACCTCACGTGCGGCATTGAATGTTGTGATCTTTAATCCTTTTTCATTAACAGATTTGGCACATGGTCTGTCTTTGATCCCAGCTGCTGAGTGTGAGTCTTGTATGCTTATTTTGAACTATATACCCTGAAGAGCGGTTTCTATTATTGTGATGTTTTATATGAAATAGTTTTCAAGAGCTGACGTGATCAAGTTTGTATCTTTAATTTGCTACCAAAAGGAATTCATGGACCACCTAGTAAGGGTAGTTTCCAGTCTGGGCAGGAGACAGAGGCTCAGCGATCCACCAGTGCTCTGAGTAAGTTTTCCACCTTTTCCACTAAAAGGAGAAAATGTTCTGTTCCCAGTGCTAAATCTAAGCATGAGAGTGTATTATGTGATTTAGACTAGCAAGGGAATTGTTGTGTTTTGGGATATTTAACGTCATATATCAGTCAAGGATAACTCTGACAGGAGCTCACAAAACTTGGTTATGGGTGTGACCTCTGTAGCTGTGTCTAATATGAATCTATCCCAATTTGGGTGTACAATATTGTTAAAATCTCTCATGCATATCACAAGGTATTGTGTCCATAAGGACGGAAGAAACGGACAGAGAGTGGACCCTCTGGGTCATGGCACTGAGTCAGATACCGCAACTGCTGGAACCAAGAAGGGCGGCTCAGAAGAGAAAGCGAGAAAATACAGACAACAGAGAAATCCAGCCAAAAGGCGAGATAGAGAAACAAGGACGGGTCAGATACGGGACCAGAAGCACGCATGGAATGCACACGATAATCAGGTGACGCTGGTAGGGTGGATACGCCTGATATACCTGATGACAAAATCTGATTGGAAAGCAGGGACTGCTGGGAAGAAGCAGAAATTGTTAATTAGAACAAGGAGTCCGCGCCCGTGCCCTAAAGCACCTGAAAGGAGCAGAGACAGACCAAGAGAATGCAGGAAGAGGAGCACCATGCTAAAGCCCCTTAGTGGCAGAAGAAGGGAACAGAGGTCCAGGAAGATGTCTGGAGTGAGGAGGAGCCAGCAGCACAGGAAGCTTGGGAACAGTGGCGGCAGTGGCCGCAATGGAGGGGATGGCAGTGAGGCGACGAGAGTGGCAAGGAGAAAGTGAAGTGACAGACATTGCAGCAGAACCCGCAGCGGGAACGGCTGCGAGCGAGGAGGCAGCGTGATACCTGGAGAGGTAAGTAGAAGCGGCAGCTGTAACACAAGGACCCCCGGTACTTTGTCAATAAGCAAAGCAATCTACTTCACAATGGTATTATTTTAGGGAGGTGAGAAATAGACTACCACAAGTAGTAATTCTTTTGCAAATATTCTACAATGAGTGCCAATGAATCTTCCCTCCCCATCCACCTTAGTGGATATCAATGCAAAAGGAATATACTTATGTACTAAGATACTGACACCCTATGAGTAATTTGAAAAGGTAGAATGAAGGCTTGACTGATCCATGAACGCTTCAAAGTCGTTATATTAATTTTTTCTGTATGAGTTTCCTGCAAGCAGACCACTGCTGGTAAATTTCCCTGTATGTATTCCATGACAGCCGTACACTTTAAGGGGTCTCTCAAACCTCTTACATTCCAAGAGATTAATTTTACTTGCTTAGCCATTAGGATCTGGCGCATAGGGGATGGACAGGATACGTATGGCAAGCGTTATCATGGCTCTGGTTCCCAAATGCAAGGCTATGGCAATAAACATTTTCCCATACAAGATTACTATATTCCATACGAGTAGCAGAACTGAGCAGGACAATATATAAACATTCAACTTAAGCATACAAACAGAACAATACAGATCCATGCATAAAAACCAGATGGTGTAACAATTATAGTGGAACACTCAGGAATCTCTTGGCTTGAGACAAATAAGCAGCAGAACCAAATATAGTGATAAGTCTGTATTATTCAAAACAAACACTGGTGCAAAGTGTGAGCAAGTTCAAAACACAGCAAATAAGGTGAAATCAGGATAAGTTCCTTGCAGCTCGGCTGCAGGCAAAGTCAATATTCACACGCACAAACGTGGGAGCAGCATGTGCACAACAGTTCAAGTGGACAGCAAACTAGGTCCTTCTTAGGAATAGTTTGTTTGCAGCTTGACCAGGGCCAGATGTAAGAGGTGGGTGGGCCGGGGCCCATTTGGGAGGGAGGCCCATTTTTCAAGGTGTTGCAATATGTAATGCAAAAACACAAAATGAAACGAACACAAGTTTATTTACAAAAATCATTTACACAGAGTAATTCAGGTAAAATCATTCATTTTTTACAATCCAGGCACTTTCCTTGATTTTCCAGCTGCAAAATCACTAACAATGTCACTAAAGTCCAATTCACGCAGTATATCTGACTCGATGCTCATGATAGCCAAATTTACAAGTCGTTCCTGCTTCATGGATGTCCTTAATCGGTTTTCAACTAATTAGAGTTTTGAGAAGGAACGCTCACCACTGCAGTTTGCTACCATCAAAATTAGATATATCCTTAGAGCTATCTCAATATTTGGAAAAGTGTCCTGCACAGCCTTTTCTATGATAAGCTTGTACATGAAAAGTTCAGTGCTGATATGTTTTGGCTCCTCGTATATATGAGGGGCTGCTGCCGGGCTATATATCAGAGGCTGTTGCTGTGCTGGCTGTATATAGAATAGAAGCTGAGGGGCTGTATAAAGTGTATACACAGCACCATACTGTAAACAGGTCCACACTATATACAGTGCCTTGCGAACGTATTCGGCCACCTGGAATTTTTCAACCTATTCCCAAATATCATGCTTCAAACATAAAGATACTAAATGTAAATTTTTGGTAAAGAATCAACAACAAGTGGAACACAATTGTGAAGTTGAATGAAATTTATTGGTTATTTTAAATTTTTGTGGAAATTCAAAAACTGAAAAGTTGGACGTGCAACATTTTTCAGATCTTTTAACTTAATACTTTGTTGCGCCACCTTTTGCTGCGATTACAGCTGCAAGTCGCTTGGGGTATGTCTCTATCAGATTTGTACATCGATAGACTGAAATTCTTGCCCATTCTTCCTTGGCTAACAGCTCGAGCTCAGTAAGGTTTGATGGAGATAGTTTGTGAACAGCAATTTTCAGCTCTTTCCACAGATTCTCGATTGGATTGAGGTCTGGACTTTGACTTGGCCATTTTAACACCTGGATACGTTTATTTGTGAACCATTCCATTGTAGATTTTGCTTTATGTTTGGGATCATTGTCGTTTTGGAAGACAAATCTCCATCCCAGTCTCAGGTCTTTTGCAGACTCCAACAGGCTTTCTTCAAGAATGGACCTATATTTAGCTCCATCCATCTTCCCATCAATTTTAACCATCTTCCTTGTCTCTGCTGAAGTAAAGCAGGCCCAAACCATGATGATGCCACCACTAGGGTTGAGCGAAACGGGTCGTTCATTTTCAAAAGTCGCCGACTTTTGGCAAAGTCGGGTTTCATGAAACCCGATCCGACCCCTGTGCGGGGTCGGCCATGCGGTACGCGACTTTCACGCCAAAGTCGCGTTTCAATGACGCGAAAAGCGCCATTTCTCAGCCAATGAAGGTAAACGCAGAGTGTGGGCAGCGTGATGACATAGGTCCTGGTCCCCACCATCTTAGAGAAGGGCATTGCAGTGATTGGCTTGCTGTCTGCGGCGTCACAGGGGCTATAAAGGGGCGTTCCCGCCGACCGCCATGTTACTGCTGCTGATCTGAGCTTAGGGAGAGGTTGCTGCCGCTTCGTCAGAAGCAGGGATAGCGTTAGGTAGGGTCCATTAACCACCAAACCGCTTTTGCTGTAGCGATTTCCACTGCCCAACACCACCTTCGGTGTGCAGGGACAGTGGAAGCTACATTTTTTTTTTTTTTTCCCCTCAGCGCTGTAGCTCATTGGGCTGCCCTAGAAGGCTCCCTGATAGCTGCATTGCTGTGTGTACGCCGCTGTGCAAACCAACTGCTTTTTTCAAAGCACAAATCCTCTTGTTCCTTCCTTTCTGCACAGCTATCTTGTTTGTTTGTCCACACTTTTTATTTAATTTGTGCATCAGTCCACTCCTTATTGCTGCCTGCCATACCTGGCTGAGATTACTGCAGGGAGATAGTAATTGAAGGACAGTTCCTTTTATTTATTTTTTTTGTGGGAGATTAAGATTGACATTTCTGCTAGAGTGCCATCCCTGTGTGTGCCATCTCTCACTCAGTGGGCCATAGAAAGCCTATTTATTTTTTTGCTTGATTTGGGTTATAAAATCTACCTGAAAAAAATCACTACATCAATCAGTGGGAGAAAAATATTGGCCTCAGGGCTTGTGTGCCACTCTTGACTCCTGTGTGTGCCATCTCTCAGTCAGTGGGCCATAGAAAGCCTATTTATTTTTTTGCTTGATTTTGGTTCTAAAATCTACCTGAAAAAATCACTACATCAATCAGTGGGAGAAAAATATTGGCCTCAGGGCTTGTGTGCCACTCCTGACTCCTGTGTGCATCATCACTCACTCAGTGGGCCATAGAAAGCCCATTTTTTTTTTTTTTGCTTTATTTGGGTTCTAAATTCTACCTGAAAAAATCAATAAATCAATCAGTGGGAGATTAATATTGGCCTTTGGGCTTGTGTGCCAGTCCTAAGCGTGCCATCTCTCTCTCTCAGATAGTGGGCCATAGAAAGCCTATTTATTATTTTTTTTATTGGGTTTATAAATTTTCCCTGGAACCAAAAAAAAAAAAGTGGGAGATTAATATTGGCCTCTGGGCTTGTGTGCCAGTCCTGAGCGTGCCATCTCTCTCACAAATAGTGGGCCATAAAAAGCCTATTTATTTTTTTGCTTGATTTGGGTTCTAAAATGTACCTGAAAAAATCACTACATCAATCAGTGGGAGAAAAATATTGGCCTCAGGGCTTGTGTGCCACTCCTGACTCCTGTGTGCATCATCACTCACTCAGTGGGCCATAGAAAGCCCATTTTTTTTTTTTTTTGCTTTATTTGGGTTGTAAATTCTACCTGAAAAAATCAATAAATCAATCAGTGGGAGATTAATATTGGCCTTTGGGCTTGTGTGCCAGTCCTAAGCGTGCCATCTCTCTCTCTCAGATAGTGGGCCATAGAAAGCCTATTTATTATTTTTTTTATTGGGTTTATAAATTTTCCCTGGAAAAAAAAAAAAAAAGTGGGAGATTAATATTGGCCTCTGGGCTTGTGTGCCAGTCCTGAGCGTGCCATCTCTCTCACAAATAGTGGGCCATAGACAGCCTATTTATTTATTTTTTTTTTGTTTTATAAATTTTCCCTGAAAAAAAAAGGGAGATTAATATTGGCCTTTGGGCTTGTGTGCCAGTCCTAAGCGTGCCATCTCTCTCTCTCTCTCAGATAGTGGGCCATAGAAAGCCTATTTATTATTTTTTTTATTGGGTTTATAAATTTTCCCTGGAACAAAAAAAAAAAGTGGGAGATAAATATTGGCCTCTGGGCTTGTGTGCCACTCCTGACTCCTGTGTGCGTCATCTCTCACTCAGTGGGCCATAGAAAGCCTTTTTTTGTTTTATTTGTTTTCTAAATTCTCCCTGAAAAAATCATTTTATTCTATTATTTTTTTTTCCTAAAGTCTCCCTGAAAAAAAAAAAAAAACAAATCAGTGGGAGATTAATATTGCCCTTTCTGCTTGTGTGCCAGTCTTGACTCCTGGGTGTGCCATCTCTCTCTCTCTCTCCAATTGTGGGCCATAGAAAGCATATTATTTTTTTAGCTTGATTTGGGTTCCAAAATCTACCTGAAAAAATCACTACATCAATCAGTGGGAGATAAATATTGGCCTCTGGGCTTGTGTGCCACTCTTGACTCCTGTGTGCGTCATCTCTCACTCAGTGGGCCATAGAAAGCCTTTTTTTGTTTTATTTGTTTTCTAAATTCTCCCTGAAAAAATCATTTTATTTTATTTGGTTTCTAAATTCTTCCTGAAAAAATCATTTTATTCTATTATTTTTTTTTCCTAAAGTCTCCCTGAAAAAAACAAAAAAAAACAAATCAGTGGGAGATTAATATTGCCCTTTCTGCTTGTGTGCCAGTCTTGACTCCTGGGTGTGCCATCTCTCTCTCTCTCTCCAATTGTGGGCCATAGAAAGCCTATTATTTTTTTAGCTTGATTTGGGTTCCAAAATCTACCTGAAATAATCACTACATCAATCAGTGGGAGATAAATATTGGCCTCTGGGCTTGTGTGCCACTCCTGACTCCTGTGTGCGTCATCTCTCACTCAGTGGGCCATAGAAAGCCTTTTTTTGTTTTATTTGTTTTCTAAATTCTCCCTGAAAAAATCATTTTATTTTATTTGGTTTCTAAATTCTTCCTGAAAAAATCATTTTATTCTATTATTTTTTTTCCTAAAGTCTCCCTGAAAAAAAAAAAAAAAACAAATCAGTGGGAGATTAATATTGCCCTTTCTGCTTGTGTGCCAGTCTTGACTCCTGGGTGTGCCATCTCTCTCTCTCTCTCCAATTGTGGGCCATAGAAAGCCTATTATTTTTTTAGCTTGATTTGGGTTCCAAAATCTACCTGAAAAAATCACTACATCAATCAGTGGGAGATAAATATTGGCCTCTGGGCTTGTGTGCCACTCCTGACTCCTGTGTGCGTCATCTCTCACTCAGTGGACCATAGAAAGCCTTTTTTTGTTTTATTTGTTTTCTAAATTCTCCCTGAAAAAATCATTTTATTTTATTTGGTTTCTAAATTCTTCCTGAAAAAATCATTTTATTCTATTATTTTTTTTCCTAAAGTCTCCCTGAAAAAAAAACAAAAACAAATCAGTGGGAGATTAATATTGCCCTTTCTGCTTGTGTGCCAGTCTTGACTCCTGGGTGTGCCATCTCTCTCTCTCTCTCTCCAATTGTGGGCCATAGAAAGCCTATTATTTTTTTAGCTTGATTTGGGTTCCAAAATCTACCTGAAAAAATCACTACATCAATCAGTGGGAGATAAATATTGGCCTCTGGGCTTGTGTGCCACTCCTGACTCCTGTGTGCGTCATCTCTCACTCAGTGGGCCATAGAAAGCCTTTTTTTGTTTTATTTGTTTTCTAAATTCTCCCTGAAAAAATCATTTTATTTTATTTGGTTTCTAAATTCTTCCTGAAAAAATCATTTTATTCTATTATTTTTTTTCCTAAAGTCTCCCTGAAAAATAAAACAAATCAGTGGGAGATTAATATTGCCCTTTCTGCTTGTGTGCCAGTCTTGACTCCTGGGTGTGCCATCTCTCTCTCTCTCCAATTGTGGGCCATAGAAAACCTATTATTTTTTTAGCTTGATTTGGGTTCCAAAATCTACCTGAAAAAATCACTACATCAATCAGTGGGAGATAAATATTGGCCTCTGGGCTTGTGTGCCACTCCTGACTCCTGTGTGCGTCATCTCTCACTCAGTGGGCCATAGAAAGCCTTTTTTTGTTTTATTTGTTTTCTAAATTCTCCCTGAAAAAATCATTTTATTTTATTTGGTTTCTAAATTCTTCCTGAAAAAATCATTTTATTCTATTATTTTTTTTTCCTAAAGTCTCCCTGAAAAAAAAAAAAAAATCAAATCAGTGGGAGATTAATATTTACATTTGTGCTTCAGTGACAGTCCTGCGTGTGTGGCATCTCTCTCATTTGTTGCCACCAACAACAGAGTGTGTAACATTGTGCCTGATTTTCGTTGTGGTTTCACTCACCTGTAAAGGGGTAGCTAAATCATACTGAAGTTATAGCTCACCGTGTAATTTGTGTGACAGCAACAAATACCGTTAGTTTGTTTACGTTTTTAAAACAATGAGGAAGTCTGGTGGAAGAGGTCGTGGCCGGGGGCGTTCATTGTCAGCTGGTAATGAGGGTAGTGGTAGTGGTGGAGCATCAGCTTGTCGTGGGAAAAAAAATATTGCACCTAAGTCTGGAGCTGTGGAGCCAGGTTCGTCGTCTGGCTACACAAGGCCTCGAACGCTCCCTTTTCTGGGAGTAGGAAAACCGCTTTTAAAGCCGGAGCAGCAAGAGCAAGTTTTGGCTTATCTTGCTGACTCAGCCTCTAGCTCTTTTGCCTCCTCTCGTGAAACTGGTAAATGTCAAAGCAGCGTGTTGTTAGTGGATGTTCACGGTCAGGGACAAGTCGCTTCCTTGTCCTCTTCAGCAAAAACAACAACAGAGAAGAATGCAGGAGGCGACACAACGGGTTACTCCATGGAGCTCTTTACACATACCGTCCCTGGCTTAGAAAGTGAAGCAGTTAACAGTCCATGCCCATTACAAGTTGAATCTGACATGGAGTGCACTGATGCACAGCCACAGCCAGACTACTATGCTGGTCCTTTGACTCAGACCACAACATTGCCCTCGCAGGGTAATGATCAAGAATCAGACCCTGATGAGACTATGTTGCCCCATCACGAACGCTATACCACCGACCGACACGGTGACACAGACGAAGTTGCACACGAGCTACAAGAAGAGGTAATAGATGACCCAGTTCTTGACCCCGATTGGCAGCCATTGGGGGAACAGGGTGCAGGCGGCAGCAGTTCTGAAGCGGAGGAGGAGGGGCCGCAGCAGGCATCAACATCGCAACAGGTTCCATCTGCCGGGCCCGTATCTTGCCCAAAACGCGTGGCAAAGCCAAAACCTGTTGGAGGACAGCGTGGCCATCCGGTTAAAGCTCAGTCTGCAATGCCTGAAAAGGTATCCGATGCTAGAAAGAGTGCAGTCTGGCATTTTTTTAAACAACATCCAATTGATCAGCGCAAAGTCATCTGTCAAAAATGTTCAACTACCTTAAGCAGAGGACAGAATCTGAAAAGTCTCAATACAAGTTGCATGCATAGACATTTAACCACCATGCATTTGCAAGCCTGGACTAACTACCAAACGTCCCTTAAGGTTGTAGCACCCTCGGCCAATGAAGCTAGTCAGCAACGCAACATCCCTTCCGGCAGTGTAGGGCCACCATTTTCCGCACCACCTGCAGTATCTGTGCAGGTTTCTTTGCCAGGCCAAAGCAGTCAGGGTCAGGGAATCACCAGTTTCGTAGTAGGAAACACTGCATCTAGGGCACCGGCGGCAACAATACCATCTCCCACCGTCTCTCAGTCTGCCATGTCCACCGGCACCCCCGCTAGTTCCACGATCTCCAGCTCTCCAGTCCAGCTCACCCTACATGAGACTATGGTTAGAAAAAGGAAGTACTTAGCCTCGCATCCGCGTACACAGGGTTTGAACGCACACATAGCTAGACTAATCTCGTTAGAGATAATGCCCTACTGGTTAGTTGAAAGCGAAGCTTTCAAAGCCCTGATGGACTACGCTGTACTACGCTATGAGCTACCCAGTCGACACTTTTTTTCCAGAAAAGCCATCCCAGCCCTCCACCAGCATGTTAAAGAGCGCATCGTCCATGCACTCAGGCAATCTGTGAGCACAAAGGTGCACCTGACAACAGATGCATGGACCAGTAGGCATGGCCAGGGACGTTACGTGTCCATCACGGCACACTGGGTAAATGTGGTGGATGCAGGGTCCACAGGGGACAGCAAGTTTGGGACAGTTCTGCCTAGCCCACGGTCTAGGAAACAGTTGGCTGTAGCCGTTCGCACTCCCTCCTCCTCCACTTCGTCCTCCTGCAGAAGCGAGAGCTCGTCCACAGACCGCAGTCGCACAACCACTCCATCCGCAGCTGCCACTGTTGCACACCAGGTCTCCCATTATGGGGCAGCTACTGGCAAACGTCAGCAGGCTGTATTGGCTATGAAGTGTTTGGACGACAACAGACACACCGCGGAAGTTCTGTCCGAGTTCTTGCAGAAAGAAACGCAGTCGTGGCTGGGCACTGTAGATCTTGAGGCAGGCAAGGTAGTGAGTGATAACGGAAGGAATTTCATGGCTGCCATCTCCCTTTCCCAACTGAAACACATTCCTTGCCTGGCTCACACCTTAAACCTGGTGGTGCAGTGCTTCCTGAAAAGTTATCCGGGGTTATCCGACCTGCTCCTCAAAGTGCGTGGACTTTGCTCACATATCCGCCGTTCGCCCGTACACTCCAGCCGTATGCAGACCTATCAGCGTTCTTTGAACCTTCCCCAGCATCGCCTAATCATAGACGTTGCAACAAGGTGGAACTCAACACTGCACATGCTTCAGAGACTGTGCGAACAGAGGCGGGCTGTTATGTTTTTGTGGGAGGATACACATACACGGGCAGGCAGTAGGATGTCAGACATGGAGTTGTCAGGTGTGCAGTGGTCGAAGATTCAAGACATGTGTCAAGTCCTTCAGTGTTTTGAGGAATGCACACGGCTGGTTAGTGCAGACAACGCCATAATAAGCATGAGCATCCCCCTAATGCGTCTGCTGATGCAAAGTTTGACGCACATAAAGGATCAGGCGTCTGCAGCTGAGGAAGAGGAAAGCCTTGATGACAGTCAGCCATTGTCTGGCCAGGGCAGTGTACAGGACGAGTTAGCGGGCGAAGAGGAGGAGGAGGACGAGGAGGATGATGGGGATGATTATATTTTTAATGAGGAAGCTTTTCCGGGGCCACTGGAAATTGGTGGCGCGGCAAGGCCGGGTTCTGGTTTTTGGAGGGACACAAGTGACGTGGATTTGCCTGAAATTGCCCCTCAACCAAGCACAACCGCAGATTTGAGAACTGGAACTTTGGCCCACATGGCGGATTATGCCTTACGCATCCTCAAAAGGGACACACGCATAACTAAAATGATGAACGATGACGATTACTGGTTGGCCTGCCTCCTTGATCCTCGCTATAAAGGCAAATTGCAAAATATAATGCCACATGAGAACTTGGAACTAATATTAGCAACCAAACAATCAACTCTTGTTGACCGTTTGCTTCTGGCATTCCCTGCACACAGCGCCCGTGATCGTTCTCACACAAGCTGCAGGGGCCAGCAGACCAGAGGAGTTAGAGGGGCAGAAATCAGAAGTGGCGTTGGCCAGAGGGGTTTTCTGACCAGGTTGTGGAGTGATTTTGCTATGACCGCAGACAGGACAGCTACTGCAGCATCAATTCAAAGTGACAGGAGACAACATTTGTCCAGTATGGTTACAAACTATTTTTCATCCCTTATCGATGTTCTCCCTCAACCGTCATTCCCATTTGATTACTGGGCATCAAAATTAGACACCTGGCCAGAATAGGCAGAATATGCATTGCAGGAGCTTGCTTGCCCGGCAGCTAGTGTCCTATCAGAAAGAGTATTCAGTGCTGCAGGTTCAATACTAACAGAAAAAAGGACTCATCTGGCTACCCAAAATGTAGATGATCTAACCTTCATTAAAATGAACCACAACTGGATTTCGAAATCTTTTGCCCCACCTTGCCCGGCTGACACCTAGCTTTCCTATGAAAAGGTCTTGCCTGTGGACTATTCTGAATGCCTTTTCCAATCTCGTAATTTTCTGCACCTGATTGTCCAGCATACGACATGTTTACACCTCACTAAATGGCCAAACTCCCCACACGGGGCCGTGGTATCGACACTTGGCGACAGCACCCGTGAGAGTGCAGTTTGTCTGAAGAGGTGGGTGAGCCCGCTTTTGGTCGACGGCACTGCCACTGGGTCCCTCCTAGTACAATAAAGTGTCTCTGGCGGTGGTGGTGCGCACCCAACGTCAGACACACCGTTGTAATATGAGGGGCCCTGGGCCTGTACCGCCGGCCACAAGACAGTTCCCCCCCCCCAGCTCAAACAGTGCTCTACCACTTGCAAAATTATCTCACAGCTCCACCAATGTTTAGTCTATGCGCTGACATCCTTCAATGCCTGCCACTGACAATACCATTGTATTGACATTTTTGTTATGTTAGGCCTTCGAAGCCTGTCTGCGGTCACTCCTTCCACTATGCCTCCACTGACCACACCACTGCTGCCCGTGTACCCCTGGAACCAATTTAAAATTGCCTACAGTGTTGTGAATTCTGTGGCTGAATTCACTTCTGTGGTCACAAGTGGTATTGCAGTCTCTGGGCTTTCTCCCTCAGGTGTTTTGGTGAGCTCGTTGGCTGCCTTGCTATTTAGCTCCACCTGAGTCTGTCTTCCTTGCTCCTTGTCAATGTTCCAGTGTTGGATCTGAGCTACTGCATCTTTCCTTGGGCCTGCTGCTCTGCTAGATAAGTGCTTCTAGTTTGTTTTCTGTTTTTTCTGTCCAGCTTGCTATTAACTTTTGCTGGAAGCTCTGAGAAGCAAAGGGGTGCACCGCCGTGCTGTTAGTTCGGCACGGTGGGTCTTTTTGCCCCTTTGCGTGGTTTTCGTTTTAGGGTTTTTGGTAGACTGCATAGTTCTCTTTGCTATCCTCGCTCTGTCTAGAATATCGGGCCTCACTTTGCTGAATCTATTTCATTCCTACGTTTGTCTTTTCATCTTGCTAACAGTCATTATATGTGGGGGGCTGCCTATTCCTTTGGGGTATTTCTCTGAGGTAAGTCAGGCTTGTATTTCTATCTTCAGGCTAGTCAGCTCCTCAGGCAGTGTCGAGTTGCATAGGTAGTGATAGGCGCAATCCACTGCTGCTTATAGTTGTGTGAGGATAGATCAGGTACTGCAGTCTACAGAGATTCCACGTCTCAGAGCTCGTCCTATTGTTTTTGGTTATTGCCAGATCTCTGTATGTGCGCTGATTACTGCACGCTGTGTTGCCTGATTGCCAGCCATAACAGTACAAGGAGCCACACCAATGATTCCCAATAGAGGGAAAAAAGAAATCCTGACAGCATTTTTTTTTCTTAGCTCTGTCTTCAGTCTTTTTTTTCCCCTAGACATTAGAGTGCTTCAGGACACAGCTGTGGACATGGATATTCAGGCTCTGTGCTCCTCAATGGATAATCTCGTTGTAAATGTACAAAAGATTCAAGATACTATTGATCAGAAATCGATGCTAGAACCAAGAATTCCGATTCCTGATTTGTTTTTTGGTGACAGAACTAAATTCCTGAGCTTCAGAAATAATTGTAAGCTATTTTTGGCCTTGAAACCTCATTCTTCTGGTAATCCTATTCAACAGGTTTTGATTATTATTTCTTTTTTGCGCGGCGACCCACAGGACTGGGCGTTTTCTCTTGGATCAGGAGATTCTGCATTGAGTAATGTTGATGCATTTTTCCAGGCGCTGGGATTGCTTTACGATGAGCCTAATTCAGTGGATCAGGCTGAGAAAAATCTGCTGGCTTTATGCCAGGGTCAGGATGATGTAGAAGTATATTGTCAGAAATTTAGGAAGTGGTCAGTACTCACTCTGTGGAATGAATCTGCACTAGCGGCTTTGTTCAGAAAGGGTCTCTCTGAAGCTCTTAAGGATGTAATGGTGGGATTTCCTATGCCTGCTGGTTTGAATGAGTCTATGTCCTTGGCCATTCAGATCGGTCGTCGCTTGCGCGAGCGTAAATCTGTGCACCATCTGGCGGTATTGTCTGAGAGTAAACCTGAGCCTATGCAGTGCGACAGGACTATGACTAAAGTAGAACGGCAAGAACACAGACGTCTGAACAGACTGTGTTTCTATTGTGGTGATTCTACTCATGCTATTTCTAATTGTCCTAAACGCACTAGGCGGTTCGATAGCTCTGCCGTTATTGGTACTGTACAGTCCAAATTCCTTTTGTCCATTACCTTAATGTGCTCTTTGTCATCGTATTCTGTCATGGCGTTTGTGGATTCAGGCGCTGCCCTGAATCTGATGGATTTGGATTATGCTAAACGTTGTGGATTTTTCTTGGAGCCTTTGCGGTGTCCTATTCCGTTGAGAGGAATTGATGCTACACCTTTGGCCAAGAATAAGCCTCAGTACTGGGCCCAGTTGACCATGTGCATTGCTCCTGCACATCGGGAAGTGATTCGCTTTCTGGTACTGCATAATTTGCATGATGTGGTCGTGTTGGGGTTGCCATGGCTACAAACCCAAATCCAGTATTGGATTGGAACTCTATGTCGGTAACCAGCTGGGGTTGTCAGGGAGTACATGGTGATGTTCCATTTTTGTCTATTTCGTCATCCATTCCTTCTGACATCCCAGAGTTCTTGTCGGACTTTCAGGATGTATTTGAAGAGTCCAAGTCTGATGCCCTACCTCCGCATAGGAATTGTGATTGTGCTATCGATTTGATTCCTGGTAGTAAATTCCCTAAGGGTCGTTTATTTAATTTGTCCGTACCTGAACACACCGCTATGCGCAGTTATGTGAAGGAGTCCCTGGAGAAGGGACATATTCGCCCATCGTCGTCACCATTGGGAGCAGGGTTCTTTTTTGTAGCCAAGAAGGATGGTTCGCTAAGACCGTGTATTGATTACCGCCTTCTTAATAAGATCACTGTTAAGTTTCAGTATCCCTTGCCATTGATTTCTGACTTGTTTGCTCGGATTAAGGGGGCTAGTTGGTTTACTAAGATTGATCTTCGTGGTGCGTATAATCTGGTGAGAATCAGGCAGGGAGATGAATGGAAAACGGCATTTAATACGCCCGAGGGTCATTTTGAGTATCTGGTGATGCCATTCGGACTTGCCAATGCTCCATCTGTTTTTCAGTCTTTTATGCATGACATTTTCCGTGAGTATCTGGATAAATTCTTGATTGTTTACTTGGATGACATTTTGATCTTCTCAGATGATTGGGAGTCTCATGTGAAGCAAGTCAGAATGGTTTTCCAGGTACTGCGTGCTAATTCCTTGTTCGTGAAGGGATCAAAGTGTCTCTTCGGTGTGCAGAAAGTTTCATTTTTGGGGTTCATCTTTTCCCCTTCTACTATCGAGATGGATCCGGTTAAGGTTCAGGCCATCCAGGATTGGACTCAGCCGACATCTCTAAAAAGTCTGCAGAAATTCCTGGGCTTTGCTAATTTTTATCGTCGCTTCATCTGTAATTTTTCTAGCATTGCCAGACCATTGACCGATTTGACCAAGAAGGGTGCTGATTTGGTTAATTGGTCTTCTGCTGCCGTGGAAGCTTTTCAGGAGTTGAAGCGTCGTTTTTGTTCTGCCCCTGTGTTGTGTCAGCCAGATGTTTCTCTTCCGTTCCAGGTCGAGGTTGATGCTTCTGAGATTGGTGCAGGGGCGGTTTTGTCACAGAGAGGTTCTGGTTGCTCAGTGTTCAAACCATGTGCTTTCTTTTCCAGGAAATTTTCTGCTGCTGAGCGTAATTATGATGTGGGCAACCGAGAGTTGCTGGCCATGAAGTGGGCATTCGAGGAGTGGCGTCATTGGCTTGAGGGTGCTAAGCATCGCGTGGTGGTTTTGACTGATCATAAGAACCTTACTTATCTTGAGTCTGCCAAGCGCTTGAATCCTAGACAGGCCCGTTGGTCTTTATTTTTTGCTCGTTTTGATTTTGTGATTTCATACCTTCCGGGCTCTAAAAATGTGAAGGCGGATGCTCTGTCTAGGAGTTTTGTGCCCGACTCTCCGGGGTTATCTGAGCCGGCGAGTATCCTCAAGGAAGGAGTCATTGTGTCTGCCATCTCCCCTGATTTGCGGAGAGTGTTGCAGAAATTTCAGGCTAATAAACCTGATCGTTGTCCGGCCGAGAAACTGTTCGTCCCTGATAGGTGGACTAGTAAAGTTATCTCTGAACTTCATTGTTCGGTGCTGGCCGGTCATCCAGGAATCTTTGGTACCAGGGAGTTGGTTGCTAGATCCTTCTGGTGGCCATCTCTGTCGCGGGATGTGCGTGCTTTTGTGCAGTCCTGTGGAATTTGTGCTAGGGCTAAGCCCTGCTGTTCACGTGCCAGTGGGTTGCTTTTGCCCTTGCCGGTCCCGAAGAGGCCTTGGACACATATTTCGATGGATTTCATTTCTGACCTTCCCGTTTCTCAAAAAATGTCGGTCATTTGGGTGGTCTGTGATCGCTTTTCTAAAATGGTCCATCTGGTGCCTTTGGTTAAATTGCCTTCCTCCTCTGATTTGGTGCCTTTGTTCTTCCAGCATGTGGTTCGTTTACATGGCATTCCTGAGAATATTGTTTCTGACAGAGGTTCCCAGTTTGTCTCGAGGTTCTGGCGAGCCTTTTGTGGTAGGATGGGCATTGACCTATCTTTCTCCTCGGCCTTCCATCCTCAGACTAATGGCCAGACCGAACGAACTAATCAGACCTTGGAAACATATCTGAGATGTTTTGTTTCCGCTGACCAGGATGATTGGGTGTCATTTTTGCCGTTGGCTGAGTTCGCCCTTAATAATCGGGCCAGCTCGGCTACCTTGGTCTCTCCATTTTTCTGCAATTCTGGGTTCCATCCTCGTTTCTCTTCAGGACAGGTTGAGTCTTCGGACTGTCCTGGTGTGGATTCTGTGGTGGACAGGTTGCAGCAGATCTGGACTCAGGTAGTGGACAATTTGACCTTGTCCCAGGAGAAGGCTCAGCTTTTCGCTAATCGCAGACGCCGTGTGGGAGCCCGATTTCGTGTTGGGGATCTGGTTTGGTTATCTTCTCGTCATATTCCTATGAAGGTTTCCTCTCCTAAATTTAAACCTCGTTTTATTGGTCCGTATAGGATTTCTGAGATTCTCAATCCGGTGTCTTTTCGTCTGATCCTCCCAGACTCCTTTTCCATACATAATGTATTCCATAGGTCGTTGTTGAGGAGATACGTGGCACCTATGGTTCCATCTGTGGAGCCTCCTGCCCCTGTTTTGGTGGAGGGGGAATTGGAGTATATTGTGGAGAAGATTTTGGATTCTCGTGTCTCTAGACGGAAACTCCAGTATCTGGTCAAATGGAAGGGTTATGCTCAGGAAGATAATTCCTGGGTTTTTGCCTCTGATGTCCATGCCCCAGATCTTGTTCGTGCCTTTCATGTGGCTCATCCTGGTCGGCCTGGGGGTTCTGGTGAGGGTTCGGTGACCCCTCCTCAAGGGGGGGGTACTGTTGTGAATTCTGTGGCTGAATTCACTTCTGTGGTCACAAGTGGTATTGCAGTCTCTGGGCTTCCTCCCTCAGGTGTTTTGGTGAGCTCGTTGGCTGCCTTGCTATTTAGCTCCACCTGAGTCTGTCTTCCTTGCTCCTTGTCAATGTTCCAGTGTTGGATCTGAGCTACTGCATCTTTCCTTGGGCCTGCTGCTCTGCTAGATAAGTGCTTCTAGTTTGTTTTCTGTTTTTTCTGTCCAGCTTGCTATTAACTTTTGCTGGAAGCTCTGAGAAGCAAAGGGGTGCACCGCCGTGCTGTTAGTTCGGCACGGTGGGTCTTTTTGCCCCTTTGCGTGGTTTTCGTTTTAGGGTTTTTGGTAGACTGCATAGTTCTCTTTGCTATCCTCGCTCTGTCTAGAATATCGGGCCTCACTTTGCTGAATCTATTTCATTCCTACGTTTGTCTTTTCATCTTGCTAACAGTCATTATATGTGGGGGGCTGCCTATTCCTTTGGGGTATTTCTCTGAGGTAAGTCAGGCTTGTATTTCTATCTTCAGGCTAGTCAGCTCCTCAGGCAGTGTCGAGTTGCATAGGTAGTGATAGGCGCAATCCACTGCTGCTTATAGTTGTGTGAGGATAGATCAGGTACTGCAGTCTACAGAGATTCCACGTCTCGGAGCTCGTCCTATTGTTTTTGGTTATTGCCAGATCTCTGTATGTGCGCTGATTACTGCACGCTGTGTTGCCTGATTGCCAGCCATAACACTACAGCCAGCCCAATTTTTTTATTTTAGGCCTTCGATGCCTGTCTGCGGTCCATTCTTTCTACTACTACTACACTGACCAGGCCACTGCTGCCGGTGTACCCCGGAACCAATTTAAAATTGCCTACAGCCATGTGTTATTATTTTAGGCCTTCGATGCCTGTCTGTGGTCACTCCTTCCACTAGGCCTCCACTGACCACACCACTGCTGCCCGTGTACCCCTGGAACCAATTTAAAATTGCCTACAGCCAGCCCAATTTTTTTACTTTAGGCCTTCGATGCCTGTCTGCGGTCACTCCTTCCACTAGGCCTCCACTGACCACACCACTGCTGCCCGTGTACCCCTGGAACCAATTTAAAATTGCCTACAGCCATGTGTTATTATTTTAGGCCTTCGATGCCTGTCTGCGGTCACTCCTTCCACTAGGCCTCCACTGACCACACCACTGCTGCCCGTGTACCCCTGGAACCAACATCAGAAAATATAAAAATAAGTATTTTGCTTATAAAAAAGAAAATACTGGAGAGATATCAAATGCAGACATTTTAACATTAAAAACAAACACATACAACAAAAATCTGGTACAGTACTAAAAATGGCCACCAGCTACAATAACTTTCTCCTGCAAGTAGTTAACTGAAAGTTTTTTTCAATTTAAAACACAGATATGGCATCCACCGAGTGTTGTCCTGTCGCGTCTTCTTTATATTATTGCCAAGAAGATGCAAAACAATGAAAATAATAAAATCATTATTTACCAAAAAAATAGAGTAAGTCAAAACCACATTGCAAATAAACATTCATTACAAATAAAGAAGCAGGGCGCGTCCGAGGGTGAGTATATACCTAATAAGAATATAATCACCCTCGGACGCGCCCTGCTTCTTTCCGACAGCCTTCCTTCCTAAGAATCAGCCCTTCCGTGGTGTAGAGAAAGGGTTTGTTACACTCCAAGGTGTTCCCCAGGTTGCCTTTCCTGAGCTTCGATCTTCATTCTCTCGTTTAGTAGTTGTCGGAAAGTAGGCTGCATTAGGCCTACAAATTGGGTATGGGGTGGAGAGAGATGGTGTGTTACACTCCAAGGTGTTCCCCAGGTTTCCTTGCCATTGCTTCGGTCTTCCGACTCTCGTTTAGTAGTTGTAGAAAACTACACTGCATTAGGTCTACAAAATGGGTATCGGGTGGAGAGAGATGGTGTGTTACACTCCAAGGTGTTCCCCAGGTTGCCTTTCCTGAGCTTCGATCTTCCGGCTCTCGTTTAGTAGTTGTTGGAAACTACACTGCATTAGGCCTACAAATTGGGTATGGGGTGTAGAGAGATGGTGTGTTCCACTCCAAGGTGTTCTCCAGGTTGCCTTTCCTGAGCTTCGATCTTCCGGCTCTCGTTTAGTAGTTGTTGGAAACTACGCTGCATTAGGCCTACAAATTGGGTATGGGGTGTAGAGAGATGTTGTGTTCCACTCCAAGGTGTTCCCCAGGTTTCCTCGCCAATGCTTCGATCTTCATGCTCTCGTTTAGTAGTTGTTGGAAACTACGCTGCATTAGGCCTACAAATTGGGTATGGGATGTAGAGAGATGGTGTGTTCCACTCCAAGGTGTTCCCCAGGTTTCCTCGCCAATGCTTCGATCTTCATGCTCTCGTTTAGTAGTTGTTGGAAACTACGCTGCATTAGGCCTACAAATTGGGTATGGGGTGTAGAGAGATGGTATGTTCCACTCCAAGGTGTTCTCCAGGTTGCCTTTCCTGAGCTTCGATCTTCCGGCTCTCGTTTAGTAGTTGTTGGAAACTACACTGCATTAGGCCTACAAATTGGGTATGGGGTGTAGAGAGATGGTGTGTTCCACTCCAAGGTGTTCTCCAGGTTGCCTTTCCTGAGCTTCGATCTTCCGGCTCTCGTTTAGTAGTTGTTGGAAACTACGCTGCATTAGGCCTACAAATTGGGTATGGGGTGTAGAGAGATGTTGTGTTCCACTCCAAGGTGTTCCCCAGGTTTCCTCGCCAATGCTTCGATCTTCATTATTGTTGAGCGATACCGTCCGATACTTGAAAGTATCGGTATCGGATAGTATCGGCCGATACCCGAAAAATATCGGATATCGCCGATACCGATATCCGATAACAATACAAGTCAATAGGACATCAAGTATCGGAAGGTATTCTCATGGTTCCCAGGGTCTGAAGGAGAGGAAACTCTCCTTCAGGCCCTGGGATCCATAGGGATGTGTAAAATAAAGAATTAAAATAAAAAATATTGATATATTTACCTCTCCGGCGGCCCCTGAACTCAGCGCGGGTAACCGGCAGGCTTCTTTGTTCAAAATCAGCGCTTTTAGGACCTGAGAATCACGTCCCGGCTTCTGATTGGTCGCGGGCCGCCCATGTGACCGCCACGCGACTAATCACAAGCCGCGACGTCACCGCAAGCTATTAGCGCGCTCATTTTTCAAAAATGAGCGCGTTAATGACTTTCAAAGACGTAGCGGCTTGTGATTGGTCGCGGCCACGCGACCAATCACAAGCCGCGACGTCTTTGAAAGCCATTAACGCGCTCATTTTTAAAAATGAGCGCGTTAATAGCTTGCGGTGACGTCGCGGCTTGTGATTGGTCTCGGCCACGCGACCAATCACAAGCCGTTACGTCTTTGAAAGTCATTAACGCGCTCATATTTAAAAATGAGCGCGTTAATAGCTTGCGGTGACGTCGCGGCTTGTGATTGGTCGCGGCCACGCGACCAATCACAAGCCGCTACGTCTTTGAAAGTCATTAACGCGCTCATTTTTAAAAATGAGCGTGTTAATAGCTTGCGGTGACGTCGCGGCTTGTGATTGGTCGCGTGGCCGCGACCAATCACAAGCCGCTACGTCTTTGAAAGTCATTAACGCGCTCATTTTTGAAAAATGAGCGCGCTAATAGCTTGCGGTGACGTCGCGGCTTGTGATTGGTCGCGTGGCGGTCACATGGGCGGCCCGCGACCAATCAGAAGCCGGGACGTGATTCTCAGGTCCTAAAAGCGCTGATTTTGAACAACGAAGCCTGCCGGTTACCTGCGCTGAGTCCAGGGGCCGCCGGAGAGGTAAATATATCAATATTTTTTATTTTAATTCTTTATTTTACACATCTCTATGTATCCGATACCGATACCCGATACCACAAAAGTATCGGATCTCGGTATCGGAATTCCGATACCGCAAGTATCGGCCGATACCCGATACTTGCGGTATCGGAATGCTCAACACTAATCTTCATGCTCTCGTTTAGTAGTTGTTGGAAACTACACTGCATTAGGCCTACAAATTGGGTATGGGGTGTAGAGAGATGGTTTGTTCCACTCCAAGGTGTTCCCCAGGTTTCCTCGCCAATGCTTCGATCTTCATGCTCTCGTTTAGTAGTTGTTGGAAACTACGCTGCATTAGGCCTACAAATTGGGTATGGGGTGTAGAGAGATGGTGTGTTCCACTCCAAGGTGTTCTCCAGGTTGCCTTTCCTGAGCTTCGATCTTCCGGCTCTCGTTTAGTAGTTGTTGGAAACTACACTGCATTAGGCCTACAAATTGGGTATGGGGTGTAGAGAGATGGTGTGTTCCACTCCAAGGTGTTCTCCAGGTTGCCTTTCCTGAGCTTCGATCTTCCGGCTCTCGTTTAGTAGTTCTTGGAAACTACACTGCATTAGGCCTACAAATTGGGTATGGGGTGTAGAGAGATGGTGTGTTCCACTCCAAGGTGTTCTCCAGGTTGCCTTTCCTGAGCTTCGATCTTCCGGCTCTCGTTTAGTAGTTGTTGGAAACTACGCTGCATTAGGCCTACAAATTGGGTATGGGGTGTAGAGAGATGGTGTGTTCCACTCCAAGGTATTCCCCAGGTTTCCTCGCCAATGCTTCGATCATCATGCTCTCGTTTAGTAGTTGTTGGAAACTACGCTGCATTAGGCCTACAAATTGGGTATGGGGTGTAGAGAGATGGTGTGTTCCACTCCAAGGTGTTCCCCAGGTTTCCTCGCCAATGCTTCGATCTTCATGCTCTCGTTTAGTAGTTGTTGGAAACTACGCTGCATTAGGCCTACAAATTGGGTATGGGGTGTAGAGAGATGGTGTGTTCCACTCCAAGGTGTTCTCCAGGTTGCCTTTCCTGAGCTTCGATCTTCCGGCTCTCGTTTAGTAGTTGTTGGAAACTACACTGCATTAGGCCTACAAATTGGGTATGGGGTGTAGAGAGATGGTGTGTTCCACTCCAAGGTGCTCTCCAGGTTGCCTTTCCTGAGCTTCGATCTTCCGGCTCTCGTTTAGTAGTTGTTGGAAACTACACTGCATTAGGCCTACAAATTGGGTATGGGGTGTAGAGAGATGGTGTGTTCCACTCCAAGGTGTTCTCCAGGTTGCCTTTCCTGAGCTTCGATCTTCCGGCTCTCGTTTAGTAGTTCTTGGAAACTACACTGCATTAGGCCTACAAATTGGGTATGGGGTGTAGAGAGATGGTGTGTTCCACTCCAAGGTGTTCCCCAGGTTGCCTTTCCTGAGCTTCGATCTTCCGGCTCTCGTTTAGTAGTTGTTGGAAACTACGCTGCATTAGGCCTACAAATTGGGTATGGGGTGTAGAGAGATGGTGTGTTCCACTCCAAGGTGTTCCCCAGGTTTCCTCGCCAATGCTTCGATCATCATGCTCTCGTTTAGTAGTTGTTGGAAACTACGCTGCATTAGGCCTACAAATTGGGTATGGGGTGTAGAGAGATGGTGTGTTCCACTCCAAGGTGTTCCCCAGGTTTCCTCGCCAATGCTTCGATCTTCATGCTCTCGTTTAGTAGTTGTTGGAAACTACGCTGCATTAGGCCTACAAATTGGGTATGGGGTGTAGAGAGATGGTGTGTTCCACTCCAAGGTGTTCTCCAGGTTGCCTATCCTGAGCTTCGATCTTCCGGCTCTCGTTTAGTAGTTGTTGGAAACTACACTGCATTAGGCCTACAAATTGGGTATGGGGTGTAGAGAGATGGTGTGTTCCACTCCAAGATGTTCTCCAGGTTGCCTTTCCTGAGCTTCGATCTTCCGGCTCTCGTTTAGTAGTTCTTGGAAACTACACTGCATTAGGCCTACAAATTGGGTATGGGGTGTAGAGAGATGGTGTGTTCCACTCCAAGGTGTTCCCCAGGTTGCCTTTCCTGAGCTTCGATCTTCCGGCTCTCGTTTAGTAGTTGATGGAAACTACGCTGCATTAGGCCTACAAATTGGGTATGGGGTGTAGAGAGATGGTGTGTTCCACTACAAGGTGTTCCCCAGGTTTCCTCGCCAATGCTTCGATCATCATGCTCTCTTTTAGTAGTTGTTGGAAACTACGCTGCATTAGGCCTACAAATTGGGTATGGGGTGTAGAGAGATGGTGTGTTCCACTTCAAGTTGTTCTCCAGGTTGCCTTTCCTGAGCTTCGATCTTCCGGCTATCGTTTAGTAGTTGTTGGAAACTACGCTGCATTAGGCCTACAAATTGGGTATGGGGTGTAGAGAGATGGTGTGTTCCACTCCAAGGTGTTCCCCAGGTTTCCTCGGCAATGCTTCGATCATCATGCTCTCGTTTAGTAGTTGTTGGAAACTACGCTGCATTAGGCCTACAAATTGGGTATGGGGTGTAGAGAGATGGTGTGTTCCACTCCAAGGTGTTCTCCAGGTTGCCTTTCCTGAGCTTCGATCTTCCGGCTCTCGTTTAGTAGTTGTTGGAAACTACGCTGCATTAGGCCTACAAATTGGGTATGGGGTGTAGAGAGATGTTGTGTTCCACTCCAAGGTGTTCCCCAGGTTTCCTTGCCAATGCTTCGATCTTCATGCTCTCGTTTAGTAGTTGTTGGAAACTACGCTGCATTAGGCCTACAAATTGGGTATGGGGTGTAGAGAGATGGTGTGTTCCACTCCAAGGTGCTCCCCAGGTTTCCTCGCCAATGCTTCGATCTTCATGCTCTCGTTTAGTAGTTGTTGGAAACTACGCTGCATTAGGCCTACAAATTGGGTATGGGGTGTAGAGAGATGGTGTGTTCCACTCCAAGGTGTTCTCCAGCTTGCCTTTCCTGAGCTTCGATCTTCCGGCTCTCGTTTAGTAGTTCTTGGAAACTACACTGCATTAGGCCTACAAATTGGGTATGGGGTGTATAGAGATGGTGTGTTCCACTCCAAGGTTTTCTCCAGGTTGCCTTTCCTGAGCTTCGATCTTCCGGCTCTCGTTTAGTAGTTCTTGGAAACTACACTGCATTAGGCCTACAAATTGGGTATGGGGTGTAGAGAGATGGTGTCTTCCACTCCAAGGTGTTCTCCAGGTTGCC
Source organism: Ranitomeya imitator (assembly GCF_032444005.1). Lineage (NCBI taxonomy): Eukaryota > Metazoa > Chordata > Amphibia > Anura > Dendrobatidae > Ranitomeya > Ranitomeya imitator. The sequence goes on from NC_091282.1 coordinate 140,512,104, forward strand.
TTTCCTGAGCTTCGATCTTCCGGCTCTCGTTTAGTAGTTCTTGGAAACTACACTGCATTAGGCCTACAAATTGGGTATGGGGTGTAGAGAGATGGTGTGTTCCACTCCAAGGTGTTCCCCAGGTTGCCTTTCCTGAGCTTCGATCTTCCGGCTCTCGTTTAGTAGTTGTTGGAAACTACGCTGCATTAGGCCTACAAATTGGGTATGGGGTGTAGAGAGATGGTGTGTTCCACTCCAAGGTGTTCCCCAGGTTTCCTCGCCAATGCTTCGATCATCATGCTCTCGTTTAGTAGTTGTTGGAAACTACGCTGCATTAGGCCTACAAATTGGGTATGGGGTGTAGAGAGATGGTGTGTTCCACTCCAAGGTGTTCCCCAGGTTTCCTCGCCAATGCTTCGATCTTCATGCTCTCGTTTAGTAGTTGTTGGAAACTACGCTGCATTAGGCCTACAAATTGGGTATGGGGTGTAGAGAGATGGTGTGTTCCACTCCAAGGTGTTCCCCAGGTTTCCTCGCCAATGCTTCGATCTTCATGCTCTCGTTTAGTAGTTGTTGGAAACTACGCTGCATTAGGCCTACAAATTGGGTATGGGGTGTAGAGAGATGGTGTGTTCCACTCCAAGGTGTTCTCCAGGTTGCCTTTCCTGAGCTTCGATCTTCCGGCTCTCGTTTAGTAGTTGTTGGAAACTACACTGCATTAGGCCTACAAATTGGGTATGGGGTGTAGAGAGATGGTGTGTTCCACTCCAAGGTGTTCTCCAGGTTGCCTTTCCTGAACTTCTATCTTCAGGCTCTCATTAAATTGTGGTTAAACGGAACAACTGCATTTGGCGTACTAGTTGGTTTGGGGCCTACTATCGGTGTCTGCCACTCCTTGCTGTTCTCCTGGTTTCCTGTCCTGAAATTCCGTTTTCAGGCGCTCGTTAAGTAGTTGTTAATGTTAGACTGCATTTGGCCTACTAGTTGGGTTGGGGCCTACTATCGGTGTCTGCCACTCCTTGCTGTTCTCCTCCACTGAACAAAGCTGTGCCGCCTGTTTACTACGGTTGCCAAATTTGAACTGCATTTCGACTACTTACTGATTTGGGCCTACTCTCTGTGTCAGCCTCTCATTCCAGTTGTCCTCCACTGCAATGCCCCCTGGTTATTCCTGTGTTACCAATTTTGAACTGCATTTAGCCAACTTTATTCTTTGGGCCTATATCTGTGTTTCCTCCTCATCCTGCCCATTGCCCAGCCAGTGATAGATGAGTCTGCTGGTACATTGACCCATAACGCAACATTCCCCGTGCACGCTACACAACAACATTGTGACCCTGCTGAAAGTCAGGTTGCTCTTCCCGCATACCATACCACCTTACACGGGGACAAAGAGGAAGGTGCAGATGAAAGTGCAGGTTCCTTCATCAGGTGGGGGGAGGAATACTAGTTGGCGACGTCACTGGCACAGGGCCTCTCATAGTACGCAAAAGTGTTGCTGCCGGTGGGAGGCGCCCTGTTGTGAATTCTGTGGCTGAATTCACTTCTGTGGTCACAAGTGGTATTGCAGTCTCTGGGCTTCCTCCCTCAGGTGTTTTGGTGAGCTCGTTGGCTGCCTTGCTATTTAGCTCCACCTGAGTCTGTCTTCCTTGCTCCTTGTCAATGTTCCAGTGTTGGATCTGAGCTACTGCATCTTTCCTTGGGCCTGCTGCTCTGCTAGATAAGTGCTTCTAGTTTGTTTTCTGTTTTTTTTGTCCAGCTTGCTATTAACTTTTGCTGGAAGCTCTGAGAAGCAAAGGGGTGCACCGCCGTGCTGTTAGTTCGGCACGGTGGGTCTTTTTGCCCCTTTGCGTGGTTTTCGTTTTAGGGTTTTTTGTAGACTGCATAGTTCTCTTTGCTATCCTCGCTCTGTCTAGAATATCGGGCCTCACTTTGCTGAATCTATTTCATTCCTACGTTTGTCTTTTCATCTTGCTAACAGTCATTATATGTGGGGGGCTGCCTATTCCTTTGGGGTATTTCTCTGAGGTAAGTCAGGCTTGTATTTCTATCTTCAGGCTAGTCAGCTCCTCAGGCAGTGCCGAGTTGCATAGGTAGTGATAGGCGCAATCCACTGCTGCTTATAGTTGTGTGAGGATAGATCAGGTACTGCAGTCTACAGAGATTCCACGTCTCAGAGCTCGTCCTATTGTTTTTGGTTATTGCCAGATCTCTGTATGTGCGCTGATTACTGCACGCTGTGTTGCCTGATTGCCAGCCATAACAGTACAAGGAGCCACACCAATGATTCCCAATAGAGGGAAAAAAGAAATCCTGACATCATTTTTTTTTCTTAGCTCTGTCTTCAGTCTTTTTTTTCCCCTAGACATTAGAGTGCTTCAGGACACAGCTGTGGACATGGATATTCAGGCTCTGTGCTCCTCAATGGATAATCTCGTTGTAAATGTACAAAAGATTCAAGATACTATTGATCAGAAATCGATGCTAGAACCAAGAATTCCGATTCCTGATTTGTTTTTTGGTGACAGAACTAAGTTCCTGAGCTTCAGAAATAATTGTAAGCTATTTTTGGCCTTGAAACCTCATTCTTCTGGTAATCCTATTCAACAGGTTTTGATTATTATTTCTTTTTTGCGCGGCGACCCACAGGACTGGGCGTTTTCTCTTGCACCAGGAGATTCTGCATTGAGTAATATTGATGCATTTTTCCAGGCACTGGGATTGCTTTACGATGAGCCTAATTCAGTGGATCAGGCTGAGAAAAATCTGCTGGCTTTATGCCAGGGTCAGGATGATGTAGAAGTATATTGTCAGAAATTTAGGAAGTGGTCAGTACTCACTCTGTGGAATGAATCTGCACTAGCGGCTTTGTTCAGAAAGGGTCTCTCTGAAGCTCTTAAGGATGTAATGGTGGGATTTCCTATGCCTGCTGGTTTGAATGAGTCTATGTCCTTGGCCATTCAGATCGGTCGTCGCTTGCGCGAGCGTAAATCTGTGCACCATCTGGCGGTATTGTCTGAGAGTAAACCTGAGCCTATGCAGTGCGACAGGACTATGACTAAAGTAGAACGGCAAGAACACAGACGTCTGAACAGACTGTGTTTCTATTGTGGTGATTCTACTCATGCTATTTCTAATTGTCCTAAACGCACTAGGCGGTTCGATAGCTCTGCCGTTATTGGTACTGTACAGTCAAAATTCCTTTTGTCCATTACCTTAATGTGCTCTTTGTCATCGTATTCTGTCATGGCGTTTGTGGATTCAGGCGCTGCCCTGAATCTGATGGATTTGGATTATGCTAAACGTTGTGGATTTTTCTTGGAGCCTTTGCGGTGTCCTATTCCGTTGAGAGGAATTGATGCTACACCTTTGGCCAAGAATAAGCCTCAGTACTGGGCCCAGCTGACCATGTGCATGGCTCCTGCACATCAGGAAGTTATTCGCTTTCTGGTACTGCATAATTTGCATGATGTGGTCGTGTTGGGGTTGCCATGGCTACAAACCCATAATCCAGTATTGGATTGGAACTCTATGTCGGTAACCAGCTGGGGTTGTCAGGGAGTACATGGTGATGTTCCATTTTTGTCTATTTCGTCATCCATTCCTTCTGACATCCCAGAGTTCTTGTCGGACTTTCAGGATGTATTTGAAGAGTCCAAGTCTGATGCCCTACCTCCGCATAGGAATTGTGATTGTGCTATCGATTTGATTCCTGGTAGTAAATTCCCTAAGGGTCGTTTATTTAATTTGTCCGTACCTGAACACACCGCTATGCGCAGTTATGTGAAGGAGTCCCTGGAGAAGGGACATATTCGCCCATCGTCGTCACCATTGGGAGCAGGGTTCTTTTTTGTAGCCAAGAAGGATGGTTCGCTAAGACCGTGTATTGATTACCGCCTTCTTAATAAGATCACTGTTAAGTTTCAGTATCCCTTGCCATTGATTTCTGACTTGTTTGCTCGGATTAAGGGGGCTAGTTGGTTTACTAAGATTGATCTTCGTGGTGCGTATAATCTGGTGAGAATCAGGCAGGGAGATGAATGGAAAACGGCATTTAATACGCCCGAGGGTCATTTTGAGTATCTGGTGATGCCGTTCGGACTTGCCAATGCTCCATCTGTTTTTCAGTCTTTTATGCATGACATTTTCCGTGAGTATCTGGATAAATTCTTGATTGTTTACTTGGATGACATTTTGATCTTCTCAGATGATTGGGAGTCTCATGTGAAGCAAGTCAGAATGGTTTTCCAGGTACTGCGTGCTAATTCCTTGTTCGTGAAGGGATCAAAGTGTCTCTTCGGTGTGCAGAAAGTTTCATTTTTGGGGTTCATCTTTTCCCCTTCTACTATCGAGATGGATCCGGTTAAGGTTCAGGCCATCCAGGATTGGACCCAGCCGACATCTCTAAAAAGTCTGCAGAAATTCCTGGGCTTTGCTAATTTTTATCGTCGCTTCATCTGTAATTTTTCTAGCATTGCCAGACCATTGACCGATTTGACCAAGAAGGGTGCTGATTTGGTTAATTGGTCTTCTGCTGCCGTGGAAGCTTTTCAGGAGTTGAAGCGTCGTTTTTGCTGTGCCCCTGTGTTGTGTCAACCTGATGTTTCTCTTCCGTTCCAGGTCGAGGTTGATGCTTCTGAGATTGGTGCAGGGGCGGTTTTGTCACAGAGAGGTTCTGGTTGCTCAGTGTTCAAACCATGTGCTTTCTTTTCCAGGAAATTTTCTGCTGCTGAGCGTAATTATGATGTGGGCAACCGAGAGTTGCTGGCCATGAAGTGGGCATTCGAGGAGTGGCGTCATTGGCTTGAGGGTGCTAAGCATCGCGTGATGGTTTTGACTGATCATAAGAACCTTACTTATCTTGAGTCTGCCAAGCGCTTGAATCCTAGACAGGCCCGTTGGTCGTTATTTTTTGCTCGTTTTGATTTTGTGATTTCATACCTTCCGGGCTCTAAAAATGTGAAGGCGGATGCTCTGTCTAGGAGTTTTGTGCCCGACTCTCCGGGGTTATCTGAGCCGGCGAGTATCCTCAAGGAAGGAGTCATTGTGTCTGCCATCTCTCCTGATTTGCGGAGAGTGTTGCAGAAATTTCAGGCTAATAAACCTGATCGTTGTCCGGCCGAGAAACTGTTTGTCCCTGATAGGTGGACTAGTAAAGTTATCTCTGAACTTCATTGTTCGGTGCTGGCCGGTCATCCAGGAATCTTTGGTACCAGGGAGTTGGTTGCTAGATCCTTCTGGTGGCCGTCTCTGTCGCGGGATGTGCGTGCTTTTGTGCAGTCCTGTGGAATTTGTGCTAGGGCTAAGCCCTGCTGTTCACGTGCCAGTGGGTTGCTTTTGCCCTTGCCGGTCCCGAAGAGGCCTTGGACACATATTTCGATGGATTTCATTTCTGACCTTCCCGTTTCTCAAAAGATGTCGGTCATTTGGGTGGTCTGTGATCGCTTTTCTAAAATGGTCCATCTGGTGCCCTTGGTTAAATTGCCTTCCTCCTCTGATTTGGTGCCTTTGTTCTTCCAGCATGTGGTTCGTTTACATGGCATTCCTGAGAATATTGTTTCTGACAGAGGTTCCCAGTTTGTCTCGAGGTTCTGGCGAGCCTTTTGTGGTAGGATGGGCATTGACCTATCTTTCTCCTCGGCCTTCCATCCTCAGACTAATGGCCAGACCGAACGAACCAATCAGACCTTGGAAACATATCTGAGATGTTTTGTTTCCGCTGACCAGGATGATTGGGTGTCATTTTTGCCGTTGGCTGAGTTCGCCCTTAATAATCGGGCCAGCTCGGCTACCTTGGTCTCTCCATTTTTCTGCAATTCTGGGTTCCATCCTCGTTTCTCTTCAGGACAGGTTGAGTCTTCGGACTGTCCTGGTGTGGATTCTGTGGTGGACAGGTTGCAGCAGATCTGGACTCAGGTAGTGGACAATTTGACCTTGTCCCAGGAGAAGGCTCAGCTTTTCGCTAATCGCAGACGCCGTGTGGGACCCCGACTTCGTGTTGGGGATCTGGTTTGGTTATCTTCTCGTCATATTCCTATGAAGGTTTCCTCTCCTAAATTTAAACCTCGTTTTATTGGTCCGTATAGGATTTCTGAGATTCTCAATCCGGTGTCTTTTCGTCTGACCCTCCCAGACTCCTTTTCCATACATAATGTATTCCATAGGTCGTTGTTGAGGAGATACGTGGCACCTATGGTTCCATCTGTGGAGCCTCCTGCCCCTGTTTTGGTGGAGGGGGAATTGGAGTATATTGTGGAGAAGATTTTGGATTCTCGTGTCTCTAGACGGAAACTCCAGTATCTGGTCAAATGGAAGGGTTATGCTCAGGAAGATAATTCCTGGGTTTTTGCCTCTGATGTCCATGCCCCAGATCTTGTTCGTGCCTTTCATGTGGCTCATCCTGGTCGGCCTGGGGGTTCTGGTGAGGGTTCGGTGACCCCTCCTCAAGGGGGGGGTACTGTTGTGAATTCTGTGGCTGAATTCACTTCTGTGGTCACAAGTGGTATTGCAGTCTCTGGGCTTCCTCCCTCAGGTGTTTTGGTGAGCTCGTTGGCTGCCTTGCTATTTAGCTCCACCTGAGTCTGTCTTCCTTGCTCCTTGTCAATGTTCCAGTGTTGGATCTGAGCTACTGCATCTTTCCTTGGGCCTGCTGCTCTGCTAGATAAGTGCTTCTAGTTTGTTTTCTGTTTTTTCTGTCCAGCTTGCTATTAACTTTTGCTGGAAGCTCTGAGAAGCAAAGGGGTGCACCGCCGTGCTGTTAGTTCGGCACGGTGGGTCTTTTTGCCCCTTTGCGTGGTTTTCGTTTTAGGGTTTTTGGTAGACTGCATAGTTCTCTTTGCTATCCTCGCTCTGTCTAGAATATCGGGCCTCACTTTGCTGAATCTATTTCATTCCTACGTTTGTCTTTTCATCTTGCTAACAGTCATTATATGTGGGGGGCTGCCTATTCCTTTGGGGTATTTCTCTGAGGTAAGTCAGGCTTGTATTTCTATCTTCAGGCTAGTCAGCTCCTCAGGCAGTGCCGAGTTGCATAGGTAGTGATAGGCGCAATCCACTGCTGCTTATAGTTGTGTGAGGATAGATCAGGTACTGCAGTCTACAGAGATTCCACGTCTCAGAGCTCGTCCTATTGTTTTTGGTTATTGCCAGATCTCTGTATGTGCGCTGATTACTGCACGCTGTGTTGCCTGATTGCCAGCCATAACAGCGCCCCCGCCGTGCAAACACACCGCTGTACTTTGAGGGGCCCTGTGCCAGTGCCAATGCCAACGAGTGGACCCCCCCTGCTTGCTCAGGTTCACAGCACTTGCAAAGTTGAAATACTTACCTCTCCCTGCTCCACTGCCGTGACGTGGTCCAGATTTCCTGGGCCCACTAATTACTTGAACCAGCCCTACCCACCACAACTTTAGCCAAATGAACCCCAATTTCAAATGCCTTCCAATTATTATAAGGTAAATTACGCTTGACAAGCTTCATTAAGAAGAATGGATGGTTTTGACATTAAAATGGGCACTCTAGGTGTTTTCCTGGCCCCCACTCACTGCCGACTATGCTGCCCCATTGACTTGCATTGGGTTTCGTGTTTCGGTCGATCCCGACTTTACGTCATAATCGGCCGATTTCACTCGACCCGACTTTTGAGATAGTCGGGTTTCGCGAAACCCGGCTCGACTCTAAAAAGGTCAAGGTCGCTCAACTCTAGCCACCACCATGTTTGACAGTGGGGATGGTGTGTTCAGGGTGATGAGCTGTGTTGTCTTTACGCCAAACATATTGTTTGGCATTGTTGCCAAAAAGTTCGATTTTGGTTTCATCTGACCAAAGCACCTTCTTCCACATGTTTGGTTTTTCTTCCAGGTGGCTTGTTGCAAACTTTAAACGACACTTTTTATGCATATCTTTGAGAAATGGCTTTTTTCTTGCCACTCTTCCATAAATGCCAGATTTGTGCAGTGTACGACTGATTGTTGTCGTATGGACAGACTTTTCCATCTCAGCTGTAGATCTCTGCAGTTCATCTAGAGTGATCATGGGCCTCTTGGCTGTATCTCTGATCAGTCTTCTCCTTGTTTGGGATGAAAGTTTAGAGGGACGGCCGGGTCTTGGTAGATTTGCAGTGGTATGATACTCCTTCCATTTCAATATGATCGCTTGCATATTGCTCCTTGAGATGTTTAAAGTTTTGAAAATCATTTTGTATCCATATTTGGCTTTAAACTTCTCCACAACAGTATCACGGACCTGCCTGTTGTGTTCCTTGGTCTTCATGATGCTCTCTGTGCTTCAAGTAGAACCCTAAGACTATCACAGAGCAGGTACATTTATACGGAGACTTGATTACACACAGGTGGATTATATTTATCATCATTAGTCATTTAGGACAACACTGGATCATTCAGAGATCCAAAATGAACTTCTGGAGTGAGTTTGATGCACTGAAAGTAATGGGGCCGAATAATATTGCACGCCCCACTTTTCAGTTTTTGTATTTCCACAAAAATTTCAAATAACCAATACATTTCATTCAACTTTACAAGTTTTGTGCCACTTGTTGTTGATTCTTCACCAAAAATTTACATTTGGTATCTTTATGTTTGAAGCCTGATATGTGGGAAAAGGTTGAAAAGTTCCAGGGGGCCGAATACTTTCGCAAGGCACTGTACAACAGTATACACAGACACAATGTAATGCAGGATATAGTGTGGACCTGTATATACAGTATGGTACTGTGTAGGACAGGAGCTGCAAAAAAGATACACAGATAGACAGACACACACAGACAGAAAGAGATCATACTCACCCACTGCGCCACTATGAAGACTGAACCACTTCAACTCTGGATCTTCAGTGACTGAAGATCCAGAGTGAAGTCCTGCCGCGCTCCGCAGTGGAGAATCCTCTTCTCGCCCCAACATCGTGGCTCTGCCTCCTTCCTCGAAGGTAGCTGAACAAACTCTCATCTGATCTAATCCGAGGGAGCAATCATATAGCTGAATAGGTAGCGCCTAGAAGCTTCAGTTGGGATCGGAGAAGGCTGCCGCATGCCATAAGCTAAGCATTAGGTGCACGGACGGTACTAAAGAAGTCTGGCTAGGCAAGCCAGGTCAGTGGATGCTGACGCAGGTCAGGTAACATAGTAACATAGTAACATAGTTAGTAAGGCCGAAAATAGACATTTGTCCATCCAGTTCAGCCTATATTCCATCATAATAAATCCCCAGATCTACGTCCTTCTACAGAACCTAATAATTGTATGATACAATATTGTTCTGCTCCAGGAAGACATCCAGGCCTCTCTTGAACCCCTCGACTGAGTTCGCCATCACCACCTCCTCAGGCAAGCAATTCCAGATTCTCACTGCCCTAACAGTAAAGAATCCTCTTCTATGTTGGTGGAAAAACCTTCTCTCCTCCAGACGCAAAGAATGCCCCCTTGTGCCCGTCACCTTCCTTGGTATAAACAGATCCTCAGTGAGATATTTGTATTGTCCCCTTATATACTTATACATGGTTATTAGATCGCCCCTCAGTCGTCTTTTTTCTAGACTAAATAATCCTAATTTCGCTAATCTATCTGGGTATTGTAGTTCTCCCATCCCCTTTATTAATTTTGTTGCCCTCCTTTGTACTCTCTCTAGTTCCATTATATCCTTCCTGAGCACCGGTGCCCAAAACTGGACACAGTACTCCATGTGCGGTCTAACTAGGGATTTGTACAGAGGCAGTATAATGCTCTCATCATGTGTATCCAGACCTCTTTTAATGCACCCCATGATCCTGTTTGCCTTGGCAGCTGCTGCCTGGCACTGGCTGCTCCAGGTAAGTTTATCATTAACTAGGATCCCCAAGTCCTTCTCCCTGTCAGATTTACCCAGTGGTTTCCCATTCAGTGTGTAATGGTGATATTGATTCCTTCTTCCCATGTGTATAACCTTACATTTATCATTGTTAAACCTCATCTGCCACCTTTCAGCCCAAGTTTCCAACTTATCCAGATCCATCTGTAGCAGAATACTATCTTCTCTTGTATTAACTGCTTTACATAGTTTTGTATCATCTGCAAATATCGATATTTTACTGTGTAAACCTTCTACCAGATCATTAATGAATATGTTGAAGAGAACAGGTCCCAATACTGACCCCTGCGGTACCCCACTGGTCACAGCGACCCAGTTAGAGACTATACCATTTATAACCACCCTCTGCTTTCTATCACTAAGCCAGTTACTAACCCATTTACACACATTTTCCCCCAGACCAAGCATTCTCATTTTGTGTACCAACCTCTTGTGCGGCACGGTATCAAACGCTGCCATGACTGCCGCTCTGCGCTAGCCACTGAGATGCAGGACTGTAGCCAGGTCCCTACACTTTCAATAGTTTCTCTTTTGTTAAATGTTCCTTATCATTAAAAACGGTTCACAGCAAAGAGACATGTATTTTATATGTTTTGAGATATTTATCCCTATGTTGGTGGAAGGCCCCCGCTTGGTGGGTGGCCCAGGGCCCGGGCCCCTCGGGCCCCCCTAAATCCGGGCCTGGTCCACACTATATACAGTGCCTTGCGAACGTATTTGGCCACCTGAAATTTTTCAACCTATTCCCACATATCATGCTTCAAAAATAAAGATACTAAATGTAAATTTTTGTTAAAGAATCAACAACAAGTGGAACACAATTGTGAAGTTGAATGAAATTTATTGGTTATTCTACATTTTTGTGGAAATTCAAAAACTGAAAAGTAGGACGTGCAATATTATTCAGATCTTTTAACTTAATACTTTGTTGCGCCCCCTTTTGCTGTGATTACAGCTGCAAGTCGCTTGGGGTATGTCTCTATCAGATTTGTACATCGAGAGACTGAAATTCTTGCCCATTCTTCCTTGGCTAACAGCTCGAGCTCAGTGAGGTTTGATGGAGATCGTTTGTGAACAGCAATTTTCAGCTCTTTCCACAGATTCTCGATTGGATTGAGGTCTGGACTTTGACTTGGCCATTTTAACACCTGGATACGTTTATTTGTGAATCATTCCATTGTAGATTTTGCTTTATGTTTGGGATCATTGTCGTATTGGAAGACAAATCTCCGTCCCAGTCTCAGGTCTTTTGCAGACTCCAACAGGCTTTCTTCAAGATTGGACCTATATTTAACTCCATCCATCTTCCCATCAATTTTAACCATCTTCCCTGTCTCTGTTGAAGTAAAGCAGGCCCAAACTATGATGCTGCCACCACCATGTTTGACAGTGGGGATGGTGTGTTCAGGGTGATGAGCTGTGTTGCCTTTTTGCCAAAAATATTGTTTGGCATTGTTGCCAAAAAGTTTGATTTTGGTTTCATCTGACCAAAGCACCTTCTTCCACATGTTTGGTTTTTCTCCTAGGTGGCTTGTTGCAAACTTTAAATGACACTTTTTATGGATATCTTTGAGAAATGGCTTTCTTCTTGCCACTCTTCCATAAATGCCAGATTTGTGCAGTGTCCATGTGAAAAACATGAGCTCTCCAAATTAATGCTTGCTACTTTAAGTGATTGACCTTGTGCTTTGTTTATAGTCATAGCAAATGCAAGTCGGATTGGGGACTGCAAACGCTTAAAATTGAAGGGCATGTCGCTTGGTAGTAAAGGAATATGTGGAATGAAAACATTTGCTCCCTTAGAGTTTACCATAAGAATAGTGGCTTCAATAACAAAATAAGCAAAATTATTGTGGCTCCTATTTTTAAAGTGAGCTTATGCGGTGTCATTCCAAGAGGCTCCAAAGAATTCAGGAAGTCCAATGGATACATTATGGCTTGTTCACGCTCCGTGACAGAATCAATGGACATGTATGTGGTCGCTAGACCAGGCAGCCTTCCCTGAATTAGCAGATTTATGGAGCGGACACTATCATTTTTAGGCGCTAGGATTGCACGTTCACAAAGCCACTGATGTTTGTTAAAATTGTTACAAATATCAGGGAAAACTTGGTCAACAAGTTTCATTACCAAAGATGTAATTTCACAAAAATCTTCCGGAAAGGAAATGAGACCAGTAGTGGAATCAGTAGGGAACCTGTTATTTCCAAGGCATAGTAGCTGGTGTGTAAATTTGTCCGCAGTTGTATTTCCCATCAAATGAACCTGCATATTAGTAGTAAGAGTTTGCTTCTAAACATCTATCCACAGATAAGAAGATTTTAGACAGGCATTCAGCTCATCCGTGGGTGTTGCTTCCTTAAGAACAGGTAATGTCTGGCAGAAGTCACCTGCAAAAATTACAACAATTCCCCCCATTATGCGATCAGTTCCCCGCAGATCTTTCAAGGTGCGATCAAGGGCCTCGAATGTTTTCTTGTGCGCCATTTTACATTCATCCCAAACAATTACTTTGCAAGTTTGCAATACCTTTGCTTTCCCAGAGCCCTTAGTGATATTGCAGACAGGAGTTTCTGACAGCGCTAGATTTAAGGGCAATCCATCTTAAAGAGTGGTCGCAATCCCAGATGATGAAACAGCCAAGGCAATGTCATTGTTTTAGCAAATTTCTGCAGGCAGCAAATTAATTAAAAATGTTTTACCAGTACTTCCTGATGCATCTAGCAAAAATAGTCCCCCATTTCCACTGGAAATCTGAGCCGTAATTGCCATGTAGGCCAATCTTTGGTCATCAACCAAAACAGGTTTATTTAATATGACAATTTTTTTTCATTTTTCCAAATCACAGCTTTTTTCTTGCAGAATATCTCTGTTCATAATATCAAAGCATGGTCGATTTGGTGCTGGTAAACCTAATTCTATTCGAGTTTTACTATTGATAGATATGCACCTTTCTTCTAACATCAAGAGGGCTTTGTTGAACATGTCAGCAGTGAAATTTAAGTCTAAGTCTTGATTAACTCTCCTTTGCACTCTGAGAATATCTTCACTAAGATATTATTTATATTTGTCCCAAAGCGCAGAGGGATTGGAAGGTGCACAGGTTGCAATAATTATATCGAACAGGTCTCTTAGTTGAGGTGGAAAGTGAGTGAGAGATGCTTCCTGCCATGTCATGTCCCAGTGTTGATCGGCTTCGATCAGACCATGCTTTTGGCATGCTTGACGTTTGACACAGCTCTCCATCAATTATTTTCAAATCTGTGAAAGAAGTTGGCCCACGGATAGTGTGAAGCAGTAATCGGAGGTAGTAACACTCTGCATTTTTTGGATGCACTGTATACACACGTCGAAGAGCATCACTGGAACGTCCGTCCCATCCTGAGTTATCCCTCTATGACTGCTAGGAGGTCTAAAAACATCAATGATGTTTTGGTGAAAAGTCATTATGTTCCTACTCCCACCAATCCTTTTGGCTCGAGGGACCCTACACCTGGCTCTATACCGTGTGGCCACTGTCTTGCCTGCACAAATGTCCTGTGCTGCACCACGTTCTGCTCTTGTGATGGAAAAAAACAGTTTAATATCCAATATCGGATATCTTGCAGTAGTACCAATGTTATTTATTATGCCACGTGTGGCTGCTCAAAAAATTTATATTGGCTTCACATCGAGAGAGCTGAGAATACGTGTACGGGAGCATGTGCGGAACATTTGTGCGGCCAAGTCAGTGGCCGATCTTTCACTTCTTAAAACAATCCCACGTCATTTTAGACAGTTTCATAATAGTGAGCCTACCACCCTTAAGGTTAGAGGGATTGACCAGATTTATTTGGGTATTAGGGGTGGAGATTATAAAAGAATTCTGGCTCAGGTAGAAGCCAAATGGACTGTGATATTAGACGCCATGACCCCAAGGGTTCTAAATGAATCATTGACGTTTTTGTCCTTTTTATAATGCATTTTTTATGCTTGATCCTTCTATATATGTACTTAACAAAATCCTTCTTCCTTGCTGTTCCCTGACACCCTTGTCTGGGTGTTTATTAGGGAAAGCCCCGGCCGGTGGCGTCCCTGGCTCTGTGCAGCCACCCTGTCTCATCGCTGTGCAGCTGTCGATTAACTCTGCCTGCCGCTCTGGTCCATCTCTGACGCGTCGGATTCTCCACCACAGAGCCAGACGAACTGCACTCCGTTACATCAGGTATTAAATGTGCACATATAATACCTGATGAAGGCCGTTGTGGGCTGAAACGCATTGTTTTGTTCTTAATAAAGTGTCCTAATAAATTTGGTACTGAGCAAATTATCTCAACCTTCAAATTATCCTTGTCTTCCGGAAGCGCCTAGAAAGGAAATTTTTTTTTTTCTCTAACCAAAAAAAAAAACCTGCTATACTCACCCTCTCTAGTCCACTGAGCCGCTCGCGCCGGCCGCCATCTTCCATTGCAGGTTCCGGTGGCAAAGATGGTATGGGAGAAGGACCTGCCATGACGTCACGGTCATGTGACCGCTACGTCATCACAGGCCCTGCGCGCCTGCGCGAGAAGGACCTGCCATGACGTCACGGTCATGTGACCGCGACGTCATCACAGGTCCTGCGCCCATACCAACCATGGGACCGGAAGCTGCCGTGGACTACAAGGGGCCCTCGGACAGGTGAGTATATGTTTATTTTTTATTTTTTAAACTGTGACAAACCTGGCTGGGCAATATACTACGTCACTGGGCAATATACTATGTAACTGGCCAATATACTACGTGGCTCTGTGCTGTATACTATGTCGCTGTGCAATATACTACGTGGCTCTGTGCTGTATACTACGTCACTGGGTAATATACTATGTCACTGGGCAATATACTACGGGGCTGTGCAATATACTACGTCACTGGGCAATATACTACGTGACTGGGCAATATACTACGTGGCTGGGCAATATACTACGTGGCTGGGCAATATACTATGTGGCTGGGCAATATACTACATCACTGGGCAATATACTACGTGGCTGTGCAATATACTACGTCACTAGGCAATATACTATGCAACTGGCCAATATACTATGGGGTTGCGCAATATACTACGTCACTGGGCAATATACTATGTGGTTGGGCAGTATACTATGTGGCTGGGCAATATACTATGTGACTGCAATATACTACGTGTCTGGGCAATATACTACGTCGCTGGGCAATATACTATGTTGCTGGGCAATATACTACATCACTGGGCAATATACTACATCACTGGGCAATATACTATGTGGCTGGGCAATATACTACGTGGTTGGGCAATATACTACGTAGCTGGGCAATATACTACATGACTGGGCAATATACTTCGTCACTGGGCAATATACTACGTGGCTGGGCAATATACTACATGGCTGGGAAATATACTACGTCACTGGGCAATATACTACGTGACTGGGCAATATACTACATCACTAGGCAATATACTATGTGGGCTGTGCAATATACTACGTGGCTGGGCAATATACTACGTGGCTGTGCAATATACTACATGGGCTGTGCAATATACTACGTGGGCTATGCAATATACTACGTGACTGGCCAATATACTACGTGGCTAGGCAATATACTATGTGGCTGTGCAATATACTACGTGGCTGTGCAATATACTACGTGGGACTGCAATATACTACGTGACTGGGCAGTATACTACGTAGCTGGGCAATATACTACGTGGCTGGGCAATATACTACGTGGACATGCATATTCTAGAATACCCGATGCGTTACAATTGGGCCACCATCTAGTATAGATATATATATATATATATTTTTTTTAATTTTTACTTGGCATATGCTTCAGTTTATTTGTAGGTGGTATGTAGCTATATATATATATATATATATATATATATATATATATATATATATATATTCCACCATATATAGCTACATACCACCTACAAATAAACTGAAGCATATGCCATTTAAAAATTCAAAAAAAATTTTTATTTAACAAATATTGACTCACAACAACTGTTTAAAAAGATTCAGTGGATGAATACACACATATGGACCTGAAAACACAGGACATAATATATCCATGCCATAAACATTCAAAAAAATGGATAAATAACCAGAGTGTATAAAGAAAAAAAAATGTTTTCTCTAGGGTTCCTCAGAAAGGGCTACCTTATATATATAGAGCAAAGCTTTCTTGAGTGTTAATCAATGTTATAAATTCAATGTATTTCACTTTGCAAACAGTGCTTTTGGACTCATGTCAACCAAATTTGGTATTCAATATAACATTCATAAAGCATAAACACATAAATAAGGCTAGGTTCCCATTGCGTTAATGGGACCGCGCTAACGGACAGTGTTGCACAGCTAAATTAATGCCGTGCAACGCGTCCGTTAGCACGCCCATTAACAGCAATGGGGACGCGCATCATTAGCGCGTGCCATTTTCGGCACGCGCTAGCGATGTGCCGGTGTTTTGTGGCGCGCCGTGGACGCTGCTTGCAGCGTCCGAGGCGCGCTCGCGGTCCGTTCCCTGCTCTCGCAGATCGGAGATCTGCGAGAGCGGGGACGTTTAACACGACCCCTTTATATCACATTGCGTTAGCGCAATCCGCTAGCGCTAGGCGCTAAACGGATTGCACTAACACAATCTGAACTTAGCCTAAGGAAAAGAGATTTCCATACAGCTCTATTTAGATGCCTATATAGCTTATGGCTCTATGTAAAAACCTTTGTGGCTCCTCACTACATATTAGGATACGTTCACATTTGCGTTGTTGGGCGCAGCATCATCGACGCAACGCACAACGCATGTCAAACGCATACACAACGCAGCGTTTTTTGATGCATGTGTGGTCCTATACAATTGAAGATCAAAAACGGCCAAAAAAAATACATTAAGTCAAAAGGCGCATGCGTCAAAAAGCGTGGCTCAACGCAGGCACCTGCGCCCTATGCATTTTTCATAGACACTAATGTGTTTTTTTGGCGCATTTACGACGCAGGTGTGTTGCATGCGTTTTTCTTTGGAAATGTGACGCATCAAAACTGCAACCTGTAGCGTCATCCGCGCCCTGTCTGGTGCACCAAAAAAATGCATGCGTCATACAATGCATGACAACGCATACCGGCGCATGTCCATGCGCCCCCCATGTTAAAGATAGGGGCGCATGACGCATGCGTCGGTATCTGTCGCCGACGCTGCACCCAACAACGCAAATGTGAACGTAGCATAAGATTGCTTGCTATCTCTAAAGATAATAAATAACATTAAAATGCATAGTGCTAAGTAATGTTCATTATTAGTGCAACACATGCTTTAGAAAACTTGCAGAGACAAAACCATATTGTAAGGTGCAAAGACAAGCTACTAAATATGGCAGCAATCAAGGATGACAGAAAATGAGTTTAAAACATTTTTTTTCTTTATACACTCTGGATATTTATCCATTTTTTTGAATGTTTATGGCATGGGTATATTGTGTCCTGTGTTTTCAGGTCCATATGTGTGTATTCATCCACTGAATCTTTTTAAACAGTTGTGAGTAAATCCCATTTTCCATATGAAGAGATAAAAGACAGTGGCACTCACCAGTATCCTGAAATGAACGTCTTTAATGTGCCTTCAGTCCATAACACGGATTATATTAGACACATGCCAGGTTATTGTGAGGGAGCGGGGAGTGCAAGTGGACGACGGCCGCTTCATGCAATCTGCACTTCTACGGGCCCATCAATATTAATAACCAGCAAAGTCTATACAGACAGCTGTGGGCTGATGTGGGCTGATATTAATATCCTAGGAAGGTGTCATGAATACTGCCCAATGCAAAAAGCAACACCTCCCAAATGCCCCAGAAAAGTCGCATTTCTAAGATCCGCTGATTCTGGCACTTTACCTCGCTCTTCCCACTTGCCCTATAGTGGTGATTTTTTTTCTACTTGCCCTGTAGCGGTGGCAAGTGGGGTGATAGTTGGGGTGTTGATGTTCGAGAACGGCTGGTCACAGCCAAAACTTTGTCTCACCATATGAAGTCCCCTTTTTTATCATCTTTTGGAGTGCTGCCTCCTTTTTTCTTCTCTTTCTTCTTCCATGAATTCATCTATGTGGTGCTGTTTCATTTTTTTCTTCTATTTATCTAATATACTGTATATATATATATATATATATATATATATATATATATATACTGCTCAAAAAAATAAAGGGAACACTAAAATCCCGCATCCTAGATATCACTGAATGAAATATTACAGTTGTAAATATTTATTCATTAAATAGTGGAATGTGTTAAGAACAAAAAAAAAACTAAAAATTATCAACCTAAATTAATATCTCACGGAGGTCTGGAGTTGGAATGATGCTCAAAATCAAAGTGGAAAATGAAGTTGCAGGCTGATCCAACTTCAGTGGAAATGCCTCATGACAAGGAAATGATGTTCAACAGTGTGTGTGGCCTCCACGTACCTGTATGACCTCCTTACTGAGGGATCTCCTCCCAGACCGGGACTAAAGCATCCACCAACTCCTGGACAGTCTGTGGTGCAACGTAACGTTGCTGGATGGTGCAAGATATGATGTTCCAGATGTGTTCAATCAGATTCAGGCCTGTGGAATGGGTGGGCCAGTCCATAGCTTCAATGCCTTCATCTTGCAGAACTGCACATAAGGTCTGGCATTGTCCAGCATAAGGAGGAACCCAGGGCCAACCGCATCAGCATATGGTCTCACAAGGGTTCTGAGGATCTCATCTCGGTACCTAATGGCAGTCAGGCTACCTCTGGCGAGCACATGGAGGGCTGTGCAGCCTTCCAAAGAAATGCCACCCCACACCATTACTGACCCACTGCCAAACCTGTCATGCTGAAGGATGTTGCAGGCAGTAGATTGTTCTCTATGGCCTCTCCAGAGTCTGTCACATCTGTCACATGTGCTCAGTGTGAACCTGCTTTCATCTGTGAAGAGCACAGGGTGCCAGTGGCGTATTTGCCAATCCTGGTGTTCTGGGTTAAATGCGAAGCGTCCTGTACCATGTTGGGCTGTGAGCACAACCCCCATCTGTGGACATCAGGCACTCAGACCATCCTCATGGAGTTGGTTTCTAACCGTTTGTGCAGACCATGCACATTTGTGGCCTGCTGGAGGTCATTTTGTAGGGCTCTGGCAGTGCTCGTCCTGTTCTTCCTTGCACAAAGGCTGATGTACTTGTCCTGCTGTTGGGTTGTTGCCCTCCTTCGGCCCCCTCCACGTCTCCTGGTGTACTAGACTGTCTTCTGGTAGCGCCTCCAGCCTCTGGACACTACGCTGATAGACACAGCAAACCTACTTGCCACAGCTAGCATTGATGTGGCATCCTGGATTAGCTGCATTACCTGAGCCACTTGTGTGGGTTGTAGAGTCCATCTCATGCTATCACAAGTGTGAAAGCACAACCAACATTCAAAAGTGACCAAAACATAAGCCAGAAAGCATTGGTACTGGGATGTGGTCTGTGGTCCCCACCTGCTGAGCCACCCCTTTATTCAGTGTGTTTTGATATTTGCCAATAATTTCCATCTGTTGTCTATTCCATTTGCACAACAGCATGTGAAATTGATTGTCGAACATTGCTGCTTCCTAAGTGGACAGTTTGATTTCACAGAAGTTTGATTTACTTGGAGTTATATTTAGTTGTTTAAGTGTTCCCATTATTTTTTTTTCAGCAGTGTATATATGTATGTGTGTGGTTTGAAGAGTATGTCCCTTGAAAATGATGTGTAAAGGACATAGAGAATTTCTCATGTAAAAGCTCATGTTAAAATCGCATTGCAATTGGATAGCAATTGCACTGCATTTGGATGTAAATCGGATGCTAGGTGTAAAAAATTGGATTGTACTCACCTGAAAAACACTTCACACTTGCATTGCACTCGCCAAACATGCTGGACGGGTCACGAGAATATACTGAGGCGAATAGCTAATTATTCGCTGAGTAATGAATAGCTCATGGGAGAAACAAATTGTGCCAAATATTACACAATTGCTCATTACTACTTATAATAAATCCAAATCCAGAACAAAAGTACATGTGGTTTTGCATTATTTAGTCAAAACGTTTCAAAGGACAACAGACTTTTTCATCCGGCCTATTGCAATAAGTGACAGAGCATGGAATGATGACTTTGTGCTGCACCACAGCTGTTGACAGTATCAGCGTCCTGAGGATGATAATATTGTTAACAGTGTCACAATTGATGCGGCTCATGGCTGGACGGGCCCATCTGGCATTTGTCAGATTAACCTGATAACCATTCAAGCCTTGGTTGCTAACACATATAAATTTTTAAGTTATGTATAACTTATGATTAATTGGAGGTGGTCATTTGTTTCAATTATTTTATTTTTATGACTTATGATTAATTGGAGGTGGTCATTTGCTTCAATTATTTTATTTTTATGTTTTGTCAAGAAGATACTAAAAATAAATATAGAAAATGGCCTAAATTATTCATAAACTCTGCTTACTCTTATTCAGAAAATTAAATTTTACAAATTTTAATAGCAAAAATGATTTATTACAATAATAATATGTGATTAAAAATATTCATTGAGATGTATGTACCTATTTAATGGCTAGAACACATAAATTATATTATCCTTTACAATCAAGTAATTAAATACATGGATTATTTTCAATTGTTCCAGTGAGAAAATATAAAGCATGTTTAGATATGGTAAGGAAAGACGTAACAGATTATTTCGTACAGTTTCTAGAAGGACATTAAAGGGCACACGGCTTTGAATTGATTCAATTACAATAGTTTTAGGATTCTCAGGAATACACGAATTGCCCAGAAGCTGCACTTAACATTAAAACTGATTTAAATAATGACACTCATAAAACTAAACTGAATGGCCGTATTTGCATAATTAAAAATGATGCTAGCATGTATATCACTTTACATAAAAATAAAAAATGCTTGTCTCCTGATGTTGAGGAACATGTCCATTGAGGATACCAGTAATTACAGAGTAAAGCAATTTACTTTCTTGATTTTCCTTTGAAAACAGTGAAGTATTGTCAAGCATATGCACACTTATCTACCACACAAAACAAGTGTTGTCAAGCTTCATGATTGAATTCGAGGACCTCTATTTATAGAACGTTTTAGAACTTTCACTCCAATGATTGTAAAAATTGTATTAAAGGAATAAATACTTGAAATAGGTTATCCCATTTTGCTTTTTAAAGAACAGTATATGGACCTCACATATGATTGGGATCCTTTTATTTAAACTCCTTCCCGACAAGCGCCGTACATATCTATGGGGAATGTGTTCCCGCAAAGAGCAGTATATGTACGGCGCTGCCATTTCCGGTCATCGCTCTGCATCCCACTGTGACTGGATTAAGTTTGCTGCTGTCCCTGACAGTAGACCTTCCCTGCACATCACCCCAGGAGCCTGAACCATCCCCCCCACATTGGCGATCGCTAAGACTGGCTGGTCAATTCTGACTAGCCAATCACAGCAATATGTCAGAAAAGTAAAAAAAAAAAAAACTTATGATATGCTGTTATTAGGGTTGAGCGACTGTTAGTTTTTCAGGGTCGAGTCGGGTTTCACGAAACCCGACTTTCTCAAAAGTTGGGTCGAGTGAAATTGGCCGATCCTATTGAAAAGTCGGGGTCGGGGATTGGCCGAAACTTGAAACCCAATGTAAGTGTTAGGAGTCGAGTTTCCTCTGCTGCACAGGGGGAATCTCGATCCATCTCCGCTGCGGTCTCCCATTCTCCTCCAGCCGCAGTGGAGTCTGCTCAGCAGGGACGTCGCTCCCAGTGTCTTGCTCGCTCTCACTCTGTACAGAGAGTTACTGCTGCTTCTTCAGCTCCTGCCATTAAAGTCAGTGCTGGTCAGCGGCGAGCAGACTTCCCTGGGACTAAGTCCTTGTTTGCGCACACTGAGCATGCCCAGAGCAAGATCTCCCGTTGGAGATCGAGGGTCATGTGCTCTGGCTCTGCAGCGCATTCCATTGGTCCTCTTGGCAGGCCCTGGAAGGGCAAAGTTTCTGTGGCCACTTCCTGTCCTGCAATTATATAAACTGCGCATGACCGCACGGCCATGCGCTAGTGTACAATTGAATACGTGTGTTTGTTGTGAGTGCAAGTCGTTCATTAAATACCCCTACCCTATTGTATGACTGTTCGCGTATGGAGTATGGCTGCTATCTAGCGCCCGACAAATCACTCAACGTGTCACACACGTATCAGCGTCTATTGCTGTGACCGCCAGTGCGGCGCCACGCGCCAGTAGTGCGCTTCCTGACCCACGTCTGGGTGCTTAGTGGTGCCTGCCAGCACGGCACAGTTCGCACTTCGGTGCTCTAATTATAAGAGTTGCCTAACACACCCTGTTGCGGTGTTGTGTCAGCAAGTGGTCTAATCAGACTTCAATCCTAGTTGGGGTTAAGTTCGCTGACTGCTTGCTCGCCTTCTATGTGCGGTACCGCGATCCTGTGACGCAACAGGATCGCTTCCTTCACGTTGGGTGAAGTTTAACCCACGCGAGTGTACTTATGAGTACCGCCATATAGTCCGTCATTACTCAGCAGCAGATTCCATCTCTGCACGGTGGACCCCGGGCTTACGAACGCACCGTACGCTATCAGTCTTATTATTTGGTGCGTTCCGCTAGCCCTAACATTACACTAGCGCCAGGGTCTGGCTAGTGATGACGGACAAACAGCAATCCCTGCGGTATATACAGCAGCTGGAGGGTAGGTTGGCGGCTCTCGAGAGCGCAACCTCAGCTGTGGATGTTACCGCAGTTGCTGTACAGGCTGCCAGCGTGGCTGCAGCAACTTTGTCCATTGCCACCCCTGTTCCGACATTTTCTCGCCTCCTGCTGCCAGAAAAATTTTCTGGTAATAGCAAATTTTGTAGGGGATTCGTGAGTCAGTGCTCTATTCATCTCGAGCTTCTGGCTGCACGTTTCCCCACAGAGCGGGCTAAGGTGGGATTTATTGTGTCTCTATTGTCGGACAGGGCGTTGGAATGGGCTACGCAGCTGTGGGAGCGTGGCGATCATGTGGTGCAGAGTGCTCCTCTGTTTTTGAGCACTTTAAAACAGGTCTTTTTAGGACCTCAAGTCACCCATGACACTGCGCTCCAACTGCTGGCATTAACTCAGGGTGAGTCCTTGGTCAGTCATTTTGCCGTCCAATTCCGCACTTTAGCATCTGAGCTGGAATGGTCGGATAAAGCTCTTATCCCCATATTTTGGAGGGGCTTGGCTGACCATGTAAAGGACGCTCTGGCCACTAGGGAGATTCCTGCCACACTGGAGGAGTTAATAACAGTCTCCACTCGAATTGACCTCCGTTTTAACGAGCGGAGGTTAGAGCGAGCCCAGTGTAGGCAGAGGTTTCGGCTGGCTCCTACTTTCGCCAAACCTCTGGAATCTCCGGTCCTGGTTCCTGAGTCACATGAGGCCAGGGAAGTGTCACAAGCGGGACCTAAGTCCCGGACCACTTGTGCACTCAGGGTCTGTCATGTTTGCCAGCAGTCAGGATATTTAGCCACCAGATGTCCTCAGCGGTCGAGGAAAAGTCAGCGTCTAGTGGTCGTAGGTGGAGGTACACTAGACACGGCGACGTTTGCCTCTAAATTGTCCTTTAAGGGGACAATTACTATAGGCTCATTCTCCCACTCGGTAGAGCTCTGCGTGGATTCTGGGGCGGAGGGCAATTTTATGTCTTCTGCCTTCGCCCAACGCCACGCAATACCTCTGGTTATGCTAGCTCAACCTGTAACGGTACGAGTGGTGAATGGGTCGACTCTGCCCTCACAGATAACTCACCAGACCATCCCTTTTACTCTGTCCATGTCGCCATCTCATCAGGAGATTATTTCTCTGCTCGTCATTCCAGAGGGAATTGATGAAGTCCTGTTGGGAATACCTTGGCTACGGTACCACTCTCCTCATATCGAGTGGTCCTCAGGCAGAATTCTGGGATGGGGTGAATCTTGTGGGGGTAGGTGTCAGAGGGAGTGCGTTCAGGTAGCTACAACTGAGGTACCCGCAGATCTTTCCTCTCTCCCCAAGCAGTATTGGTCGTATGCAGACGTATTCTCCAAAAAGGCGGCGGAGACGCTTCCGCCCCATCGCCCCTATGACTGTCCTATTGACCTCTTGCCTGGTGCTGAGCCTCCCCGGGGTCGAGTCTATCCGCTATCTCTCCCGGAGATGGAGGCAATGTCACAGTACATCCAGGAAAATCTGGCAAGAGGGTTCATCAGGAAGTCAGTGTCACCTGCTGGGGCAGGGTTCTTCTTCGTGCAGAAAAGAGTGGGGAATTGCGTCCATGCATAGACTACAGGGGTCTTAACGCCATCACCGTTAAGAATAAATACCCTTTGCCTTTGATATCTGAACTGTTCGATAGGCTTCGGGGAGCAAGGGTATTTACTAAATTAGATCTGCGGGGTGCTTACAACCTGATTCGCATCCGTGAGGGGGACGAATGGAAGACGGCTTTTAACACCAGGGATGGGCACTATGAATATCTGGTGATGCCCTTTGGGCTCTGTAATGCCCCAGCCGTTTTCCAAGACTTTGTGAACGATATGTTCCGGGATATGCTTTCCACCTCGGTCGTAGTCTATCTGGATGATATTCTCATCTACTCTCCAGATATTGACTCCCACCGGAGAGATGTTTGCAAAGTCTTCGACCTCCTACGGGCAAACTCCCTCTATGCCAAGTTGGAGAAGTGTATGTTTGAGCAGGAGTCCTTACCTTTCCTAGGCTACATCATCTCAGCCCAGGGATTGGCTATGGATCCTGCCAAACTACAGGCTGTGATGGACTGGCAGGAACCCCATTCTCTTAAAGTGGTGCAGCGCTTTATGGGGTTCATCAATTATTATCGCCAGTTCATCCCGCATTTCTCAACTTTGGTAGCTCCCTTGGTTGCCCTCACCAAGAAGGGGGCGAATCCCAAATTGTGGTCTGAGGAGGTCTCCAAGGCTTTTATCTCTATAAAGTCACACTTTGCTAGTGCTCCCATTCTTCATCGCCCCGATGTTGATAAGCCATTTATCATGGAGGTGGATGCCTCTTCTGTTGGTGCTGGAGCAGTCCTCTTCCAAAAGGATGCTCAAGGTCGGAAGCATCCTTGCTTCTTTTTCTCCAAGACCTTCGCACCAGCAGAGAGGAATTATTCCATCGGGGACAGGGAGTTGCTAGCCATGAAGTTGGCTTTCTCGGAGTGGAGACATCTCTTGGAGGGAGCACGTTTTCCCTTCCAAGTCTTCACAGATCACAAAAATTTGGTGTATCTGCAGACAGCTCAGTGGTTGAATTCTCGCCAGGCCAGATGGTCCTTGTTCTTCTCCCGCTTTCATTTCACCCTCCATTTCCTTTCTGGGGAGAAGAACATTCGGGCCAACGCTCTCTCTGGCTCCGTTGTGTCATCTGCGGAGGAGGAGGAGGAGCCTCGGCTTATTGTCCCCACCGAGAGTTTGAGAACCGTGGCCCCGGTTTCGCTGGAGTCTGTGCCCCCGGGCAAGACTTTTGTTCCATCTAGTTTGCAACCGGAGGTTCTCTCTTGGGCGCACTCTTCCAGGGTGGGTGGACATTTTGGTACTAAAAGGACATCAGAGTTACTGGCGAGGACATACTGGTGGCCGCATATGGCTCGTGATGTCGCGGAGTACGTTCGGGCGTGTGTCTCTTGCGCCAGGAACAAGACTCCTCGGCAACGGCCAGCTGGGTTGCTTTATCCTCTGCCCGTGGCTGACAGGCCCTGGGAGATGGTCGGGATGGACTTTGTGGTTGGCTTACCCAAGTCTCGTAATTGCACCATTATCTGGGTGATCACCGATCATTTTTCCAAAATGGTGCATTTGGTGCCTCTTCCACGGCTACCATCTGCACGGGCGTTGGCTGTCTTGTTTATCAAGCATATCTTTCGCTTACACGGTATGCCAGACAAAATTGTTAGTGACCGGGGTCCCCAGTTTGCGTCTCGATTCTGGAGGGAGCTATGTCGTCTACTCAGTATTGAGTTAAATCTCTCCTCGGCATATCATCCCGAGACGAATGGGTTGGTAGAAAGGGCCAACCAGACCTTGGTCACATATCTGCGACATTTTGTTTCTGCCAGACAGGATGACTGGGCATCCTTGCTACCGTGGGCAGAGTTTGCACTTAACAATGCCATAGCCGACTCTACCGGTCAGACTCCATTCCTCTTAAATTACGGCCAGCATCCGCGTGTTCCTGTGCCCATGCCTGTGTCTTCCGCTGATCCCAGGGTGGCAGACTGGGCTGTGGAGGCACGGGACATTTGGGATCGCACGCAGGATGCCATTCGGGCCTCCAAGGAGAGAATGAGGTCCTCCGCCGATGTTCATCGGCGCCCCGCTCCGACTTTTGCCCCTGGCAACTTGGTGTGGCTCTCCGCCCGTAACATCAGGCTGCGAGTTGAGTCCACTAAGTTTGCTCCTCGCTACTTGGGTCCCTTCAAGGTTCTTGAACAGGTTAATCCTGTGGTCTACCGCCTGGCTCCATGCTTGGGTATCACTGACACCTTTCATGTGTCCCTCTTGAAACCCGTTTACATGTCCCGGTTTTCCGAGTCATCTGCCGGGACATCGGGTTCGTCTACGGACGATTACGAGGTGAACGCTATTTTGGGGTGCAAGCTGGTACGCGGCAAAAAGTTTTATTTGGTGGATTGGAAGGGTTATGGTCCAGAGGACAGGTCTTGGGAGCCTGCTGAAAACATTCGGGCCCCACAGCTCATTGCTGCCTTCGAGCGTAGCGAGGCCCAAGGAGGGGGGGGCCCTAGGAGGGGGGGTAATGTTAGGAGTCGAGTTTCCTCTGCTGCACAGGGGGAATCTCGATCTGTCTCCGCTGCGGTCTCCCATTCTCCTCCAGCCGCAGTGGAGTCTGCTCAGCAGGGACGTCGCTCCCAGTGTCTTGCTCGCTCTCACTCTGTACAGAGAGTTACTGCTGCTTCTTCAGCTCCTGCCATTAAAGTCAGTGCTGGTCAGCGGCGAGCAGACTTCCCTGGGACTAAGTCCTTGTTTGCGCACACTGAGCATGCCCAGAGCAAGATCTCCCGTTGGAGATCGAGGGTCATGTGCTCTGGCTCTGCAGCGCATTCCATTGGTCCTCTTGGCAGGCCCTGGAAGGGCAAAGTTTCTGTGGCCACTTCCTGTCCTGCAATTATATAAACTGCGCATGACCGCACGGCCATGCGCTAGTGTACAATTGAATACGTGTGTTTGTTGTGAGTGCAAGTCGTTCATTAAATACCCCTACCCTATTGTCTGACTGTTCGCGTATGGAGTATGGCTGCTATCTAGCACCCGACAAATCACTCAACGTGTCACACACGTATCAGCGTCTATTGCTGTGACCGCCAGTGCGGCGCCACGCGCCAGTAGTGCGCTTCCTGACCCACGTCTGGGTGCTTAGTGGTGCCTGCCAGCACGGCACAGTTCGCACTTCGGTGCTCTAATTATAAGAGTTGCCTAACACACCCTGTTGCGGTGTTGTATCAGCAAGTGGTCTAATCGGACTTCAATCCTAGTTGGGGTTAAGTTCGCTGACTGCTTGCTCGCCTTCTATGTGCGGTACCGCGATCCTGTGACGCAACAGGATCGCTTCCTTCACGTTGGGTGAAGTTTAACCCACGCGAGTGTACTTATGAGTACCGCCATATAGTCCGTCATTACTCAGCAGCAGGTTCCATCTCTGCACGGTGGACCCCGGGCTACGAACGCACCGTACACTATCAGTCTTATTATTTGGTGCGTTCCGCTAGCCCTAACAGTAAGTCTATGGGTTTTCTTTTTTTTTTTACATTTCCTTCAGGGCGATATAGCAGAAAAGCCGGTAATTCAATTACTGGCTTTTCATTTCTCCTGCCAAAACCCGACATGATATGAGACATGGTTTACATACAGTAAACCATGTCATATCCCCCTTTTTTTTGCATATTCCACACTACTAATGTTAGTAGTGTGTATATGCAAAATTTCGGCGCTCTAGCTCTTAAATTTAAGGGTTAAATCGCGGAAAAAATTGGCGTGGGCTCCCACGCAATTTTCTCCGCCAGAGTAGTAAAGCCAGTAACTGAGGGCAGATATTAATAGCCTGGAGAGGGTCCACGGTTATTGCCCCCCCCTGGCTAAAAACACCTGCCCCCAGCCACCCCAGAAAAGGCACATCTGGAAGATGCGCCTATTCTGGCACTTGGCCACTCTCTTCCCATTCTCGTGTAGCGGTGGGATATGGGGTAATGAAGGGTTAATGTCACCTTGCTATTGTAAGGTGACATTAAGCCAGATTAATAATGGAGAGGTGTCAATTATGACACCTATCCATTATTAATCCAATTGTATGAAAGAGTTAAAAAAAAACACACACACAATATTAAAAAGTATTTTAATGAAATAAACACACCGTTTGTTGTAATATTTTATTGTACGCTCAATCCACTCACTGAAGACCCTCGCTCTGTAACAAATAAAATATAATAAACCAACAATATACATACCTTCCGTAGATCTGTAATGTCCCACGTTGTAAATCCATCTGAAGGGGTTAAAATATTTTACAGCCAGGAGCTCTGCTAATGCAGCTCTGCTCGTGGCTGTAAACCCCAGCGAATGAAGGTAATGTAGGTCAATGACCTGTAGTTACCTTCATTCGCGGTGATGCGCCCCCTGCTGGATGTTCCTGGAGCGTGGGAAAAGTTCCCAGGCTCGAGGTCATATGAGGACATCCAGCAGGGGGCGCATCACCGCGAGGGAGCCCACACCAATTTTTTCAGCGATTTACCGGCTTTTCTGCTATATCGCGCTGAAGTTAATATAAATATATATATATATAGTAGTCCATGAAGAGGTAGAAAAGAAGTGCACTTACCCGTATATAGTAGTCACAATATTTATTCGGACATATTACAAAGCGTGCAGGGAGGGATGTGTCATGATCCCAATGGCAGGGGATCACAAAAAGGACAAGCACAGATACAAACAAGCTCTAGGGCGATGGAACCTGAGCTGACCGCGACCCTGAACCTAACACACAAATAAAAGTAGCCGGGGAACGTGCCTACGATGATCCTAGACGTCTCGCTCCAGCCGAAGATCTCACTTCCCCTATCAGAAGAAACACAGACCTCTCTTGCCTCCAGAGAAATACCCCACAGCAAATAGCAGCCCCCCACATATAATGACGGTGAAATGAGAGGAAAGCACATACGTAGTATGAAAACAGTTTCTGCAAAATGAGGCCCGCTAAAGCTAGATAGCAGAGGATACAAAAGTGAACTGCGCGGTCAGCGAAAAACCCTTCAAAAAACCATCCTGAAATTACTTGAACTCATGTGCCAACTCATGGTACATGAAAAGCAATTTCAGCCCACTAGAGCAACCAGCAGCAGAGAATCACATATCTGCAGGCTGGACTAAAAACCAAATTAAGCAAAACACAAAACAGGAAAATCCAAACTTAGCTTGTCCAGAAGGTTCTAGGAGCAGGGAGCAGAGGTAACAAGACACACTGGATACATTGATAACCGGTGAGGAAATGCCAGCAAAGCCAGGTTAAATAGGAAACTCCCATATGCTGATGGAACAGGTGGAACCCAGAAACCCAGGAAAGACAAGTCACCCAGTACCATCAGTAACCACCAGAGGGAGCCCAAAAACAGAACTCACAACAGTACCCCCCCCTTGAGGAGGGGTCACCGAACCCTCACGAGAACCACCAGGGCGACCAGGATGAGCCCTATGAAAAGCGCGAACCAAATCATCAGCATGAACATCCGAGGCAACCACCCAAGAATTATCCTCCTGACCATAACCCTTCCACTTGACCAAATACTGGAGTTTCCGTCTGGAAACACGAGAATCCAAGATCTTCTCCACAACATACTCCAATTCTCCCTCCACCAGCACTGGAGCAGGAGGCTCAAGAGAAGGAACAACAGGTACCTCATACTTCCGCAACAACGACCGATGAAACACATTATGAATAGCAAACGATGCCGGGAGATCCAAACGAAACGACACAGGGTTAAGAATTTCCAAGATCCTATAGGGACCGATGAACCGAGGCTTGAACTTAGGAGAAGAGACCTTCATAGGAACAAAACGAGAAGACAACCACACCAAGTCACCAACAAGAAGTCGAGGACCCATGCGGCGACGGCGATTAGCAAACTGCTGAGCCTTCTCCTGGGACAACTTCAAATTGTCCACCACATGACTCCAAATCCGATGCAACCTATCCACCACCATGTCCACTCCAGGACAATCAGAAGGTTCCACCTGACCAGAGGAAAAACGAGGATGAAACCCCGAATTACAAAAGAAAGGAGAAACCAAGGTAGCAGAACTAGCCCGATTATTAAGCGCAAACTCGGCCAGCGGCAAAAAGGTAACCCAGTCATCCTGATCAGCAGAAACAAAACACCTTAAATAAGTTTCCAAGGTCTGATTAGTTCGTTCAGTCTGGCCATTCGTCTGAGGATGGAATGCAGACGAAAAGGACAAATCAATGCCCATCTTAGCACAGAAAGTCCGCCAAAATCTAGACACAAACTGGGATCCCCTGTCAGAAACGATGTTCTCAGGAATCCCATGCAAACGAACCACATTCTGAAAAAACAGAGGGACCAACTCAGAGGAGGAAGGCAACTTAGGCAAGGGTACCAGATGAACCATTTTAGAAAAGCGATCACACACAACCCAGATGACGGACATTTTTTGAGAGACAGGGAGATCCGAAATAAAGTCCATGGAAATGTGCGTCCAAGGCCTCTTCGGGATAGGCAAAGGTGACAACAATCCACTGGCCCGAGAACAGCAAGGCTTAGCCCGAGCACAAACCTCACAAGACTGCACAAAAGAACGCACATCCCTCGACAAGGAAGGCCACCAAAAAGACCTGGCCACCAAGTCTCTAGTCCCAAATATTCCAGGATGACCTGCCAACGCAGAAGAATGGACCTCGGAGATGACTCTACTGGTCCAATTATCCGGAACAAACAGTCTCTCAGGCGGACAACGATCAGGTTTAGCCACCTGAAACTCCTGCAAAGCACGTCGCAAGTCTGGGGAGACAGCAGACAAAATCACCCCATCCCTAAGGATACCAGAGGGCTCAGAATTTCCAAGGGAGTCAGGCACAAAACTCCTAGAAAGAGCATCCGCCTTCACATTCTTTGAACCTGGCAGGTATGAAACCACAAAATTGAAACGAGAGAAAAACAGTGACCAACGAGCCTGTCTAGGATTCAGACGCCTAGCAGACTCAAGGTAAATCAAATTTTTGTGATCAGTCAAGACCACCACACGATGTCTAGCACCCTCTAGCCAATGACGCCACTCCTCAAATGCCCACTTCATGGCCAAAAGTTCCCGATTACCAACATCATAATTCCGCTCAGCCGGCGAAAACTTTCTAGAAAAAAACGCGCATGGCTTCATCACTGAGCCATCGGAGCTTCTCTGTGACAAAACCGCCCCCGCTCCAATCTCGGAAGCATCAACCTCAACCTGAAAAGGGAGCGAAACATCTGGCTGACGCAACACAGGAGCAGAAGAAAACCGGCGCTTAAGTTCCTGAAAGGCCTCCACAGCCGCAGGAGACCAATTAGCAACATCAGCACCCTTCTTAGTCAAATCCGTCAAAGGCTTAACAACACTAGAAAAATTAGTTATAAAACGACGATAGAAATTAGCAAAGCCCAAGAACTTCTGTAGACTCTTAAGAGATGTAGGCTGCGTCCAGTCACAAATAGCCTGAACCTTGACGGGATCCATCTCAATAGTAGAAGGGGAAAAAATATACCCCAAGAAAGAAATCTTCTGGACTCCAAAGAGACACTTTGAGCCTTTTACAAACAAGGAATTGGCCCGCAGGACCTGAAACACCTTCCTGACCTGCTGAACATGAGACTCCCAGTCATCAGAAAAAACCAAAATATCATCCAAATACACAATCATAAATTTATCCAGATATTCACGGAAAATATCGTGCATAAAGGACTGGAAGACTGAAGGAGCATTAGAAAGTCCAAAAGGCATTACCAAATACTCAAAATGGCCCTCAGGCGTATTAAATGCGGTTTTCCACTCATCACCTTGCTTTATTCGTATAAGATTATACGCACCCCGAAGATCAATCTTAGTGAACCATTTAGCCCCCTTAATGCGAGCAAACAAATCAGTCAACAATGGCAAAGGATACTGATATTTTACGGTAATCTTATTCAAAAGACGATAATCTATACAAGGCCTCAAGGAACCATCTTTCTTGGCCACGAAAAAAAAACCTGCTCCCAAAGGGGACAAAGATGGACGGATATGTCCCTTTTCCAAGGACTCCTTAACATAATCCAGCATAGCAGTATGCTCTGGCACTGACAGATTGAACAAACGACCTTTAGGAAATTTACTGCCCGGAATTAAATTTATAGCACAATCGCAATCCCTGTGAGGAGGAAGCGAACTGAGCTTAGGCTCCTCAAAAACATCCCGATAGTCAGACAAAAACACAGGAATCTCAGAAGGAGTAGATGAAGCGATAGAAATAGGAGGTGCATTATCATGAACCCCCTGACAACCCCAGCTTAACACAGACACTGATTTCCAGTCAAGGACTGGATTATGAGTTTGTAACCATGGCAGACCAAGTACTAGAACATCATGCAAATTATACAGTACCAGGAAGCGAATCACCTCCTGATGAACGGGAGTCATACGCATGGTCACTTGTGTCCAGTACTGAGGTTTATTCATAGCCAAAGGTGTAGAGTCAATTCCCTTCAAAGGAATAGGGACTTCCAGAGGCTCCAGACTAAACCCACAGCGATTGGCAAATGACCAATCCATAAGACTCAGGGCAGCGCCTGAATCCACATAGGCATCGACGGAAATGGATGATAATGAACAAATCAGAGTCACAGACAGAATGAACTTAGACTGTAAAGTACTAATGGCAACAGACTTATCAACCTTTTTTGTGCGTTTAGAGCATGCTGATATAACATGAGCTGAATCACCACAATAAAAGCACAACCCTTTTTTCCGCCTATACTTTTGCCGTTCACTTCTGGACTGAATTCTATCACATTGCATTATCTCAGGTGACGGTTCAGACGACACCGCCAAATGATGCACAGGTTTGCGCTCCCGTAAACGCCGATCAATCTGAACAGCCATAGTCATAGACTCATTCAGACCAGCAGGCGCAGGGAACCCCACCATAACATCTTTAATGGCCTCAGAAAGGCCATCTCTAAACTTTGCAGCCAGAGCGCACTCATTCCACTGAGTAAGTACCGACCACTTCCGAAATTTTTGACAATAAATTTCTGCTTCATCTTGCCCCTGAGAGAGGGCCAACAAACCTTTTTCAGCCTGAATCTCTTGGTTAGGTTCCTCATAGAGCAAACCCAATGCCAGAAAAAACGCATCTGCATTAAGCAACGCAGGGTCCCCTGGTGCCAATGCAAATGCCCAATCCTGAGGGTCACCCCGCAGGAAAGATATAATTATCTTGACTTGCTGAGCAGGGTCTCCAGAGGAGCGAGATTTCAAAGAAAGAAACAACTTGCAATTGTTCCTAAAATTCAGAAAACGAGATCTATCTCCAGAAAAAAACTCTGGGACAGGAATTCTAGGTTCCGACATAGGAGCATGTACAACAAAATCCTGTATATTTTGAACCTTAGTGGCAAGATTATTCAGGCTGGAAGCCAAACTCTGGACGTCCATGATAAACAGCTGAGATCAGAGCCATTCAAAGATTAAGAGGAGGAGGAAGTAGCCAGGCTGCAATAAGGCTAGGCAGCAAACTCTGAGGGGAAAAAAAAAAAAAAAACTTCCTCAGACTACTTATCCTCCTACTTCAGCCAATACAATTAACACTTTGTGGGCCGGTTATACTCTCATGATCCCAATGGCAGGGGATCACAAAAAGGACAAGCACAGATACAAACAAGCTCTAGGGCGATGGAACCTGAGCTGACCGCGACCCTGAACCTAACACACAAATAAAAGTAGCCGGGGAACGTGCCTACGATGATCCTAGACGTCTCGCTCCAGCCGAAGATCTCACTTCCCCTATCAGAAGAAACACAGACCTCTCTTGCCTCCAGAGAAATACCCCACAGCAAATAGCAGCCCCCCACATATAATGACGGTGAAATGAGAGGAAAGCACATACGTAGTATGAAAACAGTTTCTGCAAAATGAGGCCCGCTAAAGCTAGATAGCAGAGGATACAAAAGTGAACTGCGCGGTCAGCGAAAAACCCTTCAAAAAACCATCCTGAAATTACTTGAACTCATGTGCCAACTCATGGTACATGAAAAGCAATTGCAGCCCACTAGAGCAACCAGCAGCAGAGAATCACATATCTGCAGGCTGGACTAAAAACCAAATTAAGCAAAACACAAAACAGGAAAATCCAAACTTAGCTTGTCCAGAAGGTTCTAGGAGCAGGGAGCAGAGGTAACAAGACACACTGGATACATTGATAACCGGCGAGGAAATGCCAGCAAAGCCAGGTTAAATAGGAAACTCCCATATGCTGATGGAACAGGTGGAACCCAGAAACCCAGGAAAGACAAGTCACCCAGTACCATCAGTAACCACCAGAGGGAGCCCAAAAACAGAACTCACAACAGGGATGTGAAAAAAAGCAGACAACGGCCGTTTCGTGCCTCAGACCCGTTGAAGTGCTGAGGCACGAAACGGCCGTTGTCCGCTTTTTTTCACATCCCTCCCTGCACGCTTTGTAATATGTCCGAATAAATATTGTGACTACTATATACGGGTAAGTGCACCTCTTTTCTACCTCTTCATGGACTACAATGTATTACTTTGGAGGCTGCACCCCGTTTCTATTGTAAAAGGTATTTTTTCATGCCGGCTCTCGTAGTGATTTGGGTTGTCCTACGTACAGAATCTAACTATATAGCAGCTGT
Organism: Ranitomeya imitator; assembly: GCF_032444005.1. NCBI lineage: Eukaryota > Metazoa > Chordata > Amphibia > Anura > Dendrobatidae > Ranitomeya > Ranitomeya imitator. The sequence goes on from NC_091282.1 coordinate 140,546,934, forward strand.
GCGGAGGATCCTTTTCTGCTTTTGTTCATGATATATATATATATATATATATATATATGTGTGTGTCTGAATGACATATATATATATATATATATATAAAACGAAACCCGACTTTTAAGTAGAGATCGCCGACCGCCGACCCGATCCCAGAGCTAAACCCAACTTTGCTAAAAGTCGGCGACTTTTGAAAAGTGCCGATCTGTTTCGCTCAACCCTAGCTGTGATCAGTGCTGTGCGAGACCACACCAATCACAGCCGTCACAGTGGGTGGGGTAATCGTGACATCACCTCACCTGATTAACCCCTTTGGCACTGATTGGCTGAACAATAGTTTCTGACTAATCAGCACCAAAGGGGCTAATCTAAAATAGCGATCACTGCCAGGGCCGGACTGGGACTGAAATTGAGCCCTGGCATTTTTATGAACACAGGCCTCATCTTGTAACTTCTGTAATCTTGCTCTCTAGATAATCTAAGTACAGGTCAGCAGCAAACAATCAAAATGTTTTGTGTTGCGGATCTGCATAGCTAACAGCAACTGAATTATGGCCAATTTAGATGAGCCAATAATCATTAAATGTGTGATTGTAAGAGCACGTCTTTCTGATTATTGGTTCAATTAAATAGGTCAGTAATCACCTGATGCAAGAGCAAAATGATTATTAGTCACGTGCGACCATTTTTAACCAGCTTAAAAATCAAGATTCTTGCCCTGGTAAACAGGACATGCACTCCTGAGAACAGGACATTCTTCTGTACATGCACAAAACACATATTAACAGTCGCTGTGTGCACAGAGTAGTGTGTCCTCCTGTGTAAATAGGCCATATAGGAAGCTGGTTGACGTGTACATAGCTGATTGTTGGTCATGTACATGTTATAACAGTAATGACAGTAAAGTCTCATTCAGACGTGTGGTTTTGATTATTTCTTTTCCATTACAGTCTATGGTGCTGTTCACAGGCCCAGATGTTTTTGCAGACTGTGTCTCCCCAAATAAAAATGAGAGACATTTTCGTTTTTTATCATCATCACAGACAAAATCACCTATAGAAGTCTATGAACCTGTGCCAATCACGGACAGCACATAGATAGCACCAGTGTACACTATGCGTGGTCTGTGATTAACATTGTAATGTATAGAAGAAGCTTTTAATTAATTTATTTTTTTCATACTTGAAAATCACTAATGAAATACTGATGATAAAAACCAGGGGCTTGCTGGCAAGTTTCAGTCTGGGGGCAAGCACACTTTCCCGACTCCTGTGTAGTGACTCATTAACCAGTTTACCGCTGCCTTAACTTCCTTACAGAAGCAGCAGAAGTAAGTTTTAAAAAATGAGACTGGTCAGATCGTTTTCATATGTATTTCAGGCACCCCCCACCTGAAAAAGTGCCACTAGCCTGCCTCTAAACATGAACTTAGTGCACAATAATGTAAAACGACATTGCTATACCTGCTCCTTCTGTCGTGACTTCTTTTAACTGCTTCAGTGAAACCGAGGCCCTTAAGAGAAGTAGCACATTCTGTCACTTACAACTATAATAGAAACTATCGAGAAAAGACGCTGATGGCACAAAAAAAAATGGTTCCTTCAGGAAAAAGACTTGAGACACTTTCCTGAAGCAGCTCTGCCACCTGAAATAAAACATTGTGTGCACATACCCTAGATATGAACACTATGCTACAGCACCTTGCAAACGCTGAGTGTAAGAATCACTCTAAGGGCCGGTGCAGACTGCCATATATACTCTCTCATCTGAGAGAATCGGCTAATTATACTGTCCAACTAACACTTGGATCAAGCTCTGACCCGAGTGTCAGTATAGCGTGGTTCGATTGTCTAGGATGAGAGAATCAGAAAAAACTGAGGAAAAGATGGATAACAAAATATTCTCCATTGCGTCATCAAAGTGCAGTCCATTGTTTTCCCTTCATTCTCCAGCACTGATCCTCTAACTCTCAGCCCTGCATCCTCCAGCACTGATCCTCTCACTCTCAGCCCTGTATCCTCCAGCACTGATCCTCTCACTCTTAGCCCTGAATCCTCCAGCACTGATCCACTTACTCTCAGCACTGCATCCTCCAGCACGGATCCTTTCTCTCTCTCAGCCCTGCATCATCCAGAACTGATCATTTCACCCTCAGACCTGCAACCTCCTGCTCTGATCCTCTCACTCTCAGCCCTGCATCCTACAGCACTGATCCTTTCTCACTCTCAGCCCTGCATCCTCCAGCACTGATCCTCTCACTCTCAGCCCTGCATCCTCCAGCACTGATCCTTTCTAACTCTTAGCCCTGCATCCTCCAGAACCGATCCTTTCACTCTCAGCCCTGCATCCTCCAGAACTGATCCTTTCTCATTCTCAGCCCTGCATCCTCCAGCACTAATACTTTCTCACCCTCAGCCCTGCAACTTCCATTACTGAACCTCTCACTCTCAGCCCTGCATCCCCCAGCACTGATCCTCTCACGCTCAGCCCTGCATCCTCCAGCACTGATCCTCTCACCCTCAGCCCTGCATCTTCCAGCACTGATACAGCAGAGGATCAACCATACTGCAGCTGCTATTGGAGGAGCTCAGTGCTGGAATCTTCTAGTCTTGTTCTCCTCACAGAACTTGCCCCAACCCACCTCCTCCCATTGGTTTCTTTTGCTTGATTTCATTGGCTGGGTGCTACAGACAGCAGCTGTGCTGGAAATGTGGATCTTGTGCTGCTTCCTAGAGAGGTATGTAAATTACCCCCGCCGGCCATGAGCAGGAGCTGAGAGATGGAGTGGGGATAAATGCCTCCTTGCCCCCGGCCCAGCTTACCTCCAACCTTCCTCCTAACTGCAGACACTTGTCTCACTGCTGCTGCTCACATAAAAAGAGCAGGTGACGCCGTGCCTCCTTCTCCTGCTCCTGAGCGGCTCCTGTCCTAGCTGTCTGTTATGATCTGGTGACCTTGGAGCAGCATGAGATGTACTCTGGAGAAGGTGGTCCCTGTACTGACCGCAAACCCTGAACCTAGCAGCGTAACTAAAAGTAGCCGTGGGGGGTACCTAACATTCCTTAGACGCCTCGGCACAGCCTAAGATCAAACTACCCCTAAAGACAGAAACAGGAAACCTATCTTGCCTCAGAGAAAATCCCCAAAGGATAGATAGCCCCCCACAAATATTGACTGTGAGAGGAGAGGGAAAAAGCATACGCAGATATGAAATCAGATTTTAGCATAGGAGGCCATACTAGCTAAAAAGAAAGAATAGAACAGAGTACTATGCGGTCAGTATAAAAACACTAGAAAATATCCACCGCAGAAAATACGGATCACCACATCTTACTAAAGACATGGGGGGTATATCTGCATCTCCAGAGAAATAGCTAGGCTGCAAAAAATCCTTCACAGACCAAGCTGGACAAGACAAAAATATGAAAATGCACAGAACTATAAGGACCACTGCAGGTGGACAGCAAAAACAAAGCCAGGACTTATCTTTGTAGAAAAACACAGCAAACTGGAGAGACCAGCAGGGAAGTGAATCCTTCAAGAACAATGGACAACTGGCACAGACTAAAGGATCCTGCAAAGCTATATACCCTAGTCAGTCCTGCAATTAGTAGATACACATGTCCACTCCTGCAATCCAGGCACAACTGCATTACCCTCTACAACCACCAGAGGGAGCCCAAAAGCTGAATTCACAACAGTACCCCCCCCCTTGAGGAGGGGTCACCGAACCCTCACCAGAGCCCCCAGGCTGATCAGGATGAGCCCGATGAAAGGCACGAACCAAATCAACAGCATGGACATCAGAGGCAGAAACCCAAGAATTATCCTCCTGGCCATAACCCTTCCACTTGACAAGGTACTGAAGCTTCCGTCTCAAAAAACGAGAATCCAAAATCTTCTCAACAACATATTCCAACTCCCCATCGACCAATACAGGGGCCGGAGGATCAACAGAGGGAACAACGGGCTCCACATATTTCTGCAACAAAGATTTATGGAAGACATTATGAATAGCAAACGAGGCCGGAAGCACTAGGCGAAAGGACACCGGATTAATAATCTCAGAAATCCTATAAGGACCAATAAATCGAGGCATAAACTTGGGGGAAGAAACCTTCATAGGAACATGACGGGAAGATAACCAAATCAGATCACCAACCCGAAGCCGGGAACCAACACACCGACGACGGTTAGCAAAACGCTGAGCCTCCTCCTGAGACAGCACCAAATTGTCCACCACATAAGCCCAAATCTGCTGCAACCTGTCGACCATAGAATCCACACCAGGAAGGTCAGAAGGCTCAACCTGCCCAGAAGAAAAACGAGGATGAAAATCAAAATTACAAAAAAAAGGTGAAACCAAAGTAGCCGAACTAGCCCGATTATTAAGGGCAAACTCGGCCAATGGCAAAAAAGTCACCCAATCATCCTGATCAGCAGACACAAAGCTGTTGTGAATTCTGTTGTCAAGCTCCCTCCTGTGGTCATGAATGGTACTTCGGCTGGTTCTGTCCATGGCTTCCTCTGTTGGTTGTGAGTGGGGCTGCGGCTTCTGAGTTTCCTTCCACTGGTGACGAGGTTAATTCGTTAGCTGGCTGCTCTATTTAACTCCACTTAGATCATTGCTCCATGCCACCTGTTAATGTTCCAGTATTGGTCTAGTTCACTCCTGGATCGTTCTTGTGACCTGTCTTCCCAGCAGAAGATAAGTTCCTGCTTCTTTTTCTTTTGTTTGCTATTTTTCTGTCCAGCTTGCTATTTTGATTTTTGTCTTGCTTGCTGGAAGCTCTGGGACGCAGAGGGAGCGCCTCCGCACCGTGAGTCGGTGCGGAGGGTCTTTTGCGCCCTCTGCGTGGTCTTTTTGTAGTTTTTTGTGCTGACCGCAAAGTTACCTTTCCTATCCTCAGTCTGTTCACTAAGTCGGGCCTCACTTTGCTAAATCTATTTCATCTCTGTGTTTGTATTTTCATCTTTACTCACAGTCATTATATGTGGGGGGCTGCCTTTTCCTTTGGGGAATTTCTCTGAGGCAAGGTAGGCTTTATTTTTCTATCTTCAGGGCTAGCTAGTTCCTTAGGCTGTGACGAGTTGCATAGGGAGCGTTAGGAGTAGTGTTGAGCGATACCGTCCGATACTTGAAAGTATCGGTATCGGATAGTATCGGCCGATACCCGAAAAGTATCAGATATCGCCGATACCGATATCCGATACCAATACAAGTCCAATGGGATACCAAGTATCGGAAGGTATCCTGATGGTTCCCAGGGTCTGAAGGAGAGGAAACTCTCCTTCAGGCCCTGGGATCCATATTAATGTGTAAAATAAAGAATTAAAATAAAAAATATTGATATATTCACCTCTCCGGCGGCCCCTGGACATCACCACGGGTAACCGGCAGGCTTCTTTGTTTATAATGAGCGCGTTTAGGACCTGAGGAATGACGTCGCGGCTTCTGATTGGTCGCGTGCCGCCCATGTGACCGCCATGCGACCAATCAGAAGCCGCGACGTCATTCCTCAGGTCCTAAATTCCTAGAATGAAGAGTTTAGTGCCTGAGAATGACGTCGCGGCTTCTGATTGGTCGCGTGCCGCCCATGTGACCGCCACGCGACCAATCAGAAGCCGCAACGTCATTCTCAGTTACTAAACTCCTCATTCTAGGAATTTAGGACCTGAGGAATGACGTCGCGGCTTCTGATTGGTCGCGTGGCGGTCACATGGGCGGCACACGACCAATCAGAAGCCGTGACGTCATTCCTCAGGTCCTAAACGCGCTCATTTTAAACATAGAAGCCTGCCGGTTACCCGCGGTGATGTCCAGGGGCCGCCGGAGAGGTGAATATATCAATATTTTTTATTTTAATTCTTTATTTTACACCTCACTATGGATCCGATACCGATACCCGATACCACAAAAGTATCGGATCTCGGTATCGGAATTCCGATACCGCAAGTATCGGCCGATACCCGATACTTGCGGTATCGGAATGCTCAACACTAGTTAGGAGCAATCCACGGCTACTTCTAGTGTGTGTGATAGGATTAGGGATTGCGGTCAGCAGAGTTCCCACGTCTCAGAGCTCGTCCTATATTATTTGTAACTATCAGGTCATTCCGTGTGCTCTTAACCACCAGGTCTATTATTGTCCTAACCACCAGGTCATAACAGTACAGGTGGCCCAAAGTATTAATGCATCTCAATAGAGGGATAAGAGAAGTTCTGAGACCATTTCTTTTTCTTTGCAGTGTGTTTTGTCTCTCTTTTCCCCTTTACCTCTGGGTGGTTCAGGATACAGGTGTAGATATGGACATTCAAGGTCTGTTTGTTATCTTGTATGAATAATCTCACTGAAAGGGTACAAAACATTCAAGATTTTGTGGTTCAGAATCCGATGTTAGAGCCTAGGATTCCAATTCCTGATTTGTTTTTTGGGGATAGATCTACGTTTCTGAATTTTAAAAATAATTTTAAATTGTTTCTTGCTTTGAAACCTCGCTCCTCAGGTGACCCTGTTGAACAAGTGAAAATCATTATTTCTTTCTTACGTGGCGACCCTCAAGACTGGGCATATTCCCTTGCGCCAGGAGATCCGGCATTGCGTGATGTTGATGCGTTTTTTCTGGCGCTCGGATTGCTTTATGATGAACCAAATTCAGTGGATCAGGCAGAGAAAATCTTGCTGGCTCTGTGTCAGGGTCAGGATGAGGTAGAGATATATTGTCAGAAGTTTAGGAAGTGGTCTGTACTCACTCAGTGGAATGAATGTGCCCTGGCAGCAATTTTCAGAAAGGGTCTCTCTGAAGCCCTTAAGGATGTCATGGTGGGATTTCCCATGCCTGCTGGTCTGAATGAGTCTATGTCTTTGGCCATTCAGATCGATCGACGCTTGCGTGAGCGTAAAGCTGTGCACCATTTGGCGGTATTATCTGAGCATAGACCTGAGCCTATGCAATGTGATAGGCTTTGACCAGAGCTGAACGGCAAGAACACAGACGTCGGAATGGACTGTGTTTTTACTGTGGTCATTCCACTCATGCTATCTCCGATTGTCCTAAGCGCACTAAGCGTTTCGCTAGGTCTGCCACCATTGGTACGGTACAGTCGAAATTTCTTTTGTCCGTTACTCTGATTTGCTCTTTGTCATCCTATTCTGTTATGGCATTTGTGGATTCAGGCGCTGCCCTGAATTTGATGGACTTGGAGTTTGCTAGGCGCTGTGGTTTTTTCTTGGAGCCCTTGCAGTATCCTATTCCATTGAGAGCAATTGATGCTACGCCTTTGGCCAAGAATAAGCCTCAGTACTGGACCCAATTGACCATGTGCATGGCTCCTGCACATCAGGAGGATATTCGCTTTTTAGTGTTGCATAATCTGCATGATGTGGTCGTTTTGGGGTTGCCATGGCTACAGGTCCATAATCCAGTATTGGATTGGAAATCAATGTCTGTGTCCAGCTGGGGTTGTCAGGGGGTACATGGTGATGTTCCATTTTTGTCTATTTCGTCATCCACCCCTTCTGAAGTCCCGGAGTTTTTGTCGGATTACCGGGATGTATTTGATGAGCCCAAATCCAGTGCCCTACCTCCTCATAGGGATTGCGATTGTGCTATCAATTTGATTCCTGGTAGTAAGTTTCCTAAGGGCCGACTGTTCAATTTATCTGTGCCAGAGCACGCCGCTATGCGGAGTTATGTAAAGGAATCCTTGGAGAAGGGTCATATTCGCCCGTCGTCGTCACCATTGGGAGCAGGGTTCTTTTTTGTGGTCAAGAAGGATGGTTCTTTGAGACCTTGTATTGATTACCGCCTTCTTAATAAGATCACAGTCAAATTTCAGTATCCTTTGCCGCTGCTGTCTGATTTATTTGCTCGGATTAAGGGGGCTTGTTGGTTCACCAAGATAGATCTTCGTGGTGCGTATAATCTTGTGCGTATTAAACAGGGCGATGAATGGAAAACAGCATTTAATACGCCCGAGGGCCATTTTGAGTACCTGGTTATGCCATTCGGGCTTTCCAATGCTCCATCAGTATTTCAGTCCTTTATGCATGACATCTTCCGAGAGTACCTGGATAAATTCCTGATTGTGTACTTGGATGATATTTTGGTCTTTTCGGATGATTGGGAGTCTCACGTGAAGCAGGTCACAATGGTGTTCCAGGTCCTTCGTGCGAATTCTTTGTTTGTGAAGGGGTCAAAGTGTCTCTTTGGAGTTCAGAAGGTTTCATTTTGGGGTTTCATTTTTTCCCCTTCTACTATCGAGATGGACCCTGTTAAAGTCCAGGCCATTTATGATTGGACTCAGCCGACATCTGTGAAGAGTCTGCAAAAGTTCCTGGGCTTTGCTAATTTTTATCGTCGCTTCATCAGTAATTTTTCTAGTGTTGACCAAGAAGGGTGCTGATGTTGTCAATTGGTCTTCTGCGGCTGTGGAAGCTTTTCAGGAGTTGAAGCGTCGTTTTTCTTCTGCCCCTGTGTTGTGCCAGCCAGATGTTTCGCTCCCATTTCAGGTCGAGGTTGATGCTTCTGAGATTGGAGCAGGGGCTGTTTTGTCGCAAAGAAGTTCTGATGGCTCGGTGATGAAACCATGTGCCTTCTTTTCTGGAAAGTTTTCGCCTGCTGAGCGCAATTATGATGTTGGCAATCGAGAGTTGTTGGCCATGAAGTGGGCATTCGAGGAGTGGCGTCATTGGCTTGAAGGAGACAAGCATCGCGTGGTGGTCTTGACGGATCACAAGAATTTGACTTATCTCGAGTCTGCCAAACAGTTGAGTCTTCGGACTGTCCTGGTGTAGATACTGTGGTGGATGGGTTGCAGCAGATTTGGACTCATGTGGTGGACAATTTAACATTGTCCCAGGAGAAGGCTCAACGTTTCGCTAACCGCTGGCGCTGTGTGGGTCCCCGACTTCGTGTTGGGGATTTGGTTTGGTTGTCGTCTCGTTATGTTCCTATGAAGGTTTCCTCTCCTAAGTTTAAGCCTCGTTTCATTGGTCCGTATAGGATTTCTGAGGTTCTCAATCCTGTGTAGTTTTGTTTGACCCTTCCAGCTTCTTTTGCCATCCATAATGTATTCCATAGGTCGTTGTTGCGGAGGTACGTGGCGCCTGTGGTTCCATCCGTTGATCCTCCTGCCCCAGTGTTGGTTGAGGGGGAGTTGGAGTATGTGGTGGAGAAGATTTTGGATTCTCGTATTTCGAGACGGAAACTCCAGTACCTGGTCAAGTGGAAGGGTTATGGTCAGGAAGATAATTCCTGGGTCTTTGCCTCCGATGCTCATGCTGCCGATCTGGTTCGTGCCTTTCATTCGGCTCGTCCTGGTCGGCCTGGGGGCTCTGGTGAGGGTTCGGTGACCCCTCCTCAAGGGTTGGGTACTGTTGTGAATTCTGTTGTCAAGCTCCCTCCTGTGGTCATGAATGGTACTTCGGCTGGTTCTGTCCATGGGCTTCCTCTGTTGGTTGTGAGTGGGGCTGCGGCTTCTGAGTTTCCTTCCACAGGTGACGAGGTTAATTCGTTAGCTGGCTGCTCTATTTAACTCCACTTAGATCATTGCTCCATGCCACCTGTCAATGTTCCAGTATTGGTCTAGTTCACTCCTGGATCGTTCTTGTGACCTGTCTTCCCAGCAGAAGATAAGTTCCTGCTTCTTTTTCTTTTGTTTGCTATTTTTCTGTCCAGCTTGCTATTTTGATTATTGTCTTGCTTGCTGGAAGCTCTGGGACGCAGAGGAAGCGCCTCCGCACCGTGAGTCGGTGCGGAGGGTCTTTTGCGCCCTCTGCGTGGTCTTTTTGTAGTTTTTTGTGCTGACCGCAAAGTTACCTTTCCTATCCTCAGTCTGTTCAGTAAGTCGGGCCTCACTTTGCTAAATCTATTTCATCTCTGTGTTTGTATTTTCATCTTTACTCACAGTCATTATATGTGGGGGGCTGCCTTTTCCTTTGGGGAATTTCTCTGAGGCAAGGTAGGCTTTATTTTTCTATCTTCAGGGCTAGCTAGTTCCTTAGGCTGACGAGTTGCATAGGGAGCGTTAGGAGCAATCCACGGCTATTTCTAGTGTGTGTGATAGGATTAGGGATTGCGGTCAGCAGAGTTCCCACGTCTCAGAGCTCGTCCTATATTATTTGTAACTATCAGGTCATTCCGTGTGCTCTTAACCACCAGGTCCATTATTGTCCTAACCACCAGGTCATAACACAAAGCATCTCAAATAGGTCTCCAAGGTCTGATTAGTTCGCTCAGTCTGGCCATTTGTCTGAGGATGAAATGCAGAGGAAAAAGACAAATCAATGCCCAGCTTGGCACAAAAGGCCCGCCAAAACCTAGAAACAAACTGGGGACACAATATTCTCCGGAATACCCTGCAAACGTACCACAAGCTGAAAAAACAAAGGAACCAAATCAGAAGAAGAAGGCAATTTAGGCAAAGGCACCAAATAAACCATCTTAGAAAATCGGTCACAGACAACCCAGATAACCGACATTCTTTGGGAAACAGGAAGATCGGAAATAAAATCCATAGAAATATGCGTCCAAGGTCCCTCAGGGACCGGCAATGGCAAAAGAATTCCTCTGAGACAAAACGTCCTTTGCCCCAATCTCAGACGCGTCAACCTCAACCTGGAATGGAAGAGAAACATCTTGCTGACGCAACAAAGGGGCATAAGTAAATCTGCGTTTAAGCTCCTGAAAGGCAGAAACAGCCGCGGAGGACCAATTCGTCACATCAGCGCCTTTCTTGGTCAAATCGGTCAGAGGTTTAACCACACTGGAGAAGTTGGCAATGAAACGATGATAAAAATTAGCAAAGCCCAAGAATTTCTGAAGGCTCTTCACAGATGTGGGCTGAATCCAATCATGAATGGCCTGAACCTTAACCGGATCCATTTCTATAGATGAGGGAGAAAAAATGAAACCCAAAAAAGAAACCTTCTGCACTCCAAAGAGGCACTTTGACCCCTTCACAAATAAAGCATTATTACGGAGGATCTGAAATACCATCCTGACCTGTTTCACATGAGACTCCCAATCATTGGAAAAAATCAAAACATCATCCAAATATACAACCATGAATTTGTCAAGATAACTCCGAAAGATATCATACATGAAGGATTGGAACACAGATGGGGCATTAGAGAGTCCGAATGGCATCACAAGGTATTCAAAATGGCCTTCAGGCATATTAAATGCAGTTTTCCATCCGTCACCCTGCTTGATACGAATAAGATTATATGCCCCTCGAAGGTCAATCTTAGTAATCCAGCTAGCCCCCTTAATCCTAGCAAACAAATCAGTAAGCAAAGGCAAGGGGTATTGAAATTTTACCGTGATCTTATTCAAGAGGCGATAATCAATACAGGGTCTCAAGGAGCCATCCTTCTTGGCAACAAAAAAGAACCCCGCTCCCAACGGTGAAGAAGATGGCCGAATATGCCCTTTCTCCAAAGACTCCTTAATATAGCTTCGCATGGCGGTATGTTCAGGCACAGACAGGTTGAAAAGTCGGCCCTTAGGGAACTTACAACCTGGAATCAAATCAATAGCACAATCACAGTCCCTATGCGGTGGAAGGGAACTGGATTTGGGCTCATCGAATACATCCTGGAAGTCAGACAAAAACTCAGGAACTTCAGAAGAGGGGGAAGAGGAGATTGACATCAAAGGAACCTTATCATGAACCCCCTGACAACCCCAACTAGTCACAGACATGGATTTCCAATCTAACACCGGATTATGTAGCTGCAACCATGGAAAACCCAGCACAATATCATCATGCAAATTATGCAACACCAGAAAACTACAATCTTCCTGATGGGCTGGCGCCATGCGCATGGTCAGCTGTGTTCAAAACTGAGGTTTATTTTTAGCCAACGGTGTAGCATCAATGCCCCTCAAAGGAATAGGGTTCTGCAAAGGCTGCAAGGGAAAACCACAATGTCTGGCAAATTCTAAGTCCATTAAGTTCAGAGCAGCGCCTGAATCCATAAATGCCATAACAGAAAATGATGATAATGAGCAGATCAAGGTCACAGATAACAGAAATTTAGGTTGTATAGTACTGATGGCAACAGAACTAGCGATTCTCTTGGTACGCTTAGGGCAATCAGAAATAACATGTGCAGAATCGCCGCAGTAAAAACACAACCTATTCTGATGCCTGAATGTTTGACGTTCAGCTCTAGACAAAATCCTATCACACTGCATAGGCTCAGGGCTCCGCTCAGAGGACAACGCCACAGTGTGCACAATTCTGCGCTCGCGCAAGCGCCGATCAGTCTGAATGGCCAGAGACATAGAATCACTCAGACCAGCAGGCGTGGGGAACCCCACCATAACATCTTGAACGGATTCAGAAAGACCCTTTCTGAAAATTGGCGCCAAGGCATCCTCATTCCATTTAGTCAGTACAGACCATTTTCTAAATTTCTGGCAATACAATTCTGCCGCTTCTTGACCTTGACACAGGGCTAACAAGATTTTCTCAGCCTTATCCACAGAATTAGGCTCATCATACAACAACCCCAATGCCTGAAAGAACGAATCAACATTAACCCCTTCGCGACATGCGCCGTACAAGTACTGCGCTGCCGGCACTGCATTAGTGCCAGCAGCAGTACTAGTACGGCGCACCAATCACCGCGGTCTCGCGCTGAGCGCCGCGGTGATCGGGTGCAGGTGTCAGCTGTATACGACAGCTGACACCCCGCAGCAATGCCCACGATCGGCGCTATCGCCGATCGCGGGCATTTAACCCCTCTGATGCCGCTGTCAGTAGTGACAGCGGCATAGAGGGGGATCGCGCAGGGACGGGGGCTCCCTGCGCTCTCCCACCGGAGCAACGCAATGAGATCGCGTTGCTCCGGTGACCCGGAAGGAGTCCCCGGATCCAAGATGGCCGCCGGACTCCTTCCGGGTCATGAAGTGACCTGGCTAGCCGGCGCCTGCTGAGAGCAGGCGCTGGAGAGCCAGCTAAGCTGCAGTGTCAGATCAACGATCTGATCTAATACAGAGATGTCCCACCCTGGGACAATGTTAGAAAGTAAAAAAAAAAAAATAGAATGTGTAAAAAAAAAAAAAAAAAAATCCCCAAATAAAAAAAAAAAAACATTTCCCAATAAATCCATTTATTTATGTAGAAAAAAAAAAACAATAAATGTACACATATTTGGTATCGCCGCGTCCGTAACGACCCGCTCTATAAAACTATCCCACTAGTTAACCCCTTCAGTGAACACCGCAAAAAAAAAAAAAAAAAAACAAGGCAAAAAACGCTTTATTATCATACAGGCGAACAAAAAGTGGAATAACACGCGATCAAAACGACGGATATAAATAACCATGGTACCGCTGAAAACGTCATCTTGTCCCGCAAAAAAAAAGCCACCATACAGCATCATCAGCAGAAAAATAAAAAAGTTATAGCTCTCAGAATAATACGATGCAAAAACAATTATTTTTTTATATAAAATAGTTTTTATTGTGTAAAAGCGCCAAAACATAAAAAAAATTACATACATGAGGTATCGCTGTAATCGTACTGACCCAAAGAATAAAACTACTTTATCCATTTTACCACACGTGGAACGGTATAAACGCCCCCCCTAAAAGAAATTCAGGAATTGCTGGTTTTTGTTCATTCCGCCTCCCAAAAATCGGAATAAAAAGCGATCAAAAAATGTCATCTGCCCGAATATGTTACCAATAAAAACGTCAACTCGTCCCGCAAAAAACAAGACCTCATATGACTCTGTGGGCCAAAATATGGATAAATTATAGCTCTCAAAATGTGGTGATGCAAAAACTATTTTTTGCAATAAAAAGCGTCTTTTAGTGTGTGACAGCTGCCAATCATAAAAATCCGCCAAAAAAACGCTATAAAAGTAAATCAAACCCCCCTTCATCACCCCCTTAGTTAGGGAAAAAAAATAAAATGTAAAAAAATGTATTTATTTCCATTTTCCCATTAGTGCTAGGGTTAGGGCTAGGGTTAGGGCTAGGGTTAGGGCTAGGGCTAGGGCTAGGGTTAGGGCTAGGGTTAGGGCTAGGGCTAGGGTTAGGGTTAGGGTTTCAGTTATAATTGGGGGTTTCCACTGTTTAGGCACATCAGGGGGCGTCCGATTTCAATTCCAGCCAATTCTGCTTTGAAAAAGTAAAACAGTGCTCCTTCCCTTCCGAGTTCTCCTGTGTGCCCAAACAGTGGTTCCCCCCAACATATGGGGTATCAGCGTTCTCAGGACAAGTTGGAAAACAACTTTTGGGGTCCAATTTGTCCTGTTACCCTTGGGAAAATAAAAACATAGGGGATAAAATATCATTTTCGTGGAAAAAAAAATATTTTTTATTTTCACGGCTCTGCGTTATAAACTGTAGTGAAACACTTGTTGGTTCAAAGCTCTCACAACACATCTAGATAAGTTCCTTTGGGGGTCTAGTTTCCAAAATGGGGTCACTTGTGGGGGGTTTCTACTGTTTAGGTACATCAGGGGCTCTGCAAATGCAACATGACGCCTGCAGACCAATCCATCTAAGTCTGCATTTCAAATGGCGCTCCTTCCCGTCCGAGCTCTGCCGTGCACCCAAACAGTGGTTCCCCCCAACATATGGGGTATCAGCGTTCTCAGGACAAGTTGGACAACAACTTTTGGGGTCCAATTTGTCCTGTTACTCTTGGGAAAATAAAAACATAGGGGATAAAATATCATTTTCGTGGGAAAAAAAATATTTTTTATTTTCACGGCTCTGCGTTATAAACTGTAGTGAAACACTTGTTGGTTCAAAGCTCTCACAACACATCTAGATAAGTTCCTTGGGGGGTCTAGTTTCCAATATGGGGTCACTTGTGGGGGGTTTCCACTGTTTAGGTACATCAGGGGCTCTGCAAATGCAACATGACGCCTGCAGACCAATCCATCTAAGTCTGCATTTCAAATGGCGCTCCTTCCCTTCCGAGCTCTGCCGTGCACACAAACAGTGGTTCCCCCCAACATATGGGGTATCAGCGTTCTCAGGACAAGTTGGACAACAACTTTTGGGGTCCAATTTGTCCTGTTACTCTTGGGAAAATAAAAACATAGGGGATAAAATATCATTTTCGTGGGAAAAAAAATATTTTTTATTTTCACGGCTCTGCGTTATAAACTGTAGTGAAACAGTTGTTGGTTCAAAGCTCTCACAACACATCTAGATAAGTTCCTTGGGGGGTCTAGTTTCCAATATGGGGTCACTTGTGGGGGGTTTCCACTGTTTAGGTACATCAGGGGCTCTGCAAATGCAACATGACGCCTGCAGACCAATCCATCTAAGTCTGCATTTCAAATGGCGCTCCTTCCCTTCCGAGCTCTGCCGTGCACACAAACAGTGGTTCCCCCCAACATATGGGGTATCAGCGTTCTCAGGACAAGTTGGACAACAACTTTTGGGGTCCAATTTGTCCTGTTACCCTTGGGAAAATAAAAACATAGGGGATAAAATATCATTTTCGTGGAAAAAAAAATATTTTTTATTTTCACGGCTCTGCGTTATAAACTGTAGTGAAACACTTGTTGGTTCAAAGCTTTCACAACACATCTAGATAAGTTCCTTGGGGGGTCTAGTTTCCAAAATGGGGTCACTTGTGGTGGGTTTCTACTGTTTAGGTACATCAGGGGCTCTGCAAATGCAACATGACACCTGCAGTCCATTCCATCTAAGTCTGCATTTCAAACGGTGCTCCTTCCCTTCCGAGCTCTGCCATGCACTCAAACGGTGGTTCCCCCCTACATGTGGGGTATCAGCGTACTCAGGACAAATTGGACAATAACATTTGTGGTACAATTTCTCCTGTTACCCTTGGGAAAAAAAAAATTGCGGGCTAAAACATCATTTTGTGGAAAGAAAAAATGATTTTTTAATTTTCACAATGCTACATTCTAAACTTTAGTGAAACAATTGGGGGTTAAAAGTGCTCACCACACATCTAGATAAGTTCCTTAGGGGGTCTTCTTTCCAAAATGGGGTCACTTGTGGGGGGTTTCCACTGTTAAGGCACGTCAGGGGCTCTCCAAATGCGACATGGCGTCCGATCTCAATTCCAGCCAATTTTGCATTGAAAAGTCAAATGGCACTCCTTCCCTTCCGAGCTCTGCCATGCGCTCAAACAGTGGTTTATCCCCATATATGAAGTATCTACGTACTCAGGACAAATTGCACAACAACTTTTGGGGTCCAATTTATCCTTTTACCCTTGGGAAAATAAAAAATTTGGGGCAAAAAATCATTTTTTGTGAAAATTAATAAAAATTTTTTTTTTACGGCTCTACATTATAAACTTCTGTGAAGCACTTGGAGGTTCAAAGTGCTCACCACACATCTAGATTAGTTCCTTAGGGGGTCTACTTTCCAAAATGGTGTCACTTGTGGGGGTTTCCACTGTTTAGGCACATCAGGGGCTCTCCAATCGTGACATGGGCTCCGATCTCAATTCCAGCAAATCTTGCATTGAAAAGTCAAATGGCGCTCCTTCCCTTCCGAGCTCTGCCATGTGCCCAAACAGTGGTTTATCCCCACATATGGGGTATCGGCGTACTCAGGACTAGGGTTGAGCGAAACGGGTCGAACATTTTCAAAAGTCGCCGACTTTTGGCGAAGTCGAGTTTCATGAAACCCGATCCGACCCCTGTGCGTGGTCGGCCATGCGGTACGCGACTTTCGCGCCAAAGTCGCGTTTCAATGACGCGAAAAGCGCCATTTCTCAGCCAATGAAGGTAAACGCAGAGTGTGGGCAGCGTGATGACATAGGTCCTGGTCCCCACCATCTTAGAGAAGGGCATTGCAGTGATTGGCTTGCTGTCTGCGGCGTCACAGGGGCTATAAAGGGGAGTTCCCGCCGACCGCCATGTTACTGCTGCTGATCTGAGCTTAGGGAGAGGTTGCTGCCGCTTCGTCAGAAGCAGGGATAGCGTTAGGCAGGGTCCATTAACCACAAAACCGCTTGTGCTGTAGCGATTTCCACTGCCCAACACCACCTTCGGTGTGCAGGGACAGTGGAAGCTCCTTTTTTTTTTTTTTTCCTCAGCGCTGTAGCTCATTGGGCTGCCCTAGAAGGCTCCCTGATAGCTGCATTGCTGTGTGTACGCCGCTGTGCAAACCAACTGCTTTTTTAAAAGCACAAATCCTCTTGTTCCTTCCTTTCTGCACAGCTATCTTGTTTGTTTGTCCACACTTTTTATTTAATTTGTGCATCAGTCCACTCCTTATTGCTGCCTGCCATACCTGGCTGAGATTACTGCAGGGAGATAGTAATTGAAGGACAGTTCCTTTTTTTTTTTTGTGGGAGATTAAGATTGACATTTCTGCTAGAGTGCCATCTCTGTCTGTGTCATCTCTCACTCAGTGGGCCATAGAAAGCCTATTTATTTTTTTGCTTGATTTGGGTTCCAAAATCTACCAGAAAAAATCACAACATCAATCAGTGGGAGAAAAATATTGGCCTCAGGGCTTGTGTGCCACTCCTTACTCCTGTGTGTGCCATCTCTCACTCAGTGGGCCATAGAAAGCCTATTAATTTTTTTGCTTGATTTGGGTTCTAAATTCTACCTGAAAAAATCAATAAATCAATCAGTGGGAGATTAATATTGGCCTTTGGGCTTGTGTGCCAGTCCTAAGCGTGCCATCTCTCTCTCTCTCAGATAGTGGGCCATAGAAAGCCTATTTTATTATTATTTTATTGGGTTTATAAATTTTCCCTAGAAAAAAAAAAAAGTGGGAGATTAATATTGGCCTCTGGGCTTGTGTGCCAGTCCTGAGCGTGCCATCTCTCTCACAAATAGTGGGCCATAGAAAGCCTATTTATTTTTTTGGTTGATTTGGGTTCATAATTCTACCTGAAAAAATCAATCAATCAGTGGGAGATTAATATTGGCCTTTGGGCTTGTGTGCCAGTCCTAAGCATGCCATCTCTCTCTCTCAGATAGTGGGCCATAGAAAGCCTATTTATTATTTTTTTTTTTATTGGGTTTATAAATTTTCCCTGGAAAAAAAAAATGGGAGATTAATATTGGCCTCTGGGCTTGTGTGCCAGTCCTGAGCGTGCCATCTCTCTCACAAATAGTGGGCCATAGAAAGCCTATTAATTTTTTTGCTTGATTTGGGTTCCAAAATCTACCAAAAAAATCACTAAATCAATTAGTGGGAGATTAATATTGGCCTCTGGGCTTGTGTGCCACTCCTGACTCCTGTGTGCGTCATCTGTCACTCAGTGGGCCCTAGAAAGCCTATTTTTTGTTTTATTTGTTTTCTAAATTCTCCCTGAAACAATCATTTTATTTTCTTTGGTTTCTAAATTATTCCTGAAAAAAATCATTTTTTTTGTATTTTTTTTCTCTCAAATCTCCCTGAAAAAAAAAAAAAAAAAAAAAATCTGTGGGAGATTCATATTGCCCCTTCTGCTTGTGTGCCAGTCTTGACTCCTGGGTGTGCCATCTCTCTCTCTCTCCCCAATTGTGGGCCATAGAAAGCCTATTAATTTTTTTGCTTGATTTGGGTTCCAAAATCTACCAAAAAAAATCACTAAATCAATCAGTGGGAGATTAATATTGGCCTCTGGGCTTGTGTGCCACCCCTGACTCCTGTGTGCGTCATCTGTCACTCAGTGGGCCCTAGAAAGCCTATTTTTTGTTTTATTTGTTTTCTAAATTCTCCCTGAAACAATCATTTTATTTTCTTTGGTTTCTAAATTATTCCTGAAAAAAATCATTTTTTTTGTATTTTTTTTTCTCTCAAATCTCCCTGAAAAAAAAAAAAAAAAAAAAAAATCTGTGGGAGATTCATATTGCCCCTTCTGCTTGTGTGCCAGTCTTGACTCCTGGGTGTGCCATCTCTCTCTCTCTCCCCAATTGTGGGCCATAGAAAGCCTATTAATTTTTTTGCTTGATTTGGGTTCCAAAATCTACCAAAAAAAATCACTAAATCAATCAGTGGGAGATTAATATTGGCCTCTGGGCTTGTGTGCCACTCCTGACTCCTGTGTGCGTCCTCTCTCACTCAGTGGGCCCTACAAAGCCTTTTTTTTTTTTTTTTTCCTAAATTCTCCCTGAAACAATCATTTCATTTTATTTGTTTTATAAATTCTTCTGTAAAAAATAATTTTTTTTTAATTTTTTTTTTTTCTGAAGTCTCCCTTTTAAAAACAACAAACACAAATCAGTGGGAGATAAATATTTACATTTGCGCTTCAGTGACAGTCCTGCGTGTGTGCCATCTCATTTGTTGCCAACAACAACAGAGTGTGTAACATTGTGGCTGATTTTCGTTGTGGTCTCACCCACCTGTAAAGGGGTAGCTAAATCATACTGAAGTTATAGCTCACCGTGTAAGTTGTGTGACAGCAACAAATACCGTTCGTTTGGTAACGTTTTTAAAACAATGAGGAAGTCTGGTGGAAGAGGTCGTGGCCGGGGGCGTTCATTGTCAGCTGGTAATGAGGGTAGTGGTAGTGGTGGAGCATCAGGTGGTCGTGGGAAAAGAAATATTGCACCTAAGTCTGGAGCTGTGGAGCCAGGTTCGTCGTCTGGCTACACAAGGCCTCGAACCCTCCCTTTTCTGGGAGTAGGAAAACCGCTTTTAAAGCCGGAGCATCAAGAGCAAGTTTTGGCTTATCTTGCTGACTCAGCCTCTAGCTCTTTTGCCTCCTCTCGTGAAACTGGTAAAAGTAAAAGCAGCGCGTCGTTAGTGGATGTTCACGGTCAGGGACAAGTCGCTTCCTTGTCCTCTTCAGCAAAAACAACAACAGAGAAGAATGCAGCAGGCGACACAACGGGTTACTCCATGGAGCTCTTTACACATACCGTCCCTGGCTTAGAAAGTGAAGCAGTTAACAGTCCATGCCCATTACAAGTTGAATCTGACATGGAGTGCACTGATGCACAGCCACAGCCAGACTACTATGCTGGTCCTTTGACTCAGACCACAACATTGCCCTCGCAGGGTGCTGATCAAGAATCAGACCCTGATGAGACTATGTTGCCCCATCACGAACGCTATACCACCGACCGACACGGTGACACAGACGAAGTTGCACACGAGCTACAAGAAGAGGTAATAGATGACCCAGTTCTTGACCCCGATTGGCAGCCATTGGGGGAACAGGGTGCAGGCGGCAGCAGTTCTGAAGCGGAGGAGGAGGGGCCGCAGCAGGCATCAACATCGCAACAGGTTCCATCTGCCGGGCCCGTATCTTGGCCAAAACGCGTGGCAAAGTCAAAACCTGTTGGAGGACAGCGTGGCCATCCGGTTAAAGCTCAGTCTGCAATGCCTGAAAAGGTATCCGATGCTAGAAAGAGTGCAGTCTGGCATTTTTTTAAACAACATCCAATTGATCAGCACAAAGTAATCTGTCAAAAATGTTCAACTACCTTAAGCAGAGGGCAGAATCTGAAAAGTCTCAATACAAGTTGCATGCATAGACATTTAACCACCATGCATTTGCAAGCTTGGACTAACTACCAAACGTCCCTTAAGGTTGTAGCACCCTCGGCCAATGAAGCTACTCATCAACGCAACATCCCTTCCGGCAGTGTAGGGCCACCATTTTCTGCACCACCTGCAGTATCTGTGCAGGTTTCTTTGCCAGGCCAAAGCAGTCAGGGTCAGGGAATCTCCAGTTTCGTAGTAGGAAACACTGCATCTAGGGCACCGGCGGCAACAATACCATCTCCCACCGTCTCTCAGTCTGCCATGTCCACCGGCACCCCCGCTAGTTCCACGATCTCCAGCTCTCCAGTCCAGCTCACCCTACATGAGACTATGGTTAGAAAAAGGAAGCACTTAGCCTCGCATCCGCGTACACAGGGTTTGAACGCCCACATAGCTAGACTAATCTCGTTAGAGATGATGCCCTACCGGTTAGTTGAAAGCGATGCTTTCAAAGACCTGATGGACTACGCTGTACCACGCTACGAGCTACCCAGTCGACACTTTTTTTCCAGAAAAGCCATCCCAGCCCTCCACCAGCATGTTAAAGAGCGCATCGTCCATGCACTCAGGCAATCTGTGAGCACAAAGGTGCACCTGACAACAGATGCATGGACCAGTAGGCATGGCCAGGGACGTTACGTGTCCATCACGGCACACTGGGTAAATGTGGTGGATTCAGGGTCCACAGGGGACAGCAAGTTTGGGACAGTTCTGCCTAGCCCACGGTCTAGGAAACAGTTGGCTGTAGCCGTTCGCACCCCCTCCTCCTCCTCCTCCTCCTCGTCCTCCTGCAGAAGCGAGAGCTCGTCCACAGACCGCAGTCGCACAACCACTCCATCCGCAGCTGCCACTGTTGCACACCAGGTCTCCCATTATGGGGCAGCTACTGGCAAACGTCAGCAGGCTGTATTGGCTATGAAGTGTTTGGGCGACAACAGACACACCGCGGAAGTTCTGTCCGAGTTCTTGCAGCAAGAAACGCAGTCGTGGCTGGGCACTGTAGATCTTGAGGCAGGCAAGGTAGTGAGTGATAACGGAAGGAATTTCATGGCTGCCATCTCCCTTTCCCAACTGAAACACATTCCTTGCCTGGCTCACACCTTAAACCTGGTGGTGCAGTGCTTCCTGAAAAGTTATCCGGGGTTATCCGACCTGCTCCTCAAAGTGCGTGGACTTTGCGCACATATCCGCCGTTCGCCTGTACACTCCAGCCGTATGCAGACCTATCAGCGTTCTTTGAACCTTCCCCAGCATCGCCTAATCATAGACGTTGTTACAAGGTGGAACTCAACACTGCACATGCTTCAGAGACTGTGCGAACAGATGCGGGCTGTTATGTTTTTGTGGGAGGATACACATACACGGGCAGGCAGTAGGATGGCAGACATGGAGTTGTCAGGTGTGCAGTGGTCGAAGATTCAAGACATGTGTCAAGTCCTTCAGTGTTTTGAGGAATGCACACGGCTGGTTAGTGCAGACAACGCCATAATAAGCATGAGCATCCCCCTAATGTGTCTGCTGATGCAAAGTTTGACGCACATAAAGGATCAGGCGTCTGCACAAGAGGAAGAGGAAAGCCTTGATGACAGTCAGTCATTGTCTGGTCAGGGCAGTGTACAGGACGAGGTAGCGGGCGAAGAGGAGGTGGAGGATGAGGAGGATGATGGGGATGAGTATATTTTTAATGAGGAAGCTTTCCCGGGGTCATTGGAAATTGGTGGCGTGGCAAGGGCGGGTTCTGGTTTTTTGAGGGACACAAGTGACGTAGATTTGCCTGCAACTGCCCCTCAACCAAGCACAACCGCAGATTTGACAACTGGAACTTTGGGCCACATGGCGGATTATGCCTTGCGTATCCTCAAAAGGGACACACGCATTACAAAAATGATGAACGATGACGATTACTGGTTGGCCTGCCTCCTTGATCCTCGCTATAAAGGCAAATTGCAAAATATTATGCCACATGAGAACTTGGAACTAATATTAGCAACAAAACAATCAACTCTTGTTGACCGTTTGCTTCTGGCATTCCCTGCACACAGCGCCCGTGATCGTTCTCACACGAGCTCCAGGGACCAGCAGACCAGAGGTGTTAGAGAGGCAGAAATCAGAAGTGGCGTTGGCCAGAGGGGTTTTCTGACCAGGTTGTGGAGTGATTTTGCTATGACCGCAGACAGGACAGGTACTGCAGCATCAATTCAAAGTGACAGGAGACAACATTTTTCCAGTATGGTTACAAACTATTTTTCATCCCTTATCGACGTTCTCCCTCAACCGTCATTCCCATTTGATTACTGGGCATCCAAATTAGACACCTGGCCAGAATTGGCAGAATATGCTTTGCAGGAGCTTGCTTGCCCGGCAGCTAGTGTCCTATCAGAAAGAGTATTCAGTGCTGCAGGTTCAATACTAACTGAAAAAAGGACTCGTCTGGCTACCCAAAATGTAGATGATCTAACCTTCATTAAAATGAACCACAACTGGATTTCGAAATCTTTTGCCCCACCTTGCCCGGCTGACACCTAACTTTCCTATGAATAGGTCTTGCCTGTGGACTCTTCTGAATGACTTTTCCAATCTCGTAATTTTCTGCACCTGATTGTCCAGCATACGACATGTTTACTCCTAACAAAATGGCCAAACTCCCCACACGGGGCCGTGGTATCACCACTTTGCGCCAGCACCCGTGAGAGTGCTGTTTGTCTGAAGAGGTGGGTGTGCCCGCTTTTGGTCGACGGCACTGCCACTGGGTCCCTCATAGTACAATAAAGTGTCTCTGGCGGTGGTGGTGCGCACCCAACGTCAGACACACCATTGTAATATGAGGGGCCCTGGGCCTGTACCGCCGGCCACAAGACAGTTCCCCCCCCCAGCTCAAACAGTGCTCTACCACTAGCAAAATTATCTCTCACAGCTTCACCAATGTTTAGTCTATGCGCTGACATCCTTCAATGCCTGGCACTGACAATACCATTGTTTTGACATTTTTGTTATGTTAGGCCTTCGAAGCCTGTCTGCGGTCCGTTCTTTCTACAACTACTACACTGACCAGGCCACTGCTGGCCGTGTTCCCCTGGAACCAATTTAAACTTGCCTACAGCCAGCCCAATTTTGTTATGTTAGGCCTTCTTAGCCTGTCTGCCGTCACTCCTTCCACTAGACTTCCACTGACCAGACCACTGTTGCCCGTGTACCCCTGGAACCAATTTTAAATTGCCAACAGCCAAATGTTATTATGTTAGGCCTTTGATGCCTGTCTGCCGTCACTCCTTCCACTAGACTTCCACTGACCAGACCACTGTTGCCCGTGTACCCCTGGAACCAATTTAAAATTGCCAACAGCCCAATGTTATGATGTTAGGCCTTTGATGCCTGTCTGCCGTCACTCCTTCCACTAGGCCTCCACTGACCTGTCTACTGCTGCCCGTGTTCCCATGGAACCAATTGTAAATTGCCTACAGCCAGCCCAATTTATTATGTTAGGCCTTCGAAGCCTGTCTGCGGTCCCTCCTTCCACTAGGCCTCCACTTACCTGTCTACTGCTGCCCGTGTTCCCCTGGAACCAATTTTAAATTGCCTACAGCCAGCCCATTTTATTATGTTAGGCCTTCGAAGCCTGTCTGCGGTCCCTCCTTCCACTAGGCCTCCACTGACCTGTCTACTGCTGCCCGTGTTCCCCTGGAACCAATTTTAAATTGCCTACAGCCAGCCCATTTTATTATGTTAGGCCTTCGAAGCCTGTCTGCGGTCCCTCCTTCCACTAGGCCTCCACTTACCTGTCTACTGCTGCCCGTGTTCCCCTGGAACCAATTTTAAATTGCCTACAGGCAGCCCAATTTATTATGTTAGGCCTTCGAAGCCTGTCTGCGGTCCCTCCTTCCACTAGGCCTCCACTTACCTGTCTACTGCTGCCCGTGTTCCCCTGGAACCAATTTTAAATTGCCTACAGCCAGCCCATTTTATTATGTTAGGCCTTCGAAGCCTGTCTGCGGTCCCTCCTTCCACTAGGCCTCCACTGACCTGTCTACTGCTGCCCGTGTTCCCCTGGAACCAATTTTAAATTGCCTACAGCCAGCCCATTTTATTATGTTAGGCCTTCGAAGCCTGTCTGCGGTCCCTCCTTCCACTAGGCCTCCACTTACCTGTCTACTGCTGCCCGTGTTCCCCTGGAACCAATTTTAAATTGCCTACAGGCAGCCCAATTTATTATGTTAGGGCTTCGAAGCCTGTCTGCGGTCCCTTCTTCCACTAGGCCTCCACTGACCTGTCTACTGCTGCCCGTGTACTAACTAAATCAATCAGTGGGAGATTAATATTCGCCTCTGGGCTTGTGTGCCACTCCTGACTCCTGTGTGCGTCATCTGTCACTCAGTGGGCCCTAGAAAGCCTATTTTTTGTTTTATTTGTTTTCTAAATTCTCCCTGAAACAATCATTTTATTTTCTTTGGTTTCTAAATTATTCCTGAAAAAAATCATTTTTTTTGTATTTTTTTTTCTCTCAAGTCTCCCTGAAAAAAAAAAAAAAAAAAATCTGTGGGAGATTCATATTGCCCCTTCTGCTTGTGTGCCAGTCTTGACTCCTGGGTGTGCCATCTCTCTCTCTCTCCCCAATTGTGGGCCATAGAAAGCCTATTAATCTTTTTGCTTGATTTGGGTTCCAAAATCTACCAAAAAAAATAACTAAATCAATCAGTGGGAGATTAATATTGGCCTCTGGGCTTGTGTGCCACTCCTGACTCCTGTGTGCGTCATCTGTCACTCAGTGGGCCCTAGAAAGCCTATTTTTTGTTTTATTTGTTTTCTAAATTCTCCCTGAAACAATCATTTTATTTTCTTTGGTTTCTAAATTATTCCTGAAAAAAATCATTTTTTTTGTATTTTTTTTTCTCTCAAATCTCCCTGAAAAAAAAAAAAAAAAAAATCTGTGGGAGATTCATATTGCCCCTTCTGCTTGTGTGCCAGTCTTGACTCCTGGGTGTGCCATGTCTCTCTCTCTCCCCAATTGTGGGCCATAGAAAGCCTATTAATTTTTTTGCTTGATTTGGGTTCCAAAATCTACCAAAAAAAATCACTAAATCAATCAGTGGGAGATTAATATTGGCCTCTGGGCTTGTGTGCCACTCCTGACTCCTGTGTGCGTCCTCTCTCACTCAGTGGGCCCTACAAAGCCTTTTTTTTTTTTTTTTTTCCTAAATTCTCCCTGAAACAATCATTTCATTTTATTTGTTTTATAAATTCTTCTGTAAAAAATAATTTTTTTTTAATTTTTTTTTTTCTGAAGTCTCCCTTTTAAAAAAAACAAACACAAATCAGTGGGAGATAAATATTTACATTTACGCTTCAGTGACAGTCCTGCGTGTGTGCCATCTCATTTGTTGCCAACAACAACAGAGTGTGTAACATTGTGGCTGATTTTCGTTGTGGTCTCACCCACCTGTAAAGGGGTAGCTAAATCATACTGAAGTTATAGCTCACCGTGTAAGTTGTGTGACAGCAACAAATACCGTTCGTTTGGTAACGTTTTTAAAACAATGAGGAAGTCTGGTGGAAGAGGTCGTGGCCGGGGGCGTTCATTGTCAGCTGGTAATGAGGGTAGTGGTAGTGGTGGAGCATCAGGTGGTCGTGGGAAAAAAAATATTGCACCTAAGTCTGGAGCTGTGGAGCCAGGTTCGTCGTCTGGCTACACAAGGCCTCGAACCCTCCCTTTTCTGGGAGTAGGAAAACCGCTTTTAAAGCCGGAGCATCAAGAGCAAGTTTTGGCTTATCTTGCTGACTCAGCCTCTAGCTCTTTTGCCTCCTCTCGTGAAACTGGTAAAAGTAAAAGCAGCGCGTCGTTAGTGGATGTTCACGGTCAGGGACAAGTCGCTTCCTTGTCCTCTTCAGCAAAAACAACAACAGAGAAGAATGCAGCAGGCAACACAACGGGTTACTCCATGGAGCTCTATACACATACCGTCCCTGGCTTAGAAAGTGAAGCAGTTAACAGTCCATGCCCATTACAAGTTGAATCTGACATGGAGTGCACTGATGCACAGCCACAGCCAGACTACTATGCTGGTCCTTTGACTCAGACCACAACATTGCCCTCGCAGGGTGCTGATCAAGAATCAGACCCTGATGAGACTATGTTGCCCCATCACGAACGCTATACCACCGACCGACACGGTGACACAGACGAAGTTGCACACGAGCTACAAGAAGAGGTAATAGATGACCCAGTTCTTGACCCCGATTGGCAGCCATTGGGGGAACAGGGTGCAGGCGGCAGCAGTTCTGAAGCGGAGGAGGAGGGGCCGCAGCAGGCATCAACATCGCAACAGGTTCCATCTGCCGGGCCCGTATCTTGGCCAAAACGCGTGGCAAAGTCAAAACCTGTTGGAGGACAGCGTGGCCATCCGGTTAAAGCTCAGTCTGCAATGCCTGAAAAGGTATCCGATGCTAGAAAGAGTGCAGTCTGGCATTTTTTTAAACAACATCCAATTGATCAGCACAAAGTAATCTGTCAAAAATGTTCAACTACCTTAAGCAGAGGGCAGAATCTGAAAAGTCTCAATACAAGTTGCATGCATAGACATTTAACCACCATGCATTTGCAAGCTTGGACTAACTACCAAACGTCCCTTAAGGTTGTAGCACCCTCGGCCAATGAAGCTACTCATCAACGCAACATCCCTTCCGGCAGTTTAGGGCCACCATTTTCTGCACCACCTGCAGTATCTGTGCAGGTTTCTTTGCCAGGCCAAAGCAGTCAGGGTCAGGGAATCTCCAGTTTCGTAGTAGGAAACACTGCATCTAGGGCACCGGCGGCAACAATACCATCTCCCACCGTCTCTCAGTCTGCCATGTCCACCGGCACCCCCGCTAGTTCCACGATCTCCAGCTCTCCAGTCCAGCTCACCCTACATGAGACTATGGTTAGAAAAAGGAAGCACTTAGCCTCGCATCCGCGTACACAGGGTTTGAACGCCCACATAGCTAGACTAATCTCGTTAGAGATGATGCCCTACCGGTTAGTTGAAAGCGAAGCTTTCAAAGACCTGATGGACTACGCTGTACCACGCTACGAGCTACCCAGTCGACACTTTTTTTCCAGAAAAGCCATCCCAGCCCTCCACCAGCATGTTAAAGAGCGCATCGTCCATGCACTCAGGCAATCTGTGAGCACAAAGGTGCACCTGACAACAGATGCATGGACCAGTAGGCATGGCCAGGGACGTTACGTGTCCATCACGGCACACTGGGCAAATGTGGTGGATTCAGGGTCCACAGGGGACAGCAAGTTTGGGACAGTTCTGCTTAGCCCACGGTCTAGGAAACAGTTGGCTGTAGCCGTTCGCACCCCCTCCTCCTCCTCCTCGTCCTCCTGCAGAAGCGAGAGCTCGTCCACAGACCGCAGTCGCACAACCACTCCATCCGCAGCTGCCACTGTTGCACACCAGGTCTCCCATTATGGGGCAGCTACTGGCAAACGTCAGCAGGCTGTATTGGCTATGAAGTGTTTGGGCGACAACAGACACACCGCGGAAGTTCTGTCCGAGTTCTTGCAGCAAGAAACACAGTCGTGGCTGGGCACTGTAGATCTTGAGGCAGGCAAGGTAGTGAGTGATAACGGAAGGAATTTCATGGCTGCCATCTCCCTTTCCCAACTGAAACACATTCCTTGCCTGGCTCACACCTTAAACCTGGTGGTGCAGTGCTTCCTGAAAAGTTATCCGGGGTTATCCGACCTGCTCCTCAAAGTGCGTGGACTTTGCGCACATATCCGCCGTTCGCCTGTACACTCCAGCCGTATGCAGACCTATCAGCGTTCTTTGAACCTTCCCCAGCATCGCCTAATCATAGACGTTGTTACAAGGTGGAACTCAACACTGCACATGCTTCAGAGACTGTGCGAACAGATGCGGGCTGTTATGTTTTTGTGGGAGGATACACATACACGGGCAGGCAGTAGGATGGCAGACATGGAGTTGTCAGGTGTGCAGTGGTCGAAGATTCAAGACATGTGTCAAGTCCTTCAGTGTTTTGAGGAATGCACACGGCTGGTTAGTGCAGACAACGCCATAATAAGCATGAGCATCCCCCTAATGTGTCTGCTGATGCAAAGTTTGACGCACATAAAGGATCAGGCGTCTGCACAAGAGGAAGAGGAAAGCCTTGATGACAGTCAGCCATTGTCTGGTCAGGGCAGTGTACAGGACGAGGTAGCGGGCGAAGAGGAGGTGGAGGATGAGGAGGATGATGGGGATGAGTATATTTTTAATGAGGAAGCTTTCCCGGGGTCATTGGAAATTGGTGGCGTGGCAAGGGCGGGTTCTGGTTTTTTGAGGGACACAAGTGACGTAGATTTGCCTGCAACTGCCCCTCAACCAAGCACAACCGCAGATTTGACAACTGGAACTTTGGGCCACATGGCGGATTATGCCTTGCGTATCCTCAAAAGGGACACACGCATTACAAAAATGATGAACGATGACGATTACTGGTTGGCCTGCCTTCTTGATCCTCGCTATAAAGGCAAATTGCAAAATATTATGCCACATGAGAACTTGGAACTAATATTAGCAACAAAACAATCAACTCTTGTTGACCGTTTGCTTCTGGCATTCCCTGCACACAGCGCCCGTGATCGTTCTCACACGAGCTCCAGGGACCAGCAGACCAGAGGTGTTAGAGAGGCAGAAATCAGAAGTGGCGTTGGCCAGAGGGGTTTTCTGACCAGGTTGTGGAGTGATTTTGCTATGACCGCAGACAGGACAGGTACTGCAGCATCAATTCAAAGTGACAGGAGACAACATTTTTCCAGTATGGTTACAAACTATTTTTCATCCCTTATCGAAGTTCTCCCTCAACCGTCATTCCCATTTGATTACTGGGCATCCAAATTAGACACCTGGCCAGAATTGGCAGAATATGCTTTGCAGGAGCTTGCTTGCCCGGCAGCTAGTGTCCTATCAGAAAGAGTATTCAGTGCTGCAGGTTCAATACTAACTGAAAAAAGGACTCGTCTGGCTACCCAAAATGTAGATGATCTAACCTTCATTAAAATGAACCACAACTGGATTTCGAAATCTTTTGCCCCACCTTGCCCGGCTGACACCTAACTTTCCTATGAAAAGGTCTTGCCTGTGGACTCTTCTGAATGACTTTTCCAATCTCGTAATTTTCTGCACCTGATTGTCCAGCATACGACATGTTTACTCCTAACAAAATGGCCAAACTCCCCACACGGGGCCGTGGTATCGCCACTTTGCGCCAGCACCCGTGAGAGTGCTGTTTGTCTGAAGAGGTGGGTGTGCCCGCTTTTGGTCGACGGCACTGCCACTGGGTTCCTCATAGTACAATAAAGTGTCTCTGGCGGTGGTGGTGCGCACCCAACGTCAGACACACCATTGTAATATGAGGGGCCCTGGGCCTGTACCGCCGGCCACAAGACAGTTCCCCCCCCAGCTCAAACAGTGCTCTACCACTAGCAAAATTATCTCTCACAGCTTCACCAATGTTTAGTCTATGCGCTGACATCCTTCAATGCCTGGCACTGACAATACCATTGTTTTGACATTTTTGTTATGTTAGGCCTTCGAAGCCTGTCTGCGGTCCGTTCTTTCTACAACTACTACACTGACCAGGCCACTGCTGGCCGTGTTCCCCTGGAACCAATTTAAACTTGCCTACAGCCAGCCCAATTTTGTTATGTTAGGCCTTCTTAGCCTGTCTGCCGTCACTCCTTCCACTAGACTTCCACTGACCAGACCACTGTTGCCCGTGTACCCCTGGAACCAATTTTAAATTGCCAACAGCCAAATGTTATTATGTTAGGCCTTTGATGCCTGTCTGCCGTCACTCCTTCCACTAGACTTCCACTGACCAGACCACTGTTGCCCGTGTACCCCTGGAACCAATTTAAAATTGCCAACAGCCCAATGTTATGATGTTAGGCCTTTGATGCCTGTCTGCCGTCACTCCTTCCACTAGGCCTCCACTGACCTGTCTACTGCTGCCCGTGTTCCCATGGAACCAATTGTAAATTGCCTACAGCCAGCCCAATTTATTATGTTAGGCCTTCGAAGCCTGTCTGCGGTCCCTCCTTCCACTAGGCCTCCACTTACCTGTCTACTGCTGCCCGTGTTCCCCTGGAACCAATTTTAAATTGCCTACAGCCAGCCCATTTTATTATGTTAGGCCTTCGAAGCCTGTCTGCGGTCCCTCCTTCCACTAGGCCTCCACTGACCTGTCTACTGCTGCCCGTGTTCCCCTGGAACCAATTTTAAATTGCCTACAGCCAGCCCATTTTATTATGTTAGGCCTTCGAAGCCTGTCTGCGGTCCCTCCTTCCACTAGGCCTCCACTTACCTGTCTACTGCTGCCCGTGTTCCCCTGGAACCAATTTTAAATTGCCTACAGGCAGCCCAATTTATTGTGTTAGGCCTTCGAAGCCTGTCTGCGGTCCCTCCTTCCACTAGGCCTCCACTTACCTGTCTACTGCTGCCCGTGTTCCCCTGGAACCAATTGTAAATTGCCTACAGCCAGCCCATTTTATTATGTTAGGCCTTCGAAGCCTGTCTGCGGTCCCTCCTTCCACTAGGCCTCCACTGACCTGTCTACTGCTGCCCGTGTTCCCATGGAACCAATTTTAAATTGCCTACAGCCAGCCCATTTTATTATGTTAGGCCTTCGAAGCCTGTCTGCGGTCCCTCCTTCCACTAGGCCTCCACTTACCTGTCTACTGCTGCCCGTGTTCCCCTGGAACCAATTTTAAATTGCCTACAGGCAGCCCAATTTATTATGTTAGGGCTTCGAAGCCTGTCTGCGGTCCCTTCTTCCACTAGGCCTCCACTGACCTGTCTACTGCTGCCCGTGTTCCCCTGGAACCAATTTTAAACTGCCTACAGGCAGCCCAATTTATTATGTTAGGCCTTCGAAGCCTGTCTGCGGTCCCTCCTTCCACTAGGCCTCCACTTACCTGTCTACTGCTGCCCGTGTTCCCCTGGAACCAATTTTAAATTGCCTACAGCCAGCCCATTTTATTATGTTAGGCCTTCGAAGCCTGTCTGCGGTCCCTCCTTCCACTAGGCCTCCATTGACCTGTCTACTGCTGCCCGTGTTCCCCTGGAACCAATTTTAAATTGCCTACAGGCAGCCCATTTTATTATGTTAGGCCTTCGAAGCCTGTCTGCGGTCCCTCCTTCCACTAGGCCTCCACTGACCTGTCTACTGCTGCCCGTGTTCCCCTGGAACCAATTTTAAATTGTCTACAGCCAGCCCATTTTATTATGTTAGGCCTTCGAAGCCTGTCTGCGGTCCCTCCTTCCACTAGGCCTCCACTTACCTGTCTACTGCTGCCCGTGTTCCCCTGGAACCAATTTTAAATTGCCTGCAGGCAGTCCAATTTATTATGTTAGGGCTTCGAAGCCTGTCTGCGGTCCCTCCTTCCACTAGGCCTCCACTGACCTGTCTACTGCTGCCCGTGTTCCCCTGGAACCAATTTTAAACTGCCTACAGGCAGCCCAATTTATTATGTTAGGGCTTCGAAGCCTGTCTGCGGTCCCTCCTTCCACTAGGCCTCCACTGACCTGTCTACTGCTGCCCGTGTACCCCTTGAACCAACATCATAAAATAAAAAAAAAAGTATTTTGCTTATAAAAAAGAAAATACTGGTGAGATATCAAATGCAGACATTTTAACATTAAAAACAAACACACAACTAAAATCTGGTACAGTACTAAAAATGGCCACCAGCTACAATTACTTTATCCTGCAAGTATTTAACTGAAAGGTTTTTTCAATTTTAAACACAGATATGGCATCCTCCGAGTGTTGTCCTGTTGCGTCTTCTTTATATTATTGCCGAGAAGATGCAAAACAATGAAAATAATAAAATCATTAATTACCAAAATAATAGAGAAAGTCAACACCACATTGCAAATAAACATTCATTCCAAATAAAGAAGCAGGGCGCGTCCGAGGGTGAGTATATACCTAATAAGAATATAATCACCCTCGGACGCGCAATGCTTATTTCCAACAGCCTTCCTTCCTAAGAATCAGCCCTTCCGTGGTGTAGCGAGACGTTGTGTTACACTTCAAGGTGTTCCCCAGGTTGCCTTTCCTGAGCTTCGATCTTCCGGCTCTCGTTTAGTAGTTGTTGGAAACTACGCTGCATTAGGCCTTCAAATTGGGTATGGGGTGTAGAGAGAGGGTGTGTTACACTCCAAGGTGTTCCCCAGGTTGCCTTTCCTGAGCTTCGATCTTCCGGCTCTCGTTTAGTAGTTCTTGGAAACTACACTGCATTAGGCCTTCAAATTGGGTATGGGGTGTAGAGAGAGGGTGTGTTACACTCCAAGGTGTTCCCCAGGTTGCCTTTCCTGAGCTTCGATCTTCCGGCTCTCGTTTAGTAGTTGTTGGAAACTACGCTGCATTAGGCCTTCAAATTGGGTATGGGGTGTAGAGAGAGGGTGTGTTACACTCCAAGGTGTTCCCCAGGTTGCCTTTCCTGAGCTTCGATCTTCCGGCTCTCGTTTAGTAGTTCTTGGAAACTACACTGCATTAGGCCTTCAAATTGGGTATGGGGTGTAGAGAGAGGGTGTGTTACACTCCAAGGTGTTCCCCAGGTTGCCTTTCCTGAGCTTCGATCTTCCGGCTCTCGTTTAGTAGTTCTTGGAAACTACACTGCATTAGGCCTTCAAATTGGGTATGGGGTGTAGAGAGAGGGTGTGTTACACTCCAAGGTGTTCCCCAGGTTGCCTTTCCTGAGCTTCGATCTTCATGCTCTCGTTTAGTAGTTGTCGGAAACTACGCTGCATTAGGCCTACAAATTGGGTATGGGGTGTAGAGAGAGGGTTTGTTACACTCCAAGGTGTTCCCCAGGTTGCCTTTCCTGAGCTTCGATCTTCCGGCTCTCGTTTAGTAGTTGTTGGAAACTACGCTGCATTAGGCCTTCAAATTGGGTATGGGGTGTAGAGAGAGGGTGTGTTACACTCCAAGGTGTTCCCCAGGTTGCCTTTCCTGAGCTTCGATCTTCCGGCTCTCGTTTAGTAGTTCTTGGAAACTACACTGCATTAGGCCTTCAAATTGGGTATGGGGTGTAGAGAGAGGGTGTGTTACACTCCAAGGTGTTCCCCAGGTTGCCTTTCCTGAGCTTCGATCTTCCGGCTCTCGTTTAGTAGTTCTTGGAAACTACACTGCATTAGGCCTTCAAATTGGGTATGGGGTGTAGAGAGAGGGTGTGTTACACTCCAAGGTGTTCCCCAGGTTGCCTTTCCTGAGCTTCGATCTTCATGCTCTCGTTTAGTAGTTGTCGGAAACTACGCTGCATTAGGCCTACAAATTGGGTATGGGGTGTAGAGAGAGGGTTTGTTACACTCCAAGGTGTTCCCCAGGTTGCCTTTCCTGAGCTTCGATCTTCCGGCTCTCGTTTAGTAGTTCTTGGAAACTACACTGCATTAGGCCTTCAAATTGGGTATGGGGTGTAGAGAGAGGGTGTGTTACACTCCAAGGTGTTCCCCAGGTTGCCTTTCCTGAGCTTCGATCTTCCGGCTCTCGTTTAGTAGTTCTTGGAAACTACACTGCATTAGGCCTTCAAATTGGGTATGGGGTGTAGAGAGAGGGTGTGTTAAACTCCAAGGTGTTCCCCAGGTTGACTTTCCTGAGCTTCGATCTTCATGCTCTCGTTTAGTAGTTGTCGGAAACTACGCTGCATTAGGCCTACAAATTGGGTATGGGGTGTAGAGAGAGGGTTTGTTACACTCCAAGGTGTTCCCCAGGTTGCCTTTCCTGAGCTTCGATCTTCCGGCTCTCGTTTAGTAGTTGTTGGAAACTACGCTGCATTAGGCCTTCAAATTGGGTATGGGGTGTAGAGAGAGGGTTTGTTACACTCCAAGGTGTTCCCCAGGTTGCCTTTCCTGAGCTTCTATCTTCAGGCTCTCATTAAATGGTGGTTAAATGGAACAACTGCATTTGGCGTACTAGTTGGTTTGGGGCCTACTATCGGTGTCTGCCACTCCTTGCTGTTCTCCTGGTTTCCTGTCCTGAAATTCCATTTTCAGGCTCTCGTTAAGTAGTTGTTAATGTTAGACTGCATTTGGCCTACTAGTTGGGTTGGGGCCTACTATCGGTGTCTGCCACTCCTTGCTGTTCTCCTCCACTGAACAAAGCTGTGCCGCCTGTTTACTACGGTTGCCAATTTTGAACTGCATTTCGACTACTTACTGATTTGGCCCTACTCTCTGTGTCAGCCTCTCATTCCAGTTGTCCTCCACTGCAATGCCCCCTGGTTATTCCTGTGTTACCAATTTTGAACTGCATTTAGCCCACTTTATTCTTTGGGCCTATATCTGTGTTTCCACTTCATCGTGCCCATTGCCCAGCCAGTGATAGATGAGTCTGCTGGTACATTGACCCATAACGCAACATTCCCCGTGCATGCTACACAACAACATTGTGACCCTGCTGAAAGTCAGGTTGCTCTTCCCGCATACCATACCACCTTACACGGGGACAAAGAGGAAGGTGCAGATGAAAGTGCAGGTTCCTTCATCAGGTGGGGGGAGGAATACTAGTTGGCGACGTCACTGGCACAGGGCCTCTCATAGTACGCAAAAGTGTTGCTGCCGGTGGGAGGCGCCCCCGCCGTGCAAACACACCGCTGTACTTTGAGGGGCCCTATGCCAGTGCCAATGCCAACAAGTGGGCCCCCCCTGCTTGCTCAGGATCACAGCACTTGCAAAGTTGAAATACTTACCTCTCCCTGCTCCACTGCCGTGACGTGGTCCAGATTTCATGGGCCCACTAATTACTTGAACCAGCCCTACCCCACACAACTTTAGCCAAATGACCCCCAATTTCAAATGCCTTCCAATTATTAT
This sequence comes from Ranitomeya imitator, assembly GCF_032444005.1. Classification (NCBI taxonomy): domain Eukaryota; kingdom Metazoa; phylum Chordata; class Amphibia; order Anura; family Dendrobatidae; genus Ranitomeya; species Ranitomeya imitator. The sequence goes on from NC_091282.1 coordinate 140,582,240, forward strand.
AAGGTAAATTACGCTTGACAAGCTTCATTAAGAAGAATGGATGGTTTTGACATTAAAATGGGCACTCTAGGTGTTTTCCTGGCCCCCACTCACTGCCGACTATGCTGCCCCATTGACTTGCATTGGGTTTCGTGTTTCGGTCGATCCCGACTTTTCGCCATAATCGGCCGATTTCACTCGACCCAACTTTTGAGATAGTCGGGTTTCGCGAAACCCGGCTCGACTCTAAAAAGGTCAAGGTCGCTCAACTCTACTCAGGACAAATTGTACAACGACTTTTGTGGTCAAATTTCTCCTGTTACCCTTGGTAAAATGAAACAAATTGGACCTGAAGTAAAAATTTTGTGAAAAAAAAGTTAAATGTTCAATTTTTTTAAACATTCAAAAAATTCCTGTGAAGCACCTGAAGGGTTAATAAACTTTTTGAATGTGGTTTTTAGTACCTTGAGGGGTGCAGTTTTTAGAATGGTGTCACTTTTGGGCATTTTCTGTCATATAGACCCCTCAAAGTCACTTCAAGTGTGAGGTGGTCCGTAAAAAAATGGTTTTGCAAATTTTGTTGCAAAAATGAGAAATCGCTGGTCAACTTTTAACCCTTATAACGTCCTAACAAAAAAAAATTATGTTTCCAAAATTGTGCTGATGTAAAGCAGACATGTGGGAAATGTTGTTTATTAACTATATTATGTGATATAACTCTCTAATTTAAGGGCATAAAAACTAAGAGTTTGAAAACTGCTAAATTTTCATAATTTCCGACAAATTTTTGTTTTTTTCACAAATAAATGCAAGTCATATCGAAGAAGTTTTACCACTAGCATGAAGTACAATATGTCACGAGAAAACAGTGTCAGAATCACCAGGATCCGTTGAAGCGTTTCAGAGTTATGACCTCATAAAGTGACAGTGGTCAGAATTGTAAAAATTGGCCCTGTCACTTAGGTGAAAACAGGCTTTGGGGTGAAGGGGTTAAGCAAAGCAGGATTGCCAGATTCCAGGGAAAATGCCCAATCCTGTGGGTCACCACGCAGCAGAGATATGATGATTTTAACCTGCTGAATAGGATCATCAGAAGACCGGGGACTTAATGCAAAAAACAGTTTCCAGTTATTTTTGAAACTCAAAAATTTGGATCTGTCACCAAAGAATAAATCAGGAGTGGGAATCTTATGTTCTAAGGCAGGAGTTTGAACAATGAAATCTGAAATACCCTGTACCCTAGCAGCAAGCTGATCCACCTGAGAAACTAACTCCTGAACATTCATGTTAATACTAGACTCCATAGCCACCCAGAGGTAAAGAGGGAGGAACAGACCAAACAGGCTAAGGAAAAAAAAATGGTTCAAAATCTTTCCACCCTTCTTCTGAGATGCAATTAACTCATTTTTGGCCAGTTGTACTGTTATGATCTGGTGACCTTGGAGCAGCATGAGACGTACTCTGGAGAAGGTGGTCCCTGTACTGACAGCAAACCCTGAACCTAGCAGCGCAACAAAAGTAGCCGTGTGGGGTACCTAACACTCCCTAGACCCCTCGGCACAGCCTAAGATCTAACTACCCCTAAAGACAGAAGCAGGAAACCTATCTTGCCTCAGAGAAAATCCCCAGAGGATAGATAGCCCCCCACAAATATTGACTGTGAGAGGAGAGGGAAAAAACATATGCAGATATGAAATCAGATTTTAGCATAGGAGGCCATACTAGCTAAAAAGAAAGAATAGAACAGAGTACTATGCGGTCAGTATAAAAACACTAGAAAATATCCACTGCAGAAAATACGGATCACCACATCTGACTAAATACATGGGGGGTATATCTGCATCTCCAGAGAAATAGCTAGGCTGCAAAAAATCCTTCACAGACCAAGCTGGACAAGACAAAAACATGAAAATGCACAGAACTATAAGGCCACTGCAGGTGGACAGCAAAAACAAAGCCAGGACTTATCTTTGTAGAAAAACACAGCAAACTGGAGAGAACAGCAGGGAAGTGAATCCTTCAAGAACAATGGACAGCTGGCACAGACCAAAGGACCCTGCAAAGCTATATACCCCAGTCAGTCCTGCAATTAGTAGATACACATGTCCACTCCTGCAATCCAGGCACAACTGCATTACCCTCTACAACCACCGGAGGGAGCCCAAAAGCTGAATTCACAACAGCTGTCACCACATCAAAGGGGCTTCTGCAGAGGGAGCGGCCCATGGCAGGGGGTGGCCCCTCTGGCAATTGCTAGAACTGCTCGATGGCCAGTCCGGCCCTGTTAGGGGCTCTCCAAATGCAACATGATGCCCACAGACCATTCCATCAAAGTCTGCTTTCCAAAACATCACTTTTTCCCTTCCGAGCCCTACTGTGTGCCCAAACAAAGGTTTTCCTCCATATATGGGCTATCAGCATACTCGGTAGAAGTTGCACAACAACATTTAACTGGTCCATTTTCTCCTGTTACTCTTGTGAAAATAAAATAAATTGGGGCCAAAAGGTCACTTTTGGGGGAAAAAATGTGTGTTAGGTGTCGAGTTCCTGCTTCTGCACAGGGGGAATCTCGAGCCATCTCCGCTGCGGTCTTTCATTCTTCTCCAGCCACAGTGGTGTCTGCTCAGCGGAGACGTCGGTCCCAGCGTCTTGCTCAGTCCCACTCTGTACAAAGAGTTACTGCTACTTTTCCTGCTTCTGCCATTGAAGTCAGTGTTGGGCAGTGCCGAGCAGATGCTTTTGGGACTAAGACCTGCTTTTCTCTTTCTGTGCATGCCCAGGGCAAGATCTCCCATTGGAGATCGAGGGTCACATGCTCAGGTACTGCAGCACATCCCATTGGTCCTCCAGGAAGGTCATGAAAGTGCAAAACTTCAGTAGTAGCTTCCCATTGGTCCTTTATTGGAAGGTCCTGAACGTGCTGCAACTTTATAAGCTGCGCATGACCGCACGGCCATGCGCTAGTATAGACTTGACGATGTGTGTGTGTTGATGGATGTATGTCGATGGATGAAAGCTCCTAAACATTCCCATTCCTAGTGTTGTTGACTGCTCGCGAATGAAGGTTGCTATCTAGCGCCCGACTTAGCCATCAGCACGTAAGCACACAATTCATTGTCTTATCGCTGTGACCGCCAGTGTGGCGCCGTGCGCTTTCACAGCGCTTTCCTGACCCAAGCCTGGGTGGTTAGTGGCGTTCGTCAGTGCGGCACTGCATGCACTCTCGTGCTTCTATTTCTGTCACTGTGACACCCCAGTAGCAGTGTCGAGCGCATGAGGTCTATGTACTCAAATCCTGTGTCTTGAGTTCTGAGGCTCCTTGCTGGTGCTCTTGGTGTGGTACCGTGGCCCTGTGATGCAACATGGTTCGCTTCCTTCACACAGGGTGAGGTTAACCTGTGTGTGTATTCACATTGTACCGCCATATAGTCCGTCAATACTTGTCAGCAGGTTCCATCTCTGCACGGTGGACCCCGGGCTGCGAACGCACCTTACTCTATCTGTCTTATTATTTGGTGTGTTCCGCTAGCCCTAACAATGTGTTTTTTTATTTTCACAACTCAACGTTATAATTTTCTGTGAGGCACATACGAGATGCTCACAGTGCTCAACACATATATCAATAAACTAGATTGTGGCCCGATTCTAACGCATCGGGAATTCTAGAATATGCATGTCCCGTAGTATATGGACAATGATGATTCCAGAATTCGTGGCAGACTGTGCCCGTCGCTGATTGGTCGAGGCAACCTTTATGACATCATCGTCACCATGGCAACCATTATGACATCTACGTCGATACTGTGCCCATCGCTGAATCAGAAACGTGAGATGTCTACGTCCTTTATGACATCATCGTCGCTGTGCCCGTTGCTTGACCAATCAGAGATGCGGGATTTCTACGTCGATGCTGTGCCGGTCTCTGATTGGTCGAGGACTGGTGGCCTCGACCAATCAGAGAGGCGGGATTTCCAAGACAGACAGACAGAAAGACAGACAGACAGAAAGAAAGACAGACAGACGGAAAAACCCTTAGACAATTATATATATAGACTAGATTGTGGCCCGATTCTAACGCATCGGGTATTCTAGAATATGCATGTCCACGTAGTATATGGACAATGATGATTCCAGAATTCGCAGCAGACTGTGCCCGTCGCTGATTGGTCGAGGCAACCTTTATGACATCATCGTCGCCATGCTGTGCCCGTCACTGATTGGTCGAGGCCTGGCGGCCTCGACCAATCAGAGACGCGGGATTTCCAGGACAGACAGACAGACAGACAGAAAAACCCTTAGACAATTATATATATAGATAGATTGTGGCCCGATTCTAACGCATTGGGTATTCTAGAATATGTATGTCCCCATAGTATATGGACAATGATTATTCCAGAATTCGCGGCAGACTGTGCCCGTCGCTGATTGGTCGAGGCAACCTTTATGACATCATCGTCGCCATGGCAACCATTATGACATCTACGTCGATACTGTGCCCGTCACTGAATCAGAAACGTGGGATTTCTACGTCCTTTATGACATCATCGTCGCTGTGCCCGTTGCTGATTGGTCGAGGCCTGGCGACCTCGACCAATCAGAGAAGCGGGATGTCTACGTCCTTTATGACATCATCGTCGCTGTGCCCGTCGCTGATTGGTCGAGGCAACCTTTATGACATTATCGTCGCCATGGCAACAATTATGACATCATCGTCGCTGTGCCCGTCGCTGATTGGTCGAGGCCTGGCGGGCTCGACCAATCAGAGACGCGGGATGTCTACGTCCTTTATGACATCATCGTCGCTGTGCCCGTTGCTGATTTGTCAGAGACGCGGTCAGAGACCAATCAGAGACGCGGGATTTCTACGTCGATGCTGTGCCGGTCTCTGATTGGTCGAGGCCTGGCGGCCTCGACCAATCAGGGAGCCGGGATTTCCAGGACAGACGGAAAAACCCTTAGACAATTATATATATAGATAGATTCCATGAGATGTCTAATTTCCAAAATGGGGTCTTTTTTGGGGATTTCCATTGTTAAGGCACATCAGAGGCTCTCCAATGGCATCCACTCTCAATTCTAGAAAATTTTGCGTTCAAAAAGTCAAATGGTGCTCCTTGCCTTCCGAGCCATGCCTTGCACCCAAACAGTGGTTTTCCCCAACATATTGGGTATCGACATTCTCAGGAAAAATTGCAAAACAAGTTTAGTGGTCCATTTTCTCCTGTTACCCTTGTAAAAATAAAAATATGAAGGCTAAAAAATAATTTTTGTGGAAAAATTGTGATTTTTTATTTTCACAGCTCTAAGTTATAAAGTTCTGTGAAGCACCTGGAGGTTCAAAAGTGCTCACCACATATTTAGTTAAAATCTTTTAAGTATCCAGTTTCCAAAATAGGGTCACTTGTATGGGTTTTTAATTGTTTAGGCACATCAGGGGCTCTTCAAACGTGACATGGCCCTGTCAATTCCAGACAATTTTGCGTTCGAAATATCAAAAGGTGCTCTTTCCCTTCTGAGCCATGCCATGCACCCAAACAATGGTTTACCCCCACATATGGGCTATCGGCATACGCAAGAGAAATTGCTTAACATCTTTAGTGGTCTACTTTCTCCTGTTATCCTTGTGAAAATAAAAAAAATTGGGGCTAAAGATCATTTTTGTGGAAAAATTGTGATTTTTTTTAATTTTCACGGTTCTACTTTATAAACTTCTGTGAAGCACCTGGGGGATCAAAGTGCTCACCACAAAGTTAGATAAGTTCCTTGAAGGGTCTAATATCCAAAATGGGGTAAATTGTGGGGGTTTTCCACAGTTTAGGCACATCAGGGGCTCTTCAAACGTGACATGGCATTCGTTTTCAATTTCAACCAATTTTGCTTACAAAAAGTCAAAAGGTGCTCCTTCCCTTCTGAGCCCTGCCGTGCGCCCAAACAGTACTTTTCCCCATATGGTTTTTTAAATGTTGTTGAAAAAATGAAAATTTGCTGGTCAAATTTTTACCCTTATAGCTTCCTAAGAAAAATTAATTTGGTTACAAAATTGTTGTGATGTAAAGTAGATGTGAGTTAAATTATATTTATTAACTATTTTATGTGACATAACTGTCTAAGAGCATAAAAATTCAAAGTTCAAAAATTGATAAATTTTCAAATTTTTTGCCAAATTTCCAATTTTTTCACAAATAAACGCAAGTCACATCAAAGAAATTTTACCATTATCATAAATGACAATAAGTCATGAGAAAATACACTCAGAATCAGTGGGATCCATTGAAGCATCCCAGAGTTATTGCCACATAAATTGACTGTGGTCAGAATTGAAAAAGTGGCCTGGTCAGGAATGTGAAAACAGGCTTCGGGGTGAAGGTTTTAATAATGGCAAAGAACCAATGCAAAATGTACCTCCAGGTTTTAAGAAGTCACATTCATTTTATTGCGCACCTTTAATACCAATTTTTTCCTTTCGAGTCTTAGATGTTCTTTAGTTGGTGTTCATTTAGAGAGAGAGGTTGTCAAGAATGTATTTTGTCATTAAATTGTTCCATTAGTTTGTATCACATAGGTACATGATAAAATATTCTTGCTGCGGTCAAGTCCACGGTCAGTATGTTTCAATGCTTTCCATTGTTAAGCTTTGCAACATCTAAAGTGGCATGTAAAAGTTTGAACACCCCTGGTCAAAATTATTGTTATTGTGAACAGTTAAGCACGCTGAAGATAAAATGATCTCTAAAAGGCCTAAAGTTAAATATGACAAATTTCCTTTGTATTTTAGGCAAATATATATGTATATATTTTTATCTTTAGCATTTTAATAATTCCAAAAAGTTAAATGGGCTGATACAAAAGTTTGGGCACCTTGCATGGTTAATACTTAGTAGCACTCTTTTTTTAAAGCATCACAGATTGTAAAGCTTTTTGTAGCCAGACAAGAGTTTTTAAATTGTTTGAAGGATTTTCATCCAATCTTCCAGTTCTGTGAGATTCCTGGGTCGTCTTGCATGCACTGCTATTTTGGGGTCTAGCCACAGATTTTCAGTAATGTTCAGATTAGGGGACTGTGAGGGTCATTGTAAACCCTTCAGCTTGCACCTTTTGAGGTAGTCTATTGTGGATTTTGTTTAGGATCACCATCCATTTGTAGAATCAATGCTATCTTCAACTTCAGCTTTGTTTACTGATGTGTTCTGTTTACATCAAGAATTGGTTGAAATTTCATTGAATTCATTCTTCCCTCTACCATTGAAATGTTCCCCATGCCATTGGTTGCAGCACAACTTCAAAGCATGATTGATCCACAACCATGCTTAATGGTTGGAGAGATGTTCTTTTCCTGAAAATCAATGCCCTTTTTTCACACATACCTTTGATCATTGTAGCCAAAGAATTCTATTTTACCCTCATTGGTCCACTGGACTTGTTTCCAAAATGTATCAGGCTTATTTAGATGTTCTTTTGCATGCTTATGACAGTACATTTTATGGTGACTCCGCAGGAGAGGTTTTCTTCTGATGACTGTTCCATGAAGGTCATATTTGTGCAGATGTCTCTGACAGTAGGAACTTTTGGTGTCCTGTGATGTGGAGTCACTCTATTCTAATATACGCCATAGTAATGGGTTGCAGGCGGTAAAATATTTTCTGGGGTATTCTGTGCCTGTGAATATGAGTGAATTGACTTTGAAGCATTTACAGTTTTCCTTGTCGCATAACTTTTTTCTATTTAAGGGGTCCTTCTACCTACAGCTCCAGGGCACCGCTATGGGTGCTTCATTTGCACCAGCATATGCAAATCTTTTCCTGGGACTGTGGGAGAAGGACCTCCTTATGTCTGACCCTACACCAGCGATGGACCATATCCTCTTATGGGTACGCTTCATCGATGATATTTTCCTTACCTGGCAGGGGTCCATAACATCTCTTGAATCCTTCATGCAGCAACTCAATCAAAACCAATATAATATACATCTAACATATAAATGTGATCCTAATCAAATTGAGTTTTTAGATGTTAGCATAAAGAGGGGTGAGGATAATTTCCTTGAAACTGATCTCTATCTGAAACCGACATCAGTGAACTCCTTTCTGCATGCAACATCTTCACATCCTGAAGCCATGATACGTTCAATACCTATTGGGCAATTTTTACGCCTTCGGAGGGTCTGTTCTAAAGAAGAAGACTTTGAAAAACAGTCAGATGTCTTAAAAAGGCGATTCCTTGAATGGGGATATAGTCGTCGATCTATTAAAAAGGCATGTAATCGGGCGAAACATACAACTCGACATCAGGCCCTGTATACCACAAAATTACCTACTGCAATACAGCCTATTAGATATATTACCAACTGTCATGGCCAAATTGAACTAATGCACCATTATCTGACAAAATCTTGGTCGATTCTTCAAAGTGACCCAGTATTGACACAATACATTGGTAAACATCCCAATATTACGTTTAGACGATCATGCAAGCTTGGTGATTCTCTTGTAAAAAGTCATTATGTCAGGGACCCTACGTCTTCTTCTTTTTCCTTTTTAACCAATGCCAAACCCCAACTTGGATGCAGACCTTGCGGAAAATGTGTGGCCTGCTCTAACATTATGAGAGCCCAAACTTTTAAAAATACCAAAGGTACTGTGACATATAAAATTAAGCACTCAATTACATGCACATCTAAAGCAGTAATTTATTACGCTATATGTCCCTGTTCTTTGATATATATAGGGATGACAACTCGCCAACTAAAAACTCATACACGGGAACATGTCCTGGGGATACAAGCAGGACATCACAGTATTAAAAACTATACCGAAACATTTCAAGATACATCATAACTGTGATGCCTCCCTTTTGAAAGTATTTGGGATAGATAAGATTGAACTCATAGAAAGGGGAGGAAGGGTTAGTATACCCCTAGCTCAATTAGAGACCAAATGAATTTGGTCATTGGATACAGTTTCTCCTAAGGGGCTAAATGAGAATTTGAGCTTTGCTCCTTTTTTGTGACTCCATCTTCTATATTGTTCTTAACCTGTATATTTTATATATAACAAATATTCTCTTGTATATAATAATAATAATAATAATAATTTTTATTCATATAGCGCCAACATATTCCACAGCGCTTTACAAATTATAGAGGGGACTTATACAGACAATAGACATTACAGCATAACAGAAATACAGTTCAAAACAGATACCAGGAGGAATGAGGGCCCTGCTCGCAAGCTTACAAACTATGAGGAAAAGGGGAGACACGAGAGGTGGATGGTAACAATTGCTTTAGTTATTCGGACCGGCCATAGTGTAAGGCTCGGGTGTTCATGTAAAGCTGCATGAACCAGTTAACTGCCTAAGTATGTAGCAGTACAGACACAGTGGGCTATTAACTGCATAAAGTGAATGAGAACATGATGCGATGAACCTGATAGTTTTTTTTTTTTTTTATTTTTTTATAAATAGGCCACACAGGGATAGTTAGGTTAATGCATTGAGGCGGTAGGCCAGTCTGAACAAATGAGTTTTTAGGGTACGCTTAAAACTATGGGGATTGGGGATTAATCGTATTAACCTAGGTAGTGCATTCCAAAGAATCGGCGCAGCACGTGTAAAGTCTTGGAGACGGGAGTGGGAGGTTCTGATTATTGAGGATGCTAACCTGAGGTCATTAGCGGAGCGGAGGGCACGGGTAGGGTGGTAGACTGATACCAGGGAGGAGATGTAGGGTGGTGCTGAGCCATGGAGTGCTTTGTGGATGAGGGTAGTAGTTTTGTACTGGATTCTGGAGTGGATGGGTAGCCAGTGTAATAACTGGCACAAGGTAGAGGCATCGGTGTAACGGTGGGTGAGGAATATGATCCTGGCAGCAGCATTCAGGACAGATTGGAGCGGGGAAAGTTTGGTAAGAGGGAGGCCGATTAGTAGAGAGTTACAATATATATATTTATTTTATTGATCGGATGATATATATATATATATATTTATTATATTTTATTAATTTTATTTTTAACTTTTATATCAATATAGGTGTTACTATATTACCTACCTCTGTGAGTGTTCCTCTGGTGCTGGATCCATTGGGGCACTTCGTTTGTCTACTCCAGAGGTTCCATTCATGGACTTCGCGTTCCTTTTCCAGACTGGATTGTGCAGGCTTCGGATGGGACTGGTCCGGTTTGTTCTGATGAATGAATGAATGAATTAATTTGTTGAAATTATGATAAATTATGTTTACTATGATACAATTTTTGTATATGCTAATATGCTCCACTGTCACTCTTACTGTAATTATTTACTATGATATATAATTTTTATTTTGGTTTATTGTATATAATGGAGTTATATTTATATTATTAGGTGTCCCTCATTTACACTACACTAATTAATTTATACACATATCCGTTCATAATTATTCTTTTATGCCCTTGGTGTTGTTTTTTACCTTCTATTACTCATTGCAACGATCACTATCCTCACTGCTAGCATAACAGTGCACAATGCCGTTAATAATTATTCTCTTATGCTTTTGGTGTTTTTTACATTCTCTTACTCATTGCAACAGTCTCTCCTCACTGCTAGCATAACAGCGCACAATACCGTTTTCACACCGCACATATTTGACATCGCCCATGTCATACCCCCAGCAGTGCGCATGCGGAGTCGGCACTCTGTGGTCTGGGCCCCGGCATCCTCAGGATCTTGGTAACGCCGGGAACATATCCTGTGCTTCCAGTCTCGTGGTGCTGAGGCTTGGATTTCTGGGTGATCCAGGTAGCGCATGTGCCGAGCACACTGGGGTCATAGACATCTGCGCCAGGACATAATTACACTGATATATAAACCCATCGGTCACACATACTACACACCTCTTGATGAAGGAACAGTGCTTCCGAAACGCACGTCGAGGTGCACGCTATAAGGTTTTTGGCGGTCCCAGAACAACTCCTCTATCTTTATAAGTAAGTGACTCCTGAGAGGATTTACATATAGCACCTTAATACAGCACTTTATGTTTTGCACATCATGCACTTTAATTAATTTCTCAGAATATCTGACTTATTTTGGTGAGATGCACATTGTATGCACATTCTTATAACATATATTTTTTGGCACATGCACTTTATGATATGAGTAATATGGTTTGTTGATACATATGGAGTCCTTAGGGGTATACTAGATAATACGGAGTGACCTACCACCTAATGATTTGATTGATACGTGCACATTAATGATACTATATATATATATGCATATACATATTCATGTAATACAATGGTTGTATATTTTAATGGTCTCTATTGTTATTAAATTAAAATATATATATTTTAAACATTTCCTGTTGTGATGGTCCTGGTCCTGGTTCTGATTGGAGCACAATTGTTTACAGTAGAACAATGTACCATAGCTTCAGAGGCAGCTAAATCTTCCTGAAGGTCTTTTGCAGTCAATTGGGGGTTCTTATTTGCCTCTCTAACAATCCTATAAGGATCTCTCACTCACATTTTACTTGGTTTTCCAGATCTTATCTTGACCTCCACTATTCCTGTTAACTGCCATTTCAAAATTATATTTTGAATTGAGGAGAGAGCAACTTGAAAATGCTTTGCTATTTTCTGATATCCTTCTCCTGCTTTGTGAGCTGCCAACATTTTCATTTTTAGAGTGCTAGGCAGCTGCTTAGAAGATCCCATGACTGCTGTATTTGGCACAAGGTTATAGGAGGCTGGGTTTGTATAAAGCTGAGAAATGTGCATTGCCTGACCTTTCCTAACGAAGATAATGAACAAGCCATAACCCTAACAGGCTAATTAGGGCCTGAAACCTTTGTCAAAATAATCTGAGTACACAAATCTACAAATCTTTTGCATCAGCTTATTTTCCTTTTTGTAATATTCAAAATATAAAAAAATAAAATATATATTTTTCATTTGTGTCTAAAATAAAAGGAAATGTGTCATCTTTAACTTTGGGTCTTTTAGAGATCATTTAATCTTCAACCAGCTTAACTGTTCACAATAACAGTAATTTTGACCAGGGGTGCCCAAATTTTTTCTTGCCACTCTATGCATATGGAGTTTGTATGTTTTCCATTACTTGGATGATATTCACTCAAACACAAACTGATAGAATATGGTACAGGATTAGGGCCCAAATAGCATAATTTGTATGTACAGTATTGTAAACTTGTATTTTGCATTAGAAAGAAGCAATCATGAAACTCTCTAACAAAAGTGGACACTGCTCGGTCTATCAATAACACCATTAGAAAGTATTGATAATGTCAGGTATTGGAAATGGTTTGCAGAGGGAGGGGATTGTGCATGACAGATTCCCTTTCAAGTAGATTACTAAAATATTATTTTTTTAGATAATGAATATTGGTTGTAAGCTTCATTTGGGACAAGGACTCATAGCAATCTGTGTATACGGCGTAAAATATTTGTTCTATACAAGCAATGGGAAATAATGAATAAATACAAAAATATGCCTTCTCCCTTCAATATGGAAAAGATGAAAATGAGCCCAACATTATGGTACCGGGTTTTGCCCGTAAAGACAAAATAGTCTGTTTTCTGCCTTACACAGATTCTCAAAATCCAAGAGCAAAATAAAATAAACCATCGAGTGTTGTTCATCTCTTTTCCAATGGCTTTATGGTGTGCCTCAATAGCTTGTACAATGTGGAAACTTTTGTAGGAATATTGACTAAAAAACCACTGTGACTGCGTAAATACAACTTTTGCAGTTAGAGATGGGTCAATATGAAATTGAATTCTTCTTAAAGAGGTTGTCTTGTCGAGAATGTCAAATTTGCAGTTACTCTGTGTGACTGTATACTTGTGAGTTGTCGATGTCTGCTGTTATGACCTGATGGTCAGGATAATAATGGACCAAGTGGTTAAGAGCACACGGAATGACCTGATAGTTACTGATAATAAGGACGAGCTCTGGGACGTGGGAACTCTGCTGACCGCAATCCCTAATCCTATCACGCACACTAGAAATAGCCGTGGATTGCTCCTAACGCTCCCTATGCAACTCGGTACAGCCTAAGGAAGTAGCTAGCCCTGAAGATAGAAAAATAAAGCCTACCTTGCCTCAGAGAAATTCCCCAAAGGAAAAGGCAGCCCCCCACATATAATGACTGTGAGTAAAGATGAAAATACAAACACAGAGATGAAATAGATTTAGCAAAGTGAGGCCCGACTTACTGAACAGACTGAGGATAGGAAAGGTTGCTTTGCGGTCAGCACAAAAACCTACAAAAAGACCACGCAGAGGGCGCAAAAAGACCCTCCGCACCGACTCAGGGTGCGGAAGCGCTCCCTCTGCGTCCCAGAGCTTCCAGCAAGCAAGACAACAATAAAAATAGAAAGCTGGACAGAAAAATAGCAAACCAAAGAAAAACAAGCAGGAACTTATCTTCTGCTGGGAAGACAGGTCACAAGAACGATCCAGGAGTGAACTAGACCAATACTGGAACATTGACAGGTGGCATGGAGCAAAGATCTAAGTAACATAGTAACATAGTAACATAGTTAGTAAGGCCGAAAAAAAGACATTTGTCCATCCAGTTCAGCCTATATTCCATCATAATAAATCCCCAGATCTACGTCCTTCTACAGAACCTAATTGTATGATACAATATTGTTCTGCTCCAGGAAGACATCCAGGCCTCTCTTGAACCCCTCGACTGAGTTCGCCATCACCACCTCCTCAGGCAAGCAATTCCAGATTCTCACTGCCCTAACAGTAAAGAATCCTCTTCTATGTTGGTGGAAAAACCTTCTCTCCTCCAGACGCAAAGAATGCCCCCTTGTGCCCGTCACCTTCCTTGGTATAAACAGATCCTCAGCGAGATATTTGTATTGTCCCCTTATATACTTATACATGGTTATTAGATCGCCCCTCAGTCGTCTTTTTTCTAGACTAAATAATCCTAATTTCGCTAATCTATCTGGGTATTGTAGTTCTCCCATCCCCTTTATTAATTTTGTTGCCCTCCTTTGTACTCTCTCTAGTTCCATTATATCCTTCCTGAGCACCGGTGCCCAAAACTGGACACAGTACTCCATGTGCGGTCTAACTAGGGATTTGTACAGAGGCAGTATAATGCTCTCATCATGTGTATCCAGACCAGAAGTGGAGTTAAATAGAGCAGCCAGCTAACGAATCAACCTCGTCACCTGTGGAAGGAAACTCAGAAACACCCACCAGAGGAAGTCCATGGACAGAACCAGCCGAAGTACCATTCATGACCACAGGAGGTAGCCCGACAACAGAATTCACAACAGTACCCCCCCCTTGAGGAGGGGTCACCAAACCCTCACCAGAGCCCCCAGGCCGATCAGGATGAGCCAAATGAAAGGCACGAACCAGATCAGCAGCATGAACATCAGAGGCAAAAATCCAGGAATTATCTTCCTGACCATAACCCTTCCACTTGACCAGGTACTGGAGTTTCCGTCTCGAAATACGAGAATCCAAAATCTTCTCCACCACATACTCCAACTCCCCCTCAACCAACACCGGGGCAGGAGGATCAACGGATGGAACCACAGGCGCCACGTAGCTCCGCAATAACGACCTATGGAACACAATATGGATGGCAAAAGAAGCAGGAAGGGCCAAACGAAATGACACAGGATTGATAATCTCAGAAATCTTATACGGACCAATGAAACGAGGCTTAAACTTAGGAGAGGAAACCTTCATAGGAACATAACGAGACGACAACCAAACCAAATCCCCAACACGAAGTCGGGGACCCACACAGCGCCAGCGGTTAGCGAAACGTTGAGCCTTCTCCTGGGACAATGTCAAATTGTCCACCACATGAGTCCAAATCTGCTGCAACCTATCCACCACAGTATCTACACCAGGACAGTCCGAAGACTCAACCTGCCCTGAAGAGAAACGAGGATGGAAACCAGAATTGCAGAAAAACGGCGAAACCAAAGTAGCCGAGCTGGCCCGATTATTAAGGGCGAACTCAGCCAACGGCAAAAAGGACACCCAATCATCCTGATCAGCAGAAACAAAGCATCTCAGATATGTTTCCAAAGTTTGATTAGTTCGTTCGGTTTGGCCATTTGCCTGAGGATGGAAAGCCGAGGAAAAAGACAAATCAATGCCCATCCTAGCACAAAAGGATCGCCAAAACCTCGAAACAAACTGGGAACCTCTGTCAGAAACGATGTTCTCCGGGATACCATGTAAACGAACCACATGCTGGAAAAATAATGGCACCAAATCAGAGGAGGAAGGCAATTTAGACAAAGGTACCAAATGGACCATCTTAGAAAAGCGATCACAAACCACCCAAATGACCGACATCTTTTGAGAGACGGGGAGATCCGAAATAAAATTTATAGAAATATGCGTCCAGGGCCTCTTCGGGACCGGCAAGGGCAAAAGCAACCCACTGGCACGAGAACAGCAGGGCTTAGCCCGAGCACAAGTCCCACAGGACTGCACAAAAGAACGCTCATCCCGTGACAAAGACGGCCACCAAAAGGATCTAGCCACCAAATCTCTGGTACCAAAGATTCCAGGATGCCCAGCCAACACTGAACAATGAATCTCAGAGATAACTCTACTAGTCCATCTATCAGGGTCAAACAGTTTCTCCGCTGGGCAACGGTCAGGTCTATCAGCCTGAAATATTTGCAGCACCCGCCGCAAATCAGGGGAGATGGCAGACAAAATTACCCCCTCTTTGAGAATACCCGCCGGCTCAGGAACACCCGGAGAGTCAGGCACAAAACTCCTTGACAGGGCATCAGCCTTCACATTCTTAGAGCCCGGAAGGTACGAAACCACAAAATCAAAACGGGAGAACAATAACGACCATCGAGCCTGTCTCGGATTCAACCGTTTGGCAAACTCAAGATAAGTCAAATTCTTGTGATCTGTCAAGACCACCACGCGATGCTTGGTTCCTTCAAGCCAATGACGCCACTCCTCGAATGCCCACTTCATGGGCAACAACTTTCGATTACCAACATCATAATTACGCTCAGCAGGCGAAAACTTTCTAGAAAAGAAAGCACATGGCTTCATCACCGAGCCATCAGAACTTCTTTGCGACAATACAGCCCCTGCTCTAATCTCAGAAGCATCAACCTCAACCTGAAACGGGAGCGAAACATCTGGCTGGCACAACACAGGGGCAGAAGGAAAACGACGCTTCAACTCCTGAAAAGCCTCTACAGCTGCAGAAGACCAATTGACCACATCAGCACCCTTCTTGGTCAAATCAGACAATGGTTTAGCAACACTAGAAAAATTAGCGATGAAGCGCCGATAAAAATTAGCAAAGCCCAGGATTTTTTGCAGGCTCTTCACAGATGTCGGCTGAGTCCAATCGTAAATGGCCTGGACTTTAACAGGGTCCATCTCGATAGTAGAAGGGGAAAAAATGAACCCCAAAAATGAAACCTTCTGAACTCCAAAGAGACACTTAGACCCCTTCACAAACAAGGAATTCGCACGAAGGACCTGGAACACCATTCTGACCTGCTTCACATGAGACTCCCAATCATCCAAAAAGACCAAAATATCATCCAAGTACACAATCAGGAATTTATCCAGGTACTCTCGGAAGATGTCATGCATAAAGGACTGAAATACTGATGGAGCATTGGAAAGCCCGAATGGCATAACCAGGTACTCAAAATGGCCCTCGGGCGTATTAAATGCTGTTTTCCATTCATCGCCTTGTTTAATATGCACAAGATTATACGCCCCTCGAAGATCTATCTTGGTGAACCAACTAGCCCCTTTAATACGAGCAAACAAATCAGACAGCAACGGCAAAGGATACTGGAATTTGACTGTAATTTTATTAAGAAGGCGGTAATCAATACAAGGTCTCAAAGAACCATCCTTCTTGGCCACAAAAAAGAACCCTGCTCCTAACGGTGATGACGATGGGCGAATATGGCCTTTCTCCAAGGATTCCTTTATATAACTCCGCATAGCGGCATGTTCTGGCACAGATAAATTGAACAATCGGCCCTTAGGAAACTTACTACCAGGAATCAAATTAATTGCACAATCGCAATCCCTATGAGGAGGTAGGGCACTGGCTTTGGGCTCATCAAATACATCCCGATAATCCGACAAAAACTCTGGAACTTCAGAAGGAGTGGAAGACGAAATAGACAAAAATGGAACATCACCATGTACCCTGTTGTGAGTTCTGTTTTTGGGCTCCCTCTGGTGGTTACTGATGGTACTGGGTGACTTGTCTTTCCTGGGTTTCTGGGTTCCACCTGTTCCATCAGCATATGGGAGTTTCCTATTTAACCTGGCTTTGCTGGCATTTCCTCGCCGGTTATCAATGTATCCAGTGTGTCTTGTTACCTCTGCTCCCTGCTCCTAGAACCTTCTGGACAAGCTAAGTTTGGATTTTCCTGTTTTGTGTTTTGCTTTATTTGGTTGTTAGTCCAGCCTGCAGATATGTGATTCTCTGCTGCTGGTTGCTCTAGTGGGCTGAAATTGCTTTTCATGTACCATGAGTTGGCACATGAGTTCAAGTAATTTCAGGATGGTTTTTTGAAGGGTTTTTCGCTGACCGCGCAGTTCACTTTTGTATCCTCTGCTATCTAGCTTTAGCGGGCCTCATTTTGCTGAAACTGTTTTCATACTACGTATGTGCTTTCCTCTCATTTCACCGTCATTATATGTGGGGGGCTGCTATTTGCTGTGGGGTATTTCTCTGGAGGCAAGAGAGGTCTGTGTTTCTTCTGATAGGGGAAGTTAGATCTTCGGCTGGAGCGAGACGTCTAGGATCATCGTAGGCACGTTCCCCGGCTACTTTTATTTGTGTGTTAGGTTCAGGGTCGCGGTCAGCTCAGGTTCCATCGCCCTAGAGCTTGTTTGTATCTGTGCTTGTCCTTTTTGTGATCCCCTGCCATTGGGATCATGACAGTATAACCGGCCCACAAAGTGTTAATTGTATTGGCTGAAGTAGGAGGATAAGTAGTCTGAGGTAGTTTTTTTTTTTTTTTTTCCCCTCAGAGTTTGCTGCCTAGCCTTATTGCAGCCTGGCTACTTCCTCCTCCTCTTAATCTTTGAATGGCTCTGATCTCAGCTGTTTATCATGGACGTCCAGAGTTTGGCTTCCAGCCTGAATAATCTTGCCACTAAGGTTCAAAATATACAGGATTTTGTTGTACATGCTCCTATGTCTGAACCTAGAATTCCTGTCCCAGAGTTTTTTTCTGGAGATAGATCTCGTTTTCTGAATTTTAGGAACAATTGCAAGTTGTTTCTTTCTTTGAAATCTCGCTCCTCTGGAGACCCTGCTCAGCAAGTCAAGATAATTATATCTTTCCTGCGGGGTGACCCTCAGGATTGGGCATTTGCATTGGCACCAGGGGACCCTGCGTTGCTTAATGCAGATGCGTTTTTTCTGGCATTGGGTTTGCTCTATGAGGAACCTAACCAAGAGATTCAGGCTGAAAAAGCTTTGTTGGCCCTCTCTCAGGGGCAAGATGAAGCAGAAATTTATTGTCAAAAATTTCGGAAGTGGTCGGTACTTACTCAGTGGAATGAGTGCGCTCTGGCTGCAAAGTTTAGAGATGGCCTTTCTGAGGCCATTAAAGATGTTATGGTGGGGTTCCCTGCGCCTGCTGGTCTGAATGAGTCTATGACTATGGCTGTTCAGATTGATCGGCGTTTACGGGAGCGCAAACCTGTGCATCATTTGGCGGTGTCGTCTGAACCGTCACCTGAGATAATGCAATGTGATAGAATTCAGTCCAGAAGTGAACGGCAAAAGTATAGGCGGAAAAAAGGGTTGTGCTTTTATTGTGGTGATTCAGCTCATGTTATATCAGCATGCTCTAAACGCACAAAAAAGGTTGATAAGTCTGTTGCCATTAGTACTTTACAGTCTAAGTTCATTCTGTCTGTGACTCTGATTTGTTCATTATCATCCATTTCCGTCGATGCCTATGTGGATTCAGGCGCTGCCCTGAGTCTTATGGATTGGTCATTTGCCAATCGCTGTGGGTTTAGTCTGGAGCCTCTGGAAGTCCCTATTCCTTTGAAGGGAATTGACTCTACACCTTTGGCTATGAATAAGCCTCAGTACTGGACACAAGTGACCATGCGTATGACTCCCGTTCATCAGGAGGTGATTCGCTTCCTGGTACTGTAAAATTTGCATGATGTTCTAGTACTTGGTCTGCCATGGTTACAAACTCATAATCCAGTCCTTGACTGGAAATCAGTGTCTGTGTTAAGCTGGGGTTGTCAGGGGGTTCATGATGATGCACCTCCGATTTCTATCGCTTCATCTACTCCTTCTGAGATTCCTGTGTTTTTGTCTGACTATCGGGATGTTTTTGAGGAGCCTAAGCTCAGTTCGCTTCCTCCTCACAGGGATTGCGATTGTGCTATAAATTTAATTCCGGGCAGTAAATTTCCTAAAGGTCGTTTGTTCAATCTGTCAGTGCCAGAGCATACTGCTATGCGGGATTATGTTAAGGAGTCCTTGGAAAAGGGACATATCCGTCCATCTTTGTCCCCTTTGGGAGCAGGTTTTTTTTTTCGTGGCCAAGAAAGATGGTTCCTTGAGGCCTTGTATAGATTATCGTCTTTTGAATAAGATTACCGTAAAATATCAGTATCCTTTGCCATTGTTGACTGATTTGTTTGCTCGCATTAAGGGGGCTAAATGGTTCACTAAGATTGATCTTCGGGGTGCGTATAATCTTATACGAATAAAGCAAGGTGATGAGTGGAAAACCGCATTTAATACGCCTGAGGGCCATTTTGAGTATTTGGTAATGCCTTTTGGACTTTCTAATGCTCCTTCAGTCTTCCAGTCCTTTATGCACGATATTTTCCGTGAATATCTGGATAAATTTATGATTGTGTATTTGGATGATATTTTGTTTTTTTCTGATGACTGGGAGTCTCATGTTCAGCAGGTCAGGAAGGTGTTTCAGGTCCTGCGGGCCAATTCCTTGTTTGTAAAAGGCTCAAAGTGTCTCTTTGGAGTCCAGAAGATTTCTTTCTTGGGGTATATTTTTTCCCCTTCTACTATTGAGATGGATCCCGTCAAGGTTCAGGCTATTTGTGACTGGACGCAGCCTACATCTCTTAAGAGTCTACAGAAGTTCTTGGGCTTTGCTAATTTCTATCGTCGTTTTATAACTAATTTTTCTAGTGTTGTTAAGCCTTTGACGGATTTGACTAAGAAGGGTGCTGATGTTGCTAATTGGTCTCCTGCGGCTGTGGAGGCCTTTCAGGAACTTAAGCGCCGGTTTTCTTCTGCTCCTGTGTTGCGTCAGCCAGATGTTTCGCTCCCTTTTCAGGTTGAGGTTGATGCTTCCGAGATTGGAGCGGGGGCGGTTTTGTCACAGAGAAGCTCCGATGGCTCAGTGATGAAGCCATGCGCGTTTTTTTCTAGAAAGTTTTCGCCGGCTGAGCGGAATTATGATGTTGGTAATCGGGAACTTTTGGCCATGAAGTGGGCATTTGAGGAGTGGCGTCATTGGCTAGAGGGTGCTAGACATCGTGTGGTGGTCTTGACTGATCACAAAAATTTGATTTACCTTGAGTCTGCCAGGCGTCTGAATCCTAGACAGGCTCGTTGGTCACTGTTTTTCTCTCGTTTCAATTTTGTGGTTTCATACCTGCCAGGTTCAAAGAATGTGAAGGCGGATCCTCTTTCTAGGAGTTTTGTGCCTGACTCCCTTGGAAATTCTGAGCCCTCTGGTATCCTTAGGGATGGGGTGATTTTGTCTGCTGTCTCCCCAGACTTGCGACGTGCTTTGCAGGAGTTTCAGGTGGCTAAACCTGATCGTTGTCCGCCTGAGAGACTGTTTGTTCCGGATAATTGGACCAGTAGAGTCATCTCCGAGGTCCATTCTTCTGCGTTGGCAGGTCATCCTGGAATATTTGGTACTAGAGACTTGGTGGCCAGGTCTTTTTGGTGGCCTTCCTTGTCGAGGGATGTGCGTTCTTTTGTGCAGTCTTGTGAGGTTTGTGCTCGGGCTAAGCCTTGCTGTTCTCGGGCCAGTGGATTGTTGTCACCTTTGCCTATCCCGAAGAGGCCTTGGACGCACATTTCCATGGACTTTATTTCGGATCTCCCTGTCTCTCAAAAAATGTCCGTCATCTGGGTTGTGTGTGATCGCTTTTCTAAAATGGTTCATCTGGTACCCTTGCCTAAGTTGCCTTCCTCCTCTGAGTTGGTCCCTCTGTTTTTTCAGAATGTGGTTCGTTTGCATGGGATTCCTGAGAACATCGTTTCTGACAGGGGATCCCAGTTTGTGTCTAGATTTTGGCGGACTTTCTGTGCTAAGATGGGCATTGATTTGTCCTTTTCGTCTGCATTCCATCCTCAGACGAATGGCCAGACTGAACGAACTAATCAGACCTTGGAAACTTATTTAAGGTGTTTTGTTTCTGCTGATCAGGATGACTGGGTTACCTTTTTGCCGCTGGCCGAGTTTGCGCTTAATAATCGGGCTAGTTCTGCTACCTTGGTTTCTCCTTTCTTTTGTAATTCGGGGTTTCATCCTCGTTTTTCCTCTGGTCAGGTGGAACCTTCTGATTGTCCTGGAGTGGACATGGTGGTGGATAGGTTGCATCGGATTTGGAGTCATGTGGTGGACAATTTGAAGTTGTCCCAGGAGAAGGCTCAGCAGTTTGCTAATCGCCGTCGCCGCGTGGGTCCTCGACTTCTTGTTGGTGACTTGGTGTGGTTGTCTTCTCGTTTTGTTCCTATGAAGGTCTCTTCTCCTAAGTTCAAGCCTCGGTTCATCGGTCCCTATAGGATCTTGGAAATTCTTAACCCTGTGTCGTTTCGTTTGGATCTCCCGGCATCGTTTGCTATTCATAATGTGTTTCATCGGTCGTTGTTGCGGAAGTATGAGGTACCTGTTGTTCCTTCTCTTGAGCCTCCTGCTCCAGTGCTGGTGGAGGGAGAATTGGAGTATGTTGTGGAGAAGATCTTGGATTCTCGTGTTTCCAGACGGAAACTCCAGTATTTGGTCAAGTGGAAGGGTTATGGTCAGGAGGATAATTCTTGGGTGGTTGCCTCGGATGTTCATGCTGATGATTTGGTTCGCGCTTTTCATAGGGCTCATCCTGGTCGCCCTGGTGGTTCTCGTGAGGGTTCGGTGACCCCTCCTCAAGGGGGGGGTACTGTTGTGAGTTCTGTTTTTGGGCTCCCTCTGGTGGTTACTGATGGCACTGGGTGACTTGTCTTTCCTGGGTTTCTGGGTTCCACCTGTTCCATCAGCATATGGGAGTTTCCTATTTAACCTGGCTTTGCTGGCATTTCCTCGCCGGTTATCAATGTATCCAGTGTGTCTTGTTACCTCTGCTCCCTGCTCCTAGAACCTTCTGGACAAGCTAAGTTTGGATTTTCCTGTTTTGTGTTTTGCTTTATTTGGTTGTTAGTCCAGCCTGCAGATATGTGATTCTCTGCTGCTGGTTGCTCTAGTGGGCTGAAATTGCTTTTCATGTACCATGAGTTGGCACATGAGTTCAAGTAATTTCAGGATGGTTTTTTGAAGGGTTTTTCGCTGACCGCGCAGTTCACTTTTGTATCCTCTGCTATCTAGCTTTAGCGGGCCTCATTTTGCTGAAACTGTTTTCATACTACGTATGTGCTTTCCTCTCATTTCACCGTCATTATATGTGGGGGGCTGCTATTTGCTGTGGGGTATTTCTCTGGAGGCAAGAGAGGTCTGTGTTTCTTCTGATAGGGGAAGTTAGATCTTCGGCTGGAGCGAGACGTCTAGGATCATCGTAGGCACGTTCCCCGGCTACTTTTATTTGTGTGTTAGGTTCAGGGTCGCGGTCAGCTCAGGTTCCATCGCCCTAGAGCTTGTTTGTATCTGTGCTTGTCCTTTTTGTGATCCCCTGCCATTGGGATCATGACAGTACCCCCTGGCAACCCCAGCTGGACACAGACATAGATTTCCAGTCCAATACTGGATTATGAACCTGTAGCCATGGCAACCCCAAAACGACCACATCATGCAGATTATGCAACACCAGAAAGCAGATATCCTCCTGATGTGCAGGAGCCATGCACATGGTCAATTGGGTCCAGTACTGAGGCTTATTCTTGGCCAAAGGCGTAGCATCAATTCCTCTCAATGGAATAGGATACTGCAAGGGCTCCAAGAAAAAACCACAGAGCCTAGCATACTCCAAGTCCATCAAATTCAGGGCAGCGCCTGAATCCACAAATGCGATAACAGAATAGGATGACAAAGAGCAAATCAGAGTAACGGACAATAGAAATTTAGACTGTACCGTACCAATGGTGGCAGACCTAGCGAACCGCTTAGTGCGCTTAGGACAATCGGAGATGGCATGAGTGGAATCACCACAGTAAAAACACAGCCCATTCCGACGTCTGTGTTCTTGCCGTTCAGCTCTGGTCAAAGTCCTATCACATTGCATAGGCTCAGGCCCATGCTCAGATAGTACCGCCAAATGGTGCACAGCTTTACGCTCACGCAAGCGTCGATCGATCTGAATGGCCAAATACATAGACTCATTCAGACCAGCAGGCATGGGAAATCCCACCATGACATCCTTAAGGGCTTCAGAGAGACCCTTTCTGAAGATTGCTGCCAGAGCACATTCATTCCACTGAGTGAGCACAGACCACTTTCTAAACTTCTGACAATATATCTCCGCTTCATCCTGACCCTGACACAGAGCCAGCAAGATCTTCTCTGCCTGATCCACTGAATTAGGTTCGTCATAAAGCAATCCAAGCGCCAGGAAAAACGCATCAACATCACGCAATGCCGGATCTCCTGGCGCAAGGGAAAATGCCCAGTCTTGAGGGTCACCACGTAACAAAGAAATAATGATCTTTACTTGTTGAACAGGGTCACCTGAGGAGCGAGGTTTCAAGGCATGAAACAATTTACAATTATTTTTGAAATTCAAGAACTTAGATCTATCACCAAAAAACAAATCAGGAATTGGAATCCTAGGCTCTGACATTGGATTCTGAACCACAAAATCTTGAATGTTTTGTACCCTTGTAGTGAGATTATCCATCCTAGAGGACAGACCTTGAATGTCCATGTTTACACCTATGTCCTGAACCACCCAGAGGTAAAGGGGAAAAGAGAGACAAAAAACACTGCAAAGAAAAAAAAATGGTCTCAGAACTTCTCTTATCCCTCTATTGAGATGCATTAGTACTTTTGGCCACCTGTACTGTTATGACCTGGTGGTCAGGACAATAATGGACCTGGTGGTTAAGAGCACACGGAATGACCTGATAGTTACTGATAATAAGGACGAGCTCTGGGACGTGGGAACTCTGCTGACCGCAATCCCTAATCCTATCACGCACACTAGAAATAGCCGTGGATTGCTCCTAACGCTCCCTATGCAACTCGGCACAGCCTAAGGAAGTAGCTAGCCCTCAAGATAGAAAAATAAAGCCTACCTTGCCTCAGAGAAATTCCCCAAAGGAAAAGGCAGCCCCCCACATATAATGACTGAGTAAAATACAAACACAGAGATGAAATAGATTTAGCAAAGTGAGGCCCGACTTACTGAACAGACTGAGGACAGGAAAGGTTGCTTTGCGGTCAGCACAAAAACCTACAAAAAGACCACGCAGAGGGCGCAAAAAGACCCTCCGCACCGACTCAGGGTGCGGAGGCGCTCCCTCTGCGTCCCAGAGCTTCCAGCAAGCAAGACAACAATAAAAATAGCAAGCTGGACAGAAAAATAGCAAACCAATGAAAAACAAGCAGGAACTTATCTTCTGCTGGGAAGACAGGTCACAAGAACGATCCAGGAGTGAACTAGACCAATACTGGAACATTGACAGGTGGCATGGAGCAAAGATCTAAGTGGAGTTAAATAGAGAAGCCAGCTAATGAATCAACCTCGTCACCTGTGGAAGGAAACTCAGAAACACCCACCAGAGGAAGTCCATGGACAGAACCAGCCGAAGTACCATTCATGACCACAGGAGGGAGCCCAACAACAGAATTCACAACAGTCTGCATTGGAAATGGTGGCCAAATATGTGATATGCATACTCCTAGCCAGAACTCAAATGGTGTGCATGGCCTTGTTCAATATACTTGTATCGAGCAGGGCCACGACCCATCTTTTGTGTGCGGACTCGCTCAATACCACTTTATTAAGTGACACTGCACCCACAAGACTGGTTCTGTCTTGGAGTATGCATAGTGCATACTTGACAACCATTCCCAGAGGAGACACTGGCGAATCCTCACAGTGTACAGTGCATGTGCTAGGAGGAATCACAAGTCTACAGTCACACAAAGTGAATGCAGACTTTTCATTTTGGGCTGGACAACCACTTAACATTTTACATCTGCTATTTGGAGAATGAGGAATATTTTGAAATGCTTTCTGCGCACATCTTGTAATATAGGGATCAGCTGCAGAAGCCAACTTGTGGAATAGTAAAGGGCCAGCAAAAATTAAAAAAAAATAATCATACTTGGAGCACTGCTGACCTCTCCAGCCACTACTGCTGCTCCCTCCCTACTGTCCGGTCCGTCACACCTTCAGTATGCAAAATGCCAGTTGTCAGGGTAGAACGTCTGGATGCAAAAAGTTCTCGGAATTTACTGCACATGCTGCAGTGAGCATTCAAGGCCAGAATTCTCAGACAAAGTGAACACTGGGCCATGACTTCAAGACTTAAGTGCTGGAGGTCTTTGCACATACACAGTGATTTCAAGGGTCAGCTGGAGGCTAGAAGTCCTGGTCTAGAATGAACACAGTGCTATAAATGTGACATGATGGAGTCAAGATGGATCTGCTTCCTACTTTTCCAGCCACTCACACTATTCACTGTCTTCATTCCACCTCCAACCTGGTTTGTTCACTCTTGGCCAGGAGTTCTGGGCACTATCTTGCCCTGGAATTCACTGCACATGCTCCAGGAACTATTCTTGGCCAGATGAGCCACAGTCCCGGAGGTTACTGTGCATACTTAGCTACAAGGTCTGCTAGCAGTTGGAAGCCCCGGCTTAGAATGAAGAAAAGGTTGGAGATGTGATGCTACCAAAGTGTAGAGGACCAGACAGTGGGCAGGTAACACAAGTCATGGAATGAGAGATGAGTGGTAAGGTAAGTATAAAGCTATTTTTTATACTACGTTTATTATGCTCCAAAATTCATGAAGAATAACTTCAATGCAAATTGAATTTCCCAGTGAGTCCCAGTAAAAACTGCGCAAACAGGCAAATTTGAATTTTTCCTGATACGTACCTCTTTTTGCTGTACTAATAGTATTGCTTTTACACTGAATACATAAATATGAGTGAGAACTATTTTGTTACAGTCAAACATGTAATTTTATATCAGAATAAGTCTGATATTTCTGCTGGAAAATGAACAACATTTAAGCTTGTAGAAATGTCAAATCATTTGAAATTTGAATTTTAACAGCTTCTGCAAATATTTCAACAGGAAATGTAGGCACTAGTGATGAACCAACGTGCTCAGATAAGCTTATCCTATCCGAGCATGTTCAGGTGCTAACTGAGTGTCTCTGGCGGCCTCAAATAATATGCTCCCGACCCCGCACCTACATGTCTCGTGCCTGTTAGACAGCCGCAACATATTCATGGGTTGCCTAATAAACAGACACTCTCTGCTTATGTTGCGGATGTCAAACAGGCACCAGAGATGCAGTGGCGGGATCTCAAACATATTATTCGAGTATGCTGAAGA
This sequence comes from Ranitomeya imitator, assembly GCF_032444005.1. Classification (NCBI taxonomy): domain Eukaryota; kingdom Metazoa; phylum Chordata; class Amphibia; order Anura; family Dendrobatidae; genus Ranitomeya; species Ranitomeya imitator. The sequence goes on from NC_091282.1 coordinate 140,608,943, forward strand.
CACTTGGTCAGCACTCGAGCATGCCAGATAAGACCTTATACGAGCATGTATGCTCATTACTAGTAGGCACTCAAATTATACAGAGAGGATATGTAATCTGAGGTCTCCTACAACTGTATTAAATTCATTTCAAGCTTTTTAATGTAAACTTAGATTTAGTAATGTCAAAGTGGCCTCTATATATACAGTAGCTATTGTTAAATAGATGGCAACCGTTTTCACTGCTGTTTTATCCCAAATCCTTATCTCTACAGTTTATTCAGAGATTTTTTTTAAATTCTTATTCCTAGTTTTATTGCTAAGTTGTGAGCTGTGCCATCCTCTTATTTAACAGATTCACCTAAAAATTGTTTATTCAGGCTATGAAAGGCTGTGCTACTATTCTATGTTATATGCTTTACTATGTGATAGCTGTGCTAACTTATGTGATGTTACAGCTGCAAGACATGATTCCGAAGCCCACCTGGTTACGCCTGAGTTCATGTGATCCTTATCTCATGTTATTTTCTTATAAGGCTCACCTGGTATGGTGGATTCTCTGTTGTGAATTCCACTCTTGGGCTCCCTCCGGTGGTTGTATGAAGCATTTTTGTGAGTTCTGCTCTTTGGCTCCCTCGTGTGGTTTTTAATGGTATGGCTGCTTCTTGGATTTAGCTTCAGCAGCTGTTTTCACTGATCGTCTTTCTGGCTCGGCTATATTAGTCTGGCCTTATCCCTCATTCAATGTCAGTTGTCAATTGTTCCTGCCTGGAGTCATTGCTCTTAGGACTTTCCTGACACTCTGACCAGTTCATCAAAGCTAAGTCCTTACTTGTCCTTTTGCGGTTCTTTTGTTGTGGACTTGTTGTTCAGCACTTTCTTTGTTTTTGTTCATTTGTCCAGCTTTTCAGTATGGATCTATTCAGCTAAGCTGGAAGCTCTGGGCAGCAGAGTTTGCCCTCCACACCTTTAGTCAGGTGTGGAGATTTTTGCATTTCTCTGCGGTGGACTTTTTCTAGCTTTTATTACTGACCGCACAGCGTCCTGTACTATTTTCTATCTAGCTAGAAGTGGCCTCCTGTGCTAAATTTTGTTTCATACTACGTATGTCATTTCCTTCTCCACTCACAGTCATTATTTGTGGGGGGCTAATCTATCCTTTGGGGATTTTCTCTGAGGCAAGATAATTTTCCTGCTTCTATCTTTAGGGGTAGTTAGCTCTTAGGCTGTGATGAGATGCCTAGGCAGAGTTAGGAGCATTCCACGGCTACTTCTAGTGTTGTGTTGAGCTTAGGGACTGCGGTCAGTATAGTTGCCACCTGCTCAGAGCTAGACCCATGTCGCTCCTTAACCCCTTCCCGACCCATGACGCCACGTAGGCGTCATGAAAGTCGGTGCCAATCCGACCCATGACGCCTATGTGGCGTCATGGAAAGATCGCGTCCCTGCAGGCCGGGTGAAAGGGTTAACTCCCATTTCACCCGATCTGCAGGGACAGGGGGAGTGGTAATTTAGCCCAGGGGGGGTGGCTTCACCCCCTCGTGGCTACGATCGCTCTGATTGGCTGTTGAAAGTGAAACTGCCAATCAGAGCGATTTGTAATATTTCACCCATTATAACGGGTGAAATATTACAATCCAGCCATGGCCGATGCTGCAATATCATCGGCCATGGCTGGAAATACTAGTGTGCCCCCACCCCACCCCACCGATTGCCCCCCCAGCCCCCCGATCTGGCCGGTACACTGCTCCCGCTCCCCTCCGTCCAGTGCTCCGCTCCCCCCCGTGCTCTTGTCCGCTCCCCCCGTGCTCCAATCACCCCCCGTGCTCCAATCACCCCTCCTGCACTCCGATCCACCCCCCTCCGTGCTCCGTTCCACCCCCCGTGCGCCGTTCCAGCCCCCCCGTGCTCCGTTTCAGCCCCCCGTGCTTTGTTCCACGCCTGCCGCGCTCCGATTCCCCCCCGTGCTCCGATCCCCCCCCATGGTCCCCCCCACCCCATCATACTTACCGATCCTGCCGGGGTCCCGTCCGTCTTCTCCCTGGGCGCCGCCATCTTCCAAAATGGCGGGCGCATGCGCAGTACGCCCGCCGAATCTGCCGGCCGGCAGATTCGTTTCAAAGTGCATTTTGATCACTGAGATAGATTATATCTCAGTGATCAAAATAAAAAAAATAATAAATGACCCCCCCCCTTTGTCACCCCCATAGGTAGGGACAATAAAAAAATAAAGAATTTTTTTTTTTCCACTAATGTTAAAATAGGGTTAGGGTTAGGGGTAGGATTAGGGGTAGGGTTAGGGGTAGGGTTAGGGTTAGGGGTAGGGTTAGGGTTAGGGGTAGGGTTAGGGTTAGGGTTAGGGGTAGGGTTAGGGGTAGGGTTAGGGGTAGGGGTAGGGGTAGGGGTAGGGCTAGGGGTAGGGTTAGGGCTAGGGTTAGGGGTAGGGTTAGGGGTAGGGTTAGGGGTAGGGTTAGGGGTAGGGTTAGGGGTAGGGTTAGGGTTAGGGCTAGGGTTAGGGTTAGGGCTAGGGTTAGGGTTTCGGTATGTGCACACGTATTCTGGTCCTCTGCGGATTTTTCCGCTGCGGATTTGATAAATCCGCAGTGCTAAACCGCTGCAGATTTATGGCGGATTTACCGCGTTTTTTCTGCACATTTCACTGCGGTTTTACAATTGCGATTTTCTATTGGAGCAGTTGTAAAACCGCTGCGGAATCCGCACAAAGAAGTGACATGCTGCGGAATGTAAACCGCTGCGTTTCCGTGCAGTTTTTCCGCAGCATGTGTGCAGCGATTTTTGTTTCCCGTAGGTTTACATTGAACTGTAAGCTCATGGGAAACTGCTGCTTTTCCGCAGCATGTGCACATACCTTTAGAATTAGGCCATGTGCACACGGTGCGGATTTGGCTGTGGATTGGCCGCTGCGGATTCGCAGCAGTGTTCCATCAGGTGTACAGTACCATGTAAACATATGAAAAACCAAATCCGCTGTGCCCATGGTGCGGAAAATACCGCGTGGAAACGCTGTGTTGTATTTTCCACAGCATGTCAATTCTTTGTGCGGATTCCGCAGCGTTTTACACCTGTTCCTCAATAGGAATCCGCAGGTGAAATCCGCACAAAAAACACTGGAAATCCGCGGAAAATCCGCAGGTAAAACGCAGTGCCTTTTACCCGCGGATTTTTCAAAAATGGTGCGGAAATATCTCACACGAATCCGCAACGTGGGCACATAGCCTTAGGGTTAGGGTTGGAATTAGGGTTGTGATTAGGGTTGTGATTAGGGTTATGGCTACAGTTGGGATTAGGGTTAGGGGTGTGGGGGGGTTAGTGTTGGAGGTAGAATTGAGGGGTTACCACTGTTTAGGCACATCAGGGGTCTCCAAACGCAACATGGCGCCACCATTGATTCCAGCCAATCTCGTATTCAAAAAGTCAAATGGTGCTCCCTCACTTCCGAGCCCTGACGTGTGCCCAAACAGTGGTTTACCCCCACATATGGGGTACCAGCATACTCAGGATAAACTGCGCAACAATTACTGGGGTCCAATTTTTCCTGTTACCCTTGTGAATCTAAAAAAATGCTGGGCTAAAACAAAATTTTTGAGGAAAGAAAAATGTAAACGTCTGTGAAGCACTTGGGGGTTCAAAGTGCTCACCACATATCTAGATAAGTTCCTTGGGGGTCTAGTTTCTAAAATGGGGTCACTTGTGGGGGGTTTCTACTGTTTAGGCACACCAGGGGCTCTGCAAACACAATGTGACGCCCGCAGACCATTCCATCAAAGTCTGCATTTCAAAAGTCACTACTTCCCTTCTGAGCCCCGACGTGTGCCCAAACAGTGGTTTACCCCCACACATGGGGTATCAGCGTACTCAGGAGAAACTGGACAACAACTATTGGGGTCCAATTTCTCCTGTAACCCTTGGGAAAATAAAAAATTCTGGGCTAAATAATTATTTTTGAGGAAAGAAAACGAATTTATTATTTTCACGGCTCTGCATTATAAACTTCTATGAAGCACTTGGGGGATCAAAGTGCTCACCACACATCTAGATAAGTTCCTTTCGGGGTCTAGTTTCCAAAATGGCGTCACTTGTGGGGGGTTTCTACTGTTTAGGCACATCAGGGGCTCTGCAAACGCAACGTGACGCCCGCAGAGCATTCCATCAAAGTCTGCATTTCAAAACGTCACTACTTCAATTCCGAGCCCCGGCATGTGCCTAAACAGTAGTTTACCCCCACATATGGGGTATCACCGTACTCAGGAGAAACTGGACAACAAATATTGGGGTCAAATTTCTCCTGTTACCCTTGGGAAAATTAAAAAATTCTGGGCTAAATAATTATTTTTGAGGAAAGAAAATGTATTTATTATTTTCACGGCTCTGCATTATAAACTTCTATGAAGCACTTGGGGGTTCAAAGTGCTCACCACACATCTAGATAAGTTCCTTTCGGGGTCTAGTTTCCAAAATGGGGTCACTTGTGGGGGGTTTCTACTGTTAAGCCACATCAGGGGCTCTGCAAACACAACGTGACGCCCACAGAGCATTCCATCAAAGTCTGCATTTCAAAACGTCACTACTTCCCTTCTGAGCCCCGACGTGTGCCCAAACAGTGGTTTACCCCCACACATGGGGTATCAGCGTACTCAGGAGAAACTGGACAACAACTTTTGGGGTCCAATTTCTCCTGTAACCCTTGGGAAAATAAAAAATTCTGGGCTAAATAATTATTTTTGAGGAAAGAAAACATATTTATTATTTTCACGGCTCTGCATTATAAACTTCTGTGAAGCACTTGGGGGTTCAAAGTCCTCACCACACATCTAGATTAGTTCCTTTGGGGGTCTAGTTTCCAAAATGGGGTCATTTCTGGGGGTCTCCAATGTTTAGGCACACAGGGGCTCTCCAAACGTGACATGGTGTCCGCTAATGATTGGAGCTAATTTTCCATTTAAAAAGCCAAATGGCGTGCCATCCCTTCCGAGCCCTGCCGTGCGCCCAAACAGTGGTTTACCCCCACATATGGGGTATCAGCCTACTCAGGACAAACTGGTCAACAATATTTGGGGTCCAATTTCTCCTATTATCCTTGGCAAAAAAAGAAATTCCAGGCTAAAAAATCATTTTTGAGGAAAGAAAAATTATTTTTTATTTTCATGGCTCTGCGTTATAAACTTCTGTGAAGCACCTGGGGGTTTAAAGTGCTCAATATGCATTTAGATAAGTTCCTTGGGGGGTCTAGTTTCCAAAATGGGGTCACTTGTGGGGGAGCTCCAATGTTTAGGCACACAGGGGCTCTCCAAACGCGACATGGTGTCCGCTAACAGTTGGAGCTAATTTTCCATTCAAAAAGTCAAATGGCGCGCCTTCCCTTCCGAGCCCTGCCGAGTACCCAAACAGTGGTTTACCCCCACATATGAGGTATCGGCGTACTCGGGAGAAATTGCCCAACAAATTTTATGATCCATTTTATACTACTGCCCATGTGAAAATGAAAAAATTGAGGCGAAAAGAATTTTTTTGTGAAAAAAAAGTACTTTTTCATTTTTACAGATCAATTTGTGAAGCACCTGAGGGTTTAAAGTGCTCACTAGGCATCTAAATAAGTTCCTTGGGGGGTCTAGTTTCCAAAATGGGGTCACTTGTGGGGGAGCGCCAATGTTTAGGCACACAGGAGCTATCCAAACGCGACATGGTGTCCGCTAACGATGGAAATAATTTTTCATTCAAAAAGTCAAATGGCGCTCCTTCCCTTCCGAGCCTTACCATGTGCCCAAACAGTGGTTTACCCCCACATGTAAGGTATTGGTGTACTCAGGAGAAATTGCCCAACACATTTTAGGATCCATTTTATCCTGTTGCCCATGTGAAAATGAAAAAATTGAGGCTAAAAGAATTTTTTTGTGAAAAAAATGTACTTTTTCATTTTTACGGATCAATTTGTGAAGCACCTGGGGGTTCAAAGTGCTCACTATGCATCTAGATAAGTTCCTTGGGGCGTCTTGTTTCCAAAATGGGGTCACTTGTGGGGGAGCTCCAATTTTTAGGCACACGGGGGCTCTCCAAACGTGACATGGTGTCCGCTAAAGAGTGGAGCCAATTTTTCATTCAAAAAGTCAAATGGCGCTCCTTCCCTTCCAAGCCCTGCCGTGTGCCCAAACAGTGGTTTACCCCCACATATGAGGTATCAGCGTACTCAGGACAAATTGGACAACAACTTTCGTGGTTCAGTTTCTCCTTTTACCATTGGGAAAATAAAAAAATTGTTGCTAAAAGATAATTTTTGTGACTAAAAAGTTAAATGTTCATTTTTTCCTTCCATGTTGCTTCTGCTGCTGTGAAGCACCTGAAGGGTTAATAAACTTCTTGAATGTGTTTTTGAGTACCTTGAGGGGTGCAGTTTTTAGAATGGTGTCACTTTTGGGTATTTTCAGCCATATAGACCCCTCAAACTGACTTCAAATGTGAGGTGGTCCCTAAAAAAAATGGTTTTGTAAATTTCGTTGTAAAAATGAGAAATCGCTGGTCAAATTTTAACCCTTATAACTTCCTAACAAAAAAGAATTTTGTTTCCAAAATTGTGCTGATGTAAAGTAAACATGTGGGAAATGTTATTTATTAACTATTTTGGGTCACATATCTCTCTGGTTTAACAGAATAAAAATTCAAAATGTGAAAATTGCGAAATTTTCAAAATTTTCGCCAAATTTCCGTTTTTATCACAAATTAGCGCAGAATTTATTGACCTAAATTTACCCCTAACATGAAGCCCAATATGTCACGAATCAAACAAATATGGCACAATCAAACAAATAGAACTAAGAGTCTTAAAATCAAGATACAGGTGTGTGTCTTGGTGGACCTTATAAAGACCTAAGGAGATAATCATATGAGAGCATGCCATTTATAAAACCTTGCGTGGAGTACAGGAGAGGGCAGTTGCCAAAGGGGAAGGTGGTGAAGTCCCCCTGAGACCAGGCAGATTTGTAACATCTTCTCATTTTTGTCAATTTGTGCGAATCAAGCTGCAAACGACTTTAATTCACTAGCTCCAGCAAATTTCTTAAAATTTGACATGAACTCAACTTTAGTAACTTCATGTACAATCTCTTAGGCCACTAGCATTACTCTATTCCTGCTGGACTAATTGTGCACAGTGTTACTTTGCAATTACTTATGGTAATGCGAAAGCAGTGCTGATGGCTGACCAGTGTGATGGTTTAATGGATTGCGTATGAAATCAGTTGTTCATTAGAATAATCTTAATGCACAATTATGGGATTCATTATGTGTTTATGTGAAGAAAAGCATATTAACATCAGGTAAGTAGCTTATATTTGGAAAATTATTCAGTAGCTGTGATAAGTGATTGGCTTCCTGCTGCTAGTATTTTCTTTTTGACCTTGACTTTGATGATTTGTCTTCGGTCATGCATGACATTTTTCTTTAGTTTGGTGTTCTTTTATAAACTTTGAGCAAAGTTCTAATCTTGAAAGTGCAATTGTTAAGTTTTTTAAACAATTTTTTACAGTGGTTCAGGTGTAAGCTATTACAGAAGCATAGTTGTAGATGAAATTCATGTTAAGTATATTGCTATGAGAAGAAACCACATCAATTCTATGCTGTACTTCAATTATCCAGTCTTTGGAAAATGTGCACTTTACATTTTTTATTGTCTAATCATAATAAGTCAGATACTTTAATCTTCTCCTCTGCAGGTGTATTACTAGATATGTGGCAAACACATATTTTAAAGAGGTACTGATGTTCAATCCTTACAAATGTATAAAATACAGATTAGAACTTTTTTTTCTTCTTCATGTTTAATGCAATATATTAAAACTAAGGAGGCAGAGGCGCAATGAACCAAAATGACACTAGAGAGATTTCCTTTGCAGGAATGCTATACAAGTCAACCATAGTGCTGTAGCTTCAAAGATAAATGGTGAGCTGAAGTACAAAGAGGTTGATTTTTTTGTTAAATGATTATATTTTGGTAAGATTTCTGCTTTCTATATTTTATTAAGCTGAATCTTTGTTTACTACAAAATGCAACTACAAGCTGTGGTTTCTAACACTACACTTCTCGACAATTCAGAATATTAATACAGCTCATCTGATACATTCATAACAATTATCATCTACTTGTCATGAGTTTACCATGACAGAGAGAAGCCACAAGACCAAAGGGTCTGATTTCCCCTACTCCTGCACTGATTAGAAGCACGTCACCTTCATATTAAATAGTGTAAATTACTTTTAGCAGTGCAGAGGTTAATTTGCTCAGTTGAGAGCTCCTGGAATCTTTCCTGTGTTAAGGTTCTCAACCATGCACTATTAGTCACTCCCATCTCTTATATAATCCGGGCCCTGGCTAGCACTCATTGTCAGACAAAGCTTATGCTGCATGGTTGGAGGTTGTCATTGGTTGTTGGATTTATCTGTGAAAGTTGCTAGGTTTTGAGTGTGTGATAATTCCCTTTCTTTTCCTACTCTGGTTTACCCCATCCTCCACTCCTTGGTGATTTCCTTTCATGCAGGACTACTGGACTCGTGACCCCGCCTAGAACTACTGAAAGGAGTCATTTTGACTCCTTGCTTGTTTTCGTTTATTTTTAGAGTTTCATTTGTGGTTATTTATTAATAATTATATTTTTTGTAATGTATTATTATTGTGAGATCCAACAGTAATGCTTTTGATTGTTTTTTTTTCTGCTTTTCTTATTTTTCTACAGAAAATAACAATAATTATAATAGACATTCTTCAAACATTTTTTTTTATTCAAGTGCACACATATAAACAACAACTGAAGAACAAAAAGCAGAGAAAATGTAGGTGGAGGAGCATAAAAATGAAAATATGGCGCAGAATTCACCTTCTAAACATTTGGTGTTTCGCATTTTAGGCATTGCCTTTGATTTATGGCAGTACATTGCCCACACAAAGACTTACCACAAGTCTTACAATTGCCGACAGATCTATTTTTCTTGCACTTTTCTTTGATCTGGCAAAATTTTGTTTGAACCATCACTTCTGAACATGTAGAAACTTGGGACGTGGAACCCTTTTCCCTATCTGTGACATAAGGACCACTCAACTCTCTCACAAGCGTTTGCAAAAATGCCTTGCGTGACATTTTTTGGTGGGTAATCTCCTTGAATATTATACATGCATTTATACCCGCAAAGTCTAAGGCATTTTCAAATGCATGAACAGGCCAATTATTGTTCCTGCATGCTTCTGCAAGCGTACAGTTCTTTATATGTGTCAATATATATGAATCAAAAAATAAACGCCATGCGCTCAAAGGACTATCGATAATGATATTTCTTCTGGCGTATCCTGTAGGGCCAGGTGCTTCTCGAAGAATATTTTGGCTGTCACGCCTACCAGGCAAGTGTTGTCCAATTTCAACAGGTTTCCATTGAATACCATCCGCTGAAACTAGTATTCCTTCAGATTCGCCTTCTCTGGTGTTTGTTGTTGCATTACCTTCGCCATCGTTATCTGTTGTTCTTTCATTTCTGGGACGTTTTGCTGATTTTTTCTGTCCACGACCAGGAGGATGGTCACGAGGCAACATAACTGCATGAGCCCGATCCCCAGTTGATGTGCTTGGAATATCTGGAAAAAAGTTGATGAATATTTAGAATTTTTGTTTTGTAAGGGTCCGTGCACACTGGCTGGATTAGCGGCGGAATATCCGACCGGATATTCTCACCACAATCTGGCCCGTACCTGCCCGCTCAGGTACAGAGCGGAGTTTCATACCTGAAGCTCCGCTCCGAACCCCGGGCTGGAGCCGCTGTCTGGGACGGAGCCGTGCTCGCGCGTAAGCAAGCGCTGCTCTGTCCCTGACAGCGGCTCCAGCCCGGGGTTCGGAGCGGAGCTTCAGGCATGAGCGGGCAGGTACGGCCTGTATTGCGGCAAGAATATCCAGATGGCTATTCAGCCAGAATTCTGCTAGTGTGCACAGGCCCTAACTCAGTGTGTGGAAGAACAAATAAATACCCATAACTACTTACCTTCTGGATTTGTTCCTTCTGAGTCTTCAGATTCACTTGATATGTTCTGAGGAATGAAATCTTCATCACTGTCAGAATCAAATACATGTTCCTGCAATTCGGATTCCGATTCATCCTCCGGTATGGATTGCAAAGTAGCCAGAATATCCTGAGGCTTTATCAAACGTCTTCTCTCCATATTCCTCACAAATTCCATAATTCTATATAGTTCCCTGCTGAAAATTGGAAATGAAATGACAACTAAAAGAAATAATAACTGTTCTGCCACCTTCAAAAGTAGATGGGCTGAATCAGTTGACAGACAGCTAAACTATTTCATAACAATTCATACCTGTATGAGTCTTCAGAGCTCGTATGTCTGCGTCTGTTCTCTTTGTCTCTTCAGCTGAACTGAAAGTAAAGTTACTATCCAGAATACTGTCTCCTGCTAGGACCTTAGAAAAACACCACCCTTCATTAGCATAAGATAAGAGCCTAGAGTAAACAAGCTATTTTGTTCAGCATTACACAGTAATACAAGCAGGTAAAACACAAGGAAAATGTGAAAAGTTGACATGTAAATTGAACTACATCTATATGAACATCAGGGTAAATAAGACAGAGTGAAAAAATTATGCACAAAACTTTATAGCAACATTTAGTGACAAAAGGACCTCAAAATATAGTAGGGAGTCAAAATGACTCCCTTCAGTAGTTCTTGGTAAATTTTGAAAAAAACGCGCACATTTTTTACCAAAATTATTTATTCTCACAAAATCTTTTTTCACATCATATTTGAGGAAAAGTCACCGAGTTTCAAGCCGGAATTCTGAAAAATGTAGTCACAGAAGAGAAATAAAAAATGAAAGGAGTCTAAATGACTCCATCAGTAGTTCTAGTGTTAATGTATATTTGTATGATTCTTATTTTCCTTTACCCCTGTTCTTATTACCTTGATAGTCTGGTTGGTGCATTACCGTAAACTACTACTCCCCTCTTACCTGAGTGGGGAAAGGGTACAGACTGCGGGCGGATTCAGGAGAACACAATATCTGGTGTAATTACAGTACATTTCCAATGCTGAGAGTCTCTATTTACTTTCATGAGCACAAATGCACCTTATACACAGTGTCACAGTGGATTAAGGAGACAGAGAGAGGAGGATTTGTGTGGGGGAAGTGATTATATAGACAGGTCAGAGGTGTAAACGGTAACCCTGATGAAGAAGGACGGAGTGCTTTAAAACGCATCAGGCCCTCTTGCACACTCGTCACTGAATTTTCGGTGATGTCACCTAGACCATGCCCCCCCACTAACCTCGCTACTACACACCGGCACTTCCAGCCAGAGTGCATCGTCGACGTCTCAGCTCCGATATCTAGCAGGACCATGTTGCTACTTGTGGACCGTGTTCACCTCTCTTCTAGTAAGTTGCCTGGATTTATCCCTTACTTGTCTATGTATTGGTGGCCACTTGTATCCATGATTTAAGACACATACCAGGTGTTAGGGCAAGCTGAACGCACCGAGTAAGTATAGATGTTTTATTGTTATTGGTGCGTTCGCAGCCCGGGGTCCACAGTGCAGGAGAACCTGCTGCTAGCAAACAACGGAACTATATTGCGGTATGAACTAGCTCTGTTACTTCACAGAGTAGCCGTGAAAGCAAAGCACTGTGCCCTGTTAGACTTCGCAGAGGCACAGGCTAACTACCCAACTGAGAGCAGTCAGTGGTCATGCATGCGCACAAAACTCCTCGCCGGAGGTGCCAGCATTCTAGGGGCTTATTTCAACCAGGTCCCTGAATACACGCAAACACACAATCTCCTCACCGGAGGTGCCAGCATTCTAGGGGCTTATTTCAGCCGGGTCCCTGAACACACTCTTACATGACCACATTGGCGCAAAGCATATAACATAGAAAGATACTAGCGCATGGCCGTGCGGCCAGGCGAGCCTTAAATAGTTGCACCACATATAGGACCTTCCTAGCAGGACCAATGAGAGGCTGCCACAGAGCTTGAGCACCTACAGGACCTTCCTGAAGGACCAATGGTTTTAGCTGCAGTATCTGAACATGTGACCCTCGATCTCCACTAAGAGATCTTACTCTGGGCATGCTCAGAACGAGAAAAGCAGTACTTAGTCCCAGAAGCGTCTGCTCGCCTCTGCCCAGCACTGACTTCAATGGCAGAAGCAGGAAAAGCAGCAGTAACTCTTTGTGCAGAGTCAGACTAAGCGAGACGCTGGGACTGACGTCTCCACTGAGCAGGCTCCACTGTGGCAGGAGAAGAATGGGAGACCACAGCAGAGATGGCCCAAGATTCCCCCTGTGCAGAGCCGGGAACTCGACCCCTAGCATGAGGTGTTGTATTGCATACCTATATGGTACAATTTGCATGTCCACTTAGTTATCATATCATATTGTATGCCCATTAGTGATGAGAGATTGTGCTCATTTCTCAAGTTTTCTCAAGCATGCTCGGGTGTTCTCCAAGTATTTTGATGTGCTTGGATATTTAGTTTTTGTCACCATAGCTGCATAATTTGTGGCTGCTAGACAGCCTGAATGCATGTGGGGATTCCCTAACATACAGGCAATCCCTGCATGTGTATTTATACATTTTGCTGTCAATGCTTAGGTGACAGATTAAGCACAGAATCTGTGAAGGTACTAGGAGCTCTAGCCCACTGCAAATTTGAGAGCACCATTGTGTTTTACCCTTCTCCACAAGTAAACAGACTTTTCAGTTTTTAAATAAAGCTGTTTGTTTTCATGAGAAAAAGAAATTCAAACCTTCAGGGCCCTGTGTGAAAAAGTGATTGCCTCAAAAACCATTACCAGCAACAACTGCAATCAAGCATTTGCGATAACTGGCAATGAGTCTTTAACAACTTTCTGGAGTTATATATGCAAATTGCCTCTTCAGATACGAAAAGTACTTGAACTCTAGTGCCACCTATTGGGAGTAAGAATCCTACAAGTCATTATCGACCCTTTAACAAGCCTTGAAATATGAGTTAGAATAATGCTCTGGAAGAATTTTCACTAGCTCATCTTTTCAGAATTGTTATAATTCAGCCACATTAGAGGGTTTCTGAGCAAGAACCACCTTTTTAAAATCATGCCACAGCATCTCAATTGGATTAAGATCAGTACTTTGACTAAGGCCACTCCAAAGTCTTAATTTTGTTTTTCTTAAGCCATTCAGTGGTGGACCTACTGGTTTGTTTTGGATAATTGTTCTACTGCATAAACAAAGTGTACTTCAGCTTGAGGTCATGATGAAATGGCCTGACATTCTCCTTCAGGATTCTTGGTAGACAGTAGAATTCATTCCATTTTCCACAGCAAGTCTTCCATTTCCTGAAGCAGGAAAATAGCCCCTATCATCACACTTCCACCACCATATTTTACTATTGGCATGATGTTCCTTTTCTGAAATGCAGTGTTACTTCTACGCTAGATGTAATGGGAAGTACACCTTCCAAAACATTCAACTTTTGTCTTGTCAGTCAACAGAATATTCTCCCAAAAGTCTTGGAGATCATCAATATGTTTTCTGGCAAAACTGAGACGAGCCTTTATGTTGTTATTGCTCAGTAGTGGTTTGCATTTTTGAGCTAGTCTCTTTCCTATGGTAGAGTCATGAACACTGACCTTAACTGAGGCAAGTGAGACCTGCAGTTCTTTTAATGTAGTTGTGTTGTCTTTTGTGACCTCTTGGATGAGTCGTCGCTGCGCTCTTGGGGTAATTTTGGACTACCAGTCACTCCTGAGAAGGTTCACCAATGTTCCATGCTTTTGCTGTTTGTGGATAATTGCTCTCACTGTGGTTCGCTGGAGTTCCAAAGCTTTAGAATTAGCTTTATATCCTTTTTCAGACTGATAGATCTCAATTACTTTGTTTCTCATTTGGTCCAGAATTTATTTGGATCGCGACATGTCTAACTTTTGAGGATCTTTTGGTCTACTTCACAGTGTCAAGCATGTCCAATTTAAGTGATTTCTTGATTGAGAACATGTGTGGCAGTAATCAGCCCTGGGTGTGGCTTGGGAATTTGAACTCGGCTTCCCAAAGATGTTCTAAACCACAGCTAATTTATGCTTTAAAGGGGGCCAATCACTTTTTCACGCAAGGCCCTGTAGATTGGGATTTCTTCTTCCCTAAAGAAGATAATAAAGACCTTTCTTTCAAAGCTGCATTTTGTGTGTACTTGTGTTATCTTTGTCTAATATTGAAATTTGGTGATCTCAAACATTTAAACGTGACAAACATGCAAAAGAACAGGAAATCAGAAAAGGGGCACACACTTTTTCACACCACTGTAGGTCAAGGATATGCAGGGTGTGGGGTGGACTTCTCTCAGAAACAGCCAAAATACAACTAAATGAAGGCATTGCACTGAAATATTATGTAATACTGATTTAATGCGGTGTAACCAATGGATAAGAAATACTGTCACTAAATCCTATTTGAAGCTTCTCCAAATGCCTTTATGGGTGCAGCTCCTTCCCTTTGTCCACTGCTTGTGTCATGATGTCGCAATAAGTCTTATTTGAATTACATATAAGAAAGAAGTGAATTTCTTTGGAATTAGACATCGGATTGCAGATATCATGGTATGCAAATTGCCTCTTCAGAGAAACAGAGGACTTGAACTCTATAGCGCCACCTGTTGGAAGTAGCGATCTTACAGGTCACAATCAACCTTTTAATGAGTCTTGCAATATGACTTAGGATTAAAGCCAAATCGGTATCTCAATTCGCAGGCATGGTTTTTCGGGCCCTCGTCAGTGCAAAGCATGATAACTGACTGTGACTTGTAGGATTGCTACTTCCATCAGTTGGCACTATAGAGTTCAAGTCCTCTTTTTCTCTGAAGAGGCAATTTGCATATAACATTTCCTAGGGGAGCTTTGCATGGCGAATAAGCCTCCTTACCTTGACAAGCCAGAGCTGGTTTGTCACTCTCCACAAGGAGAAACATAACCCCTTAGACCTCAGTCCAGAGCCTCTCACCTAGCCAAATCAGTTCTCATGCATTGCACTGGCGAGAGCCAACAGCCCTAAACACCGTGTCTGCGAATTGAGATACTGATTTGGCTTTTATCCTAAGTCATATTGCGCGACTCGTTAAAGGGTTGATTGTGACTTGTAGGATCGCTACTTCCAACTGGTGATGCTATAGAGTTCAAGTCCTCTTTTTCTCTGAAGAGGGAATTTGTATATAAAATTTGCCAGAGGAGCATTGCACGGCGAAGAAGCCTCCTTACCTTTACAAGCCAGATCTAGTATTTTGCCCTCCACAAGGAGAAACCTTACCACTTAGATGTCAGGGTGTCATTTTATACAACTTTCTACAATCTGTATACCCACATAGAAAGTTTAGGAGGGTTGATCCTACTGAAAGATTATCTGTGATAATCTTATTTTTAGAAGAACATTTTTACAAAGGGAATACAAACATTGAACATGCCCCAGAACTTAAGTTTAGCTTTTTTTTCCAAATACAAGACATTGATTACTTGCCTGGTAAAACATTTTCTCCAAACTTTAACCCCTTTCTGACATCAGACGTACTATCCCGTCGAGGTGGGGTGGGCCCCCATGACCACGGACGGGATAGTACGTCCAGTGCGATCGGCGGCGCTCACGGGGGGAGCGCCGCCGATCGCGGCCGGGTGTCAGCTGCCTATCGCAGCTGACATCCGGCACTATGTGCCAGGAGCGGTCACGGACCGCCCCCGGCACATTAACCCCTGGCACACCGCGATCAAAGATGATCACGATGTGCCGGCGGAGCAGGGAAGCATCGCGCAGGAAGGGGGCTCCCTGCGGGCTTCCCTGAGCCCCTCCGCAGCAACGCGATGTGAACGCGTTGCTGCGAGGGTCTTACCCCCCTCCCTGCTTGCTCCAGGCCCGGATCCAGATGGCCGCGGATCCGGGTCCTGCAGGGAGGGAGGTGGCTTCACAGAGCCTGCTCAGAGCAGGCACTGTGAAGCAGCCTGCACTCCTATCAGATCGGTGATCTGACAGAGTGCTGTGGAAACTGTCAGATCATCGATCTGTGATGTCCCCCCCTGGGACAAAGTAAAAAAGTAAAAAAAAAAATTTCCAAATGTGTAAAAAAAAAAAATATTCCTAAATAATGAAAAAAAAAAAAAATATTATTCCCATAAATACATTTCTTTATCTAAATAAATACAAAAAACAATAAAAGTACATATATTTAGTATCGCCGCATCCATAACGGCCCGACCTATAAAACTTAAAACTGGCCCACTAGTTAACCCCTTCAGTAAACACAGTAAGAAAAAAAAAAACGAGGCAAAAAACGACGCTTTATTATCATACCGCCGAACAAAAAGTGGAATAACACGCGATCAAAAGTACAGATATAAATAACCATGGTACCGCTGAGAGCGTCATCTTGTCCCGCAAAAAACGAGCCGCCAAACAGCATCATCAGCAAAAAAATAAAAAAGTTATAGTCCTGAGAATAAAGCGATGCCAAAATAATTATTTTTTCTATAAAATAGTTTTTATCGTATAAAAGCGCCAAAACATAAAAAAATGATATAAATGAGGTGTCGCTGTAATCTTACTGACCCGAAGAATAAAACTGCTTTATCAATTTTACCAAACGTGGAACGGTATAAACGCCTCCCCCAAAAGAAATTCATGTATAGCTGGTTTTTGGTTATTCTGTCTCACAAAAATTGGAATAAAAAGCGATCAAAAAATGTCACATGCCCGAATATGTTACCAATAAAAACGTCAACTCGTCCCGCAAAAAACAAGACCTCACATGACTCTGTGGACCAAAATATGGAAAAATTATAGCTCTCAAAATGTCGTAGCGCAAAAAATATTTTTTGCAATAAAAAGCGTCTTTCAGTGTGTGACGGCTGCCAATCATAAAAATCCACTAAAAAACTCGCTATAAAAGTAAATCAAACCCCCGTTCATCACCCCCTTAGTTAGGGAAAAATTAGAAAAATGTATTTATTTCCATTTTCCCATTAGGGCTAGGGCTAGGGTTAGGGCTAGGGTTAGGGCTAGGGCTAGGGTTAGGGTTAGGGCTAGGGTTAGGGCTAGGGTTAGGGCTAGGGTTAGGGCTAGGGTTAGGGCTAGAGTTAGGGCTAGGGCTACAGTTTGGGTTGGGGCTAAAGTTACAGTTAGGGTTTAGATTACATTTACAGTTGGGAATAGGGTTGGGATTAGGGTTAGAGGTGTGTCAGGGTTAGAGGTGTGGTTAGGGTTACCGTTGGAATTAGGGTTAGGGGAGTGTTTGGATTAGGGTTTCAGTTATAATTGGGGGGTTTCCACTGTTTAGGCACATCAGGGGCTCTCCAAAAGCGACATGGCGTCCGATCTCAATTCCAGCCAATTCTGCGTTGAAAAAGTAAAACAGTGCTTCTTCCCTTCCGAGCTCGCCCGTGTGCCCAAACAGGGGTTTACCCCAACATATGGGGTATCAGCGTACTCAGGACAAATAGGACAACAACTGTTGGGGTCCAATTTCTCCTGTTACCCTTGGGAAAATACAAAACTGGGGGCTACAAAATAATTTTTGTGGGAAAAAAAATATTTTTTATTTTTACGGCTCTGCGTTATAAACTGTAGTGAAACACTTCGGGGTTCAAAGTTTTCACAACACATCTAGATAAGTTCCCTGGGGGGTCTAGTTTCCAATATGGGGTCACTTGTGGGGGGTTTCTACTGTTTAGGTACATTAGGGGCTCTGCAAACGCAATGTGACACCTGCAGACCATTCATCTAAGTCTGCATTCAAATGGCACTCCTTCCCTTCCGAGCCCTCCCTTGCGCCCAAACAGTGGTTTCCCCCCACATATGGGGTATCAGCGCACTCAGGACAAATTGGACAACAAATTTTGGGGTCCAATTTCTCCTGTTACCCTCGGGAAAATACAAAACTGGGGGCTAAAAAATAATTTTTGTGGGAAAAAATTTTTGTTTTATTTTTACGGCTCTCCATTATAAACTTCTGTGAAGCCCTTGGTGGGTCAAAGCGCTCACCACACATCTAGATAAGTTCCTTAGGGGGTCTACTTTCCAAAATGGTGTCACTTGTGAGGGGTTTCTACTATTTAGGTACATTAGGGGCTCTGCAAACGCAACATGGCGTCTCATCTCAATTCCTGTCAATTTTGCATTGAAAAGTCAAACGGCACTCCTTCCTTTCCGAGCTCTCCCATCCGCCCAATTTCTTCTCTTACCCTTGGAAAAATAAAAAATTGGGGGCGAAAAAATAATATTTGTGAAAAAATATGATTTTTTATTTTTACGGTTCTGCATTATAAACTTCTGTGAAGCACTGGGTGCGTCAAAGTGCTCACCACACCTCTAGATAAGTTCCTTAGGGGGTCTACTTTCCAAAATGGTGTCACTTGTGGGAGGTTTCAATGTTTAGGCACATCAGTGGCTCTCCAAACGCAACATGGCGTCCCATCTCAATTCCTGTCAATTTTGCATTGAAAAGTCAAACGGCGCTCCTTCCCTTCAGAGCTCTCCCATCCGCCCAAACAGTGGTTTACCCCCACATATGGAGTATCAGCGTACTCAGGACAAATTGTACAACAAATTTTGTGGTCCAATTTATACTCTTACCCTTGGAAAAATAAAAAATTGGGGGCGAAAAGATAATTTTTGTGAAAAAATATGATTTTTTATTTTTACGGTTCTACATTATAAACTTCTGTGAAGCACTTGGTGGGTCAAAGAGCTCACCACACCTCTAGATAAGTTCCTTAGGGGGTCTACTTTCCAAAATGGTGTCACTTGTGGGGGGTTTCAATGTTTAGGCACATCAGGGGCTCTCCAAACGAAACATGGCGTCCCATCTCAATTCCAGTCAATTTTGCATTGAAAAGTCAAATTGGAGCTGAATTAAATTTTTTGTGAAAAAAAGTTAAATGTTCATTTTTATTTAAACATTCAAAAAATTCCTGTGAAGCACCAGAAGGGTTAATAAACTTCTTGAATGTGGTTTTGAGCACCTTGAGGGGTGCAGTTTTTAGAATGGTGTCACACGTGGGTATTTTCTATCATATAGACCCCTCAAAATGACTTCAAATGAGATGTGGTCCCTAAAAAAAATGGTGTTGTAGAAATGAGAAATTGCTGGACAACTTTTCACCCTTATAACTCCCTAACAAAAAAAAAAATTGGTTCCAAAATTGTGCTGATGTAAAGTAGACATGTGGGAAATGTTACTTATTAAGTATTTTTTGTGACATATCTCTGTGATTTAATTGCATAAAAATTCAAAGTTGGAAAATTGCGAAATTTTCATAATTTTCGCCAAATTTCCGTTTTTTTCACAAATAAACGCAGGTACTATCAAAGAATTTTTACAATTGTCATGAAGTACAATATGTCTCGAGAAAACAATGTCAGATTCACTGGGATCCGTTGAAGCGTTCCAGAGTTATAACCTCATAAAGGGACAGTGGTCAGAATTGTAAAAATTGGCCCGGTCATTAACGTGCAAACCACCCTTGGGGGTAAAGGGGTTAAAACCAACAAAGTGAAATAACTATGACAACAATAAAATGTGAGCACAAAAATGTTTTTTTGTAAGATCGTGCTGTTAAATTAGAAGCAGCTTGATTCATTTGATAACGTGCCTAATATAAATAGCGTTGAAAAATAGGGCACCGATCTAACATTGAAAAATAAACCGTAGAAATGCTGATGCAGCAAACATATTGTAGGGCAGAATATTTATAGCACATGATAAGCATTATGTGACAAATTTTACAGAACATTTGCATTCTCAAAGTAATACCACTATGTAGAGATGAACTCTTAGAGCATATTATTTGCAGGAATATTTGCATTTGTTAATTCGGTTGACTGATAATAAATATACCAAAAATTACAAAATCCCATAACTTTTAACATACATTTTATGGGGCCATAGAGTAGAATAAAATAAATTTTCTAGCAAAATAGATGGGAAAATCATTTAAAGTGATCTCTTCATTCAAAATAAATATCTTTGGTATGATGAACATCTTGAACTCAGCCAACAATTTTTGCTATCTCATTTATAATCTAATAAAAAATAACTATAGATGAGAAAAATGTTTATGCTAGCCAGGCTCAGCATTTAGTTTGCTCTTCTATGGCAGCCAGACCAAGGCAATGTTCACTTCTGCCCTATAAATCCTCTGACAAAAATACTGAATGACTCAAACTCTTACTAGCCCGTCATGATGTTATGACTTTATGTGAGACTTTGACACTAGGCATCATACAAACATGATGATGTGTCGTGCCGCTATATCATGACATTGTGGAAGCCTCCTAAGGAGTCCAGGATTCCGGATACAGAATTGTGGGTGCAGAGGTGAAAAGAGCCCTGGACTGGCCACCACAGAAGAGCGAATTGGGTGCTGTAACAGGATGGCTTGAATCTTATTGCACTTTTCTAATTCCTACTGTCTATATTTTAAGCATGGCCTCATGTATATGCCTACATTATAGGGAAACTGTCAGCAAGTATCTGCTATAAAATCTGAGACCAGCGTTCAGGCTCAGGCACTGGCAGCTCGCCATCGCACGGAAGTCCCAGCACCACACAGGTAAATAGAGCCACTGGGCAATACCGGAGCATGTATCTCATGCTACTAACCGTATCTGGGGTTCTTTATAACCCAACCCTCCCCTCCTAGGCAACGTTCATTCATTCAATTTTTTTCCCTAAGACTTTTTGATTAATAGATGGTTTTTTTTATTTTAGGCATGCCTGTATTTTAGATTCTGTGACCAGAGACCCTTTTCCACACAGGTAACCCTGGTCTATGTCTCTATGTCTTGACGTCAGCCTTGAGCATAATATTGTAAATATATAATCTTTATTGTTTCACTAACATGGGTCCAATGTCAATTGTTTCATTTCACTTGTGAATATATACTCTTGCAAAACTTCTTTTAATTGAATATTTGTCTTGTTGTAACTATTTTTGTTTTTCGGTGACTTATGGGACACCCATGACTATTTGATTATTTTATACTAGATTGTGGCCCGATTCTAACGCATCGGGTATTCTAGAATATGCATGTCCCCGTAGTATATGGACAATGATGATTCCAGAATTCGCGGCACACTTTGCCCGTCGCTGATTGGTCGAGGCAACCTTTATGACATCATCGTCGCCATGGCAACCATTATGACATCTACGTCGATACTGTGCCCGTCGCTGAATCAGAAACGTGAGATGTCTACGTCCTTTATGACATCATCATCGCTGTGCCCGTTGCTGATTGGTCGAGGCCGCCTCGGGCACCATCGGGTATTCTAGATTATGCATGTCCCCGTAGTATATGGACAATGATGATTCCAGAATTCGCGGCAGACTGTGCCCGTCGCTGATTGGTCCAGGCAACCTTTATGACATCATCGTCGCCATGGCAACCATTATGACATCATCGTCGCTGTGCCCGTTGCTGATTGGTCGAGGCAACCTTTATGACATCATCGTCGCCATGGCAACCATTATGACATCATCATCGCTGTGCCCGTCGCTGATTGGTCGAGGCAACCTTTATGACATCATCGTCGCCATGGCAACCATTATGACAGCAACGGGCACAGCGATGCCTGGCGGCCTCGACCAATCAGAGACGCGGGATGTCTACATCCTTTATGACATCATCGTCGCTGTGCCCGTTGCTGATTGGTCGAGGCCTGGCGGCATCGACCAATCAGAGACGCGGGATTTCTACGTCGATGCTGTGCCGGTCTCTGATTGGTCGAGGCCTGGCGGCCTCGACCAATCAGAGACGCGGGATTTCCAGGACAGACAGACAGACAGACAGAAAGACAGACAGACAGACAGACAGACAGACAGACAGACGGAAAAACCCTTAGACAATTATATATATAGATTATCGTTTATATTATCGCTTTTGATGGTCATGCCCTGTCTTGGGAACAATTCTTGGAGTTGATAATTTTCTGTGTACTAGTTGGTATTTTTAACACTATTTTCTATATATTTTCATAACAGATTTGGCTTGAAAAAGGCATCTTGTTGCCGAAATGTTGCAGCAGAAGTACATCTGTTTTATACCTTGGTCATTTTTTCTTTTTTTATATGGTGGTGATTTGCCTCATTTTTCATATGAATATTTGGTAATAAACGTATCATTTGAGTGCCAAAGTTTTTTGTTTCTTTACTTTATGGAATTTTCTTCAGAGCACCACAATCCACTAACAGCGAGCACCCCTTATATTCCATATATTATAAAATCTGAGACCACCATGATGAAGGGCCAGAAAGCCGGATTCCAGCAATGTACCACTTACTGGACTGCTTTGTGCAGTTGATAGAATCCCTGTGTTTACTGCTGTAGATACAGCAGTGCTCATAATGCTGAGCTCTGTATAACCCCACCCACACCGTTAATTGTTAACTTCCTGTGTACACTGTGCATTGACAGAAAGCTGCCAAACAGTGGTGGGGGTGGAGTTGCAAAGATTTGCCTGACTGCCTTGCATTTGACACCAAGTTCACTAGTCATCTCCTGCTGATAAAACACTGATTGTATTGAAACTACAGCAAGCTACAGAGCAAGTGACACATCCCTGGAATCAGGGTCTCTGGCTCTACAGTATAATACTCTTGGATTAAATAAAAAAAAAACTTCTGACAGATTCCCTTTAAAGTTTTGTTTGTACAGAACCATAATAGTAAACTGCCTCTACTATACTGTACATCTATATACCGTATATACTCGAGTATAAGCTGAGAATTTCAGCCCAATTTTTTAGGCTGGAAATGCCCCTCTCAGCTTATACTCAAGTCATACCCAGGGGTCGGCAGGGGAGGGGGAGCAGCAGCTGTGTAATAATACTAACCTGCTCCTGGCGCGGTCCTTGGATCCCCTGGCGCCACAGCTTCCTCCTGTAGTGAGCGGTCACATGGTACTGCTCATTACAGTAATGAATATGGACCCCACTCCACACCTATGTGGTGGAGCCGCATATTCCTTACTGTAATGGTCGGTACCTTGTGACCGCTCACTACAGGAAGAAGCTGCGGCGTCGGGGGAACCAGGGACCGCACCAGGAGCAGGTGAGTATACCGCAGTGCGCGATATTCACCTGCTCCTCGTTCCACCACCGCCACCAGCTGCAGCGTCTTCCCCGTCCTCTGTATTGATGCTCAGGTCCGAGGGCGCGGTGATGCGATTAGTGTGCGCCCTCTGCCTGATCGTCAGTACAGAGGATGGAAGACCGGCAGCGGTGGAACGAGGAGCAGGTGAATATAGCAAGTGCGGGGGGCTTGAGAGGTGAGTATGTGATTTTTTTTTTTATGCAGCAACAGCATATGGGGCAAATAACTGTATGGAACATCTTATGGGGCCATAAGCAACGTTTGTGGAGCATTACATGAGGCAAATATCTTTATAGAGCATCTTATGGGGCCATAATCAGAATTTGTGCAGCATTATATGGGGCAAATATCTTTATGGAGCATCTTATGGGGCCACAATCAGAATTTGTGCAGCATTATATGGGGCAAATGTCTATATGGAGCATCTTATGGGGCCATAATCCGCATTTGTGCAGCATTATATGGGACATATATTAGTATGGAGCATCTTATGGAGCCCATCATAAATAATATGAAGCATTATATGGGGCGTATTTTGCATGGAGCATCTTATGGGGCCCATCATAATCTTTATGGAGCATTATATGGGGCTCCTGATTCAATATGGATATTCAAAAACACTTAACCTACTGATGTCTCAATTAATTTTACTTTTATTGGTATCTATTTGTATTTTTGACATTTTCCGGTAGCTGCTGCATTTTCCACCATAGGCTTATACTCGAGTCATTAAGTTTTCCCAGTTTTTTGTGGCAAAATTAGGGGGGGTCGGCTTATACTTGTGTATATACGGTACCTTGATTGCTGGCTTGCAACCTCTGATCCTGTATGGACTAAGCTCTACAAACATGGCATCTATAGGAAGGATTCATGCGACCTCTCATGTATCTAAAGGACTTGGCTGACACCTCACAATCCGGCTTTGAATGTTTCACCCAGGACATTACCAGGCTGTTGTGTTGTAAGGCAGCATGACTCTTACATTGGTTTGCAAAGCGTATTTATCATCATATCGTTTTCAAACTACCGTAGCTATGAAATAAAGATGTGTAGCTTCAATAATTTCTTAGGGATGAACCTAAGATATGCATGTGGATCAGAACCCATACTATTTAAAATGTTTGGACACTTTTACATTTGCAAGCGCAATTAGTTAGGACATGGATGTTATACATACGTATATTTAGAAGCTGAGGGGAGAAAGAATAGGTCTAGTGTATCCTAGAAATACAATTTAAATGCAAATTCATTTTATATTATTTCTTTGTGTTTAATGAGATTTTGGCGAGAGAAATGATAATTACAGTGTAAAGTTATTTATTGCTTTTCATCTCTACTGAGGCTTTGTATTATTCATACTTACAATATATGTTGCATTTTATTGTCAAAACAAAAGGGAACAGAAATGGACAATTACAGCTAGAACAGAAAAATATGCATACATTTATCTTTGTAAAAACCCTTCATAATTTATGACATCAATCACATCTGTTTTGAATGAGTAAGTACAACCATACAAAGAGATATCCAAGGGGCACTGGCAGGGGAAATTTGACTGCAGAAAAGGTCCCATAAAAATGAGTAGTCACAATTACATCCAATCGATTTGATGCACACCTATTTTGATCTGCATGAAAAAATATATAATTTAAAAATCCTGTGATATTTATATGGACTATTACCATTTATTAATTTACTAGATTGTGGCCCGATTCTAACGCATCGGGTATTCTAGAATATGCATGTCCCCGTAGTATATGGACAATGATGATTCCAGAATTCGCGGCAGACTGTGCCCGTCGCTGATTGGTCGAGGCAACCTTTATGACATCATCGTCGCCATGGCAACCATTATGACATCATCGTCGCTGTGCCCGTTGCTGATTGGTCGAGGCCTGGCGGCCTCGACCAATGAGAGATGTGGGATTTCTACGTCGATGCTGTGCCGGTCTCTGATTGGTCAAGGCCTGGCGGCCTCGACCAATCAGAGAGCCGGGATTTCCAGGACAGACAGACAGACAGACAGACAGACGGAAAAACCCTTAGGCAATTATATATATAGATTTACTTACTGCTGTCTATTTGCTCATTTGTTTTTATTTTAGGTATTGTCTGTTAAATTTCCATTTTTCATGTGTTCTGCCTCATTTCTTGCGTTGGTTTTTTTGTACCTTGTACATTTTTGGGGCTGGGCATCTTGTCTATATTGCTTTCTATGGGCAATTGCAAAACAATGAGGTCTCGGTCCTGCTCTACCTCATTCTATTTTGAAGTCTGTTAAAACATAATGAGGTGAACTATAAGAGCTGGGGACTGTCCTGATTGGATACACTTTGTCGTGCTACTACTATTTATTTATTTTCTTACTCAATGGTATTTTCTCATTTGCTTTTAACCTAGGTTTTATCTTTTAAATGGCCACATTGTAAATGTGCATCTGCATATTACACTTACACTGTGTGCAGAATTATTAGGCAAGTTGTATTTTGATCACATGATACTTTTTATACATGTTGTCCTACTCCAAGCTGTTCAGGCTTGAGAGACAACTACCAATTAAGTAAATCAGGTTATGTGCATCTCTATATTGAGGAGGGGTGTTGTCTCATGACATCAGAACCCTATATAAGGTGTGCTTAATTATTAGGCAACTTCCTTTCCTTTGGTAAAATGGGTCAGAAGAGAGATTTGACAGGTTCTGAAAAGTCCAAAATTGTAAGATGTCTTGCAGAGGGATGCAGCAGTCTTGAACTTGCCAAACTTTTGAACCTTGATCACCGAACCATCATGCGTTTCATGGCAAATAGCCAACAGAGTAGCAAGAAGCGTGTTGGGCAAAAAAGGCGCAAAGTAACTGCCCATGAATTGAGGAAAATCAAGAGTGAAGCTGCCAAGATGCCATTTTCCACCAGTTTTGCCATATTTCAGAGCTGCAACGTTACTGGAGTAGCAATAATCACAAGGTGTGCGATACTCAGGGACATGGCCAAGGTAAGGAAGGCTGAAAAACGACCACCTTTGAACAAGAAACATAAAATAAAACGTCAAGACTGGGCCAAGAAATATCTTAAGACTGACTTTTCAAAGGATTTATGGACTGATGAAATGAGAGTGACTCTTGATGGGCTAGATGGATGGGCTAGAGGCTGGATCAGTAAAGGGCAGAGAGCTCCACTGACTCAGACGCCAGCAAGGTGGAGGTGGGTTACTGGTATGGGCTGGTATTGTCAAAGATGGACTTGTGGGACCTTTTCGGGTTGAGGATGTAGTGAAGCTCTACCCCCAAACCTACTGCAAGTTTCTGGAAGACAACTTCTTAAAGCAGTGGTACAGTAAGAAGTCGGTATCGTTCAAGAAAAACATGATTTTAATGCAGGACAATGCTCCATCACATGCCTCCAACTACTCCGCAGTGTGGCTGGCCAGAAAAGGTCTCAAAGAAGATAAAATAATGACATGGCCCCCTTATTCACCTGATCTGAAACCCATAGAGAAGCTATGGTCCCTCATAAAATGTGAGATCTACAGGGAGGGAAAACAGTACACCTCTTGGAACAGTGTCTGGGAGGCTGTAGTGGCTGCTGCACACAATGTTGATCGTAAACAGACCAAGCAACTGACAGAATCTATGGATAGAAGGCTGTTGAGTGTCATCATAAAGAAAGGTGGCTATATCGGTCACTAATCTTTGGGGGTTTTGTTTTTGCATGTCAGAAATGTTTTTTTCTAAATTTTGTGCAGTTATATTGCTTTACCTGGTGAAAATAAACAAGTGAGATGGGAATATATTTGGTTTTTATTAAGTTGCCCAATAATTCTGCACAGTAAGGCTGCCATCACACTAGCAGTATTTGGTCAGTATTTTACATCAGTATTTGTAAGCCAAAACTAGGAGTGGGTGATAAATCCAGAAGTTGTGCATATGTTTCTATTATACTTTTCCCCTATCTGTTCCACTCCTGGTTTTGGCTTACAAATACTGATGTAAAATACTGACCAAATACTGCTAGTGTGACGGCAGCCTAATAGTTACCTGCACAAACAGATATCCTCCTAAGATAGCCAAATCTAAAAAAAAAAAAACACTCCATCTTCCTAAAATGTTAAGCTTTGATATTTATGAGTCTTTTGGGTTGATTGAGAACATAGTTGTTGATTAATAAAAAAAATAATCCTCTAAAATACAACTTGCCTAATAATTCTGCACACAGTGTATGTGTCCTGCCCGTTTTTTGGTTTTGAAAAAAAAAAAAGTACTCAGCTATACGTATGAAAAGTATGCAGTATACAAAGTACAGTTGTACATTTCTGTCATTGCATATTATTAAAAATAAATGTACCATAGTACATAGTACACTTTTCTACAGGTTGATTTACAAAATATTTCTATATGAGCCCACCAGCCATGACAAGGCATACCTTTGATAGGACATTAAACATATTATTAAAATAATATATAAAATAAATTCGCGCATCACTAGTTACGATGAGCGTCGCCTGAGGACTAGTCAGCACAATGATATCATAGGCCTAGTGAAGTGAAACAGCCAAAGACTTGGATGATGAAATGAAGGGTAAAATGGGTTTTCTGCACTGCTATGAATGCCAGTGGTTTGTCCTGAGGAAAAAATTAGTTAACCTTCGAAACATATTGGAAATAAATTGCATTTAAAATATCCCTGGTCTTCTGGCTCTATCCATCGGCGATCCCTGTTACATTACTGGTATTCCCGGCAGCGCATAAAAAACATTTTCTTCTCAATTTCTTCATCGAGAAACTTCATTGTGGGTATGCAGCAGCCTTACTCAAGCGTTTCGTGTTGTTGTGGCTACACAAGTGTTCCAGATAAGCAATTATCTGTATCTTTATATCATTTTTACCAGGATAAGGCCCTATTGCGCTATTGTTTTTCCAGTCTTTCTTAATTCTAGAGGAAATACTTGGAAAATCTTTCCCAATTCATTTTTTGATAAAAAGTTCTCTTCATATTTATGCCATTTTTTTTATTTTATTTAAAATTAAATCATTTTCCTGTTGGGCTACAATGGCACTGCTGTTGTCAATAAAACAACTTAAAGGGAACCTGTCACCCCGTTTTTTCAGATTGAGATATAAATACTGTTAAATAGGGCCTGCGCTGTGCGTTACTATAGTGTATGTAGTGTACCCTGATTCCCCACCTATGCTGAGAAATACATTACCAAAGTCGCCGTTTTCGCCTGTCAATTAGGCTGGTCAGGTCAGGTGGGCGTGGTGACATCGCTCTTTTCTTCCCCAGCTTTCCGTTGGTGGCGTAGTGGTGTGCGCATGTCCAAGTTCCGAATTCCCTGCGCGCACGTGAAGAAACAGCGCGCGATCTGCGCTGTTATCTCTTTCATCGGTGGGGCGGCCATCTTCCTGGGGCCGCACGTGCACAGATGGAGTGCTCTGCTGCACGGGGCTTCAGGAAAATGGCCGCGGGATGCCGCGCGTGCGCAGAAGAGATCGCGGCGGCCATTTTCCCAAAGCCGAGTTTGCATCTTGGCTTTGGGAAAATGGCCGCCGCGATCTCTTCTGCGCACGCGCGGCATCCCGCGGCCATTTTCCTGAAGCGCCGTGCAGCAGAGCACTCCATCTGCGCACGCGCGGCCCCAGGAAGATGGCCGCCCCCACCGATGAAAGGGATAACAGCGCAGATCGCGCGCTGTTTCTTCACGTGCATGCAGGGAATTCGGAACTTGGACATGCGCACACCACTACGCCACCAACGGAAAGCTGGGGAAGAAAAGAACGATGTCACCACGCCCACCTGACCTGACCAGCCTAATTGACAGGCGAAAACGGCGACTTTGGTAATGTATTTCTCAGCATAGGTGGGGAATCAGGGTACACTACATACACTATAGTATCGCACAGCGCAGGCCCTATTTAACCCCTTCCCGACCCATGACGCCACGTAGGCGTCATGAAAGTCGGTGCCATTCCGACCCATGACGCCTATGCGGCGTCATGGAAAGATCGCGTCCCTGCAGATCGGGTGAAAGGGTTAACTCCCATTTCACCCGATCTGCAGGGACAGGGGGAGTGGTAGTTTAGCCCAGGGGGGGTGGCTTCACCCCCTCGTGGCTACGATCGCTCTGATTGGCTGTTGAAAGTGAAACTGCCAATCAGAGCGATTTGTAATATTTCACCCATTATAACGGGTGAAATATTACAATCCAGCCATGGCCGATGCTGAAATATCATCGGCCATGGCTGGAAATACTAGTGTGCCCCCACCCCACCCCTCCGATCGCCCCCCCACCCCCCCGATCTGGCCGGTACACTGCTCCGGCTCCCCTCCGTCCAGTGCTCCGCTCCCCCCCGTGCTCGTGCCCGCTCCCCCCGTGCTCCAATCACCCCCCCGTGCTCCAATCACCCCCCCTGCACTCCGATCCACCCCCCCCCGTGCTCCGTTCCACCCCCCCGTGCTCCATTCCAGCCCCCCCGTGCTCCGTTCCACGCCCCCCGCGCTCCGTTCCACCCCTCCCGCGCTCCGATTCCCCCCCCGTGCTCCGATCCCCCCCCCGTGGTCCCCCCCCACCCTATCATACTTACCGATCCAGCCGTGGTCCCGTCCGTCTTCTCCCGGGCGCCGCCATCTTCCAAAATGGCGGGCGCATGCGCAGTGCGCCCGCCGAATCTGCCGGCCGGCAGATTCGTTCCAAAGTGCATTTTGATCACTGAGATAGATTATATCTCAGTGATCAAAATAAAAAAAATAATAAATGACCCCCCCCCTTTGTCACCCCCATAGGTAGGGACAATAAAAAAATAAAGAAATTTTTTTTTTTCCACTGTTAGAATAGGGTTAGGGTTAGGGGTAGGGTTAGGGTTAGGGGTAGGGTTAGGGGTAGGGGTAGGGTTAGGGGTAGGGGTAGGGTTAGGGGTAGGGTTAGGGGTAGGGCTAGGGGTAGGGTTAGGGGTAGGGTTAGGGCTAGGGTTAGGGCTAGGGTTAGGGTTAGGAATGTGCACACGTATTCTGGTCCTCTGCGGATTTTTCCGCTGCGGATTTGATAAATCCGCAGTGCTAAACCGCTGCGGATTTATGGCGGATTTACCGCGTTTTTTTCTGCGCATTTCACTGCGGTTTTACAATTGCGATTTTCTATTGGAGCAGTTGTAAAACCGCTGCGGAATCCGCACAAAGAAGTGACATGCTGCGGAATGTAAACCGCTGCGTTTCCGTGCAGTTTTTCCGCAGCATGTGTACAGCGATTTTTGTTTCCCATAGGTTTACATTGAACTGTACACTCATGGGAAACT
Organism: Ranitomeya imitator; assembly: GCF_032444005.1. Classification (NCBI taxonomy): domain Eukaryota; kingdom Metazoa; phylum Chordata; class Amphibia; order Anura; family Dendrobatidae; genus Ranitomeya; species Ranitomeya imitator. Next base: position 140,639,374 of record NC_091282.1, read on the forward strand.
GCTGCGGATCCGCAGCATTTTCCGCAGCGTGTGCACATACCTTTAGAATTAGGCTATGTGCACACGGTGCGGATTTGGCTGCGGATCCGCAGCAGAGTTCCATCAGGTTTACAGTACCATGTAAACATATGAAAAACCAAATCCGCTGTGCCCATGGTGCGGAAAATACCGCGCGGGAACGCTGCGTTGTATTTTCCGCAGCATGTCAATTCTTTGTGCGGATTCCGCAGCGTTTTACACCTGTTCCTCAATAGGAATCCGCAGGTGAAATCCGCACAAAAAACACTGGAAATCCGCGGAAAATCCGCAGGTAAAACACAGTGCCTTTTACCCGCAGATTTTTCAAAAATGGTGCGGAAATATCTCACACGAATCCGCAACGTGGGCACATAGCCTTAGGGTTAGGGTTGGAATTAGGGTTGTGGTTAGGGTTAGGGGTGTGTTGGGGTTAGTGTTGTGGTTAGGGGTGTGTTGGGGTTAGGGTTGTGATTAGGATTATGGCTACAGTTGGGATTAGGGTTAGGGGTGTGTTGGGGTTAGTGTTGGAGGTAGAATTGAGGGGTTACCACTGTTTAGGCACATCAGGGGTCTCCAAACGCAACATGGCGCCACCATTGATTCCAGCCAATCTCGTATTCAAAAAGTCAAATGGTGCTCCCTCACTTCCGAGCCCTGACGTGTGCCCAAACAGTGGTTTACCCCCACATATGGGGTACCAGCATACTCAGGACAAACTGCGCAACAATTACTGGGGTCCAATTTCTCCTGTTACCCTTGTGAATCTAAAAAAATGCTTGCTAAAACATAATTTTTGAGGAAAGAAAAATGATTTTTTATTTTCACGGCTCTGCGTTGTAAACGTCTGTGAAGCACTTGGGGGTTCAAAGTGCTCACCACATATCTAGATAAGTTCCTTGGGGGGTCTAGTTTCTAAAATGGGGTCACTTGTGGGGGGTTTCTACTGTTTAGGCACACCATGGGCTCTGCAAACGCAACGTGACACCCGCAGATCATTCCATCAAAGTCTGCATTTCAAAAGTCACTACTTCCCTTCTGAGCCCCGACGTGTGCCCAAACAGTGGTTTACCCCCACATATGGGGTATCAGCGTACTCAGGAGAAACTGGACAACAACTTTTGGGGTCCAATTTCTCCTGTAACCCTTGGGAAAATAAAAAATTCTGGGCTAAATAATTATTTTTGAGGAAAGAAAACGTATTTATTATTTTCACGGCTCTGCATTATAAACTTCTATGAAGCACTTGGGGGTTCAAAGTGCTCACCACACATCTAGATAAGTTCCTTTCAGGGTCTAGTTTCCAAAATGGGGTCACTTGTGGGGGGTTTCTACTGTTTAGGCACATCAGGGGCTCTGCAAACGCAACGTGACGCCCGCAGAGCATTCCATCAAAGTCTGCATTTCAAAACGTCACTACTTCAATTCCAAGCCCCGGCATGTGCCCAAACAGTAGTTTACCCCCACATATGGGGTATCACCGTACTCAGGAGAAACTGGACAACAAATATTGGGGTCAAATTTCTCCTGTTACCCTTGGGAAAATTAAAAAATTCTGGGCTAAATAATTATTTTTGAGGAAAGAAAACGTATTTATTATTTTCACGGCTCTGCATTATAAACTTCTATGAAGCACTTGGGGGTTCAAAGTGCTCACCACACATCTAGATAAGTTCCTTTGGGGGTCTAGTTTCCAAAATGGGGTCACTTGTGGGGGGTTTCTACTGTTAAGCCACATCAGGGGCTCTGCAAACGCAACGTGACGCTCACAGAGCATTCCATCAAAGTCTGCATTTCAAAACGTCACTACTTCACTTCCGAGCCCCGGCATGTGCCCAAACAGTGATTTACCCCCACATATGGGGTATCAACGTACTCAGGAGAAACTGGACAACAACTTTTGGGGTCAAATTTCTCCTGTTACCCTTGGGAAAATAAAAAATTGCAGGCTAAAAGATCATTTTTGAGAAAATAATTTTTTTTTTTATTTTTATGGCTCTGCGTTATAAACTTCTGTGAAGCACTTGGGGGTTCAAAGTCCTCACCACACATCTAGATTAGTTCCTTTGGGGGTCTAGTTTCTAAAATGGTGTCATTTCTGGGGGATCTCCAATGTTTAGGCACACAGGGGCTCTCCAAACGTGACATGGTGTCCGCTAATGATTGGAGCTAATTTTCCATTTAAAAAGCCAAATGGCGTGCCATCCCTTCCGAGCCCTGCCGTGCACCCAAACAGTGGTTTACCCCCACATATGGGGTATCAGCGTACTCAGGACAAACTGGACAACAATATTTGGGGTCCAATTTCTCCTATTATCCTTGGCAAAATAGGAAATTCCAGGCTAAAAAATCATTTTTGAGGAAAGAAAAATTATTTTTTATTTTCATGGCTCTGCGTTATAAACTTCTGTGAAGCACCTGGGGGTTTAAAGTGCTCAATATGCATCTAGATAAGTTCCTTGGGGGGTCTAGTTTCCAAAATGCGGTCATTTGTGGGGGAGCTCCAATGTTTAGGCACACAGGGGCTCTCCAAACGCGACATGGTGTCCGCTAACAATTGGAGCTAATTTTCCATTCAAAAAGTCAAATGGCACGCCTTCTCTTCCGAGCCCTGCCGAGTGCCCAAACAGTGGTTTACCCCCACATATGAGGTATCGGCGTACTCGGGAGAAATTGCCCAACAAATTTTATGATCCATTTTATCCTACTGCCCATGTGAAAATGAGAAAATTGAGGCGAAAAGAATTTTTTTGTGAAAAAAAATTACTTTTTCATTTTTACAGATCAATTTGTGAAGCACCTGAGGGTTTAAAGTGCTCACTAGGCATCTAAATTAGTTCCTTGGGGGGTCTAGTTTCCAAAATGGGGTCACTTGTGGGGGAGCGCCAATGTTTAGGCACACAGGAGCTATCCAAACGCGACATGGTGTCCGCTAACGATGGAAATAATTTTTCATTCAAAAAGTCAAATGGCGCTCCTTCCCTTCCGAGCCTTACCATGTGCCCAAACAGTGGTTTACCTCCACATGTGAGGTATTGGTGTACTCAGGAGAAATTGCCCAACACATTTTAGGATCCATTTTATCCTGTTGCCCATGTGAAAATGAAAAAATTGAGGCTAAAAGAATTTTTTTGTGAAAAAAAAGTACTTTTTCATTTTTACGGATCAATTTGTGAAGCACCTGGGGGTTCAAAGTGCTCACTATGCATCTAGATAAGTTCCTTGGGGCGTCTAGTTTCCAAAATGGGGTCACTTGTGGGGGAGCTCCAATTTTTAGGCACACGGGGGCTCTCCAAACGTGACATGGTGTCCGCTAAAGAGTGGAGCCAATTTTTGATTCAAAAAGTCAAATGGCGCTCCTTCCCTTCCAAGCCCTGCCGTGCGCCAAAACAGTGGTTTACCCCCACATATGAGGTATCAGCGTACTCAGGACAAATTGGACAACAACGTTCGTGGTTCAGTTTCTCCTTTTACCATTGGGAAAATAAAAAAATTGTTGCTAAAAGAATTTTTGTGACTAAAAAGTTAAATGTTCATTTTTTCCTTCCATGTTGCTTCTGCTGCTGTGAAGCACCTGAAGGGTTAATAAACTTCTTGAATGTGGTTTTGAGTACCTTGAGGGGTGCAGTTTTTAGAATGGTGTCACTTTTGGGTATTTTCAGCCATATAGACCCCTCAAACTGACTTCAAATGTGAGGTCGTCCCTAAAAAAAATGGTTTTGTAAATTTCGTTGTAAAAATGACAAATCGCTGGTCGAATTTTAACCCTTATAACTTCCTAACAAAAAAAAATTTTGTTTCCAAAATTGTGCTGATGTAAAGTAAACATGTGGGAAATGTTATTTATTAACTATTTTGTGTCACATATCTCTCTGGTTTAACAGAATAAAAATTCAAAATGTGAAAATTGCGAAATTTTCAAAATTTTCGCCAAATTTCCGTGTTTATCACAAATAAATGCAGAATTTATTGACCTAAATTTACCACTAACATGAAGCCCAATATGTCACGAAAAAACAATCTCAGAACCGCTAGGATCCGTTGAAGCGTTCCTGAGTTATTACCTCATAAAGGGACACTGGTCAGAATTGCAAAAAACGGCAAGGTCTTTAAGGTCAAAATAGGCTGGGTCTTGAAGGGGTTAACAGTATTTATATCTCAATCTGAAAAAACGGGGTGACAGGTTCCCTTTAAAGGATAGAAACATAAGGTACAAATAGTAGCAATGAAAAAAATACCAAATATGATAAAGCTGTGTGATAAATCTTTAACCAATACAAATAACTTCTTTTTTTTCATTCTTATTTTGTCTTTGAAATAGGAAACGGAAGGAAATGTCAAGCAGAAATACAAAAAAGGGATAAAAAAGATTAACTGAAGATATATTTATCAATTGCTAGTTATGGTGTAAGGAGAACAGTTTTTGTTCAAACAGTTAGACAGGAATGAGCAATGTTCCATAAGGGACTTCTTATTTCTTTCACCCTGAGAGGTAAAATGAAGAAAGTAAAAAATGATATAAACAATATGATCCTTTTCTGTCATTTCTTACAATGTAAATAATGGAATCAGTGGGATGTTTGTCCTTTTGATCTTGAAAAGAATTTAAACACAACAGGGTATATATTTCTCAGCTACAAACCCATTAATATAATGGAAAAGTTTAAATGTGAGAACATTAAAATACATTAAATATTACAAATACGATAAGCCATGATTAACAGTATGAGGCCAATGAATTTTTCTTCTGCTTCTGTGTCTGCTAGAAAATAAATGGAGAAATGCAAAATAGGTGTAGAGTAGGTTCTTGGGGAGATATGCTTTAACTCCCATCCCAACACCCAATATGTGAAATAAATGTTCATCACATGTCGTGTAAAAATGTATAGCATGGCAAATGTTGGTTGTGTTATAACTCAGTAAATCAGAAGTAACCCTCTGTTCATACCCCCAAAGAACAACTACATTCAGTGAAACTGAAGGGTACAGATGGATTGTCAAGGTAACGTAGGTCCTTATGAAGACTCACTTATCTTCACAAAGTATTGCTAAAAACACAATGCACTGCAATAGAGGAGTAAAACACTGTTGTATATGCGACCAAACCGTCACAGGTTCAAATCCCCTAGTCGTAGAATTGGTTTTTGTGGGTCACCTCAACTCCTCCCCAAAATTAAAAAAGGAAGCAATCAAAAATGTACAGATACCTAAAGAAATGTTGGCAATATAGTATAGTTCACTGTACAAAAGGAAGCACTCAGACATTTTCACGATAGAAAAAAAAGCATGGGTGACATACAGTGATGCAAACCAATTTTTTTTATTTATCTATTCACTATTTATTAATTTCTTTTTTTAAAAGCAGAAAAAATCTACAGTCTATGTGATTTTTTTTTATATAATTGTAGTCATACTCACTCGCAGATTAAAATGAACACCTTAAAAATTAAACCTAAAAACAGCGGACTCTGCAACCGAGCTGCTAGCTCTGACTGACACTAGGGCCAGCTGTCCAAATGACCTCACGGAAAATCAGATGATACCTTTATTTATGGGGACAAAAGAGGTGTACTCTTTTGAACGTAAATAACAAATGGCTTCTCAACTAGGAGTTAACCCCTTCATGACCCAGCCTATTTTGACCTTAATGACCTGGCCGTTTTTTGCAATTCTGACCAGTGTCCCTTTATGAGGTAATAGCTCAGGAACGCTTCAATGGATCCTAGCAGTTCTGAGGCTGTTTTTTCGTGACATATTGGGCTTCATGGTAGTGGTAAACTTGGGTCGATAATTTTTGCGTTTATTTGTGAAAAAAATGGAAATTTGGCGAACATTTTGAAAATGTCGCTATTTTCAAATTTTGAGTTTTAATTCTGTTAAACGAGAGAGTTATGTGACACAAAATAGCTAATAAATAACATTACCCACATGTCTACTTTACATCAGCACATTTTTGGAAACAAAATTTTGTTTGCTAGGAAGATAAAAGGGTTACAATTTGACCAGCGATTTCTCATTTTTACTACGAAATTTACCAAACCATTTTTTTAGGGACCATCTCACATTTGAAGACAGTTTGAGGGGTCTATATGGCTGAAAATATCCAAAAGTGACAACATTCTAAAAACTGCACCCCTCAAGGTGCTCAAAACCACATTCAAAATGTTTATTAACCCTTCAGGTGCTTCACAGCAGCAGAAGCAACATGGAAGGAAATAAATGAACATTTAACTTTTTAGTCACAAAAATGATTTTTTAGCAACAATTTTTTTATTTTCCCAAGGGTAAAAACAGAAACTGGAACCCAAAAGTTATTGTACAATTTGTTCTGAATATGCCGATACCCCATATGTGGGGGGGGGAACCACTGTTTGGGAGCACGACAGGGCTCGGAAGGATAGGAGCGCCATTTGACTTTTTCAATGAAAAATTGACTCCAATCTTTAGCGGACACCATGTTGCGTTTGGAGAGCCCCTGTGTACCTAAACATTGGAGCTCCCCCACAAGTGACCCCATTTTGGAAAATAGACCCCCAAGGAACTTATCTAGATGCATAGTGAGCACTTTTAACCCCCAGGTGCTTCACAAATTGATCCATAAAAATGAAAAAGTACTTTTTTTTTCACAAAAATTTCTTTTAGTCACAATTTGTTCATTTACACATTGGGCAATTTCTCCTTAGTACACTGATACCTCACATGTGGGGGTAAACCACTGTTTGGGCACACGGCAGGGCTCGGAAGGGAAGGAGCGCCATTTGACTTTTTGAATGAAAAATTAGCTCCAATCGTTAGCGGACACCATGTCGCGTTTGGAGAGCCCCTGTGTGCCTAAACATTGGAGCTCCCCCACATGTGACCCCATTTTGGAAACTAGACCTCCCATGGAACTAATATAGATGTGCGGTGACCACTTTAAACCCCCAAGTGCTTCACAGAAGTTTATAATACAGAGCCCGGAAAATAAAAAATCATTTTTCTTTCCTCAAAAATTATTTTTTAGCCTGCAATTTTTTATTTTCACAAGAGTAACAGGAGAAATTGGACCCCAAAAGTTGTTGTCCAGTTTGTCCTGAGTATGCTGATACCCGATATGTGGGGCGGAACCACTGTTTGGGCACACATCGGGGCTCGGAAGGGAAGTAGTGATGTTTTGGAATGCAGACTTTGATGAAATGGTCTGCGGGCATCATGTTACGTTTGCAGAGCCCCTGATGTACCTAAATAGTAGAAACCCCCCACATATGACCCAATTTTGAAAACTAGACCCCCCCAAGGAACTTATCTAGATGTGTGGTGAGCACGTTGAACCCACAAGTGCTTCACAGAAGTTTATAAAGCAGAGCCATGAAAATATTCCTCAAAAATTATGTTTTAGCAAGCAATTTTTTATTTTCAGAAGGGTAACAGGAGAAATTGGACCCCAGTAGTTGCTGCACAGTTTGTCCTGAGTATGCTGGTACCCCATATGTGGGGGTAAACCACTGTTTGGGCACATTTCAGGGTTCAGAAGGGAAGTAGTGACGCTTTGAAATGCAGACTTTGATGGAGTGGTCTGCGGGCGTCACGTTGTGTTTGCAGAGCCCCTGATGTGCCTAAGCAGTAGAAACCCCCCCACAAATGACCCCATTTTGGAAATTAGACCCCCCAAGGAACTTATCTAGATGTGTGGTGAGCACTTTGAACCCCCTAGTGCTTCACAGAAGTTTACAACGCAAAGCCATGAAAATAAAAAATCCGTATGGCATCCGTACAGCGAGATTTTCTCGCCGACTTGCAAAACGGACATACAATGGATACATGGGCTCAGATACTCGTTAAAACATATATACAGTCTATATATATATATATATATATATATATATATACGTATATATATATATAGATATATGTATGTCAGTGAGAAATATATATATATATATATATATATATATATATAATATAAGGCTGGGAGCGTCAATCTGTCCGAAGCCTTTATAGACTGCGCAAGCGCAAGCGCCGGCACAGTCTGAACCCCACAGAGTGACGCTCCCAGGAGATCGCAGTATGTGTAAGCAATGAACGCACACCGCGATCTCCAACGGAGAAGCAGGGACGTGGCAGGAGGGTGAGTATAAGCTTTATTCACCTGTCCCGTTCCAGCGCTGCGTGCCGCTCCGTGTTCCGGGTCCTCTGCCTGTGACATTCACAATTCAGAGGGTGCGATGATGCACTTAATGGGCATGTAGATGGATTAGAGGCGGTGGCTTTCTTTTTGAGCATGAGCAACCTTGACCATGCGTTGCGCTCCTTGATCCTAGAACTACTAGAATTTGTTCTGAAGCATAATTATTTTACTTTTAAAGATAAATTTTATTTACAGCGTCATGGCACTGCGATGGGTGCGGCATGCGCGCCATCCTAGGCTAACCTCTTTCTCGGATATTGGGAGAGGGAGGTTTTTGGGGATGGCGCGTGCGCCGCCTCCCAGGCACAGTGCTGGTATAGATACATTGATGATGTTTTTATCATCTGGCAGGGTCCTGAGCAGGACTTTCATGACTTCATCCGTGGACTTAATCGTAATAATCGAAACATCAAACTGACATACAAATTGGCAGCAAGCGAAATTGATTTTCTGGATATAAATGTCATAGTATGGTACTATCCAAACGGATGTATTCCGAAAGGAAACATCCGTTAATTCATTATTGCACGCCACATCCGCACACACATCCTCAACAATTCGTGCTGTACCTATCGGTCAGTTTTTAAGAATGAAATGTATTTGCTCCACGGATGTTGCCTTTGAGGGTCAGGCTCGGGACCTTGAACAGCGATTCCAAGATCGAGGGAATAGCAAGAGGTCCATCAAAAAAGGTTATGCTCGTGCCAAGGGCACCCCTCGCCGACAATTATTCTCAAAGACTCATCCCAATGATGGTAGTGATCCACCACTTAGGTGTATCATGACATTTAATAACCAATGGGACAATATAAGACAGAGTATGGCTAAACATTGGTCTGTGTTGCTAACAGAGTGGGGGTGTTACCCATGTGGCTCATATCTGGCATGTAAAAATATTGTACGAGTCACCAACTTTACATCAGCGGACGGAGGTAGGGACTTGTTGTGAATTCAGCTTTTGGGCTCCCTCCGGTGGTTGTAGAGGGTAATGCAGTTGTGCCTGGACTGCAGGAGTGGACAGGTGTATCTACTAATTGCAAAACTGACTGGGGTATATAGCTTTGCTGGATCATTTAGTCAGTGCCAGTTGTCCATTGTTCTTGAAGGATTCACTTCCCTGCTGGTCTCTCCAGTTTGCTGTGTTTTTCTACAAAGATAAGTCCTGGCTTTGTTTTTGCTGTCCACCTGCAGTGGACCTTATAGTTCTGTGCATTTTCATGTTTTTGTCTTGTCCAGCTTGGTCTGTGAAGGATTTTTTGCAGCCTAGCTATTTCTCTGGAGATGCAGATATACCCCCCATGTCTTTAGTCAGATGTGGTGATCCGTATTTTCTGCGGTGGATATTTTTTAGTGTTTTTATACTGACCGCATAGTACTCTGTTCTATTCTTTCTTTTTAGCTAGTATGGCCTCCTATGCTAAAATCTGATTTAATTTCTGCTTATGTTTTTCCCCTCTCCTCTCACAGTCAATATTTGTGGGGGGCTATCTATCCTTTGGGGATTTTCTCTGAGGCAAGATAGGTTTCCTGTTTCTGTCTTAAGGGGTAGTTAGATCTTAGGCTGTGTCGAGGGGTCTAGGGAGTGCTAGGTACCCCCCACGGCTACTTTTAGTTGTGCTGCTAGGTTCAGGGTTTGCGGTCAGTACAGGGACCACCTTCTCCAGACTACGTCTCATGCTGCTCCAAGGCCACCAGATCATAACAGGGACTACCGGATTACGTGCTATTTATCATGCAGCACCACGTATGTGGTGTAATACGCCATGTGCACATGCAACCTCGTTTACATCGGTCTCACTTCACGTGAACTACGTATTAGGGTTAGGGAACACGTTCGGGACATCAGAGCAGCTAGGGATGTGTCTGACATCCTGGCCCTTAAAACCATCCCGTGGCACTTTAAGTCATATCTCAACTGTGATCCATGGGCACTTAGTGTCCGTGGTATCGACAGGGTCCACCTGGGCTTTAGGGGTGGCGATCACAAAAAAATATTAGCCCAGATGGAGTGCCGCTGGATAGTGTCCCTTCGGACGATGGCACCTCACGGGTTAAACGAAAAGCTCTCTTTTGTCCCTTTCCTGTGACTCTTTCCACGGTGACCCTATAGCCGTGATGTACTGTCCATTAGCATCTATAGCTGTGTCCTTTCTCAGCATTGTCTCCCTTGTTATTAAATGTTGTTGCTTTGATTTTAATTATGTTTTTTAATTTTTCATGTCTAGTTGTGATGATTTTTTTCGTTAAAATCTATGTATGGAGGGGACGCACTGTCATGTTGCCCTGCTTCAGCGTGATACCACTCACTGTGAACAAACATCTGCAGATACTGACAGTGATCAGGTCGAAGTCCTAAAAACATTTAAATGAGAAACACCGTGCACTTTGTGACAATGTTGAATTACCATGTGCAATGTATGAATATCTTTTGTCTCCGTCCGCACTTTGATGCCTGTCTTATCGCATGGGGTGTAGTTCTTACCATGCTGGGGTACTTTGTACCTATATTCCACTTGCCCACACTTTTGCCAGTAAACAACATAGCGACCGCAGTGCGCGCATGCGCGGTGTCCCCGGTCTTAGCACACACCCCTGATGGCGTCCGTTTGGCCAGGAGTGAGTCACTGACGTCAGGGAAGTGTTTTCCTCCCAGACTCCCTCCTGTGCCAGGACGGCCGGATGTGACGCGATTGCGGTCCGGGATCCACCCCTCATATGCGCCAGTGAGCGGCGCTGATTGTGACCAGCTGCTGCAGGCATTCATAAGGTTCCCTCACAGTGGCAACACACACAAGCCTCCCGTGGAATCTAGAAAAAGCGTAACGTGCGTCGTGGTTAACGGATTCAGCTGACACTGCACCCACATGGGTAAGCACCTGGAGTAGCGATTTTTTGCCATTAACTTTTTTGCACTTTATAATGCTCTCCCCTCTTTACATTGGTTTAACCATGACTCTGGGTTATAATTAGGCATTACCATACCTCTTACTTTGGAGGGGTACTGGCTGCACAAACAGACTATACAGGCGTTTGTACCGTATGGGGTGTTATACACGCTTAGTTCTCCCTATATGCTATGTAGTGCTGCTATTTTGTATTTATGGTGTCACTGTCTCCGATTCTTTGTGTCATCACCATTTTCTGTCATTTTTACTAGATATATTGTTTATATGTATGTCGTTTTAATGTATAAATAAAGTTTATTATTGTTGCATTAGTTATGGTATTCCTATTGACCTAGGGGCATAATACTCCAGTTCTCTATAGGTCTCTATTATTATGGGAGTTGTCCTGCTGTCCACTATTGTATTTGGCATCCGCACCCTGGGTGGGTGTTAGCGGGTGTTACAAATTATGTCGGTTTTTGTCCAAATAATTATTGTACTGTGTCTTTTCACAGCGTGTCCTACTGACCAAATGGACCATAAAGCACGTGAAAGGATGTGGCTTTCTAAACTCGATCAGGTTTTTGGTGATGACTCTGGTGTGGTTTTAAATACACGGGAGACAGATGAATTGGTAACTAAGCTCAAGTACCTCTTCAATAAGAAAATGTGGATATGGTGGAATAGGGCCTTCCTGGAACGTTATTTAGCAAAAGGTCTAATACCGAGGGGCCTTCGTGTACAAGTATTCCCATCCTTCACTATGGAGGATGAGGGGCTTAGGAAACAATGGGAGGATTTGTCCTCCACCTGTTCAAATGGTTATATGGGACTACTCATTAAATCTAATACAACAACAATTCAGGAGGTGGAATTGGAGATTAATGCCTTGCAAGACACCCTCACGAATAAATTATCTACTGAGGCAATGTCTAATTTGAACAAGGAACTTGAAAATGATTTCCAGAAATGGGAAAAAGAGATAGTAGCATCCAAAACGAAAAAATATCAAAGAGACATTTTGGATTATAAAAATAACTATGTATACAGATGGAGGAAAAAACAGGGTTCTGGCCAACCTGCATCTAGGAATCATCGTAACTCATTTTCCTCTGTCTCCTCAATGGATGACGAACCTTCAACTAGTGACCCCCTACAGAGTGTCCATCAGGAGAGACTCGGTTTTGGAAAATATGGATTACAAAAGGGGAGATCATATAAGAAGAGAAAGCTAACTCCACCTCAGTCCCGGGAAAAAAAGTCCAAAACAAATAACGCATTAGAGGTAATTAACCTTTCCACCCACGTGTTGACTAAGGCGCAATTGGAGGTCTTGAGCTTTGGTCTTACCTTTGTCCCCACTAATAATTTTAACTTTTTTCAGCAATGAAGGACATTCAGCTTTTTTTGAGAAAGGTTCTGTTACGGAAACTTCATGCCAAACCGGCAGACATTACTACTCCTGAAACCGTGTCTGAACAAGAAGCCCTCTCTATTTTAAAAGAACTTGAACGTGAGAGTGCTTCAAATATATCAGGTACCTTTCCTACTTCTGTTGTTCCGAAGTCTACCACATTCCCCCCCTTTTCTCTATGCCCATCTATTGAGATCTTTAATAAATTAGTCTTAGATGATTTAAAAACCCTCTCTAGTACTCATAGAGGGGATAATTTGACACGGGCACAACGCCTAGCTCTGAAAGAGTTGGGTTTGATAAGGGATATCGTAATCAAACTGGCAGATAAGGGGGGGAATGTGGTTATTTGGCCAACATCCAAGTATGAAAGGGAGGCCTTACGCCAACTTAGAGATCGGGATTCATATTCCACTCTTGCAGCTAATCCCACAGTGGGCTTCTCTAGAGATGCCTTTGAGATTCTGGACAGGGCGTTTTCACAAGGGACTATACCAAAGAAAATCTTTGAGGGTTTGTATGTACAAAATCCGGTGGTCCCTACCTTCTATTTGCTACCAAAGATTCACAAGAATCAAGTCGATCCCCCTGGGCGTCCGATTGTCTCTGGCATAGGAGGGCTCAGCGATCCCATATACAAATTTATCGAGTACTATTTACATCCCATTGTCGAGACGCTGCCCTCCTATGTCAGGGACACTACGGACGTCCTGAGGAAGCTGGATGGTCTCCATTGGAATCTGGTATGCTCTTAGCAACAGTAAACGTAGAATACCTCTACACCAGTATTGGGCATATAGATGGATTAGAGGCGGTGGCTTTCTTTTTGAAATGAGCAACCTTGACCATGCGTTGCGCTCCTTGATCCCGGAACTACTAGAATTTGTTCTGACGCATAATTATTTTACTTTTAAAGATAAATTTTATTTACAGCATCGCGGCACTGCGATGGGCGCGGCGTGCGCGCCATCCTACGCTAACCTCTTTCTCGGAAATTGGGAGTGGGATGGCGCGTGCGCCGCCTCCCAGGCGCAGTGCTGGTATAGATACATTGATGATGTTATAGATACATTGATGATGTTTTTATCATCTGGCAGGGTCCTGAGCAGGACTTTCATGACTTCATCCGTGGACTTAATCGTAATAATCGAAACATCAAACTGACATACAAATTGGCAGCAAGCAAAATTGATTTTCTGGATATAAAAGTTATAGTATGTGCGGATGGTACTATCCAAACGGATGTATTCCGAAAGGAAACATCCTTTAATTCATTATTGCACGCCACATCCGCACACACATCCTCAACAATTCGTGCTGTACCTATCGGTCAGTTTTTAAAAATGAAACATATTTGCTCCACGGATGTTGCCTTTGAGGGTCAGGCACGGGACCTTGAACAGCGATTCCAGGATCGAGGGGATAGCAAGAGGTCTATCAAAAAGGTTATGCTCGTGCCAAGGGCACCCCTCGCCGACAATTATTCTCAAAGACTCGTCCCAATGATGATAGTGATCCACCACTTAGGTGTATCATGACATTTAATAACCAATGGGACAATATAAGACAGAGCATGGCTAAACATTGGTCTGTGTTGCTAACAGAAAGAACACTAAAACAGCTTCTACCAGACAGACCTCTCCTAACTGCGAGGAGAGGCCGGAATTCGAAAGATCTACTTGTCAGAAGCCACTATGTAGCTAAAATACCAAATATTTTTGGGGTGGGCCCACAGAGATGGGGGTGTTACCCATGTGGCTCATGTCTGGCATGTAAAAATATTGCACGAGCCACCAACTTTACATCAGCGGACAGACGTAGGGACTACCGGATTACGTGCTATGTATCATGCAGCACCACGTATGTGGTATACTACACCATGTGCACATGCAACCTCGTTTACATCGGTCTCACTTCACGTGAACTACGTATTAGGGTTTGGGAACACGTTAGGGACATCAGAGCAGCTAGGGATGTGTCTGACATCCTGGCCCTTAAAACCATCCCGCGGCACTTTAAGTCACATCACAACTGTGATCCATGGGCACTTAGTGTCCGTGGTATCGACAGGGTTCACCTGGGCATTAGGGGTGGCGATAACAAAAAAATATTAGCCCAGATTGAGTGCCGCTGGATAGTGTCCCTTGGGATGATGGCACCTCACGGGTTAAACGAAAAGCTCTCTTTTGTCCCTTTCCTGTGACTCTTTCTACAGTGACCCTATAGCCATGACGTACTGTCCATTAGCATCTATAGCTGTGTCCTTTCTCAGCATTGTCTCCCTTGTTATTAAATGTTGTTGCTTTGATTTTAATTATGTTTTTAAATTTTTCATGTCTAGTTGTGATGATTTTTTTCGTTAAAATCTATGTATGGAGGGGACGCACTGTCATGTTGCCCTGCTTCAGCGTGATACCACTCACTGTGAACAAACACCTGCAGATACTGAAAGGACGAAGCCCTAAAGAACATTTAAATGAGAAACACCGTGCACTTTGTGACAATGTTGAATTACCATGTGCAATGTATGAATATCTTTTGTGTCTCGGTCCGCACTTTGATGCCTGTCTTATCACATGGGGTGTAGTTCTAACCATGCTGGGGTACTTTGTACCTATATTCCACTTGCCCACACTTTCGCCAGTAAACAACATGGCGACCGCAGTGCGCGCATGCGCGGTGTCCCCGGTCTTAGCACACACCCCTGATGGCGTCCGTTTGGCCAGGAGTGAGTCACTGACGTCAGGGAAGTGTTTTCCTCCCAGACTCCCTCCTGTGTCAGGACGGCCGGATGTGACGCGATTTCGGTCCGGGATCCACCCCTCATGCGCTCCAGTGAGCGGCGCTGATTGTGACCAGCTGCTGCAGGCATTCATAAGGTTCCCTCACAGTGGCAACACACACAAGCCTCCCGAGGAAGCTAGAAAAAGCGAAACGTGCGTTGGGGATAACGGATTCAGCTGACACCGCACCCACATGGGTAAGCACCTGGAGTAGCGATTTTTTGCCATGCACTTTTTTGCACTTTATAATGCTCTCCCCCCTTTACATTGGTTTAACCATGACACTTGGTTATAATTAGGTGTTGCCATACCTCTTACTTTGGAGGGCTACTGGCTGTACAAACAGACTATACAGGCGTTTGTACCGTATGGGGTGTTATACACACTTAGCGCCCCCTATATGCTATGTAGTGCTGCTATTTTGTATTTATGGTGTCACTGTCTCCGATTCTTTGTGTCATCACCATTTCCTGTCATTTTTACTAGATATATTATTTATATGTATGTCGTTTTAATGTATAAATAAAGTTTATTATTGTTGCATTAGTTATGGTATTCCTATTTATCTAGGGGCATAATACTCCAGTTCTCTATAGGTCTCTATTATTATGGGAGTTGTCCTGCTATCCACTATTGTATTTGGCATCCGCACCCTGGGTGGGTGTTAGCAGGTGTTACAAATTATGTCGGTTTTTGTCCAAATGCTTAATGCGCGCCACCCTCTGACTGAACAGTCACAGCCAGAGGACCTGGAACACGGAGCGGCACGCAGCGCTGGAATGGGACAGGTGAATATGGCAAGTGTCGGGGGCCTGAGCTAGCGGCGACTCCGGCACCTGACCCCCACAGCCCGCCGGTGTCCCCGCCTGCTCAGGCCCCCCAGCACTCGGCGCCCAGCGACGATAGGTGAGTATGTTATTTTTTTTATATATCGCAGCAGCATATGGGGCATATACTATGGAGCATCTTATGGGGGCCATTAACATTTATGGAGCAGTGTACGGGGCATATACTATGGAGCATCTTATGGGGCCATAAACCTTTATGGAGCAGTGTACGGGGCATATACTATGGAGCATCTTATGGGGCCATAAACCTTTATGGAGCAGTGTACAGGGCATATACTATGAAGCATCTTATGGGGGCCATAAACCTTTATGGAGCAGTGTATGTGGCATATACTATGGAGCATCTTATGGGGGCCATAAACCTTTATGGAGCAGTGTACGGAGCATATACTATGGAGCATCTTATGGGGGCCATAAACCTTTATGGAGCAGTGTACGGGGCATATACTATGGAGCATCTTATGGGGGCCATAAACCTTTATGGAGCAGCGTATGGGGCATATGGATGGGAGCAGCAAATTACAGAACGGGGGCGCAGGATGGGAGCAGCACATGAAAGAACAGGGGTGCAGGATAACAGCAGCACATGACAGAATGGGGGTGCAGGATGGAAGCAGCACATGACAGAACGGGGGTGCAGGATGGGAGCAGCACATGACAGGATGGGGGCGCAGGATGGGAGCAGCAAATGACAGAATAGAGGCGCAGGATGGGTGCAGCACATGTCAGAATGGAGGCGCAGGATGGGTGCAGCACATGTCAGAATGGGGGCGCAGGATGGGAGCAGCACATGTCAGAATGGGGGCGCAGGATGGGAGCAGCACATGACAGAATGGGGGCGCAGGATGGGTGCAGCACATGACAGGATGGGGACGCAGGATGGAGCAGCTCATGACAGGATAGGGACGCAGGATGGAGCAGCACATGACAGGATGGGGACGCAGGATGAAGCAGCACATGACAGGATGGGGACGCAGGATGGAGCAGCACATACCAGGATGGAGACCATATGCCAATATAAATGCTCACCACCCGGGCGTAGAACGGGTTCAATAGCTTGTATATATATATGTATGTATGTGTATGTATATTTCATACAGCGCTAGATAGCAGAAAAGACGGTAATTCAATTGCCGGCTTTTGCTATCTCCTTCCCAAACCCGATATATGAGACATGGTTTACATACAGTAAACCTTTTCATATCCCTTCTTTTTGCATATTCCTCACTACTAATGTTAGTAGTGTCTATGTGTAAAATTTGGAAACTCTAGCTGTTAAAATAAAGGGTTAAATCGCAGAAAAAACTGGCGTGGGCTCCCACACAATTTTCTCCGCCAGAGTGGTAAAGCCAGTGACTGAGAGCAGATATTAATAGCCTACAGAGGGGCCATGGTTATTGGCCCCCTGGCTAAAAACATCTGCCCCAGCCATCCAAGAAAAGGCACATCTGTAAGATGCGCCTATTCTGGCCCTTGGCCACTCTCTTCCCACTCCCATGTAGCGGTGGGATATGGGGTAATAAAGGCCTAATGTCACCTTGCTGTTGCAAGGTGACATTAAGCCACGTTAATAATGGAGAGGCGTCAATAAGACACCTATCCATTATTAATCCAATAGTAGTAAATGGTTAATAAAACACACACACATTAGGAATAAAGTATTTCATTGAAATAAAGACACAGGGTGTTGTAATAATTTATTATACTCTCCATCCAATTGAAGACTCTTGTCACCTGAAACAAAGATAAAATAAAAAAAAAAAACAATATCCCATACCTTCCGTCGTTTAGTCTTGTTCCACGCTGTAAATCCATCTGAAGGGGTTAAATAATTTTACAAGCAGAAGCCTGCTAATGCAGCCGCCCCTGCCTGTAAAAACCCAGGGAATGAATGGAAAGCAGGGGATTGTAGCTACCTAGACTTGTGGTGCTGCGCCCCCTGCTGGCATAACCTCAGATGAACTCGAGCGTGGGAATTTTTCTGAATATTTTCTGTTATACGCTACATTGTGTGTGGCATTTTCTCATTCTGCTCCATACTTTTTTGGTAATGGTATCCTGTCACATCGTTGGTTGATGCGCATGCGTCTAGATGCCACCGGGGGTATTGCCGGCGATGGTGTCAATCATTGGTGGTGGGCGGAATGCTGGGGCTGATCCCTGCTCACACGTTCTTGTGTGGTCTGTGGCCCGATCTCGGTGCCTCACCTCCTACCATGACGAATGTCACCCCGCATGCGCCGCTTTAGACCATCGATTTTGGCATTTACTGCTTCTACCTGTAATATACAACTACCAGCATCCCTCGAGGTCCATTTCCAGTCACATGTTGTGCGACATTCTTTTTTTTGAATGGCTACTCCTCATTTAAAAGGGGCATGTTTCCGATGTGATGCCACTACCCCTGACAAAGGCACGCTGCCGAAATACGCATAGGGGCTGTGGTATTACCATTTGGGTTTTGGTGAGCTATACTTATATTTACTCTGCATTTCACTGTGTGTAATATCCTGTCTACCTACTGAAGATCTATTGATTATAGTATTATGGGTCATTGGCTTGCAACATGGCACTATTGATTGTATGAAGTCTGTACCTCATTCCCTACCCCTATTTCTACTATTTATGTATTGACATATTGCACTACAGTCTGATATGTGTATTTTTGTAAAAACTCTACCCACCCTATGATGATGCCATTTCTGTTTTTCTTTGGCTCACTCTAGCACTATTGGCTATTTTTTAGTGCTTATAACAGTTTTTATACAATTTATTAAAGTTTTTTTTTATTATTGTTCAAAAATACGTGTACGTCTATATGCTTATACACTACTAACATTAGTAGTGAGGAATATACAAAAAAAAGGGATATGAAATGGTTTACTGTATGTAAACCATGTCTCATATCTAGTGTTGAGCGATACCTTCCGATATTCGAAAGTATCGGTATCGGATTGGATCGACCAATATCGGAAAAAAATCGGATCTCGCCGATCCCGATACCAATGCAAGTCAATGGGACCAAAATATTGGAATTAAAATAAACCCTTTCTTTCCTTGTAGCCTAATTCCACATGAAGGAAAACAACTAAGAATAACGTTTAATGTATCGGAGGAGGTGGAGGGGACAATAAAGGCATAGAGGTTTAGCCCATTCAAATGGAAGAGCAGGAATTATTAATTTTTTTATGCTCTGCACTTTTTTTTTACTTCTACCACACTTTCTTCTTCATCATCCTCACCAGCACCTTTTTTTTCATCAACTTCTTCTTCACCTTATTCATCTTCTTCTTCACCTTCTTCCTAATTATCCTTTTTTTAAAACATTCCTCATATTCTTCTCATTCAACTCTTCTTCTTCTTCATATTCAACTTCATCATCTACTTCACATTCCTCTTCTTCAT
Organism: Ranitomeya imitator; assembly: GCF_032444005.1. Taxonomy (NCBI): domain Eukaryota; kingdom Metazoa; phylum Chordata; class Amphibia; order Anura; family Dendrobatidae; genus Ranitomeya; species Ranitomeya imitator. The sequence continues at coordinate 140,658,891 of NC_091282.1, forward strand.
CAAAATCTTATGTTTGCCAATCAGGCATTCCTGTAGTTGTTATCTGTCAAAGTTTGAAGATTACACCTTCCGTTCTGCCTGTCACAAAAGATTTAAAACAGGATTTGTCCGTGTTCAGTTTGGCCTGCAGCAGCAGGTTTTTTCCAGGGGCACCACGATCAGGAACGGACTCACCCCCATACACTGCTTAGTCTTCTTCTGCTTATAATTTAGATAATATATTTTGCTCTGATTTTTAGTCTTATGCTTAATGTTCTTCTGCTTTTTGTTCTGCAGCTTATTGTTCTTTTGCTTCTCGGTCTTCAGGGTCGTCATGCTTAGGGTCTTGAACTTGGAACTGTAGCAGGAGGTACAAGAAGGCCGCGGAACTGCCGAGAACCAGCTGATGGTACTGGAACCCAGATGGCTACCTGAAGGTAGAAGAGCTAATGGCACAACCGAGGACCAGCTGACGGTGCTGGAACCCAGTTACTAAGCAGGAGGTACCCGTGCCACAAAGCACTGCCAAGGACCGCCTGACATTGGTGGAACTCGGATACCCAGAAGGAGGCACCTAAGCCAAAGGCTCTGCCCGGAACCAGCTGACGGTGGTGATGAGTCTTCCATGCCCAGCACCAGTTCTTTCTCCACTTCTTCCTCGCCTCCTGCACCTTCCTCAACAGTTTAGCTGCTACCATGCGCCCTCGGTAATCCCTCTCCCCCAGCCTCCAATGCCAGCCGCCTTGGTGCTGCCAACCTTCTTGACCTTGGAGATATGATCCCTTCCTCATACGACACCTCCTGCTCCTCCTCCTCCTCTTGTTCCACCACCTGACTCCGAACACTGTGTAAGGTGTGCTCCAGCATGTAAATCACCGGAATGGTCATGCTGATAATGGTATCGTCAGCACTAAACATCTTTGTCGCTATTTCAAAACTGTGCAGAAGGGTGCATAGGTCCCTGATCTGAGACCACTCCTGCAGCGTGATTTGCCCCACCTCTTGATCTCGTTGGTCCATCCTATACGTCATAACGTATTGCACCAGGGCTCGTCGGTGCTGCCACAGTCGCTGCAACATGTGCAGAGTTGAATTCCACCGTGTGGGCACATCGCATTTCAGCTGGTGAACTGGCAGGCCTAACGACTTCTGTAGAGATGCAAGTCATCGAGCTGCGGGATGGGAATGGCGGAAGTGAGCACACAGCGACCGTGCCCTCTGCAGAAGCCCATCTAGTCCGGGATAGTGGGATAAAAATTGCAGGACAACCAGGTTCAAAATGTGAGCCATACAAGGCACGTGTGTGACATTGCCCCGGCGAAGGGCCGCACCCAGGTTTGCAGCATTGTCGCACACAGCCTTCTCTGGCTGCAGGTTGAGTGGAGACAACCATTGATGGAACTCAGTCTGCAGAGCTGACCACAACTCCTCAGCTGTGTGACTCACATTTCCCAGACATTTCAATGTAAACACTGCCTGATGCCGTTGAGCCCAGGTGACAGCATAGTGAGGAGGTGTGCAGGATTCCTTCTGCGCAGTTACAACGCGGGAGGCATTACCAGACAGGCTTTGGGTGCAGGTGGAGGACCGAGAGGAGGTTGAGGAGGCAGAAGCAGTGGAGGAACTTCTAGATACAGAGGATCGACAAGCAACTCGTGGCAACGGCAAGACTTGGACAGCAGCCCTTTCTTCTTATGTTGCCGTAGTTACCTAGTGCCCAGTCACCGACATGTAACGCCCCTGTCCATGTCTACTCGTCCAAGTGTCTGTGGTGAAATGCACCCTGTCACACACAGTTTCTCAAGGAAGCGGTGATGTTGTGTGCGACATGCTGGTGTAGTGCAGGCACAGCTTTCTTTGAGAAGTAGTGGCGACTGGGCATCTGGTACTGGGGCACTGCGACGGACATAAGGTCTCAAAAACCCTCTGTGTTCACCAGGCGGAAAGGCAGCATTTCTGTAGCCAACAGCTTGCAGATGGAGAAATTCAACCTCTTAGCTTTGTCATGGCTAGGAGGAAATGGTCTTTTACTTGTCCACATCTGAGGGACTGAGGGCTGGCTGCTGTGCTTAGACGGAGTTGAGTAGGGTGTCCCCGGCAAACTGCTGGTCTGTGAGGAAGGTGCAGGCGGTGATGTTATGTTGCCTTGATCAAAATGTGGTGTCGATGTCAGAGAGCGCTTAACACCAGCAGGTGTTTCCTCTTGCAAATGTCCTGACAACCTGCCAATCACACTGGCTGTAGCGGGTAAAGAGGTGGAAGGTCTGCATCCAAAACCATGTGCAACTGCTGTCCCCACAGACGATGAAGAGGATGGGGATGCACTTGATAGGGCAGATGGTGGTTGACCCAGCCCACTAGGCCGCATTGTAGCACAGTGAGCTTTGCACTGCAACTTATGCCTCATATCCATGTGACGGTTCATGCATGAAGTACTCAAGCTAGTGATTTTTTGGCGTCTACTAAGATTTTGTTGACAAATCTTACAGACAACAAGAGTTGGGTCTCCTTTGCAATGTCAAAAAATGCCCAGGCTATGCAAGGCTTAGAGCCCGTGTGACCTGAAGAGCCACCACAACTTCTGGTCTGAGGCACAGTTGGGGTTGAGGATGCAGTTGTTGACGTGCTTCCAGTACACCATCTCTGTCCAGGAAGGCGCACCATTACCTTGTCGTCAGACTCGTCTCTTGCATCCTCCTCCACATCCTCTGCTGACCTCATGGACTGGCGGACTGGGGGTTGACAGTAAGTAGGGTCTACATCCTCATCATCATCATCCTGTGCGTTCTCACACCCGTCGTCCTCAGAGCCAACCTCTTCCTGCCCCGACCAAAAAGTCAAGTTTTCGTTCCAACCAGGTATCTCAGTCTCATCATCATCTTCCTCATTGTCTCCACCAACAGGAGTTACAGTTTGGGAATGAGGGTCTACATTATGATCACAACCTTCTTCATCTGGGCCTGGATACGACTCACAAAGATTCTGGGCATCAGTGCAGATCATTTCCTCATCTGGATTCACAGAAGCTCTGGAGCAGACCTCTGATTCCTAGGCTATAGTATGTGTAAACAGCTCTACAGACTCAACCATGTGTGTTACCCCATGCTCAGATGGGCAGCTGGAGACTTAAGAGCTGTGAGGAAGCAAGTGCGATTGGGGTGACAACTCTTAGGACTGGAGTAGTTGTGATGTTGAAGTTGACATGGAGGAGAACCCACTTGAACGAGCACTTGATATCCATTCCAGCACCTGCTGTTTTTGTGCCTCATCTGGAATTTTTGGCGATGCTTGTAGCGATGGTCGTAAGAAAGGGATCATATCAGATTGTCCACGAAAAGAAGTAGTCATCTTACTTTGGCTGGAAGATGGTCTTTCTTCTGCAGATGTTACTGTTGCTTTACCACCTACCCCACGAACACAACCTTTTTTTCCCTTTCCAATACGCCTATTCCCCTTTCCACCAGCAGCAGGCCTTTTGCCACTCATTTTAGTGCTTAACTAATTGGCAACTCTGTATCTGTAGTTGTTGGCACAACAACTGATGGATGAAAACTGAGCAAAACTGAGTGGCCAAACTGTGGTACTAGGCCCAAAACTAATAACTGGATTAGATGCAGTGCAAATTGAGATATACAGGCGGTATAGTTTGTTTCACAGGCGGGCTACTCTGCTGACGTGCAGACACTGCTCCTAGGCCCTAAACTATTAACTGGATTAGATGAAGTGAAAATTGAGATACACAAGCGGTGTAGTTAGTTTCACAGGCGGGCTACTCTGCTGACGTGCAGACACTGCTGCTAGGCCCAAAACTAATTATTGGATTAGATGCAGTGAAAATAGAGATACACAGGCGGTGTATTTTGTTTCACAGGCGAGCTACTCTGCTGACTCTGCTGACGTGCAGACACTGCTCCTAGGCCCTAAGCTATTAACTGGATTGGATGCAGTGAAAATTGAGATACCCAGGCGGTGCAGTTAGTTTCACAGGCGGGCTACTCTGCTGACGTGCAGGCACTGCTCCTAGGCCCAAAACTATTAACTGGATTAGATGCAGTGAAAATAGAGATACACAGGCGGTGAATTTAGTTTCACAGGCGGGTTACTCTGCTGATGTGCAGACACTGCTCCTAGGCCCTAAACTATTAACTGTATTAGATGCAGTGAAAATAGAGATACAGAGGCGATGCAGTTTGTTTCACAGGCGGGCTACTCTGCTGACATGCAGACATTGCTCCTAGGCCCTAAACTATTAACTAGATTAGATGCAGTGAAAATTGAGATACACAGGCGGTGTAGTTAGTTTAACAGGCGGGTTACTCTGCTGACGTGCAGACACTGCTCCTAGGCCCAAAAATATTAACTGGGTTAGATTAAGTGAAAATAGAGATACACAGGCGGTGTAGTTAGTTTCACAGGCGGGCTACTCTGCTGACGTGCAGACACTGCTCCTAGGCCCAAAACTATTAACTGGATTAGATGCAGTAAAATAGAGATACACAGGCGGTGTAGTTAGTTTCACAGGCGGGCTACTCTGCTGACATTCAGACACTGCTCCTAGGCCCTAAACTATTAACTGGATTAGATGCAGAGAAAATAGAGATACACAGGCGGTGTAGTTAGTTTCACAGGCGGGCTACTCTGCTGACGTGCAGACACTGCTCCTAGGCCCTACACTAATAACTGGATTAGATGCAGTGAAAATTGAGATACACAGGCGGTATAGTTTGTTTCACAGGCGGGCTACTCTGCTGACGTGCAGACACTGCTCCTAGGCCCAAAACAATTAACTGGGTTAGATGCAGTAAAAATTGCGATTCACAGCCGGTGTAGCTAGCTTCACAGGCGGGCTACTCAGATGACTATCAGACAATACTACTAACCCAAAAGGATTGGGTGAGCTAGATTAGACCAAATGCTGTGACAAACACTTACACAGCACTGGCACAGACCTGCCTGGCAAACAGTGCTATGAACTGCTGTAACCTACCCTGAATAAGGCTGATATTACAACTAGTCCCGACTCACTAAACCTATCTCTCTGATAATTCACTCCAAAAAACACTTAGTCTGTATAGCACCCACAGCAGCAGCGGTGCTGTCTAACACTAAGCTGCAGCAGTGAGGAAATGGTGGCGACGGGGCAAATGGCTGGTTCTTATAGGGTAAGGAGTACATGTGACATACACAGCCAATGACACATGCCCTTGCTTGTGTGCATCACATGCACATTGCTGTGTGTGTGCGGACTGCTGATATGCTGAGAGACTGCACCGCCCCACTGTAAATGCGGGAAAGAAAAAAAAATGGAGATCGGCTTATTTCAGCACAGATCTATCCCCCACCCTTCCTGCCCACTATACACTGAAACAGTGTATTAACAATGATAAACAGTTTTAATGTGCAAATCAAGCGAGGCTTTTAGTGAACAAACAGTTATCGAACAGAAACTCGAACAGCCGAATTTTAAGCAAATTGTTCAGGTTCGACGAACGACTCGAACAGCGCCCAAAACAGCTCGAATTTGAAATTGGTGAACAGTTCGACTCGAACACCGCTCATCTCTAATAAACACCTTCTTCTCTTGATGTAGCTTTGCAGTTCAGTGAGCAGATAAAACTCAGTAAGTCTTAACATCTTGTATCATCATCCTATTATGAAGTAAGCAGCTCTCTGCTTCATCTCTATAATTTTGTCTTCAAAATTCCCATCTCTTCATAATTGTTTTGGGTCCCTTCGAGATACTCAGGTTTGTTATTATCTTGTATGAGACTTGTCATATTTTTGTGATGGATGCTTCTGAATGTTCAGTATCTAACTTTAAAATGTTATTCCTACTGGTTCTATTCTGCCTAAAATGCATTTAAAGTGGCACGATTGGAGGTTTTGCACTACTATGTTACTTACTAGGAGCCAGAAAAATCACTGACAAACGAAAATGAAGAAAAAAAATTTCATTTGTATCTCATACTGTATATAATGTGTGATACAATGCATTTTTTTAGCATACGTTATCCTTAAACAATGTGGCATGTGTCAGTGCAGTACATATCAATAGAATATCTGATGCAACATTCTTTGGGGAGGCAATTAAAGCAATTCACATTTCACAATTTACAAAGCATTTTGAAGTCTTTTCTGTTTTGCTGCATGTTGGTGTCTGTCAAAAACTTATATTAACCAATGCTTGTTTAAAGATATGTTTTATGTGCAATATTTTAGAATAATTTTAAGAATTTGTTCTCTTTTATGCTATTATGGCACAGCAAGAGCCAAACTGAACTGAGGAATTATACTGTTAGGAGTCGAGTTTCCTCTGCTGCACAGGGGGAATCTCGATCTGTCTCCGCTGCGGTCTCCCATTCTCCTCCAGCCGCAGTGGAGTCTGCTCGGCGGGGACGTCGATCCCAGCATCTCGCTCAGTCTGACTCTGTGCGAAGAGTTGTTGCTGCTTCTCCAGTCTCTGCCATTAAAGTCAGTGCTGGTCAGCAGCGAGCGGACTTCACTGGGACTAAGTCCTTGTCTGCACGTACTGAGCATGCCCAGGGTAAGATCTCCCGTTGGAGATCGAGGGTCATGTGCTCAGGCTCTGCAGCACATTCCATTGGTCCTCTTGGCAGGTCTTGGAAGGGCAAAAGTGCTGTAGCCACTTCCTGTGCTGCAACTATATAAACTGCGCATGACTGCACGGCCATGCGCTAGTATTGTCTCATAATGTTATATGTGTGTGTGTAGATGAATGTATGTCGATGGATGAAAGCTCCTAAATATCCCTCCCTAGAGTTGTTGTCTGCTCGCGGATGTTGGTAGCTATCTAGCGCCCGACTAATCATCTGCACGATACACACATTACAGCGTACTCTTGCTGTGTCCGCCTGTACGGCGCCGTGCGCTTGCCTTGCGCTTTCCATACCCAAGCCAGTGTGGTTGGTGGCGTCCGTCAGTGCGGCATTGCTCGCACTCCTGTGCATTTATATTTAGTTTCCTTACACACCCAGTTGTGGTGTAGTGCCAGCGAGGGTCTAATCGGACTTCAATCCCAGTTGGGGTTAAGTACGCTGACTACTCGCTCGCGCTTTAGGTGCGGTACCGTGATCCTGTGATGCAACAGGATTGCTCCCTTCACGCTGGGTGAGGTTGAACCCACGTGTATATACTTTAGTGTACCGCCATATAGTCTGTATTTACTAGCAGCAGGTTTTCACCTGCACGGTGGACCCCGGACTGCGAACACATCTATATCACCTTTCTTGGTGCGTTCCGCCAGTCCTAACAGAATACTAGCGCCAGGGTCTGGCTAGTAAATGATGGACGAGCAGCGTTCACAGCGGTACATCCAGCAGCTGGAGGGAAGGTTGGCGGCTCTTGAGTGTTCAACTTCAGCTGTGGATGTCACTGCTGTCGCTGTTCAGGCTGCTAGTGTTGCTGCAGCCACCTTGTCCACTGCCGCTCCTGTCCCAACTCTAACTCGCCTCCCGCTTCCAGAGAAATTCTCTGGTGACAGTAAGTCTTGTAGGGGTTTCGTGAGTCAGTGCTCTATCCATCTCGAGCTTCTGGCCTCTCGTTTCCCTACAGAGCGGGCTAAGGTGGGATTTATAGTGTCTCTTCTGTCGGACAGAGCGTTGCAGTGGGCTACGCCGCTATGGGAGCGTAGCGATCATGTGGTGCAGAGTGCTCCGTTGTTTCTGAGCACTCTGAAACAGGTCTTTTTAGGACCTCGTGTCACCCATGATACGGCGCTCCAATTGTTGGCATTGACTCAGGGCTCGTCCTTGGTCAGTCATTTTGCCGTCCACTTCCGCACCTTAGCATCTGAGCTGGAGTGGCCGGATAAAGCCCTCATTCCAATATTTTGGAGGGGGCTGGCTGACCACGTTAAGGACGCCCTGGCCACTAGGGAGTTTCCCACCACACTGGAGGAATTAATTACTCTATCCACTCGTATTGATCTCCGTTTTCACGAGCGGAGGTTAGAGCGAGCCCAGCGTAGGCAGAGGTTTCGGCTGGCTCCCACCTTCGCCAAACCTTTGGAATCTCCAGACCAGGCTCCTGAGCCCCATGAGCCTGTGGTAGAGTCTCGAGCAGGATCTAAGTCCCGGACTGCTCGTGCACTCCAGATTTGTCATCTTTGCCAACAGTCTGGACATCTTGCCTCCAGATGTCTCCAGCGGTCGAGGAAACGTCAGCGTCTAGTGGTAGTTGGTGGAGGTGCATTAGACACGGCGACGTTTGCCTCCAAATTGTCCTTTAAGGGGACAATAACATTGGGCTCATCTTCTCACTCAGTGGAACTCTGCGTGGATTCTGGGGCGGAGGGCAATTTTATGTCTTCAGCCTTCGCCCAACGTCACGCAATTCCTCTGGTCATGCTATCTCAACCAGTAACGGTACGAGTGGTGAATGGGTCGACACTGCCCACACATATTACACATCAAACTATCCCTTTTACTCTGTCCATGTCACCATCTCATCAGGAGATTATATCTCTACTCGTCATTCCTGAGGAAATTGATGAGGTTCTCTTGGGGATACCTTGGTTACGGTACCACTTTCCTCACATCGAATGGTCCTCAGGCAGAATTCTGGGATGTGGTGAATCTTGTGGGAACAGGTGTCATCGAGAGTGCGTTCAGGTTACTACTACAGAGGTACCCGCAGATCTCTCCTCTCTCCCCAAGCAATATTGGTCTTATGCAGACGTATTCTCCAAAAAGGCAGCAGAGACTCTTCCGCCCCATCGCCCATATGACTGTCCTATTGATCTCTTGCCTGGTGCTGAGCCTCCCCGGGGTCGAGTCTATCCATTATCTCTCCCGGAAACGGAGGCAATGTCGCAGTACATACAACAGAATCTGGCAAGAGGGTTCATCAGGAAGTCAGTGTCACCTGCTGGGGCAGGGTTCTTTTTCGTGCAGAAGAAGAATGGAGAACTACGTCCATGCATAGACTACAGGGGTCTTAATGCTATCACAGTTAAGAACAAGTACCCTTTGCCGTTGATATCTGAGCTTTTCGATAGGCTTCGGGGAGCTAGAGTGTTTACTAAACTAGATCTGCGGGGTGCTTATAACCTGATTCGCATCCGTGAGGGGGACGAGTGGAAAACGGCATTTAACACCAGAGATGGGCACTATGACTATCTGGTGATGCCCTTCGGGCTCTGTAATGCACCTGCCGTTTTCCAAGACTTTGTCAACGACATCTTCCGGGATATGCTTTCCACCTCGGTGGTAGTCTATCTGGATGATATTCTCATCTTTTCTCCAGATATGGACTCCCACCGGAGAGATGTTGGCAGAGTCTTCGACCTCCTACGGGCAAACTCTCTTTATGCAAAGTTGGAGAAGTGTGTGTTTGAGCAGGAGTCCTTACCTTTCCTGGGCTATATCATCTCCGCCCAGGGATTGGCTATGGATCCTGCCAAACTACAGGCTGTGATGGACTGGCAAGAGCCCCATTCTCTTAAAGCGGTGCAGCGCTTTATGGGGTTCATAAACTATTACCGTCAGTTCATTCCCCACTTCTCAACTCTGGTAGCTCCCTTGGTAGCCCTCACCAAGAAGGGAGCGAATCCCAAATTGTGGTCGGAAGAGGTCTCCAAGGCCTTCACTTCTATTAAGTCCCACTTTGCTAGCGCTCCCATCTTACATCGTCCCGATGTGGATAAGCCATTCCTACTGGAGGTGGATGCCTCGTCCGTTGGTGCTGGAGCAGTCCTCTACCAAAAGGATGCTCAAGGTCGGAAGCATCCATGCTTCTTCTTCTCTAAGACCTTCACGCCAGCGGAGAGGAACTACTCCATCGGGGACAGGGAGTTGCTAGCAATGAAGTTGGCCTTTTCGGAGTGGAGTTACCTTCTGGAAGGTGCGCGGTTTCCCTTCCAAGTTTACACGGACCACAAAAATTTGGTCTATTTGCAGACAGCCCAGCGGCTAAATTCTCGCCAGGCCAGATGGTCCCTGTTCTTCTCCCGGTTCCACTTTTCCCTTCATTATCTCGCCGGGGAGAAGAATATCCGTGCTGACGCTCTCTCTCGCTCCCTTATGTCAACTGAGGAGGAGGAAGAGGAGCCTCGGCTTATTGTCCCTTCCGAGAGCCTGAGAACCGTGGCGCCGGTTTCGCTAGAGTCTGTGCCTCCGGGCAAGACTTTTGTGCCCATTAATTTGCGACTGGAGGTTCTCTCTTGGGCTCATTCGTCCAGGGTGGGTGGACACTTTGGGACAAAGAGGACATCTGAGCTACTGGCGAGGACGTACTGGTGGCCGCATATGGTCCGGGATGTCAGGGATTATGTTCTGGCGTGTGTCTCCCGCGCCAAAAATAAATCTCCGCGTCAAAGGCCAGCTGGTTTGCTTTATCCCTTGCCGGTGGCAGATAGGCCCTGGGAGATGGTCGGGATGGACTTTGTTGTGGGTTTGCCCAAGTCTCGCGGCTGTACCATCATTTGGGTCATCACCGATCATTTCTCAAAAATGGTGCATTTGGTGCCGCTGCCGCGGTTACCTTCTGCACGGGCCTTGGCAGCGTTGTTCATTAGACATATCTTCCGCCTGCATGGTATGCCAGACAAAATTGTCAGTGACTGGGGTCCCCAGTTTGCGTCTCGGTTCTGGAGAGAGCTCTGTCGTCTTCTCAGTATTGAGTTGAATCTCTCTTCCGCTTATCATCCTGAGACAAATGGGTTGGTAGAGAGGGCCAACCAGACCTTGGTCACATACCTGCGACATTTTGTTTCAGCCAGGCAGGATGACTGGGCATCCTTGCTATCATGGGCAGAGTTTGCACTGAACAACGCCGTAGCCGACTCCACTGGACAAACCCCATTCCTCCTCAACTATGGTCAGCATCCACGGGTACCTGTGCCTATGCCCGTGTCTTCCGCCGACTCCAGGGTGGCAGACTGGGCTGTGGAGGCACGGGATATTTGGGACCGCACTCAGGATGCCATTCGGGCCTCTAAGGAGAGAATGAGGTCCTCCGCCGATGCTCATCGGCGCCCCGCTCCGACCTTTGCTCCTGGCGACTTGGTGTGGCTCTCCGCCCGTAACATCAGGCTGCGAGTTGAGTCCACTAAATTTGCTCCTCGCTACTTGGGCCCATTCAAGGTCCTCGAGCAGGTTAATCCTGTGGTCTATCGTTTGGCCCTTCCGCCACGCCTGGGTATCACCGACACCTTTCATGTGTCCCTCTTGAAACCCGTGTATATGTCCTGGTTTTCCGAGTCATCTGCTGGGACATCGGGTTCGTCTACGGACGATTATGAGGTGAACGCTATTTTGGGGTGCAAGGTGGTGCGTGGTAAAAAATTTTATTTGGTAGACTGGAAGGGTTATGGCCCCGAGGACAGGTCCTGGGAGCCTGTTGAGCACATTCGGGCTCCGCAGCTCATTGCTGCCTTCGAACGTAGCGAGGCCCAAGGAGGGGGGGCCCTAGGAGGGGGGTAATGTTATGAGTCGAGTTTCCTCTGCTGCACAGGGGTAATCTCGATCCGCCTCCGCTGCGGTCTCCCATTCTCCTCCAGCCGCAGTGGAGTCTGCTCGGCGGGGACGTCAATCCGAAGAGTTGCTGCTGCTTCTCCAGTCTCTGCCATTAAAGTAAGTGCTGGTCAGCAGCGAGCGGACTTCTCTGGGACTAAGTCCTTGTCTGCACGTACTGAGCATGCCCAGGGTAAGATCTCCCATTGGAGATCGAGGGTCATGTGCTCAGGCTCTGCAGCACATTCCATTGGTCCTCTTGGCAGGTCTTGGAAGGGCAAAAGTGCTGTAGCCACTTCCTGTGCTGCAACTATATAAACTGCGCATGACTGCACGGCCATGCGCTAGTATTGTCTCATAATGTTATATGTGTGTGTGTAGATGAATGTATGTCGATGGATGAAAGCTCCTAAATATCCCTCCCTAGAGTTGTTGTCTGCTCGCGGATGTTGGTAGCTATCTAGCGCCCGACTAATCATCTGCACGATACACACATTACAGCGTCCTCTTGCTGTGTCCGCCTGTACGGCGCCGTGCGCTTGCCTTGCGCTTTCCATACCCAAGCCAGTGTGGTTGGTGGCGTCCGTCAGTGCGGCATTGCTCGCACTCCTGTGCATTTATATTTAGTTTCCTTACACACCCAGTTGTGGTGTAGTGCCAGCGAGGGTCTAATCGGACTTCAATCCCAGTTGGGGTTAAGTACGCTGACTACTCGCTCTCGCTTTAGGTGCGGTACCGCGATCCTGTGACGCAACAGGATTGCTCCCTTCACGCTGGGTGAGGTTGAACCCACGTGTATATACTTTAGTGTACCGCCATATAGTCTGTATTTACTAGCAGCAGGTTTTCACCTGCACGGTGGACCCCGGACTGCGAATGCATCTATATCACCTTTCTTGGTGCGTTCCGCCAGTCCTAACATATACTAAGTTCCAAATGTTATATTATTAATAATTTGTTATATTATAATCCAAAAAGGAAGAGAGAAACATGCCCTATACACAGGGATCACCTTGAAATGCAATATTGTTTTATTGGTATTACACAAAATCAGAAAACATTAAAAACATTAAAAAGTCATGAACTGACATAAAAAGTATACAATAGCCTACAATACAGGGTGGGCCATGTATATGGATACACCTAAATAAAATGGGAATGGTCAACTTCCTGTTTGTGGCACATTATTAGTATATGGGAGGGCGAAAACTTTTCTCGATGGGTGGTGATCATGGTGGCCATTTTGAAGTCAGCCATTTTGGATCCAATTTTATTTTTCCCAATGGGAAGAGGGTCATGTGACACATCAAACTTATTGAGAAACTTATTGAGAATTTCACAAGAAAAACAATGGTTTGCTTGGTTTTAATGTAACTTTATTCTTTCATGAGTTATTTACAAGTTTCTCTTTGTTTACAGCCATTGACTTGTCGCAGAAGTTAACATGTGAGGAGCGGATAGAAATTGTCTTGATGTCTGGTGAACGTGGTACCCGAATCATTGAAGCAGATTTCAATGCAAGACATCCTATGCAAGAAAACGGTCACCATTCCCATGTTAGGCTGGTTTCACACTTGCGTATGGCAAAGCTGTGGAGGGCTGCGTAGTTTCTTCATGAAGCCCCACCCATGCGTACCTCTTCCATTCATCTCCACCTACGTCGGCATGCATCCTGTATACCTATCCTTAACATTGGGTACGCAGGCCATGTGAATCTATGCGGATGCCTCCGCATGCATTGTTTTGACGCTGATCCGAAATGCCCTGAACGCAGCATCTTGTATTTTGTTGTGATCGGCGCAGCTTCAAAACAACGCATGTGGAGGCATCCACAAACATGTGCATGGCCTGCGTATCCAGTCTTAAAGATAGGTACGAAGGACGCATGCCGACGTAGGTGCATGGAAGAGGTGCGGCAGTGGGGCTTAATGGAGGAACTATGCAGCCCTCCGCAGCTCTGCCCAACGCATGTGTGAAACCAGCCTTATTTAGGTGTATCCATATAAATGGCCCTGCCAAAAAAGTTTTCCTCATCACTGAATATAATGTTCTGTGTAAACTGAGGGTCCTGTTCAAATTTTTGTGCTTCTCACAAAATTAGAATATCATCAAAAAGTTAATTTATTTCAGTTCTTCAATACAAAAAGTACACCTCATAGATTATATAGTCATTACAAACAGAGTAATCTATTTCAAGTGTTTATTTCTGTACACAATTAATATTTTGTGTGATTTCGTGATATTGTGGCCGCAACTTCTGACTGACTTAAGGTAAGAGAAAATGATCACAAGCTCTCAACGAAAGCCTATTAGAGCCTCATTCTACCTCTCCAAGACTTACATTGCGTTGTGAATTCCGGCTCGCCCTGCACCTGCAAACACTGGAATGATCTGGTAGGTCTTACACTGCTGGGGACTGACTAAAGCAGCGCCAATGAAAGATAAAGATTGTAGTTGTGGCTAGTAGCTATGATGCAAGGAACACTTGTGCTTGACGACTACATATAGGTGTTGTAGTTCCCTAATAATTTTATATTCTGACTCATAACTAGTCTAGGTAGAATCAAAATAATTTCTCAGTTCTCTGATTTGTTGCTAAGCCTGTGATAGACTTTTGTTATGCAACATGCACAGCAGCCAATATGAGGAGGCAGGAAAAATAGAAGCCTGAACCAATGATGAGACAGGGGGTGTGTCCAAGACTACCTTAGTTCCCCTGTAAGCACTGAAGCTAATCTGTAGTAACAAATCACTGACTTTAAGCCAATGGAGCTTAGATATATGTTGAAGAGCAAGCCTGAGGAAAATAATTTGCGGTTGAGCAAAAAATGTATTTTTTATAATTTTTTAACTCACAATTGGACCTTGTTTGCTTTTGCATTTATGGGCATACTGAATGTCATTGTTCAAAGTCATTTTTAACCATTTTTGTTGCTACTGAGACTTCTAATTGAACAAGAAAGCATTTTTAGAAGATCTGATTACTTTTCACACTTTAATGTGCTTTAATTTTCAATATGATCACAACGACCCAAAGCTAAAGAATGTTCCAGGAAAAGACCTGACAAAACTGTAAATGTGGATTAAATATGTCTTTTTTTTTTTAAATAAAATACATCAATTACAAATCTGCAGTAATAAATTATTGATAGCTAGACAGACATGTGTAGCAGTATGAAATTACAAATTTAAAATATAGAGCAAATTTGAAAGACATTGTTCTCACGATTATACAACGATGTTGAAAGTGCAATGTACTGTAGCAAAAGTCTGCATTTTAAGTAGATGGTTGCTGATGCCATACATCTGCAAAGTGACAAAATATGACAGTTTACAAATGTGCTAGTAGTTGAAGGGTTTTATTTCAATTCCAAGTGTGCTTTAGCAAGCTTCCATATCAGTAGGATTAGATTTATTAAATTTCATGACAGTTTTTTTGCAAGTCAAGTAATTAAAGGAGTATGACATCGTGGAAAAAAAATGCTGTGAAAGAATCATTGATATAGTACATCATAATGTAAAATGATCAATTAACCCCTTAATGACCGCCGATAAGCCTTTTAACAGCGGCAGTTAAGTTTACTTACTCCTCAGCGCCGCTTTTTAACGGAGCTGAAAAATAAGGGTATAGCACCCCACAGAGTCGGAAAATCTCTGGCTATAACATGATTCGGTCAGTTTTTTGTCTCCAGTTTTGCGATCGCCGTTATTCACTGAATAATGACAACTGCAAAAAAAGGCAGATTTCTATTTATTTCTCTCACATTTGTTATGATCTAGCATACCAGAGGAGAGGTAAATGGGGTCCCCCAAACTCCCCGATACCTCTGGCACCTTCGGCATTCGTTGGTCCCTCCAGCTCCGTCACCAGCCCTCGACTTCTTCTTCTGGGAATAAAATGGTGGACATGAGCAGTGAGCCCGCTGAGACCAGCCAGGCCAGCATCCAGCAACAATAGGAAATTTTTCCTATTGGTTCATTTTGCTCTCTGTGATAGACACTATCACAGTAATCAAAATAAAAGAAGAGTAAATCAAACCCCCCTTTATCACGCCCTTAATTAGGTAAAAATAATACTAACAAATTTTCCAATAGGGTTGGGGCTAGGTTAAGGGTTGGGGCTAGAGCTAGGGTTAGGGTTGGGGCTAGGGTTAGTGTTGGGGCTGGTGTTAGAACTAGGGGTGGGCGATAGAGCTAGGGTTAGTGTTGGGCTAGATTTACCCTTAGGACTAGGGTTGGGGCTAGGGTTTGGGTTAGGGCTGTGTATGGGATAGGGTTATGGTGTTGAGGTTAGGTTTGTGGTTAGGGTTATAGTTAGGAATAGGGCTAGGGATGTGTTGGGGTTAGGGTTGTGGTTAGGGCTGTGTTAGGGTTGGAGTTAGAAATCGGGGGTTTCTATTGTTTAGGTACATCAAAGGGTTTCCAAACATGACATGGCACCCGCCATTTATTCTAGCCAATTTTGATTTTAAAAAGTTAAACGCTGCTCCCTTCCTTCTGAGACCTGCCATGCTCCCAAACTGTGGCTTTCCCCCACACACGGTGTATTGGCGTACTGTTGTGAATTCTGTTGTCAAGCTCCCTCCTGTGGTCGTGAATGGTACTTCGGCGAGTTCCATCTATGGGCTCCCTCTGGTGGCTATGAGTGAAGCTGCGGCTTCTGAGGTTCCTTACACAGGTGACGTGGTTTATCCTTTGGTTGGCTGTTCTATTTAACTCCTCTCAGATCGTTACTCTAGGCCAGCTGTCAATGTTTTTGCATTCGTTCAGTTCGCTCCTGGATCTCTCTGGTGACCTGCCTTCTCCTGCAGAAGCTAACTTCCTTATAGTCTTATTTTGTTCTCTGTTTTCTTGTCCAGCTGGTTTTCATGATTTTGTCTTGCTAGCTGGAAGCTCTGGGATGCAGGGTGGCCCCTCCGCACCGTGAGTCGGTGCGGAGGTCTTTTTTGCACACTCTGCATGGTCTTTGTAGGTTTTTGTGCTGATCGCAAAGTTACCTTTCCTATCCTCTGTCTATTTAGTTAGTCTGGCCTCCCTTTGCTGAAAACCTGTTTTCATTTCTGCGTTTGTGACTTTCATCTTTACTCACAGTCAATATATGTGGGGGGCTTCCTTTACCTTTGGGGAATTTCTCTGAGGCAAGGTAGGCTTTATTTTCCTTCTCTAGGGCTAGATAGCCCTTAGGCTGTGACGAGGCACCTAGGTCTGGTCAGGAGCGCTCCACGGCTATTTCTTGTGTGTGTGATAGGATTAGGGCTTGCGGTCAGCAGAGTTCCCACATCCCAGAGTTCGTTCTGTATGTGGTTTAACTATCAGGTCATTCCGGGTGTTCCTAACCACCAGGTCATAACAGTACAGCTGGCCCGTAAGTATTAATTATTATTATTATTATTATTATTTATTATTATAGCGCCATTTATTCCATGGCGCTTTACATGTGAGGAGGGGTATACATAATAAAACAAGTACAATAATCTTGAAAAATACAAGTCACAACTGGTACAGGAGGAGAGAGGACCCTGCCCGCGAGGGCTCACAATCTACAAGGGATGGGTGAGGATACAGTAGGTGAGGGTAGAGCTGGCCGTGCAGCGGTTTGGTCAATCGGTGGTTACTGCAGGTTGATGCAGGTTGATTAATGCATCTCAATAGAGGGATAAGAGAACTTCTGAGACCATTTTTTTTTCTTTGCACTGTGTTTTGTCTTTCTTATCCCCTAGACCTTTGGGTGGTTCAGGACACAGGTGTAGTTATGGACATTCAAGGTTTGTCCTCTTGTGTGGTTCATCTCACTGCAAGAGTACAAAACATTCAAGATTTTGTGGTTCAGAATCCTATGTTAGAGCCTAGAATTCCTATTCCTGACTTATTTTCTGGGGATAGATCTAGGTTCTTGAATTTCAAAAATAATTGTAAACTGTTTCTAGCTTTGAAACCCCGCTCCTCTGGTGACCCCGCTCAACAAGTAAAAATCATTATTTCTTTGTTACGTGGTGACCCTCAAGACTGGGCATTTTCCCTTGCGCCAGGAGATCCGGCATTGCGTGATGTTGATGCGTTTTTTCTGGCACTTGGATTGCTTTATGATGAACCAAATTCAGTGGATCAGGCAGAGAAAATCTTGCTGGCTTTGTGTCAGGGTCAGGATGAAGCGGAGGTGTACTGTCAGAGGTTTAGAAAGTGGTCAGTGCTTACTCAGTGGAATGAATGTGCCCTGGCCGCAATTTTCAGAAAGGGTCTTTCTGAAGCCCTTAAGGATGTCATGGTAGGATTTCCCACACCTTGCTGGTCTGAATGAGTCTATGTCTTTGGCCATTCAGATCGATCAGCGCATGCGTGAGCGCAAAGCTGTGCACCATCTGGCGGTGTTCTCTGAGCATAGGCCAGAGCCTATGCAGTGTGATAGGACTTTGACCAGAGCTGAACGGCAGGAACACAGACGTCGGAATGGGCTGTGTTTTTACTGTGGTGAATCTACTCATGCTATCTCCGATTGTCCTAAGCGCACTAAGCGGTTCGCTAGGTCTGCCACCATTGGTACGGTACAGTCTAAATTTATTTTGCCCGTTACTCTGATTTGCTCTCTGTCGTCCTTTTCTGTAATGTCATTTGTGGATTCAGACGCTGCCCTGAATTTGATGGACTTGGAGTTTGCCAGGCGCTGTGGTTTTTTCTTGGAGCCCTTGCAGTATCCTATTCCATTGAGAGGAATTGATGCTACGCCTTTGGCCAAGAATAAGCCTCAGTACTGGACTCAATTGACCATGTGCATGGCTCCTGCACATGAGGAGGATATTCGTTTTTTGGTCTTGCATAATCTGCATGATGTGGTCGTTTTGGGGTTGCCATGGCTACAGGTCCATAATCCAGTGTTGGATTGGAAATCTATGTCGGTGTCCAGCTGGGGTTGTCAGGGGGTACATGGTGATGTTCCATTGCTGTCAATTTCGCCTTCCACTCCTTCTGAAGTCCCTGAGTTTTTATCAGATTACCGGGATGTATTTGAAGAGCCCAAATCCGGTGCCCTACCTCCTCATAGGGATTGCGACTGTGCTATTAATTTGATTCCTGGTAGTAAGTTTCCTAAGGGCCGTCTGTTTAATTTATCTGTGCCAGAGCACGCCGCTATGCGGAGTTATATAAAGGAATCCTTGGAGAAGGGTCAAATTCGTCCATCGTCATCACCGTTGGGAGCAGGGTTCTTTTTTGTGGCCAAGAAGGATGGTTCTTTGAGACCTTGTATTGATTACCGCCTTCTTAATAAGATCACAGTCAAATTTCAGTATCCTTTGCCGCTGCTGTCTGATTTATTTGCTCTGATTAAGGGGGCTAGTTGGTTCACCAAGATAGATCTGCGTGGTGCGTATAATCTTGTGCGAATTAAACAGGGTGATGAATGGAAAACGGCATTTAATACGCCCGAGGGTCATTTTGAGTACCTGGTTATGCCATTCGGGCTTTCTAATGCTCCATCTGTGTTTCAGTCCTTTATGCATGACATCTTCCGAGAGTACCTGGATAGATTCATGATTGTATATTTGGATGACATTTTGGTCTTTTCGGATGATTGGGAGTCTCATGTGAAGCAGGTCAGAATGGTGTTCCAGGTCCTTCGTGCAAATTCCTTGTTTGTGAAGGGGTCTAAGTGTCTCTTTGGAGTTCTGAAGGTTTCATTTTTGGGTTTCATTTTTGGGTTTCATTTTTTCCCCTTCTACTATCGAGATGGACCCTGTTAAAGTTCAGGCCATTTACGATTGGACTCAGCCGACATCTGTGAAGAGCTTGCAGAAGTTTCTGGGCTTTGCTAATTTTTATCGTCGCTTCATCGCTAATTTTTCCAGTATTGCTAAACCGTTGACTGATTTGACCAAGAAAGGTGCTGATGTGGTCAATTGGTCCTCTGCGGCTGTAGAGGCTTTTCAGGAGTTGAAGCGACGTTTTGCTTCTGCCCCTGTGTTGTGCCAGCCAGATATTTCGCTCCCTTTTCAGGTTGAGGTTGATGCTTCTGAAATTGGAGCAGGTGCTGTGTTGTCGCAAAGAAGTTCTGATGGCTCGGTGATGAAACCCTGTGCCTTCTTTTCTAGAAAATTCTCGCCTGCTGAGCGCAATTATGATGTGGGCAATCGGGAGTTGTTGGCCATGAAGTGGGCATTCGAGGAGTGGCGACATTGGCTTGAAGGAGCTAAACATCGCGTGGTGGTCTTGACTGATCACAAGAATTTGACTTATCTCGAGTCTGCCAAATGGTTGAATCCTAGACAGGCTCGATGGTCGCTCTTTTTCTCCCGTTTTGATTTTGTGGTTTCATACCTTCCGGGATCTAAGAATGTGAAAGCTGACGCCCTGTCAAGGAGTTTTGTGCCTGACTCTCCGGGTTTTCCGGAGCCGACGGGTATTCTTAAAGAAGGGGTAATTTAGTCTGCCATTTCCCCTGATTTTCAGCGTGTGCTGCAAAAGTTTCAGGCTGATAGACCGGACCGTTGTCCTACGGAGAAACTGTTTGTCCCTGATAGATGGACTAGTAGAGTTATCTCTGAGATTCATTGTTCAGTGTTGGCTGGTCATCCTGGAATCTTTGGTACCAGAGATTTGGTGGCTAGATTCTTTTGGTGGCCTTCTTTGTCACGGGATGTGCGTTCTTTTGTGCAGTCCTGTGGAAATTGTGCTCGGGCTAAGCCCTGCTGTTCTCGTGCCAGTCGTTTGCTTTTGCCCTTGCCGATAAAGAAGAGGCCCTGGACGCATATTTCCATGGATTTTATTTCTGATCTCCCTGTTTCTCAAAGGATGTCGGTCATTTGGGTGGTTTGTGATCGCTTCTCTAAGATGGTCCATTTGGTACCCTTGGCTAAATTGCCTTCCTCCTCTGATTTGATGCCATTGTTTTTCCAGCATGATGGGCATTGATTTGTCTTTTTCTTCGGCTTTCCATCCTTAGACTAATGGCCAAACCGAACGAACTAATCAGACTTTGGAGACATATCTGAGATGCTTTGTCTCTGCTGATCATGATGATTGGGTGTCCTTCTTGCCTTTGGCTGAGTTCGCCCTTAATAATCGGGCCAGCTCGGCTACTTTAGTTTCTCCGTTTTTCTGTAATTCTGGTTTCCATCCTCGTTTCTCTTCAGGGCAGGTTGAGCCTTCGGACTGTCCTGGTGTGGATGCGGTGGTGGACAGGTTGCAGCAGATTTGGACTCATGTGGTGAACAATTTGACATTGTCCCAGGAGAAGGCTTAACATTTCGCTAACCGCCGGCGTTGTGTTGGTCCCCGACTTCGTGTTGGGGATTTGATTTGGTTGTCATCTCGTCACGTTCCTATGAAGGTTTCCTCTCCTAAGTTTAAGCCTCGGTTCATTGGGCCATATAAGATTTCTGAAGTTCTTAATCCTGTGTCATTTCGTTTGGACCTTCCAACTTCTTTTGCCATCCATAATGTGTTCCATAGGTCGTTGTTGCGGAGATACGTGGCGCCTATGGTTCCCTCCGTTGATCCTTCTGCCCCGGTGTTGGTCGAGGGGGAGTTGGAGTATGTGGTGGAGAAGATTTTGGATTCTCGTGTTTCGAGACGGAAACTCCAGTACCTGGTCAAGTGGAAGGGTTATGGTCAGGAAGATAATTCCTGGGTTTTTGCCTCTGATGTTCATGCTGCCGATCTTGTTCGTGCCTTTCATTTGGTTCATCCTGGTCAGCCTGGGGGCTCTGGTGAGGGTTCGGTGACCCCTCCTCAAGGGGGGGGTACTGTTGTGAATTCTGTTGTCAAGCTCCCTCCTGTGGTCGTGAATGGTACTTCGGCGAGTTCCGTCTATGGGCTCCCTCTGGTGGCTATGAGTGAAGCTGCGGCTTCTGAGGTTCCTTACACAGGTGACGTGGTTTATCCTTTGGTTGGCTGTTCTATCTAACTCCTCTCAGATCGTTACTCTAGGCCAGCTGTCAATGTTTTTGCATTCGTTCTGTTCGCTCCTGGATCTCTCTGGTGACCTGCCTTCTCCTGCAGAAGCTAAGTTCCTTATAGTCTTATTTTGTTCTCTGTTTTCTTGTCCAGCTGGTTTTCATGATTTTGTCTTGCTAGCTGGAAGCTCTGGGATGCAGGGTGGCCCCGCTGCACCGTGAGTCGGCGCGGAGGTCTTTTTTGCACACTTTGCGTGGTCTTTGTAGGTTTTTGTGCTGATCGCAATTTCTCTGAGGCAAGGT
This sequence comes from Ranitomeya imitator, assembly GCF_032444005.1. Classification (NCBI taxonomy): domain Eukaryota; kingdom Metazoa; phylum Chordata; class Amphibia; order Anura; family Dendrobatidae; genus Ranitomeya; species Ranitomeya imitator. The sequence goes on from NC_091282.1 coordinate 140,680,531, forward strand.
AGGCTTTATTTTCCTTCTCTAGGGCTAGATAGCCCTTAGGCTGTGACGAGGTGCCTAGGTCTGGTCAGGAGCGCTCCACGGCTATTTCTAGTGTGTGTGATTGGATTAGGGCTTGCGGTCAGCAGAGTTCCCACATCCCAGAGTTCGTCCTGTATGTGGTTTAACTATCAGGTCATTCCGGGTGTTCCTAACCACCAGGTCATAACAGCGTACTTAGTACAAAAAGGAACAACACATTTTGTCATCCATTTTTTCTGATAACTTTGTAAAATTAAAAGTTTGGTTCCAAAATACATTTTTATGAAAAAGAGGTGCAGTTTTTGTAATGGTGTCACTTTTGGGTATTTTCTGTCATATAGGCCCACCAAACTCACTTCAAATGTCAGGTGGTCCCTAAAAAAAGGGTTTTGCAAATTTTGTTGTAAAAATGGGAAATCGCTGGTCAACTTTTAACCCTTATAACTTCCTAACAAAATAATTGTATTTCCAAAATTGTGCTGCTGTATAGTAGACATGTGGGAAATGTTATTTACTAACTATTTTGTGCGATCGGACAATTTCAAAAATCGCCAACTTTTGGCAAAGTCAGGGTTCGTGAAACCCGACCCGATCCCACTTTGGGATCGGCCATGAGGTCGGCGAACTGCGCGCCAAAGTTGCGTTTCGTATGACGCTTTAAGTGCCATTTCTCAGCCAATGAAGGAGCACACGCAGTGTGTGGGCGGCGTGATGACATAGGTCTCGGTCCCCACCATCTTAGAGAAGGGCATGGCTTTCTGCGGCATCACAGGGGCTATAAAGGGGCATGCACGCCGACCGCCATCTTACTTCTGCCGATCTTGGCATAGGGAGAGGTTGCTGAAGCTTCATCAGAAAAAGGGATATAGTTAGGGAGGGAAGATCAACCCCGAAACTGCTTGTGCTGTAGCGATTTCCACTGTCCAACACACCTTTTCTTTGCAGGGACAGTGGAGTTTTTTTTTGGTGCATCAGCTCTGCAGCTTATTAGGCTGCATTCTAAGGCTCCCTGATAGCTGCATTGCTGTTTGTACGCCGCTGTGCAAACCAACTGCTTTTTTAAAAGCACAAATCCTGTTGCTCCTTTCTGCACAGTTCTCTTGTTTCTTTGTCCACACTCTTTTGTGTGCAGCAGTCCTTTTTATTGCTGCCATATTTGTCCTTTGATCATTGTAGGGAGATTGAAATTGCACTACAGCCCTTGTATTTTTTGATATATCTGCCAGCCACGTTCTGCCACTGACATTGTGTAGTGTAATACACAGGGCCTGTTTTTTTGCTGCATTCTCCCCCCCCCCAAAAAAAAAAAGGGAGTTTTAAATTGCCAAAAAGTTTCTATACGTCAGTTCTGTTTATCATATATCTGGCAGCCACGTTCTGCCACTGACATTGTGTAGTGTAATACACTGGGCCTGTTTTTTGCTGCATTCTCCCCCCCAAAAAAGGGAGATTTAAATTGCCAACAAGGTTCAATACGTCAGTTCTGTTGGTCGTATATCTGGCAGCCACGTTCTGCCACTGACATTGTGTAGTGTAATACACTGGGCCTGTTTTTTGCTGCATTCTCTCCCCCCCAAAAAAGGGAGATTTAAATTGCCCACAAGTTTCAATACGTCAGCTGTTTGTCGTATATCTGGCAGCTACGTTCTGCGACTGACATTGTGTAGTGTAACACACTGGGCCTGTTTTTTGCTATATTCTCCCCTCAAAAAGGGAGATTTTAATTGCCCACAAGTTTCTATAAGTCAGTTCTGTTTGTTGTATATCTGGCAGCCACGTTCTGCCACTGACATTGTGTAGTGTAATACACTGGGCCTGTTTTTTGCTGCATTCTCCCCCTCAAAAAGGGAGATTTACAGTTAGGGCCAGAAATATTTGGACAGTGACACAATTTTTGCGAGTTGGGCTCTGCATGCCACCACATTGGATTTGAAATGAAACCTCTACAACAGAATTCAAGTGCAGATTGTAACGTTTAACCCCTTAATGACCGTCAATACGTCTTTTAACTGACCTGAGATATAAGAGAATAGCAATCCAGCATCTGTCGGTTGTACACTATAGCTGACAACTTGCTGTACCAGCCACGATCAGTATTTGCACCATCTAAATCTGTTTAACCCCTTAGATGCTGCTGTCAATAGTGACTACATCATTATAAATGGTTAACAGAGTGTGGGGGCTTCTTCTTTGTCACAATTGGTGCCCTCAGATCATGATTCTGTTGTCCTGATGTTTGCCATGGCAATTCATGACCAAATAGTGGCCTTAGAGTCTGACGGCTGCAGTAATCTGTTTAGAAGTTAGCGACATTTAGGTGGTAAAAATACACATTTTCATTTCTGTCATACCACTTTGCATTAATTTCTGTAAAGCACCTGAAGCGTTAATAAACTACCTGACAGCAGTTTTCAATATCTCAGGGGTGCTGTTTTTAAAATGGTATCACGTTTGTGGGTTTCCCAATATATGGGACCCCTAAAGTCACTTCAAACATGGATAAGTCCCTAAAAAAATAAATTTTGTAAATTTCTTTGAAAAAATGAAAAATTGCTGCTACATTTTTAAACCTCCTAAAATGCTAACAAAATGAAATAACATTTTACAAATGGTGCTGATGTAAAGCAGACATGTGGGAAATGTTATTTATTAATGGTTTGCTGTTGTATGACTATCTGGATTAAAGGGATAATCATTAAAATTTAGAAAATTGTTAATTTTTTAACATTTTTCTCAAATTTTTGATATTTTTTATAAATAAACACAAAAAATGTTGAACAAAATTTACCATTATCATAAAGTATAATGTGTCACGAAAAAAACAATCTCAAAATCACTGGGATTTGTTGAAGCGTTGCAGAGTTATTACCACAAAGTGACACTGGTCAGATTTAAAAAATTTGGCTCGGTCACTAAGGGGTTAATTTGAAGGGTTGAACAAAAATATCTGATAGAAAATGTAGGAATTGTACACATTTCTTTACAAACACTCCACATTTTAGGAGGTCAAAAGTAATTGGACAAATAAACATAACCCAACAAAATATTTTTATTTTCAATATTTTGTTGCAAATCCTTTGGAGGCAATCACTGCCTTAAGTCTGGAACCCATGGACATCACCAAACGCTGGGTTTCCTCCTTCTTAATGCTTTGCCAGGCCTTTACAGCCGCAGCCTTCAGGTCTTGCTTGTTTGTGGGTCTTTCCATCTTAAGTCTGGATTTGAGCAAGTGAAATGCATGCTCAATTGGGTTTAGATCTGGAGATTGACTTGGCCATTGCAGAATGTTCCACTTTTTGGCACTCATGAACTCCTGGGTAGCTTTGGCTGTATGCTTGGGGTCATTGTCCATCTGTACTATGAAGCGCCGTCCAATCAACTTTGCAGCATTTGGCTGAATCTGGGCTGAAAGTATATCCCGGTACACTTCAGAATTCATCCGGCTACTCTTGTCTGCTCTTATGTCATCAATAAACACAAGTGACCCAGTGCCATTGAAAGCCATGCATGCCCATGCCATCACGTTGCCTCCACCATGTTTTACAGAGGATGTGGTGTGCCTTGGATCATGTGCCGTTCCCTTTCTTCTCCAAACTTTTTTCTTCCCATCATTCTGGTACAGGTTGATCTTTGTCTCATCTGTCCATAGAATACTTTTCCAGAACTGAGCTGGCTTCTTGAGGTGTTTTTCTGCAAATTTAACTCTGGCCTGTCTATTTTTGGTATTGATGAATGGTTTGCATCTAGATGTGAACCCTTTGTATTTACTGTCATGGAGTCTTCTCTTTACTGTTGACTTAGAGACAGATACACCTACTTCACTGAGAGTGTTCTGGACTTCAGTTGATGTTGTGAATGGGTTCTTCTTCACCAAATTAAGTATGCGGCGATCATCCACCACTGTTGTCATCCGTGGACGCCCAGGCCTTTTTGAGTTCCCAAGCTCACCAGTCAATTCCTTTTTTCTCAGAATGTACCCAACTGTTGATTTTGCTACTCCAAGCATGTCTGCTATCTCTCTGATGGATTTTTTCTTTTTTTTCAGCCTCAGGATGTTCTGCTTCACCTCAATTGAGAGTTCCTTTGACCGCATGTTGTCTGCTCACAGCAACAGCTTCAAAATGCAAAACCACACACCTGGAATCCACCCCTGACCTTTTAACTACTTCATTGATTACAGGTTAACGAGGGAGACGCCTTCAGAGTTAATTGCAGCCCTTAGAGTCCATTGTCCAATTACTTTTGGTCCCTTGAAATAGAGGATGCTATGCATTACAGAGCTATGATTCCTAAACCCTTTCTCCGATTTGTATGTGGAAACTGTTATGAAAGGCAATTCAGTATAACAATGGACATGGAGGTCAGAGCACACACAGTGATCTGACAATAACCCAAAATAACAGAACGAGCTCTGAGACGTGGGAACTCTGCAGACCACAATCCCTGATCCTCTCCAAACACAACTAGAGGCAGCCGTGGATTGCGCCTAACGCTCCCTATGCAACTCGGCACAGCCTGAGAAACTAACTAGCCTGAAGATAGAAAAATAAGCCTACCTTGCCTCAGAGAAATACCCCAAAGGAAAAGGCAGCCCCCCACATATAATGACTGTGAGTAAGATGAAAAGACAAACGTAGAAATGAAATAGATTCAGCAAAGTGAGGCCCGATATTCTAGACAGAACGAGGATAGGAAAGATAACTTTGCGGTCTACACAAAACCCTAAAGAAAACCACGCAAAGGGGCAAAAAGACCCTCCGTACCGAACTAACGGCACGGAGGTACACCCTTTGCGTCCCAGAGCTTCCAGCAAAACAAATAGACAAGCTGGACAGAAAAAATAGCAACAAATAGCAAAGAAGCACTTAGCTATGCAGAGCAGCAGGCCACAGGAATGATCCAGAGAAACACAAGTCCAACACTGGAACATTGACAGGAAGCATGAATCAAAGCATTAGGTGGGGTTAAGTAGAGAAGCACCTAACGACCTCACCAGATCACCTGAGGGAGGAAACTCAGAAGCAGCAGTACCAGTTTCCTCCACAAACGGAAGCTCCCAGAGAGAATCAGCCGAAGTACCACTTGTGACCACAGGAGGGAGCTCTGCCACAGAATTCACAACAGTACCCCCCCCTTGAGGAGGGGTCACCGAACCCTCCCCAGAGCCCCCAGGCCGATCAGGATGAGCCACATGAAAGGCACGAACAAGATCGGGAGCATGGACATCAGAGGCAAAAACCCAGGAATTATCCTCCTGAGCATAACCCTTCCATTTAACCAGATACTGGAGTTTCCGTCTTGAAACACGAGAATCCAAAATCTTCTCCACAATATACTCCAATTCCCCCTCCACCAAAACCGGGGCAGGAGGGTCAACAGATGGAGCCATAGGTGCCACGTATCTCCGCAACAATGACCTATGGCAGACGTTATGTATGAAAAAAGAATCTGGGAGGGTCAGACGAAAAGACACAGGATTAATAACCTCAGAAATCCTATAAGGACCAATGAAACGAGGTTTAAACTTCGGAGAGGAAACCTTCATAGGAATATGACGAGAAGATAACCAAACCAGATCCCCAACACGAAGTCGGGGACCCACACGGCGTCTGCGATTAGCGAAACGTTGAGCCTTCTCCTGGGACAAGGTCAAATTGTCCACAACATGAGTCCAAATCTGCTGCAACCTGTCCACCACAGTATCCACACCAGGACAGTCCGAAGACTCAACCTGTCCTGAAGAGAAACGAGGATGGAACCCAGAATTGCAGAAAAATGGCGAAACCAAGGTAGCCGAGCTGGCCCGATTATTAAGGGCGAACTCAGCCAAAGGCAAAAAGGACACCCAGTCATCCTGATCGGCAGAAACAAAGCATCTCAGATAGGTTTCCAAGGTCTGATTGGTTCGTTCGGTCTGGCCATTAGTCTGAGGATGAAAAGCCGAGGAAAAAGACAAGTCAATGCCCATCCTACCACAAAAGGCTCGCCAAAACCTCGAAACAAACTGGGAACCTCTGTCAGAAACGATATTCTCTGGAATGCCATGCAAACGAACCACATGCTGGAAGAACAATGGCACCAAATCAGAGGAGGAAGGCAACTTGGACAAGGGTACCAGATGGACCATCTTAGAAAAGCGATCACAGACCACCCAAATGACTGACATCCTTTGAGAGACGGGAAGATCTGAAATAAAATCCATAGAGATATGTGTCCAAGGTCTCTTCGGGACCGGCAAGGGCAAAAGCAACCCACTGCCACGAGAACAGCAGGGCTTAGCCCGAGCACAAATCCCACAGGACTGCACAAAAGAACGCACATCCCGCGACAGAGAGGGCCACCAAAAGGATCTAGCCACTAACTCTCTGGTACCAAAGATTCCAGGATGACCAGCCAACACCGAACAATGAACCTCAGAGATCACTTTATTTGTCCACCTATCCGGGACAAACAGTTTCTCCGCTGGACAACGATCAGGTTTATTAGCCTGAAATTTTTGCAGCATCCGCCGCAAATCAGGGGAGATGGCAGACACAATTACTCCTTCCTTGAGGATACCCGCCGGCTCAGATAAACCCGGAGAGTCGGGCACAAAACTCCTAGACAGAGCATCCGCCTTCACATTTTTAGAGCCCGGAAGGTACGAAATCACAAAGTCAAAATGGGCGAAAAACAGCGACCAACGAGCCTGTCTAGGATTCAAACGCTTAGCAGACTCGAGATAAGTCAGGTTCTTATGATCAGTCAATACCACCACGCGATGCTTAGCTCCTTCAAGCCAATGACGCCACTCCTCGAATGCCCACTTCATGGCCAGCAACTCTCGGTTGCCCACATCATAATTCCGCTCAGCAGGCGAAAACTTCCTGGAAAAAAAAGCGCATGGTTTCATCACTGAAGAATCAGAACCTCTCTGCGACAAAACAGCCCCTGCTCCAATCTCAGAAGCATCAACCTCGACCTGGAACGGAAGAGAAACATCTGGTTGACACAACACAGGGGCAGAAGAAAAACGACGCTTCAACTCTTGAAAAGCTTCCACAGCAGCAGAAGACCAATTGACCAAATCAGCACCCTTCTTGGTCAAATCGGTCAATGGTTTGGCAATACTAGAAAAATTGCAGATGAAGCGACGATAAAAATTAGCAAAGCCCAGGAACTTTTGCAGACTTTTCAGAGATGTCGGCTGAGTCCAATCATGGATGGCTTGGACCTTAGCAGGATCCATCTCGATAGTAGAAGGGGAAAAGATGAACCCCAAAAATGAAACCTTCTGCACACCAAAGAGACACTTTGATCCCTTCACAAACAAAGAATTAGCACGCAGGACCTGAAAAACCGTTCTGACCTGTTTCACATGAGACTCCCAATCATCCGAGAAGATCAAAATGTCATCCAAGTAAACAATCAGGAATTTATCCAGGTACTCTCGGAAGATGTCATGCATAAAGGACTGAAACACTGATGGAGCATTGGCAAGTCCGAATGGCATCACTAGATACTCAAAATGACCCTCGGGCGTATTAAATGCAGTTTTCCATTCATCGCCTCGCCTGATTCGCACCAGATTATACGCACCACGAAGATCAATCTTGGTGAACCAACTAGCCCCCTTAATCCGAGCAAACAAATCAGACAACAAAGGCAAGGGGTACTGAAATTTAACAGTGATCTTATTAAGAAGGCGATAATCTATACAAGGTCTCAGCGAACCATCCTTTTTGGCTACAAAAAAGAACCCTGCTCCTAATGGCGACGATGACGGGCGAATATGCCCCTTCTCCAGGGATTCCTTCACATAACTGCGCATAGCGGTGTGCTCAGGCACGGATAAATTAAACAGTCGACCTTTTGGGAATTTACCACCAGGAATCAAATTGATAGCACAATCACAATCCCTATGCGGAGGTAGGGCATCGGACTTGGGCTCATCAAATACATCCCGGTAATCAGACAAGAACTCTGGAACCTCAGAAGGGGTGGATGACGAAATTGACAAAAATGGAACATCACCATGTACCCCCTGACAACCCCAGCTGGACACCGACATGGATTTCCAATCCAATACTGGATTATGGGCTTGTAGCCATGGCAACCCCAACACGACCACATCATGCAGATTATGCAACACCAGAAAGCGAATAACCTCCTGATGTTCAGGAGCCATGCACATGGTAAGCTGGGTCCAGTATTGAGGCTTATTCTTGGCCAAAGGCGTAGCATCAATTCCTCTCAATGGAATAGGACACTGCAAGGGCTCCAAGAAAAACCCACAACGCTTAGCATATTCCAAGTCCATCAAATTCAGAGCAGCGCCTGAATCCACAAACGCCATGACAGAATATGATGACAAAGAGCAGATCAAGGTAACGGACAGAAGAAATTTTGACTGTACCGTACCAATGGTGGCAGACCTAGCGAACCGCCTAGTGCGCTTAGGACAATCAGAGATAGCATGAGTGGAATCACCACAGTAGAAACACAGCCCATTCAGACGTCTGTGTTCTTGCCGTTCAACTCTGGTCAAAGTCCTATCGCACTGCATAGGCTCAGGTTTAAGCTCAGGTAATACCGCCAAATGGTGCACAGATTTACGCTCACGCAAGCGTCGACCGATCTGAATAGCCAAAGACATAGACTCATTCAAACCAGCAGGCATAGGAAATCCCACCATGACATCCTTAAGGGCTTCAGAGAGACCCTTTCTGAACATAGCTGCCAGCGCAGATTCATTCCATTGAGTGAGCACTGACCATTTTCTAAATCTCTGGCAATATACCTCTATCTCATCCTGACCCTGACAAAGAGCCAGCAAATTCTTTTCTGCCTGATCCACTGAATTAGGCTCATCATACAGCAATCTGAGCGCCAGGAAAAACGCATTGATATTACTTAATGCAGGATCTCCTGGCGCAAGAGAAAATGCCCAGTCCTGAGGGTCGCCGTGCAAAAAAGAAATAATAATCAAAACCTGTTGAACTGGATCACCAGAGGAACGAGGTTTCAAGGCCAGAAATAACTTACAATTATTTTTGAAACTCAGAAACTTAGTTCTATCTCCAAAAAACAAATCAGGAATAGGAATTCTTGGTTCTAACATAGATTTCTGATCAATAGTGTCTTAAATCTTTTGTACTCTTGCCGAGAGCTGATCCACAAATGAAGACAGACTTCTAATGTCCATCGCTACACCTGTGTACTGAACCACCCAAATGTCTAGGGGAAAAAAAAGACAAAACACAATGCCAAGAAAAAAAAATGGTCTCAGAACTTCTTTTTTCCCTCTATTGAGAATCATTAGTGCTTTTGGCTTCCTGTACTGTTATGAAAGGCAATTCAGTATAACAATGGACATGGAGGTCAGAGCACACACAGTGATCTGACAATAACCCAAAATAACAGAACGAGCTCTGAGACGTGGGAACTCTGCAGACCGCAATCCCTGATCCTCTCCAAACACAACTAGAGGCAGCCGTGGATTGCGCCTAACGCTCCCTATGCAACTCGGCACAGCCTGAGAAACTAACTAGCCTGAAGATAGAAAAATAAGCCTACCTTGCCTCAGAGAAATACCCCAAAGGAAAAGGCAGCCCCCCACATATAATGACTGTGAGTAAGATGAAAAGACAAACGTAGGGATGAAATAGATTCAGAAAAGTGAGGCCCGATATTCTAGACAGAACGAGGATAGGAAAGATAACTTTGCGGTCTACACAAAACCCTAAAGAAAACCACGCAAAGGGGCAAAAAGACCATCCGTACTGAACTAACGGCACGGAGGTACACCCTTTGCGTCCCAGAGCTTCCAGCAAAACAAATAGACAAGCTGGACAGAAAAAATAGCAACAAATAGCAAAGAAGCACTTAGCTATGCAGAGCAGCAGGCCACAGGAATGATCCAGAGAAACACAAGTCCAACACTGGAACATTGACAGGAAGCATGAATCAAAGCATTAGGTGGGGTTAAGTAGAGAAGCACCTAACGACCTCAGCAGATCACCTGAGGGAGGAAACTCAGAAGCAGCAGTACCAGTTTCCTCCACAAACGGAAGCTCCCAGAGAGAATCAGCCAAAGTACCACTTGTGACCACAGGAGGGAGCTCTGCCACAGAATTCACAACAGGAAACTATCATATTGCAGCTGGGAGTGTGCACTTTCAGCCCATATTATATATATAATTGTATTTCTGAACATGTTTTTGTAAACAGCTAAAATAACAAAACTTGTGTCACTGTCCAAATATTTCTGGCCCTAACTGTAAATTGCCAACAAGTTTCTATACGTCAGTTCTGTTGGTCGTATATCTGGCAGCCACGTTCTGCCACTGACATTGTGTAGTGTAATACACTGGGCCTGTTTTTTACTGCATTCTCCCCCCAAAAATAGGTAGATTTAAATTGCCCACAAGTTTCTATACGTCAGTTCTGTTTGTCGTATATCTGGCAGCCACGTTCTGCCACTGACATTGTGTAGTGTAATACACAGGGCCTGTTTTTTGCTGCAGTCTTCCCGCCAAAAAAGGAGATATAAATTCTCCAAAAGTTAATATACACCTTCTACCTTGTTTAACAGTACCATATAACGGTTGTTATTTTGGTAACATTTCCCCAAAAATGAGGAAGTCTGGTGGAAGAGGCCGTGGGCGGTCGTTGCCAGCTGGTACTGATGGTGGTGGTGGTAGCGGAGCATCTGGTGGTACTGGGAAAAGCAAGATAGCACCAAAGGCTCGAGGTGTTGAGCCAGCGTCATCGTTTGGCTATACAAGGCCTCGAAGGCTCCCTTATCTTGGAGTTGGAAAACAGCTTTTAAAGCCAGAGCAGCAGGAACAAGTTTTGGCTTTCCTTGCTGACTCAGCCTCTAGCTCTTTCGCCTCCTCTTCTGAAACTGCTAAATGTAAAAGCAGCGTGTCGTTAGTGGATGTTCTCGGTCAGGGACAAGTCGCTTCCTTGTCTTCTTCACCAAGAACAACAGAGAAGGATGCGTCAGGCGACACAACGGGTTACTCCATGGAGCTCTTTACACATACCGTGCCTGGGTTAGAGAGGGAAATTGTGAAAAGCCCATTACAAGATGAATCGGACATGGAGTGCACAGATGCACAGCCACAGCTTGATTATTATGCTGTTCCATTGACTCAGATCACCACATTGCCCTCGCAGTGTACTGAGCCAGAATCTGACCCTGATGAGACTATGGTGCCCAGTCCCGAACGCTATAGCACCTTACACGGTGACACTGAGGACAGTGTACATGACATTGAAGAGGAGGTGATAGATGACCCAGTTGTTGACCCAGATTGGCAGCCATTGGGAGAAGAGGGTGCCGCTGCCAGTAGCTCAGAAGCAGAGGAGGATGATCTGCAGCAGCCATCTACATCACAAAAGCTGTCATCTGGCAGGCCCGTATCAGACCAAAAACGTGTGTCAAAAACCACAACAGGTGTAGGACAGCGTGGCCATCCGGTGACAGTAGCACAGTGTGCAAAGCCTGAAAAGGTATTCCATAGTAGGACGAGTGCAGTGTGGCAATTTTTTAACCAAGATCCGAATGATCAGTCCAAAGTTATAAGTAAGAAATGCTTCAAGACCTTTAGCAGAGGGAAGAATGTTCAAAATTTAAATACAACGTGCATGCATAGACATTTAACCAGCAGGCACTTGGAAGCATGGACTAACTACCAAACGTCCCGTACCGTTGGTGCACCTGCTCATATTGAAGCTAGTCAGCAACGTAACATTGCTTCCCTCACTGGAAGCCCACCGGTTATGACACCACCAGTAGCAAATGTGGAGGTGTTGTCGCAAGGCCAAAGCAGTCAGGGAATCACAAGGTTCTTGGTTGGAAACACTGTAGGTAGGTCCACATCACGAATACCATCACCAATCCTCTCTCAATCTGCCATGTCCACCACCACCCCCGCTAGTTCCACCATATGCAGCTCTCCAGTCCAGCTCAGCCTACAAGAGACTCTCGATAGGAAAAGAAAGTACTCTTCCTCTCATCCGCGTACACAGGGTTACGGCTGCATTGCTCGACTAATCTCGTTAGAGATGATGCCCTACCGGTTGGTTGAATGCAAAGCCCTGATGGCCTACGCAGTAACACGATATGATCTACCCAGTCGACACTTCTTTGTAAGAAAAGCCATCCCAGCTCTCCACCAACATGTCAAAGAACGCATTGTCCATGCACTGAGGCAATCGGTCAGTAGAAAGGCGCACCTCACAACAGATGCATGGACCAGTAGGCATGGCCAGGAATGTTACGTGTCCATCACGGCGCACTGGGTTAATGTGGTGGATGCAGGGTCCACAGGGGACAGCCATAGTGGCACAGTTCTGCCTAGCCCATGGTCTAGGAAACAATTGGCTGTAGGCGTTCGCCCCTCCTCCTCCAGAAGCGAAAGCTCATCCACAGGGTGCAGTCGCATGACCACTCCATCCGCTGCTACCAGTGTTGCACCCAAGGTGTCCCATTATTGAACAGCTTGTGGTAAGCGTCAGCAGGCTGTGCTGCAAATGAAGTGTTTGGGTGACAACAGACACACCGCGGAAGTACTGGCCGAGTACTTGCAGCAAGAAACTGAGTCATGGCTGGGCAGTGTACATTTTGAGGCAGGCAAGGTAGTCAGTGATACCGGAAGGAATTTTATGGCTGCCATGGCGCTTTCAGAACTGAAACACATTCCTTGCCTGGCTCACACCTTGAACCTGGTGGTGCAGTGCTTCCTCAAAAATTACCCTGATTGACCAGCCTTGCTCCTGAAGGTGCGCAGACTTTGCTCGCACATCCACCGGTCATCATACCACATGAGAACCTTGAGCAAATATTGGCTACCAAACAAGCAACTCTTGTAGACCGTTTGGTTCAGGCATTCCCAGCACACAGCGGCGGTGATGTTTCTCACACGAGCTGTAGGGGGCAACATGGCAGAGGCGTAAGAGGTGCCCAAAGCCGAAGTGGCATTGGACAGAGGGGATTTATGACCAGGTTGTGGAGTGATTTCGCAATGACAGCAGACATGACAGGTACTGCTGCATCGATTCAAAGTGACAGGAGACAGCATTTGTCCAGTATGGTTACCAACTATTTTTCCGCCATTATCGATGTTCTCCCTCACAGGTCATTCCCCTTTGATTACTGGGCATCTAAACTAGACCCCTGGCCCGAGTTGGCAGAATATGCATTACAGGAGCTCGCTTGCCCAGCTGCTAGTGTGCTATCAGAATGAGTCTTCGGTGCTGCTGGTACAATACTGACGGAAAAAAGGACATGTCTGGCACCCTGAATGTTGATGATCTAACCTTCATTAAAATGAACCAATCATGGTTTTCGAATTATTTTGCCCCACCTTCCCCTGCTGACACGTAGCTTGCCTTACAAAATGTCTTGCTTTTGGCCTCCTCTTACTGACTGCTCCAATTCCGCCATTTGCAGGTGCCAAATGTCCACCATAGGCCATTTGTATACCTCCCTAAATGGGCTGACTCCCCCCACAGGGTCGTGGTCACAACTTGGCGCAAGCACCCGTGCGAGTGCCGTTTGCCTGGACAGGTGGGTGTGCCCACTCTGGGGCGACGCCACTGGCACAGGGTCCTTCATAGTACAATGAAGTGTCTCTGACGGTGGTGGTGCACAACCAACATCAGACACGCCGTCGTATTATGAGGGGCCCTGTGCCAGTACTGCCGCCCACGAGAGATTGTTCCCCACAGCTCAAACTGTGCTCTACCACTTGCAAAACTTACCTCTCCCTGCCCCACCACTGTGTAGTCCGTGCTGTTAAATCCTTAAATGGCACTGCCATTACAAATTTGTTGCACTGATAAATGATAGTAAAAATATACAGGGGCCCTGGCCTCCATTTAGACCCCTTAATACTTTGCGCCAACTACCGCTGTCTGCAACTCTGCAGAGGAGCCCACCCCTGTACCTCGCTATGCCTCCAGTTTACTTATGAGCAATTCCTTGGCAGACATTTAGCCCGCTTTACTATTTTTGCCTATTAACTGTGTCAGCCACTTATAACAGTTGTCCTCCGCTGAACAAAGCTATGCCACCTGTTACCAATTGTGAACTGCATGTAGCCTACTTATTTAATTGTGCCTAGTAACTGTGTCAGCCTCTCATAACAGTTGTCCTCCCACGCTGAACCAAGGTAGGCCACCTGGTAGGTCCTGCTAGCTGTTTTAAACTGCATGCAGCCACCTTTTTTTATGTTAGGCCTCTCTCTGTCTGTCTGTCTGTGTGCGCCACACATTACAACTGTCCCCCGCTGAAAAAAGGTAGGCCGCTTGTTTATTCCTGCTAGCAGTTTTAAACTGCATGAAGCCACCTTTTTTATGTTAGGCCTCTGTCTGTCTGTCTGTATACGCCACACATTACAACTGTCCCCCGCTGAAACAAGCTAGGCCGCCTGGTTAATCCTGCTAGCAGTTTCGAACTGCATTTAGCCACCTTTTTTTATTTTAGGCCTCTGTCTGTCTGTCTGCGCCACACATTACAACTGTCCCCCGCTGAAACAAGCTAGGCCGCCTGGTTAATCCTACTAGCAGTTTTGAACTGCATTTAGCCACCTTTTTTATGTTAGGCCTCTGTCTGTCTGTCTGCACCACACATTACAACTGTCCCCCGCTGAAAAAAGCTAGGCCGCCTTGTTATTCCTGCTAGCAGTTTTGAACTACATGAAGCCTCCTTTTTTATGTTAGGCCTCTGTCTGTCTGTCTGTCGGTCTGCGCCACACATTACAACTGTCCCCCGCTGCAAAAAGCAAGGCCGCCTGGTTATTCCTGCTAGCAGTTTCGAACTGCATTTATCCACCTTTTTTTATTTTAGGCCTCTGTCTGTCTGTCTGCACCACACATTACAATTCTCCCCTGCTGAAAAAAGCTATGCCGCCTGGTTATTCCTGCTAGCAGTTTTGAACTGCATGAAGCCACCTTTTTTATGTTAGGTCTCTGTCTCTCTGTCTGTCTGCGCCACACATTACAACTGTCCCACGGTGAAACAAGCTAAGCCGCCTGGTTAGTCCTGCTAGCAGTTTGAACTGCATTTAGCCACCTTTTTTATGTTAGGCCTCTGTTTCTCTGTCCGTCTGCGCCACACATTACAACTGTCCCCTGCTGAAAAAAGCTAGGCCGCCTGGTTATTCCTGCTAGCAGTTTTGAACTGCATGAAGCCACCTTTTTTATGTTAGGCCTCTGTCTGTCTGTCTGTCTGTCTGTCTGCGCCACACATTACAACTGTCCCCCGCTGAAAAAAGCTAGGCCGCCTGGTTATTCCTGCTAGCAGTTTTGAACTGCATGAAGCCACCTTTTTTATTTTAGGCCTCTGTCTGTCTGTCTGTCTGCACCACACATTACAACTGTCCCCCGCTGAAAAAAGCTAGGCCGCCTGGGTATTCCTGCTAGCAGTTTTGAACTGCATGAAGCCACCTTTTTTATTTTAGGCCTCTGTCTGTCTGTCTGTCTGCGCCACACATTACAACTGTCCCCCGCTGAAAAAAGCTAGGCCGCCTGGGTATTCCTGCTAGCAGTTTTGAACTGCATGAAGCCACCTTTTTTATTTTAGGCCTCTGTCTGTCTGTCTGTCTGACTGCGCCACACATTACAACTGTCCCCCACTGAAACAAGCTTGGCCGCCTGGTTATTCCTGCTAGCAGTTTCGAACTGCATTTAGCCACTTTTTTTTATTTTAGGCCTCTGTCTGTCTGTCTGCGCCACACATTACAACTGTCCTCCGCTGAACAAAGCTGTGCTGTCTGTGTACTACTCAAACAAATTTTGAACTGACATTAGCCTACTTTTTAGATTTTAGGCCTACTCTGTCTGTCTGAGCCACTTATTACAGTTGTCCTCCGCTGAACCAGGCTATGCCGCCTGTGCACTCCTGTTACCAATTTGGAACTGCATTCAGCCAACTGTTTTATTTCAGGACTACTCAGTCTGTCTGAGCCACTTATTACAGTTGTCCTCCTCCGCTGAACCAAGCTATGCCGCCTGTGTACTCCTCCTACCAATTTAGAACAGAATTTAGCCTACTTACTTATTTGGGCATAGTAACTGTGTCAGACTCTCACAACGGTTGTCCTCCACCGCTGAACCCAGCTATGCCGCCTGTGTACTCCTCTTACCAATTGTGAACTGGATATAGCCTTCTTTTTTATTTTAGGTCTACTCTGTGTGTCAGAGCCACCAATTACATTTGTCCTCCTCCGCTGAACCACGCTATGCCGCCTGTGTACTCCTCTTACAAATTTTGAACTGCAATTAGCCACCTTTTTTATTTTAGGCCTACGCTGTCTGTCTGAGCCACTTATTACAGTTGTCCTCCGCTGAACAAAGCTATGCCGCCTGTGTACTCCACTTACCAATTTTGAAAAGCATTTTGCCTGCTTACTTATTTAGGCCTACTAACTGTGTCTGCCTCCCATTACAGTTATCCTCCACTGAACAAAGCTGAACCTCAATTTTCATCCAGTGTCAGATATTAAACTGCATTTGGCTTACTTCTTTGGTGGGGCCTGCAAAGGTTGTGTTCCGCTGCTTGGTGTTCTCCACTGAATAAACCTGAGCCTCAATTTTCATCCGGTGTCTGATATTACACTGCATTTGGCCTACTGGTTTGGTTACTCCTACTAACAGTGTCTGCCGCTCCTTGCATTTCTCCTCCACTCATCAAAGCTGAGCTTCAATTTTCCTCCTGGTTTGGATATTACACTGCATTTGGCCTACTGGTTTGGTTACGCCCACTAACGGTGCATGCCGCTCCTTGCCTTTCTCCTTCACTGAACAAAGCTGAGCTTAAATTTTCATCCTGGTTAGGATATTACACTGCATTTGGCCTACTGGTTTGGTTAAGCCTACTAACAGTGTCTGCCGCTCCTTGCCTTTCTCCTCCACTGAACAAAGCTGAGCTTCAATTTTCATCCTGGTTAGGATATTACACTGCATTTGGCCTACTGGTTTGGTTTCGCCTACTAACGGTGTCTGCCGCTCCTTGCCTTTCTCCTCCACTTAACAAAGCTGAGCTTCAATTTTTATCCTGGTTAGGATATTAAACTGCATTAAGCCTACTGGTTTGGTTACGCCTACTAACGATGTCTGCCGCTCCTTGCACTTCTCCACTGAACAAAGCTGAGCTATAATTTTCATCCTGGTTAGGATATTACACTGCATTTGGCCAAATGGTTTGGTTATGCCTACTAATGGTGTCTGACGCTCCTTGCCTTTCCCCTCCTCTGAACAAAGCTGAGCTTCAATTTTCATCCTGGTTAGGATATTACACTGCATTTGGCCAAATGGTTTGGTTATGCCTACTAACGGTGTCAGCTGCTCCTTGGATTTCTCCTCCACTGAACAAAGCTGAGCTTCAATTTTCATCCTGTTTAGGATATTACGCTGCATTTGACCTACTCGTTCGCGACGTCACTGGCACAGGGCCCCTCATAGTACGCAAAAGTGTCTCTGCCGGTGGAAGGCGCCCCCGCCGTCAAACACACCGCCGTACTTTGAGGGGCCCTGTGCCAG
The DNA here is from genome assembly GCF_032444005.1 of Ranitomeya imitator. Taxonomy (NCBI): domain Eukaryota; kingdom Metazoa; phylum Chordata; class Amphibia; order Anura; family Dendrobatidae; genus Ranitomeya; species Ranitomeya imitator. The sequence goes on from NC_091282.1 coordinate 140,698,078, forward strand.
TGCCAATTTGAACAAGTGGGCCCCCCTGCTTGCTCAGGATCACAGCACTTGCAAAGTTTAAATACTTACCTCTCCCTGCTTCACCGCCGTCATGTAGTCTGCATTTTCTGGGCCCACGAAAAACTTGAACCAGCCCTACCCCCCCACAACTTTAGCCAAATTACCCCCAATTTTCAATGACTAACTATTATTATAAGGTAAATTAAGATTGACAAGCTTAAGTAACAAGAATTAATGTTTTTGACATTAAAATGGGCACTGTAGGTGTTTTCCTGTCCTCCTCTCACTGACGACTTTGATTCCCCATTGACTTACATTGGGTTTCATGTTTCGTTTGATCCACGACTTTTCACAATAATCAGTCGATTTCACCCGACCCGACTTTTGACAAAGTCGGGTTTCGCGAAACCCGACTCGATCCGAAAAAAGGAAAAGTCGCTCAACCCTACTAGTAAGACCATCCAGAATTATAAGTAGCCAAAGGATCGGAGGACTTGGAAAATGTATTTGACGCAAATTGAATCTCCATGCCTGAACTGACCAAATCTTCCAGAATTTAATTTCAAAATATTTGCTCAATTCTACTCCTCATTTCTTTTGCACAAAAATGTGATTTGTGATGAATAAATTTGTATGAATTTCAATAGGGAAATATTTGTAATTGCTTGTAAGGAACATGTTAGGAAGAGCAGAGTGAAAGAAACTCACTTACCATACACTCCCTGACAGAAGTCATGCCACTTAGCCATGTTATGTAAATAAAAGCTTTTAACCTGACGTTAAATTCATCCATTGGTTGTATAAATTATTCTTTTGAAAGCTGAAACCCTCCAAAATGTGGTTTAGGTTAAGAAAATAAATTGGCATTAACGCAGAAATATTGATCAGTTAACCTACTGAAGCCCGTATGGATCCAAAATACACCCAGAAAACAGTTAAATTTGGTGGTGGAAAGATCATGGTCTGGGGTTACATTCATTATGGGGGTGTGCAAAACATTTGCAAGGTGGAAGGCAATATCAATAGCCTAAAATATCAAGAAGTATTAGCTACCTCTTATATTCCAAATCATAAAAGGGGTCAAATTTTGCAGCAGGATGGTGCTCCATCTCATCTCATCATATTACATTACTTTCTATGGGCGACAAAACTTTTGTCTTGCCAAAATCTGACCATTCTGTGTCCATTAACTGATCAATATTTCTGCATTGATGCCAATTTATTTTCTTAACCTAAACGACATTTTGGAGGGTTTCAGCTTTCCAAAGAATAAATTACAGGTGCGAGAAAGACTAACCCAGATGACTCTTCTATACAAACTGTATTCCACTGGCAATCGCTGAGCTGTAATGCCCCATCTACTGTGCCCCCTTATACAAAGTATGATAATCTATAAAAGGTCATAGCTCTAGGGTATTATGGGGAAGCCCATGTGGTAATGCAAAATTATGTTAGCCTGCTCCTTTGACTATCTGAACAACATGAGTGGGAAAAAGTCAGGTCATGGTGGAAGGGGGATTAGGCTTGGTGTTCAAGGTGTAGGTGGTAATGTTAGTGAAAGCACTAGTGAACTAACACTGTCACATCCTATCCAAACACAACTGACAACTTCTGTTACTGGATGGGCAACTCCACTCCCTTTCTCTGGCAGCTGAACAGTGGTACACCTTGTTCATGAGTGCCAGAGAGAGCGTGTGCTCCAGTGGATGGCAACCACAGTTTCAAGTGGACTCTCCTCCTCTTTCTCCCCCTCAACATCACTCACAGTACAGTCCACAGAGGTGAAACCCCAATTACCCTTGCTTGCCCCCATTTCACAACTCTCCAACCACGTAACTGACTGTGGGGAACCACAGATAGGTGAGTCTGCAGAGATGTTCACACATTCTATGTCATGAGCATCAGACATCAGAAGTGTACTCCAAAGAATCACAGAAAAGGAAATCATCTGCACCGAAGCAAAAATAATGTTAGCTTGGATTCAGGGCAGGATGAAGTAGGGTCGGAGCAGCATCCTGACCCTCGTTGCCAGACATTAACGCCCGGGAGCAGGTAATTCTGATTAGGCTCAGATATCAAAGGCTCACTCAACTGTGCTTTGCTGTCAGGGCAGGAAGAGGAAAAGGGTGACTCTCAGGATGAGGTTTGGGAAAACACAGAGGATGATGATTAGGTTGTAGATCCCACTTGGTGTGAACCCAGAGGCACGCAGCTGAATAGGTCATCTAAGGAGGTGGAGGAAGAGGAGGAGGTTACTTTGCACCCTATGGCGCATACACGGAGTGATGCAACTGCGATGAGCACTGCATCCTCAGCCATAACTGTGGCTGTGGCCAGCAGCTTTTGCGGGTGTGCAGCTCGCAGGGGTGACAAGGGTTACCTCATTTGGGCCTTTTTTCACACAGCAAATGATGAGTCAACTCATATTATCTTCCAACTTTGCAAAACAAAAAAATTGGGTAGAAGGAAAAAGTGTCATAATTTTACTACTACATGCATGAACCATCACATACGTCAATAAAATGTGGACCAGCGAACCTCAACAACCATCAGCCACCCCATCAACCACATTTGCTGCTTCCTCCTCCTTTGTTACCATGCCAAATATTGTCACGCAGGTCTACGCCCTCAGAACCTCCAGTTTTTTTACCCGCTCCAGTCAGTGAGAGCCTGTCAGCAGTAACGGAAGCAGACACGAATGAAGTTTTTGACATTTCTCAGAGAATGAGCACACCACAACTTTATCAATCCACCATAACATCTCCACCTGCACCTCAGTCACGGTCCAGCAGTTTGTCCGGTTCACCGAACTCCACTCTCTCTCAGCACTGTAGCAAGCCCCTGGTCCAGCAGTTCTGGTTATGTAAAAGATTGTAATCTCCTACACAAGACAAAGCTAAGAGGCTGAACTCCACCATTTCCAATCTGTTGGCCACGGAAATGTTGCCTTTCTGCCTGATGGATACAAATGATTTCCGAAAGTTAATGGCCATCGCTGTCCACTAGTACCAGTTGCCCAGTCACCATTTCTTCTCTAAGAAAGTGGTGCCTGCCATACACCAGCATGTCGCCGACAGAATCACCTAATCGTTGAAAAAAATCTGTCTTCCAATGTGCATTTCATCACAGACACTTGGACGAGTAAGCATGGCCAAGGGTATTACATCTTGCTGAATTTGCACTGGGCAAATTTGGCGACTGTGGGGGCAGGCAGGGAAGGGGCTACTGCACAAGTCTTAATATCCCCAAATCTTGCAGGACAAACCTCTGTATTTCCCATTTCCTCCACTGCCTCTGCCTCCTCCCCAGCCTCTAGGGCCTCCATCTGCGCCATCAACCTCTATCTTAATGAGACATGCGTTCCAACTGTGCAGAGTGAATCCCCACCACCTCCGCACTGCACAGCCATGGCTCACCTCAATCAGATTTCATTAAAATTAATAAACCTTGGAGATCACAGTCATACAGCTGATGAGTTGTGGACAATTTTCCAAGCTGAGTTTGAGCAATGACTGTCTCCGCTTAACCTGGATCCAGGGAAAGCCGTGTCTGATAATGGTGCAAACCCGGTGGTGGCCCTATGCTGAGGCAAGCTCACACATGAGCCTTCCATGGCTCATGTCCTCAACCTGGGGGTACTGTGATTTCTCTGCCACTATAATGGCCTGGGTGAGCTGCTTCAGAAAGCACAGAAGCAGTGTGCTCACTTCTGCCCTTAGCACCACTCAGATCATCGACTTGCATCAATACAGAGGTCTTTGTCAATGTTAGTTAACAGGTTGATATGCCATGTGTCGACACAGTGGAATTCCACACTGTACATGTTGCTGCTACTGTGGCAGGAGCAACAAATCCTGATACAGTATGTCATGTTGTATAGCCTGAGCCAATGCAGTAGCAACATGGCGTATATCATGTTTATGGAGTTGGCACAGATGAAGGACGTCTGCACCCTTCTGCATAGTTCGAAATGGCAACTAAGATGGTTAGCACTGATGATGCCATCATCAGCATCACTATCCTTTCCATCTACATGCTGGAATCTACTGTGAATAGCCTGTGGGAAGAGTTAGTGGTCCTAGAGGGAGAGAAGGAAGCAGAGGAGGATGCGGAAGTGATAACAATGTCTCAAAGTTCCAGACTATTGTCACAGGTGGGCTGATGATAGCAGACAAACTATAAGTGAAGGTGCAAGAGCCAAGGAACAAATGGAGGATGAAGAGATGATGATGGGAGATCTACTGACAGGAGGTGAAGAGGATATTAATCCGCTCTCAGTTGTTCATGGTTGGCGTGAGGAGGTGGATGAAAAAAGCATCAGTGTTACCTAGCCACCAACACAGCATGGACTTGGACCCCAGGGTAGGGTTGAGCGACCTTTACTTTTATAGGATCGGGTCGGGTTTCACGAAACCCGACTTTTTCAAAAGTCGGGTCAAGTGAAATCGGCCGATCCTATAAAAAAGTCGGGGTCGGGGTCGGCCGAAACTCGAAACCCAATGCAGTGCATTGGGTTTCCAATGGTTCCCAGGGTCTGAAGGAGAGGAAACTCTCCTTCAGGTCCTAGGATCCATATTTAAGTGTAAAATAAAGAATTAAAATAAAAAATATCGCTATACTTACCCTCTGACGCGCCCTGGTACTAACCGGGAACCTTCCTTCCTTCGAATCAGCGCTTGCAGGACCTTGCGGTGACGTCGCGGTGACGTCGCGGCTTGTGATTGGTCGCGCGACCACCCATGTGACCGCTCGCGCGACCAATCACAAGCCGCAACATCACCGCAAGGTCCTGCAAGCGCTGATTCTTAGGAAGGAAGGCTGCCGGAAAGAAGCAGGGCACGTCCGAGGGTGAGTATATACCTAATAGGAATATACTCACCTTCGGACGCGCCCTGCCCTGCAAGTCTGACATTTGGTGAACCACTGGAGAGGATAGTGCAGGAGTATCTAGAACTCAATACAAATACCATCAAGGGTGGGTTTGGACTCTTTTACATTTTGGTCTTAAAAAATGGATGAGTGGTCTGAGCTCGCCTGTCACAGCTTGGAGGTTTTTTCATGTTCGGCAGGCAGCGTTCTCTCAGAACATATCTTCAGCGCTGCTGTTGGCTGTTGGTGTCCTGATGGAAAAGTGCATCCGGCTGTCCCCTGAAAGTGTAGACCACCCAACTTTCATCAAGATGAACAAGTCATGGATAGTGTTGAGCATTCCGATACCGCAAGTATCGGGTATCGGCCGATATTTGCGGTATCGGAATTCCGATACCGAATTCCGATACTTCCCGCGTATCGGATACCGGAATCGGAAGTTCCCAGAATTCAAACTGAACGCAGCAGCCAATGAGGAATGATTGGAAGTGTGGGCACATCCTGTTTAGCATGGTGGGCATGTAAGTACTGGCAAGGCTGTGATTGGCTGCTGAAATGATGTCACTCTGCACTATAAAAAACGCTGCCGCCATTTTGCGCTCACTCTGCTGTGATTTCAGTTAGGAACAGGACGCTGTGTTCTAACTGAGGGCCAGTTGAGCTAGCTAATTGCTTTATTTTCCTTTCCAAAGGCTAATTTAGCAAAACGCTGTGTGTTCTTCACAGTTCACCTTGCTCTTGCCTTGCAGCGCTGTTTTAACAGCGTTCTGCAAGGTCTCTGTGTGTGTGTGTGCAGCTCACTCTGCAGTCTGTGTGCAGCCATATACCCGGTTGTATTCAGCTCAGGGGGGGGGTTCACACTGCCTCACACAGTTGTCCTTTTTTGCTCATAGTGCAGCCTGCTGCACATTTTTTCTCAAATTTCCTATTAGTGTTTTTCCACCCGTCTCCAGCTAAATTGTGGAAAAACACTACATAGGATAACCTAGAGGGTTTTTTTTGGGCCTTGCAGCGCCGTTTACGGCTGTCTGCACGGTCTCCGTGTGAGCCCAGCTCGCCCTGTAGTCTGTGTGCAGCCATAGCCGGTTGGATTCAGCTCAGGGTTCGTTACTGGCTCATACCTTGAGAAAAATTTTCCTTTTTTTCAAATAGTGCAGCCTGTTTAAAAATTTTTAAAAAAATTCCCTATTAGTGTTTTTCCACCCGTCTCCAGCTAAATAGTGGAAAAACACTACATAGGATAACCTAGAGGGGGATTTTTGGGCCTTGCAGCGCCGTTTACGGCTGTCTGCACGGTCTCCGTGTGAGCCCAGCTCGCCCTGTAGTCTGTGTGCAGCCATAGCCGGTTGGATTCAGCTCAGGGTGCGTTACTGCCTCATACCTTGAAAAACAATTTCCTTTTTTTCAAATAGTGCAGCCTGTTTAAAATTAAAAAAAAAAAAATTCCTATTAGTGTCTTTCCACCCGTCTCCAGCTAAATAGTGGAAAAACACTACATAGGATAACCTAGAGGAGGGTTTTTTGGCCTTGCAGCGCCGTTTACGGCTGTCTGCACGGTCTCCGTGTGATTTAAACTAGCTCTGTAGCCCGATCTGCACAACAAAAAAAGTAAAGTTCACCAAACACAACTTAACACTTGTGTAGGCCACATTTTATCATTAACCCTTGTCAGGCTGCATAATTTTACAACCTTAACAGGCTGCATAGGTACAATTGTACCTTCACATATACCTCCACTGTGGGAAGACTTTACTTGGTTTCAGAAACTAAAGTTCATTCAGCTACAAATGTTATGCTGATATCTATTGTTCAGTGTTGTTACTGGTCACTTATGTTGCTGTCAATTAAGTTAATTCAAACTGGGAGTGGCTTCTACTTGTCTTCCTGCCTCCCTCCTCTCATTAGCCATTTTGCTGTTCATCTCATTGCTGTGAGCACACATTTCTAGGCTTGTGAAGTCTTCAATTTCTTGGAAACGAAGGTAGGAAAGTCTCACAGCATCTAACAGCCAGTTATACCTTTATTCTCATTATGTGGGGACAGAACAGTCAAATTGTCTTTCAGCCTGGACTTGGCTTACATATATTTTGTATGAAACTTATCACTATAGGTATAATTTTTATACGAAAAATGGATAATAATTAGTATCTACATATTGTTTTACGATGTTTTATTTATATTCAGCACAAAATACGAAGCCAAAATTCATCTAGCAAGTCATCATGAGTGATAGTAATGCTGGATCTAGTTTCCGCCATAATCCAAGAAAACGTGTTTTGTGAAAAGCCAATAATGTAGTATTTCGGAAAATTATTTATTTTACATTTTTTCATATTTACAGATTTACGTCTGACGAAATAATGCGAATGCTAGAAGAATCTGATTCTGAGCATGAGGATGAACCATATGTTCCATCTGATGATGAAAACTATGTACCACAAGTGGATGTTACTGAAGAAGATTCAGACATTGAACAAGAAATGGTCATAGAGCATGAAAATGAATACGAATCAGACGAAAGTGTTGAGGATGATTCTGTGCCTCAAAGTGCAGGCGACATTTGGACTGCTAAGGATGAAACTCAATGGTGCAGTAATCCACTGCCAAATGCACAAACAAAATCTCGTAATGTCCTACGACAAAGAGGTGGCCCTGCAGCAATCAGCAACCTATATACAGCAAAAGAGCTATTCAAGTCCATCATGACTCCCGAGATGTGTGACATCATATTACGGGAAACGAATCGAAAGGCCAAGAGAGTTTGTGATGCTTACAACAACGAACTGGTACAACGTTTTCCTGATTCTTCCAAACGGCCACCACAAAAAACATTCAAGCAATTTACTGAAACTGAACTTCATGCATTTTTGGGCATACTGATTGCTGCTGGTGTGCACAGAGCCAACAAAGAGAATCTGGAGGAAATGTGGAATGTTGCTGCTCTGCCTCTTATACGTGCAGCCATGTCTCGTGACCGCTTCAAGATGATACTCAGATTTATCAGGTTTGACAACGAAAATACACGTGCAGAACGTGTGCAAACAGATAAAGCTGCACCAATACGGGACATCTGGACAATGCTGAACAGTAATCTGGAGAGAGCCTACAAGCCATATCATTGTATCACCGTCGACGAGCAATTATTTCCATTTAGAGGTCATACTAAATTTACCCAGTATATACCTTCAAAACCAGCTAAATATGGCATAAAGATTTTCTGGGCTTGTGACTCATCAAATGCCTACCCTTTACAAGGTGAGCTCTACACTGGGAAACCAACTGATGGTCCTCGACAAGTAAACATTGGAGAACGAACAGTATTGGACCTAGTGAGCTCGTATAAAGGCTCTGGAAGAAATGTCACCACCGATAACTTCTTTACAACCATGGAACTAGCTAAGGTATTGAACTCCTGGAACATGACACTAGTTGGTACAGTGAGAAAAAACAAAAGGTTCCTACCTAACAACATGCAGCCTGCCAAAGAAAGGCCTGTATACTCGACAAATTTTGCCTACAATCATGATGCAACAGTCTGTTCATATGTACCAAAGAAGAACAAATCAGTCGTGCTTCTATCATCTATGCACATGACGGGAGAAGTTGAAGAGACACTAGCAGCCAAGCCAGAGATAATAAAATACTACAACATAACAAAAGGTGGCGTTGATGTTATGGATAAAATGTTGGGAGAGTACACTGTGAAACGACGAACATCACGTTGGACTTTGGCATTTTTCTACAATATGATTGATGTCAGTGGGTTAGCATCCTACATCATCTACAGAGAACACAATCCAAGCTTCAGGGCAAAGGATCAACGAAGAAAGTTCCTGAAAGATCTCGCAAATCAGCTGTGTATGATTGCAATTGAAGATCGTAGTACAAACAAAATGATAATGAGAAACCATTTTCTTCGAGGTGCAGTAGAAATGGTGCTTGGACGATGCATTGTGGTAGCATCGCAGCCAGCAGCTGGCCCCAAAATACCTCATGGTAGTCGTGGACCCTCCCCTGTTGTTGGTAGTTGCTATGTCTGCAGAGACCTGAGGCGAAAACAACGCAAGACTAGAAAGTCTTGTGTGGTTTGTGTGAAACCCATTTGCGATGAACACTCTGTAGCAAAGCCAACATGCATTACTTGCAAAGAAAATCAATAAAAAAAAGTTTCTTACATTTTCTTTTATAATGTAAATGAACAGTTTTTTACTTGTTTATAATAGTTAAATAGCATTATCATTAAAAAAAAATTTATGCTTTTTCCCTTGCGTTATCTTCATTCAAAATATATGAGGTACATTTGTACCTATGCAGCTTGTTATGGATGCAAAAAGATCTCGACCCCTTATCTCGGAAGCGGGTGGAGATATTTTATTGAAATTTGGCCAATATATTCTGGACCAAAAATGTAGAGATGTCACGAAATTTCAGCCCTCTACGTCTTTTCAAAAAAAAGTTATTGCAATTTTAAAACGGAATAGTTACAATTGTACCTATTCAGCCGGATAAGGGTTAATAAAGTCTAGTCCACACTTTACAACATTAGTGTTTCTTACACCTGTTAGGAGGAGCATTTCAGGAATAAGCACACTAAGGCCTTAGTACTTTTCTGCTTATCTTTATCTGTCAACCAAGATGAAGAGGGCAGGGAGTAAGGCACGTGGGCGTGGGCGCGGAGCAGGGAGAGGAGCAGGGAGAGGACGTGGTGATTCTGTGCCTGCTGCGGGCGCCGGTGACTCGTCGTCACTCAGTTTCAGCAGGGAACAGTCCTTCATGCGCAGCTTTGTCGGAGAGCGCCGTGCACCGCTGCTGCGTGAAGACCAAATTGAAGCCGTTGTCGGGTGGATGGCAGCTAACGCCTCGGCATCGACTTCAGTTAGTGCCACATCCTCTCAGGCACAGAGCACTGGAGAGCAGCCATCTGTCTCTTCACCACCTGCCAAATTGGCCAGGCAGTCAGAGAGCCCAGGACAGGAGCCGTCTCTACTTCTGTTCTCTGAATCTCTTGGCTTGGAAACAGGGGGCCAGCCAAGCAGCATTGGAGAAATGGAAGAAGAGGCAGTGTGCAGTGATGCCCAACAGCTTTTTCTCTCTGACTCTGAAGAGGCAGGTGGGCCAGTGCCTCCGGTGACCACAGCGCAGTACGCATCTGATGATGAAACTCAGGTGCCGCTTTCTGATGCGTACTGTGCTGCCGAGACTACCCAGGAGGAGCAGTTGGTGGAAGAGGGTAGTGGAGATGATGAGGTCCTTGACCCATCGTGGCGTGAGGAACAGGAAGGTGGTGGGAGCAGCTCTGAGGAAGAGCTTCCCCTTACGGGCCAAAGAGGGAGAGGGAGGGGGAAGACTGCGGACCCTGTAGCCTCCACTTTGGCACCCGTTAGGAGCCTGTCTCTTTCCAAAGCCAAAAAGGGCGCTCCCAAGACTTGCAGTGCCTGGTCCTTTTTTGACACAGTTGCAGATGACATTTGTTTTGTCAAATGCAAGCTGTGTCATCAGAAAGTAAAAAGAGGGAAAAATGTCAGCAACCTCAATACCACAAATATGTGGAAACATGTGCGGACTAGGCACGCGGTGGAGTTACAGAAACACAGTGAAGACGTAGGCCAACCAACAGCGGCAGCTACCACCTCTTCAGCTCGTGTTGCCTCTTCCTCCACTGTTGTCCAGAGACCTAGTGTAATTCCACCCACAGCACCACCTTCCCAGTCATCCTCACACTCCCAGTCTAGTCTACAGCCATCGGTAGTACAGGCATGGGAGAAAAGGCGGGCATTCTCGGCCAACCACCCCCGAGCACAGGCTCTGAATGCAGGCATTGCCAAACTGTTGTCCCTGGAAATGCTCTCGTTCAGGCTGGTGGAGACTGACAGCTTCCGTGACTTGATGGCATTGGCAGTCCCACAGTACAAGGTGCCCAGCCGCTTTTACTTCAGCAGGCAGGCTCTCCCTGCCCTGCACAGGCATGTTGAGGCAAACATAAAACATGCGCTACTGAACGCCGTCAGTAGCAAGGTCCACCTCACCACCGATGCGTGGACCAGTCAGCATGGACAGGGGCGATATGTTTCCCTCACTGCCCATTGGGTTAATGTTGTTGAGCCAGGTACAGATCGTGCGAGTGGCGCAGGACGTGTCCTGCCCACTCCAAGGATTGCAGGAATCCAGTCTGTACGCATCGACTCCTCCTCTTACACCAGTTCCTCAGATTCCTCTCTGCAGGATCCGTCACAGTCCACCTCCACATGGACCCGTGAACGTTTACCTATGACCGACATGAGCACAGCCGTGGCCAAACGTCAGCAGGCCGTCTTGAAACTAGTTTCATTGGGGCATCGAAGCCACACAGCGCAGGAGCTCTGGAATGCCATCAAGCAGGAGAGCGATGTGTGGTTACTGCCAGCGAATCTCCAGCCAGGCATGGTAGTGTGTGACAATGGCCGAAATCTGGTGGCAGCTTTGGCCCTTGGCAACCTCACTCACATCCCATGTCTGGCACATGTGCTCAATTTGGTTGTGCAGAGTTTTCTGAGGGACTATCCGGATCTTGATGCCCTGCTGCACAAGGTCTGCCTAGAGTGTGCTCACTTGCGGCGTTCCAGCTTGGCCAAATCCCGCATTGCTGCTCTGCAGCGCCGATTCCGCCTTCCGGAACACCGCATCATATGTGACCTACCTACCCGGTGGAATTCCACGTTACATATGTTGGAGCGGTTATGTGAGCAGCAGCAAGCAGTTATGGAGTACCAGCTGCATCAGGCGCAAAGAAGTCGCAGTCAGCGCCGATCAGACTTCACAACCACAGAGTGGGCCACTATGAAGGACGTCTGCCAGGTTTTGCGTCCTTTTGATTATTCCACGCGGATGGCAAGTGCAGATGATGCACTAGTCAGCATGACTGTCCCCCTTATCTGCCTGCTTCAGCAAACTTTGCAAGGGTTAAGGGATGATGTTGTGGAAGAGGTGGAGGATGAGGAGTAACCTTTTCCATCAGCTTCTGGAGAGTCAGCGCCACGTGGTTCCTCACAAAGGGGTACGCAGGGGCCAATTTGCGAGGAGGATGAGGAGGAGTCAATGGAGGAGGAAGAGCTCCGTCCAGAGGAGGGAGCGACACAATTGTCCAGTGGTCAGTGTGTACAGCGAGGGTGGGGTGATGACGAGCGGGCAGAGATCATGTCTCAAGCAGGGGACAGCGTTTCTGGGCCAGTTGGCACTCTGCAGCACATGGTGGATTTCATGCTGCAGTGCCTGAGAAACGACCGCCGCATCGACCACATTCTCAACATGCCTGATTATTGGGTGTTCACCCTCCTCGATCCTTGCTACCGGGACAACGTCCAAAACCTCATCCCTGCGTTGACCCGGGAGCGTAAATTGCGGGAGTACCACGACACACTGGTGAATTCCATCATCTTCTCCTGTCCAACTGAGAGGAGTGCTGCTAGTGCTTTACAAAGCAGCTCAGTGCGTCGAGGCAGTGGGGGAGGCTCTGCCCACAGAGGGAGCAGAAGCAGTGCCTCTGCCCAAGGCAAGCCCAGTATGGCACAACTCTGGCACACTTTTGTGTGCCCGCCCCAAATGTCTACACCATCACCGGCGGCTCCAGTCAGCAGGAGGCAACGGTTCCGTCAGATGGTGATAGACTACATGGCTTGCCCTCTTACTGTACTCCCTGACGGCTCTTCCCCGTTCAAGTTTTGGGTCTCTAAGCTGGATACATGGCCAGAGCTAAGCCAGTATGCATTGGAGGTGCTGGCTTGCCCTGCGGCTAGTGTCTTATCGGAACGTGTCTTTAGTGCCGCAGGTGGTGTACTAACAGACCGTCGCATGCGACTATCCTCCGATAACGTTGACCGGCTTACTTTCCTGAAAATGAACCAGGCCTGGATCTCGCAGGAATTTGCCACTCCTCTACCTGATTAAGTAATTGGGTGTCATCCAGGTCTCCTGCTGTGTTCATCTTTCTACCACCTGAACTGCTATTCCTGGGCTCCAACACCACCAGTTGCGGCTCAGAAGTGCAGGCTGCACAGTAAAAACATACGACCCAGTGTTATTGGGTTTCAGTAACGTCAGCTGATCCCCAGCTGTGTAGCCGGCAATGTGTCCTGCGACCGCCACGCTGGCACAACAACCTAAATGTAAGGGAACCTGTCCCCTCCCCCCCGTCGTTTGTTACTGAAAGAGCCATCTTGTGCAGCAGTAATGCTGCACAAGGAAAAGGTAGCTCTTTTTTTTTAGCTCCTTGCACACGCAGAACTTAACACTTATAAAATGTGTTCACTGATACCGTTATACTGTCCCGGAGCTGGGACTTTCCTTCGTAATGTGACGCAGCACAGCCGTCATTCCTACCCCCTTGGTGCCATGCGCTGCCTCCTCAGCGTTGTTTTAAGCTGTCATGGAGCCTGCGCTGTTCTGTTATCCCTTGGGCATGCCCTATTTGCGCTGCCTCTCTTCTGACATAATTTGGTGTCAGGCTGGCTGCGCATGTGCAGCCGCGCTGCCCGAGATCCCGCCTCGCAGTGTCTTCTGATTGAGTCACACTGCGGGCCTGGGATCCATGGGCATGCGCAGTGCATATCTTCCCCTCGGGGTCTCGCTCATTTCCCTCCGCCTTCTTTAGACTGTGCGCCGTCAGCTGATCCCTAATAGCATGCCACGGCCGTGACACCGCACAGTCTGAAGAAGAGGGAAGGAGGGGAGTGAGAGTCGAGGATATGCACTGTGCATGCCCATGGTTCCAAGGCCCGCAGTGGGATTACGTTAGACGAGACTGCGAGGTGGGATCTGGAGCAGCGTGGACGCACAGGCACTGACAGCCTGACACCAAATTATGTCAGAAGACAGGCAGCGCTAATTGGGCATGGCCAAGGGCTAACAGAACAGCGCAGGCTCCGTGACAGCTTAAAACAACGCTGAGGAGGCAGCGCACGGCACCAAGGGGATAGGAATGACAGCTGTGCTGTGTCCCATTACGAAGGAAATTCGCACCTCCGGGACGGTTTAACGGTATAAGGGGACACATTATTAGTGTTTACTTCGGTGTTTGCAAGGAGCATAATTAAAAGAACCACCTTTTCCTTTTGCATCCTTAGTGCTGCACAAGATGGCTCTTTCAGCTACAAACGTCTTGGGGGGGGGGTTAAAGGTTCCCTTTCAACTTGCTCCAATCAGGCTTCGGCCTACACTCTGTTCCTCTGCTCCTCCTGCTGTCCCTGGGCTCTAACACCGCCAGTTGGTGCCTGGAAGTGCTGTGTGCACAGTCAACAGTCGCTCCTCTGTTATTGGGGTTCAGTAACGTCAGCTGATCCCCAGCTGTGTGTGCGGCAATACCTCCAATCTGCTCCTCCTGCTGTCCCTGGGCTCTAACACCGCCAGTTGGTGCCTGGAAGTGCTGTGTGCACAGTCAACAGTCGCTCCTCTGTTATTGGGGTTCAGTAACGTCAGCTGATCCCCAGCTGTGTGTGCGGCAATACCTCCAATCTGCTCCTCCTGCTGTCCCTGGGCTCTAACACCGCCAGTTGGTGCCTGGAAGTGCTGTGTGCACAGTCAACAGTCGCTCCTCTGTTATTGGGGTTCAGTAACGTCAGCTGATCTCCAGCTGTGTATCCGGCAACGTGTCATGTGACCTGCCACGCTGGCACAGCTAAAATGTAAGGGGACCTTCCCCCCCCCCCTAGGCGTTTGTTACTGAAAGAGCCACCATGTGCAGCACTAATACTGCACAAGGGAAAGGTCGCTCTTGAAATTATGCTCCTTGCAAACGCTGAACTACACACTCATGTAATGTGTCCCCTCACACCGTCCAACCGTCCCGGAGGTGGGACTTTCCTTTGTAATGTGATGCAGCACAGCCGTCATTGCTACCCCCTTGGCACCGTGCGCTGCCTCCTTAGCGTTGTTTGATTCCGTCATGGACCCTGCGCTGTTATGTTATCCCTTGGCCATGCACAGTTTGCGCTGCCCGTCCTCTGACATCATTTGTTGTCGTCCTGGCTGCGCCTGTGCGTCCACGCTGCCCGAAATCACACCTCGCAGTGTCGTCTAATGTGATCCCACAGTGGGCCTGGTATCCATGGCCATGCGCAGTGCATATACTAGCCTCTCACTCCTCTTCTTCACGCTTCTTCAGACTAGGCGGCGTCAGCTGATCCCTAATAGCATGCCACGGCCGTGACGCCGCACAGTCTGAAGAAGCAGGAAGGAGGTGAGTGAGAGGCGATGATATGCACTGCGCATGCCCATGGATCCCTGGCCCTCAGTGGGACTACATTAGATTACACTGCAAGGTTGGATCTCGGGCAGCTTGGACGCACAGGCACTGCCAGCCTGACACCTACATGATGTCAGAAGATGGGCACCGCTAACTGTGCATGGCCAAGGGATAACATTACAGCGCGGGCTCCGTGACAGAACCAAACAACGGGGTGAGGGGACACATTATATGAGTGTGTACTTCAGCGTTTGCAAGGAGCATAATTTTCGGAGCCACCATTTTCCATGTGCAGTATTACTGCTGTACAAGATGGCTCTTTCAGCAACAAATGCCTGGGGGGGGGGTTAAAGGTTCCCTTTCAACTTGCTCCACTGCAGGCTTCGGCCTACACTCTGCTCCTCTTTGATTCCCTGGGTTTCAACACTGTCAGTTGCCACCTGGAAGTGTTGTCTACACAGAAAAAACACTAGGTGATGTGTCAGTGGGGTTCAGCACCGCCAGCTGTTCCCCTGCTGTGTAGTCGGCAACGTGTCCAGCACAAGCCACGCTGGCACAACAGAACAAAAGCTGCCACCAGTGCAGGCTTCGGCCTAGACTCTGCTCCTCTCCTCCTCCTGCTGACCCTGGGCTCAAACACCGCTAGTTTTTGCCCGGAAGTGCTAGCTGCACAGAGAAAAACACCAGCCAATGTGTTAGTGGGGTTCAGCACCGCCAGCTGTTCCCCTGCTGTGTAGCCGGCAACGTGACCTGCAAACGCCACGCAGGCACATGAACTGAAATTAAAGGGAACCTGACCCCACCCCCCCAGGTGTTTCTATGTATAACAGCCACCTAGTACAGCAGTACTGCTGCATTTGTACAAGGTGGCTGTTTTTTTATCCTTGCCCACGTAGAATTAAACACGTAAAATATGTGTCTCATTACAGACCATTACAATGTCCCTGAGGTGTGACTTTACTTTTTAATGACACGCACCACCCCCCTTGGTAGCGCTGCCCGTCTTCTGACATCATTGGTTGGCTGCCTGTGCCTGTGCGTCCGCCCTGCCCGACACAACCCCCCTCGTTTCATATATTTTGGCTGCGAGGGTGTGATTGATGGGCATGTGCAGTGCATATGTTCGCCTGTCTTAACTCATCTCCTTCCGCCTTCTTCAGACTGTGCGGCCTCCTGGCCGTGGTAGGCGATAAGGGATCAGCTGAGGCTGCCCAGTCTGAAGCAGGTGTAAGGACATGTGTGAGCGGCAAACATATTTACTGCACAAGGCCACGAATCCCAGCCACGCAGTGTGATTTTTTGAAAACACACTGTGGGCCTGGGATTCATATCCATTGCTAACCGCAACGGCCAACATGAAATGAGGTGAGAAGACAGGCAGCGCTCAGAGCGCATGGCCAAGGGATCACAATAGCGAAGACTCCTGTACAGCTAATACAACGCTCAGGAATCTGCGCCCACCACCTAGGTGTAAATTTTGACACCTGTGCTGCGTCTCCATAAAAAGACAAGTCACGCCTCCACTACTGTTTGACAGTTTAATGGGCTAAATAGTGTACATGTTTTATTCAGCGTGTGCAAGGAGAAAAATTAAGAGAGCAACCTTTTACTTGTGCAGCATTAATGCTGCACGAGGTGTGGCTCTTGTACCTTGCAACACCTGAGGGGGGTTAAAGGTTACCTTTGAAATTGGTTCAACTAGGCTTCGGCCTACACTCTGCTCCTCTCCTTCTCCTGCTGACCCTGGGCTTAAACACCGCTAGTTTTTGCCCGGAAGTGCTAGCTGCACAGAGAAAAACACCAGCCAATGTGTTAGTGGGGTTCAGCACCGCCAGCTGTTCCCCAGCTGTGTAGCCGGCAACGTGACCTGCAAACGCCACGCAGGCACAACAGAACAAAAGCTGCCACCAGTGCAGGCTTTGGCCTACACTCTGCTCCTCTCCTCCTCCTGCTGACCCTGGGCTCATAACACCGCCAGTTTTAGCCTGGAAGTGCTAGCTGCACAGAGAAAAACACCAGCCAATGTGTTAGTGGGGTTCAGCAACGCCAACTGTTCCCCTGCTGTGTAGCCGGCAACGTGACCTGCAAACGCCACGCAGGCACATGAACTGAAATTAAAGGGACCCTGCCACCCACCCCAAGGTGTTTCTATGTATAACAGCCACCTTGTACAGCAGTACTGCTGCATTTGTACAAGGTGGCGGACTTTGTCTACTTGCCCACGTTTAATTAAACACGTAAAAAATGTGTCTCATTACAGACCATTACAATGCCCCTGAGGTGTGACTTTCCTTTTTAATGACACGCAGCACCCCCCTTGTTAGCGCTGCCCGTCTTCTGACATCTTTGGTTGGCTGGCTGCGGCTGTGCGTCCGCCCTGCCTGAAACCACGCTCCTCGTTGTCTTACTTATTTTGACTGCGAGGGTGTGATTGATGGGCACGAGCAGTGGATATCTTCGCCTGTCTTTACTCATCTCCTTCCGCCTTCTTCAGAATGTGCGGCCTCATGGCCGCGGCATGCGAGAAGGGATCAGATGAGGCCGCCCAGTCTGATGCAGGTGTAAGGACATGAGGGACAGGCAACAAAATTTACTGCGCAAGGTCACGAATCCCAGCTCTGCAGTGTGACTTTATTAAAAGATACTGCGGGTCTGGGTTTCATGGCCATCGCTAACCGCACCGGCCAACATGAAATGAGCTGAGAAGACAGGCATCGCTCACAGCGCATGGCCAAAGGATAATGTGGCACCCCTAGGGGTATTTGCCACAAAAATAGTTACTGACACTAAACAAATATTAAGATAGCAAAACTGCACTACCACCTCCGGCCAGAAGGGGGAGCTCCAGAGACTCCCCTTGATCCATTCTGGTCTGAGAGAAGAAATGGCAGTTGGGCTAAGGAGCTGATAGAAATTCAGCTGTATGACCTCTCACTAACAGCCCTATGATGGTTTCCAGGCCCAAATCACCGGCCTGAGGAGAAGAGGGACAGAGAAAAGGGACATTGTGAGAACCGGGTAGCATTAATCACTACCCAGAACAGGCGCAAAGACGGATACCGGATCCGTGGCTGTATTCATTATATATAATACAGCAACCGGAAAAACGTGAGGTGATATCAGCTTCACTAGGGCCGGACGCAGCAACAGACACAGAGTTCAGCGGTACTCCCGGAGGGGGTAAGCCGATAAAAGGACTCGGGTTGCCCGTCGAACCAGGACCCGGAGGGGACTGATTGGGCCGGCAGCCAGTTCACATACAGCAGCAGGGCCACACAGAAATTGCGCACAATAAGAGGCGAAGACCCCGGCAGGGTCAGAGTAACTCAGAGTTCCCATACAGACTCCGGTGACAGGACTGGTTGTAAATCCTTTTATGTTAAAGTAAACTGGTTAAACGTTTCAGTGCCTCAGTCTTTCATTTGGACAATAGCCATCTATCCAGGATCGGGATCGTCACCGCTGGGAGAACCTGCTGCTGATCAAGTAAGTGCCTGTCCCCTCACGATACCCCTTACACTGTGCATTGCCTGAGGCCACAGCACCGGGTCAAGCCACCTGTGACATCCCCCTCAAGAGACATACCCTATTGGTCCGGTGCTGGGTATCCCGGTCTCCTGGGCGTCACAATTGGCGTCACGAACAGGATCTAGCCAGCCCGTATACCGGGTATTGTGTGCCGTGATTGGAGCCCAAAACTGTGAAAACTTGGATGAAAAATCTTGAAAATTGACTTTATTAAAGAAAAATCCATTCCCCATTGAAAACTATTGAAAGTGACTTTTCCCCATTGGTTATAATGGAGTAAAGATGGCCGCCATCCCCTGAGGTAATCACCTCCTAACCGTTAGGCACGAGACTGTTAATTGAGCTACGCCATTACCTGAGCCCCAGTCTAACTGAAAAACTTCAGAATCCACCATTACAGAGCGCGCGGCCGGCAGGAGCAGCAGGGGGCGTGTCATTGTGGGCGGCACCAAGCTGAGCGCTCTGACATCAGAGCAAGGGGAAAAAATCGATCCTGCTGCACAGCGGAACGAATCTACACTATCCCGACGGAAGCGGAGGACCGGAAGGGTCCAGATTAACTAAGGGGGCACAGTATGTCGCAGCACGGAGACGCCGCAGCATCCGGCGACGCTAATGCAGCTGAAAGACAGAGTGTCGATAGAGAGTCCGGTAGCACAGCGGTGCAAGGAGTGGCGCCCATCATGCCGGTGCTGATGCCATATACCCCGGGTGGCCCATGGCTTCCAATGTATGAAGGTGAGCCTAATACCCTTGACGATTTCAGAGATAAGATGCTGGCCCATTTTGACATGTTCCCCGTGGGTGAAGTTCAGCGTGTTAGTCTCCTGATGATGCAGTTAAGTGGCCATGCTAAGCGAGAAGTCACAGCATGGGCAGCTGATCTAAAAGGCACTGTTGAACGCATATTTGCTGGATTAAAAGCTACATTTGAAACCACTGCTGGCAGCAAAGCTAAAGTACGATTCTTTAATTGCAAACAAAAAGTTAATGAGGGCGTGAGAGACTTTGCCTTAAACCTGCAGGAAGCCCTTAAATCACTTACACTGGCTGAACCCATTTTTAACACCGGAGCGGATAAACTGCTAAGAGATCAATTTATTGAGGGACTCTACACCCCTTCTCACCGGGGGCATGTGAGCATGCTTGTTTTTAAGAACCCTGAATTGACATTTGCCCAATTAAAGGAGAGCGTTATACGTCTCCAGCTGGCAGAGGCACCTCGGGATCAGGAGCCTGCGCAACCCATGGCAGAGGCTCCTCAACAACATGGAGTACCAGTGACATCAGCTATGTCCGGGGCCATTGCTAAGCCCCTGGGGCCCAGTACTAATGAGGCTTTTCAACAAAAGCTTGACTCTTTAACTGATGTTGTTGCTTCAATGGCTAAAACCATGCAGGAGATGAGAGGACCCAAGATGGAGTTGGCAAACCGTAGAGAAGGTGTTCCATGGATGAGACCCCGGAGATACCCGACATGGAGAGGACGACCCCGCGACCGCTACCAACCAGATGGACAGCCCATTTGCCGCCGTTGCCAGCAGCAGGCCACTTTGCACGAGATTGTGATTTAAACGGGAATCCCCTGTGAATGCGGGCCGCTTTGCAGGAATGAACTTTCAAGGCCCAACACCCTGGCGCGACAGGTACATCGGAGGACGACCCATTATCCCTATCGTGCTGGACGGAATGCCCCTCAACGCTTTGCTGGACACAGGTTCCCAGATTTCATCTATACCGTATATCCTTTATAAGAGGTACTGGGCTGATGCAGATATTGATAAAGGGCCCTCTGATGTTGAACTAGATATATGGGCCAGTAATGGTAAGTTGGTACCGAAACTAGGATTCAGGGAGATGACCATAAAGATTGGTAAAGTAGAATTGAAGAAACATGGTATAATTGTTGTTGATGTTGACCGGCGGAACTGTGAACCAACTTTATTGATAGGAATGAATGTGTTAGAGAACTGCTTTGCCGAAGTCATTTCTGTCTTACAGCAGATTGCTGAAACTGCCCAATCCTGCCAGCAGAGAGTTCTCCGGAGGGAAATAAAAGTATTGATGTTAAGGCAACAGGTAGAAGTTGCAGGTGGAGAAATCGGCAGTGTGAGGGCAAGTGATCCAACGTCTATTGTAATCCCACCAAAAACAGAATTGCTGGTATGGTGTAGAGCAGCCATTGGTACTAAGGGACGAGATTATCAAGCCTTAATAGAACCAGTGTACACCGACAGCAGGCCCACTATACTCACAGCACGAGGGATAGTCGAGGTACACCGGGGACGAGTGCCGGTATGACTTTTGAACTGTGGAGAGGGAGAGGTCACTTTGCCAAGGTATGCTACAATGGCAAAGCTATATACTGTTGACAACAATGCCATCACAACCATTGAGCCCTTAGAACCAACCTGTCAGGTGGAAGGCAATGGCTCAGACGGAGAATTGGAGGATTGGTGCCAACAGCTACACGTGGGCATAAATTCAACACCTACCCATCAAAAACAAGGGGTGTATAGGCTAGTGACGGAATATGAACAAGTCTTCAGTAAACACCCATTGGACTTCGGACGGATAGAAGGGGTAGAACACACAATCCCCACCGGTGACCATCCCCCAATAAAAGAAAGATATAGACCCATACCGCCCGCTCACTATCAGTATGCAAAAGATATGCTGAGGGAGATGAAACAGGCCGGGGTAATAAGAGACAGCTGTAGCCCCTGGGCGGCCCCTCTAGTGATTGTCAAAAAAAAGGACGGAACCATGAGAATGTGCGTAGACTACCGGAAGATTAATAACATCACCCATAAAGACGCCTACCCCTTGCCTAGGATAGAAGAGTCCTTGACTGCTTTGAAATCTGCTAATTATTTTTCCACCTTAGACTTAACAAGCGGGTATTGGCAAGTCCCTGTGGCTGAGAGAGATAAGGAAAAGACAGCATTCACCACACCAATGGGTCTATGTGAATTTAATCGCATGCCGTTCGGACTCTGCAATGCATCCGGTACCTTCCAGCGGCTGATGGAATGCTGCCTCGGACACAAGAACTTCGAGACCGTCCTCCTGTACCTAGATGATGTGATCGTCTACTCAAAGACTTACGAACAACACTTAATAGACCTGGCAGAAGTGTTCGAAGCCTTATCCAGGTATGGCATGAAAGTCAAGCCATACAAATGTCACCTTCTCAAGCCAAAGGTACAGTACCTGGGACACATCGTGAGTTCGGAGGGAGTAGCACCAGATCCCGAGAAAATAAGCGCCATAAGGGATTGGCCAAGACCTACCAGCGCAAAAGAAGTGAGACAATTCCTGGGATTGGTGGGTTACTATCGCAGATTTAAAAAAGGATTTGCCAAGTTGGCAGCACCCTTGCAAGACACCTTGGTAGGGCAGAGGAAGAAACCTTCAAACCGAAACCCTCCTTTTCAGTGGAACGATGAAAGGGAAGACTCCTTTGAACAACTAAAGAAGGCACTAACCGGAGAAGAGGTTCTGGCATACCCAGATTACCATCAACCTTTCATCCTCTACACCGATGCCAGTAATGTGGGACTAGGAGCGGTGCTGTCACAAAAGCACGAAGGTCGGGAGAAAGTCATCGCCTTTGCAAGTAGAAAGCTCCTGCCTACTGAAAGAAATCCAGAAAATTATAGCTCCTTCAAATTGGAACTACTGGCAGTAGTTTGGGCTGTGACTGAACGTTTCAAACACTATCTGGCCGCTGCAGAATTTATTGTCTATACTGACAACAATCCGTTGACCCACCTGGACACAGCCAAATTAGGTGCGTTAGAACAGCGATGGATAGCCCGGTTATCTAATTACAACTTCAAGATCAAGTATCGAGCAGGTCGCAAGAATGGAAATGCCGATGCCCTATCCCGGATGCCACACTTGAGAGATGTAGAAGAAGAAACGGGGGAGCTTGAAGAAATTGAACTACCAGCCTTCCATCATCCCAAGGCAAAACATCATCAGTCAAGTACCTATCAGAAACAACAAGAGGTGAATTTTAATCCATTAGCACACCATAGATGGGCTGACACCCAAGACAGCAATCCGGCTGTGAAGTTGGTGAAGGAACTGTTAACTGAGCAAAGTGCATATCCCGATGAGGATGCCCCAGAAGAGACGCATCAACTCTGGAAAGAGAGAGGCAAAATGTTCCTGTATCAAGGGAAGCTCTGTAGAAGGTACACCAATCCGAAAACACATGAATTGGTTTGGCAGATTATCGTGCCTAAACAAGATGTCAAGATGGTCCTCGAAGCTTACCATAATGGTGCTGGTCACTTTGGTTGGAAAAAGTTAGAAGTACTTCTAAGAGAAAGATTTTATTGGGTCGGGATGAGAAAATCAATCGAACAGTGGTGCAGAAATTGTGGCCCGTGCAACCTCAGAAGAAACGATCAAAAGAACCAAAGAGCACCACTGCAGCCCATAATCACCAAACAACCACTTGAACTTGTAGCCATAGACCACGTGAAGTTGACACCAAGCCGGTCCGGCTATGTCTATGCCTTGACCATCGTGGACCATTATTCACGCTTCTTGGTAGTAGTACCCGTAAAAGATCTGACAGCAAAAACAGCAGCCAAAGCGTTCCAAACATACTTTTGTAGACCCCATGGATATCCGGAACAGGTTCTCACCGACCAAGGTACAGCCTTTGAATCAGAGATCTTCAGAGAATTCTGTAATATGTATGGTTGCAAAAAGATCCGGACGACGGCCTATCATCCACAAACAAACAGCTTATGCGAGAAGATGAACCATATTGTAATAGAACTACTAAAGACTTTACCTGAGACAGAAAGGAATCAATGGCCAGAGAAATTGCCTGACTTGGTGGATCTGTATAATCATGTCCCGGTGAGCTCCACCAACTGCACCCCAGCTTACCTTATGCGTGCAAGACCCGGCCAATTACCAATCGATCTAGAAATGGGAATTCTGAAACCAGACGCAGAAGTCCAAGACTCCAATTGGGATATCATACGGCAAAAGCAGTATCGCCAAGTGCAAGAGAGTGTGGAAAGAAGCCTTCAGCAAACTAGAGAAAGACAAGAGCGAACTTTCAACCAGAATGCTCTAGCGACCCCATTAAGACCGGGTGACCAAGTGCTCAAGAGAAATCGTCGAACCAATAAACTAGACAATCAGTGGGAAACCGTACCCTACACAATTTTACCAACAAGAATGGATAATCCTAAAATGTGTCTCATTAGCAAAAACAGGGGCTTAACATCTGTACTAGTGTCAAGAGACAATCTTAAATTATGTCCAGAAGCATTGAAAGAGCCAGAAGTTGTCCAGCCAGAACCAGAAGTTATTCAACCCATTCACGGTGGACTTGCCAACTCCATAGTCGTGGAATTATCTTTAGCAGAGCGGGCAGATACTACATCCGCAGTAGACAGTAGTACACCACATGAAGAGATATCGTTATTACGTAGATCACAGCGTAGTACCCAGGGCCAATTACCGGCCAGGTATGCAGATTACCAACTATAAAGCTCATAATGTGAATTGTATATATGTTATGCCATATATAGTTAAACAGAAAATGTAGTATAGTCATTGTTATCAGTCTGCAACGTTTAAGCCCAGTACCTACAGAGACTTGTCTGTATGAACTTATTGCATATTCTTGAACTTTTTATCAGCCCGGAGGCACTAAATCAAAGCTCCGGAAAGACTGCTTTTTGAACTTTGCTTTTTGCTCTTTTTGAACTTTCTTTAGACTTTATATTGGTAACTCCGTTGGAAAAA
The DNA here is from genome assembly GCF_032444005.1 of Ranitomeya imitator. Lineage (NCBI taxonomy): Eukaryota > Metazoa > Chordata > Amphibia > Anura > Dendrobatidae > Ranitomeya > Ranitomeya imitator. Next base: position 140,722,472 of record NC_091282.1, read on the forward strand.
TGGAACTAAATTCTTGGACACAAAGTGCAGTGCCTTTCCTAGTACCTTCAAGGATAGAACTGTATTAATGGACGCTATTTGAAGTGACTTTTTACAGAACTCTATTTTTGTTTCCTTGAGTGGTTTTTGTAACTTTTCATTTTTAAGACTCTGTACATATTAATTGTTATTTCAAAATGTTATCGTCCCACAGTCCCGGAGTACTGTTCTTAACTAAGGGGAAATATGGCACCCCTAGAGGTATTTGCCACAAAAATAGTTACTGACACTAAACACAAATATTAAGATAGCAAAACTGCACTACCACCTCCGGCCAGAAGGGGGAGCTCCAGAGACTCCCCTTGATCCATTCTGGTCTGAGAGAAGAAATGGCAGTTGGGCTAAGTAGCTGATAGTGAGAGGTCATACAGCTGAATTTCTAACAGCCCTATGACGGTTTCCAGGCCCAAATCACCGGCCTGAGGAGAAGAGGGACAGAGAAAAGGGACATTGTGAGAACCGGTAGCATTAATCACTACCCAGAACAGGCGCAAAGACGGATACCGGATCCGTGGCTGTATTCATTATATATAATACAGCAACCGGAAAAACGTGAGGTGATATCAGCTTCACTAGGGCCGGACGCAGCAACAGACACAGAGTTCAGCGGTACTCCCGGAGGGGGTAAGCCAATAAAAGGACTCGGGTTGCCCGTCGAACCAGGACCCGGAGGGGACAGATTGGGCCGGCAGCCAGTTCACATACAGCAGCAGGGCCACACAGAAATTGCGCACAATAAGAGGCGAAGACCCCGGCAGGGTCAGAGTAACTCAGAGTTCCCATACAGACTCCGGTGACAGGACTGGTTGTAAATCCTTTTATGTTAAAGTAAACTGGTTAAACGTTTCAGTGCCTCAGTCTTTCATTTGGACAATAGCCATCTATCCAGGATCGGGATCGTCACCGCTGGGAGAACCTGCTGCTGATCAAGTAAGTGCCTGTCCCCTCAGGATACCCCTTACACTGTGCATTGCCTGAGGCCACAGCACCGGGGCAAGCCACCTGTGACATCCCCCCTCAAGAGACATACCCTATTGGTCCAGTGCTGGGTATCCCGGTCTCCTGGGCGTCACAATAACAAGAGCGCAGACTCCTGTACAGCAAATAACAACGCTCAGGAATCTGCGCCCAGCACCTAGGTGTAAATTTTGACACCTGTGCTGCATCCCCTTAAAAAGACAAGTCACGCCTCCACTACTGTTTGACAGTATAATGGGCTAAATAGTGTACGTGTTTTATTCAGCGTGTGCAAGGAGAAAAATTAAGAGAGCAACCTTTTACTTGTGCAGCATTAATGCTGCACGAGGTGTGGCTCTTGTACCTTGCAACACCTGAGGGGGGTTAAAGGTTACCTTTGAAATTGGTTCAACTAGGCTTCAGCCTACACTCTGCTCCTCTCCTCCTCCTGCTGACCCTGGGCTGTAACAACGCTAGTTTTTGCCCAGAAGTGCTAGCTGCACAGAGAAAAACACCAGCCAATGTGTTAGTGGGGTTCAGCACCGCCTGCTGTTCCCCCACTGTGTAGCCGGCAAAGTGTCCTGCAAACGCAACGCAGACACAAAGCTGACTCCAGTGCAGGCTTCGGCCTACACTCTGCTCCCCCTGCTTACCCTTTGCTCCAACACCGCTAGTTGGGGCTGTAGGAAGACAATGTTTGATAGGCAAAGCATCAGGGTTCCAGCACCGCCAGCTGGTTCTCGGCAGTGTTTTTGTCACAGGTACTCCCTCGTGCCAAACCTGGTTTCAGCACCGTCAGCTGTTTCCGGGTTGTGTCAAGTTCACTGAGACGCCTATGCTTGCCCCGTCGTGGTGCGGTCGGGTTAGCCAACTCCAGGGTGCCTCCAGTTTAGGAGCTTCCTATGTGGGCTGCGTGAACTGGTAGTCAAGGCTGGTTCTGTAGTGCCAGTAGGCCCTGCTCCCCCTGTAGGACTGTTGGGGTTCGGTAACTGCGGCTGCCTCGCGGCCTAGCTGTTCTCTCCTCTCCTGTGGGCCTTCGGGTCCACCTCCTGGTTCCAGCACCGTCAGCTGGTTCCAGGCCGAGCCTTTGGCTTAGGTGCCTCCTCCTGGGTATCCGAGTTCCGCCAACGCCAGGCGGTCCTTGGTAGTGCTTTTAAGCGCGGGCACCTACAGCTTAGTAACCGGGTTCCAGCACCGTCAGCTGGTCCTCGGTCGTGCCATTGGCTCTTGCACACTGGGGCAACGCATCTGGGTTCCAGCAACGCCAGCTGGTTCTCGGCAGTGTTTTTGACACAGGTACTCCCTCGTGCCAAGCCTGGTTTCAGCACCGTCAGCTGTTTCCGGGTTGTGTCAAGCTCACTAAGACGCCTATGCTTGCCCCGTCGTGGTGCTGTCGGGTTAGCCAACTCCAGGGTGCCTCCAGTTTAGGAGCTTCCTATGTGGGCTGCGTGAACTGGTAGTCAAGGCTGGTTCTGTAGTGCCAGTAGGCCCAGCTCCCCCTGTAGGACTGTTGGGGTTCGGTAACTGCGGCTGCCTCGCGGCCTAGCTGTTCTCTCCTCTCCTGTGGGCCTTCAGGTCCACCACCTGATTCCAGCACCGTCAGGTGGTTCTCGGCAGTGTCTTTTGCTCTTGTACCTTCTGCTCCCCATCCTGGTTCCAGTACCGTCAGCTGGTTCCGGGTAGAGCCTTTGGCTTAGGTGCCTCCTTCTGGGTATCCAAGTTCCACCAACGTCAGGTGGTCCTTGGTAGTGCTTTCAGGCACGGGTACCTCCTGCTTAGTAACCGGGTTCCAGTAACGTCAGCTGGTCCTCGGTAGTTCCATTGGCTCTTGGACTTTCGGCTACCCATCCGGGTTCCAGTACCGTCAGCTGGTTCTCGGCAGTGTCTTTTGCTCTTGTACCTTCTGCTCCCCATCCTGGTTCCAGTACCGTCAGCTGGTTCCGGGCAGAGTCTTTGGCTTAGGTGCCTCCTTCTGGGTATCCGAGTTCCGCCAACGTCAGGCGGTCCTTGGTAGTGCTTTTTAGCACGGGTACCTCCTGCTTAGTAACCGGGTTCCAGTAACGTCAGCTGGTCCTCGGTAGTTCCATAGGCTCTTGAACCTTTGGGTAGCCATCCGAGTTCCAGTTCCATCAACTGGTTCTTGGCATTTTCTCAGCCTTCTTGTACCTTCTGCTACATTTCCAAGTTGAAGACCCTAAAGTCGACGACCCGGAAGACCACCCCGATGACGACGACGACCCAGAAGACCACCCCGATGACGACGACGGCGGAGACGACGATGGCTGAGACGACGACGGCTGAGACGACGACGACGGCGGAGATGACGACACTGGAGACGACGACCCTGGAGACGACGACATGGAAGACCGAGAAGCAGAAGAACAAGAGGCTGCATAACAAAGAGCAGAAGAACATTAAGCATAAGACTTAATATCAGAGCAAAAGATATTATCTAAATTATATGCAGAGAAGACTAAGCAGTGTATGGGGGTGAGTCCGTTCCTCCTCGTGGTGCCCCTGGATAAAGCCTGATGCTGCAGGCCAAACTGAACGCGGACAAATGTAACTTTTGTGACTGGCAGAACGGAAGGTGTAATCTTCCAACTTTTATAGATAACTACGGGAATGCCTGTCACAAATGAGAATATGATGAAGAAGTAGAATAGGAAGAATAATAACAGTTGAATAAAATGAATATGAAGAATGTATTAAAAAAAAAAAAAAAAGGTAAAGGATGAAGAAGAAGATGAATAAGGTGAAGAAGAAGTTGATGTCAAAGATGCTGATGATGATGAAGATGAAAGTGTGGGAAAAGTAAAAAAAAAGAAGGGGAAGGGCGTGGAATAGTGAAACATCAATATCTGACAAAATAAAAAAAAAATTTACATAGTCAATATCTTTGTCACTCCGAACGTCTTAAAAAAAAACAAAAAACATGCTATTCTATTTGATTGGGATAAACCTCTATGACTTTAATGTCTCCGCCACCTCCCCAAATACATCCGGCATTATTCTTAGTTGTTTTCCTTCATGTAGAATGAACCTACAAGGCAAGAAAGGGTTTATTTTAATTCCGATATTTTGGTCCCATTGACTTGCATTGGGATCGGGTATCGGTATCGGCGATATCCGATATTTTTTGAATATCGGCCGATCCTATCCGATACCGATACTTTCCGATATCGGAAGGTATCGATCAACACTAGTCATGGATCTCCAAGGACTTTTGCACCCCAATTGCAGACTGTACAGACTAGGCAATGTTGTAGTTTTTAGTGTGCTCCATTGATATCGAGTAATTGCAGTCTGTGATATCTTTAGTGTGGCTTCTATGCCTGCTGTTGCTGATGCTGCAGATGTTAACACTAGGGTTGAGCGAAACGGATCGGTCATTTTCATAAGTCGCCGACTTTTGGCAAAGTCGGGTTTCATGAAACCCGACCTGATCCCTGTGTGGGGTCGGCCATGCGGTACGCAACCTTTGCGCCAAAGTCGCGTTTCATATGACGCGTTCAGCGCCATTTCTCAGCCAATGAAGTAGGACGCAGAGTGTGGGCAGCGTGATGACATAGTTCTCGGTCCCCACCATCTTAGAGAAGGGCATGGCAGTGATTGGCTTGCTTTCTGTTGCGTCACAGGGGCTACAAAGGGGCGTGCACGCCGACCGCCATCTTACTGCTGCTGATCTGAGCATAGGGAGAGGTTGCTGCCTCTTCGTCAGAAGCAGGGATAGCGTTAGGCCGGGAATATAAACCCCCAAACCGCTTGTGCTGTAGCGATTTCCACTGTCCAACACCACCTTTTGTTTGCAGGGACAGTGGAAGCTACGTTTTTTTTCCTCAGCGCTGTAGCTCATTGGGCTGCCTTATAAGTCTTCCTGATAGCTGCATTGCTGTTTGTACGCGGCTGTGCAAACCAACTGCTTTTTTCAAAGCACAAATCCTGTTGTTCCTTCCTTTCTGCACAGCTATCTTGTTTGTTTGTCCACACTTTTGTGTGCAGCAGTCCTTTTTATTGCTGCCTGCCATACTTTTCTGAGATTACTGAAGGGAGATAGTAATTGTAGTACAGTCCCTTTTTTTTTTTATATATATATATATATATCTTCAAGCCACTTTCTGCCCCTGAAACTGTGTAGTGTGAAACAGTGGGCCTGTATTTTTCTGCACTGTCCCACACCTAAAAAGGGAGATTTATGTTGCCAATCTGTGCCAGTCCAGTCTGATGTATCTGTCAGTCATTTTGTGCCACAGAAACAATACTGTAAAACAGTGGGCGAGATTTATTCACTAGTCTTTCATATAAAAACAAAAAGGGGAGATTAATATTGGCAAATCTGTGCATCTGTGCCAGTCCAGTCTGTGGTATCGGTCTGTCATTTTGTGCCAGTGAAACACTACTGTAAAACTGTGGGCCAGATTGATTCACTAGTCTCCCATCCCCACAAAAAAAGAAGGGGAGATTAATATTGGCAAATCTGTGCATCTGCGTCAGTCCTGTTAGTGACATATCTGTCAGGCACTGTCTGCCACTGAAACTGTGTACTGTAATACAGTGGGCCTGATTTTCCCTGCACTCTCACACACCTATAAAGTAAGATTTAAATTCACAACAATTTTTCGTCCACCTTGTAACTGGTTTTACAATACCAAATAATGTTTGTTAGTTTGGTTACATATTTCCAAGAATGAGGAAGTCTGGTGGAAGAGGTCGTGGCCGTGGGCGGTCATTGCCTGCTGGTAATGATGGTAGTGGTGGTGGAGCATCAGGTGGTCGTGGAAAAAGCAATATAGCACCCAAGTCTCGAGTTGTTCAGCCACCGTCCTCGTCAGGCTACACAAGGCCTCGAACGCTCCCTTTTCTAAGAGTAGGAAAACTGCTTTTAAAGCCGGAGCAGCAGGAATAAGTTTTGGCTTTCCTTGCTGACTCTGCCTCTAGCTCTTTTGCCTCCTCTTCGGAAAGTGCAAAATGTAAAAGCAGCGCGTCATCAGTGGATGTTCCCGGTCAGGGACAAATCGCTTCCTTGCGTTCTTCACCCAGAACAACAGAGAAGGATGCGTCAGGCGACACAACGGGTTACTCCATGGAGCTCTTTACACATACCATTCCTGGGTTAGAAAGGGACATTGTTAACAGGTCATGCCCATTACAAGATGAATCGAACATGGAGTGCACAGATGCACAGCCACAGCCTGATTCTTATGCTGTTACTTTGACTCAGATCACAACATTGCCCTCGCAGTGTACTGAGCCAGAATCTGACCCAGATGAGACTATGGAGCCCCGTCACGAACGCTATAGCACCGGCTTACACGGTGACACAGAGGAAGGTGTTGTGAATTCCGCTCTTGGGCTCCCTCCGGTGGTTGTAAGTGGCACTTTTGTGAGTTCTGCTCTTGGGCTCCCTCTTGTGGTTTCTAGTGGTATGGCTGCTCCTTGGAGTTAGCTGTCATCAGCTGCCTCCACTTATCTTCTCTTCTGCTCGGCTATTTCGGTCTGGCTCTGTCTTCAGCCAGTGCCACTTGTAAATGGTTTCTGGTTGGAATCACATCTCTTTGGAGTTCCCTGTTATCCTGACCAGTTCAGCTAAGCTAAGTTTTTGCTTGCTCTTTTCTGTCCATAGATTGTGAACTTATCCATTCTGTTTTCTATGTTTGTCCAGCTTATCAGTGCTCATCCTGGTTTCATTCTGTGTATGTCTTTTCCCTCTCCACTCACAGTCATTATTTGTGGGGGGCTAATCTATCCTTTGGGGATTTTCTCTGAGGCAAGATAGTTTTCCTGCTTCTGTCTTTAGGGGTAGTTAGCTCTTAGGCTGTGACGAGATGCCCAGGGAGAGTTCGGAGCATTCCACGGCTACTTCTAGTGTTGTGTTGAGCTTAGGGACTGCGGTCAGTACAGTTACCACGTCCTTCAGAGCTCGTTCCATGTTGCTCCTAGACCACCATATCATAACAGGAAGGTGCATAGGACATAGAAGAGGAGGTCATAGATGACCCAGTTGTTGACCCCGATTGGCAGCCATTGGGGGGAACAGGGTGCAGCCGGCAGTAGCTCTGAAGCGGAAGAGGAGGAGCCGCAGCAGGCATCAACATCGCAACAGGTTCTATCTGGCAGGTCCTTATCTGGCCAAAAACGTGTGGCAAAACCAATTGTAGGACAGCGTGGCCATCTGGTTAAAGTAGCTCAGTGTGCAATGCCTGAAAAGGTATCCAATAGTAGGAAGAGTGCAGTCTGGCATTTTTTTAACCAACATCCAAATGATCAGTGCAAAGTCATCTGTAAGAAATGCTCAAGGACCTTCAGCAGAGGTCAGAATGTTAAAAGTCTAAATACAAGTTGCATGCATAGACATTTAAACACCATGCACTTGCAAGCCTGGACTAACAACCAAACGTCCCTTAACGTTGTTGCACCCACTCACAATGAAGCTAGTCAGCAACGCTACATCCCTTCCCTCACTGTAAGCCCAACGTTTACCACACCACCTGCAGCAAATGTGGAGGTTTCGTCGCAAGGCCAAAGCAGTAAGGGAATCACCAGGTTCTTGGTAGGAAACACTATGTAGGCCAACAGCAAGAATACCATCACCAACCCTCTCTCAGTCTGCCATGTCCACCGACACCCCTGCTACTTCCACCATATGCAGCTCTTCAGTCCAGCTCACCCTACAAGAGACTCTCATTAGGAAAAGGAAGTACTCATCCTCTCATCCGCGTACACAGGGCTTCAACGCCCACATTGCTAGACTAATCTCGTTAGAGATGATGCCCTACCGGTTAGTTGAAAGCTAAGCTTTCAAAGCCCTGATGGACTACGCTGTACCATGCTACGAGCTACCAAGTCGACACTTCTTTTTGAGAAAAGCCATTCCAGCCCTCCACCAGCACGTAAAAGACCGCATTGTCCATGCACTCAGGCAATCTGTGAGTAGAAAGGTGCACCTGACAACAGATGCATGGACCAGTAGGCATGGCCAGGGGCGTTACGTGTCCATCACGGCACACTGGGTTAATGTGGTGGATGCAGGGTCCACAGGGGACAGCAATATTGGGACAGTTCTGCCTAGCCCACGGTCTACGAAACAGTTGGCGGTAGGCGTTCGCCCCCCTCCTTCTCATCCTCCAGCTGAAGCGACAGCTCGTCCACAGATCGCAGTCGCACGACCACTCCATCAGCAGCTGCCACTGTTGCACTTGAGGTGTCCCATTATGGAACAGCTAGTGGCAAGCGTCAGCAGGCTGTATTGGCAATGAAGTGTTTGGGCGACAACAGACACACCGCGGAAGTTCTGTCCGAGTTCTTGCAGCAAGAAACTCAGTCATGGCTGGGCAGTGTACATCTTGAGGCAGGCAAGGTAGTGAGTGATAACGGAAGGAATTTTATGGCTTTCACAACTGAAACACATTCCTTGCCTGGCTCACACCTTAAACCTGGTGGTGCAGTGCTTCCTGAAAAGTTATCCGGGGTTTCCCGACCTGCTCCTGAAGGTGCGCAGACTTTGCTCGCACATCCGCCGTTCGCCCGTACACTCCAGCCATATGCAGAACCATCAGCAATCTTTGAACCTTCCCCAGCATCGCCTAATCATCGAGGTTGAAACAAGGTGGAACTCCACACTGCACATGCTTCAAAGGCTGTGCGAACAGAAGCATGCTGTTATGTTTTTGTGGGAGGATACACATACACGGGCAGGTAGTTGGATGGCAGACATGGAGTTGTCAGGTGTGCAGTGGTCGAAGCTACAAGACAACTGTCAAGTCCTTCAGTGTTTTGAGGAATGCACACGGCTGGATAGTGCAGACAACGCCATAATAAGAATGAGCATCCCCTAATGCATCTGCTGATGCAAAGTTTGACTCACATAAAGGAGCAGGCGTCTGCAGCGGAGGATGAGTGAAGCCATGATGACAGTCAGCTATTGTCTGGTCAGGGAAGTCTACTGGACGAGGTGGCGGGCGAAGAGGAGGAGGACGAGGAGGATGATGGGGATGAGTATTTTTTTTATGAGGAAGCTTCTCAGGGGGCAATAGAAACTGGTGGCATTGCAGGGCCAGGTACAGGGTTTTTGAGTAACGTTGATTTGCCCGAAAGTGCTCCTCAACCCAGCCCAAGCAGTGAATTGACAACTGGAACATTAGCCCACATGGCGGATTATGCCTTGCGTATCCTAAAAAGGGACCCCCGCATTATAAAAATGATGACCGATGACGATTACTGGTTGGCCTGCCTCCTGGATCCACGCTATAAGGGAAAACTGCAAAACATCATGCCACATGAGAACCTTGAACAAATATTGGCAACCAAACAAGCAACTCTTGTTGACCGGTTGATTCAGGCATCCCCAGCACACTGCGCCGGTGATGGTTCTCACACAAGCTGCAGGGGGCAACAGGGCAGAGGTGTTAGAGGTGCACAAATCAGAAGTGGCATTGGACAGAGGGGTTTTCTGACCAGGTTGTGGAGTGCTTTCGCAATGACTGCAGACAGGACAGGTACTGCAGCATCAATTCAAAGTGACAGGAGACAACATTTGTCCAGTATGGTTACTAACTATTTTTCCTCCCCTATCGATGTTCTCCCTCACCCATCATTCCCATTTGATTACTGGGCATCCAAAATAGACACCCGGCTTGATTTGTCTGAATATGCATTGCAGGAGCTCGCTTGCCCAGCAGCTAGTGTGCTATCAGAAAGAGTATTCAGTGCTGGAGGTTCAATACTGACCGAAAAAAGGACTCGTCTGGCTACCCAAAATGTTGATGATCTAACCTTCATTAAAATGAACCACTCATGGATTTCTAATTATTTTGCCCCACCTTTCCCGGCTGACACCTAGCTTTCCTATGAAAAGGTCTTGCTTTTGGACTGGTCTTACTGAGTGTTCCAATTTCTCCATTTGCAGCTGCTGTATGTCCAGCATACGACATGTTTACACCTCCCTAAATGGGCTGACTTCCCCCACGGGGCCGTGGTCTCGCCACTTGGCGAAAGCACCTGTGAGAGTGCTCTTTGTCTGAAGAGGTGGGTGTGCCCACTTTTGGTCGATGGCACTGGCATCGGGTCCCTCATACTACAATGAAGTGTCTCTGGCGGTGGTGTGGTGCGCACCCAACGTCAGACACCCCATTGTAACATGAGGGGCCTTGGGCCAGTACCGCTGTGCACGAGAGAGTGCCCCCCACCCCCCAGCTCAAACTGTGCTCTACCACTTGCAAAATTATCTGTCACTGCTCCACCGCTGTTTAGTCTATGCGGTGAAATCCTTCAATGCCTAGCACTGACAATACCAATTTGTTGACATGTATGATGCTACTTAAAATATTCAGTGGCCCTGTCCTACATTTACACCAGTAAATACTTTGTGCCAAATAATGTCTGAAAGTCAGCAGAGGAGCCCACCCCTGTACCTAAGTATGCCACCCTTTTTTTGTTTTTTGTTTTTTTGGGGAGACATTAACATCTATGTATTATTTTGGAGTACTAACTGTGTCAGACACTCCTTCCAATAGTCCTCCGCTGACCACACCAATGCTGCCTGTGTACCCCTGGAACCTATTTAAAAGTGCATAGAGCCTACTTTTTTATGTTAGGCCTACTAAGTCTGTCTGCGGTCCCTCCTTCCAATAGTCCTCCACTGACCACACCAATGCTGCCTGTGTACCCCTGGAACCCATTTAAAAGTGCATAGAGCCTACTTTTTTTTTATTTTAGGCCTACTAGTCTTTCTGCAGTCCCTCCTTCAAATAGTCCTCCGCTGACCAAACCAATGCTGCCTGTGTACCCCTGGAACCTATTTAAAAGTGCATAGAGCCAACTTTTTTTTATGTTAGGCCTACTAAGAGTGTCTGCGGTCCCTCCTTCCAATAGTCTTCCACTGACCACACCAAAGCTGCCTGTGTACCCCTGGAAACTATTTAAAAGTGCATAGAGCCTACTTTTTTATGTTAGGCCTACTAAGTCTGTCTGCAGTCCCTCCTTCCAATAGTCCTCCGCTGACCACACCAATGATGCCTGTGTACCCCTGGAACCTATTTAAAAGTGCATAGAGTATACTTTTTTATGTTACGCCTACTAAATCTGTCTGCGGTCCCTCCTTCCAATAGTCCTCCACTGACCACACCAATGCTGCCTGTGTACCCCTGGAACCTATTTAAAAGTGCATAGAGCCACCTTTTTTATGTTAGGCCTACTAAGTCTGTCTGCGGTCCCTCCTTCCAATAGTCCTCCACTGACCACACCAATGCTGCCTGTATACCCCTGGAACCTTTTTTAAACCTGCATCAAGCCAACTTTGTGGTGTAAGGCCTACTAGCAGCGTCTGTCTTTGCCACTCAATACAGCTGTCCTCTTAAAAAAAATGACCTGCAATTGTCAGGTTTTCAGCCTATCGGAATTTTAAAACTCCAGTGGGGCTACCAGTTTGGTTGGGGCCTACTAACAGTGTCTGGCTCTCCAAGGTGTTCTCCTGGTTGCCTTTCCTGACCTTCTATCTTCAGACTCTTGTTAAATAGTTGTTAAATGGAACAAATGCAGTGGGGCTCCAAGTTTTGTTGGGGCCTACTAACAGTGTCTGCCGCTCCAAGGTGTTCTCCTGGTTGCCTTTCCTGAGCTTCTATCTTCAGGCTCTTTTTAAATAGTTGTTAAATGGAACAAATGCAGTGGGGCTACTAGTTTGGTTGGGGCCTACTAACGGTGTCAGCCGCTCCTTACTGTTCTCCTGGTTTCCTGTCCTGAACTTCCATTTTCAGGCTTTCGTTAAGTAGTTGTTAATATTGCACTGCATTTGGCCTACTAGTTGGGTTGGGGTCTACTAATGGTGTCTGCCGCTTCTTGCTGTTCTCCTGGTTTCCTGTCCTGAACTTCAATCTTCAGGCTCTCGTTAAGTACTTGTTAATATTACACTGCATTTGGCCTACTAGTTGGGTTGGGGCCTACTAACGGTGTCAGCCTCTCCTTACTGTTCTCCTGGTTTCCTGTCCTGAACTTCCATTTTCCGGCTCTCGTTAAGTACTTGTTAATATTACACTGCATTTGGCCTACTAGTTGGGTTGGGGTCTAATAACGGTGTCTGCCGCTACTTGCTGTTCTCCTCCACTGAACAAAGCAGTGCTGCCTGTTTACTACTGTTACCAATTTTGAACTGCATTTAGACTACTTACTGACTTGGGCCTACTCATTGTGTCAGCCTCTCATTACAGTTGTCCTCCACTGAACAAAGCATTGCCGCCTGTTTAGTCCTGTTACCAATTTTGAACTGCTTTTAGCCTACTTTTGTATTTGGGACCATATCTGTGTTTCTTCCTCATCCTGCCCATTGCCCAGCCAGTGCTAGATGACTCTGCTGGTACATTGACCCAGACCGCTACATTCCCCTTGCACGCTACACAGCCAGATTCTGACCCTGCTGAAAGTGAGGTTCCCCTTCCCGCATACTATACCACCTTACACGGGGACAAAGAGGAAGGTGCAGATGAAAGTGCAGGTTCCTTCATCAGATGGGGGGAATACTCGTTGGCGACGTCACTGGCACAGGGCCCCTCAAAGTACGCACCCCACCATGCAAACACACCGCCGTACTTTGAGGGGCCCTGTGCCAGTGCCAATGCAAACGAGTGGGCCCCCCCTGCTTGCTCAGGATCACAACACTTGCAAAGTTGAAATACTTACCTCTCCCTGCTCCACTGCCGTGACGTGGTCCACGTTTCCTGAGCCCACTAAATACTTGACCCAGCCATACCCCCCACAACTTTAGCCAAATGACTCCCAATGTCCAATACCTAACTATTATTATAAGGTAAATTAAGATTGACAAGCTTCAGTAACAAGAATGGATGTTTTTGCCATTAAAAAGGGCACTGTAAGTGTTTTCCTGGCCCCCACTTACTCCTGACTATGCTTCCCCATTGACTTGCATTGGGTTTCGTGTTTCGGTCGACCCCCGACTTTTCGCGATAATCGGCCGATTTCACTCGACTCAACTCTTGAGATAGTCAGGTTTCGCGAAACCCGACTCGACCCTAAAAAACTAAAAGTCGCTCAACCCTAGTCAGGTGACATCAAGGTCACAGGTTAGTAATGGAGAGGAGTCTATAAGTTCAACGTTTGCCTCATCAATCCACAGAATATTCTTCTAAAAATCTTAGGAAGGAATTTATAACCATTTCCAGACTGATAGATTTAAAAGACTTTGTTCCAGAAATTCTTTGGATCGCAGAATAATGTCTAGCTTTTGAGGACCTTTTGGGATAATTCACTTTGTCAGGTATGTGGTATTTAAGTGATTTCTTGATTGAGAACAGGTGTGGCAGTAATCAGGCCTGGGTGTAGTTACCACAGTTAATTTATGATTTAAGGTGGGGGCAATTACTTTCTCCCACAGAGCCCTGTAGATTTGGATTTATTTTCCCTTAATAATAAAGACCTTCATTAAAAAACTGCATTTTGTGAGATGTGAAACATTTAAGTGTGGCAAACATGCAAAAGAATAGGAAATCAGGGAGGGGCAAACAGTTTTTCACACAACCAGGTACGGACTGGGGCTGAAATTCAGTCCTGGCATTTGAAATCACACAGGCCCATTCTGTTCTCATTTCAAGCACCAGATGGGATATATCACTAATATTACCCTGGATGGAGAAAAGGAAGATTTACTACAAGACCAATATTTCTAATGATACCCGTGGCCTGTTGGGGTAAGTGACGGAGTCAGTGACTTTGTGCTCGGTCACAATTCTTATAAGTGTAGGTGAATTGAGAACACCGATTCTGTTAACAACGTAGCAGACAACAGACAAGGCAGCCCATGACCAGACAGCCCCTTCTGGCATTTGTCCGACCCTGCACACAACTGTGTGTGTGTGTATTTATATATAAATATATATATATATATATATACAGCATATATATATATATGTATATATATATATATATATACATATATATATATATACAGTGGGGCAAAAAAGTATTTAGTCAGTCAGCAATAGTGCAAGTTCCACCACTTAAAAAGATGAGAGGCGTCTGTAATTTACATCATAGGTAGACCTCAACTATGGGAGACAAACTGAGAAAAAAAAATCCAGAAAATCACATTGTCTGTTTTTTTAACATTTTATTTGCATATTATGGTGGAAAATAAGTATTTGGTCAGAAACAAACAATCAAGATTTCTGGCTCTCACAGACCTGTAACTTCGTCTTTAAGAGTCTCCTCTTTCCTCCACTCATTACCTGTAGTAATGGCACCTGTTTAAACTTGTTATCAGTATAAAAAGACACCTGTGCACACCCTCAAACAGTCTGACTCCAAACTCCACTATGGTGAAGACCAAAGAGCTGTCAAAGGACACCAGAAACAAAATTGTAGCCCTGCACCAGGCTGGGAAGACTGAATCTGCAATAGCCAACCAGCTTGGAGTGAAGAAATCAACAATGGGAGCAATAATTAGAAAATGGAAGACATACAAGACCACTGATAATCTCCCTCGATCTGGGGCTCCACGCAAAATCCCACCCCGTGGGGTCAGAATGATCACAAGAACGGTGAGCAAAAATCCCAGAACCACGCGGGGAGACCTAGTGAATGAACTACAGAGAGCTGGGACCAATGTAACAAGGCCTACCATAAGTAACACACTACGCCACCATGGACTCAGATCCTGCAGTGCCAGACGTGTCCCACTGCTTAAGCCAGTACATGTCCGAGCCCGTCTGAAGTTTGCTAGAGAGCATTTGGATGATCTAGAGGAGTTTTGGGAGAATGTCCTATGGTCTGATGAAACCAAACTGGAACTGTTTGGTAGAAACACAACTTGTCGTGTTTGGAGGAAAAAGAATACTGAGTTGCATCCATCAAACACCATACCTACTGTAAAGCATGGTGGTGGAAACATCATGCTTTGGGGCTGTTTCTCTGCAAAGGGGCCAGGACGACTGATCCGGGTACATGAAAGAATGAATGGGGCCATGTATCGTGAGATTTTGAGTGCAAACCTCCTTCCATCAGCAAGGGCATTGAAGATGAAACGTGGCTGGTCTTTCAACATGACAATGATCCAAAGCACACCGCCAGGGCAATGAAGGAGTGGCTTCGTAAGAAGCATTTCAAGGTCCTGGAGTGGCCTAGCCAGTCTCCAGATCTCAACCCTATAGAAAACCTTTGGAGGGAGTTGAAAGTCCGTGTTGCCAAGCGAAAAGCCAAAAACATCACTGCTCTAGAGGAGATCTGCATGGAGGAATGGGCCAACATACCAACAACAGTGTGTGGCAACCTTGTGAAGACTTACAGAAAACGTTTGACCTCTGTCATTGCCAACAAAGGATATATTACAAAGTATTGAGATGAAATTTTGTTTCTGACCAAATACTTATTTTCCACCATAATATGCAAATAAAATGTTAAAAAAACAGACAATGTGATTTTCTGGATTTTTTTTTCTCAGTTTGTCTCCCATAGTTGAGGTCTACCTATGATGTAAATTACAGACGCCTCTCATCTTTTTAAGTGGTGGAACTTGCACTATTGCTGACTGACTAAATACTTTTTTGCCCCACTGTATATATAAAGTTTTGTTTCACCAGCGACATGTTTCAACACCACATGTGTCTTCCTCCACATCGTGGACCTGGAGGAAGACACATGTGGTATCCAAACATGTCATCCATAAGGGATTGAATGTATGCAATATTGTTACTGAAGAAATCTGGAACTTTTTAATGGATAAGTAAAAGGTATATTGTACTCTACCATTGGACTGATCGCTGGAGAAACAAAAAGTTTTTTCTTTGCATGCATGGATTTATCCCAATCCGTTTTCCGTGCGAACTGTAACCACAGGTTGGATGTATTCCTGTTTCTTCAAAAAACATCTTGCATCGAAATATACCAAACCTCCTAAAAGCAATAGTGAAAAAAAGCAGTTTGAATATAGTTACACAAGGTATGCAATACATTTACTGTTAGTGTTATTATAGTACCAACAAGTTTACCTAATATTTATGTGACACAATCTATGTTGTGAAACAATAAAAGTCCTGTAGTAATTAAATTTTTAACACTTCCCCAAAAAATGTTTTAGAAGTGCAATAATAAACTATATGTGCCCTCAAATAATGCTGATATAAACTACAAATTGTTCTTTTGACGATAAGCCCTAACACAGTTTTGCTAATGCAAAAAAAATCTTTAGCTCTTGAAATACTTAAAAAAAATGAAAAAAATGCTCAGATCTGAAGGCCAAAGTTGGTCAGTCTATAAGAGATTAATGCCAATATCTGAGCTACTCAATTAGCTGCTTGTATTGCAGGAAAAATCTCCTGTATGAGTCTATGTGATATCATTTTTATATAAGCTCCTGCAAGCATTACATGTAGCTTAGTGACTGTAAAATATGGTATTGACAGGGTTATACCACAGCGGAAATGTTATTTTTCGAGAAATAAATATTTTGTTCAGCATCTGTTCCAGTTTTTGATTGTTCTCAAAACAAACCACTATAATTTTGCACCACCAGGGACCATGAGGAAAGAATTCTTGTAACATAATAATTTTTCTTTTTCCTTGTGCAGCTGCTCAAGTTTTCATTTTAATAGGACAACATTTGGTTCAGATTTTTACCACTCACATGAGGCTGTACATGAAAGTAAAATAAAATAAACAGAAAGTAAAAAAATGAGCTTTAGGTAAAATGAGTTATATGAGCTATATGAGTGACATTAGGTGAATTAGGTGGAATAGCTATTGTGTGAAATCTCATATCCTTATTGATATTGCATTAGATTGATGGAAAAAATATTATGACCCAGAAGAATAATATAAATACATTTTATTGTATCTGTATCAGTTTAGGGTTTCGTAGAGGGTGTACATGTCAAAGAGGCAGTTCATGCAGCTGCCAGAGAACTCTATGGAGCTTTTGCTACTGTAAAGCCTGTGCAGAACTATTCTCTAATTAGAATAATTGTATTGTTAACAAACAAAGAGGAATTAGTTCATTTGAAATGGGGAAGACATCTCCATGTTTTGTAACAATGACTGGCAGCCCAAGAAGAGCCTGAAGTCAAGGTAAATGCACACTGACAAGCAAAAGGGTAACAATGTTTAAAATGTTGACTTTCAGGCTTCATATCTCACCATCCACTACTGCTTTGAATGTATGACTGCCATCATTTTATAGACAATCATCTTGGCTATAATTTACACTTTTCAATGCACTCAACAAAATCATATTTGTCTATCAAACTGTCTGATAGTTAAATATGATTCATCATTCAAGATAACATATTTCCACTGTTCCAAAGTCAATTAGTGGTGTTTTTCACATCCTTCCTGCCAATGATTGTCAATGCAGAGTGTGATCTTAGGGAAAGGTGCATATGAAGTGATCAAAAATTATTTTTGGTAGCTTCCAGCACACAGTTCATTTGCTGATTTAACTTACAGAAGCCTTTATTAACTCTACAGTAGACACAGCAGTAAAGGATAGATGACATTTCTGCTAAACACTCCAGAACCCATGCAGTATCTGGCTTGACCACCAGATCCCCTGATTTTCACTAACTACCCCATAGGCAGGTACAAGGTAGTTGGCCTAGTTTTGGAGACCGAGTCATTGGCCAGGTAATGCGTTCCAAGCACATTTGCGTTTCATGATTGTCTGAAACCGGCCATAGCCTAAGTCAAATTCAATAAATATTATTTTGTACTACTATCATTAAGATAGGTATTTAGAGTGCTCTAAACATCCCTTGCTACTGGCTTTATTCTTATTCTAAATTAGTCAAATCAATTTCGCCTCAAAAAGCTGTAAGGTTTTGCCATCAGAAAAGTAATTTGTGTAGATTTAATCTTCAAACTATTTGTCTCCACATGAACGGATAACATTTGCAAATAGCATTTTGGGATTAGAATTTTCTACAAATATTACATGAGAGCACTAGAAATCAAACATGGAAAATCTATATGCAACAGAAGACTAATGTGGAACAATAAACTGTGTGCTGAACAGAATGATTGTATTTCCTTTTGTTCCAAACATAGCTGCCAGTGAATTGGATCACAAAATGACATTGATTTTGCAAAATGAAATGTCTATGCTACATCTGCATCTCATCTATATATGTTTTAGCAAAAATCTCTTTGTGAAAAATTTGTCTAAGCTGACGAATTCAAATTATCTATCTGCATATTTATCTATCTACATATCTATCTATCTATCTATCAATCTATCTATCTATCTATCTATCTATCTATCTATCTTAAGGTACCGTCACACTCAGCGATGCTGCAGCGATACAGATAACAAGCCGATCGCTGCAGCTTCGCTGTTTAGGTCGCTGTAGAGACGTCAAACACGGCAACACCAGAACGATGCAGGAGCGATCCAGTGACGTAACGGCGACTCACTTATCGTTCTCGCTGGTTGTTAGCTCCATGTAAAAACATTGCTGGCATCGTTGCTTTTGCTGTCAAACATGACGATACACGCCGACCTGACGACCAAACAAAGTTCTGGACTTCTAGCTCCGACCAGCGATGTCACAGCGGGATCCAGATCGCTGCTGCGTGTCAAACACAACGAGATCGCTATCCAGGACGCTGCAACGTCATGGATCGTTGTCGTTCTCGTTGTAAAGTTGCTCAGTGTGAAGGTACCTTTATTTAACTTTATTTAACTATCACTAGGTAATGCTGATTGAATTCTATGGGGGGCTTTGTATAGCAAAGTGCAATGAAATTCTGGCACAATTTGCAGGAAAAATGTTTTTCATGAGTTAAGTGATCAACAAATATTCAGAGACTTTTTGTGGTTTAGAAGGAAATATGCATGGCCTAATATTTAATAAAGAGCACTAAAGAATTCTGGAACAAAATACACTAAATAATAGGTGGTGTAAACTTAGGCTTGACATTCCGAAAATATGCAAGATTTCTCAAACAACATGAACCATTAGGATAAAATGATGCATTTTAGTCTGATTGGACTGAATTTGCACTGTGTAAAAATTAGTCATGATTGAAAAATATACCCTTATTTATCCTCCAAAATAGAAAACAGAAGTAATTATCAACTGTTTCTACATGCTCCTCAGAGTCCACCGTGAATTTAAAGAATCAGTCCAATTAATTTTTTTATTAATAAAATCGGTGTACATGTGTAAATGTATTATTATACTCACCCACTGCCGTCTTCTCCTGAATCGAGGACTATTCCACTCTTCTTCACCAGTGACTTCAGCACACATTAGACTGTCTGGCTCACTTCAAGTGTGAGCCAGAAGTCTCTTTTACAATGTAAGTCCATGGAGTCTTGCTCTGACATCCCATAAGCGTACATTATAAAAACCACTTCCAGGTCATACAGAGCACAGTGTAATCAGGACAGCCTAAAGAGGCATGACATCACTGATAAGAGCAACAGAACGGTGTTGGATCTCTGGGAAGGTGACGATAGGTGAGTATAGTAACACATAAAAATTGGCCAAGATTTTTTTTCTATATGATATATTAACACATACAAACTGCAATTCATTTGTATATACATAGATTTGAGCCCACGCCCAATCAACTTGTGCCCTTTTGTGGAACAATATCGTCTGACTGACCTTGACAGTTATGTCTCCAGTGCATAAGGTGTCGTAACAATGTAATTAGGTCCCTCTGCCATTACTTGTTCTTTCTTCAGTCACTCACTACTGGTAATCACTATGTGATAGTGAATAGTGATGAGCGAGCATGCTCATAAATGCTTGCTACTCGGTCAAGCATCAGTGTGTTCGAGATGCTCGTTACTCAGCGAGTATTTTTGAATGGTGGTGACAAGCTTGAGTCCCTGCCTCACATGTTCAGTGCCTGCATAACGTCATTGTGTCTTTATTCAACCCGTGAATCCATGCTTGGCACAATGTACCAATGAACACAGGCAAAGTAGGGAGAGATACTGCTCTCCTGAGCTATTGACAGAGTTGTAGCTGCACATAGGCAGGGATTGGACACCTGTAATATTTCTTCCAACTTCAACAACAGTCCTTATTAGGGCTAATTATAATCAATAGTCATACTGCTGAAAGCAGCACTTAGGGAGAGATTGTGCTAAAGGGATAATGTAGGACAGAATAGGTTTAATTGCATTTCCTTTGTGGTGCCATGTACATAACAAAAGCCCTTCAAGTTCTCAGGGTTAATAATATTCTTTTTGCTCTTAATCCTGCAAATTGTTCTGAGCAGGGAAATACTGTATGCTATTTATACTGAGACAGTCTTGTGTCAAAAGCATACAGCCAGACTTGGTTGCTCATCAATAGCATCGCTATATTGCTACTGCACTGTTATGACCTGGTGGTAAGGACAATAATGGACCTGGTGGTTAAGAGCACACGGAATGACCGGATAGTTACTAATAATATAGGACGAGCTCTGAGACATGGGAACTCTGCTGACCGCAATCCCTGATCCTATCACACACACTAGAAATAGCCGTGGATTGCTCCTAACGCTCCCTATGCAACTCGACACAGCCTAAGAAACTAGCTAGCCCTAGAGATAGAAAAATAAAGCCTACCTTGCCTCAGAGAAATTCCCCAAAGGAAAAGGAAGCCCCCACATATAATGACTGTGAGTAAAGATGAAAATTACAAACACAGAGATGAGATAGATTTAGCAAAGTGAGGCCCGACTTAATGAACAGACAGAGGATAGGAAAGGTAACTTTGCGGTCAGCACAAAAAACTACAAAAAGACCACGCAAAGGGCGCAAAAAGACCCTTCGCACCGACTCACGGTGCGGAGGCGCTCCCTCTGCGTCCCAGAGCTTCCAGCAAGCAAGACAAAAATCAAAATAGCAAGCTGGACAGAAAAATAGCAAACCAAAGAAAAACAAGTGGAACTTAGCTTCTGCTGGGAAGACAGGTCACAAGAACGATCATTGACAGGTAGCATGGAGCAATGATCTAAGTGGAGTTAAATAGAGCAGCCAGCTAACGAATTAACCTCGTCACTAGTGTTGAGCGATACCGTCTGATACTTGAAAGTATCGGTATCGGATAGTATCGGCCGATACCCGAAAAGTATCGGATATCGCCGATACCGATATCCGATACCAATACAAGTCAATGGGACATCAAGTATCGGAAGGTATCCTGATGGATCCCAGGGTCTGAAGGAGAGGAAACTCTCCTTCAGGCCCTGGGATCCATAGTGAGGTGTAAAATAAAGAATTAAAATAAAAAATATTGTTATATTCACCTCTCCGGCGGCCCCTGGAACATCACCGCGAGGAAACGGCATCCGGCAGGCTTCTTTGTTCAAAATGAGCGCCTTTAGGACCTGCGGAATGACGTCGCGGCTTCTGATTGGTCGCGTGCCGCCCATGTGACCGCCACGCGACCAATCAGAAGCCGCGACGTCATTCCACAGGTCCTTAAGGCGCTCATTCTAGGAATTTATCTGAGGAATGACGTCGCGGCTTCTGATTGGTCGCGTGGCGGTCACATGGGCGGCACGCGACCAATCAGAAGCCGCGACGTCATTCCGCAGGTCCTAAAGGTGCTCATTTTGAACAAAGGAGCCTGCCGGACGCCGGTGACTCGCGGTGATGTTCCAGGGGCCGCCGGAGAGGTGAATATAACAATATTTTTTATTTTAATTCTTTATTTTACACCTCCGATACCCGATACCACAAAAATATCGGATCTCGGTATCGGAATTCCGATACCGCAAGTATCGGCCGATACCCGATACTTGCGGTATCGGAATGCTCAACACTACTCGTCACCTGTGGAAGGAAACTCAGAAGCTGCAGCTCCACTCACAACCACCAGAGGAAGCCCATGGACAGAACCAGCCAAAGTACCACTCATGACCACAGGAGGGAGCTCGACAACAGAATTCACAACACTGCACTGTAAGAAGTCCATGTAAGGAGGGCTAATTTTCCTGCAATAGTATTCCTGCAAAGTTATTTTCAGCAAAGAAAAATCATATGCCATTTATAGTACACAAGTTGTGCATCAAGAGCATGCAACCAGACTTGATTGGTTATCAATAGCATTGGTACATTGCACCTGTAGTGTAACAAGTTCATCTGAAGTGTGCAAATTTTCCTGCGATAGTAATCCTGAAGTTTTCTCAGCAGGGAAATTTTATATGCCATTTATACTTCGCATTTTGTGCGTCAAAAGCATACAGTCAGGCTTGGTTAGTTGCAATAGCATTGCTATCTATATATATAATTGTCTAAGGGTTTTTCCGTCTGTCTGTCTGTCTGTCTTTCTGTCTGTCTGTCCTGGAAATCCCGCCTCTCTGATTGGTCGAGGCCGCCAGGCCTCGACCAATCAGAGACCGGCACAGCATCGACGTAGAAATCCCGCGTCTCTGATTGGTCGAGGCCGCCAGCGACGATGATGTCATAAAGGACGTAGACATCCTGCGTCTCTGATTGGTCGAGGCCGCCAATCAGCAACGGGCTCAGCGACGATGATGTCATAATGGTTGCCATGGCTGCAATGCTAAGTGAAGCAGTGTGTCCTGCAGCAATCCAGAGAGAGGGACCGTTGCAGAGTGTGCAGAGCCAGGTTTGCGATGCAGCCAGGAAGAGAAGTGCTCCATCCTGGAAGTATCAGCATTACACAGGCCTGCGTCCATACAGCAGCCCCGCCATAAGCAGCGGAGACCAGAGAGCAAGAGAGATGTGCAGTGTGTGCCCAGTGACTACAGAGAGAAAGTGCAGGGTGCCTGTGACTACCAGAGAGAAGCTTGGCACAAACAGGCAGCACGCAACCAGAGAACAAGATGCTGTATGCTCCATGTCCATGAGTACAGTACACGTGCCATATAAGAGTGACCACATACGGGATTGACACTTGCGCCCTGATGTCATAAAGGACGTAGACATCTCACGTTTCTGATTCAGCGACGGGCACAGTATCGACGTAGATGTCATAATGGTTGCCATGGCGACGATGATGTCATAAAGGTTGCCTCGACCAATCAGCGACTGGCACAGTCTGCGAATTCTGGAATCATCATTGTCCATATACTACGGGGACATGCATATTCTAGAATACCCGATGCGTTAGAATCGGGCCACAATCTAGTATAACATAAGCAGTGAATTAAGTCCAATTTTCCTGCCATACTAATCCTGTAAAGTTTTCTCAACAGGGATATATCAGACATAATTTAAAATGGGCAATTTGTGTGGTAAGGGACAGAGAAGTGGACGTGATGCTTGTTATGGATCTGAAACACAGAACTAAGGTAGAAGGGGGAAAACTGACCCTGCACTATGACTAGGCTGAAACCCTATGATGGAGTGAGGGACCCATTCCTTGCGAATAGACCCACCAGCGATCCTAGGT
This sequence comes from Ranitomeya imitator, assembly GCF_032444005.1. Lineage (NCBI taxonomy): Eukaryota > Metazoa > Chordata > Amphibia > Anura > Dendrobatidae > Ranitomeya > Ranitomeya imitator. Next base: position 140,745,826 of record NC_091282.1, read on the forward strand.
TAATCTCAAACGAAGACCTATAGATAAGGGGAAGGGTGTTGTGAATTCCGCTCTTGGACTCCCTCTGGTGGTTGTAAGTAGCACTTTTGTGAGTTCTGCTCTTGGGCTCCCTCTTGTAGTTTCAAGTGGTATGGCTGCTCCTCGGAGTTAGCTGTCTTCAGCTGCCTCCACTTATTGTCTCTTCTGCTCTGCTATTTAGGCCTGGCTCTTTCCTTCAGCCAGTGCCACTTGTAAATGGTTCCTGGTTGGATTCACATCTCTTTGGATTTCCCTATTATCCTGACCAGTTCAGCAAAGCTAAGTTTTTGCTTGCTCTTTTCTGTCCATAGATTGTGGACTTATCCGTTCTGTGCTTTCTTTGTTTGTCCAGCTTATCAGTATGAATTAATTCTGTCTTGCTGGAAGCTCTGGGAAGCAGATTTACCCTCCACACCTTTAGTCAGGTGTGGAGATTTTTGTAAACTCTGCGTGGATTTTTTGTAGTGTTTTATACTGACCGCACAGTATTCCATCCTGTCCTATCCATTTAGCTAGACTGGCCTCCTGTGCTCATCCTGGTTTCATTCTGTGTATGTCTTTTCCCTCTCCACTCACAGTCATTATTTGTGGGGGGCTAATCTATCTATCCTTTGGGGATTTTCTCTGAGGCAAGATAGCTTTCCTGCTTCTATCTTTAGGGGTAGTTAGCTCTTAGGCTGTGACGAGATGCCTAGGGAGAGTTAGGAGCATTCCACGGCTACTTCTAGTGTTGTGTTGAGCTTAGGGACTGTGGTCAGTACAGATACCACTTCCTTCAGAGCTCGTTCCATGTTGCTCCTAAACCACCAGATCATAACAGAAGGCATTTCCTAAAAGAACTAAGGACTGGGTACAAAAACGGGTCACCCTCTAATAGAAAAAACAAAGAAGGCTGCAGAAACCAATAGTAAACAGAAACTAAGGCTAGCAGAACCAGAGGTACTAGCACTACACAAATAACACACAGAATACAAAGCAAAGCACCAAGCTAGAGCTCAAGCAGATTAACACTGTTGTCCAGCAAGGACTCAGAGGCTGGTGCTGGTTAATAAAGAGTGATACAAACACCTGACCCAAGACAAACCCAGCACCAGAGGAAAAAGACTAGCAGCCAGAACTCCACATGAAAATGGCGGATAGTCATAAACTAAACAGATTCTAACAATGCTGATGTTAAGCACAGAGGCAGAGCCCGTGTGCAAGGTGAAACTGGGTCCACTGTGGGAGCACAACAAACACACACATCATGTTGACCTAGCATTCTATCCCACTTTGAAGTGGGGCACGTAACACCACTCTTGAAGCCAGACCAGTGTGAAAAAGTTGTTGGATGGATAGCAGAAAATGCTTTCAGTCACTCTACCAGCACCACCCTGTCTTCCACATGGTCCAGTCTCAATAGCCATGATTCTGAACCACACAATCCTCACCTTTATCCTTTTTTGGCACACCATGCCATGTGACCGGGACAAGTGATCTCACACTTGAAAACTTTGAATAGCTGTTCACGTTTCCATTTAGAGATTATGGCTTCTTGCCATGCCAGTTTCAAGCGGGACATGAGGAGATCGCATATAATGATGCACAAATATTTTAGCAGCCACAGTCACAAGAAAGTGATGGTGGGAAAATGCAATTACTGTTGCAAAAGGTTGATGATGATGAGACACAATTTCTATCAAGTGAGCAAGTCAGCAAGTCAGGAGGAGTACCAGAGTGAAGAAGTGGAAGACGAGGTAGTGGATGATAAAGTCACTGACCTAACCTGGGAAGGTGACATGCAAAGCAAGAACAACATTGCCAATAGAAGGGATCCACAGCACCACAGCAAGCAGGAAGAGGAAGTGGGATGGTCATAGACACAAGATAGGCAACTATTCCCCAGAGCACCAACACGGGTGAAGTTTCCAGACCAACGGTTGGGTGTTCCCGAGTCTGGCACTTTTAAAAAGACAGTCCAGTTAACCCAAAAAAGTCAATTTTAATCATCCGGGATCAATAAAGTGTATCGCATCGTATCGTATTTTCCATGACAGCATTAGGCAGGAGCAGAACAACTAACTGCCTGAATACCAATTCATGCTCAGGCATGTGAAAGCAAAGAATCGGACTAGATGGGCCAAACACCAGGGTCAAGGAACAGTGTGTTAGGGTTGGCTGAATGCACCAAATAAAAATAAATAACAAATAAGGTGCAATCGCAACCCTGGGTGCATCGTGCAGTAATCTGCTGCTAGTGTGAACAAGATGGATAAAAATAAGCTGGTGAACGTTCCACCTTAACCCCTTCATGACCCAGCCTATTTTGACCTTAAAGACCTTGCCGTTTTTTGCAATTCTGACCAGTGTCTGTTGTGAAAGGCAATTCCGTATCACAATGGACATGGAGGTCAGAGCACATACAGTGATCTGACAATAACCCAAAATAATAGAACGAGCTCTGAGACGTGGGAACTCTGCAGACCGCAATCCCTGATCCTCTCCAAACACAACTAGAGGCAGCCGTGGATTGCGCCTAACGCTCCCCAAGTGTCCCTGCAAGTGTCCCTTTATGAGGTAATAACTCAGGAACGCTTCAACAGATCCTAGCGGTTCTGAGATTGTTTTTTCATGACATATTGGGCTTCATGTTAGTGGTAAATTTAGGTCAATAAATTCTGCATTTATTTGTGATAAAAATGGAAATTTGGCGAAAATTTTGAAAATTTCGCAATTTTCACATTTTGAATTTTTATTCTGTTAAACCAGAGAGTTATGTGACACAAAATAGTTAATAAATAACATTTCCCACATGTATACTTTACATCAGCACAATTTTGGAAACAAAATTTTTTTTTGCTAGGAAGTTATAAGGGTTAAAATTTGACCAGCGATTTCTCATTTTTACAACGAAATTTACAAAACCATTTTTTTTAGGGACGACCTCACATTTGAAGTCAGTTTGAGGGGTCTATATGGCTGAAAATACCCAAAAGTGACACCATTCTAAAAACTGCACCCCTCAAGGTACTCAAAACCACATTCAAGAAGTTTATTAACCCTTCAAGTGCTTCACAGCAGCAGAAGCAACATGGAAGGAAAAAATGAACATTTAACTTTTTAGTCACAAAAATTATATTTTAGCAACAATTTTTTTATTTTCCCAATGGTAAAAGGAGAAACTGAACCACGAAAGTTGTTGTCCAATTTGTCCTGAGTACGCTGATACCTCATATGTGGGGGTAAACCACTGTTTGGGCGCACGGCAGGGCTTGGAAGGGAAGGAGCGCCATTTGACTTTTTGAATGAAAAATTGGCTCCACTCTTTAGCGGACACCATGTCACGTTTGGAGAGCCCCCGTGTGCCTAAAAATTGGAGCTCCCCCACAAGTGACCCCATTTTGGAAACTAGACACCCCAAGGAACTTATCTAGATGCATAGTGAGCACTTTGAACCCCAAGGTGCTTCACAAATTGATCCGTAAAAATGAAAAAGTACTTTTTTTTCACAAAAAAATTCTTTTCGCCTCAATTTTTTCATTTTTACATGGGCAATAGGATAAAATGGATCATAAAATTTGTTGGGCAATTTCTCCCGAGTACGCCGATACCTCATATGTGGGGGTAAACCACTGTTTGGGCACACGGCAGGGCTCGGAAGGGAAGGCGCGCCATTTGACTTTTTGAATGGAAAATTAGCTCCAATTGTTAGCGGACACCATGTCGCGTTTGGAGAGTCCCTGTGTGCCTAAACATTGGAGCTCCCCCACAAGTGACCCCATTTTGGAAACTAGACCCCCAAGGAAATTATCTACATGCATATTGAGCACTGTAAACCCCCAGGTGCTTCACAGAAGTTTATAATGCAGAGCCATGAAAATAAATAATTTTTTTTCTCAAAAATGATTTTTTAGCCTGGAATTTCCTTTTTTGCCAAAGGTAAATGGAGAAATTGGACCCCAAATGTTGTTGTCCAGTTTGTCCTGAGTACGCTGATACCCCATATGTGAGGATAAACCACTGTTTGGGCGCACGGCAGGGCTCGGAAGGGAAGGCACGCCATTTGACTTTTTAAATGGAAAATTAGCTCCAATCATTAGCAGACACCATGTCATGTTTGAAGAGCCCCTGTGTGCCTAAACATTGGAGATCCCCCAGAAATGACCCCATTTTGGAAACTAGACCCCCAAAGGAACTAATCTAGATGTGTGGTGAGGACTTTGAACCCCCAAGTGCTTCACAGAAGTTTATAACGCAGAGCCATGAAAATAAAAAAAAAAATTATTTTCTCAAAAATGATCTTTTAGCCTGCAATTTTTTATTTTCCCAAGGGTAAAAGGAGAAATTTTACCCGAATAGTTGTTGTCCAGTTTCTCCTGAGTACGCTGATACCCCATAGGTGGGGGAAAACCACTGTTTGGGCACATGCCGTGGCTCGGAAGTGAAGTAGTGACGTTTTGAAATGCTTTGATGGAATACTCTGTGGGCGTCACGTTGCGTTTGCAGAGCCCCTGATGTGGCTAAACAGTAGAAACCCCCCACAAGTGACCCCATTTTGGAAACTAGACCCCAAAAGGAACTTATCTAGATGTGTGGTGAGCACTTTGAACCCCCAAGTGCTTCATAGAAGTTTATAATGCAGAGCCGTGAAAATAATAAATATGTTTTCTTTCCTCAAAAATAATTATTTAGCCCAGAATTTTTTATTTTCCCAAGGGTTACAGGAGAAATTGGACCCCAATAGTTGTTGTCCAGTTTCTCCTGAGTACGCTGATACCCCATATGTGGGGGTAAACCACTGTTTGGGCGCACGTCGGGGCTCAGAAGGGAAGTAGTGACTTTTGAAATGCAGACTTTGTGGAATGGTCTGCGGGCGTCACGTTGCGTTTGCAGAGCCCCTGGTGTGCCTAAACAGTAGAAAACCCCCACAAGTGACCCCATTTTAGAAACTAGACCCCCCAAGGAACTTATCTAGATATGTGGTGAGCACTTTGAACCCCCAAGTGCTTCACAGACGTTTACAACGCAGAGCCGTGAAAAAAAAAATCATTTTTCTTTCCTCAAAAATGATGTTTTAGCAAGCATTTTTTTATTTTCACAAGGGTAACAGGAGAAATTGGACCACAGTAATTGTTGCGCAGTTTATCCTGAGTATGCTGGTACCCCATATGTGGGGGTAAACCACTGTTTGGGCACACGTCGGGGCTCGGAATTGAGGGAGCACCATTTGACTTTTTGAATACAAGATTGGCTGGAATCAATGGTGGCGCCATGTTGCGTTTGGAGACCCCTGATGTGTCTAAACAGTGGTAACCCCTCAATTCTACCTCCAACACTAACCCCAACACACCCCTAACTCTAATCCCAACTGTAGCCATAACCCTAATCACAACCCTAACCACAACCCTAATTCCAACCCTATCCCTAAGGCTATGTGCCCACGTTGCGGATTCGTGTGAGATTTTTCAGCATCATTTTTGAAAAATCCGCGGATAAAAGGCACTGCGTTTTACCTGTGGATTTTCCGCAGATTTCCATTGTTTTTTGTGCGGATTTCACCTGCGGATTCCTATTGAGGAACAGGTGTAAAACGCTGCGGAATCCGCACAAAGAATTGACATGCTGCGGAAAATACAACGCAGCGTTTCCGCGCGGTATTTTCCGCACCATGGGCACAGCGGATTTGGTTTTCCGTAGGTTTACATGGTACTGTAAACCTGATGGAACACTGCTGCGAATCCGCAGCGGCCAATCCGCACCGTGTGCACATAGCCTAATTCTAAAGGTATGTGCACATGCTGCGGAAAACGCTGCAGATCCGCAGCAGTTTCCCATGAGTTTACAGTTCAATGTAAAACTTTGGGAAACAAAAATCGCTGTACACATGCTGCAGAAAAACTGCACGGAAATGCAACGGTTTACATTCCGCAGCATGTCACTTCTTTGTGCGGATTCCGCAGCGATTTTACAACTGTCCAAATAGAAAATCGCAGTTGTAAAACCGCAGTGAAATGCACAGAAAAAACGCAGTAAATCCGCGATAAATCCGCAGCGGTTTAGCACTGCGGATTTATCAAATCCGCAGCGGAAAATCCGCAGAGGACCAGAATACGTGTGCACATACCGAAACCCTAACCCTAACCCTAGCCCTAACCCTAGCCCTAACCCTAGCCCTAACCCTAGCTCTAGCCCTAACCCTAGCCCTAACCCTAACCCTAGCCCTAACCCTAGCCCTAACCCTAACCCTAGCCCTAACCCTATTCTAACATTAGTGGGAAAAAAAAATTAAAATTCTTTATTTTTTTTATTGTCCCTACCTATGGGGGTGACAAAGGGGGGGGGGGTCATTTATTATTTTTTTTATTTTGATCACTGTGATAGATTATATCTCAGTGATCAAAATGCACTTTGGAACGAATCTGCCGGCCGGAAGATGGCGGCGCCCAGGGAGAAGACGGACGGACCCCGGCAGGATCGGTAAGTATGATGGGGTGGGAGCACGGGGGGATCGGAGCATGGGGGTGGTGGATCGGAGCACGGGAGGGGTGGAACAGAGCACGGGGGGGTGGAACGGAGCACGGGGGGGGGTGGAACGGAGCACGGGGGTGGAACGGAGCACGGAGGGTGGATCGGAGTGCAGGGGGGGTGATTGGAGCACGGGGGGAGCGGACAAGAGCACGGGGGGAGCGGAGCACAGGATGGAGGGGAGCCGGAGCAGTGTACCGGACAGATCGGAGGGCTGGGGGGCAATCCGTGGGGTGGGGTGGGGGCACATTAGTGTTTCCAGCCATGGCCGATGATATTGCAGCATCGGCCATGGCTGGATTGTAATATTTCACCAGTTATAATAGGTGAAATATTACAAATCGCTCTGATTGGCAGTTTCACTTTCAACAGCCAATCAGAGCGATCGTAGCCACGGGGGGGTGAAGCCACCCCCCCTGGGCTAAACTACCACTCCCCTTGTCCCTGCAGGCCGGGTGAAATTGGAGTTACCCCTTTCACCCGATCTGCAGGGACGCGATCTTTCCATGACGCCACATAGGCGTCATGGGTCGGATTGGCACCGACTTTCATGACGCCTACGTGGCGTCATGGGTCGGGAAGGGGTTAAACACACTGAGATAACTCCATACAATGAGACCGGAACGCAGAAAACCAAGCCCAAACACAACTCAAAGGTGCACAGGGAGAGGAGTACCTACTCAGCTAACCACCAAGAGCTACAGAGACAGTAGCTTCCAGTTCAGCTAACCACCGAGGTGTACAGGGAAGGTTAGTACCAGTTCAGCTAACCATCAAGGGGTACAGCGACAGTAAGTACAGGCTCAGCTAACCACCAAGGGGTACAGGGGCAATAGGTGTTCAATACCACATAGAACCACTGCAAAAGAGCATGTGGGTTGAACTTGCTCTGCGGTGCAATACCCTGTTAACTACACAGGGAAGTACATACACACAGGACAGAACAGATAGCAAAATCTCACTGTCAGCAAGAACACGCAGCAAATATCTAATGACTTGATGCCAGCCCTGATCTCACACAGCCAATCTCCTCTTCAGAGGTACCGGAATTCTAATGCCACAAAACCAGCCTGAACACATGCTGACACATAACACTGATAGCTAGGGTTGAGCGACTTTTAGTTTTTTAGGGTCGAGTCAGGTTTCCCGAAACCCGACTATCTCAAAAGTCGAGTCGAGTGAAATCGGCCGATTATCGCGAAAAGTCGGGGATCGACCGAAACACGAAACCCAATGCAAGTCAATGGGGAGCATAGTCGGCAGTAAGTGGAGGCCAGGAAAACACCTACAGTGCCCATTTTAATGGCAAAAACATCCATTCTTGTTACTGAAGCTTGTTAATCTTAATTTACCTTATAATAATAGTAAGGCATTGGAAATTGGGGGTCATTTGGCTAAAGTTGTGGGGGGTAGGGCTGGTTCAAGTATTTAGTGGGCCCAGGAAATGTAGAGCACGTCACGGCAGTGGAGCAGGGAGAGCTAAGTATTTAAACTTTGCAAGTGCTGGGATCCTGAGCAAGCTGGTGGGCCCACTCGTTGGCATTGGCACTTGCACAGGGCCCCTCAAAGTACGGCGGTGTGTTTGCACGGCGGGGGCGCCTCTCACCGGCAGCGACACTTTTGCGTACTATGAGGGGCCCTGTGCCAGTGACGTCGCCAACGAGTATCCCCCCCCCACCTGATGAAGGAACCTGCACTTTCATCTGCACCTTCCTCTTTGTCCCCGTGTAAGGTGGTATGGTATGCGGGAAGGGGAACCTGACTTTCAGCAGGGTCATATTCTGGCTGTGTAGTGTGCACGGGGAATGTAGCATTCTGGGTCAATGTACCAGCAGACTCATCTATCACTGGTGGGCAATGGGCAGGATCGGGAGGAAACACAGATATAGGCCCAAAGAATAAAGTGGGCTAAATGCAGTTCAAAATTGGTAACAGGACTAACCAGGGGGCATTGCTTTGTTCAGTGGAGTACAACTGTAATGAGACACAGTGAGTAGGCCCAAATCAGTAAGTAGGCTAAATGCAGTTCCAAATTGGTAACAGAAGTAAACAGGCGGCACTGGTTTTTTCAGTGTAGGAGAACATCAAGGAGCGGCAGACACCATTAGTAGGGCCAACAAAACAAGTAGGCCAAATGCAGTGTTATATTAAAAACAATTTAACGAGAGCCTGAAGATAGAAGCTAGGGAAAGGCAACCTGGAGAACACCTTGGAGAGGAAGACACCGTTTGTAGAACCCAGACCCAACTTGTAGGCCTAATGCAGTGTTGTTTCAACAACTACTTAACGAGAGCTTGAAGATAGAAGCTAGGGAGAGGCAACCTGGAGAACACCTTGGAGCGGAAGACACCGTCTCTACAACCAGACCCAACTTGTAGGCCTAATGCAGTGTTGTTTCAACAACTACTTAACGAGAGCTTCAAGATAGAAGCTAGGGAGAGGCAACCTGGAGAACACCTTGGAGCTGCATACACCGTCTCTGCATCCCAGATCCAACTTGTAGGCCTAATGCAGTGTTGTTTCAACAACTACTTAATGAGAGCTTGAAGATAGAAGCTAGGGAGAGGCAACCTGGAGAACACCTTGGAGCGGCAGACACCGTCTCTACAACCAAGACCCAACTTGTAGGCCTAATGCAGTGTTGTTTCAACAACTACTTAACGAGAGCCTGAAAATGGAATTTCAGGACAGGAAACCAGGAGAACAGCACGGAGCGGCATACACCGTTAGTAGGCCCCAACCAAACTAGTAGCCCCACTGCAGTTGTTCGATTAAAAAACTATTTAACAAGAGCCTGAAGATTGAAGCTCAGGAAAGGCAACCAGGAGAACACCTTGGAGCGGCAGACACCGTTAGTAGGCCCCAACCAAACTAGTAGCCCCACTGCAGTTGTTCGATTAAAAAACTATTTAACAAGAGCCTGAAGATTGAAGCTCAAGAAAAGCAACCAGGAGAACACCTTGGAGCGGCAGACACCGTTAGTAGGCCCCAACCAAACTAGTAGCCCCACTGCAGTTGTTCGATTAAAAAACTATTTAACAAGAGCCTGAAGATTGAAGCTCAGGAAAGGCAACCAGGAGAACACCTTGGAGCGGCAGACACTGTTAGTAGGCCCCAACCAAACTAGTAGCCCCACTGCAGTTGTTCGATTAAAAAACTATTTAACAAGAGCCTGAAGATTGAAGCTCAGGAAAGGCAACCAGGAGAACACCTTGGAGCAGCAGACACTACAACCCAGACCCAACTTGTAGGCCTAATGCAGTGTTGTTTCAACAACTACTTAACAAGAGCTTCAAGATAGAAGCGAGGGAGAGGCAACAGAGAGAACACCTTGGAGCGGAAGACTCAGTTTGTAGACCACAACGAAACTTGTGGCCCCAATGCAGTTTTATAATTCTGACAAGCTGAAAATCAGCCTTTTTTTTTAAGAGGAGGACAGCTGTATTAAGTGGCACAGACAGACACTGCTAGTAGGCCTTACACCACAAAGTAGGCTCACTGCAGGTTGAAAAAAAGTTACATCGGTACACGGTTGGCATTGTTGTGCTCAGCGGAGGACAAATGGAAGGAGGGACCACAGACAGACTTAGTAGGCCTAAAATTTAAAAAATAGGCTCAAAGCAGTTTGAATTATCTTGCAGTGGTACACAGGCAGCATTGGTGAGGTCAGCGGAGGACGATTGGAAGGAGTGTCTGACACAGTTAGTACTCCCAAAAAATAAATAGATGTTAATGTCTCGCAAAACAACAAAACCAAAAAACAAAAGGGTGGCATACTTAGGTACTGAGGTGGGCTCCTCTGCTGAGTTTCAGACATAGTAATTTGGCGCTAAATATTTACTGGTGTCAATATAGGACACTGACCCTGACTATTTTAACTAGCATCATACATGTCAACAAATTGGTATTAGCGCATAAAAATGGCCATATTTATGTGTACCTCATAGCCACTTTACGGCATCTCTCTTATACGAGGTCCTACGCTTGACCTACCTCACCGAGAATAAACGTCTCCATCTGAATGGGTACATGTGAAACCTCTTCTTGGACTCAAATTCTCTCTTTCTGTGGAGGGGTATTGGACCTACTATAATTAAAACACCTGTGGCTAGGAGGTGGGGAGTGCACGATCAGAAGGCTAAAGAATACATTTCAAAAACCTGACCTGCACATCCAAACATAGACTGAGTGTGAACAGGTGCTGAACCCAGAGTCGCCAACTCGTATATAGTTAAGTAAAAAGGGCAGCACACTGCAGCGCCAAAACATGCAAACTTGAAAACACGAAATTTGAACTGCATTACTGCACTAGAAATATGAAAAATGAGAGCTTTTAGCGCATAAAAATGGCCATATTTATGTGTACCTCATAGCCACTTTACGGCATCTCTCTTATACGAGGTCCTACGCTTGACCTACCTCACCGAGAATAAACGTCTCCATCTGAATGGGTACATGTGAAACCTCTTCTTGGACTCAAATTCTCTCTTTCTGTGGAGGGGTATTGGACCTACTATAATTAAAACACCTGTGGCTAGGAGGCGGGGAGTGCACGATCAGAAGGCTAAAGAATACATTTCAAAAACCTGACCTGCACATCCAAACATAGACTGAGTGTGAACAGGTGCTGAACCCAGAGTCGCCAACTCGTATATAGTTAAGTAAAAAGGGCAGCACACTGCAGCGCCAAAACATGCAAACTTGAAAACACGAAATTTGAACTGCATTACTGCACTAGAAATATGAAAAATGAGAGCTTTTAGCGCATAAAAATGGCCATATTTATGTGTACCTCATAGCCACTTTACGGCATCTCTCTTATACGAGGTCCTACGCTTGACCTACCTCACCGAGAATAAATGTCTCCATCTGAATGGGTACATGTGAAACCTCTTCTTGGACTCAAATTCTCTCTTTCTGTGGAGGGGTATTGGACCTACTATAATTAAAACACCTGTGGCTAGGAGGCGGGGAGTGCACGATCAGAAGGCTAAAGAATACATTTCAAAAACCTGACCTGCACATCCAAACATAGACTGAGTGTGAACAGGTGCTGAACCCAGAGTCGCCAACTCGTATATAGTTAAGTAAAAAGGGCAGCACACTGCAGCGCCAAAACATGCAAACTTGAAAACACGAAATTTGAACTGCATTACTGCACTAGAAATATGAAAAATGAGAGCTTTTAGCGCATAAAAATGGCCATATTTATGTGTACCTCATAGCCACTTTACGGCATCTCTCTTATACGAGGTCCTACGCTTGACCTACCTCACCGAGAATAAACGTCTCCATCTGAATGGGTACATGTGAAACCTCTTCTTGGACTCAAATTCTCTCTTTCTGTGGAGGGGTATTGGACCTACTATAATTAAAACACCTGTGGCTAGGAGGCGGGGAGTGCACGATCAGAAGGCTAAAGAATACATTTCAAAAACCTGACCTGCACATCCAAACATAGACTGAGTGTGAACAGGTGCTGAACCCAGAGTCGCCAACTCGTATATAGTTAAGTAAAAAGGGCAGCACACTGCAGCGCCAAAACATGCAAACTTGAAAACACGAAATTTGAACTGCATTACTGCACTAGAAATATGAAAAATGAGAGCTTTTAGCGCATAAAAATGGCCATATTTATGTGTACCTCATAGCCACTTTACGGCATCTCTCTTATACGAGGTCCTACGCTTGACCTACCTCACCGAGAATAAACGTCTCCATCTGAATGGGTACATGTGAAACCTCTTCTTGGACTCAAATTCTCTCTTTCTGTGGAGGGGTATTGGACCTACTATAATTAAAACACCTGTGGCTAGGAGGCGGGGAGTGCACGATCAGAAGGCTAAAGAATACATTTCAAAAACCTGACCTGCACATCCAAACATAGACTGAGTGTGAACAGGTGCTGAAGCCAGAGTCGCCAACTCGTATATAGTTAAGTAAAAAGGGCAGCACACTGCAGCGCCAAAACATGCAAACTTGAAAACACGAAATTTGAACTGCATTACTGCACTAGAAATATGAAAAATGAGAGCTTTTAGCGCATAAAAATGGCCATATTTATGTGTACCTCATAGCCACTTTACGGCATCTCTCTTATACGAGGTCCTACGCTTGACCTACCTCACCGAGAATAAACGTCTCCATCTGAATGGGTACATGTGAAACCTCTTCTTGGACTCAAATTCTCTCTTTCTGTGGAGGGGTATTGGACCTACTATAATTAAAACACCTGTGGCTAGGAGGCGGGGAGTGCACGATCAGAAGGCTAAAGAATACATTTCAAAAACCTGACCTGCACATCCAAACATAGACTGAGTGTGAACAGGTGCTGAACCCAGAGTCGCCAACTCGTATATAGTTAAGTAAAAAGGGCAGCACACTGCAGCGCCAAAACATGCAAACTTGAAAACACAAAATTTGAACTGCATTACTGCACTGAAAATATGAAAAATGAGAGCTTTTAGCGCATAAAAATGGCCATATTTATGTGTACCTCATAGCCACTTTACGGCATCTCTCTTATACGAGGTCCTACGCTTGACCTACCTCACCGAGAATAAACGTCTCCATCTGAATGGGTACATGTGAAACCTCTTCTTGGACTCAAATTCTCTCTTTCTGTGGAGGGGTATTGGACCTACTATAATTAAAACACCTGTGGCTAGGAGGCGGGGAGTGCACGATCAGAAGGCTAAAGAATACATTTCAAAAACCTGACCTGCACATCCAAACATAGACTGAGTGTGAACAGGTGCTGAACCCAGAGTCGCCAACTCGTATATAGTTAAGTAAAAAGGGCAGCACACTGCAGCGCCAAAACATGCAAACTTGAAAACACGAAATTTGAACTGCATTACTGCACTAGAAATATGAAAAATGAGAGCTTTTAGCGCATAAAAATGGCCATATTTATGTGTACCTCATAGCCACTTTACGGCATCTCTCTTATACGAGGTCCTACGCTTGACCTACCTCACCGAGAATAAATGTCTCCATCTGAATGGGTACATGTGAAACCTCTTCTTGGACTCAAATTCTCTCTTTCTGTGGAGGGGTATTGGACCTACTATAATTAAAACACCTGTGGCTAGGAGGCGGGGAGTGCACGATCAGAAGGCTAAAGAATACATTTCAAAAACCTGACCTGCACATCCAAACATAGACTGAGTGTGAACAGGTGCTGAACCCAGAGTCGCCAACTCGTATATAGTTAAGTAAAAAGGGCAGCACACTGCAGCGCCAAAACATGCAAACTTGAAAACACGAAATTTGAACTGCATTACTGCACTAGAAATATGAAAAATGAGAGCTTTTAGCGCATAAAAATGGCCATATTTATGTGTACCTCATAGCCACTTTACGGCATCTCTCTTATACGAGGTCCTACGCTTGACCTACCTCACCGAGAATAAACGTCTCCATCTGAATGGGTACATGTGAAACCTCTTCTTGGACTCAAATTCTCTCTTTCTGTGGAGGGGTATTGGACCTACTATAATTAAAACACCTGTGGCTAGGAGGCGGGGAGTGCACGATCAGAAGGCTAAAGAATACATTTCAAAAACCTGACCTGCACATCCAAACATAGACTGAGTGTGAACAGGTGCTGAACCCAGAGTCGCCAACTCGTATATAGTTAAGTAAAAAGGGCAGCACACTGCAGCGCCAAAACATGCAAACTTGAAAACACGAAATTTGAACTGCATTACTGCACTAGAAATATGAAAAATGAGAGCTTTTAGCGCATAAAAATGGCCATATTTATGTGTACCTCATAGCCACTTTACGGCATCTCTCTTATACGAGGTCCTACGCTTGACCTACCTCACCGAGAATAAACGTCTCCATCTGAATGGGTACATGTGAAACCTCTTCTTGGACTCAAATTCTCTCTTTCTGTGGAGGGGTATTGGACCTACTATAATTAAAACACCTGTGGCTAGGAGGCGGGGAGTGCACGATCAGAAGGCTAAAGAATACATTTCAAAAACCTGACCTGCACATCCAAACATAGACTGAGTGTGAACAGGTGCTGAACCCAGAGTCGCCAACTCGTATATAGTTAAGTAAAAAGGGCAGCACACTGCAGCGCCAAAACATGCAAACTTGAAAACACGAAATTTGAACTGCATTACTGCACTAGAAATATGAAAAATGAGAGCTTTTAGCGCATAAAAATGGCCATATTTATGTGTACCTCATAGCCACTTTACGGCATCTCTCTTATACGAGGTCCTACGCTTGACCTACCTCACCGAGAATAAACGTCTCCATCTGAATGGGTACATGTGAAACCTCTTCTTGGACTCAAATTCTCTCTTTCTGTGGAGGGGTATTGGACCTACTATAATTAAAACACCTGTGGCTAGGAGGCGGGGAGTGCACGATCAGAAGGCTAAAGAATACATTTCAAAAACCTGACCTGCACATCCAAACATAGACTGAGTGTGAACAGGTGCTGAACCCAGAGTCGCCAACTCGTATATAGTTAAGTAAAAAGGGCAGCACACTGCAGCGCCAAAACATGCAAACTTGAAAACACGAAATTTGAACTGCATTACTGCACTAGAAATATGAAAAATGAGAGCTTTTAGCGCATAAAAATGGCCATATTTATGTGTACCTCATAGCCACTTTACGGCATCTCTCTTATACGAGGTCCTACGCTTGACCTACCTCACCGAGAATAAATGTCTCCATCTGAATGGGTACATGTGAAACCTCTTCTTGGACTCAAATTCTCTCTTTCTGTGGAGGGGTATTGGACCTACTATAATTAAAACACCTGTGGCTAGGAGGCGGGGAGTGCACGATCAGAAGGCTAAAGAATACATTTCAAAAACCTGACCTGCACATCCAAACATAGACTGAGTGTGAACAGGTGCTGAACCCAGAGTCGCCAACTCGTATATAGTTAAGTAAAAAGGGCAGCACACTGCAGCGCCAAAACATGCAAACTTGAAAACACGAAATTTGAACTGCATTACTGCACTAGAAATATGAAAAATGAGAGCTTTTAGCGCATAAAAATGGCCATATTTATGTGTACCTCATAGCCACTTTACGGCATCTCTCTTATACGAGGTCCTACGCTTGACCTACCTCACCGAGAATAAACGTCTCCATCTGAATGGGTACATGTGAAACCTCTTCTTGGACTCAAATTCTCTCTTTCTGTGGAGGGGTATTGGACCTACTATAATTAAAACACCTGTGGCTAGGAGGCGGGGAGTGCACGATCAGAAGGCTAAAGAATACATTTCAAAAACCTGACCTGCACATCCAAACATAGACTGAGTGTGAACAGGTGCTGAACCCAGAGTCGCCAACTCGTATATAGTTAAGTAAAAAGGGCAGCACACTGCAGCGCCAAAACATGCAAACTTGAAAACACGAAATTTGAACTGCATTACTGCACTAGAAATATGAAAAATGAGAGCTTTTAGCGCATAAAAATGGCCATATTTATGTGTACCTCATAGCCACTTTACGGCATCTCTCTTATACGAGGTCCTACGCTTGACCTACCTCACCGAGAATAAACGTCTCCATCTGAATGGGTACATGTGAAACCTCTTCTTGGACTCAAATTCTCTCTTTCTGTGGAGGGGTATTGGACCTACTATAATTAAAACACCTGTGGCTAGGAGGCGGGGAGTGCACGATCAGAAGGCTAAAGAATACATTTCAAAAACCTGACCTGCACATCCAAACATAGACTGAGTGTGAACAGGTGCTGAACCCAGAGTCGCCAACTCGTATATAGTTAAGTAAAAAGGGCAGCACACTGCAGCGCCAAAACATGCAAACTTGAAAACACGAAATTTGAACTGCATTACTGCACTAGAAATATGAAAAATGAGAGCTTTTAGCGCATAAAAATGGCCATATTTATGTGTACCTCATAGCCACTTTACGGCATCTCTCTTATACGAGGTCCTACGCTTGACCTACCTCACCGAGAATAAACGTCTCCATCTGAATGGGTACATGTGAAACCTCTTCTTGGACTCAAATTCTCTCTTTCTGTGGAGGGGTATTGGACCTACTATAATTAAAACACCTGTGGCTAGGAGGCGGGGAGTGCACGATCAGAAGGCTAAAGAATACATTTCAAAAACCTGACCTGCACATCCAAACATAGACTGAGTGTGAACAGGTGCTGAACCCAGAGTCGCCAACTCGTATATAGTTAAGTAAAAAGGGCAGCACACTGCAGCGCCAAAACATGCAAACTTGAAAACACGAAATTTGAACTGCATTACTGCACTAGAAATATGAAAAATGAGAGCTTTTAGCGCATAAAAATGGCCATATTTATGTGTACCTCATAGCCACTTTACGGCATCTCTCTTATACGAGGTCCTACGCTTGACCTACCTCACCGAGAATAAACGTCTCCATCTGAATGGGTACATGTGAAACCTCTTCTTGGACTCAAATTCTCTCTTTCTGTGGAGGGGTATTGGACCTACTATAATTAAAACACCTGTGGCTAGGAGGCGGGGAGTGCACGATCAGAAGGCTAAAGAATACATTTCAAAAACCTGACCTGCACATCCAAACATAGACTGAGTGTGAACAGGTGCTGAACCCAGAGTCGCCAACTCGTATATAGTTAAGTAAAAAGGGCAGCACACTGCAGCGCCAAAACATGCAAACTTGAAAACACAAAATTTGAACTGCATTACTGCACTAGAAATATGAAAAATGAGAGCTTTTAGCGCATAAAAATGGCCATATTTATGTGTACCTCATAGCCACTTTACGGCATCTCTCTTATACGAGGTCCTACGCTTGACCTACCTCACCGAGAATAAACTTCTCCATCTGAATGGGTACATGTGAAACCTCTTCTTGGACTCAAATTCTCTCTTTCTGTGGAGTTCAAATTTCGTGTTTTCAAGTTTGCATGTTTTGGCGCTGCAGTGTGCTGCCCTTTTTACTTAACTATATACGAGTTGGCGACTCTGGGTTCAGCACCTGTTCACACTCAGTCTATGTTTGGATGTGCAGGTCAGGTTTTTGAAATGTATTCTTTAGCCTTCTGATCGTGCACTCCCCGCCTCCTAGCCACAGGTGTTTTAATTATAGTAGGTCCAATACCCCTCCACAGAAAGAGAGAATTTGAGTCCAAGAAGAGGTTTCACATGTACCCATTCAGATGGAGACGTTTATTCTCGGTGAGGTAGGTCAAGCGTAGGACCTCGTATAAGAGAGATGCCGTAAAGTGGCTATGAGGTACACATAAATATGGCCATTTTTATGCGCTAAAAGCTCTCATTTTTCATATTTCTAGTGCAGTAATGCAGTTCAAATTTCGTGTTTTCAAGTTTGCATGTTTTGGCGCTGCAGTGTGCTGCCCTTTTTACTTAACTATATACGAGTTGGCGACTCTGGGTTCAGCACCTGTTCACACTCAGTCTATGTTTGGATGTGCAGGTCAGGTTTTTGAAATGTATTCTTTAGCCTTCTGATCGTGCACTCCCCGCCTCCTAGCCACAGGTGTTTTAATTATAGTAGGTCCAATACCCCTCCACAGAAAGAGAGAATTTGAGTCCAAGAAGAGGTTTCACATGTACCCATTCAGATGGAGACGTTTATTCTCGGTGAGGTAGGTCAAGCGTAGGACCTCGTATAAGAGAGATGCCGTAAAGTGGCTATGAGGTACACATAAATATGGCCATTTTTATGCGCTAAAAGCTCTCATTTTTCATATTTCTAGTGCAGTAATGCAGTTCAAATTTCGTGTTTTCAAGTTTGCATGTTTTGGCGCTGCAGTGTGCTGCCCTTTTTACTTAACTATATACGAGTTGGCGACTCTGGGTTCAGCACCTGTTCACACTCAGTCTATGTTTGGATGTGCAGGTCAGGTTTTTGAAATGTATTCTTTAGCCTTCTGATCGTGCACTCCCCGCCTCCTAGCTACAGGTGTTTTAATTATAGTAGGTCCAATACCCCTCCACAGAAAGAGAGAATTTGAGTCCAAGAAGAGGTTTCACATGTACCCATTCAGATGGAGACGTTTATTCTCGGTGAGGTAGGTCAAGCGTAGGACCTCGTATAAGAGAGATGCCGTAAAGTGGCTATGAGGTACACATAAATATGGCCATTTTTATGCGCTAAAAGCTCTCATTTTTCATATTTCTAGTGCAGTAATGCAGTTCAAATTTCGTGTTTTCAAGTTTGCATGTTTTGGCGCTGCAGTGTGCTGCCCTTTTTACTTAACTATATACGAGTTGGCGACTCTGGGTTCAGCACCTGTTCACACTCAGTCTATGTTTGGATGTGCAGGTCAGGTTTTTGAAATGTATTCTTTAGCCTTCTGATCGTGCACTCCCCGCCTCCTAGCCACAGGTGTTTTAATTATAGTAGGTCCAATACCCCTCCACAGAAAGAGAGAATTTGAGTCCAAGAAGAGGTTTCACATGTACCCATTCAGATGGAGACGTTTATTCTCGGTGAGGTAGGTCAAGCGTAGGACCTCGTATAAGAGAGATGCCGTAAAGTGGCTATGAGGTACACATAAATATGGCCATTTTTATGCGCTAAAAGCTCTCATTTTTCATATTTCTAGTGCAGTAATGCAGTTCAAATTTCGTGTTTTCAAGTTTGCATGTTTTGGCGCTGCAGTGTGCTGCCCTTTTTACTTAACTATATACGAGTTGGCGACTCTGGGTTCAGCACCTGTTCACACTCAGTCTATGTTTGGATGTGCAGGTCAGGTTTTTGAAATGTATTCTTTAGCCTTCTGATCGTGCACTCCCCGCCTCCTAGCCACAGGTGTTTTAATTATAGTAGGTCCAATACCCCTCCACAGAAAGAGAGAATTTGAGTCCAAGAAGAGGTTTCACATGTACCCATTCAGATGGAGACGTTTATTCTCGGTGAGGTAGGTCAAGCGTAGGACCTCGTATAAGAGAGATGCCGTAAAGTGGCTATGAGGTACACATAAATATGGCCATTTTTATGCGCTAAAAGCTCTCATTTTTCATATTTCTAGTGCAGTAATGCAGTTCAAATTTCATGTTTTCAAGTTTGCATGTTTTGGCGCTGCAGTGTGCTGCCCTTTTTACTTAACTATATACGAGTTGGCGACTCTGGGTTCAGCACCTGTTCACACTCAGTCTATGTTTGGATGTGCAGGTCAGGTTTTTGAAATGTATTCTTTAGCCTTCTGATCGTGCACTCCCCGCCTCCTAGCCACAGGTGTTTTAATTATAGTAGGTCCAATACCCCTCCACAGAAAGAGAGAATTTGAGTCCAAGAAGAGGTTTCACATGTACCCATTCAGATGGAGACGTTTATTCTCGGTGAGGTAGGTCAAGCGTAGGACCTCGTATAAGAGAGATGCCGTAAAGTGGCTATGAGGTACACATAAATATGGCCATTTTTATGCGCTAAAAGCTCTCATTTTTCATATTTCTAGTGCAGTAATGCAGTTCAAATTTCGTGTTTTCAAGTTTGCATGTTTTGGCGCTGCAGTGTGCTGCCCTTTTTACTTAACTATATACGAGTTGGCGACTCTGGGTTCAGCACCTGTTCACACTCAGTCTATGTTTGGATGTGCAGGTCAGGTTTTTGAAATGTATTCTTTAGCCTTCTGATCGTGCACTCCCCGCCTCCTAGCCACAGGTGTTTTAATTATAGTAGGTCCAATACCCCTCCACAGAAAGAGAGAATTTGAGTCCAAGAAGAGGTTTCACATGTACCCATTCAGATGGAGACGTTTATTCTCGGTGAGGTAGGTCAAGCGTAGGACCTCGTATAAGAGAGATGCCGTAAAGTGGCTATGAGGTACACATAAATATGGCCATTTTTATGCGCTAAAAGCTCTCATTTTTCATATTTCTAGTGCAGTAATGCAGTTCAAATTTCGTGTTTTCAAGTTTGCATGTTTTGGCGCTGCAGTGTGCTGCCCTTTTTACTTAACTATATACGAGTTGGCGACTCTGGGTTCAGCACCTGTTCACACTCAGTCTATGTTTGGATGTGCAGGTCAGGTTTTTGAAATGTATTCTTTAGCCTTCTGATCGTGCACTCCCCGCCTCCTAGCCACAGGTGTTTTAATTATAGTAGGTCCAATACCCCTCCACAGAAAGAGAGAATTTGAGTCCAAGAAGAGGTTTCACATGTACCCATTCAGATGGAGACGTTTATTCTCGGTGAGGTAGGTCAAGCGTAGGACCTCGTATAAGAGAGATGCCGTAAAGTGGCTATGAGGTACACATAAATATGGCCATTTTTATGCGCTAAAAGCTCTCATTTTTCATATTTCTAGTGCAGTAATGCAGTTCAAATTTCGTGTTTTCAAGTTTGCATGTTTTGGCGCTGCAGTGTGCTGCCCTTTTTACTTAACTATATACGAGTTGGCGACTCTGGGTTCAGCACCTGTTCACACTCAGTCTATGTTTGGATGTGCAGGTCAGGTTTTTGAAATGTATTCTTTAGCCTTCTGATCGTGCACTCCCCGCCTCCTAGCCACAGGTGTTTTAATTATAGTAGGTCCAATACCCCTCCACAGAAAGAGAGAATTTGAGTCCAAGAAGAGGTTTCACATGTACCCATTCAGATGGAGACGTTTATTCTCGGTGAGGTAGGTCAAGCGTAGGACCTCGTATAAGAGAGATGCCGTAAAGTGGCTATGAGGTACACATAAATATGGCCATTTTTATGCGCTAAAAGCTCTCATTTTTCATATTTCTAGTGCAGTAATGCAGTTCAAATTTCGTGTTTTCAAGTTTGCATGTTTTGGCGCTGCAGTGTGCTGCCCTTTTTACTTAACTATATACGAGTTGGCGACTCTGGGTTCAGCACCTGTTCACACTCAGTCTATGTTTGGATGTGCAGGTCAGGTTTTTGAAATGTATTCTTTAGCCTTCTGATCGTGCACTCCCCGCCTCCTAGCCACAGGTGTTTTAATTATAGTAGGTCCAATACCCCTCCACAGAAAGAGAGAATTTTAGTCCAAGAAGAGGTTTCACATGTACCCATTCAGATGGAGACGTTTATTCTCGGTGAGGTAGGTCAAGCGTAGGACCTCGTATAAGAGAGATGCCGTAAAGTGGCTATGAGGTACACATAAATATGGCCATTTTTATGCGCTAAAAGCTCTCATTTTTCATATTTCTAGTGCAGTAATGCAGTTCAAATTTCGTGTTTTCAAGTTTGCATGTTTTGGCGCTGCAGTGTGCTGCCCTTTTTACTTAACTATATACGAGTTGGCGACTCTGGGTTCAGCACCTGTTCACACTCAGTCTATGTTTGGATGTGCAGGTCAGGTTTTTGAAACAAATTGGTATTGTCAGTGCCAGGCATTAAAGGATGTCAGCGCATAGACTAAACATTGGTGGAGCTGTGAGTAGTGTTGAGCATTCCGATACCGCAAGTATCGGCCGATACTTGCGGTATCGGAATTCCGATACCGAGATCCGATATTTTTGTGGTATCGGGTATCGGTATCGGAGGTGTAAAATAAAGAATTAAAATAAAAAATATTGTTATATTCACCTCTCCGGCAGCCCCTGGAACATCACCGCGAGTCACCGGCGTCCGGCAGGCTTCTTTGTTCAAAATGAGCGCCTTTAGGACCTGCGGAATGACGTCGCGGCTTCTGATTGGTCGCGTGCCGCCCATGTGACCGCCACGCGACCAATCAGAAGACGCGACGTCATTCCTCAGATAAATTCCTAGAATGAGCGCCTTAAGGACCTGTGGAATGACGTCGCGGCTTCTGATTGGTCGCGTGGCGGTCACATGGGCGGCACGCGACCAATCAGAAGCCGCGACGTCATTCCGCAGGTCCTAAAGGCGCTCATTTTGAACAAAGAAGCCTGCCGGACGCCGGTTCCTCGCGGTGATGTTCCAGGGGCCGCCGGAGAGGTGAATATAACAATATTTTTTATTTTAATTCTTTATTTTACACCTCACTATGGATCCCAGGGCCTGAAGGAGAGCTTCCTCTCCTTCAGACCCTGGGATCCATCAGGATACCTTCCGATACTTGATGTCCCATTGACTTGTATTGGTATCGGATATCGGTATCGGCGATATCCGATACTTTTCAGGTATCGGCCGATACTATCTGATACCGATACTTTCAAGTATCGGACGGTATCGCTCAACACTAGCTGTGAGAGATAATTTTGCAAGAGGTAGAACAGTGTTTGAGCTGGGGGGGAAACTCTCTTGTGGCCGGCGGTACAGGCCCAGGGCCCCTCATGTTCCAACGGTGTGTCTGACGTTGGTTGCGCGCCACCACCGCCAGAGACACTTTATTGTTCTATGAGGGACCCAGTGGCCGTGCCGTCAACCAAAAGCGGGCACACCCACCTCTTCAGACAAACGGCACTCTCACGGGTGCTTGCGCCAAGTGGCAAGACCACGGCCCCGTGGGGGGAGTTGGCCCATTTAGGGAGGTGTAAACATGTCGTATGCTGGACAAACAGCTGCTGCAAATTAAGAGATTGGAACAGTCAGTAAGACCTGTCCACAAGCAAGACCTTTTTATAGGAAAGCTAGGTGTCAGCCGGGAAAGGTGGGGCAAAATAATTCGAAATCCATGAGTGGTTCATTTTAATGAAGGTTAGATCATCAACATTTTGGGTAGCCAGATGAGTCCTTTTTTCGGTCAATATTGAACCAGCAGCACTGAATGCTCTTTCTGATAGCACACTAGCAGCTGGGCAAGCAAGCTCCTGCAATGCATAGTCTGCAAATTCAGGCCATGTGTCTATTTTGGATGCCCAGTAATCAAATGGGAATGACGGTTGAGGGAGAACATCGATAAGGGATGAAAAATAGTTAGTAACCATACTGGACAAATGTTGTCTCCTGTCACTTTGAATTGATGCTGCAGTACCTGTCCTGTCTGCGGTCATTGCGAAATCACTCCACAACCTGGTCAGGAAACCCCTCTGCCCAACGCCACTTCTGATTTGTGCACCTCTAACACCTCTGCCTTGTTGCCCCCTGCAGCTTGTGTGAGAACCATCTCTGGAGCTGTGTGCTGGGAATGCCTGAATCAAACAGTCTACCGGAGTTGCTTGTTTGGTTGCTAATATTTGTTCGAGGTTCTCATGTGGCATGATATTTTGCAATTTGCCTTTATAGCGAGGATCAAGGAGGCAGGCCAACCAGTAATCATCATCAGTCATCATTTTAATAATGTGTGGGTCCCTTTTGAGGATACGTAAGGCATAATCCGCCATGTGGGCCAAAGTTCCAGTTGTCAAATCTGCGGTTGTGCTGGGTTGAGGGGCAGTTTCAGGCAAATCTACGTCACTTGTTTCCCTCAAAAAACCTGAACCCGGCCTTGCAACGCCAGCAGTTTCTATTGGCCCCGGAGAAGCTTCCTCAATCAAAAAATACTCATCCCCATCATCCTCCTCCTCCTCTTTGACCGCTACCTCATCCTGTAGATTGCCCTGACCAGACAATGGCTGACTGTCATCAAGGCTTTCCTCTTCCTCGGCTGCAGACGCCTGCTCCTTTATGTGCGTCAAACTTTACATCAGCAGACGCATTAGGGGGATGCTCATGCTTATTATGGCGTTGTCTGCAGTAACCAGCCGTGTGCATTCCTCAAAACACTGAAGGACTTGACACAGGTCTTGTACCTTCGACCACTGCACACCTGACAACTCCATGTCTGCCATCCAACTGCCTGCCCGTGTATGTGTATCCTCCCACAAATACATAACAGCACGCCTCTGTTCGCACAGTCTCTGAAGCATGTGCAGTGTGGAGTTCCACCTTGTTGCAACGTCGATGATTAGGCGATGCTGGGGAAGTTTCAAAGACCGCTGATGGTTCTGCATACGGCTGGAGTGTACGGGCGAACGGCGGATATGCGTGCAAAGTCTGCGCACTTTGAGGAGCACGTCAGGTAACCCTGGATAACTTTTCAGGAAACACTGCACCACCAGGTTTAAGGTGTGAGCCAGGCAAGGAATGTGTTTCAGTTGGGAAAGGGCTATGGCAGCCTTAAAATTCCTTCTGTTATCACTCACTACCTTGCCTGCCTCAAGATGTACAGTGCCCAGCCATGACTGAGTTTCTTTCTGCAAGAACTCGGACAGAACTTCCACGGTGTGTCTGTTGTCGCCCAAACACTTCATTGCCAATACAGCCTGCTGACGCTTGCCACTAGCTGTCCCATAGTGGGACACCTCGTGTGCAACAGTGGCAGCTGCGGATGGAGTGGTTGTACGACTGCGGTCTGTGGACGAGCTCTCGCTTCTGCAGGAGGACGAGGAGGAGGAGGAGGGGGGGCGAACACCTACAGCCAACTGTTTCCTAGACCGTGGGCTAGGCAGAACTGTCCCAATATTGCTGTCCCCTGTGGACGCTGCATCCACCACATTAACCCAGTGTGCCGTGATGGACACGTAACATCCCTGGCCATGCCTACTGGTCCATGCATCTGTTGTCAGGTGCACCTTTGTACTCACAGATTGCCTGAGTGCATGGACGATGCGGTCTTTTACATGCTGGTGGAGGGCTGGGATGGCTTTTCTCCAAAAGAAGTGTCGACTGGGTAGCTCGTAGCGTGGTTCAGCGTAGTCCATCAGGGCTTTGAAAGCTTTGCTTTCAACTAACCGATAGGGCATCATCTCTAATGAGATTAGTCTAGCAATGTGGGCGTTCAAACCCTGTGTACGCGGATGCGAGGATGAGTACTTCATTTTCCTAACGAGAGTCTCATGTAGGGTGAGCTGGACTGGAGAGCTGCAGATCGTGGAACTAGCGGGGGTGCCGGTGGACATGGTAGACTGAGAGAGGGTTGGAGATGGTATTCTTGCTGGTGCCCTAGATGCAGTGTTTCCTACTACGAATCTGGTGATTTCCTGACTGCTTTGGCCTGGCGACGAAACCTGCAAATTTACTGCAGGTGGTGCGGGAAATGGTGGGCTTACAGTGAAGGAAGGGATGTAGCGTTGCTGACTAGCTTCATTGGCCGAGGGTGCTATAACCTTAAGGGACATTTGGTAGTTAGTCCAGGCTTGCAAATGCATGGCGGTTAAATGTCTACGCATGCAACTTGTATTTAGACTTTTAAGATTCTGACCTCTGCTTAAGGTAGTTGAACATTTTTGACAGATGACTTTGTGCTGATCATTTGGATGTTGTTTAACCCCTTCATGACCAGGGGATTTTTCGTTTTTCCGTGTTCGTTTTTCGCTCCCCTCCTTCCCAGAGCCATAACTTTTTTATTTTTCCGTCAATTTGGCCATGTGAGGGCTTATTTTTTGCGGGACGAGTTGTACTTTTGAACGACATCATTGGTTTTAGCATGTCGTGTACTAGAAAACGGGAAAAAAATTCCAAGTGCGGTGAAATTGCAAAAAAAGTGCAATCCCACATTGGTTTTTTGTTTGGCTTTTTTGCTAGGTTCACTAAATGCTAAAAATGACCTGCTATTATGATTCTCCAGGTCATTACGAGTTCATAGACACCAAACATGACTAGGTTATTTTTTATCTAAGTGGTGAAAAAAAATTCCAAACTTTGCTAAAAAAAAAAAAAAAAAAAAATTGCGCCATTTTCCGATACTCGTAGCGTCTCCATTTTTCGTGATCTGGGGTCGGTTGAGGGCTTATTTTTTGCGTGCCGAGATGACGTTTTTAATGATAGCATTTCGGTGCAGATACGTTCTTTTGATCGCCCGTTATTGCATTTTAATGCAATGTCGCGGCGACCAAAAAAACGTAATTCTGGCGTTTCGAGTTTTTTTCCCGCTACGCTGTTTAGCGATCAGGTTAATACTTTTTTTTATTTGATAGATCGGGCAATTCTGAGCGCGGCGATACCAAATATGCGTAGATTTGATATTTTTTTTATTGATTTATTTTGATTGGGGCGAAAGGGGGGTGATTTAAACTTTTATGTTTTTTTTATTTTTTTCACATTTTTTTAAACTTTTTTTTTTAACTTTTGCCATGCTTCAATAGCCTCCATGAGAGGCTAGAAGCAGGCACAAGCCGATCGGCTCTGCTACATAGCAGCGATCTGCTGATCGCTGCTATGTAGCAGAATTGCACGTGTGCTGTGAGCGCCGACCACAGGGTGGCGCTCACAGCGACGGGCAATCAGTAACCATAGAGGTCTCAAGGACCTCTATGGCTACAATGGAGACGCATCGCCGACCCCCGGACATGTGACGGGGGTCGGCGATGACGTCATTTCCGGCCACCCGGCCGGAAGCGGTAGTTAAATGCCGCTGTCTGCGTTTGACAGCGGCATTTAACTAGTTAATAGGTGCGGGCAGATCGCGATTCTGCCCGCGCCTATTACGGGCACATGTCAGCTGTTCAAAACAGCTGACATGTCCCGGCTTTGGTGCGGGCTCACCGCGGAGCCCTGCATCAAAGCAGGGGAGCCGGCATCGGACGGTATAGTACGTCCGATGCCGGTAAGGGGTTAAAAAAATGCCAGACTGCACTCTTTCTACTATCGGATACCTTTTCAGGCATTGCAGACTGAGCTTCTTTAACCGGATGTCCACGCTGTCCTACAACTGGTTTTGGTTTTGCCACGCGTTTTTGGCCAGATACGGGCCTGGCAGATGGAACCCGTTGCGATGTTGATGCCTGCTGCGGCTCCTCCTCCGACGATTCAGAGCTACTGCCGCCTGCACCCTGTTCCCCCAATGGCTGCCAATCGGGGTCCACAACTAGGTCATCTATGACCTCCTCTTCTGTCTCGTGTGCAACTTCGTCTGTGTCACCATGTAAGCCGGTGGTATAGCGTTCGTGACGGGGCACCATAGTCTCATCAGGGTCTGATTCTGAATCAGTACACTGCGAGGGCAATGTTCTGGTCTGAGTCAAAGGAACAGCATAGTAATCTGGCTGTGGCTGTGCATCTGTGCACTCCATGTCCGATTCAACTTGTAATGGGCATGGCCTGTTAACTGTTTCACTTTCTAACCCAGGAATGGTATGTGTAAAGAGCTCCATGGAGTAACCTGTTGTGTCGCCTGACGCATACTTCTCTGTTGTTCTTGGTGAAGAAGACAAGGAAGCGACTTGTCCCTGACCGTGAACATCCACTAATGACACGCTGCTTTTACATTTAGCAGTTTCAGAAGAGGAGGCGAAAGAGCTAGAGGCTGAGTCAGCAAGGAAAGCCAAAACTTGTTCTTGCTGCTCCGGCTTTAAAAATGGTTTTCCTACTCCCAGAAAAGGGAGCGTTCGAGGCCTTGTGTAGCCAGACGACGAACCTGGCTCAACAACTCGAGAATTAGGTGCTATATTGCTTTTCCCACGACCACCTGATGCTCCACCACCACTACCATCATTACCAGCTGGCAATGACCGCCCACGGCCACGACCTCTTCCACCAGACTTCCTCATTGTTTGAATAACGTAACCAAACTAACGGTATTTGTTACTGTAAAACCAGTTACAAGGTGAACTCAAACTTCTATTGGATTTATATATCCCTTTATAGGTGGGTGAGACTGCAGGGAAAATCAGGCCCAATGTATTACAGTACACAGCTTCAGTGGCAGACAGATATGCCACTAACAGGACTGACGCTGATGCAGACACTACCAATAAAAATCTCCCCTTTTTTATTTTTTCTGGGAGAATATTGAAGAAATGTGGCCCACTCTTATACAGTATATGTTCTGTGGCACAAAATTAGAAACAGATGCCACAGCACTGGCAATGAGGCAGAATTGCCAATCTTAATCTCCCACTATTTTTTTTTCAGGGAGAATTGAAAAGAAATCTGGTCCAGTATTAGGCTACGTTCACATTAGCGTCATGCGACACTGCGTCGTCGACGCACGACAACGCATGCCTCATGCGCCCCTATCTTTATCATTGGGGACGCATGCGTTGCGTTGTCGTGCGCTTTCGGTAAAACGCACGACGCATGCGTCGTTTCACCGCACCTGGGTGGCGTCGGAGACGCTACATGTTGCATTTTTGTAGCGTCCAAAAAACGCATGCGTCGCACTTGCGTCGCTCGTGCGTCGTCAATGCGTTACAATTTCCCATTGAAACCTATTGACAACGCACTTGCGTCGCGTGTGTGCGTCATGCGTGCGTTGTGCGATGCATGCGTTGTTAAATAAAATTAAACAAAAAAGTGTCTAGACAGTGTCTAGACAGTGCAAACAGTGATAAAAACATCCCCCATATATAAAGAAAATGTTTGGATTGTTTGTCACTTTTGCTGCAGGCTACACATGAGACTAGACACTACTAGACACACTACAAGATTGTCTTTTCATCTGCTGTCCAGAGATGTAAGTATAGAATGATTCTGTGCATTTTCTAAATGTATTTTAAAATTGTTTTTGCAAGTTGTGTATTATATTCTGCACTGTGGTTTTTTAAAGATATTGTTGTATTTTTAGTCTGGTTGTGATGTATGGCGTTGTATAGGATGGCGTTTCATTGTCTGCGGCCTTGATTATTCTTCTTTACAGGATAGATTTTTCTTTTCCATTTATTGGTATGGTGGTGTTTTTTGTATTCAGTTGTGATGTTTTCTTGCGTTATATGATGGCGTTTAATAGTCTCCGGCCCTGTCGGTTTTATTGTAAAGTATGGTAGTATAGAATGATTCTGCGCCCTTTTATTACATTTAATAATTTTTTATTGCAAGTTGTGTATTATGTTCAGCACTGTGGTTGTGTACAGACATTGTTGTATGTTTCTGGTTGTGATGTATGGCGTTGTATTGCCTTTTATATTGTATCCGTCCCTGTTGGATTTATTGTAAAGTATGGTGTGTTAATGTTTCTGCCCTTAATTTTTGGGGGTTGTTAATTTTTACCTTTCAAAAATCTATTGTGTTTTTTGGGTTGCTCCATGCATACTGTACTGTACTGTACAAAAAAAAAACTCTTTTGGGATTACTACATAGGGTCTGATCTAGATTAGTTTTCTTATCTTTAGGCTTTTGTTTACTTTGGCATTGGGTTGTCTCTGCCATTGCTTCTTTTAATCAATGTGGCAGTGTTGTTTGCTCAGCGTTAGTTCAGTTGGAGTGCAATGTTCTTTGTGGTTGAAATGAAAATGTTTTTTTTTTTTTTATATTGATGGATTGTGCATAGGAGCATAGGATCAATGTTATTTTTTTATTTTTTTCAGAATCAGAATTGCATTATGGCCAGCGATACCAGCAACACCCCACCGCTGACGAGTCCGGTGAGTACATGATCTACTATTGCTTACTATATTCGCTGTCATTTGTAGATGGGTCACTCAACTTTTTGGTAAACTATTTTGCAGGCTTCTTCAAGTGAGGAGGAGAACCAGGAGGAACAGAGGGAGCAGGAGCAGAGACCACGGGGCAAAGCTGTGGTTGCAGGACGGAGAGTAAGTTTTTATTTCAAACCTATTCATTTTTGTTCTGTAATTTTTTTGTTTGTGCGGGTATGGGGGGTGATGGGAGGGGGTGGTGGTGTTTGTGGTAGGTGGCGGTGGAGGAGGTAGGGACAACTATTTTTTTTGTATCTTGCAAACATTAATATTTTCCATTTATTCTAGGTTTCACAACGGGCCCTGGATGAACCACTGGATATCGACATGATGGTGGCATCCATAGAAGCACGGGGCCCGTTGTGGGACAGCCGTGACCCCCGGCACGCGGACCAGGGCATATTGCGGCGTCTGTGGTTAGAGGTGGCACAATCGCTGTGGGATGGCTTCGACAGCGCTTCCCCCAAGGCCAAAGCTAGTTTCCGTAAGTATTTCCAAAATGCTGCTGTGACCCATCATGCCAGGATTACACAACCGTCTGTGATGTCTTCTATTGGTATTGCACACGGTTGCGTAATCATTTTCAATATATTCTCTAAAACATTTTTTATTTTTTTAATTTATACACAGTTAAACAATTGAGGACCAGATGGCGCTCCATGAAGGACCGCTTCAGGAGGGGCCTGAAAAAGGAGGGACAGACCCGTAGTGGTGCTGCAGCTTCAAGGACCTCGGTGTACAAGTACAACCGTATACTGCAGTTCTTGCGACCGGTCCTTGAAAGCAGAAAGTAAGTATAGTACCTATGCACACACCTAGTTTTTACAACATGCATATTCACCTACTATATTCCAGCCACGTAGCTTATTGCCCAGCCAGTTATTTTGGCAAGTACAAAGTATAGAAATGAAGAAAAAAAGGCAAGCTCACCGAGGCGTGAAAAGTAAAAAATACATACTTTTATCCTCTTCAATAATAAATGAAAACAAGACCACCAAGGGCCAAATATACAATAAGGTACTACAAAGACTAATCCCCATGTGGATGTCCAAATATAAGTGTACCTCAAGGACACTCCTAATGAATGACTATAAACAAAATAGAACAAAATAGGAGTAAAAAACGTCCAAATTGAAACAAGGTAAATTTATTAATACATAAACAAAAACATAATATAACGGACTGGGATCAGATAGTGACGGCTACCAATGTCCGGACACACAAGAAACATAAATGGGTAAGTACATAAAGTGCTTAGTGCATATTATAAGTAAGGGAATCAGAACATACAGGGCTTAAACCGTATAACACCGCAATAGCGGTGGAACCAAATGTGCGCACAATCAATGGAGCCCCCGTTCCCTCCTCTCAACCTTGCTTACCCATAATGTGACTGAGGCCGGACATGCGCCACGCCAGCACCAAATAATAATCTTCAATAATAAGCAGAGGATGAAACATCAGCACAATACAATAGACACTATCTACGCGTTTCAGGTGACAGGGAACATCCGCCCTGAAACGCGTAGATAGTGTTTTTATTGTATTGTGCAGATGTTTCATCCTCTGCTTCTGATTGAAGTGAATAAAGTATTTAGTTTTTATTTTTCACGCCTCGTAGACCTCAAATTTTTTATTCATTTCTGGTCTTCTCACACTTCACACAGCGGCTCCCTTCTGGGATTACTACAATGGTGAGCTTGACTTACTAGTAATTTCCCTGAAATCATAAGTATACAGAAAACAGAAAGATAGTAGATTGGCCATGCCCAGGCAATATTTCATAGTGGAGTAGTATAGTGCCCATCCAGTTGTATCCCAGATTTTTTATACACAAAAAATTAAAATATAATAGACACGGCATACCTTCAACTGCAAGGCAGGTTATGTTCCCATGGTTGCTCAGCTCACAAGACCTGTGATGTTGTCTCGGTCACATGACCGTGACGTCATGGCAGTTCCAACGTAAGCATAATTGTCTGGCGTTACAAACCGCAACCATGGGTGACTATTTGTAATTAAATAAATGCATTTTTTTTTAATATTGATGGTGCATATGCAGTGTCAATATTAAAAATAGGTTAATATTAATGGCGGCAATGGATACCTGGCGGTAAAGTTAATTAATGACGCATGTGAAATGGGATATTTAGTATACTAATGGTTTCCTTATGTTTTCACAGAACACACAGCAGCACCCGCGAGGCTGTCCAACCCTCTGGAACGATCCTTTGTGAAGCGCCATCTGAACTGTCGCAGCCATCCCACAGCGAGAGCAGGTCTGCACCACCACAATCTGGCGAACCGGCAGCCGGTCCATCAGATGTTCCCCTGGCCGAGGCCTCTGGTGTTCCTTCCTTCGGGTCTTCCCGACAGCGCCAGCGGGCCTCGGACAGGGCGGTCATGCCCGAATTTTTACATTTGAGCACCGTATTTCAGAATGGTTTCAAGGCGCTGTGCGATAAAATGTCCAATATCGAACGGCGTCTTGAAAACATCGAAACGGATCTCTCGAGGCCGGCCAAACATTTTTTTAGTGCCATTCACAAGGGCATGGTTGAACATCTTACGCCGGAACTCCAGATTTCGGTCATGCAGGGCTGCAACAATGAATATGTCACTGCTCTGCAGCAGGCTCGGGTCATGCAGTCAGCGACAAATGTGCCCGCAGTACCATCGCTGGCTACCATGACTCCGACTCCTGCTGCAGAGCACCACCACAGAGCTCCGCGTGCCGAGGGCCACCGCCACCGCCACCACAGAACAGAGCCCCAAAGTTCAGAGCATGACAGGCCTTCAAGGGCACACAGACGGGATGCCGACCCACACCCAGAGGGAGAGAGGAGGAAAAAAAAGAAGAAGACGACGACGACAAGCACTACGACCTTGGCTATGGCTGCTCCCAAAACTACCACCAGAACACAGCCTGGGTCGACCCGGAGCACACCAAGTACCCAGGCTGGGTCTACACGGAGTACACCCAGTACCCAGCCTGGGTCTACAAGGAGTACACCTACACAGCCTGGGTCTACCCGGAGCCGGAGTAGCCAGCCAAGGACACTGGTCGTCCCTCCTCCTCCCTCACCTCCTGCTTTGGCAGTCTCGCCACCATCAACTGCCTGGATTGATGTCGGCATCCCGTCTAGTGTCATAGACTATGCTGCTTCCTCCCCCTCGTCCTCCTCCTCGGTCTCCTCAACACCCCCAAAACGTGGGGGATATCAATCCCCTTTAATCGCTGATGTTGATACCCCCTAACATTTCCCATTCCTTTTTTTTTTTGTGTCCCTAAATAAAATTTATATTTTTTAAAAAAAAATTAGTTTTTATTGTCTCAAATAAAGTTTGCACCAAATCACACCTTGCGCCGTATACACAAATCTTGTCTTTGTAACACCTGATGTGCAATGTCTGACAATATTTTTTCAATTTTTTTTTTTTCATTTTTTTATAGGGCTGTCGCTCATTGTACTATCAGATGTTACAAACACAAACAGCATTGCTCAATATGTCAAGTTTAAAATGTACCATCACACAACGATTTCAGTATCGATAAAGTTGTTTTTTGTGTGTAACCAACGTTATCTTTTCTGAAATCGTAAAACGATTAGGCCCCTGCTGTGTCAGCGAATGATTTGGAATTTTTGGGGGTAACTGGTCACACGCTGTCATTGTTGGATCGGCGTGTTTGACACCGATCCAGCGATGTCTTTGTTTTAAACAAGGGAATATTGGGTTACTAGCGCAGTGTTTTAAACACTCAAATAAAAAGTGAACAATACCCCACAAATATAAAAAGGTGTCAACCACGTCCCTCGCCGTCATCTTTCCGCACTGACTGACACTGTGATTCCCGCCCATAAAGCAGAGCACACCGTTGACTTAATAATAAACGCTGTGCTGTGCTTTAGGGCTGGCACAGTACGGAAAGCTGACGGCGATGGACGTGTCACACACCGGAATGTAAGGGTTTTTTGTATTTTTTAAAATTACATTTACAATGGTAAACATCGTGAGTGCGGCCATAACACGGGGACTTGCTCTTTTTTGGTCGCTGGAGAGCTGTCTGTGTGACAGCTCTCCAGCAACCACGCGACAAATAAACAACGATCACGGTCCGGTCGTATCACTGGTCGGTCTCGTTGGATAATAGTTTTATTAATGTACCTTAAGAATATTGGTCAGGTGAGGTGGTAGCAGTGTCGCCACTATTTGACTCTGGACGATTTCTAGCATCCTGAGTACAATAGTGTTAACTCTGTAGAGTTTTGCAAACATGATCGTCTCCCTCCTTGTCAAGCCAGGTTCCATATGCAAATAGTCTGCAGGATTAAAAATGGTTGACAAGGTGGGAGCCGATTATGTTATACAGTGGGGCAAAAAAGTATTTAGTCAGTCAGCAATAGTGCAAGTTCCACCACTTAAAAAGATGAGAGGCGTCTGTAATTTACATCATAGGTAGACCTCAACTATGGGAGACAAACTGAGAAAAAAAAATCCAGAAAATCACATTGTCTGTTTTTTTATCATTTTATTTGCATATTATGGTGGAAAATAAGTATTTGGTCAGAAACAAACAATCAAGATTTCTGGCTCTCACAGACCTGTAACTTCTTCTTTAAGAGTCTCCTCTTTCCTCCACTCATTACCTGTAGTAATGGCACCTGTTTAAACTTGTTATCAGTATAAAAAGACACCTGTGCACACCCTCAAACAGTCTGACTCCAAACTCCACTATGGTGAAGACCAAAGAGCTGTCAAAGGACACCAGAAACAAAATTGTAGCCCTGCACCAGGCTGGGAAGACTGAATCTGCAATAGCCAACCAGCTTGGAGTGAAGAAATCAAGAGTGGGAGCAATAATTAGAAAATGTAAGACATACAAGACCACTGATAATCTCCCTCGATCTGGGGCTCCACGCAAAATCCCACCCCGTGGGGTCAGAATGATCACAAGAACGGTGAGCAAAAATCCCAGAACCACGCGGAGGGACCTAGTGAATGAACTGCAGAGAGCTGGGACCAATGTAACAAGGCCTACCATAAGTAACACACTACGCCACCATGGACTCAGATCCTGCAGTGCCAGACGTGTCCCACTGCTTAAGCCAGTACATGTCCGGGCCCGTCTGAAGTTTGCTAGAGAGCATTTGGATGATCCAGAGGAGTTTTGGGAGAATGTCCTATGGTCTGATGAAACCAAACTGGAACTGTTTGGTAGAAACACAACTTGTCGTGTTTGGAGGAAAAAGAATACTGAGTTGCATCCATCAAACACCATACCTACTGTAAAGCATGGTGGTGGAAACATCATGCTTTGGGGCTGTTTCTCTGCAAAGGGGCCAGGACGACTGATCCGGGTACATGAAAGAATGAATGGGGCCATGTATCGTGAGATTTTGAGTGCAAACCTCCTTCCATCAGCAAGGGCATTGAAGATGAAACGTGGCTGGGTCTTTCAACATGACAATGATCCAAAGCACACCGCCAGGGCAACGAAGGAGTGGCTTCGTAAGAAGCATTTCAAGGTCCTGGAGTGGCCTAGCCAGTCTCCAGATCTCAACCCTATAGAAAACCTTTGGAGGGAGTTGAAAGTCCGTGTTGCCAAGCGAAAAGCCAAAAACATCACTGCTCTAGAGGAGATCTGCATGGAGGAACGGGCCAACATACCAACAGCAGTGTGTGGCAACCTTGTGAAGACTTACAGAAAACGTTTGACCTCTGTCATTGCCAACAAATGATATATTACAAAGTATTGAGATGAAATTTTGTTTCTGACCAAATACTTATTTTCCACCAAAATATGCAAATAAAATGATAAAAAAACAGACAATGTGATTTTCTGGATTTTTTTTTCTCAGTTTGTCTCCCATAGTTGAGGTCTACCTATGATGTAAATTACAAAAGCCTCTCATCTTTTTAAGTGGTGGAACTTGCACTATTGCTGACTGACTAAATACTTTTTTGCCCCACTGTACGTCAAAACTATGGAACACACAAATTTTGTGGGACACACATTACTTTCAATAAAATTGGATTTTACAATTCTATTACTATGGAAAAACGTATGGGAGATTTGTTTTTTGAAAACGGAAAGGCACAAGAACTTTATTTCAAAACACAACGCATTAGACAATCAGGGGACATTATAACAAAAACCTTACATAGGATGGTTAAATGACATGGACTCCACAGTGTTTACATGACATCATAATAACAAGAAGAATTAAACCATTTGATCTTGCCATGAAACACAGCCAACATCTGAAACAAAGTATGCAGCAAATTAGTCCCTCATATGAGCAATCTCCACAGTTGTCCGCAGAGGATGATCTTGATAATCAGGCAATGGATTTGGTATGGGTTCATCGAGTTCCACGTTGACTCTCTCTTTATCAATAATAAAATTGTGGAGAACCACACACACCTTCACCACCTCATCCACTGTCTCAATTTTCAAATTTATAGCGATCCTAAGATACGCCATTTGGAGACAAGGATTCCAAAGGCGCACTCCACAGTTCTTCTGGCCCTGGACAGTCTATAATTAAATATAGTTTTGGTGCGGTCCAACCCCCGACTGGAGTACGGTTTAAGTAGGTTGCCACTCATTTGAAAAGCCTCATCCCCAACAACAACAAATGGCAGGGCCGGGCCTTCGGTGTTGGGAAGAGGTCGTGGATGGGGGAAATTAAAATTGTTATTGTACAATCTTCGGCCCATATCAGACTCCTTAAATGTCCGTGAATCATTTGCACGGCCAAACGCTCCAGTCCACAGCAAGAAACCTGCAGTCCGCACCTGCAATTGCCATCAGCACGGTGGAAAAGTATTTTTTATAATTAAAAAAAAGAGATCCACTTCTTGAAGGCTTGGTAATCCTAATGTGCTTCCCATCCACGGCTCCAATACACTTAGGGAAAGAACACACTTGTTCGAATTTTTGGGCGTTGGCCTGCCATATTTCTCTTGTAGGGATTCCTCCCGGAGGTTGTCCCACAATGCGCGGCATGTGTCGGCAATAACACCAGACAGTGTGGAGACTCCAATCCGAAACTGGAAATGCAGTGATCTCAATGTCTCTCCGGTAGCAAGGAAACTGACAAGAAGAAAAATAAATAAATGTAATTAATTAAATTGATTTGAAAAAATTTTTCATTCTAATTATAATTACAATCCCCCACCCCACAATAGCAAAACACATTACTTTAAAAAATAGCAAGAACATATAAATCCTTCACATTGCATTACGTACCGTAGAGTCACCAGCAGACGTTCCTCGGGGGAAATCGATTTACGGAGCTGCGTCTCCTGCCTGGAAATTCTTCCTTCCACCAGACGCAGCAGATATCGGAAGCTGTTTTGTGACATCCTGGTGTATTCGAAGTATTTCTCCTGGTTCTCATTTAATTCACCAAACAGACAATGGTAGGCTCCACGACTCTCTCGGACTTCCACTATAGGGTGTAGCCAAAAACGCCGACGACTCCTTCTCCGTAGTTTGTCTCTTTTCCTCTGTTCATGACAGGCAATAGCATAAGCAATAGCAAGGGCTAATTCCAGCTCAAAATTGAGGTAGATACTCTCCATGGGACGATCCATCTTGATGCTGTATGGTTGGAAATAATCTTTGTCGGGGTTTATATACCACTATTACATTAATACTCACCCTCATCTACCCATTGGTGGCATTATCTATTGTCTAGACACTAGACCCACCCTCTTCTATTCATTGGTGGTGTTATCTAGTGTCTAGACACTAAATTGTGTGTAAAGATATAATCATTGTTTGACAACGCATGCGTCGTAAAACGCTGCGTTTTTTGTAAAAACGCAACAAAAACGCACAAAAAACGCTGCGTTTTACGACGCATCCGTCCGACGCTTGCGTCAAAAAAGGTGCGTTTTTGCGTGCGTTTTCGATCCGTCGTGCATTGCGTCGGCGACGCAGCGTCGCATGACGCTAATGTGAACGTAGCCTTACACACTATGTTTAATGTGGCACAAAATTTGAGACAGGTGGCACACACAAGACTGGCACTGAAGCAGAAATGCCAATCTTAATCTCCCACTATTTTTTTCAGGGAGAATTTAAAAGAAATCTGGCCCAGTATTACACACTAGGTTTAATGTGGCACAAAATTTGAGACAGGTGGCACACACAGGAGTGGCACTGAAGCAGAAATGCCAATCTTAATCTCCCACTATTTTTATATTCAGGGAGAATATAAAAGAAATCTGGCCCAGTATTACACACTAGGTTTAATGTGGCACAAAATTTGAGACAGGTGGCACACACAGGACTGGCACTGAAGC
Source organism: Ranitomeya imitator (assembly GCF_032444005.1). Lineage (NCBI taxonomy): Eukaryota > Metazoa > Chordata > Amphibia > Anura > Dendrobatidae > Ranitomeya > Ranitomeya imitator. Next base: position 140,783,889 of record NC_091282.1, read on the forward strand.
AGAAATGCCAATCTTAATCTCCCTCTATTTTTTTTTCAGGGAGAATTTAAAAGAAATCTGGCCCAGTATTACACACTAGGTTTAATGTGGCACAAAATTTGAGACAGGTGGCACACACAGGAGTGGCACTGAAGCAGAAATGCCAATCTTAATCTCCCACTATTTTTTTTTTCAGGGAGAATTTAAAAGAAATCTGGCCCAGTATTACACACTAGGTTTAATGTGGCACAAAATTTGAGACAGGTGGCACACGCAGAGCTGGCACTGAAGCAGAAATGCCAATCTTAATCTCCCACTATTTTTTTTTCAGGGAGAATTTAAAAGAAATCTGGCCCAGTATTACACACTAGGTTTAATGTGGCACAAAATTTGAGACAGGTGGCACACACAGGAGTGGCACTGAAGCAGAACTGCCAATCTTAATCTTCCACTATTTTTTTCAGGGAGAATTTAAAAGAAATCTGGCCCAGTATTACACACTAGGTTTAATGTGGCACAAAATTTGAGACAGGTGGCACACACAGCACTGGCAATGAGGCAGAATTGCCAATCTTAATCTCCCACTATTTTAATTTTTTCAGGGGGAATTTAAAAGAAATCTGGCCCAGTATTACACACTAGGTTTAATGTGGCACAAAATTTGAGACAGGTGGCACACACAAGAGTGGCACTGAAGCAGAAATGCCAATCTTAATCTCCCACAATTTTTTTTTTTCAGGGAGAATTGAAAATAAATCTGGCCCAGTATTACACACTAGGTTTAATGTGGCACAAAACTTGAGACAGATGGCACACACAGGACTGGCACTGAAGCAGAGATGCCAATCTTAATCTCCCACTATTTTTATTTTTTTCAGGGAGAATTTAAAAGAAATCTGGCCCAGTATTACACACTAGGTTTAATGTGGCACAAATTTGAGACAGGTGGCACACACAGGACTGGCACTGAAGCAGAAATGCCAATCATAATCTCCCACTATTTTTATTTTTTCAGGGAGAATTTAAAAGAAATCTGGCCCAGTATTACACACTAGGTTTAATGTGGCACAAAATTTGAGACAGGTGGCACACACAGGAGTGGCACTGAAGCAGAAATGCCAATCTTAATCTCCCACTATTTTTTTTTCAGGGAGAATTTAAAAGAAATCTGGCCCAGTATTACACACTAGGTTTAAGGTGGCACAAAATTTGAGACAGGTGGCACACACAGCCCTGGCAATAAGGCAGAATTGCCAATCTTAATCTCCCACTATTTTCATTTTTTCAGGGAGAATTTAAAAGAAATCTGGCCCAGTATTACACACTAGGTTTAATGTGGCACAATATTTGAGACAGGTGGCACACACAGGAGTGGAACTGAAGCAGAAATGCCAATCTTAATCTCCCACCATTTTTTTTTTTCAGGGAAAATTTAAAAGAAATCTGGCCCAGTAATACACACTAGGTTTAATGTGGCACAAATTTGAGACAGGTGGCACACACAGGACTGGCACTGAAGCAGAAATGCCAATCATAATCTCCCACTATTTTTATTTTTTCAGGGAGAATTTAAAAGAAATCTGGCCCAGTATTACACACTAGGTTTAATGTGGCACAAATTTGAGACAGGTGGCACACACAGGACTGGCACTGAAGCAGAAATGCCAATCATAATCTCCCACTATTTTTATTTTTTCAGGGAGAATTTAAAAGAAATCTGGCCCAGTATTACACACTAGGTTTAATGTGGCACAAAATTTGAGACAGGTGGCACACACAGGAGTGGCACTGAAGCAGAAATGCCAATCTTAATCTCCCACTATTTTTTTTTCAGGGAGAATTTAAAAGAAATCTGGCCCAGTATTACACACTAGGTTTAAGGTGGCACAAAATTTGAGACAGGTGGCACACACAGCCCTGGCAATAAGGCAGAATTGCCAATCTTAATCTCCCACTATTTTCATTTTTTCAGGGAGAATTTAAAAGAAATCTGGCCCAGTATTACACACTAGGTTTAATGTGGCACAATATTTGAGACAGGTGGCACACACAGGAGTGGAACTGAAGCAGAAATGCCAATCTTAATCTCCCACCATTTTTTTTTTTCAGGGAAAATTTAAAAGAAATCTGGCCCAGTAATACACACTAGGTTTAATGTGGTACAAAATTTGAGACAGGTGGCACACATAGGACTGGCACTGAAGCAGAAATGCCAATCTTAATCTCCTACTGTTTTTTTTCAGGGAAAATTTAAAAGAAATCTGGCCCAGTATTACACACTAGGTTTAATGTGGTACAAAATTTGAGACAGGTGGCACACATAGGACTGGCACTGAAGCAGAAATGCCAATCTTAATCTCCTACTTTTTTTTTTCAGGGAGAATTTAAAAGAAATCTGGCCCAGTATTACACACTAGGTTTAACCCCTTTACCCCCAAGGGTGGTTTGCACGTTAATGACCGGGCCAATTTTTACAATTCTGACCACTGTCCCTTTGTGAGGTTATAACTCTGGAACGCTTCAACGGATCCCAGTGATTCTGACATTGTTTTCTCGTGACATATTGTACTTCATGACAATGGTAAAATTTCTTTGATATTACCTGCGTTTATTTGTGAAAAAAACAGAAATATGGCGAAAATTTTGAAAATTTCGCAATTTTCCAACTTTGAATTTTTATGCAATTAAATCACAGAGATATGTCACATAAAATACTTAATAAGTAACATTTCCCACATGTCTACTTTACATCAGCACAATTTTGGAACCAAAATTTTTTTTTGTTAGGGAGTTATAAGGGTTAAAAGTTGACCAGCAATTTCTCATTTCTACAACACCATTTTATTTTAGGGACCACATCTCATTTGAAGTCATTTTGAGGGGTCTATATGATAGAAAATACCCAAGTGTGACACCATTATAAAAACTACACCCCTCAAGGTGCTCAAAACCATATTCAAGAAGTTTAATAACCCTTCTGGTGCTTCACAGGAATTTTTTGAATGTTTAAATAAAAATGAACATTTAACTTTTTTTCACAAAAAATATAATTCAGCTCCAATTTGTTTAATTTTACCAAGGGTAACAGGAGAAAATAGACCCCAAACATTGTTGTACAATTTGTCCTGAGCACGACAATACCCCACATGTGGGGGTAAACCACTGTTTGGGCGGATGGGAGAGCTCGGAAGGGAAGGAGCGCCGTTTGACTTTTCAATGCAAAATTGACAGGAATTGAGATGGGACGCCATGTTGCGTTTGGAGAGCCACTGATGTGCCTAAACATTGAAACCCCCCACAAGTGACACCATTTTGGAAAGTAGACCCCCTAAGGAACTTATCTAGATGTGTGGTGAGCACTTTGACCCACCAAGTGCTTCACAGAAGTTTATAATGCAGAGCCGTAAAAATAAAACAAAAAATTTTTCCCACAAAAATTATTTTTTTAGCCCCCAGTTTTGTATTTTCCCGAGGGTAACAGGAAAAAGTGGACCCCAACATTTGTTGCCCAATTTGTCCTGAGTGTGATGATACACCATATGTGGGGGGAACCACTGTTTGGGCGCATGGGAGGGCTCGGAAGGGAAGGAGTGCCATTTGAATGCAGACTTAGACGGAATGGTCTGCAGGTGTCACATTGCGTTTGCAGAGCCCCTAATGTACCTAAACAGTAGAAACCCCCCACAAGTGACACCATTTTGGAAAGTAGATCCCCTAACGAACTTATCTACATGTGTGGTGAGCACTTTGACCCACCAAGGGCTTCACAGAAGTTTATAATGGAGAGCCGTAAAAATAAAACACAAATTTTTTCCCACAATAATTATTTTTTAGCCCCCAGTTTTGTATTTTCCCGAGGGTAAGAGGAGAAATTTGACCCCAAAATTTGTTGTCCAATTTGTCCTGAGTACGCTGATACCCCATATGTTGGGGGGAACCACCGTTTGGGCGCATGGGAGGGCTCGGAAGTGAAGGAGTGCCATTTGGAATGCAGACTTAGATGGAATGGTCTGCAGGCGTCACATTGCGTTTGCAGAACCCCTAATGTACCTAAACAGTAGAAATCCCCCACAAGTGACCCCATATTGGAAACTAGACCCCCATGGAACTTATCTAGATGTGTTGTGAGAACTTTGAACCCCCAAGTGTTTCACTACAGTTTATAACGCAGAGCCGTGAAAATAAAAAATCTTTTTTTTCCACAAAAATTATTTTTTAGCCCCCAGTTTTGTATTTTCCCAAGGGTAACAGGAGAAATTGGACCCCAAAAGTTGTTGTCCTATTTGTCCTGAGTACGCTAATACCCCATATGTTGGGGTAAACCTCTGTTTAGGCACACGGGAGAGCTCGGAAGGGAAGGAGCACTGTTTTACTTTTTCAACGCAGAATTGGCTGGAATTGAGATCGGACGCCATGTCGCGTTTGGAGAGCGCCTGATGTGCCTAAACAGTGGAAACCCCCCAATTATAACTGAAACTCTAATCCAAACACACCCCTAACCCTAATCCCAACAGTAACCCTAACCACACCTCTAACCCTGACACACCCCTAACCCTAATCCCAACCCTATTCCCAACTGTAAATGTAATCTAAACCCTAACTGTAACTTTAGCCCCAATCCTAACCGTAACTTTAGCCCCAACCCTAACTGTAGCCTTAACCCTAGCCCCAACCCTAACTTTAGCCCCAACCCAAACTGTAGCCCTAACCCTAGCCCTAACCATAGCCCTAACCCTAACTTTAGCCCCAACCCTAACTGTAGCCTTAACCCTAGCCCTAACCATAGCCCTAACCCTAGCCCTAGCCCTAACCCTAGCCCTAACCCTAGCCCTAACCCTAGCCCTAACCCTAACCCTAGCCCTAACCCTAGCCCTAACCCTAGCCCTAACCCTAGCCCTAACCCTAACCCTAACCCTAACCCTAACCCTAGCCCTAACCCTAGCCCTAACCCTAGCCCAAACCCTAGCCCTAGCCCTAACCCTAGCCCTAACCCTAATGGAAAAATGGAAATAAATACATTTTTTTAATTTTTCCCTAACTAAGGGGGTGATGAAGGGGGGTTTGATTTACTTTTATAGCGGGTTTTTTAGCGGATTTTTATGATTGGCAACCGTCACACACTAAAAGACGCTTTTTATTGCAAAAAATATTTTTTGCGTTACCACATTTTGAGAGATATAATTTTTCCACATTTTGGTTCACAGAGTCATGTGAGGTCTTGTTTTTTGCGGGACGAGTTGACGTTTTTATTGGTAACATTTTCGGGCACGTTACATATTTTGATCGCTTTTTATTCCAATTTTTGCGAGGCAGAATGACCAAAAACCAGCTATTCATGAATTACTTTTGGGGGAGGTGTTTATACCGTTCCGCGTTTGGTAAAATTGATAAAGCAGTTTTATTCTTCGGGTCAGTATGATTACAGTGACACCTCATTTATATCATTTTTTTATGTTTTGGCGCTTTTATACGATAAAAACTATTTTATAGAAAAAATAATTATTTTTGCATCGCTTTATTCTCAGGACTATAACTTTTTTTTGTTTTTTGCTGATGATGCTGTATGGCAGCTCGTTTTTTGCGGGACAAGATGACGCTTTCAGCGGTACCATGGTTATTTATATCTGTCTTTTTGATCGCGTGTTATTCCACTTTTTGTTCGGCGGTATGATAATAAAGCGTTGTTTTTTGCCTCGGTTTTTTTTTTTTCTTACGGTGTTTACTGAAGGGGTTAACTAGTGGGCCAGTTTTATAGGTCGGGTCGTTACAGACGCGGCGATACTAAATATGTGTACTTTTATTGTTTTTTTTTTTATTTAGATAAAGAAATGTATTTAGGGGAATAATATATATATATATTTTTTTCATTATTTAGGAATATTTTTTTTATTTTTTTTTACACATTTTGAAAAATTTTTTTTTACTTTTTTACATTGTCCCAGGGGGGGACATCACAGATCAGTGATCTGACAGTGTGCACAGCACTCTGTCAGATCACTGATCTGACATGCAGCGCTGCAGCCTTCACAGTGCCTGCTCTGAGCAGATTCTGTGAAGCCACCTCCCTCCCTGCAGGACCCGGATCCGCGGCCATCTTGGATCCGGGGCTGGAGGGAGCAGGGAGGGAGGTGATACCCTCGCAGCAACGCGATCACATCGCGTTGCTGCGGGGGGCTCAGGGAAGCCCGCAGGGAGCCCCCTCCCTGCGGGAAGCTTCCCTATACCGCCGGCACATCGCGATCATCTTTGATCGCGGTGTGCCAGGGGTTAATGTGCCGGGGGCGGTCCGTGACCGCTCCTGGCACATAGTGCCGGATGTCAGCTGCGAAAAACAGCTGACACCCGGCCGCGATCGGCGGCGCTCCCCCCGTGAGCGCCGCCGATCGCGCTGGACGTACTATCCCGTCCATGGTCATGGGGGCCCACCCCACCTCGACGGGATAGTACGTCCCATGTCAGAAAGGGGTTAATGTGGCTCAAAATTAGAGACAGATGCCACACACAGCACTGGCACTGAGGCAAAATTGCCAATCTTAATCTCCCACTATTTTTTTTTTTATTCATGGGAGAATTGGCAAGAAATCAGGCCCACTGTTAGACTGTATGTTTTCTGTGCCAGAAAATGAGACACAGATGCCACACACAGGACTGCCACTGATACAGATTTGCCAATTTTAATCTGCACCCTTTTATTTTTTCTACAGGGAGACTAGTGAATAAATCTGGGCCACTGTATTAGAGTATATTTTATGTGGCAGAAAGTGGCTTGAAGAGATATAACGAAACAAAAAAAAAGGGACTGTCCTACAATTAATATCTCCCTGCAGTAATCTCAGCAAAGTATGGCAGGCAGCAATAACAAGGAGTGGACTGCTGCACAAAAAAGTCAAAAGTGTGGACAAACAAACAAGATAGCTGTGCAGAAAGGAAGGAGCAACTGGATTTGTGCTTTGAAAAAAGCAGTTGGTTTGCACAGCGGTGTACAAACAGCAATGCAGCTATCAGGGAGCCTTCTAGGGCAGCCCAATGAGCTACAGCGCTGAGGAAAAAAAAAAGTAGCTTCCACTGTCCCTGCAAACAAAAGGTGGTGTTGGACAGTGGAAATCGCTACAGCACAAGTGGTTTGGGGGTTAATGTACCCTGCCTAACGCTATCCCTGCTTCTGACGAAGCAGCAGCAACCTCTCCCTATGCTCAGATCAGCAACAGTAAGATGGCGGTCAGTGGGAACGCCCCTTTATAGCCCCTGTGACACCGCACAAGGCAAGCAAATCACTGCAATGCCCTTCTCTAAGATGATGGGGACTGAGACCTATGTCATCACGCTGCCCACACTCTGCGTCCACCTTCATTGGCTGAGAAATGGCGCTTTTTGCGTCATTGAAACGCGACTTTGGTGCGAAAGTCGCATACCGCATGGCCGACCCCACACAGGGATCGGGTCGGGTTTCATGAAACCCGACTTTGCCAAAAGTCGGCGACTTATGAAAATGACCGACCCGTTTCGCTCGACCCTATTTGCGGCTGCTAGACAGCTTGAATATATGTGGGGATTGCCTGTTTGCTAGTCAGGTGTGTGTGGCTACCACGGCATAGGGTCCCACCAGGTTTGCACTCTTATTTCACACAGCCTTCCCATGCTCCAGGTTTAGTGGACACAGTCATTGCTCTAAAATGGCCTGGATACTCTTGAGCTGTGTGACTGCGATCTCCAAGGCATATTAATTTAAATATTGCCTGATTGCAGTGAGCCATGTCTGCACAATATGGAGGTGAGGGAGATTATCTTTACACTGTTGGAATGCGTGTCTGATTAAGGGAGAGGTTGAGGGCACGTGTGGAGGCCCTGGAGGAGGTGGAGGAGGCAGAAGCAGTGGACAAAACGTTAGATACAGAGGTTTGTCCTGGAAGCCTTGGGGATTGACGGACTTGTGGAGCAGCCCATTGACTTCCTACCCCCACATCCACCAGAGTCACCCAGTTCCCAGTCAGTGAGATGTAACGCCTCCTCCCACGTTTTCTCGTCCAGGTGTCAGTAGTGAAATGCACCCTGGCAGACACTGATTTTTTTCAGGGAATAGGTGATGTTGTTGGCGATATGCTGGTGTAGAGCAGGCACACTTTCTTAGAGAAGTAATCGTGACTGTTCAACTGGTACTATGGAACTGCGATGGCCATAATCTCTCTTAAACCGTCTGTATCCACCAGGTGGAAAGGCATCATTTCCGTGGTCAACAGATTGGAGATGGTGGAGTTCAAGCTCTCAACTTTGGCACGTGTTGGAGGGACCATTCATTTACGTGACCACAACTGCGGGAACGAGGGCTGGCTGCTGTGATGAGAGAGGGTGGATTATGGAAAACAGGACAAACTGCTGGACTATGAGTGAGGTGCAGGTGGAGATTTTTTTGTGGATTGAGAAAGATTTGTTGTGCTAGGTGACATAAAAGTAGCAGTCATGCCAACTTTCTTAATTGCTGATGGGCTCTCACTCACCCCCATTGTAGGGAGAAAACACATACTCATTCTTCAACAGAACAAGTCATTCGGCATGAGTGCACTCAAACTCTTTCAATTGTTGGCCAATTGTTTGACATGTTGACAGCCCACGGAACTACACCCAGCAGAGTCATGAAAATCCGAATTGACTGCTGCATGACTTGTAGCCCAGACGGCTTGACTGATTTTCAAGGGGATGTGGTGGAAGAAAGATGCCCATGGGCCGCATATGCAAAATATACAGTTTCATTAGGGGACTACATTTAAGGAAAAGCGAAGGAACTGAGGGCACTCTAAGCCATCAAATCTAAATCCACCTCTTCTTGATCTGGCCTCACCATTCATCCAGTGAGATTTGGGCTTACAAAATTGTAAAGAACTTCCTGTTGCTTGCTTGCAGAGAAAGGTGCTTCATTTGGGTGCATAGCAGTCACAGGTCGACCACAGTGGCTCTCTCCCTGCAACATTTACACCATAAGCAACACAGCCACATCCCCTATTTGATGCTTTCCTCATTGTTTTTAACACAAAAAAGTGCAGAGTTTTACATGTTAGCTGCAAAAGTCCATCAAAGTAGAAATAGGCACTTCCTAAAACACACAAAATAATGAACTACAATCTTCAATTAAAGAAAAGGATCTAGTTCTAAGAAGAGATCCATAGTAAAATTATTTGTTATTAGCTCAAAACTTGAAAACCATAAATAAGAGTAGACATATCATGTAGGGGACACAGTTTTTAGGATACTATTATAGTTTATAATATATAAATATGGGTGCAGACGAGAAAAGTTAAATACATAGAATAATTAGAGCTCAAATGCTTTTCTGAACCTCCCATACCAAATAAAATGCAATTTCCAAATTACTGGAAACACTTAATGAATTATAAATGCAATAAAACTAGTAAAGGCACAAGTAATCAAAAAGGAATAGGATCTAAGAAATTGTTATAGATCAATGTATGGTATGTAGCATGTCCATAAAGTGCTTATGTGCATAGATATAATATACAACCTATGCATTAGACAATGTGCTAAATGCAACATACTGACGTGGGTGTTGGTTAATATGTTATGCCCAGACCAATAAAGTAGTACGTTAGGTGGAAAAGACCCCATCTCAATTTATAGATAAAGTTCTTTTAGTGCCAAACTACCTTATAGCCAGTTTTTCAATTTTCAAGATGTATGTGTCCTGCGTAGCGTCCCCTCACCCCTTACTCAATTAAAGCAATTTATTTATAAATTGAGATTGGGTCTGTGACACACAAGCCTAGGTTTTAGAATTTTTGTTTGATTTACTAGCAAAATTAGGATACAGGGTATTAAACTGCATTTCTGGACTGCACATGTTGTGTATGAGGATAAAAGCATTTTTGTTATTAAGGTGCTTTACTGTTCTTGCGGTATATCACAGATCAATGAATTCACATTACACTAACTATGCCGGTACAGCACTTTCCTATAGATTATTTTGGATTATTATTTTAAAGTTGCTTCACCAGTTGAGAAACGCAGCACAATCTAATGTTGGACTTTTTCTAAAAGGCCAAAGGGAATGAGTTATGCATTCTGACTTTCATATTTTTACTGACTGTCATATCCCCTTTCCCCCGGATTCACTCCACTAGACCATGTGATGTGATAGCTGCAGGGTATTATGAGGAATCCCGCCTGGCCATGTTTGTCATTGTTAGTCTGCTCTGTGACTCTTTCCCGCTGTGTGAAAAGGTGTTTGTTTTTTACTTTTTTTTTTAGCTGATCTGTGCTTATTGAATAGCAAATTGTTCAAATTTGTGGGGACTTGCGATATTTAGGAAATTTGTTTCAAAGTCGATTCTCTGTTAATTTAATCATCTATAGTAAATATACATGAAAAAATAGATTTTACAATTAAAAATAAGCATGAACATGAGGACATCGAATTTACTCACTTTTTTAACCATGAAATTCAGAAGAATTTTATGACAATCCAACTTAAAATGAAATATGATTCTCCCAGTCATATAAGTGTGTCCAATTTTAAGTCATCCTGTTTACTATTGCAAATGATTGTGTTCCTCGAAATTCCGATTAATGCTCCGCCATATGCTTATAAAAGATATTCCTTCATTATAGTGGACTCCTCCAGCTGTAAAATTGTCACAGTTAGAAATTGCTCCTGGTGATTCTTAAAAGCCAAAATATAAGATTAGCATTTATAGTAGCAAAGGAGTTTGTAGGCAAATTATTACTCAGCTCAACGGTTTTATACTTAAAGATAAAAATAAGAAAAAAAAAATGACACAACCATGAAATAAACAGTTTGCTTGCAGGACGGTAAGTAATATAAGCGCACTGCAGGCATCACATGGTATTTGCATAATCTTTCTCCATATGTTTTAAGCTAAATGCAAAACTTGCATTTCCACACTAACGTTTTATGGTGTTAAATGCAACTATTGGCCATACAATTTAATTGGCTTTTTCTTTGTACAGACATTGAACAATTTGAAGACTGTTTTAATTGTAGCTTCTAAAGGGCAACATGGAGGACATGGAGCCTATTTTTTGAGCAGAAACTACTTGTAAAATGAGTATGATATTGCTAAGTTGAGATGTTTTTGTAGAAGTCACAGGTGCTTAACATTTACCGGTAATTTCACACAGAATATTCACTCAATGCACACAATTAAAATAATGTGAAAAAGCACTCAAAATTACTACTTATTCAGATATACTCTACAAAATCAATATGTCCACAGAACAAGCAGAAAAAACTTAAAAGGGTTGAAGAACCATTGTTAGGCCGGGGTCACACTAGTCAGTAATACGGACGAGTGCTATGCGCTAAAAAAATCGCATAGCACTCGGACCAATGTTAATCTATGGGGCAACTTCTATCATGTGTTTTTTTCTCGTCCGTATTACGCTTGCGAGTGAAATCGCAGCATGCTGCGATTGTCCGCGTATCTCAGCTGAGAAACGCCAATGCAAGTCTATGGGTGCGAGAAAAAAACGCACAGCACATGAACCATGCGTGTGACTTGCGAGAAATTCTCAGCCATTATTCAGGAAGCTTTCACATGCTAAATAGCCAGGGAAGTTCAACAAAAAGCCACCAGCACACCTCCATGGAGTACAGCAAGATGTATAGGCAAATTAATGTGGATCTTCTGATAGATTTGGTGCAGGAGAGGCATATGGGATCTACGTGATGCCCATTATAAAAAAAACACCAAATTGAGCTGAACTTGAGTTGGTACACATGCAGAGGTTAAACGCATTGTCACATTGGCCACAAAACATTAAAACCTACAAGAGAAAAAAGTAAACGAAAACCCTGATGTAACTAAGTAAAAAAGCATTATCTATAATATAACGCTGGGAGCGTCACTCTGTCCGAAGCCTCTATAGACTGCGCAAGCGCAAGCGCCGGCGCAGTCTGGGCCTCACAGAGCGACGCTCCCGGGAGATCGCGGTGTGCGTTCACACTGAACGCACACCGCGATCTCCACCGCAGAAGCAGGGACCGCCAGGAGGGTGAGTATCGGCCTATATTCACCTGTCCCCGTTCCATCGCTGAGCGGCGCCATCTTCCCGGTCTTCGGCCTGTGACCTTCAGTTCAGAGGGCGCGATGACGCGCTTAATGCGCGCCGGCGCCGCCCTCTGACTGAACAGTCACAGCCAGGAGACTGGGAAGATGGCGGCGCTCAGCGATGGAACGCCAGACAGGTGAGTATAGTAAGTGCTGGGGGGGCCTGAGCTGGCGGCGATACCGGCACCTGACCCCCACAGCGCGCCGGTGTCCCCGCCTGCTCAGGCCCCCCAGCACTCGGCGCCGAGCGGGTCAGAGGCAGTATGGGGACGCAGGATGGAGCAGCACATAAGGATGGGGACGCAGGATGGAGCAGCACATAAGGATGGGGACGCAGGATGGAGCAGCACATAAGGATGGGGATGCAGGATGGAGCAGCACATAACAGTATGGGGACGCAGGATGGAGCAGCACATAAGGATGGGGACGCAGGATGGAGCAGCACATAAGGATGGGGACGCAGGATGGAGCAGCACATAAGGATGGGGACGCAGGATGGAGCAGCACATAAGGATGGGGATGCAGGATGGAGCAGCACATAAGGATGGGGACGCAGGATGGAGCAGCACATAAGGATGGGGACGCAGGATGGAGCAGCACATAAGGATGGGGACGCAGGATGGAGCAGCACATAACAGGATGGGGACGCAGGATGGAGCAGCACATAAGGATGGGGACGCAGGATGGGAGCAGCACATAAGGATGGGGACGCAGGATGGAGCAGCACATAACAGGATGGGGACGCAGGATGGAGCAGCACATAAGGATGGGGACGCAGGATGGGAGCAGCACATAAGGATGGGGACGCAGGATGGAGCAGCACATAAGGATGGGGACGCAGGATGGAGCAGCACATAAGGATGGGGACGCAGGATGCAGCATGAACATAAGGATGGGGACGCAGGATGCAGCATGAACATAAGGATGGGGACGCAGGATGCAGCATGAACATAAGGATGGGGACGCAGGATGCAGCAGCACATAAGGATGGGGACGCAGGATGGAGCAGCACATAAGGATGGGGACGCAGGATGCAGCATGAACATAAGGATGGGGACGCAGGATGCAGCATGAACATAAGGATGGGGACGCAGGATGCAGCATGAACATAAGGATGGGGACGCAGGATGCAGCAGCACATAAGGATGGGGACGCAGGATGCAGCATGAACATAAGGATGGGGACGCAGGATGCAGCATGAACATAAGGATGGGGACGCAGGATGCAGCATGAACATAAGGATGGGGACGCAGGATGGGAGCAGCACATAAGGATGGGGACGCAGGATGCAGCAGCACATAAGGATGGGGACGCAGGATGCAGCATGAACGTAAGGATGGGGACGCAGGATGGGAGCAGCACATAAGAATGGGGACGCAGGATGCAGCAGCACATAAAGATGGGGACGCAGGATGGAGCAGCACATAAGTATGGGGACGCAGGATGGAGCAGCACATAAGGATGGGGACGCAGGATGCAGCATGAACATAAGGATGGGGACGCAGGATGCAGCATGAACATAAGGATGGGGACGCAGGATGCAGCATGAACATAAGGATGGGGACGCAGGATGCAGCAGCACATAAGGATGGGGACGCAGGATGCAGCAGCACATAAGGATGGGGACGCAGGATGCAGCAGCACATAAGGATGGGGACGCAGGATGGAGCAGCACATAAGGATGGGGACGCAGGATGGAGCAGCACATAAGGATGGGGACGCAGGATGGGAGCAGCACATAACAGGATGGGGACGCAGGATGGAGCAGTACATAAGGATGGAGACGCAGGATGCAGCAGCACATAAGGATGGGGACGCAGGATGGAGCAGCACATAAGGATGGGGACGCAGGATGCAGCAGCACATAAGGATGGGGACGCAGGATGCAGCAGCACATAAGGATGGGGACGCAGGATGCAGCATAAACATAAGTATGGGGACGCAGGATGCAGCAGCACATAAGGATGGGGACGCAGGATGCAGCAGTACATAAGGATGGGGACGCAGGATGGAGCAGCACATAAGGATGGGGACGCAGGATGCAGCAGCACATAAGGATGGGGACGCAGGATGCAGCAGCACATAAGGATGGGGACGCAGGATGCAGCAGCACATAAGGATGGGGACGCAGGATGCAGCAGCACATAAGGATGGGGACGCAGGATGGAGCAGCACATAAGGATGGGGACGCAGGATGGGAGCAGCACATAAGGATGGGGACGCAGGATGGAGCAGCACATAAGGATGGGGACGCAGGATGCAGCAGCACATAAGGATGGGGACGCAGGATGCAGCAGCACATAAGGATGGGGACGCAGGATGCAGCAGCACATAAGGATGGGGACGCAGGATGGAGCAGCGCATGACAGGATGGGGACGCATGATGGAGCAGCGCATGACAGGATGGGGATGCAGGATGGAGCAGCACATGACAGGATGGGGACGCAGGATGGGAGCAGCGCATCACAGGATGGGAGCAGCGCATCACAGGATGGGGACGCAGGATGGGAGCAGCGCATGACAGGATGGGGACGCAGGATGGGAGCAGCGCATGACAGGAAGGGGAACGCAGGATGGAGCAGCACATGACAGGATGGGGACGCAGGATGGAGCAGCGCATGACAGGATGGGGACGCAGGATGGAGCAGCACATGACAGGATGGGGACGCAGGATGGAGCAGCGCATGACAGGATGGGGACGCAGGATGGAGCAGCACATACCAGGATGGAGACAATATACCAATATAAATGCTCGCCACCCGGGCGTAGAACGGGTTCAATAGCTAGTATATATATATATATATATATATATATATATATAGGTAAAAAAAGGGAACAGCACAGCTTTAAACTTATCTGCGGGTGCAAAGCCTTTAGGGAGCCCGTCCACCGGCTATCCTCAGTCCATAGATTCAAACAGAAAATAGGCAGCACTCCATAGTCTTGGAAATCTTGTGCAGTTTATTCAGACCCACATGTCTTAATCGCAACGTTTCGGCTCAGACTGAGCCTTTCTCAAGCTTGAGAAAGGCTCAGTCTGAGCCGAAACGTTGCTGCCTATTTTCTGTTTGAATATATATATATATATATATATATATATATATATATACAGTATAGGACTGTCCCGATCAGAGTTACCGTGATGAGATGGTATGGCTTTTATGCTATTTTTTGATCAAAAAACAGTATTACTAAAAACTCTGTGTTATTTAAATGCACTTTTGCTTTTTTACTTAGTTACATCAGGGTTTTCGTTTACTTTTTTCTCTTGTAGGTTTTAATGTTTTGTGGCCAATGTGAACATGCGTTTAACCTCTGCATGTGTACCAACTTAAGTTAAGCTCAATTTGGTGTTTTTTTTCTCTGTATTGTTGCATTCTGTGCAAGCTGGGGTGTGGCCTCCCTGTTTCTGAGCTAGAGACTATATAAGGCTTCCCCAGTCTAGTGTTTCACTCAGTGGTTGGGCCCAGTCCTTTTGTCTGCCCTTATTCACACTGAGGTCAACATTGACACAATGTAAGGTTTTAATATTAGACAGTGTAGGACTGTCCCTATCAGAGTTACCGTGACGAAGTGGGATGGCTTTTGGCTTTTTTTTTAATCAAAAAACAGTATTACTAAAAACTCTGTGTTATTTAAATGCACTTTTGCTTTTTTACTTAGTTACATCAGGGTTTTCGTTTACTTTTTTCTCTTGTAGTGATGCCCATTATGCAGAACGTGCCCGCAAGGACGCCTCATGGAAGCATATCTGCCGGCAAATGTTTGCTACATATGAAGAAAGTGCACCTAAGGTGCAGCATGAAATGAGTAAGTACTACCCTTAATTTTTTGGAAAAAAGAGTGTCTTTAAAGAAAACCACAAATAAAAAAAACCCCATTATCATATGTGCTGTTATGCTTGTTAGCCTGGCTGTTATAAAATTTACAGTTGTCATGTAGCGTGGAACATGAAGAACAGGAGGATCGTGGGCCCAGTAGCAGCCCAACACTCCCACTTGATACTTCACCACAGCCTGCAGTAGTGTCACGCCGTGGCTGCCGCAGGAGGGAGCTTTCCACCACTGGAACCAAACTGCAAGTGGATACTGTGGTATTGAACTACCTGTCCTGCACTGCAAATGATGAGGTGTATTCACGGAGTCTGGCACGCTATCTCCGCACAATCGCCAGAGAAGTGAGACTGCGGGCCAGAGGTGGCCTTCAAATAGTTTTAGATGCTTGCATCTCACCCAATATACCCATTCCAATATTGTCCTACCTTGAAAGATGGCAACTTTCAAGGCATAACATTCTCCAATCGGCAGCACAACCAGAGGAGAACACTAGATCTGATAATGACCCCCCTCCCACAAGGAGTCCTTCTCCACAAAGACCTGAAGGCCCAATACAATATCGGCCACAACATGGCAAAATCATGCCACCAGCTTCACTTCACCAGTATGGCCACTTGAACATACCCAGTGTAGACAGTGGCCACTACATGGGAACGGTCAACATGGACATTCTGGTGGGTATCCACAAATGGGTACTGCCAATACCCAGGATTATTATCTTTGCCATTACCAAAATGCTCAGTACCAGCATGTCTCAACCAGTCCCTTCCATGCTCCATCATGCAGCCTTAGGAACCACTCAGGCTCATGGCCAATTGGGCACACAAAGTAGCCAAAACACTCAGGATGCTGCGCTGTCATCTCCTCCACCTTCATACATACATTTGTAATGGTTCTTGTGATTTTTTTATGGTTACCTGTTTTATTTTTATTTTTAAAAATTTGAAACAAAAAATTGTTTCAGGCATGATAATAGTGCCCATATCTTCCATATGTTGTGAATATGGTTATTATGACATGCAAACATTATGTCAGTAAAGTGAGTTTCTTAAAAGTGTCTTTTTTATTTTAAGATATATAGATGATGTTTACATCAATGTAGTTGACACATTTTTCACAAAAAAACAGTTTTTAAAAGGTAACATCAGTTTATTTTACACACACATAACAAAAAAGAATTATAACATGTACACTGCATTTTCTTGCAATGGAATAGATCCCTCTGGAGATACAAAATAGTTTGTAAAGACATCCCGCACTTTCAATCCAGATGGTGGACGACGGGGCTGATGTCCATGTGAAGGAGCCTGGACATTATTTGCATTGTCAAAATCATCACCAACATTTGCACTACAGTCGTGAATTCTTAGGAAGTTGTGAACAACAACATATGATTTGATAACTAGATTCACATTTTCTTCACTTAATTGTATTGCAGACTTTAGAACATGCCATTTTGCACTCAGAATCCCAAAGGCACACTCCACCAGGCATTTGGGACGGGAAAGGTGGAAGTTAAAGATTCGACGCCGATGGTCCAGGGTTTGGCACGGATAGGGCCTCATGAGGTTCCTACATAATTGTAAGGCCTCATCACCAACCACTACAAAAGGGACAGCTTCAAGATAAGACTGTGGAAGCTGCCATGGGGGTGGGAGGTGCAACTGATTACTGCGCATACGACGACCCATTATGGAAGTATGGAACACTTGTGAGTCTCCGGTTCAACCATAGGCCCCAATATCAACTATTCAAAACATGTATGCGCTTGTCAACCAGGGCCAACAGCACCACCGAAAAGTATTCTTTAAAATTATAATACTGTGAGCCAGAGTTGGGTGGTTTCCGGACACAGATGTGCTTGCCATCCACGGCACCAATACAGTTAGGAAACTGGCATGTCTCCTCAAACCCACGGGCAATACGCAGCCAGTATTGCTGTTTTGGCTCAGGCATGACCAACTGATGCAATCGTGACCAAATTTGTGAGCACATAGCCCTTGCAATGCCTGAAATATTTGATTTTCCGATTAGGAACTCCAAATGTAGTGCCGCGTAGGATAGGCCGGTTGCTAGAAAGCTAGAAGAAAAAAAGAAAAAAGTATTAGGAAATATCCAGCCATCATCTTACCAAGGCTACGCCAACATAACATATACAATGGAGAGTGCAAACTAAGCCCTGACTCAACAAGTTACAGCAGGTATACAATGCCTAGGGAACATAGCATAAATACAAAGAGCAAGTAATATGAAAGGCATAATTATCTTATGTTTAAATTTTCAAAAAAGCCGCGAAAAGAAATGTATGTGTATAAAATACATCAAATACTTACGAAACATACAGTCTTTGAACATACCGTAAAGTGAGCAGAAGCCGCTCCTCAGCGGAAATAGCCTTGCACATCAAGGTGTCCTTATAGGTAACACCAGGCCACAGAGTCTCAAGGAGAATATCAAATGTGGCCAGTCTCATCCGAGTATATTGGTAAAATTTGTCTGGATGGCTGCGGAGTGAAGTGTAGAGACGATGAAAATGGCATTTTGACACCCGTTTCCTCATAAGTGGACATTCTTCTCCACCTCCTCAGATCCACAATCACTGGGTAAGGTGCCCCAAAATTCAGGGACAAAAACCCAGTGTAAAAGCACCTGTTCAGTGTGGTTAAAGGTTAGCCTATATGACATGTTGCAGACAAATCAGCTCGCAAAATACACCAGCACCCGTAATTGAGCAAATAAATAGGGTCCAACATTAATTTTGTAATGATTTTCAGGCCAGGGATCCTTCATTTGCTCACTTTGCAAGTGTGCGAGAAAATCTCGCCATACGGATGAGATACGGATGACACACGGAGAGTTTTTTGAGAAAAAATCGCATCATCGCATTGCACACGGATGAGATACAAATAACCATATGGAGAACATTTGTGCAATACTCAGCAGACAAAATTCGACAGATTTTGTATACATTATGTGTGACACCATCCTTAGTGTTAGGATTATCCAACCTGAGAAAAGTTGATTCTGCCTCAATTCATTTTGAGACCCTTTACACTGTGTGCAGAATATTAGGCAAGTTGTATTTTGATCACATGATAGTTTTTATACATGTTGTCCTACTCCAAGCTTTTCAGGCTTGAGTGCCAACTACCAATTAAGTAAATCAGGTGATGTGCATCTCTGTAATAAGGAAGGGTGTTGTCTAATGACATCAAAACCCTACATAAGGTGTGCTTAATTATTAGGCAGCTTCCTTTCCTTTGGCAAAATGGGTCAGATGAGAGATTTGACGGGTTCTGAATGAAAAAGTCCAAAATTGTGAGATGTCTTGCAGAGGGATGCAGCAGTCTTGAAATTGACAAAGTTTTGAAGCCTGATAACTGAACAATCAAGCGTTTCATGGCAAATAGCCAACAGGGTCGCAAGAAGTGTGTTGGGCAAAAAAGGTGCAAAATAGCTGCCCATGAATTGAGGAAAATGAAGCGAGAAGCTGCCAAGATGCCATTTGCCTCCAATTTTGCCATATTTCAGAGCTGCAACGTTACTGTAGCAACAAAATGCACAAGGTGTGCGATACTCAGGGACATGGCCAAGGTAAGGAAGGCTGAAAAACAACCACCTTTGAACAAGAAACATAAGACAAAATGCCAAGACTGGGCCATGAAATATCTTAAGACTGACTTTTCAAAGATTTTATGGACTGATGAAATGAGAGTGACTCTTGATGGGCTACATGGATGGGCCAGAGGCTAGATCAGTAAAGGGGAGTGAGCTCCTCTCCGACTCAGATGCCAGTAAGGTGGAGGTGGGGTATTGGTATGGGCTGGTATCATCAAAGATGAACTTGTGGGACCTTTTCGGGTTAAGGATGGAGTGAAGCTCAACTCCCAGACCTACGGCCAGTTTCTGGAAGACAACTTCTTCAAGCAGTGGTACAGGAAGAAGTCAGGATCGATCAAGAAAAACATGATTTTCATGCTGGACAATGTTCCATCACATGCCTCCAACTACTCCACAGCTTGGCTGGAAAGTAAAGGTTTCAAGGAAGAAAAAATAATGACAATGCCCCCTTGTTCACCTGATCTGAACCCCATAGAGAACCTGTGGTCCCTCAAAAAATGTGCAATCTACAGGGAAGGAAAACAGTCCACCATTCAGAACAGTGTCTGTGGTGGCTGCTGCACGCAATGTTGATCGTAAACAGATCAAGCAACTGACAGAATCTATGGATGGAAGGCTGTTGAGTGTCATCATAAAGAAAGGTGGCTATATTGGTCACTAATTTTGGGGGGTTTGTTTTTGCATGTCAGACATGTTTATTTCTAAATTTTGTGCAGTTATATTGGTTTACCTGGTGAAAATAAACAAGTGAGATGGGAATATATTTGGTTTTTATTAAGTTGCCTAATAATTCTGCACAGTAATAGTTACCTGCACAAACAGATATCCTCCTAAGATAGCCAAATCTAAAAAAACCCACTCCAACTTCCAAAAATATTAAACTTTCATATTTATGAGTCTTTTGGGTTCATTGAGAACATAGTTGTTGATCAATAATAAAAATAATCCTCTAAAATACAACTTGCCTAATAATTCTGCACACAGTGTAAGGGTATGTGCATACATTGCGGATTTTTCAGAATCTGCACAGGATTACCTGTGGCTGTGGATTTACCACGGTTTTCATGTGGTTTTCACATGTGTTTTTACAATTGTGGATTACAATTATGGAGCAGGTGTAAAACTCTGCAGAATCCGCACAAAGATTTGACATGCTGCAGAAAATAAACTGCAGCGTTTCCGGGCGGTATATTCCGCAGCATGTGCACTGCGGATCTGGTTTTCCATAGGTTTACATGGTACTGTACAACGCATGGAAAACTGCTGCAAATCTGCAGCATCACATCCTCTGTGGATCCGCAGCCAAGTTCGCAATGTGTGCGTTTTTAGTTAAAAAAAAGTCTGGGGGGTGGTGACAGGTTCCCTTTAACTTTTCTAATTTTGTAAAAATATTAGGGCATGCTTTTTTGCAGAACAAGTTGTATTTTTAATGGCATGATTTTAGATGAACAGTGAAATTATTGATTGCATTTTACAGTAATTGTTATGTATTTAGCTTTTTTGTCACGTTTTACTTCTCAATTTAATAAATAAAAAATATTTATTTTTGTGTTTCCATTTACAAAGAGACAATATTTCTGTTATTTGTTAATTGGTTCTAGATTTCACTAATATAATTTTTATACACATGGCTTTTTAATCACTTTTTATTAAAAAATTTTAAAGGGCGAGATAAATAAAAAGTAGCACAAATATATTTGGATCTGCATGTTTTGGTGGAATCTAATATATTTTATGTTTTAGTAATGAGGGAGTGCAATATTGTTGCCTCTCCATTACTAACCCCTGGGCTTGATGTCAGCTGGCAATAAAAATCTGACATCAATGCCAACCCCATTAATTAACTTGCCGCAGCACAAGGGCAAATGTGAAGAGCGGAGGCTAAGCACCAGAATTGGTGCATCTTACGGATGCCCCATTTCTCTACTGGTTGAGAGCTGGTGTTATTAGTTGGGAAGGGGGCCAATATCCATGGCCCCTTCCTAGGCTATTAATGCCTATCCTTGTTGGTTATTAATTATAGGGGGGACCTTATGTAATTTTTTTTTGGGGGGGCACCATTTTAATAGCCAGTAAAGGCTAAGTGTACTGCAATGAGTGGATATTAATAGTCTGGGAAGCACTGTGTTTATTATAACTTTCCCAGACTATAAAAATCAGCCCAGGCTGTCTGCTTTCCCTCTGCTGGTTAGCAAAATGTCTGGTGATTCTATGCCATTTTTTTCTGTAATTTATTAATTAAATACATGTACAGTAAGCTACACATGCACTGTACTAATTATATATGTCAGGCACATATTTGTATCTATCTATTTATCTGTCTATCTATGCCTTGAAGATTATTTACTTAAATATTATCTTTAAATGACATAGAGAATTCCTTTATGTAAAGGCTGATGTTAAAATTGCATTGCATATGAATGTCACATGGATGCTAGGTGAGAAAAATCACATTGTACTCGCATGACACTAGCATGACACTTGTCCGACTTTTCAGTAACATTATAGGACCAATTTTATTCATGCTAATGGGTATGAGCTCTCATTAGACATTTCGAAGAAAAACAGGGATCCAGCACTGTTTCCATTCACATTGTGTGCATTAAAACAGCAATGATGAAAGTAACTAGATTCAGCAGGAATTAGTCCAATAGTAATATACTAGATGGTGGCCCGATTCTAACACATCGGGTATTCTAGAATATGCATGTCCATGTAGTATATTACACAGCCCACGTAGTATATTGCCCAGCCACATAGTACATTGCCCAGCCACGTAGTATATTGCCCAGCCACGTAGTATATTGCCCAGCCATGTAGCATATTGCCCAGTCACAAAGTATATTTCGCAGCTACGTAGTATACAGCACAGAGCCACGTAGTATATTGCCCAGCCACGTAGTATATTGCCCAGTCACGTAGTATATTGCCCAGCTACGTAGTATATTGCATAGCGACGTAGCATTCAGCAGAGAGCCACATAGTATATTGCCCAGCCACATAGTATATTGCCCAGTCACGTAGTATATTGCCCAGCCACGTAGTGTACAGCACAGACACGTAATAAATTGCCCAGCGACATAGTATATTGTCCAGCGACGTAGTATACAGCACAGAGCCACATAGTATATTGCCCAGCCACGTAGTATATTGCCCAGTCACATAGTATATTGCCCAGCGACGTAGTATACAGCACAGAGCCACGTAGTATATTGCCCAGCCATGTTGTATATTGCCCAGTTACGTAGAATATTGCCAGTCACGTAGAATATTGCCCAGCAAAGTAGTATGTTGCCCAGCAACGTAGTATACAGCACAGACACGTAGTATATTGCACAGCGACGTAGTATACAGCAGAGCCATGTAGTATATTGCCCAGTCACGTAGTATATTGCCCAGCTACGTAGTATATTGCACAGAGCCACATAGTATATTGCCCAGCCACGTAGTATATTGCCCAGTCACGTAGTATATTGCCCAGTCACGTAGTATATCGCCCAGTCATGTAGTATATTGGGGTGACAGACGCCCTTTAAAAAGGTAATACTGGCCTCTTAGATCCTCAATATTAATCTGACCTGATAGCAAAATGACTATAGTTGCCCATAGGATATGTCCTCCACTTGCCCAAGTAAGTCACAATAACATGTACAGTATGTTATCTTATATTATAAGCACCACTTATTTGTACCATATAAATGAGATCATGTATATACTATTCAGCCTATGGGCAACTATAGTCATTTTGCTCTCAGGTCAGATTAATATTGAGGATCTGAGAGGCCAGTAGTACCTTTTTAACACCCCCGCCCCCTTTTTCTGTTCGTTGGTTATAGGGAAAGGAAGAACAGAGAGAGAAAGAAAGAAAAGAGAGAGAGAGAGAAAGAAAGAAAAAAAGAATGAAAGAATGAAAGAAAGAAAGAAAGAAAGAAAGAAAGAAAGAAAGAAAGAAAGAACAGAGAGAAAGAAAGAAAGAAAGAAAGAAAGAAAGAGAAAGAAAGAACAGAGAGAGAAAGAAAGAACAGAGAGAGAAAGAAAAAGAAGAAAGAAAGAACAGAGAGAGAAAGAAAAAAAGATTAGAGATGGAAAGAAAAAACAGAGAAAGAAAGAAAGATTCTATAAAGACACTATAGTGGCCCGGCTCCCATTGTAATGCCCACCTGAGCATCCCGCTGCAGGACATATCATGATTAGTGTTGAGCGATACCTTCCGATATCGGAAAGTATCGGAATCGGATTGGATCGGCCGATATTCAAAAAATATCGGATATTGCCGATACCGATACCCGATCCCAATGCAAGTCAATGGGACCAAAATATCGAAATTAAAATAAACCCTTTCTTTCCTTGTAGGTTCATTCTACATGAAGGAAAACAACTAAGAATAATGCAGGATGTATTTGGGGAGTTGGCGGAGACATTAAAGTCATAAAGGTTTAGCCCAATCAAATAGAATAGCATTTTTTTTTTTTTAAAGACGTTCGGAGTGACAAAGATATTGACTATGTAAATTTTTTTTTAATTTTGTCAGATATTGATGTTTCACTATTCCACGCCCTTCCCCTTCTTTTTTTTAAACTTTTCCCACACTTTCATCTTCTTCATCATCAGCATCTTTGACATCAACTTCTTCACCTTATTCATCTTCTTCTTCATCTTCTACCTATTTTTTTTTTATTACATTCTTCATATTCATTTTATTCAACTGTTATTATTCTTCCTATTCTACTTCTTCATCATATTCTCATTTGTGACAGGCATTCCCGTAGTTGTTAACTATAAAAGTTTGAAGATTACACCTTCCGTTCTGCCAGTCACAAAAGTTACATTTGTCTGCGTTCAGTTTGGCCTGCAGCATCAGGCTTTATCCAGGGGCACCACGAGGAGGAACGGACTCACCCCCATACACTGCTTAGTCTTCTTCTGCATATAATTTAGATAATATCTTTTGCTCTGCTATTAAGTGTTATGCTTAATGTTCTTCTGCTCTTTGTTCTGCAGCCTGTTGTTCTTCTGCTTCTCGGTCTTCCATGTCGTCGTCTCCAGGGTCGTCGTCTCCAGGGTCGTCGTCTCCGCCGTCGTCGTCTCCGCCGTCGTCGTCTCCGCCGTCGTCGTCTCCACCATCATCGTCATCATCGTCATCGGGGTGGTCTTCAGGGTCGTCATCTCCAGGGTCGTCGTCATCTCAGTGGTTGTCGTCTCTGGTGTCGTCGTCATCTTAGGGGTGGTCTTCCGTGTCGTCGTCTTTAGGGTCTTCAACTTGGAAATGTAGCAGAAGGTACAAGAAGGCTGAGAAAATGCTGAGAACCAGCTGATGGAACTGGAACTCGGCTGGCTACCCGAAGGTCCAAGAGCCAATGGAACTACCGAGGACCAGCTGACGTTGCTGGAACCCAGTTACTAAGCAGGAGGTACCCGTGCTAAAAAGCACTACCAAGGACCGCCTGACGTTGGCGGAACTCGGATACCCAGAAGGAGGCACCTAAGCCAAAGGCTCTGACCAGAACCAGCTGACATTACTGGAACCAGGATGGGGAGCAGAAGGTACAAGAGCAAAAGACAATGTCGAGAACCAGCTGACGGTACTGGAACCCGGATGGGAAGCCGAAGGTCCAAGAGCCAATGGAACTACCGAGGACCAGCTGACGTTACTGGAACCCGGTTACTAAGCAGGAGGTACCCGTGCCTGAAAGCACTACCAAGGACCACCTGACGTTGGTGGAACTCGGACACCCAGAAGGAGGCACCTAAGCCAAAGGATCTGACCGGAACCAGCTGACATTACTTGAACCAGGATGGGGAGCAAAAGGTACAAGAGCAAAAGACAATGTCGAGAACCAGCTGACGGTACTGGAACCCGGATGGGAAGCCGAAGGTCCAAGAGCCAATGGAACTACCGAGGACCAGCTGACGGTGATGGAACCTGGTTAGTAAGCTGTAGGTACCCGCGCTTAAAAGCACTACCAAGGACCGCCTGGCGTTGGCGGAACTCGGATACCCAGGAGGAGGCACCTAAGCCAAAGGCTCTACCCAGAACCAGCTGACGGTGCTGGAACCAGGATGTGGACCAGAAGGTCCACAAAAGAAGAGAGAACAGCTAGGCCGCGAGGCAGCCGCAGTTACCGAACACCAACAGCCCTACAGGGGGAGCTTGGCCTACTGGCACTACAGAACCAGCCTTGACTGCCAATTCACGCAGCCCACATAGGAAGCTCCTAAACTGGAGGCACCATGGAGTTGGCTAACCCGACCGTAACACGACGGGGCAACGCATAGGCGTCTCAGTGAGCTTGACAATACCCGGAACCAGCTGACGGGGCTGCAACCAGGCTGGGCACGAGGGAGTACCCATGACAAAAACACTGCCGAGAAACAGCTGGCGGTGCTGGAACCCGGATGCGTTGCCCAAGTGTGCAAGAGCCAATGGCACCGAGGACCAGCTGTCGGTGCTGGAACCCGGTTAGTAAGCTGTAGGTACCCGTGCTTAAAAGCACTACCAAGGACCGCCTGGCGTTGGCGGAACTCGGATACCCAGGAGGAGGCACCTAAGCCAAAGGCTCTACCCAGAACCAGCTGACGGTGCTGGAACCAGGATGTGGACCAGAAGGTCCACAGGAGAGGAGAGAACAGCTAGGCCGCGAGGCAGCCGCAGTTCCCGAACACTAACAGTCCTACAGGGGGAGCTTGGCCTACTGGCACTACAGAACCAGCCTTGACTGCCAATTCACGCAGCCCACATAGGAAGCTCCTAAACTGGAGGCACCATGGAGTTGGCTAACCCGACCGCAACACGACGGGGCAACGCATAGGCGTCTCAGTGAGCTTGACACTACCCGGAACCAGCTGACGGTGCTGGAACCAGGCTGGGCACGAGGGAGTACCCGTGACAAAAACACTGCCGAGAACCAGCTGGCGGTGCTGGAACCTGGATGCGTTGCCCAAGTGTGCAAGAGCCAATGGCACCGAGGACCAGCTGACGGTGCTGGAACCCGGTTAGTAAGCTGTAGGTACCTGCGCTTAAAAGCACTACCAAGGACCGCCTGGCGTTGGCGGAACTCGGATACCCAGGAGGAGGCATCTAAGCCAAAGGCTCTGCCCGGAACCAGCTGACGGTGCTGGAACCAGGATGTGGACCAGAAGGTCGACAGGAGAGGAGAGAACAGCTAGGCTGCGAGGCAGCCGCAGTTACCGAACACCACCAGTCCTACAGGGGGAGCTTGGCATACTGGCACTACAGAACCAGCCTTGACTGCCAATTCACGCAGCCCACATAGGAAGCTCCTAAACTGGAGGCACCATGGAGTTGGCTAACCCGACCGCAACACGACGGGGCAACGCATAGGCGTCTCAGTGAGCTTGACACTACCCGGAACCAGCTGACGGTGCTGGAACCAGGCTGGGCACGAGAGAATATCCGTGACAAAAACACTGCCGAGAACCAGCTGGCGGTGCTGGAACCCGGATGCGTTGCCCAAGTGTGCAAGAGCCAATGGCACCGAGGACCAGCTGACGGTGCTGGAACCCGGTTAGTAAGCTGTAGGTACCCGCGCTTAAAAGCACTACCAAGGACCGCCTGGCGTTGGCGGAACTCGAATACCCAGGTGGAGGCACCTAAGCCAAAGGCTCTGCCCAGAACCAGCTGACGGTGCTGGAACCAGGATGTGGACCAGAAGGTCCACAGGAGAGGAGAGAACAGCTAGGCCGCGAGGCAGCCGCAGTTACCGAACACCAACAGTCCTACAGGGGGAGCTTGGCCTACTGGCACTACAGAACCAGCCTTGACTGCCAATTCACGCAGCCCACATAGGAAGCTCCTAAACTGGAGGCACCATGGAGTTGGCTAACCCGACCGCAACACGACGGGGCAACGCATAGGCGTCTCAGTGAGCTTGACACTACCCGGAACCAGCTGACGGTGCTGGAACCAGGCTGGGCATGAGGGAGTACCCGTGAAAAAAACACTGCCGAGAACCAGCTGGCGGTGCTGGAACCCGGATGCGTTGCCCAAGTGTGCAAGAGCCAATGGCACCGAGGACCAGCTGACGGTGCTGGAACCTGGTTAGTAAGCTGTAGGTACCCGCGCTTAAAAGCACTACCAAGGACCGCCTGGCGTTGGCGGAACTCGGATACCCAGGAGGAGGCACCTAAGCCAAAGGCTCTGCCAGGAACCAGCTGACGGTCCTGGAACCAGGATGTGGACCAGAAGGTCCACAGGAGAGGAGAGAACAGCTAGGCCGCGAGGCAGCCGCAGTTACCGAACCCCAACAGTCCTACAGGGGGAGCTGGGCCTACTGGCAGTACAGAACCAGCCTTGACTACCAGTTCACGCAGCCCACATAGGAAGCTCCTAAACTGGAGGCACCATGGAGTTGGCTAACCCGACCGCAACACGACGGGGCAACGCATAGGCGTCTCAGTGAGCTTGACACTACCCGGAACCAGCTGACGGTGCTGGAACCAGGCTGGGCATGAGGGAGTACCCGTGAAAAAAACACTGCCGAGAACCAGCTGGTGGTGCTGGAACCCGGATGCGTTGCCCAAGTGTGCAAGAGCCAATGGCACCGAGGACCAGCTGACGGTGCTGGAACCCGGTTAGTAAGCTGTAGGTACCCGCGCTTAAAAGCACTACCAAGGACCGCCTGGCGTTGGCGGAAATCGGATACCCAGGAGGAGGCACCTAAGCCAAAGGCTCGGCCCAGAACCAGCTGACGGTGCTGGGACCAGGATGTGGACCAGAAGGTCCACAGGAGAGGAGAGAACAGCTAGGCCGCGAGGCAGCCGCAGTTACCGAACACCAACAGTCCTACAGGGGGAGCTTGGCCTACTGGCACTACAGAACCAGCCTTGACTGCCAATTCACGCAGCCCACATAGGAAGCTCCTAAACTGGAGGCACCATGGAGTTGGCTAACCCGACCGCAACACGACGGGGCAACGCATAGGCGTCTCAGTGAGCTTGACACTACCCGGAACCAGCTGACGGTGCTGGAACCAGGCTGGGCACGAGGGAGTACCCGTGACAAAGACACTGCCGAGAACCAGCTGGCGGTGCTGGAACCCGGATGCGTTGCCCAAATGTGCAAGAGCCAATGGCACCGAGGACCAGCTGACGGTGCTGGAACCCGGTTAGTAAGCTGTAGGTACCCGCGCTTAAAAGCACTACCAAGGACCGCCTGGCGTTGGCGGAACTCGGATACCCAGGAGGAGGCACCTAAGCCAAAGGCTCTGCCCGGAACCAGCTGACGGTGCTGGAACCAGGATGTGGACCAGAACGTCCACAGGAGAGGAGAAAACAGCTAGGCCGCGAGGCAGCCGCAGTTACCGAACACCAACAGTCCTACAGGGGGAGCTTGGCCTACTGGCACTACAGAACCAGCCTTGATTGCCAATTCACGCAGCCCACATAGGAAGCTCCTAAACTGGAGGCACCATGGAGTTGGCTAACCCGACCGCAACACGACGGGGCAACGCATAGGCGTCTCAGTGAGCTTGACACTACCCGGAACCAGCTGACGGTGCTGGAACCAGGCTGGGCACGAGGGAGTACCCGTGACAAAGACACTGCCGAGAACCAGCTGACGGTGCTGGAACCCGGATGCGTTGCCTATTCAAGATTGTCTTCCTAGAGCCCCAACTAGCGGTGTTGGAGCAAAGGGTAAGCAGGGGGAGCAGAGTGTAGGCCGAAGCCTGCACTGGAGGCAGCTTTGTGTCTGCGTTGCGTTTGCAGGACACGTTGCCGGCTACACAGCGGGGGAACAGCTGGCGTTGCTGAACCCCACTGACACATTGGCTGGTGTTTTTCTCTGTGCAGCTAGCACTTCCGGGCAAAAACTGGCGGTGTTAGAGCCCAGGGTCTGAAGGAGGAGCAGAGAGTAGGCCGAAGCCTAAGTGAACAAATTTCAAAGGTAACCTTTAACCCACCCTCAGGTGTTACAATGTAGAAGAGCCACACCTTGTGCAACAGTAATGCTCCACAAGTGAATGGTTGCTCTTTAAATTTTGCTCATTGCACACGCAGAATGAAAGACGTGCACAATTTTGCCCATTGTACAGTAAAACTGTATTGGAGGCGTGACTTGTCTTTTTAAGGAGACGCAGCACAGTTACCTATGGGGGTGCTGCGTGTCATAAAAAAGGAAAGTCACACCTCAGGGACAATGTAATGGTCTCTCATGAGACACATTTTGTACGTGTTGAGTTCCACATGGGTAAGGAGAAAAAGTCAGCCACCTTGTACAAATGCAGCATTACTGCTGTACAAGGTGGCTGTTATACATAGAAACACCTGGGGGGGGGCAGGGTCCCTTTAATTTCAGTTCAGGTGCCTGCGTGGCGTTTGCAGGAAACGTTGCCGGTTACACAGCAGGGGAACAGCTGGCGGTGCTGAACCCCACTAACACATTGGCTGGTGTTTTTCTCTGTGCAGCTAGCACATCCGGGCAAAAACTGGCAGTGTTAGAGCCCAGGGTCAGCAGGAGGAGGAGAGGAGCAGAGTGTAGGCTGAAGCCTGCACTGTTGGCAGCTTTTGGTCTGTTGTGCCAGCGTGGCTTGTGTTGGACACGATGCCGGCTACACAGCAGGGGAACAGCTGGCGGTGCTGAACCCCACTAACACATTGGCTTGTGTTTTTCTCTGTGCAGCTAGCACGTCCGGGCCCCAACTGGCGATGTTAGAGCCCACGGTCAGAAGGAGGAGGAGAGGAGCAGAGTGTAGGCCGAAGCCTAATTGAACCAATTTCAAAGGTAACCTTTAACCCACCCTCAGGTGTTACAATGTAGAAGAGCCACACCTTGTGCAGCAGTAATGCTACACAAGTGAAAGGTTGCTCTTTAAATTTGGCTCATTGCACACGCAGAATGAAAGACGTACACAATTTTGCCCATTGTACAGTAGAACTGTATTGGAGGCGTGACTTGTCTTTGTAAGGAGACGCAGCACAGGTGTCCAAAAATAATGCCTTGGTGCTGGGCGCAGCCTCCTGAGCGTTGTTATTTGCTGTACAGGAGTCTGCGCTCTTGTTAGCCCTTGGCCATGCGCTGTGAGCGCTGCCTGTCTTCTCACCTCATTTCATGTTGGCCGGTGCAGTTAGCGATGGCCATGAATCCCTGACCCGCAGTGTCTTTTCATAAAGTCACACTGCAGGGCTGGGATTCTTGGCCATGCGCAGTAAATATGTTTGCCGCTCACTCATGTCATTACACCTGCTTCAGACTGGGCGGCCTCAGCTGATCCCTTATCACATGCCACGACCATGAGGCCGCACAGTCTGAAGAAGGCGGAAGGAGGGGAGTGAAGACAGGCAAAGATATGCACTGCTCGTGCCCATCAATCACACCCTCGCAGTCAAAATATATCAGACAACGAGGAGTGTTGTGTCGGGCAGGGCGGACACACAGGCACAGGCAGCCAACCAATGATGTCAGAAGACGGCCAGCGTTACCAAGGGGGGTGCTGCGTGTCATTTAAAAAGGAGAATCACACCTCAGGGACAGTGTAATGGTCTCTAATGAGACACATTTTGTACGTGTTGAGTTCCACGTGGTCAAGGAGAAAAAGTCAGCCACCTTGTACAAATGCAGCATTACTGCTGTACAAGGTGGCTGTTATACATAGAAACACCTGTGGGGTTGGGGGGTAGGGTCCCTTTAATTTCAGTTCAGGTGCCTGCGTGGCGTTTGCAGGACACGATGCCGGCTACACAGCAGGGGAACAGCTGGCGTTGCTGAACCCCACTGACACATTGACTGGTGTTTTTCTCTCTGCAGCTAGCACATCCGGGCCCCAACTGGCGGCATTAGAGCCCAGGGTCAGCAGGAGGAGGAGAGGAGCAGAGTGTAGGCCGAAGCCTGCACTTGTGGCAGCTTTTGGTCTGTTGTGCCAGCGTGGCTTGTGCTGGACACGATGCCGGCTACACAGCAGGGGAACAGCTGGCGGTGCTGAACCCCACTGACACATTGGCTGGTGTTTTTCTCTGTGCAGCTAGCACGTCCGGGCAAAAAAATTTTGTTTTATATAATTTTACACCTCAGTATAGATTCTGGTTTTCAATTGTCATTACATCATTACTTCCATTATTATCATATTTATTGATATCACTGTATTATTTAACACATATTATTCATTTATTCACACATCGCGGTTTTATTTATTTTTTTGACACATTTTTTTTCCACTGATCTTTACACACTTTTTTATTAATTGGTACAGTTTATAATATATACTCTTTTTTCACAGAGTTGTTCAATCAATTTCACTTTATTTTTTTATTTCACTTTCTTTTATCATATCATCAATTATGTATCAATTACAGGTTCATCATATATGGATATGCGTTTAATTATTATTGGATTTTATCAAAATAATGCTTTATTATATGAAATATTATTTATTTAATATTATTATGTATATTTTCTTATATATTTTATTGTGAATAGTTATCAGCCGTGTTATCATTTAATTTGATATATTTTTACTTGATTATATTTCCTTTAACAATTTCATATATACTGTTTTGGTGTTATCAGTCAGTTTTTGTGCGCCTTAGCCCCCCCACGCACTGATCTATATTGTGCATGTATTTATTTTTGTCTATTTTAGATTGTACACATATATATATATTTTTAATAAAAATGTTATTGATTGTGTTATGTCTTTCTAATAATAAAATTTATTAATTTTAAAAAAACTTTTACATTTGTTGTGAGTAAATATTTTCTTTGGGGTATTTAATCATTCACTGCGCCTGCACGGAATTGGCGCAGGCGCAGTAAATCAGAGCGCTGCCATCTTCGTGCAGACATAGCAGTGGTCATATTAAAACTGCACATGCGCTCCTCCTGTACAAAGATGGCGACGGTCAGTGAATCATTTGGCTGATCCCGGCGGTGGCACGTTTGCTACTGTGTTCGGATGGTGGTACCATGCAAGAGGCTGCATACGGCGTATACATTGGTAAACCCATAAAGGCAACAGGTTTCTGCTAATAACCAAGAAAAATTATCTTTCACAATTGGTGCAGAATCCAACCAGAGGAGCAGCACTTTTAGACCTAGTACTATCTAATAGACCTGACAGAATAACAAATCTGCAGGTGGTCGGGCA
Organism: Ranitomeya imitator; assembly: GCF_032444005.1. NCBI lineage: Eukaryota > Metazoa > Chordata > Amphibia > Anura > Dendrobatidae > Ranitomeya > Ranitomeya imitator. The sequence goes on from NC_091282.1 coordinate 140,816,502, forward strand.
TCTAGGAAATAGCGACCACAATATTGTACAGTTTCATCTGTCTTTCACTAGGGGGACTTGTCAGGGAGTCACAAAAACACTGAACTTTAGGAAGGCAAAGTTTGACCAGCTTAGAGATGCCCTTAATCTGGTAGACTGGGACAATATCCTCAGAAATAAGAATACAGATAATAAATGGAAAATGTTTAAGAACATCCTAAATAGGCACTGTAAGCGGTTTATACCTTGTGGGAATAAAAGGACTAGAAATAGGAAAAACCCAATGTGGCTAAACAAAGAAGTAAGACAGGCAATTAACAGTAAAAAGAAAGCATTTGCACTACTAAAGCAGGATGGCACCATTGAAGCTCTAAAAAACTATAGGGAGAAAAATACTTTATCTAAAAAACTAATTAAAGCTGCCAAAAAGGAAACATAGAAGCACATTGCTAAGGAGAGTAAAACTAATCCCAAACTGTTCTTCAACTATATCAATAGTAAAAGAATAAAAACTGAAAATGTAGGCCCCTTAAAAAATAGTGAGGAAAGAATGGTTGTAGATGACGAGGAAAAAGCTAACATATTAAACACCTTCTTCTCCACGGTATTCACGGTGGAAAATGAAATGCTAGGTGAAATCCCAAGAAACAGTGAAAACCCTATATTAAGGGTACCGGCACACTATACGATTTACCTACGATCACGACCAGCGATACGACCTGGCCGTGATTGTTGTTAAGTCGTAGTGTGGTCACTGGAGAGCTGTCACACAGACAGCTCTCCAGCGACCAACGATGCCGAGGTCCCCGGGTAACCAGGGTAAACATCGGGTTACTAAGCGCAGGACCGCGCTTAGTAACCCGATGTTTACCCTGGTTACCAGCGTAAAAAAAACCAAACAGTACATACTTACATTCCGGTGTCTGTCCCTTGCCGTCTGCTTCCCGCACTCACTGACTGCCGGCCGTAAAGTGAAAGCACAGCACAGCGGTGACGTCACCGCTGTGCTCTGCTTTCACTTTACGGCCGGCAGTCAGTGAGTGCGGGAAGCAGACGGCAAGGGACAGACACCGGAATGTAAGTATGTACTGTTTGTTTGTTTTTTACATTTACGCTGGTAATCAGGGTAAACATCGGGTTACTAAGCGCGGTCCTGCGCTTAGTAACCCGATGTTTACCCTGGTTACAAGCGAACGCATCGCTAGATCGGTGTCACACACAGCGATCTAGCGATGACAGCGGGAGATCCAGCGATGAAAGAAAGTTCCAAACGATCTGCTACGACGTACGATTCTCAGCAGGATCCCTGATCGCTGCTGCGTGTCAGACACAGCGATATCATATGGATATCGCTGGAACGTCACGAATCGTACCGTCGTAGCGACAAAAGTGCCACTGTGTGACGGTACCCTTAGGGTCACCAATCTAACCCAAGAAGAGGTGCGAAACCGGCTAAATAGGATTAAAATAGATAAATCTCCGGGTCCGGATGGCATACACCCACGAGTACTAAGAGAACTAAGTAATGTAATAGATAAACCATTATTTCTTATTTTTAGGGACTCTATAGCGACAGGGTCTGTTCCGCAGGACTGGCGCATAGCAAATGTGGTGCCAATATTCAAAAAGGGCTCTAAAAGTGAACCTGGAAATTATAGGCCAGTAAGTCTAACCTCTATTGTTGGTAAAATATTTGAAGGGTTTCTGAGGGATGTTATTCTGGATTATCTCAATGAGAATAACTGTTTAACTCCATATCAGCATGGGTTTATGAGAAATCGCTCCTGTCAAACCAATCTAATCAGTTTTTATGAAGAGGTAAGCTACAGGCTGGACCACGGTGAGTCATTGGACGTGGTATATCTCGATTTTTCCAAAGCGTTTGATACCGTGTCGCACAAGAGGTTGGTACACAAAATGAGAATGCTTGGTCTGGGGGAAAATGTGTGTAAATGGGTTAGTAACTGGCTTAGTGTTAGAAAGCAGAGGGTGGTTATAAATGGTATAGTCTCTAACTGGGTAGCTGTGACCAGTGGGGTACCACAGGGGTCAGTATTGGGACCTGTTCTCTTCAACATATTCATTAATGATCTGGTAGAAGGTTTACACAGTAAAATATCGATATTTGCAGATGATACAAAACTATGTAAAGCAGTTAATACAAGATAGTATTCTGCTACAGATGGATCTGGATAAGTTGGACACTTGGGCTGAAAGGTGGCAGATGAGGTTTAACAATGATAAATGTAAGGTTATACACATGGGAAGAAGGAATCAATATCACCATTACACACTGAACGGGAAACCACTGGGTAAATCTGACAGGGAGAAGGACTTGGGGATCCTAGTTAATGATAAACTTACCTGGAGCAGCCAGTGCCAGGCAGCAGCTGCCAAGGCAAACAGGATCATGGGGTGCATTAAAAAAGGTCTGGATACACATGATGAGAGCATTATACTGCCTCTGTACAAATCCCTAGTTAGACCGCACATGGAGTACTGTGTCCAGTTTTGGGCACCGGTGCTCAGGAAGGATATAATGGAACTAGAGAGAGTACAAAGGAGGGCAACAAAATTAATAAAGGGGATGGGAGAACTACAATACCCAGATAGATTAGCGAAATTAGGATTATTTAGTCTAGAAAAAGACGACTGAGGGGCGATCTAATAACCATGTATAAGTATATAAGGGGACAATACAAATATCTCGCTGAGGATCTGTTTATACCAAGGAAGGTGACGGGCACAAGGGGGCATTCTTTGCGTCTGGAGGAGAGAAGGTTTTTCCACCAACATAGAAGAGGATTCTTTACTGTTAGGGCAGTGAGAATCTGGAATTGCTTGCCTGAGGAGGTGGTGATGGCGAACTCAGTCGAGGGGTTCAAGAGAGGCCTGGATATCTTCCTGGAGCAGAACAATATTGTATCATACAATTATTAGGTTCTGTAGAAGGACGTAGATCTGGGGATTTATTATGATGGAATATAGGCTGAACTGGATGGACAAATGTCTTTTTTCGGCCTTACTAACTATGTTACTATGTTACTATGTTACTATTGTGTGTGTGTGGTGCATACGGTGTATACAGTGTGTGTGTGTGTGTGTGTGGGGTGCGACGGTGTTCGGCTGGTGGTACCGCACAAGAGGCTGGTACCACCAGCAGTTTCCATATTGAGACACCTATCACTTCGGTGTCCCAATATGGCGGTCGGTGAACTTCCGCTGCTTGGAATTCTGGGATCCGGACACATCTGGACGGAACAGGATGTGAAGAAATTACAAGGTAAGTATATATTAAGATACCAGATTTTCCTCTGGCCTTAATATTACACATGATTGTATTTTATAGTACAATTAAGAGAGAGAGGGGGAGGTAGAATCAAGAGGTAGTGAAGAAATGGGAGAAAAAAAGGGAAAAGGGAAAATAGGGTTTTTTTCCCTTTCCCTCAGTTCCCACATGCACTTGTTTTTGGAACATTATATGGCACTATGTTTTCTTTTTTTTTTTCCCATTCTGTTTTTGTTTTTGTATAGTTGTTTTTATACAAATGTTTGCAATTGTGATACCTACATGGCTTTGTTAATGCATTTACCGTATATACTCGAGTATAAGCCGAGATTTTCAGCCCATTTTTTTGGGCTGAAAGTCCCCCTCTCGGCTTATACTCGAGTCATATACCCGGGTGTCGGCAGGGGAGGGGGAGCGGGGGCTGTGTAATCATACTTACCTGCTGCGGCGCGGTCCCTGCAGTCCCTGGCTTCTCCGGCGCTGCAGATTCTTCCTGCACTGAGCGGTCACATGGCACCTCTCATTACAGAAATGAATAGGCGGCTCCACCCCCATAGGGGAGGAGCCGCATATTCATTGCTGTAAATGATCGGTGCCATGTGACCGCTCAATTACAGGAAGAAGCTGCAGCGCCGGAGAAGCCAGGGACTGCAGGGACCGCGCCGCAGCAGGTAAGGGGAGCGCAGCGCTATAATTACCTGCTCCTCGCTCCGGTGCGGCTCCGTCTGCAGCGTCCTCTAGCAGTGACGTTCAGGTTAGAGGGCGCTGTGACGTAGTCAGTGCACGCCCTCTGCTGAGCGTCAGTGCTGGAGACGGAGCCGCAGAGGAGCAGGTAATTATTGAAAGCGCCGGCGTCCTGAGAAGAGAGGTGAGTATGTGATTTTTTTTTTTTTATTGCAGCCGCATACTATATGGCACAGCAATATAAGGGGCATCTATGGGGCCATAATCAAAGGTGCAGAGCATATATGGCACAGCATTATAAGGAGCACCTATGGGGCCATAATCAAAGGTGCAGAGCATATATGGCACAGCATTATAAGGAGCATCTATGGGGCCATAATCAAAGGTGCAGAGCATATATGGCACAGCATTATAAGGAGCATCTATGGGGCCATAATCAAAGGTGCAGAGCATATATGGCACAACATTATAAGGGGCATCTAACTGGCCATAATCAAAGGTGCAGAGCATATATGGCACAGCATTATAAGGAGCATCTATGGGGCCATAATCAAAGGTGCAGAGCATATATGGCACAGCATTATAAGGGGCATCTATGGGGCCATAATCAAAGGTGCAGAGCATATATGGCACAACATTATAAGGAGCATCTATGGGGCCATAATCAAAGGTGCAGAGCATATATGGCACAGCATTATAAGGAGCACCTATGGGGCCATAATCAAAGGTGCAGAGCATATATGGCACAGCATTATAAGGAGCATCTATGGGGCCATAATCAAAGGTGCAGAGCATATATGGCACAGCATTATAAGGAGCACCTATGGGGCCATAATCAAAGGTGCAGAGCATATATGGCACAGCATTATAAGGAGCATCTATGGGGCCATAATCAAAGGTGCAGAGCATATATGGCACAGCATTATAAGGAGCATCTATGGGGCAATAATGAATGGTGCAGAGCATTATATATGCATTCTATATAGCACAGTTGTATATGGAGCATCTATGGGGCAATAATGAACGGTATGGAGCATCTATTTTTATTTTTGAAATTCACCGGTAGCTGCTGCATTTTCTACCCTAGGCTTATACTCGAGTCAATAAGTTTTCCCAGTTTTTTGTGGCAAAATTAGGGGGTCGGCTTATACTCGGGTCGGCTTATACTCGAGTATATACGGTACTTAACATGTTCACTGATGGTTAGGCAATCTGTCTAAGGTGTGTTGTATTTCTACCTCCATCTGCTTTTGTCGACATATGCCATGTGATCTTGATTCTGTTTGTGTATATATGCTCTAATTTGCATATTATGCACTACCATGAATAAGGCTCCTTAGCCGAACCGCACTGGTCAGTGTGCCACTGGTGACTCCATCTCTGTTTTTGAATTTTATTCATTTTTGATAATAACATTTTTTCTAAATTTTACCACATATGCCTCGCTGGATTTCCAATCCCTTTCATATTGAATGCTGAAGATTTTGCCTTGCTCCAGGCCATCCGCACTGGACTTCTCATCTGTATTCCTACAACGTGGCGAATTTTGTGTCTTATTTTTTCACTAGGTTTTAGAATGTTGCCACTTTTTGGTATTTTCTGTCATATAGGCTCCTCAAAGTGACTTCAAATGTGATGTGGTCCCTAATAAAATGTTTTTAGAAAATTTTGTTGTAAAAATGAGAAATTGCCTGTCAACTTTTAACCCTTATGACTTCGTAACAAAAAAACTTGTTTCAAAAATTGTGCTGATGTAAAGTAGGCATGTGGGAAATGTTATTTAGTCACTATTTTGTGTGACATGACTCTCTGATTTAGATTTAACCAGAAAACATAGCACTTCTGGAATTATAGTGGTGCACAAATAGGATAACCAAATTGGTCAACTTTAATGAAGAAACACTTGGCACTCATACAGGTATATTGAAAAGAAATGTATTTAATTCCAGTCTCAGCAGTGGACATCGCAGGCCTTCACATAGTGCGACTTCACATGGATTTTCTCTATCTAGATGACTAATGCAGGTACTGTATATACTCGAGTATGAGCCGAGAATTTCAGCCCATTTTTTTAGGCTGAAATTGCCCCTCTCAGCTTATACTCGAGTCATACCCAGGGGTCGGCAGGGGAGGGGGAGCGACAGCTGTGTAATCATACTCACCTGCTCCTGGCGCGGTCCCTGGTTCTCCGGGCGCTGACAGCTTCTTCCTGTAGTGAGCGGTCACATGGTACCGCTCATTACAGTAATGAATATGGACCCGGGATCCACTGCCATAGGGGTGGAGCCACATATTCATTACTGTAATGAGCGGGACCGTGTAACCGCTCACTACAGGAAGAAGCTGCCGGCGCCAGGGAACATGTGCAGGGAATGCGCCAGGAGCAGGTGAGTATAACGCAGTTCGCAATATTCACCTGTTCCCCGTTCCACCGTCGGCGCCACTCTGTCTTCTGTGTCCTCTGCAGTGACACTCAGGTCAGAGGGCGCGATGACGCAATTAGTGCGTGCCGCCCTCTGCCTGAACAGTCAGTGCAGAGGATGGGGAAGACACAGCGGCGGTCGGTGGTGGAACGAGAAAGGTGAGTACAGCAAGTGCCGGGGGCCTGAGCAACGAGAGGTGAGTATGTGATTTTTTATTTTTTTAATTGCAGCAACAGCATATGGAGCAAATGTCTGTATGGAGCATCTTATGGGGCCATAATCAGCATTTGTGCAGCACTGTATGGGGCAAATGTCTGTATGGAGCATCTTATGAGGTCATAATCAACATTTGTGCAGCATTATATGGGGCATATTTTAATATGGAGCATCTTATGGAGCCCATCATACACTGTATGGAGTAGGGTTGAGCGAAACGGGTCGAACATTTTCAAAAGTCGCCGACTTTTGGCGAAGTCGAGTTTCATGAAACCCGATCCGACCCCTGTGCGTGGTCGGCCATGCGGTACGCGACTTTCGCGCCAAAGTCGCGTTTCAATGACGCGAAAAGCGCCATTTCTCAGCCAATGAAGGTAAACGCAGAGTGTGGGCAGCGTGATGACATAGGTCCTGGTCCCCACCATCTTAGAGAAGGGCATTGCAGTGATTGGCTTGCTGTCTGCGGCGTCACAGGGGCTATAAAGGGGAGTTCCCGCCGACCGCCATATTACTGCTGCTGATCTGAGCTTAGGGAGAGGTTGCTGCCGCTTCGTCAGAAGCAGGGATAGCGTTAGGCAGGGTCCATTAACCACAAAACCGCTTGTGCTGTAGCGATTTCCACTGCCCAACACCACCTTCGGTGTGCAGGGACAGTGGAAGCTACATTTTTTTTTTTCCTCAGCGCTGTAGCTCATTGGGCTGCCCTAGAAGGCTCCCTGATAGCTGCATTGCTGTGTGTACGCCGCTGTGCAAACCAACTGCTTTTTTCAAAGCACAAATCCTCTTGTTCCTTCCTTTCTGCACAGCTATCTTGTTTGTTTGTCCACACTTTTTATTTAATTTGTGCATCAGTCCACTCCTTATTGCTGCCTGCCATACCTGGCTGAGATTACTGCAGGGAGATAGTAATTGAAGGACAGTTCCTTTTTTTTTTTGTGGGAGATTAAGATTGACATTTCTGCTAGAGTGCCATCTCTGTCTGTGTCATCTCTCACTCAGTGGGCCATAGAAAGCCTATTTATTTTTTTGCTTGATTTGGGTTCCAAAATCTACCAGAAAAAATCACAACATCAATCAGTGGGAGAAAAATATTGGCCTCAGGGCTTGTGTGCCACTCCTTACTCCTGTGTGTGCCATCTCTCACTCAGTGGGCCATAGAAAGCCTATTAATTTTTTTGCTTGATTTGGGTTCTAAATTCTACCTGAAAAAATCAATAAATCAATCAGTGGGAGATTAATATTGGCCTTTGGGCTTGTGTGCCAGTCCTAAGCGTGCCATCTCTCTCTCTCTCAGATAGTGGGCCATAGAAAGCCTATTTTTTTATTATTTTATTGGGTTTATAAATTTTCCCTGGAAAAAAAAAAAGTGGGAGATTAATATTGGCCTCTGGGCTTGTGTGCCAGTCCTGAGCGTGCCATCTCTCTCACAAATAGTGGGCCATAGAAAGCCTATTTATTTTTTTGGTTGATTTGGGTTCATAATTCTACCTGAAAAAATCAATCAATCAATCAGTGGGAGATTAATATTGGCCTTTGGGCTTGTGTGCCAGTCCTAAGCGTGCCATCTCTCTCTCTCAGATAGTGGGCCATAGAAAGCCTATTTATTATTATTTTTTTTATTGGGTTTATAAATTTTCCCTGGAAAAAAAAAAATGGGAGATTAATATTGGCCTCTGGGCTTGTGTGCCAGTCCTGAGCGTGCCATCTCTCTCACAAATAGTGGGCCATAGAAAGCCTATTTATTTTTTTGGTTGATTTGGGTTCCTAATTCTACCTGAAAAAATCAATCAATCAATCAGTGGGAGAAAAATATTGGCCTCAGGGCTTGTGTGCCACTCCTTACTCCTGTGTGTGCCATCTCTCACTCAGTGGGCCATAGAAAGCCTATTAATTTTTTTGCTTGATTTGGGTTCTAAATTCTACCTGAAAAAATCATTAAATCAATCAGTGGGAGATTAATATTGGCCTCTGGGCTTGTGTGCCACTCCTGACTCCTGTGTGAGTCATCTGTCACTCAGTGGGCCCTAGAAAGCCTATTTTTTGTTTTATTTGTTTTCTAAATTCTCCCTGAAACAATCATTTTATTTTCTTTGGTTTCTAAATTATTCCTGAAAAAAATCATTTTTTTTGTATTTTTTTTTCTCTCAAGTCTCCCTGAAAAAAAAAAAAAAAAAAAATCTGTGGGAGATTCATATTGCCCCTTCTGCTTGTGTGCCAGTCTTGACTCCTGGGTGTGCCATCTCTCTCTCTCCCCAATTGTGGGCCATAGAAAGCCTATTAATTTTTTTGCTTGATTTGGGTTCCAAAATCTACCAAAAAAAATCACTAAATCAATCAGTGGGAGATTAATATTGGCCTCTGGGCTTGTGTGCCACTCCTGACTCCTGTGTGCGTCATCTGTCACACAGTGGGCCCTAGAAAGCCTATTTTTTGTTTTATTTGTTTTCTAAATTCTCCCTGAAACAATCATTTTATTTTCTTTGGTTTCTAAATTATTCCTGAAAAAAAATCATTTTTTTTGTATTTTTTTTTCTCTCAAGTCTCCCTGAAAAAAAAAAAAATAAAAAATCTGTGGGAGATTCATATTGCCCCTTCTGCTTGTGTGCCAGTCTTGACTCCTGGGTGTGCCATCTCTCTCTCTCTCCCCAATTGTGGGCCATAGAAAGCCTATTAATTTTTTTGCTTGATTTGGGTTCCAAAATCTACCAAAAAAAATCACTAAATCAATCAGTGGGAGATTAATATTGGCCTCTGGGCTTGTGTGCCACTCCTGACTCCTGTGTGCGTCATCTGTCACACAGTGGGCCCTAGAAAGCCTATTTTTTGTTTTATTTGTTTTCTAAATTCTCCCTGAAACAATCATTTTATTTTCTTTGGTTTCTAAATTATTCCTGAAAAAAATCTTTTTTTTTGTATTTTTTTTTCTCTCAAGTCTCCCTGAAAAAAAAAAAAAAAAAAATCTGTGGGAGATTCATATTGCCCCTTCTGCTTGTGTGCCAGTCTTGACTCCTGGGTGTGCCATCTCTCTCTCTCTCCCCAATTGTGGGCCATAGAAAGCCTATTAATTTTTTTGCTTGATTTGGGTTCCAAAATCTACCAAAAAAAATCACTAAATCAATCGGTGGGAGATTAATATTGGCCTCTGGGCTTGTGTGCCACTCCTGACTCCTGTGTGCGTCCTCTCTCACTCAGTGGGCCCTACAAAGCCTTTTTTTTTTTTTTTTCCTAAATTCTCCCTGAAACAATCATTTCATTTTATTTGTTTTATAAATTCTTCTGTAAAAAATAATTTTTTTTTAATTTTTTTTTTTTCTGAAGTCTCCCTTTTAAAAAAACAAACACAAATCAGTGGGAGATAAATATTTACATTTGCGCTTCAGTGACAGTCCTGCGTGTGTGCCATCTCATTTGTTTCCAACAACAACAGAGTGTGTAACATTGTGGCTGATTTTCGTTGTGGTCTCACCCACCTGTAAAGGGGTAGCTAAATCATACTGAAGTTATAGCTCACCGTGTAAGTTGTGTGACAGCAACAAATACCGTTCGTTTGGTAACGTTTTTAAAACAATGAGGAAGTCTGGTGGAAGAGGTCGTGGCCGGGGGCGTTCATTGTCAGCTGGTAATGAGGGTAGTGGTAGTGGTGGAGCATCAGCTGGTCGTGGGAAAAAAAATATTGCACCTAAGTCTGGAGCTGTGGAGCCAGGTTCGTCGTCTGGCTACACAAGGCCTCGAACGCTCCCTTTTCTGGGAGTAGGAAAACCGCTTTTAAAGCCGGAGCAGCAAGAGCAAGTTTTGGCTTATCTTGCTGACTCAGCCTCTAGCTCTTTTGCCTCCTCTCGTGAAACTGGTAAATGTCAAAGCAGCGCGTCGTTAGTGGATGTTCACGGTCAGGGACAAGTCGCTTCCTTGTCCTCTTCAGCAAAAACAACAACAGAGAAGAATGCAGCAGGCGACACAACGTGTTACTCCATGGAGCTCTTTACACATACCGTCCCTGGCTTAGAAAGTGAAGCAGTTAACAGTCCATGCCCATTACAAGTTGAATCTGACATGGAGTGCACTGATGCACAGCCACAGCCAGACTACTATCCTGGTCCTTTGACTCAGACCACAACATTGCCCTCGCAGGGTGCTGATCAAGGATCAGACCCTGATGAGACTATGTTGCCCCATCACGAACGCTATACCACCGACCGACACGGTGACACAGACGAAGTTGCACACGAGCTACAAGAAGAGGTAATAGATGACCCAGTTCTTGACCCCGATTGGCAGCCATTGGGGGAACAGGGTGCAGGCGGCAGCAGTTCTGAAGCGGAGGAGGAGGGGCCGCAGCAGGCATCAACATCGCAACAGGTTCCATCTGCCGGGCCCGTATCTTGCCCAAAACGCGTGGCAAAGCCAAAACCTGTTGGAGGACAGCGTGGCCATCCGGTTAAAGCTCAGTCTGCAATGCCTGAAAAGGTATCCGATGCTAGAAAGAGTGCAGTCTGGCATTTTTTTAAACAACATCCAATTGATCAGCGCAAAGTCATCTGTCAAAAATGTTCAACTACCTTAAGCAGAGGACAGAATCTGAAAAGTCTCAATACAAGTTGCATGCATAGACATTTAACCACCATGCATTTGCAAGCCTGGACTAACTACCAAACGTCCCTTAAGGTTGTAGCACCCTCGGCCAATGAAGCTAGTCAGCAACGCAACATCCCTTCCGGCAGTGTAGGGCCCCCATTTTCCGCACCACCTGCAGTATCTGTGCAGGTTTCTTTGCCAGGCCAAAGCCGTCAGGGTCAGGGAATCACCAGTTTCGTAGTAGGAAACACTGCATCTAGGGCACCGGTGGCAACAATACCATCTCCCACCGTCTCTCAGTCTGCCATGTCCACCGGCACCCCCGCTAGTTCCACGATCTCCAGCTCTCCAGTCCAGCTCACCCTACATGAGACTATGGTTAGAAAAAGGAAGTACTTAGCCTCGCATCCGCGTACACAGGGTTTGAACGCACACATAGCTAGACTAATCTCGTTAGAGATGATGCCCTACCGGTTAGTTGAAAGCGAAGCTTTCAAAGCCCTGATGGACTACGCTGTACCACGCTACGAGCTACCCAGTCGACACTTTTTTTCCAGAAAAGCCATCCCAGCCCTCCACCAGCATGTTAAAGAGCGCATCGTCCATGCACTCAGGCAATCTGTGAGCACAAAGGTGCACCTGACAACAGATGCATGGACCAGTAGGCATGGCCAGGGACGTTACGTGTCCATCACGGCACACTGGGTAAATGTGGTGGATGCAGGGTCCACAGGGGACAGCAAGTTTGGGACAGTTCTGCCTAGCCCACGGTCTAGGAAACAATTGGCTATAGCCGTTCGCACCCCCTCCTCCTCCTCTTCGTCCTCCTGCAGAAGCGAGAGCTCGTCCACAGACCGCAGTCGCACAACCACTCCATCCGCAGCTGCCACTGTTGCACACCAGGTCTCCCATTATGGGGCAGCTACTGGCAAACGTCAGCAGGCTGTATTGGCTATGAAGTGTTTGGACGACAACAGATACACCGCGGAAGTTCTGTCCGAGTTCTTGCAGAAAGAAACGCAGTCGTGGCTGGGCACTGTAGATCTTGAGGCAGGCAAGGTAGTGAGTGATAACGGAAGGAATTTCATGGCTGCCATCTCCCTTTCCCAACTGAAACACATTCCTTGATGGCTCACACCTTAAACCTGGTGGTGCAGTGCTTCCTGAAAAGTTATCCGGGGTTATCCGACCTGCTCCTCAAAGTGCGTGGACTTTGCTCACATATCCGCCGTTCGCCCGTACACTCCAGCCGTATGCAGACCTATCAGCGTTCTTTGAACCTTCCCCAGCATCGCCTAATCATAGACGTTGCAACAAGGTGGAACTCAACACTGCACATGCTTCAGAGACTGTGTGAACAGAGGCGGGCTGTTATGTTTTTGTGGGAGGATACACATACACGGGCAGGCAGTAGGATGGCAGACATGGAGTTGTCAGGTGTGCAGTGGTCGAAGATTCAAGACATGTGTCAAGTCCTTCAGTGTTTTGAGGAATGCACACGGCTGGTTAGTGCAGACAACGCCATAATAAGCATGAGCATCCCCCTAATGCGTCTGCTGATGCAAAGTTTGACGCACATAAAGGATCAGGCGTCTGCAGCTGAGGAAGAGGAAAGCCTTGATGACAGTCAGCCATTGTCTGGCCAGGGCAGTGTACAGGACGAGGTAGCGGGCGAAGAGGAGGAGGAGGACGAGGAGGATGATGGGGATGATTATATTTTTAATGAGGAAGCTTTTCCGGGGCCACTGGAAATTGGTGGCGCGGCAAGGCCGGGTTCTGGTTTTTTGAGGGACACAAGTGACGTGGATTTGCCTGAAACTGCCCCTCAACCAAGCACAACCGCAGATTTGAGAACTGGAACTTTGGCCCACATGGCGGATTATGCCTTACGTATCCTCAAAAGGGACGCACGCATAACTAAAATGATGAATGATGACGATTACTGGTTGGCCTGCCTCCTTGATCCTCGCTATAAAGGCAAATTGCAAAATATAATGCCACATGATAACTTGGAACTAATATTAGCAACCAAACAATCAACTCTTGTTGACCGTTTGCTTCTGGCATTCCCTGCACACAGCGCCCGTGATCGTTCTCACACGAGCTGCAGGGGCCAGCAGACCAGAGGAGTTAGAGGGGCAGAAATCAGAAGTGGCGTTGGCCAGAGGGGTTTTCTGACCAGGTTGTGGAGTGATTTTGCTATGACCGCAGACAGGACAGGTACTGCAGCATCAATTCAAAGTGACAGGAGACAACATTTGTCCAGTATGGTTACAAACTATTTTTCATCCCTTATCCATGTTCTCCCTCAACCGTCATTCCCATTTGATTACTGGGCATCAAAATTAGACACCTGGCCAGAATTGGCAGAATATGCATTGCAGGAGCTTGCTTGCCCGGCAGCTAGTGTCCTATCAGAAAGAGTATTCAGTGCTGCAGGTTCAATACTAACAGAAAAAAGGACTCGTCTGGCTACCCAAAATGTAGATGATCTAACCTTCATTAAAATGAACCACAACTGGATTTCGAAATCTTTTGCCCCACCTTGTCCGGCTGACACCTAGCTTTCCTATGAAAAGGTCTTGCCTGTGGACTATTCTGAATGCCTTTTCCAATCTCGTAATTTTCAGCACCTGATTGTCCAGCATACGACATGTTTACACCTCACTAAATGGCCAAACTCCCCACACGGGGCCGTGGTATCGACACTTGGCGACAGCACCCGTGAGAGTGCAGTTTGTCTGAAGAGGTGGGTGAGCCCGCTTTTGGTCGACGGCACTGCCACTGGGTCCCTCCTAGTACAATAAAGTGTCTCTGGCGGTGGTGGTGCGCACCCAACGTCAGACACACCGTTGTAATATGAGGGGCCCTGGGCCTGTACCGCCGGCCACAAGACAGTTTCCCCCCACCCCAGCTCAAACAGTGCTCTACCACTTGCAAAATTATCTCACAGCTCCACCAATGTTTAGTCTATGCGCTGACATCCTTTAATGCCTGCCACTGACAATACCATTGTATTGACATTTTTGTTATGTTAGGCCTTCGATGCCTGTCTGTGGTCACTCCTTCCACTAGGCCTCCACTGACCACACCACTGCTGCCCGTGTACCCCTGGAACCAATTTAAAATTGCCTACAGCCATGTGTTATTATTTTAGGCCTTCGATGCCTGTCTGCGGTCACTCCTTCCACTAGGCCTCCACTGACCACACCACTGCTGCCCGTGTACCCCTGGAACCAATTTAAAATTGCCTACAGCCATGTGTTATTATTTTAGGCCTTCGATGCCTGTCTGCGGTCACTCCTTCCACTAGGCCTCTACTGACCACACCACTGCTGCCCGTGTACCCCTGGAACCAATTTAAAATTGCCTACAGCCAGCCCAATTTTTTTATTTTAGGCCTTCGATGCCTGTCTGCGGTCCATTCTTTCAACTACTGCTACACTGACCAGGGCACTGCTGCCCGTGTACCCCTGGAACCAATTTAAAATTGCCTGCAGCCATGTGTTATTATTTTAGGCCTTCGATGCCTGTCTGCGGTCACTCCTTCCACTAGGCCTCCACTGACCACACCACTGCTGCCCGTGTACCCGTGGAACCAATTTAAAATTGCCTACAGCCATGTGTTATTATTTTAGGCCTTCGATGCCTGTCTGTGGTCACTCCTTCCACTAGGCCTCCACTGACCACACCACTGCTGCCCGTGTACCCCTGGAACCAATTTAAAATTGCCTACAGCCATGTGTTATTATTTTAGGCCTTCGATGCCTGTCTGCGGTCACTCCTTCCACTAGGCCTCCACTGACCACACCACTGCTGCCCGTGTACCCCTGGAACCAATTTAAAATTGCCTACAGCCAGCCCAATTTTTTTATTTTAGGACTTCGATGCCTGTCTGCGGTCCATTCTTTCAACTACTACTACACTGACCAGGGCACTGCTACCCGTGTACCCCTGGAACCAATTTAATATTGCCTACAGCCAGGTGTTATTATTTTAGGCCTTCGATGCCTGTCTGCGGTCACTCCTTCCACTAGGCCTCCACTGACCACACCACTGCTGCCCGTGTACCCCTGGAACCAATTTAAAATTGCCTACAGCCATGTGTTATTATTTTAGGCCTTCGATGCCTGTCTGCGGTCACTCCTTCCACTAGGCCTCCACTGACCACACCACTGCTGCCCGTGTACCCCTGGAACCAATTTAAAATTGCCTACAGCCATGTGTTATTATTTTAGGCCTTCGATGCCTGTCTGCGGTCACTCCTTCCACTAGGCCTCTACTGACCACACCACTGCTGCCCGTGTACCCCTGGAACCAATTTAAAATTGCCTACAGCCAGCCCAATTTTTTTATTTTAGGCCTTCGATGCCTGTCTGCGGTCCATTCTTTCAACTACTGCTACACTGACCAGGGCACTGCTGCCCGTGTACCCCTGGAACCAATTTAAAATTGCCTACAGCCATGTGTTATTATTTTAGGCCTTCGATGCCTGTCTGCGGTCACTCCTTCCACTAGGCCTCCACTGACCACACCACTGCTGCCCGTGTACCCCTGGAACCAATTTAAAATTGCCTACAGCCATGTGTTATTATTTTAGGCCTTCGATGCCTGTCTGTGGTCACTCCTTCCACTAGGCCTCCACTGACCACACCACTGCTGCCCGTGTACCCCTGGAACCAATTTAAAATTGCCTACAGCCATGTGTTATTATTTTAGGCCTTCGATGCCTGTCTGCGGTCACTCCTTCCACTAGGCCTCCACTGACCACACCACTGCTGCCCGTGTACCCCTGGAACCAATTTAAAATTGCCTACAGCCAGCCCAATTTTTTTATTTTAGGCCTTCGATGCCTGTCTGCGGTCCATTCTTTCAACTACTACTACACTGACCAGGGCACTGCTGCCCGTGTACCCCTGGAACCAATTTAATATTGCCTACAGCCATGTGTTATTATTTTAGGCCTTCGATGCCTGTCTGCGGTCACTCCTTCCACTAGGCCTCCACTGACCACACCACTGCTGCCCGTGTACCCCTGGAACCAATTTAAAATTGCCTACAGCCATGTGTTATTATTTTAGGCCTTCGATGCCTGTCTGCGGTCACTCCTTCCACTAGGCCTCTACTGACCACACCACTGCTGCCCGTGTACCCCTGGAACCAATTTAAAATTGCCTACAGCCAGCCCAATTTTTTTATTTTAGGCCTTCGATGCCTGTCTGCGGTCCATTCTTTCAACTACTACTACACTGACCAGGGCACTGCTTCCCGTGTACCCCTGGAACCAATTTAAAATTGCCTACAGCCATGTGTTATTATTTTAGGCCTTCGATGCCTGTCTGTGGTCACTCCTTCCACTAGGCCTCCACTGACCACACCACTGCTGCCCGTGTACCCCTGGAACCAATTTAAAATTGCCTACAGCCAGCCCAATTTTTTTATTTTAGGCCTTCGATGCCTGTCTGCGGTCCATTCTTTCAACTACTACTACACTGACCAGGGCACTGCTGCCCGTGTACCCCTGGAACCAATTTAAAATTGCCTACAGCCATGTGTTATTATTTTAGGCCTTCGATGCCTGTCTGTGGTCACTCCTTCCACTAGGCCTCCACTGACCACACCACTGCTGCCCGTGTACCCCTGGAACCAATTTAAAATTGCCTACAGCCATGTGTTATTATTTTAGGCCTTCGATGCCTGTCTGTGGTCACTCCTTCCACTAGGCCTCCACTGACCACACCACTGCTGCCCGTGTACCCCTGGAACCAATTTAAAATTGCCTACAGCCATGTGTTATTATTTTAGGCCTTCGATGCCTGTCTGCGGTCACTCCTTCCACTAGGCCTCCACTGACCACACCACTGCTGCCCGTGTACCCCTGGAACCAATTTAAAATTGCCTACAGCCAGCCCAATTTTTTTATTTTAGGCCTTCGATGCCTGTCTGCGGTCCATTCTTTCAACTACTACTACACTGACCAGGGCACTGCTGCCCGTGTACCCCTGGAACCAATTTACAATTGCCTACAGCCATGTGTTATTATTTTAGGCCTTCGATGCCTGTCTGTGGTCACTCCTTCCACTAGGCCTCCACTGACCACACCACTGCTGCCCGTGTACCCCTGGAACCAATTTATAATTGCCTACAGCCATGTGTTATTATTTTAGGCCTTCGATGCCTGTCTGCGGTCACTCCTTCCACTAGGCCTCCACTGACCACACCACTGCTGCCCGTGTACCCCTGGAACCAATTTAAAATTGCCTACAGCCATGTGTTATTATTTTAGGCCTTCGATGCCTGTCTGTGGTCACTCCTTCCACTAGGCCTCCACTGACCACACCACTGCTGCCCGTGTACCCCTGGAACCAATTTAAAATTGCCTACAGCCATGTGTTATTATTTTAGGCCTTCGATGCCTGTCTGTGGTCACTCCTTCCACTAGGCCTCCACTGACCACACCACTGCTGCCCGTGTACCCCTGGAACCAATTTAAAATTGCCTACAGCCATGTGTTATTATTTTAGGCCTTCGATGCCTGTCTGTGGTCACTCCTTCCACTAGGCCTCCACTGACCACACCACTGCTGCCCATGTACCCCTGGAACCAATTTAAAATTGCCTACAGCCATGTGTTATTATTTTAGGCCTTCGATGCCTGTCTGCGGTCACTCCTTCCACTAGGCCTCCACTGACCACACCACTGCTGCCCGTGTACCCCTGGAACCAATTTAAAATTGCCTACAGCCAGCCCAATTTTTTTATTTTAGGCCTTCGATGCCTGTCTGCGGTCCATTCTTTCAACTACTACTACACTGACCAGGGCACTGCTGCCCGTGTACCCCTGGAACCAATTTAAAATTGCCTACAGCCATGTGTTATTATTTTAGGCCTTCGATGCCTGTCTGTGGTCACTCCTTCCACTAGGCCTCCACTGACCACACCACTGCTGCCCGTGTACCCCTGGAACCAATTTATAATTGCCTACAGCCATGTGTTATTATTTTAGGCCTTCGATGCCTGTCTGTGGTCACTCCTTCCACTAGGCCTCCACTGACCACACCACTGCTGCCCGTGTACCCCTGGAACCAATTTAAAATTGCCTACAGCCAGCCCAATTTTTTTATTTTAGGCCTTCGATGCCTGTCTGCGGTCCATTCTTTCAACTACTGCTACACTGACCAGGGCACTGCTGCCCGTGTACCCCTGGAACCAATTTAAAATTGCCTACAGCCATGTGTTATTATTTTAGGCCTTCGATGCCTGTCTGCGGTCACTCCTTCCACTAGGCCTCCACTGACCACACCACTGCTGCCCGTGTACCCCTGGAACCAATTTAAAATTGCCTACAGCCATGTGTTATTATTTTAGGCCTTCGATGCCTGTCTGTGGTCACTCCTTCCACTAGGCCTCCACTGACCACACCACTGCTGCCCGTGTACCCCTGGAACCAATTTAAAATTGCCTACAGCCATGTGTTATTATTTTAGGCCTTCGATGCCTGTCTGCGGTCACTCCTTCCACTAGGCCTCCACTGACCACACCACTGCTGCCCGTGTACCCCTGGAACCAATTTAAAATTGCCTACAGCCAGCCCAATTTTTTTATTTTAGGCCTTCGATGCCTGTCTGCGGTCCATTCTTTCAACTACTACTACACTGACCAGGGCACTGCTGCCCGTGTACCCCTGGAACCAATTTAATATTGCCTACAGCCATGTGTTATTATTTTAGGCCTTCGATGCCTGTCTGCGGTCACTCCTTCCACTAGGCCTCCACTGACCACACCACTGCTGCCCGTGTACCCCTGGAACCAATTTAAAATTGCCTACAGCCATGTGTTATTATTTTAGGCCTTCGATGCCTGTCTGCAGTCACTCCTTCCACTAGGCCTCTACTGACCACACCACTGCTGCCCGTGTACCCCTGGAACCAATTTAAAATTGCCTACAGCCAGCCCAATTTTTTTATTTTAGGCCTTCGATGCCTGTCTGCGGTCCATTCTTTCAACTACTACTACACTGACCAGGGCACTGCTTCCCGTGTACCCCTGGAACCAATTTAAAATTGCCTACAGCCATGTGTTATTATTTTAGGCCTTCGATGCCTGTCTGTGGTCACTCCTTCCACTAGGCCTCCACTGACCACACCACTGCTGCCCGTGTACCCCTGGAACCAATTTAAAATTGCCTACAGCCAGCCCAATTTTTTTATTTTAGGCCTTCGATGCCTGTCTGCGGTCCATTCTTTCAACTACTACTACACTGACCAGGGCACTGCTGCCCGTGTACCCCTGGAACCAATTTAAAATTGCCTACAGCCATGTGTTATTATTTTAGGCCTTCGATGCCTGTCTGTGGTCACTCCTTCCACTAGGCCTCCACTGACCACACCACTGCTGCCCGTGTACCCCTGGAACCAATTTAAAATTGCCTACAGCCATGTGTTATTATTTTAGGCCTTCGATGCCTGTCTGTGGTCACTCCTTCCACTAGGCCTCCACTGACCACACCACTGCTGCCCGTGTACCCCTGGAACCAATTTAAAATTGCCTACAGCCATGTGTTATTATTTTAGGCCTTCGATGCCTGTCTGCGGTCACTCCTTCCACTAGGCCTCCACTGACCACACCACTGCTGCCCGTGTACCCCTGGAAACAATTTAAAATTGCCTACAGCCAGCCCAATTTTTTTATTTTAGGCCTTCGATGCCTGTCTGCGGTCCATTCTTTCAACTACTACTACACTGACCAGGGCACTGCTGCCCGTGTACCCCTGGAACCAATTTAAAATTGCCTACAGCCATGTGTTATTATTTTAGGCCTTCGATGCCTGTCTGTGGTCACTCCTTCCACTAGGCCTCCACTGACCACACCACTGCTGCCCGTGTACCCCTGGAACCAATTTATAATTGCCTACAGCCATGTGTTATTATTTTAGGCCTTCGATGCCTGTCTGTGGTCACTCCTTCCACTAGGCCTCCACTGACCACACCACTGCTGCCCGTGTACCCCTGGAACCAATTTAAAATTGCCTACAGCCAGCCCAATTTTTTTATTTTAGGCCTTCGATGCCTGTCTGCGGTCCATTCTTTCAACTACTACTACACTGACCAGGGCACTGCTGCCCGTGTACCCCTGGAACCAATTTAAAATTGCCTACAGCCATGTGTTATTATTTTAGGCCTTCGATGCTTGTCTGTGGTCACTCCTTCCACTAGGCCTCCACTGACCACACCACTGCTGCTCGTGTACCCCTGGAACCAATTTAAAATTGCCTACAGCCATGTGTTATTATTTTAGGCCTTCGATGCCTGTCTGTGGTCACTCCTTCCACTAGGCCTCCACTGACCACACCACTGCTGCCCGTGTACCCCTGGAACCAATTTAAAATTGCCTACAGCCATGTGTTATTATTTTAGGCCTTCGATGCCTGTCTGCGGTCACTCCTTCCACTAGGCCTCCACTGACCACACCACTGCTGCCCGTGTACCCCTGGAACCAATTTAAAATTGCCTACAGCCAGCCCAATTTTTTTATTTTAGGCCTTCGATGCCTGTCTGCGGTCCATTCTTTCAACTACTACTACACTGACCAGGGCACTGCTGCCCGTGTACCCCTGGAACCAATTTAAAATTGCCTACAGCCATGTGTTATTATTTTAGGCCTTCGATGCCTGTCTGTGGTCACTCCTTCCACTAGGCCTCCACTGACCACACCACTGCTGCCCGTGTACCCCTGGAACCAATTTATAATTGCCTACAGCCATGTGTTATTATTTTAGGCCTTCGATGCCTGTCTGTGGTCACTCCTTCCACTAGGCCTCCACTGACCACACCACTGCTGCCCGTGTACCCCTGGAACCAATTTAAAATTGCCTACAGCCAGCCCAATTTTTTTATTTTAGGCCTTCGATGCCTGTCTGCGGTCCATTCTTTCAACTACTACTACACTGACCAGGGCACTGCTGCCCGTGTACCCCTGGAACCAATTTAAAATTGCCTACAGCCATGTGTTATTATTTTAGGCCTTCGATGCCTGTCTGTGGTCACTCCTTCCACTAGGCCTCCACTGACCATACCACTGCTGCCCGTGTACCCCTGGAACCAATTTATAATTGCCTACAGCCATGTGTTATTATTTTAGGCCTTCGATGCCTGTCTGTGGTCACTCCTTCCACTAGGCCTCCACTGACCACACCACTGCTGCCCGTGTACCCCTGGAACCAATTTAAAATTGCCTACAGCCAGCCCAATTTTTTTATTTTAGGCCTTCGATGCCTGTCTGCGGTCCATTCTTTCAACTACTACTACACTGACCAGGGCACTGCTGCCCGTGTACCCCTGGAACCAATTTAAAATTGCCTACAGCCATGTGTTATTATTTTAGGCCTTCGATGCCTGTCTGTGGTCACTCCTTCCACTAGGCCTCCACTGACCACACCACTGCTGCCCGTGTACCCCTGGAACCAATTTAAAATTGCCTACAGCCATGTGTTATTATTTTAGGCCTTCGATGCCTGTCTGCGGTCACTCCTTCCACTAGGCCTCCACTCACCACACCACTGCTGCCCGTGTACCCCTGGAACCAACATCAGAAAATATAAAAATAAGTATTTTGCTTATAAAAAAGAAAATACCGGAGAGATATCAAATGCAGACATTTTAACATTAAAAACAAACACACAACTAAAATCTGGTACAGTACTAAAAATGGCCACCAGCTACAATTACTTTCTCCTGCAAGTAGTTAACTGAAAGGTTTTTTAAATTGAAAACACAGATATGGCATCCACCGAGTGTTGTCCTGTCGCGTCTTCTTTATATTATTGCCGAGAAGATGCAAAACAATGAAAATAATAAAATCATTAATTACCAAAATAATAGAGAAAGTCAACACCACATTGCAAATAAACATTCATTCCAAATAAAGAAGCAGGGCGCGTCCGAGGGTGAGTATATACCTAATAAGAATATAATCACCCTCGGACGCGCAATGCTTATTTCCAACAGCCTTCCTTCCTAAGAATCAGCCCTTCCGTGGTGTAGAGAGACGTTGTGTTACACTCCAAGGTGTTCCCCAGGTTGCCTTTCCTGAGCTTCGATCTTCCGGCTCTCGTTTAGTAGTTGTTGGAAACTACGCTGCATTAGGCCTTCAAATTGGGTATGGGGTGTAGAGAGATGGTGTGTTCCACTCCAAGGTGTTCCCCAGGTTGCCTTTCCTGAGCTTCGATCTTCATGCTCTCGTTTAGTAGTTGTCGGAAACTACGCTGCATTAGGCCTACAAATTGGGTATGGGGTGTAGAGAGAGGGTTTGTTACACTCCAAGGTGTTCCCCAGGTTGCCTTTCCTGAGCTTCGATCTTCCGGCTCTCGTTTAGTAGTTGTTGGAAACTACGCTGCATTAGGCCTTCAAATTGGGTATGGGGTGTAGAGAGAGGGTGTGTTACACTCCAAGGTGTTCCCCAGGTTGCCTTTCCTGAGCTTCGATATTCCGGCTCTCGTTTAGTAGTTGTTGGAAACTACACTGCATTAGGCCTACAAATTTGGTATGGGGGAAACATTGGCGCATCTGCGGTCCCTCCTTCCTCTAGGCCTCCACTGACCTGTCTACTGCTGCCCGTGTTCCCCTGGAACCAATTTTAAATTGCCTACAGGCAGCCCAATTTATTATGTTAGGGCTTCGAAGCCTGTCTGCGGTCCCTCCTTCCACTGGGCCTCCACTGACCTGTCTACTGCTGCCCGTGTACCCCTTGAACCAACATCATAAAATAAAAAAAAAAGTATTTTGCTTATAAAAAAGAAAATACTGGTGAGATATCAAATGCAGACATTTTAACATTAAAAACAAACACACAACTAAAATCTGGTACAGTACTAAAAATGGCCACCAGCTACAATTACTTTCTCCTGCAAGTAGTTAACTGAAAGGTTTTTTAAATTGAAAACACAAATATGGCATCCAACGAGTGTTGTCCTGTCGCGTCTTCTTTATATTATTGCCGTGAAGATGAAAATAATAAAATCATTAATTACCAAAATAATAGAGAAAGTCAACACCACATTGCAAATAAACATTCATTCCAAATAAAGAAGCAGGGCGCGTCCGAGGGTGAGTATATACCTAATAAGAATATAATCACCCTAGGACGCGCAATGCTTATTTCCAACAGCCTTCCTTCCTAAGAATCAGCCCTTCCGTGGTGTAGAGAGACGTTGTGTTACACTCCAAGGTGTTCCCCAGGTTGCCTTTCCTGAGCTTCGATCTTCCGGCTCTCGTTTAGTAGTTGTTGGAAACTACGCTGCATTAGGCCTTCAAATTGGGTATGGGGTGTAGAGAGATGGTGTGTTCCACTCCAAGGTGTTCCCCAGGTTGCCTTTCCTGAGCTTCGATCTTCCGGCTCTCGTTTAGTAGTTCTTGGAAACTACACTGCATTAGGCCTTCAAATTGGGTATGGGGTGTAGAGAGAGGGTGTGTTACACTCCAAGGTGTTCCCCAGGTTGCCTTTCCTGAGCTTCGATCTTCATGCTCTCGTTTAGTAGTTGTCGGAAACTACGCTGCATTAGGCCTACAAATTGGGTATGGGGTGTAGAGAGAGGGTTTGTTACACTCCAAGGTGTTCCCCAGGTTGCCTTTCCTGAGCTTCGATCTTCCGGCTCTCGTTTAGTAGTTCTTGGAAACTACACTGCATTAGGCCTTCAAATTGGGTATGGGGTGTAGAGAGAGGGTGTGTTACACTCCAAGGTGTTCCCCAGGTTGCCTTTCCTGAGCTTCGATCTTCCGGCTCTCGTTTAGTAGTTCTTGGAAACTACACTGCATTAGGCCTTCAAATTGGGTATGGGGTGTAGAGAGAGGGTGTGTTACACTCCAAGGTGTTCCCCAGGTTGCCTTTCCTGAGCTTCGATCTTCCGGCTCTCGTTTAGTAGTTCTTGGAAACTACACTGCATTAGGCCTACAAATTGGGTATGGGGTGGAGAGAGATGGTGTGTTCCACTCCAAGGTGTTCCCCAGGTTGCCTTTCCTGAGCTTCGATCTTCCGGTTCTCGTTTAGTAGTTCTTGGAAACTACACTGCATTAGGCCTTCAAATTGGGTATGGGGTGTAGAGAGAGGGTGTGTTACACTCCAAGGTGTTCCCCAGGTTGCCTTTCCTGAGCTTCGATCTTCCGGCTCTCGTTTAGTAGTTCTTGGAAACTACACTGCATTAGGCCTACAAATTGGGTATGGGGTGGAGAGAGATGGTGTGTTACACTCCAAGGTGTTCCCCAGGTTTCCTTGCCATTGCTTCGGTCTTCCGACTCTCGTTTAGTAGTTGTAGAAAAGTACACTGCATTAGGCCTACAAAATGGGTATGGGGTGGAGAGAGATGGTGTGTTACACTCCAAGGTGTTCCCCAGGTTGCCTTTCCTGAGCTTCTATCTTCAGGCTCTCATTAAATTGTGGTTAAATGGAACAACTGCATTTGGCGTACTAGTTGGTTTGGGGCCTACTATCGGTGTCTGCCACTCCTTGCTGTTCTCCTGGTTTCCTGTCCTGAAATTCCATTTTCAGGCTCTCGTTAAGTAGTTGTTAATGTTAGACTGCATTTGGCCTACTAGTTGGGTTGGGGCCTACTATCGGTGTCTGCCACTCCTTGCTGTTCTCCTCCACTGAACAAAGCTCTGCCGCCTGTTTACTACGGTTGCCAATTTTGAACTGCATTTCGACTACTTACTGATTTGGCCCTACTCTCTGTGTCAGCCTCTCATTCCAGTTGTCCTCCACTGCAATGCCCCCTGGTTATTCCTGTGTTACCAATTTTGAACTGCATTTAGCCCACTTTATTCTTTGGGCCTATATCTGTGTTTCCACTTCATCGTGCCCATTGCCCAGCCAGTGATAGATGAGTCTGCTGGTACATTGACCCATAACGCAACATTCCCCGTGCATGCTACACAACAACATTGTGACCCTGCTAAAAGTCAGGTTGCTCTTCCCGCATACCATACCACCTTACACGGGGACAAAGAGGAAGGTGCAGATGAAAGTGCAGGTTCCTTCATCAGGTGGGGGGAGGAATACTAGTTGGCGACGTCACTGGCACAGGGCCTCTCATAGTACGCAAAAGTGTTGCTGCCGGTGGGAGGCGCCCCCGCCGTGCAAACACACCGCTGTACTTTGAGGGGCCCTGTGCCAGTGCCAATGCCAACAAGTGGGCCCCCCCTGCTTGCTCAGGATCACAGCACTTGCAAAGTTGAAATACTTACCTCTCCCTGCTCCACTGCCGTGACGTGGTCCAGATTTCCTGGGCCCACTAATTACTTGAACCAGCCCTACCCCACACAACTTTAGCCAAATGACCCCCAATTTCAAATGCCTTCCAATTATTATAAGGTAAATTACGCTTGACAAGCTTCATTAAGAAGAATGGATGGTTTTGACATTAAAATGGGCACTCTAGGTGTTTTCCTGGCCCCCACTCACTGCTGACTATGCTGCCCCATTGACTTGCATTGGGTTTCGTGTTTCGGTCGATCCCGACTTTACGTCATAATCGGCCGATTTCACTCGACCCGACTTTTGAGATAGTCGGGTTTCGCGAAACCCGGCTCGACTCTAAAAAGGTCAAGGTCGCTCAACTCTAGTATGGAGCATTATATGGGGCTCCTGATTCAATATGGATATTCAAAACACTTAAACTACTGATGTCTCAATTAATTTTACTTTTATTGGTATCTATTTTTATTTTTGAAATTTACCAGTAGCTGCTGCATTTTCCACCCTAGGCTTATACTCGAGTCATTAAGTTTTCCCAGTTTTTTGTGGCAAAATTAGGGGGGTCGGCTTATACTCGGGTCGGCTTATAGTCGAGTATATACGGTAATTTGTTGACCGAAACGTCTCTTATTTTTTCTGGATTTTCTACTTTCAATAAATTTCTTTTGAATACACCTCTCTGACTTAAGGACATAAAAAATAAAATTGGAAAATTGCTAAATGTTTAAAATTTTCGCCAAATTTCTGACTTTTTCACAAATAAACTTAAGTCATATCAAAAAATTTTTACCACTATCATGAAGTAAATTATGTCAGAATCGGTGGGATCCATTAAAGCATTCAACACTTATGACCTAATAAATTGACAATGGTCAGAATTGAAAAAAAATGGCCTGGTCAGGAATGTGAAAACAGGCTTCAGGTTGAAGAGGTTAATACAAATTTGTTGCAAAGTCTTGGCATTCAGTAAAACAGGTAGCACAATGAAATGGGCATCTTGCTTAATTTATCTTCTACCACCAGTAATACCTGTGTTACTTGCTGACACGGGTAGGTCAGTAATAAAATCTACAGATAAATGAGACCATTGTCTATAGGGAGTTGCTAAAGGTTGAAGAACCCTGGATGGATGAGTATTTGGGGTCTTAGAATGCACACAATTACTGCAGGAAGCTACATAATCCCGAACATGCTGATTCATGCCAGACCACCAAAAAGAACAAAAAGAATGAGTAAGAAGATCTGTCCAGGATGTCCAGCCAGGACTGAATCATGATGTTCACTCAAAATTGTAAGACACAGATTCACAGGGACAAACAGTTTACCTGAAGGGCAGGCAGTGTCCCCCCTTAGCCTCTAGGACCTCCTTCTCCACATCAGGACATATAGTAGCAATAAGTACTCCTTTCTGTAATATAGGAACCGGTATGCAATTACCTCTTCCTCCCTGAAAACAATGAGGCAACGCATCTGCATTAATCTTCTTTTTCCCTGGCCTATAAGTCACAAAATAGTTGAATCTAATAAAAAGCAATGACCATCTGGCCTGTCTAGGGGTAAGACATTTAGCAGATTCCAGAAACAAAAGATTTTTATGATCGGTTTTTACCATGACCGGATGAACCGCCCCCTCAAAAAAATGATGCCATTACTCAAAGACTAACTTTATTCCCAAGAGTTACCTATTAGCAATGACATAGTTCTTCTCACAATTTCTTGGAGAAGTATGCACACGGATGCCATTTAGACTACCGTTCAAAAGTTTAGGGTCACTTAGAAATTTCCTTGTTTTTGAAAGAAAAGCAAAGTTTTTTTTCCAATGAAGCTAACATTAAATGATTCAGAAATACACTTAGTACATTGTTAATATGGTAAATGACTATACTAGCTGTAAAGGTCTGCTTTATAATGCAATATCTTCATAGGTGTATAGAGGTCCATTTCCAGCAACCATCACTTCAGTGTTCTTATGGTACCTTGTGTTTGCTAACTGTGGAAGAAGGCTAAAGGATTTTAAGAATACTCTTGAAAACCCTTGTGAAGGTATGTTAGCACAGCTGAAAGCAGTTTGATTAGAGAACTTATAAACCTGACCTTCCTTTGAGCTAGTTGAGAATCTGGAGCATTACATTTGTTGTTTTCCATTAAACTCTCAAATGGCCAGAAAAAAAGAACTTTCATTTGAAACTCAACAGTCTATACTTGTTCTTAGAAATAAAGGCTATTACATGCGATAAACTGCCAAATAAATGAAGATTTCCTACAATGGTGTGTACTACTCCCTTCAGAGGAGAGCACAAACAGGTTCTAACCAGAGTAGAAAGAGAAGTGGGAGACCGTGCTGCACAACTGAGCAACAAGACAAGTACAATAGAGTCTGTAGTTTGAGAAATCGATGCCTCACAGGGACTCAACTGGCAGCTTCATTAAGTAGTACATG
Organism: Ranitomeya imitator; assembly: GCF_032444005.1. NCBI lineage: Eukaryota > Metazoa > Chordata > Amphibia > Anura > Dendrobatidae > Ranitomeya > Ranitomeya imitator. The sequence continues at coordinate 140,844,351 of NC_091282.1, forward strand.
CAAAACGCCAGTGTCAATGTCTACAGTGAAGAGGCGACTCTGGGATGCTGGCCTTCAGGGCAGAGTGACAAAGAAAATATCTGAGACTGGCTAATAAAAGGAAAAGATTAATATGGGCAAAAGAACACAAACATTGGACAGAGGAAGATTGGAAAAAAGTGTTATGGACAGAGAAATCCAAGTTTGTGGCATTTGGATTACACGGAAGAACATTTGTGAGACACAGAATCACTGAAAAGATGCTGGAAGAGTGCCTGATGCCATCTGTCAAGCATGGTGGAGGTAATGTGATGGTCTGGGGTTGCTTTGGTGCTGGTAAGGTGAGATTTTGAATAAGGATTGCTATCACTCCATTTTGCAATGGACAGCGCTTGATTAGAGCAAATTTCATCCTACAGCAGGACAATGACCCAAAGCACGCTTCCAAATTATGCAAGAACTATTTAGGGAAGAAGCAGGCAGCTGGCATTCTATCTGTAATGGAGTGGCCAGCCCAGTCACCAGATCTAAACCCCATTGAGCTGTTGTGAGAGCAGCTTGACAGTATGGTACGCAAAAAGTACCCATTAAGCCAAACCACCTTGTGGGAGGGGCTTCTGGAAGCATGGGGTGACATTTCTCCAGATTACCTCAGCAAATTAACTGCTAGAATGCCAAAGGTCTGCAATGGTGTAATTGCTGCAAAGGGAGCATTCTTTGACGAAATCAAAGTTTGAAGGAGATAATTATTATTTCAAATAAAAATCTTTTTTTCGAACCTTGTCAATGTCTGGACTAGATTTTAAATTCATTTGGCAACTCATTTGATTAATAAAAGTATGAGTTTTCATGGAAAACACAAAATTGTCTCGGTGACCCTAAACTTTTGAATGGTAGAGTATTTTGGAGATGAATCCTGCAAGAATACAGATCAAATCTCCACCTGAGAGATGTCGGGCTGCATAAAAATCAATGCAGAAGCAAAACTTCTCTTCAAAGTAGCAAATCCCTCCCTGGCCGGACTGAACCATGTAGATAAGTTTGTCCCTTTCCTGGTTATATCCGAAAGTGATTTGGCCACTACCAATGATGAATTTATGGTAATAACTAGCGAAACCCAAAAACCTTTGTAAAGCCAGATCCATGCAAAAACTACCAGTGGATGATAATAAATACCCCAGAAAAGTGATCCCCTGAACCGAAAACATCAATTTTTCTGATTTGACATACAATATTTTTTCCCTGAGTATTTGTATGTCCTGCATGACATATACCTAATGTGACATGAGGTCTAACGAATAAATCAATATGTTATCCAGATAGCCTACCGCAAATCTACCTGCCAGATGAAGGAAAATATTGTTTACAAAGTGCTTAACAATGGCGGGAGCTTTAGTCAACCCAAATAGCTTAACAAGTTTTTTGCATGGTCTGTCTAGTGTATTAAAATCAGTCTCGTACTTATCCCTCTCCCTAATACAGATGAAGTTTTAAGCTCCTCTTGACGTCCAGTTTGTAAAACCACATAGCCCTGACAATCTCATTAAAGAGATGTAAAATGAGAGAAAGAGGTTATGGATCTCAAAATGTAATCTGATAAGATTATTGGAATTCTAAGCAGAGATGTAACCTCTCATCTTTTTCTTAACAAATAAAAACCCTTCTGCAATGAGGAGGTTCTGATTTTATTATTATTATTTATTGTTATAGCGCCATTTATTCCATGGCGCTTTACATGCGAGGAGGGGTATACATAATAAAAACAAGTACAATAATCTTAAACAATACAAGTCATAACTGGTACAGGAGGAGAGAGGACCCTGCCTGCGAAGGCTCACAATCTACAAGGGATGGGTGAGAATGCAGTAGGCGAGGATAGAGCTGGTCATGCAGCGGTTTGGTCGATCGGTGGTTACTGCAGGTTGTAGGCTTGTCGGAAGAGGTGGGTCTTCAGGCTCTTTTTGAAGGTTTCGATGGTAGGCGAGAGTATGATGTGTTGTGGTAGAGGGTTCCAGAGTAGGGGTGATACGCGAGAGAAATCTTGTATACGATTGTGGGAAAAGGAGATGAGAGGGGAGTAGAGAAGGAGATCTTGTGAGGATCGGAGGTTTCGTGTAGGTAAGTACCGGGAGACGAGGTCACAGATGTATGGAGGAGACAGGTTGTGGATGGCTTTGTATGTCATGGTTAGGGTTTTGTACTGGAGTCTGTGGGCAATGGGGAGCCAGTGAAGGGATTGACAGAAGGGAGAGGCCAGGGAATAGGGGGGGGACAGGTGGATTAGTCGGGCAGCAGAGTTTAGAATAGATTGGAGGGGTGCAAGAGTGTTAGAGGGGGGGCCACAGAGCAGGAGGTTGCAGTAGTCAAGGCGACAGATGATGAGGGCATGCACTAGGGTTTTTGCAGATTCTTGGTTGAGGAATGTACGGATTTGTGAAATATTTTTGAGTTGAAGTCAGCAGGAAGTGAAAAGGGCTTGGATATGTGGTTTGCAGGAGAGATCAGCATCAAGGATTACCCCGAGGCAGCGAGCTTGTGAGACTGGGGAGAGTGGGCAGCCATTTACTGTAATGGATAGGTTCATTGGGGGGTTGCGTGAGATGGGGGAAAGATGATGAATTCTGTTTTGTCCATGTTAAGTTTCAGAAATCTAGCTGAGAAGAAGGATGAAATAGTGGACAGACATTGAGGGATTCTGGTTAGTAGGGAGGTGATATCTGGTCCAGAGAAGTAGATCTGTGTGTCATCAGCATTGAGGTGATACTGAAAGCCATGAGATTCAATGAGCTGTCCCAGGCCAAAGGTGTAAATGGAGAAGTGCAGGGGCCCTAGGACTGAACCTTGTGGGACTCCGACAGATAGAGGGCGAGGCGAGGAGGTGGTGTGTGAGTGTGAGACACTGAATGTCCGGTCTGTTAGGTATGATGAAATCCAGTATAGGGCAAAGTCTGTGATGCCAAGGGATGAGAGGGTCTGTAATAATAGGGAATGGTCCACTGTGTCAAAGGCAGCCGACAGGTCGAGGAGGAGGAGGACAGTAGTGTCGCTTGCTCTTGGCGGTTAATAGGTCATTAGTGACCTTAGTTAGGACAGTTTCAGTGGAGTGGTGTGACCGGAAGCCAGATTGTAAGCGGTCAAAGAGGGTGCAAGAAGAGAGATGGGAGGACAGTTCAAGGTAGACGTGTTGTTCCAGTAGTTTGGAGGCATAGGGGAGAAGTGATATAGGGCGATAGCGATATGACCCGAAAGGCTCTTGCCCACTTGCAATGAAATTGGATGAATAAAAAATCAAATTCAATTCGGACCAATGTTAATCTATGATTTTGTGTTCATCTGTGTTTTTTTTTTACAGCTCGAATCGGATAACGATCGGGCTGGAAAAAAATTGCAGCATGCTGCGACTGTAATCAGAAAATGGATCACATCCCACAATAGAAGTCAATGGGTGTGATAAAGAATCGCACAGCACTCACATAGCACTCACACAATGCACGTGCTGTGCCATTTTTATGCACCGGTGTCCTCTGAAAAGCCGGCATTTCATATGTGGCTACTGTAAATGCTCACTGACAGGTTCCAATAGAAAATATAGAATACATATATACACATAGAATAGGTGTATATACACACTGCTCAAAAAATTAAGGGAATACTTAAACAACAGAATATAACTCCAAGTGAATCAAACTTCTGTGAAATAAAACTGTCCACTTAGTAAGCAACACTGCTTGACAATCAATTTCACATGCTGTTGTGCAAATGAAATAGACAACAGATGGAAATTATTGGCAATTATCAAGACATACTCAATAAAGGAGTGGTTCTGAAGGTGGGGACCACAGACCTCATCTCAGTACCAATTTTTTCTGGCTGATATTTGGGTCAATTTTGAATGTTGGTTGTGCTTTCACATTTGTGGTAGCATGAGAAGGACTCTACGACCCACACAAGTGGCTCAGGTAGTGCAGCTCATCCAGGATGGCACATGAATGTGAGCTGTGGCAAGAATGTTTGCTGTCATGATCCCAATGGCAGGGGATCACTAAAGGACAAGCACAGATACAAACAAGCTCTAGGGCGATGGAACCTGAGCTGACCGCGACCCTGAACCTAACACACAAATAAAAGTAGCCGGGGAACGTGCCTACGATGATCCTAGACGTCTCGCTCCAGCCAAAGATCTAACTTCCCCTATAAGAAGAAACACAGACCTCTCTTGCCTCCAGAGAAATACCCCACAGAAATAGCAGCCCCCGACATATAATGACGGTGAAATGAGAGGAAAGCACGTACGCAGTATGAAAACAGTTTCAGCAAAATGAGGCCCGCTAAAGCTAGATAGCAGAGGATACAAAAGTGAACTGCGCGGTCAGCGAAAAACCCTTCAAAAAACCATCCTGAAATTACTTGAACTCATGTGCCAACTCATGGTACATGAGGAGCAATTTCAGCCCACTAGAGCAACCAGCAGCAAAGAATCACATATCTGCAGGCTGGACTAAAAAAACAAATAAAGCAAAACACCAAAACAGGAAAATCCAAACTTAGCTTGACCAGAAGGTTCTAGGAGCAGGGAGCAGAGGTAACAAGACACACTGGATACATTGATAACCGGCGAGGAAATGCCAGCAAAGCCAGGTTAAATAGGAAACGCCCATATCCTGATGGAACAGGTGGAACCCAGAGACCCAGGAAAGACAAGTCACCCAGTACCATCAGTAACCACCAGAGGGAGCCCAAAAACAGAACTCACAACAGTACCCCCCCCTTGAGGAGGGGTCACCGAACCCTCACGAAAACCACCAGGGCGACCAGGATGAGCCCTATGAAAAGCGCGAACCAAATCATCAGCATGAACATCCAAGGCAACCACCCAAGAATTATCCTCCTGACCATAACCCTTCCACTTGACCAAATACTGGAGTTTCCGTCTGGAAACACGAGAATCCAAGATCTTCTCCACAACATACTCCAATTCTCCCTCCACCAGCACTGGAGCAGGAGGCTCAAGCGAAGGAACAACAGGTACCTCATACTTCCGCAACAACGACCGATGGAACACATTATGAATAGCAAACGATGCCGGGAGATCCAAACGAAACGACACAGGGTTAAGAATTTCCAAGATCCTATAGGGACCGATGAACCGAGGCTTGAACTTAGGAGAAGAGACCTTCATAGGAACAAAACGAGAAGACAACCACACCAAGTCCCCAACAAGAAGTCGAGGACCCACGCGGCGACGGCGATTAGCAAACTGCTGAGCCTTCTCCTGGGACAACTTCAAATTGTCCACCACATGACTCCAAATCCGATGCAAGCTATCCACCACCATGTCCACTCCAGGACAATCAGAAGGTTCCACCTGACCAGAGGAAAAACGAGGATGAAACCCCGAATTACAAAAGAAAGGAGAAACCAAGGTAGCAGAACTAGCCCGATTATTAAGGGCAAACTCGGCCAGCGGCAAAAAGGTAACCCAGTCATCCTGATCAGCAGAAACAAAACACCTTAAATAAGTTTCCAAGGTCTGATTAGTTCGTTCAGTCTGGCCATTCGTCTGAGGATGGAATGCAGACGAAAAGGACAAATCAATGCCCATCTTAGCACAGAACGTCCGCCAAAATCTAGACACAAACTGGGATCCCCTGTCAGAAACGATGTTCTCAGGAATCCCATGCAAACGAACCACATTCTGAAAAAACAGAGGGACCAACTCAGAGGAGGAAGGTAACTTAGGCAAGGGTACCAGATGAACCATTTTAGAAAAGCGATCACACACAACCCAGATGACGGACATTTTTTGAGAGACAGGGAGATCCGAAATAAAGTCCATGGAAATGTGCGTCCAAGGCCTCTTCGGGATAGGCAAAGGTGACAACAATCCACTGGCCCGAGAACAGCAAGGCTTAGCCCGAGCACAAACCTCACAAGACTGCACAAAAGAACGCACATCCCTCGACAAGGAAGGCCACCAAAAAGACCTGGCCACCAAGTCTCTAGTACCAAATATTCCAGGATGACCTGCCAACGCAGAAGAATGGACCTCGGAGATGACTCTACTGGTCCAATTATCCGGAACAAACAGTCTTTCCGGCGGACCACGATCAGGTTTACCCACCTGAAACTCCTGCAAAGCACGTCGCAAGTCTGGGGAGACAGCAGACAAAATCACCCCATCCCTAAGGATACCAGAGGGCTCAGAATTTCCAAGGGAGTCAGGCACAAAACTCCTAGAAAGAGCATCCACCTTCACATTCTTTGAACCTGGCAGGTATGAAACCACAAAATTGAAACGAGAGAAAAACAGTGACCAACGAGCCTGTCTAGGATTCAGACGCCTGGCAGACTCAAGGTAAATCAAATTTTTGTGCTCAGTCAAGACCACCACACGATGTCTAGCACCCTCTAGCCAATGACGCCACTCCTCAAATGCCCGCTTCATGGCCAAAAGTTCCCGATTACCAACATCATAATTCCGCTCAGCCGGCGAAAACTTTCTAGAAAAAAACGCGCATGGCTTCATCACTGAGCCATCGGAGCTTCTCTGTGACAAAACCGCCCCCGCTCCAATCTCAGAAGCATCAACCTCAACCTGAAAAGGGAGCGAAACATCTGGCTGACGCAACACAGGAGCAGAAGAAAACCGGCGCTTAAGTTCCTGAAAGGCCTCCACAGCCGCAGGAGACCAATTAGCAACATCAGCACCCTTCTTAGTCAAATCCGTCAAAGGCTTAACAACACTAGAAAAATTAGTTATAAAACGACGATAGAAATTAGCAAAGCCCAAGAACTTCTGTAGACTCTTAAGAGATGTAGGCTGCGTCCAGTCACAAATAGCCTGAACCTTGACGGGATCCATCTCAATAGTAGAAGGGGAAAAAATATACCCCAAGAAAGAAATCTTCTGGACTCCAAAGAGACACTTTGAGCCTTTTACAAATAAGGAATTGGCCCGCAGGACCTGAAACACCTTCCTGACCTGCTGAACATGAGACTCCCAGTCATCAGAAAAAAACAAAATATCATCCAAATACACAATCATAAATTTATCCAGATATTCACGGAAAATATCGTGCATAAAGGACTGGAAGACTGAAGGAGCATTAGAAAGTCCGAAAGGCATTACCAAATACTCAAAATGGCCCTCAGGCGTATTAAATGCGGTTTTCCACTCATCACCTTGCTTTATTCGTATAAGATTATACGCACCCCGAAGATCAATCTTAGTGAACCATTTAGCCCCCTTAATGCGAGCAAACAAATCAGTCAACAATGGCAAATGATACTGATATTTTACGGTAATCTTATTCAAAAGACGATAATCTATACAAGGCCTCAAGGAACCATCTTTTTTGGCCACGAAAAAAAAAACCTGCTCCCAAAGGGGACAAAGATGGACGGATATGTCCCTTTTCCAAGGACTCCTTAACATAATCCCGCATAGCAGTATGCTCTGGCACTGACAGATTGAACAAACGACCTTTAGGAAATTTACTGCCTGGAATTAAATTTATAGCACAATCGCAATCCCTGTGAGGAGGAAGCGAACTGAGCTTAGGCTCCTCAAAAACATCCCGATAGTCAGACAAAAACACAGGAATCTCAGAAGGAGTAGATGAAGCGATAGAAATCGGAGGTGCATCATCATGAACCCCCTGACAACCCCAGCTTAACACAGACATCGATTTCCAGTCAAGGACTGGATTATGAGTTTGTAACCATGGCAGACCAAGCACTAGGACATCATGCAAATTATACAGTACCAGGAAGCGAATCACCTCCTGATGAACAGGAGTCATACGCATGGTCACTTGTGTCCAGTACTGAGGTTTATTCATAGCCAAAGGTGTAGAGTCAATTCCCTTCAAAGGAATAGGGACTTCCAGAGGCTCCAGACTAAACCCACAGCGATTGGCAAATGACCAATCCATAAGACTCAGGGCAGCGCCTGAATCCACATAGGCATCGACGGAAATGGATGATAATGAACAAATCAGAGTCACAGACAGAATGAACTTAGACTGTAAAGTACTAATGGCAACAGACTTATCAACCTTTTTTGTGCGTTTAGAGCATGCTGATATAACATGAGCTGAATCACCACAATAAAAGCACAACCTTTTTTTCCGCCTATAATTTTGCCGTTCACTTCTGGACTGAATTCTATCACATTGCATTATCTCAGGTGACGGTTCAGACGACACCGCCAAATGATGCACAGGTTTGCGCTCCCGTAAACGCCGATCAATCTGAATAGCCATAGTCATAGACTCATTCAGACCAGTAGGCGCAGGGAACCCCACCATAACATCTTTAATGGCCTCAGAAAGGCCATCTCTGAACTTTGCAGCCAGGGCGCACTCATTCCACTGAGTAAGCACCAACCACTTCCGAAATTTTTGACAATAAATTTCTGCTTCATCTTGCCCCTGAGAGAGGGCCAACAAAGCTTTTTCAGCCTGAATCTCTTGGTTAGGTTCCTCATAGAGCAAACCCAATGCCAGAAAAAACGCATCCACATTAAGCAACGCAGGGTCCCCTGGTGCCAATGCAAATGCCCAATCCTGAGGGTCACCCCGCAGGAAAGATATAATAATCTTGACTTGCTGAGCAGGGTCTCCAGAGGAGCGAGATTTCAAAGAAAGAAACAACTTGCAATTGTTCCTAAAATTCAGAAAACGAGATCTATCTCCAGAAAAAAACTCTGGGACAGGAATTCTAGGTTCAGACATAGGAGCATGTACAACAAAATCCTGTATATTTTGAACCTTAGCGGCAAGATTATTCAGGCTGGACGCCAAACTCTGGACGTCCATGATAAACAGCTGGGATCAGAGCCATTCAAAGATTAAGAGGAGGAGGAAGTAGCCAGGCTGCAATAAGGCTAGGCAGCAAACTCTGAGGGAAAGAGAAAAAAAAAAAAAAAAACTTCCTCAGACTACTTATCCTCCTACTTCAGCCAATACAATTAACACTTTGTGGGCCGGTTATACTGTCATGATCCCAATGGCAGGGGATCACTAAAGGACAAGCACAGATACAAACAAGCTCTAGGGCGATGGAACCTGAGCTGACCGTGACCCTGAACCTAACACACAAATAAAAGTAGCCGGGGAACGTGCCTACGATGATCCTAGACGTCTCGCTCCAGCCAAAGATCTAACTTCCCCTATAAGAAGAAACACAGACCTCTCTTGCCTCCAGAGAAATACCCCACAGAAATAGCAGCCCCCCACATATAATGACGGTGAAATGAGAGGAAAGCACATACGCAGTATGAAAACAGTTTCAGCAAAATGAGGCCCGCTAAAGCTAGATAGCAGAGGATACAAAAGTGAACTGCGCGGTCAGCGAAAAACCCTTCAAAAAACCATCCTGAAATTACTTGAACTCATGTGCCAACTCATGGTACATGAGGAGCAATTTCAGCCCACTAGAGCAACCAGCAGCAAAGAATCACATATCTGCAGGCTGGACTAAAAAACCAAATAAAGCAAAACACCAAAACAGGAAAATCCAAACTTAGCTTGACCAGAAGGTTCTAGGAGCAGGGAGCAGAGGTAACAAGACACACTGGATACATTGATAACCGGCGAGGAAATGTCAGCAAAGCCAGGTTAAATAGGAAACTCCCATATCCTGATGGAACAGGTGGAACCCAAAGACCCAGGAAAGACAAGTCACCCAGTACCATCAGTAACCACCAGAGGGAGCCCAAAAACAGAACTCACAACAGTTTGCTCTGTCTATCAGCGTAGTGTCCAGAGGCTGGAGGCGCTAAAAGGAGACAGGCAAGTACACCAGGAGGGAGATGTGGAGGGAGCCATAGGAAGGCAACAACCCAGCAGCAGAACCGCACCTCAGCCTTTGTGCAAGCAGAAACAGGAGGAGCACTGCTAGAGCCCTGCAAAATGACCACCAGCAGGCTATAAATGTGCATGTGTCTGCACAAACGGTTAGAAACCGATTCCAAGAGGATGGTCTAAGTGCCCGACATCCACAGATGTGCCATTAGGTACCGAGATAAGATCCTCAGACCCCTTGTGATACCATATGCTGGTGCGGTTGGCCCTGGGTTCCTCCTAATGCAGGACAATGCCAGACCTCATGTGGCTGGAGTGTGTCAGCAGTTCCTGCAAGATGAAGGCATTGAATCTATAGACTGGCCCGCCCATTCCCCAGACATGAATCCGATTTAACACACCTGGACCATCATGTCTTGCACCATTCACCAACGTCAAATTGCACCTCAGTCTTTCCAGGAGTTGGCGGATGCTTTAGTCTAGGTCTGGGAGGAGATCCCTGAGAAGACCATCCACTGCCTCACTAGGAGCATGCCCAAGCATTGTAGGGAGGTCATACTTGCACATGGAGGCAACACACACTCATCTGAACATCATTTCCTTGTCTTGAGGCATTTCCACTGAAGTTGGATCAGCATGTAATTTGATTTTCCACTTTGATTTTGAGTATCATTCCAAATCCAGACCTCCATGGGACATTCGTTTTGAGTGACATTGATCATTTTTATGTTTTATTGTTCTCAACACATTCCACTATGTAATGAATACAGATTTGCAACTGAAATATGTAATTCAGTGATATCTAGGATGTGGTATTTTACTGTTCCCTTTATTTTTTTGAGCAGTATATATATATATATATATATATATATATATATATATATATATATACACTGTATATATCAGTGACACACATATATATATATATATATATATATATATATATATATATGTGGCACCCCTAGGGGTATTTGCCACAAAAAACAGTTACTGACACTAAATACAAATACTAAAATACCAAGACTACACTACCACCTCCGGCCAGAAGGGGGAGCTCCAGAGACTCCCCTTGATCCATTCTGGTCTGAGAAAAGAACTGGCAGTTGGACTAAGGAGCTGAAAGTGAGAGGTCATACAGCTGAATTTCTAACAGCCCTATGACGGTTTCCAGGCCCAAATCACCGGCCTGAGGAGAAAAGGGACAGAGAAAAAGGACATTGTGAGAACCGGGTAGCATTAATCACTACCCAGAACAGGCGCAAAGACGGATATCGGATCCGTGGCTGTATTCATTATATATAATACAGCAACCAGAAAAACGTGAGGTGATATCAGCTTCACTAGGGCCGGACGCAGCAACGGACACAGAGTTCAGCGGTACTCCCGGAGGGGGTAAGCCGATAAAAGGACTCGGGTTGCCCGTCGAACCAGGACCCGGAGGGGACAGATTGGGCCGGCAGCCAGTTCACATACAGCAGCAGGGCCACACAGAAACTGCGTACAATAAGAGGCGAAGACCCCGGCAGGGTCAAAGTAACTCAGAGTTCCCATACAGACTCCGGTGACAGGACTGGTTGTAAATCCCTTTATGTTGAAGTAAACTGGTTAAACGTTTCAGTGCCTCAGTCTTTCATTTGGACAATAGCCATCTATCCAGGATCAGGATCATCACCGCTGGGAGAACCTGCTGCTGATCAAGTAAGTGCCTCTTCCCTCATGATACCCCTTACACTGTGCATTGCCTGAGGCCACAGCACCGGGTCAAGCCATCCGTGACATCTCCCTCAAGAGACAGACCCCATTGGTCCGGTGCTGGGTACCCCGGTCTCCTGGGCGTCACAATTGGCGTCACGAACAGGATCGAGCCAGCCCGTATACCGGGTATTGTGTGCCGTGATTGGAGCCCAAAACTGTGAAAGCTTGGATGAAAAATATTGAAAATTGACTTTATTAAACAAAATTCCATTCCCCATTGAAAACTTTTGAAAGTGACTTTTCCCCATTGGTTATAATGGAGTAAAGATGGCCGCCATCCCCCGAGGTAATCACCTCATAACCGTTAGGCACGAGACTGTTATTTGAGCTACGCCATTACCTGAGCCCCAGTCTGACTGAAAAACTCCAGAATCCACCATTATAGAGCGCGCGGCGGGCGGGAGCAGCAGGGGGCATGTCATTGTGGGCGGCACCAAGCTGAGCGCTCTGACGTCAGAGCAAGGGGAAAACCAATCCTGTTGCACAGCGGAACAAATCTACACTATCCCGATGGAAGCGGAGCACCGGAAGGGTCCGGATTAACTAAGGGGGCACAGTATGTCGCAGCACGGAGATGCCGCAGCACCCGGCGACGCTAATGCAGCTGAAAGACAGAGTGTCGATAGAGAGTCCGGCAGTGCAGCGGTGCAAGGAGTGGCGCCCATCATGTCGGTGCTGATGTCATATACCCCGGGTGGCCCGTGGCTTCCAATGTATGAAGGTGAGCCTAATACCCTTGACGATTTCAGAGAAAAGATGCTGGCCCATTTTGACATGTTCCCCGTGGGTGAAGTTCAGCGTGTTAGTCTCCTGATGATGCAGTTAAGTGGCCATGCTAAGCGAGAAGTCACGGCATGGGCAGCTGATCTAAAAGGCACTGTTGAATGCATATTTGCTGGATTAAAAGCTACATTTGAAACCACTGCCGGCAGCAAAGCTAAAGTACGATTCTTTAATTGCAAACAAAAAGCTAATGAGGGCGTGAGAGACTTTGCCTTAAACCTGCAGGAAGCCCTTAAATCACTTACACTGGCTGAACCCATTTTTAACACCGGAGCGGATAAACTGCTAAGAGATTAATTTATTGAGGGACTCTACACCCCTTCTCACCGGGGGCATGTGAGTATGCTTGTTTTTAAGAACCCTGAATTGACATTTGCCCAATTAAAGGAGAGCGCTATACGTCTCCAGCTGGCAGAGGCACCTCGGGATCAGGATCCTGCGCAACCCATGGCAGAGGCACCTCAACAATAGGGAGTGCCAGTGACATCATCTATGTCCGGGGCCATTGCTAAGCCCCTGGGGCCCAGTACTAATGAGGCTCTTCAACAAAAGCTTGACTCTTTAATTGATGTTGTTGCTTCAATGGCTAAAACCATGCAGGAGATGAGAGGACCCAAGATGGAGTTGGCAAACCGTAGAGAGGATGTTCCATGGATGAGACCCCGGAAATACCCGACATGGAGAGGACGACCCCGCAACCGCTACCAACTGGATGGACAGCCCATTTGCCGCCGTTGCCAGCAGCCAGGCCACTTTGCACGAGATTGTGATTTAAACGGGAATCCTCTGGGAATGCGGGCCGCTTCACAGGAATGAACTTTCAAGGCCCAACACCCTGGCACGACAGGTACATCGGAGGACGACCCATTATCCCTATCGTGCTGGACGGAATTCCCCTCAACGTTTTGCTGGACACAGGTTCCCAGATTTCATCTATACCGTATATCCTTTATAAGAGGTACTGGGCTGATGCAGATATTGATAAAGGGCCCTCTGATGTTGAACTAGATATATGGGCCAGTAATGGTAAGTTGGTACCGAAACTAGGATTCAGGGAGATGACCATAAAGATTGGTAAAGTAGAATTGGAGAAACAGGGTATAATTGTAGGCAAGTAGCCCATGTGTTCCTGTTTCCATAATTGTTCTCTTGTGTCTACAAGACTGGGGAGTTCCACCACTCCTCTTGGGCTATCTGCACAAAAGCTGTTCTACCCTGTATGCACACATGGATTTTTCCTTTCTGAACCCTGTTCACACAGGTTATATACAGATGATCAGGTTTTTAAATACATCAGATAGGGATTGCATACATTAGTTAGGACTGCTCTGATAAGGGTATACTGTGAAGATTGGTAGAGCAGCTTAGTATACATTTTTTGCAAAAAACGTATCAACCAAATACCCTGTTTTTTACATCTTTTACTAGCACTTGCGGATTACTGCAACATTTTTTCAAACTGAGTGTTTTTGGTTTTACTATTCTCTTTTGTGTCTTCAGGTTTCTTGGTGGTGTGTGAACATGATCATACAGACTTGTTCACTGTGCAAGTAGCCCATGTGTTCCTGTTTCCATAATTGTTCTCTTGTGTCTACAAGACTGGGGAGTTCCACCACTCCTCTTGTGCTATCTGCACAAAAGCTGTTCTACCCTGTATGCACACATGGATTTTTCCTTTCTGAACCCTGTTCACACAGGTTATATACAGATGATCAGGTTTTTAAATACATCAGATAGGGATTGCATACATTAGTTAGGACTGCTCTGATAAGGGTATACCGTGAAGATTGGTAGAGCAGCTTAGTATACATTTTTTGCAAAAAACGTATCAACCAAATACCCTGTTTTTTACATCTTTTACTAGCACTTGCGGATTACTGCAACATTTTTTCAAACTGAGTGTTTTTGGTTTTACTATTCTCTTTTGTGTCTTCAGGTTTCTTGGTGGTGTGTGAACATGATCATACAGACTTGTTCACTGTGCAAGTAGCCCATGTGTTCCTGTTTCCATAATTGTTCTCTTGTGTCTACAAGACTGGGGAGTTCCACCACTCCTCTTGGGCTATCTGCACAAAAGCTGTTCTACCCTGTATGCACACATGGATTTTTCCTTTCTGAACCCTGTTCACACAGGTTATATACAGATGATCAGGTTTTTAAATACATCAGATAGGGATTGCATACATTAGTTAGGACTGCTCTGATAAGGGTATACCGTGAAGATTGGTAGAGCAGCTTAGTATACATTTTTTGCAAAAAACGTATCAACCAAATACCCTGTTTTTTACATCTTTTACTAGCACTTGCGGATTACTGCAACATTTTTTCAAACTGAGTGTTTTTGGTTTTACTATTCTCTTTTGTGTCTTCAGGTTTCTTGGTGGTGTGTGAACATGATCATACAGACTTGTTCACTGTGCAAGTAGCCCATGTGTTCCTGTTTCCATAATTGTTCTCTTGTGTCTACAAGACTGGGGAGTTCCACCACTCCTCTTGGGCTATCTGCACAAAAGCTGTTCTACCCTGTATGCACACATGGATTTTTCCTTTCTGAACCCTGTTCACACAGGTTATATACAGATGATCAGGTTTTTAAATACATCAGATAGGGATTGCATACATTAGTTAGGACTGCTCTGATAAGGGTATACCGTGAAGATTGGTAGAGCAGCTTAGTATACATTTTTTGCAAAAAACGTATCAACCAAATACCCTGTTTTTTACATCTTTTACTAGCACTTGCGGATTACTGCAACATTTTTTCAAACTGAGTGTTTTTGGTTTTACTATTCTCTTTTGTGTCTTCAGGGTATAATTGTTGTTGATGTTGACCGGCGGAACTGTGAACCAACTTTATTGATAGGAATGAATGTGTTAGAGAACTGCTTTGCCGAAGTTATTTCTGTCTTACAGCAAATTGCTGAAACTGCCCAATCCTACCAGCAGAGAGTTCTCCGGAGGGAAATAAAAGTATTGATGTTAAGGCAACAGGTAGAAGTTGCAGGTGGAGAAATCGGCAGTGTGAGGGTAAGTGATCCACCGTCTATTGCAATCCCACCAAAAACAGAAATGCTGGTATGGTGTAGAGCAGCCATTGGTACTAAGGGACGAGATTATCAAGTCTTAATAGAACCAGTGTACACCGACAGCAGGCCCACTATACTCACAGCACGAGGGGTAGTCGAGGTACACCGGGGACGAGTGCCGGTACGACTTTTGAACTGTGGAGAGGAAGAGGTCACTTTGCCAAGGTATGCTACAGTGGCAAAGCTATATACTGTTGACAACAACGCCATCACAACCATTGAGCCCTTAGAACCAACCTGTCAGGTGGAAGGCAACGGCTCAGACGGAGAATTGGAAGATTGGTGCCAACAGCTACACGTGGACATAAATTCAACACCTACCCATCAAAAACAAGGGGTGTATAGGCTAGTGACGGAATATGAACAAGTCTTCAGTAAACACCCATTGGACTTCGGACGGATAGAAGGGGTAGAACACACAATCCCCACCGGTGACCATCCCCCAATAAAAGAAAGATATAGACCCATACCGTCCGCTCACTATCAATGTGCAAAAGATATGCTGAGAGAGATGAAACAGGCCGGGGTAATAAGAGACAGTTGTAGCCCCTGTGCGGCCCCTCTAGTGATTGTCAAAAAAAGGACGGAACCATGAGAATGTGCGTAGACTACCGGCGGATTAATAACATCACCCATAAAGACGCCTACCCCTTGCCTAGGATAGAAGAGTCCTTGACTGCTTTTAAATCTGCTAATTATTTTTCCACCTTAGACTTAACAAGCGGGTATTGGCAAGTCCCTGTGGCTGAGAGAGATAAGGAAAAGACGGCATTCACCACACCAATGGGTCTATGTGAATTTAATCGCATGCCATTCGGACTCTGCAACGCATCCGGTACCTTCCAGCGGCTGATGGAATGCTGCCTCGGACACAAGAACTTCGAGACCGTCCTCCTGTACCTAGATGATGTGATCGTCTACTCAAAGACTTACGAACAACACTTAAAAGACCTGGCAGAAGTGTTTGAAGCCTTATCCAACTATGGCATGAAAATCAAACCATCCAAATGTCACCTTCTCAAGCCAAAGGTACAGTACCTGGGACACATCGTGAGTTCGGAGGGAGTAGCACCGGATCCCGAGAAAATAAGCGCCATAAGGGATTGGCCAAGACCTACCAACGCAAAAGAAGTGAGGCAATTCCTGGGGTTGGTGGGTTACTATCGCAGATTTATAAAAGGATTTACCAAGTTGGCAGCACCCTTGCAAGACGCCTTGGTAGGGCAGACGAAGAAACCTTCAAACCGAAACCCTCCTTTTCAGTGGAACAACGAAAGGGAAGACTCCTTTGAACAACTAAAGAAGGCACTAACCGGAGAAGAGGTTCTGGCATACCCAGATTACCATCAACCTTTCATTCTCTACACCGATGCCAGTAATGTGGGACTAGGAGCGGTGCTGTCACAAAAGCACGAAGGTCGGGAGAAAGTCATCGCCTTTGCAAGTAGAAAGCTCCGACCAACTGAAAGAAATTCAGAAAATTACAGCTCCTTCAAATTGGAACTACTGGCAGTAGTTTGGGCTGTGACTGAACGTTTCAAACACTATCTGGCCGCTGCAGAATTTATTGTCTATACTGACAACAATCCGTTGACCCATCTGGACACAGCCAAATTAGGTGCGTTAGAACAGCGATGGATAGCCCGGTTATCTAATTATAACTTCATAATCAAGTATCGAGCAGGTCGCAAGAATGGAAATGCCGATGCCCTATCCCGGATGCCACACTTGAGAGATGTAGAAGAAGAAATGGGGGAGCTTGAAGAAATTGAACTACCAGCCTTCCATCATCCCAAGGCAAAACATCATCAGTCAAGTACCTATCAGAAACAACAAGAGGTGAATTTTAATCCGTTAGCACACCATAGATGGGCTGACACCCAAGACAGCAATCCGGCTGTGAAGTTGGTGAAGGAACTGCTGACTGAGCAAAGTGCATATCCCGATGAGGATGCCCCAGAAGAGACGCATCAACTCTGGAAAGAGAGAGGCAAAATGTTCCTGTATCAAGGGAAGCTCTGTAGAAGGTACACCAATCCGAAAACACATGAATTGGTTTGGCAGATTATCGTGCCTAAACAAGATGTGAAGATGGTCCTCGAAGCTTACCATAATGGTGCTGGTCACTTCGGTTGGAAAAAGTTAGAAGTACTTCTAAGAGAAAGATTTTATTGGGTCGGGATGAGAAAATCAATCGAACAGTGGTGCAGAAACTGTGGCCCGTGCAACCTCAGAAGAAACGATCAAAAGAACCAAAGAGCACCACTGCAGCCCATTATCACCAAACAACCACTTGAACTTGTAGCCATAGACCACGTGAAGTTGACACCAAGCCGGTCCGGCTATGTCTATGCCTTGACCATCGTGGACCATTATTCACGCTTCTTGGTAGTAGTACCCGTAAAAGATCTGACAGCAAAAACAGCAGCCAAAGCATTCCAAACGTACTTTTGTAGACCCCATGGATATCCGGAACAGGTTCTCACCGACCAAGGTACAGCCTTTGAATCAGAGATCTTCAGAGAATTCTGTAATATGTATGGTTGCAAAAAGATCCGGACGACGGCCTATCATCCACAAACAAACGGCTTATGCGAGAAGATGAACCATATTGTAATAGACCTACTAAAGACTTTACCTGAGACAGAAAGGAATCAATGGCCAGAGAAATTGCCTGACTTGGTGGATCTGTATAATCATGTCCCGGTGAGCTCCACCAACTGAACCCCAGCTTACCTTATGCGTGCAAGACCCGGACAATTACCAATCGATCTAGAAATGGGAATTCTGAAACCAGACGCAGAAGTTCAAGTCTCCCAAACTGTTCTTCAACTATATCAATAGTAAAAGAATAAAAACTGAAAATGTAGGCCCCTTAAAAAATAGTGAGGAAAGAATGGTTGTAGATGACGAGGAAAAAGCTAACATATTAAACACCTTCTTCTCCACGGTATTCACGGTGGAAAATGAAATGCTAGGTGAAATCCCAAGAAACAATGAAAACCCTATATTAAGGGTCACCAATCTAACCCAAGAAGAGGTGCGAAACCGGCTAAATAAGATTAAAATAGATAAATCTCCGGGTCCGGATGGCATACACCCACGAGTACTAAGAGAACTAAGTAATGTAATAGATAAACCATTATTTCTTATTTTTAGTGACTCTATAGCGACAGGGTCTGTTCCGCAGGACTGGCGCATAGCAAATGTGGTGCCAATATTCAAAAAGGGCTCTAAAAGTGAACCTGGAAATTATAGGCCAGTAAGTCTAACCTCTATTGTTGGTAAAATATTTGAAGGGTTTCTGAGGGATGTTATTCTGGATTATCTCAATGAGAATAACTGTTTAACTCCATATCAGCATGGGTTTATGAGAAATCGCTCCTGTCAAACCAATCTAATCAGTTTCTATGAAGAGGTAAGCTATAGGCTGGACCACGGTGAGTCATTGGACGTGGTATATCTCGATTTTTCCAAAGCGTTTGATACCGTGCCGCACAAGAGGTTGGTACACAAAATGAGAATGCTTGGTCTGGGGGAAAATGTGTGTAAATGGGTTAGTAACTGGCTTAGTGATAGAAAGCAGAGGGTGGTTATAAATGGTATAGTCTCTAACTGGGTCGCTGTGACCAGTGGGGTACCGCAGGGGTCAGTATTGGGACCTGTTCTCTTCAACATATTCATTAATGATCTGGTAGAAGGTTTACACAGTAAAATATCGATATTTGCAGATGATACAAAACTATGTAAAGCAGTTAATACAAGAGAAGATAGTATTCTGCTACAGATGGATCTGGATAAGTTGGAAACTTGGGCTGAAAGGTGGCAGATGAGGTTTAACAATGATAAATGTAAGGTTATACACATGGGAAGAGGGAATCAATATCACCATTACACACTGAACGGGAAACCACTGGGTAAATCTGACAGGGAGAAGGACTTGGGGATCCTAGTTAATGATAAACTTACCTGGAGCAGCCAGTGCCAGGCAGCAGCTGCCAAGGCAAACAGGATCATGGGGTGCATTAAAAGAGGTCTGGATACACATGATGAGAGCATTATACTGCCTCTGTACAAATCCCTAGTTAGACCGCACATGGAGTACTGTGTCCAGTTTTGGGCACCGGTGCTCAGGAAGGATATAATGGAACTAGAGAGAGTACAAAGGAGGGCAACAAAATTAATAAAGGGGATGGGAGAACTACAATACCCAGATAGATTAGCGAAATTAGGATTATTTAGTCTAGAAAAAAGACGACTGAGGGGCGATCTAATAACCATGTATAAGTATATAAGGGGACAATACAAATATCTCGCTGAGGATCTGTTTATACCAAGGAAGGTGACGGGCACAAGGGGGCATTCTTTGCGTCTGGAGGAGAGAAGGTTTTTCCACCAACATAGAAGAGGATTCTTTACTGTTAGGGCAGTGAGAATCTGGAATTGCTTGCCTGAGGAGGTGGTGATGGCGAACTCAGTCGAGGGGTTCAAGAGAGGCCTGGATGTCTTCCTGGAGCAGAACAATATTGTATCATACAATTATTAGGTTCTGTAGAAGGACGTAGATCTGGGTATTTATTATAATGGAATATAGGCTGAACTGGATGGACAAATGTCTTTTTTCGGCCTTACTAACTATGTTACTATGTTACTATGTTACAATTGGGATATCATACGGCAAAAGCAGTATCGCCAAGTGCAAGAGAGTGTGGAAAGAAGCCTTCAGCAAACTAGAGAAAGACAAGAGCGAACTTTCAACCAGAATGCTCTAGCGACCCCATTAAGACCGGGTGACCAAGTGCTCAAGAGAAATCGTCGAACCAATAAACTAGACAATCAGTGGGAAGCCGTACCCTACACAGTTTTACCAACAAGAATGGATAATCCTAAAATGTGTCTCATTAGCAAAAACGGAGGCTTAACATCTGTACTAGTGTCAAGAGACAATCTTAAATTATGTCCGGAAGCATTGAAAGAGCCACAAGTTGTCCAGCCAGAACCAGAAGTTATTCAACCCATGCAGGTTCAACCAGTAAAGGAAAAAGAAGAGGAAATGTATCATACCTGTATAGGAGACTTTCCCAAAACCCTACTAACATACCATGGTGCAGTAGTGGTTCCCATGGTGGCCTTTTACCCAACACCGAACCCAATACCAGAAGTCCCAAGACAGGAAGAGGCTGACCCCATACTACGGGAGGTTCCAGGCCAGGAAGAACAGATTCCTGATCAGAGTAATCCCATTCACGGTGGACTTGCCAACTCCATAGTCGTGGAATTATCTTTAGCAGAGCGGGCAGATACTACATCCGCAGTAGACAGTAGTACACCACATGAAGAGACACCGCTATTACGTAGATCACAGCGTAGTACCCAGGGTCAATTACCGGCCAGGTATGCGGATTACCAACTATAAAACTATAGTCATTGTTATCATTCTGCAACGTTTAAGCCCAGTACCTACAGAGACTTGTCTGTATGAACTTATTGCATATTCTTGAACTATTTATCAGCCCGGAGGCACTAAATCAAAGCTCCGGAAAGACTGCTTTTTGAACTTTGCTTTTTGCTCTTTTTGAACTTTCTTTAGACTTTATATTGGTAACTCCGTTGGAAAAATGGAACTAAATTCTTGGACACAAAGTGCAGTGCCTTTCCTAGTACCTTCAAGGATAGAACTGTATTAATGGACGCTGTTTGAAGTGACTTTTTACAGAACTCTATTTTTGTTTCCTTGAGTGGTTTTTGTAACTTTTCATTTTTAAGACTCTGTACATATTAATTGTTATTTCAAAATGTTATCGTCCCACAGTCCCGGAGTACTGTTCTTAACTAAGGGGGAATGTGGCACCCCTAGGGGTATTTGCCACAAAAAACAGTTACTGACACTAAATACAAATACTAAAATACCAAGACTGCACTACCACCTCCGGCCAGAAGGGGGAGCTCCAGAGACTCCCCTTGATCCATTCTGGTCTGAGAAAAGAACTGGCAGTTGGGCTAAGGAGCTGAAAGTGAGAGGTCATACAGCTGAATTTCTAACAGCCCTATGACGGTTTCCAGGCCCAAATCACCGGCCTGAGGAGAAAAGGGACAGAGAAAAAGGACATTGTGAGAACCGGGTAGCATTAATCACTACCCGGTACAGGCGCAAAGACGGATACCGGATCCGTGGCTGTATTCATTACATATAATACAGCAACCGGAAAAACGTGAGGTGATATCAGCTTCACTAGGGTCGGACGCAGCAACAGACACAGAGTTCAGCGGTACTCCCAGGGGGGGGGTAAGCCGATAAAAGGACTCGGGTTGCCCGTCGAACCAGGACCCGGAGGGGACAGATTGGGCCGGCAGCCAGTTCACATACAGCAGCAGGGCCACACAGAAACTGCGTACAATAAGGGGCGAAGACCCCGGCAGGGTCAAAGTAACTCAGAGTTCCCATACAGACTCCGGTGACAGGACTGGTTGTAAATCCCTTTATGTTGAAGTAAACTGGTTAAACGTTTCAGTGCCTCAGTCTTTCATTTGGACAATAGCCATCTATCCAGGATCAGGATCATCACCGCTGGGAGTACCTGCTGCTGATCAAGTAAGTGCCTCTTCCCTCATGATACCCCTTACACTGTGCATTGCCTGAGGCCACAGCACCGGGTCAAGCCATCCGTGACATCTCCCTCAAGAGACAGACCCCATTGGTCCTGTGCTGGGTACCCCGGTCTCCTGGGCGTCACATATATATATATATATATATATATATATATATATATACAGTGGGGCAAAAAAGTATTTAGTCAGTCAGCAATAGTGCAAGTTCCACCACTTAAAAAGATGAGCAGCGTCTGTAATTTACATCATAGGTAGACCTCAACTATGGGAGACAAACTGAGAAAAAAAAATCCAGAAAATCACATTGTCTGTTTTTTTAACATTTTATTTGCATATTATGGTGGAAAATAAGTATTTGGTCAGAAACAAAATTTCATCTCAATACTTTGTAATATATCCTTTGTTGGCAATGACAGAGGTCAAACGTTTTCTGTAAGTCTTCACAAGGTTGCCACACTCTGTTGTTGGTATGTTGGCCCATTCCTCCATGCAGATCTCCTCTAGAGCAGTGATGTTTTTGGCTTTTCGCTTGGCAACACAGACTTTCAACTCCCTCCAAAGGTTTTCTATAGGGTTGAGATCTGGAGACTGGCTAGGCCACTCCAGGACCTTGAAATGCTTCTTACGAAGCCACTCCTTCGTTGCCCTGGCGGTGTGCTTTGGATCATTGTCATGTTGAAAGACCCAGCCACGTTTCATCTTCAATGCTCTTGCTGATGGAAGGAGGTTTGCACTCAAAATCTCACGATACATGGCCCCATTCATTCTTTCATGTACCCGGATCAGTCGTCCTGGCCCCTTTGCAGAGAAACAGCCCCAAAGCATGATGTTTCCACCACCATGCTTTACAGTAGGTATGGTGTTTGATGGATGCAACTCAGTATTCTTTTTCCTCCAAACACGACAAGTTGTGTTTCTACCAAACAGTTCCAGTTTGGTTTCATCAGACCATAGGACATTCTCCCAAAACTCCTCTGGATCATCCAAATGCTCTCTAGCAAACTTCAGACGGGCCCGGACATGTACTGGCTTAAGCAGTGGGACACGTCTGGCACTGCAGGATCTGAGTCCATGGTGGCGTAGTGTGTTACTTATGGTAGGCCTTGTTACATTGGTCCCAGCTCTCTGCAGTTCATTCACTAGGTCCCCCTGCGTGGTTCTGGGATTTTTGCTCACCGTTCTTGTGATCATTCTGACCCCACGGGGTGGGATTTTGCGTGGAGCCCCAGATCGAGGGAGATTATCAGTGGTATTGTATGTCTTCCATTTTCTAATTATTGCTCCCACTGTTGATTTCTTCACTCCAAGCTGGTTGGCTATTGCAGATTCAGTCTTCCCAGCCTGGTGCAGGGCTACAATTTTGTTTCTGGTGTCCTTTGACAGCTCTTTGGTCTTCACCATGGTGGAGTTTGGAGTCAGACTGTTTGAGAGTGTGCACAGGTGTCTTTTTATACTGATAACAAGTTTAAACAGGTGCCATTACTACAGGTAATGAGTGGAGGAAAGAGGAGACTCTTATAGAAGAAGTTACAGGTCTGTGAGAGCCAGAAATCTTGATTGTTTGTTTCTGACCAAATACTTATTTTCCACCATAATATGCAAAAAAAATGATAAAAAAACAGACAATGTGATTTTCTGGATATTTTTTTCTCAGTTTGTCTCCCATAGTTGAGGTCTACCTATGATGTAAATTACAGACGCCTCTCATCTTTTAAAGTGGTGGAACTTGCACTATTGCTGACTGACTAAATCCTTTTTTGCCCCACTGTATATATGTCTCTCTATATTTCATAGGCAGATAGAATAATAGCCGTTAATTCCTTTGTTGGCTTCTGTAAAATCACTTCAGGAGCCGACAGGATAGGAAACATGGTTTACATACATTAAACACATGCAGAATAGTTAGATAGATAGATGACATATAGTTGTATTGGCCCACCCTGGCTAAACATCTGCCCCCAGCCGCCCCAGAAATGGTGCATCTGCATGCTGAATTTGCAGAATGGGCAAACAAAAATTGGAACAGGACCCTCAGTTTACACAGAACTTTATGTACAGTGATGAGGCAAACTTTTTTGGGTGGGCCATTTATATGGATACACCTAAATCAAATGGGAATGGTGACAGTTTTCTTGCGTAGGGTGTCTTGCATTGAAATCTGCTGCAATGACCCGGGTACTGCGTTCACCAGACATCAACACAATTTCTATCAGCTCCTCACGTGTTAACCTCTGCAACATGCCAATGGCTGTAAACAAAGAGAAACTTGTAAATAACTCATGAAAGAATAATGTTACTTAAAACCAAGCACACCATTGTTTTACTTGTGAAATTCTCAATAAGTTTGATGTGTCACATGACCCTCTTCCCATTGGAAAAAATAAAGTTGGATCCAAAATAGTTGACTTCAAAATGGCCACCATGGTCGCCACACATCTTGAAAACTTTTCCCCCTCCCATATACTAATTCGCCACAAACAGGAAGTTGATATCACCATCCATTCCTATTTTATTTAGGTGTATCCATGTTAATGGTCCACCCTGTATATATCATATATGTATATATATATATATATATATATATATATATATATATATATATATATACATATATATATATATATATACATGTGTATATATATATCCCCTTCATGACCTTGGGATTTTTTGTTTTTTCCGTGTTCGTTTTTCACTCCCCTCCTTCCCAGAGCCATAACTTTTTTATTTTTCCGTCAATTTGGCCATGTGAGGGCTTATTTTTTGCAGGACGAGTTGTACTTTTGAACGACATCATTGGTTTTAGCATGTCTTGTACTAGAAAACGGGAAAAAAAATTGCAAGTGCGGTGAAATTGCAAAATAAGTGCAATCCCACACTGGTTTTTTGTTTGGCTTTTTTGCTAGGTTCACTAAATGCTAAAACTGACCTGACATTATGATTCTCCAGGTCAGTACGAGTTCATAGACACCTAACATGACTAGGTTATTTTTTACCTAAGTGGTGAAAAAAAATTCCAAACTTTGCTAAAAAAAAAAAAAAAAAAAAAAAAAATTGTGCCATTTTCCGATACTCGTAGCGTCTCCATTTTTCGTGATCTGGGGTCAGGTGAGGGCTTATTTTTCGCGTGCCGAGATGACGTTTTTAATGATCGCATTTTGGTGCAGATACGTTCTTTTGATCGCCCGTTATTGCATTTTAATGCAATGTCGCGGCGACCAAAAAAACGTAATTCTGGTGTTTTGAATTGTTTTCTCGCTACGCTGTTTAGCGATCAGGTTAATGCTTTTTTAAATTGATAGATCGGGCGATTCTGAGCACGGCGATACCAAATATGTGTAGATTTGATATTTTTTTATTGATTTATTTTGATTGGGGCGAAAGGGGGGTGATTTAAACTTTTATATTTTTTTTATTTTTTTCACATTTTTTTAACTTTTTTTTTACTTTTGCCATGCTTCAATAGCCTCCATGGGAGGCTAGAAGCAGGCACAGCACGATCGCCTCTGCTACATAGCAGCGATCTGCTGTTCGCTGCTATGTAGCAGAATTGCAGGTGTGCTGTGAGCGCCGACCACAGGGTGGCGCTCACAGCCACCGGCGATCAGTAACCATAGAGGTCTCAAGGACCTCTATGGTTACAATGGAGAAGCATCGCCGACCTCCGATCATGTGACGGGGTCGGCGATGACGTCATTTCCGGCCGCCCGGCCGGATGCGGTAGTTAAATGCCGCTGTCTGTATTTGACAGCGGCATTTAACTAGTTAATAGGCGCAGGCAGATCGCGATTCTGCTTGCGCCTATTATGGGCACATGTCAGCTGTTCAAAACAGCTGACATGTCCCGGCTTTGATGCGGGCTCACCGCCGGAGCCCGCATCAAAGCAGGGGATCTGACCTCGGACGTACTATCCCGTCCGAGGTCAGAAAGGGGATATATATATATATATAGTATATGTGTGTATGTATATACATACAGTATATGTATATATATATATATATATGTTTTGACGAATATTTCATTTTAAAATGATGTGCAAATTACTTAGAGAATTTCTCTATGTAAATGCTCATGTTAAAATCGCATTGTCTGATAGCAATCGCACTGCGTTCAAATGTAAATCGGATGCTATGTGTGAAAAATCTGATTGTACTCACACAAAAAACACACAATTGCATTACACTCGTCTGACTCTCCTGCATCAAAATTGGACCGATTTTTAAATCGCTAGTGTGTCTCCGGTCTTAGCCATAATTTCAATGATATAGTCCTTCATGGCCTGCCTCTCCGGACATGAAATGTTATATAGCCTGCTCTTAGGCAACTTGGCCCCAGAAATTAAATTAATGGTGCAACCATATGGTCAATGAAGTGGAAATTCTTGACACCCCTGTTTCGAGAACACATAGTAAAAATTAAAAGGCATTCCGAGACAGGCCGAGTGTCAACCTTTGCAACCGGGTGCACATGCAGTGTTTTTGACAGTAATCAATCCTTCTTACTACTTTCCAAGTCTGCTAGTCAATCTTGGGTTTATGTAGCATAATTAAGGTAGTCCAAGAACCCTATTTACTGATGTATTTCTCAAATGACTTTAGTAAAATACCACTGGCTTAAGTGCGCAGAGCTGATAGCTATTAAACATATAGGCCTAGCTGATTTATGAGGACTGAAACCCTGGTTCTGGACAAACTGGGCGTCAAACAGATTAAGCTTAGGCCCAAAGTCCAAAAACGCCAAAATAACCACCTTGTTTCCTAAATGGATCTTAATGGGTAAAAATTATTGTGACCTGCCCACAGAGGCAATATGTACATCCGTCTTGGTAGCTTACCCGCAACCCGGGCTTCTTAGTTTTCTGCGGGTTTGTTTATGATTCACAGTTGCATACCAAATTCTCCTTATTGTAACAAAAAAAAACCACTCCTTCTTTGTGCCAGACTGCAGGAGGACCGGTGTAACGGATAGTTCTTCCCAATTACATAGATACCGATACCTTGATAGACTCAACCCTAGATTCCATTGATACCTGGCCCTGCAAAGATAGAGGTGTCACTTTTTTTTGGATTGCTAGAGACATGGCGGCCTCGAGGGAGAGAGGGGGTTCATATAGAGCAAAGGCATCTTCCACCTTCTCTCAGAGCCCCTGACAAAAAAGGCTATGGAGAGCTAGATCATTCCACCTAGTATCTGTAGTATCCTCCGCTTTTCTTCCTGCTGAAGCCAGTATTATATAACCTGAACCAGAGAGACACCATCAGGGTCATCATAACTTAGACCTAGAGAATTAAACAATTTATCAACTGTCTGAATTGTTAGGGAATCAAGCAGGAGAGAAAATGCCCAGGCTTGAAGGTAACACTCTAGAAGAGAGATTACAATCCATATCTGCTGTTTCTCGGTACCTGAGGAATAGGGATATGACCTAAAATATAGTTTGCAGGCCTCCTTAAAAAACATAAGCTTATCCCTACCCCAGTAAACCTATTCAACAAAGCTATCTTGGGTTCCAACCAGAAAGTGGTGAATTTTCACCAGCAATTCTCTGGCCCAAAGAACAGCTGAGGCAATTCAGAACAGACAGCTCCAGGAGATAGAGAGAAGTGATTAACCATTGCAATAACAGAGCAAGGAAAAACAACACTGCTAAAAGGAATGTGAAGAAGATCTAATACAAGAAGTGATTTGTGTAACCAGACTGTCACAACTCTGTTGTTGAGTGTCCCGGGACCAGGGGCTCCTTCCCTGTCCGTAATGCTAGGGGGGCCCTTTCTCACCCTGTTCCCCGGATTCCTTCTGATGGTGAAGTTGCTGGGGTCACATACCTTGCCATAGCTCCTGAATGCGGCCTCAGTCTGTACCCTTCTCCCACCCAGGGAAGAGGAGGGGTAGTAGTGTAACATAATACACCAACCAAAATAACAAGGTAACACAAACAGAGATAAAGGAAAATACCAATCATACAAATATAATCACACAAACACCAGAGGTAAACACAGGGGAATAGAGTATGGTGTAAAACCAAATTAGGATAAGGAGGGTGATGGAAGGAGCAATAGTCTCAGATAAATCCACCAAACACCTTCTTAAACAACAACAAACCACCATCTCCTAAACCATGCAGTATGAAGTTAGCTCTGGCAATGAGTGCTTGACAGGGTCCAGAATATACAGGAGAGGGGAGTGACCATCAGTGCACAGCTGAGAGCCTTATTGCAGGAAAGCTTCTGAGAGCTCTCAACTGAGTGGATTAACTCCTGTACTGGCAAAAGAAACCTGCACCATTTAATATGAAGGTGAAGTGCTTCTAAACAGTGCAGGAGGAATCAGAACCTACAGTCTTCTGGCTCTTCTTTGTCACGGTAAACACATGACACAGACGCAGCGAACTTCTGGCCCCTCTCTGTCGCAGTATCCCTGTGACAGGAAGAATCAGAATCAGAGATATCAATCACTGTGACATACAGGGATGTCTTAATGCCTTAACTTACCCGATTTCCTTTTATGTCATAGAGTCTTAAAGGATTCAAGGGAGCTCCAGACGCAGCACCTCATATGTAAGTTAAAATGCATGCATTGCCAGGCTCTTGTTTTCTGAATGCTATTTGACACTGATTCAGTCACTGAGAGACCATGGCTTTATTTCTGTTTTCCACTTCTGCTTTATCCCTTGAATTTGTAACCTGGTACCTGTTTTTCTACTCCTTTTTCTGATTCCTAGCCCATCCTACAACTCTGTGTTATCCTGTGGCTTGCAGCCATTCTGGTCACTTTTCTTGTGATAACACTAGAATCTATTCTTGACTAACAGTAAAGTATCCTAAAGCACTAATCCATGTTCCTTTTCTTTTACTACTGGAGTGGGGCTATCAAACTATGTTCTCTGCACTTAGTTTCATACTTACCAGCCACCATCTTCTTCTGTTCTCAACACCACTCCGGTCGGTCTCTAGCAATTTGTGACTTGCTAGATCACATAACATAAGTGTTTGCTGGACAATTCAGAAGTCTGAACTCTATGTAACACTTTGAGAACTAGAACGAGACCAGAACAAGGCTCTCGTAGATTTATATTGAGCATTTGTGACTGTTACCTTGACCTCTGATAAGTCAGAATTTGCGATCAGAAGATGGCAGCCGGGGAATGTAGTGGCACAGGGAAAATCTCAAGACATTGGCTTGTAACCATAATACTAGTCTCAGGTACTTACATTAGTGGCACAACTCCACTGATTGAATAAAAAAGCCCACTGCTTCAAGTTTTTCTGACATATTAGTGGTTTTTCAATGACTCATGATTCCTTAAAAATTGTGAAATTCCCTATTTAGTGCCAAACTGATTGGGATTTATTTCTTTAGTAGGAAAAGTCAGCACGGTGGCTCAGTGGATAGCACTGCAGCCTTGCAGCGCTGGGGTCCTGGGTTCGAATCCCACTCAGGACAACATCTGCAAAGAGTTTGTATGTTCTCTCCGTGTTTGCGTGGGTTTCCTCCCACATTCCAAAGACATACTGATAGGGAATCTAGATTGTGAGCCCCATCGGGGACAGTGATGATAATGTGTGCAAAACTGTAAAGCGCTGCGGAATATGTTAGCGCTATATAAAAATAAAGATTATTATTATTAAAAGTCACAATTAGTATATCAAGAAAATAGATAAGGCAGATACTGTAGATAGAAAGATAGATAGATGATAGATAGATAAAGAACAGCACCATAAAAAATACCTTAAAGCATGCCATCTTCCCTGACCAGCATTCCAATTGCAATCCAGACAGTAAACAAAAAGGGAAACAGCACAAAAAGATGTAAAAAAGAGGACTTTAATGCCCTGTGGCATGGCAACGTTTTGGATAAAAATGGCTTGAGAAAGGATTTGTTTTATCCGGAACGCTGCCACGCCACAGGGCATTAAAGTCCTCTTTTTTACATCTTTTTGCACTGTTTCCCTTTTTGTTTACTACTAGATAGATAGATAGATAGATAGATAGATAGATAGATAGATAGATAGATAGATAGATAGATAGATAGATAGATAGATGGATAGATGGATGGATAGATAGATAGATAGATAGATAGATAGATAGATAGATATACGTCAAAAAATGAGGCAGCACTCCATGTAGTCAATGTTCAACTTTGTAGGATTTAATCAACCCACTGTGCAGGGCGACGTTTCGGCTCAGACTGAGCCTTTCTCAAGCCTCAAGGCTTGAGAAAGGCTCAGTCTGAGCCGAAACGTCGCCCTGCACAGTGGGTTGATTAAATCCTACAAAGTTGAACATTGACTACATGGAGTGCTGCCTCATTTTTTGACGTATAGATTATTTGGATACATGGACTGTTATCCTGGGGCCCTGCACCTGAAGATAAGTTGAAATTGTGCTGTTCCTTTTTTCTATGTATAGATAGATAGATAGATAGATAGATAGATAGATAGATAGATAGATGCCCATTTAAAAATGTTGGCTTATAGCCTGGGAGAGGCATGTTTGATAAGCATTAGAGTCGGTATCCATGAGAGAAGTGTCACCTTGCCGACATTGATGGACATACACGAATTGGCCAATTTATGTGCTAAGAACCTTACTTTTTGTAAGAATATATTATTTAGCTATAATGCATTTCAGATCTCATATATTCAGTGCATGCATATACTTTGGCCTTTACAGAGTGCTGCTGTGAGATCTCTTTTGCATATTATGTAGTCATTGCAGCTTGCACCTGTTCACACAATATAGAGGTGCTGGTCAGGTTTTGCTTTTTGCAATTTACCATTGGAGATGGTGACTGCCTCTTTTCCTGACTCTGCACTCCTCCCATCGTCTTAAGGGTGCTTTTAATTAGTGCTGGTTTCTACCGGCCTATCTAAAATGTATACTTATAGCCCGGGAGAGGCATGTTTGATAAGTATTAGAGTAGGTACCTATCAGAGAAGTGTCACCTTGCCGTGGTCGATTTATGAGCCAAGAACCTTCATTTTTGTAAGTACCGTACATTTTATTTAGCAATAATGCATTTCAGATTTCATGTATTCAATGTATGCATATATTTGGCCCTTACAGAGTGCTACTGTGCTATTGAGTCTATAGATAGATAGATAGATAGATAGATAGATAGATAGATAGATAGATAGACGGAGGGATGGATGGATGGATGGACGGATAGAAAGTTGTCTTCCTCAAGTCTGTGAATTTTCAGCTGTGATAAAAAAGTACTAGAATTATGAAGCTGAACATGTAAAGAAATAATTAAAGATGAGAGTGGTGTAATATTATGCAACGAAGGTGTTACATAATAAAATGAAATATCTACAGAGATGCAAAGCTTTGAACTTTATTATGGGAAAAACTGATCATTTCCTCACAGAATGGAGGTTAAGTGCAGGATGTGTCCTTAGTTATGCACTCAGAACAAAAATAGGATTTTGCTTTGATGATTGCATGTAGTTTCCATTGCTAAAGTGATATATATGCAAAAATACATCTGTACTAGTAATATCATAGTTGCAGGTGCAGTCACTGCGTATATACAGTATATATAAGATCATTGTCAGCTTTTTAGTTTTTGTAATATATACTATACATACTATATATATATTACAAACACCAAAAAGCTGACAGTGACCTTCGAACAAAATAAAAAAAAGTGTGAACAGGTACAAGCTGCTATGGCTGCATAATATACAAAGTAAAACAGTATATAGCAGCACTCCGAAACATTTTTTCTAATAAACTAGTGAGCGAGGGACAGTGTCTTGTTTTTAATTCTCTCTTTTTATGTTTTTCAGGTTTCCATTTGTGGACTACGTTGGATTCCCAGGACTATGTACGACCTGCATGTTTATTTTTTTTTAAGCAAATTGGTGAACCAAGGAAAATGTGAGTTTTTCATTACTGGAGTAGTAATGGGAGTGTCTGACAAACATCTCTCCATTACTAACACCAGGGCGTGATGTCAGCCGTGATTTGTCAAAAATCACCCCAACTACCCTTACCCTGATTGCCAACGTACCAGGGCAATCGGGAAGAGCAAAGGCGAACCGCCAGAATTGGTGCATCTAATGTGATGCGCCACTTCTAGGGGGGTTGGAATGGAAATTTTAGGCTGGGAGAGGCCCAATAATCATTGACTTTCCCAGCCTGATAATATCAATCCGCAGCTGTCTTATTTACCTTTGCTGGTTGCCAACATTGGGTGAGACACCTCATCATTTTTTTTTCATGTATTTATTTGATTAATATACGAACAGTAAACTACACACATAAGGCACTAATTACATATCTCACAGAAATCTATCCAGCTACAGTATCTACCTCATATCTATTTATCTAAATAGATAGATCTATCTATCTAAATAGATAGATCTATCTATCTATCTATCTATCTATCTATCTAATGTATAAAGTTAAAAAGAGGCAGCACTCCATTAATAGGCTAAAAATGTGGACTTTAGTAGCCCATGAGACAACATTTTTACCTATCACAGAACCTTTCTCCAGCCATATTTTTTTGTATTAATGGTGTGATCTTTTTATTTATCTTTATATAGTGGCATATAAATATTTGGGTCCCCCTTGCTCAAATTACTGTTATTATGAACAGTTAAGCAGGTTGAAGATGAAATGATCTCTAAAAGGCCTAAAGTTAAACATAACACAAAAATAAAATATTCATATTTTACATTTTAAAAAATAGAAAAAAGAAAATGGGAAAAAAATGCTAAGGTTTGGGCACCCTGCATGGTTAGTACCTAGCAGCACCCCCTTTTGAAAATATCACAGCATGTAAAAGTTTTTCGTAGCCAGCTAAGAGTTTTTCAATTCTTGTTTGCGGGATTTTCATCCATTCTTCCTTGGAAAATTCTTCCTGTTCTGTGACTTGCATGCACTGTTATTTGGAGGTCTAGCCACAGATTTTTAGATGTGTTCAGATTTGGGGACTGTGAGGGCCATTGTAAAACATCCAGCTTGCACCTTTTGTGGTAGTCCTCTAATCTAAAATTGATGTTTTTTCATCATTCTGAAATTGAATTTTATGGTGAAGGTGCAGGAGAGGTTTTCTTCTGAAGGCTCTTCCATGAATGCCATATTTTTGCAGGTGTCTCTGAACAGTAGAACAATGTACCGTAACTCCAAAGACTGCTAAATATTTGTGAAGGTTTTTTGCAGTGAAGCGGGTTTCTGATTTGCCTCTCTACTCTAGTACGATTGCTGAACTGCTCTCACTGAAATTTTGTTTGGTCTTCCAGACATTATCTTGACCTTCAATGTTCCTGCCATTTCTTAATTACATTTCAAACCGAGGAAAACTCTTTACTATCTACTTATAGTGTTTTAATTTTTAGAGTGTTACTCAGCTGTTTAGAAGAGCCAATGCCTGCTGATTTTTGGGAGAGAGAGAGAGAGAGAGCCTAAAATGCTAAAGGAAAGGTGTCAACTTTAACTTTAGGCTTTTTAAAGATCATTTCATCTTCAACTTGCTTAACTGTTCATAATAAAGGTACCTTCACACATAACGATATTGTTAACGATATCGTTGCTTTTTGTGACGTAGCAACGATATCGTTAATAAAATCGTTATGTGTGAAAGCGACCAACGATCAGGCCCCTGCTGGGAGATCGTTGGTCGCTGAAGAAAGTCCAGAACTTTATTTCGTCGCTGGATCTCCCGTGGACATCGCTGGATCGGCGTGTGTGACACCGATCCAGCGATGCAGGTAAAGAAGCTGCGGAGACACCATCACGTGTTTCTCGACGCAAGCAGTGAATAGCCAGGCCTTTCCCCGGGAAGGAACAACCACGGGAAGGGCAGCATCCTATGAAGGAAAGCCACCTATGCCAAGCATGGTATCCATCCACAGACAGCTGTTTCGGGGTTTTTGCCCCTCATCAGTGTGGAGTAGGAATCTGGCTATTAGGAGCAGTGCCTAGTAAAAAGGCTATAAAGGCACAGATGATTGGCCTCGGGGAGACCAAAACATCCAACACTGCGGAGACACCATCACGTGTTTCTCAACGCAGTGATTCCAGAACACTGCCCCCATCCCTTATGGGAAATATGCAGATGCAGGTAAAGAAGCTGCGGAGACACCATCACGTGTTTCTCGACGCAAGCAGTGAATAGCCAGGCCTTTCCCCGGGAAGGAACAACCACGGGAAGGGCAGCATCCTATGAAGGAAAGCCACCTATGCCAAGCATGGTATCCATCCACAGACAGCTGTTTCGGGGTTTTTGCCCCTCATCAGTGTGGAGTAGGAATCTGGCTATTAGGAGCAGTGCCTAGTAAAAAGGCTATAAAGGCACAGATGATTGGCCTCGGGGAGACCAAAACATCCAACACTGCGGAGACACCATCACGTGTTTCTCAACGCAGTGATTCCAGAACACTGCCCCCATCCCTTATGGGAAATATGCAGATGCAGGTAAAGAAGCTGCGGAGACACCATCACGTGTTTCTCGACGCAAGCAGTGAATAGCCAGGCCTTTCCCCGGGAAGGAAAAACCACGGGAAGGGCAGCATCCTATGAAGGAAAGCCACCTATGCCAAGCATGGTATCCATCCACAGACAGCTGTTTCGGGGTTTTTGCCCCTCATCAGTGTGGAGTAGGAATCTGGCTATTAGGAGCAGTGCCTAGTAAAAAGGCTATAAAGGCACAGATGATTGGCCTCGGGGAGACCAAAACATCCAACACTGCGGAGACACCATCACGTGTTTCTCAACGCAGTGATTCCAGAACACTGCCCCCATCCCTTATGGGAAATATGCAGATGCAGGTAAAGAAGCTGCGGAGACACCATCACGTGTTTCTCGACGCAAGCAGTGAATAGCCAGGCCTTTCCCCGGGAAGGAACAACCACGGGAAGGGCAGCATCCTATGAAGGAAAGCCACCTATGCCAAGCATGGTATCCATCCACAGACAGCTGTTTCGGGGTTTTTGCCCCTCATCAGTGTGGAGTAGGAATCTGGCTATTAGGAGCAGTGCCTAGTAAAAAGGCTATAAAGGCACAGATGATTGGCCTCGGGGAGACCAAAACATCCAACACTGCGGAGACACCATCACGTGTTTCTCAACGCAGTGATTCCAGAACACTGCCCCCATCCCTTATGGGAAATATGCAGATGCAGGTAAAGAAGCTGCGGAGACACCATCACGTGTTTCTCGACGCAAGCAGTGAATAGCCAGGCCTTTCCCCGGGAAGGAACAACCACGGGAAGGGCAGCATCCTATGAAGGAAAGCCACCTATGCCAAGCATGGTATCCATCCACAGACAGCTGTTTCGGGGTTTTTGCCCCTCATCAGTGTGGAGTAGGAATCTGGCTATTAGGAGCAGTGCCTAGTAAAAAGGCTATAAAGGCACAGATGATTGGCCTCGGGGAGACCAAAACATCCAACACTGCGGAGACACCATCACGTGTTTCTCAACGCAGTGATTCCAGAACACTGCCCCCATCCCTTATGGGAAATATGCAGATGCAGGTAAAGAAGCTGCGGAGACACCATCACGTGTTTCTCGACGCAAGCAGTGAATAGCCAGGCCTTTCCCCGGGAAGGAACAACCACGGGAAGGGCAGCATCCTATGAAGGAAAGCCACCTATGCCAAGCATGGTATCCATCCACAGACAGCTGTTTCGGGGTTTTTGCCCCTCATCAGTGTGGAGTAGGAATCTGGCTATTAGGAGCAGTGCCTAGTAAAAAGGCTATAAAGGCACAGATGATTGGCCTCAGGGAGACCAAAACATCCAACACTGCGGAGACACCATCACGTGTTTCTCAACGCAGTGATTCCAGAACACTGCCCCCATCCCTTATGGGAAATATGCAGATGCAGGTAAAGAAGCTGCGGAGACACCATCACGTGTTTCTCGACGCAAGCAGTGAATAGCCAGGCCTTTCCCCGGGAAGGAACAACCACGGGAAGGGCAGCATCCTATGAAGGAAAGCCACCTATGCCAAGCATGGTATCCATCCACAGACAGCTGTTTCGGGGTTTTTGCCCCTCATCAGTGTGGAGTAGGAATCTGGCTATTAGGAGCAGTGCCTAGTAAAAAGGCTATAAAGGCACAGATGATTGGCCTCGGGGACACCAAAACATCCAACACTGCGGAGACACCATCACGTGTTTCTCAACGCAGTGATTCCAGAACACTGCCCCCATCCCTTATGGGAAATATGCAGATGCAGGTAAAGAAGCTGCGGAGACACCATCACGTGTTTCTCGACGCAAGCAGTGAATAGCCAGGCCTTTCCCCGGGAAGGAACAACCACGGGAAGGGCAGCATCCTATGAAGGAAAGCCACCTATGCCAAGCATGGTATCCATCCACAGACAGCTGTTTCGGGGTTTTTGCCCCTCATCAGTGTGGAGTAGGAATCTGGCTATTAGGAGCAGTGCCTAGTAAAAAGGCTATAAAGGCACAGATGATTGGCCTCGGGGAGACCAAAACATCCAACACTGCGGAGACACCATCACGTGTTTCTCAACGCAGTGATTCCAGAACACTGCCCCCATCCCTTATGGGAAATATGCAGATGCAGGTAAAGAAGCTGCGGAGACACCATCACGTGTTTCTCGACGCAAGCAGTGAATAGCCAGGCCTTTCCCCGGGAAGGAACAACCACGGGAAGGGCAGCATCCTATGAAGGAAAGCCACCTATGCCAAGCATGGTATCCATCCACAGACAGCTGTTTCGGGGTTTTTGCCCCTCATCAGTGTGGAGTAGGAATCTGGCTATTAGGAGCAGTGCCTAGTAAAAAGGCTATAAAGGCACAGATGATTGGCCTCGGGGAGACCAAAACATCCAACACTGCGGAGACACCATCACGTGTTTCTCAACGCAGTGATTCCAGAACACTGCCCCCATCCCTTATGGGAAATATGCAGATGCAGGTAAAGAAGCTGCGGAGACACCATCACATGTTTCTCGACGCAAGCAGTGAATAGCCAGGCCTTTCCCCGGGAAGGAACAACCACGGGAAGGGCAGCATCCTATGAAGGAAAGCCACCTATGCCAAGCATGGTATCCATCCACAGACAGCTGTTTCGGGGTTTTTTGCCCCTCATCAGTGTGGAGTAGGAATCTGGCTATTAGGAGCAGTGCCTAGTAAAAAGGCTATAAAGGCACAGATGATTGGCCTCGGGGAGACCAAAACATCCAACACTGCGGAGACACCATCACGTGTTTCTCAACGCAGTGATTCCAGAACACTGCCCCCATCCCTTATGGGAAATATGCAGATGCAGGTAAAGAAGCTGCGGAGACACCATCACGTGTTTCTCGACGCAAGCAGTGAATAGCCAGGCCTTTCCCCGGGAAGGAACAACCACGGCAAGGGCAGCATCCTATGAAGGAAAGCCACCTATGCCAAGCATGGTATCCATCCACAGACAGCTGTTTCGGGGTTTTTGCCCCTCATCAGTGTGGAGTAGGAATCTGGCTATTAGGAGCAGTGCCTAGTAAAAAGGCTATAAAGGCACAGATGATTGGCCTCGGGGAGACCAAAACATCCAACACTGCGGAGACACCATCACGTGTTTCTCAACGCAGTGATTCCAGAACACTGCCCCCATCCCTTATGGGAAATATGCAGATGCAGGAAAAAGAAGCTGCGGAGACACCATCACGTGTTTCTCGACGCAAGCAGTGAATAGCCAGGCCTTTCCCCGGGAAGGAACAACCACGGGAAGGGCAGCATCCTATGAAGGAAAGCCACCTATGCCAAGCATGGTATCCATCCACAGACAGCTGTTTCGGGGTTTTTGCCCCTCATCAGTGTGGAGTAGGAATCTGGCTATTAGGAGCAGTGCCTAGTAAAAAGGCTATAAAAGCACAGATGATTGGCCTCATCCAGTGTTGGATGTTTTGGTCTCCCCGAGGCCAATCATCTGTGCCTTTATAGCCTTTTTACTAGGCACTGCTCCTAATAGCCAGATTCCTACTCCACACTGATGAGGGGCAAAAACCCTGAAACAGCTGTCTGTGGATGGATACCATGCTTGGCATAGGTGGCTTTCCTTCATAGGATGCTGCCCTTCCCGTGGTTGTTCTTTCCCGGGGAAAGGCCTGGCTATTCACTGCTTGCGTCGAGAAACACGTGATGGTGTCTCCGCAGCTTCTTTACCTGCATCTGCATATTTCCCATAAGGGATGGGGGCAGTGTTCTGGAATCACTGCGTTGAGAAACACGTGATGATGTCTCCGCAGTGTTGGATGTTTTGGTCTCCCCGAGGCCAATCATCTGTGCCTTTATAGCCTTTTTACTAGGCACTGCTCCTAATAGCCAGATTCCTACTCCACACTGATGAGGGGCAAAAACCCCGAAACAGCTGTCTGTGGATGGATACCATGCTTGGCATAGGTGGCTTTCCTTCATAGGATGCTGCCCTTCCCGTGGTTGTTCCTTCCCGGGGAAAGGCCTGGCCATTCACTGCTTGCGTCGAGAGACACGTGATGGTGTCTCCGCAGCTTCTTTACCTGCATCTGCATATTTCCCATAAGGGATGGGGGCAGTGTTCTGGAATCACTGCGTTGAGAAACACGTGATGGTGTCTCCGCAGTGTTGGATGTTTTGGTCTCCCCGAGGCCAATCATCTGTGCCTTTATAGCCTTTTTACTAGGCACTGCTCCTAATAGCCAGATTCCTACTCCACACTGATGAGGGGCAAAAAACCCCGAAACAGCTGTCTGTGGATGGATACCATGCTTGGCATAGGTGGCTTTCCTTCATAGGATGCTGCCCTTCCCGTGGTTGTTCCTTCCCGGGGAAAGGCCTGGCTATTCACTGCTTGCGTCGAGAAACACGTGATGGTGTCTCCGCAGTGTTGGATGTTTTGGTCTCCCCGAGGCCAATCATCTGTGCCTTTATAGCCTTTTTACTAGGCACTGCTCCTAATAGCCAGATTCCTACTCCACACTGATGAGGGGCAAAAACCCCGAAACAGCTGTCTGTGGATGGATACCATGCTTGGCATAGGTGGCTTTCCTTCATAGGATGCTGCCCTTCCCGTGGTTGTTCCTTCCCGGGGAAAGGCCTGGCTATTCACTGCTTGCGTCGAGAAACACGTGATGGTGTCTCCGCAGCTTCTTTACCTGCATCTGCATATTTCCCATAAGGGATGGGGGCAGTGTTCTGGAATCACTGCGTTGAGAAACACGTGATGGTGTCTCCGCAGTGTTGGATGTTTTGGTCTCCCCGAGGCCAATCATCTGTGCCTTTATAGCCTTTTTACTAGGCACTGCTCCTAATAGCCAGATTCCTACTCCACACTGATGAGGGGCAAAAAACCCCGAAACAGCTGTCTGTGGATGGATACCATGCTTGGCATAGGTGGCTTTCCTTCATAGGATTCTGCCCTTCCCGTGGTTGTTCCTTCCCGGGGAAAGGCCTGGCTATTCACTGCTTGCGTCGAGAAACACGTGATGGTGTCTCCGCAGCTTCTTTACCTGCATCTGCATATTTCCCATAAGGGATGGGGGCAGTGTTCTGGAATCACTGCGTTGAGAAACACGTGATGGTGTCTCCGCAGTGTTGGATGTTTTGGTCTCCCCGAGGCCAATCATCTGTGCCTTTATAGCCTTTTTACTAGGCACTGCTCCTAATAGCCAGATTCCTACTCCACACTGATGAGGGGCAGAAACCCCGAAACAGCTGTCTGTGGATGGATACCATGCTTGGCATAGGTGGCTTTCCTTCATAGGATGCTGCCCTTCCCGTGGTTGTTCCTTCCCGGGGAAAGGCCTGGCTATTCACTGCTTGCGTCGAGAAACACGTGATGGTGTCTCCGCAGCTTCTTTACCTGCATCTGCATATTTCCCATAAGGGATGGGGGCAGTGTTCTGGAATCACTGCGTTGAGAAACACGTGATGGTGTCTCCGCAGTGTTGGATGTTTTGGTCTCCCCGAGGCCAATCATCTGTGCCTTTATAGCCTTTTTACTAGGCACTGCTCCTAATAGCCAGATTCCTACTCCACACTGATGAGGGGCAGAAACCCCGAAACAGCTGTCTGTGGATGGATACCATGCTTGGCATAGGTGGCTTTCCTTCATAGGATGCTGCCCTTCCCGTGGTTGTTCCTTCCCGGGGAAAGGCCTGGCTATTCACTGCTTGCGTCGAGAAACACGTGATGGTGTCTCCGCAGCTTCTTTACCTGCATCTGCATATTTCCCATAAGGGATGGGGGCAGTGTTCTGGAATCACTGCGTTGAGAAACACGTGATGGTGTCTCCGCAGTGTTGGATGTTTTGGTCTCCCCGAGGCCAATCATCTGTGCCTTTATAGCCTTTTTACTAGGCACTGCTCCTAATAGCCAGATTCCTACTCCACACTGATGAGGGGCAAAAACCCCGAAACAGCTGTCTGTGGATGGATACCATGCTTGGCATAGGTGGCTTTCCTTCATAGGATGCTGCCCTTCCCGTGGTTGTTCCTTCCCGGGGAAAGGCCTGGCTATTCACTGCTTGCGTCGAGAAACACGTGATGGTGTATCCGCAGCTTCTTTACCTGCATCTGCATA
The DNA here is from genome assembly GCF_032444005.1 of Ranitomeya imitator. Classification (NCBI taxonomy): domain Eukaryota; kingdom Metazoa; phylum Chordata; class Amphibia; order Anura; family Dendrobatidae; genus Ranitomeya; species Ranitomeya imitator. The sequence continues at coordinate 140,884,890 of NC_091282.1, forward strand.
TTTCCCATAAGGGATGGGGGCAGTGTTCTGGAATCACTGCGTTGAGAAACACGTGATGGTGTCTCCGCAGTGTTGGATGTTTTGGTCTCCCCGAGGCCAATCATCTGTGCCTTTATAGCCTTTTTACTAGGCACTGCTCCTAATAGCCAGATTCCTACTCCACACTGATGAGGGGCAAAAACCCCGAAACAGCTGTCTGTGGATGGATACCATGCTTGGCATAGGTGGCTTTCCTTCATAGGATGCTGCCCTTCCCGTGGTTGTTCCTTCCCGGGGAAAGGCCTGGCTATTCACTGCTTGCGTCGAGAAACACGTGATGGTGTCTCCGCAGCTTCTTTACCTGCATCTGCATATTTCCCATAAGGGATGGGGGCAGTGTTCTGGAATCACTGCGTTGAGAAACACGTGATGGTGTCTCCGCAGTGTTGGATGTTTTGGTCTCCCCGAGGCCAATCATCTGTGCCTTTATAGCCTTTTTACTAGGCACTGCTCCTAATAGCCAGATTCCTACTCCACACTGATGAGGGGCAAAAAACCCCGAAACAGCTGTCTGTGGATGGATACCATGCTTGGCATAGGTGGCTTTCCTTCATAGGATGCTGCCCTTCCCGTGGTTGTTCCTTCCCGGGGAAAGGCCTGGCTATTCACTGCTTGCGTCGAGAAACACGTGATGGTGTCTCCGCAGCTTCTTTACCTGCATCTGCATATTTCCCATAAGGGATGGGGGCAGTGTTCTGGAATCACTGCGTTGAGAAACACGTGATGGTGTCTCCGCAGTGTTGGATGTTTTGGTCTCCCCGAGGCCAATCATCTGTGCCTTTATAGCCTTTTTACTAGGCACTGCTCCTAATAGCCAGATTCCTACTCCACACTGATGAGGGGCAAAAACCCCGAAACAGCTGTCTGTGGATGGATACCATGCTTGGCATAGGTGGCTTTCCTTCATAGGATGCTGCCCTTCCCGTGGTTGTTCCTTCCCAGGGAAAGGCCTGGCTATTCACTGCTTGCGTCGAGAAACACGTGATGGTGTCTCCGCAGCTTCTTTACCTGCATCTGCATATTTCCCATAAGGGATGGGGGCAGTGTTCTGGAATCACTGCGTTGAGAAACACGTGATGGTGTCTCCGCAGTGTTGGATGTTTTGGTCTCCCCGAGGCCAATCATCTGTGCCTTTATAGCCTTTTTACTAGGCACTGCTCCTAATAGCCAGATTCCTACTCCACACTGATGAGGGGCAAAAACCCCGAAACAGCTGTCTGTGGATGGATACCATGCTTGGCATAGGTGGCTTTCCTTCATAGGATGCTGCCCTTCCCGTGGTTGTTCCTTCCCGGGGAAAGGCCTGGCTATTCACTGCTTGCGTCGAGAAACACGTGATGGTGTCTCCGCAGCTTCTTTACCTGCATCTGCATATTTCCCATAAGGGATGGGGGCAGTGTTCTGGAATCACTGCGTTGAGAAACACGTGATGGTGTCTCCGCAGTGTTGGATGTTTTGGTCTCCCCGAGGCCAATCATCTGTGCCTTTATAGCCTTTTTACTAGGCACTGCTCCTAATAGCCAGATTCCTACTCCACACTGATGAGGGGCAAAAACCCCGAAACAGCTGTCTGTGGATGGATACCATGCTTGGCATAGGTGGCTTTCCTTCATAGGATGCTGCCCTTCCCGTGGTTGTTCCTTCCCGGGGAAAGGCCTGGCTATTCACTGCTTGCGTCGAGAAACACGTGATGGTGTCTCCGCAGCTTCTTTACCTGCATCTGCATATTTCCCATAAGGGATGGGGGCAGTGTTCTGGAATCACTGCGTTGAGAAACACGTGATGGTGTCTCCGCAGTGTTGGATGTTTTGGTCTCCCCGAGGCCAATCATCTGTGCCTTTATAGCCTTTTTACTAGGCACTGCTCCTAATAGCCAGATTCCTACTCCACACTGATGAGGGGCAAAAACCCCGAAACAGCTGTCTGTGGATGGATACCATGCTTGGCATAGGTGGCTTTCCTTCATAGGATGCTGCCCTTCCCGTGGTTGTTCCTTCCCGGGGAAAGGCCTGGCTATTCACTGCTTGCGTCGAGAAACACGTGATGGTGTCTCCGCAGCTTCTTTACCTGCATCTGCATATTTCCCATAAGGGATGGGGGCAGTGTTCTGGAATCACTGCGTTGAGAAACACGTGATGGTGTCTCCGCAGTGTTGGATGTTTTGGTCTCCCCGAGGCCAATCATCTGTGCCTTTATAGCCTTTTTACTAGGCACTGCTCCTAATAGCCAGATTCCTACTCCACACTGATGAGGGGCAAAAAACCCCGAAACAGCTGTCTGTGGATGGATACCATGCTTGGCATAGGTGGCTTTCCTTCATAGGATGCTGCCCTTCCCGTGGTTGTTCCTTCCCGGGGAAAGGCCTGGCTATTCACTGCTTGCGTCGAGAAACACGTGATGGTGTCTCCGCAGCTTCTTTACCTGCATCTGCATATTTCCCATAAGGGATGGGGGCAGTGTTCTGGAATCACTGCGTTGAGAAACACGTGATGGTGTCTCCGCAGTGTTGGATGTTTTGGTCTCCCCGAGGCCAATCATCTGTGCCTTTATAGCCTTTTTACTAGGCACTGCTCCTAATAGCCAGATTCCTACTCCACACTGATGAGGGGCAAAAACCCCGAAACAGCTGTCTGTGGATGGATACCATGCTTGGCATAGGTGGCTTTCCTTCATAGGATGCTGCCCTTCCCGTGGTTGTTCCTTCCCGGGGAAAGGCCTGGCTATTCACTGCTTGCGTCGAGAAACACGTGATGGTGTCTCCGCAGCTTCTTTACCTGCATCTGCATATTTCCCATAAGGGATGGGGGCAGTGTTCTGGAATCACTGCGTTGAGAAACACGTGATGGTGTCTCCGCAGTGTTGGATGTTTTGGTCTCCCCGAGGCCAATCATCTGTGCCTTTATAGCATTTTTACTAGGCACTGCTCCTAATAGCCAGATTCCTACTCCACACTGATGAGGGGCAAAAACCCCGAAACAGCTGTCTGTGGATGGATACCATGCTTGGCATAGGTGGCTTTCCTTCATAGGATGCTGCCCTTCCCGTGGTTGTTCCTTCCCGGGGAAAGGCCTGGCTATTCACTGCTTGCGTCGAGAAACACGTGATGGTGTCTCCGCAGCTTCTTTACCTGCATCTGCATATTTCCCATAAGGGATGGGGGCAGTGTTCTGGAATCACTGCGTTGAGAAACACGTGATGGTGTCTCCGCAGTGTTGGATGTTTTGGTCTCCCCGAGGCCAATCATCTGTGCCTTTATAGCCTTTTTACTAGGCACTGCTCCTAATAGCCAGATTCCTACTCCACACTGATGAGGGGCAAAAACCCCGAAACAGCTGTCTGTGGATGGATACCATGCTTGGCATAGGTGGCTTTCCTTCATAGGATGCTGCCCTTCCCGTGGTTGTTCCTTCCCGGGGAAAGGCCTGGCTATTCACTGCTTGCGTCGAGAAACACGTGATGGTGTCTCCGCAGCTTCTTTACCTGCATCTGCATATTTCCCATAAGGGATGGGGGCAGTGTTCTGGAATCACTGCGTTGAGAAACACGTGATGGTGTCTCCGCAGTGTTGGATGTTTTGGTCTCCCCGAGGCCAATCATCTGTGCCTTTATAACCGATCCAGCGATGTCTTCACTGGTAACCAGGGTAAACATCGGGTAACTAAGCGCAGGGCTGTGCTTAGTAACCCGATGTTTACCCTGGTTACCTTCCTAAAAGTAAAAAAAAACAAACACTACATACTTACCTACAGCCGTCTGTCCTCCAGCGCTGTGCTCTGCATTCCTCCTGCACTGGCTGTGAGCGTCGGTCAGCCGGAAAGCACAGCGGTGACGTCGCCGCTCTGCTTTCCGGCCGCTGTGCTCACAACACAGTCAGTACAGGAGGAGTGCAGAGCACAGCGCTGGAGGACAGACAGCGCAGTTGGCTCCTCCGTTCCTCCCTGAGGAAGGAACACGTTTGTTCCGAAACTAGTTGGAATTGGTCCTTTGCACTATCCCTAGCCAGTCACGTGTGCTATCACGTGACCGTGACGTCACGTAAGGTCCTGCACTGTCAGTGAACCGAGCGGCTATCTTCTACAGCGCTCATCTACTCCACGCTGACAGGACTAAGTGCTGGCTTTGGTGAGTTCTGCCGCCGGCCGGGGCAGTGCTCACTACCCGCACTCTCACCGTGAATACATCGGCTTCCAAGAAATAAGATCTAATACCCTGATCTGCTGCATGAGGAACTACTGGAAAAAAGACTGAGGAACGGAGGAGCTAACTGAGCCACAAGAGGTAAAGAGTTTCTAGCGACATTGAAATTTTACCTCTATGAAATCCCTCTGAGGGTTTAAGGTTCTTAACATGCTATAATTGAAAAGCATATGTATTTTATTGATAGATATTTCATAATAGAACCGTATCCCTTAGCATATATTTGTTTCCTACAAGATTTGTTCTGCTGACAATTCAGTGGTCGCTAGAAGATCTGGAAGATTTTAATGTGTATCATAAGGTAAATCTCAATATAGGACGTGTAATATGTGGTAGACCATAGTGGGTGTGCCCCTAAATATTAGCGGTAATAAAACAGGGATTATTTCCAGCGCGGATATACGATTATTTATTTTTTATGTTGTGCTGCTTCATTTTTATATATATATATATATATATATATATATATATATATATATATATATATCTGTTTATCTAACTATCTTTCTACAGTATCTATCTACAAATCTATTCAATTCAAATTCAAACAAACTTTATAGGCAGGGCCAAATAGACATTAGTTTTGTCAAGGCATGTCTACAGCAAAAAATAGTGATAGGGACTGTGGGGATGATGGGATAGGGTCTGCAGGAACGTTGGATGGGACAGATCCAGGGTAGTTGCTATGGAAGGCAATGGCAGGGGCAGCATGTTGGCTCAGTGGTTAGCACTACAGTCTTACAGCATTAGAGTACTGAGTTTAGATCCCATCAAGGGCAATATTTGCAAGGAGTTTGCATATTCTCCCCGTGTTTGCGTGGGTTTCCTCGGGTTACTCCAGTTTTCTACCACACTCCAAAGACATACTGATAGGGAATTTATATTGTGAGCCCCATCAGAGACAGCGATGATAATTGGTGCAAACTGCAAAGCGCTGCAGAATATGTTGGCGCTATTTAAAACTAAAGATTATTATTATTATTAGTTTCTCTTTCTCGCAGCCTGTGGCATGCGATCACATACTCTGCTGCAATCTCCACCACTCTCTTTTTCCCTCCAGCAGGATAATTGTTTTCTCTACCACCTTCGTGGAATTAAAATCTGGGAAGAGATCAGAGAGTCTTCTGAAGTGAGTATCCCTCACTGCTGAGTATTTGGTACAGTGTAGCAGAAAGTGGATCTTATCCTTCATGGCTTCCAGGTCGCAGTATGGGCATAGTTTGTCCTCTCTGGGCTTGTAGCTCAGACAGTGCCAGCCGGACTTGATGGTCAGATTGTAGGCACTGAGTCTATACCGGCTCAGGATGTGGTGGTCTGTGGGGTCCTGTAGTTTTTCCAGATATGGAGCCAGTCTGTTGTCTCTCAGTAGACTCTGGTACTTGGTCAGTTTCTCTGAGTTGATCATATTGTTCCTCCAGTCACTGACTCACCTCTCCTGGCCCTCGTTTATCATCTTCCTGATTCTGGCTTTTATCAGGCTGCTGCGATTGGTGTTTTGGTCCAGTTGGATTTGGGTTATGAATGTGCTGCTGCAGTGCAGTATAGAGCAACCTCCACCAGGGGGTGTTGGTTAAGGAAAAGAGGCTGTACACACAGCGCAGCAACACTGAACAACAACACAGGTGTCACAGGTAATGAAAGAGACGTCAGACAAGCCAAGGTCATACACGGAGATTGTAGCGCGGTACAGAAGGGGCGAGCAGAGAATTGTCGGGGACAAGCAAGAAGTCAGAGCCTATCGGGAAAGTGGTAACCAAAACGTGAGACGTAAGGTGGAGTCGGGGTACAAGCCAGAGGTCAGAACAAGTCATAAACGGGTGCAGGCAGTCAGAGGCAAAAGGAACATTAGTACAAGTATCCAGGTCAGGTGCTCAAACCGTGCAGCATGAACTATAGCTGACACTGGCCCACAGGCTGCAGAGGACTTAAATAGCTCAGCCAGCTTCAAAGTAAGGCAGAGGGGATTAACGCCCACATGACCAGTCCAGAGATAAGACAGCTGAACACAAACTCAGAACTGGATCATGACAGGTGAGCTGTTCTAGGGGGTTCTGGTTCTGGTGGACCACCAATATGTAGCAGGGTTTTAGGGTGATGGGAGCTTGGATTGCTACTATGTAAATGAGCCCAGAATGACAGTGCCCTCCTCAGAACTGCTAGGTATAGAGGGAATCTGCCCATTTCAGCCCAACAGCCACTGTTGGTGATGCTCTGATGGACCTGGAGAAGGTGCTTACAGAATTCCAGGTGGAATATTTCTGTTGGGTTGGAATCCCACCTTGACCAGTCTGGGTATCTTTGATGACCCCAGATTTTGCTATTGCACAGGAGGATTGGGGCGATGATGGCATAAAATTTGTAGCTAGACCCTCACTGGTGGCTTCAGATGGTATATTTTCCTTTGAATGGCATAGAATGTTTTACAGGCATTCTCCTTCAGGGACTTTATGGCTTGTTTGAAGCTCCCTGACTGGCGAATTTCCAGGCTCTATCTATTTATCTATCTATCTATCTATCTATCTATCTATCTATCTATCTATCTATCTACACATCTTTAACATCTCAATATCTGTTAAACATTACACTTTATGTAATCTACAGTGGGGACAATAGTATTTAGTCAACCACCAATTGTGCAAGTTCTCCCACTTAAAAAGACGAGAGAGACCTGTAATTGACATCATAGGTAGACCACAACTATAAGAGTCAATATTGAGAAAACAAATCCAGAAAATCATCATGTCTGATTTGGCAAGATTTATTTGGCAAATTATGGTGAAAAATAAGTATTTGGTCATTATTAACAAAAGTTCATCTCAATATTTTGTTATATATTCTTTGCTGGCAATGGCAGAGGTCAAACGTTTTCTGTAAGTCTTCACAAGGTTGGCACACAATGTTGGTGGTATACTGGCCTATTCCTCCATGCAGATCTCTTCTAGGGCAGTGATGTTTTGGGCCTGTCACTGGGCAACACAGACTTTCATCTTCCTCCAAAGGTTTTCTATGGGGTTGAGATCTGGAGACTTGCTAGGCCACTCCAGGACCTTCATATGCTTCTTATGAAGCCACTCCTTCATTCCCCTGATGGTGATCTTGGAATTATTATCATGCTGAAAGACCCATCCACATTTCAACTTCAATGCCATTGCTGATGGAAGGAGGTTTGCACTCAAAATCTCACAATACATGGCCCCATTCATTCTTTCATGTATGCAGATCAGCCTTCCTGGTCGCTTTGCATAGAAACAGCCCCAAAGCAGGATGTTGCTACCCCCATGCTTCACAGTAGGTATGGTGTTATTTGGATACAACTCAGCATTCTATTTCCTCCAAACACGATGAGTTTTGTTTCTACCAAACAGTTCTACTTTGGTTTCACCAGACCATATGACATTCTACCAATAATCTTCTGGATAAAACAAATGCTCTCTAGCAAACTTCAGATGGGCCCAGACATGTACTGGTTTGGCACTGCAGGAGCTGAGTACCTGGCGGCATAGTCTGTTACTGATGGTAGCATTTGTTACGGTGGTCCCAGCTCTATGGAGGTCATTCACTAGGTCTCCTTATGTGGTTCTGGAATTTTTGCTCACTGTTCTTGTGATCATTTTGACCCCACGGGGTGAGATCTTACATCGAGCCCCAGATAGAGGGAGATTATTAGTGGTCTTGTATGTCCATTTTCTTATTATTGCTCCCACAGTTGATTTCATCACACCAAGCTGCTTGCCTATTGCAGATTCAGTCTTCCCAGCCTGGTGCAGGGCTACAATTTTCTTTCTGGTCTCCTTTGACAGCTCTTTGGTCTTCACCATAGTTGAGTTTGGAGTGTGACTGTATGAGGTTGTGGGCAGATGTCTTTTATAGTGATAACAAGTTCAAACAGGTGCCTTTACTACAGGTAATAAGTGGAGGACAGAGGAGCATCTTAAAGAAGAAGTTACAGGTCTGTGAGCCAGAAATCTTGCATATTTTTAGGTGACCAAATACTTATTTTACACCATAATATGCAAAAAAAATCTTACTAAATCAGACAAGGTGATTTTTCTGGATTTGTTTTCTCAATTTTTACTCTCATAGTTGTGGTCTACCTATGTCAATTACAGGCCTCTCTCTTTTTTTTAAGTAGGGGAACTTGCAGGGTGGCTGACTTAATCCTTTTTTTTCCCCACTGCATGTGCATGTGTGAGGTATGTCATCCGTGGTCCTGGAAAAAAATGGACATGTTTATGTGTGGGACACACGAATGGTCCTTGTGAAAGCATGAGCATGTGCGAAGCCCCATAGATTACAATGTATGTTTCTCTGGTACGTGTGAAAACAGACGCAACAGAATCTGGAAACATGTGTAAAGGGGGTCTAAACCTGTGTTAAATAGCTGAAATTGGTTTATACTGTATTACAATACCGATTTTGAAAAATTGATTTGCTGATATTCAATTTTTAGGGAAAAAAATTTAGAACCTGGTGAATTTAGATTTCAAAAGATTTGTTCATCTGCATTAAGAACTATTATTATGAAGATGAAGATGAAGCATTTCGGAATAACAATACCTAACCAGTCGACCATACAAACTCACAGAGTAGGGTCTCTAAGAGTATGCGCACACAACATCTTATATTGCATAGTTTTTCAAGGAAAGAATGATTAAAGAAAATGCTGGTGGTGTTTTCCCTGATCTGTTGGGTTTTATTTTACTTTTCTCAGGACGTTTTTTGTAGAAGCCTCCATTATTTTTCAAATTCCATAGTGCCAAGATCAAGCCACCAGAACAATGAATCAGTCACTTTTTGTTGTGTCACAGATGTTTAAGCCTGAAGTAGTTAAAAAAAAGTTTCAAGAGATGGTGTATATGCAAAGCAAGTCATTGCTGTGAATATTCTCATTCTTTTTAGCATTTTTAGCACATATACAGATGGGCTCCAGGTGGCACCTGTCTTTAAAAAGACATTGTGTGCGCACACCCTGAGTGGAAAAATTTAAAATACTTTGTTGAATCTCAGACTATAAAGCTTCAACTACATCAAGAAGTGACGCAAATCAGAACTATGCAAGGGTCCCAAAAAGGTTTATTGGCCTATATGAAAAGAACAATACTATTAAAGACTTGTAATAATTTAGGACACAGTTAGAGATTTTGCATTGGCTCCCATGAGCTTCAAGTTACACCACTGACCTGAATTTCTGTACTGATCTGTATATATTCAGGAAAAACAACTGATTTTATTAGTAACATAGACCTATATTGGTAACCACTTGCAATAAAGGTTTAATTAACCTACAATTTTAAAGCATCTCAACTGATAACTAATGATGAGAGAAACTAGTGAAATTCAAATTTGCTTATTCGCTCAAATTTCACTGGGAGATTTAATTTGCCTCAAATTTATACAATGATAATCAAATGTGTATTATTAGCCTTGAGCTCTATGTGTACTTCAGAGCACAATGAACTTAGGTAATAATATACTGTATATATATATTTTTCTATGTATATATTCTTACAATTATAATAACCTTGTCAGACCCCTTACCTGTCCCATCACACACTCCTGCTCCAGTTTGTTCCCCTCTTCAGTCTGACTTTCTTCTGGCATTTTTTAAAATACTAGAAGAAAGAGTTAGTGTCACAGTTCCACCCCTCAGTGTGTCTGGGATGCAGTTACTGACATCTCGGCCGTCCAATCTGGTATAGGGGTGTGCTGAAGCTGTCAGTACTTTGATTGATAGCTTGGCCATCCAATCTTGTACAGGGGCGTGCTGAGCTGTCAGTGTGTTAATTGACAGCTCAACTATCCAATCTGAGAGTATGAGGCGTTAGCAGTCTCCATGTGTTCATTATTCCAGTTAATAACCATGCTTTTTAACTGAGCTGTGTCTTCCAGAACTCTGCCAGACGTACATTCAGCTTCAGAGGTTTTTGCTTTCCTTTGCCTTGAGTCCTGTATGCTTGATCTGTTGCCTTGGACTTTTTTTGACCATCCACCTGTTTAACCCCTTCAGCTATTATTCATTATCCTCACGGTACTCTGACCTCGGAATGTTATCTGACTACGCCTTTGTCTCTTCCCTCTTGGCTTCTGACCTTGGTCTCATTGACCATACTGACTCACGGCTTGGCCGTGGGAAATGACTGCCTTCACTGTTAGACTGATGGCTGAACAAAGCCACTTACACACCAAATCAGACACCTTTCTAGCCCTTTAAGTTATAGCGAAGCAATGGTCAATGCAAAATTCAGATTCCAGCAAATCCAATATTTTTTTTTTAAACTCAAATCAAATCTGAAGTGGTTTGCTCATCTCTGTTCATGACAAAAGATTCCTCCTAAAATCTACCTTACAATATACATACATCCATTTCTGAAAAATACCATTTTCCTCAGCACTAGTGTAAGGGACGGAGTTAAAAAGTAAATATAATGAATGATATACTGTACTGTCCTATAAACAATATCAGTGTAGTCTCATTTAATATTTATTATTGCAATATTAACCCAAACTTTCTTGCCCAGATGCAGACTTTAAAAAAATTCAAACCATTTAGTACTTATTCATCAGATTAATTCTTATTACAGTAATTTTTTGATTCATTTTAATTTATAATGCGAAATAATAAATCCAACATGCATGCTGAGCAAAGAAAGAGACATCTTCCAACTCCAGTTGCCTATAGGTACAAGTTCATGTGCATAATGAGATATCCAGGCCAGGGTTTATCATTAATTCATATGTCATTATTGCATAATTTGAAATATCAAGTACATTGATGTAATATATTAACACTTGACTGGGGGGCCTAAGGGCTTTGTGAGGCTCTTTTTTAACCACTGTTTAATGTCTCCACAGAAAAACAAAATTAAATGAGTATGCCTACAGAGGAGAACAATGTCAATTATTCTAAATTCACACATTTTTTTTATTACACAGGAGAGACTGCCCTTTTTATATTTAATTTTTTTTGTCCTGTGTGTAAGCGTAGAAATTAGCAGAACAAATAAAGTTCATATTCACCTATTCTGATTTTCCCATAAAACGTGATTTGCAGATAAGTTATTCCACATAAATTAAATGTTCCTTATTATGTTCTGGGGTCTCTAGTAGACCCCAGAGCATAATAAATGTAAGATTTAAAAAATAAAAAAAATACTTATACTCATCGTAATACTCACCTATGTGGATCCTCCTTTCCTCACTGTAACCTGTCTGGTCCTTGGCACATTTTGTTAACACCGCCATCGTTCGCTGAATCCAGAGGCGTAGCTAGGGTTTGAGCTCATGGGGGGGTAAAACATCTGAATGGGCGCCTAACAGGAGGACATATCATTAGTGAAACCTGCATGGCCCCACATTAGAGCAAGTGGAGCGCCCCCTAGGGCCCTAGGGTACTCGGGCCGGGTCCAGTGGTCATTAAATGGGTGGTCATGGTGGTAGTGACCCGGTCCGTGGCCCTGGGCGTCCACGTAAAAGGAAAGGACTTTAAAGGGGTTGTTTGAATAAAGAGTGTTTGTGACGCCACCTGTGGTATTCGGTAAGGGATAACCGACGCTTCTTAAATTGGTCCTCTGGGGGTGATGGCACTGCAGCAAGGATGGTATGGCTTACCAGAGGTGAAGCTGGGTCCCCAGGGCTCCCGGTGTAATAGGCAAAGATGGTGTGGTGCCAGAAAGAATCACAGGACACAAGGTTGCACAAGGTTGCTGTCTCTCAACCTGTTTACTGGTGGTGAAAAGCTACAATCCAGGGTACTGGTAACAGGTGATGGTGAGGTCCAGGCAGCCTGGAAACTTAGCGATGCCCTTAACCAGGTGGGATTAGGAGCCTTCCTTGCTGCACTGTAAGGTGCGTTTCTTGCTGCCTATGGCTTCTTACAAGGTCCTCTCTTTTTTTCTCTCTGTGTCCTAGGACAGTACCCGCATAGCAGGCAGTGCAAGCCTTTTCACAGGAGTCTGTATTTACTGTGACTGAAGGAATATAAACCAGCTCACCCATGATGCATAAGCCAAATTTCAGGAGCACGGACCCGCTGTGTCCAGGCGTGTAGAATCCAAAAGAAGAAAATGGCCAGCTTTACCAAATCCATGAAAAAAAAATTTCTTTATTCACAAACTTAAACATGGAGGATACAAACTTCAGCACAAACCATTTGGGTAAGAATCTCAAAGCGTTTCTGGAGACTAAGCTCCCTTAATCATGACCATGATCCATGATGTTACGCTTCCAAAACCATTGGCGCATCTTGTCTATGGACTACCACCTGCCAGACCAGCTCGTGAGTGCTTGGGTCGATATTCCTCTGACACAGCTTGCCATCGTAGATAAACAATTTGCCCTTCTCCTTCCACAACTGTTGAGTCTCTTGTGGGGGATCTGGAACAGGGTGTGCATTGGCTTGTGTCAGCAACTCTTTTGGACTGCTGGGTCACTATCCTGCATCACTGCCCATCCATGGTGGGGCAATGGGTTCAGCATGGCTTATCGCCTGTCATTGCACTTGTTCTTCACATAATGGGAGCACTGGGATGCCTCAGGGTGGTGAAAGGCTGGTAACTTAATCTTTTTGAGTGCTTCTTGATCTGCTCCCACTTCTGGTAAATTAGGCATCCTGAACAGCGCATCAGCATTTGCGTTCTTGTGCCCCACACGGTACTTGATGGTAAACTCGCAGTTTGACAACCAATCCATCGCTGCTCCAATGCACCTAGTTTTGCCATTTCCAGGTGAGTCAGCGGATTGTTGTCCGTGTTAATGGTGAACTTTGTTGAAGCCAGGTAATGCTTGAATGGCTCTGTTGCCACCCAGACTATGGCGAGGAACTCCAGCTTAAAGGAACTGTAGTTGTCGGGGTTCCTTTCGGTGGGACGAAGCTTCCTGCTGGCACAGGCAATCACCCTTTCTCTGCCTTTCTGTACCTGGGACAGCACTGCTCCCAATCCCACGTTGCTAGCCTCTGTGTAGAGTACAAATGGTTGGTCATAGTCAGGGTAGGCCAGTACTTCATCTCCCGTGAGCGCTAACTTCAACCGAGTGAAGGATTCTTCCAGCCTGTCATACCATTCAAATGGAGGACCCTTGTTCTTGGTCTTCTTGTATTTACCCACTAACAAGTCTTTCAAGGGTGCAGATATCTTAGTGAAATCCTTGATGAATCTTCAGTAGTAGCCTACTAACCCGAGGAACTGCCATACTTCATGAATGTTGTTGGGTTTCGGTCAGTGCCTGATCATGATGACTTTGTCAGGGTCTGTTGCCACACCTTCGATGCTTACCACATGGCCCAGGTTCTGCAGTTTCGACTTCAACGGGTGGCACCTGGACAGCTTTAATTTCAGGCCAAAGTTAGACAGAGCTTCAAACACCTTGGCCAGGTGCCGCAAGTGGTCTTCATATGTCTTGGAGAAGATGATGACATCATCCAGGTACAGCAGAACGGTTTCAACGTTCTTTTGCCCAAGACAGCACTCCATCATCCTCTAGAACGTCCCTGGTGCATTGCACAGTCCAAATGGCATGTAGTTGAATTCAGAGAGGCCCATTGGTGTCATGAAGGAAGTCTTCTCTTTATCTGCCTCTGCCACTGGAACCTGCCAATACCCACTAATGAGATCTAAGGTGGAGAAATAGTTAGCACATTTTAAGGCAGCTAATGACTCTTTAATTCTGGGTAGCGGGTAGGCATCCTTGTGTGTAATTCAGTTAATCTGCCAGTAGTCAACACACATCATTGTACCATCTTTCTTTCTAACGAGAACTAATGGAGCTGCCCAGGGGCTACAACTGTATCTTAATACCCCAGCCTCCTTCATTTCCCTTACTATACTCTTGGCACATTGGTAGTGAGCTGGAGGTACAGGCTGGTACCTCTCTTTAATGGGCGGATGACCTCCAGGGGGGATATGATGTTGGACCCCTTTTACTTGCCCAAAATCTAGTGGGTGTTTGCTGAATACCCGCTCATTTTCTTGGAACACCTGGTAAGCCCTATGTTTTTGGTGTGAAGGGGTAGAGTCAGTGCCAACGTGTAACTTCTGACACCAATTCTCCAACTGTCCTGCAGAGTCATTGTCCTCTGCCTGGTCAGACGGTACCAAGGGTTCTGTTGCTTTTATTGCATTATCACTAACAGTGAACAGTTTAGCAAGGATGGCATATCTGGGTAAATGGACCTCCTTCTCCCCACAATTAAGGATGCGTACTGGTACCCTCCCCTTGGGGACATCAATCACCACTCTGGCTGTCAGGATGAAGGGCCTAACATCTGAATACACAGGTTCTACCAGGGACTGGAAGTCTTTACCTCCGAGGCCTATTGCTTCCCGAGACCAGATTAACATTTCACTCCTGGGGGGTTTTAAATGGGAATTGGATCACTCACTGTGACGCTGCCAACTTATCCACCAGACAGTTCTACCTGTTGTGTCTGCATCTGGGCTTTGATTTCTTTTTGCAGGACATGCTGCTCACTGGAACCAGCAGTTTTGGCCACCTGCTGTAACAAGACAATAACCTCGGAAGGACAGTTTTCTATGACATTAGGACCTAAGGTCATCAATGGGTTACATTCTCGCCAGTTAATATCTACAATCACCAGTCCTTGGGCTTTCAATTCTAGCCCCCACCTTAATGGTCACCTCCTTATACCCCACGTGTCACAAAGGATGACCATTGCTGGCTACTATTGTAAGGTCATTATCTGGGCCACGTGTAATTTCAGAGTCAGCCCAGTACTGTTTGTAAAGAATATATGGTATAGTCGTCACCTGAGAGCCGGTGTCCAGTAAAGAGTTCATCGGGATGCCATTAATCATAATTGGGAGGACCGGTTGTCCTCCAGCATACTTGGCTCCCCAGCTTTGTGGGCCTGATTATCCTACTCCTGGGGTTGGCCCTCTGCCACAGGGATCACTCATTTAAATGGCAGAATCTTGCAATATGTCCCACCTGGTTGCAGCGGTGACAAATGGGTCATCCGTCCTGATGGTTGCAGTTGCTGTCTCTTCCTCTGGTTGGTGGGATCCTCTTCTGCCGTCGCCAGGGGACATCATCTGGACTGGACTAGAAGCCAGCTGGATCTTTTCCTTTGGAGACTCCTGCATGGACTGCACTGTTTAGGCTAGTGCAGCTACGCTTTTGGTTAGTTCTTGAACATGGAGGTGCAGTCCTGCGGAGGGGTCATCATCCATGGTCTGTGCATCGGCCTCAACAGGGGTCTGATGAAAGGATGCCACTTCCTGGTGGTACATAATTGCTGGGTGCCTAGGGGGCGCTGTGCAGCTGGAATTTGGCTCATGAAGTGCCCAGATGGCCCTGTCTTTAAAGTGTGCAAAGTCCATGTCAGGATTTTGCAGGGCCAGGATGCACAGCTGTGTCCTGTGGGTGCCAGACATAAGTCCTTCAATAAACTGCTCCTTTAACAATTTGATATGTATATTTCAGTATTTAATATACAGTGTACAATTTATAAAAACAATGCTTTTCATAGCATTATTAGTCTTAGATTAACCCCAACTAATGCTTACAGTAAGGATTCAATTGGATGAACAATGTTAAGATTGATCTCGCGTCATCCTGTGTTGTCCACTGCAAAAGTGCGACCAAGCTAAACCGACATTTGCAGTGGTAGAGGAGCAAGATGAGATGGCTGTTTTACTCTGGCAAAGTGCACCATGGAACTATAAGCAATCCTTGTAGCAACCAAGATTAGCAGAGAATATTTCTTAAGATCTCTGAAATATAACAGCTTATGGAAAATGGAAACATTTTTATTTTATTTTTCTGTTGGGGTCTTTTGAAATCTATATGACCTTTGAAATCCCACCAAATACCTACTTCGAAAGACTCCTAGATGCAGCTTCAGTGTTATCTAAAAGCACATTCAGGACTCTTTGAAGTGGATGAAAACAAGATGACCCTGCTCGTGGGACGACCCTGCTCGTGAGATGCTTTCACAGTGAATGTATAGTATATGAATATCTGATTCCAGATTTCACCAGAAACCTTAGCATCACGATAGCCAAACCAAGGAAAAACTAGCTGTCATCACCAAAATTGTTTGTTACAGGCTATTTGGATGCCTATTACTGGCAATGTTGAGCCTTATGAGGCCTCAGGGGTGTGAATTATAGAGCAAGAGAAATGAAGCTGTATAATTTTATACGTTTAATTTATTATTTATGCAGTGTTTATAAGAATATACAAAAGCTATTGGATAGATGACAATACAGTACAGATTATACAGTTACAGAAAAATAAAAGGGATAAACAAAAGAAACTTAACTGACATGTTGATATAGGAATGATGCAGACCTTGTGAATGGGAGCACTCCGTTTAGAAAATGGCACAGTCCTTAGAGCATGCTGTATCTCCCAGCACTGAACTATGGTTCTAGGTCTAAACCTCCTTTTATCAGGTACCAGCACTATCATGTGTTTAGCTTTCTATACATATGATACATGTCATACATACGGTAACTTTATCAACCTTGCTAATATTAATTCTGGGCTAATATGCAGGCTGCAGACAGCATTGCAAGTGCATACATTGTGTCCGGCACTGCACCACAATGCTGAACAAATGTCTCCCATGTGTATAGAACATACATCTGCCACAAAAAAAAAAAAATATTATTATCTGGTACATGGCTCCATCCTGTCTGAGCCATTGCGCTGTGTGGCTCTATAAAATCAGGAAGGATATATTTACACAGAGACAGAAAAGTATCACCATTATCACCTGTTGTCTGCTATTCATGCTGACTACTTCAACAAGGCGGGTCATAGAGCAGATATGAGGAAGATAGAGTTAAGTCTTTATTCTATGTCCTTGATTTACAATTCATAGTAAAGCCATGCTTCTATGGTTGATAATGGAGTAACACTATACAATTATTATAAAAACTGCAATTATGCATATTGCAACTTCATAAACAACAGAAGTCGTATGGACACATAACACAGTACATGAGCTCTAGATGAGTAAGTATACTGAAGTGGAATTTAATTCTACTTGAATATTACAAAAATCTTCATTCACCAAATTGATGATTTTTTTGTAATACAATTCCACACCGATTTGTCAAAATGGCAGCTGCTATCTGCCAGTTTTCTGAACCATTAAACTACTAAGTGCCATCAAAAGGATAAAAATAAAGAAAACTCTTATACTCCCCTTATTGTTCACCTTTCTGAGGCCTCTGACCCTCACTGTCACCCATCAAGACCTCGTTGCCCCATTTTATCACTGTTGCAAGTGCAGAAATCTCCAGGTCTCTCACACTATGCTGGGACTATTGATGAGGCCCTGCATGGTTCAGGACATGTATGCACAAGGTCACGGCTCTTGTTTTGACATCTTGACATTGTGACCTTAAGTCACTTTCACAAACCCTCCTGTTCTTCATCAGAGCAAGAAGTCTTGGCTAAATATAAAGAGTCCTGGGGATTCAGCACTTGCAGCCATGATAACAAGATGCAGTAAGGATCAGAAAGGTATTGGTAAGGAATGGAAGACCCGGAGAGTTGAGTGGTAAAGTGAGTATACTTTTTTGTATTTTTACATCTTATATTTCTTATGCTTTTGGCTCTGGTGAGACACCAGTGAATAATAAGGGACATTAAATCTTCAGAAAAAATTTCAAATTTTGCCTGATTATCTATAGAGATGAGCAAACCTTTCAAGGTTAATTTTGGTGCACGTCCTGATGTTCACTGAACATGTTCACCAAACCCCATTGAATTCAATGGGAGGCAAAACCAAATGCATAGACTATACCTTAACCCCTTCATGACCGTGGGATTTTTCGTGTTTCCGTGTTCGTTTTTCACTCCCCTCCTTCCCAGAGCCATAACTTTTTTATTTTTCCGTCAATTTGGCCATGTGAGGGCTTGTTTTTTGCGGGACGAGTTGTACTTTTGAATGACATCATTGGTTTTAGCATGTCGTGTACTAGAAAACGGGAAAAAAATTCCAAGTGCGGTGAAATTGCAAAAAAAGTGCAGTCCCACACTTGTTTTTTGTTTGGCTTTTTTGCTAGGTTCACTAAATGCTAAAACTGATCTGCCATTATGATTCTCCAGGTCAGTATGAGTTCATAGACACCTTATATGACTAGGTTATTTTTTATCTAAGTGGTGAAAAAAAATTCCAAACTTTGCTAAAAAAAAAAAAAATTGCGCCATTTTCCGATACTCGTAGCGTCTCCAATTTTCGTGATCTGGGGTCGGTTGAGGGCTTATTTTTTGTGAGCCGAGATGACGTTTTTAATGATAGCATTTCGGTGCAGATACGTTCTTTTGATCGCCCGTTATTGCATTTTAATGCAATGTCGCGGCGACCAAAAAAACGTAATTCTGGTTTTTCTAATTTTTTTCCCGCTACGATGTTTAGCGATCAGGTTAATGCTTTTTTTTAATTGATAGATCGGGCGATTCTGAGCGCGGCGATACCAAATATGTGTAGATTTGATTTTTTTTTTATTGATTTATTTTGATTGGGGCGAAAGGGGGGTGATTTAAACTTTTATATTTTTTTTATTTTTTTTTTTTAAATTTCAACTTTTTTTTTTTACTTTTGCCATGCTTCAATAGCCTCCATGGGAGGCTAGAAGCAGGCACAACTCGATCGCCTCTGCTACATAGCAGCGATCTGCTGATCGCTGCTATGTAGCAGAAATGCAGGTGTGCTATGAGCGCCGACCACAGGGTGGCGCTCACAGCCACTGGCGATCAGTAACCATAGAGGTCTCAAGGACCTCTATGGTTACAATGGAGACGCATCGCCGACCCCTGATCATGTGATGCGGGTCGGCGATGACGTCATTTCCGGCCGCCCGGCTGGAAGCGGTAGTTAAATGCCGCTGTCTGCGTTTGACAGCGGCATTTAACTAGTTAATAGGTGCGGGCAGATCGCGATTCTGCCCGCGCCTATTACGGGCACATGTCAGCTGTTCAAAACAGCTGACATGTCCCGGCTTTGGTGCGGGCTCACCGCGGAGCCCTGCATCAAAGCAGGGGATCTGACCTTGGACGTACTATCCCGTCCAAGGTCAGAAAGGGGTTAAAGAGGGCGAAAAAGCATCCCAAACAGCTCAAATTAGGTGCACACACCAGGAAATGTGACATCAATTGACACAGAGAAAAAATAGTATAAATGCGCAATATTGATTCATGGAACAGGACTTGGAGCAGCATTTCTAGCTGAAACATTGGTCAGTGACAGGTGGATGAGTGACAGGTGTAGGACTAGTGCTCTGAGAGGTCTGCAAAATTCAGACAACACACATGAAGGAGACCGAACTTGGAGTCCAAACATTTCCAAAAGTTAGGGGCAGATCCGTGGAAAGTGACATCAATTGACCAACAGCAGAAATTTGATAATGGCACAGCAGCAGTCAGCCATGGTCTATGCATGAGGTATCAAGGTCTGGGCCAGCATTTATAGTTTGTATAAACTTTGGAGTACAAACATTTCCCCAAATTATTGCCACACACAATGAAATTGGTATCAATTTGCCCAGAGCAGAATTAGTATAATTATGCATCTTATTGATTACCTCTGTTACTGGACATGCAACTCGACTCCCTTTCTTTGGCAGCCGGACACCGGTATTATTATTATTTATTGTCATGGCACTATTTATTCAATGGTGCTTTACATGTGAAAAGGGGTATACATAATAAAAACAAGTGCAACAATCTTAAACAATAAAATTCACTGACTGGTACTGAAAAAGAAAGGACCTTGTCTGTGAGGGCTCACAATCTATTAGGGCTTGGTGAGGATACAGTAGGTGAGGTAAAGCTGTTTGTGCATCATTATGATGGAAAAAGAGTTACTGTAGCTTGTAGGTTTGTTGAAATGGGTGGTTCTTCAGTAGACAAGAGTATGATATGTTAGGGTAGAGCATTCCAGAGTAGAGGAGATGTACTGGAGAAATCTAGTATGCAGTTGCGGAAAGATGAGATAACAGGGGAGTAGAGAAGGATATCTTTTTGAGTATTGGAGGTTGCATGAAGGTAAGTACCTGGATACTGGGTCACAGATTTATGGAGGAGACAGGCTTTGTATGCCATGGTTAGGGTTTTGAATTGGAGTCTCTGGGTAATGGGGAGACAGTGAAGGGATTGACAGAGAGGATCGGGCACAAAGCAGGATGTTGCAGCAGTCAAGGAGGGAGATGATGAGTTCATGACTAAGGTTTTTGCAGATTTATGACTAATGAATGTACGGATCCAGGAAATATTTTTCAGTTGTAGTTGGCAGGAAGTGAAAATGGTATGGATATTTGTTCTAAAGGAGAGATCAGAGAACAGGGTTACCCTGAGGCAGAGAGATTGCAGGACAACCTCATCTATGTCTTGCAGTTGAGGGCCAGAAAGAGCATGCTCTCCAATGGAAAGCAAGCACTGCATCAAGTGGCCTCGCCTCCTCTTGCTCCACCTTAACATCACACAGAGTACAATCCTCAGAGGTGGCACCGGAATTACCCTTGTTTCACCCCGTGTCAAAACTCTCCAACTGCCCAACTGACTGTGGGGAACCACATATGTGCGAGTCTGCAGAGCTGTTTACACAATCTATTCCATGGGCATCAGAGGTTTGCTCCTAAGATTCACAGACTCAAGAGGAGAAAAGTATCTTCACCAATGCTGAAAATGTTCTTCATGTGGATCCGGGGTTAAACGAACTAGAGCAGAATCCAGACCCTCGTTATCAGACGTTAATCACCGGGAGTAGAGGTGATCCTGATAAAGCTCAGATGCCAGATGCGCATGTGGACTGTACTTTAGTGTCAGGGCAGAAAGAGGAGGGTGAATCTTACTGTCAGGAGAGAGAGAACAGAGAGCATGACAATGAGGTTGTGAATCCCACTTGGTGTGATCTCAGAGGTAAGCAGCTGAAAAGCATAGGAAGTGGGGGAGGAGGAAGATGAAGAGGTTAAGTTGCTGCCTCATAAAAACCATGACAAGCACTGCATCCTCAGCCCCAACTCTGACTGCGAGCAGGACCAGTTATTAGTGTGCAATTCATAGAGGCGGCAACGTTTGCCTAGCCTGACCCTTTTTTGAGACTCCAAATGATGACCCAACTCACGCTACCTGCGAAATTTGCAAAAAGGAACTCAGTAAAGGAAATTATTTGTGCTGATTTTCCCGAATCCGAATATTTCACTATTTGCTATTCACTAATAACAATATCTCAAATTTCTAGAATGTCGTCGCACAGGTGGTTGCCATGGGAGGGTGGCTTACAGTGATTGAGGGGGGCTCATGGTGCCTATATTCAACATGATGCCTGTTTTCTAGGAGTTAGAAATAGTACTGACTACTAGATTACCACTCTGTTAGATCCACGGTAGAAGAATACATTTAGCCAGATGCTGCCCCCTGGCAAAGGACGCGTGCATGCTGGAGTGTCGAAACACACTTGTAGACAATCTTAAGGGTGGTTTTCCCCAAGATAACAGTGACGTACACAATGTGCGTCACAGATCTATATGTCAAACCACGGGAACATCAAGGCGTCATTGCAAAAAACATTAGCAGCAGCATCAGTGTAAGTGGCATAAGCAGTTTCTTTCAGTCATTTCACACATATTTTAGCCCAGCCTGTGCACCAGCAGAGCAGAGGACACATCTGACATGTTGTGAACGACTGGAGAAGATGGTGAAGGAGTATCTGGACATCAATATCAATGCCATTGGGGAGTTGGACCCTTTTGCATTTTGGTCTTCAAAACTGGAAGAGTGGCCTGAGCTTTCCTGTCACGTTCTAAAGGTTTTGTCATACCCGGCAGCCAGAGTTCTCTCAGAAGGTGTCTTCAGCACTGCTGTTGGGGTCCTGACAGATAAGCACATCTGGCTGTCCCCTGAAAGTGTAGACCATCTAACTTTCTTCAAAATGAACAAGTCATGAATCTCCAATGACTCTTGCCCCCTAGTCGCAGACTGGGCTGATTAGGCGATGGTTTACTGTTTAGTGTCATGCATTGATCTCCCATTAATGAAGGTTGTGCCACCTTTGTCATAGCTTCTGTGCATGCTGTTGCTACTGCTGCTGATGTTATAAACAATTTTTTGAAATGTTGAGACTCGAAGTTGGGTCTCCATCTGGTCAGTTGGCTGTAGTGGATTGTTTGTCGAAGGCCTATTATACTGTTTATATTTGGTGGAAATGTATGCCAGTTTAGTGGTATGTTACAATAAGTTTTTGAAATGTAGAGACTCGAAATTGGGTTTCCACTAGATGGGTTGACTGTAGTGGAATGTGTGTCAGAGGCCTGTTACAACATTTCTACTCTGTGGAAATTAATGCCAATTTAGTGGTGTGTGACAATAATTTTTTGAAATTTGTAGATTGGTCTGGTGGGTTGTGGAAGGTTTGTCAGAAGCCTATTATAATATTTCTACTCTGTGGAAATTGACGTCATTTTAGTGGTGTGTGACTATTTTTTTTTAATTGTCGAGACTCCAAGTTGAGTAAACATCTGGTGGGTTGCCTGGGTTGCTTATTATACTGTTTCTACTCTGAGGAAATTGATGTCACTTTACTGGTGTGGACAATATTTGGGTCTCAAGTTGGGTCTCCATCTGGTGGGTTGCCTGTAGTGGAAGGTGTGTCAGAGGCCTATAATATTGTTTTACTCTGTGAAATTGATGCCACTTTAGTGGTGTGTGACAATAATTTTTGTAGATGTGGAGACTACAAGTTGAGTCTCCATCTGTTGGTTGCCTGTAATGGGAGGTGTGTCAGAGGCCTATTATACTATTTCTACTCTGTGTAAATTGGGGCCACTTTAGTGGTGTGAGACAATAATTTTTTAAATGTGAGGACTTCAAGTTGAGTCTCCATCTATTGGGTTGCCTGTAGTGGAAGGTGTATCAGAGGCCTATTATACCATTTCTACTGTGTGGAAATTGATGCCACTTTAGTGGCATTTTAAAAAGTGGAGACTCCAAATTGAGTCTCAATCTGGTGAGTTGCCTGTGTATGTAGGGCTCCCAGACAGGCAGACATGCACATTCACTCAACTACCTGTGTTACTTTCCTTACATTTTTCTACCAATATTACTGTATGAAAATGATGTCTGTTCCATCTGAGTGTGGTTGGAGAAAAAAAATTGGATGTGTTGCATGAGATATCAGGGCTCTTAGCTGAAAAGCTTTACACCACTCTCTTAACTAACAGGTCTTCATGGAAACTTCAATTCCAAGCTGTAAAGACTGGCCAAGACCCTGACACCTCATGCACAGCCCATAGCTGACTGTTTCTGCATCATTAGAAAAAGTTCTATTGTGGGTCAATTGATCAGTAAACTACCTGGGCTAGTTTCCTTACATTTTTCTACCAGTAGTAATGTATGAAATTGATGTTTGTGCCGTCTGAGTGTGGCTGGAAAAAAATTGGAGGTGTTGCATGAGGTATTAGAGCTCCCAGCTAAGATGGCTTACATTACTCCCTTAATCACCAGGTCATCATTGAAACTTCAAATCAAAGCTGTAAATGCTGGGCCAGACCCTGATACCTCATGCATGGCCCATGGCAGAATGCTGCTGTCCCATTTGCAAATTTCCACTGTGGGTCAATTCATGCAAATTTTCATGGTGCCTACCCCTAATTTTAGCTGTTTGGAAATCTTTTTTTCACCCGCTACGTTGTTGTGTATATGTCCGGTTTGGCCCCCCATTAAATCTAATGGGGTTCTGGTATTTTCTTCGCATTGCTCAGCGAACACTTTCGACGAACGTCTAAATGTTCGGTGAATCGAATCAACCCAAAGCTTTAAAAGGCTTGTTTATCTCTATTAGTAATCAGTATTTTTTTTGCTGAGATAGTGTAGCTAGACTACACATTTAGCACAAAAGATTTATTTGCTGAAATGTGGGCTGGTGTCTGGACCAAACAATCAGCACAAAGGATTTAGATGCTGAAATGTGGACTGGTGGAGGGAGTACAGAATTAGCACAAAAAATTATTTTGATAATGAAATGAGGCCTGGTTTCAAACAATTTGCATCATGAATCAAGGTCTGGTGCCTGCACCAGACTATAATCTCACAGTATTAGCACAAAAGATTTGCATCATAAAATGAGGTTTGATACTTGCACCAGACTATTATCCCAAATAATTTTTAATATGAAATGAGGCCTGGTGCTGGCACCAGACTATTATCCCTAATGATTTGGATTATGAAAGGAGGCCTTTTGCCTGCACCAGAGTATTATCCCAAACAAGGAGGATTTTAAAGTGAGGCCTGGTGCCTGCAGAAGAGTATTAGCACAAAGGATTTATATTATGAAATGTGGGCTGGTGCCTGAACCAGCGTATTATCCCAATTGATTTTGATTATCAAATGAGGCCTGTTGTCAGCACAAGAGTATTATCCCAAACGATTTGCCTCATGAAATGAGGTCTAGTGCTTGTACTAGAGTATTATCCCAAATTATTTTGATTATGAAATGAGGCCTGGTACCTGAACCAGAGTCTTATCCCAAATTGTTTGCATCATGAAATAAGGTCTGTTTCCTGCATCAAACTATTATCCCAAATGATTTGGATAATGAAATGAAGCCTTTTGCTTGCAGAACAGTGTTAGCACAAAGGATTTATATTATGAAATGAGGCATGGTGCCTTCAACAGAGTATTATCTCAAATAATTTGGCATATGAAATGAGGTCTGGTACCTGCACCAGAGAATTATCCCAAATAATTTGGCATATGAAATGAGGTCTGGTGCCTGCACCAGAGAATTATCCCAAATGATTTTGATTATGAAATTAGGCGTGGTGCCTGTATCAAACTATTATCCCAAATGATTTGGATAATGAAATGA
Organism: Ranitomeya imitator; assembly: GCF_032444005.1. Taxonomy (NCBI): domain Eukaryota; kingdom Metazoa; phylum Chordata; class Amphibia; order Anura; family Dendrobatidae; genus Ranitomeya; species Ranitomeya imitator. The sequence continues at coordinate 140,909,962 of NC_091282.1, forward strand.
AGCCTTTTGCTTGCAGAACAGTGTTAGCACAAAGGATTTATATTATGAAATGAGGCATGGTGCCTTCAACAGAGTATTATCTCAAATGATTTGGCATATGAAATGTGGTCTGGTACCTGCACCAGAGAATTATCCCAAATAATTTGGCATATGAAATGAGGTCTGGTGCCTGCACCAGAGAATTATCCCAAATGATTTTGATTATGAAATTAGGCGTGGTGCCTGTATCAAACTATTATCCCAAATGATTTGAATTATGAAATGAGGCCTGGTGCATTCACCAGAGTATTATCCCAAACAATTTCCATCCTGAAATGAGGCCTGGTGCCTACAACACAGAATTAAGCATCTATATTATAAGATATGTATATGTGGGCTGGTGCCTGCACCAGTGTAGTATCCTAAACTAATTGCATCATGAAAGAAGGTCTGGTGCCTGCACTAGCATTTTTCCCAAATGATTTAGATTATGAAATGAGGCCTAGTGCCTACAACACAGAATTAAGCACAAAGGATTTATATTATAATACTGTATATGTGGGCTGGTGCCTGCACCAGTGTATTATCCTAAACTATTTGCAGCATGAAATAAGGTCTGGTGCGAGCACTAGCATTTTTTCCCAAATGATTTGGATTATGAAATGAGGCCTGGTGCCTGCACCAGGGTACAAGCTCAAACTATTTGCATTAGGAAATGGGGCCTGGTGCCTGCAACCCAGTATTAGTCCAAATGATTTTGATTAGTAAAAGTGACTTCCTGAGTCCTGACTTCAACACAATATTAGCCCAAACAACTTGGACTAGGAAATGGGGCCTGGTGCCTGCACCCCAACATTAGCTTAAATGATTTTGATTAGTAAATGAGACATCCTGAGTCCCAATTGCAACCCAGTATTAGCCCAAACAATGTGCATTGCGAAATTGGACCAAGTGCCTGCACCCTAATATTAACCCTAATGATTTTCATTAGCTAATGAAAATGCACCCCAATATTAGCCCTATTGAATTTGATTAGAAAAGGGGCCCTGGTGACATCCCCCAGTATTGACCCTAACGATTTTGATTAGCAAATGGGGCCTGGTGCCTGCTCCCCAACTTTCCTCCAAATAATTTTGATTAGCAAATGGGGTCTGGTACCTGCAACCCAATATCAGCCTTAACAATTTTGTTTAGCAAATGAAGCCTGGGGCATCCACCCCAATATTAGCCCTAACAATTTTAATTAGCAAATGAAGCTTGATGGCTGCACCCCAATATTAGCTCTAATGATTTTGATTAGAAAATGGGGCCTCCTGGTCACACCCCATTATTAGCCCAAACAATTTTCATTAGTAAATGTGACCTCCTGAGTCCTGACTGCAACACAGTATTAGCCCAAATAATTTTGATTATAAAATGTGAACTCCTACCTGCACAACAGTATGAGCACAAATTAGTTAGATGCTGGAAGGTCAATATCACACAGGACATGATCCTATCTAACTATATGAGAGCTTGCAGAAGCTGCAACAGGAGCAGCCTATCTGCGCTGTTGCACTGGGAAGATAGCACCAGCAAAACAACATGTCCTCTTTTAATATGAAGAGGGATATGTGACTTCGGCAGTCAATGACAGAAGCCTTTGTGTCTGGATGTTGTGGATAGTTTCTGCTCCCTGTTTGAATGTACAAACATAAAGGTAATAAATAAAATAAATTAAATTAAGCCACTCCTCTGACCTATATACACCCGCTCCTCTCATAAAAACATCCCTCCACTCATCATACAGAACCACTATCACAGCCAAAGTCCTATCAAAAGCATTATTGGAAACGCATCATTTACCAAACTGTGACCAAAATTTTGCTAACTTTGAGGAAAAATGCTTGGGAAACCGATCACGAATCTGAATGTGCTACATCTGTGCCAAACTTGAACAAGTTAGCTCATCTCTAATTATTTCCAGCCTTATTGGTAACATAATCTAATATGTCACAAATACATTGTGAATAACAATGTACCTTTTAGAATTGCATGGGCATGTGTTTTATAAAAAAAAAGTCAGAGAAAACCATTTCCAAAATATGACTTGAAAAGAATGAAGAATAAAGTATAGAGATTTAATTCTCCCACTAGCAGCATACTGTAGCTGTAATACTTGGTAGCATACTAAGTTTGTCATGGCAGTAACTAAAACACTGTGCAGTATATAATTATTCCCCAATAATTCATCCTTATTGTAAATAGTGTTAAAAGATATTTCAAGTCACCATACTGCCTTGTACTTTTATATGATAATGAACTCCAGTGCCTTCTAATATTCTTAGAATTTACGTCAAGGAATACATAATCATATGCAGGGCCAGGGCAACTTATTTTCATGCCCTAGGCTGATGTAGCCGATGACGCCACCACTCTCTCCCTCAAAGAAAAGGAATGGTCCAGAGACCAAGGTAACAGAACCCTTAATACACCCTACTCCGATAGGTCAGGTAACAACCTCTGACAATCACTTCCACTAGAATTGTTATCTTTTTACCAAAAAATACCAGCAAAAGTAAAAATGTGATGTACTTTAGTAGTGAGGGTTAAAGAGGATTGCAATTTCAAAGTCACGCATTATTTGCAGACAATTTACACAATGTCAGGAATAAATAGCGATATTCATCCCTGATATCCTATATTTTAAATGTCAGACCTGAAGATAGTCATTGCTTAACTATAATGGGGGTGTTTGCTTTCAATTAAGGTGTTTAGCATTTGACAAACAGCCTAATAAAAATTAAACAGATGCCATTATAGATAAAGTGATGTATCTGAAGGTTTTTGAGTCATTCATGAGACAAATACAGCTTGCAACAAAGCTGATAGTGGTTGTTGTGCCAAATTCCTGTTATGATTGTGTCTCCGGTGATGTGTTCCTATTCAGATACTAATTCTGGTGACAAATTCATGTACTGATGGTTGTTCTAGCTCTTTATTGATGTACTGCTGATGGTTTTGATGGTTTTTCTGATTAGGCATTCATCACCGAAACCATCATCAGTATATGAATACTACCCAAATTCATCATCAGTGCATAAATAGAACACCAGAGTCATTCATAGTACATAAATACAGCATCAGAACAATCATCAGTAAATAAATAGGTCCCTAGAACCACCATCAGTACACAAATACATCTTCAGAACCACCATCAGTAAATAAATACAAAGCCAGTAATAAATGCATCCTAGAATCACAGTAAGTATTTGAAGTACTGTAAGAACCAAGCTTAGTACAGCAATCAATTGTAATGTAAAGTCAACCTCCTCACATTGTCCTAATACACAGTATAATGGGCACAACAGTCTCCCAATGTAAACTATGATGGCCTCCACAGCACCGTTTTCAGTATTGTGGCCACCACATTTTCCTATACAGTATAACTACACAGTAGAGATGGGAGAACCCAAACAGTAAAGTTTGGGGTCCTTACCAAACAGCTAGTGCTCGGGCATGGACACAGAACATGGACTTCTCCAGGATGTCCATTTTACTGTTTGGGTTTAGTCCCCCGAACATCAGGTGTTTCCCACACTGTCATCTGCATGACAGCGTGAGAAACACTGACGGTTCTGATAGGCAGTAAGATTATTACCACTGTTTAGAGAGCTGTGGTTCCCATGCTGTGATATGACAGCATGAGCCAGCAACTGTCACCAGCAGTCTAAACATTACCTCTGGCACAACTCCCATCAAACTACACCTGCTGATAACAGAGAGAGAGGTCACCGATTATGGTAGCATTCATCAGCTGGTGCCTGTGCTATAAATATATAAATGTAAAAAAAAATAACGTGGGGTCACTTCTATTTTTGAAAACCAGTGCAGGCAAAACTGACATCCGCCAGCTGCAACCCTCAGCTGTCAGCTTTTTCATGGCTGGTTAACAAGAATAGAGGGTTCCCTATGCTTTTCTTTTAGTTGTTTAAAAAAACAATAGATAAACAAATAAATAATTAAAAAAAAATGTTGTGGGGTCCCCGTATTTGACAACCTGCCAAGTTAAAGCAGACAGCTGAGGGCTGGTTTTCCCAGGCTGGAAAAGGGCCTTGGATATTGTCCCCCAGCCTAAAAACAACAGTGCACAGCTGACACAGGAAAGGCACATCTTTTAGATGCACCAATTCTGGCACTATTCCCAGCTCTTCATGCTTGTCCAGGTGCGGTATCATGTTAGTGTTGTGGGGTTGATGTCAGCTGTTTTATGGTCGCTGACATCAAGCCCACAGGTTAGTAATGGAGAGGCATCTATAGGATGTTTCTCTATTAATAACCTCATAGTTAGGCCGGCATCACACTCAGCGTATACAAATACTGTCTGTAATTTACGGCCGTAATACGCTGAAAAGTCCCCAAAATAGTGGTCCGTATCTCCTCCATAGGCAGGGTGTGTTATCATATTTTGCGCATGGCATCCTCCGTATGTAATCCGTATGGCATCCGTACTGCGAGATTTTCTCGCAGGCTTGCAAAACCGACATAAGGATATACAAGGGATCCATGTCATCAAAAAATAATAAAAACATATGTACTGTCTATATATATATATATATATGTTAGTGAGACACATATATATATATACAGTGGGGCAAAAAAGTATTTAGTCAGTCAGCAATAGTGCAAGTTCCACCACTTAAAAAGATGAGAGGCGTCTGTAATTTACATCATAGGTAGACCTCAACTATGGGAGACACACTGAGAAAAAAAAATCCAGAAAATCACATTGTCTGTTTTTTTATCATTTTTTTTGCATATTATGGTGGAAAATAAGTATTTGGTCAGAAACAAACAATCAAGATTTCTGGCTCTCACAGACCTGTAACTTCTTCTTTAAGAGTCTCCTCTTTCCTCCACTCATTACCTGTAGTAATGGCACCTGTTTAAACTTGTTATCAGTATAAAAAGACACCTGTGCACACCCTCAAACAGTCTGACTCCAAACTCCACTATAGTGAAGACCAAAGAGCTGTCAAAGGACACCAGAAACAAAATTGTAGCCCTGCACCAGGCTGGGAAGACTGAATCTGCAATAGCCAACCAGCTTGGAGTGAAGAAATCAACAGTGGGAGCAATAATTAGAAAATGGAAGACATACAAGACCACTGATAATCTCCCTCGATCTGGGGCTCCCACCCCGTGGGGTCAGAATGATCACAAGAGCGGTGAGCAAAAATCCCAGAACCACGCGGGGGGACCTAGTGAATGAACTGCAGAGAGCTGGGACCAATGTAACAAGGCCTACCATAAGTAACACACTATGCCACCATGGACTCAGATCCTGCAGTGCCAGACGTGTCCCACTGCTTAAGCCAGTACATGTCCGGGCCCGTCTGAAGTTTGCTAGAGAGCATTTGGATGATCCAGAGGAGTTTTGGGAGAATGTCCTATGGTCTGATGAAACCAAACTGGAACTATTTGGTAGAAACACAACTTGTCGTGTTTGGAGGAAAAATAATACTGAGTTGCATCCATCAAACACCATACCTACTGTAAAGCATGGTGGTGGAAACATCATGCTTTGGGGCTGTTTCTCTGCAAAGGGGCCAGGACGACTGATCCGGGTACATGAAAGAATGAATGGGGCCATGTATCGTGAGATTTTGAGTGCAAACCTCCTTCCATCAGCAAGGGCATTGAAGATGAAACGTGGCTGGGTCTTTCAACATGACAATGATTCAAAGCACACTGCCAGGGCAACGAAGGAGTGGCTTTGTAAGAAGCATTTCAAGGTCCTGGAGTGGCCTAGCCAGTCTCCAGATCTCAACCCTATAGAAAACCTTTGGAGGGAGTTGAAAGTCCGTGTTGCCAAGCGAAAAGCCAAAAACATCACTGCTCTAGAGGAGATCTGCATGGAGGAATGGGCCAACATACCAACAACAGTGTGTGGCAACCTTGTGAAGACTTACAGAAAACGTTTGACCTCTGTCATTGCCAACAAAGGATATATTACAAAGTATTGAGATGAAATTTTGTTTTTGACCAAATACTTATTTTCCACCATAATATGCAAATAAAATGTTAAAAAAACAGACAATGTGATTTTCTGGATTTTTTTTTCTCAGTTTGTCTCCCATAGTTGAGGTCTACCTATGATGTAAATTACAGACGCCTCTCATCTTTTTAAGTGGTGGAACTTGCACTATTGCTGACTGACTAAATACTTTTTTGCCCCACTGTATATTAATATTTCATCCAGCGCGAGATAGCTTAAAAGCAGGTAATTCAATTGCCGGCTTTTGCTATCTCCTTCCTAAACCCGACATGATATGAGACATGGTTTACATACAGTAAACCATGTAATATTCCCTATTTTTTGCATATTCCACACTACTAATGTTAGTAGTGTGTATGTGCAAAATTTGGCCGTTCTAGCTATTAAATTAAAGGGTTAAATGGCAGAAAAAATGGGCGTGGGATCCCGCTCAATTTTCTCCGCCAGAGTAGTAAAGCCAGTGACTGAGGGCAGATATTAATAGCCTGGAGAGGGTCCACGGTTATTGGACCCCCTGTTATGATCTGGTGGCCTAGGAGCAGCATGAGACGGACTCTGGAGAAGGTGGTCCCTGTACTGACCGCAAACCCTGAACCTAGCAGCGCAACTAGAAGTAGCCGTGGGGGGTACCTAACACTCCCTAGACCCCTCGGCACAGCCTAAGATCTAACTACCCCTAAAGAGAGAAAAAGGAAACCTATCTTGCCTCAGAGAAAATCCCCAAAGGATAGATAGCCCCCCACAAATATTGACTGTGAGAGGAGAGGGAAATAACATACGCAGATATGAAATCATATTTTAGCATAGGAGGCCATACTAGCTAAAAAGAAAGAATAGAACAGAGTACTATGCGGTCAGTATAGAACACTAGAAAATATCCACCGCAGAAAATACGGATCACCACATTTGACTAAAGACATGGGGGGTATATCTGCATCTCCAGAGAAATAGCTAGGCTGCAAAAAATCCTACACAGACTAAGCTGGACAAGACAAAAACATGAAAAAGCACAGAACTATAAGGTCCACTGCAGGTGGACAGTAAAAACAAAGCCAGGACTTATCTTTGTAGAAAAGCACAGCAAACTGGAGAGACCAGCAGGGAAGTGAATCCTTCAAGAACAATGGACAACTGGCACTGACCAAAGGATCCAGCAAAGCTATATACCCCAGTCAGTTTTGCAATTAGTAGATACACCTGTCCACTCCTGCAGTCCAGGCATAACTGCATTACCCTCTACAACCACCGGAGGGAGCCCAAAAGCTGAATTCACACCAGTACCCCCCCTTGAGGAGGGGTCACCGAACCCTCACCAGAGCCCCCAGGCCGATCAGGAAGAGCCCGATGAAAGGCACGAACCAAATCAACGGCATGGACATCAGAGGCAGAAACCCAAGAATTATCCTCCTGGCCATAACCCTTCCACTTGACAAGTTACTGAAGCTTCCGCCTCGAAAAACGGGAATCCAAAATCTTCTCAACAACATATTCCAACTCCCCATCGACCAACACAGGGGCCGGAGGATCAACAGAGGGAACAACGGGCTCCACATATTTCCGCAACAAAGATCTATGGAAGACATTATGAATATCAAAAGAGGCCGGAAGCGCCAGGAGAAAGGACACCGGATTAATAATCTCAGAAATCTTATAAGGACCAATAAATCGAGGCTTAAACTTAGGGGAAGAAACCTTCATAGAAACATGACGGGAAGATAACCAAACCAGATCACCAACACGAACCCGGGAAACAAAACACCGACGACGGTTAGCAAAACGCTGAGCCTCCTCCTGAGAGAGCACCAAATTGTCCACCACATAAGCCCAAATCTGCTGCAACCTGTCGACCACAGAATCCACACCAGGAAGGTCAGAAGGCTCAACCTGCCCAGAAGAAAAACGAGGATGAAAACCAAAATTACAAAAAAAAGGCGAAACCAAAGTTGCCGAACTAGCCAGATTATTAAGGGCAAACTCGGCCAATGGCAAAAAAGCCACCCAATCTTCCTGATCAGCAGACACAAAGCATCTCAAATAGGTCTCCAACGTCTGATTAGTTCGCTCAGTCTGGCCATTAGTCTGAGGATGAAATGCAGAGGAAAAAGACAAATCAATGCCCAGCTTGGCACAAAAGGCCCGCCAAAACCTAGAAACAAACTGGGAACCCCTGTCGGACACAATATTCTCCGGAATACCATGCAAACGTACCACATGCTGAAAAAACAACGGAACCAAATCAGAAGAAGAAGGCAATTTAGGCAAAGGCACCAAATGAACCATCTTAGAAAATCGGTCACAGACAACCCAGATAACCGACATTCTTTGGGAAACAGGAAGATCGGAAATAAAATCCATAGAAATATGCGTCCAAGGTCTCTCAGGGACCGGCAATGGCAAACGCAACCCACTAGCGCGGGAACAGCAAGGCTTAGCCCGCGCACAAATCCCACAGGACTGCACAAAAGAACGCACATCCCGTGACAAAGAAGGCCACCAAAAGAACCTACTAACCAAATCTCTGGTACCAAAAATCCCAGGATGGCCAGCCAACACAGAACAATGAACCTCAGAAATCACTTTACTAGTCCATCTATCAGGAACAAACAGTTTCCCCACAGGACAGCGGTCAGGCTTATCAGCCTGAAATTCCTGAAGAACCCATCGCAAATCAGGGGAGATGGCAGAAAGAATCACCCCTTCCTTCAAAATGCCGACCGGCTCAAGAACCCCAGGGGAATCAGGAAAAAAACTCCTAGAGAGGGCATCCACCTTAACATTCTTAGTACCAGGAATATACGAGACCACAAAATCAAAACAGGAGAAAAACAGGGACCATCGAGCCTGTCTAGGATTCAGCCGTTTGGCAGACTCGAGGTAAATCAGATTCTTATGATCGGTCAGGACCACAATATGGTGCTTGGCCCCCTCAAGCAAATGTCGCCACTCCTCAAATGCCCACTTCATAGCCAACAACTCCCGATTGCCGACATCATAATTGCGTTCCGCAGGTGAAAACTTCCTAGAAAAGAAGGCACACGGTTTCATCAAGGAACCATCAGAATTCCTCTGAGACAAAACGGCCCCTGCCCCAATCTCAGACGCGTCAACCTCAACCTGAAATGGAAGAGAAACATCTGGCTGACGCAACACAGGGGCAGAATAAATCGGCGTTTAAGCTCCTGAAAGGCAGAAACAGCCGCGGAGGACCAATTCGTCACATCAGCGCCTTTTTTGGTCAAATCGGTTAGAGGTTTAACCACACTGGAGAAGTTGGCAATGAAACGACGATAAAAATTAGCAAAGCCCAAGAATTTCTGAAGGCTCTTCACAGATGTGGGCTGAATCCAATCATGAATGGCCTGAACCTTAACCGGATCCATTTCTATAGATGAGGGAGAAAAAATGAAACCCAAAAAAGAAACTTTCTGCACTCCAAAGAGGCACTTTGACCCCTTCACAAACAAAGCATTATTACGGAGGATCTGAAATACCATCCTGACCTGTTTCACATGAGACTCCCAATCATTGGAAAAAATCAAAATATCATCCAAATATACAACCATGAATTTATCAAGATAACTCCGAAAGATATCATGCATAAAGGATTGGAACACAGATGGGGCATTAGAGAGTCCGAATGGCATCACAAGGTATTCAAAATGGCCTTCGGGCGTATTAAATGCAGTTTTCCATTCGTCACCCTGCTTGATACGAATAAGATTATATGCCCCTCGAAGGTCAATCTTAGTAAACCAGCTAGCCCCCTTAATCCTAGCAAACAAATCAGTAAGCAAAGGCAAAGGGTATTGAAATTTGACCATGATCTTATTCAAGAGGCGATAATCAATACAGGGTCTCAAGGAGCCATCCTTCTTGGCAACAAAAAAGAACCCCGCTCCCAACAGTGAAGAAGATGGCCGAATATGCCCTTTCTCCAAAGACTCCTTAATATAGCTCCGCATGGCGGTATGTTCAGGCACAGACAGGTTGAAAAGTCGGCCCTTAGGGAACTTGCAACCTGGAATCAAGTCAATAGCACAATCACAGTCCCTACGCGGTAGAAGGGAACTGGATTTGGGCTCATCGAATACATCCTGGAAGTCAGACAAAAACTCTGGAACTTCAGAAGAGGGGGAAGAGGAAATTGACATCAAAGGAACCTGATCATGAACCCCCTGACAACCCCAACTAGTCACAGACATGGATTTCCAATCTAACACCGGATTATGTAGCTGCAACCATGGAAAACCCAGCACAATATCATCATGCAAATTATGCAACACCAGAAAACGACAGTCTTCTTGATGGGCTGGCGCCATGCGCATTGTCAGCTGTGTCCAAAACTGAGGTTTATTTTTAGCCAACGGTGTAGCATCAATGCCCCTCAAAGGAATAGGGTTCTGCAAAAGCTGCAAGGGAAAACCCCAATGTCTGGCAAATTCTAAGTCCATTAAGTTCAGAGCGGTGCCTGAATCCACAAATGCCATGACAGAAAATGATGATAATGAGCAGATCAAGGTCACAGATAACAGAAATTTAGGTTGTATAGTACTGATGGCAACAGAACTAGCGATTCTCTTAGTACGCTTAGGGCAATCAGAAATAACATGAGCAGAATCGCCGCAGTAAAAACACAACCTATTCTGACGCCTAAATGTTTGACGTTCAGCTCTAGACAAAATCCTATCACACTGCATAGGCTCAGGGCTCCGCTCAGAGGACAACGCCACAGTGTGCATAACTCTGCGCTGGCGCAAGCGCCGATCAATCTGAATGGCCAGAGACATAGAATCACTCAGACCAGCAGGCGTGGGGAACCCCACCATAACATCCTTAACGGATTCAGAAAGACCCTTTCTGAAAATTGCCGCCAAGGCATCCTCATTCCATTTTGTCAGTACAGACCATTTTCTAAATTTCTGGCAATACAATTCTGCCGCTTCTTGACCTTGACACAGGGCTAACAAGATTTTCTCAGCCTGATCTACAGAATTAGGCTCATCATACAACAACCCCAATGCCTGAAAGAACGAATCAACATTAAGCAAAGCAGGATTGCCAGATTCCAGGGAAAATGCCCAATCCTGTGGGTCACCACGCAGCAGAGATAAGCTGAATTTAACCTGCTGAATAGGATCACCAGAACACCGGGGTCTTAATGCAAAAAACAGTTTACAGTTATTTTTGAAACTCAAAAATTTGGATCTGTCACCAAAGAATAAATCACGAGTGGGAATCTTACGTTCTAAGGCAGGAGTCTGAACAATGAAATCTGAAATACCCTGTACTCTAGCAGCAAGCTGGTCTACACGAGAAGCTAATTCCTGTACATTCATGCTAGCACAAGGCTCTTCAGCCACCCAGGGATTAAGAGGGAGGAGTAGACATAGTAGACGGAAGAAAAAAAATGGGTCAAGACCTTTCTTCCCTTCTTCTGAGATGCATTTAACTCATTATTGGCCAGTTGTACTGTTATGATCTGGTGGCCTAGGAGCAGCAAACCCTGAACCTAGCAGCGCAACTAGAAGTAGCCGTGGGGGGTACCTAACACTCCCTAGACCCCTCGGCACAGCCTAAGATCTAACTACCCCTAAAGACAGAAACAGGAAACCTATCTTGCCTCAGAGAAAATCCCCAAAGGATAGATAGCCCCCCACAAATATTGACTGTGAGAGGAGAGGGAAATAACATACGCAGATATGAAATCATATTTTAGCATAGGAGGCCATACTAGCTAAAAAGGAAGAATAGAACAGAGTACTATGCGGTCAGTATAAAACACTAGAAAATATCCACCGCAGAAAATACAGATCACCACATCTGACTAAAGACATGGGGGGTATATCTGCATCTCCAGAGAAATAGCTAGGCTGCAAAAAATCCTTCACAGACTAAGCTGGACAAGACAAAAACATGAAAAAGCACAGAACTATAAGGTCCACTGCAGGTGGACAGCAGAAACAAAGCCAGGACTTATCTTTGTAGAAAAGCACAGCAAACTGGAGAGACCAGCAGGGAAGTGAATCCTTCAAGAACAATGGACAACTGGCACTGACCAAAGGATCCAGCAAAGCTATATACCCCAGTCAGTTTTGCAATTAGTAGATACACCTGTCCACTCCTGCAGTCCAGGCAAAACTGCATTACCCTCTACAACCACTGGAGGGAGCCCAAATGCTGAATTCACAACAGCCCCCCCTGGCTAAAAACATCTGCCCCAAGCCACCCCAGAAAAGGCACATCTGGAAGATGCGCCTATTCTGGCACTTGGCCACTCTCTTCCCACTCCCGTATAGCGGTGGGATATGGGGTAATGAAGGGTTAATGCCACTCTGCCATTGTAGGCCATTAATACCTTCCGAGGATCTGTCACGTCCCACAATGTAAATCCATCTGAAGGGGTTAATTTTTTTTACAGCCAGGAGCTCTGCTATAATGCAGCTGTGTTCCTGACTGTAAAACCCCAGCGAATGAATGGAAACTAGGTCAATGACCTGTAGTTACCTTCATTCGCGGTGAGGCGCCCTCTGCTGGTTGTCCTCATATGAACTCGAGCCTGGGAACTTTTCAGATTTTTTCCCACGCTCGAAGGACATCCAGCAGAGGGCACCGCGAATGAAGGTAACTACAGGTCATTGACCTAGTTTCCATTCATTCACTGGGGTTTTACAGTCAGGAACACAGCTGCATTATAGCAGAGCTCCTGGCTGTAAAAAAAATAACCCCTTCAAATGGATTTACATCGTGGGACGTGACAGATCCTCGGAAGGTATGTATATTGTTGGTTTATTATTTTTTCTTTGTTACAGAGATGGGTCTTCAGGTGGATTACCAGAATAATAAAATATTCAAACAACCTGTTTTTATTTCATTAAAAGACTTTTTAATAATGTGTTTGTGGTTTTTTTTACCATTTCAGACTATTGGATTATTAATGGATAGGAGTCATAATTGACGCCTCTCCATTATTAATCTGGCTTAATGTCACCTTACAATAGCAAGGTGGCATTAACCCTTCATTACCCCATATCCCACCGCTACACGGGAGTGGGAAGAGAGTGGCCAAGTGCCAGAATAGGCGCATCTTCCAGATGTGCCTTTTCTAGGGTGGCGGGGGCAGATGTTTTTAGCCTCTCCAGGCTATTAATATCTGCCCTCAGTCACTGGCTTTACTACTCTGGTGGAGAAAAATGCGCGGGAGCACACGCCAATTTTTTCCGCCATTTAACCCTTTAATTTAATAGCTAGAATGGCCAAATTTTGCACATACACACTACTAACATTAGTAGTGTGGAATATGCAAAAAAAATGGGAATATGACATGGTTTACTGTATGTAAACCATGTCACATATCATGTCGGGTTTAGGAAGGAGATAGCAAAAGCCGGCAATTGAATTACCGGCTTTTAAGCTATCTAGCTCTGTATGAAATATTAATATATACATATATGTGTCTCACTGACATATATATATATATATATATACTGTATATACCTATTCTATGTGTACACATTTATTCTACCTATTCTAGTGTAAGCTGTCAGTGTGATTTTACTGTACACCGCACTAAATTGCTGGCTTTTCTCTCTAACGTATTTAGACGCGCCCTGGTACTAACCGGCAGTCTTCCTTCCTTAGAATCAGCGCTTGAAAGACCTTCTGTGACGTCGCGGCTTGTGATTGGTCGCGCGACGGCCCATATGACCGCTCACGCGACCAATCACAAGCCGCGACATCACAGAAGGTCCTTCAAGCGCTGATTTTTAGGAAGGAAGGCTGCCGGAAAGAAGCAGGGCGCGTCCGAGGGTGAGTATATTCTTATTAGGTATATACTCACCCTCGGACGCGCCATGCTTCTTTCCGGCAGCCTTTCTTCCCAAGAATCAGCGCTTGAAGGACCTTCTGTGATGTCGCGGCTTGTGATTGGTCGCGTGAGCGGTCACATGGGCCGTCGCGCGACCAATCACAAGCCGCGACGTCACAGAAGGTCTTTCAAGCGCTGATTCTAAGGAAGGAAGACTGCCGGTTAGTACCAGGGCGCGTCAGAGGGTGAGTATAGCAATATTTTTTATTTTAATTCTTTCTTTTACACTTAAATATGGATCCCAGGGCCTGAAGGAGAGTTTCCTCTCCTTCAGACCCTGGGAACCATAGTAACCCATTGCAATGCATTGGGTTTCGGGTTTCGGCCGACCCCGACCCCGACTTTTTTATAGGATCGGCCGATTTCACTTGACCCGACTTTTGAGAAAATCGGGTTTCATGAAACCCGACCCGATCCTATAAAAGTAAAGGTCGCTCAACCCTAATTAGACATACAGTGCTATATACAGCTTAGTAGAGTCAGCCCAAACAGGTAAGAAGGGAAGTCAAGCACAACCATCTGTCGGTAAAAAATGATTCTGCTTTATTAGTAATCCATTAAAATTAGAAAAAGAAAAAAGTTGGTGAATAAATTGTTTTTAAAACTCTTACTCGTTTCAAGCGGAACAACCTCTCTTAATCACAGCGATGATGTCATCAAGGTTAAAAATAAAAATTTTCATTGTCCCGACTCACAGTGAAGTGCTGGTGGCAACGCAGCCTCAGTGACCTGCTGTAACCTCAATGACGTCACACCGCTAGTCACTGAAGATGTGCTCACAGCACCTTATTCTCCCATGGTTTTCCACCTGAATGGTGGCATCATGGCACCGTTCATGTTGTAAACTACACATCGTATACATGGATTCCGGTGTGGGACAGTATAGCTAATCTTTAGTCAGGTGAGGGATATGGTTGTTTATTATTTTTTCTTTTTCTACAGGTGACAAGGGCTTCAATGGAATACATGGCATAGAGACCAGCAGATCAGTGCTGTGGAGCTATACAATGTGGCACTGGCTAGGGAATGATGGGCGGGCGTAGATGGTGAGTGGTGTTAGTGACTGAATACCTGTGAAATAGTGTGCTAAATGCAGGTGGCTGGAGGAAGATGGCAAGTGGCCACAGTTATTCAGCAATATCAGGGTTTTTCTTAAACTGCGGTCCACAAAGGGAGGCAAAAGGTAGGTGCCTACCTTGCCTACCCCACATCCTGGCCCTGATCATATGTACAACTAAGCAGTGAAATGTAATATTAATTGTTACACTGGTGCACAATTTGTTTGCATGCCATTATCTGAATGGACAGGCGTTATCAATAAGAAGCATCTGTACTGCATCATATCAGAGCCTCCTTGCATCTCTGACTCTGTAATGCATGTAGCTTTAAATAAAGTATGCCATTGTCAGGATTTATACAGCTGAGCTAATCTGGTCAAGTGAATACAATTATATATAAGTATATATTTATTAAGATTCCTTTCTCCTTGTATAGTAAACGTTGACTTTGAACTGAAAGTCTTATTATATTAACATTTTTGATTATCAAGGTTCCTTTTACTGTGTTTCATTTTGAGTAATTATATCCTGCACTGTTCAGTATGATATCATCTCACATTCTTAAGAATGTAGAAACATTGAATTTTTCACTGGTCCATTAAAAAGTCTCATATAATATTTAGGTGAAATCAATTGGCCTTCATTATCTTCAAGTGTTTTGAAAATACTTTACTTCTTGGAAATTTGACATAAAACACAGACACGTGGATTATTTTACTGGAATACAGAGGGATGGGATTAATTATCTTCCCATTTCTGTAAAAATCAGTGTATTGTTATTATTTACTGTCAGAAGGTAGAAGCTGTAATTAATATACTGCAGAAAAAAATTGATATAAAGTGTTGCAACTTTTAATAACTCCTTTGTGGTAAAAAAACAATGCTTGAGATGGACTAGAGTAAGTTCCCACATCCTGGCATTCATTGTGTTTGTTATGATGATCATAAACTGGAACCGGGGTGCCAACAACAGAAAAAATATAGAAACATAATGTACAATATATTTTGATGAATATTTCTTCAGGATGATTTAAAATGCAAAGTAAGGATTGGTAAAAATCAATATATAAAAGTTTTTTGATGATAGATAGATAGATAGATAGATAGATAGATAGATAAATAGATAGGAAAAACCTGACCAGCACCTCTTAAAGGGACTCTGTCACCAGAATTTGGAGGGAACAATTTTCAGCCATAGGGGCGGGGTTTTCAGGTGTTTGATTCACCCTTTCCTTACCCGCTGGCTGCATGCTGGCTGCAATATTGGATTGAAGTTCATTCTCTGTCCTCCATAGTATACGCCTGCGCAAGGCAAGATTGCAAGAATTTATTGCTACCCATTCCTCTCCATTTCAATAATTGCGGCCATAATATCTCCCAGTTACAATTTCAAGTCATTGAACACGTTCCCCCCATTCGTCGTGGTGGTGATCGGGTTGCCCGTCTCAAACGGAGGGAGGCGTACTGGATTCATACGTTAGAAACTCTCCATCCCTTGGGACTCAACAGGGATTATGATTTGGCCTCTTTTCTCTGATACAGATATAAGCACATCATTTTAAGCCTGTCCCTGATCAATAGTATGTCTATATAACGCTCTATCGCGTTGTTGCTGTTTTTTCCACAGGATTTTACAGACTGCATTATTACTATTAATTTCATAACATTGTACCATGCGCTAGTATATGTATATATATACTGTATCCTGTTGATTGACTCTTTCTCTTTCTCCCCTAGAGTCGTCTATATTGAGGTCTTGTCTTACCACCCGTATACACTGGATATTGTCTGCTATACGCACCTTGACTAAGTCTATCACCTGGCTATATAGGAGCACCATCACCATGGAGACTTCTCACCGGTCACAGAATCTCCGTTTAGGCACTTCAGTTCCACGATACTCCTGTACCTGACTACCCTCTGTGACTATCTGGAGCCCTCTTCTCTAGGACCTTCCCCTTTTGTCCCCCTACGCATGTGTCTTTTCGGATTTGTACTTTGTTATGCTCTCTCCGGGCCCCCTTGTGTATACCGCTGTGTTTCCATGACGATATTGCGTCTAGGTCGGGCGTCCGGCGCACTCTCTACTTCACTTCACGCTACATCACTTCCGGTTAGCCCCGCGGCCGCTGATTGGCCGTTTTAGCGGTGCCTAGTCCCGCCCCCCGCCCACATAACAGCGGCTTCTCCGCTTCCTAGAACAGACTAGCGGTGGACACCGCGTCTGCTGGCAGCTTCATATATCTCCTTCCGCCTACTTGGGTAACTATCTGGGTAATTATAACCCTGGTATACTACCGGCTGATTACATTATAGTATATTATATTATATATTACATTTTTTCACAGTACTTGTTACACATATCTGGCATTAACCTAAGGTATGTCCTACATTCCCTTATCTATCTCTTGAGACCCTGGTAATATTCTTATGGGTTTCCCTTGACTCTCTTAGACACTGCTTCTTTAGTGCCCTGTGACCGTATGGTCTCACATTCTACACACTAGTACGGTATGTACGGTTCTTTCCCCCTTTTCGTGTTCTCGGGCTATCTCTTATAAATGTCGGAGTGGAATTTAAATGTGCCTTGATATTCGGTGTGCCTCTCCTCGGCGCATGCCCTATTTATGCTATTGACCTATTATTTATGTAGATGCTGTTTCCTTATCAGACATTTCATGTATATACTTTGTTTTGTATTATCACTTCTTTTTTTCATATTTGGTTGATTTTTATATATTTATTTTTTGTCACATGTAGTCTACTGATGAAGGTCCGTTATTCAGGACCGAAACGTTTGGGTACTACTACAATAAAATTCGCACTAAAAGCATCCAGTTGAGTGCTAGGTTCTTTTTATTATACTATTCAAGGTGTGGGAACCTAACCTTAGCACCACCTCACCAGTAGTGCATACGGTCATTTTGTTCAATATTCTGTTGGCCCCCTCAACCACTGTTTCACCTCTATTTTCCTGTGGGCCCCCTCACATACTGTGTCACTCAATATTCTGTGGGCCCCCTCCCCCACTGTTTCACCTCTATTTTCCTGTGGCCCCCCTCATTCACTGTGTCACTCAGTATTCTGTGGGCCCCTTCCCCCTCTATTTCACCTCTAATTTCCTATGGGCCTGCTAAGAGAGGGAAAGGGGAGCCACAGGAAAATAGAGGTGGTTGACACAATGGGGAAGGGGGCCCCCAAGAAAATTAGAATATCACTGTGGGCCCCCTTCCCTGTGTCACCTTTAGGATGCATGGGGCCCCCTCCCCTAACTGCCTCTAGTCAGGGTGCAGGCATCATATAGTTATTTACTTACAGTCACACTGACTGCAGCCATCCCTCTACTCCTCTGCACAATATATGGCCATGCCATGTGCTGCTTGGATAGAACAGCTGACCAATTACAGCACAGCTCCTTGCCTGAGCTGTGCTGTAAGGTCACATAAAGAAAACTAAAGCTGATTGGCTGAATTGCAGCCAATCAGTGTTTACACTGCTTCCCAGGGCTTTGTGGAAGAGGAGAAGAGAGACGCAGCACAGGAAACAGGTGACAGCGGGACAGCTGTTGTGTGCGTGTCTCCTCTCAGACTCAGCCTCACAGTCAGCTGTTCCGCTGACTGTGCTGGCTGAAGTGAGGGTCGGCACGCACACACAACTCTCATGGCAGAGTAATAGAAGCTGGCAGTGGCTGCAGGTGATCAGAAGGAGCTATGCCAGCACTTTCCATCACCTGTGCAGTCTGCCAGCCGGTGCCGACTATACAATAAAGTGCGCACTGCTGGGCGCACACTATGAGCATGCAGGGTAGGCACAAATGAAGGAGGCAGGAGCTGGAGCTGGCGGTGGGGCCCACTGGAGGATTCTCCGGTGTCCTGGCGCCCCAGTCTGACCCTGGTCCTATCCTACTGCACATGCCACTCTCGGGCTATGAGCCTACAGTTAAAAGGACAAACGTGTCTCTCCCATGCTATGAGACTACAAGTCAATGGGCAAGTAGAACTCATTAAAATCACCTACAGGTTAATTTATCTAATATTTGTCTCACACAGGACCAGATTGAGGTGTTGAGTCTTGGACTTACCGCTTCTTTTGATTTCACTTGCAAACTCATCCTCAAGAAACTACATGAGAAACCAAGAACTGAAGGAGTATGAGTGATACAATAACTGTAGGCCATTAAAATTCATGAGGAGCTGTATAAGTAGCAAGATACAACTGCAGAAAGATGTAAGGTTATCTTTCCTAACATGAAGAAATCTCTATTATTATTATTATTATTATTATTATTATTATTATTATTATTTTATTATTATTATTATTATTAATATTATTATTATTTTTATTATCTCCATCTCTTAATATATACCAGAACATTGAACTGTTCGACAAATTGGTAACAGAGGAATTCCAGAAGATTCCAATGAATATATATATATATATATATATATATATATATATATATATATATATATATATATATATATATATATATCAGTTGAATTGAGGAATCCAAAATGGGTAATCATAAGACCTGTCGACAAAGGCTGGAATTTTGTCATATTTATACGAGAAAAATGGCATTTAAAGGACTAAGGGACAGTGCGTGTTATAAAAAAACTTAGTTTAATGCCACCACCTCTTTTCACGGTCAACTTCGTACCATAGTGGATGAAGCAATCTATGAGGGACTCAAAACCAAGGACATCAAAGAGGGCCCGATTTCAACATCCCCAGAGTGGTGTGTCTTAAACAAGGTACATACAATACAGACCTAAAGTTTGGACACACCTTCTCATTTCAAGATTTTTCTGTATTTTCATGACTATAAAAATTGTACATTCACACTGAAGGCATCAAAACTATGAATTAACACATGTGGAATTATATAGTTAACAAAAAAGTGTGAAACAACTGAAATTATGCCTCATATTCTAGGTTCTTCAAAGTAGCCACCTTTTGCTTTGATGACTGCTTTGCACACTCTTGGCATTCTCTTGATGAGCTTCAAGAGGTAGTCACCGGGAATGGTCTTCCAACAATCTTGAAGGAGTTCCCAGAGATGCTTAGCACATGTTGGCCCTTTTGCTTTCACTCTGCGGTCCAGCTCACCCGAAACCATCTCGATTGGGTTCAGGTCTGGTGACTATGGAGGCCAAGCCCGTGCAATCATTCAAAAACCAAAAGGTGGACATCCAGGCAAAATATCAGAGTCAACAAGTCAGCTCATCACAAAGTCTATCAGTTCTGGTGCAACAAATATGGCAGTGGAGGTGGCTCGTATGCTTCATATGCATTTCATGCCCTGAGAATGCCGGATGGATATGACGGCCACCATGACCTTTGTGAACACCCTGGGGGCGGTGGCTTGTCTGAAGGGCAGGGCTGTGAATTGAAAGTGTAGCCTGCAGATAGCCAAGCGCAAAGACTCAAAGGCTCAAAGACTGAGTGAGTAAAGCTCTCTATTAGGCCGGGATCACACATGCGAGAAACACGTCCGTGTCCCGCATGTGAAATCCAAGCTCTGGTGCCGGCACTGTGGAGCAAAGCGTGCGGCCGTATAGCAACACATGGAGCCGCACGCTCCGTTCTGGAGTGCCAGTGCAAGATAGTATTCTGCTACAGATGGATCTGGATAAGTTAGAAACTTGGGCTGAAAGGTGGCAGATGAGGTTTAACAATGATAAATGTAAGGTTATACACATGGGAAGAAGGAATCAATATCACCATTACACACTGAATGGGAAACCACTGGGTAAATCTGACAGGGAGAAGGACTTGGGGATCCTAGTTAATGATAAACTTACCTGGAGCAGCCAGTGCCAGGCAGCAGCTGCCAAGGCAAACAGGATCATGGGGTGCATTAAAAGAGGTCTGGATACACATGATGAGAGCATTATACTGCCTCTGTACAAATCCCTAGTTAGACCGCACATGGAGTACTGTGTCCAGTTTTGGGCACCGGTGCTCATGAAGGATATAATGGAACTAGAGAGAGTACAAAGGAGGGCAACAAAATTAATAAAGGGGATGGGAGAACTACAATACCCAGATAGATTAGCGAAATTAGGATTATTTAGTCTAGAAAAAAGACGACTGAGGGGCGATCTAATAACCATGTATAAGTATATAAGGGGACAATACAAATATCTCGCTGAGCATCTGTTTATACCAAGGAAGGTGACGGGCACAAGGGGGCATTCTTTGCGTCTGGAGGAGAGAAGGTTTTTCCACCAACATAGAAGAGGATTCTTTACTGTTAGGGCAGTGAGAATCTGGAATTGCTTGCCTGAGGAGGTGGTGATGGCGAACTCAGTCGAGGGGTTCAAGAGAGGCCTGGATGTCTTCCTGGAGCAGAACAATATTGTATCATACAATTATTAGGTTCTGTAGAAGGAGTGCCAGCGCCAGAGCTTGGATTTCACATGCGAGACACGGACGTGTTTCTCGCATGTGTGATCCCGGTCTTAGATGATCTGTGGGATCTTTGATAGAGGATCCGTTAGGTAAGGACAGCAGGGTTTTAACCCCTTCCCGACCTGTGACACAGCGTATGCGTCATGAAAGTCGGTGCCAATCCGACCTGTGACGCATATGCTGTGTCACAGAAAGATCGCGTCCCTGCAGATCGGGTGAAAGGGTTAACTCCCATTTCACCCGATCTGCAGGGACAGGGGGAGTGGTAGTTTAGCCCAGGGGGGGTGGCTTCACCCCCTCGTGGCTACGATCGCTCTGATTGGCTGTTGAAAGTGAAACTGCCAATCAGAGCGATTTGTAATATTTCACCTAAAAAAATGGTGAAATATTACAATCCAGCCATGGCCGATGCTGCAATATCATCGGCCATGGCTGGAAATACTAATGTGCACCCACCCCACCCCTCCGATCGCCCCCCCAGCCCTCCGATCTGTGGCCCGCTCCCCTCCGTCCTGTGCTCCGCTCCCCCGTCCTCCTGTCCGCTCCCCCGTCCTCCTGTCCGCTCCCCCCGTGCTCCAGTCACACCCCCCGCGCTCCAATCAAACCCCCCCGCACTCCGATCCCCCCCCCGTGCTCCGAACCACCCCCCCTGCACACCGATCCACCCCCCCTGCACACCGATCCACCCGCCCGCACACCGATCACTCTCCCCCATGCTCCGATCCCTCCCCCCCCGTGCTCCGACGCCCCCCCGTGCCCTGATCTCCCCCCCTGTGCCCTGATCTCCCCCCCTTATACTTACCGATCCTGGCGGGGTCCCGTCCGTCTTCTTCCCCGAGCGCCGCCATGTTCCAAAATGGCGGGCGCATGCGCAGTGCGCCCGCCGAATCTGCCGGCCGGCAGATTCGTTCCAATGTGAATTTTGATCACTGTGATATAATCTATCACAGTGGTCAAAATAAAAAAACAGTAAATGACCCCCCCCATTTGTCCCCCATAGATAGGGACAATAATAAAATAAAGAATTTTTTTTTTTTTCACTAAGGTTGGAGTTAGAACTAGGGTTAGGGTTAGGGGTAGGGTTAGGGGTAGGGGTAGGGGTAGGGGTAGGGTTAGGGGTAGGGGTAGGGGTAGGGGTAGGGGTAGGGTTAGGGGTAGGGTTAGGGCTAGGGGTAGGGTTAGGGGTAGGGGTAGGGGTAGGGGTAGGGTTAGGGGTAGGGTTAGGGCTAGGGGTAGGGTTAGGGGTAGGGTTAGGGGTAGGGTTAGGGGTAGGGGTAGGGTTAGGGGTAGGGTTAGGGTTTCGGTATGTGCACACGTATTCTGGTCCTCTGCGGATTTTTCCGCAGCGGATTTGATAAATCCGCAGTGCTAAACCGCTGCGGATTTATGGCAGATTTACCGCGGTTTTTCTGCGCATTTCACTGCGGTTTTACAACTGCGATTTTCTATTGGAGCAGTTGTAAAACCGCTGTGGAATCCGCAGAAAGAAGTGACATGCTGCGGAATGTAAACCGCTGCGTTTCCGTGCAGTTTTTCCGCAGCATGTGTACAGCGATTTTTGTTTCCCATAGGTTTACATTGAACTGTAAACTCATGGGAAACTGCTGCGGATCCGCAGCGTTTTCCGAAGCGTGTGCACATACCTTTAGAATTAGGCTATGTGCACACGGTGCGGATTTGGCTGCGGATCTGCAGCGGATTGGCCGCTGCGGATTCGCAGCAGTGTTCCATCAGGTTTACAGTACCATGTAAACCTATGGAAAACCAAATCCGCTGTGCCCATGGTGCGGAAAATACCGCACGGAAACGCTGCGTTGTATTTTCCGCAGCATGTCAATTCTTTGTGCGGATTCCGCAGCGTTTTACACCTATTCCTCAATAGGAATCCGCAGGTGAAATCCGCAGTAAATCCGCAGGTAAAACGCAGTGCCTTTTACCCGCGGATTTTTCAAAAATGGTGCGGAAAAATCTCACACGAATCCGCAACGTGGGTACATAGCCTTAGGGTTAGGGTTGGGTTGGAATTAGGGTTGTGGTTAGGGTTAGGGGTGTGTTGGGGTTAGGGTTGTGGTTAGGGGTGTGTTGCGGTTAGGGTTGTGGTTAGGGTTACGGCTACAGTTGGGATAAGGGTTAGGGGTGTGTTGGCGTTAGAATTGAGGGGTTTCCACTGTTTAGGCACATCAGGGGGTCTCCAAACGCAACATGGCGCCACCATTGATTCCAGCCAATCTTTTATTCAAAAAGTCAAATGGTGCTCCTTCCCTTCCGAGCCCCGACGTGTGCCCAAACAGTGGTTTACCCCCACATATGGGGTATCAGTGTACTCAGGACAAACTGGGCAACAATTACTGGGGTCCAATTTCTCCTGTTACCCTTGAGAAAATAAAAAATTGCTTGCTAAAACATCATTTTTGAGGAAAGTAAAATGATTTTTTATTTTCACGGCTCTGCGTTGTAAACGTCTGTGAAGCACTTGGGGGTTCAAAGTGCTCACCACATATCTAGATAAGTTCCTTGGGGGGTCTAGTTTCCAAAATGGGGGCACTTGTGGGGGGTTTCTACTGTTTAGGCACACCAGGGGCTCTGCAAACGCAACGTGACGCCCGCAGACCATTCCATCAAAGTCTGCATTTCAAAACGTCACTACTTGACTTCCGAGCCCCGACATGTGCCCAAACAGTGGTTTACCCCCACATATGGGGTATCAGCGTACTCAGGACAAACTGGGCAACAATTACTGGGGTCCAATTTCTCCTGTTACCCTTGAGAAAATAAAAAATTGCTTGCTAAAACATCATTTTTGAGGAAAGAAAAATGATTTTTTATTTTCACGGCTCTGCGTTGTAAACGTCTGTGAAGCACTTGGGGGTTCAAAGTGCTCACCACATATCTAGATAAGTTCCTTGGGGGGTCTAGTTTCCAAAATGGGGTCACTTGTGGGGGGTTTCTACTGTTTAGGCACACCAGGGGCTCTGCAAACGCAACGTGACGCCCGCAGACCATTCCATCAAAGTCTGCATTTCAAAACGTCACTACTTGACTTCCGAGCCCCGACATGTGCCCAAACAGTAGTTTACCCCCACATATGGGGTATCAGCGTACTCAGGACAAACTGGGCAACAATTACTGGGGTCCAATTTCTCCTGTTACCCTTGAGAAAATAAAAAATTGCTTGCTAAAACATCATTTTTGAGGAAAGAAAAATGATTTTTTATTTTCACGGCTCTGCGTTGTAAACGTCTGTGAAGCACTTGGGGGTTCAAAGTGCTCACCACATATCTAGATAAGTTCCTTTCGGGGTCTAGTTTCTAAAATGGGGTCACTTGTGGGGGGTTTCTACTGTTTAGCCACATCAGGGGCTCTGCAAACGCAACGTAACGCCCGCAGAGCATTCCATCAAAGTCTGCATTTCAAAATGTCACTACTTGACTTCCGAGCCCCGACATGTGCCCAAACTGTGGTTTACCCCCACATATGGGGTATCAGCGTACTCAGGAGAAACTGTACAACAACTTTTGGGGTCAAATTTCTCCTTTTACCCTTGGGAAAATAATAAATTGCAGGCTAAAAAATCATTTTAGAGAAAATAAAATTTTTATTTTATTTTCATGGCTCTGCGTTATAAACTTCTGTGAAGCACTTGGAAGTTCAAAGTCCTCACCACACATCTAGATTAGTTCCTTTGGGGGTCTAGTTTCCAAAATGGGGTCATATGTGGGGGATCTCCAATGTTTAGGCACACAGGGGCTCTCCAAACGTGACATGGTGTCCGCTAATGATTGGAGCTAATTTTCCATTTAAAAAGCCAATTGGCGTGCCTTCCCTTCCGAGCCCTGCCGTGCGCCCAAACAGTGGTTTACCCCCACATATGGGGTATCAGCGTACTCAGGACAAACTGGACAACAACATTTGCGGTCCAATTTCTCCTATTACCCTTGGCAAAATAGGAAATTCCAGGCTAAAAATCATTTTTGAGGAAATAAAAATTATTTTTTATTTTCATGGCTCTGCATTATAAACTTCTGTGAAGCACCTGGGGGTTTAAAGTGCTCAATATGCATCTAGATAAGTTCCTTGGGGGGTCTAGTTTCCAAAATGGGGTCACTTGTGGGGGAGCTCCAATGCATAGGCACACAGGAGCTCTCTAAACGCGACATGGTGTCCGCTAACAATTGGAGCTAATTTTCCATTCAAAAAGTCAAATGGCGCGCCTTCCCTTCCGAGCCCTGCCGTGTGCCCAAACAGTGGTTTACCCCCACATATGAGGTATCGGCGTACTCGGGAGAAATTGCCCAACAAATTTTAGGATTCATTTTATCCTATTGCCCATGTGAAAATGAAAAACTGAGGCGAAAAGAATTTTTTTGTGAAAAAAAAAGTACTTTTTCATTTTTACAGATCAATTTGTGAAGCACCTGAGGGTTTAAAGTGCTCAATATGCATCTAGATAAGTTCCTTGGGGGGTCTAGTTTCCAAAATGGGGTCATTTGTGGGGGAGCTCCAATGTTTAGGCACACGGGGGCTCTCCAAACACGACATGGTGTCCGCTAACGATGGAGATAATTTTCCATTCAAAAAGTCAAATGGCGCTCCTTCCCTTCCGAACCTTACCATGTGCCCAAACAGTGGTTTACCCCCACATGTGAGGTATCGGTGTACTCAGGAGAAATTGCCAAACACATTTTAGGATCCATTTTATCCTGTTACCCATGTGAAAATGAAAAAAATTGAGGCTAAAAGAATTTTTTTGTGAAAAAAAAGTACTTTTTCATTTTTACGGATCAATTTGTGAAGCCCCCGGGGGTTCAAAGTTCTCACTATGCATCTAGATAAGTTCCTTGGGGCGTCTAGTTTCCAAAATGGGGTCACGTGTGGGGGAGCTCCAATTTTTAGGCACACGGGGGCTCTCCAAACGTGACATGGTGTCCGCTAAAGAGTGGAGCCAATTTTTCATTCAAAAAGTCAAATGGCGCTCCTTCCCTTCCAAGCCCTGCCGTGCGCCCAAACAGTGGTTTACCCCCACATATGAGGTATCAGCGTACTCAGGACAAATTGGACAACAACTTTCGTGGTTCAGTTTCTCCTTGTACCATTGGGAAAATAAAAAAAATGTTGCTAAAAGATAATTTTTGTGACTAAAAA
The DNA here is from genome assembly GCF_032444005.1 of Ranitomeya imitator. NCBI lineage: Eukaryota > Metazoa > Chordata > Amphibia > Anura > Dendrobatidae > Ranitomeya > Ranitomeya imitator. Next base: position 140,936,456 of record NC_091282.1, read on the forward strand.
GTTAAATGTTCATTTTTTCCTTCCATGTTGCTTCTGCTGCTGTGAAGCACCTGAAGGGTTAAAAAACTTCTTGAATGTGGTTTTGAGCACCTTGAGGGGTGCATTTTTTAGAATGGTGTCACTTTTGGGTATTTTCAGCCATATAGACCCCTCAAACTGACTTCAAATGTGAGGTGGTCCCTAAAAAAAATGGTTTTGTAAATTTCGTTGTAAAAATGAGAAATCGCTGGTCAAATTTTAACTCTTATAACTTCCTAGCAAAAAAAAATTTTGTTTCCAAAATTGTGCTGGTGTAAAGTAGACATGTGGGAAATGTTATTTATTAACTATTTTGTGTCACATAACTCTCTGGTTTAACAGAATAAAAATTCAAAATGTGAAAATTGCGAAATTTTCAAAATTTTCGCCAAATTTCCGTTTTTATCACAAATAAACGCAGAATTTATTGACCTAAATTTACCACTAACATGAAGCCCAATATGTCACGAAAAAACAATCTCAGAACCGCTAGGATCCGTTGAAGCGTTCCTGAGTTATTACCTCATAAAGGGACACTGGTCAGAATTGCAAAAAACGGCCAGGTCATTAAGGTCAAAATAGGCTGGGTCATGAAGGGGTTAAAGGCCAAATGTGATACGGGTGGATCCACAAGAAGGGATTCTGCCCATTTTTGTGGAGATCAGACGCAAAAGAGTATCTCGCATCAAGCGCCTTCTGACCTGAGAAACGCTTGTCTGGCAGCTGCCTATGCCGCTGCACTATGTCTTAGAACTCTGGGTGACTGCCAAACACCCTGTGAGGATGCTTGGCTCATTTAAATGACACCTTGTAGCCTGTGGTAAGTGGGGATTCCTTATCAATCTCCAGGGTTTGATTGACGGCCTCAATGAGACTATCAACTGTCTTCTGGTAACCAGGCACATCTAGATTGAGGGGCCCTTCATAGTCGTCGTCCGAGTTCTGCTCGCTACCACCTCTGGTGAGTGGGAGCGAGAGACGGAGCTCATGGATGCCGAGGCACCAGAGGGCCCGGGAGACACAGTATGAGTTTGTTTCCTGGCTGCATGTGTCTGCTTTGAGTGAGAGTGGCCCCTGCAGGCAGACGGTTCCTGTGAGTTGGCAGATCTCTGTAAGACAGGCAAGCTGCTGTCCGTACCCCTATTGGGGGCTTGGGGGCCTGAAGGGACTCGGTCACTCTAGCCAGTGACGTCATGGACTGCGACCAAGATGAAGCCCACTCAGGAGGGCTAGATACACTGGGATCGGTCACAGCTGAGGGATCCTGAGCATGTTCAGGATTGCAGGCTTCGCATAATTGACTATTCTGCACTTGTGGGAAAGCAGTCTGACAGGAGGTACATGAGGTGAACAACACCACATGAGTCTTGTTGGCCTTTCTAGACATGCTGTTATCCTGGTTTATATGAGCTGTATAGTGCTGGGAAGCTGCTAGTATATGGAACGCAGTTCTAAGAGTCTGCGCAGCCTTGCCTAAACATAGGGCTGAAGCACTTACCCCACTCCTGTGCCGTGAGCATCTTGAAAAGTTGTCGATCTGCAGTGGGATCACATGGAGTGAGCCCTGCGGCTTGTCAGCGATGTCCCTGTCTGAGATTCAAAAGAGGCACCTATCGATAAGCGCCGAGTGGGTGGGCAGGGCCACCGGAAATATGCACCCCTAGGGGCAGGGCCACTGGCCTGCAGCCTAATACAGGCCGAAGCCAAGGGAAAAGTTTCGGTGCCGGCCGAAGGATGCCTGAGGCACGACACACGGTGGAAATGTAGAGCTGCCGGCTCGCGAGCTGGAAGGAGCTTTTGTTGGTGCTGGCCGGAAGCTGCAGGCACACGAGGAATGATGGCGCCGGCAGGAAGAACACCGGGGTCTTTCCGAAGAAGAGGAACGCAGTGCTGCAGGAGCCCTCCCAGCCCCCTCCTCTTCACATACTCACTCCATGAAGAATCTGCCAGGTAAGAGGGGAGGTGGGCTGTAGAATGGACGGTGCTAGCACCCTCAATCTGTCTTCCCGTGTAAGGGATTAGAAGAAGGACCATCCGTCTCCTTCCATCACCGCAGTTTAAACATTAGTGATGCAGTAGGGGCCGCAACGACTGTCTCTGTGCCTCTGTGAAGCCTAGGGGTTCACTACCTCAGGGTGGCAGGGCTGTGTCCTGCAATGCTGTCCCACGTCGCAGGAGAGGATACGTGGAGGCGACATTCCACGTGCTCACCTGTTGTTGGTTTGGGGAGATCGGACCCTTTCAAAAAAATGAATGGTCTGAAAACCAGACCAGTGTGCCTCCTACAAACACTAAGCATAAACTAGTTCACTTGGAGCCAGCATAAGGGTATATACTGCAGTGGAGGAGCTAGCCTTTTTCGTGTTCACTTAGTGTCAGCCTCCTAGCGGCAGCGGCATACACCCATGGTCCTGTGTTGTTGCCGGGTTTTAACATGCGAGACTTGGTCGTATTTCACGCAAGTGAGTATGAGCCCTAAGAAGCATCTGCTCGAGTTTGCAAGAGAGTGTGAAAAGTGAAAGATTGGAAACACCTGGGATGAAGCAAGGTAAAAAGGGACTAATAAATTGAGAAATTTTAAATTGAAAGAACTGTCAAGTTTGGTAGAGGAAGCCTGATGATATGGGATTCTTTCCAAGCCAAAAGGCGTTGGATACTTGACCAGGATTAATGGTGGTCTCAATGCTGAGCAATATGTGAGTATTAGTGTTGAGCATTCCGATACCGCAAGTATCGGGTATCGGCCGATACTTGCGGTATCGGAATTCCGATACCGAATTCCGATACTTCCCGCGTATCGGATACCGGAATCGGAAGTTCCCATAATTCAAACTGAACGCAGCAGCCAATGAGGAATGAATGGAAGTGTGGGCACATCCTGTTTAGCATGGTGGGCATGTAAGTACTGGCAAGGCTGTGATTGGCTGCTGAAATGATGTCACTCTGCACTATAAAAAACGCAGTCGCCATTTTGCGCTCACTCTGCTGTGATTTCAGTTAGGGACAGGACGCTGTGTTCTAACTGAGGGCCAGTTGAGATAGCTAATAGTTGGAAATAGCTTTATTTTGCTTTTCCAAGGCTAATTTAGCAAACGCTGTGTTCACTGTTCAGTTCACCTTGCTCTTGCCTTGCAGCGCTGTTTTAACAGCGTTCTGCAAGGTCTCAGTGTGTGTGTGTGTGTTCAGCTCACTCTGTAGTCTGTGTGCAGCCATATACCAGGTTGTATTCAGCTCAGGGGGGGTTCACACTGCCTCACACAGTTCTATCCATTGTCCTTTTTTGCTCATAGTGAAGCCTGCTGCACATTTTTTCTAAAATTTCCTATTAGTGTCTTTCCACCCGTCTCCAGCCAAATAGTGGAAAAACACTAGATAGGATAACCTAGAGGGGGGTTTTTGGGCCTTGCAGCGCCGTTTACGGCTGTCTGCACGGTCTCCGTGTGAGCGCAGCTCGCCCTGTAGTCTGTGTGCAGCCACAGCCGGTTGTATTCAGCTCAGGGTTTTGTCACTGCCTCATACTGTAAAATAACTTGTCCTTTTATCAAATAGTGCAGCCTGTTGAAAAAATTTTTTAAAAATTTCCTATTAGTGTCTTTCCACCCGTCTCCAGCAAAATAGTGGAAAAACACTAGATAGGATAACCTAGAGGAGGGTTTTTGGGCCTTGCAGCGCCGTTTACGGCTGTCTGCACGGTCTCTGTGTGAGCGCAGCTCGCCCTGTAGTCTGTGTGCAGCGACAGCCCGTTGTATTCAGCTCAGGGTTTGTCACTGCCTCATACCGTTCAATAACTTTTCATTTTTTTCAACCAGTGCAGCCTGTTTAAAAATTATTTAAAAAATTCCTATTAGTGTCTTTCCACCCGTCTCCAGCTAAATAGTGGAAAAACACTAGATAGGATAACCTAGAGGAGGGTTTTTGGGCCTTGCAGCGCCGTTTACGGCTGTCTGCACGGTCTCCGTGTGAGCGCAGCTCGCCCTGTAGTCTGTGTGCAGCAACAGCCCGTTGTATTCAGCTCAGGGTTTGTCACTGCCTCATACCATTAAAAAACTTTTCCTTTTTTTCAACTAGTGCAGCCTGTTTAAAAATTATTTAAAAAATTCCTATTAGTGTATTTCCACCCGTCTCCAGCTAAATAGTGGAAAAACACTGGATAGGATAACCTAGAGGAGGGTTTTTCGGCCTTGCAGCGCCGTTTACGGCTGTCTGCACGGTCTCCGTGTGAGCGCAGCTCGCCCTGTAGTCTGTGTGCAGCGACAGCCCGTTGTATTCAGCTCAGGGTTTGTCACTGCCTCATACCGTTAAATAACTTTTCATTTTTTTTCAACTAGTGCAGCCTGTTGAAAATTTTGTAAACAATTTCCTATTAGTGTCTTTCCACCCGTCTCCAGCAAAATAGTGGAAAAACACTAGATAGGATAACTTAGAGGAGGGTTTTTGGGCCTTGCAGTGCCGTTTACGGCTGTCTGCACGGTCTCCGTGTGAGTTAAACTCGCTCTGTAGCCCGATCTGCACAAAAAAAAGTAAAGTTCACCAAACACCACTTAACACTTGTGTAGGCCACATTTTATCAATAATAAAGTCTAGTCCACACTTTACAACATTAGTGTTTCTTACACCTGTTAGGAGGAGCATTTCAGGAATAAGCACACTAAGGCCTTAGTACTTTTCTGCTTATCTTTATCTGTCAACCAAGATGAAGAGGGCAGGGAGTAAGGGTCGTGGGCGTGGGCGTGGAGCAGGGAGAGGAGCAGGGAGAGGACGTGGTGATTCTGTGCCTGCTGCGGGCACCGGTGACTCACCATCACCCAGTTTCAGCAGGGAACAGTCCTTCATGCGCAGCTTTGTCGGAGAGCGCCGTGCACCGCTGCTGCGTGAAGACCAAATTGAAGCCGTTGTCGGATGGATGGCAGCTAACGCATCGACTTCAATTAGTGCCACATCCTCTCAGGCACAGACCACTGGAGAGCAGACATCTGTCTCTTCACCACCTGCCAAATTGGCCAGGCAGTCAGAGAGCCCAGGACAGGAGCAGTCTCTACTTCTGTTCTCTGAATCTCTTGGCTTGGAAACAGGGGGCCAGCCAAGCAGTATTGGAGAAATGGAAGAAGAGGCAGTGTGCAGTGATGCACAACAGCTTTGTCTCTCTGACTCTGAAGAGGCGGGTGGGTCAGTGCCTGCGGTGACCACAGCGCAGTACGCATCTGATGATGAAACTCAGGTGCCGCTTTCTGGTGCGTACTGTGCTGCCGAGACTACCCAGGAGGAGCAGTTGGTGGCAGAGGGTAGTGGAGATGATGAGGTCCTTGACCCATCGTGGCGTGAGGAACAGGAAGGTGGTGGGAGCAGCTCAGAGGAAGAGATTCCCCTAACGGGCCAAAGAGGGAGAGGGAGGGGGAAGACTGCGGAGCCTGTAGCCTCCACTTTGGCACCAGTTAGGAGCCTGTCTCTTTCAAAAGCCAAAAAGGGCGCTCCCAAGACTTGCAGTGCCTGGTCCTTTTTTGACACAGTTGCAGATGACATTTGTTTTGTCAAATGCAAGCTGTGTCATCAGAAAGTAAAAAGAGGTAAAAGTGTCAGCAACCTCAATACCACAAATATGTAGAAACATGTGCGGACCAGGCACGCGGTGGAGTTCCAAAAACACACTGAAGACCTAGGCCAACCAACAGCGGCAGCTACCACCTCTTCAGCTCGTGTTGCTTCTTCCTCCAGCTCACGCACAGCTGGTTCGGCTTCCTCCTTGGATCGCCATGGAAGAACCTCTGGCACTGTTGTCCAGAGACCTAGTGTAATTCCACCCACAGCACCACGTTCCCAGTCATCCTCACACTCCCAGCCTAGTCTACAGCCAACGGTAGTACAGGCATGGGAGAAAAGGCGGGCATTCTCGGCAAACCACCCCCGAGCACAGGCTCTGAATGCAGGCATTGCCAAACTTCTGTCCCTGGAAATGCTCTCATTCAGGCTGGTGGAGACTGACAGCTTCCGTGACTTCATGGCATTGGCAGTCCCACAGTACCAGGTGCCCAGCCGCTTTTACTTCAGCAGGCAAGCTGTCCCTGCCCTGCACAAGCATGTGGAGGGACAAATAAAACATGCGCTACTGAACGCCGTCAGTAGCAAGGTCCACCTCACCAACGATGCGTGGACCAGTCAACATGGACAGGGGCGATACCTTTCCGTCACTGCCTATTGGGTTAATGTTGTTGAGCCGGGTACAGACCGTGCGAGTGGCGCAGGACGTGTCCTGCCCACTCCAAGGATTGCAGGAATCCAGTCTGTACGCATTGACTCCTCCTCTTACACCAGTTCCTCAGATTCCTCGCTGCAGGAACCGTCACAGTCCACCTCCACATGGACCCGTGAACATTTACCTGTTACGACTGACATGAGAACAGCCGTGGCCAAACGTCAGAGGCCGTCTTGAAATTAGTTTCTTTGGGGAATCGAAGCCACACAGCGCAGGAGTGTGGTTTGTGCCAGCGAATCTCCAGCCAGGCATGGTAGTGTGTGACAATGGCCGAAATCTGTTGGCAGCTTTAGGCCTTGGCAACCTCACTCACATCCCATGTCTGGCACATGTGCTCAATTTGGTTGTGCAGAGTATTCTGAGGGACTATCCAGATCTTGATGCACTTCTGCACAAGGCCCGCCTAGAGTGTGCTCACTTGCGGCGTTCCAGCTTGGCAAGATCCCGCATTGCTGCTCTGCAGCGTCGGTTTCGCCTTCCTGAACATTGCATCATATGTGACCTACCTACCAGGTGGAATTCCACGTTACATATGTTGGAGCGGTTGTGTGAGCAGCAGCAAGCAGTAATGGAGTACCAGCTGCATCAGGCGCAAAAAAGTCGCAGTCAGCGCCGCTCAGACTTTACAACCACAGAGTGGGCCACTATGAAGGACATCTGCCAGGTTTTGCGTCCTATTGATTATTCCACGTGGATGGCAAGTGCAGATGATGCACTAGTCAGCATGACTGTCCCCCTTATCTGCTTGCTTCAAGAAACCCTTCAAGGGATAAGGGATGATGTGGAAGAGGTGGAGGATGAGGAGTCACCATTTCCATCAGGTTCTGGACAGTCAGCGCCACGTGGTCCCTCACAAAGGGGTCAGCAGGGGACCCTTTGTGAGGAAGATGAGGAGGAGTCAATGGACGAGGAAGAGCTACGTCCAGAGGAGGGAGTTCCACCATTGTCCAGTGGTCAGTGTGTACAGCGAGGGTGGGGTGATGAAGAGCGGGCAGAGATCATGTCTCAAGCAGGGGACAGCGTTTCTGGGCCAGTTGGCAGTCTGCAGCACATGGTTGAGTTCATGTTGCAGTGCCTGAGAGACAACCGCCGCATCGACCACATTCTCAATGTGCCTGATTATTGGGTGTACGCCCTCCTCGATCCTCGCTACCGTGACAATGTCCAAAACCTCATCCCGGCATTGACACGGGAGCGTAAAATGCGGGAGTACCACGACACACTGGTGAATTCCATCATCTTCTCCAGTCCAACTGAGAGGAGTGCTGCTAGTGCTTTACAAAGCTGCTCAGTGCGTCGAGGCAGTGGAGGAGGAGGCTCTGCACAAAGAGGGAGCAGAAGCAGTGCCTCTGCCCAAGGCAAGCCAAGTATGGCACAACTGTGGAAAACTTTTGTGTGCCCGCCCCAAATGTCTACACCATCACCGGCGGCTCCAGTCAGCAGGAGGCAACGGTTCCGTCAGATGGTGACAGACTACATGGCTTGCCCTCTTAGTGTACTCCCAGACGGCTCTTCCCCGTTCAAGTTTTGGGTCTCTAAGCTGGATACATGGCCAGAGCTAAGCCAGTATGCATTGGGGGTGCTGGCTTGCCCTGCGGCTTGTGTCTTATCGGAACGTGTCTTTAGTGCCGCAGGTGGTGTACTAACAGACCGTCGCATGCGACTATCCTCCGATAACGTTGACCGGCTTACTTTCCTGAAAATGAACCAGGCCTGGATCTCGCAGGAATTTGCCACTCCTCTGCCTGATTAAGTAATTGGGTGTCATCCAGGTCTCCTGATGTGTTCATCTTTCTACCACCTGAACTGCTATTCCTGGGCTCCAACACCGCCAGTTGCGGCTCAGAAGTGCAGGCTGCACAGTCTAAACATACGACTTAGTGTTATTGGGTTTCAGGAACGTCAGCTGATCCCCAGCTGTGTAGCCGGCAATGTGTCCTGCGACCGCTACGCTGGCACAACAACCTAAATGTAAGGGAACCTGTCCCCCCCCCCCTCGGCGTTTGTTACTGAAAGAGCCATCTTGTGCAGCAGTAATGTTGCACAAGGAAAAGGTAGCTCTTTTATTTTAGCTCCTTGCACAAGCAGAACTTAACACTTATAAAATGTGTTCACTGATACCGTTATACCGTCCCGGAGCTGGGACTTTCCTTCATAATGTGATGCAGCACAGCCGTCATTCCTACCCCCTTGGTGCCATGCGCTGCCTCCTCAGCGTTGTTTTAAGCTGTCACAGAGCCTGCGCTGTTCTGTTATCCCTTGGCCATGGCCAGTTTGCGCTGCCTGTCTTCTGACATAATTTGGTGTCAGGATGGCTGCGCCTGTGCGCTCGCTCTGCCCGAGAACCCGCCTCGCAGTGTCTTCTGATTGAATCACACTGCGAGCCTGGGATCCATGGGCATGCGCAGTGCATATCTTCACCTCGGGCTCTCGCCCATCTCCCTCCGCCTTCTTTAGACTGTGCGCCGTCAGCTGATCCCTAATAGCATGCCACGGCCATGACGCCGCACAGTCTGAAGAAGAGGGAAGGAGGGGAGTGAGAGTCGAGGATATGCACTGTGCATGTCCATGGATCCAAGGCCCGCAGTGGGATTACAATAGACGACACTGCGAGGTGAGATCTGGAGCAGCGTGGACGCACAGGCACTGACAGCCTGACACCAAATTATGTCAGAAGACAGGCAGCGCAAATTGGGCATGGCCAAGGGATAACAGAACAGCGCAGGCTCCGTGACAGCTTAAAACAACGCTGAGGAGGCAGCGCACGGCACTAAGGGGATAGGAATGACAGCTGTGCTGCGTCCCATTACGAAGGGAATTCCCACCTCCGGGACGGTTTTACGGTATAAGGGGACACATTTTTAGTGTTTACTTCTGTGTTTGCAAGGAGCATAATTAAAAGAGCAACCTTTTCCTTTTGCATCCTTAGTGCTGCACAAGATGGCTCTTTCAGCTACAAACGTCTTGGGGGGGGGGTTAAAGGTTCCCTTTCAACTTGCTCCAATCAGGCTTCGGCCTACACTCTGTTCCTCTGCTCCTCCTGCTGTCCCTGGGCTCTAACACCGCCAGTTGGTGCCTGGAAGTGCTGTGTGCACAGTCAACAGTCGCTCCTCTGTTATTGGGGTTCAGTAACGTCAGCTGATCCCCAGCTGTGTGTGCGGCAATACCTCCAATCTGCTCCTCCTGCTGTCCCTGGGCTCTAACACCGCCAGTTGGTGCCTGGAAGTGCTGTCTGCACAGTCAACAGTCGCTCCTCTGTTATTGGGGTTCAGTAACGTCAGCTGATCCCCAGCTGTGTGTGCGGCAATACCTCCAATCTGCTCCTCCTGCTGTCCCTGGGCTCTAACACCGCCAGTTGGTGCCTGGAAGTGCTGTCTGCACAGTCAACAGTCGCTCCTCTGTTATTGGGGTTCAGTAACGTCAGCTGATCCCCAGCTGTGTATCCGGCAACGTGTCATGCGACCGCCACGCTGGCACAACTATAATGTAAGGGGACCTGTCCCCCCCCTAGGCGTTTGTTACTGAAAGAGCCACCTTGTGCAGCACTAATACTGCACAAGGAAAAGGTCGCTCTTGAAATTATGCTCCTTGCAAACGCTGAACTACACACTCATGTAATGTGTCCCTTTACACCGTCCAACCGTCCCGGAGGTGGGACTTTCCTTTGTAATGTGACGCAGCACAGCCGTCATTGCTACCCCCTTGGCACCGTGCGCTGCCTCCTTAGCGTTGTTTGATTCCGACATGGACCCTGCGCTGTTATGTTATCCCTTGACCATGCACAGTTTGCGCTGCCCGTCCTCTGACATCATTTGTTGTCGTCCTGGCTGCGCCTGTGCAGGTCTCCCCCCAGGACATCGCAGCAAGGCGCGGGATGCGCCGCTAATCCTCCCAGGGACCCTTTTCAGACCCACTAGGTGTCTAACGGCCCTCACCACCCAGATTCTGTGCTCCCGGGACACTTCTGCCCGGACTGGCTTTATTATAAGGTTGTGCCTTAACAAGGGATCGGTCGTACACCCCCTACCACTGCCACTATTATGCATCTATGTCAAAGGACTTGAGTAACCCCATGAGTAAGACCCAGGAGGGTCGAAACGTCGGGTTTTTTGTCTATTTCAAATGAATATGAATGTGGCAACCACTTCTTTTTTGTTTTGTTTTCTTCAATAAAATTGGCATACACCTTTTGAATCTTACCAGTCTTGAGTGTGCGGTAATCTTTTTTGAATGCGCCTGTGCGTACACGCTGCCCGAAATCCCACCTCGCAGTGTCGTCTAATGTGATCCCACAGTGGGCCTGGTATCCATGGCCATGCGCAGTGCATATACTAGCCTCTCACTCCCCTTCTTCACGCTTCTTCAGACTAGGCCGCGTCAGCTGATCCCTAATAGCATGCCACGGCCGTGACGCCGCACAGTCTGAAGAAGCAGGAAGGAGGTGAGTGAGAGGCGATGATATGCACTGCGCATGCCCATGGATCCCTGGCCCGCAGTGGGATTACATTAGATGACACTGCGAGGTTGGATCTCGGGCAGCTTGGACGCACAGGCACTGCCAGCCTGACACCTAAATGATGTCAGAAGACGGGCACCGTTAACTGTGCATGGCCAAGGGATAACATTACAGCGCGGGCTCCGTGACAGAACCAAACAACATTGAGGAGGTGGCGCACGGCACCAAGGGGGTTGGAATGACGGCTGTGCTGTGTCACATTACAAAGGAAAGTCCCACTTCCGGGACGGTTTGACGGTGTGAAGGGACACATTATATGAGTGTGTACTTCAGCATTTGCAAGGAGCATAATTTTAGGAGCCACCATTTTCCATGTGCAGTATTACTGCTGTACAAGATGGCTCTTTCAGCAACAAATGCCTGGGGGGGGGGGGGTTAAAGGTTCCCTTTCAACTTGCTCCACTGCAGGCTTCGGCCTACACTCTGCTCCTCTTTGATTCCCTGGGTTTCAACACTGTCAGTTGCCACCTGGAAGTGTTGTCTACACTGAAAAAACACTAGCTGATGTGTCAGTGGGGTTCAGCACCGCCAGCTGTTCCCCTGCTGTGTAGTCGGCAACGTGTCCAGCACAAGCCACGCTGGCACAACAGAACAAAAGCTGCCACCAGTGCAGGCTTCGGCCTACATTCTGCTCCTCTCCTCCTCCTGCTGCCCCTGGGCTCAAACACCGCTAGTTTTTGCCCGGAAGTGCTAGCTGCACAGAGAAAAACACCAGCCAATGTGTTAGTGGGGTTCAGCACCGCCAGCTGTTCCCCTGCTGTGTAGCCGGCAACGTGACCTGCAAACGCCACGCAGGCACATGAACTGAAATTAAAGGGACCCTGCCACCCACCCCAAGGTGTTTCTATGTATAACAGCTACCTTGTACAGCAGTAATGCTGTATTTGTACCCTTGCTAGCGCTGCCCGTCTTCTGACATCATTGGTTGGCTGCCTGTGCCTGCGCGTCCGCCCTGCCCGACACAACCCCCCTCGTTGTCTCATATATTTTGGCTGCGAGGGTGTGATTAATGGGCATGTGCAGTGCATATGTTCACCTGTCTTAACTCATCTCCTTCCGCCTTCTTCAGACTGTGCGGCCTCATGGCCGTGGTAGGCGATAAGGGATCAGCTGAGGCCGCCCAGTCTGAAGCAGGTGTAAGGACATGTGTGAGTGGCAAACATATTTACTGCACAAGGGCACGAATCCCAGCCACGCAGTGTGGTTTTTTGAAAACACACTGCGGGTCTGGGATTCATGGCCATTGCTAACCGCACCGGCCAACATGAAATGAGGTGAGAAGACAGGCAGCGCTCACAGCGCATGGCCAAGGGATCACAATAGCGCAGACTCCTGTACAGCAAATAACAACGCTCAGGAGGCTGTGCCCAGCACCAAGGCGTTATTTATGTGCACCTGTGCTGCGTCTCCTTAAAAAGACAAGTCACGCCTCCAATACAGAACTGAACTACTGTTCAATGGGCTAAATTGTGTACGTCTTTCATTCTGCGTGTGCAATGAGCAAAACTTAAAGAGCAACCTTTAACTTGTGGAGCTTTACTGCTGCACAAGGTGTGGCTCTTCAACATTGTAACACCTGAGGGTGGGTTAAAGGTTACCTTTGAAATTGGTTCAAGTAGGCTTCCGCCTACACTCTGCTCCTCCTGCAGACCCTGGGCTCTAACTACGCCAGTTGGGGCCCGGAAGTGCTGGCTGCACAGAGAAAAACACCCACCATTGTGTCAGTGGGGTTCAGCACCGCCAGCTGTTCCCCTGCTCTGTAGCCGGCATCGTGTCCAGCACAAGCCACGCTGGCACAACAGACCAAAAGCTGCCACCAGTGCAGGCTTCGGCCTACACTCTGCTCCTCTCCTCCTCCTGCTGACCCTGGGCTATAACACCGCCGGTTGTAGCCTGAAAGTGCTAGCTGCACAGAGAAAAACACCCGCCAATGTGTTAGTTGGGCTCAGCACCGCCAGCTGTTCCCCTGCTGTGTAGCCGGCATCGTGTCCAGCACAAGCCACGCTGGCACAACCGACCAAAAGCTGCCACCAGTGGAGGCTTCGGCCTACACTCTGCTCCTCTCCTCCTCCTGCTGACCATGGGCTCAAACACCGCTAGTTTTTGCCCGGAAGTGCTAGCTGCACAGAGAAAAACACCAGCCAATGTGTTAGTGGGGTTCAGCACCGCCAGCTGTTCCCCTGCTGTGTAGCCGGCAACGTGACCTGCAAACGCCACGCAGGCACATGAACTGAAATGAAAGGGAACCTGGCCCCACCCCCCCAGGTGTTTCTATGTATAACAGCCACCTAGTACAGCAGTACTGCTGCATTTGTACAAGGTGGCTGATTTTTTCTCCTTGCCCACGTTGAATTAAACACGTAAAATATGTGTCTCATTACAGACCATTACAATGTCCCTGAGGTGTGACTTTCCTTTTTAATGACACGCACCACCCCCCTTGGTAGCGCTGGCCATCTTCTGACATCATTGGTTGGCTGCCTGTGCCTGTGCGTCCGCCCTGCCCGACACAACCCCCCTCGTTGTCTCATATATTTTGGCTGCGAGGGTGTGATTGATGGGCATGTGCAGTGCATATGTTCGCCTGTCTTAACTCATCTCCTTCCGCCTTCTTCAGACTGTGCGGCCTCATGGCCGTGGTAGGCGATAAGGGATCAGCTGAGGCCGCCCAGTCTGAAGCAGGTGTAAGGACATGTGTGAGCGGCAAACATATTTACTGCACAAGACCACGAATCCCAGCCACGCAGTGTGATTTTTTGAAAACACACTGCGGGCCTGGGATTCATGTCCATTGCTAACCGCACCGGCCAACATGAAATGAGGTGAGAAGACAGGCAGCGCTCACAGCGCATGGCCAAGGGATCACAATAGCGCAGACTCCTGTACAGCAAATAACAACGCTCAGGAATCTGCGCCCAGCACCTAGGTGTAAATTTTGACACCTGTGCTGCGTCTCCTTAAAAAGACAAGTCACGCCTCCACTACTGTTTGACAGTATAATGGGCTAAATAGTGTACGTGTTTTATTCAGCGTGTGCAATGAGCAAAATTAAGAGAGCAACCTTTGACTTGTGCAGCATTAATGCTGCACAAGGTGTGGCTCTTGTACCTTGCAACACCTGAGGGGGGGTTAAAGGTAATTTTTGAAATTGGTTCAACTAGGCTTCGGCCTACACTCTGCTCCTCTCCTCCTCCTGCTGACCCTGGGCTCTAACACCGCTAGTTTTTGCCCGGAAGTGCTAGCTGCACAGAGAAAAACACCAGCCAATGTGTTAGTGGGGTTCAGCACCGCCAGCTGTTCCCCTGCTGTGTAGCCGGCATCGTGTCCAGCACAAGCCACGCTGGCACAACAGACCAAAAGCTGCCACCAGTGCAGGCTTCGGCCTACACTTTGCTCTTCTCCTCCTCCTGCTGACCCTGGGCTCTAACACCGCCAGTTTTTGCCCGGACATGCTAGCTGCACAGAGAAAAACACCAGTCAATGTGTCAGTGGGGTTCAGCACCGCCAGCTGTTCCCCTGCTGTGTAGCTGGCAACGTGTCCTGCAAACGCCATGCAGGCACCTGAACTGAAATTAAAGGGAACCAGCCCCCACCTCCCCAGGTGTTTCTATGTATAACAGCCACCTTGTACAGCAGTACTGCTGCATTTGTACAAGGTGGCTGACTTTTTCTCCTTGCCCACATTTAATTAAACACGTACTAAATGTGTCTCATTGAGACCATTCCACTGTCCCTGAGGTGTGACTTTCCTTTCTAATGATACGCAGCACCACCCTTGGTAGCGCTGCCCGTCTTTTGACATCATTGGTTAGCTGGCTGCGCCTGTGCGTCTGCCCTGCTCGAAACAACGCCCCTCGGTGTCTTATTTTTTTGGACAGCGAGGGTGTGATTGATGGGCATGTGCAGTGCATATGTTTGCCTGTGTTCACTCATCTCCTTCCGCCTTCTTCAGACTGGGTGGCCTCATGGCCGCGGCATGCGATAAGGGATCAGATGAGGCCGCCCAGTCTGAAGCAGGTGTAAGGACATGTGTGAGCGGCAAACATATTTACTGCACAAGCCACGAATCCCAGCCACGCAGTGTGATTTTTTGAAAACACACTGTGGGTCTGGGATTCTTGTCCATCGCTAACCGCAACGGCCGACATGAAATGAGGTCAGAAGACAGGAAGCGCTCACAGCGCATGGCCAAGGGATAACAAGAGCGCAGACTCCTGTACAGCAAATAACAACGCTCAGGAAGCTGCGCCCATGCACCAAGGTGTTATTTTGGACACCTGTGCTGCTTTTCTTTAAAAAGACAAGTCACGCGGCGCCTCCAGTACTGTTTGACAGAATAATGGGCTAAATAGTGTACGTGTTTTATTCAGTGTGTGCAAGGAGCAAAATTAATAGAGCAACCTTTTACTTGTGCAGCATTAATGCTGCACAAGGTGTGGCTCTTGTACCTTGCAACACCTGAGGGGGGGTTAAAGGTTACCTTTGAAATTGGTTCAACTAGGCTTCGGCCTTCACTCTGCTCCTCTCCTCCTCCTGCTGACCCTGGGCTATAACACCGCCAGTTGTAGCCTGGAAGTGCTAACTGCACAGAGAAAAACACCAGCCAATGTGTTAGTTGGGTTCAGCACCGCCAGCTGTTCCCCTGCTGTGTAGCCGGCATCGTGTCCAGCACAAGCCACGCTGGCACAACTGACCAAAAGCTGCCACCAGTGCAGGCTTCGGCCTACACTTTGCTCTTCTCCTCCTCCTGCTGACCCTGGGCTCTAACACTGCCAGTTTTTGCCCGGACATGCTAGCTGCACAGAGAAAAACACCAGTCAATGTGTCAGTGGGGTTCAGCACCGCCAGCTGTTCCCCTGCTGTGTAGCTGGCATCGTGTCCAGCACAAGCCACGCTGGCACAACCGACCAAAAGCTGCCACCAGTGCAGGCTTCGGCCTACACTTTGCTCCTCTCCTCCTCCTGCTGACCCTGGGCTCTAACACCGCCAGTTTTTGCCCGGACATGCTAGCTGCACAGAGAAGAACACCAGCCAATGTGTTAGTGGGGTTCAGCACCGCCAGCTGTTCCCCTGCTGTGTAGCCAGCAACGTGACCTGCAAACGCCACGCAGGCACATGAACTGAAATTAAAGGGAACCTGCCCCCACCCCCCCAGGGGTTTCTATGTATAACAGCCACCTTGTACAGCAGTAATGCTGCATTTGTACAAGGTGGCTGACTTTTTCTACTTGCCCACGTGGAACTCAACACGTACAAAATGTGTCTCATTGAGACCATTCCACTGTCCCTGAGGTGTGACTTTCCTTTCTAATGATACGCAGCACCCCCCTTGGTAGCGCTTCCCGTCTTCTGACATCATTGGTTGGCTGGCTGCGCCTGTGCGTCCGCCCTGCCTGAAACAATGCTCCTCGTTGTCTTACTTATTTTGACTGCGAGGGTGTGATTGATGGGCACGAGCAGTGCATATCTTCGCCTGTCTTAACTCATCTCCTTCCGCCTTCTTCAGACTGTGCGGCCTCATGGCCGCGGCATGCGAGAAGGGATCAGCTGAGGCCGCCCAGTCTGATGCAGGTGTAAGGACATGAGTGACAGGCAAAAAAATTTACTGCGCAAGGTCACGAATCCCAGCCCCATAGTGTGACTTAAAGAAAAGACACTGCGGGTCTGGGTTTCATGGCCATCGCTAACCGCACCGGCCAACATGAAATGAGGTCCGAAGACAGGCAGCGCTCACAGCGCATGGCCAAGGGATAACAAGAGCGCAGACTCCTGTACAGCAAATAACAATGCTCAGGAAGCTGCGCCCATGCACCAAGGTGTTATTTTGGACACCTGTGCTGCGTCTCCTTAAAAAGACAAGTCACGCCTCCACTACTGTTTGACAGTATAATGGGCTAAATTGTATACGTGTTTTATTCAGCGTGTGCAAGGAGCAAAATAAATAGAGCAACCTTTTACTTGTGCAGCATTAATGCTGCACAAGGTGTGGCTCTTGTACCTTGCAACACCTGAGGGGGGTTAAAGGTTACCTTTGAAATTGGTTCAACTAGGCTTCGGCCTACACTCTGCTCCTCTCCTCCTCCTGCTGACCCTGGGCTATAACACCGCCAGTTGTAGCCTGGAAGTGCTAGCTGCACAGAGAAAAACACCAGCCAATGTGTTAGTTGGGTTCAGCACCGCCAGCTGTTCCCCTGCTGTGTAGCTGGCATCGTGTCCAGCACAAGCCACACTGGCACATCTGACCAAAAGCTGCCACCAGTGCAGGCTTCGGCCTACAGTTTGCTCTTCTCCTCCTCCTGCTGACCCTGGGCTCAAACACCGCTAGTTTTTGCCCGGAAGTGCTAGCTGCACAGAGAAAAACACCAGCCAATGTGTTAGTGGGGTTCAGCACCGCCAGCTGTTCCCCTGCTGTGTAGCCGGCAAGGTGTCCTGCAAACGCCACGCAGGCACATGAACTGAAATTGAAGGGAGCCTGACGCCACCCCCAGGTGTTTCTATGTATAATAGCCACCTTGTACAGCAGTAATGCTGCATTTGTACAAGGTGGCTGACTTTTTCTCCTTGCCCACGTGGAACTCAACAAGTACAAAATGTGTCTCATTAGAGACCATTACAATGTCCCTGAGGTGTGACTTTCCTTTTTAATGACACGCAGCACCCCCATTGTTAGCGCTGCCCGTCTTCTGACATCATTGGTTGGCTGGCTGTGCCTGTGCGTCCGCCCTGCCCGACACAACGCCCCTCGTTGTCTCATATATTTTGACTGCGAGGGTGTGATTGATGGGCACGAGCAGTGCATATCTTCGCCTGTCGTCACTCATCTCCTTCCGCCTTCTTCAGACTGTGCAGCCTCATGGCCGTGGCATGCGAGAAGGGATCAGCAGAGGCCGCCCAGTCTGAAGCAGGTGTAAGGATGTGTGTGAGCGGCTAAAATATTTACTGCTCAAGGCCACGAATCCCAGCACCGCAGTGTGACTTTATGAAAAGGCACTGTGGGTCTGGGATTTATGGCCATCGTTAACCGCATCGGCCAACATGAAATGAGGTCATAAGACGGGCAGCGCTAACAGGGCATTGCCAAGGGATAACACAAGGGCGCAGACTCCTGTACAGCAAATAACAACGCTCAGGAAGCTGCGCCAAGCACCAAGGCGTTATTTGGGACACCTGTGCTGCGTCTCCTTAAAAAGACAAGTCACGCCTCCACTACAGTTTGACTGTACAATGGGCTAAATTGTGTACGTCTTTCATTCAGCGTGTGCAAGTAGACAAATTAATAGAGCAACCTTTGACTTGTGCAGCATTAATACTGCACAAGGTGTGTCTCTTGTACTTTGTAACACCTCAGGGGGGTTAAAGGTTTCCTTTGAAATTGGTTCAACTAGGCTTCGGCCTACACTCTGCTCCTCTCCTCCTCCTGCTGCCCCTGGGCTCTAACACCGCAAGTTTTTGCCCGGAAGTGCTAGCTGCACAGAGAAAAACACCCGCCATTGTGTCAGTGGGGTTCAGCAATGCCAGCTGTTCCCCCACTGTGTAGCCGGCAAAGTGTCCTGCAAACGCAACGCAGACACAAAGCTGCCTCCAGTGCAGGCTTCGGCCTACACTCTGCTCCCCCTGCTTACCCTTTGCTCCAAAACCGCTAGTTGGGGCTCTAAGAAGACAATCTTTAATAGGCAACGCATCCGGGTTCCAGCACCGCCAGCTGGTTCTCGCCAGTGTTTTTGTCACGGGTACTCCCTCGTGCCCAGCCTGGTTCCAGCACCGTCAGCTGTTTCCGGGTACTGTCAAACTCACTGAGACACCTATGTGTTGCCCCGTCGTGTTGCGGTCGAGTTAGCCAACTCCAGGGTGCCTCCAGTTTAGGAGCTTCCTATGTGGGCTGCGTGAATTGGTAGTCAAGGCTAGTTCTGTAGTGCCAGTAGGCCAAGCTCCCCCTGTAGGACTGTTGGGGTTCGGTAACTGCGGCTGCCTCGCGGCCTAGCTGTTCTCTCCTCTCATGTGGACCTTCGGGTCCACCACCTGGTTCCAGCACCGTCAGCTGGTTCCGGGCCGAGCCTTTGGCTTAGGTGCCTCCTCCTGGGTATCCGAGTTCCGCCAACGCCAGGCGGTCCTTGGTAGTGCTTTTAAGCGCAGGCACCTACAGCTTAGTAACCGGGTTCCAGCACCGTCAGCTGGTCCTCGGTCGTGCCATTGGCTCTTGCACACTGGGGCGATGCATCCGGGTTCCAGCAACGCCAGCTGGTTCTCGGCAGTGTTTTTGTCACGGGTACTCCGTCGTGCCCAGCCTGGTTCCAGCACCGTCAGCTGTTTCCGGGTACTGTCAAATTCACTGAGACACCTATGTGTTGCCCCGTCGTGTTGCGGTCGAGTTAGCCAACTCCAGGGTGCCTCCAGTTTAGGAGCTTCCTATGTGGGCTGCGTGAATTGGTAGTCAAGGCTGGTTCTGTAGTGCCAGTAGGCCAAGCTCCCCCTATAGGATTGTTGGGGTTCGGTAACTGCGGCTGCCTCGCGGCCTAGCTGTTCTCTCCTCTCCTGTGGACCTTCGGGTCCACCACCTGGTTCCAGCACCGTCAGCTGGTTCCGGGCCGAGCCTTTGGCTTAGGTGCCTCCTCCTGGGTATCCGAGTTCCGCCAACGCCAGGCGGTCCTTGGTAGTGCTTTTAAGCGCAGGCACCTACAGCTTATTAACCGGGTTCCAGCACCGTCAGCTGGTCCTCGGTCGTGCCATTGGCTCTTGCACACTCGGGCGACGCATCCGGGTTCCAGCACCGCCAGCTGGTTCTCGGCAGTGTTTTTGTCACGGGTACTCCCTCGTGCCCAGCCTGGTTCCAGCACCGTCAGCTGTTTCCGGGTACTGTCAAACTCACTGAGACACCTATGTGTTGCCCCGTCGTGTTGCGGTCGAGTTAGCCAACTCCAGGGTGCCTCCAGTTTAGGAGCTTCCTATGTGGGCTGCGTGAATTGGTAGTCAAGGCTGGTTCTGTAGTGCCAGTAGGCCAAGCTCCCCCTGTAGGATTGTTGGGGTTCGGTAACTGCGGCTGCCTCGCGGTCTAGCTGTTCTCTCCTCTCCTGTGGACCTTCGGGTCCACCACCTGGTTCCAGCACCGTCAGCTGGTTCCGGGCCGAGCCTTTGGCTTAGGTGCCTCCTCCTGGGTATCCGAGTTCCGCCAACGCCAGGCGGTCCTTGGTAGTGCTTTTAAGCGCAGGCAACTACAGCTTAGTAACCGGGTTCCAGCACCGTCAGTTGGTCCTCGGTCGTGCCATTGGCTCTTGCACACTGGGGCGACGCATCCGGGTTCCAGCACCGCCAGCTGGTTCTCGGCAGTGTTTTTGTCACGGGTACTCCCTCGTGCCCAGCCTGGTTCCAGCACCGTCAGCTGTTTCCGGGTACTGTCAAACTCACTGAGACGCCTATGCTTGCTCCGTCGTGTTGCGGTCGGGTTAGCCAACTCCAGGGTGCCTCCAGTTTAGGAGCTTCCTATGTGGGCTGCGTGAATTGGTAGTCAAGGCTGGTTCTGTAGTGCCAGTAGGCCAAGCTCCCCCTGTAGGACTGTTGGGGTTCGGTAACTGCGGCTGCCTCGCGGCCTAGCTGTTCTCTCCTCTCCTGTGGACCTTCGGGTCCACCACCTGGTTCCAGCACCATCAGCTGGTTCCGGGCCGAGCCTTTGGCTTAGGTGCCTCCTCCTGGGTATCCGAGTTCCGCCAACGCCAGGCGGTCCTTGGTAGTGCTTTTAAGCGCAGGCACCTACAGCTTATTAACCGGGTTCCAGCACCGTCAGCTGGTCCTCGGTCGTGCCATTGGCTCTTGCACACTGGGGCGACGCATCCTTGTTCCAGCACCGCCAGCTGGTTCTCGGCAGTGTTTTTGTCACGGGTACTCCCTCGTGCCCAGCCTGGTTCCAGCACCGTCAGCTGTTTCCGGGTACTGTCAAACTCACTGAGACACCTATGTGTTGCCCCGTCGTGTTGCGGTCGAGTTAGCCAACTCCAGGGTGCCTCCAGTTTAGGAGCTTCCTATGTGGGCTGCATGAATTGGTAGTCAAGGCTGGTTCTGTAGTGCCAGTAGGCCAAGCTCCCCCTGTAGGACTGTTGGGGTTCGGTAACTGCGGCTGCCTCGCGGCCTAGCTGTTCTCCCCTCTCCTGTGGACCTTGTGGTCCACCATCTGGTTCCAGCACCGTCAGCTGGTTCTGGGCCGAGCCTTTGGCTTAGGTGCCTCCTCCTGGGTATCCGAGTTCCGCCAACGCCAGGCGGTCCTTGGTAGTGCTTTTAAGCGCAGGCACCTACAGCTTAGTAACCGGGTTCCAGCACCGTCTGCTGGTCCTCGGTCGTGCCATTGGCTCTTGCACACTGGGGCAACGCATCCGGGTTCCAGCACCACCAGCTGGTTCTCGGCAGTGTTTTTGTCACGGCTACTCCCTCGTGCCCAGCCTGGTTCCAGCACCGTCAGCTGTTTCCGGGTAGTGTCAAGCTCACTGAGATGCCTATGCTTGCCCCGTCGTGTTGCGGTCGTGTTAGCCAACTCCAGGGTGCCTCCAGTTTAGGAGCTTCCTATGTGGGCTGCATGAATTGGTAGTCAAGGCTGGTTCTGTAGTGCCAGTAGGCCAAGCTCCCCCTGTAGGACTGTTGGGGTTCGGTAACTGCGGCTGCCTCACGGCTTAGCTGTTCTCTCCTCTCCTGTGGACCTTCGGGTACACCACCTGGTTCCAGCACCGTCAGCTGGTTCCGGGCCGAGCCTTTGGCTTAGGTGACTCCTCCTGGGTATCCGAGTTCCGCCAACATCAGGCGGTCCTTGGTAGTGCTTTTAAGCGCGGGCACCTACAGCTTACTAACCGGGTTCCAGCACCGTCAGCTGGTCCTCGGTCGTGCCATTGGCTCTTGCACACTGGGGCCACGCATTCGGGTTCCAACACCGCCAGCTGGTTCCCGGCAGTGTTTTTGTCACGGGTACTCCCTCGTGCCCAGCCTGGTTCCAGCACCGTCAGCTGTTTCCGGGTACTGTCAAACTCACTGAGACACCTATGCGTTGCCCCGTCGTGTTGCGGTCGAGTTAGCCAACTCCAGGGTGCCTCCAGTTTAGGAGCTTCCTATGTGGGCTGCGTGAATTGGTAGTCAAGGCTGGTTCTGTATTGCCAGTAGGCCAAGCTCCCCCTGTAGGACTGTTTGGGTTCGGTAACTGCGGCTGCCTCGCGGCCTAGCTGTTCTCTCCTCTCCTGTGGACCTTCTGGTCCACATCCTGGTTCCAGCACCGTCAGCTGGTTCTCGGCAGTGTCTTTTGCTCTTGTACCTTCTGCTCCCCATCCTGGTTCCAGTACCGTCAGCTGGTTCCAGGCAAAGCCTTTGGCTTAGGTGCCTCCTTCTGGGTATCCAAGTTCCACCAACGTCAGGTTGTCCTTGGTAGTGCTTTTTAGCACGGGTACCTCCTGCTTAGTAACCGGGTTCCAGTAACGTCAGCTGGTCCTCGGTAGTTCCATTGGCTCTTGGACCTTCGGCTACCCATCCGGGTTCCAGTACCGTCAGCTGTTTCTCGGCAGTGTCTTTTGCTCTTGTACCTTCTGCTCCCCATCCTGGTTCCAGTTATGTCATCTGGTTCCGGGCAGAGCCTTTGGCTTAGGTGCCTCATTCTGGGTATCTGAGTTCCGCCAACATCAGGCGGTCCTTGGCAGTGCTTTTTAGCACGGGTACCTCCTGCTTAGTAACCGGGTTCCAGTAACGTCAGCTGGTCCTCGGTAGTTCCATAGGCTCTTGAACCTTCGGGTAGCCATCTGAGTTCCAGTTCCATCAGCTGGTTCTTGGCATTTTCTAAGCCTTCTTGTACCTTCTGCTACATTTCCAAGTTGAAGACCCTAAAGTCGACGACCCGGAAGACCACCCCGATGACGACGGAGACGACGACGGCGTAGACGACGACCCTGGAGACGACGACCCTGGAGACGACGACATGGACGACCGAGAAGCAGAAGAACAAGAGGCTGCAGAACAAAGAGCAGAAGAACATTAAGCATAACACTTAATATCAGAGCAAAAGATATTATCTAAATTATATGCAGAAGAAGACTAAGCAGTGTATGGGGGTGAGTCCGTTCCTCCTCGTGGTGCCCCTGGATAAAGCCTGATGCTGCAGGCCAAACTGAACGCGGACAAATGTAACTTTTGTGACTGGCAGAACGGAATGTGTAATCTTCAAACTTTTATAGATAACAACTACGGGAATGCCTGTCACAAATGAGAATATGATGAAGAAGTAGAATAGGAAGAATAATAACAGTTGAATAAAATGAATATGTAGAATAGGAAGAATAATAATAGTTGAATAAAATGAATATGAAGAATGTAATAAAAAAAAAATAGGTAGAAGATGAAGAAGAAGATGAAGAAGGTGAAGAAGTTGATGTCAAAGATGCTGATGATGATGAAGATGAAAGTGTGGGAAAAGTAAAAAAAAAAGGGGAAGGGCGTGGAATAGTGAAACATCAATATCTGACAAAATAAAAAAAAAGTTACATAGTCAATATCTTTGTCACTACGAATGTCTTTAAAAAAAAAAAAAGGCTATTCTATTTGATTGCGCTAAACCTCTATGACTTTAATGTCTCCGCCACCTCCCCAAATGCATCCTGCATTATTCTTTGTTGTTTTCCTTCATGTAAAATGAACCTACAAGGAAAGAAAGGGTTTATTTTAATTCCGATATTTTGGTCCCATTGACTTGCATTGGGATCGGGTATCGGTATCGGCAATATCTGATATTTTTTGAATATCGGCCGATCCTATCCGATACCGATACTTTCCGATATCGGAAGGTATCGCTCAACACTAGTGAGTATCCTACAAGATAAGATACCCATAGTACTCAAGTGCACCAAGTATGAAATGTTTGACATAATGTTCCTGCAATGACAATGAAGTAGAGGTGCTGGATTGGCCCCCATAGTCCCCAGATCTCAAATCAATCGAACCCTTGTGGGTAGAGTTGAATAAAAAGCTGTATACATACCCAAGTTAATCAATCAGTACACACCAACTTTTGGAAAGTGTAGAAGAGATCTGGGATCTGATTTCAGTGGAGACATGCTTGAATTTGATCAAGAGCATGCAAGAAGGAGTCAAGCAGTGTTGAAAGCCAAAGGTGGATTTACAAAATACTATCAAAATAATACAAATTTAAATTTAGATTTTTAGGAGCAAATCAGCAGCAATTCAGTCACATGACAATAATCTGCATTACTAATCATATGCAAAATATTTGCAAGTTAAATTTATGTATGAGATCGCCAAGATGATTGTCTATAAAATGATAGAAGTTTCACATTCAAAGTAGTAGTGAGTGGTAAGATATAGAGCCTGAAAGTCAAAAGTGCAAAATATTTCTACCCTTTTGTTTGTTAGTGTACATTTGTGAAAGAAATGTAGCACTATTAAATTCAGAATGTGGGCCATGCATTGAGTGTGAGTTACTTTGCCTGACTGGACATTGTGCTCTTGACAATTTCAACCTGCAGTTTATGGGGATCCAGCAAGCAACACAGCAGCAGCTCATTAGATTTAATGCTATTTCCCACAGGCTTTTAAACTACACTAATGTTTGCCAGCCCGTTGCATTGTAAGAGCGAAAATGTGATTGGTGTATGACTGTTGAGGATGGCGTCATGTCATTTGAACAAGATCAAGACAAGAGGCAGATAACAACACCTGGTGGTGAAAACAGATGTAGCTCTGATGATGACTTCAGCCAAATGCTACTTAAAAATGCTACTTGGGTGACGGAAAAACAAGCATGGCGAGAAAGGGAGGAGGACATCTTGTGATTTTTTCTGATTACTTGGCAGCTTGACTTTGCAAAATGAGAAAGTGATGTGTTGACAGAGAGCTGTAGTTCCTAGTCCTTATGACTCGGTGTTAAGGCTGGCAGAACGCACCACATAATATAAAGGAAGATATATGGTGCTTTCACAGCCCGGGATACACCGTGCAGAGATGACAAATGCTGCTCGGTAATGGCGGACTATATGGGGGTATAATGTGAACACACACAGGTTAACTTCACCCGGTAAGAAAGGAGGTGAACCCTGTTGCTTCACAGGTCCGCAATACAGCTGGGAGAACGCTAGTGTAAGGTCACAGGACTCTGCCCCAAGGACCACAGGGTTAGAGTCCCTCTAGACCCACTAGCGCACAGCGCCACAACTGTGGTGCAAGTGAGAATCCTAAATAATAAAGATTTAGCGCCAGGGTCGGACTGGCCCACCGGAGAACCGGAGGATCCTCCGGTGGGCCCAGGCACTGACAACTGCTGGCACACAGGGTTGGCAGCTACCTTGGGTCCCTGCTGCCTCAAGGGCCTCAGCAGCACACTAAGCAACCTGTGAGTGAGGGAAGGGGGAGCAGCGGGTCACATAAGTAGGAGCAGCTGCTGAGGCTAAACCTGTGCCCGCTGCTAAAGAGAAATGAATATTCACTGCTTTCCACGCCCATTTCTCTTTAGCAGTGGCACACCTGATCAGCCTTAGGAAGCTGGCTAACACTGCCTGCTATTGAAGAAGAATACTCACTGCCACCCAAGCTGGTCTTAGAGGCAGTTTTGGGCTGTCTCTTGCTTTAGACATGCTGCTCCTTTAAATGTAAATGATCGGCTTTATTCCTCTACAGAAGACAGGCCTCTCTCACACTGCTGGCATGAGAGGAACGCCTGGGAGCCATCAGGATCACTAACATGCCAGAACTGGGAGCAGAAGACTAAAGAGAGGTGAGAAAACTATTTAAGTGTTACTAAATCCACTGCTTTCATAGTCAGTGGTAGTAATGGCCGCACAGGCAGGGAGACTGCTTGTCAGTGGTGATAGGCTGATGTAGTTCATGACGTCTGTTACTGCTGGAGAGCAGACTGGTGCCTGTGCAACCATTACTAGCCTCACTAGCAGTCGGACATGTACAGACCTGCTGTAAGGAAACCTAGTTTGTTTCTGTCCCCTCCTGTGTCTGGCAGCCCCTCACTACACTGCAGTGCCCTGAGGAGCAGAGCAGCTATGTTCAGACTGAGCGGGAGGGAGCCATAAATCCTTCACCCCTCTCTCAGATAAGCAGAACATGTGGCCAGGAACCTTGTCCAGTCGCTTCCGGAACTGCACAATTGTCATGGATTCAATGGAACGTTTCTAAAGGGTGATTGTGTTCACTATCTAACTCCTATGTGAGAAATTGTATAATTTATTGGTGTTGGACAGTCAAAACTTGATTGATAACCTATCCAGGGGTCTAACTATAATAATGTGATTATTGGCATCCAACATCCAGCCCCCACACCACTGATCTGCTGTTATTTGGGTCAGCTATAGTGGTGAATGTAGCTGCAATAGTCGTTCCATTGAATGTGTAGCAGCCACTGCTGGGTACAGCAGACCAGCTCTTATAGCTGCAGCCGTTTTGCAGTACCCGGCAGCGCCTGCTACACAGCATCTCCCGCACTTTGCAGCTCTATGGAAAGTGTTTACATATTGCTGCCAACAGTTGGTCGGCATGGGAATCTGACCACAAACAATGTAATATTAATGAATAGCTCATCACTTTGTTTTGAGCAGACAGCTCCTTTAGTTGTATCAGCTGTAGGGGGTGTAAGTGATGAACTGCAGCATCAGTGTTTAGACCTCATTCAGACATCCATGTTGCATGTACATGTTCTGTCTGTGGTTTTCTCAGATAGCACAGGTCCCTATTTTTTTTCTAAATCCATTATAGCCTATGGGGCTGTTCACTTGTCTCTGATTTTCACAGACCGTGTGTCTATGCAAAATTCAGACACATATCTATTTTTCTGACAAGTTCCAAATTTGTGAATTTAAAAAGGCTTTGGAGGGAAGCATTATATTAACAAATTGGGGAGAACCCGAAATAAACGCTCACTATCAAGCCTTAAAATTTATCTTTTATGATATTAATGTTAAAAATTGCTTTAGGGTCTAAAAATTGAGGTCCCTAATCTGCCTAAATTTGTTGTCAGTAAAGTGTTCGATGCTGGATTTCTTAGGCCGGCGTCACACACAGCGTATGAAAATACAGTCCGTATATTACGGCTGTAATACGCTGAAAAGTCCCGGAAATAGTGGTCCATAGCTCCTCCGTAGGCAGGGTGTGTCACCGTTTTTTGCCCATGGCATCCTCCGTATGTAATCCGTATGGCAGCCGTAATGCGTGTTTTTATCGCAGGCTTGCAAAACCGACATACGGCTATACAAGGGATCCATGTGTAAAATTAAAAAAAAAAAACATATATACTGTCTATATATATATATATATACAGTTAGGTCCATATATATTTGGACAGAGACAACATTTTTCTAATTTTGGTTATAGATATTACCACAATGAATTTTAGACAAAACAATTCAGATACAGTTGAAGTTCAGTCTTTCAGCTTTCATTTGAGGGTATCCACATTAAAATTGGATGAAGGGTTTAGGAGTTTCAGCTCCTTAACATGTGCCACCCTGTTTTTAAAGGGACCAAAAGTAATTGGACAGATTCAATAATTTTAACTAAAATGTTCATTTTTAGTACTTGGTTGAAAACCCTTTGTTGGCAATGACTGCCTGAAGTCTTGAACTCATGGACATCACCAGACGCTGTGTTTCCTCCTTTTTGATGCTCTGCCAGGCCTTCACTGCTGTGGTTTTCAGTTGCTGTTTGTTTGTGGGCCTTTCTGTCTGAAGTTTAGTCTTTAACAAGTGAAATGCATGCTCAATTGGGTTGAGATCAGGTGACTGACTTGGCCATTCAAGAATATTCCACTTCTTTGCTTTAACAAACTCCTGGGTTGCTTTGGCTTTATGTTTTGGGTCATTGTCCATCTATAGTATGAAATGACGACCAATCCGTTTTGCTGCATTTGGCTGGATCTGAGCACGCAGTATGGCTCTGAATACCTCAGAACTCATTCAGCTGCTTCTGTCCTGTGTCACATCATCAATAATCACTAGTGACCCAGTGCCACTGGCAGCCATGCATGCCCAAGCCATCACACTGCCAGCGCTGTGTTTTACAGATGAAGTGGTATGCTTTGGATCAAGAGCTGTACCACGCCTTCGCCATACTTTTCTCTTTCCATCATTCTGGTAGAGGTTGATCTTGGTTTCATCTGTCCAAAGAATGTTCTTCCAGAACTGTGCTGGCTTTTTTAGATGTTTTTTATCAAAGTCCAGTCTTGCCTTTCTATTCTTGATGCTTATGAGTGGCTTGCACCATGCAGTGAACCCTCTGTATTTACTTTCATGCAGTCTTCTCTTTATGGTAGATTTGGATATTGATACACCTACCTCCTGGAGAGTGTTGGTCACTTGGTTGGCTGTTGTGAAGGGGTTTCTCTTCACTATGGAGATCATTCTGCGATCATCCACCACTGTTGTCTTCCGTGGGCGCCCAGGTCTTTTTGCATTAATGAGTTCACCAGTGCTTTCTTTCTTTCTCAGGATGTACCAAACTGTAGATTTTGCCACTCCTAATATTGTAGCAATTTCTCGGATGTTTTTTTTTCTGTTTTTGCAGCTTAAGGATGGCTTGTTTCACCTGTATGGAGAGCTCCTTTGACCGCATGTTTACTTCACAGCAAAACCTTCCAAATGCAAGAACCACACCTCAAATCAACTCCAGGCCTTTTATCTGCTTAATTGAGAATGATATAATGAAGGGATTGCCCACACCTGTCCATGAAATAGCCTTGGAGTCAATTGTCCAATTACTTATGGTCCCTTTAAAAACAGGGTGGCACATGTTAAGGAGCTGAAAATCCTAAACCCTTCATCCAATTTTAATGTGGATACCCTCAAATGAAAGCCAAGAGTCTGAACTTCAACTGCATCTGAATTGTTCTGTTTAAAATTCATTGTGGTAATGTCTGTAACCGAAATTAGAAAAATGTTGTCTTTGTCCAAATATATATGGACCTAACTGTATATATGTCAGTAGACACATATATGTATATATGTTAATATTTCATCCAGAGCGATATAGCAGAAAGCCGGTAATTCAATTACCGGCTTTTGCTTTCTCCTTCCTAAACCCGACATGATATGAGACATGGTTTACATACAGTAAACCATCTCATATCCCCATTTTTTTTGCATATTCCACACTACCAATGTTAGTAGTGTGTATATGCAAAATTTGGCCGTTCTAGCTAGTAAATTAAGGGGTTAAATGGCGGGAAAAATTGGCGTGGGCTCCCGCACAATTTTCTCCGCCAGAGTGGTAAAGCCAGTGACTGAGGGCAGATATTAATAGCCTGGAGAGGGTCCATGGTTATTGGCCCCCCCCCCGGCTAAAAACATCTGCCCCCAGCCACCCCAGAAAAGGCACATCTGGAAGATGCGCCTATTCTGGCACTTGGCCACTCTCTTCCCATTCCCGTGTAGCGGTGGGATATGGGGTAATGAAGGGTTAATGTCACCTTGCCATTGTAAGGTGACATTAAACCAAATTAATAATGGAGAGGCGTCAATTATGACACCTATCAATTATTAATCCAATACTAGTAAAGGGTTAAAAAAAAACACACACACACACATTATTAAAAATTAATTTAATGAAAAAAACACAAAGGTTGTTGTATTAATTTATTCTACTCTCAATCCACTCACTGAAGACCCTCGATCTATAAATAAAAAAAAAATTATAAACCAAGAATATACATACCTTCCGAGGATCTGTAAGGTCCAACGATGTAAATCCATCTGAAGGGGTTAAAATATTTTGCAGGCAGGAGTTCTGCTAATGCAACGCTACTCCTGCCTGCAAAACCCCAGCGAATGAAGGTAAAGTAGGTCAATGACCTATATTTAGCTTCATTTGCGGTGAGGCGCCCTCTGCTGGCTGTTCCTAGATCGTGGGAACTTTCCTAGAAAGCTCCCTGGCTCGAGTTCATATGAGGACAACCAGCAGAGGGCGCCCTCTTATGATCTTGAGCCAGGGAGCTTTCTAGGAAAGTTCCCACGATCTAGGAACAGCCAGCAGAGGGCGTCTCACCGCAAATGAAGCTAAATATAGGTCATTGACCTACTTTACCTTCATTCGCTGGGGTTTTGCAGGCAGGAGTAGCGTTGCATTAGCAGAACTCCTGCCTGCAAAATATTTTAACCCCTTCAGATGGATTTACATCGTTGGACCTTACAGATCCTCGGAAGGTATGTATATTCTTGGTTTATTTTTTTTTTTTGATTTACAGATCGAGGGTCTTCAGTGAGTGGATTGAGAGTAGAATAAATGAATACAACAACCTTTGTGTTTTTTTCATTAAATTAATTTTTAATAATGTGTGTGTGTTTTTTTTAACCCTTTACTAGTATTGGATTAATAATGGATAGGTGTCATAATTGACGCCTCTCCATTATTAATTTGGCTTAATGTCACCTTACAATAGCAAGGTAGCATTAACCCTTCATTACCCCATATCCCACCGCTACACGGGAATGGGAAGAGAGTGGCCAAGTGCCAGAATAGGCGCATATTCCAGATGTGCCTTTTCTGGGGTGCCTGGGGGCAGGTGTTTTTAGCCAGGGGGGGGGGCAATAACCATGGACCCTCTCCAGGCTATTAATATCTGCCCTCAGTCACTGGCTTTACCACTCTGGTGGAGAAAATTGTGCGGGAGCCCACGCCAATTTTTTCCGCCATTTAACCCCTTAATTTACTAGCTAGAACGGCCAAATTTTGCATATACACACTACTAACATTAGTAGTGTGGAATATGCAAAAAAATGGGGATATGAGATGGTTTACTGCATGTAAACCAGGTCTCATATCATGTCGGGTTTTAGGAAGGAGAAAGCAAAAGGCGGTAATTGAATTACCGGCTTTCTGCTATATCGCGCTGGATGAAATATTAATATATATACATATATGTGTCTCAATGACATATATATATATATATATATATATATATATATATACCTATTCTATGTGTACACATTTATTCTACCTATTCTACTGTAAGCTGTCAGTGTGATTTTACTGTACACCGCACTGAATTGCCGGCTTTTCTCTCTAACAGCGCTGTGTATTCCTCGCAAGTCACACTGCTGGTCCGTGTGTAATCCGTATTTTTGGGGCTTCCATAGACTTTCATTGATGTTTTATTTGCGCAATACGGTGACAAACGCAGCATGCTGCGATTTTCTACGGCCGTAGAAAGCCGTATAATACTGATCAGTTTAATACGGCAGATAGGAGCAGGGGCATAGAGTATAATTGTGCCATATTTTTTGCGAGTTTTACGGACGTAGTTTCTGCGCTGTTACGTCCGTAAAACTCGCAAGTGTGACGCCGGCCTTAGGCTATGTGCACACGTTGCGGATTAGGCTTAGGAATTTCTGGTGCGGATTCTGCCTCTCCTGGCAGAAAACGCACCTGCGGATTTGTCGCATTTTTTGTGCAGATCGCAGCATTTTTTGTGCGTTTTTTGCTGCAGTTTTCTTGCAGATTTGCTGCGTTTTTTACCCCTGCAGTTTTCTATAATGGAATGGGTACAAAAACGCTGCAGATTCACAAAAAAGAAGTGACATGCTACTTCTTTTAAACCGCAGCGTTTCTGCAGCGGATTTTACGCAAAGTGTGCACAGCATTTTTTTTTCTCATTGATTTACATTGTACTGTAAATCAATTGCGGATCTGCAGCGTTTCTGCACCGCAAAAAACGCTGCGGATTCGCAGAGAATGCACAATGTGTGCACATACCCTTATACTTAACTAGCTATTGAACCCGTTCTACACCTGGGTGGCTAGCATCTATATTGGTATATGGTCTCCATCCTGGTATGTGCTGCTCCATCCTGCGTCCCCATCCTGTCATGAGCTGCTCCATCCTGCGTCCCCATCCTGACATGTGCTGCACCCATCCTGCACCCCCATTCTGACATGTGCTGCTCCCATCCTGCACCCCATTCTGACATGTGCTGCTCCATCCTGCGTCCCCATCCTGTCATGTGCTGCACCCATCCTGCGCCCCCATCCTGCCATGGGTTGCACCCATCTTGCGCCCACATCCTGTCATGTGTTGCACCCATCCTGCGCCCCCATTCTGTCATGTGCTGCTTCCATCCTGCGACCCCATTGTGATATGTGCTGCACCCATCCTGCGCCTCCATTCTGACATGTTCTGCACCCATCCTGCGCCTCCATTCCGTCATTTGCTGCTCCCATCCTGTCATGTGCTGCTCCCATCCTGTGCCGCCGTTCTTTCATGTGCTGCTCCCATCCTGCGCCCCTGTTCTGTCATGTGCTGCTTCCATCCTGCGCCCCCGTTCTGTCATGTGCTGCTCCCATCCTGCGCCCATTTTGTCATGTGCTGCTGCCATCGTGCGCCCATTCTGTCATGTGGTGTTCCCATCCTGCGCCCACGTTCTGTCATGTGCTGCGACCATCCTGTGCCCCTGTTCTGTCATGTACTGCTCCCATCCTGTGCCCGTTCTGTCATGTGCTGCTGCCATCCTGTGCCCCTGTTCTGTCATGTGCTGCTGCCATCCTGCGCCCCCGTTCTGTCATGTGCTGCTGCCAACCTGCGCCCCCGTTCTTTCATGTGCTGCTCCCATCCTGCGACCCTGTTCTATCATGTGCTGCTCCCATCCTGTGCCCGTTCTGTCATGTGCTGCTGCCATCCTGTGCCCCCGTTCTGTCATGTGCTGCTCCCATCCTGCGCCACCATTGTATTATATGCCCCCCATAAGATGCTCCATTATATATGCCCCGTATGCTGCTGCCATATATATAAAAAAAAATACCATAGTCACCTATTGTCGCTGGGCGCCGAGTGCTGGGGGGCCTGAGCAGGCGGGGACACCGGCGCGCTGTGAGGGTCAGGTGCCGGAGTCACCGCTAGCTCAGGCCCCCAGCACTTGCTATAGTCACCTGTTTGTCCCGTCCACTGCTGCGCACCGCCATTTTTCGACTCCTCTGGCTGTGACTGTTCAGTCAGAGGGCGGCGCCGGCGCGCATTAAGCGCGTCATCGCACCCTCTGAACTGGGAACGTCACAGCAGAGGACCAGGGAGACGGAGCCGCACGCAGCGCTGGAACGGAGGTGAATATACTTACCCTCCTGGCGGTCCCTGACTCTCCGGTGGAGATCGCGGTGTGCGTTCAGTGTTTACGCATTCCGCGATCTCCTGGGAGCGTCACTCTGTGAGGCCCAGACTGCGCCGGTGCTTGCGCTTGCGCAGTCTATAAAGGCTTCGGACAGAGTGACGCTCCCAGCGTTATATTATAGATGGGTAACACTGTGGAGTGCTAACACTTATTTGGAAGAATTTGACATACTAATTTATCGCACTAATTCCCCCAACATGTTTCACTGCATTTGCGATAACATCAGGGGACAAGCCACAGTCCCATCGAAACGTGGTGGCCATAATTCTGTAAGACTCCATTATATTCTATGAGGTGGGCTGTATTATATTTTATGAGGAGCCACATTATATTCTATAGGGAAGGGCTGTGTTATACTACATGAGGTGAGCTGTATTATATTCTATGGGGGAGGGCTGTGTTATACGTTATGCGGGGGCTGCATTATATTATATGGGGGCTACATTATACCCTATGAGGTGGGCTGCATTATACCCTATGAGGGGGCTGCATTACACTATATGAGGGCTGCATTATATTCTATGGTTGGGAATTATACTCTATGAGGGGGCTACATTATATTCTATGAGGTGGGCTGCATTATATTCTATGAGGGGGGCTACCCCAACCCTATGAGGGGGGCAACGCCAACCCCTGCTATATCATTAAAACGTGTATTACCTTATATTATACCCTGATATTAGCGTGTTTTATGGCACAATCAGTGGTCTTGTATTTATTTCTATGTAGCTACATAGTGGGCCCAAAGAATGATTTTCTCTGGTGGGCCCAAGGAGCTCCAGTCCGACGCTGTTTAGCGCATTGAGTGCACACAGAGCCACTCTGGCAGATGCCACTAATTGCCCTAGCAGGAACTCAACACCTACCACTTGGTACATGTATTTTATTGTTGTAGAATGGATAAAGAATCTTACGGTAGCAGCAGGTGAAATAACTTTAACACATGAGCAGCCTGCACATGTAACTTGCCACCACTGTGACCAGAACTTCCATGCACTGTAGGCACCACAATCGAATTAGGTCTTTTTCTATCCTTATACTATGGGCTCTGAGTGCAAGCATAAAATGGTGTACCTTCATTGGCCCTTACCTTTTATACTGGCTGTAATAGCTCCCTTCTCTGATTGGCTGGACAAGGCCATGTGATATGATTGCTGTAGGGCATTCTGGAGAACCCTGTGTGTCTATGTTTGATGTCTTCATCATGCTTACTGAGTCTTCAGAAACGTATAAACACTTAAAGAAAGTCCTGGATATAAATAATAAGGACAAAAAACTCCAAATAGTATAATACCAACAATAGGTGATAAAAACACACCAACACAAAGAGTATAATCCTATAAATAATTTTATTGTACACCAAAGAAAATATAAATAAATAAAAATAGACATAAAATAAGAAAAGAACCACTGGAAACCAGTAACAGGACACACACTGGCCAGCACCTAATGCCCTTTAACAACATATAAGTAGAAATTCAATGCTCCATAACATAGCAATAACGTATACCAGAATGACATACATCAATATATAAATTTCCTTACAGCTAGAAACATAGCACCAAAATACAAAGTGCATAGTGCATAGTGCCACAAATATAGAGACCAAAAATAAGGTCATAAAGTGCGGTGCAGAGCTGCAAATGGAGACATGATATACTTACACAATAAAATGAAGAGCAAAGTGCCGATATCAGGTTGGTCCCTGCCGCCCCAACGCACGTTTCGTCGAGACTTCCTCAGGAGGCGTGCATTGGGGGGGGGGGGTTCCACCTATTTATACTATATATTATATATATATATTCATTTTTTCTTCTTCTTTTCTTCATTTTAGTTTTGGTTTATACGTCTATATTTTGCACGTCCTGCTATATCTATTGTCATTCGTGAAGAAAGACTGGTTGTCATTTTCCTGTGAAGGAGGCCTTTTTTCTACCGATGAAGTTCTTTACATCAATCGTTATTATGCTTCAAAAAGGTTGCTTTGATGCAATGTGTGTATGTTTACATGTATATACTTATATTTCACTTATATGTTGTACTAACTGATGGTTTTTATGTCATCTCAGGTTGTTTGTTGTATTTTGATATATGTTATTCTATGCGATGCCGAGTCCGGTATTTTGCACAGTATTTTTCTAATTATTTAAACTTTATCATATATTGTATGTATTTTTTCACTTTAGTTTGCTCTTTACAAGTGCACATGTTTATCTTTGCAGCTGTTGACATTTGCACTTTATAGCTGCATTTATTTATAGCACTATATTAAATAGGATCTGTACATCAGCATTGTATTCTATATTATACTCACATTTATGTTTTCACTTTTGATTAATTGTGTCTGCTGCATCTTATGATCGCACACTATCACTTATGTGTTGTACATTTATCAACACACTTGTTTCGAGGCAGTCCTCGGTAGTTCCTCTTGGCTTCCTTCCTACTGAGTCTTTGAGGGTCCGGGGTGCGCATGCGCCGCTGCTGTCGCTTCGGACCATTGTGTGGGCGGCGCTCGGCGCGCGGCACGCAGTCTCCGTCGCTCTGACGGCTCTGCCTGCCTGCGTTCCACGGCCGCTCCTGCGATGGTTCTTCGTTGGCTATGGCGACGACGCATGCGCCGCTGATACCGGATGCCGCTGGACACCAATGCGTGTTGATCTACATGTGTGGACGTGTATTAGTAATTAAGTTTAGTTGTGGCGTTTCCATTGGCTGGATCTTGTATAAATAGGTGGAACCCCCACCCCCCCAATGCACGTCTCCTGAGGAAGTCTCGACGAAACGTGCGTTGGGGCGGCAGGGACCAACCTGATACCGGCACTTTGCTCTTCATTTTATTGTGTAAGTATATCATGTCTCCATTTGCAGCTCTGCACCGCACTTTATGACCTTATTTTTGGCCTCTATATTTGTGGCACTATGCACTATGCACTTTGTATTTTGGTGCTATGTTTCTAGCTGTAAGGAAATTTATATATTGATGTATGTCATTCTGGTATACGTTATTGCTATGTTATGGAGCATTGAATTTCTACTTACCGGTATATGTTGTTAAAGGGCATTAGGTGCTGGCCAGTGTGTGTCCTGTTACTGGTTTCCAGTGGTTCTTTTCTTATTTTATGTCTATTTTTATTTATTTATATTTTCTTTGGTGTACAATAAAATTATTTATAGGATTATACTCTTTGTGTTGGTGTGTTTTTATCACCTATTGTTGGTGTGGCACCCCTAGGGGTATTTGCCACAAAAATAGTTACTGACAGTAAGTACAAATACTAAAATAGCAAGACTGCACTACCACCTCCGGCCAGAAGGGGGAGCTCCAGAGACTCCCCTTGATCCATTCTGGTCTGAGAGAAGAAATGGCAGTTGGGCTAAGAAGCTGAAAGTGAGAGGTCATACAGTTGAATCTCTAACAGCCCTGTGACTGTTACCAGGCCTAAATCACCGGCCTGAGGAGAAGAGGGATAGAGAAAAAGGACATTGTGAGAACCGGGTAGCATTAATCACTACCCAGAACAGGCGCAAAGACGGATACCAGATCCGTGGCTGTATTCATTATATATAATACAGCAACCGGAAAAACGTGAGGTGATATCAGCTTCACTAGGGCCGGACGCAGCAACAGACACAGAGTTCAGCGGTACTCCCAGAGGAGGTAAACCGATAAAAGGACTCGGGTTGCCCGTCGAACCAGGACCCGGAGGGGACAGATTGGGCCGGCAGCCAGTTCACATACAGCAGCAGGGCCACACAGAAATTGCGCACAATAAGAGGCGAAGACCCCGGCAGGGTCAAAGTAACTCAGAGTTCCCATACAGACTCCGGTGACAGGACTGGTTGTAAATCCTTTTATGTTAAAGTAAACTGGTTAAACGTTTCAGTGCCTCAGTCTTTCATTTGGACAATAGCCATCTATCCAGGATCGGGATTGTCACCGCTGGGAGAACCTGCTGCTGATCAAGTAAGTGCCTGTCCCCTCATGATACCCCTTACACTGTGCATTGCCTGAGGCCACAGCACCGGGTCAAGCCACCCGTGACATCCCCCTCAAGAGACAGACTCCATTGGTCCGGTGCTGGGTATCCCGGTCTCCTGGGCGTCACAATTGGCGTCACGAACAGGATCTAGCCAGCCCGTATACCGGGTATTGTGTGCCGTGATTGGAGCCCAAAACTGTGAAAACTGGGATGAAAAATCTTGAAAATTGACTTTATTAAAGAAAAATCCATTCCCCATTGAAAACTATTGAAAGTGACTTTTCCCCATTGGTTATAATGGAGTAAAGATGGCCGCCATCCCCTGAGGTAATCACTTCATAACCGTTAGGCACGAGACTGTTAATTGAGCTACGCCATCACCTGAGCCCCAGTCTAACTGAAAAACTTCAGAATCCGCCATTACAGAGCGCGGTGGGTGGGAGCAGCAGGGGGCGTGTCATTGTGGGCGGCACCAAGCTGAGCGCTCTGGCATCAGAGCAAGGGGAAAATCAATCCTGCTGCACAGCGGAACGAATCTACACTATCCCGACGGAAGCGGAGGACCGGAAGGGTCCGGATTAACTAAGGGGGCACAGTATGTCGCAGCACGGAGACGCCGCAGCACCCGGCAACGCTAATGCAGCTGAAAGACAGAGTGTCAATAGAGAGTCCGGCAGTGCAGCGGTGCAAGGAGTGGCGCCCATCATGCCGGTGCTGATGCCATATACCCCGGGTGGCCCATGGCTTCCAATGTATGAAGGTGAGCCTAATACCCTTGACGATTTCAGAGAAAAGATGCTGGCCCATTTTGACATGTTCCCTGTGGGTGAAGTTCAGCGTGTTAGTCTCCTGATGATGCAGTTAAGGGGCCATGCTAAGCGAGAAGTCACAGCATGGGCAGCTGATCTAAAAGGCACTGTTGAACGCATATTTGCTGGATTAAAAGCTACATTTGAAACCACGGCCAGCAGCAAAGCTAAAATACGATTCTTTAATTGCAAACAAAAAGCTATGAGGGCGTGAGAGACTTTGCCTGCAGGAAGCCCTTATATCACTTACACTGGCTGAACCCATTTTTAACACCGGAGCGGATAAACTGCTAAGAGATCAATTTATTGAGGGACTCTACACCCCTTCTCACCGGGGGCATGTGAGCATGCTTGTTTTTAAGAACCCTGAATTGACATTTGCCCAATTAAAGGAGAGCGCTATACGTCTCCAGCTGGCAGAGGCACCTCGGGATCAGGATCCTGCGCAACCCATGGCAGAGGCACCTCAACAACAGGGAGTGCCAGTGACATCAGCTATGTCTGGGGCCATTGCTAAGCCCCTGGGGCCCAGTACTAATGAGGCTCTTCAACAAAAGCTTGACTCTTTAGCTGATGTTGTTGCTTCAATGGCTAAAACCATGCAGGAGATGAGAGGACACAAGATGGAGTTGGCAAACTGTAGAGAGGATGTTCCATGGATGAGACCCCGGAGATACCCGACATGGAGAGGACGACCCCGCGACCGCTACCAACCGAATGGACAGCCCATTTGCCGCCGTTGCCAGCAGCCGGGCCACTTTGCACGAGATTGTGATTTAAACGGGAATCCCCTGGGAATGCGGGCCGCTTCGCAGGAATGAACTTTCAAGGCCCAACACCCTGGCACGACAGGTACATCGGAGGACGACCCATTATCCCTATCGTGCTGGACGGAATTCCCCTCAACGCTTTGCTGGACACAGGTTCCCAGATTTCATCTATACCGTATATCCTTTATAAGAGGTACTGGGCTGATGCAGATATTGATAAAGGGCCCTCTGATGTTGAACTAGATATATGGGCCAGTAATGGTAAGTTGGTACCGAAACTAGGATTCAGGGAGATGACCATAAAGATTGGTAAAATAGAACTGAAGAAACAGGGTATAATTGTTGTTGATGTTGACCGGCGGAACTGTGAACCAACTGTATTGATAGGAATGAATGTGTTAGAGAACTGCTTTTCCGAAGTCATTTCTGTCTTACAGCAAATTGCTGAAACTGCCCAATCCTGCCAGCAGAGAGTTCTCTGGAGGGAAATAAAAGTATTGATGTTAAGGCAACAGGTAGAAGTTGCAGGTGGAGAAATCGGCAGTGTGAGGGTAAGTGATCCAACGTCTATTGTAATCCCACCAAAAACAGAAATGCTGGTATGGTGTAGAGCAGCCATTGGTACTAAGGGACGAGATTATCAAGCCTTAATAGAACCAGTGTACACCGACAGCAAGCCCACTATACTCACAGCACGAGGGATAGTCGAGGTACACCGGGGACGAGTGCCGGTACGACTTTTGAACTGTGGAGAGGAAGAGGTCACTTTGCCAAGGTATGCTACAATGGCAAAGCTATATACTGTTGACAACAATGCCATCACAACCATTGAGCCCTTAGAACCAGCCTGTCAGGTGGAAGGCAATGGCTCAGATGGAGAAATGGAGGATTGGTGCCAACAGCTACACGTGGGCATAAATTCAACACCTACCCATCAAAAACAAGGGGTGTATAGGCTAGTGACGGAATATGAACAAGTCTTCAGTAAACACCCATTGGACTTCGGACGGATAGAAGGGGTAGAACACACAATCCCCACAGGTGACCATCCCCCAATAAAAGAAAGATATAGACCCATACCGCCCGCTCACTATCAATGTGCAAAAGATATGCTGAGGGAAATGAAACAGGCCGGGGTAATAAGAGACAGCTGTAGCCCCTGGGCGGCCCCTCTAGTGATTGTCAAAAAAAAGGACGGAACCATGAGAATGTGCGTAGACTACCGGAAGATTAATAACATCACCCATAAATACGCCTACCCCTTGCCTAGGATAGAAGAGTCCTTAACTGCTTTGAAATCTGCTAATTATTTTTCCACCTTAGACTTAACAAGCGGGTATTGGCAAGTCCCTGTGGCTGAGAGAGATAAGGAAAAGACGGCATTCACCACACCAATGGGTCTATGTGAATTTAATCGCATGCCGTTCGGACTCTGCAACGCATCCGGTACCTTCCAGCGGCTGATGGAATGCTGCCTCGGACACAAGAACTTCGAGACCGTCCTCCTGTACCTAGATGATGTGATCATCTACTCAAAGACTTACAAACAACACTTAATAGACCTGGCAGAAGTGTTCGAAGCCTTATCCAGGTATGGCATGAAAGTCAAGCCATCCAAATGTCACCTTCTCAAGCCAAAGGTACAGTACCTGGGACACATCATGAGTTCGGAGGGAGTAGCACCAGATCCCGAGAAAATAAGCGCCATAAGGGATTGGCCAAGACCTACCAGTGCAAAAGAAGTGAGACAATTCCTGGGATTGGTGGGTTACTATCGCAGATTTATAAAAGGATTTACCAAGTTGGCAGCACCCTTGCAAGACACCTTGGTAGGGCAGACGAAGAAACCTTCAAACCGAAACCCTCCTTTTCAGTGGAACGACGAAAGGGAAGACTCCTTTGAACAACTAAAGAAGGCACTAACCGGAGAAGAGGTTCTGGCATACCCAGATTACCATCAACCTTTCATCCTCTACACCGATGCCAGTAATGTGGGACTAGGAGCGGTGCTGTCACAAAAGCAAGAAGGTCGGGAGAAAGTCATCGCCTTTGCAAGTAGAAAGCTCCGGCCTACTGAAAGAAATTCAGAAAATTACAGCTCCTTCAAATTGGAACTACTGGCAGTAGTTTGGGCTGTGACGGAGCGTTTCAAACACTATCTGGCCGCTGCAGAATTTATTGTCTATACTGACAACAATCCGTTGACCCACCTGGACACAGCCAAATTAGGTGCGTTAGAACAGCGATGGATAGCCCGGTTATCTAATTACAACTTCATAATCAAGTATCGAGCAGGTCGCAAGAATGGAAATGCCGATGCCCTATCCCGGATGCCACACTTGAGAGATGTAGAAGAGGAAACGGGGGAGCTTGAAGAAATTGAACTACCAGCCTTCCATCGTCCCAAGGCAAAACATCATCAGTCAAGTACCTATCAGAAACAACAAGAGGTGAATTTTAATCCGTTAGCACACCATAGATGGGCTGACACCCAAGACAGCAATCCGGCTGTGAAGTTGGTGAAGGAACTGTTGACTGAGCAAAGTGCATATCCCGATGAGGATGCCCCAGAAGAGACGCATCAACTCTGGAAAGAGAGAGGCAAAATGTTCCTGTATCAAGGGAAGCTCTGTAGAAGATACACCAATCCGAAAACACATGAATTGGTTTGGCAGATTATTGTGCCTAAACAAGATGTGAAGATGGTCCTCGAAGCTTACCATAATGGTGCTGGTCACTTCGGTTGGAAAAAGTTAGAAGTACTTCTAAGAGAAAGATTTTATTAGGTCGGGATGAGAAAATCAATCGAACAGTGGTGCAGAAATTGTGGCCCGTGCAACCTCAGAAGAAACGATCAAAAGAACCAAAGAGCACCACTGCAGCCCATAATCACCAAACAACCACTTGAACTTGTAGCCATGGACCACGTGAAGTTGACACCAAGCCGGTCCGGCTATGTCTATGCCTTGACCATCGTGGACCATTATTCACGTTTCTTGGTAGTAGTACCCGTAAAAGATCTGACAGCAAAAACAGCAGCCAAAGCGTTCCAAACGTACTTTTGTAGACCCCATGGATATCCGGAACAGGTTCTCACCGACCAAGGTACAGCCTTTGAATCAGAGATCTTCAGAGAATTCTGTAATATGTATGGTTGCAAAAAGATCCGGACGACGGCCTATCATCCACAAACAAACGGCTTATGCGAGAAGATGAACCATATTGTAATAGACCTACTAAAGACTTTACCTGAGACAGAAAGGAATCAATGGCCAGAGAAATTGCCTGACTTGGTGGATCTGTATAATCATGTCCCGGTGAGCTCCACCAACTGCACCCCAGCTTACCTTATGCGTGCAAGACCCGGCCAATTACCAATCGATCTAGAAATGGGAATTCTGAAACCAGACGCAGAAGTTCAAGACTCCAATTGGGATATCATACGGCAAAAGCAGTATCGCCAAGTGCAAGAGAGTGTGGAAAGAAGCCTTCAGCAAACTAGAGAAAGACAAGAGCGAACTTTCAACCAGAATGCTCTAGCGACCCCATTAAGACCGAGTGACCAAGTGCTCAAGAGAAATCGTCGAACCAATAAACTGGACAATCAGTGGGAAGCCGTACCCTACACAGTTTTACCAACAAGAGTGGATAATCCTAAAATGTGTCTCATTAGCAAAAACGGAGGCTTAACATCTGTACTAGTGTCAAGAGACAATCTTAAATTATGTCCGGAAGCATTGAAAGAGCCAGACGTTGTCCAGCCAGAACCAGAAGTTATTCAACCCATACAGGTTCAACCAGTAAAGGAAAAAGAAGAGGAAGTGTATCACACCTGTATAGGAGACTTTCCCAAAACCCTACTAACATACCATGGTGCAGTAGTGGTTCCCATGGTGGCCTTTTACCCAACACCGAACCCAATACCAGAAGTCCCAAGACAGGAAGAGGCTGACCCCGTACTACAGGAGGTTCCAGGCCAGGAAGAACAGATTCCTGGTCAGAGTAATCCCATTCACGGTGGACTTGCCAACTCCATAGTCGTGGAATTATCTTTAGCAGAGTGGGCAGATACTACATCCGCAGTAGACAGTAGTACACCACATGAAGAGACACCGCTATTACGTAGATCACAGCGTAGTACCCAGGGTCAATTACCGGCCAGGTATGCAGATTACCAACTATAAAGCTCATAATGTGAATTGTATATATGTTATGCCGTATATAGTTAAACAGAAAATGTAGTATAGTCATTGTTATCAGTCTGCAACATTTAAGCCCAGTGCCTGCAGAGACTTGTCTGTATGAACTTCTTGCATATTCTTGAACTTTTTATCAGCCCGGAGGCACTAAATCAAAGCCCCGGAAAGACTGCTTTTTGAACTTTGCTTTTTGCTCTTTTTGAACTTTCTTTAGACTTTATATTGATAACTCCGTTGGAAAAATGGAACTAAATTCCTGGACACTAAGTACAGTGCCTTTCCTAATACCTTCAAGGATAGAACTGTATTAATGGACGCTATTTGAAGTGACTTTTTACAGAACTCTATTTTTGTTTCCTTGAGTGGTTTTTGTAACTTTTCATTTTTAAGACTCTGTACATATTAATTGTTATTTCAAAATGTTATCGTCCCCCAGTCCCGGAGTACTGTTCTTAACTAAGGGGGAATGTGGCACCCCTAGGGGTATTTGCCACAAAAATAGTTACTGACAGTAAGTACAAATACTAAAATAGCAAGACTGCACTACCACCTCCGGCCAGAAGGGGGAGCTCCAGAGACTCCCCTTGATCCATTCTGGTCTGAGAGAAGAAATGGCAGTTGGGCTAAGGAGCTGAAAGTGAGAGGTCATAC
This sequence comes from Ranitomeya imitator, assembly GCF_032444005.1. NCBI lineage: Eukaryota > Metazoa > Chordata > Amphibia > Anura > Dendrobatidae > Ranitomeya > Ranitomeya imitator. Next base: position 140,979,776 of record NC_091282.1, read on the forward strand.
AGTTGAATCTCTAACAGCACTGTGACTGTTACCAGGCCTAAATCACCGGCCTGAGGAGAAGAGGGATAGAGAAAAAGGACATTGTGAGAACCGGGTAGCATTAATCACTACCCAGAACAGGCGCAAAGACGGATACCAGATCCGTGGCTGTATTCATTATATATAATACAGCAACCGGAAAAACGTGAGGTGATATCAGCTTCACTAGGGCCGGACGCAGCAACAGACACAGAGTTCAGCGGTACTCCCAGAGGAGGTAAACCGATAAAAGGACTCGGGTTGCCCGTCGAACCAGGACCCGGAGGGGACAGATTGGGCCGGCAGCCAGTTCACATACAGCAGCAGGGCCACACAGAAATTGCGCACAATAAGAGGCGAAGACCCCGGCAGGGTCAAAGTAACTCAGAGTTCCCATACAGACTCCGGTGACAGGACTGGTTGTAAATCCTTTTATGTTAAAGTAAACTGGTTAAACGTTTCAGTGCCTCAGTCTTTCATTTGGACAATAGCCATCTATCCAGGATCGGGATTGTCACCGCTGGGAGAACCTGCTGCTGATCAAGTAAGTGCCTGTCCCCTCATGATACCCCTTACACTGTGCATTGCCTGAGGCCACAGCACCGGGTCAAGCCACCCGTGACATCCCCCTCAAGAGACAGACTCCATTGGTCCAGTGCTGGGTATCCCGGTCTCCTGGGCGTCACATTGGTCTTCAGAAACGTGTAAAAGGGCCAGTGGCCGACGGGTCATCCTAGCAAACTAATATTTGTGAAGATACATTTAAAAACTTGCCTGAGCAACTACATGCATGTTGTCTATCTTGATTTAGGGTAAGGCATTCAACAAAAGGCATACAATCAAAGGAGTACATAAAAGGTTGATAAATGAAATGGAAAAGAAATATGGAGAAAATATGGAATAGTGTTTACAACTGACTCAGTGATAGGAAACAGAGGGATGGTACTAATTAAATACTCCAATTGGGTCACATTTAACAGTGGAAAACCTCAGAGGTCCGCATTAAACCCTCTTTTTTAATATTTTTATTAATGATCTGGATGAGGGCAAACAGAATAAAATTTCTATATTTGGACGTGGTAATAATCAACACAGAGGAGGATAATTTAATATTACAAAGGGATTTATGTAAACTGAAGGTTTTAGCATAGAACTAGAAATTGGGGTTTAATGTAAATAAATGTAATATTATACATTTGAGCCAAGGAAACACAATGTACAGTTATGTACTAAATGGTAAAATACTGTGGAAATGGAGGACAGCAAACTCAACTTTAGTGACCATTTCTTACATCCAGTTATAACCTAACTAGCTCTGGTTGTATGCATCTCAGATCCTGTGTCTTAGCGGATTTTTTTGAATTTGACTTCACTACTTGCGTTTCTTTTGCCTGACAAGTTTGTACCTACCTGTACCTCCTGGTTCTAATCTGGCTACCTTACTATTCTTTTTGCCAGCTTGTACCACTGGACAGCAGCTGACTCTGTGGTTCCAGCCTAAGAGACCATGTTTAGGTCCAGATCCCTGTAAAGAAATTACCGCTTGCAGGCTAGGGCCACCTCTGGGATCTGGAAAACAGTACAATTAACATCTTCTGTACATGTTTGATTTGCCCTATTATCTCCATGTAGCACAGCATAAAATTATTATTATTAAAATTATCTAATGAAAGATCAACACCAGAAACAACTTTTTTGTGCTGATGAGCTTTGTGTATCAAATGATATTTTCTTCTCAAGGGAATTTAATATACGGTAGTTCTAGTGGAAAGCACATTAATGAGCATATTTTCATAGAATTTATGGTGGCACATGGATTCCCAAAAGTTAAATATAATGGACTTTTAAAACATTTGAACCATAGAAGAAAGTCATCATTTATTCATATTTAAAATATGAAATTTGGACCCATAAAGTTGCTACTTAACAACAGAAAACTCATAAACTGCTAATATGATCATTCTGCTCTTACCTAGATTTCTATTTATAACTGTACAGCTAATATTTAATTTATGCTTTGAAGAAAGATTTTAGAAAGATAATAAGACTTTTAGATTTTAGACTAAAATATTATGATAGCTTTGTTTTTCTGACTGTATAGAGAATGAAGAACAACGTGCACAAACTGAAAATATATGTACATAACTGAGATAGAGCAATCATTAGGAAAAATAGAAAATAGGATTGTTAGGTGCCAGGATTCTCCCTCTGCACAGGATGGATCCCAAGCCTTATGTTCTGCTGTGATCTCCCATTCGGTCTCGACCACAGTAGGTGCTGCTCAGCAAAGACATCGGTCTCAGCGTCTTGCTCAGACTCAGGCTGTGCACATTGTTACCACTGTCTCTCCAGGTTCAGCTATGGTAAATAACAATAGACAGCAGTGAGCAGTCATTCCTAAGACTAAGTCCAGGATCCGCTCTACTGGGCGTGCTCATGAGATGGCGACCTCTCATTGGTGGTTGGTCGTCAGCTGCTCAGGTCCTGTGCAGGCTCCACATTGGCCCACGAACTAGATCCTGTCTGATTGGCACAGTCTATAAAAGGATCTTTGGCGCGTTCGTCAGTGCGCTAAGATCATTTATTTTATTTGTGTGTGTATGGAACACTACGGTAGTGTGAACTTGTCTGCGTGTGCTCAGGACAGGTGTATAGCCTTCCTCCGGAGAGTAGTTCATGTGTGTTTATACGCTTTGACTGTGTCCACTACCTGTTTCCTTACCCCTGACAGAGTTGCGTTCACCAGTGAAGTAACAGGGGAGTTCACATAGCACCATTTTCTCTAGTGTGGCATCTAGCTGCGCCATACTGTCTAGGGACAGCTGTATTTCTGTCTCTACCCCTCTGCAAAGGTAACAGAGTTGAGTAATTAGTTTCTATTCACACAGGTTTCAAAGACCGCTTGCCACACACTTCCGCCATTGTTTACTTGCTGTGGTTTTTCATTTCCGCACGGTGGACCCCGGGTTGCAATCGGATTTCATCATAACTTATATTTAGTGCGATCCACCAACCCTAGCAAGGACTGATTCTATGAGTAGGGCAGTAAAGCCAGAAATGCCGTAGAATCACTCTGTATTTTTACACAAGGATATCCTTGTTTTTTTTAAATGATAAAATAAATAGAAGTTTTATGCTTCATAAGTATCAATACTTTTTCTATTTTGCTCATTTATACTGCTGGTTGGCTGCTGGATTGTGGTATTGGGGAACATAAGCAGTGACAAGGCACAGTGAGGTCTTCCAGACCCTCTATTTTGTTTCTGTGGATATATTTACAGCCATAAAGGCAAAGGCACATGGAGTAATGATTTAGTTTGCAGCTCTATCCTGGTATGTAAATTATCCAGCCAACTCAGAATGGTTTGATAATGCCCCCTTGATCTCCCCAGATAGGCCCTGGTTTAGAATTCAAACTGTGTTGTATAAATCTGTATATTGTTAGCTCATCTTAGTGGTGTTCGCAGGTAACCACCGTGACAGAGAAAGCAAAAATAAATGTTTAACCCCTTTACACAAATGGATGCAACCATGCAACTCAGTCATGTGTTAGTTAAATCATCACAACAAACAGCTACAGCGGGGAAAATAAGTATTTGATACACTGTAAATTTTGCAAGTTTTCTCACCTTCAAAGAATGGAAAAGTCTGTAATTTTTATCCTAGGTACACTTCAACTGTGAGAGATAGAATCCATAAAATCGCATTATATGATTTTTAAATAATAAAATTGCATTTTATTGCATGAAATAAGTATTTGATCACCTACTAAACAACAAGAATTCTGGCTCTCACAGACCTGATAGTTTTTCTTTAAGAGTCTCTCCTACTCTATACTCATTACCAGTATTAATTGCACCAGTCTCAACTCGTTACCTGTATAAAAGACACCTATCCATCACATGTTCAATTAATCTCACTCCAACCTCTCCACCATAGCCAAGACCTGTCTAAGGACACCAGGGATAATATTGTAGATCTGCACAAGGCTGGAATGGGCTATAGGACACTAGACAAGCAGTTTGTTGAGAAGACAACAACTGTTGGAGCAATTATTAGAAAATGGAAGAAACACAAGATGACTGCCAACCTTCATCAGTTTAGGGCTCTGTGCAAGATCTAGCCTCGTGACTAGAGTTGAGCGATACCGTCCGATACTTGAAAGTATCGGTATCGGATAGTATCGGCCAATACCTGAAAAATATCGGATATTGCCGATATCGATATCCGATACCAATACAAGTCAATGGGACATCAAGTATCGGAAGGTATTCTCATGGTTCCCAGGGTCTGAAGGAGAGGAAACTCTCCTTCAGGCCCTGGGATCCATAGGGATGTGTAAAATAAAGAATTAAAATAAAAAATATTGATATGCTCACCTCTCCGGCGGCCCCTGGACTTCACGCTGCTAACCGGGAGGCTTCTTTGTTTAAAAAGCGCGCCTTTAGGACCTGGGAATGACGTCCCGGCTTCTGATTGGTCGCGTGCCGCCCATGTGACCGGCACGCGGCCAATCAGAAGCCGCGACATCATTCTCATTCACAAAACTGCTAATTCTAGGAATTGAGGACCTGCGAATGACGTCGCGGCCTCTGATTGGTCGCGTGCCGGTCACATGGGCGGCACGCGACCAATCAGAAGCCGGGACGTCATTCACAGGTCCGAAAGGCGCGCTTTTTAAACAAAGAAGCCTCCCGGTTAGCAGTGTGAAGTCCAGGGGCCGCCGGAGAGGTGAGCATATCAATATTTTTTATTTTAATTCTTTATTTTACACATCCCTATTGATTCGATACCGATACCCGATATCACAAAAATATCGGATCTCGGTATCGGAATTCCGATACCGCAAGTATCGGCCGATACCCGATACTTGCGGTATCGGAATGCTCAACACTACTCGTGACTTATGGATGATTCTGAGAAACGTCAGGAATTAGCCAAGAACTACACGAGAAGAAATAGTCAATTACCTGAAGAGAACTTGGACCACAGTATCAAATATTACCATTAGCAACACACTGCGCCGTCAAGAATAAAAACCTGAAGGGCCTGCAAGGTCCCAGTGCTCATGCCAGTACATGCCCAGGCCGGTTTGCAGTTTGCCACTGACCATCTGGATGATCCAGGGGAGGTATTAGAGAAGGCCATGGGGTCAGATGAGACCAAAGCAGAACTTTTTTGGTATCAACTCTACTAGCTGTGTTTGGAGGAAAAAGACAGATGATTACAACCCCAAGAACACTGTCCCAACTATGAAGCTTGATGGGGGAAACATCATACTTCAAGTGCTTTTCTGAAAATGGCACAGGCCAACAACTTCCTTCCCTCAGTAAGAGTATTCAAGATTGATCATGACTTGGTCTTCCAGCATGACAATGACCGAAACACACAGCCAGGGCAACTAAAGCGTGGCTTCATAAGAAGCATTTCAAGGTCCTGGTGTGGCCTAGCCAGCCTCTAGACCTCAACCTAACAGAAAATCTTTACAGGGAACTGAAGCTTAATGTTGTCCATAGACATCATGGAAACCTGAAAGATTAGGAGAAGATCTGTATGGAAGAGTTGGCCAAAATTTCTTCTGTAGTGTGTGTAAACTTGGTCAAGAACTACAGGAAAACTCTGACCTCTGTAGTTGCAAAGAAAGGATTTTGTACCAAATATTAAATTCAGTTTTTCTATTGTATTAAATACTTATTTAATGCAAAAAATGTAAATTAATCTTGTATAAATCATACAATGTGATTTTCTGGATTTTTTTAAGATTGTCTTTCACAGTTAAAGTATACCTAAAAATGACACATCTCTCCACTCTTTGTAGATGGGAAAACTTGCAAAATCAGCAGTGTATCAAATACCTATTTTCCCCACTGTATTTCTTAGAGATGCCACAGGCTTATGATTTGTGTCTGTGCCATCCACAACAGGAATTGCATGTTATATACAGGAAAGCTCCTGTTGCATGTGCTGTGAATAGAATTAGCTCTGATCCCAGCACTATAACTCCTCAGATGCTCTTGTCAATAGCAAAGCCAGCATGTGAGGACAACTAGAATGCAATCTGTTTGTCATTGTATCGTAACTAGTGTTGAGCATTCCGATACCGCAAGTATCGGGTATCGGCCGATACTTGCGGTATCGGAATTCCGATACCGAGATCCGATACTTTTGTGGTATCGGGTATCGGTATCGGTTCCGTAGGGATGTGTAAAATAAAGAATTAAAATAAAAAATATTGATATATTCACCTCTCCGGCGGCCCCTGGACATCACGCTGGTAACCGGCAGGCTTCTTTGTTTAAAATGAGCGCCTTTAGGACCTGCAAATGACGTCGCGGCTTCTAATTGGTCGCGTGCCGCCCATGTGACCGCCACGCGACCAATCAGAAGCCGCGACGTCATTCTCAGGCACTAAACTCCTAATTCTAGGAATTAACGACCTGCGAATGACGTCGCGGCTTCTGATTGGTCGCGTAGCGGTCACATGAGCGGCACGCGACCAATCAGAAGCCGCGACGTCATTCGCAGGTCCTAAAGGCGCTCATTTTAAACAAAGAAGCCTGCCGGTTACCAGCGTGATGTCCAGGGGCCGCCGGAGAGGTGAATATATCAATATTTTTTATTTTAATTCTTTATTTTACACATCCCTATGGATCCCAGGGCCTGAAGGAGAGTTTCCTCTCCTTCAGACCCTGGGAACCATCAGAATACCTTCCGATACTTGGTGTCCCATTGACTTGTATTGGTATCGGATATCGGTATCGGCGATATCCGATATTTTTCGGGTATCGGCCGATACTATCCGATACCGATACTTTCAAGTATCGGACGGTATCGCTCAACACTAATCGTAACTCATCCAATATAATTGTAATGGGAGTGTTTAGAGTTTCTATGGCACTCAGGATATAACAATGGCCTCCATGTCTACCATCTATAGCCCAACATATTCTGCCATGGACAAAATCTTTTAGGCAACCTGTCAGTCTAACATTGATAAGTTGAAAAACACACAGAAAAAAATCTTTATTTGAAAAGAAAACTATACAAAAATTTACCTCTTTCACCAATTTATTAAAAAAAAGGCTAGTCCACAATAGCTTGCTTATGAAATTTGGCTCACACTGTACTCTGCAAGACCTGTGCAGGTTTAGATGTGGAAGTTGCTGCTGTTTAGTCTATGGGGCCCCATTCAATGGGGTATCCATACACTGAAGGATAGAGACTGGGATTGTCATGGGACCTTCATGTGAACTATGGTGTACTGGTGTGAAGGTGTTAATAAATGGGTAAAAGAGTGAAAGTCTTGGACTTTTTATCATAAAATAAATATATTTTTGTTTGAATTTATTTCTTTTGACTGCTGGGTTGGTAATTGATTTGTCTGATAGGCACCTCTCTATTAGTAGAGGGGTTACAAGGACACTAAACTTCAGGAGGGCAAATTTCCAATGGATCAGAGATGATCTTGGTGCAATTAACTGGGACGATATCCTGAGATGAAAAATACACAAAGAAAATGGGAGATGTTTATTAGCATCCTGGATAGGACCTGTGCATAGTATATACCGTATGGGAATAAACATACTAGAAATAGGAGGAAATCAATATGGCTAGATAAAGCTGTAAGGGGCGCAATAAGTGACAATAAGAAAGTATTTAGAGAATTAAAGGAAGTAGGTAGTGAGGAGGCATTAAATAAATATAGAAAATTAAATAAATTCTGTAAAAAGTAAATCAAGGCAGCAAAAATTGAGACAGAGAGACTCATTGTTAGGGACTGGCGGAACGCACCAAGAATCAGATGTTATGGTATTAGGTGCGTGCGCAGTCCGAGGTCCACCGTGCAGGTGAAAACCCTGCTGCTAGTAGAGACAGACGATATGGCGGTAGAATAAGTATACACACATGGGTTAACTTCACCCTGTGTGAAGGAAGCGAACCCTGTTGCGTCACAGGGCCGCGGTACCGCACATAGAGCGCAAGCAAGAAGTCTCAGAACACAATCCCAAGACACAGGATTTGGGTTCAAAGACCTCATGCACTCGACACCACAACTGGGGTGTCAGAGAGACAGAAACAATAATATAAAAAGGCATGAGTGTGCGTGCGGTGCCGCACAAACGGACGCCGCTAACCACCCAGGCTTGGGTAAGGAAAACGCATGGCGCCGTACAGGCGGTCACAGCAACTAGACGCTGTTATGTGTGTTTTGTGCTGATGGCTAGTCGGGCGCTAGATAGCTACCATCATCCGCAAACAGACAACAACACTAGGGAGGGATACTTAGGAGCTTTCATCCTTCGACATACATCCATCTACACACACACATATATTTTCAAGACAATACTAGCGCATGGCCGTGCGGTCATGCGCAGCTTATATAGTTGCAGCACAGGAAGCTGCTACCGAAGTTTTGCCCTTCCAGGACCTTCCTGGAGGACCAATGGGACATGCTGCAGTACCTGAGCATGTGACCCTCGATCTCCAACGGGAGATCTTGCCCTGGGCATGCTCAGTGTATGCAAATAAGGACTTAGTCCCAGAGAAGCCCGCTCGCCGCAGATCAGTGCAGGGTACAACAGGAGAGCCAGAAAAGGCAGCAGTAACCCTTTGCACAGAATCAGTCCCATCGAGACGCTGGGAGCGACGCCTCCGCTGAGCAGACCCCACTGCAGCCGATGCCGAATGGGAGACCGCAGCAGACACGGATCAAGATTCCCCCTGTGCAGCAGAGGAAACTCGACTCCTAACATTACCGCCCCTCCTAGGGCCCCCCCTCCTTGGGCCTCGCCATGCTCGAAGGCAGCAATGAGCTGCGGAGCCCGAATGTGCTCAGCAGGCTCCCAGGACCTGTCCTCAGGACCATAACCCTTCCAGTCCACCAAATAAAATTTTTTGCCACGTACCACCTTGCACCTCAAAATAGCGTTCACCTCGAAATCGTCCGTAGATGAACCCGATGTCTCGGCAGATGACTCAGAAAACCGAGACATGTATACGAGCTTAAGGAGGGACACATGAAAGGTGTCGGTGATACCAAGGCGAGGAGGAAGGGCCAGACAGTAGACCACAGGATTAACCTGTTCGAGGACCTTGAAGGGACCCAAGTAGCGAGGTGCAAACTTAGTGGACTCTACACGCAGCCTGATGTTACAGGCGGAGAGCCACACTAAATCGCCAGGAGCAAAGGTCGGGGCAGGGCGCCGATGTGCATCGGCGGAGGACCACATTCTCTCCTTCGAGGCCCGAATGGCATCTTGAGTGCGGTCCCAAATGTCCCGTGCCTCCACTGCCCAGTCTGCCACCCTGGAGTCAGCAGAGGACACGGGCATAGGCATAGGAACCCGCGGATGCTGGCCGTAATTAAGGAGGAAAGGAGTCTGACCGGTGGAGTCGGCTACAGCGTTATTAAGGGTGAACTCTGCCCATGGTAATAAAGATGCCCAGTCATCCTGCCTGGCAGAAACAAAATGTCGTAGATATGTGACCAGAGTCTGATTGGCCCTCTCTACCAACCCATTCGTCTCGGGATGATATGCGGAAGAGAGATTTAACTCAATGCTGAGAAGACGACAAAGCTCTCTCCAGAACCGAGACGCAAACTGGGGACCCCGGTCTCTGACAATTTTGTCTGGTATGCCGTGTAGGCGGAAGATGTGTCTTAAGAACAATGCTGCCAAGGCCCGTGCAGAAGGTAACCGTGGGAGCGGCACCAAATGCACCATTTTCGAGAAATGATCGGTAATAACCCAAATGACGGTACAGCCGCGAGACTTGGGCAAACCCACTACAAAGTCCATCCCGACCATCTCCCAGGGCCTGTCTGCCACCGGCAAGGGATAGAGTAACCCAGACGGCCATTGTCGAGGAGACTTATTTTTGGCGCATGAGACACACGCCAGAACGTAATCTCTGACATCTCGGAGCATATGTGGCCACCAGTACGTCCTCGCCAGCAGCTCAGATGTCCTTTTTGTCCCAAAGTGTCCACCCACCCTGGAGGAATGAGCCCAAGAGAGAACCTCCGGTCGCAAATTTATGGGCACAAAAGTCTTGCCCGGAGGCACAGACTCAAGCGACACCGGAGCCACGGTTCTCAAGCTCTCAGAAGGAACAATAAGCCGAGGCTCTCCTTCCTCCTCCTCAGATGACACAACAGAGCGAGAAAGAGCATCAGCTCGAATATTCTTCTCCCCAGCGAGATAATGGAGGGTGAAGTGGAATCGGGAGAAGAATAAGGACCATCTGGCCTGGCGAGAATTTAGCCGCTGGGCTGTTTGCAAATATAGCAAATTTTTGTGGTCTGTAAAAACTTGAAAGGGAAAACGAGCCCCCTCCAAGAGATGTCTCCTGTTGTGAATTCTGTGGTCAAGCTCCCTCCTGTGGTCATGAGTGGTACTGCGGCTGGTTCTGTCCATGAGCTTCCTTTGGTGGATGTGAGTGGGGCTGCGGCTTCTGAGTTTCCTTCCTCAGGTGACGAGGTTAAGTTGTTAGGTGCTGCTCTATTTAACTCCACCTAGTTCTTTGTTCCTGGCCTCCAGTCAATGTTCCAGTATTGGTCTTGCTCTCTCCTGGATCGTTCTTGTGGCCTGTCTGCCACAAGCAAAGTTTTGCTTGTGTTACTTTTGTTTGCTATTTTTTCTGTCCAGCTTGCTATATTGGTTTGTCTTGCTTGCTGGAAGCTCTGGGACGTAGAGGAAGCACCTCCGTACCGTTAGTCGGTGCGGAGGGTCTTTTTGCGCCCTCTGCGTGGTTGTTTGTAGGTTTTTGTGCTGACCGCAAAGCTATCTTTCCTATCCTCGGTCTATTCAGTAAGTCGGGCCTCACTTTGCTAAAATCTATTTCATCTCTGTGTTTGTATTTTCATCTTTACTCACAGTCATTATATGTGGGGGGCTGCCTTTTCCTTTGGGGAATTTCTCTGAGGCAAGGTAGGCTTATTTTTCTATCTTCAGGGCTAGCTAGTTTCTCAGGCTGTGCCCGAGGCGCCTAGGTCTGGTCAGGAGCGCTCCACGGCTACCTCTAGTGTGGTGTGATATTATTAGGGATTGCGGTCAGCAGAGTTCCCACGTCTCAGAGCTCGTCCTATGTGATTATCAACTATCAGGTCATTTTCTGTGCTCGTATTCACCAGGTCCATTGTGGTTCTGAATCACCAGTTCATAACAGTACTGGAGGCCCAAAGTACTAATGCTTCTCAATAGAGGGAAAAGAGAAGTTCTGAGACCATTTTTTTTCTTTGTACTGTGTTTTGTCTTTCTTTTCCCCTTTACATCAGGGTGGTTCAGAACACAGGTGTAGACATGGACATTCAGGGTCTGTCCTCTTTGATGGATAATCTCGCTATAAGTGTACAGAACATTCAAGATTTGGTGGTTCAGAATCCTATGTTAGAACCTAAAATTCCTATTCCTGAGTTATTTTCTGGAGATAGAGCTAAGTTTCTGAATTTCAAAAATAATTGTAAACTATTTCTGGCTTTGAAACCCCGCTCCTCTGGTGACCCAGTTCAACAAGTAAAGATCATTATTTCTTTATTACGTGGCGACCCTCAAGACTGGGCATTTTCCCTTGCGCCAGGAGATCATTATGTGATATTGATGCGTTTTTTCTGGCGCTCGGGTTGCTTTATGATGAACCTAATTCAGTGGATCAGGAAGAGAAGATCTTGCTGGCTCTGTGTCAGGGTCAGGATGAGGTAGAGATATATTGTCAGAAGTTTAGGAAGTGGTCTGTGCTCACTCAATGGAATGAATGTGCTCTGGCAGCAATTTTCAGAAGGTGTCTCTCTGAAGCCCTTAAGGATGTCATGGTGGGATTTCCTATGCCTGCTGGTCTGAATGAGTCTATGTCTTTGGCCATTCAGATCGATCGACGCTTACGTGAGCGTAAAACTGTGCACCAATTGGCGGTATTATCTGAGCATAAACCTGAGCCTATGCAATGTAATAGGACTTTGACCAGAGCTGAACGGCTAGAACACAGACATCAGAATGGGCTATGTTTTTACTGTGGTGATTCCACTCATGCTATCTCCGATTGTCCTAAGCGCACTAAGCGGTTCGCTAGGTCTGCCACCATTGGTACGGTACAGTCGAAATTTCTTTTGTCCGTTACTTTGATCTGCTCTTTGTCATCCTATTCTGTCATGGCATTTGTGGATTCAGGCGCTGCCCTGAATTTGATGGACTTGGAGTTTGCTAGGCGCTGTGGGGTTTTTTTGGAGCCCTTGCAGCATCCTATTCCATTGAGAGGAATTGATGCTACGCCTTTGGCCAAGAATAAGCCTCAGTATTGGACCCAACTGACCATGTGCATGGCTCCTGCGCATCAGGAGGATATTCGCTTTTTGGTGTTGCAGAATCTGCATGATGTGGTCGTGTTGGGGTTGCCATGGCTACAAGTCCATAACCCAGTATTGAATTGGAAATCTATGTCTGTTTCCAGCTGGGGTTGTCAGGGGGTACATGGTGATGTTCCATTTCTGTCTATTTCATCATCCACCCCTTCTGAGGTCCCAGAGTTCTTGTCAGATTACCGGGATGTATTTGATGAGCCCAAGTCCAATGCCCTACCTCCGCATAGGGATTGTGATTGTGCTATCGATTTGATTCCTGGTAGTAAGTTTCCTAAAGGTCGACTGTTTAATTTGTCTGTACCTGAGCACGCCACTATGCGGAGTTACGTAAAGGAATCCTTAAAGAAGGGTCATATTCGCCCGTCGTCGTCGCCGTTGGGGGCAGGGTTCTTTTTTGTGGCCAAGAAGGATGGTTCGTTGAGACCTTGTATTGATTACCGCCTTCTAAATAAAATCACAGTCAAATTTCAGTACCCCCTTGCCGCTGCTGTCTGATTTGTTTGCTCGGATTAAGGGGGCTAGTTAGTTCACCAAGATAGATCTTCGTGGTGCGTATAATCTTGTGCGTATTAAACAGGGCGATGAATGGAAAACAGCATTTAATACACCCGAGGGCCATTTTGAGTACCTGGTTATGCCATTCGGGCTTTCCAATGCTCCATCAGTATTTCAGTCCTTTATGCATGACATCTTCCGAGAGTACCTGGATAAATTCCTGATTGTATACTTGGATGATATTTTGGTCTTCTCGGATGATTGGGAGTCGCACGTGAAGCAGGTTAGAATGGTGTTCCAGGTCCTGCATGCGAATTCTTTGTTTGTGAAGGGGTCAAAGTGTCTCTTTGGTGTTCAGAAGGTTTCATTTTTGGGTTTCATTTTTTCCCCTTCTACTATCGAGATGGACCCTGTTAAGGTTCGGGCCATTTATGATTGGACTCAGCCGACATCTCTGAAGAGTCTGCAAAAGTTCCTGGGCTTTGCTAATTTTTATCGTCGCTTCATCAATAATTTTTCTAGTATTGCTAAACCTTTGACTGATTTAACAAAGAAGAGTGCTGATGTGGTCAATTGGTCTTCTGCTGCTGTGGAAGCTTTTCAGGAGTTGAAGCGTCGTTTTTCTTCTGCCCCTGTGTTGTGCCAGCCAGATGTTTCGCTCCCGTTCCAGGTCGAGGTGGATGCTTCTGAAATTGGAGCAGGGGCTGTTTTGTCGCAAAGAAGTTCTGATGGCTCGGTGATGAAACCATGTGCCTTCTTTTCCAGGAAGTTTTCGCCTGCTGAGCGTAATTATGATGTTGGCAATCGAGAGTTGCTGGCCATGAAGTGGGCATTCGAGGAGTGGCGTCATTGGCTTGAAGGAGCTAAGCATCGCGTGGTGGTCTTGACTGATGACAAGAACTTGAGTTATCTCGAGTCTGCCAAACGGTTGAATCCTAGACAGGCTCATTGGTCGCTGTTTTTCTCCCGTTTTGACTTTGTGGTTTCGTACCTTCCGAGCTCTAAAAATGTGAAGGCGGATGCCCTGTCTAGGAGTTTTGTGCCCGACTCTCCGGGTTTGCCTGAGCCGGCGGGTATTCTCAAAGAGGGGGTAATTTTGTCTGCCATCTCCCCTGATTTGCGGCGGGTGCTGCAAAAATTTCAGGCTAATAGACCTGACCGTTGCCCAACGGAGAAACTGTTTGTCCCTGATAAATTGACGAGTAGAGTTATCTCTGAGGTTCATTGTTCAGTGTTGGCTGGTCATCCTGGAATCTTTGGTACCAGAGATTTGGTGGCTAGATCCTTTTGGTGGCCGTCTGTCGCGGGATGTGTGTTCGTTTGTGCAGTCCTGTGGGATTTGTGCTCAGGCTAAGCCCTGCTGTTCTCGTGCCAGTGGGTTGCTTTTGCCCTTGCCGATCCCGAAGAGGCCCTGGACACATATCTCTATGGATTTTATTTCGGATCTCCCCATCTCTCAAAAGATGTCGGTCATTTGGGTGGTTTGTGATCGCTTCTCTAAGATGGTCCATTTGGTACCCTTGTCTAAGTTGCCCTCCTCCTCTGATTTGGTGCCATTGTTTTTCCAGCATGTGGTTTGTTTACATGGCATTCCGGAGAACATCATTTCTGACAGAGGTTCCCAGTTTGTTTCGAGGTTTTGGCGAGCCTTTTGTGCTAGGATGGGCATTGATTTGTCTTTTTCCTCGGCTTTCCATCCTCAGACAAATGGCCAAACTGAACGAACCAATCAGACCTTGGAAACATATCTGAGATGTTTTGTTTCTGCTGATCAGGATGATTGGGTGTCCTTTTTGCCTTTGGCTGAGTTCGCCCTTAATAATCGGGCCAGCTCGGCTACTTTGGTTTCGCCGTTTTTCTGCAATTCTGGTTTCCATCCTCGTTTCTCTTCAGGGCAGGTTGAGTCTTTGGACTGTCCTGGCGTGGATACTGTGGTGGATAGGTTGCAGCAGATTTGGACTCATGTAGTGGACAATTTGACATTGTCCCAGGAGAAGGCTCAATGTTTTGCTAACCGCAGGCGCTGTGTGGGTCCCCGATTTCGTGTTGGGGATTTGGTTTGGTTGTCGTCTCGTTATATTCCTATGAAAGTTTCCTCTCCTAAGTTTAAGCCTCGTTTCATTGGTCCGTATAGGATTTCTGAGGTTCTTAATCCTGTGTCTTTTCGTTTGACCCTTCCAGCTTCTTTTTCCATCCATAATGTATTCCATAGGCCATTGTTACGGAGATACGTGGCACCTGTTGTTCCATCCGTTGATCCTCCTGCCCCAGTCTTGGTTGAGGGGGAGTTGGAGTATATAGTGGAGAAGATTTTGGATTCTCGTATTTCGAGATGGAAACTCCAGTACCTGGTTAAGTGGAAGGGTTATGGTCAGGAAGATAATTCCTGGGCCTTTGCCTCTGATGTTCATGCTGCCGATCTGGTTCGTGCCTTTCATTTGGCTCATCCTGGTTGGCCTGGGGGCTCTGGTGAGGGTTCGGTGACCCCTCCTCAAGGGGGGGTACTGTTGTGAATTCTGTGGTCAAGCTCCCTCCTGTGGTCATGAGTGGTACTGCGGCTGGTTCTGTCCATGAGATTCCTTTGGTGGATGTGAGTGGGGCTGCGGCTTCTGAGTTTCCTTCCTCAGGTGACGAGGTTAAGTCATTAGGTGCTGCTCTATTTAACTCCACCTAGTTCTTTGTTCCTGGCCTCCAGTCAATGTTCCAGTATTGGTCTTGCTCTCTCCTGAATCGTTCTTGTGGCCTGTCTGCCCTGCATAAGCTAAGTTTTGCTTGTGTTACTTTTGTTTGCTATTTTTTCTGTCCAGCTTGCTATATTGGTTTGTCTTGCTTGCTGGAAGCTCTGGGACGCAGAGGAAGCACCTCCGTACCGTTAGTCGGTGCGGAGGGTCTTTTTGCGCCCTCTGCGTGGTTGTTTGTAGGTTTTTGTGCTGACCGCAAAGCTATCTTTCCTATCCTCGGTCTATTCTGTAAGTCGGGCCTCACTTTGCTAAAATCTATTTCATCTCTGTGTTTGTATTTTCATCTTTACTCACAGTCATTATATGTGGGGGGCTGCCTTTTCCTTTGGGGAATTTCTCTGAGGCAAGGTAGGCTTATTTTTCTATCTTCAGGGCTAGCTAGTTTCTCAGGCTGTGCTCGAGGCGCCTAGGTCTGGTCAGGAGCGCTCCACGGCTACCTCTAGTGTGGTGTGGTAGGATTAAGGATTGCGGTCAGCAGATTTCCCACGTCTCAGAGCTCGTCCTATGTGATTAGCAACTATCAGGTCATTTTCTGTGCTCGTATTCACCAGGTCCATTGTGGTTCTGAATCACCAGTTCATAACAGTCTCCACTCTGAGAAAGCCAATTTCATCGCTAGCAACTCCCTGTCCCCGATGGAATAATTCCTCTCCGCTGGTGTGAAGGTCTTGGAGAAGAAGAAGCACGGATGCTTCCGACCTTAAGCATCCTTTTGGAAGAGGACTGCTCCAGCACCAACGGAAGAGGCCTCCACCTCCATTATAAACGGCTTATCGACATCGGGACGATGTAGGATGGGAGCGCTAGCAAAATGAGACTTAGTAGAAGAAAAGGCCCTGGAGACCTCTTCGGACCACACTTTGGGATTTGCTCCCATCTTGGTGAGGGCTACCAAGGGAGCTACCAAAGTTGAGAAATGGGGAATGAACTGGCGGTAATAATTAATGAACCCCATAAAGCGCTGCACCGCTTTAAGTGAATGGGGTTCTTGCCAGTCCATCACAGCCTGTAGTTCGGCAGGATCCATAGCCAATCCCTGGGCAGAGATGATATAGCCCAGGAAAGGTAAAGACTCCTGCTCAAACACACACTTCTCCAACTTTGCGTAAAGAGAGTTTGCCCGTAAGAGGTCGAAGACTCTGCCAACATCTCTCCGGTGGGAGTCAATATCTGGAGAGAAGATGAGAATATCATCCAGATAGACTACGACCGAGGTGGAAAGTATATCCCGGAAGATGTCGTTGACAAAGTCTTGGAAAACGGCTGGGGCATTATAGAGCCCGAAGGGCATCACCAGATACTCATAGTGCCCATCTCTGGTGTTAAACGCCGTCTTCCATTCGTCCCCCTCACGGATGCGAATCAGGTTATAAGCTCCCCGCAGGTCTAATTTGGTAAATACCTTAGCTCCCCGTAGCCTATCAAAAAGCTCAGAAATCAGGGGCAGCGGGTACTTATTCTTAACGGTGATGGCGTTAAGACCCCTGTAGTCTATGCAAGGACGCAATTCTCCATTCTTCTTCTGTACGAAGAAGAACCCTGCCCCTGCTGGTGACACTGACTTCCTAATAAACCCTCTTGCCAAATTCTCCTGGATGTATTTGGACATAGCCTCCGTTTCCGGGAGAGAGAGGGGATAGACACGTCCCCGAGGAGGATCTGCTCCAGGCAAGAGATCTATAGGACAGTCATAGGGACGGTGAGGCGGAAGGGTCTCCGCGGCCTTTTTGGAGAAGACGTCTGCATAAGACCAATAGTATTTGGGGAGAGTAGAGAGATCTGCGGGTATCTCAGTGGTGGAAACCTGAACGCACTCTTTCACACATCTGCCCTTACAGGATTCACTCCAACCCAATATCCTCCCAGAGGTCCACTCAATATGTGGGGAGTGGAAATGGAGCCAGGGTATTCCCAGCAGAATCTCATCCATTCCCTCGGGAAGGACAAGAAGGGAAATAATCTCCTGGTGGGATGGGGACATGGCTAACGTGAAAGGGACAGTCTGATGTGTGATCTGTAACGGAAGTGTCGACCCATTCACCACTCTAACGGTTACTGGTTTGGCAAGCATAACCAGAGGTACTGCGTGGAGCAGAGCAAAAGCAGAAGACATAAAATTTCCTTCTGCTCCTGAATGTACACAAAGCTCTACTGTAAGAGTGGATGTGCCTAACAGGATTGTCCCTTTAAAGGACAATTTGGAGGAAAATGCCGCTGTGTCCAGTGAACCTCCTCCAATGGTCACTAGACGCGATCGTTTTCCCGACCGCCGTGGACATTTATTAGCGTAATGTCCCGGTTGCTGGCAATTTTTACACACCACAGGTACTCGAGTGGTCTGAGACCTAGGTCCCGCTCGAGAAACCTCCATGGCCTCATGGGAGTCGGACGCCATAACAGGAGATTCTAGAGGTTTGGCAAAGGTGGGAGCCAGCCGAAACCTCTGCCTACACTGGGTCCGCTCCAACCTCCGCTCGTTAAAACGGAGATTGATGCGGGTAGCTATAGTAATAAGCTCCTCCAGTGTGGCGGGAATCTCCCTGGTGGCCAAGGCGTCCTTTACATGATCTGCCAGTCCTTTCCAGAACACTGGAATAAGGGCTTTATCCAGCCATTCCAGCTCAGAAGCTAGAGTCCGGAATAGGATGGCGAACTGGCTGACCATGGACGAAGCCTGAGTAATTGTCAACAATTGGAGCGCGGTATCATGGGTGACACGGGGTCCCAAAAAGACCTGCCTCAGAGCGTCCAGGAAGATAGGAGCACTCTGTACCACACGATCACCACGTTCCCAAAGCAGCGTTGCCCACTCCAACGCCCTGCCCGACAAAAGAGACAAAATGAATCCCACCCTTGCCCGTTCCGTAGGAAAACGTGCAGCCAGCAGCTCGAGATGTATGGAGCACTGGCTCACGAATCCCCGACATAGCTTACTGTCACCAGCAAACTTGTCTGGAAGCGGGAGACGGGATAAGGTCGGAGCAGGGGTGGCAGCGGACAAACTGGCTGCAACTGCACTTGCAGCCTGAACAGCGACAGCAGTAACGTCCACAGCTGAGGTTGCACGCTCTAGAGCCGCCAACCTGCCCTCCAGCTGCTGGATGTACCGCTGTGAACGCTGATCGTCCGTCATTACTAACCAGACCTTGGCGCTAGTATTCTGTTAGGGACTGGCAGAATGCACCAAGAATCAGATGTTATGGTATTAGGTGCATTCACAGTCCGAGGTCCATCGTGCAGGTGAAAACCCTGCTGCTAGTAGAGACAGACGATATGGCGGTACAATAAGTATACACACATGGGTTAACTTCACCCTGTGTGAAGGAAGCGAACCCTGTTGCATCACAGGGCCGCGGTACCGCACATAGAGCGCAAGCAAGAAGTCTCAGAACACAATCCCAAGACACAGGATTTGGGTTCAAAGACCTCATGCACTCGACACCACAACTGGGGTGTCAGAGAGACAGAAACAATAATATAAAAAGGCACGAGTGTGCGTGCGGTGCCGCACAAACGGACGCCGCTAACCACCCAGGCTTGGGTAAGGAAAGCGCACGGCACCGTACAGGCGGTCACAGCAACTAGACGCTGTTATATGTGTTTTGTGCTGATGGCTAGTCGGGCGCTAGATAGCTACCATCATCCGCAAACAGACAACAACACTAGGGAGGGATACTTAGGAGCTTTCATCCTTCGACATACATCCATCTACACACACACATATATTTTCAAGACAATACTAGCGCATGGCCGTGCGGTCATGCGCAGCTTATATAGTTGCAGCACAGGAAGCTGCTACCGAAGTTTTGCCCTTCCAGGACCTTCCTGGAGGACCAATGGGACATGCTGCAGTACCTGAGCATGTGACCCTCGATCTCCAACGGGAGATCTTGCCCTGGGCATGCTCAGTGTGTGCAAATAAGGACTTAGTCCCAGAGAAGCCGCAGATCAGTGCAGGGTACAACAGGAGAGCCAGAAAAGGCAGCAGTAACCCTTTGCACAGAATCAGTCCCAGCGAGACGCTGGGAGCGACGCCTCCGCTGAGCAGAACCCACTGCGGCCGATGCCGAATGGGAGACCGCAGCAGACACGGATCGAGATTCCCCCTGTGCAGCAGAGGAAACTCGACTCCTAACACTCATTGCCAGAGAGAGTAAAAATAATCCAAAAATATTCTTTAACTACATAAATCGTAAGAAACTAAAAAATGATAGTGTTTGCCCCCTTAAAAATAGTCTGGGTGAAATGAGGATGAGGAAAAAGCCAATATGCTAAATGACTTCTTCATCAGGATTTACACAAGAAAATCCCATGGCAGACAATATGATCAGTGATAACAAAAATTCCACAATAAATGTCACCTGCTTAACCCAGCAGAAAGTACGGCGGCATTTGAAAATCACTAAAATTGACAAATCTCTGGGCTCAGATGGGATACACAACCGAGTACTGCAGGAATTAAGTACAGTAATTGATAGACCATTATTTTTAATCTTTAAAGACTCCATAATAGCAGGGTCTGTACCACAGGACTGGCGTATAGCAAATGTGGTGCCAATATTCAAAAAGGGGACAAAAACTGAACTCGGAGATTATAGGCCAGTAAGCTTAACCTCTACTGTGGGTAAAATCCTGGAGGGCATTCTAAGGGATGCTATGCTGGAGTATCTGAAGAGGAATAACCTCATGACCCAATATCAGCATGGGTTTACTAGGGACCATTCCTGTCAGACCAATCGGATCAATTTCTATGAAGAAGTAAGTTCTGGACTGGACCAAGGAAACGCAGTGGACGTAGTGTATATGGACTTTTCAAAAGCTTTTGATACGATACGGTGCCACACAAAAGGTTGATACATAAAATGAGAATAATGGGGATAGGGGAAAATATGTGTAAGTGGGTTAAGAGCTGGCTCAGAGATAGGAAACAAAAGGTGGTTATTAATGGAGCACACTCCGACTGGGTCGCGGTTAGCAGTGGGGCACCACAGGCATCAATATTGGGCCCTCTTCATTTTAACATATTTACTAATGACCTTGTAGGGGGTATACAGAGCAGAATTTCAATATTTGCAGATGACAATAAACTCTGCAGGGTAATCAATACAGAGGAGGACAATTTTATATTACACAATGAGTTATATAAACTAGAAGCTTGGGCTGATAAATGGCAAATGAGCTTTAATGAGGATAAATGTAAGGTTATGCACTGGGGTAGAAGTAATAAGATGTATAACTATGTGCTTAATTCTAAAACACTGGGCAAAACCGTCAGTGAAAAAGACCTGGGTGTATGGGTGGATGACAAACTCACATTCAGTGGCCGGTGTCAGGCAGCTTCTACAAAGGCAAATAAAATAATGGGATGCATTAAAAAAGGCAAAGATGCTCATGAGGAGAACATAATTTTACTTACAAGTCACTAGTTCGACCACACTTAGAACACTGTGTACAGTTCTGGTTTCCGATGTATAAGAAATACATAGCTGAACTGGAGCGGATGCAGAGAAGAGCGATCAAGGTTAGTAGAGGACTGGGGGGGGGGGGGTCTGCAATACCAAGATAGGTTATTACACTTAGGGATATTTAGTTAGGAAAAATGAAGGCTAAAGGGTGATCTTATTTTAATCTTTAAATATATGAGGGGACAGTTCAAAGACCTTTCTGATGATCCTTTTAATCATAGACCTGAGACAGGGACAAGCGGGCATCCTCTTCATCTGGAGGAAAGAAGGTTTAAGCGTAATAACAGATGCTGATTTTTTACTGTAAGAGCAGTATGATGTTGCAATGAGTGATTCATAAATAAAATTTAAGAGGGGACTGGATGCCTTTCTTGAAAAGTATAATGTTACAGGTTATATTTACTAGACTGCTTGATAGGGTGTTGATCCAGGGAACTAGTCTGATTGCCATATGGGGAGTCGGGAAGGAATTTTTTTCCCCAATGTGGAGCTTACTCTTTGCCACATGTTTTTTTTTTGCCTTCCTCTGGATCAACATGTTAGGGCATGTTAGGTTAGGCTATGGGTTGAACTAGATGGACTTAAAGTCTTACTTCAACCTTAATACCTATGTTACTATTACTAACCCATGGGCTTGATGTCAGTGCCAGCTGTTGACATCAACCCCACAAATCCATTACCCGATTGCCAAAGCATCAGGACTATCAGGAAGAGCTGAGGCTAAGCACAATTTCTGCAGTGGTTGAGGGCCGGTCTTATTTGGCTGGCCAGGGGCCAATATCAATGGCCTTTCCCAGCCTATTAATATCAGTCCCCAGCTGTCTGCTTTGCCTTACTGGTTATTAAACATAAGGGTGATTCCACATCATTGTTTAGGGCCCCCCATTGTTTATAACCAGCAAAAGACCAAGCAGATAGCTGGTGACTGATATTGTGGGAAGGTCCATGGATATTAGCACCTTCCCAACATAAGACCAGCTGACAGCTGTCTGCTTTCCATTGGTTGGTTATTAAAAATATGGGGACCCCACAAAATTTTTTAAAAATTATTTATGTATTTTATCCTGTCTTTCACATGATCAATGTCACCTGTCTGTGATCCAGTGGTTATACTAGCCGAGTCACGGGTGGCAACGTCCAATCACAGCCATGTTAATACTTTGCATGGCTGTGATGGCTCTGGAAGTGCACAAAGCTCAGGAGCATGTTGATTAGCTGCCCTGCAGACTTTTAACAAGCTTTACGCATCCAAACTCTGAACAGTAACATAGACTTCTGGGAGAAGTCTGTGTTTGGAGATCAGCACCAGATACTAAGCGTCCGGTACGAACCCCAAACTTTACAGTTCGTGTTTGCTCATCCCCACACAATACGCAATTGTTGTCTTCAGAGACAGGAACGCATTAGAACAGTCCATCACTCTTACACATAGAGTAAACTGGGAACCATTGAATAATAGTAAAGGTTCAATTGAAATCCATTTCCGATTTGGGTCTAGTTTTAGTCATAGAGTCAAACGGGTCCCTAAACAGCATGGAGTATGATGATAAATGGTCCTATAGTGGTCTTATTATCATGCACTCATTTTTTTCATAAACTGATTTTGGAGAGGCATATGACGGAGATAGGACAGAAAGAAAATACATCAGTTTAAAGCCTTTCAAGAACTCTATAGATTGAACATTATATTTATGGGAAATTGCCTGAAATTCTTTCTGAACTGCATCCTTTTTTAAGTCAACTACTGAAGATATGCCT
This sequence comes from Ranitomeya imitator, assembly GCF_032444005.1. Classification (NCBI taxonomy): domain Eukaryota; kingdom Metazoa; phylum Chordata; class Amphibia; order Anura; family Dendrobatidae; genus Ranitomeya; species Ranitomeya imitator. Next base: position 141,002,611 of record NC_091282.1, read on the forward strand.
CTATCAATCCAGAACCTGAAATCAGACAGGGGAAATATGTTATTAGGTACCAGTCAAAGAGATGTCTGAGTGAGGGAAAGATTTTTACATATCATTACCTCTTGCTGCGGAAACAAACTTGCATTAACCGTAGGAAAATAATAAGAGTCTTATTTGAAAGTCTTATAGACCAAAGATGATATGAGAGTATAATACACTCCCTGACAGAAGTTATGTCGCTTATCCATGTTATGTAAATAAAAGCTTATAACCGGACGTTAAATTCATCCATTGGTTGTATAAAGTATTATTTTGAAAGCTGAAACCCTCCAAAATGTGGTTTAGGTTAAGAAAATTAATTGGCATCAATGCAGGAATATTGATTAGTTAATGGACACAGAATGGTCAGATTTTGGCAAGACAAAAGTTTTGTCACCTGGTCATATAATGCACCCAATCCTAGTTTACATCCTCACCTGTGTTCAGTAAATGATTGGTTAATTAATGTGTGTATAAAAAGAAACCCAGCATCCCAGACCTTCACTTGAACTGCAACTTGAGCTCTGACAACATGCCAAAAATCCACTCTGCGACCAAAGCCAGGATTATCAAGAGGCTGAAGACCAGATCCACTGCAGAGGTGGCTGGCATCTTTAATGTGTCTCAGCGTCAAGTACAAAGAAATAAAAAAAGATTTGAAGAGACTGGAGCTGTGTTTGACAAGCCCAGGTCTGGCAGACCCTGCAAAACAACTGATCAGGAGGAATGTTTGTTGGATAGAAAATCCAAAGCAAGCCCCTCTTCCACTGCAGCAGAGCTCCAACAGGCCTGGTCACCTCAAGTCCCTGTATCAACTAGAACAGTTTGTAGGATTCTGTCTCAAAATGGCCTCCATGGTCAAATCAGTGCCCAGAAGCCAGCACTAAACAAAAGGCAAATAAAGAAACTGTGTGGCATTTGCAAAGTCCCACAGCCTGCTAAATAGATTGAAGCTGGAAAAGTGGCAGAAGGGGGATTTCTCTGATGAATCTTCAGTAGAATTACACCACAGCCACTGCAAATACTGCAGGAGACCTACTGGAACCCGTATGAATCCAAAATACACCCAGAAAACAGTTAAATTTGGTGGTGGAAAGATCAGGGTCTGGGGTTACATTCAGTATGGGGGGTATGCAAAACAATTGCAAGGTGGAAGGCAATATCAATAGCCTAAAATATCAAGAAGTATTAGCTACCTCTTATATTCCAAATCATAAAAGCGGTCAAATTCTGCAGCAGGATGGTGCTCCATCTCATCCATCCATCTCTACAACAAAGTTCCTCCAGGCAAAAAAGATCAAGGTGCTCAAGGACTGGCCAGCCCAGTCACCAGACATGAACATCATTGAGCATGTTGGGGTAGGATGAAAGAGGAAGCTTGGAAGACAAAACCAAAGAATCTAGATGAACTCTGGGAGGCATGTAAGACTGCATTCTTTGCTATTCCTGATGGCTTCACTAAAAAATTGTATGAATCATTGTTGAACAGCATGGATGCAGTCCTTCAAGCTCATGGAAGTCACACAAAATATTAAATATGACTGTAATAGCATCACAACTTCATTCATTAATGTTATGCAGCATATATGTGTATTGTAAGTTAATTATGTGTTTGAATAACACATTACTTTCTGTGGGCGACAAAACTTTTGTCTTGCCAATTTCAGCTTTCAAAAGAATACTTTATACAACCAATGGATGAATTTAACGTCAACTAATAAGCTTTTATTTATATAACATGGATAAGCGATATAACTTCTGTCAGGGAGTGTAGAGCAAGTAATGTGAGTGTCTATGTTAATCCATTGTTTAGAAGAATAGTAATGATGAATATTAGGACATCGAAATCCATCATCTTTTGTATGTAGTTTGTTATTTTTACACAAATTGCATGATTATGGGTTGAAGTCATTAAATGATTGGGGAGGCTATTAGAATCATAAACTAGCAGAAAAAATAGGTTATTATAGCAATTTTGTGGCGGCTTCACAACCTACCCATGAGACAAGGAATTTGAAATACCAGTAACTTTCTGAATTGTTTGAAGCAATGCATTGAAACTGATTTCATATAGGTTCTTCAGAAAGAAAGTGAGATCAATTTATAGGGTAAGGAGTGGAATTTGGCCCCGTTTAAAAGGAAGTGTAGCCTGAAAGTTAATTTGTCTATCTGGGTTGATTTTTATTATCAGAGATTTTGTAGCATTTAGCTTCTAATAATTTATTTCATTGAAGTCTAGAATAATATGCAGTGCTTGACTAAGGGATTCTTCCAGGTAGTTAAGCTAAAGGATAAGGTTGCCTGCAAAAGACCAAAGCAATGTTCTGTGCTCCCTAAACAAATACCTCTAATACTATGTGAACTTGTAATATATTGGGCCATTGATTCTATTATGAGAGCAAAGGTAATGGAGGATAACAGACAACCTTGACTGGCAACGTTGGTAATCCGGATCATGTTGTATAAAGTTCTACAGGAGTAAACCTATGAAGATGGAAGGGTATATAGAGCTATTTTACCCTCAAAACCATATTTAAACAGAATCTGTATCAAATAGCCACAATGCACTTGATCGAACTCCTCTGCTTCCAGAGTTGAAAACAGATAAAGCATCCAAAAATGATAGACATGTGCAATAATAATAATGAAATAACGAGCGCCATCTGAGGTTTGCCAACACTTGACAAAACCTACTTGGTCCATGTGGATACAGGAGGCAAATGTTAACTAATTGCACTAGCTTTTGCGTATCTTTTTAAGTCTGACTTAAATAGGGAAGATCAGACTAAAGTTTAACGGTTCATTTATATTTTTTCACAGTTTGGCAATGGTGACAATTTGGCAATTTTTGTGTTAGGCTACTGCTACACAGCGGCATGATTCATAGTGAAACATAGTTAGAATTAGTGCTTTACCATGGAAAAAAGTTACAATTTTACTACAGCAAGGAAAGCAAAATTTATTTAGCATCACTTTAAAAAAATCACATAATAAACAGTCAGTAAATATTTTATACGTCTCCAAGAATGTGGGATTAAAAAATACACACAGAATATTTAACATAATATATTCCATTAAATATTTGTTTTACATTTTAGATTAATTACCAGAAAAGATATTGCTCTAGGGAGAAATGCATGTTCTCTGCAACATTTTGCTGCTGATCATTTATAGTTAGTTAATGTAAATATTTCAAGAACATTCTCTTAATAAATATATTATTTTTAAAAGCCTTGATGCTTGTTATAAAAAATATAACCAGCCCCATTTTCATGATATTGACCTTATTATGCTCTGTATAAATAGCACATCATATAGTTTATACAGTAAAATGCATGCAATTTTATGCTTAAATCTTAGAAAGTGCTAGATTTATCATTATGATATACTGTATGTGCATACATTCACCAACTCCGGTTCTCAAGTACTCAATAGTTAAATATTTTCAATTGTTTTATGACATAATGCATTTGAAGCAGGAAAAGAATTCCAAGTGTCACATGACCGCTCAGCGACCAATCACAAGCCGCGACATCATCGAAAGTCCTTAACGCGCTCATTCTTAGGAACGGAAGCATGGCGGTTGCAGGGGGGACAACCAGGGCGCGTCCGAGGGTAAGTATATCAATATTTTTTATTTTTATTCTTTATTTTACACATGAATCTTAATCCCGATACCGATTCCTGATATCACAAAAATATCGGAACTCGGTATCGGAATTCCGATACCGCAAGTATCGGCCGATACCCGATACTAGCGGTATCGGAATGCTCAACACTAGTGACAAGCTGAAAGTTGTATTGGAACCAATTTAAGGAAAAACACAGTTTGAACAGGTTTTATTGTATTTTTTTAAGGAAGAGTTGTGACTGAAAAAAAATGCAATTTTGGCATTTATTTTTCTGATCGACCAAATTTATGTTTTGATGCTGTTATACAAAATACATTTATTTTCGCATTTCTTTACTAGTTGATGATTCAAACTTTTACATTTTTTTTTATTAAAAACTAAAATTTTACGTTATTTCTTAGTCCTCTTATGGGAATTAAAATTGCAATAATCTGATTACTTATATTTCATTCTGCAATATAGCTTTGTAGTATTCAGTGTAAATCATGATCTCTTCCTTGGTCAATGAGGACATTCATCAGGGCCCCAGTTGTCATAGTAACCCATAAGTGCTCCTCAGTCCATTTAAATGCCACTGTTTTAGCACCAGATATGGCTATATGACACAGATGCTGACTAAAGACGGTTGAGTCATCCAAGATCTGAATTTGCCAAATCAAATAGATTTTGCTGGGAAATTTGATTTGCAGCAAATTTATTACCCAAAAATTGAGTGATCTTCATTATTCTCTGATCTACCCCAAAGCATTTCAATTTACATTTTACTCAAAAATATACCTATAAAGAGAAAAATCAGACAAACTGAACATTTTGCAGTGGTCTATTAATTTTTGCCAGAGATGTATGATATTATGCTGAATGGTTATGGTTGGATTAACACAGGCATTACCTTTATTAGCCAAAGCCAACGGAGGATTCAGAAGAAAGTGTAAAGAAGGAAGGTCTGATCTAATGTGCATGCACACATACAGTAAATATATTTGGTTTGAAAAACTGAATGTGCCATTAGAGCTTAAGGACTACTTCTTTCATGTCTGTAGCATCAGGGGCTGACATACCGCCGGAGCAACCAATGCAGCTGAATCGGGGCCTGTAGGTGGAGGGGGGCCCCTGCAGGGCGGCTAATAATGAAGGCCATCTGGCCTGTTTCTTGGGCGCTGAGGCTCCCGGGGCCCAAGGCCAGGTTGCCCTCATATGCAGAGTGCAGGGATTAATCCCTGCAGCTCCGCTGCCTTTATGAGAAAATGTCAGTGGAGCAGAGTTGAAGGACCACACAGCTGGATGACATCAACATATAAGCCGACCCGAGTATAAGCCGACCCCCTAATTTTGCCACAAAATACTGGGAAAACTTTATGAATCGAGTATAAGCCTAGGGTGGAAAATGCAGCAGCTACCGGTAAATTTCAAAAATAAAAATAGGTACCAATAAAAGTAAAATTAATTGAGATATCAGAAGGTTAAGTGTTTCTGAATATCCATATTGAATCAGGAGCCCCATATAATGCTCCATACAGTTCATGATGGGCCCCATAAGATGCTCCATATTAAAATATGCCCCATATAATGCTGCACAAACGTTGATTATGGCCCCATAAGATGCTCCAGAGATATTTGCCCCATATAATGCTGCACAAATGTTGATTATGGCCCCATAAGATGCTCCATAGAGATATTTGCCCCATATAGAGCTGCAAAAACATTGATAATGGCCCCATAAGATGCTCCATAAAGAGATTTGCCCCATATAATGCTGCACAAATGTTGATTATGGCCCCATAAGATGCTCCATAGAGATATTTGCCCTATATAATGCTGCACAAATGTTGATTATGGCCCCATAAGATGCTCCATAAAGATATTTGCCCCATATAGTGCTGCACAAATGTTGATTTTGGCCCCATAAGATGCTCCATAAAGATATTTGCCCCATATAGTGCTGCACAAACGGTGAATATGGCCCCATAAGATGCTCCACAAAGATATTTGCCCCATATAGTGCTGCACAAATGTTGATTATAGCTGTTGCTGTGATAAAAAAAAAATAACATACTCACCTCTCATCGCTCAGGCCCTCGGCACTTGCAATATTCACCTGTCCTCGTTCCGGCGCCGCTGTGTCTTCCGCGTCCTCAGCACTAACGGTCAGGCAGAGGGCACAGACTAACCACGTCATCGCGCCCTCTGACCTGAGCGTCACTTCAGAGGATGTCGAAGACGGAGTGGCGCCTAGCGGTGGAACGTGGACAGGTGAATATCGCTCAATGCCCCCGTTATACTCACCTGCTTCTTGCGCGGTCCCTGCACGTCCCTGATTCTCTGGGCACTGACAGCTTCTTCCAGCATTGAGCGGTCAACGTTACCGCTAATTACAATAATGAGTATGCGGCTCCACCCCTATGGGAGTGGAGTCGCGTCCATATTCATTACTGTAATGAGCGGTACAATGTGACCGCCTAACGCTGGAAGAAACTTTCAGCGCCCGGAGACCATTGGAGATGCAGGGACCGCACCAGGAGCAGGTGAGTATGTCAGAGCTGCCGCTCCCCCTCCCCTGCTGACCCCCCTGGGACAATGACTCGAGTATAAGCAGAGAGGGGCACTTTCAGCCTAAAAAATGGGCTGAAAATCTCAGCTTATACTCGAGTATACACGGTAACAATTTACATTTTACTCAAAAATAAACCTATAAAGAGAAAAATCAGACAAACTGAACATTTTGCTGTGATCTCTAAATTTTTGCCAGAGCTGTAAGTATTTGATCACTTGCTGATTTTGTAAGTTTACCATCTGACAAAGACATGAACAGTCTAATTTTAAGGATAGGTTAATTTTAACGTTGAGAGTTAGAATATCAAAAATAAAATCCATAAAATCACGTTGTATAAATTATATAAATGTATTTGCATTTTGCAATGATAAATAAGTATTTATATATATGCATATCTGTAGATTTGACACCATAAATGGAGGGGGGCCCCAGACTCATTTCTTGCACAGGGGTCTCAAGCTGTCAGTGTCTGCCCCTACATGCTAGAGAAACAAACTTTTTGCATATTTTTCAGAAGGGACATGTGCTACTTGTAAAAAAACTTGTAAAACCAAATAAATTAATTTAAATAAGTCACTTTTCTATGAATAAATTAACAATCTGTTGTTTTGACTTTCACAACAAGGTTTATGTATCTGAATAAACAATGCATTAATTATAAACACATGGAAATTTACTTTCATCTCCAATTCGTCTTCCATATCTATGAAAGGAAAGTAAAATTATTCTTAAGTTAATAGCTTCGATATTTGATGTCTTAAAACCACCAGGACACATTTACATATTAAAGCAATCAAATGTTTTAATTAACATATTAGCATGAATATTTTGCTTTTACGTTTCATCTTTCGGGCTTGAAAAACAGGTAATATCAGAGATATTTAAAGGGAACATGTCACCAGGTCAAGCTCCCTTCAGATAATGGATATGAAGCTGCAGTTCTTGTGTAGTATGGTTAGCAGCTTAGTATAAAGCATAGGCATCATAATAGCTGGCCGCACACATTAGATAGAGATTTGTCAAATGTGTATTTCTTGATCACAAATCCCGGAGTCGTTGAAACCAGGTCACATTTTTTACCTATTTTTGGCCATTGCCTCCAATGGAGAAAGTGAAGAACACGGGAACGGAAGAATATTTTATATGGATTTTGCAACACAGGTCTCCAGCATAGATTTTAACAGCCTTAAAAGCATAAGTAGATGTTTTTCAGATAATTTAATTTCACTTTAAAGGCTGATGCACACGAGCGTATACATCAGATGAGTGCTATCCAATGTTTTATCGGATAGCACTCGGACCAATATTATTCAATGGGGCAGTGCTGATGCCCGATTTTTTTCACTAACATAATCTATCTGTGCAAAAAATCACAGCATGCTGCGATTTCAGTTTGAAATCGGATGCCACTCACCCTTGCAAGTCTATGGGTGTGCGGAAAACATTGGAATGCACTCGGATGTCAATCAAGTGCAGTCTGATCTTTACAGACTCGCAGAATGGAGAATTTGGACACATTCTCCATCTTCTCCACCCAGTGTTCTCCGTTCCTCTCATCCTAGAGAATTGGTTCATGCTATGCTGACAATCTGATCACAGTTTGATCAGTGTCATTAGCATAATCAACACGATTCTCTTCAATGAGTCATGTGAATGAGCCATTATAGTAATCACAAGAAGGAGCTCTCAACTCAATGCCGATGGTATAAACCAATATGTTGGGAGCGCTTCTCAGTGGATACTGCATGCTGAAATAATAGTATCATAGATAAGACAGAGTTTAGTGATTCCAGATGTTTTCATCTGATTCATCAACTGCAACTTTTTAAAAGTTGCAAAATTTGACAGAACTCCACTCCAGTCCTCCCTGATGTATTTTTAAATATGTTGTGTGCAACTTGGAATTTCGGTGCCAAAAAATTACGCAGTAGTTCAAGATCGGAAAAAAAGACAATGTTTGACTAATGGTCAACTAATACCACAAGACAAAAAAAGATGACTTTAAATAAAAGCGCAAATACTGATTCGAGGCTATAGTCCCTAGTGATGAGCGAATATACCTGTTACTCGAGATTTCTCGAGCACGCTCGGGGGTCCTACGAGTAATTTTTAATGCTCGGAGATTTAGTTTTCTTCGCCACAGCTGAATAATTTACATCTGTTAGCCAGCATAAGTACATGTGGGGATTCCCTAGCAACCAGGCAACAACCACATGTACTTATTGTTAGGACTGGCGGAACGCACCAAGTAAGATGATATAGATGCGTTCGCAGTCCGGGGTCCACCGTGCAGGCGAAACCCGCTGCTAGTGAATGACAGACTATATGGCGGTACTAAAAGTATAAACACGTGGGTTAAACCTCACCCAACGTGAAGAAAGCGATCCTGTTAAGTCACAGGACCGCGGTACCGCACATAGAGCGCGAGCAAGTAGTCAGCGAACTTAACCCCGAAAGAGATTGAAGTCTGATTAGACCCTTGCTGGCACAACACCGCAACTGGGTGTGTAATGAACTTTATTAGTAATAAATGAGCACAAGAGTGCATGCGATGCCGCACTGACGGACGCCACTTACCACCCAGGCTTGGGTATGGAAAGCGCAAGGCAAGTGCACGGCGCCGTACTGGCAGGCACAGCTATAGGACGCTGTGATGTGTGTAACATACAGATGGATAGTCGAGCGCTAGAGAGCTACCATCATCCGCGAGCAGTCAACAACTCTAGGGAGGGATACTTAGGAGCTTTCATCCATCGACATATATCCATCTACACACACACATAATAATTGTACACTAGCGCATGGCCATGCGGTCATGCGCAGTTTATATAGTTGCAGGACAGGAAGTGGCCACAGAAACTTTGCCCTTCCAAGACCTGCCAAGAGGACCAATGGAATGCGCTGCAGAGCCTGAGCACATGACCCTCGATCTCCAACGGGAGATCTTGCCCTGGGCATGCTCAGTGTGCGCAAATAAGGACTTAGTCCCAGAGAAGTCCGCTCGTTGCTGACCAGCACTGACTTTAATGGCAGGAGCTGAAGAAGCAGCAGTAACTCTTTGTACAGAGCGAGACCGAGCAAGACGCTGGGAACGACGTCCCTGCTGAGCAGACTCCACTGCGGCTGGATAGGAATGGGAGACCGCAGCAGAGACGGCCCGAGATTCCCCCTGTGCAGAAGTGGGAACTCGAGACCTAACATTACCCCCCCTCCTAGGGCCCCCCCCTCCTTGGGCCTCGCTACGCTCGAAGGCAGCAATGAGCTGTGGGGCCCGAATGTTTTCAGCAGGTTCCCATGACCTATCCTCAGGGCCATAACCCTTCCAATCCACCAAATAGAACTTTTTGCCGCGTTCCACCTTGCACCCCAAAATAGCGTTCACCTCATAATCGTCCGTAGACAAACCCGATGTCCCGGCAGATGACTCGGAAAACCGGGACATGTATACGGGTTTCAAGAGGGATACGTGAAAGGTGTCGGTGATACCCAAGCGTGGAGGAAGAGCCAGACGGTAGACCACGGGATTAACCTGTTCGGGAACCTTGAAGGGACCCAAGTAGCGAGGAGCAAACTTAGTGGACTCAACTCGCAGCCTGATGTTACGGGCGGAGAGCCACACCAAGTCGCCAGGGGCAAAGGTCGGAGCGGGGCGCCGATGAACATCGGCGGTGGACCTCATTCTCTCCTTGGAGGCCCGAATGGCATCCTGCGTGCGATCCCAAATGTCCCGTGCCTCCACAGCCCAGTCTGCCACCCTGGAATCAGCGGAAGACACAGGCATGGGCACAGGAACACGCGGATGCTGGCCGTAATTTAAGAGGAATGGAGTCTGACCGGTGGAGTTGGCTACGGCATTGTTAAGTGCAAACTCTGCCCACGGTAGCAAGGATGCCCAGTCATCCTGCCTGGCAGAAACAAAATGTTGCAGATATGTGACCAAGGTCTGGTTGGCCCTTTCAACCAACCCATTCGTCTCTGGATGATATGCCGAAGAGAGATTTAACTCAATACTGAGTAGACGACAAAGCTCTCTCCAGAATCGAGACGCAAACTGGGGACCCCGGTCACTAACAATTTTGTCTGGCATACCGTGTAGGCGAAAGATATGCTTGATAAACAAGACAGCCAACGCCCGTGCAGATGGTAGGCGTGGAAGAGGCACCAAATGCACCATTTTGGAAAAATGGTCGGTGATCACCCAGATAATGGTGCAGTTACGAGACTTGGGCAAGCCCACCACAAAGTCCATCCCGACCATCTCCCAGGGCCTGTCCGCCACGGGCAGAGGATAAAGCAAACCAGCTGGCCGTTGCCGAGGAGTCTTGTTCCTGGCGCAAGAGACACACGCCCGAACATACTCCGCGACATCACGGGCCATATGCGGCCACCAGTATGTCCTCGCCAGTAGCTCAGATGTCCTTTTAGTACCAAAATGTCCACCCACCCTGGACGAGTGCGCCCAAGAAAGAACCTCCGGTCGCAAACTGGATGGAACAAAAGTCTTGCCCGGGGGCACAGACTCCAGCGAAACCGGAGCCACAGTTCTCAAGCTCTCGGTGGGGACAATAAGCCGAGGCTCCTCTTCCTCCTCCACAGATGACACAACGGAGCGAGAGAGAGCGTCGGCCCGAATGTTCTTCTCCCCAGAAAGGAAATGGAGGGTGAAATGAAACCGGGAGAATAACAAGGACCATCTGGCCTGGCGAGAATTCAACCGCTGAGCTGTCTGCAGGTACACCAAATTTTTATGGTCTGTGAAGACTTGGAAGGGAAAACGTGCTCCCTCCAAGAGATGTCTCCACTCCGAGAAAGCCAACTTCATGGCTAGCAACTCCCTGTCCCCAATGGAATAATTCCTCTCTGCTGGTGCGAAGGTCTTGGAGAAAAAGAAGCATGGATGCTTCCGACCTTGAGCATCCTTTTGGAAGAGGACTGCTCCAGCACCAACAGAAGAGGCATCCACCTCCATGATAAATGGCTTATCAACATCGGGGCGATGTAGAATGGGAGCGCTAGCGAAGTGTGACTTTATAGAGATAAAGGCCTTGGAGACCTCCTCAGACCACAATTTGGGATTCGCCCCCTTTTTGGTGAGGGCAACCAAGGGAGCTACCAAAGTTGAGAAGTGCGGGATGAACTGGCGATAATAATTGATGAATCCCATAAAGCGCTGCACCGCTTTAAGAGAATGGGGTTCCTGCCAGTCCATCACAGCCTGTAGTTTGGCAGGATCCATAGCCAATCCCTGGGCTGAGATGATGTAGCCTAGGAAAGGTAAGGACTCCTGCTCAAACATACACTTCTCCAACTTGGCATAGAGAGAGTTTGCCCGTAGGAGGTCGAAGACTTTGCTAACATCTCTCCGGTGGGAGTCAATATCTGGAGAGTAGATGAGAATATCATCCAGATAGACTACGACCGAGGTGGAAAGCATATCCCGGAAGATATCGTTCACAAAGTCTTGGAAAACGGCTGGGGCATTACAGAGCCCGAAGGGCATCACCAGATATTCATAGTGCCCATCCCTGGTGTTAAACGCCGTCTTCCATTCGTCCCCCTCACGGATGCGAATCAGGTTGTAAGCACCCCGCAGATCTAATTTAGTAAATACCCTTGCTCCCCGAAGCCTATCGAATAGCTCGGATATCAGAGGCAAAGGGTACTTATTCTTAACGGTGATGGCGTTAAGACCCCTGTAGTCTATGCATGGACGCAATTCCCCATTCTTCTTCTGCACGAAGAAGAATCCTGCCCCAGCAGGTGACACTGACTTCCTGATGAACCCTCTTGCCAGATTTTCCTGGATGTACTGTGACATTGCCTCCGTCTCCAGGAGAGATAGCGGATAGACTCTACCCCGGGGAGGCTCAGCACCAGGCAAGAGGTCAATAGGACAGTCATAGGGGCGATGGGGCGGAAGGGTCTCCGCCGCCTTTTTGGAGAACACGTCTGCATAAGACCAATACTGCTTGGGGAGAGAGGATAGATCTGCGGGTACCTCTGTTGTAGCAACCTGAACGCACTCCCTCTGACACCTACCCCCACAAGATTCACCCCATCCCAGAATTCTGCCTGAGGACCACTCGATATGAGGAGAGTGGTACCGTAGCCAAGGTATTCCCAACAGGATCTCATCAATTCCCTCTGGAATGACGAGCAGAGAAATAATCTCCTGATGAGATGGCGACATGGACAGAGTAAAAGGGATGGTCTGGTGTGTTATCTGTGAGGGCAGTGTCGACCCATTCACCACTCGTACCATTACTGGTTGAGCTAGCATAACCAGGGGTATTGCGTGACGTTGGGCGAAGGCAGAAGACATAAAATTGCCCTCCGCCCCAGAATCCACGCAGAGCTCTACTGAGTGGGAGAATGAGCCTATAGTAATTGTCCCCTTAAAGGACAATTTAGAGGCAAACGTCGCCATGTCTAGTGTACCTCCACCTACGACCACTAGACGCTGACGTTTCCTCGACCGCTGAGGACATCTGGTGGCTAGATGTCCTGACTGCTGGCAAACATGACAGACCCTGAGTGCACAAGTGGTCCGGGACTTAGATCCCGCTTGTGACCCTTCTCTGGCCTCATGTGACTCAGGAACCAGGACCGGAGATTCCAGAGGTTTGGCGAAAGTAGGAGCCAGCCGAAACCTCTGCCTACACTGGGCTCGCTCTAACCTCCGCTCGTTAAAACGGAGATCAATTCGAGTGGAGACTGTTATTAACTCCTCCAGTGTGGTAGGAATCTCCCTAGTGGCCAGAGCGTCCTTTACGTGGTCAGCCAAGCCCCTCCAAAATATGGGGATAAGAGCTTTATCCGACCATTCCAGCTCAGATGCTAAAGTGCGGAATTGGACGGCAAAATGACTGACCAAGGACTCACCCTGAGTTAATGCCAGCAGTTGGAGCGCAGTATCATGGGTGACTTGAAGTCCTAAAAAGACCTGTTTCAGAGTGCTCAAAAACAGCAGAGCACTCTGCACCACATGATCGCCACGCTCCCACAGCGGCGTAGCCCATTCCAACGCCCTGTCCGACAATAGAGATACAATAAATCCCACCTTAGCCCGCTCTGTGGGGAAGCGTGCAGCCAGGAGCTCAAGATAAATAGAGCACAAATCCCCTACAAAATTTGCCATCACCAGAAAATTTTTCTGGCAGCGGGAGGCGAGAAAATGTCGGAACAGGGGTGGCAATGGACAAAGTTGCTGCAGCCACGCTGGCAGCCTGTACAGCAACTGCGGTCACATCCACAGCTGAGGTTGCGCTCTCGAGAGCCGCCAACCTACCCTCCAGCTGCTGGATATACCGGAAGGATTGCTGTTTGTCTGTCATCACTAGCCAGACCCTGGCGCTAGTGTAATGTTAGGACTGGCGGAACGCACCAAGTAAGATGATATAGATGCGTTCGCAGTCCGGGGTCCACCGTGCAGGCGAAACCCGCTGCTAGTGAATGACAGACTATATGCCGGTACTAAAAGTATAAACACGTGGGTTAAACCTCACCCAACGTGAAGAAAGCGATCCTGTTAAGTCACAGGACCGCGGTACCGCACATAGAGCGCGAGCAAGTAGTCAGCGAACTTAACCCCGAAAGGGATTGAAGTCCGATTAGACCCTTGCTGGCACAACACCGCAACTGGGTGTGTAATGAACCTTATTAGTAATAAATGAGCACAAGAGTGCATGCGATGCCGCACTGACGGACGCCACTAACCACCCAGGCTTGGGTATGGAAAGCGCAAGGCAAGCGCACGGCGCCGTACTGGCAGGCACATCTATAGGACGCTGTGATGTGTGTAACATACAGATGGATATTCGGGCGCTAGAGAGCTACCATCATCCGCGAGCAGTCAACAACTCTAGGGAGGGATACTTAGGAGCTTTCATCCATCGACATACATCCATCTACACACACACATAATAATTGTACACTAGCGCATGGCCGTGCGGTCATGCGCAGTTTATATAGTTGCAGGACAGGAAGTGGCCACAGAAACTTTGCCCTTCCAAGACCTGCCAAGAGGACTAATGGAATGCGCTGCAGAGCCTGAGCACATGACCCTCGATCTCCAACGGGAGATCTTGCCCTGGGCATGCTCAGTGTGCGCAAATAAGGACTTAGTCCCAGAGAAGTCCGCTCGTTGCTGACCAGCACTGACTTTAATGGCAGGAGCTGAAGAAGCAGCAGTAACTCTCTGTACAGAGCGAGACCGAGCAAGACGCTGGGACCGACGTCCCTGCTGAGCAGACTCCACTGCGGCTGGATAGGAATGGGAGACCGCAGCGGAGACGGCCCGAGATTCCCCCTGTGCAGAAGTGGGAACTCGAGACCTAACACTTATGCTGGCTAACAGATGTAAATCATTCAGCTGCGGCAAGAAAAACGAAATCTCCAAACACTAAAAAATACTCGGAGTACCCCAGAACATGAAATCTCGAGTAACGAGTATATTCGCTCATCACTATATAGTGGTGCTATTTCAACAAAGATAAGGGTCTAGTCTATTTTTGCTCTCACTGGAGGGCTTGCGGAAAATGAGTTTCAATGCTCCTTTCATTTGGTGTCGTGCCGTGGCCATTGTTGTTGTCTGGAGTCATAGGGACTTTGCTTTGAGGCATGGGTACTGTGAGGCCCCGCTGGTGCATTGTCGCGGCGGCAGTGGTGGGCTCACAGCTCCGCTCCGTTAGGGCGATAGGGACCCACTAAGAGGTTTACATTGAAGTGGCTGTGGGCTTCATCCAGTCTGATCAGAATGCTAAACTAAGAACATCATGTTCAGTTATATATATTTTTGCCTAGCGACATTAGATCAGTGTTTGACTTTTGGAATCCCAGTCTATGCACTTTTTTTGGTATATAGCCTGTTATTTCATCAGACTACATCAAATCTGTCAGATCAAAAGCAGTTGCAAGAGCTGTAGATACGTCAATGTACCTTGCTCTTTAACTCACAGAAGCTGAATGTTTTATATTAACTTCTCATCACTTCATTATTTAGATCAATTATATAATAGCATGCAATCCATTTCACCTAATGCTCTGGAAGTACAGTGGGTCCCTACCTAGTTGTATGGTTACAGATAGCTCGGCGTACTTGTGCCCAATTTCCTTTCTAAGCATCTCTAATATAGTTAACTTTTGCCCAACCATATACCACAATTAATTAAGGTAAATGCCAAATGAGGGTTTTTAGAAATTAGAACCTTCCTAATGATCTTCACTAACTTTCATTTTCACCGCATGTTTAATTAAATTCATTCTTCAGTAACAACATTATGTAAATGAAGTCTGGTGTTGAATATTTCAGAAGATACATAAATCTGTGGTTTTCTGGAGTCACATAATAAATGTTAGTCTTGATCCAATAACAGAATAAAATGCGTCCCTAGAAGTGGCTGTTTTGCAAGAGTCTTGCATTAAATTGTTTTGCACTGTTTAAACAATGGGTTGATGCATTGTAATATCAGCTGCAGCCTCAATGTACAATCATTTCATATTTTTCAGATCAAGTTGACATAATAAAGGGGCTCTGTAATTAGTATACAATAAGACCAACTCAGCTTTGTAACAAAATGGCAATAGCTTTTTTAGATGTCTACTCCACATGGTTATTAATCATTTACTGGGGTCAAATTTTTACATGACATGCAGTCTATTAAAACGTTGGCAATTTATTTTCATTAAAGCAGTTGTCTAAAAATAGTAAAACTGCTGTCTACTTACCAGAAACAGAACAGCGTCACTTTGCTTCATGGGTTATATCTGGAATTGCAGCATTGCCCTAGTTGACTAATTTTCTAAACCCAGACAATGTCTTTATTTTGTGTTGTTTCCAGTATATAATGTAATGGTGAATAGGTTTCCATATTACTGTAAGTGTGTAATATACAGCATGTGTGACTATGTAATAAGTGTGTGTATGACTGTGGTCATGTTTGGAATGAACATGTGTAATAATGCATCATTATATGTGTTAACATCTGTATGAACAGTTATGTGCAAGTGGTGAATGTGTGTATGAGTGTTTCCATATAGGCGCTAATCGTGTATATGGCTGAGCCCATTATGTGGTGAATGTGTGTATAAGTCTGTCTATGTAAGTAGTGAATATGTGTATGAGTCTGTCTATTTATGTGGTTAATGTGAGTATGAATGTGTCCATAGTGGTGCATTTAGGTATGAATGTGTACATGTAAGTGGTGATTGTGTGTATGAGTGCATGCATGTAGGTGTATTTGACTGAGCCCATTATGTGGTGAATGTGTGTATGAGTGTGTCCATATAAGTGGTACCTCTGGGTATGAGTGTGTACATGAACTGGTGCTTCTCACAAAATGATAACATCAAAAAGTTAATTTATTTCAGTTCTTCAAAACAAAAAGTGAAACTCATATATTATTTAGAGTCATTACAAACACAGTGATCAATTTCATGTGTTTATTTCTGCTAATGTTGATGATTATGGCTTACATCATTATCTCAGTAAATTAGAATACTTTATAACACCAGCTTGAAAAATGATTTTAAAATCCGAAATGTTGGCCCACTGAAATGTATGTTCAGTAAATGCACTCAATACTTGGTCGGGGCTCCTTTGTCATCAATTACTGCATCAATGCGGTGTGGCATGGAGGTGGCACTGCTGAGGTGTTATGTTTGCTGGCCAATCGAGCACAGTGATACTGTTGTTTTTTTAAACCAGGTATTGGTAGTTTTGGCAGTGTGGACAGGTGCCAAGTCCTGCTGGAGAATTTTTGGAGATAGTCCAGAATCTTGTAGAGTACGTTCCCAAAAGAATGGAAGCTGCTTTAGCTGCAAAGGGGAAAACATCAAAATATTAAAGCCCATGCAATGTCATAAAAGCCTCAGTGTATATAATAAAAGTGCCTCGATACTTTTGCATAGCTAATTTCCTAATTTATATAGCTATACAGCAAGTTTATATCTGTGATGGCCATAAGTGATACAACTTGAGATCAGAAGGAGAGAGGACAACATAGTCTTCCTCATTTAGTTAGAAAATGTTGTCTAGTTTTTGTGATTGCTTCTTTTATTTTGGTATCTTATTTTAGGAAATGAAAATATTGAACAGCTAATTTAGTTTTTAGAAGACTAGTGTGTGATGTTTGCTGTATCTGACTGACAATTGGTCTCCTAAGTGAGTGACAAATGAGCATTGATGCAGATTGTAATAGACTGATATGTTTTCCAAAATTGAGTTTTCCTCCATAGCAAATGGCAATCATAAGTCAAAAGATCACTTTGCTTGAATTTTAGAAGCTGGAATTTTTTTCAGTGTCCAGAGAATCAAAATTAAGGATTAGAGAGGAGCAAATATTTAAATGTTCGGTTCGGGTTACGATTGCCGAATTAGCAATAATCGCCAATTAATTTGTCGAATATTCACCGAACATAACTAAATGCCATTCAGGTCAATGGAAGGCAAAAACAAACGCGTGCACAACAACTTATAATCCCCTACAAAATTTGCCATCACCAGAAAATTTTTCTGGCAGCGGGAGGCGAGAAAATGTCGGAACAGGGGTGGCAATGGACAAAGTTGCTGCAGCCACGCTGGCAGCCTGTACAGCAACTGCGGTCACATCCACAGCTGAGGTTGCGCTCTCGAGAGCCGCCAACCTACCCTCCAGCTGCTGGATATACCGGAAGGATTGCTGTTTGTCTGTCATCACTAGCCAGACCCTGGCGCTAGTGTAATGTTAGGACTGGCGGAACGCACCAAGTAAGATGATATAGATGCGTTCGCAGTCCGGGGTCCACCGTGCAGGCGAAACCCGCTGCTAGTGAATGACAGACTATATGCCGGTACTAAAAGCATAAACACGTGGGTTAAACCTCACCCAACGTGAAGAAAGCGATCCTGTTAAGTCACAGGACCGCGGTACCGCACATAGAGCGCGAGCAAGTAGTCAGCGAACTTAACCCCGAAAGGGATTGAAGTCCGATTAGACCCTTGCTGGCACAACACCGCAACTGGGTGTGTAATGAACCTTATTAGTAATAAATGAGCACAAGAGTGCATGCGATGCCGCACTGACGGACGCCACTAACCACCCAGGCTTGGGTATGGAAAGCGCAAGGCAAGCGCACGGCGCCGTACTGGCAGGCACAGCTATAGGACGCTGTGATGTGTGTAACATACAGATGGATATTCGGGCGCTAGAGAGCTACCATCATCCGCGAGCAGTCAACAACTCTAGGGAGGGATACTTAGGAGCTTTCATCCATCGACATACATCCATCTACACACACACATAATAATTGTACACTAGCGCATGGCCGTGCGGTCATGCGCAGTTTATATAGTTGCAGAACAGGAAGTGGCCACAGAAACTTTGCCCTTCCAAGACCTGCCAAGAGGACTAATGGAATGCGCTGCAGAGCCTGAGCACATGACCCTCGATCTCCAATGGTAGATCTTGCCCTGGGCATGCTCAGTGTGCGCAAATAAGGACTTAGTCCCAGAGAAGTCCGCTCGTTGCTGACCAGCACTGACTTTAATGGCAGGAGCTGAAGAAGCAGCAGTAACTCTCTGTACAGAGCGAGACCGAGCAAGACGCTGGGACCGACGTCCCTGCTGAGCAGACTCCACTGCGGCTGGATAGGAATGGGAGACCGCAGCGGAGACGGCCCGAGATTCCCCCTGTGCAGAAGTGGGAACTCGAGACCTAACACTTATGCTGGCTAACAGATGTAAATCATTCAGCTGCGGCAAGAAAAACAAAATCTCCAAACACTAAAAAATACTCGGAGTACCCCAGAACATGAAATCTCGAGTAACGAGTATATTCGCTCATCACTATATAGTGGTGCTATTTCAACAAAGATAAGGGTCTAGTCTATTTTTGCTCTCACTGGAGGGTTTGCGGAAAATGAGTTTCAATGCTCCTTTCATTTGGTGTCGTGCCATGGCCATTGTTGTTGTCTGGAGTCATAGGGACTTTGCTTTGAGGCATGGGTACTGTGAGGCCCCGCTGGTGCATTGTCGCGGCGGCAGTGGTGGGCTCACGGCTCCGCTCCGTTAGGGCGATAGGGACCCACTAAGAGGTTTACATTGAAGTGGCTGTGGGCTTCATCCAGTCTGATCAGAATGCTAAACTAAGAACATCATGTTCAGTTATATATATTTTTGCCTAGCGACATTAGATCAGTGTTTGACTTTTGGAATCCCAGTCTATGCACTTTTTTTGGTATATAGCCTGTTATTTCATCAGACTACATCAAATCTGTCAGATCAAAAGCAGTTGCAAGAGCTGTAGATACGTCAATGTACCTTGCTCTTTAACTCACAGAAGCTGAATGTTTTATATTAACTTCTCATCACTTCATTATTTAGATCAATTATATAATAGCATGCAATCCATTTCACCTAATGCTCTGGAAGTACAGTGGGTCCCTACCTAGTTGTATGGTTACAGATAGCTCGGCGTACTTGTGCCCAATTTCCTTTCTAAGCATCTCTAATATAGTTAACTTTTGCCCAACCATATACCACAATTAATTAAGGTAAATGCCAAATGAGGGTTTTTAGAAATTAGAACCTTCCTAATGATCTTCACTAACTTTCATTTTCACCGCATGTTTAATTAAATTCATTCTTCAGTAACAACATTATGTAAATGAAGTCTGGTGTTGAATATTTCAGAAGATACATAAATCTGTGGTTTTCTGGAGTCACATAATAAATGTTAGTCTTGATCCAATAACAGAATAAAATGCGTCCCTAGAAGTGGCTGTTTTGCAAGAGTCTTGCATTAAATTGTTTTGCACTGTTTAAACAATGGGTTGATGCATTGTAATATCAGCTGCAGCCTCAATGTACAATCATTTCATATTTTTCAGATCAAGTTGACATAATAAAGGGGCTCTGTAATTAGTATACAATAAGACCAACTCAGCTTTGTAACAAAATGGCAATAGCTTTTTTAGATGTCTACTCCACATGGTTATTAATCATTTACTGGGGTCAAATTTTTACATGACATGCAGTCTATTAAAACGTTGGCAATTTATTTTCATTAAAGCAGTTGTCTAAAAATAGTAAAACTGCTGTCTACTTACCAGAAACAGAACAGCGTCACTTTGCTTCATGGGTTATATCTGGAATTGCAGCATTGCCCTAGTTGACTAATTTTCTAAACCCAGACAATGTCTTTATTTTGTGTTGTTTCCAGTATATAATGTAATGGTGAATAGGTTTCCATATTACTGTAAGTGTGTAATATACAGCATGTGTGACTATGTAATAAGTGTGTGTATGACTGTGGTCATGTTTGGAATGAACATGTGTAATAATGCATCATTATATGTGTTAACATCTGTATGAACAGTTATGTGCAAGTGGTGAATGTGTGTATGAGTGTTTCCATATAGGCGCTAATCGTGTATATGGCTGAGCCCATTATGTGGTGAATGTGTGTATAAGTCTGTCTATGTAAGTAGTGAATATGTGTATGAGTCTGTCTATTTATGTGGTTAATGTGAGTATGAATGTGTCCATAGTGGTGCATTTAGGTATGAATGTGTACATGTAAGTGGTGATTGTGTGTATGAGTGCATGCATGTAGGTGTATTTGACTGAGCCCATTATGTGGTGAATGTGTGTATGAGTGTGTCCATATAAGTGGTACCTCTGGGTATGAGTGTGTACATGAACTGGTGCTTCTCACAAAATGATAACATCAAAAAGTTAATTTATTTCAGTTCTTCAAAACAAAAAGTGAAACTCATATATTATTTAGAGTCATTACAAACACAGTGATCAATTTCATGTGTTTATTTCTGCTAATGTTGATGATTATGGCTTACATCATTATCTCAGTAAATTAGAATACTTTATAACACCAGCTTGAAAAATGATTTTAAAATCCGAAATGTTGGCCCACTGAAATGTATGTTCAGTAAATGCACTCAATACTTGGTCGGGGCTCCTTTGTCATCAATTACTGCATCAATGCGGTGTGGCATGGAGGTGGCACTGCTGAGGTGTTATGTTTGCTGGCCAATCGAGCACAGTGATACTGTTGTTTTTTTAAACCAGGTATTGGTAGTTTTGGCAGTGTGGACAGGTGCCAAGTCCTGCTGGAGAATTTTTGGAGATAGTCCAGAATCTTGTAGAGTACGTTCCCAAAAGAATGGAAGCTGCTTTAGCTGCAAAGGGGAAAACATCAAAATATTAAAGCCCATGCAATGTCATAAAAGCCTCAGTGTATATAATAAAAGTGCCTCGATACTTTTGCATAGCTAATTTCCTAATTTATATAGCTATACAGCAAGTTTATATCTGTGATGGCCATAAGTGATACAACTTGAGATCAGAAGGAGAGAGGACAACATAGTCTTCCTCATTTAGTTAGAAAATATTGTCTAGTTTTTGTGATTGCTTCTTTTATTTTGGTATCTTATTTTAGGAAATGAAAATATTGAACAGCTAATTTAGTTTTTAGAAGACTAGTGTGTGATGTTTGCTGTATCTGACTGACAATTGATCTCCTAAGTGAGTGACAAATGAGCATTGATGCAGATTGTAATAGACTGATATGTTTTCCAAAATTGAGTTTTCCTCCATAGCAAATGGCAATCATAAGTCAAAAGATCACTTTGCTTGAATTTTAGAAGCTGGAATTTTTTTCAGTGTCCAGAGAATCAAAATTAAGGATTAGAGAGGAGCAAATATTTCAATGTTCGGTTCGGGTTACGATTGCCGAATTAGCAATAATCGCCAATTAATTTGTCGAATATTCACCGAACATAACTAAATGCCATTCAGGTCAATGGAAGGCAAAAACAAACGCGTGCACAACAACTTATAATGGCCCAAATGCTGCCAAAACACATCAAATGAGGGACACACACCAGGAAAGTGGACTCAATTCACCCACAGAACAAATTGTAACACGGCACAGCATCAATCAGCCAGGTATGAGGTATCGGTGTCTGGAAATAGCATTTACAGCTTTCAATTGAATTTCACAGTAAGCAAAGGTGGGAGATGGATCGGTGTAGGCCTTCTGTATTGTTAGAAGCTGTCATGTGGGACTGTGTTGTGCCTCTCATCTGGTGGATCTATTGAATTCACTCAAGGACTATTGCTATTTCCCTGGTGTCGGATTGCCGGGTGGCGCCCCTGGATCTACTCCCTTTGTGTGGACTCATTTTGGACTCATTGTGGATTCATTGCAAATGCTGCAGATTTACTTTCATTTGTGTTGTCCCAGTTCCCTGTTCCAATAAATCTTTTTGGATTGTTTATTGGCCTGGTGTCTCTTTCTGCTCTGTTGCATACCCCGTCACACTTAGACCTCCAGTATTTGAGGTTCCATGTAAAACATAGACTCAGAAAGTTACACGGTAATGCGGATGCCCTTTCCCGAATTGCCTATTTGGTGTCTGAAGGTGTCAAGCCCCGCCTTTAAGCAGATGGGTGGGATGTGTGACAGGGTCACTGTCACCATATGTGAGTGGAGATATGTATTGCAAAGGTGGCTATCCTTTGTAATGAGATACCTATAATTTTCCCTCTTGCATGATATGTGCTGAGAGTAAACCAGTTGCTACCAAGGTCTGGGTTTCAGGGTGGGTAGGTGTAAGGAATGGACGGGACACCTACTCACCATATCTCTACCTCAAGGGTGTGGTTGGGTAGGGAGTTAAATGTCCAGCCATTATTTTTTATCTCTCTCATTTATTTGAAGGAAGGAAGCTTCCAGGCAGAAGCTCCGGAGAGAGCTGCCATGTGTATTTATCCCAGAAGGCTGGAACCATACTGGGGAGAACTTTTGTATGTACTTTATATTTTCATTTGTGCCAGAGATGTTTTTGTTTTCCTATTTTCGCTTTTTGGTTTATGAAGCAATAAACCACCCGGAGACTTGAATACAAAGCCTTCCTTTGTCTACCTCGGGAAGCAGCCGAGTGAGCCGACCTTCCACTAGGGCCACAAAAGGTGAAGTGTGGGGCTAATTGTGTAATTGTGCAAGGAGCACACTGAGGAGCAATCATTTATTCAGGGACACAACGGAATACATTTTTGTCAGGGACATTATACTGACACTGTCATGTCACTTAACTTTTGCCCTATGTGGATGTGCCACAGCAGAGAATTATACACAGATGAGCTGCAACAACAACTACCAGTATCACTTCACGATTGCTAAGAGCATACTGGGTGTTGTAGGTTCATACAATACAATTTTATATAGGGATTGTAGGTTTACACATACAGCTCTGGCAAAAATTTAGAGACCGCTGTAAAATGTTCAGTTTGTCTGATTTTTCTCTTTATAGGTATATTTTTGAGTAAAATGTAAATTTTTCTTTTATTCTATAAACTTGTGACAACATGTCTCCGAATTTCCAAGCAATAATGTTTGCATTTTTTTTCTGACAAAGAAAAATGGTAAAATTTAAAATAAAAAAAACGGGGCTTTCAGACCTCAAATAATGCAAAGAAAACAAGTTCATAATCATTTAGAAACAATACTAATGTTTTAACCCAGGAAGAGTTCAGAAATCATTATTTTGTGAAAAAACTATGATTTCTAATCACAGCTTTTATGCATCTTGGCATGTTTTCCACCAGTCTTTCACACTGCTTCTGGCGCAAAAATTTAAGCAGTTCTTATTTGTTAGCTGGCTTGTGACTATTTATCATCTTCTTCGGCTTTTTCAGCCCTGAAATCTCATCTCTCGAGATCTTGATCCTGAGGTCAGCATCAGCGCATGCGCCGCCCCGGGCGGCAGCCATATACCCGGAGAACAGCGCTCGTGAAACACTGGAAGTGGCGGGGATCTGGCCTGTCGCAAAATGTCGGCAGAGCCCTGGGCAGCACCGGATACCCACACAGCACCACTGGGCATTAGGGACACTCGTAGCAACGGCCAGCAACCGCCAGCCACCCGGAGACACCCGGCAGCAGCACAAGAACTCCGCAGCAGCACAAAATCCCCACAGCAGCGTGCCACACATGGGAGCCCCCGCTCATCCCTGTCTGTGGCTTGGAGCATCACCCAACTCCTGCCTCCTCCAACATCGACTCTAGGACCCCGCTTCACTGTAGCCACCACCCCTGGTAAGCAATAAGATGCAAGGATTATAAGTAAGAAGCACCACCAATTTATTAAAAAATATTTTTTTCTTATTTTTCTCCTCAAAATTTGGTGTGCGTCTTGTAATCCGAAAAATTCGGTACATGTATATATATAGGATTAACCTGACATTGCAATTGATCGCTGTACTATGCATGGTTATATATTCATGTACTGATGGTGTTTCTGGTGCTGTATGAATGTATTGAGGTTGGTTCTCCTGCTGAATTCTTAAGCTTTTTTTATATGATCTTATACCCATGTAGCAGTCCATATTGTACCGACTGACAAGTTAAGGATTCCAATATCTATATTTTTGTTGGGATCATTTATTTAAAAATTAAGCACTGTAGCATGCCAAATTCTAAAGCTATAATATACTCACTGTCAGAATTTGGCTCAGCTTGTTGTTTCCAGCATTCATCACATGACCACTCATATGCTGTTTTCATAATAATGGTGACGTACCAACTAGCGTCTTTTCCTGCTTCTCTCAGTGACGCAAGGGCTGCAGCTTGTAACTGAACATTAGGAGAAGAATGGAGAGAAGCTAGGCGACATGTGACCAAATATGCAAATTTCATATGAATGGTAGCATGGCAATTATTAAAACCACTTAAGTTATGTATACCACAGGACGCCTAGGGACACCTAAGTGGCCTGCACTTTTTCAATATATTATATAGTCTGCTGCTGCACATTTTACTTTTTTTATCTATGTAGCAAGCTATAGTGAAACTTAATATCTGTCAAAGTGATCTTTTGGAGAGGTTTCAATGCATGTCTCTATGTATCTATCTTGTATTTATACAGTATATATATATTTATATATACAGTTTTATGTATGTAAATCACAGCGTGTGTGATACTATATGCAAATTTAGGCATCAAGGTAAATATTGCATCATGCTATGTATGTTTTTGGCTAAGGAAATATATTTTTCTTAGTTTTCCATCAAGGAAATGTATTCCTTGTTGGTGTGCACATAGGAATTGACTAGTTTGTGCATTTTATACCTAATTCCATAACTATAGGTAATATGTTAGTAATGCTCTTTAAATGTAATATATTCAAAGTTTGAATACATCTTGGCTTCCCTTTTTGATCAATCTACATATCACATACAATTGCTTTTAGGCATGGGATCTTCCCACAGCACAGGATAGATCCCGAGCCTTGTCTGTCTCTGCGGTCTCCCATTCAGACTTTGTGGAGGCTGCTCAGCATAGACGTCAGTCCCAGCATCTTGCTCAGACTCACAGTTTTTGCTTGGTTACTGCTGGCTCTCCAGCCAAGTCTTTAGCAATCAGCAGCTGAAGCCTGAAGCTCTGGAGTCTAAGTCCAGAAATCACCTTACTGAGCATGTCCGTGAGGTGGCATAATCTTATTTGTGGAGAGACATCAGCTACTCTGGTGATGTGGCAGCTCCAGACTTGTCCACGGGAAAAGTCCTGTCCATCTGGGCATGAGTCTATTATATAAGAGGCTCTCAGAGGCGTATGCCGTTGCGCTACTATCATTTGTGTGTGGCTATGTGAGTGAAGACCCTTCCACTCTGTCTGCAAGTGTTATATGTCTGTCTAGCTTTTGGAATGTACATGTAGGCAGGAAGCTAGTGATATAGAAGGGTAAATGTTTTGCCTTTAATTGCCTTTTGCCTTTAATGGCTAGAATGTGTTTAGAATTTGTTCTTATGATGCAGTAGTCTTGTAGTCTACGATTCAAGGATTTTATACTTCTTTTCTTACATGTTTTCAATATTCAGCAAACAGCATGTTCTGGGTATGTGGGAAATAAAGGTCAGCATGACCCGGGGCAACAAGGGGGGCTACATGAGTTACATTTGCTGTAAATGGTATAAAATACTTCCTCTTGCTTCTTATATCAGATAAAAGTGACTTTGCTCACAATCTGTGTGCATCTTCCTTTTTCTCCAAGCCTGCTTGTCAATGGAGGGCGTAATTCCACAATTTGGCCTCACTGGTGATCTGGCATGTCTGACATTGGGTCAGAATGCAAACAGCTACAACACTAGCATCAGTGGGGGCAATTAGCCACTTGGGTTAGCATCTGATATCTACATGTGTGTGGTTAGCACAGTAGAGTTTCAGAGCAAGCTCAACCCTAGTCAGGCTATAAAGCTAAGAGCATCTGTTCCGTTTCTGTGTGCAAGTGACCCAGCTCAGTTGCAGAGTATCTCTTGTTTCTGTGTGCGAGTGACACAGCTCAGTTGCAGAGCATCTCTTTCATTTCTGTGTGCGAATGACACAGGTCAGTTGCAAAGCATCTGGCTCATTTCTGTGTGCAAGTGACACAGCTCAGTTGAAGAGCATCTTTCACTTCTGTGTGCAGGTGACACAGCTCAGTTGCAGAGCCTCTCTTTCGTTTCTGTGTGTGAGTGACAAAGTTCATTTGCAGAGCCTCTGTTTCATATGTGTATACGGGTGATCGCTCGCCGTGTGTTCCATCTAGATTCACTCGCAGCAGTTTTCCATCTCTGCTTAGTGGACCCCAGGTTGTGATTGCGCTTTATTATTTATTTTATTTAGCACAATCCGCCAACCCTAATGGGTGCTTCTCACAAAATTAGAATATCATCAAAATGTTAATTTATTTCAGTTCTTCAATACAAAACGTGAAACTCATTTATTATAGAGTCATTAAAGAGAGATCTATTTCAAGCGTTTATTTCTGTTCATGTTGATGAATATGGCTTGCAGACAGTGAAAACCCAAAAGTCATTATCTCAGTAAATTAAAACATTTAACAAAAAACACCTGCAAGGGCTTCCTAAGCTTTTGAAATGGTCCGTTCATCTTTTTCAGTAGCCTCCACAATCATGGGGAAGACTGTCGATTTGACAGATGTCAAGAAGATAGTCATTGAAAAACTCAACAAAGAGAGTAAGCCACAAAAGGTCATTGCTAAAGAAGCTGGCTGTTCACAGAGTTCTGTATCCAAGCATATCCATGGAAAGTTAAGTAGAAGGAAAAAGTGTGATAGAAAAAGGTGGACAAGCAACCGGGATAACTGTAGCCTTCAAAAGATTAAGAAAAGGCCATTCAAAAATTTGGGGGAGATTCACAAGGAGTGGACTTCTGTTGGAGTCATTGCTTCAAGAGCCACCACACACAGACGTATCCATGGCATGGACTACAAGTGTTGCATTCCTTAGGCTATTGGCTCATGACCAATAGACAATGCCAGAAAAGTCTTACCTGGGCTAAGGAGAAAAAGAACTGGACTGTTGCTCAGTGGTCAAAGGTGATGTTTTAAGATGAAAGTAAATTTTGCATTTCATTTGAAAATCAAGGTCCCAGAGTCTGGAGGGAGAGTGGAGTGGCACACAATCCAAACTGCTTGAGGTCTAGTGTGAAGTTTCTACAATCAGTGATGGTTTGGGGAGCCATGTCATCTGCTGATGTAGATCCATTGTGTTTTATCAATACCAAAGTCAGCGCAGCCGTCCACCAGGAAATTTTAGAGCACTTCATGCTCATTTCTGCCTACAAGCCTTTTGGAAATGGAAATTTAATTCTCCAGCAGGACTTGGCACCTATCCATACTGCCAAAAGTACCAATACCTGGTTTAAAAACAGCAGTATCACTGTGCTTGATTGGCCAGCAAACTCGCCTGACCTTAACTCCAGAGAGAACCTATGGGGTATTGTCAAGAGGAAGATGAGAGACACCAGAACGAACAAATGTATGCGAGCTGAAGGCTGCTATCAAAGCAACCTGGGCTTCTATAACCCCTTAGCAGTGCCACTGTCTGATCGCCTCCATACCATGCCGCATTACTGCAGTAATTGATGCAAAATAGACCCAACCAACATTTCAGATTTTAAAATAATTTTTCAAGTTGGTGTTATAAGATATGCTAATTTACTGAAATAATGACTTTTGGGTTTTCATTGGCTGTAAGCCATAATCATCAACATTAACCGAAATAAACACCTGAAATAAATCACTCTGTTTATATGTTTTGCTTTTATAACCCAGTCATATTTCGCAGTGCTTTACATCTATCTATCTTTCTATCTATCTATCTTTGTGCACTTTACAGTGAAACTTAACATCTGTCATAAAAAATGTGCTCAAAGAGGTGATATTCTCAAGTGGCTTTAATGCATATACTGTACAGTTGAAATCAGAAGTTGACATACACTTTATAAAAAGACACATATGCGTGTTTTTCTCAATATCTGACATGAAATCAGAATAAACCTTTCCCGTTTTAGCGCAATTAGAATTTCCATAGTTATTAATATTTGACAAATGCGAGAATGATGAGACAGAGAATGATTTAAGGCATTGTTATTACTTTGAGATAAACATGAATATGTGTCTTTTTATATAGGGTATGTAAACTTTTGATTTCAACTGCATCTTGATATATTTGCATATACAGTATACATGTACAGTATGTAAATTCCAGTGTGTTACACTATATGCAAATCTATACATATCAACTATGAATGAATTTGGTGAAGCTTGCAAAATATATTGAAATATTTATTTATGTGTCTAAAATTTTCATAAGCTGGCAAAAGAAACTGATTGCTATTATTATTTATTTATAGGCACCAACAATTCCGCTGCCCTGTACAGCTTGCGGTAATTGCAATTAAATGCAAATATTAAAACACAGAAATAAAAGTTTAGAATGCAATAACTGCAAGTCTTCAGAGCTCATACAATTGAAGTCTGATAGAGAAAGAAAAAGACTTTTGAAAATGAGAAAAACATATAATCATATATGGATATACAGTATGCACATAAAATGTATATAAATATATCCTTCTTATTACAATCGGAAGTAGAAGCAATGTCTATACATAGGCATAATTGTATTATCTTCCACATACTAGTACTAGAATTGAAGAACACATTGTTTGCATAATGCCGATAAAGGCACAAATAGGCCGATAAACGACTATTTAGCATTTGCCAGGCCTTGTTGAGTTGTTAGCTCAATACCAGATGTAAGGAGTGATAATTTTTCACTTAACAATTTGGAACTTTGCATTATTTCAAGATTTATTCTTTGCACCCTTTACTTTGTTCTAGTAAATGTTGTCATTCCCAATAAGTACACTTGCAGGTCCACTATAACTACAGGTCAAATAAAAGATCTACAATGTGATATTTCATCATGTGAGATACTTTGCTTATATAGCATTATTATATTCCACAGTATTTTACAATCATTACCGTTGCTGTCCCCAATAGCCTCACATTATAAATTCCCTATCAGTATGCCTGTGGAGTGTGCGAAGGAAAATGAAGAACCTGGCGGAAATCCACACAAGCACAAGGAGGTAAACAAACTCGTTGCAAATGTTATCCTTACTGGGATTTGAATCAAGGACCCCAGTACTGCAAAGCTACAGTGATAATCAGTGAACTACATTGCTGCCTGTGATTACTCACCTCTCTTGAATTAATCACTGACCTCTCTTGTCACTTTCCTGCCATGACTGATTGCCTTGGTTCTTGTAAGTACTGGCCTATCATGATATTAATGCATAGCACAGTGGCATCTGGCATCTTACCATGTAGGCTAGCCTCAGGTGGCTGGACATTGCAATGAATTTTTATATAGTTGAAGTCCATGTCACTTATACCAATGGTACATTGCATATTACCTTCGTTTCTAACCCAGCTCTGATACATCACTCAACTCTGCTGCACTGCTACATCTACACACTTAGTCTTCTGACCTTCTCAACTTTGCTGCATCACTAGGATCGTCTACATAATCTGACCTGACCTACTCAAACCGGCTGTATAGTCAGAATGAGTCACCTGACCTACTCAGCTCTGCTCCATCACTGAAATCTGGTTAATTGCCATGGTTAGACTCCTGATCTACTCATATCAACCACATTGCTGGGCTCTGCTGTACTGCTTACCACACAGAGGAAGTGTATGGCCCCTGACGAAGGATGGACCGAAACGCGCGTTGGGGCAGGCGCACTGTTATGACCTGGTGGTCAGGACAATAATGGACCTGGTGGTTAAGAGCACAAGGAATGACCTGATAGCTACTGATAATATAGGACGAGCTCTGGGACGTGGGAACTCTGCTGACCGCAATCCCTAATCCTATCACACACACTAGAAATAGCCGTGGATTGCTCCTAACGCTCCCTATGCAACTCGGCACAGCCTAAGGAACTAGCTAGCCCTGAAGAAAGAAAAATAAAGCCTACCTTGCCTCAGAGAAATTCCCCAAAGGAAAAGGCAGCCCCCCACATATAATGACTGTGAGTAAAGATGAAAATACAAACACAGAGATTAAAGAGATTTAGCAAAGTGAGGCCCGACTTACTGAACAGATTGAGGACAGGAAAGGTAGCTTTGCAGTCAGCACAAAAACCTACAAAAAGACCATGCAGAGGGCGCAAAAAGACCCTCCGCACCGACTCACGGTGCGGAGGCGCTCCCTCTGCGTCCCAGAGCTTCCAGCAAGCAAGACAACAATCAAAATAGCAAGCTGGACAGAAAAATAGCAAACCAGAGAAAAACAAGCAGGCACTTAGCTTCTGCTGGGAAGACAGGTCACAAGAACGATCCAGGAGTGAACTAGACCAATACTGGAACATTGACAGGTGGCATGGAGCAAAGATCTAGGTGGAGTTAAATAGAGCAGCCAGCTAACGAATTAACCTCGTCACCTGTGGAAGGAACCTCAGAAGCCGCTGCCCCACTCACAACCACCAGAGGAAACCCATGGACAGAACCAGCTGAAGTACCATTCATGACCACAGGAGGGAGCTTGACAACAGAATTCACAACAGTACCCCCCCCCCCTTTGAGGAGAGGTCACCGAACCCTCACCAGAGCCCCCAGGCTGACCAGGATGAGCCAAATGAAAGGCACAAACCAGATCGGCAGCATGAACATCGGAGGCAAAGACCCAGGAATTATCTTCCTGACCATAACCCTTCCATTTGACCAGGTACTGGAGTTTCCGTCTCAAAATACGAGAATCCAAAATCTTCTCCACCACATACTCCAACTCCCCCTCAACCAACACCGGGGCAGGAGGATCAACGGATGGAACCACAGGCGCCACGTATCTCCGCAATAAAGACCTATGGAATACATTATGGATGGCAAAAGAAGCTGGAAGGGTCAAACGAAACGACACAGGATTGAGAACCTCAGAAATATTATACGGACCAATGAAACGAGGCTTAAACTTAGGAGAGGAAACCTTCATAGGAACATAACGAGATGACAACCAAACCAAATCCCCAACACGAAGTTGGGGACCCACACAGCGCCGGCGGTTAGCGAAACGTTGAGCCTTCTCCTGGGACAATGTCAAATTGTGCACCACATGAGTCCAAATCTGCTGCAACCTATCCACCACAGTATCTACACCAGGACAGTCCGAAGACTCAACCTGCCCCGAAGAGAAACGAGGATGGAAACCAGAATTGCAGAAAATCGGTGAAACCAAGGTAGCCAAGCTGGCCCGATTATTAAGGGCGAACTCAGCCAAAGGCAAAAAGGACACCCAATCATCCTGATCAGCAGAAACAAAGCATCTCAGATATGTTTCCAAAGTCTGATTAGTTCGTTCGGTTTGGCCATTTGTCTGAGAATGCAAAGCTGAAGAAAAAGACAAATCAATGCCCATCCTAGCACAAAAGGCTCGCCAAAACCTCGAAAGAAACTGGGAACCTCTGTCCGAAACGATGTTCTCCGGAATGCCATGTAAACGAAACACATGCTGGAAAAACAATGGCACCAAATCAGAGGAGGAAGGCCATTTAGACAAGGGTACCAAATGGACCATCTTAGAGAATCGATCACAAACCACCCAAATGACTGACATCTTTTGAGAGACAGGGAGATCCGAAATAAAATCCATAGAGATATGCGTCCAGGGCCTCTTCGGGACCGGCAAGGGCAAAAGCAACCCACTGGCACGAGAACAGCAGGGCTTAGCCCGAGCACAAGTCCCACAGGACTGCACAAAAGAACGCACATCCCGCGACAAAGACGGCCACCAAAAGGATCTAGCCACCAAATCTCTGGTACCAAAGATTCCCGGATGACCAGCCAACACCGAACAATGAACCTCAGAGATAACTCTACTAGTCCATTTATCAGGGACAAACAGTTTCTCTGCTGGGCAACGGTCAGGTCTATCAGCCTGAAATTTTTGCAGCACTCGCTGCAAATCAGGGGAGATGGCAGACAAAATTACCCCCTCTTTGAGAATACCCGCCTGCTCAGGAACACCCGGAGAGTTGGGCACAAAACTCCTTGACAAGGCATCAGCCTTCACATTCTTAGAGCCTGGAAGGTACGAAACCACAAAATCAAAACGGGAGAAAAATAGCGACCAACGAGCCTGTCTAGGATTCAACCGTTTGACAGACTCGAGATAAGTCAAATTCTTGTGATCCGTCAAGACCACCACGCGATGCTTGGCTCCTTCAAGCCAATGACGTCACTCCTCGAATGCCCACTTCATGGCCAACAACTCTCAATTGCCAACATCATAATTGTGCTCAGCAGACGAAAACTTTCTAG
The DNA here is from genome assembly GCF_032444005.1 of Ranitomeya imitator. Classification (NCBI taxonomy): domain Eukaryota; kingdom Metazoa; phylum Chordata; class Amphibia; order Anura; family Dendrobatidae; genus Ranitomeya; species Ranitomeya imitator. The sequence continues at coordinate 141,035,477 of NC_091282.1, forward strand.
AAAAGAAGGCACATGGTTTCATCACCGAACCATCAGAACTTCTTTGCGACAAACAGCCCCTGCTCCAATCTCAGAAGCATCAACCTCGACCTGAAACGGAAGCGAAACATCTGGCTGGCACAACACAGGGGCAGAAGAAAAACGACGCTTCAACTCCTGAAAAGCTTCCACAGCCGCAGAAGACCAATTGACCACATCAGCACCCTTCTTGGTCAAATCAGTCAACGGTTTAGCAACACTAGAAAAATTACTGATGAAGCGACGATAAAAATTAGCAAAGCCCAGGAAATTTTGCAGACTCTTCAGAGATGTCGGCTGAGTCCAATCATAAATGGCCTGGAATTTAACAGGGTCCATCTCGATAGTAGAAGGGGAAAAAATGAAACCCAAAAATGAAACCTTCTGAACACCAAAGAGACACTTTGACCCCTTCACAAACAAAGAATTAGCACGCAGGACCTGGAACACCATTCTAACCTGCTTCACGTGAGACTCCCAATCATCCGAGAAGACCAAAATATCATCCAAGTATACAATCAGGAATTTATCCAGGTACTCTCGGAAGATGTCATGCATAAAGGACTGAAATACTGATGGAGCATTGGAAAGCCCGAATGGCATAACCAGGTACTCAAAATGGCCCTCGGGCATATTAAATGCTGTTTTCCATTCATCGCCCTGTTTAATACGCACAAGATTATACGCACCGCAAAGATCTATCTTGATGAACCAACTAGCCCCCTTAATCCGAGCAAACAAATCAGACAGCAGCGGCAAGGGGTACTGAAATTTGACTGTGATTTTATTTAGAAGGCGGTAATCAATACAAGGTCTCAACGAACCATCCTTCTTGGCCACAAAAAAGAACCCTGCTCCCAATGGCGACGACGACGGGCGAATATGACCCTTCTCCAAGGATTCCTTTACGTAACTCCGCATAGCGGCGTGCTCAGGCACAGACAAATTAAACAGTCGACCTTTAGGAAACTTACTACCAGTAATCAAATCGATAGCAAAATCGCAATCCCTATGCGGAGGTAGGGCACTGGACTTGGGCTCATCAAATACATCCCGGTAATCCGACAAGAACTCTGGGACCTCAGAAGGGGTGGATGATGAAATAGACAGAAATGGAACATCACCATGTACCCCCTGACAACCCCAGCTGGACACAGACATAGATTTCCAATCCAATACTGGGTTATGGACTTGTAGCCATAGCAACCCCAACACGACCACATCATGCAGATTATGCAACACCAAAAAGCGAATATCCTCCTGATGTGCAGGAGCCATGCACATGGTCAGTTGGGTCCAGTACTACAAGTCCCAGCTAGGAAACCGGAGGTTGTCATACCTGTATGTGTGACAGCCACAGCAATGCACAGCTCACTGAAAGGGGAATCACAGAGGGATAAGGGGACAGTGAGGACGCTGCCTGACAGGACCCACGACTACCGGCTTAGGATACTATGTGTGAGGTGCAGGGCAGGAGGGCGAGAGTCAGCGCAGTGAGTCGGCCAGGGAAAGGAACATACGAAAGGGGTCCTGGACAAGTGCGCCAAGCTACTGGAGAGTTGGCTGGACCACTAACCCGGAAGTCACAGCACTCAGCTGGCTATTGTACTTGAACTGTGAGTAAAGAGCTGGCTATTGTACTTGAACTGTGAGTAAAGTGTGAAGACTGCACCCTGCTGTATCCTCTCAATTCTTTCCTGAGTCACTTGCCCTGCACTACTACCATTCATCAGAACTTTACTTCACATCTTTAACTGCCCTGGGGCCCCGCTCCACCTGTGGGAGCAGAACCATGTCAGCTTCATCACCATTGGCCCCAGCGGTCTCCTTAAGCAGCGTCAGCCATATATAACCGAACACCACAGGTGGCATCACAAACAATCCCCTTTTCCTACATAAACTTTATTTATTCCCACCATTAATCCCTTTTATTGTGCGCCAAGGGCCACGGACTGGATCAACGCTGTGTGGCCACTCCTTTTAGAACCACCTGACCCTGTTCCAAGTACCCCACAGCTCTAGCGGGTGTTGCAAACTTGGCATCACGAACAGGATGGATGGACCCAGCAAACTGGGTCCTGTGCACAATTGACTTTATTGAACTGTTCAGTTACTGACATTGTCACGCCATGTGGCATGCGAGAAACAGAAAAGATGTATTGTTGTGGGCAGAGCCTGAGAAAGGGCACAAAAGCTGTACCTGCCCACTGTAAGGACTTAAATTTAGAAGGGGCTTGTCCGTCAGGGGGATGGATCCACCTCCTGGTATGGCTGGTTGGAATGAAGAAAAGGAGCTGCCCATGGAAGAGAGCGAAGGGGAAGTGCGGAAAAAAGCTAGGGACCAGCATGGCAGAAAGCTACCCAGTGTATGTGATGGTGGACGGAGGTCCATAGCCGTGGGAGCGTACAGAGGGAGAAGTGGATTCCTGCAGCCAGCGAGATGAAGCCCCGGACCAGCATCCAGTGTTGGATCTAGAGCTCCTCGGCATTGAAGTGGAAGAGCTGACACGTCAACTTCTGCAGTCGCAGCTGGCCGCAGTGACAACTTGTAAGGAGGCCTTGCTGAAGAGGGTGACTGCACAGAAAAAGACCCTGCAACCAGGGTCCTCAACCCTAGTGAAGGAGAGGACCAGCAAAGGAGGACCAGAAGGAGTGAACATTGCTCCGGTAGTGGAGGAGATCTAGGTGGGACCTTTAAGGCCCCCGCCAACCCTAGAATTCAGCCAGGTAGATATAGATATAACCTGGGACCAGATGAAAGACCTAGGGGGTGCGGTGGTAGATCCGCTGCTACCCAAACCCTTGTCCCTGTGGGTGCGCAATGTGGGAGAGGCGATCAGCCTGAAGCACAGGAGACAGACTTGATGGAGTTACCGGAGGAGGCCAAAGAAGGGACCAACCATGTGGAGACCCGTAAGAAGGGAGGACTACTGCCAGAGGCAGGTGCTGAAGCTAGAGGCAGAGGGGCAGGACCGCAGGGCCCAGTGGGAAGCTATGGAAGAGCACAACATGCAGGCAAAAGCCCAGACCCGCAAAGACAGACGTGCTGATCGGGGTCTGCTAAGGCAGGTCACTGTGGTCTCTTTCAACCTGAGCAAGGGCTGGGGATTCATAAGGAAACCTGAAGAGTCCTCAGAACTCTTTGTGAACCGCTGGGATGTGGAATCTCATCTCTTAAAGGGACACTTGTACTGTGACCTATACCCGGGAAATCAGGTGACATTCACCTGGCACAAGGGTGAAAGGGGGTGGTACACCCTAGATGTACAGCAGAGCGTGCTGATTAAGCTGTAACAACTGAAACCGCAGTACGGTCACAGGCAATGCAGACCCCAGTTGCTCGACTAGCCCTGTTGGTATCACCCGCTGTGGTACAGGAAAAAGAACTTTCCCAAGCAGAAGGCTGTGGGTACCAGGAACTGCCCTGGAAAAGAAAGTGAATAAGATGGCAGAAAGACAATGTTAAAAGTTAATAGTTAGTTAACCCGGTTATGTTTGTTCAGTAAGGTTTTGTTAACTTAAAGACATTGTGATCATGAACAGTGAGTGATAGAACTTAATTGTACAGCACTTAAAATGCTCCTTATTGGTGATACCTCACATTGTCAGTGTGAGTAGAACAGCCTTTATTTAACTGTGGACCAAGAAAAAAACAGTCTGGCGTGGCCGAAGAATGGTCCAACAATTTTACCAGTCATGCCTTGTAGCCACGCCCAGTGCCTACATTGGGGGTTTGAGACGGGTTCCCCCATATTGCTCCAAGAACAGTTAGTGAGAAGGATACCCCGGTTCGGGATCTCACAACCTGTTGCACTTAAAGAGAAATGTTATTTAAAGTAAATGTTATGTTTTGCACTATTAAATATTTTAAATGTAACGTTTAAGAAAAAGTACCTGTCATAAAAGAGGCTTTCTGCCTTAGGTCCAGCTCCCACAACATTTACCCAGTGGGCAGTTAGAGGGCTATAATGTCCCTACCCTTGCATACTGGTCTATGTATCAGTGGTTAGGTGTAACTTTATACTCATGACATTGCCCAGTGCACACCTGATTTTGTCCTCACTATGTTCATGCAGGGCAGGGATTGTGGTAGTGGTGGCTTGGGAAAATGTACTTTGATTCCCGTGATCTCAATGTATTTGGTGGATGTACAGCTGAACGCTTTAATGGAACGGGATAGTGTGCAGATGCTCAGTGACACTGCTGGTGGTGATCTCACATCCTCCGGTGCCCCTGTTGCTCTAGAGGGGGGAAGGCCAAAATCACAACAGAAGAAGGAGAAGGATAAGACCTTTCCTGGTTTTAAAAGTGTGTACCCCACTGCAGCTCAAGCTTTGAATTCAGATGTCTTGTTATGCAGGGGTTACTCAGGTTAAAAACACTTCAGTCTCTGATGGCAAAGCAGGCAATCCAAACATGTATTGTCAGTTAGCTCCAGTGGGCTGGCTATCGTGTGCTCAGGTTGTCAGCACGGTGGCCAATAGCAGTTGACTTACCAGCTACGGGCCACCTGCTGCTGGGACAGCATGGCCAGTACCTCTTCCTCATAACTGCCCAAGTCACTCTGATGGTCTTGACTACAAGTGGGTTCTAGGACCTCATCATCCCCATAGCATCATCACACCTCTCTAGTCTGTCTTTAACTTTGCTGTCCTACTAATCCACTTCTGTCCTCGCTACTCCTCCACTTCTCCTCTCTGTAAATTCCTTCAATGTCTCCCAATTACACAACATATCCACTTCAAGCTGTTAATACTGTCCTATAAAGCCATGTATAATCTTTATCCCCCATATGTCTCTGAACTTATCTCCCTATATTTCCTACCAGGTAATCGCTAGTTCTCCCAAGACTTCCTTTTTTCCTCCACAATCGTACATTCCTCATCCAATCACCTGCGATACTTCTCCTGAGTTTCCCCATACTGTAGAATTCTGTGGCCCAACACATCTGGTTATCCCTTATGTTTGGAACTTTAAAGGTGAACTTAAAAACCCATATCTTCAGAACTGCTTACAGCCTGCAATGACTCCACTGACATCTCAAAAATACTAGAGCTGCTGCAAATCCCAAACCTACTGTCTCCCTCCCCATTATCCTGTAGAATGTAAAGCTGCAGTTGTAGTGTCCTCTCCCCTTTGTACCAGTTTGTAACTATTAGTTTACTCATTGTAATTTCTATTAATTTTATTTGTGTTTTGTATGTAACCCGGCCTCATGTACAGCACCATGGCATCAATCTTCCGCGTGATCTTCCACCCTCCTCCTCTCCTTCCCTGAATACACACCGCAGAAAGCTGCAGCAGTTGGCACATGTGCTTCATCATCATCATCATCATCATCAGAGATGTGCTGCAGTGACTTTGCACTATCCCTTCCTCGTACTCATCCTCAAACAGAACAAGTGGTTGGGTATCAGTGCACTCAATCTCTTCAACTTCTGGGGAAGGGCCAGGTGGATGGCCACAGAACCACAGCTAGCAGAGTCATCAAAAAGAAGAAGTGACATCTGCATGACTTGGGGCTCAGACTGCTTGCCTGATTTACAAGCAGGTGAGACGGAAGACAAATGCCCATGGGCCGCAGGTGCAAACTTTGTGCTTTCAGCTGGGGACTGGGAGGAAGACAAAGTAAAGGAACTGAAGGCACACTCAGCCTACGAATATAAAACCTTCTCTACTTATTCTGGCCTCACTATTCATCCAGCATTCCAGGTTATTAATATGGGTACAAATCAGGCATAGATCGACCATGGCCTCTCTTTCCCTGCAGCAGCTACACTACCATCAATAACAACACAGCCACACCTTTGAAGCTCTCCTCATTGTTTTCACCAAAAGAAAATGGAAAGCATTACACGATCTGTATACAGAGAGATAGAGTGGCCAGCAGATTATTACCGTATTTTTCAGACTATAAGACGCACCGCACCATAAGACGCATCCCAAATTTGGGGTGAAAATTGCAGAAAAAAAGATTTTTTTATAAGATGGGGGTCAGTCTTATTGTACGAATTTACAGTATCTTACCTGAGGGCTGGCGGTGGCAGAGCAGGGTCACAGGATTCATGGTGTCAGCAGAGGTGCGGTGTTGCAGTGGGCGATATGGCGTGCACCTGAGCATGGTCCCTTCCTGTTTAGGTGGGCAGCACCACGGCCTGCTGTCCAAGGGGGGTTGCAGCAGTGCTGTGGCGGCGGAAGAGGTGCAGGGATGATGAGGCGCAATGAGCGGTATGGCGTGAACAGGGTCCCTTCCAAAGGTGAGGTGGCCCGGGATCCAAGGTAAGCAGCAGAGCCTGGAGAATCATGGCTTTATCAGTGGCGGCGGCCATCTTCCCGAGGCCACGCGTGCGCAGTTGAAGTGCTCTGCTTCCCGTGGCTTCAGGAAAATGGCCGTGGGAGGCCGCGCGTGGGCAGATGGAGATCGCGGCGGCCATTTTCCTGAAGCCGAGTTTTCAGATTTAGATCTCGGCTTCAGGAAAATGGCCGCCACGATCTCCACCTGCGCACACACGCCATTTTCCTGAAGCCCCGGGAAGCAGAGCACTCCATCTGCACACGTGCGACCTTTGGAAGATCGCCGCCGCCACCGATAAAGCCATGATTCACCCGACTCTGCTGCTTACTGGGCCGCTACATCACCTCACCTGTGGAAGGGACCCCGCTCACGCCATACCGCTCACTGCGCCTCATCATCCCCGCACCTCTGCCGCCACACCTCTGCCGCTGCCACACCACTGCCGGTAAGCCTGCATCCCAACTATAAGATGCACCCCCCATTTTCCCCCCTTTTTTGGGGGGGGAAAGTGCATCTTGTAGTCCGAAAAATATGGTATATTGTTTATTTTCAGAGTACACCCAAGAATCAATAACAAAAAACATGTCTAAGTTTTGTTAAGAAATAGAAGAGAAAAGCCAGCCCACCAAGCAACCACCGCAGGTGCACGGAACTCCAAGCTGATTAGCGGGGTCAAATCCAAAGGAAAAAAAAAAAAACTTGTTCTATCACCATAGTAAAATTCAGGTGTTAGGATTTTATTAAATCCTGTTTAAAAACGGTGGCTGTGAAGCTCTACAAGGGCACACAGGACAATGAGCGACGCGTTTCCACCCGAGAGGATTTTTATCTAAGCTATAAATGTGAGTGCGCATTCACAATATATAAAAACTAACAATGAATGAAATTTCCACAAACAATGACATGACATATCACATGACATATCAAAGGTCCTAAATATCTAAATCAAAACAAATGTAAATAACAACAAAGCAAAAACTCAAAACAATAAAAACATTGAAAACGGATCGAAACGTGTCGCTCATTGTCCTGTGTGCCCTTGGAGAGCTTCACAGCCACCGTTTTTAAACAGGATTTAATAAAGATATAACGTCTGAATTTTACTATGGAGCTGGAACAAGTTTTTTTTTTCCTTAAGTTTTGTTAATCCTAGCACATAGTGCATTGGCTTTATGAGTGTAGGAGTCACAGTACCTAAGAATTGTAACAGAATGTGTATGAGTCCCTCCTTTATGTCTGCTACAGGGTCTTGCATTGTTTGCTTGTACTTGGTGGTCTATCATGTCCTTGTTTCATAAATATATCACCATATCACACACCACATGCACAGATAAGGTTGTAAAAAGTTAAAATTACATTTACCAGGAAATTGGTTTTTAACAATTTAAAGCAATGAAAAAGTGCAAAAATGCTGCAGAAGCTCAGCAAAAACACTATTTGTGAACATAGCATAAAGGGGTGAAGGAGGCTTTCTTCAATCTTTTTTATTTTGCCTTATATATAAGTCTGTAATTATACAGGAAATAATGTTTCCTAAAATGTTTTCCTGTAAAATCCATATTTGCTTCTGGTTAGTCTATTTCACTGTCAGTCCATAAAAGTGGCGTAATACTCTGGTAACATTGTTCCCAGAAGTGACTTGCGAGTCATAGATGTGTCAAGGCATCTTCTCCATGCTGCTCCCATTCCATTTGAGCACTTTATACATCCATTTCAGCATTTTTATTACCCTTGGACCTCCAGTGAGGGTCCAAAGGAAAAATGCTTGAGTTTCCTATTGGCTTCCATTATACTTGTTACTCGAGATGAGGACTGGAGCAGTACGACGTGCCCTCCATCTCCTCCTCCCCGCCTGACATTTGAGTATGCTTGCTGGCCAAAATTTAAAAAAAAAATTAGCAAAAAGCTTGTGAGGTAGATAATTTATGATTGCAATACTGTGAATGGCTGATCTGCCAAAAAAAATGATTGCTGCTGAAATAGCAGCTTTTTTTTAAACGACCTCCCAAAATTGAGTAAGGGCTACCTAAGGGCCCTTCTAAAGTAATGGTAGAAGGCCATCTGATGGTGCTCCCAAATTAATGATAGAGGCTGCCCGAGGGCCCTCCCAAAATGATTGTAGAGGTTGGCTTGAGGGCCCTCCCAAATGTATCAGTGAGGACCGACTGCTGGTCCTCCAAATTTTAGGAGCTTGGGTCAAGAAGGACTAGCAAATAGTAATGAGTGTTGTCTAAACTGCATATAACATGTTGGTCATGGGAAACGCAATGGTAGATAAAATGAGCTGTGTCTGCCAGAGTCCCAACAGTCAAGACTTCCCTGTCCCTACAAGGAGGAGGACTCTCCAGACCTCCAAAATGCAATGTAGAGGACCACCTGAGGTCCCTCTCAAATGTATGAGTGAGGGCCGAATGATGGCCCTCCAAAAATTCTGGTTGAGGACTGCCTGATAGCACTCCCAAATTTATGTACCAGCCGAAGTTCAGAGGGGGTACCATTGCATAATTTTAGGGTGCCAACCTCTGTGGTCCAGCAGGGACAAATCAGGGTCAGGTTAAGGCAACGCTTAGTAATACAATGCAGTCCAACTCTATACCTTGTAATGGTACTTCCCAAATACTTATGAACAACCACAAGATGGCAGTCAAGTAACTGTCATCCCAAAGAAGCCAACCATTGATAAAAAAATTAAATACATTTTATTAAAGAAACAAACAAATGAAAAACAATACATATACACTTTAAAAAGCTACTTCATTTCTTCCGGATAATACCCCATGGGAAAGCCATGAGAGGCACACTGTATTCTCATCAGACTAATAAAGCACATGTGTAACAAAGTCAAAAACCAGCCATCTCACAGAACACATAGAGTTAAATATAAGGTGCTATCTGCATCCACTTTATATCAATTATGTCCTGTGATTATGTGGCCATCCTATATACCATTAAAACCTAACATATCACCATAGAATCCCCACCGTTCAGATGGCAACTGACCGATCACGATAAGAGGTAGGTAGATAGTTAAGATGCTGATTTTACCTAAAGCCGATCGTAGATAGTGTGCGTCCACCCTGGCTTTTTCCCAGCGCCCCAACGCGCGTTTCGCCCTAGCTTCTTCCGGGGGCGCCCATGGCTTTCCCATGGGGTATTATCCGGAAGAAATGTAGTAGCTTTTTAACCCCTTAGTGACCGAGCCAAATTTTTGAAATCTGACCAGTGTCACTTTATGTGGTAATAACTCTGCAACGCTTCAACAATTCCCAGTGATTTTGAGATTGTTTTTTCGTGACACATTATACTTTATGATAATGGTAAATTTAGTTCAACATTTTTTGTGTTTATTTATAAAAAATATAAAAAATTTGAGAAAAATGTTAAAAAATTAGCAATTTTCTAAATTTGAATGATTATCCCTTTAATCCAGATAGTCATACAACAGCAAACCATTAATAAATAACATTTCCCACATGTCTGCTTTACATCAGCACCATTTGTAAAATGTTATTTTATTTTGTTAGCATTTTAGGAGGTTTAAAAATGTAGCAGCAATTTTTCATTTTTTCAAAGAAATTTACCACATTTATTTTTTTAGGGACTTATCCATGTTTGAAGTGACTTTAGGGGTCCCATATATTGGGAAACCCACAAACGTGATACCATTTTAAAAACAGCACCCCTGACATATTGAAAACTGCTGTCAGGTAGTTTATTAACCCTTCAGGTGCTTTACAGGAATTAATGCAAAGTGGCATGACAGAAATGAAAATGTGTATTTTTACCACCTAAATGTTGCTAACTTCTAAACAGATTACTACAGCCGTCAGACTCTAAGGCCGCTATTTGGTCATGAATTGCCATCGCAAACATCAGGACAACAAAATCATGATCTGAGGGCACCAATTGGGATAAAGAAGAAGCCCCCACACTCTGTTAACCATTTATAATGATGTAGTCACTATTGACAGCAGCATCTAAGGGGTTAAACAGATTTAGATGGTGCAAATACTGATCATGGCTGGTAAAGCAAGTTGTCAGCTATAGTGTACAGCCGACAGATGCTGGATTGTCATCTGTATGGGGAGGCTATTTTCTTATATCTCAGGTCAGTTAAAAGACGTATTGGCGGTCATTAAGGGGTTAAAGTGTATATGTATTGTTTTTCATTTGTTTGTTTCTTTAATAAAATGTATTTAATTTTTTTAATCAATGGTTGGCTTCTTTAGGATGACAGTTACTTGACTGCCATCTTGTGGTTGTTCATAAGGCAACGCTTATCCTGTTTAGGGGACCTTTGCTTATATCTCCCCTACTTTGTTCATACTTGTGTGTATAAGGATGCAGTTGTAAAAAAAAAAGTATTGTCCCTGTCCACAATCACTGGTCCACATGTTGATCATTAGGTGGACATTCACAGTAAGTTGCTTGGTCAGGGCATGGGTGTTATGAGACACATCCTAGTGTAAGGTGGGGATGGAAAACTGCAAAATATAGTGCCTGATGGGGACTGAGTACTGAGAGATGTATGCCACCATGAGGTTGCGGGAACCCAAAGTGTCCACAAACCTAACTGGCAAGATTTCCAGGGTAAACATTCTGTAAATGTGTCTGTTTCATTTTTGAGCTTGTGGTTGGGTGGGTATCTAGGTATTTTCTTTGCATTTAAAGGCCTGGGTTAGGGACAACTGAACGCTGCACTGGGGCAAATAAGTTGATGTGGTTTCTGATGGTCTTTGCAAATGTGAAATGACAGTTGCAGGGCTGGACACATCTGCACCTTTGTCATTGACAGGAGATTGGCAAGCACATAGCACCCTGTGCACTATCTTCTTCCATCACCACCTGGTATACATGCATACCTTTTTTTTTAATTGTGAGCAGGGAGCATTTGAGTAGACACAGAAGCGAGATGATTACAATGATTAGGGCGATATCATAGATTACAATTTTGGCTGATTCATCACAGATGTCATACATCCATGGCCACTCATCACTTGTCATGTGCGGAGGCTGAGCGGAATACCGAAGGTCATGTTGGAGCTGGTTTACAACTATTGCCCACTGCTAATGTTGAGTTACAGTGAATGGGCTTATCGCAAACCAGTCAGTGAGTGGGCACTTCCAAGCACTGTTGCAGCACTGCCAGACAAGTGGCACCTGTATCTGACTTGCGGAAATGGGTGCAACAGTTGCCCGCCTTCTCCCTCTGGGCAACTCACTGCCGCTAAAAACTGAGTGAGGGCTGCATGATGACTCTGTGGATATGGTAGAGGAGGAGGAGATAAAAAAACTCTCAACCGTATTCTCTTTTTGATTTGGGAAGGGGTGAGGAATACATAACCCTAGTTGTCGGACCCCCCACATGTGGGTGCTCTGGAGAACAGTTGACTTCCTTCTCCCTCTGAACACCCTACTGCCTCTGATGCCCTCTAAAATTTGTTTGAGGGCCGCATAATGACTCTGTGGATATGGGGGAGTAGGAGGACAAAAAAACAATCAAACCATAAACCATTTTTTAGGTTGGACAGGGTGCATGGGAATAGGAATAGATGAGTAAAAGAAATAACACTTAAACCTTAATGAGGGAAATTTCCATGTATGGTTGCTTTAGGGAACAGTTGGCCACCTTCTATCTCTAAATAAAATTATTAACTATAAGAAAGATAACATCACAGCTACAGAGGTGACTTTATGATAGTATGTTTTATTGTCAGTCCGTAAGAGTGGTGTAATACTCTGACAAGTATTCTTACAGAAGTGACCTGGTGGTCACAAATGAATCCAGGCATCTTCCCCACACTGTTCCTATTCCATTTGAGCACTTTTTCTATCTATTTCAGCAATTAAAATGCCTCCCAGACAATCTGAGAAGGTCTGCAGGAAAAATGCTTGGGTTTTCCATTGACTTCCATTATACTCGTTACTCAAAATGAGCACTAGAGTATTACGGAAAGTTATTTTTGAGTAACGAGCACCCAATAATTTTAGTGCTTGCTCATCACTATACCATAACCTTTAAAAGGTTTTCTAGTTTAGGAAAACCACTTTTTTCATGGCTGCAGTGTGTAAAAAAACAAACTTTCTATGCTTATCCTTCAGGGGTCCAGCTTTGTGTCTCTGCTGCTGCTCCCGATGTCTGTTATTGTTGGCAGTGCTTATAACATAACTGCAGTCATTGAGCTCTTTTGCTTTGAATGAATGGCACTGTCAACTCTGGTAGAGTCGCTTAGCTTAGTCATTGGCTGTAGCACTGCCAAAATGACATAAGCAGTGGAGACAGTAACAGACACCGTGAGCAGTAGCGAGAACTCAGCATTGAATCTAGGATGGGTGAGAAAAACAAAGTTTTTTGTTCGTTTTTTTTAAACAAGCTGCAGCCAGCAGCAGCCTATTTTTTAAAACCATAAAATCATTTTAAGCTTCAGCTAGTGTAAAAAGTAATCATTCATCCTCATAGAAACATATACAGTTGAGCCCAACTGATTACCAGTTACTTATGAGTTAATTTTTTCCAGATTTATTTTATTTTTGTACTACACAAGGCAGTACCTATTGATGCGATTTGCTTTCTCAATTTGAAAAGAATGAGCAAAAAAAAATATAAAATATAAAACAGACCGTGATCAAACAGATAACTGGCAAAATTGTAGGAGGATTTGTTCTTTCTTCGCTTTTTTGTTTTTGTTTATCACATTTTTGCATTTAATATGTCACATAAGTTGAATGTGCTTCACTTTTAGCTCTTAATTTGTAGTTTCTACTTAAATATATGTTTTAAACATCGTATCCTTTCAAAATTAAAATAAGTGCCCAGAAAATGTTGAAGAGGAATCCAGAAAAGAACAGCTGCACCTACCTACATTTCATATGTTGATTTCTTTTTTTGCAAATAATATGTTTTAATATTTGACATATTATTTTCTCTGCCAAAAACTCACAAGAAACATTGGCTTCATTATTTCTTCAAACTTCAAACATATGAAACATTTGAGTACAATATATTTGAATACGTTATTATGAATAATGCAAGATTCTTGATGTGCCCTGGTATAACTGCACATCAATAATTATGCTTACAAAACAATTAGTCAATCTAAAACATGTTCAAACGTCAATAACCATTTGACCAAGAAGATATACAAAAGGGTCTATCAAAAGCAGAAAAAAAAACCTTAAAAATAACTTTTATTTGTCCTAATTAAAAACATCAAAATATCTCCTTACTGTAACAGGACAAAAAAAGGGTCACAAAGATACATATTGTGCCAGATAAATACAGGAAATAAACTAGATAAACATTAAACCTTAAAAGCTCTTCCTGGCAGTGAAGGATAACCAATGATGAAGCTGTGGGAAAAATCAGCGTGAAATAGCGTCTTATCCAGTGAATATTACAAATATCTGCTCAGGTCATACTAACCTGATATATCCAGTAATAGAGCGAAAATTATCAGGGAAATGTCAGCTGCAGCAGACCCATGGGTCAACTAGTGTCCATATCAAACTTAGAATAAAAGGAATACTGTGGATTTTACCTGCGCTGCTCAATAGAATTCTAATTCAAACAAAATAAGTGAAATATGGTGGTGATGGTGTGTACAAGTGGTGAATTCCTGATGAAGAAGTAATTGAATACTTCGAAACGTGTAGAATAAACCACCATCTTTTACTTATTTCGTTTATATTGGAATTTTTTCAGCAGCATGGGTAATATTCACAATATTCCTTTTGTTCTAAGTTTGGCAGCAAAGGTTGACATCCTAAGGCTACGTTCACATTAGCGTTGCGCGCCGGTGCGTCGGCGACGCAACGGCAACGCAACGCACGACGCATCAAAAAATGCGCGCAAACGCACGCAAAAACGCTGCGTTTTGCGACGCGTGCGTCGTTTTTTGACGAAAATCGGACGCACAAAAAATGCAACTTGTTGCATTTTCTTGCGTCCGACGCTAGCGTCGAAAACGACGCACGTGTCGGAAAACGCAACAAAAAAACGCACGCGTCCCCCATGTTAAACATAGGGGCGCGTCGCCGCTGCGTCGCCGCTGCGTCGCCGACGCAACAGCGACGCACATTAGCGGAACGCTAATGTGAACGTACTGTAAGAGTTCAAAGTGGGCACCGCTCAATTAGGCTGTCCCTCCTTGACCCTAAAAAAACCTCCCTAGAAAAAGTCACCACCATATCCCAAATAAAGTGCTGAAGTGCTTTTAAATATAGTAATATGTCTGTCGTAATTAACTGAATAGACTTGATGAATCTCACACAAGGAAGGTAAATGTATATCCAGACACCAAATGCTGCCAAATAAGCTACCAGAGAAAAATGTATCTTCCAGGTATATATCTATAAAGATGTTGTATTTAGTCAATGAACATAGATCACATGTAAGTGTAATGGATCCAATAAATAGAAGAAAAGCTGCTGGATCTTATAAATGTATTCAAGAAGTAGACATTCAAATCATCCACTATAAAATAAAAGTGCTTGTCAATTAATTATAAACAAATTACCCTATTATGGGTTTGTTTACAATTATATACCTGGAAGATACATTTTCTTTGGTATCTTATTTTACAGCGTTAGGTGTCTGGATAAACATTTATCGTCCTTGTGAGAGATTCGTCAAGCCTAAACTTTCTCAAAAATCAACCAGACGGATTTTATTTACCTGGCGTTATAGGTATCTTTGTGACCCTTTTCTTGCCCTATTACTTTAAGGAGATTTTTTGGCGTTGTTAATTAAGACGAATAATAGTTATTTATTTTTTAATTTTTTTTTTTTTTCTTTTTTGGTTTGTCACACTTCAAGAACCAGGCTTTAGTTCTGTATACTGCATAAGTCAAATCTTAAGAATGTTTTACTATACATTTACTATTTAGCAGTAGACATCTGTTTCTAAGCAACCAGTAGAATGATTTACAAAACAAACGCTGGCAATCATCTTGACACTGAAACACTTTAACGAGTTATAACTTTATATAAAAAAAAATATTCAACATACTAAAGCAATTGCTTTTCAATACACCTTTTATCAAAATACTGCAAAAAAGAATAGCTCCCTCCCAAGATGTCAGGCGAAGGATATAGTACACTAATAAACAGTAGATTATTATTATTATTATTATTATTATTATTATTTATTTATATAGCACCATTGATTCCATGGTGCTGTACATGAGAAGGGATTACATACAAGTTACAGATATCACATACAGTAAGCAAACTAACAATGACGGACTGATACAGAGGGGCGAGGACCCTTCCCTTGCGGGCTTACATTCTACAGGATTATGCGGAAAGAGACAGTAGGTTGAGGGTTGCAGGAGCTCCGGTGTTGGTGAGGCGGTAGCTTCGATAGTGATGAGGCGGCAGCGGTGTCAGTGCAGGCTGTAAGCTTTCCTGAAGAGATGAGTTTTCAGGTTCCGTCTGAAGGATCCGACTGTGGTTGATAGTCGGACGTGTTGGGGCAGAGAGTTCCAGAGGATGGGGGATATTCGGGAGAAGTCTTGGATGCGATTGGATGAGGAGCGAATAATTGTGGAGGAGAGAAGGAGGTCTTGGGAGGACCGGAGCTCACGTGAGGGAAGATATCGGGAGATTAGTTCAGAGATATATGGAGGAGACAGGTTGTGGATGGCTTTGTAGGTCAGTATTAGTAATTTGAACTTGATACGCTGAGGAAATGGGAGCCAGTGAAGAGATTTGCAGAGGGGGGAAGCGGAGGAGTAGCGAGGAGAGAGATGGATTAGTCGGGCAGCAGAGTTAAGGATGGACTGGAGAGGTGCAAGGGTGTTAGCAGGGAGGCCACAGAAAAGGATGTTGCAGTAGTCAAGGCGGGAGATGATGAGGGCGTGCACAAGCATTTTAGTAGATTGACGGTTGAGGAAAGGACGGATTCTGGAGATATTTTTCTGATCCTCTGGAAGCAGATGTCGTGCCACATTTACGTCGGTTGATAATAACCTTGTTAACGCTCTGTTGTTTTCCGATTGGCAGGCCTTCAAAGCTATCCTTCCGACTGCGCATCCATCGGGTGCCCAGTGTCCAACACTCCTTTTGGACACAGTAGCCAATCAATGATGCCACTGATCCGCGCATCAGTTACGCCGGCTACCTGGCAGGTTTACGGTAAGGCGTGGGACGAGTGGTGCTCACTAATTCACGGAAGACCAGTGGATAGGTGCGATCGGGCGAGATGCGAAGTGCTGGTCGATCTTTTGAATTTGCTCAGGCAAAGAGGCACGTCGGGAACATCGGCGCAGCGCCATCTCTCGGGAATAGCGTTTTTCTTCCAGCTCTTGGGGTGGGCAGACGTGACTAAATACTTTTTCATCAGACAAGCCGTAAAAGGCTGGAAAAGGCTCCAACCCAGTCAGGAGTGCCGTCGCCCCATTTCTTCGAGATTACTACACGATATTATCACGATTTCCCCTTTGGTATGCACCTCCCATTACGAGTCAGTCCTAGTGTCTGCCGCGTTTGCCATCGCATTTTTCGGGGCGCTTCGGATCAGCGAGCTGGTACCACGGTCAAAAACCTCACTAGATGGCGGACTAATCGATGAAGACCTCGTCATATGTAACGGTGCACTGCTCATTAGGGTGCGCAAATCGAAATGCGATCCCGCCGGGAGAGGGATGTGGGTCCTCGTTAAATCGTCGGATGGCCCTGTATGCCCACTGAACGTAGTGAAAAAATACACGGCTATGAAATGCGCGGGTAGATTTTTTTCTGTCTCACGCCGATGGCTCTCCCCTTACCAAATACCAGTTCCACACAATTTTTACTCGATGTCTCGAAGCCGCTAGCGTCGATCTGTCAGAATACGGGACACATTCTTTTCGTATAGGGGCTGGCATCCCCGAGGCCGAAGTTCAGCGTTTAGGTCGATGGAAATCCGCATGCTTTGCCAGATACATAAGACCCGACCTGCTTAAGTAACATATCTTGTCTTTTCCAGGCGCTAAAAAACCTGCAGTTTGGGTGGTTGGACATTCATACATCTACTGGGCAAAGAAGCGGGCCGAACATCGGCCCGGGGGCGTGAATCTAGGTTTCAGGGACGTTGTGGTCAACTGGAGAGGGATAAGAGGCCTACAGTGGCCAAAAATCTTCCCAGAAGTCATCAACATTGCAAAAAGGGCCAGAGGGCCGGTGATACTAGTCTTGAAGGCTGGTGGCAACGATCTGGGAAAACGGAGAGGTATTGACCTCATTTCAACGATGACAGCTGATATCGAGCGTTTCTTCCACCTACTGCCCGATATGATACTGGTGTGGTCGGAGATGGTGCCGCGAGCGGTCTGGCATGGGGCTAAGGACCCAAAGGGCTTAGAATGATCAAGAAAAAAGTTCAACCTGAGAGTGGCAAGATTTGTAAAATCAAAATTCAGCATTGTAGTTCGCCACTACCAACTGGAAGGCGACAAATCAGGACTGCTGAGGCCCGACAGCATTCATCTCACGGACATTGGGGCTTGATATATTTTTGTCAGGTTTACAAGACGGAATCGAACAGGCCCTAATGCTGATGGGTGGGGGTCGGAGTCACGTGTAGGTAGGACACATGATCCTCCGTGGTGGAAGTGGAGGGAGGGGCGAAGCTTCGTAGCGGCTCATTGGCTGGCCGCCTGTCAGTCGCAGACAGGGCTGTTGTGAATTCTGTGATCAAGTTCCCTCCTGTGGTCACAAGTGGTACTGCGGCTTCTGAGTTTCCTTCCTCAGGTGATGAGGTTAAGTCGTTAGGTGCTGCTCTATTTAACTCCACCTAGTGCTTTGATCCTGGCCTCCAGTCAATGTTCTAGTATTGGACTTGCTTCCTCCTGGATCGTTCCTGTGGCCTGTCTGCTCAGCATAAGCTAAGTTCTGCTTGTGTTACTTTTGTTGCTATTTTTTCTGTCCAGCTTGCTTTTTGGTTTTGCTTGCTTGCTGGAAGCTCTGAGACGCAGAGGGAGCACCTCCGTACCGTTAGTCGGTGCGGAGGGTCTTTTTGCCCCTCTGCGTGGTTGTTTGTAGGTTTTTGTGTTGACCGCAAAGCTATCTTTCCTATCCTCGGTCTATTCAGTAAGTCGGGCCTCACTTTGCTAAATCTATTTCATCTCTGTGTTTGTATTTTCATCTTAACTCACAGTCATTATATGTGGGGGGCTGCCTTTTCCTTTGAGAAATTTCTCTGAGCAAGGTAGGCTTATTTTTCTATCTTCAGGCTAGCTAGTTTCTCAGGCTGTGCCGAGTTGCATAGGGAGCATTAGGCGCAATCCACGGCTACCTATAGTGTGGTTTGATAGGTTTAGGGATTGCGGTCAGCAGAGTTCCCACGTCTCAGAGCTCGTCCTATGTTTGTGGTTTTTGTCAGGTCACTTGTGTGCTCTGAACTTCAAGGTCCACTGTGGTTCTGAATTACCTATTCATAACAGTACTGGAGGCCCAAAGTACTATGCTTCTCAATAGAGGGAAAAAAGAAGTTCTGAGACCATTTTTTTTTTCTTTGCACTGTGTTTTGCCTTTTTTTTCCCCTAGACATTTGGGTGGTTCAGGACACAGGTGTGGTGATGGACATTAAAGGTCTGTCTTCATGTGTGGATCTTCTCACTGCAAGAGTACAAAATATTCAAGACTTTGTGGCTCAGAATTCTATGTTAGAACCAAGAATTCCTATTCCTGATTTGTTTTCTGGAGATAGAGCTAAATTTCTGAGTTTCAAAAATAATTGCAAACTGTTTCTGGCGTTGAAACCTCGCTCCTCTGGTGACCCAGTTCAACAAGTTAAGATCATTATTTCTTTATTACGTGGCGACCCTCAAGACTGGGCATTTTCCCTTGCTCCAGGAGATCCTGCATTATGTAATATTGATGCGTTTTTTCTGGCGCTCGGATTACTGTACGATGAACCTAATTCAGTGGATCAGGCAGAGAAAAATTTGCTGGCTCTGTGTCAGGGTCAGGATGAGATAGAGATTTATTGTCAGAAGTTTAGAAAGTGGTCTGTGCTCACTCAATGGAATGAATGTGCTTTGGCAGCAATCTTCAGAAAGGGTCTCTCTGAAGCCCTTAAGGATGTCATGGTGGGATTTCCTATGCCTGCTGGTCTGAATGAGTCTATGTCTTTGGCCATTCAGATCGGTCGACGCTTGCGTGAGCGTAAATCTGTGCACCATTTGGCGGTATTATCTGAGCATAAACCTGAGCCTATGCAGTGCGATAGGACTTTGACCAGAGCTGAAAGGCAAGAACACAGACGTCAGAATGGGCTGTGTTTCTACTGTGGTGATTCCACTCATGCTATCTCCGATTGTCCTAAGCGCACTAAGCGGTTCGCTAAGTCTGCCACCATTGGTACGGTACAGTCGAAATTTCTTTTGTCCGTTACTTTGATCTGCTCTTTGTCTTCCTATTCTGTCATGGCATTTGTGGATTCAGGCGCTGCTCTGAATTTGATGGACTTGGAGTTTGCTAGGCGCTGTGGGTTTTTTCTTGGAGCCCTTGCAGTGTCTTATTCCATTGAGAGGAATTGATGCTACGCCTTTGGCCAAGAATAAGCCTCAGTATTGGACCCAGCTGACCATGTGCATGGCTCCTGCGCACCAGGAGGATATTCGCTTTCTGGTGTTGCAAAATCTGCATGATGTGGTCGTGTTAGGGTTGCCATGGCTACAAGTCCATAACCCAGTATTAGATTGGAAATCAGTGTCTGTGTCCAGCTGGGGTTGTCAGGGGGTACATGGTGATGTTCCATTTCTGTCTATCTCATCATCCACCCCTTCTGAGGTCCCAGAGTTCTTGTCTGATTACCGGGATGTATTCGATGAGCCCAAGTCCAATGCCCTACCTCCGCATAGGGATTGTGATTGTGCTATCGAGTTGATTCCTGGTAGTAAGTTTCCTAAGGGTCGACTGTTTAATTTATCTGTACCTGAGCACGCCGCTATGCGGAGTTACGTAAAAGAATACTTGGAGAAGGGTCATATTCGGCCGTCGTCATCGCCATTGGGAGCAGGGTTCTTTTTTGTGGCCAAGAAGGATGGTTCGCTGAGACCTTGTATTGATTACCGCCTTCTGAATAAAATCACGGTCAAATTTCAGTACCCCTTGCCGCTGCTATCTGATTTGTTTGCTCGGATTAAGGGGGCTAGTTGGTTCACCAAGATAGATCTTCGTGGTGCATATAATCTTGTGCGTATTAAACGGGGCGATGAATGGAAAACTGCACTTAATACGCCCGAGGGCCATTTTGAGTACCTAGTTATGCCATTCGGACTTGCCAATGCTCCATCAGTATTTCAGTCCTTTATGCATGACATCTTCCGAGAGTACCTGGATAAATTCCTTATTGTATACTTGGATGATATTTTGGTCTTCTCGGATGATTGGGAGTCTCATGTGAAGCAGGTCAGAATGGTGTTCCAGGTCCTGCGTGCTAATTCTTTGTTTGTGAAGGGATCAAAGTGTCTCTTTGGTGTTCAGAAGGTTTCATTTTTGGGGTTCATTTTTTCCCCTTCTACCATCGAGATGGACCCTGTTAAGGTCCAGGCCATTTATGATTGGACTCAGCCGACATCTCTGAAGAGTCTGCAAAAGTTCCTTGGCTTTGCTAATTTTTATCGTCGCTTCATCTGTAATTTTTCTAGTATTGCTAAACCATTGACCGATTTGACCAAGAAGGGTGCTGATGTGGTCAATTGGTCTTCTGCTGCTGTGGAAGCTTTTCAAGAGTTAAAGCGTCGTTTTTCTTCTGCCCCTGTGTTGTGTCAACCAGATGTTTCGCTTCCGTTCCAGGTTGAGGTTGATGCTTCTGAAATTGGAGCGGGGGCTGTTTTGTCGCAAAGAGGTGCTGATTGCTCGGTGATGAAGCCATGCGCCTTCTTTTCCAGGAAGTTTTCACCTGCTGAGCGAAAATATGATGTTGGCAATCGAGAGTTGCTGGCCATGAAGTGGGCATTCGAGGAGTGGCGTCATTGGCTTGAAGGAGCTAAGCATCGCGTGGTGGTCTTGACTGATCACAAGAACTTGACTTATCTCGAGTCTGCCAAACGGTTGAATCCTAGACAGGCTCGTTGGTCGCTGTTTTTCTCCCATTTTGACTTTGTGGTTTCGTACTTTCCGGGCTCTAAAAATGTGAAGGCGATGCCCTGTCTAGGAGTTTTGTGCCCGACTCTCCGGGTTTGCCTGAGCCGGCGGGTATTCTCAAAGAGGGAGTAATTGTGTCTGCCATCTCCCCTGATTTGCGGCGGGTGCTGCAAAAATTTCAGGCTAATAAACCTGATCGTTGCCCAGCAGAGAAACTGTTTGTCCCTGATAGTTGGACGAATAAAGTTATCTCTGAGGTTCATTGTTCGGTGTTGGCTGGTCATCCTGGAATCTTTGGTACCAGAGATTTGGTGGCTAGATCCTTTTGGTGGCCGTCTCTGTCGCGGGATGTGCGTTCTTTTGTGCAGTCCTGTGGGATTTGTGCTCGGGCTAAGCCCTGCTGTTCTCGTGCCAGTGGGTTGCTTTTGCCCTTGCCGATCCCGAAGAGGCCTTGGACACATATCTCTATGGATTTTATTTCGGATCTCCCCGTCTCTCAAAAAATGTCGGTCATTTGGGTAGTTTGTGATCGCTTCCCTAAGATGATCCATTTGGTACCCTTGTCTAAATTACCTTCCTCCTCTGATTTGGTGCCATTGTTCTTCCAGCATGTGGTTCGTTTACATGGCATTCCAGAGAACATCGTTTCTGACAGAGGTTCCCAGTTTGTTTCAAGGTTTTGGCGAGCCTTTTGTGCTAGGATGGGCATTGATTTGTCTTTTTCCTCGGCTTTCCATCCTCAGACAAATGGCCAGACTGAACGAACCAATCAGACCTTGGAAACATATCTGAGATGTTTTGTTTCTGCTGATCAGGATGATTGGGTGTCCTTTTTGCCGTTGGCTGAGTTCGCTCTTAATAATCGGGCCAGCTCGGCTACCTTGGTTTCACTATTTTTCTGCAATTCTGGGTTCCATCCTCGTTTCTCTTCAGGGCAGGTTGGGTCTTCGGACTGTCCTGGTGTGGATACTGTGGTGGACAGGTTGCAGCGGATTTGGACTCATGTAGTGGACAATTTGACCTTGTCCCAGGAGAAGGCTCAACGTTTCGCTAATCGCAGACGCTGTGTGGGTCCCCGACTTCGTGTTGGGGATTTGGTTTGGTTGTCATCTCGTTCCTATGAAGGTTTCCTCTCCTAAGTTTAAGCCTCGTTTCATTGGTCCATATAGGATTTCTGAGGTTCTTAATCCTGTGTCTTTTCGTTTGACCCTTCCAGATTCTTTTTCCATCCATAACGTATTCCATAGGTCATTGTTGCGGAGATACGTGGCGCCTGTGGTTCCATCTGTTGATCCTCCTGCCCCGGTTTTGGTGGAGGGGGAGTTGGAGTATATAGTGGAGAAGATTTTGGATTCTCGTGTTTCGAGATGGAAACTCCAGTATCTGGTTAAGTGGAAGGGTTATGGTCAGGAAGATAATTCCTGGGTCTTTGCCTCTGATGTCCATGCTGCCGATCTTGTTCGTGCCTTTCATATGGCTCATCCTGGTCGGCCTGGGGGCTCTGGTGAGGGTTCGGTGACCCCTCCTCAAGGGGGGGGGTACTGTTGTGAATTCTGTGATCAAGCTCCCTCCTGTGGTCACGAGTGGTACTGCGGCTTCTGAGTTTCCTTCCTCAGGTGATGAGGTTAAGTCGTTAGGTGCTGCTCTATTTAGCTCCACCTAGTGCTTTGATCCTGGCCTCCAGTCAATGTTCTAGAATTGGTCTTGCTTCCTCCTGGATCGTTCCTGTGGCCTGTCTGCTCAGCATAAGCTAAGTTTTGCTTGTGTTACTTTTGTTGCTATTTTTTCTGTCCAGCTTGCTTTTTGGTTTTGCTTGCTTGCTGGAAGCTCTGAGACGCAGAGGGAGCACCTCCGTACCGTTAGTCGGTGCGGAGGGTCTTTTTGCCCCTCTGCGTGGTTGTTTGTAGGTTTTTGTGTTGACCGCAAAGCTATCTTTCCTATCCTCGGTCTATTCAGTAAGTCGGGCCTCACTTTGCTAAATCTATTTCATCTCTGTGTTTGTATTTTCATCTTAACTCACAGTCATTATATGTGGGGGGCTGCCTTTTCCTTTGGGGAATTTCTCTGAGACAAGGTAGGCTTATTTTTCTATCTTCAGGCTAGCTAGTTTCTCAGGCTGTGCCGAGTTGCATAGGGAGCGTTAGGCGCAATCCACGGCTACCTATAGTGTGGTTTGATAGGTTTAGGGATTGCGGTCAGCAGAGTTCCCACATCTCAGAGCTCGTCCTATGTTTTGTGGTTTTTGTCAGGTCACTTGTGTGCTCTGAACTTCAAGGTCCACTGTGGTTCTGAATTACCTATTCATAACACTGGGCCCACGGCGATGAGCCCGTTGCGAAATGTAATTTGCCCCTCCCTGCTTATCAAATAATAAACTGTGACAGACTAGTTCAACCCATCTAAGCCTGTTCATGTTATCTTTTCGGGATTGGTGGTAGGGGGGAGGGCATTATTTACGACACACGGGTCTCCGTAGTCTGGTAGGCACGGTACCGCATAGGAAATGTGCCTCTGACTGCGGAGCCCCTTATAGATGAAGCCAATAAGAACACCGTGCAGTGCCAATTCCCCCCTCACACTACTCCCACAGGTGATGCACTAATTGGGACGCCCAGCTGACCAACGGGAGGAGAGAGGAAGGGGTGGCCGGCCATACCCACAAGGGTTAAATCCAGGTGCCGGGGTCAGTTCCTTCCTCTTTCCCCCCGGCTGATCCTCTGGAAGCAGTTGTCCCACCCTCCCTCCCTTACATATTTGCTAATGTTTTTTTGATGTTTTATTAAAATATTTTTTATATACGTGAACCTTAATGCTGACGATAATTATACTGTTAATTTTAAGTCACAGCGGAAGTGGAGGGAGGGGCGAAGCTTCGTAGCCGCTCATTGGCTGGCCGCCTGTCGGTCGCAGACTGGGCCCACGGCGATGAGCCCGTTGCGAAATGTAATTTGCCCCTCCCTGCTTATCAAATTAATAAACTGTGACTGACTAGTTCAACCCATCTAAGCCTGTTCGTGTTATCTTTTCGGGATTGGTGGTAGGGGGGAAGGCACT
Organism: Ranitomeya imitator; assembly: GCF_032444005.1. Classification (NCBI taxonomy): domain Eukaryota; kingdom Metazoa; phylum Chordata; class Amphibia; order Anura; family Dendrobatidae; genus Ranitomeya; species Ranitomeya imitator. The sequence continues at coordinate 141,059,917 of NC_091282.1, forward strand.
ATTTACGACACACGGGTCTCCGTAGTCTGGTAGGCACGGTACCGCATAGGGAATGTGCCTCTGACCCCATAATCCTGTAGAATGTAAGCCTGCAAGGGCAGGGTCCTCGCCCCTCTGTATCAGTCCGTCATTGTTAGTTTGTTTACTGTATGTGATATTTGTAACTTGTATGTAACCCCTTCTCATGTACAGCACCATGGAATCAATGGTGCTATATAAATAAATAATAATAATAATATTTTTGAGCTGGAGGCGACAGGAGGTGGAAAGAGCTTGAATGTGCGGTTTGAAGGACAGGGCAGAGTCGAAGGTTACTCCGAGGCAGCGGACTTCCGGTACGGGGGAAAGCATGATGTCATTGATTGCGATAGATAGGTCAGGTAAGGAATATCTATGGGATGGAGGAAATATGATGAGTTCAGATTTGTCCACATTGAGTTTGAGGCAGATGACAGCATGTTAGCTAGCTGTTTTGACCGGTGTATTCATGAAATGACACCTGTGAAATAAATAAATTAAAAAAACGTATTTTTTTAATTATCTAAATAATAAATAATAATTTATAATAATAGAGTTAGGATTGTCCCAATTAGGGTCACCATGAAGTGGTGGGATGGCTTTTGCATTTTTTTTAAATAAAAAAAGTGTTAACTAAGAATCCTATATTATTTTCATGCACTATTGCTGTTTCTTTATTTATTGCAGGTGGTTCAATCGTTATGTTTCTGTCTTTGTTTTTTTCTCTGTTTAGTTCATATCTTTAGTTTTTTTCAGTCTGTTTGCTCCATGTGCATATAAAGGTGTGGTCTGCCTTTTCTTTGAGCTGGACATTATGTTGATGTGGCTCCCCATGGTTGTGTGTCCACTAGCTGGGCCCAATCTTTTTCAACCCTTATCCACACACTTGACAAACAGTAAAGTTTTTAATATTAGAGTTACAAATGTCCCTATAAGGGTCACTGTAGAGTGGTGGGATAGCATTTGCAATTTTTTTAAATCAAAAACATGTTAACTAAAAACCCTGTATTATTTTTAGGCACTATTGATGTTTCTTTATTTACTGCAGGGTATTCAATCATTAAGTTTCTGTCTTTGTTTTTTTTTTCTGTTCAATGGCCAGTGTGAACTTGTGCTTACACGCTGCATCCACACAAGTTTATATCCCAGTTGATATCTTTAGGTTTTTTATTGCTCATATAAGTCTAAATGTTCACACTTGTTGTAGGCTGAATTGATGTTTGTTGATTTGTTGAATGGTTGATTATAATCTATTGTATCACTCCTTGGATCTTATTGTTTTACTGTCCTTGAGGTAGAAAGGTGCATGTTAATTGAACAATCGATGTCTGTCAATTTGGTGAATACCTGACTACCCATTGTATCAGTTCATGCAGCTTGTTGTCTTGAATACATTGAAGGACAAAATATGCAAGTTAAATCAACACTGGTAATATGAGAGATGACCTCCTTTCACCTTCCCCAAAACCTGTGAATAATGGCCCAAAAAACTGCAGTGAGTGTAAAAAGATATAAAGGGACCTATATCCTTCTAGAGGAACACTATAGAGGACAGCCATGGCACAATGGCTCCATCCGGAGGTATACTGATTTGATCCACTGCCCATCATTGAACCCATAGAGGCGATTGAAGAACCCAGGTTGGGACAATCAGATCACCTAGCTACATACCACAAAGTACTCTGTCAACTTCCTAAGCTTGCCTCTACCTCCTCTCTGTTGGTGCCAACCAAAACCAGGGTGCTGCGGGTTGGGTAGTTGACCCTGGAAGCCCTGCAGTTGCAGATGTTTTATATCTCAGCGAGCCAGTGGAAGGGTGAGACTGTGTAATTTGCAACATCTTATATATTTTCTGGGACTTCAATATATATTATTCACTGTTGTTGATCCAATGCATTTTTATTATTGTGTTTTCCTCACAATGGGCTTATAATTAACCTGCATCTTTATGATTATCTCTACCTCTCATAACTTTGAATTGGGTCTCCTGATGATTAAGCACGAGTTGAAACTTATCGAAGCATGAGACCCAGACTGATAAGACAAAATGAGTTATATTATTTTACTTATATGTGGTGCACTTGAAATGCATTCCTTTTAGTATAGTACCTATGTTGTCTAAACTAGAAGTTTATCATATTATCCAAATGTCTTGCAGGGACAACCAGGCCAAGTGAGGACATGCCATAAATGGAGCGAGGATGCCAAATCCCATGTTATTAAAGTGCCAACCTCAGTGACTATTGCAGGTAATGGAGAAGCAAATGGGTTAAATCTGCGCTGCTATGTGGAAAGGATGAAGGATGGTTTATTTGTCAATGTGTTTCGAAGTATACAAGTGGCATCTCTCCTATCTATTTCTCCTATCAATTGAATCTATGAAATATTCAGACTACAATCACATTCTTCATTGCTTCAGGTATACAATATATTACGGTGTGGAGTATTTGGCCAGTGCTTGAAGGCTTTTTCTTCTCATTGCTCTTGTTGAGCTATGATCTCTGATAGCCTTTCACTCTTTTAAATCACCACCAAATTGTCTGCATCAGTCACTGCCTAGGCTACAGTACCATCTATGATAGTACCCTTAATTGGCTGCGCAATATCATCTAATATGATAGTTGCAAGATATTATGGAAGTGCCAGCACGATTGCTCCTGTGGTCAATTCAGTCTTCTGTGGCTGATACTATCTTCTACAATGTGTCAAAAAGTGGCGTCAATTTTGGGGGGCAATTTGTGTGGACCGAATTGTAAATTGTTCAAATTCACTAGTACCTGTGAATTTTCTAAAATTTGTCTCAAATTTTATTTGCTTCTACTTATTCCTTTCTTGTTACCCTTTAACTCGAACATTTCACATTAAAGATATAAATGTAGTGTGAGCATAAAAAATACAATGAAAACACTTTATTTACAAAGCAAGCATTTAATGAGCTTTCTTAATCACTGTATTTGAAATGCAAAATTTTGACTGGAAATTTGCATATCTTTCTTTAATGTTACAGATAAACAATTTGACATTTGGACAGAGAAACTTGAATAAATTTGCCTCTTATGCAGTCAACCATGCCAGTCAAAAGTATGTAGGCCAGTTAATTCCCAACGCACCACAGGAATCATTCTTCCAAGGCAAGTTCATAAAGTTCACAAAACCGATGTTGGATACTCCATCGTCAAAAAAGGCTGCTGCTGCAATAAAAAAATGTTTCATTAAGACAGCACAAGTCTGTTTTTAGTTCTCGTTAAATAGGATAACATATTGTAGTCATAGAAAGTTTCTGCTTACTAATACATATTAATTTCTTTTCACATCAGGAATATTAACCCATTAGTGACAGAGCCAATTTTTACATAACCCCTTTACCCCCAAGGGTGGTTTGCGCATTAATGAGCGGGCCAATTTTTACAATTCTGACCACTGTCCCTTTATGAAGTTATAACTCTGGAACGCTTCAATGGATCCCAGTGATTCTGACACTGTTTTCTCGTGACATATTGTACTTCATTATAGTGGTAAAATTTCTTTGATATTACTTGCGTTTATTTGTGAAAAAAAATGGAAATTTGGCAAAAAGTTTGAAAATTTCGCAATTTTCCAACTTTGAATTGTCATGCCCTTAAATCACAGAGATATGTTACACAAAATATTTAATAAGCAACATTTCCATGAAAAAACAACACAAGAAATAGACCACAAAAGGGGATCACCCAAGGCAATGGATTAAATATGAAAATTACAAATTTTATTAGAATAACACTCATGGACATAGGAAACAACCACATGGAGCACACAATTAAAAGCATTTAAAATTGGTCACACATAGGACCTAGAAACATGAACAGATGGCCCATAATAGAACCCTCCTCCTAGATGCGATCCCTCCCCAAACGCACTGTAATGGCTAATAATAATATATAGTACAGTGTAAGATGTCTGCATGAACAGCACTATTGGAATATAGGGTAAAGCAACACAACCTAAGGAGTATAGTTGTGACCATGATATATAATGCACCAGTCTGTGAATACCTCACACCAGCAGGATTACCTATGTAACACAAATAAGCAGATATGCAAAAAAAAAAAAAAACACCTTTTTGCAATAACGTAAGACATAGACAAAAGCTTAATAAAGCATAGACAGTGAATCAGATTGTCCCCAAACCACACATATGGCATGTAGGTCTACTCCATTAAGGTATAGAGTTGTATATAATACAGAGTTAGTTGTGTAGCGCTTCCACTGGTCTAGTCTAACGTGGTATATAACCTGTGCCATTAAATTGCAAAAGCTCCCATAGTAAGGGAAATAAAAGATCTGCTGAGGAGTGAGGATTCAGATCACCAATAACAAGAAACCAGTATGCAAACCCAGGAGCTGTTCAAGCTCTGTACATAGCCAAGGGGGGTATCAACAGGAGGAGCAGAGACCCTACGCGTGTCGCCACACCAGTGGCTTCGTCAGGGGTAGCTCCTATGGAGATCCTGCGTCCTTATCTAATCGAGTAATTGCAATTTAAGCAGTTGCAGCTGTGCTGCTTACCAGAGGCCGGCATGTGTTCCATCACCCAGTGATTCCAGAGGCGGTGCTTAGTGAGCTAAGCAAACATGTGAGCCTGGAGGGCTCCCCCCCTCCTCCTACCTTCGTCACCATGCCCTTGGAGTGGTTGCCATAGCACCATGTAAATACTGCAATCCCTGGATTAACCAGTGTGCACGCATCAGGAGATTCCTCCTGCCGTGTGTCGTCACACTTTCAGTCCTGTTACCATAGTCACCAGATGTATACAGAAGCTGAGGAGCCCAGCAGCACCTGCAGAGTCTATACCAATATGTCTTGCCGCACCTTATCGCTTCAGTGTGAATCACACCACTACATGCTGGCGGCACAGGAATATAAAAGAGCTCTCCCTGTTAAACGTCATACTGATTATAACGTGTTTTTGCAAGGTGATAATTAAACCGTGCAGCAGTCAGTGGACCCATCAAAGCGCATATGCAGAAGAGGATAACTACCATCTTTTATCATCACACCCTCAATACAAATGCCATGATTCCTCATAGGCGCACAAAAGGGGCAAATTTAAGTGGATACAACCTCCTTAAGATTTCAGTAATGCGTGTGCCTATGGGGTTTCACCCCATTTAACCCCCATATTAGTTGGGGTTATTTAGCCATAGACCCCAATACCATCAGTGCAACACGCACTGAATATCACTCATGAACATTAGTGAGCTCATTGGTGTACACACGCCTGGTGGTCGCTCCCCACTTTATAGCATCATACCCCTGATACACTTGCCATAAACGCTTAGTGCGTGCCCAATACGGACAGCCAAACACTGTACATATAGGTAAGCACAGCCTCCGCTACATTAAAACGGCACAAACACATAAAGAAAATCCTCACGTTACAAGCCCTGATCATTGAAATTAAATAATCATGGACATTAGTATCACTGATATGGTATACAGTGTAGTAAGAATCCTCAGGAACCCATGTAGATCTCCACTACTTAGGGGTCAACCTTCATACAGTGGGGATACCAATTGTCCAGCATATATTGGAACGGGGAAAGGACCGACAATACAGTAGAGATAAATATGTGTACATAGAGGTAATGTTCATAATACAAACGGATCACGGCGAGCCAAATTGGATGTCCGTAAGCACTGGATACTGCTATTCTCAAATTACAAAGGGATTTTTTGAGGGTCAAATGTCTCCGAGAGTGGCCAGACCAAGACTCCAACCAAGAAGTAACATCAGAGGAGATTGACTCCAGAGCCACATACTAGACTTCACTGTCAAAGCCATGGGATTATAAACACCATAGTTACCACAGAACAGTTCAAAGGCACATTTTTTTAGAGAACCTAGGTTTATTACCAAAACCAGCCACCAACTACCAATATACAGGCCCCGATGTCCCCACATCTCATGGAGGATATAGAACACTCATATCATGGCAGGTGCAAATGTTGCTGGGGGGGGGGTTTGAATATTATGCTGTTCACGCAGACATTTGGTCAGTTACCTCGTACCACCCTTAAGAAGATCATACTGTTCATGCAGAGATCAAGACCTAGTAAGCAGGGAGGTAAGATTACAATTATTTGGTCTATGCCCTCATCTGCCCATGCCCAAAGACATATGTTGGCCAAACAACACAGGAGTTAAAAAGAAGAATACAACAACATCTTTCCACTATAACAACGGCAAAGAAGGACTTGGAAAAGGGCAAAACATTGTCCTCTGTGGCATCGCACTTTCTGTCGACACATAATTCACAGAGCAGAGGAATTAAGATCGTGGGCCTGGAATCCGTTCAACCAGACATCAGAGGTGGAGACATCACGCTCGAACTGCTCAGACGAGAGTCTAAATGGATTTTCAATTTGAATAGTCAAACCCCATTTGGACTTAATGAAGATCTATTGTTCACAGGGTTTTATAAACAATCTTGAAACCGTATTCCATAGGTTTTGGGTTTGAATAAGCAATTGAAGCCTTTTTGTCTGAGACTATGCTCAAGCGTATATGTACAGGATTGAAAGAAGGCCTGAGCAGGTTCATGATAAGCTTGTAATCTTACCTCCCTGTTTACTAGGTCTTGATCTCTGCATGAACAGTATGATCTTCTTAAGGGTGGTACGAGGTAACTGACCAAATGTCTGCGTGAACAGCATAATATTCAACCCCCCCCCCCCAGCAACATTTGCACCTGCCATGATATGAGTGTTCTACATCCTCCATGAGATGTGGGGACATTGGGGCCTGTATATTGGTAGTTGGTGGCTGGTTTTGGTAATAAACCTAGGTTCTCTAAAAAAATGTGCCTTTGAACTGTTCTGTGGTAACTATGGTGTTTATAATCCCATGGCTTTGACAGTGAAGTCTAGTATGTGGCTCTGGAGTCAATCTCCTCTGATGTTACTTCTTGGTTGGAGTCTTGGTCTGGCCACTCTCGGAGACATTTGACCCTCAAAAAATCCCTTTGTAATTTGAGAATAGCAGTATCCAGTGCTTACGGACATCCAATTTGGCTCGCCGTGATCCGTTTGTATTATGAACATTACCTCTATGTACACATATTTATCTCTACTGTATTGACGGTCCTTTCCCCGTTCCAATATATGCTGGACAATTGGTATCCCCACTGTATGAAGGTTGACCCCTAAGTAGTGGAGATCTACATGGGTTCCTGAGGATTCTTACTACACTGTATACCATATCAGTGATACTAATGTCCATGATTATTTAATTTCAATGATCAGGGCTTGTAACGTGAGGATTTTCTTTATGTGTTTGTGCCGTTTTAATGTAGCGGAGGCTGTGCTTACCTATATGTACAGTGTTTGGCTGTCCGTATTGGGCACGCACTAAGCGTTTATGGCAAGTGTATCAGGGGTATGATGCTATAAAGTGGGGAGCGACCACCAGGCGTGTGTACACCAATGAGCTCACTAATGTTCATGAGTGATATTCAGTGCGTGTTGCACTGATGGTATTGGGGTCTATGGCTAAATAACCCCAACTAATATGGGGGTTAAATGGGGTGAAACCCCATAGGCACACGCATTACTGAAATCTTAAGGAGGTTGTATCCACTTAAATTTGCCCCTTTTGTGCGCCTATGAGGAATCATGGCATTTGTATTGAGGGTGTGATGATAAAAGATGGTAGTTATCCTCTTCTGCATATGCGCTTTGATGGGTCCACTGACTGCTGCACGGTTTAATTATCACCTTGCAAAAACACGTTATAATCAGTATGACGTTTAACAGGGAGAGCTCTTTTATATTCCTGTGCCGCCAGCATGTAGTGGTGTGATTCACACTGAAGCGATAAGGTGCGGCAAGACATATTGGTATAGACTCTGCAGGTGCTGCTGTGCTCCTCAGCTTCTGTATACATCTGGTGACTATGGTAACAGGACTGAAAGTGTGACGACACACGGCAGGAGGAATCTCCTGACGCGTGCACACTGGTTAATCCAGGGATTGCAGTATTTACATGGTGCTATGGCAACCACTCCAAGGGCATGGTGACGAAGGTAGGAGGAGGGGGGGAGCCCTCCAGGCTCACATGTTTGCTTAGCTCACTAAGCACCGCCTCTGGAATCACTGGGTGATGGAACACATGCCGGCCTCTGGTAAGCAGCACAGCTGCAACTGCTTAAATTGCAATTACTCGATTAGATAAGGACGCAGGATCTCCATAGGAGCTACCCCTGACGAAGCCACTGGTGTGGCGACACGCGTAGGGTCTCTGCTCCTCCTGTTGATACCCCCCTTGGCTATGTACAGAGCTTGAACAGCTCCTGGGTTTGCATACTGGTTTCTTGTTATTGGTGATCTGAATCCTCACTCCTCAGCAGATCTTTTATTTCCCTTACTATGGGAGCTTTTGCAATTTAATGGCACAGGTTATATACCACGTTAGACTAGACCAGTGGAAGCGCTACACAACTAACTCTGCATTATATACAACTCTATACCTTAATGGAGTAGACCTACATGCCATATGTGTGGTTTGGGGACAATCTGATTCACTGTGTATGCTTTATTAAGCTTTTGTCTATGTCTTACGTTATTGCAAAAAGGTTTTTTTTTTTTTTTTGCATATCTGCTTATTTGTGTTACATAGGTAATCCTGCTGGTGTGAGGTATTCACAGACTGGTGCATTATATATCATGGTCACAACTATATTCCTTAGGTTGTGTTGCTTTACCCTATATTCCAATAGTGCTGTTCATGCAGACATCTTACACTGTACTATATATTATTATTATTAGCCATTACAGTGCGTTTGGGGAGGGATCGCATCTAGGAGGAGGGTTCTATTATGGGCCATCTGTTCATGTTTCTAGGTCCTATGTGTGACCAATTTTAAATGCTTTTAATTGTGTGCTCCATGTGGTTGTTTCCTATGTCCATGAGTGTTATTCTAATAAAATTTGTAATTTTCATATTTAATCCATTGCCTTGGGTGATCCCCTTTTGTGGTCTATTTCTTGTGTTGTTTTTTCATGGCTTAGTATAGCATAGACCAGGTTGGATCCCCGTTTCCTATGTGGTGCCCCCGCTCTAGTTATTAATAAGCAACATTTCCCACATGTCTACTTTAAATCAGAACAATTTTGGAGCCAATTTTTTTTCTAGGGAGTTATAAGGGTTAAAATTTCACCAGCAATTTTTCATTTTTACAACACCATTTTTTTTATGGACCACATCACATTTGAAGTCACTTTGAGGGGTCTATATGAAAAAAAATACAAAAAGTGACACAATTCTAAAAACTGCAGCCTTCAAGGTGCTCAAAACCAAATTTAAGAAGTTTGTTAACCCTTCAGGTGCTTCACAGGAATTTTCGGAATGTTTAAAAAAAGTGAACATTTAACTTTTTTTCACAAAAAAATGAGTTCAGATCCAATTTGTTTCATTTTACCAATGGTAACAGGAGAAACAGCAAAAGTTGTTGTACAATTTGTCCTGAGTACTATGATACACCATATGAGGGGGTAAACCACTATTTGGGCTCATGGCAGAGCTCGGAAGTGAAGGAGCGCCATTTGAATTTTTCAACGCAGAATTGGCTGGAATTGATCAGACGCCATGTCGCGTTTGGAGAGCTCTTAACACGGCTGGACTGGTTTACCGGGACACCAGTGAAATGCCCGGTGGGCCCCGCCCCAGAGAGGAGGAGGAGGAAGAAAAAAAAAAGGACCACCACCATGACCAGGGCCTCCCTGGTGCCAGCGCTGGCATCGGGCGCCCCTTCTAAGGCTGCCGTCACACTAGCAGTATTTGGTCAGTATTTTACATCAGTATTTATAGCCAAAACCAGGAGTGGGTGATAAATGCAGAAGTGGTGCATATGTTTCTATTATACTTTTCCTCTGATTGTTCCACTCCTGGTTTTGGCTACAAATACTGATGTAAAATACTGACCAAATACTGATAGTGTGACGGCAGCCAAATACTCACCTCTCCTTGTTCCAGCGGCAGTTGCAGTGTCTTCAGCACCCTCTGACTCTGCGACGTCTCAGGGCAGAGGGTGCGATGAAGTCATCACTGCGCACTCAGCCTCTCAGTCCTGAGCGTTGCAGAGCCGGATAGATGCTCAGAGTACCTGACCTGCGGTGGGAACGGGAGAGGTGAGGATTTTACTTTTTTTTTCCTTTTTGAATGGGGCCCATAGTAATGTATGGAGGAGAGGGGGAGGCATAATACTGTGCGGGGGCATAATACGGTGCGGGGAGCATAATACTGTGTGGGGGGCATAATACTGTGTGGAGGAGCTGGGGGGCGTAATACTGGGTGGAGGAGCAAGGGGTCCATAATACTGTGTGGAGGAGCGGGGGACCCATAATACTGTATGGAGGAACGGGGGGCATAATACTGTATGGAGGAGCGGGGGGGCATAATACTGTGTGGAGGAGCAGCGTCCCATAACACTGTGTGGAGGAGCGGGGGGCATAATACTGTGTGGAGGAGCAGCATCCCATAATACTGTGTGGAGGAGCGGGGGCCCATGATACTGTGTGGATGAGTGGGGGGCATAATACTGTATGGGGGAGCGGGCATGATACTGTGTGGAGGAGTGGGCTCCCATGATACTGTATGGAGGAGCGGGGGGCATAATACTATGCGAAGGAGCGGGGGTCCCATAATATTGCATGGAGGAGCGGGAATGCATAATACTGTGTGGCGGAACAGGGTCCCATAATACTGTATGGAGGAGTGGGGATGCATAATACTGTATGGAAGAGCAGAGTCCCATAATACTGTATGGAGGAGCGGGGTTCCATAATACTGTGTGGAGAAGCACGGGCCCACAATACTATATATAGGAGCTGGGGGCCCATGATGTGCTGTATGGAGGAGCATTATATGGGGCCCATAATACTTTATGGAGGACTATGTGGTTGGCCATAATACTGTATGGAGGACTATGAGGTGCCCATAATACTGTATGAAGGAGCATTATATGGGGCCAATAATATTGCATGGAGGAGCATTATATGGGGCAATAATACTGTATGGTGGACTATGTGGTTGGCCATAATACTGTATGGAAGACTATGAGGTGCCCATAATACTGTATGGAGGAGCATTATATAGGGCCAATAATACTGTACGAAGGAGTATTATATGGGGCCAATAATACTGTATGGAGGACTATGTGGTTGCCCATAATACTGTATGGAGGACTATGAGGTGTCCGTGATACTGTATGAAGCACTATGTGGTTGCCCATAATACTGTATAGAGGACTATGAGGTGCCCGTAATACTGTATGGAGCACTATGTGTTGACCATAATACTGTATGGCGCACTGTGTGGTGCCTATATATTGAACTATATCTGTTTTTTTATCTGTAGTCAGGTCAAGAGCAGTGCACTCATCAAATTATGTGGTGCTCAAAGGAAGGAAGACCAAAATATGAAAAAGATAACCTTCGGCACTCAACAAGTCCACAACTTTTTACTCTCAAATAGGAATGGATTTATTTAGTAGACAGCCAGCAAAAGATAACAGACATTAAAATTCCACAGTTTCGGCATACATTGCCTTTTTCAAGGAAGTTTGTGTATGACAAACAATGTTCCTAATACGTCACTTGCCAATCTGGCTTAGTGAGAGGAAGCATAACTGTAGTAAATAAAATGACGGCGGGCGTCCCGTGGCTCAAGGCGAGATGATCATGGCATGGCAGTAGCAGTATTTCTCTTTGTATGTGGTATTATTTGGTCCCTATATGCTGGTAATATTCATTTTTATTCATTTTTACTCATTTATATAGTGCTATTAATTTCACAGTGCTTTACAGACATTATTACCACTGTCCCCGATGGGGCTCACAATCTAGATTCCCTAGCAGTATGTCTTTGTAAATGTGGGAGGAAATCAGAGTACCTGGAGGCAACCCACGCAAACATGGGGAGAACATACATTGCAGATGTCCTTGGTGGGATTTGAACCCGGGACCCCAGCGCTGCAAGGCTGTAGTGCTAACCTCTGAACTGTGCTTCCCTAATATGTCATATTATTCGGTCACTATGTGATGGTAATATGTGATATGGTTATGGTGTGGCGGTATTTGTCCCTTGTATGTAGTATTATTCGGTCACTATGTGTTCTGGTCATGGTGTGGTGGTATTTCTTCCCTGTATGTGGTAATGTTAGTCTTCGTATAGTGGATTGTGTTGTGAATGGTGGTCATTTGTTCTCTCTGATATTAATTAGGAGAAGATTCTTTATTTCCATTAGAATTTTAATGCTTTGTACACAGCGGCGGAGATGCCCTTATAAGGGGTTTCCTGTGGAAAAAAGTAATCACCTCTCCACAGGATAAGTGATGACGTATTGATTGGTGGGGGTCTGACTGCTTGGACCCATTCAGCAAAATGTGGAACTTTTTATCCCCATTAGACTGGAGTGGCATGCTTGAGTAGATCACTGATCCATTCATTCCCTCAGTGGCTGCACTTGTTTTTTTCTGGAAGCCCCAAAGAGAATGAATGGAACTGCGGTCAGACATCCCACCTGCCGCTACATTTTAAAATAGGGATAAAAGTGTCCTGTCAGGAATAAAACTTCCCCATTCTTCTGATCGGTGCAGTTTCTAATGGTCATACCTAAGCAATCACCTACTGTATTCCGTGGAGCCCATGGATGGGTGATAACTTATTTTAACCAAGAACCCCATTAATGTAAACTATGGTGATTATACATCCCAGTTATTGGGGTGCACAATAGATGTGCAGCAGCTGCCTGTGTTTTACAGCTGATGCTCTGCTATAATGAGAGATATTTGCATATAGCTGAAGGGTGGGCCCCTAGAGTCCATTCCCTTGGTGGGCCCCAGACTCCCCAGTCCGACCCTGGCTCCTGATGTGCCTAAACAGTGGAAATCCCCCACAAGTGACCCCATTTTGGAAACTAGACCACCTAAGGAACTTATCTAGATGTGTGGTGTGCACTTTGAACCCCCAATTGTTTCAATAAAGTTTATAATGTAGAGTCGCGAAAATTAAAAAATTATTTTTTCCCACAAAAATGATCTTTTAGCCCCCAATTGTTTATTTTCCCAAGAGTATCCAGAGAAATTGGACACCAAAAGTTGTTGTGCAATTTGTCCTGAGTACGCTGATACCCCATATGTGGGAGAAAACTACTCTTTGGGCACACGTCGGGGCTCGGAAGGGAAGAAGTGGTGTTTTCGAATGCAGACTTTGATGGAATGGTATGCGGGTGTCACGCTGCGTTTGCAGAACCCCTGATGTACCTAAACAGTAGAAACCCCCACAAGTGACCACATATTGGAAATTAGACCCCCCCAAGGAACTTTGTCAGTATTCCGGGTTATCCAAGTCACCTTGTGAATGATCTTGCCCTTTGTTAAGATGGAGTTTGCTGTTTTTGTCTGCCCTACTTCCTGTTCATTTGTTTAAAACCTGGCTCAGGTGTCAGCCTTCTTGCTGGAGTATTCTGCTTCCATTTCCCCTTCAGCTCAGCTGCTTGTTCTACTGTGCTTCTACCCTTGGCTCTGGAGATTCTCTGCCTATGTAAGCTACACTCTGTTATCTTTAGTCTGTTGAATTTGGAACTTAACCCTTGGTTCACTCCTCCTGGTTAGAATTCTGTTTTTGAACTATGTTGCTGGACTGTGTTTTTGCTCCTTAATCCTTCATTTACTCCCCTCGGTGGGAGCTACTGGAATCTACACCAGTATAATACCTTAATGTGAACTTATTCTGGACTTACCCGTGTTTATACCACAACTGCGATCAACTTGAGAGCTTGTTTCTGGACTTTCCTGTATTCATGCCACACCTGGGATTAACCTGAGGACTTGTTCTGGACTTCCCTGTATTTACTACATACCTGGATTTGACTCTTTCTGCACCGACAGTGTTTTGGATCTGCACTACATCACCTGTCACACTCACCTTGCCGAGGACTCTGCCCTAAGAACTCTGCCGATTTGCTGTATATGGTTAAGGGACTTGTTTCATTGCGGGTTATCAGTATATTGTTTTGGGTGTTATTGCTGTGGTACAAATACATTATTTGCACTAAAGAAACCCGTCTCTGTCTGTTCATTGCCCCACGCTACCAGAATCCTCGAGTTCCTACAATAGTATTACAAACTTATATAGATGTGTTGTAAGAACTTTGAACCCCCAAGTGATTCACTAAAGTTTATAATGCAGAGCTGTGAAAATAAAAAATAATTTTTTTCCCACAAAAATGATTTTTTAGCCCCCAAATTTTTATTTTCCCAATTGTAACAGGAGAAATGAAATGCAAAAGTTGTCCAATTTGTGCTGAATACGCTGATACCCTATATATGGGGTAAACCACTGTTTGGATAAACAGCAGAGCTCGGAAGGGAAGGAGCACCATTTTACTTTTTCAACGCAGAATTGGATGGAATTGAGATCAGACTTGTTGTATTTGCAGAGCCCCTGATCTGCCTAAACAGTGGAAACCCCCAATTCTAACTCCAACCCTAACCTCAACACACCCCTAACCCTAATCCCAACCCTAACCACACCCCTAACCCCAACACACCCCTAACCCTAATCTCAATCCTAACCATAACCACACCCCTAACCCTGACACACCCCTAACCCAATCGTAAATGTAATCCAAACTTAACCCCAACTCTAGCCCCAACCCTAACCCTAACTTTAGCCCCAACCCTAACCATAACTTTTGCCCCAACCATAACCATAACTTTAGCCCCAACCATAAGCATAACTTTAGCCCCAACCCTAACTTTAGCCCCAATATTAACCCTAAATTTATCCCCAACCCTAACCCTAATGGGAAAATGGAAATACATTTTTCTTCTTTGCCTTTTTTTTTACAGTTTTCTCTGAAGGGGTTAACTAGTAGGACAGTCTTATAGGTCAGGTCGTTACGGATGCGGCAATACTAAATATGTGTACTTTTTTTTTTATTTACATAAAGAAATGTATTTATTGGAACAATATTTTTTTTCTTTATTTAAAATTTAAAAAAAATATATTTTTATACAGTGTAGTATTTTTATTTTTTTTTACATTGTCCCAGGGTGGGACATCACTATATAGTGTTAGATTGCTGATCTGACACTTTGCAGAGCACAGACAGTGCAGGAGTCTTGCGGGTGCCTGCTCTCAGCAAACACTGACAAGCCACCACCCTGCAGGACCCGGAAAGACCCCGCGGCCATCTGAGGGTCTCAGGGAAGTGCTCAGGGAGGGGGCTTCCCTATGCCACCGAAACGCTGCGATCTTGATTGATCGTAGTGTTCCGGGGGTTAAAGTGCCAGGAGTGGTCCGTGACCGCTGCTGGAATATAGTGCCGCGTGTAAGCTGTGATAGTCAGCTGACACCCGGCCACGATCGTCCGCGCTCCTCCCGTGAGAATGGTTAATCGCATATGACGTGCTACCCCGTCGATGATCATATGGGCCCAGGTCACCTCAATAGTACGTCTGATGTCAAAAAGGGGTTAATGACCAAGCCAATTTTTACAGTTCTGAGTCTGACCACTGTCCCTTTATGAGTTTATAACTCTAGAATGCTTCAACAGATCCCTCTGATTCTGATGTTTTTTCGAGACTTATTGTACTTCATGTTAGCCATAAACTTTCTTCGATATGACTTTATTTATTTATGAAAAAACCGGAAATATGGCAAAAAGTTGGAAAATTTAGCAATTTTCAAATTTTGAATTTTCATACCCTTAAATCAGAGAGATATGTCACACAAAATCTAATATATAAAGCTGAATGTGTGTGTATGTCCGGGATTGGCATCTGCACCGTCGCAGCTACAGCCACAAAATTTTGCACAGTCACATGTCTGGACCCCGAAAGTGTCATAGGCTATGTTGTGAGGCGAAATTTTAACCCCGCACGTTCCAATTCACCAAACAATTTTGCCCCTATCTATATAATGGGGAAAAAGTGAAAGGAAAAGTGGGGGAGGCAAATTGACAGCTGCCAGATGTGAACAAGGGGGACTTAAAGAGTGAGAGCGATGGCGCCAAAGAGTATATACTGTACAGTTGCTAAGGTGGGGCCCCGACATGGGATACTCACCACACACGGGGATATGAACACACACACAAAATGCGCCACACACTACCACGTGCTTGAACACATATACCACCCTCAGCACACATTTCACCACACATACACAAACCTTGCCACATAAAAGTCGAAACACAAAAGTCGCCGCTCAAAGCTCGCCACGCGCAAAACTTACCACATGCAAAACTAGGTTCACTCAAAACTCACCACACGTGCAAAACTCACCTCTTGGAAAACTCGCCACATGCAAAACTTGCACATGCGGAAAAATTGCCACATGCACAAAAGTTGCAACACATGCAAAAGTTGCCTCACAAAAAACTTGCACATACTCAAAATGCACCACACATAAAACTCACCACGCGCAAAACTCGCCATGCGCAAAACTTGCTGCACACAACTTGCTACACTAAGGCTAGTTTCACATTTGCGTTTAAAACAGCAGCGTTTAATCCGCATCCGCAAGTGGTGGAAAAAACGCATATAAACATGTACAAACACGGCATTTTTTAGACGCATGTGGTAACGCATGCGGTTTAAAAAACGCCACGTTTGTACGCATTTATATGCGTTTTTTCTGCGTTTGCGTTTTTTGTGCGCATAATGAGAAATTTCACAAGAGAAAAATCAAGATAACCAGACACCGTCAATGGGACTACAGAGGGCGTGTATTATGGTATTTCTTTATATAGACCCCTGAACAGCTGTAATCTTCAGATTTTGCTCCTGTATCCTGTGTCATGATGGATCTTCGCATGGAGAGCTTTAATTTCAACCTGGATTTAAGCGTGTCAGAAATAATGAATTCATGATGCACATATAACAGCCTCATGAATTCACTATTTCTGACACCTGTGTAGGTGAGCATAGATATGCTGTGTGTGACCACCATCGTCCCTTCAATTTGTGTGTAATAGATTATGTACACAAAAGAGAAAATGGAGGTTCTACAAGGCAGTTCTCTACTCACCAGTTCAGGTGTCCTAACTAATGAGTTTTTTGACACTGACCTGTTCAGTAGAGTTATGCACTGTATTTCCGCCATTTTCTCTTCAGACTGCAACACTAGTCACAGACTAAGCAGAAAGAAGAGATTATGGAGATAATACATCTATTATTTTTTGGGCCACCTCATATCTTTATACTACAGACACACAAAGCTGCAGTCTTTTTTTATATCTACTGGAGATATGATGTGGCCCAAGAATTAAGTGTGTGACAAAGTTTCTTATTTGGCGGACGGTGTGTATTGCCGGCGGTGATAGACACAATAAACCAAACATAATTGGGGCAAATCAAATTGTATTTATTTTTTAATAACCAAAAAATGTATTTAACTGCGCCGGCTTGGGGTAGAGTGATGTAAACGGGGGGTGTGAAGCACTGAGGCCTGGCTAACCGTGGACGACACAGAGGTGACAGGAGAAGGGGCAATGAAACTAGTGGGGTCTGGAAGTTCGGGGATGGGGCTTGACACATGAGAGGCTTGAGATGCACTGGAAGGGTGAGACATACCTGACATTACAGACACATTGGGAGGTGAAGGGGAAGGATTACTAAGAGTCCTCTGTTTTTTGGGGAGTTTGCCATGTTCTGGGAAGCCTTGGTGGGCTCATAAGGCATGGCATGGTGGTGGTGACCTGTCAGGGTCCAGCTGCACTGTGTCAAAGTCCATAGTGCTCGTAGAGCATGCAGCCATGCCAGAGTCCATAGTGCTCGTAGAGTGTGCAGCCATGCCAGATTCCATAGCGCTCGTAGAGCGTGCAGCCATGCCAGAGTCCATAGTGCTCGTAGAGTGTGCAGCCATGCCAGATTCCATAGCGCTTGTAGAGCATGCAGCCATGCCAGAGTCCATAGTGCTCGTAGAGTGTGCAGCCATGCCAGAGTCCATAGTGCTTGTAGAGCGGAAGGCCATGCCAGTGTCCATTGTGCTCATAGAGCGGGCAGCCATATCACAGTCCATAGTGCTCGTAGAGTGGAAGGCCATGCCAGGGTCCATTGTGCTCGTAAAGTGCGCAGCCATATCAGAGTCCATAGTGCTCGTAGAGCGTGCAGCCATGCCAGAGTCCATAGTGCTCGTAGAGTGTGCAGCCATGCCAGAGTCCATAGCGCTCGTAGAGTGCGCAGCCATGCCAGAGTCCATAGTGCTCGTAGAGTGTGCAGCCATGCCAGAGTCCATAGTGCTTGTAGAGCGGAAGGCCATGCCAGGGTCCATTGTGCTCCTAGACCGGGCAGCCATATCACAGTCCATAGTGCTCGTAGAGTGGAAGGCCATGCCAGGGTCCATTGTGCTCGTAGAGTGGGCAGCCATATCAGAGTCCATAGTGCTCATAGAGCATGCAGCAATGCCAGAGTCCATAGTGCTCGTAGAGTGTGCAGCCATGCCAGAGTCCATAGCGCTCGTAGAGTGTGCAGCCATGCCAGAGTCCATAGCGCTTGTAGAGCGTGCAGCCATGCCAGAGTCCATAGTGCTCGTAGAGTGTGCAGCCATGCCAGAGTCCATAGCGCTTGTAGAGCATGCAGCCATGCCAGAGTCCATAGTGCTTGTAGAGCGGAAGGCCATGCCAGGG
Source organism: Ranitomeya imitator (assembly GCF_032444005.1). NCBI lineage: Eukaryota > Metazoa > Chordata > Amphibia > Anura > Dendrobatidae > Ranitomeya > Ranitomeya imitator. The sequence continues at coordinate 141,078,603 of NC_091282.1, forward strand.
TCCATTGTGCTCATAGAGCGGGCAGCCATATCACAGTCTATAGTGCTCATAGAGTGGAAGGCCATGCCAGAGTCCATTGTGCTCATAGAGTGGGCAGCCATGCCAGAGTCCATATCGCTCGTAGAAAGGAAGGCCATGCCAGGGTCCTGCTGCATCGTGGTGGTGGCGGTACGGAATGCCATGCCAGGGTCCTGCTGCATCGTGGTGGTGGTACGGAAGGCCATGCCAGGGCGTTGCTCCTCATCAGAAGAAGACATTCTGATGCATGTAGAAAGAAAGAAATGCAAGAAATTAGAACATGTAGAGACAGAACATAGAAAATAAAGGCATTGGCTAGGATACACTCACATCGTTCAGTGTCTTGTTTTCCTCCAAGATGTAGCCTGTGTCTCGTCTGCTTCAGTGTCTGCTGAGTAGTGACCTGCAAATGTGCACTACCTCCCTTTATCACCTATTATGTGGGGGGTGGCTTATCAGTGTCTAGACATGTTTTTTTCAATTGAAACGCATGCGTTCACGAACGCAACCAAACGCATGTGCTTGTGAGCGCATGCGTTCATATAGACAGCAATGCGTTTTTTTGTCGCAAACCTTGCGCAATAGACCGCATGCGTTTTCAGGCGGCAAATTGACGCCTCTAAAAATTACTACATGTTGCATTTCCACACCAAGCCGAAAACGACAAAATGACGCATGCGATGTCAAATGCGGCAAAATGCGATCAATTAAAAACGCATGCGTCCCTAATGTTAAATATAGGAATACACAACGCATGCAGATATATGTGGTAGAAACGCTGCGGACACAACCGGAAATGTGAAACCAGCCTAACCTGTCACATGCAACTTGACACACAAAAAGTTGCTACACGCATGTCACCACACAAAATTGATCTCACAAAAGTCGCTACATGCATGTCGCCACATGCAACTCAACACACACAACTTGACACATGAAACTCGCCTTAAAACATACACAAGTCTGGTATTATCCTTCAAAAATAAAAATCTGATTAAAAAGCAAACTACAAGAGCAACAAATGTACCATATAGGAAATACGGCAGCTGTCAGTCACATGACCTGTCTATTATGTGTATGTGTGAGCTAATATATACTGCCAGGGGGGAGGGCTTCCTGTTGGCTGGGGATTTATCAGGCTGCCAATTTAGCTTACAGATACTGAGGTAAAAATACTGACCAAATAACATGTGAACGAGGTCTAATACAGGAGGAGATGACATACAGGTACATACTATATACAGGGGAGATGACGCACAGGTATATACTATATACAGGAGGAGATGACACACAGGTATATACTATATACAGGAGGAGATGACACACAGATATATACTATATACAAGAGGAGATGACACACAGGTATATACTATATACAGGAGGAGATGACACACTGGTATATACTATATACAGGGGAGATGACATACAGGTATATACTATATACAGGGGAGATGACACACAGGTGTATACTATATACAGGGGAGATGACACACAGGTATATACTATATACAGGGGAGATGATGCACAGGTATATACTATATACAGGAGGAGATGACACACAGGTGTATACTATATACAGGAGGAGATGACATACAGGTATATGCTATATACAGGAGGAGATGACACACAGATATATACTATATACAGGCGAAGATGACACACTGGTATATACTATATACAGGAGGAGATGACACACAGGTATATATATATACGGGAGGACATGACACACAGGTATATACTATATACAGGGGAGATGACACAGATATATACTATATACAGGAGCAGATGACACACAGGTATATACTATATACAGGAGGAGATGACACACAGGTATATACTAGATACAGGAGGAGATGACATACAGATATATACTATATACAGGAGCAGATGACACACAGGTATATACTATATACAGGAGGAGATGACTTACAGAGCAAAAAAGGGGAGAAGCCAGCGCAGCCTAAGGTTAAGACGCAATACATAAAGTGCAAATGCACATATTAATTTCTAACTGTATTATCAAAATGAGACATTTAGCAAACAATTGATCAATTCTTTGAGCCACCCCGCCTCTTCACGGCAATCTCATATTGGGGCAGTCCTACACTACTTTTTTTATATTCGCTGTGCTATAAAGGCCTCCTAAATGAACTAAAAGCAAGACCACATTAAAAGCATGCTGTACCTGGAGCATTACTGAGTCACCCCCATGGCGCCAGAGTAGGCAAGCGAGGATAAAGGTTGACCAGGTCCAGACAGACATTTCGGATCCAACCTCCACACTGCCCATCCAGAGCCACAGATGAAGAGTGAGACAGGCTGAGGAACAGGTGCATAATTAAACAAAGCCTGAAGCAGGGCAGGGCTGCTAGATGACTTACAGGTATATACTATATACAGGTGGAGATGACACACGTATATACTATATACAGGAGATAACATGCAGTTAGATACTATATAAAAAGGGAGATGACATATAGGTATATGGAGGAGGAGATGACATACAGCAGGTATATACTATATACAGGGGAGATGACATACAGGTATATACTATAAACAGGCGATGACATACAGTTATATACTATATACAGGAGGAGATGACACATAGGTATATACAATATACAGGAGGAGATGACATACAGCAGGTATATACTATTTACAGGGGAGATGACATACAGGTATATACTATATACAGGAGATGACATACAGGTGTATACTATATATAAGGGAGATGACAAACATGTATATACTGAGGGGAAAATGAGAGGTATGAGGTGAAAAAGAAGGGTGAAAATGACAGATGTGAGGTCGAAATGACAAGTGTTGGGGGTAATGAGAGGAGTGAAGGGGAAAATAAGAGGAGTGAGGGGAAAATGAGAGGTAAAAGGAGAAAATGAGAGATGTGACGGGGAAAATGAGAGGCGTGATGGGAAAATAAGAGAAGTGAGGTGCCATAACTAACCACAGATATTTACTATGCCCAGGCAACGCCGGGCTCTTCAGCTAGTACTTAATAAATAATATTTCCAACGTGTCTACTTTACATCAGCACAATTTTGGAGACAACATTGTTTTTTGTTAGGAATTTATAAGAGTTAAAAGTGGACCAGTCACTTTGAGGGGTGTACATGACAGAACATACCCGAAATTGAATCCATTCTAAAAACTGCACTCCTCAATGTGCTCAAAACCACCCCTAACCCTGGGAGTTTTTCTTGGTTTTGCGTTTTCATTTTTAGCTCCTCTCCTTCCAGAGCCACAACTTTTTTATTTTTCCGTCGATATGGCCATGTGAGGGCTTGTTTTTTGCGAGGCAATTTGTAATTTTGAATGACACTGTTGGTTTTACTATGTCATGTAGTTGAAAACAGGAAAGCGGTGTAAAAAAATTCCAATTTTTTTTTAACCCCTTCATGACCCAGCCTATTTTGACCTTAACCCCTCTGTGACCTTAGACGTACTATCCCGTCGAGGTGCCCTGGGCTTATCTGACCCTGGACGGGATAGTACGTCATAGCCGATCGGCCGCGCTCACGGGGGGAGCGCGGCCGATCGCGGCCGGGTGTCAGCTGCTTATCGCAGCTGACATCCGGCACTATGTGCCAGGAGCGGTCACGGACCGCCCCCGGCACATTAACCCCTGGCACACCGCGATCAAAGATGATCGCGATGTGCCGGCGGTGCAGGGAAGCACCGCGCAGGGAGGGGGCTCCCTGCGGGCTTCCCTGAGACCCCCGGAGCAACGCGATGTGATCGCGTTGCTGCGAGGGTCTTACCTCCCTCCCTGCTCCCTCCAGCCCCGGATCCAAGATGGCCGCGGATCCGGGTCCTGCAGGGAGGGAGGTGGCTTCACAGAGCCTGCTCAGAGCAGGCACTGTGAAGCCTGCAGCGCTGCATGTCAGATCAGTGATCTGACAGAGTGCTGTGCAAACTGTCAGATCACTGATCTGTGATGTCCCCCCTGGGACAAAGTAAAAAAGTAAAAAAAAATTTTTCCAAATGTGTAAAAAAAAATTAAAAAAAATATTCCAAAATAATGAAAAAAAAAAAAAATATTATTCCCATAAATACATTTCTTCATCTAAATAAAAAAAAAAAACAATAAAAGTACACATATTTAGTATCGCTGCGTCCGTAACGACCCGACCTATAAAACTGTCCCACTAGTTAACCCCTTCAGTAAACACCGTAAGAAAAAAAAAAAAAAAAACGAGGCAAAAAACAACGCTTTATTATCATACCGCCGAACAAAAAGTGGAATAACACGCGATCAAAAGGACAGATATAAATAACCATGGTACCGCTGAAAGCGTCATATTGTCCCGCAAAAAAAGAGCCGCCATACAGCATCACCAGCAAAAAAAAAAAAAAGTTATAGTCCTGAGAATAAAGCGATGCAAAAATAATTATTTTTTCTGTAAGATAGTTTTTATCGTATAAAAGCGCCAAACCATAAAAAAATGATATAAATGAGGTATCGCTGTAATCGTACTGACCCGAAGACTAAAACTGATTTATCAATTTTACCAAACTCGGAACGGTATAAACGCCTCCCCCAATAGAAATTCATGAATAGCTGGCTTTTGGTCATTCTTCCTCACAAAAATCGGAATAAAAAGCGATCAAAAAATGTCACGTGCCCAAAAATGTTTTCAATAAAAACGTCAACTCGTCCCGCAAGAAACAAGACCTCACATGACTCTGTGGACCAAAATATGGAAAAATTATAGCTCTCAAAATGTGGTATTGCAAAAAATATTTTTTGCAATAAAAAGGGTCTTTCAGTGTGTGACGGCTGCCAATCATAAAAATCCGCTAAAAAACTCGCTATAAAAGTAAATCAAACCCCCCTTCATCACCCCCTTAGTTAGGGAAAAATAAAAAAAAATGTATTTATTTCCATTTTCCCATTAGGGCTAGGGTTAGGGCTAGGGTTAGGGCTAGGGCTAGGGTTAGGGCTAGGGTTAGGGCTAGGGTTAGGGTTAGGGCTAGGGTTAGGGCTAGGGCTAGGGTTAGGGTTAGGGCTAGGGTTAGGGCTAGGGTTAGGGCTAGGGTTAGGGTTAGGGCTAGGGTTAGGGCTAGGGTTAGGGCTAGGGTTAGGGCTAGGGCTAGGGTTAGGGCTAGGGTTAGGGTTAGGGTTGGGGCTACAGTTAGGGTTGGGGCTAAAGTTAGGGTTAGGGTTTAGATTACATTTACAGTTGGGAATAGGGTTGGGATTAGGGTTAGGGGTGTGTCAGGGTTAGAGGTGTGGTTAGGGTTACCGTTGGAATTAGGGTTAGGGGTGTGTTTAGATTAGGGTTTCAGTTATAATTGGGGGGTTTCCACTGTTTCGGCACATCAGGGGCTCTCCAAACACGACATGGCGTCCGATCTCAATTCCAGCCAATTCTGCGTTGAAAAAGTAAAACAGTGCTCCTTCCCTTCCGAGCTCTCCTGTGTGCCCAAATAGGGGTTTACCCCAACATATGGGGTATCAGCGTACTCAGGACAAATTGGACAACAACTTTTGTGGATCAATTTCTCCTGTTACCCTTGGGAAAATACAAAACTGGGGGCTAAAAAATAATTTTTGTGGGAAAACAAAAAGATTTTTTATTTTCACGGCTCTGCGTTATAAACTGTAGTGAAACACTTGGGGGTTCAAAGTTCTCACAACACATCTAGATAAGTTCATTGAGGGGTCTAGTTTTCAATATGGGGTCACTTGTGGGGGGTTTCTACTGTTTAGGTACATTAGGGGCTCTGCAAACGCAATGTGACGCCTGCAGACCAATCCATCTAAGTCTGCATTCCAAATGATGCTCCTTCCCTTCCGAGCCCTCCCATGCGCCCAAACGGTGGTTCCCCCCCACATATCGGGTATCAGCGTACTCAGGACAAATTGGACAACAACATTTAGGGTCCAATTTCTCCTGCTAACCTTGGAAAAATACAAAACTGGGGGCTAAAATATAATTTTTGTGGAAAAAAAAATATTTTTTATTTGCATGGCTCTGCGTTATAAACTGTAGTGAAATACTTGGGGGTTCAAAGTTCTCACAACACATCTAGATAAGTTCATTGAGGGGTCTAGTTTTCAATATGGGGTCACTTGTGGGGGGTTTCTACTGTTTAGGTACATTAGGGGCTCTGCAAACGCAATGTGACGCCTGCAGACCAATCCATCTAAGTCTGCATTCCAAATGATGCTCCTTCCCTTCCGAGCCCTCCCATGCGCCCAAACGGTGGTTCCCCCCCACATATCGGGTATCAGCGTACTCAGGACAAATTGGACAACAACACTTAGGGTCCAATTTCTCCTGCTAACCTTGGAAAAATACAAAACTGGGGGCTAAAATATAATTTTTGTGGAAAAAAAAATATTTTTTATTTGCATGGCTCTGCGTTATAAACTGTAGTGAAATACTTGGGGGTTCAAAGCTCTCACAACACATCAAGATGAGTTCCTTAGGGGGTCTACTTTCCAAAATGGTGTCACTTGTGGGGGGTTTCTACTGTTTAGGTACATTAGGGGCTCTGCAAACGCAATGTGACGCCTGCAGACCATTCCATCTAAGTCTGCATTCCAAATGGCGCTCCTTCCCTTCCGAGCCCTCCCATGCGCCCAAACGGTGGTTCCCCCCAACATATGGGGTATCAGCGTACTCAGGACAAATTGGACAACAACTTTTGGGGTCCAATTTCTCCTGTTACCCTAGGGAAAATACAAAACTGGGGGCTAAAAAATAATTTTTGTGGGAAAAAAATTTTGTTTTATTTTTATGGCTCTGCATTATAAACTTCTGTGAAGCCCTTGGTGGGTCAAAGTGCTCACCACACATCCAGATAAGTTCCCTAGGGGGTCTACTTTCCAAAATGGTGTTACTTGTGGGGGGTTTCAATGTTTAGGCACATCAGTGGCTCTCCAAACGCAACATGGCGTCCCATCTCAATTCCTGTCAATTTTGCATTGAAAAGTCAAACGGCGCTCCTTCCCTTCCGAGCTCTCCCATGCGCCCAAACAGTGGTTTACTGCCACATATGGGGTATCAGCGTACTCGGGACAAATTGGACAACAACTTTTGAGGTCCAATTTCTTCTCTTACCCTTGGAAAAATAAAAAATTGGGGGCAAAAATATAATTTTTGTGAAAAAATATGATTTTTTATTTTTACGGTTCTGCATTATAAACTTCTGTGAAGCACTTGGTGGGTCAAAGTGCTCACCACACCTCTAGATAAGTTCCTTAGGGGGTCTACTTTCCAAAATGGTGTCACTTGTGGGGGGTTTCAATGTTTAGGCACATCAGTGGCTCTCCAAACGCAACATGGCGTCCCATCTCAATTTCTGTCAATTTTGCATTGAAAAGTCAAACTGCGCTCCTTCCCTTCCGAGCTCTCCCATGCGCCCAAACAGTGATTTACTGCCACATATGGGGTATCAGCGTACTTAGGACAAATTGGACAACAACTTTTGAGGTCCAATTTCTTCTCTTACCCTTGGAAAAATAAAAAATTGGGGGCAAAAATATAATTTTTGTGAAAAAATATGATTTTTTATTTTTACGGTTCTGCATTATAAACTTCTGTGAAGCACTTGGTGGGTCAAAGTGCTCACCACACATCCAGATAAGTTCCTTAGGGGGTCTACTTTCCAAAATGGTGTCACTTGTGGGGGGTTTCAATGTTTAGGCACATCAGTGGCTCTCCAAACGCAACATGGCGTCCCATCTCACTTCCTGTCAATTTTGCATTGAAAAGTCAAATAGCGCTCCTACCCTTCCGAGCTCTCCCATGCGCCCAAACAGTGGTTTACTGCCACATATGGGGTATCACCGTACTCAGGACAAATTGGACAACAACTTTTTGGGTCCAATTTCTCCTGTTACCCTTGGTAAAATAAAACAAATTGGAGCTGAAGTAAATTTTTTGTGTAAAAAAGTTAAATGTTCATTTTTATTTAAACATTCCAAAAATTCCTATTAAACACCTGAAGGGTTAATAAACTTCTTGAATGTGGTTTTGAGCACCTTGAGGGGTGCAGTATTTAGAATGGTGTCACACTTGGGCATTTTCTATCATATAGACCCCTCAAAATGACTTCAAATGAGACGTGGTCCCTAAAAAAAATGGTGTTGTAAAAATGAGAAATTGCTGGTCAACTTTTAACCCTTATAACTCCCTAACAAAAAAAAAAATTGGTTCCAAAATTATGCTGATGTAAAGGAGACATGTGGGAAATGTTACTTATTAAGTATTTTGTGTGACATATCTCTGTGATTTAATTGCATAAAAATTCAAAGTTTGAAAATTGCGAAATTTTCAAAATTTTCGCCAAATTTCCGTTTTTTTCACAAATAAACGCAGGTACTCTCAAAGAAATTTTACCACTATCATGAAGTACAATATGTCACGAGAAAACAATGTCAGAATCACCAGGATCCGTTGAAGCGTTTCGGAGTTATAACCTCATAAAGGGACAGTGGTCAGAATTGTAAAAATTGGGGGTAAAGGGGTTAAAGACCTTGCCGTTTTTTGCAATTCTGACCAGTGTCCCTTTATGAGGTAATAACTCAGGAACGCTTCAACGGATCCTAGCGGTTCTGAGATTGTTTTTTCGTGACATATTGGGCTTCATGGTAGTGGTAAATTTAGGTCAATAAATTCTGCGTTTATTTGTGATAAAAATGGAAATTTGGCGAAAATTTTGAAAATTTCGCAATTTTCACATTTTGAATTTTTATTCTGTTAAACCAGAGAGATATGTGACACAAAATAGTTAATAAATAACATTTCCCACATGTTTACTTTACATCAGCACAATTTTGGAAACAACATTTTTTTTTGTTAGGAAGTTATAAGGGTTAAAATTTGACCAGTGATTTGTCATTTTTACAACGAAATTTACAAAACCATTTTTTTTAGGGACCACCTCACATTTGAAGTCAGTTTGAGGGGTCTATATGGCTGAAAATACCCAAAAGTGACACCATTCTAAAAACTGCACCCCTCAAGGTACTCAAAACCACATTCAAGAAGTTTATTAACCCTTCAGGTGCTTCACAGCAGCAGAAGCAACAAGGAAGGAAAAAATGAACATTTAACTTTTTAGTCACAAAAATTATCTTTTAGCAACAATTTTTTTATTTTCCCAATGGTAAAAGGAGAAACTGAACCACGAAAGTTGTTGTCCAATTTGTCCTGAGTACGCTGATACCTCATATGTGGGGGTAAACCACTGTTTGGGCGCACGGCAGGGCTTGGAATGGAAGGCGCGCCATTTGACTTTTTGAATCAAAAATTGGCTCCACTCTTTAGCGGACACCATGTCACGTTTGGAGAGCACCCGTGTGCCTAAAAATTGGAGCTCCCCCACAAGTGACCCCATTTTGGAAACTAGACGCCCCAAGGAACTTATCTAGATGCATAGTGAGCACTTTGAACCCCCAGGTGCTTCACAAATTGATCCGTAAAAATGAAAAAGTACTTTTTTTTCACAAAAAAATTCTTTTAGCCTCAATTTTTTCATTTTCACATGGGCAACAGGATAAAATGGATCCTAAAATGTGTTGGGCAATTTCTCCTGAGTACACCGATACCTCACATGTGGGGGTAAACCACTGTTTGGGCACATGGTAAGGCTCGGAAGGGAAGGAGCGCCATTTGACTTTTTGAATGAAAAATTATTTCCATCGTTAGCGGACACCATGTCGCGTTTGGATAGCTCCTGTGTGCCTAAACATTGGCGCTCCCCCACAAGTGACCCCATTTTGGAAACTAGACCCCCCAAGGAACTTATTTAGATGCCTAGTGAGCACTTTAAACCCTCAGATGCTTCACAAATTGATCTGTAAAAATGAAAAAGTACTTTTTTTTCACAAAAAAATTCTTTTCGCCTCAATTTTTTCATTTTCACATGGGCAGTAGGATAAAATGGATCATAAAATTTGTTGGGCAATTTCTCCCGAGTACGCCGATACCTCATATGTGGGGGTAAACAACTGTTTGGGCACTCGGCAGGGCTCGGAAGGGAAGGCGCGCCATTTGACTTTTTGAATGGAAAATTAGCTCCAATTGTTAGCGGACACTAGGGTTGAGCGAAACGGGTCGAACATTTTCAAAAGTCGCCGACTTTTGGCTAAGTCGGGGTTTCATGAAACCCGATCCGACCCCTGTGCGGGGTCGGCCATGCGGTACGCGACTTTCGCGCCAAAGTCGCGTTTCAATGACGCGAAAAGCGCCATTTCTCAGCCAATGAAGGTAAACGCAGAGTGTGGGCAGCGTGATGACATAGGTCCTGGTCCCCACCATCTTAGAGAAGGGCATTGCAGTGATTGGCTTGCTGTCTGCGACGTCACAGGGGCTATAAAGAGGCGTTCCCGCCGACCGCCATCTTACTGCTGCTGATCTGAGCTTAGGGAGAGGTTGCTGCCGCTTTGTCAGAAGCAGGGATAGCGTTAGGCAGGGTCCATTAACCACAAAACCGCTTGTGCTGCAGCGATTTGCACTGTCCAACACCACCCTCGGTGTGCAGGGACAGTGGAAGTTTTTTTTTTTTTTTTTTTTCCCCTCAGCGCTGTAGCTCATTGGGCTGCCCTAGAAGGCTCCCTGATAGCTGCATTGCTGTGTGTACGCCGCTGTGCAAACCAACTGCTTTTTTCAAAGCACAAATCCTCTTGTTCCTTCCTTTCTGCACAGCTATCTTTTTTGTTTGTCCACACTTTTTATTTCATTTGTGCATCAGTCCACTCCTTATTGCTGCCTGCCATACCTGGCTGAGATTACTGCAGGCAGGGAGATAGTAGCTGCCTGCCATACCTGGCTGAGATTACTGCAGGCAGGGAGATAGTAATTGTAGGACATTCCCTGTTTTTTTTTTTTTTTTTTTTTTGGTGGGAGATTAAGATTGGCAATTTGGCATTTCTGCTAGAGTGCCATCCCTGTGTGTGCCATCTCTCTCACATAGTGGGCCATAGAAAGCCTTTTCATTTTTCTGTATTTTTTTTTGTGGGGTGTATAAATTCTCCCTGATAAAAATACAGTGGGAGATTAATATTGGCCTTTGGGCTTGTGTGCCAGTCCTGAGTGTGCCATCTCTCTCACAAATAGTGGGCCATAGAAAGCCTATTTTTTTTTTTTTGGGTTTTATAAATTCTCCCTGAAAAAAAGGGAGATTAATATTGGCCTCTGGGCTTGTGTGCCAGTCCTGAGCGTGCCATCTGTGCCAGCCCTGAGCGTGCCATCTCTCTCACAAATAGTGGGCCATAGAAAGCCTATTTAATTTTTTTTTTGGTTTTATAAATTCTCCCTGAAAAAAAGGGAGATTAATATTGGCCTCTGGGCTTGTGTGCCAGTTGTGAGCGTGCCATCTGTGCCAGTCCTGAGCGTGCCATCTCTCTCACAAATAGTGGGCCATAGAAAGCCTATTTAATTTTTTTTTTTGTTTTATAAATTTTCCCTGAAAAAAGGGAGATTAATATTGGCCTCTGGGCTTGTGTGCCAGTTGTGAGCGTGCCATCTGTGCCAGTCCTGAGCGTGCCATCTCTCTCACAAATAGTGGGCCATAGAAAGCCTATTTAATTTTTTTTTGGTTTTATAAATTTTCCCTGAAAAAAGGGAGATTAATATTGGCCTCTGGGCTTGTGTGCCAGTTGTGAGCGTGCCATCTGTGCCAGTCCTGAGCGTGCCATCTCTCTCACAAATAGTGGGCCATAGAAAGCCTATTTAATTTTTTTTTTTGTTTTATAAATTTTCCCTGAAAAAAGGGAGATTAATATTGGCCTCTGGGCTTCTGTGCCAGTCCTGAGCGTGCCATCTGTGCCAGTCCTGAGCGTCCCATCTCTCTCACAAATAGTGGGCCATAGAAAGCCTATTTTTTTTTTTTTGGGGGTTTTAGAAATTCTCCCTGGAAAAAAAAAGGGAGATTAATATTGCCCTTTGGGCTTGTGTGCCAGTACTAAGCGTTCCATCTCTCTCTCTCTCTCAGTCAGTGGGCCATAGAACGCCTATTTTTGGTTTTATTTGTTTTCTAAATTCTCCCTGAAAAAATCATTTTATTTTATTTGGTTTCTAAATTCTTCCTGATAAAATCATATTTTTTTTATTATTTTTTTTTCTAAAGTCTCCCTGAAAAAAAAAAAACAGTGGGAGATTAATATTGGCCTTTCTGCTTGTGTGCCAGTCTTGACTCCTGGGTGCGTCATCTCTCAGTCAGTGGGCCATAGAACGCCTATTTTTGGTTTTATTTGTTTTATAAATTCTCCCTGAAAAAATCATTTTATTTTATTTGGTTTCTAAATTCTTCCTGATAAAATCATATTTTTTTTATTATTTTTTTTTCTAAAGTCTCCCTGAAAAAAAAAAAAAAAAACAACCAAAAAAAACAGTGGGAGATTAATATTGGCCTTTCTGCTTGTGTGCCAGTCTTGACTCCTGGGTGTGCCATCTCTCTCTCTCTCTCTCTCTCTCTCTCTCTCTCTCTCCAATTGTGGTCCATAGAAAGCCTATATTTTTTTTCCTTGATTTGGGTTCCAAAATCTACCAGAGAAAATAACTACATCAATCATTGGTAGAAAAATATTGGCCTCTGGGCTTGTGTGCCACTCCTGACTCCTGTGTGCGTCATCTCTCAGTCAGTGGGCCATAGAACGCCTATTTTTGTTTTTATTTGTTTTATAAATTCTCCCTGAAAAAATCATTTTATTTTATTTGGTTTCTAAATTCTTCCTGATAAAATCATATTTTTTTTATTATTTTTTTTTCTAAAGTCTCCCTGAAAAAAAAAAAAAAAAAACAACCAAAAAAAACAGTGGGAGATTAATATTGGCCTTTCTGCTTGTGTGCCAGTCTTGACTCCTGGGTGTGCCATCTCTCTCTCTCTCTCTCTCTCTCTCTCTCCAATTGTGGTCCATAGAAAGCCTATATTTTTTTTCCTTGATTTGGGTTCCAAAATCTACCAGAGAAAATAACTACATCAATCATTGGTAGAAAAATATTGGCCTCTGGGCTTGTGTGCCACTCCTGACTCCTGTGTGCGTCATCTCTCAGTCAGTGGGCCATAGAACGCCTATTTTTGTTTTTATTTTTTTTATAAATTCTCCCTGAAAAAATCATTTTATTTTATTTGGTTTCTAAATTCTTCCTGATAAAATCATATTTTTTTTATTATTTTTTTTTCTAAAGTCTCCCTGAAAAAAAAAAAAAAAAAACAAACAAAAAAAACAGTGGGAGATTAATATTGGCCTTTCTGCTTGTGTGCCAGTCTTGACTCCTGGGTGTGCCCTCTCTCTCTCTCTCTCTCTCTCCAATTGTGGTCCATAGAAAGCCTATATTTTTTTTCCTTGATTTGGGTTCCAAAATCTACCAGAGAAAATAACTACATCAATCATTGGTAGAAAAATATTGGCCTCTGGGCTTGTGTGCCACTCCTGACTCCTGTGTGCGTCATCTCTCACTCAGTGGCCCATAGAAAGCATATAGTTTGTTACATTTGTTTTCTAAATTCTCCCTGCAAAAATCTATTTTTTTTTTTTTTGGGGGTTTCTAAAGTGTTCCTGAAAAAAATAAAAATAAAAAAAAAATAATAGTGTGACATTAATATTAACATTTGTGCTTCAGTGACAGTCCTGCGTGTGGGGCATCTCTCTAATTTGCAGCCACCAAAAAAAGAGTGTGTAACATTGGGCCTGATTTTCGCTGTGGTCTCACCAACCTGTAAAGGGGTAGCTAAATCATACTGAAGTTATAGCTCACCGTGTAAGTTGTGTGACTGCAACAAATAACGTTAGTTTGGTTACGTTTTTAAAACAATGAGGAAGTCTAGTGGAAGAGGTCGTGGCCGGGGGCGTTCATTGTCAGCTGGTAATGAGGGTAGTGGTAGTGGTGGAGCATCAGGTGGTCGTGGGGAAAAAAATATTGCACCTAAGTCTGGAGCTGTGGAGCCAGGTTCGTCGTCCGGCTACACAAGGCCTCGAACGCTCCCTTTTCTGGGATTAGGAAAACCGCTTTTAAAGCCGGAGCAGCAAGAGCAAGTTTTGGCTTATCTTGCTGACTCAGCCTCTAGCTCTTTTGCCTCCTCTCGTGAAACTGGTAAAAGTAAAAGCAGCGCGTCGTTAGTGGATGTTCACGGTCAGGGACAAGTCACTTCCTTGTCCTCTTCAGCAAAAACAACAACAGAGAAGAATGCAGCAGGCGACACAACGGGTTACTCCATGGAGCTCTTTACACATACCGTCCCTGGCTTAGAAAGTGAAGCAGTTAACAGTCCATGCCCATTACAAATTGAATCTGACATGGAGTGCACTGACGCACAGCCACAGCCAGACTACTATGCTGGTCCTTTGACTCAGACCACAACATTGCCCTCGCAGGGTGCTGATCAAGAATCAGACCCTGATGAGACTATGTTGCCCCATCATGAACGCTATACCACCGAACGACACGGTGACACAGACGAAGTTGCGCAGGAGGTACAAGAAGAGTTATTAGATGACCCAGTTCTTGACCCCGATTGGCAGCCATTGGGGGAACAGGGTGCAGGCGGCAGCAGTTCTGAAGCAGAGGAGGAGGAGGGGCCGCAGCAGGCATCAACATCGCCACAGGTTCCATCTGCCGGGCCCGTATCTTGCCCAAAACGCGTGGCAAAGCCAAAACCTGGTGGAGGACAGCGTGGCCATCCGGTTAAAGCTCAGTCTGCAATGCCTGAAAAGGTATCCGATGCTAGAAAGAGTGCAGTCTGGCATTTTTTTAAACAACATCCAATTGATCAGCGCAAAGTCATCTGTCAAAAATGTTCTACTTCCTTAAGCAGAGGTCAGAATCTGAAAAGTCTCAATACTAGTTGCATGCATAGACATTTAACCACCATGCATTTGAAAGCTTGGACTAACTACCAAACGTCCCTTAAGGTTGTTGCACCCTCGGCCAATGAAGCTAGTCATCAACGCAACATCCCTTCCGGCAGTGTAGGACCACCATTTAGCGCACCACCTGCTGTATCTGTGCAGGTATCTTTGCCAGGCCAAAGCAGTCAGGGTCAGGGAATCACCAGTTTCGTAGTAGGAAACACTGCATCTAGGGCACCGGCGGCAACAATACCATCTCCCACCGTCTCTCAGTCTGCCATGTCCACCGGCACCCCCGCTAGTTCCACGATCTCCAGCTCTCCAGTCCAGCTCACCCTACATGAGACTATGGTTAGAAAAAGGAAATACTTAGCCTCGCATCCGCGTACACAGGGTTTGAACGCCCACATAGCTAGACTAATCTCGTTAGAGATGATGCCCTACCGGTTAGTTGAAAGCGAAGCTTTCAAAGACCTGATGGACTACGCTGTACCACGCTACGAGCTACCCAGTCGACACTTTTTTTCCAGAAAAGTCATCCCAGCCCTCCACCAGCATGTTAAAGAGCGCATCGTCCATGCACTCAGGCAATCTGTGAGCACAAAGGTGCACCTGACAACAGATGCATGGACCAGTAGGCATGGCCAGGGACGTTACGTGTCCATCACGGCACACTGGGTAAATGTGGTGGATTCAGGGTCCACAGGGGACAGCAAGTTTGGGACAGTTCTGCCTAGCCCACGGTCTAGTAAACAGTTGTCTGTAGCCGTTCGCACCCCCTCCTCCTCCTCCTCCTCCTCGTCCTCCTGCAGAAGCAAGAGCTCGTCCACAGACCGCAGTCGCACAAACACTCCATCCGCACCTGCCACTGTTGCACACCAGGTCTCCCATTATGGGGCAGCTACTGGCATACGTCAGCAGGCTGTATTGGCTATGAAGTGTTTGGGCGACAATAGACACACCGCGGAAGTTCTGTCCGAGTTCTTGCAGCAAGAAACGCAGTCGTGGCTGGGCACTGTAGATCTTGAGGCAGGCAAGGTAGTGAGTGATAACGGAAGGAATTTCATGGCTGCCATCTCCCTTTCCCAACTGAAACACATTCCTTGCCTGGCTCACACCTTAAACCTGGTGGTGCAGTGCTTCCTGAAAAGTTATCCGGGGTTATCCGACCTGCTCCTCAAAGTGCGTGGACTTTGCGCACATATCCGCCGTTCGCCTGTACACTCCAGCCGTATGCAGACCTATCAGCGTTCTTTGAACCTTCCCCAGCATCGCCTAATCATAGACGTTGCAACAAGGTGGAACTCAACACTGCACATGCTTCAGAGACTGTGCGAACAGAGGCGGGCTGTTATGTTTTTGTGGGAGGATACACATACACGGGCAGGCAGTAGGATGGCAGACATGGAGTTGTCAGGTGTGCAGTGGTCGAAGATTCAAGACATGTGTCAAGTCCTTCAGTGTTTTGAGGAATGCACACGGCTGGTTAATGCAGACAACGCCATAATAAGCATGAGCATCCCCCTAATGCGTCTGCTGATGCAAAGTTTGACGCACATAAAGGATCAGGCGTCTGCACCAGAGGAAGAGGAAAGCCTTGATGACAGTCAGCGATTGTCTGGTCAGGGCAGTGTACATGACGAGGTACCGGGCGAAGAGGAGGTGGAGGATGAGGAGGATGATGGGGATGAGTATATTTTTAATGAGGAAGCTTTCCCGGGGGCACGGGAAATTGGTGGCGTGGCAAGGCCGGGTTCTGGTTTTTTGAGGGACACAAGTGACGTAGATTTGCCTGCAACTGCCCCTCAACCAAGCACAACCGCAGATTTGACAACGGGAACTTTGGCCCACATGGCGGATTATGCCTTGCGTATCCTCAAAAGGGACACACGCATTACAAAAATGATGAACGATGACGATTACTGGTTGGCCTGCCTCCTTGATCCTCGCTATAAAGGCAAATTGCAAAATATTATGCCACATGAGAACTTGGAACTAATATTAGCAACAAAACAATCAACTCTTGTTGACCGTTTGCTTCTGGCATTCCCTGCACACAGCGCCCGTGATCGTTCTCACACGAGCTCCAGGGGCCAGCAGACCAGAGGTGTTAGAGGGGCAGAAATCAGAAGTGGCGTTGGCCAGAGGGGTTTTCTGACCAGATTGTGGAGTGATTTTTCTATGACCGCAGACAGGACAGGTACTGCAGCATCAATTCAAAGTGACAGGAGACAACATTTGTCCAGTATGGTTACAAACTATTTTTCATCCCTTATCGACGTTCTCCCTCAACCGTCATTCCCATTTGATTACTGGGCATCCAAATTAGACACCTGGCCAGAATTGGCAGAATATGCATTGCAGGAGCTTGCTTGCCCGGCAGCTAGTGTCCTATCAGAAAGAGTATTCAGTGCTGCAGGTTCAATACTAACAGAAAAAAGGACTCGTCTGGCTACCCAAAATGTAGATGATCTAACCTTCATTAAAATGAACCACAACTGGATTTCAAAATCTTTTGCCCCACCCTGCCCGGCTGACACCTAGCTTTCCTATGAAAAGGTCTTGCCTGTGGACTATTCTGAATGACTTTTCCAATCTCGTAATTTTCTTCACCTGATTGTCCAGCATACGACATGTTTCCACCTCACGAAATGGCCAAACTCCCCACACGGGGCCGTGCTATCGCCACTTTGCGCTTGGACCCTTGAGAGTGCTGTTTGTCTGAAGAGGTGGGTGTGGCCGCTTTTGGTCGACGGCACTGCCACTGGGTCCCTCATAGTACAATAAAGTGTCTCTGGCGGTGGTGGTGCGCACCCAACGTCAGACACACCGTTGTAATATGAGGGGCCCTGTGCCTGTACCGCCGGCCACAAGACAGTTCCCCCCCCCAGCTCAAACAGTGCTCTACCACTAGCAAAATTATCTCTCACAGCTTCACCAATGTGTAGTCTAGGCGCTGACATCCTTCAATGCCTGGCACTGACAATACCATTGTTTTGACATTTTTGTTATGTTAGGCCTTCGAAGCCTGTCTGCGGTCCCTTCTTTCTACAACTACTACACTGACCAGGCCACTGCTGGCCGTGTTACCCTGGAACCAATTTAAAAGTGCCTACAGTCAGCCCAATTTTGTTATGTTAGGCCTTCGAAGACTGTCTGCCGTCACTCCTTCCACTAGACTTCCACTGACCATACACTGCTGCCCATGTACCCCTGGAACCAATTTAAAGTGCCTACAGCCAGCCCAATTTTGTTATGTTAGGCCTTCGAAGCCTGTCTGCGGTCACTCCTTCCACTAGACTTCCACTGACCAGACCACTGCTGCCCGTGTACCCCTGGAACCAATTTAAAAGTGCCTACAGCCAGCCCAAGTTTGTTATGTTAGGCCTTCGAAGCCTGTCTGCGGTCACTCCTTCCACTAGACTTCCACAGACCAGACCACTGCTGCCCGTGTACCCCTGGAACCAATTTAAAAGTGCCTACAGCCAGCCCAAGTTTGTTATGTTAGGCCTTGGAAGCCTGTCTGCGGTCACTCCTTCCACTAGACTTCCACTGACCAGACCACTGCTGCCCGTGTACCCCTGGAACCAATTTAAAAGTGCCGACAGCCAGCCCAAGTTTGTTATGTTAGGCCTTGGAAGCCTGTCTGCGGTCACTCCTTCCACTAGACTTCCACTGACCAGACCACTGCTGCCCGTGTACCCCTGGAACCAATTTAAAAGTGCCTACAGCCAGCCCAAGTTTGTTATGTTAGGCCTTGGAAGCCTGTCTGCGGTCACTCCTTCCACTAGACTTCCACAGACCAGACCACTGCTGCCCGTGTACCCCTGGAACCAATTTAAAAGTGCCTACAGCCAGCCCAAGTTTGTTAGGTTAGGCCTTGGAAGCCTGTCTGCGGTCACTCCTTCCACTAGACTTCCACTGACCAGACCACTGCTGCCCGTGTACCCCTGGAACCAATTTAAAAGTGCCTACAGCCAGCCCAAGTTTGTTATGTTAGGCCTTGGAAGCCTGTCTGCGGTCACTCCTTCCACTAGACTTCCACTGACCATACACTGCTGCCCATGTACCCCTGGAACAAATTTAAAAGTGCCTACAGCCAGCCCAAGTTTGTTATGTTAGGCCTTCGAAGCCTGTCTGCGTCCCGTTCTTTCAACTACAACTACACTGACCAGGCCACTGATGGCCGTGTTCCCTTGGAACCAATTTTAACTTGCCTACAGCCAGCCCTATGTTATTATGTTAGGCCTTCGAAGCCTGTCTGCGTCCCGTTCTTTCAACTACAACTACACTGACCAGGCCACTGATGGCCGTGTTCCCCTGGAACCAATTTTAACTTGCCTACAGCCAGCCCAATGTTAGGCCTTTGATGCCTGTCTGCCGTCACTCCTTCCACTAGGCCTCCACTGACCTGTCTATTGCTGCCCGTGTACCCCTTGAACCAACATCATTAAATATAAAAAAAATTAATTTGATTATAAAAAATAAGATCGTGTTGAGATCTCAAATGCAGACATTTTAACAATCAAAACAAACACACAACAAATATCTGGAACTGTACTACAAAGGTCCAACAGCTACAATTTCTTTCTCCTGCAAGAAGTTAACTGAAAGTTTTTTGGAGTTGTTAACACAGATATGGCATCCACCGAGTGTTGTCCTGTCGCGTCTCCTTTAAATTATTTCCAATAAGATGTTAAACTATTAATTTAATAAAATCAATAATTAAAAAAATAATTGAGTAAGTCAAAAGCACATTGCAAATAAACATTAATTACAAATCAAGAAGCATGGCGCGTCCGAGGGTGAGTAGATACCGAATAAGAATATAATCACCCTCGGACGCGCAATGCTTATTTACAACAGCCTTCCTTCCTAAGAATCAGCCCTTCCCTGGTGTAGAGAGAGGTTGTGTTACACTCCAAGGTGTTCCCCAGGTTGCCTTTCCTGAGCTTCGATCTTCCGGCTCTCGTTTAGTAGCTGTTGGAAACTACGCTGCATTAGGCCTACTAATTGTGTATGGGTGAAACAGTGGCGCATCTGCGGTCCCTCCTTCCACTAGGCCTCCACTGACCTGTCTACTGCGGCCCGTGTACCCCTTGAACCAACCTAATAAAATATTTAAAAAATTAATTTGATTATAAAAAATAAGATCGTGTTGAGATCTCAAATGCAGACATTTTAACAATCAAAACAAACACACAACAAATATCTGGAACTGTACTACAAAGGTCCAACAGCTACAATTTCTTTCTCCTGCAAGAAGTTAACTGAAAGTTTTTTGGAGTTGTTAACACAGATATGGCATCCACCGAGTGTTGTCCTGTCGCGTCTCCTTTAAATTATTTCCAATAAGATGTTAAACTATTAATTTAATAAAATCAATAATTAAAAAAATAATTGAGTAAGTCAAAAGCACATTGCAAATAAACATTAATTACAAATCAAGAAGCATGGCGCGTCCGAGGGTGAGTAGATACCGAATAAGAATATAATCACCCTCGGACGCGCAATGCTTATTTACAACAGCTTTCCTTCCTAAGAATCAGCCCTTCCGTGGTGTAGAGAGAGGTTTTGTTACACTCCAAGGTGTTCCCCAGGTTGCCTTTCCTGAGCTTCGATCTTCCGGCTCTCGTTTAGTAGCTGTTGGAAACTACGCTGCATTAGGCCTACTAATTGTGTATGGGTGAAACAGTGGCGCATCTGCGGTCCCTCCTTCCACTAGGCCTCCACTGACCTGTCTACTGCGGCCCGTGTACCCCTTGAACCAACCTAATAAAATATTTAAAAAATTAATTTGATTATAAAAAATAAGATCGTGTTGAGATCTCAAATGCAGACATTTTAACAATCAAAACAAACACACAACAAATATCTGGAACTGTACTACAAAGGTCCAACAGCTACAATTTCTTTCTCCTGCAAGAAGTTAACTGAAAGTTTTTTGGAGTTGTTAACACAGATATGGCATCCACCGAGTGTTGTCCTGTCGCGTCTCCTTTAAATTATTTCCAATAAGATGTTAAACTATTAATTTAATAAAATCAATAATTAAAAAAAATAATTGAGTAAGTCAAAAGCACATTGCAAATAAACATTAATTACAAATCAAGAAGCATGGCGCGTCCGAGGGTGAGTAGATACCGAATAAGAATATAATCACCCTCGGATGCGCAATGCTTATTTACAACAGCCTTCCTTCCTAAGAATCAGCCCTTTCGTGGTGTAGAGAGAGGTTGTGTTACACTCCAAGGTGTTCCCCGGGTTGCCTTTCATGAGCTTCGATCTTCCGGCTCTCGTTTAGTAGTTGGTGGAAACTACGCTGCATTAGGCCTACAAATTTGGTATGGGGTGTAGAGACAGGTTGTGTTACACTCCAAGGTTTTCACCAGGTTGCCTTTCCTGAGCTTCGATCTTCATGCTCTCGTTTAGTAGGTGTCGGAAAGTAGGCTGCATTAGGCCTACAAATTGGGTATGGGGTGGAGAGAGATGGTGTGTTACACTCCAAGGTGTTCCCCAGGTTTCCTTGCCATTGCTTCGGTCTTCCGACTCTCGTTTAGTAGTTGTAGAAAAGTACACAGCATTAGGCCTACAAAATGGGTATGGGGTGGAGAGAGATGGTGTGTTACACTCCAAGGTGTTCCCCAGGTTGCCTTTCCTGAGCTTCGATCTTCATGCTCTCGTTTAGTAGGTGTCGGAAAGTAGGCTGCATTAGGCCTACAAATTGGGTATGGGGTGGAGAGAGATGGTGTGTTACACTCCAAGGTGTTCCCCAGGTTTCCTTGCCATTGCTTCGGTCTTCCGACTCTCGTTTAGTAGTTGTAGAAAAGTACACAGCATTAGGCCTACAAAATGGGTATGGGGTGGAGAGAGATGGTGTGTTACACTCCAAGGTGTTCCCCAGGTTGCCTTTCCTGAGCTTCTATCTTCAGGCTCTCATTAAATTGTGGTTAAATGGAACAACTGCATTTGGCGTACTAGTTGGTTTGGGGCCTACTATCGGTGTCTGCCACTCCTTGCTGTTCTCCTGGTTTCCTGTCCTGAAATACCATTTTCAGCCTCTCGTTAAGTAGTTGTTAATGTTAGACTGCATTTGGCCTACTAGTTGGGTTGGGGCCTACTATCGGTGTCTGCCACTCCTTGCTGTTCTCCTCCACTGAACAAAGCTGTGCCGCCTGTTTACTACGGTTGCCAATTTTGAACTGCATTTCGACTACTTACTGATTTGGCCCTACTCTCTGTGTCAGCCTCTCATTCCAGTTGTCCTCCACTGCAATGCCCCCTGGTTATTCCTGTGTTACCAATTTTGAACTGCATTTAGCCCACTTTCTTCTTTGGGCCTATATCTGTGTTTCCACTTCATCGTGCCCATTGCCCAGCCAGTGATAGATGAGTCTGCTGGTACATTGACCCATAACGCAACATTCCCCGTGCACGCTACACAACAACATTGTGACCCTGCTGAAAGTCAGGTTGCTCTTCCCGCATACCATACCACCTTACACGGGGACAAAGAGGAAGGTGCAGATGAAAGTGCAGGTTCCTTCATCAGGTGGGGGGAGGAATACTAGTTGGCGACGTCACTGGCACAGGGCCTCTCATAGTACGCAAAAGTGTTGCTGCCGGTGGGAGGCGCCCCCGCCGTGCAAACACACCGCTGTACTTTGAGGGGCCCTGTGCCAGTGCCAATGCCAACGAGTGGGCCCCCCCTGCTTGCTCAGGTTCACAGCACTTGCAAAGTTGAAATACTTACCTCTCCCTGCTCCACTGCCGTGACGTGGTCCAGATTTCCTGGGCCCACTAATTACTTGAACCAGCCCTACCCCCCACAACTTTAGCCAAATGACCCCCAATTTCAAATGCCTTCCAATTATTATAAGGTAAATTACGCTTGACAAGCTTCATTAAGAAGAATGGATGGTTTTGACATTAAAATGGGCACTCTAGGTGTTTTCCTGGCCCCCACTCACTGCCGACTATGCTGCCCCATTGACTTGCATTGGGTTTCGTGTTTCGGTCGATCCCGACTTTACGTCATAATCGGCCGATTTCACTCGACCCGACTTTGGACATAGTCGGGTTTCGCAAAACCCGGCTCGACTCTAAAAAGGTCAAGGTCGCTCAACTCTAGCGGACACCATGTCGCGTTTGGAGAGCCCCTGTGTGCCTAAACATTGGAGCTCCCCCACAAGTGACCCCATTTTGGAAACTAGACCCCCCAAGGAACTTATCTAGATGCACATTGAGCACTTTAAACCCCCAGGTGCTTCACAGAAGTTTATAACGCAGAGCCATGAAAATAAAAAATAATTTTTCTTTCCTCAAAAATGATTTTTTAGCCTGGAATTTCCTATTTTGCCAAGGATAATAGGAGAAATTAGACCCCAAATATTGTTGTGCAGTTTGTCCTGAGTACGCTGATACCCCATATGTGGGGGTAAACCACTGTTTGGGCGCACGGCAGGGCTCGGAAGGGATGGCATGCCATTTGGCTTTTTAAATGGAAAATTAGCTCCAATCATTAGCGGACACCATGTCACGTTTGGAGAGCCCCTGTGTGCCTAAACATTGGAGATCCCCCAGAAATGACCCAATTTTGGAAACTAGACCCCCAAAGGAACTAATCTAGATGTGTGGTGAGGACTTTGAACCCCCAAGTGCTTCACAGAAGTTTATAACGCAGAGCCATGAAAAAAAAAAAAAAATTATTTTCTCAAAAATGATCTTTTAGCCTGCAATTTTTTATTTTCCCAAGGGTAACAGGAGAAATTTGACCCCAAAAGTTGTTGTCCAGTTTCTCCTGAGTACGCTGATACCCCATATGTGGGGGTAAATCACTGTTTGGGCACATGCCGGGGCTCGGAAATGAAGTAGTGACGTTTTGAAATGCAGACTTTGATGGAATGCTCTGTGGGCGTCACGTTGCGTTTGCAGAGCCCCTGATGTGGCTTAACAGTAGAAACCCCCCACAAGTGACCCCATTTTGGAAATTAGACCCCCAAAGGAACTTATCTAGATGTGTGGTGAGCACTTTGAACCCCCAAGTGCTTCATAGAAGTTTATAATGCAGAGCCGTGAAAATAATAAATACGTTTTCTTTCCTCAAAAATAATTATTTAGCCCAGAATTTTTTATTTTCCCAAGGGTAACAGGAGAAATTGGACCACAATAGTTGTTGTCCAGTTTCTCCAGAGTACGCTGATACCCCATGTGTGGGGGTAAACCACTGTTTGGGCACACGTCGGGGCTCAGAAGGGAAGTAGTGACTTTTGAAATGCAGACTTTGATGGAATGGTCTGCGGGCGTCACATTGCGTTTGCAGAGCCCCTGGTGTGCCTAAACAGTAGAAACCCCCCACAAGTGACCCCATTTTAGAAACTAGACCCCCCAAGGAACTTATCTAGATATGTGGTGAGCACTTTGAACCCCCAAGTGCTTCACAGACGTTTACAACGCAGAGCCGTGAAAATAAAAAATCATTTTTCTTTCCTCAAAAATGATGTTTTAGCAAGCATTTTTTTAGATTCACAAGGGTAACAGGAGAAATTAGACCCCAGTAATTGTTGCACAGTTTATCCTGAGTACACTGATACCCCATATGTGGGGGTAAACCACTGTTTGGGCACACTTCAGGGCTCGGAAGTGAGGGAGCACCATTTGACTTTTTGAATACGAGATTGGCTGGAATCAATGGTGGCGCCATGTTGCGTTTGGAGACCCCCTGATGTGCCTAAACAGTGGTAACCCCTCAATTCTAACTCCAACACTAACCCCCCCACACCCCTAACCCTAATCCCAACTGTAGCCATAACCCTAATCACAACCCTAACCACAACCCTAATTCCAACCCTAACCGTAAGGCTATGTGCCCACGTTGCAGATTCGTGTGAGATATTTCCGCACCATTTTTGAAAAATCCGCGGGTAAAAGGCACTGCGTTTTACCTGCGGATTTTCCGCGGATTTCCAGTGTTTTTTGTGCGGATTTCACCTGCGGATTCCTATTGAGGAACAGGTGTAAAAAGCCGCGGAATCCGCACAAAGAATTGACATGCTGCGGAAAATACAACGCAGCGTTTCCGCGCGGTATTTTCTGCACCATGGGCACAGCGGATTTGGTTTTTCATATGTTTACATGGTACTGTAAACCTGATGGAATACTGCTGTGAATCCGCAGCGGCCAATCCGCAGCCAAATCCGCACCGTGTGAACATAGCCTAATTCTAAAGGTATGTGCACACGCTGCGGAAAACGCTGCAGATCCGCAGCAGTTTCCCATGAGTTTACAGTTCAATGTAGACCTATGGGAAACAAAAATCGCTGTACACATGCTGCGGAAAAACTGCACGGAAACGCAGCGGTTTACATTCAGCAGCATGTCACTTCTTTGTGCGGATTCCGCAGCGGTTTTACAACTGTTCCAATAGAAAATCGCAATTGTAAAACCGCAGTGAAATGCGCAGAAAAAAACGCGGTAAATCCGCCATAAATCCGCAGCGGTTTAGCACTGCGGATTTATCAAATCCGCAGCGGAAAAATCCGCAGAGGACCAGAATACGTGTGCACATACCGAAACCCTAACCCTAGCCCTAACCCTACCCCTACCCCTAGCCCTACCCCTAACCCTACCCCTAGCCCTAACCCTAACCCTAACCCTAACCCTAGCCCTAACCCTAGCCCTACCCCTAACCCTACCCCTAGCCCTAACCCTAGCCCTAACCCTACCCCTAACCCTAATCCTAGCCCTAACCCTAACCCTAACCCTAACCCTAACCCAACCCTACCCCTAACCCTAACCCTATTCTAACATTAGTGGAAAAAAAAAATTTCTTTATTTTTTTATTGTCCCTACCTATGGGGGTGACAAAGGGGGGGGTCATGTATTATTTTTTTTATTTTGATCACTGAGATATAATCTATTTCAGTGATCAAAATGCACTTTGGAACGAATCTGCCGGCCGGCAGATTCGGCGGGCGCACTGCGGATGCGCCCGCCATTTTGGAAGATGGCGGCGCCCAGGGAGAAGACGGACGGGACCCCGGCTGGATCGGTAAGTATGATGGGGCGGGGGGGGACCACGGGGGGGGGGGATCGGAGCACGGGGGGGGAGGGATCGGAGCACGGGGGGGGATCGGAGCACGGGGGGGGGAATCGGAGCGCGGCAGGCGTTGAACGGAGCACAGGGGGCGTGGAACGGAGCACGGGGGGGCTGGAACGGAGCACGGGGGGTGGAACGGAGCACGGGGGGGTGGATCTGAATGCAGGGGGGGGTGATTGGAGCACGGGGGGTGATTGGAGCACGGGGGGAGCGGACAAGAGCACGGGGGGGAGCGGAGTACTGGATGGAGGGGAGCCGGAGCAGTGTACCGGCCAGATCGGGGGGCTGGGGGGGCGATCGGTGGGGTGGGGTGGGGGCACACTAGTATTTCCAGCCATGGCCGATGATATTGCAGCATCGGCCATGGCTGGATTGTAATATTTCACCCGTTATAATGGGTGAAATATTACAAATCGCTCTGATTGGCAGTTTCACTTTCAACAGCCAATCAGAGCGATCGTAGCCACGAGGGGGTGAAGCCACCCCCCCTGGGCTAAACTACCACTCCCCCTGTCCCTACAGATCGGGTGAAATGGGAGTTAACCCTTTCACCCGATCTGCAGGGACGCGATCTTTCTGTGACACAGCATATGCGTCACAGGTCGGATTGGCACCGACTTTCATGACGCATACGCTGTGTCACAGGTCGGGAAGGGGTTAAAAAGGGCAATTTTCCAGTTCCCTTAGCGTCTCCATTTTTCATGATCTCGGGTTGGGTGAGGGCTTATTTTTTGCGCGCTGAGCTGATGTTTTAAATGATACCATGGTAGTCCAGATACGATCGTTTGATGACCCGTTATTGCATTTTAATACAATGTCACGGCTATCAAAAAAAGTAATTCTGGCTTTTTTACTTTTTTTCTCGCTACGCCGTTTTGCGATGAGGTTAATCCTCTTTTTATTGATAGATCGGACAATTCTAAAAGTGGCAATACCAAATATGCGTATGTTTGATTTTATTTTGAGTGTTTTATTTTGAATGAGACGAAAAAGGGGTGATTTTAACTTTTATTTTTTTTATATTTTTAAAAACTTTTCTTTTTTACTTTTGGCATGGTTCAATAGTCTCCATGGAAGACTAGAACCTGCCCCAACCTGATGAGCTCTGCTACTTAAAGGCAATGTTCAGATCGCCTCTATGCAGTAGAATTGCTCACTTGCTCTGAGCGCAGACCACTGGGTAGCGCTCATAGCAAGCCGACACTGACAACCATAGAGGCCTCCAGGAAATCTCAGGTTGTCATGTCACCACACGAGTGACCCGTGATAACATGACGGAGGTCAGTGGTGTGCATATTTCCAGTGCGATTGCCGGAAGTGTGATTTAAATGCCGCTGTCAGAGTTACTACCCTAGGCTATTGCGGGTACATGTCAGCTGTTCAGAACAGCTCACATATCCCCAGAAAGATGTGTGCTCACCGCCGAAGTCCATATCAAAAGGAACGAGTGCAACATTGGTGTACCATTACGCCCAATGTTGGTAGGGGGTTAACCCTTTACGTGCTTCACAGAAACTGAAGCAATATGGAAGGAAAAAATGAACATTTAACTTTTTTTCACAGACATTTTACTTCAGAACCAATTTTTTTAATTTTCACAAGTGTAAAAATTAAAAATGAACTACAAAAGTTGTTGTGCAATTTCTTCTGAAACCACTGTTTAGGCACACAGCAGAGCTCGGAAGGGAAGGAATGCCATTTGACTTTTTCAACTCAGAATTGGCTGGAATTGAGATCGGATGCCATGTCGCATTTGGAGAGCCTCTAATGTGACTAAACAGTGAAAAATACCCAGAAGTGACACCATTTTGGAAAATAGACCACCAAAGGAACTTATCTATATTTGTAGTGACCACTTTGAACCCAAAAGTGCTCACAGAAGTTTATAACATAGAGCCGTGAAACTAAAAAATCATATTTTTCCAAAAAATGGTCTTTTTACCCCTATTTCTCTCTCCTCTGATGTGCGATCACATCAGAGGAGAGAGAAATTAAATGGAAAATCTTACATTTTTTTTTTTACAGTTGCCATGATCTACTATATAATTGTCTAATGGTCACTTCCGTCTCTCCATCTGTCCCGGAAATCCCGCGTCGCTGATTGGTCGCGGCCACCAGGCGCCAGCGATGGGCACAGTCCGGCCGAGAATTAGTCCCTCCCTACTCCCCAGCCGTCAGCGCCCGCTCCATAATCCCCTCCTCCCCTCCAGTCAGCACTCACACAGGGTTAATGGCAGCGTTAACAGACTGCATTATGCCGCGGTGTAATGAAGTCCATTAACCCCTCTGTGACCTTAGACGTACTATCCCGTCGAGGTGCCCTGGGCTTATCTGACCCTGGACGGGATAGTACGTCATAGCCGATCGGCCGCGCTCACGGGGGGAGCACGGCCGATCGTGGCCGGATGTCAGCTGCTTATCGCAGCTGACATCCGGCACTATGTGCCAGGGGCGGTCACGGACCGCCCCCGACACATTAACCCCTGGCACACCGCGATCAAAGATGATCGCGATGTGCCGGCGGTGCAGGGAAGCACCGCGCAGGGAGGGGGCTCCCTGCGGGCTTCCCTGAGACCCCCGGAGCAACGCGATGTGATCGCGTTGCTGCGAGGGTCTCACCTCCCTCCCTGCTCCCTCCAGCCCCGGATCCAAGATAGCCGCGGATCCGGGTCCTGCAGGGAGGGAGGTGGCTTCACAGAGCCTGCTCAGAGCAGGCACTGTGAAGCCTGCAGCGCTGCATGTCAGATCAGTGATCTGACAGAGTGCTGTGCACACTGTCAGATCACTGATCTGTGATGTCCCCCCCTGGGACAAAGTAAAAAAGTAAAAAAAAAATTTTCCAAATGTGTAAAAAAAATAAAAAAAAATATTCCAAAATAATGAAAAAAAAAAATAAAAAAGTAAAAAAAAAATTTTCCAAATGTGTAAAAAAAATAAAAAAAATATTCCAAAATAATGAAAAAAAATATATATATTATTCCCATAAATACATTTCTTCATCTAAATAAAAAAAAAACCCAATAAAAGTACACATATTTAGTATCGCCGCATCCGTAACGACCCGACCTATAAAACTGTCCCACTAGTTAACCCCTTCAGTAAACACCGTAAGAAAAAAAAAAAAAAAACGAGGCAAAAAACAACGCTTTATTATCATACCGCCGAACAAAAAGTGGAATAACACGCGATCAAAAGGACAGATATAAATAACCATGGTACCGCTGAAAGCGTCATATTGTCCCGCAAAAAATAAGCTGCCATACAGCATCATCAGCAAAAAAATAAAAAAGTTATAGTCCTGAGAATAAAGCGATGCAAAAATAATTATTTTTTCTGTAAAATAGTTTTTATCGTATAAAAGCGCCAAACCATAAAAAAATGATATAAATGAGGTATCGCTGTAATCGTACTGACCCGAAGAATAAAACTGATTTATCAATTTTACCAAACGCGGAACGGTATAAACGCCTCCCCCAATAGAAATTCATGAATAGCTGGTTTTTGGTCATTCTTCCTCACAAAAATCGGAATAAAAAGCGATCTAAAAATGTCACGTGCCCGAAAATGTTTTCAGTAAAAACGTCAACTCGTCCCGCAAAAAACAAGACCTCACATGACTCTGTGGACCAAAATATGGAAAAATTATAGCTCTCAAAATGTGGTATTGCAAAAAATATTTTTTGCAATAAAAAGGGTCTTTCAGTGTGTGACGGCTGCCAATCATAAAAATTCGCTAAAAAACCCCCTATAAAAGTAAATCAAACCCCCCTTCATCACCCCCTTAGTTAGGGAAAAATAAAAAAAATGTATTTATTTCCATTTTCCCATTAGGGCTAGGGTTAGGGCTAGGGTTAGGGTTAGGGCTAGGGCTAGGGCTAGGGTTAGGGTTAGGGTTAGGGTTAGGGCTAGGGTTAGGGCTAGGGTTAGGGTTAGGGTTAGGGCTAGGGTTAGGGCTAGGGTTAGGGCTAGGGTTAGGGCTAGGGCTAGGGTTAGGGCTAGGGTTAGGGTTAGGGTTAGGGTTAGGGCTAGGGTTAGGGCTAGGGTTAGGGCTAGGGTTAGGGCTAGGGTTAGGGTTAGGGCTAGGGTTAGGGTTGGGGCTACAGTTAGGGTTGGGGCTAAAGTTAGGGTTAGGGTTTAGATTACATTTACATTTGGGAATAGGGTTGGGATTAGGGTTAGGGGTGTGTCAGGGTTAGAGGTGTGGTTAGGGTTACCGTTGGAATTAGGGTTAGGGGTGTGTTTAGATTAGGGTTTCAGTTATGATTGGGGGGTTTCCACTGTTTCGGCACATCAGGGGCTCTCCAAACACGACATGGCGTCCGATCTCAATTCCAGCCAATTCTGCGTTGAAAAAGTAAAACAGTGCTCCTTCCCTTCCGAGCTCTCCTGTGTGCCCAAACAGGGGTTTACCCCAACATATGGGGTATCAGCGTACTCAGGACAAATTGGACAACAACTTTTGTGGACCAATTTCTCCTGTTACCCTTGGGAAAATACAAAACTGGGGGCTAAAAAATAATTTTTGTGGGAAAACAAAAATATTTTTTATTTTCACGGCTCTGCGTTATAAACTGTAGTGAAACACTTGGGGGTTCAAAGTTCTCACAACACATCTAGATAAGTTCATTGAGGGGTCTAGTTTCCAATATGGGGTCACTTATTAACATATTAAACACCTTCTTCTCCACGGTATTCACGGTGGAAAATGAAATGCTAGGTGAAATCCCAAGAAACAATGAAAACCCTATATTAAGAGTCACCAATCTAACCCAAGAAGAGGTGCGAAACCGGCTAAATAAGATTAAAATAGATAAATCTCCAGGTCCGGATGGCATACACCCACGAGTACTAAGAGAACTAAGTAATGTAATAGATAAACCATTATTTCTTATTTTTAGTGACTCTATAGCAACAGGGTCTGTTCCGCAGGACTGGCGCATAGCAAATGTGGTGCCAATATTCAAAAAGGGCTCTAAAAGTGAACCTGGAAATTATAGGCCAGTAAGTCTAACCTCTATTGTTGGTAAAATATTTGAAGGGTTTCTGAGGGATGTTATTCTGGATTATCTCAATGAGAATAACTGTTTAACTCCATATCAGCATGGGTTTATGAGAAATCGCTCCTGTCAAACCAATCTAATCAGTTTTTATGAAGAGGTAAGCTATAGACTGGACCACGGTGAGTCATTGGACGTGGTATATCTCGATTTTTCCAAAGCGTTTGATACCGTGCCGCACAAGAGGTTGGTACACAAAATGAGAATGCTTGGTCTGGGGGAAAATGTGTGTAAATGGGTTAGTAACTGGCTTAGTGATAGAAAGCAGAGGGTGGTTATAAATGGTATAGTCTCTAACTGGGTACCGCAGGGGTCAGTATTGGGACCTGTTCTCTTCAACATATTCATTAATGATCTGGTAGAAGGTTTACACAGTAAAATATCGATATTTGCAGATGATACAAAACTATGTAAAGCAGTTAATACAAGAGAAGATAGCATTCTGCTACAGATGGATCTGGATAAGTTGGAAACTTGGGCTGAAAGGTGGCAGATGAGGTTTAACAATGATAAATGTAAGGTTATACACATGGGAAGAGGGAATCAATATCACCATTACACACTGAACGGGAAACCACTGGGTAAATCTGACAGGGAGAAGGACTTGGGGATCCTAGTTAATGATAAACTTACCTGGAGCAGCCAGTGCCAGGCAGCAGCTGCCAAGGCAAACAGGATCATGGGGTGCATTAAAAGAGGTCTGGATACACATGATGAGAGCATTATACTGCCTCTGTACAAATCCCTAGTTAGACCGCACATGGAGTACTGTGTCCAGTTTTGGGCACCGGTGCTCAGGAAGGATATAATGGAACTAGAGAGAGTACAAAGGAGGGCAACAAAATTAATAAAGGGGATGGGAGAACTACAATACCCAGATAGATTAGCGAAATTAGGATTATTTAGTCTAGAAAAAAGACGACTGAGGGGCGATCTAATAACCATGTATAAGTATATAAGGGGACAATACAAATATCTCGCTGAGGATCTGTTTATACCAAGGAAGGTGACGGGCACAAGGGGGCATTCTTTGCGTCTGGAGGAGAGAAGGTTTTTCCACCAACATAGAAGAGGATTCTTTACTGTTAGGGCAGTGAGAATCTGGAATTGCTTGCCTGAGGAGGTGGTGATGGCGAACTCAGTCGAGGGGTTCAAGAGAGGCCTGGATGTCTTCCTGGAGCAGAACAATATTGTATCATACAATTATTAGGTTCTGTAGAAGGACGTAGATCTGGGGATTTATTATGATGGAATATAGGCTGAACTGGATGGACAAATGTCTTTTTTCGGCCTTACTAACTATGTTACTATGTTACTATGTCACTTGTGGGGGGTTTCTACTGTTTAGGTACATTAGGGGCTCTGCAAACGCAATGTGACGCCTGCAGACCAATCCATGTAAGTCTGCATTCCAAATGATGCTCCTTCCCTTCCGAGCCCTCCCATGCGCCCAAACGGTGGTTCCCCCCCACATATCGGTTATCAGCGTACTCAGGACAAATTGGACAACAACATTTCGGGTCCAATTTCTCCTGCTAACCTTGGAAAAATACAAAACTGGGGGCTAAAATATAATTTTTGTGGAAAAAAAAATATTTTTTATTTGCACGGCTCTGCGTTATAAACTGTAGTGAAATACTTGGGGGTTCAAAGCTCTCACAACACATCAAGATGAGTTCCTTAGGGGGTCTACTTTCCAAAATGGTGTCACTTGTGGGTAGTTTCTACTGTTTAGGTACATTAGGGGCTCTGCAAACGCAATGTGACGCCTGCAGACCATTCCATCTAAGTCTGCATTCCAAATGGCGCTCCTTCCCTTCCGAGCCCTCCCATGCGCCCAAACGGTGGTTCCCCCCCACATATGGGGTATCAGCGTACTCAGGACAAATTGGACAACAACTTTTGGGGTCCAATTTCTCCTGTTACCCTCGGGAAAATACAAAACTGGGGGCTAAAAAATAATTTTTGTGAAAAAATATGATTTTTTATTTTTACGGTTCTGCATTATAAACTTCTGTGAAGCACTTGGTGGGTCAAAGTGCTCACCACACATCCAGATAAGTTCCTTAGGGGGTCTACTTTCCAAAATGGTGTCACTTGTGGGGGGTTTCCATGTTTAGGCACATCAGTGGCTCTCCAAACGCAACATGGCGTCCCATCTCAATTCCTGTCAATTTTGCATTGAAAAGTCAAACGGCGCTCCTTCCCTTCCGAGCTCTCCCATGCGCCCAAACAGTGGTTTACTGCCACGTATGGGGTATCAGCGTACTCAGGACAAATTGCACAACAACTTTTGGGGTCCATTTTCTCTTGTTACCCTTGGTAAAATAAAACAAATTGGAGCTGAAGTAAATTTTTTGTGTAAAAAAGTTAAATGTTCATTTTTATTTAAACATTCCAAAAATTCCTATTAAACACCTGAAGGGTTAATAAACTTCTTGAATGTGGTTTTGAGCACCTTGAGGGGTGCAGTTTTTAGAATGGTGTCACACTTGGGCATTTTCTATCATATAGACCCCTCAAAATGACTTCAAATGAGACGTGGTCCCTAAAAAAAAATGGTGTTGTAGAAATGAGAAATTGCTGGTCAACTTTTAACCCTTATAACTCCCTAACAAAAAAATAAATTGGTTCCAAAATTATGCTGATGTAAAGGAGACATGTGGGAAATGTTACTTATTAAGTATTTTGTGTGACATATCTCTGTGATTTAATTGCATAAAAATTCAAAGTTTGAAAATTGCGAAATTTTCAAAATTTTCGCCAAATTTCCGTTTTTTTCACAAATAAACGCAGGTACTATCAAAGAAATTTTACCACTATCATGAAGTACAATATGTCACGAGAAAACAATGTCAGAATCACCAGGATCCGTTGAAGCGTTTCGGAGTTATAACCTCATAAAGGGACAGTGGTCAGAATTGTAAAAATTGGCCTGGTCATTGACGTGCAAACCACCCTTGGGGGTAAAGGGGTTAAGGCTGCTATTAACCCTGTGTGACCAACTTTTTACTATTGATGCTGCCTATGCAGCATCAATAGTAAAACATAGGGTTGAGCGAAACAGATCGGACAAATTAAAAAATCGCCGACTTTCGTCAGTCGGATTTCATGAAACCCGACCCGATCCTAGTGTGGGATCAGCCATGAGGTCGGCGATCTTTGTGCCAAAGTCACGTTTCGTATGACGCTTTCAGCGCCATTTTTCAGCCAATAAAGGAGGATGCAGAGTGTGGGCAGCGTGATGCCATAGGTCTCGGTCCCCACCATCTTAGAGAAGGGCATGACAGTGATTGGCTTGCTTTCTACGGTGTCACAGGGGCTATAAAGGGGCGTGCACGCCGACCGCCATCTTACTACTGTCGATCGTAGCATAAGGAGAGTTTGCCGCAGCTTCATCAGAAGAAGGGATATAGTTAGGGAGGGAAGATTAAGTCCCGAAACTGCTTGTGCTGTAGCGATTTCCACTGTCCAACACCACCATTTGTTTGCAGGGACAGTGGAGGCTATATTTTTGTGCATCAGCTCTGTAGCGTATTAGGCCGCTGTGCAAACCAACTGCTTTTTTAAAAGCAAAAATCCTGTTGCTCCTTTCTGCACAGTTATCTTGTTTATTTGTGTACACTTTTGTGTGCAGCAGTCCTTTTTATTGTTGCCATACTTTTCCTGAAATCATTGTAGGGAGATTGAAATTGTACTACAGTACTTGTATTTTTTCATATTTCTTCCAGCCACTTTCACAGGGCCTGAGGTTTTGTTTAGTCTCCCAAAGAAACAAGTGAGATTCAAATTATCACAAAGTGGATATATTTCAGTCCTGTTAGTTTGTAGTATATCAGCCAGCCACTTTCTGCCACTTACATTGTGTTGTTTTATGCACAGGGCCTGAGGTTTGGTTTAGTCTCCCCCCAAAAAAAGTGAGATTCAAATTATCACAAAGTGGATATATTTCAGTCCTGTTAGTTTGTGGTATATCAGCCAGCCACTTTCTGCAACTTACATTGTGTTGTTTTATGCACAGGGCCTGAGGTTTTGTTTAGTCTCCCAAAAAAACAAGTGAGATTCAAATTATCACAAAGTGGATATATTTCAGTCCTGTTTGTTTGTGGTATATCAGCCAGCCACTTTCTGCAACTTACATTGTGTTGTTTTATGCACAGGGCCAGAGGTTTGGTTTAGTCTCCCCCCAAAAAAAGTGAGATTCAAATTATCACAAAGCGGATAAACTTCAGTCCTGTTAGTTTGTGGTATATCAGCCAGCCACTTTCTGC
The DNA here is from genome assembly GCF_032444005.1 of Ranitomeya imitator. Classification (NCBI taxonomy): domain Eukaryota; kingdom Metazoa; phylum Chordata; class Amphibia; order Anura; family Dendrobatidae; genus Ranitomeya; species Ranitomeya imitator. Next base: position 141,113,868 of record NC_091282.1, read on the forward strand.
CACTTACATTGTGTTGTTATATACACTGGGCCTAAGTTGTGGTTCAGTCTCCCAAAAAAAGAGGGAGATTCAAATTCTCACAAAGTGGATATACTTCTGTCCTGTTAGTTTGTCGTATATCAGCCAGCCACTTTCTGCCACTTAGATTGCGTTGTTATATACACTGAGCCTAAGTTGTGGTTCAGTCTCCCAAAAAAAAAGGGGAGATTCAAATTCTCACAGATTGGATATACTTCTGTCCTGTTAGTTTGTCCTATATCAGCCAGCCACTTTCAGCCACTTACATTTTGTTGTCTTTTGCACAGGGCCTGATTTTTTGTTCAGTCTCCCCCCCCTAAATAAGGGAGATTTAAAATCTCAACACGTTTATATACAACTTCTACCTTGTTTTACAGTACCATGTAAAGGTTGTAATTTTGGTTAGATTTTCCAAAAAATGAGGAAGTCAGGTGGAAGAGGCCGTGGGCGGTGGTTGTGAGCTGCTACTGATGGTGGTGGTGGTGCATCTGGTGGTAGTGGCAAAAGCACAATAGCACCTAAGGCTGGAGGTGTTGAGCCAGCTTCATCGTCTGGCTACACAAGGCCTCGAAGGCTCCCTTATCTGGGAGTCTGTATGCCCTTCAGCATATGTGTGCTTATGTATTGAGTTTTCCGGATGGGATTTGTGGATCAGTATGATACTGTCCTTGACTGAAGCACTGCCATCAGGTTCCTTCACTGAATTATTCACACTCTCGAAAAATGGAAATTCCAATGGCTGACAACATAAAGTGGATATATCTTCACATTTGTATTGTGTTTTATGTTTTTATATATTATTCTTTATCTCTTTTTATTTATTAGTGATTTTGTATTATTTTCCATTTTCACATATCTCATATTATTACAATGTGATTAATTTGTATTATGATCACTCTATGGTGTGAAGGGAGGAATTTTGTCACATTAGATACAGCCCGGTAGGATCGGTATTCGATCAGCTGTGAGAGTGATATATATTTATGCAATGAACAACTTTTTGTGAATATGTAATGTTATTGAAGGTCATATACATGTATATATTGTCATTATAACTTTGATGGTGTGGGCTGTAGAAATATCTTATGTGCTAACATTCTTCCCGTTATTTTCACAATCACCTTTATTGTGTTTAATTAATGTATATTGCGTTATTCATCTTTTTATATTTTGAGCACATTATTTTATAAAATTTCGCATTTGTGAATGATGGTTGTTTGGTTTTCACTATTACCTGTGGTTAGTGCCTAGTGCGCATGTCTTCTGTGGTCTGCAGTCGGGGCATTGTGGTGCTCTGTAATGACTTTTGCGGGTCAGTGGCGTCACCAGTACGCGACTGTGAACCGCAGCGCCATGTTGGATGCGGCCTGGGATGCACTTCCCGGCGGGACTAACGGGGGACATGCGCCGCAATTAGGCGCACCTGATCCGGAATGCCAGGCATTATAAAGTCGGGTCCAGTACAATGCACCGCACTGCCCCCTGACGAAGCCGATGCAAATGCGCGTTGGGGCTGCACCGGTGACCCCTGTAGACCGACTGTATGGGTAAGAGCTACTGAACCGGTGTAATTATGAGATAGGCCGTTTGGATTAGCGGCACCCCACTTGGGGAGAGTTAGGACTTCACCATTAGATTTCCGGCTGCTGTGGCATCTTTGCCTTTAAATATGCACTAAATGGCACTTTTATTGTGAAACAGCATCCGTGGTTTACCGGGGTTTACCGTTGCTCTGATTTTTCAGTGCTATCCAGAGTTTCCTGTACTGTATATTCTGTATTTTTCAGGACTTTGTGGTTTTTAAATATTGTTAAATAAAAACGTGTATTTTTACCTTTAATATGGGACGTGTACTCCATGTGTCTCTTCTCGGGTTTTTCATGCTGTGAAAGTAGCACAGTGTGCAATGCCTGAAAAGGTATTCCATACAAGGAAAAGTGCAGTGTGGCAATTTTTTAACCAAGATCCGAATGATCAGTCAAAAGTTATCTGTAAGAAATGCTCAAAGACCTTTAGCAGAGGGAAGAATCTTCAAAATTTAAATACAATGTGCATGCTTAGACATTTAACCAGCATGCACGTGCAAGCCTGGACTAACTACCAAACGTCCCGTACCGTTGGTGCACCTTCTCAGAATGAAGGTAGTCAGCAACGCTACATTGCTTCCCTCACTGTAAGCCCACCGGTTAGGACACCACCAGCAGCAAATGTGGAGGTATCGTTGCAAGGCCAAAGCAGTCAGGGAATCACAAGGTTATTGGTAGGAAACACTGTATGTAGGCCAACATTGAGAACACCATCACCAACCCTGTCTCAATCTGTGATGTCCACCACCACCACCACCGCTAGTTCCACCATATGCACCTCTCCAGTCCATCTCACCCAACAAGAGACTCTCGTTAGGAAAAGAAAGTACTCATCCTCTCATCCGCGTACACAGGGTTTGAACACCCACATTGCTAGACTAATCTCATTAGAGATGATGCCCTACCGGTTGGTTGAAAGCGAAGCTTTCAAACCCCTGATGTCCTACACAGTACCACGCTATGATCTACCCAGTCGACACTTCTTTGTGAGAGAAGCCATCCCAGCCCTCCACCAGCATGTGAAAGACCACATTGTCCATGCACTGAGGCAATCAGTCAGTAGAAAGGTGCACCTCACAACAGATGCTTGGACCAGTAGGCATGACCAGGGACGTTACGTGTCCATCACGGCACACTGGGTTAATGTGGTGGATGCAGGGTCCACAGGAGACAGCCATAGTGGGACAGTTCTGCCTAGCCCACGGTCTAGGAAACAGTTGGCTGTAGGCGTTCGCCACCCCTGCTCCTCCTCCTCCTGCTCCTCCTTCAGAAGCGAAAGCTCGTCCACAGAGCATAGTCGCACAACCACGCCATCCGCAGCTGCCAGTGTTGCACACGAGGTGTCCCATTATCGAACAGCTAGTGGTAAGCGTCAGCAGGCTGTGTTAGAAATGAAGTGTTTGGGTGACAACAGACACACTGCGGAAGTACTGGCCGAGTACTTGCAGCAAGAAACTCAGTCATGGCTGGGCAGTGTACATCTTGAGGCAGGCAAGGTAGTCAGTGATAACGGAAGGAATTTTATGGCTGCCATAGCCCTTTCAGAACTGAAACACATTCCTTGCCTGGCTCACACCTTGAACCTGGTGGTGCAGTGCTTCCTTAAAAATGATCCCGAGTTACCAGCCCTGCTCCTGAAGGTGCAAAGACTTTGCTTGCACATCCGCCGGTCGCCCGTACACTCCAGCCATATGCTGAACCATCAGTGATCGCTGAATCTTACCTAGCACCGCCTAATAATCGACGTAGCAGCAAGGTGGAACTGCACATGGTTCAGAGGCTGTGTGAACAGAGGCGTGCTGTAATTAATTTGTGGGAGGATGCACATACACGGGCAGGCAGTTGGATGGCAGACATGGAGTTGTCTGGTGTGCAGTGGTCGAAGCTCCAAGACCTCTGTTTCATTCTTTGCAGCCATTTGGTAAATTCACAAAAGTTGATTTTTTTTCTCAATGTACATTCTGCACCCCATCTTGACTGAAAAAAACATAAATGTAGAAATGTTTGCATAGGTATTAAAAAAAGAAAAGCTTAAATATCACATGGTCATAAGTATTCAAACCCTTTGGTCAGACACTCATATTTAAGTCACATTCTGTCCATTTCCTCGTGATCTTCCTTGAGATGGTTCTACTCCTTCATTATCGTCCAGCTGTGTTTATTTAAACTGATAGGACTTGATTTGGAAAGGTACACACCTGTATATATAATACCTCACAGCTCATATTGCATGTCCGACAAAATGAGATTCATGAGGTCAAAGGAACTGGCCACGGAGCTCAGAGACAGAATTGTGGCAAGACACAGATCTGACAAAGGTTACAACTAGTGTTGAGCGATACCTTCCGATATCGGAAAGTATCGGTATCGGATAGGATCGGCCGATATTCAAAAAATATCGGATATCGCCGATACCGATACCCGATCCCAATGCAAGTCAATGGGACCAAAATATCGGAATTAAAATAAACCCTTTCTTGCCTTGTAGGTTCATTCTACATGAAGGAAAACAACTAAGAATAATGCCGGATGTATTTGGGGAGGTGGCGGAGACATTAAAGTCATAGAGGTTTATCCCAATCAAATAGAATAGCATGTTTTTTGTTTTTTTTAAGACGTTCGGAGTGACAAAGATATTGACTATGTAAATTTTTTTTTTTATTTTGTCAGATATTGATGTTTCACTATTCCACGCCCTTCCCCTTCTTTTTTTTTTTTTTTTTTTTTTTTTACTTTTCCCACACTTTCATCTTCATCATCATCATCAGCATCTTTGACATCAACTTCTTCTTCACCTTATTCATCTTCTTTTTCATCCTTTACCTTTTTTTTTTTTTGATTACATTCTTCATATTCATTTTATTCAACTATTATTATTCTTCCTATTTTACATATTCTTTTTATTCCACTGTTATTATTCTTCCTATTCTACTTCTTCATCATATTCTCATTTGTGACAGGCATTCCCGTAGTTGTTATCTATAAAAGTTTGAAGATTACACCTTCCGTTCTGCCAGTCACAAAAGTTACATTTGTCCGCGTTCAGTTTGGCCTGCAGCATCAGGCTTTATCCAGGGGCACCACGAGAAGGAACGGACTCACCCCCATACACTGCTTAGTCTTCTTCTGCATATAATTTAGATAATATCTTTTGCTCTGATATTAAGTCTTATGCTTAATGTTCTTCTGCTCTTTGTTCTGCAGCCTCTTGTTCTTCTGCTTCTCGGTCTTCCATGTCGTCGTCTCCAGGGTCGTCGTCTCCAGTGTCGTCATCTCCGCCGTCGTCGTCTCAGCCGTCGTCGTCTCCGCCGTCGTCGTCTCCGCCGTCGTCGTCTCCGCCGTCGTCGTCGTCGTCATCGGGGTGGTCTTCCGGGTCGTCGTCATCGTCATCGGGGTGGTCTTCCGGGTTGTCGACTTTAGGGTCTTCAACTTGGAAATGTAGCAGAAGGTACAAGAAGGCTGAGAAAATGCCAAGAACCAGCTGATGGAACTGGAACTCGGATGGCTACCCGAAGGTTCAAGAGCCTATGGAACTACCGAGGACCAGCTGACGTTACTGGAACCTGGTTACTAAGCAGGAGGTACCCGTGCTAAAAAGCACTACCAAGGACCGCCTGACGTTGGCGGAATTCGGATACCCAGAAGGAGGCACCTAAGCCAAAAGCTCTGCCCGGAACCAGCTGACGGTACTGGAACCAGGATGGGGAGCAGAAGGTACAAGAGCAAAAGACACTGCCGAGAACCAGCTGACGGTACTGGAACCCGGATGGGTAGCCGAAGGTCCAAGAGCCAATGGAACTACCGAGGACCAGCTGACGTTACTGGAACCCGGTTACTAAGCAGGAGGTACCCGTGCCTGAAAGCACTACCAAGGACCACCTGACGTTGGTGGAACTTGGATACCCAGAAGGAGGCACCTAAGCCAATGGCTCTGCCCGGATTCAGCTGACGGTACTGGAACCAGGATGGGGAGCAGAAGGTACAAGAGCAAAAGACACTGCCGAGAACCAGCTGACGGTGCTGGAACCAGGTGGTGGACCTGAAGGCCCACAGGAGAGGAGAGAACAGCTAGGCCGCGAGGCAGCCGCAGTTACCGAACCCCAACAGTCCTACAGGGGGAGCTGGGCCTACTGGCACTACAGAACCAGCCTTGACTACCAGTTCACGCAGCCCACATAGGAAGCTCCTAAACTGGAGGCACCCTGGAGTTGGCTAACCCGACAGCACCACGACGGGGCAAGCATAGGCGTCTCAGTGAGCTTGACACAACCCGGAAACAGCTGACGGTGCTGAAACCAGGCTTGGCACGAGGGAGTACCTGTGTCAAAAACACTGCCGAGAACCAGCTGGCGTTGCTGGAACCCAGATGCGTTGCCCCAGTGTGCAAGAGCCAATGGCACGACCGAGGACCAGCTGACGGTGCTGGAACCCGGTTACTAAGCTGTAGGTGCCCGCGCTTAAAAGCACTACCAAGGACCGCCTGACATTGGCGGAACTCGGATACCCAGGAGGAGGCACCTAAGCCAAAGGCTCGGCCCGGAACCAGCTGACGGTGCTGGAACCAGGAGGTGGACCCGAAGGCCCACAGGAGAGGAGAGAACAGCTAGGCCGCGAGGCAGCCGCAGTTACCGAACCCCAACAGTCCTACAGGGGGAGCTGGGCCTACTGGCACTACAGAACCAGCCTTGACTACCAGTTCACGCAGCCCACATAGGAAGCTCCTAAACTGGAGGCACCCTGGAGTTGGCTAACCCGACCGCACCACGACGGGGCAAGCATAGGCGTCTCAGTGAACTTGACACAACCCGGAAACAGCTGACGGTGCTGAAACCAGGCTTGGCACAAGGGAGTACCTGTGTAAAAAACACTGCCGAGAACCAGCTGGCGTTGCTGGAACCCAGATGCGTTGCCCCAGTGTGCAAGAGCCAATGGCACGACCGAGGACCAGCTGACTGTGCTGGAACCCGGTTACTAAGCTGTAGGTGCCCGCGCTTAAAAGCACTACCAAGGACCGCCTGGCGTTGGCGGAACTCGGATACCCAGGAGGAGGCACCTAAGCCAAAGGCTCGGCCTGGAACCAGCTGACGGTGCTGGAACCAGGAGGTGGACCCGAAGGCCCACAGGAGAGGAGAGAACAGCTAGGCCGCGAGGCAGCCGCAGTTACCGAACCCCAACAGTCCTACAGGGGGAGCTGGGCCTACTGGCACTACAGAACCAGCCTTGACTACCAGTTCACGCAGCCCACATAGGAAGCTCCTAAACTGGAGGCACCCTGGAGTTGGCTAACCCGACCGCACCACGACGGGGCAAGCATAGGCGTCTCAGTGAACTTAACACAACCCGGAAACAGCTGACGGTGCTGAAACCAGGCTTGGCACGAGGGAGTACCTGTGACAAGAACACTGCCGAGAACCAGCTGGCGGTGCTGGAACCCAGATGCGTTGCCCCAGTGTCCAAGAGCCAATGGCACCGAGGACCAGCTGACGGTGCTGGAACCCGGTTACTAAGCTGTAGGTGCCCGCGCTTAAAAGCACTAACAAGGACCGCCTGACGTTGGCGAAACTCGGATACCCAGGAGGAGGCACCTAAGCCAAAGGCTCGGCCCGGAACCAGCTGACGGTGCTGGAACCAGGAGGTGGATCCGAAGGCCCACAGGAGAGGAGAGAACAGCTAGGCCGCGAGGCAGCCGCAGTTACCGAACCCCAACAGTCCTACAGGGGGAGCTGGGCCTACTGGCACTACAGAACCAGCCTTGACTACCAGTTCACGCAGCCCACATAGGAAGCTCCTAAACTGGAGGCACCCTGGAGTTGGCTAACCCGACCGCACCACGACGGGGCAAGCATAGGCGTCTCAGTGAACTTGACACAACCCGGAAACAGCTGACGGTGCTGAAACCAGGCTTGGCACAAGGGAGTACCTGTGTCAAAAACACTGCCGAGAACCAGCTGGCGTTGCTGGAACCCAGATGCGTTGCCCCAGTGTGCAAGAGCCAATGGCACGACCGAGGACCAGCTGACTGTGCTGGAACCCGGTTACTAAGCTGTAGGTGCCCGCGCTTAAAAGCACTACCAAGGACCGCCTGGCGTTGGCGGAACTCGGATACCCAGGAGGAGGCACCTAAGCCAAAGGCTCGGCCTGGAACCAGCTGACGGTGCTGGAACCAGGAGGTGGACCCGAAGGCCCACAGGAGAGGAGAGAACAGCTAGGCCGCGAGGCAGCCGCAGTTACCGAACCCCAACAGTCCTACAGGGGGAGCTGGGCCTACTGGCACTACAGAACCAGCCTTGACTACCAGTTCACGCAGCCCACATAGGAAGCTCCTAAACTGGAGGCACCCTGGAGTTGGCTAACCCGACCGCACCACGACGGGGCAAGCATAGGCGTCTCAGTGAACTTAACACAACCCGGAAACAGCTGACGGTGCTGAAACCAGGCATGGCACGAGGGAGTACCTGTGACAAGAACACTGCCGAGAACCAGCTGGCGGTGCTGGAACCCAGATGCGTTGCCCCAGTGTCCAAGAGCCAATGGCACCGAGGACCAGCTGACGGTGCTGGAACCCGGTTACTAAGCTGTAGGTGCCCGCGCTTAAAAGCACTAACAAGGACCGCCTGACGTTGGCGAAACTCGGATACCCAGGAGGAGGCACCTAAGCCAAAGGCTCGGCCCGGAACCAGCTGACGGTGCTGGAACCAGGAGGTGGATCCGAAGGCCCACAGGAGAGGAGAGAACAGCTAGGCCGCGAGGCAGCCGCAGTTACCGAACCCCAACAGTCCTACAGGGGGAGCTGGGCCTACTGGCACTACAGAACCAGCCTTGACTACCAGTTCACGCAGCCCACATAGGAAGCTCCTAAACTGGAGGCACCCTGGAGTTGGCTAACCCGACCGCACCACGACGGGGCAAGCATAGGCGTCTCAGTGAACTTGACACAACCCGGAAACAGCTGACGGTGCTGAAACCAGGCTTGGCACGAGGGAGTACCTGTGACAAGAACACTGCCGAGAACCAGCTGGCGTTGCTGGAACCCAGATGCGTTGCCCCAGTGTGCAAGAGCCAATGGCACCGAGGACCAGCTGGCGGTGCTGGAACCCGGTTACTAAGCTGTAGGTGCCCGCGCTTAAAAGCACTACCAAGGACCGCCTGGCGTTGGCGGAACTTGGATACCCAGGAGGAGGCACCTAAGCCAAAGGCTCGGCCCGGAACCAGCTGACGGTGCTGGAACCAGGAGGTGGACCCGAAGGCCCACAGGAGAGGAGAGAACAGCTAGGCCGCGAGGCAGCCGCAGTTACCGAACCCCAACAGTCCTACAGGGGGAGCTGGGCCTACTGGCACTACAGAACCAGCCTTGACTACCAGTTCACGCAGCCCACATAGGAAGCTCCTAAACTGGAGGCACCCTGGAGTTGGATAACCCGACCGCACCACGACGGGGCAAGCATAGGCGTCTCAGTGAACTTGACACAACCCGGAAACAGCTGACGGTGCTGAAACCAGGCTTGGCACGAGGGAGTACCTGTGACAAGAACACTGCCGAGAACCAGCTGGCGGTGCTGGAACCCAGATGCGTTGCCCCAGTGTGCAAGAGCCAATGGCACCGAGGACCAGCTGGCGGTGCTGGAACCCGGTTACTAAGCTGTAGGTGCCCGCGCTTAAAAGCACTACCAAGGACCGCCTGACGTTGGCGGAACTCGGATACCCAGGAGGAGGCACCTAAGCCAAAGGCTCGGCCCGGAACCAGCTGACGGTGCTGGAACCAGGTGGTGGACCCGAAGGTCCACAGGAGAGGAGAGAACAGCTAGGCCGCGAGGCAGCCGCAGTTACCGAACCCCAACAGTCCTACAGGGGGAGCTGGGCCTACTGGCACTACAGAACCAGCCTTGACTACCAGTTCACGCAGCCCACATAGGAAGCTCCTAAACTGGAGGCACCCTTGAGTTGGCTAACCCGACCGCACCACGACGGGGCAAGCATAGGCGTCTCAGTGAACTTGACACAACCCGGAAACAGCTGACGGTGCTGAAACCAGGTTTGGCACGAGGGAGTACCTGTGACAAAAACACTGCAGAGAACCAGCTGGCGGTGCTGGAACCCGGATGCTTTGCCTATCAAACATTGTCTTCCTACAGCCCCAACTAGCGGTGTTGGAGCAAAGGGTAAGCAGGGGGAGCAGAGTGTAGGCCGAAGCCTGCACTGGAGTCAGCTTTGTGTCTGCGTTGCGTTTGCAGGACACTTTGCCGGCTACACAGTGGGGGAACAGCAGGCGGTGCTGAACCCCACTAACACATTGGCTGGTGTTTTTCTCTGTGCAGCTAGCACTTCCGGGCAAAAACTAGCGTTGTTACAGCCCAGGGTCAGCAGGATGAGGAGAGGAGCAGAGTGTAGGCCGAAGCCTAGTTGAACCAATTTCAAAGGTAACCTTTAACCCCCCATCAGGTGTTACAAAGTACAAGAGCCACACCTTGTGCAGCATTAATGCTGCACAAGAAGAGGTTGCTCTATTAATTTGTCTACTTGCACACGCTGAATGCAACACGTACACAATTTAGCCCATTCTACAGTCAAACTGTAGTTGAGGCGTGACTTGTATTTTTAAGGAGACGCAGCATAGGTGTCCCAAATAACGCCTTTGTGCTAGGCGCTGCTTCCTGAGCGTTGTTTTTTGCTGTACAGGAGTCTGCGCTCTTGTGTTATCCCTTGGCAATGCCCTGTTAGCGCTGCCCGTCTTATGACCTCATTTCATGTTGGCCGCTGCGGTTAACGATGGCCATAAATCCCAGACCCACACTGCCTTTTCATAAAGTCACACTGCGGTGCTGGGATTCGTGGCCTTGTGCATTAAATATTTTCGACGCTCACACACGTCCTTACACCTGCTTCAGACTGGGCGGCCTCTGCTGATCCCTTTTCGCATGCCGCGGCCAGGAGGCCGCACAGTCTGAAGAAGGCGGAAGGAGATGAGTGACGACAGGCGAACATATGCACTGCTCGTGCCCATAAACCACACCCTCGCTGACAAAATAAATAAGACAACGAGGGGCGTTGTTTCACGCAGGGCGGATGCACAGGCGCAGCCAGCTAACCATGATGTCAAAAGACGGGAAGCGCTACCAAGGGGGGTGCTGCGTATCATTAGAAAGGAAAGTCACACCTCAGGGACAGTGGAATGGTCTCAATGAGACACATTTTGTACGTGTTGAGTTCCACGTGGGCAAGGAGAAAAAGTCAGCCACCTTGTACAAATGCAGCAGTACTGCTGAACAAGTTGGCTGTTATACATAGAAACACCTGGGGGTGGGGGGCAAGCTCCCTTCAATTTCAGTTCATGTGCCTGCATGGCGTTTGCAGGTCATGTTGCCGGCTACACAGCTGGGGAACAGCTGGCGGTGCTGAACCCCACTGACACATTGGCTGGTGTTTTTCTCTGTGCAGCTAGCAATTCTGGGCAAAAACTAGCGTTGTTAGAGCCCAGGGTCAGCAGGAGGAGGAGAGGAGCAGAGTGTAGGCCGAAGCCTGCACTGGTGGCAGCTTTTGATCAGTTGTGCCAGCGTGGCTTGTGCTGGACACGATGTCGGCTACACAGCAGGGGAACAGCTGGCGGTGCTGAACCCCACTAACACATTGGCTGGTGTTTTTCTCTGTGCAGCTAGCACTTCAGGGCAAAAACTAGCGGTGTTAGAGCCCAGGGTCAGCAGGAGGAGGAGAGGAGCAAAGTGTAGGCCGAAGCCTAGTTGAACCAATTTCAAAGGTAACCTTTAACCCCCCTCAGGTGTTGCAAGGTACAAGAGCCACACCTCGTGCAGCATTAATGCTGCACAAGTAAAAGGTTGCTCTCTTAATTTTTCTCCTTGCACACGCTGAATAAAACACGTACACTATTTAGCCCATTATACTGTCAAACAGTAGTGGAGGCGTGACTTGTCTTTTTAAGGAGATGCAGCACAGGTGTCAAAAGTTACACCTAGGTGCTGGGCGCAGATTCCTGAGCGTTGTTATTTGCTGTACAGGAGTCTGCGCTCTTGTTATCCCTTGGCCATGCGCTGTGAGCGATGCCTGTCTTCTCACCTCATTTCATGTTGGCCGGTGCGGTTAGCGATGGCCATGAAACCCAGACCCGCAGTGTCTTTTAATAAAGTCACACTGCAGAGCTGGGATTCGTGACCTTGCGCAGTAAATTTTGTCGCCTGTCCCTCATGTCCTTACACCTGCATCAGACTGGGCGGCCTCATCTGATCCCTTCTCGCATGCCGCGGCCATGAGGCCGCACATTCTGAAGAAGGCGGAAGGAGATGAGTAAAGACAGGCGAAGATATCCACTGCTCGTGCCCATCAATCACACCCTCGCAGTCAAAATAAGTAAGACAACGAGGAGCGTGGTTTCAGGCAGGGCGGACGCACAGCCGCAGCCAGCCAACCAAAGATGTCAGAAGACGGGCAGCGCTAACAAGGGGGGTGCTGCGTGTCATTAAAAAGGAAAGTCACACCTCAGGGACATTGTAATGGTCTGTAATGAGACACATTTTTTACGTGTTTAATTAAACGTGGGCAAGTAGACAAAGTCAGCCACCTTGTACAAATGCAGCAGTACTGCTGTACAAGGTGGCTGTTATACATAGAAACACCTTGGGGTGGGTGGCAGGGTCCCTTTAATTTCAGTTCATGTGCCTGCGTGGCGTTTGCAGGTCACGTTGCCGGCTACACAGCAGGGGAACAGCTGGCGTTGCTGAACCCCACTAACACATTGGCTGTTGTTTTCCTCTGTGCAGCTAGCACTTCCAGGCTAAAACTGGCGGTGTTATGAGCCCAGGGTCAGCAGGAGGAGGAGAGGAGCAGAGTGTAGGCCGAAGCCTGCACTGGTGGCAGCTTTTGTTCTGTTGTGCCTGCGTGGCGTTTGCAGGTCACGTTGCCGGCTACACAGCTGGGGAACAGCTGGCGGTGCTGAACCCCACTAACACATTGGCTGGTGTTTTTCTCTGTGCAGCTAGCACTTCCGGGCAAAAACTAGCGGTGTTTAAGCCCAGGGTCAGCAGGAGGAGGAGAGGAGCAGAGTGTAGGCCGAAGCCTAGTTGAACCAATTTCAAAGGTAACCTTTAACCCCCCTCAGGTGTTGCAAGGTACAAGAGCCACACCTCGTGCAGCATTAATGCTGCACAAGTAAAAGGTTGCTCTCTTAATTTTTCTCCTTGCACACGCTGAATAAAACACGTACACTATTTAGCCCATTATACTGTCAAACAGTAGTGGAGGCGTGACTTTTCTTTTGAAGAAGACGCAGCACAGGTGTCAAAATTTACACCTAGGTGCTGGGCGCAGACTCCTTACCGTTGTTATTTGCAGTACAGGAGAGTGCGCTCTTGTGTTATCCCTTGGCAATACCCTGTTAGTGCAGGCCGTCTTATGACCTCATTTCATGTTGGCCGGTGCGGTTAACGATGGCCATAAATCCCAGACGCACAGTGCCTTTCCATAAAGTCACACTGCGGTGCTGGGATTCGTGGCCTTGTGCAGTAAATATGTTCACCGCTCACACATGTCCTTACACCTGCTTCAGACTGGGCGGCCTCAGCTGATCCCTTATTGCCTGCCACGGCCATGAGGCCGCACAGTCTGAAGAAGGCGGAAGGAGGGGAGTGAAGACAGGCGAACATATGCACTGCTCATGCCCATCAATCACACCCTCGCAGTCAAAATATATGAGAACACGAGGGGGGTTGTGTCGGGCAGGGCGGACGCACAGGCACAGGCAGCCAACCAATGATGTCAGAAGACGGGCAGCGCTACCAAGGGGGGTGGTGCGTGTCATTAAAAAGTAAAGTCACACCTCAGGGACATTGTAATGGTCTCTAATGAGACACATTTTGTACGTGTTGAGTTCCACGTGGGCAAGGAAAAAAAGTCAGCCACCTTGTACAAATGCAGCAGTACTGCTGTACAAGGTGGCTGTTATACATAGAAACACCTGGGGGTGGGGGGCAGGCTCACTTCAATTTCAGTTCATGTGCCTGCGTGGCGTTTGCAGGACACGTTGCCAGCTACACAGCAGGGGAACAGCTGGCGTTGCTGAACCCCACTGACACATTGGCTGGTGTTTTTCTCTGTGCAGCTTGCATGTCCGGGCAAAAACTGGCGGTGTTAGAGCCCAGGGTCAGCAGGAGGAGGAGAGGAGCAAAGTGTAGGCCGAAGCCTGCACTGGTGGCAGCTTTTGGTCAGTTGTGCCAGCGTGGCTTGTGCTGGACACGATGCAGGCTACACAGCAGGGGAACAGCTGGCGGTGCTGAACCCCACTAAGGCCGGCGTCACACACAGCGTAAAACAATACGGTCCGTATATTACGGCCGTAATACGCTGAAAAGTCCCGAAAAAAGTGGTCCGTAGCTCCTCCGTAGGCAGGGTGTGTCAGCGTTTTTTGCGCATGGCATCCTCCGTATGTAATCCGTATGGCATCCGTACTGCGTGGTTTTCTCGCAGGCTAGCAAAACCAACATACCGCTATAGAAGTGATCCATGTGTCCCAAAAAGAAAAGAAAATATATATATACTGTCTATATATATATATATATATATATATATATGTGTCAGTAGACACATATATTAGAGAGAAAAGCCGGTAATTCAGTGCGGTGTACAGTAAAATCACACTGACAGCTTACAGTAGAATAGGTAGAATAAATGTGTACACATAGAATAGGTATATATATATATATGTCAGTGAGACACATATATGTATATATATTAATATTTATTCCAGCGCTAGACAGCTTGAAAGCCGGTAATTCAATTACCGGCTTTTTCCTTCTCCTTCCTAAAACCCGACATAATAATAATAATAATAATAATAATAATTTTATTTATATAGCGCCAACATATTCCGCAGCGCTTTACAAATTATAGAGGGGACTTGTACAGACAATAGACATTACAGCATAACAGAAATACAGTTCAAAACAGATACCAGGAGGAGTGAGGGCCCTGCTCGCAAGCTTACAAACTATGGGGAAAAGGGGAGACACGAGAGGTGGATGGTAACAATTGCTTTAGTTATTCGGACCAGCTATAGTGTAAGGCTCAGGTGTTCATGTAAAGCTGCATGAACCAGTTACCTGCCTAAGTATGTAGCAGTACAGACACAGAGGGCTAATACTGCATAAAGTGTATGAGAACATGATGCGAGGAACCTTTTTTTTTTTTTTTTTTTTTTTTTTATTATAAATAGGCCACACAGGGATCGTTAGGTTAATGCATTGAGGCGGTAGGCCAGTCTGAACAAATGAGTTTTTAGGGCACGCTTAAAACTGTGGGGATTGGGGATTAATCGTATTAACCTAGGTAGTGCATTCCAAAGAATCGGCGCAGCACGTGTAAAGTCTTGGAGACGGGAGTGGGAGGTTCTGATTATTGAGGATGCTAACCTGAGGTCATTAGTGGAGCGGAGGGCACGGGTAGGGTGGTAGACTGATACCAGGGAGGAGATGTAGGGTGGTGCTGAGCCATGGAGTGCTTTGTGGATGAGGGTAGTAGTTTTGTACTGGATTCTGGAGTGGATGGGTAGCCAGTGTAATGACTGGCACAGGGTAGAGGCATCGGTGTAACGGTTGGTGAGGAATATGATCCTGGCTGCAGCATTCAGGACAGATTGGAGCGGGGAGAGTTTTGCAAGAGGGAGACCGATTAGTAGAGAGTTACAATAGTCCAGACGAGAATGAATAAGTGAAACAGTCAGAGTTTTTGCAGAGTCGAAATTAAGAAAAGGGCGAATTCTAGAAATGTTTTTGAGATGCAGGTAAGAAAAGCGAGCCAGTGATCGGATGTAGGGGGTGAATGAAAGGTCAGAATCAAGGATGACCCCAAGGCAGCGGGCATGTTGCTTTGGAGTAATGGTGGAACCGCACACGGAGATGGCAATGTCAGGCAAAGGTAGGTTAGTAGAGGGAGAGAACACGAGGAGTTCAGTTTTTGACAGGTTTAGTTTCAGATAGAGGGAGGACATGATGTTAGAGACAGCGGTAAGACAATCACTGGTGTTTTCTAAAAAGGTCGGTGTGATATCGGGAGCAGAAGTGTATAATTGGGTGTCGTCAGCATAGAGATGGTACTGGAAACCAAATCTACTGATTGTTTGTCCAATAGGGGCAGTATACAACGAGAAGAGTAGGGGGCCTAGGACTGATCCTTGAGGAACCCCAACAGTAAGGGGAAGGTGAGAGGAGGAGGAACCAGCAAAACATACAGTGAAGGATCGGTCAGAGAGATAGGAGGAGAACCAGGAGAGAACGGTGTCCTTGAGGCCGATGGAGCGGAGCATAGTGAGGAGGAGCTGATGATCCACAGTGTCGAATGCTGCAGAGAGATCCAAGAGAATTAGCATGGAGTAGTGACCATTAGATTTAGCTGTTAGTAGGTCATTAGAGACTTTAATGAGGGCAGTTTCAGTAGAGTGTAAAGAGCGGAAGCCAGATTGAAGAGGGTCGAGAAGAGAGTTATCTGAGAGATAGCGGGTAAGACGGGAGTGGACCAGGCGTTCGAGGAGTTTAGAGATGAAGGGAAGATTAGAGACAGGTCTATAATTAGCGGCACAGTTTTGATCGAGGGATGGTTTTTTAAGTAATGGATGTATGATGGCATGCTTAAATGAGGAGGGAAAAATACCGGAAGTGAGGGAAAGGTTGAATATTTTTGTTAGGTGAGAGGTGACAGCCGGGGAAAGGGACTGGAGGAGATGTGACGGAATGGGGTCACTGGTGCAAGTGGTCGGGCGAGAAGATGCAAGGAGCCTGCTTACTTCTTCTTCTGTAACTGCTTCAAAGTCAGAGAGTGAACTAGATGCAGTGGGGGAGGGAGGACAGTGCATGGTATGAAGAGATTGGGAGATGATTTCCTGTCGAATGTGGTCAATTTTTTCTTTGAAGTAATTGGCCAGATCGTCAGCACGGAGATCCGTGGTTGGGGCCTGCTCTCTTGGGTTGAGTAGGGACTGGAACGTGTCAAAGAGACGTTTAGGGTTATTGGACAGGGAGGTGATGAGGGTGTTGAAGTAGGTTTGTTTGGAGAGGTGAAGGGCAGAATTGTATGTCTTTAGCATGAACTTATAATGGATGAAATCTTCGGGTAGATTAGATTTTCTCCACAGACGTTCTGCGCACCTGGAGCACCGCTGCAGGAAACGTGTTTGCAGCGTGTGCCACGGTTGTTGCCGTCTGTGCCGAGTTGTTTTATGTATAGGAGGAGCAGCTTCATCCAGAGCACTTTGCAGGGTTTCATTGTAATGCTTCAATGCAGAATCAGGACATGAGATGGAGGAAATAGGGGCCAATGAGGACTGCAAGTTCATCATAAGTTTCTGGGTGTTAATGGCCTGTATGTTTCTATAGGTGTGGAAAGTGGGGGTGACCTGAGCGGGATGGCAGTTCTTGATAGAGAATGAAAGAAGGTTGTGGTCAGAGAGCGGGAGAGGGGAGTTTGTGAAGTCATCCACTGAGCAAAGTCGGGAGAAGACCAAGTCAAGGGAGTTTCCATCTTCATGTGTTGGAGAGTTAGTATGCTGCGAGAGGCCAAAAGAGGAGGATAGAGATAAAAGGTGAGAAGCAGATGGGGAGAGGGGAGAGGCAATGGGGATGTTGAAATCACCCATGATAAGGGTGGGGGTGTCACAGGAGAGAAAGTGTGTTAGCCAGGTGGCAAAGTGATCCAGGAACTGATGAGAGGGGCCGGGAGGACGATACACCACCGCCACTCGCATGGAGAAGGGGACGTAGAGTCTGACCACATGGACCTCAAAGGAAGGGAAGACAAGTGAGGGTACTTGGGGGATAACTTGGAAAGTACATTTGGGTGAAAGGAGCAGACCAACGCCTCCACCTGCTCTGTTGTCTGATCTTGGGGTATGAGAAAAGTGTAGTCCACCATATGAAAGAGCAGCAGCAGCGGTGGTGTCTGACTGCTGGATCCAGGTTTCAGTAAGAGCCAGGAGATTAAGAGAATTAGAAAGGAAGAAGTCATGAATGAAGGAGAGTTTATTACACACAGAGCGAGAATTCCAAAGGGCACAATTGAAAGAGACAGCAGGCATGCAGGGAATATTAATAAGGTTAGAGGGGTTTCTGGGTGTAGCAATTGGGAGGTTTGACTGGCTATAACATGGGGGGCCGGGGTTTGGAGATATGTCTCCAGCGACTAGGAGAAGGAGGATCGAAAGAGTGAGCAGATGGTTAAGTGATTTGTGAGAGCGTCTCTTGTGTTGGATGTTGGGACTGAATGGATCTGTGCTGTTAAGCAATGTGAATAGAGCATGAGTGCTATACATAGGAGAGGCAAGGACAGAGGGGCCGATATGGATGGAGTGTAGAGAGTTAATGCGAGGGCGGTGAATGTGAGTGAATGCAGCAGCCAGAATATAGATTATACAAATAAATATGGTGAGTATTTGTGCTGTTTCAAGTGAATATGGATTAGATTTAGTTTTTCTTACCTGTCTCCTGCCCTGTCTAACTGCCATGTTATAACTGCCGAGTACTTAGAAAAAAAAAGTACTTTGAATAAAAAATACACGAATAACAGTGCACGAATGCATCCCCAAGCTACATCTACATTTATAGAAGGCTAGCCCTTAGATCTCTTTTTTTTTTTTTTGTGTTAAAGCTCGTTAGCAATCAATCTAACTCAGTTGAGACAACAGGACACAATAAATGTAGTGATCAGATAAACAAATGTCCAGGTCTACATGGATCATAAAGCACTTTGAAACAGTTATGTGATCTCTCTGAGTAAGGACATGCAAAAGTGAGTTAAATATCTATAAACACAAACAAACGCATAATAGGATGACTAACATATATAGATACATGCAGGATTCAATGCCGAAGATAGAATGACTCAGATACCATCCAAGCTGCTTGCTGTCAGGGACTGGAGCAATAGACATGCAGGATATTTCAGCTCAGAGAATGAATGATATGTTTACCATCCAAGCTGCTTGCTGTCAGGGACTGGAGCAATAGACATGCAGGATATTTCAGGATATTCCGACATGATTTGAGACATGGTTTACATACAGTAAACCATGTCTTCTCTCCATTTTTTTTGCAGATTCCACACTACTAATGTCAGTAGTGTGTATCTGCAAAATTTGGCCGTTCTAGCTCTTAAAATAAAGGGTTAAATGGCGGAAAAAATTGGCGTGGGCTCCCGCGCAATTTTCTCCGCCAGAGTAGTAAAGCCAGTGACTGAGGGCAGATATTAATAGCCTGGAGAGGGTCCACGGTTATTGGCCCCCCTGGCTAAAAATATCTGCCCCCAGCCACCCCAGAAAAGGCACATCTGGAAGATGCGCCTATTCTGGCACTTGGCCACTCTCTTCCCATTCCCGTGTAGCGGTGGGATATGGGGTAATGAAGGGTTAATGCCACCTTGCTATTGTAAGGTGACATTAAGCCTAATTAATAATGGAGAGGCGTCAATTATGACACCTATCCATTATTAATCCAATACTAGTAAAGGGTTAAATAAAACACAAACACATTTTTTAAAATTATTTTAATGAAATAAAAACAATGGTTGTTGCAGTATTTTATTCAACGCCCAATCCAGTCACTGAAGACCCTCGTTCTGTGAGTAAAAAAACATAATAAACCAACAATATACTTACCCTCCGCAGATCTGTAATGTCCAACGATGTAAATCCTTCTGAAGGGGTTAAAACATTTTGCAGCAAGGAGCTGTGCTAATGCAGGCTGCTCCTCGCTGCAAAACCCCAGGGAATGAGGCTAAAAATAGATCAATGATCTATATTTAGCTTCATTTGCGGTGAGGCGCCCTCTGCTGGCTGTTCATAGATCGTGGGAAATTTCCTAGAAAGCTCCCTGGCTTTCTAGGCAAGTTCCCACGATCTATAAACATCCAGCAGAGGGCGCCTCACCGCAAATGAAGCTAAATATAGATCATTGATCTATAGTGTTGAGCATTCCGATACCGCAAGTATCGGGTATCGGCCGATACTTGCGGTATCGGAATTCCGATACCGAGATCCGATATTTTTGTGATATCGGGTATCGGTATCGGAAGTGTAAAATAAAGAATTAAAATAAAAAATATTGTTATATTCACCTCTCCGGCGGCCCCTGGACATCAGCGGGAGGATCCGGCGTCCGGCACGGCTTCTTTCTTCAAAATGCGCGCCTTCAGGACCTGTGGAATGACGTCCCGGCTTCTGATTGGTCGCGTGCCGCCCATGTGACCGCCACGCGACCAATCAGAAGCCGCGACGTCATTCCTCAGCTAAAGTCCTAGAATGAGCGCCTTCTAGGACCTGAGGAATGACGTCGCGGCTTCTGATTGGTCGCGTGGCGGTCACATGGGCGGCACGCGACCAATCAGAAGCCGGGACGTCATTCCACAGGTCCTGAAGGCGCGCATTTTGAAGAAACAAGCCGTGCCGGACGCCGGATCCTCCCGCTGATGTCCAGGGGCCGCCGGAGAGGTGAATATAACAATATTTTTTATTTTAATTCTTTATTTTACACTTTAATATGGATCCCAGGGCCTGAAGGAGAGTTTCCTCTCCTTCAGACCCTGGGATCCATGAGGATACATTCCGATACTTGATGTCCCATTGACTTGTATTGGTATCGGATATCGGTATCGGCGATATCCGATATTTTTCGGGTATCGGCCGATACTATCCGATACCGATACTTTCAAGTATCGGACGGTATCGCTCAACACTATTGATCTATTTTTAGCCTCATTCCCTGGGGTTTTGCAGCGAGGAGCAGCCTGCATTAGCACAGCTCCTTGCTGCAAAATGTTTTAACCCCTTCAGAAGGATTTACATCGTTGGACGTTACAGATCTGCGGAGGGTAAGTATATTGTTGGTTTATTATGTTTTTTTACTCACAGAACGAGGGTCTTCAGTGACTGGATTGGGCGTTGAATAAAATACTGCAACAACCATTGTTTTTATTTCATTAAAATAATTTTAAAAAATGTGTTTGTGTTTTATTTAACCCTTTACTAGTATTGGATTAATAATGGATAGGTGTCATAATTGACGCCTCTCCATTATTAATTAGGCTTAATGTCACCTTACAATAGCAAGGTGGCATTAACCCTTCATTACCCCATATCCCACCGCTACACGGGAATGGGAAGAGAGTGGCCAAGTGCCAGGATAGGCGCATCTTCCAGATGTGCCTTTTCTGGGGTGGCTGGGGGCAGATATTTTTAGCCAGGGGGGGGCCAATAACCGTGGACCCTCTCCAGGCTATTAATATCTGCCCTCAGTTACTGGCTTTACTACTCTGGCGGAGAAAATTGCGCGGGAGCCCACGCCAATTTTTTCCGCCATTTAACCCTTTATTTTAAGAGCTAGAACGGCCAAATTTTGCAGATACACACTACTGACATTAGTAGTGTGGAATCTGCAAAAAAAATGGAGAGAAGACATGGTTTACTGTATGTAAACCATGTCTCAAATCATGTCGGGTTTTAGGAAGGAGAAGGAAAAAGCCGGTAATTGAATTACCGGCTTTCAAGCTGTCTAGCGCTGGAATAAATATTAATATATATACATATATGTGTCTCACTGACATATATATATATACCTATTCTATGTGTACACATTTATTCTACCTATTCTACTGTAAGCTGTCAGTGTGATTTTACTGTACACCGCACTGAATTACCGGCTTTTCTCTCTAACAGCGCTGCGTATTTCTCGCAAGTCACACTGCTTGTCCGTGTGTAATCCGTATTTTTCACGCTTCCATAGACTTTCATTGGCGTATTTCTTGCGCAGTACGGTGACAAACGCAGCATGCTGCGATTTTGTACGGCCGTAGAAAGCCGTATAATACTGATCAGTAAAATACGGCAAATAGGAGCAGGGGCATAGAGAATAATTGTGCCGTATTTTTTGCGAGTTTTACGGACGTAGATTCTGCGCTCTTACGTCCGTAAAACTCGCATGTGTGACGGCGGCCTAACACATTGGCTGGTGTTTTTCTCTGTGCAGCTACCAATTCCGGGCAAAAACTAGCGTTG
This sequence comes from Ranitomeya imitator, assembly GCF_032444005.1. Lineage (NCBI taxonomy): Eukaryota > Metazoa > Chordata > Amphibia > Anura > Dendrobatidae > Ranitomeya > Ranitomeya imitator. The sequence continues at coordinate 141,135,510 of NC_091282.1, forward strand.
TTAGAGCCCAGGGTCAGCAGGAGGAGGAGAGGAGCAGAGTGTAGGCCGAAGCCTGCACTGGTGGCAGCTTTTGATCAGTTGTGCCAGCGTGGCTTGTGCTGGACACGATGCCGGCTACACAGCAGGGGAACAGCTGGCGGTGCTGAACCCCACTAACACACATTGGCGTTTTTCTCTGTGCACCTAGCACTTCCAGGCTACAACTGGCGGTGTTATAGCCCAGGGTCAGCAGGAGGAGGAGAGGAGCAGAGTGTAGGCCGAAGCCTAGTTGAACCAATTTCAAAGGTAACCTTTAACCCCCCCTCAGGTGTTGCAAGGTACAAGAGCCACACCTTGTGCATCATTAATGCTGCACAAGTAAAAGGTTGCTCTCTTAATTTTTCTCCTTGCACACGCTGAATAAAACACGTACACTATTTAGCCCATTCTACTGTAGAACAGTAGTGGAGGCGTGACTTGTCTTTTTAAAGAAAAGCAGCCCAGGTGTCGAAAATAACACCTTGGTGCATGGGCGCAGCTTCCTGAGCGTTGTTATTTGCTGTACAGGAGTCTGCGCTCTTGTTATCCCTTGGCCATGCGCTGTGAGCGCTTCCTGTCTTCTGACCTCATTTCATGTCGGCCGTTGCGGTTAGCGATGGACATGAATCCCAGACCCACAGTGTGTTTTCTAAAAATCACACTGCGTGGCTGGGATTCGTGGCCTTGTGCAGTAAATATGTTTGCCGCTCACACATGTCCTTACACCTGCTTCAGACTGGGCGGCCTCATCTGATCCCTTATCACATGCCGCGGTCATGAGGCCACCCAGTCTGAAGAAGGCGGAAGGAGATGAGTGAACACAGGCAAACATATGCACTGCACATGCCCATCAATCACATCCTCGTTGTCCAAAAAAATAAGACACAGAGGGGCATTGTTTCGAGCAGGGCAGACGCACAGGCGCAGCTAGCTAACCAATGATGTCAAAAGACGGGCAGCGCTAACAAGGGTGGTGCTGCGTATCATTAGAAAGGAAAGTCACACATCAGGGACAGTGAAATGGTCTCAATGAGACACATTTAGTACGTGTTTAATTAAACGTGGGCAAGGAGAAAAAGTCTGCCACCTTGTACAAATGCAGCAGTACTGCTGTACAAGGTGGCTGTTATACATAGAAACACCTGGGGGTGGGGGGCAGGCTTCCTTCAATTTCAGTTCATGTGCCTGCGTGGCGTTTGCAGGACACGTTGCCAGCTACACAGCAGGGTAACAGCTGGCGTTGCTGAACCCCACTGACACATTGACTGGTGTTTTTCTCTGTGCAGCTCGCATGTCCGGGCAAAAACTGGCGGTGTTAGAGCCCAGGGTCAGCAGGAGGAGGAGAGGAGCAAAGTGTAGGCCGAAGCCTGCACTGGTGGCAGCTTTTGGTCGGTTGTGCCAGCGTGGCTTGTGCTGGACACGATGCCGGCTACACAGCAGGGGAACAGCTGGCGGTGCTGAACCCCACTAACACATTGGCTGTTGTTTTTCTCTGTGAAGCTCGCATTTCCGGGCAAAAACTAGCGGTGTTAGAGCCCAGGGTCAGCAGGAGGAGGAGAGGAGCAAAGTGTAGGCCGAAGCCTGCACTGGTGGCAGCTTTTGGTCGGTTGTGCCAGCGTGGCTTGTGCTGGACACGATGCCGGCTACACAGCAGGGGAACAGCTGACGGTGCTGAACCCCACTAACACATTGGCTGTTGTTTTTCTCTGTGAAGCTCGCATTTCCGGGCAAAAACAAGCGGTGTTAGAGCCCAGGGTCAGCAGGAGGAGGAGAGGAGCAAAGTGTAGGCCGAAGCCTAGTTGAACCAATTTCAAAGGTAACCTTTAACCCCTAGAGTTGAGCGACCTTGACCTTTTTAGAGTCGAGCCGGGTTTCGCGAAACCCGACTATCTCAAAAGTCGGGTCGAGTGAAATCGGCCGATTATGGCGAAAAGTCGGGATCGACCGAAACACGAAACCCAATGCAAGTCAATGGGGCAGCATAGTCGGCAGTGAGTGGGGGCCAGGAAAACACCTAGAGTGCCCATTTTAATGTCAAAACCATCCATTCTTCTTAATGAAGCTTGTCAAGCGTAATTTACCTTATAATAATTGGAAGGCATTTGAAATTGGGGGTCATTTGGCTAAAGTTGTGTGGGGTAGGGCTGGTTCAAGTAATTAGTGGGCCCAGGAAATCTGGACCACGTCACGGCAGTGGAGCAGGGAGAGGTAAGTATTTCAACTTTGCAAGTGCTGTGATCCTGAGCAAGCAGGGGGGGCCCACTTGTTGGCATTGGCACTGGCACAGGGCCCCTCAAAGTACAGCGGTGTGTTTGCACGGCGGGGGCGCCTCCCACCGGCAGCAACACTTTTGCGTACTATGAGAGGCCCTGTGCCAGTGACGTCGCCAACTAGTATTCCTCCCCCCACCTGATGAAGGAACCTGCACTTTCATCTGCACCTTCCTCTTTGTCCCCGTGTAAGGTGGTATGGTATGCGGGAAGAGCAACCTGACTTTCAGCAGGGTCACAATGTTGTTGTGTAGCATGCACGGGGAATGTTGCGTTATGGGTCAATGTACCAGCAGACTCATCTATCACTGGCTGGGCAATGGGCACGATGAAGTGGAAACACAGATATAGGCCCAAAGAATAAAGTGGGCTAAATGCAGTTCAAAATTGGTAACACAGGAATAACCAGGGGGCATTGCAGTGGAGGACAACTGGAATGAGAGGCTGACACAGAGAGTAGGGCCAAATCAGTAAGTAGTCGAAATGCAGTTCAAAATTGGCAACCGTAGTAAACAGGCGGCACAGCTTTGTTCAGTGGAGGAGAACAGCAAGGAGTGGCAGACACCGATAGTAGGCCCCAACCCAACTAGTAGGCCAAATGCAGTCTAACATTAACAACTACTTAACGAGAGCCTGAAAATGGAATTTCAGGACAGGAAACCAGGAGAACAGCAAGGAGTGGCAGACACCGATAGTAGGCCCCAAACCAACTAGTACGCCAAATGCAGTTGTTCCATTTAACCACAATTTAATGAGAGCCTGAAGATAGAAGCTCAGGAAAGGCAACCTGGGGAACACCTTGGAGTGTAACACACCATCTCTCTCCACCCCATACCCATTTTGTAGGCCTAATGCAGTGTACTTTTCTACAACTACTAAACGAGAGTCGGAAGACCGAAGCAATGGCAAGGAAACCTGGGGAACACCTTGGAGTGTAACACACCATCTCTCTCCACCCCATACCCAATTTGTAGGCCTAATGCAGTGTAGTTTCCAAGAACTACTAAACGAGAGCCGGAAGATCGAAGCTCAGGAAAGGCAACCTGGGGAACACCTTGGAGTGTAACACACCCTCTCTCTACACCCCATACCCAATTTGAAGGCCTAATGCAGTGTAGTTTCCAAGAACTACTAAACGAGAGCCGGAAGATCGAAGCTCAGGAAAGGCAACCTGGGGAACACCTTGGAGTGTAACACACCCTCTCTCTACACCCCATACCCAATTTGAAGGCCTAATGCAGCGTAGTTTCCAACAACTACTAAACGAGAGCCGGAAGATCGAAGCTCAGGAAAGGCATCCTGGGGAACACCTTGGAGTGTAACACACCCTCTCTCTACACCCCATACCCAATTTGAAGGCCTAATGCAATGTAGTTTCCAAGAACTACTAAACGAGAGCCGGAAGATCGAAGCTCAGGAAAGACAACCTGGGGAACACCTTGAAGTGTAACACAACGTCTCTCTACACCACGGAAGGGCTGATTCTTAGGAAGGAAGGCTGTTGGAAATAAGCATTGCGCGTCCGAGGGTGATTATATTCTTATTAGGTATATACTCACCCTCGGACGCGCCCTGCTTCTTTATTTGGAATGAATGTTTATTTGCAATGTGGTGTTGACTTTCTCTATTATTTTGGTAATTAATGATTTTATTATTTTCATTGTTTTGCATCTTCTCGGCAATAATATAAAGAAGACGCGACAGGACAACACTCGGTGGATGCCATATCTGTGTTTTCAATTTAAAAAACCTTTCAGTTAAATACTTGCAGGATAAAGTAATTGTAGCTGGTGGCCATTTTTAGTACTGTACCAGATTTTAGTTGTGTGTTTGTTTTTAATGTTAAAATGTCTGCATTTGATATCTCACCAGTATTTTCTTTTTTATAAGCAAAATACTTTTTTTTTTATTTTATGATGTTGGTTCAAGGGGTACACGGGCAGCAGTAGACAGGTCAGTGGAGGCCTAGTGGAAGGAGGGACCGCAGACAGGCTTCGAAGCCCTAACATAATAAATTGGGCTGCCTGTAGGCAGTTTAAAATTGGTTCCAGGGGAACACGGGCAGCAGTAGACAGGTCAGTGGAGGCCTAGTGGAAGGAGGGACCGCAGACAGGCTTCGAAGCCCTAACATAATAAATTGGGCTGCCTGTAGGCAATTTAAAATTGGTTCCAGGGGAACACGGGCAGCAGTAGACAGGTAAGTGGAGGCCTAGTGGAAGGAGGGACCGCAGACAGGCTTCGAAGGCCTAACATAATAAAATGGGCTGGCTGTAGGCAATTTAAAATTGGTTCCAGGGGAACACGGGCAGCAGTAGACAGGTCAGTGGAGGCCTAGTGGAAGGAGGGACCGCAGACAGGCTTCGAAGGCCTAACATAATAAAATGGGCTGGCTGTAGGCAATTTAAAATTGGTTCCAGGGGAACACGGGCAGCAGTAGACAGGTAAGTGGAGGCCTAGTGGAAGGAGGGACCGCAGACAGGCTTCGAAGGCCTAACATAATAAATTGGGCTGCCTGTAGGCAATTTAAAATTGGTTCCAGGGGAACACGGGCAGCAGTAGACAGGTAAGTGGAGGCCTAGTGGAAGGAGGGACCGCAGACAGGCTTCGAAGGCCTAACGTAATAAAATGGGCTGGCTGTAGGCAATTTACAATTGGTTCCATGGGAACACGGGCAGCAGTAGACAGGTCAGTGGAGGCCTAGTGGAAGGAGTGACGGCAGACAGGCATCAAAGGCCTAACATCATAACATTGGGCTGTTGGCAATTTAAAATTGGTTCCAGGGGTACACGGGCAACAGTGGTCTGGTCAGTGGAAGTCTAGTGGAAGGAGTGACGGCAGACAGGCATCAAAGGCCTAACATAATAACATTTGGCTGTTGGCAATTTAAAATTGGTTCCAGGGGTACACGGGCAACAGTGGTCTGGTCAGTGGAAGTCTAGTGGAAGGAGTGACGGCAGACAGGCTAAGAAGGCCTAACATAACAAAATTGGGCTGGCTGTAGGCAAGTTTAAATTGGTTCCAGGGGAACACGGCCAGCAGTGGCCTGGTCAGTGTAGTAGTTGTAGAAAGAACGGACCGCAGACAGGCTTCGAAGGCCTAACATAACAAAAATGTCAAAACAATGGTATTGTCAGTGCCAGGCATTGAAGGATGTCAGCGCATAGACTAAACATTGGTGAAGCTGTGAGAGATAATTTTGCTAGTGGTAGAGCACTGTTTGAGCTGGGGGGGGGGAACTGTCTTGTGGCCGGCGGTACAGGCCCAGGGCCCCTCATATTACAATGGTGTGTCTGACGTTGGGTGCGCACCACCACCGCCAGAGACACTTTATTGTACTATGAGGGACCCAGTGGCAGTGCCGTCGACCAAAAGCGGGCACACCCACCTCTTCAGACAAACAGCACTCTCACGGGTGCTGGCGCAAAGTGGCGATACCACGGCCCCGTGTGGGGAGTTTGGCCATTTTGTTAGGAGTAAACATGTCGTATGCTGGACAATCAGGTGCAGAAAATTACGAGATTGGAAAAGTCATTCAGAAGAGTCTACAGGCAAGACCTTTTCATAGGAAAGTTAGGTGTCAGCCGGGCAAGGTGGGGCAAAAGATTTCGAAATCCAGTTGTGGTTCATTTTAATGAAGGTTAGATCATCTACATTTTGGGTAGCCAGACGAGTCCTTTTTTCAGTTAGTATTGAACCTGCAGCACTGAATACTCTTTCTGATAGGACACTAGCTGCCGGGCAAGCAAGCTCCTGCAATGCATATTCTGCCAATTCTGGCCAGGTGTCTAATTTGGATGCCCAGTAATCAAATGGGAATGACGGTTGAGGGAGAACGTCGATAAGGGATGAAAAATAGTTTGTAACCATACTGGACAAATGTTGTCTCCTGTCACTTTGAATTGATGCTGCAGTACCTGTCCTGTCTGCGGTCATAGCAAAATCACTCCACAACCTGGTCAGAAAACCCCTCTGGCCAACGCCACTTCTGATTTCTGCCCCTCTAACACCTCTGGTCTGCTGGTCCCTGGAGCTCGTGTGAGAACGATCACGGGCGCTGTGTGCAGGGAATGCCAGAAGCAAACGGTCAACAAGAGTTGATTGTTTTGTTGCTAATATTAGTTCCAAGTTCTCATGTGGCATAATATTTTGCAATTTGCCTTTATAGCGAGGATCAAGGAGGCAGGCCAACCAGTAATCGTCATCGTTCATCATTTTTGTAATGCGTGTGTCCCTTTTGAGGATACGCAAGGCATAATCCGCCATGTGGGCCAAAGTTCCAGTTGTCAAATCTGCGGTTGTGCTTGGTTGAGGGGCAGTTGCAGGCAAATCTACGTCACTTGTGTCCCTCAAAAAACCAGAACCCGCCCTTGCCACGCCACCAATTTCCAATGACCCCGGGAAAGCTTCCTCATTAAAAATATACTCATCCCCATCATCCTCCTCATCCTCCACCTCCTCTTCGCCCGCTACCTCATCCTGTACACTGCCCTGACCAGACAATGGCTGACTGTCATCAAGGCTTTCCTCTTCCTCTGGTGCAGACGCCTGATCCTTTATGTGCGTCAAACTTTGCATCAGCAGGCACATTAGGGGGATGCTCATGCTTATTATGGCGTTGTCTGCACTAACCAGCCGTGTGCATTCCTCAAAACACTGAAGGACTTGACACATGTCTTGAATCTTCGACCACTGCACACCTGACAACTCCATGTCTGCCATCCTACTGCCTGCCCGTGTATGTGTATCCTCCCACAAAAACATAACAGCCCGCCTCTGTTCGCACAGTCTCTGAAGCATGTGCAGTGTTGAGTTCCACCTTGTAACAACGTCTATGATTAGGCGATGCTGGGGAAGGTTCAAAGAACGCTGATAGGTCTGCATACGGCTGGAGTGTACAGGCGAACGGCGGATATGTGCGCAAAGTCCACGCACTTTGAGGAGCAGGTCGGATAACCCCGGATAACTTTTCAGGAAGCACTGCACCACCAGGTTTAAGGTGTGAGCCAGGCAAGGAATGTGTTTCAGTTGGGAAAGGGAGATGGCAGCCATGAAATTCCTTCCGTTATCACTCACTACCTTGCCTGCCTCAAGATCTACAGTGCCCAGCCACGACTGCGTTTCTTGCTGCAAGAACTCGGACAGAACTTCCGCGGTGTGTCTGTTGTCGCCCAAACACTTCATAGCCAATACAGCCTGCTGACGTTTGCCAGTAGCTGCCCCATAATGGGAGACCTGGTGTGCAACAGTGGCAGCTGCGGATGGAGTGGTTGTGCGACTGCGGTCTGTGGACGAGCTCTCGCTTCTGCAGGAGGAAGAGGAGGAGGAGAAGGAGGAGGGGGTGCGAACGGCTACAGGCAACTGTTTCCTAGACCGTGGGCTAGGCAGAACTGTCCCAAACTTGCTGTCCCCTGTGGACCCTGAATCCACCACATTTACCCAGTGTGCCGTGATGGACACGTAACGTCCCTGGCCATGCCTACTGGTCCATGCATCTGTTGTCAGGTGCACCTTTGTGCTCACAGATTGCCTGAGTGCATGGACGATGCGCTCTTTAACATGCTGGTGGAGGGCTGGGATGGCTTTTCTGGAAAAAAAGTGTCGACTGGGTAGCTCGTAGCGTGGTACAGCGTAGTCCATCAGGTCTTTGAAAGCTTCGCTTTCAACTAACCGGTAGGGCATCATCTCTAACGAGATTAGTCTAGCTATGTGGGCGTTCAAACCCTGTGTACGCGGATGCGAGGCTAAGTACTTCCTTTTTCTAACCATAGTCTCATGTAGGGTGAGCTGGACTGGAGAGCTGGAGATCGTGGAACTAGCGGGGGTGCCGGTGGACATGGCAGACTGAGAGACGGTGGGAGATGGTATTGTTGCCGCCGGTGCCCTAGATGCAGTGTTTCCTACTACGAAACTGGAGATTCCCTGACCCTGACTGCTTTGGCCTGGCAAAGAAACCTGCACAGATACTGCAGGTGGTGCAGAAAATGGTGGCCCTACACTGCCGGAAGGGATGTTGCGTTGATGAGTAGCTTCATTGGCCGAGGGTGCTACAACCTTAAGGGACGTTTGGTAGTTAGTCCAAGCTTGCAAATGCATGGTGGTTAAATGTCTATGCATGCAACTTGTATTGAGACTTTTCAGATTCTGCCCTCTGCTTAAGGTAGTTGAACATTTTTGACAGATTACTTTGTGCTGATCAATTGGATGTTGTTTAAAAAAATGCCAGACTGCACTCTTTCTAGCATCGGATACCTTTTCAGGCATTGCAGACCGGATGGCCACGCTGTCCTCCAACAGGTTTTGACTTTGCCACGCGTTTTGGCCAAGATACGGGCCCGGCAGATGGAACCTGTTGCGATGTTGATGCCTGCTGCGGCCCCTCCTCCTCCGCTTCAGAACTGCTGCCGCCTGCACCCTGTTCCCCCAATGGCTGCCAATCGGGGTCAAGAACTGGGTCATCTATTACCTCTTCTTGTAGCTCGTGTGCAACTTCGTCTGTGTCACCGTGTCGGTCGGTGGTATAGCGTTCGTGATGGGGCAACATAGTCTCATCAGGGTCTGATTCTTGATCAGCACCCTGCGAGGGCAATGTTGTGGTCTGAGTCAAAGGACCAGCATAGTAGTCTGGCTGTGGCTGTGCATCAGTGCACTCCATGTCAGATTCAACTTGTAATGGGCATGGACTGTTAACTGCTTCACTTTCTAAGCCAGGGACGGTATGTGTAAAGAGCTCCATGGAGTAACCCGTTGTGTCGCCTGCTGCATTCTTCTCTGTTGTTGTTTTTGCTGAAGAGGACAAGGAAGCGACTTGTCCCTGACCGTGAACATCCACTAACGACGCGCTGCTTTTACTTTTACCAGTTTCACGAGAGGAGGCAAAAGAGCTAGAGGCTGAGTCAGCAAGATAAGCCAAAACTTGCTCTTGATGCTCCGGCTTTAAAAGCGGTTTTCCTACTCCCAGAAAAGGGAGGGTTCGAGGCCTTGTGTAGCCAGACGACGAACCTGGCTCCACAGCTCCAGACTTAGGTGCAATATTTTTTTTCCCACGACCACCTGATGCTCCACCACTACCACTACCCTCATTACCAGCTGACAATGAACGCCCCCGGCCACGACCTCTTCCACCAGACTTCCTCATTGTTTTAAAAACGTTACCAAACTAACGGTATTTGTTGCTGTCACACAACTTACACGGTGAGCTATAACTTCAGTATGATTTAGCTACCCCTTTACAGGTGGGTGAGACCACAACGAAAATCAGCCACAATGTTACACACTCTGTTGTTGTTGGCAACAAATGAGATGGCACACACGCAGGACTGTCACTGAAGCGCAAATGTAAATATTTATCTCCCACTGATTTGTGTTTGTTTTTTTTAAAAGGGAGACTTCAGAAAAAAAAAAATTTAAAAAAAATTATTTTTTACAGAAGAATTTATAAAACAAATAAAATGAAATGATTGTTTCAGGGAGAATTTAGGGAAAAAAAAAAAAAAAAAGGCTTTGTAGGGCCCACTGAGTGAGAGAGGACGCACACAGGAGTCAGGAGTGGCACACAAGCCCAGAGGCCAATATTAATCTCCCACCGATTGATTTAGTTATTTTTTTTGGTAGATTTTGGAACCCAAATCAAGCAAAAAAATTAATAGGCTTTCTATGGCCCACAATTGGGGAGAGAGAGAGAGATGGCACACCCAGGAGTCAAGACTGGCACACAAGCAGAAGGGGCAATATGAATCTCCCACAGATTTTTTTTTTTTTTTTCAGGGAGACTTGAGAGAAAAAAAATACAAAAAAAATGATTTTTTTCAGGAATAATTTAGAAACCAAAGAAAATAAAATGATTGTTTCAGGGAGAATTTAGAAAACAAATAAAACAAAAAATAGGCTTTCTAGGGCCCACTGAGTGACAGATGATGCACACAGGAGTCAGGAGTGGCAGACAAGCCCAGAGGCCAATATTAATCTCCCACTGATTGATTTAGTGATTTTTTTTGGTAGATTTTGGAACCCAAATCAAGCAAAAAAATTAATAGGCTTTCTATGGCCCACAATTGGGGAGAGAGAGAGAGATGGCACACCCAGGAGTCAAGACTGGCACACAAGCAGAAGGGGCAATATGAATCTCCCACAGATTTTTTTTTTTTTTTTTTTTTTTTCAGGGAGATTTGAGAGAAAAAAAAAATACAAAAAAAATGATTTTTTTCAGGAATAATTTAGAAACCAAAGAAAATAAAATGATTGTTTCAGGGAGAATTTAGAAAACAAATAAAACAAAAAATAGTCTTTCTAGGGCCCACTGAGTGACAGATGACGCACACAGGAGTCAGGAGTGGCACACAAGCCCAGAGGCCAATATTAATCTCCCACTGATTGATTTAGTTATTTTCTTTGGTAGATTTTGGAACCCAAATCAAGCAAAAAAATTAATAGGCTTTCTATGGCCCACAATTGGGGAGAGAGAGAGAGATGGCACACCCAGGAGTCAAGACTGGCACACAAGCAGAAGGGGCAATATGAATCTCCCACAGATTTTTTTTTTTTTTTTTTTTCAGGGAGACTTGAGAGAAAAAAAAATACAAAAAAAATGATTTTTTTCAGGAATAATTTAGAAACCAAAGAAAATAAAATGATTTTTTCAGGGAGAATTTAGAAAACAAATAAAACAAAAAATAGGCTTTCTAGGGCCCACTGAGTGACAGATGATGCACACAGGAGTCAGGAGTGGCAGACAAGCCCAGAGGCCAATATTAATCTCCCACTGATTGATTTAGTGATTTTTTTTGGTAGATTTTGGAACCCAAATCAAGCAAAAAAATTAATAGGCTTTCTATGGCCCACTATTTGTGAGAGAGATGGCACGCTCAGGACTGGCACACAAGCCCAGAGGCCAATATTAATCTCCCATTTTTTTTTTTTTCCAGGGAAAATTTATAAACCCAATAAAAAAAATAATAATAAATAGGCTTTCTATGGCCCACTATCTGAGAGAGAGAGATGGCACGCTTAGGACTGGCACACAAGCCCAAAGGCCAATATTAATCTCCCATTTTTTTTTTTTTCCAGGGAAAATTTATAAACCCAATAAAAAAAAAAATAATAAATAGGCTTTCTATGGCCCACTATCTGAGAGAGAGAGATGGCACGCTTAGGACTGGCACACAAGCCCAAAGGCCAATATTAATCTCCCACTGATTGATTGATTGATTTTTTCAGGTAGAATTATGAACCCAAATCAACCAAAAAAATAAATAGGCTTTCTATGGCCCACTATTTGTGAGAGAGATGGCACGCTCAGGACTGGCACACAAGCCCAGAGGCCAATATTAATCTCCCACTTTTTTTTTTTTCCAGGGAAAATTTATAAACCCAATAAAATAATAAAAAAATAGGCTTTCTATGGCCCACTATCTGAGAGAGAGAGAGATGGCACGCTTAGGACTGGCACACAAGCCCAAAGGCCAATATTAATCTCCCACTGATTGATTTAATGATTTTTTCAGGTAGAATTTAGAACCCAAATCAAGCAAAAAAATTAATAGGCTTTCTATGGCCCACTGAGTGAGAGATGGCACACACAGGAGTAAGGAGTGGCACACAAGCCCTGAGGCCAATATTTTTCTCCCACTGATTGATTGATTGATTGATTTTTTCAGGTAGAATTATGAACCCAAATCAACCAAAAAAATAAATAGGCTTTCTATGGCCCACTATTTGTGAGAGAGATGGCACTCTCAGGACTGGCACACAAGCCCAGAGGCCAATATTAATCTCCCATTTTTTTTTTTTTCCAGGGAAAATTTATAAACCCAATAAAAAAAATAATAATAAATAGGCTTTCTATGGCCCACTATCTGAGAGAGAGAGATGGCACGCTTAGGACTGGCACACAAGCCCAAAGGCCAATATTAATCTCCCACTGATTGATTGATTGATTTTTTCAGGTAGAATTATGAACCCAAATCAACCAAAAAAATAAATAGGCTTTCTATGGCCCACTATCTGAGAGAGAGAGATGGCACGCTTAGGACTGGCACACAAGCCCAAAGGCCAATATTAATCTCCCACTGATTGATTGATTGATTTTTTCAGGTAGAATTATGAACCCAAATCAACCAAAAAAATAAATAGGCTTTCTATGGCCCACTATTTGTGAGAGAGATGGCACGCTCAGGACTGGCACACAAGCCCAGAGGCCAATATTAATCTCCCACTTTTTTTTTTTTTCCAGGGAAAATTTATAAACCCAATAAAATAATAAAAAAATAGGCTTTCTATGGCCCACTATCTGAGAGAGAGAGAGATGGCACGCTTAGGACTGGCACACAAGCCCAAAGGCCAATATTAATCTCCCACTGATTGATTTATTGATTTTTTCAGGTAGAATTTAGAACCCAAATCAAGCAAAAAAATTAATAGGCTTTCTATGGCCCACTGAGTGAGAGATGGCACACACAGGAGTAAGGAGTGGCACACAAGCCCTGAGGCCAATATTTTTCTCCCACTGATTGATGTTGTGATTTTTTCTGGTAGATTTTGGAACCCAAATCAAGCAAAAAAATAAATAGGCTTTCTATGGCCCACTGAGTGAGAGATGACACAGACAGAGATGGCACTCTAGCAGAAATGTCAATCTTAATCTCCCACAAAAAAAAAAAAAAAAAAAAAAAGGAACTGTCCTTCAATTACTATCTCCCTGCAGTAATCTCAGCCAGGTATGGCAGGCAGCAATAAGGAGTGGACTGATGCACAAATTAAATAAAAAGTGTGGACAAACAAACAAGATAGCTGTGCAGAAAGGAAGGAACAAGAGGATTTGTGCTTTGAAAAAAGCAGTTGGTTTGCACAGCGGCGTACACACAGCAATGCAGCTATCAGGGAGCCTTCTAGGGCAGCCCAATGAGCTACAGCGCTGAGGAAAAAAAAAAAAAAAGGAGCTTCCACTGTCCCTGCACACCGAAGGTGGTGTTGGGCAGTGGAAATCGCTACAGCACAAGCGGTTTTGTGGTTAATGGACCCTGCCTAACGCTATCCCTGCTTCTGACGAAGCGGCAGCAACCTCTCCCTAAGCTCAGATCAGCAGCAGTAACATGGCGGTCGGCGGGAACTCCCCTTTATAGCCCCTGTGACGCCGCAGACAGCAAGCCAATCACTGCAATGCCCTTCTCTAAGATGGTGGGGACCAGGACCTATGTCATCACGCTGCCCACACTCTGCGTTTACCTTCATTGGCTGAGAAATGGCGCTTTTCGCGTCATTGAAACGCGACTTTGGCGCGAAAGTCGCGTACCGCACGGCCGACCACGCACAGGGGTCGGATCGGGTTTCATGAAACTCGACTTCGCCAAAAGTCGGCGACTTTTGAAAATGTTCGACCCGTTTCGCTCAACCCTATTAACCCCCCCTCAGGTGTTGCAAGGTAGAAGAGCCACACCTTGTGCAGCATTAATGCTGCACAAGTAAAAGGTTGCTCTATTTAGTTTGCACCTTGCACACGCTGAATAAAACACGTACACTATTTAGCCCATTAAACTGTCAAACAGTAGTGGAGGCGTGACTTGTCTTTTTAAGGAGACGCAGCACAGGTGTCAAAATTTACACCTAGGTGGTGGGCGCAGATTCCTGAGCGTTGTATTAGCTGTACAGGAGTCTGCGCTATTGTGATCCCTTGGCCATGCGCTCTGAGCGCTGCCTGTCTTCTCACCTCATTTCATGTTGGCCGTTGCGGTTAGCAATGGATATGAATCCCAGTCCCACAGTGTGTTTTCAAAAAATCACACTGCGTGGCTGGGATTCGTGGCCTTGTGCAGTAAATATGTTTGCCGCTCACACACGTCCTTACACCTGCTTCAGACTGGGCGGCCTCAGCTGATCCCTTATTGCCTACCACGGCCAGGAGGCCGCACAGTCTGAAGAAGGCGGAAGGAGATGAGTTAAGACAGGCGAACATATGCACTGCACATGCCCATCAATCACACCCTCGCAGCCAAAATATATGAAACGAGGGGGGTTGTGTCGGGCAGGGCGGACGCACAGGCACAGGCAGCCAACCAATGATGTCAGAAGACGGGCAGCGCTACCAAGGGGGGTGGTGCGTGTCATTAAAAAGTAAAGTCACACCTCAGGGACATTGTAATGGTCTGTAATGAGACACATATTTTACGTGTTTAATTCTACGTGGGCAAGGATAAAAAACAGCCACCTTGTACAAATGCAGCAGTACTGCTGTACTAGGTGGCTGTTATACATAGAAACACCTGGGGGGGTGGGGCCAGGTTCCCTTTAATTTCAGTTCATGTGCCTGCGTGGCGTTTGCAGTTCACGTTGCCGGCTACACAGCAGGGGAACAGCTGGCGGTGCTGAACCCCACTAACACATTGGCTGGTGTTTTTCTCTGTGCAGCTAGCACTTCCGGGCAAAAACTAGCGGTGCTTGAGCCCAGGGTCAGCAGGAGGAGGAGAGGAGCAGAGTCTAGGCCGAAGCCTGCACTGGTGGCAGCTTTTGTTCTGTTGTGCCAGCGTGGCTTGTGCTGGACACGTTGCCGACTACACAGCAGGGGAACAGCTGGCGGTGCTGAACCCCACTGACACATCACCTAGTGTTTTTTCTGTGTAGACAACACTTCCAGGTGGCAACTGACAGTGTTGAAACCCAGGGAATCAAAGAGGAGCAGAGTGTAGGCCGAAGTCTGCAGTGGAGCAAGTTGAAAGGGAACCTTTAACCCCCCCCCCCCCAGGCATTTGTTGCTGAAAGAGCCATCTTGTACAGCAGTAATACTGCACATGGAAAATGGTGGCTCCGAAAATTATGCTCCTTGCAAACGCTGAAGTACACACTAATATAATGTGTCCCCTCACACCGTCAAACCATCCCGGAAGTGGGACTTTCCTTTGTAATGTAGATAAGAAGAACCCGGCACTCAACTTTAAGACAGACTTGTGGTTTTTATTTTGTAGTACGTAAAACGTTTCGGCCTGGTCTGGCCTTCGTCAGTTACTACAGTGTTATAAAGAAAATAAATAATGAGTACATCCATGACTACATCTGTACATACATCGGAGAGTACATGCAGTGTGTAATACATCAATAAACAAAAAAAACAAGAAAACAGAAAAAACAAAAGAACAATAAAACAGAAGTATATACAGAGTATCCTATGGTCCTGGTATGATAATCTTAGGAATCCACCATAAGAGGAATTAACTAGTATATCCCGGCCCTCCCTGGTGGTGAAAGAGAATGTGAGAAACAGTGTGTTGCTATGCGTACCGTACTGAGAGGTGTCTGGATAGATGGTGTGCTTCTGAGAGCGTAATGAGCTCCAGGGAAATCCCTAAGGAGGGAGAGAGGGAGAATGAGCCCATAATAGGAGCTACCATCAACATGCTGAAGTGGGACCGTGCCCGTGTTATATGTGGTCCCAGTAGGTGCTAGTACCTTGAACGATGTAAGTCCCTAGGCAGGGCCGCGATTGCAGACGTTGCTGCAGGCTGTGGAGGGAACAAGGGTGAATGTCAGGATACTGAACATGAGGCTGAAGGCTGAATCGCCAGGTGGTATGTCATGCTGGGGCAGAGTCCCTGCAAGCGGTGGCTTAGGGGAGCTAGTTACCTGGAAAGGAGACGGGTCAGGACGCGGTGTCCACCGCTGTCGGATGAGCATGCCCGAGTGAGGAACCGCCAGAGCGGCGTTCCTTATGTGTGCGCCGGTCCGACCGGATGTGATGTACCGGAAGTGACCGCATGTGGTTCCCCGCAATAGACAGAAGGGAGCCAGCTAATCCTGTGGCTCTATGGTAGGGAGGCGGGACAAAAACCCGGTGTGCACTGTGCGATAGAGCAGATGGACAGCCTCAGATGGTACGGAACCAGTGATAGCAGCGCTGGGAAGGTGGAGGTGGTGGTAATTCATAACAAATCCACTGTGACCCCGTGAGAAGGTGGAAGAGTCCTGGTGATTCAATAGAGGCGACTCTAGGAAGATAAATAAATATGTTAGAGACATAAATACACTGGAATGCTAACTGCTATATGGCAGATTTCGAAGAGACTATCATCTATTCCGACTCACGCTTCCAGGATAATGTCCTACTCTGGAAGCGTTATATAGATGATATTTTTTGCGTATGGGGGGGCACGTTGGAGTCCTTCCGGTCTTTTGTGGATTTTCTTGACACCGCGTGGCCTGGTATCTCCTTTACAATGTCTCATGACCAGCACAGAATGAATTTTCTGGATACTATGGTCATTAAGGACAACACTGGCAAGTTAAGTACCGATATCCACATAAAGAACACCGACCGGAATAGCCTGTTGCATTTTGAAAGTCTACATCCCAGAGCTATTAAAAAAGCGATCCCTAAATCTCAAATTCAGCGGGTAACACGCATAGTCACGGACAACGAACTACGGACACAAAGAGTGTCTGAGATGGAAGCCAAGTTTCTGGCACGCGGTTACCCCCCCTCAGTCCTCCAAGAATCCCAGACACCTAGCCTTAATAGTAGACCAAAGTCCAATAAACGTATACCATTTGTCCATTCCTTCCATCCGTTTTCGTACATTCTCCACAGTAACATTCGCAAACATTGGCATCTACTTACAACTGCCCACCCAAACATCCCGGAGTTCAGAGAACCCTTTCTTCCATGTTTTAGAAGACCCCGTAACCTACGGGACACATTGGTAAGAGCGGATGTTGGTCCAGACAAAAAAGCACCCATCCAACGGTTCCTCCAGAACCCACGTCTTGGGACCTTCCCTTGTCTCCACTGCACCCAATGCAGCAATGTACTTAAAGGCAGCTCATTCCACCATCCACGATCTGGGAGATCGTTTCCTATTAAGAATTACTTCAATTGCGATTCATCATATGTGGTCTACCTCATTAAGTGCCCCTGTGGCATGCTTTATGTTGGCGAGACAACCCGGTCTATCCGGGAACGCATCTCTAAGCATAAATCCACGATCAGATGCGGCAACGCGCTCTTACCCATCCCACACCATTTCATATCCCAAGGTCATAACATTTCTCAGCTGTTGTTTCAGGTAATAGAGCAGGTCCCAGCACCCAGACGGGGGGGAGACAGATTAGCCTCCCTAAAACGTAGGGAGGCTTTCTGGATTCATACCCTCGACACCCTGCACCCCAAAGGTCTCAACAGGGATTATGACCTTGTCTCTTTTACCTAATTGACATGCGCCGTTTTTTGAATTATACTACGGGTTTCATTATGGGCTCCTACTAATTAACACTCCGGAATGTTGACTATGCACATTATGACCTAACTGTTTACCTATCATATTTATGTTCCAGTGTATTTATGTCTCTAACATACAGTGGGGCAAAAAAGTATTTAGTCAGTCAGCAATAGTGCAAGTTCCACCACTTAAAAAGATGAGAGGCGTCTGTAATTTACATCATAGGTAGACCTCAACTATGGGAGACAAACTGAGAAAAAAAAATCCAGAAAAACACATTGTCTGTTTTTTTAACATTTTATTTGCATATTATGGTGGAAAATAAGTATTTGGTCAGAAACAAACAATCAAGATTTCTGGCTCTCACAGACCTGTAACTTCTTCTTTTAGAGTCTCCTCTTTCCTCCACTCATTACCTGTAGTAATGGCACCTGTTTAAACTTGTTATCAGTATAAAAAGACACCTGTGCACACCCTCAAACAGTCTGACTCCAAACACCACTATGGTGAAGACCAAAGTGCTGTCAAAGGACACCAGAAACAAAATTGTAGCCCTGCACCAGGCTGGGAAGACTGAATCTGCAATAGCCAACTAGCTTGGAGTGAAGAAATCAACAGTGGGAGCAATAATTAGAAAATGGAAGACATACAAGACCACTGATAATCTCCCTCGATCTGGGGCTCCACGCAAAATCCCACCCCGTGGGGTCAGAATGATCACAAGCACGGTGAGCAAAAATCCCAGAACCACGCGGGGGGACCTAGTGAATGAACTGCAGAGAGCTGGGACCAATGTAACAAGGCCTACCATAAGTAACACACTACGCCACCATGGACTCAAATCCTGCAGTGCCAGACGTGTCCCACTGCTTAAGCCAGTACATGTCCGGGCCCGTCTGAAGTTTGCTAGAGAGCATTTGGATGATCCAGAGGAGTTTTGGGAGAATGTCCTATGGTCTGATGAAACCAAACTGGAACTGTTTGGTAGAAACACAACTTGTCGTGTTTGGAGGAAAAAGAATACTGAGTTGCATCCATCAAACACCATACCTACTGTAAAGCATGGTGGTGGAAACATCATGCTTTGGGGCTGTTTCTCTGCAAAGGGGCCAGGACGACTGATCCGGGTACATGAAAGAATGAATGGGGCCATGTATCGTGAGATTTTGAGGGCAAAACTCCTTCCATCAGCAAGGGCATTGAAGATGAAACGTGGCTGGGTCTTTCAACATGACAATGATCCAAAGCACACCGCCAGGGCAACGAAGGAGTGGCTTCGTAAGAAGCATTTCAAGGTCCTGGAGTGGCCTAGCCAGTCTCCAGATCTCAACCCTATAGAAAACCTTTGGAGGGAGTTGAAAGTCCGTGTTGCCAAGCGAAAAGCCAAAAACATCACTGCTCTAGAGGAGATCTGCATGGAGGAATGGGCCAACATACCAACAACAGTGTGTGGCAACCTTGTGAAGACTTACAGAAAACGTTTGACCTCTGTCATTGCCAACAAAGGATATATTACAAAGTATTGAGATGAAATTTTGTTTCTGACCAAATACTTATTTTCCACCATAATATGCAAATAAAATGTTAAAAAAACAGACAATGTGATTTTCTGGATTTTTTTTTCTGTTTGTCTCCCATAGTTGAGGTCTACCTATGATGTAAATTACAGACGCCTCTCATCTTTTTAAGTGGTGGAACTTGCACTATTGCTGACTGACTAAATACTTTTTTGCCCCACTGTATTTATTTATCTTCCTAGAGTCGCCTCTATTGAATCACCAGGACTCTTCCACCTTCTCACGGGGTCACAGTGGATTTGTTATGAATTACCACCACCTCCACCTTCCCAGCGCTGCTATCACTGGTTCCGTACCATCTGAGGCTGTCCATCTGCTCTATCGCACAGTGCACACCGGGTTTTTGTCCCGCCTCCCTACCATAGAGCCACAGGATTGGCTGGCTCCCTTCTGTCTATTGCGGGGAACCACATGCGGTCACTTCCGGTACATCACATCCGGTCGGACCGGCGCACACATAAGGAACGCCGCTCTGGCGGTTCCTCACTCGGGCATGCTCATCCGACAGCGGTGGACACCGCGTCCTGACCCGTCTCCTTTCCAGGTAACTAGCTCCCCTAAGCCACCGCTTGCAGGGACTCTGCCCCAGCATGACATACCACCTGGCGATTCAGCCTTCAGCCTCATGTTCAGTATCCTGACATTCACCCTTGTTCCCTCCACAGCCTGCAGCAACGTCTGCAATCGCGGCCCTGCCTAGGGACTTACATCGTTCAAGGTACTAGCACCTACTGGGACCACATATAACACGGGCCACTTCAGCATGTTGATGGTAGCTCCTATTATGGGCTCATTCTCCCTCTCTCCCTCCTTAGGGATTTCCCTGGAGCTCATTACGCTCTCAGAAGCACACCATCTATCCAGACACCTCTCAGTACGGTACGCATAGCAAAACACTGTTTCTCACATTCTCTTTCACCACCAGGGAGGGCCGGGATATACTAGTTAATTCCTCTTATGGTGGATTCCTAAGATTATCATACCAGGACCATAGGATACTCTGTATATACTTCTGTTTTATTGTTCTTTTGTTTTTTCTGTTTTCTTGTTTTTTTGTTTATTGATGTATTACACACTGCATGTACTCTCCGATGTATGTACAGATGTAGTCATGGATGTACTCATTATTTATTTTCTTTATAACACTGTAGTAACTGACGAAGGCCAGACCAGGCCGAAACGTTTTACGTACTACAAAATAAAAACCACAAGTCTGTCTTAAAGTTGACTGCCGGGTTCTTCTTATCTATATGCACACGGTTTGGGAACCTACCCGAGCACCTGAGTAGCAGTGCCCACGTCTTTCCACTCACTATATTATTTCCTTTGTAATGTGACACAGCACAGCCGTCATTCCAACCCCCTTGGTGCCGGGCGCCACCTCCTCAACGTTGTTTGGTTCTGTCACGGAGCCCGCGCTGTAATGTTATCCCTTGGCCATGCACAGTTAGCGGTGCCCGTCTTCTGACATCATGTAGGTGTCAGGCTGGCAGTGCCTGTGCGTCCAAGCTGCCCGAGATCCAACCTTGCAGTGTAATCTAATGTAGTCCCACTGCGGGCCAGGGATCCATGGGCATGCGCAGTGCATATCATCGCCTCTCACTCACCTCCTTCCTGCTTCTTCAGACTGTGCGGCGTCACGGCCGTGGCATGCTATTAGGGATCAGCTGACGCCGCCTAGTCTGAAGAAGCGTGAAGAAGGGGAGTGAGAGGCTAGTATATGCACTGCGTATGGCCATGGATACCAGGCCCACTGTGGGATCACATTAGACGACACTGCGAGGTGTGATTTCGGGCAGCGTGGACGCACAGGCGCAGCCAGGACGACAACAAATGATGTCAGAGGACGGGCAGCGCAAACTGTGCATGGCCAAGGGATAACATAACAGCGCAGGGTCCATGACGGAATCAAACAACGCTAAGGAGGCAGCGCACGGTGCCAAGGGGGTAGCAATGACGGCTGTGCTGCGTCACATTACAAAGGAAAGTCCCACCTCCGGGATGGTTGGACGGTGTGAGGGGACACATTACATGAGTATGTAGTTCAGCATTTGCAAGGAGCATAATTTCAAGAGCGACCTTTCCCTTGTGCAGTATTAGTGCTGCACATGGTGGCTCTTTCAGTAACAAACGCCTAGGGGGGGGGGGACAGGTCCCCTTACATTTTAGTTGTGCCAGCGTTGCGGTCGCATGACACGTTGCCGGATACACAGCTGGGGATCAGCTGACGTTACTGAACCCCAATAAAAGAGGAGCGACTGTTGACTGTGCAGACAGCACTTCCAGGCAACAACTGGCGGTGTTAGAGCCCAGGGACAGCAGGAGGAGCAGATTGGAGGTATTGCCGCACACACAGCTGGGGATCAGCTGACGTTACTGAACCCCAATAACAGAGGAGCGACTGTTGACTGTGCACACAGCACTTCCAGGCACCAACTGGCGGTGTTAGAGCCCAGGGACAGCAGGAGGAGCAGAGGAACAGAGTGTAGGCCGAAGCCTGATTGGAGCAAGTTGAAAGGGAACCTTTAACCCCCCCAAGACGTTTGTAGCTGAAAGAGCCATCTTGTGCAGCACTAAGGATGCAAAAGGAAAAGGTGGTTCTTTTAATTATGCTCCTTGCAAACACAGAAGTAAACACTAAAAATGTGTCCCCTTATACCGTTAAACCGTCCCGGAGGTGCGAATTTCCTTCGTAATGGGACACAGGACAGCTGTCATTCCTATCCCCTTGGTGCCGTGCGCTGCCTCCTCAGCGTTGTTTTAAGCTGTCACGGAGCCTGCGCTGTTCTGTTAGCCCTTGGCCATGCCCAATTAGCGCTGTCTGTCTTCTGACATAATTTGGTGTCAGGCTGTCAGTGCCTGTGCGTCCACGCTGCTCCAGATCCCACCTCGCAGTCTCGTCTAACGTAATCCCACTGCGGGCCTTGGAACCATGGGCATGCACAGTGCATATCCTCGACTCTCACTCCCCTCCTTCCCTCTTCTTCAGACTGTGCGTTGTCACGGCCGTGGCATGCTATTAGGGATCAGCTGACGGCGCACAGTCTAAAGAAGGCGGAGGGAAATGAGCGAGAGCCCGAGGGGAAGATATGCACTGCGCATGCCCATGGATCCCAGGCCCGCAGTGTGACTCAATCAGAAGACACTGCGAGGCGGGATCACGGGCAGCGCGGCCGCACAGGCGCAGCCAGCCTGACACCAAATTATGTCAGAAGACAGACAGCGCAAATAGGGCATGCCCAAGGGATAACAGAACAGCGCAGGCTCCGTGACAGCTTAAAACAACGCTGAGGAGGCAGCGCATGGCACCAAGGGGGTAGGAATGACGGCTGTGCTGCGTGACCTTACGAAGGAAAGTCCCAGCTCCGGGACAGTATAACGGTATCAGTGAACACATTTTATAAGTGTTAAGTTCTGCGTGTGCAAGGAGCTAAAAAAAAAGAGCTACCTTTTCCTTGTGCAGCATTACTGCTGCACAAGATGGCTCTTTCAGTAACAAACGACGGGGGGGGGGGACAGGTTCCCTTACATTTAGGTTGTTGTGCCAGCGTGGCGGTCGCAGGACACATTGCCGGCTACACAGCTGGGGATCAGCTGACGTTACTGAAACCCAATAACACTGGGTCGTATGTTTTTACTGTGCAGCCTGCACTTCTGAGCCGCAACTGGCGGTGTTGGAGCCCAGGAATAGCAGTTCAGGTGGTGGAAAGATGAACACAGCAGGAGACCTGGATGACACCCAATTACTTAATCAGGCAGAGGAGTGGCAAATTCCTGCGAGATCCAGGCCTGGTTCATTTTCAGGAAAGTAAGCCGGTCAACGTTATCGGAGGATAGTCGCATGCGACGGTCTGTTAGTACACCACCTGCGGCACTAAAGACACGTTCCGATAAGACACTAGCCGCAGGGCAAGCCAGCACCTCCAATGCATACTGGCTTAGCTCTGGCCATGTATCCAGCTTAGAGACCCAAAACTTGAACGGGGAAGAGCCGTCAGGGAGTACAGTAAGAGGGCAAGCCATGTAGTCTGTCACCATCTGACGGAACCGTTGCCTCCTGCTGACTGGAGCCGCCGGTGATGGTGTAGACATTTGGGGCGGGCACACAAAAGTGTGCCAGAGTTGTGCCATACTGGGCTTGCCTTGGGCAGAGGCACTGCTTCTGCTCCCTCTTTGGGCAGAGCCTCCCCCACTGCCTCGACGCACTGAGCTGCTTTGTAAAGCACTAGCAGCACTCCTCTCAGTTGGACAGGAGAAGATGATGGAATTCACCAGTGTGTCGTGGTACTCCCGCAATTTACGCTCCCGGGTCAACGCAGGGATGAGGTTTTGGACGTTGTCCCGGTAGCGAGGATCGAGGAGGGTGAACACCCAATAATCAGGCATGTTGAGAATGTGGTCGATGCGGTGGTCGTTTCTCAGGCACTGCAGCATGAAATCCACCATGTGCTGCAGAGTGCCAACTGGCCCACAGACGCTGTCCCCTGCTTGAGACATGATCTCTGCCCGCTCGTCATCACCCCACCCTCGCTGTACACACTGACCACTGGACAATTGTGTCGCTCCCTCCTCTGGACGGAGCTCTTCCTCCTCCATTGACTCCTCCTCATCCTCCTCACAAATTGGCCCCTGCGTACCCCTTTGTGAGGAACCACGTGGCGCTGACTCTCCAGAAGCTGATGGAAAAGGTGACTCCTCATCCTCCACCTCTTCCACAACATCATCCCTTAACCCTTGCAAAGTTTGCTGAAGCAGGCAGATAAGGGGGACAGTCATGCTGACTAGTGCATCATCTGCACTTGCCATCCGCGTGGAATAATCAAAAGGACGCAAAACCTGTCAGACGTCCTTCATAGTGGCCCACTCTGTGGTTGTGAAGTCTGATCGGCGCTGACTGCGACTTCTTTGCGCCTGATGCAGCTGGTACTCCATAACTGCTTGCTGCTCACACAACCGCTCCAACATATGTAACGTGGAATTCCACCGGGTAGGTAGGTCACATATGATGCGGTGTTCCGGAAGGCGGAATCGGCGCTGCAGAGCAGCAATGCGGGATCTGGCCAAGCTGGAACGCCGCAAGTGAGCACACTCTAGGCGGACCTTGTGCAGCAGGGCATCAAGATCCGTTAGTCCCTCAGAAAACTCTGCACAACCAAATTGAGCACATGTGCCAGACATGGGATGTGAGTGAGGTTGCCAAGGGCCAAAGCTGCCACCAGATTTCGGCCATTGTCACACACTACCATGCCTGGCTGGAGATTCGCTGGCAGTAACCACACATCGCTCTCCTGCTTGATGGCATTCCAGAGCTCCTGCGCTGTGTGGCTTCGATGCCCCAATGAAACTAGTTTCAAGACGGCCTGCTGACGTTTGGCCACGGCTGTGCTCATGTCGGTCATAGGTAAACGTTCACAGGTCCATGTGGAGGTGGACTGTGACGGATCCTGCAGAGAGGAATCTGAGGAACTGGTGTAAGAGGAGGAGTCGATGCGTACAGACTGGATTCCTGCAATCCTTGGAGTGTGCAGGACACGTCCTGCGCCACTCGCACGATCTGTACCTGGCTCAGCAACATTAACCCAATGGGCAGTGAGGGAAACATATCGCCCCTGTCCATGCTGACTGGTCCACGCATCGGTGGTGAGGTGGACCTTGCTACTGACGGCGTTCAGTAGCGCATGTTTTATGTTTGCCTCAACATGCCTGTGCAGGGCAGGGACAGCCTGCCTGCTGAAGTAAAAGCGGCTGGGCACCTTGTACTGTGGGACTGCCAATGCCATCAAGTCACGGAAGCTGTCAGTCTCCACCAGCCTGAACGAGAGCATTTCCAGGGACAACAGTTTGGCAATGCCTGCATTCAGAGCCTGTGCTCGGGGGTGGTTGGCCGAGAATGCCCGCCTTTTCTCCCATGCCTGTACTATCGATGGCTGTAGAGTAGACTGGGAGTGTGAGGATGACTGGGAAGGTGGTGCTGTGGGTGGAATTACACTAGGTCTCTGGACAACAGTGGAGGAAGAGGCAACACTAGATGAAGAGGTGGTAGCTGCCGCTGTTGGTTGGCCTACGTCTTCACTGTGTTTCTGTAACTCAACCGCGTGCATGGTCCGCACATGTTTCCACATATTTGTGGTATTGAGGTTGCTGACATTTTTCCCTCTTTTTACTTTCTGATGACACAGCTTGCATTTGACAAAACAAATGTCATCTGCAACTGTGTCAAAAAAGGACCAGGCACTGCAAGTCTTGGGAGCGCCCTTTTTGGCTTTGGAAAGAGACAGGCTCCTAACGGGTGCCAAAGTGGAGGCTACAGGCTCCGCAGTCTTCCCCCTCCCTCTCCCTCTTTGGCCCGTAAGGGGAAGCTCTTCCTCAGAGCTGCCCCCACCACCTTCCTGTTCCTCACGCCACGATGGGTCAAGGACCTCATCATCTCCACTACCCTCTGCCACCAACTGCTCCTCCTGGCTAGTCTCGGCAGCACAGTACGCATCAGAATGAGGCACCTGAGTTTCATCATCAGATGCGTACTGCGCTGTGGTCACCGGAGGCACTGGCCCACCTGCCTCTTCAGAGTCAGAGAGAAAAAGCTGTTGGGCATCACTGCACACTGCCTCTTCTTCCATTTCTCCAATGCTGCTTGGCTGGCCCCCTGTTTCCAAGCCAAGAGATTCAGAGAACAGAAGTAGAGACGGCTCCTGTCCTGGGCTCTCTGACTGCCTGGCCAATTTGGCAGGTGGTGAAGAGACAGATGGCTGCTCTCCAGTGCTCTGTGCCTGAGAGGATGTGGCACTAACTGAAGTCGATGCCGAGGCGTTAGCTGCCATCCACCCGACAACGGCTTCAATTTGGTCTTCACGCAGCAGCGGTGCACGGCGCTCTCCGACAAAGCTGCGCATGAAGGACTGTTCCCTGCTGAAACTGAGTGACGACGAGTCACCGGCGCCCGCAGCAGGCACAGAATCACCACGTCCTCTCCCTGCTCCTCTCCCTGCTCCGCGCCCACGCCCACGTGCCTTACTCCCTGCCCTCTTCATCTTGGTTGACAGATAAAGATAAGCAGAAAAGTACTAAGGCCTTAGTGTGCTTATTCCTGAAATGCTCCTCCTAACAGGTGTAAGAAACACTAATGTTGTAAAGTGTGGACTAAACTTTATTATTTTTCAAATGTGGCCTACACAAGTGTTAAGTTGTGTTTGGTGAACTTTACTTTTTTTTTTGTGCAGATCGGGCTACAGTGCTAGTTTAAATCACACGGAGACCGTGCAGACAGCCGTAAACGGCGCTGCAAGGCCAAAAAACCCTCCTCTAGGTTATCCTATGTAGTGTTTTTCCACTATTTAGCTGGAGACGGGTGGAAAGACACTAATAGGAATTTTTTTTTTTAAATTTTAAACAGGCTGCACTATTTGAAAAAAAGGAAATTGTTTTTCAAGGTATGAGGCAGTAACGCACCCTGAGCTGAATCCAACCGGCTATGGCTGCACACAGACTACAGGGCGAGCTGCGCTCACACAGAGACCGTGCAGACAGCCGTAAACGGCGCTGCAAGGCCCAATAAACCCCCTCTAGGTTATCCTATGTAGTGTTTTTCCACTATTTAGCTGGAGACGGGTGGAAAAACACTAATAGGGAATTTTTTTTTAAATTTTTAAACAGGCTGCACTATTTGAAAAAAAGGAAAATTTTTCTCAAGGTATGAGGCAGTAACGAACCCTGAGCTGAATCCAACCGGCTATGGCTGCACACAGACTACAGGGCGAGCTGGGCTCACACGGAGACCGTGCAGACAGCCGTAAACGGCGCTGCAAGGCCCAAAAACCCCCCTCTAGGTTATCCTGTGTAGTGTTTTTCCACAATTTAGCTGGAGACGGGTGGAAAAACACTAATAGGGAATTTTTTTTTTAATTTTTAAACAGGCTGCACTATTTGAAAGAAAGGAAAATTTTTCTCAAGGTATGAGCCAGTAACGAACCCTGAGCTGAATCCAACCAGCTATGGCTGCTCACAGACTACAGGGCGAGCTGGGCTCACACGGAGACCGTGCAGACAGCCGTAAATGGCGCTGCAAGGCCCAAAAACCCCCTTCTAGGTTATCCTATGTAGTGTTTTTCCACAATTTAGCTGGAGACTGGTGGAAAAACACTAATAGGAAATTTGAGAAAAAATGTGCAGCAGGCTGCACTATGAGCAAAAAAGGACAACTGTGTGAGGCAGTGTGAAGCCCCCTGAGCTGAATACAACCGGGTATATGGCTGCACACAGACTACAGAGTGAGCTGCACACACACACACAGAGACCTTGCAGAACGCTGTTAAAACAGCGCTGCAAGGCAAGAGCAAGGTGAACAGTGAAGAACACTCAGCGTTTTGCTAAATTAGCCTTTGGAAAGGAAAATAAAGCAATTAGCTAGCTCAACTGGCCCTCAGTTAGAACACAGCGTCCTGTCCCTAACTGAAATCACAGCAGAGTGAGCGCAAAATGGCGGCAGCGTTTTTTATAGTGCAGAGTGACATCATTTCAGCAGCCAATCACAGCCTTGCCAGTACTTACATGCCCACCATGCTAAACAGGATGTGCCCACACTTCCAATCATTCCTCATTGGCTGCTGCGTTCAGTTTGAATTCTGGGAACTTCCGATTCCGGTATCCGATACGCGGGAAGTATCGGAATTCGGTATCGGAATTCCGATACCGCAAATATCGGCCGATACCCGATACTTGCGGTATCGGAATGCTCAACACTAGTTACAACATAATTTCTGCAGTACTAAAGGTTCCTAAGAACACAGTGGCTTCTATAATCCTTAAATGGAAGATGTTTGAGACCACCAGATGTCTTCCTAGACCTGGCCATCTAGTCAAACTGAGCAATCATGGGAGAAGAGCCTTGTTGGGAGAGGTAAAGAAAAACCCCAAGATCACTGTGGCTGAGCTCCAGAGATGCAGGAGGGAGATGGAATAAGGTTCCACAAAGTCAACTATCACTGCAGCCCTCCACCAGTCAGGCCTTTATGGCAGAGTGGCCTGACAGAAGCCTCAGTACAAGACATATGAAAGCCTGCATAGAGTTTGCTAAAAAAAAACACATGAAGGTCTCCCAGACTATGAGAAATAAGATTCCCTGGTCTGATGAGATGAAGATAGACCGTTTTGGTGACAATACTAAGGCGTATATATGGAGAAAACTAGGCACTGCTCATCACCTGCCCAATACAATCCCAACAGTTGAAACATGGTGATGGCAGCATCATGCTACGGGTTTTATTTTCAGCTGCAGGTACAGGACAACTGGTTGCCATTGAAGAAAACATGAATGAGGCCAAGTACAGAGATATCCTGGATGAAAACCTCTTCCAGAGTGCTCTGGACCTCAGACTTGGCTGAAGGTTCATCTTCCAACAAGACAATGACCCTAAACACAGCTAAAATAACTAAGGAGTGGCTTCAGAACAAGTCTGTGACCATTCTTGACTGGCCAAGCCAGAGCCCTGACCTAAACCCAACTGTGCATCTCTGGAGAGATGGCTGTCCAACCACATTCACCATCCAACCTGATGGAACTGGAGAGGATCTTCAAGGAAGAATGGCAGAAGATCCCCAAATCGAAGTGTGAAAAGCTTGTTGCATCATTCACAAGAAGACTCATGGATTTACTAGCTCAAAAGGGTGCTTCTACTCAATACTGAGCAAAGGGTCTGAATACTTATGACCATGTGAAATTTCAGTTTTTTATGTAAATTTTCCATGAATAATACATTTCTATTTTTTACAGTCACAATGGAGTGCAGAGTGTACATTACATTAATGAGAAAAAAATTAACCTTTTTGAATTTACCAAATAGCTGCAGTGAAACAAAGAGTGAAAAATTTAAAGGGGTATGAATACTTTCCGTACCCACTGTATGCATAAAATAAAAAGAAAGAAAAATAAAAGATGTTGGTGGCAGAGTTGTCATTAGAATGACTAAATACACAACAAAGAGGACGCTTGAGGAAAAACACTGAAACAATTTTCTTGAAATGTCTTCTGCTTCAATAATTATGCAGGTGCTCCAACATGTGTAAAACGTTGTATGCACATTTTCTAAGACGTTGTATGCACATTTTCTTAAAACATTTTGTTCAGTTTTTCTTTGCATAGGAGCTTTATTATAATGGCGTACACAAGTTAAAACATTTGTACTCATACTGTAGAATTCAATACACTATAAAGATAAAAATAGTAGAAATTAATAAACTTACAGTACTGGAAACTTTTCAGAGCAGAAGCTTCAATTGATAACGCATTATAGATTTTTGCAGTAATCATGGGTATTGTTATCATCTCTTCCTCATTTTGTGTAATTTTTATTTGAATTATGTTTTTTTTTATGTTAAGCCGCTCAGCCTCTTTATTAATATATTGTATATCTCCAATTACAAAGAAAACACATGTAGTTATTTTTCTTCTACTTTAACATGAATTTTAGCAGAACAAATTAATTTATGAGAACTGCTATTTGCCAATGTCTAAAAATCTACAAATGTATTTAAATAATTGATGCCACTAGAAAAATTTGTTTCAAAACCAATTACGCTCGTCCACACAGACATTATGGTTGAGTTCTTATACCGTGACAATTATTCTATCTGTGAAGTCTCTGTGTATCTGAAATCAGACAACCATGGAAGATGTTATTTTGTTGTGATTTTAATTACGCTGCTTTAGAAATAGTTTGTGTTTCTTTTTTTTTGCCGAAGGCAGATCTATTGTGAAAAATGCAACTCTGACTTTCTGCTACATTTGATTTTGTGCTTTGCACGTGACAGGAAATCTTATTTTCTTGCAAGACTCCTCTAGGGCAATGTTACCAATCATATACAGTACATTGGAAATGGAAGGATTTTGATATTATCTGTTTGAGTAACAATGCAAAGTTTGAAATTCTAAAGGAAATTTGCATTTGAGTTACTGATATTATAGCATATAATATTTTGTAGTCGAAGGAAAAATGGAAAAAGGGGATGACTTTCAATTTGAACTTTAAATTTACAAAACAATTAAGATGAAAACAATTACGGTAATCGTATTGTAATGAGATTCAGCCATGTAGTCAAAGCAGACAATCAACATCAAATAGTCAAGAATGAATAAAACAGTGTATCCAAGTCATTCTTTAGATAGTATCAAGCAAATGTGAGAATTAAAGAGACTTAAAAGAAACTTTTAATACCTAATTTAAAATAGGTAAGAGATGAATGGCATCAATAAAAACATTGACTAGTGTGTTCAGTCAAAGGGTTAGGTACCGTTGAGCTCACTATGTGAGTTGGATCAATCAAGGCAAAAGTCCAAGTGGGCACATGGCTTATGGCATTGGTGCTGCAGCTAGATGGGGCATGCAGGACACAAAAAGCTGAAGGACCGGTAGGCAGAATTTAAGAAACTGCAGTCAGGCAGAAGGTCCGAGACATTGACCGCAGAGAAGCAGGCAGAAGACTTCATGAATCCTCAGGCAGATGGAAGAAGTCAGAACACTGCAGTCAGTCAGATGGAGTGCAAGAAACCACAGGCAGGAGAAGGACATCAGCGAACAACAGGCAGGCAGAGTGCAAGAAACCATTGGTAAGCAGAGGGCATCAGGAAACCACAGACAGGCAAACAGAAGGCAGAAGCCACAGACAGGAGGAAGATGTGAGGAAACCTCAGGCAGGAAGGTGGAATGCAGGAAACTGCAGGCAGGAGGAGGACATCAGGAAACTGCAGGCCAGCAGGCAGAATGCAGGGAACAGAGGTTCAACAACGCAGAAGTTTAAGTGCAATACCAAGACATATGGATGTGTCTCAGCAAGCTGTATGTAGGCATGGGTTGATGCTCACATGGAAGCATGCCATACGATCTGCAAAGCCCGACATGGTGCACCATAGAGTTTAGCGGACGAACGTGAGGGAGACAGAGATAGGATCTGGGACAAGTGCATAACAGTATCCAGGGCCGGTTTTAGGCAAAGTGGGCACTAGGCAAAAGTTTAAAATGGGGCCCCAAATGCTAACAAATTGCACCATCACACAGAAACATTTTGGTTGTAGTTACATGCGCCGATTTCAGGCCACTAAACGAGTGTGATTAACAATATTGAAGTCATTCGCCGCTTGTTTCCGGTCACTTTACACTGGCTGAGGAATAATGATGGGGACAGAATAATCACTAGTAGATCAATCTGTCCACATACAGTACCATCTTAGCAGCATATCTGCAGTTTTCACTGGGCGATGTGCTGCTGAGAACAATGATTTTTGTTGCAGCATAACCAATCCAATCACTCAATGAATATCTTGCATTTTGCACTCCATATAGTATAATATACTTCCATAGTCCTCCATATAGTATAATGTACTCCCCCTAGTCATACATATAGTATAATGTACTTCCTCTAGTCCTCCATATAGTAAAATGTACTCCCCATAGTCCTCCATATAGTATAACACACTCCCCATAGTCCTCCCCATAGTCCTCCATATACTATAATAGACTCCCAAATGTCCTCCATATTGTATAATACACCCCCATAATCCTACATAGAGTATAATACACTCCCATAGTCCTCCATAGAGTATAATGCAGTCCCCATATAGAATATAATTCTGACCTCATGTAGTATAACGCAACCCCCCATAGCATATAATACATCTCCCATTGAATATAATGCAGTCGCCAACAGAATAATAAATAATAATAATAATAATTTTATTTATATAGCGCCAACATATTCCGCAGCGCTTTACAAATTATAGAGGGGACTTGTACAGACAATAGACATTACAGCATAACAGAAATACAGTTCAAAACAGATACCAGGAGGAGTGAGGGCCCTGCTCGCAAGCTTACAAACTATGGGGAAAAGGGGAGACACGAGAGGTGGATGGTAACAATTGCTTTAGTTATTCGGACCAGCTATAGTGTAAGGCTCAGGTGTTCATGTAAAGCTGCATGAACCAGTTACCTGCCTAAGTATGTAGCA
Organism: Ranitomeya imitator; assembly: GCF_032444005.1. Lineage (NCBI taxonomy): Eukaryota > Metazoa > Chordata > Amphibia > Anura > Dendrobatidae > Ranitomeya > Ranitomeya imitator. The sequence continues at coordinate 141,167,571 of NC_091282.1, forward strand.
GTACAGACACAGAGGGCTAATACTGCATAAAGTGTATGAGAACATGATGCGAGGAACCTTTTTTTTTTTTTTTTTTTATTATAAATAGGCCACACAGGGATCGTTAGGTTAATGCATTGAGGCGGTAGGCCAGTCTGAACAAATGAGTTTTTAGGGCACGCTTAAAACTGTGGGGATTGGGGATTAATCGTATTAACCTAGGTAGTGCATTCCAAAGAATCGGCGCAGCACGTGTAAAATCTTGGAGACGGGAGTGGGAGGTTCTGATTATTGAGGATGCTAACCTGAGGTCATTAGCGGAGCGGAGGGCACGGGTAGGGTGGTAGACTGATACCAGGGAGGAGATGTAGGGTGGTGCTGAGCCATGGAGTGCTTTGTGGATGAGGGTAGTAGTTTCGTACTGGATTCTGGAGTGGATGGGTAGCCAGTGTAATGACTGGCACAGGGTAGAGGCATCGGTGTAACGGTTGGTGAGGAATATGATCCTGGCTGCAGCATTCAGGACAGATTGGAGCGGGGAGAGTTTTGCAAGAGGGAGACCGATTAGTAGAGAGTTATAATAGTCCAGACGAGAATGAATAAGTGAAACAGAATATAATACTGTGTGTTTTTAATGAACATATATATATATATATGTATATATATATATATATATATATATATATGCGTTGCACCGTACATACATGGATACACATACATATACTGTACATGCAAACACACACATACTGTACATACATACACACAGATACACATACATATACCGTACATACATACATACACATACTGTACATATATACACACAGATACACATACATATACCGTACATACATTCACACAGATACGCATACATATACCGTACATGCAAACACACATATACACATACCGTCATACATACACATACTGTACATACACACATGCATATACTTAACATACACACACATATACCGTATATACAAACACACACATATACTATACATACACACAGATACACATACATATGCCGTCATACATACACGTACTACACATACACACACGCATATACCGTACATACACAGACATAATATACATACATATACCGTATATGCAAACACACATATGCTATACATACACAGATACACATACATATACCGTCATACATACATATACTATACATACACACATATACCGTACAAACACATAGATACACATACATATACAGTACATGCATACACATACTGTTGAAACATACAGATACACATACTTGTACCGTACATACATATACACATATACCGTGTACAGCACCATGGAATCAATGGCTCTATATAAATAAATAATAATAATAATACCGTACATACACACATATATCGTATATACATACACATATACTGTACATACACACGCAGTTATATACACATATAGTATACACATACCGTACACACATACATACACATACTGAACATACATGCACATAAACATACATATGTACATACAAATATATTGCATACAGACACATATTATACACACAGACATACACATATACTGTACATGCATACACATAGATACACACACACTGTACATACACAGATGCACATACATACATCTACAAGCATATACATACACACATACTAATCTTGTATATCAGGTGATCAGATAAGCCCTGGAGGAGGTCAGTTCAGTTGGAGAGGGCTGCAGACCTCACTGTGGGGGATGGGGCACAGAGCAGACAGGACTGATATTAGCCCCCTGGTGCGGCTGTGTTGTCCCATGCAGTGAGCACTTCCCCATCTCTTCACAGTGAGGAGATGCCGCAGCCTGATGGGAACAGAACAGTGGAGAGAGCAGAAATACAACTTAAGTCCTGCTCTTCCTCCACTGCGGTTTTCCTTGACTCCCTGTGTGCTGTGCGGCGGGGCCCCTGACTGTAGGCGAGTACTCAACAGCCTCCATTAGGATGTGCCATGCAGGAGAACAGAGAGACAGCAGCCAATGAGCGCTCTTCTCAGTCTGGTGAGGAAAGCGTTCATTGGCCAGTGTCTCTCCCTGCATGACACGCCCCCATTGTGAACTCCTGCACTCCGCGCGCCGCTCTCTCCATGGCACTGGGTGTTAGCATGATTACAGGAGGGAGTGAGAGGGGCCTGATGCTACATGATGGGGCCTGCCTGCAGAGACCACCCTCCACCTCTCGGCCCCAGAGCAGTAGCACCAGTGGTATGTTCGCCCCTGGCTGGGGGCCCCTAGGGCAGCGGGGGCCCTAGGCAGCTGCCTAGTCTGCCTGCCCCTAACACCAGCCCTGACAGTACCTCATTTTTAAGGCAGCTTCCAAATGAGGCAGTAACCATAGAAGCAAAGACACACTCAGGCTAGGACAAATCTTATCTGCAGTTTTTCTTTTGCTTCATGTCAGAAGACATCTGTGGAATCCGGATAGGAGGCATGAATATTAAGAGTTATGGATGCAGTAGATGTTAAGCAGAATTTCACAGGAGGAGGTTGAGGTATGATTTTGAGGCAATTGCAAAAACAAGATGGACTCCACTGAGTGATCTAGTTTATTGAACAGTCAATGACTGGAGCATGAAGTTGTAGCCATGAAAGTCACAAAAGCACCAGTGCCTCAAAGAGTGGCAAAACAAAAAAAAACAAATATCCTACACGTATAGTGGACCAATCTGAAGAGTTATCTTCAGTGTCTGAAATTGGATATGACCATTTTGAATTATAGAGCCATTCATGGAGGTTAGTTTTTGGTCTGATTGCAAAAAAAAATGGGATTTTCAGCCTTTTGGCCAAAGAGAAGTCCATAAAATTCTCAGCTGCTCCGGACCCAATAAGTGTTTGTCCTGAGAATACTGATGAAACTCTAAGAAATAGTCATAGGTAGGAGTAATTTATTTTAGTCGAATAAAGGTTTATACCTCTTTCTACCCCAAGGAAATGAGATTTTGAAGGTTTGGAAGGTTCCCTGTTTGGCCTTCAATTTGGAACAGTTAGAGCGATAATGATCCCGTTTGCCACAATACAAACAGTGAAAGTCAGCATAATATTTAAACTCGAAATAAATGGATCAACGAATCTACATAGGTTCTAGAATCAGTGGTCTGGAAGGGGATGCTAAAGATTCTCACAGGCAAGTGGAGCGCAGGAAACCACAGGCAGGAGCAGAATATCAAGATTCTGCAGATACGCAGGGGAGTGCAGGAAACCAAGTTTCTACAACACATAAGTCTTAATGCAATTCAAGAACACCAGGGTATGCCCCAGGGAGCCTCATAAGAGACTCAGGCTGATGCTCACATGTGAGTATGCCAGGCCATCTGCAAAGCCCAATGTGAGGCACCAGAGAGTTTAGCTGACCAGCATGAGGGAAGCAAAGCAAAGATCTAGGACAGGTGCATAGCAAGTACACAGAACAGTGGTTAGAGAAAGAGGCACAATTATATCATAATGATAGTTGAATAACATGCAGGCTGTAAATCATAAGGTCTGAAGCATGCACATGTATTCTATTTTTACCACTTGTCTGTGACCTTGTTTTTAACATGATATAATAAAGACTGAGTCTCTACTTGGATCCAATCCATTATATTTTTTATTTTGTCTCGTGACTCACAGGCGTCCTGCTGAGAACACAAGGCACTCCAGCGGGCTTCATAGGACGCCGTCCACATGCTGGGGGACACATATTGACCCTCGCATATGATCCCCCTCACTGCCTCACAGTGTCTTCAAAGACCTATACTAATATCTATGATTAGTGCCAAACTTTGTTTTCTGAGACGAAAGATGCCCTACAGTAGGGGAAGCTTTATACAGCAATTCATTTCAAGGGAACCTTTGATGTTATAGGTTGTAGGCAGCATAGAAGGCAAAAAATAATTTTATACCCGGCTGCACCCTACTTTGTTCCAATTAGATGGGGTGCAGAACTGAACAGTCACAAATGTGTTGTCTTATGTCTGTGCAGGAATCCTGCCCATTGTTATTTTATTGATGTAATTCTTAGCAAATCTGTCATCAGTCTCAATAACGAGAGTCTATCTGAAATAAATCTGTTTTTTTTCCCCATAGTTTAGAGGGGAAAGTGGCATATCATGTCCAGTCATGGTCCATTAAGTGTTCCGGCCAAAGGCATGATTTAATGACAGGATAGGTGATATAAATGCTACATCCAATGGCTCATTCAATGAGGCAGTGCAGATCTGCAATTTTCTCGGTGTCAGAAAAAAAACTGCAGCATACTGCAAGCACACATGTAAAATGGATGAGACTTGCCAATGCAAGTCTATGGGTAAGAGAGAAAAAAACAGACACCCCATGGATTATCCATATAGTATGCAATTTATATGCACACATCTCTAAAATTACAAGAAATTGTATCAGCCAAGAACAGAAAGTTTGGCTTTTGGTTTGTCCTGGCAACTTATAAAAAGGAAGAAAACAACCCTCCACAGAGAAAAGAAACATGGTAAGATACACTATTATGGAGATGTTAATTGTCCTGGTCCAGGAGAGGCCGGAACTATGGGACACATGTTGGGATGCGTCCTGTAATCACATCAGCTGTCAGATATATCCCAATTTTGATGAGAGAGATGTTCAACTGCAAATTAGTAAATTAGCATTTTTCTAACCCTATTACGTTAGAATAAAAACATGTTGGCTAACATCTATATACTATCGTGAATAAAGATATATTTTAAATAAAAAATCTGCACAGACAGTTAAGCAAACATCAAGCACCGATCCCAAACATCATTTTGGAAACTAAAGGTACCTTCACAACAGAGGCATAGGTAGGGGTTCAGCTCAGGGGGGGGGGAGAGACATCTGAGTGGTCTCCTAACTGGTAACCCTGATTACAACTAAGGTGTTGCACTCTAATAGTGGATGTTGGAGAACCTTAGCAGATGGCTGCGCTGTTACTGAAAATAATCTCTATATAAAGACCAACACTGATATTACCGCCATATAATGATATATAGTTTTAGATACCAGTCCTACAGAACATGTAAGTGATCACAGCACAATTACAGATGGTGACTTGCCGCTGACGTTCTTTCTGATGCAATCATTCACTTTTCCCATCTTTTCCATCTGGGACAGACCTATATGACAACTTCTCCAGCCAGGACTCGTCTGCAAAAATTACAATAAGGACACATGTGACTCTCACATTTCCAGCATCGTCCATATCTATCCCCAGCCTGCACAAACTCCTTATCCTGCAGATACCCCAGTACTGAGCCGCTGCGGCCGTATGTGTCCCTATTACTGCTCCTGCTGTGTGCTACAAAAGCAGTGCTCCTCATACTGCTTCACATAGTAATGCCACCACTGTGCCCTTAAATAGTAAAATGTCTCCTTTGTGCCCTAAGGCTAAGTGCACACGTCGCAGAATTGTCGCAGAAATTTCTGCAACAATTCTGCAACTCCTGCCGCGGGTATATCACATTCAGAATTGGCATGCATATTCCTGCTAAAAACTAGCGTTTTGCAAGCGATCTGCAGCATCAATAGTAAAAAGATATAATGTTAAAAATAATAAAAAAAATAAAAAATGGTTATTCTCACCTTCCGAAGCAGACGATCTCCTCAGTGGTGCACGCGGCGGCTTCCGTTCCTATAGATGCTTTGTGTGCAGGACCTGCGATGACGTCACGGTCACGTGGCCGCGACATCATCGCAGGTCCTTCACACAAAGCATCCATGGGAACGGAAGTGGCTGCGTGCACCGCTGAGAGGCGGGAGGACTCCGGGGCCATCAGAAGGTGAGTATATCACTATTTTTTATTTTAATTCTTTTTTTTTTAACAATTATATGGTGCCCAGTCCGTGGAGGAGAGTCTCCTCTCCTCCACCCTGGGTACCAACCGCACATGATCTGCTTACTTCCCTCATGGTGTGCATAGCCCCATGTGGGAAGTAAGCAGATCAATGCATTCCCATGTGTGCGGAATCCCCGCGGTTCCGCAAATTTAATGAACATGCTGCGTTATTTTCTGGAATGCGATTCCGCTCAGGAAAACAACGCAGCATGTGCACAAAAAATGCGGATTGCATTCTATTAATTAGGATGCTTAATGTGAGCGTTATTTTCGCGGTTTTATAGCGTTTTTATAGCAAAAAACCGCGAAAAAAATGCAAAAAACAGTAGCACCAAACTCTTTACAGGCCCCCACAGTAGTTCCCACGCTGCATAATGGCCCCACGGTAGCTCCCACATTGTATATAGGTCCTTAAACTGTATGATGGCCTGATAGCATCCTTCAAACTGTATCACGGCCCTTACATTATCTCCCACACTGTATAATGACCCCCGCAGTAGCTCCCACACTGTATAATGACCTCCGTATTAGCTCCCATGCTGTATAATGACCCCCACATTAGTTCTCATGCTGTATAATTGACCCCGCAATAGCTCCCATTCCTTAGATTCTGGTCACTATCCGTCCCTTTCTATGGACTATTACTTGCTCAGCTCTGATACATATGGCAAGGAGCTAAATAGAAGAAAATAGAAACAGCTGGTAGGTGCATGTAGAGGCCAGCATATGGGTATAGCTCCCTGAATGCATGCAGGTAATTCTAAAGGAATATTGTTGTTTGGACAAGAACCCAAAAAGGGAAGGAGGGAACCAGAAGAAAGAGAGGGAGGTAGAATATTACCAATCTAAAGAAAAAAGTGCCCCCCTGGCTTGTCTGTTCCTCTCTTTTTCCCCTTCTCCCCCTTTGGGGGTCTTGTTGTCTAGACAGTGTATTTGTTCAGCATTCTACACCCATATATGACTTTCTATTTGCACTTACTTGCTGTTTCTATTTTCTTTTGTCAGGCTATTTATCATATATATTCAGCCTCAACCTTTTTTTTTATAAAAGGTTTTATAATGGGGCTTTCTTGTTTACCACCTAGGATATACTGATATGAGATCACATATATAGTACAGAGCAAAAGTTCGGACACGCCTTCTCATATAAAGATTTTTCTGCATTTTCATGACTATGAAAATTGTACATTCACACTGAAGGCATCAAAACTATGAATTAACACATGTGGAATTCTATACTTTACAAAAAAGTGTGAAACAACTGAAATCATGTCTTACATTCTAGTTTCTTCAAAGTAGCCACCTTTTGCATTGATGACTGCTTTGCACACTCTTGGCATTCTCTTGATGAGCTTCAAGAGGTAGTCATCGGAAATGGTTTTCACTTCACAGGTGTGCCTTGTCAGGTTTAATAAGTGGGATTTCTTGCCTTATAAATGGGGTTGGGACCATCAGTTGTATTGTGCAGAAGTCTGGTGGATACACAGCTGATAGTCCTACTGAATAGACTGTTAGAATTTGTATTATGCCAAGAAAAAAGCAGCTAAGTAAAGAAAAACGAGTGGTCATCATTACTTTAAGAAATGAAGGTCAGTCAGTCCGAAAAATTGGGAAAACTTTGAAAATGTCCCCAAGTGCAGTTGCAAGAACCATCAAGCGCTACAAAGAAACTGGCTGACATGAGGACCGCCCCAGGAAAGGAACACCAAGAGTCACCTCTGCTTCTGAGGATAAATTTATCCGAGTAACCAGCCTCAGAAATCGCAGGTTAGCAGCAGCTCAGATTAGAGACCAGGTCAATGCCACACAGAGTTCTAGCAGCAGACACATCTGTACAAAAACTGTTAAGAGGAGACTTTGTGCAGCAGGCCTTCATGGTAAAATAGCTGCTAGGAAACCACTGCTAAGGACAGGCAACAAGCAGAAGAGTCGAAATTTGAGATCTTTGTTTCCAACGACCGTGTCTTTGTGCGACTCAGAAAAGGTGAACGGATGGACTATACATGCCTGGTTCCCACCGTGAAGCATGGAGGAGGAGGTGTGATGGCGTGGGGGTGCTTTGCTGGTGACACTGTTGGCGATCTATTCAAAATTGAAGGCATACTGAACCAGAATGGCTACCACAGCATCTTGCAGCGGCATGCTATTCCATCCGGTTTGTGTTTAGTTGGACCATCATTTACTTTTCAACAGGACAATGACCCCAAACACACCTCCAGGCTGTGTAAGGGCTATTTGACCAAGAAGGAGAGTGATGGGGTGCTATGCCAGTTGACCTCCACAGTCACCAGACCTTAAACCAATCGAGATGGCTTGGGTTGAGCTGGACCGCAGAGTGAAGGCAAAAGGGCCAACTAGTGCTAAGCATCTCTGGGAACTCCTTCAAGACTGTTGGAAAACCATTTCCGGTGACTACCTCTTGAAACTCATCAAGAGAATGCCAAGAATGTGCAAAGCAGTAATCAAAGGAAAAGTTGGCTACTTTGAAGAACCTAGAATATAAGACATATTTTCAGTTGTTTCACACTTTTTTGTTAAGTATATGATTCCACATGTGTTAATTCATAGTTTTGATGCCTTCAGTGTGAATGTGCAATTTTCATAGTCATGAAAATACAGGAAAATCTTTGAATGAGAAGGTGTGTCCAAGCTTTTGGTCTGTTCTGTATATACACTGCTCAAAAAAAAGGAAACACTAAAATCCCACATCCTAGATATCACTGAATGAAATATTTTGGTTGCAAATCTTTATTTATTACATAGCGGAATGCATTGAGAACAATAAAACCTAAAAATTATGAATGTAAATCACAACTAATATCCATAAGAGGTCTGGAGTTGGAATGATGCTCAAAATCAAAGTGGAAGATCATATTGCAGGTTGATCCAACTTCAGTGGAAATGCCTCAAGACAAGGAAATAATGCTCAGTAGTGTGTGTGGCCTTCATGTGCCTGTATGACCTCCCTGCAATCCCTCTGCATTGTCCTGATGATGTGGTGGACGTTACCCTGAGGGATCTCCTCCCAGACCTGGATAAAGGCATGAGTCAACTCCTGGACTGTCTGTAGTGCAATGTGGCATTGGTGGTTGGAACGAGATATGATGTCCTAGATGTGCTCGATTGGATTCAGTGCTGGGGAATGGGCAGGCCAGTCCATAGCATCAATGCCTTCATCATGCATCAACTGCTGGCACACTTCGGCCATATGAGGCCTAGCATTGTCATGCATCAAGAGGAACCCAGGGCCCACTGCACCTGCATATGGTCTCACAATGGGTTTGAGAATCTCATCCTAGTACCTACTGGCAGTCAGGGTACCTCAGGCTAGCAAATGAAGCGCTGTGCAGCTCTCCAAAAAAAAGCCTCCCCACACCATTACTGACCCACTGCCAAACTGATCATGCTGAAAGATGTTGCAGGCAGCAGATTCCCCACCCTCTTTTACCTATTTATTAGTCTAATATAAAAAAGCAACCTATATTACTCACCTGTTGAAAGATAATCCATTTGTCGCACACCATAATCCATCTCTTTTTCATCTGGGTGCTTTGCTGAATGGTGGCATGATGCAACATTGACATCCAAGAAACCCTGAGCTGAGTGTCGAAGGGTATCTTCAGTGTCCTGTAGTGATGTCATTGAGAATTTTCTCACTTTGCTAGCGGTGACTGTTATGGCTGGCAATCAGGCAACACAGCGTGCAGTAATCAGCGCACATACAGAGACCTGGCAATAACCAAAAACAATAGGACGAGCTCTGAGACGTGGAATCTCTGTAGACTGCAGTACCTGATCTATCCTCACACAACTATAAGCAGCAGTGGATTGCGCCTATCACTACCTATGCAACTCGGCACTGCCTGAGGAGCTGACTAGCCTGAAGATAGAAATACAAGCCTGACTTACCTCAGAGAAATACCCCAAAGGAATAGGCAGCCCCCCACATATAATGACTGTTAGCAAGATGAAAAGACAAACGTAGGAATGAAATAGATTCAGCAAAGTGAGGCCCGATATTCTAGACAGAGCGAGGATAGCAAAGAGAACTATGCAGTCTACAAAAAACCCTAAAACGAAAACCACGCAAAGGGGCAAAAAGACCCACCGTGCCGAACTAACAGCACGGCGGTGCACCCCTTTGCTTCTCAGAGCTTCCAGCAAAAGTTAATAGCAAGCTGGACAGAAAAAACAGAAAACAAACTAGAAGCACTTATCTAGCAGAGCAGCAGGCCCAAGGAAAGATGCAGTAGCTCAGATCCAACACTGGAACATTGACAAGGAGCAAGGAAGACAGACTCAGGTGGAGCTAAATAGCAAGGCAGCCAACGAGCTCACCAAAACACCTGAGGGAGGAAGCCCAGAGACTGCAATACCACTTGTGACCACAGAAGTGAATTCAGCCACAGAATTCACAACAGTACCCCCCCCTTGAGGAGGGGTCACCGAACCCTCACCAGAACCCCCAGGCCGACCAGGATGAGCCACATGAAAGGCACGAACAAGATCTGGGGCATGGACATCAGAGGCAAAAACCCAGGAATTATCTTCCTGAGCATAACCCTTCCATTTGACCAGATACTGGAGTTTCCGTCTAGAGACACGAGAATCCAAAATCTTCTCCACAATATACTCCAATTCCCCCTCCACCAAAACAGGGGCAGGAGGCTCCACAGATGGAACCATAGGTGCCACGTATCTCCTCAACAACGACCTATGGAACACATTATGTATGGAAAAGGAGTCTGGGAGGGTCAGACGAAAAGACACCGGATTGAGAATCTCAGAAATCCTATACGGACCAATAAAACGAGGTTTAAATTTAGGAGAGGAAACCTTCATAGGAATATGACGAGAAGATAACCAAACCAGATCCCCAACACGAAGTCGGGGTCCCACACGGTGTCTGCGATTAGCGAAAAGCTGAGCCTTCTCCTGGGACAAGGTCAAATTGTCCACTACCTGAGTCCAGATCTGCTGCAACCTGTCCACCACAGAATCCACACCAGGACAGTCCGAAGACTCAACCTGTCCTGAAGAGAAACGAGGATGGAACCCAGAATTGCAGAAAAATGGAGAGACCAAGGTAGCCGAGCTGGCCCGATTATTAAGGGCGAACTCAGCCAACGGCAAAAATGACACCCAATCATCCTGGTCAGCGGAAACAAAACATCTCAGATATGTTTCCAAGGTCTGATTGGTTCGTTCGGTCTGGCCATTAGTCTGAGGATGGAAGGCCGAGGAGAAAGATAGGTCAATGCCCATCCTACCACAAAAGGCTCGCCAGAACCTCGAGACAAACTGGGAACCTCTGTCAGAAACAATATTCTCAGGAATGCCATGTAAACGAACCACATGCTGGAAGAACAAAGGCACCAAATCAGAGGAGGAAGGCAATTTAACCAAGGGCACCAGATGGACCATTTTAGAAAAGCGATCACAGACCACCCAAATGACCGACATCTTTTGAGAAACGGGAAGGTCAGAAATGAAATCCATCGAAATATGTGTCCAAGGCCTCTTCGGGACCGGCAAGGGCAAAAGCAACCCACTGGCACGTGAACAGCAGGGCTTAGCCCTAGCACAAATTCCACAGGACTGCACAAAAGCACGCACATCCCGCGACAGAGACGGCCACCAGAAGGATCTAGCAACCAACTCCCTGGTACCAAAGATTCCTGGATGACCGGCCAGCACCGAACAATGAAGTTCAGAGATAACTTTACTAGTCCACCTATCAGGGACGAACAGTTTCTCGGCCGGACAACGATCAGGTTTATTAGCCTGAAATTTCTGCAACACTCTCCGCAAATCAGGAGAGATGGCAGACACAATGACTCCTTCCTTGAGGATACTCGCCGGCTCAGATAACCCCGGAGAGTCGGGCACAAAACTCCTAGACAGAGCATCCGCCTTCACATTTTTAGAGCCCGGAAGGTATGAAATCACAAAATCAAAACGAGCAAAAAATAACGACCAACGGGCCTGTCTAGGATTCAAGCGCTTGGCAGACTCAAGATAAGTAAGGTTCTTATGATCAGTCAAAACCACCACGCGATGCTTAGCACCCTCAAGCCAATGACGCCACTCCTCGAATGCCCACTTCATGGTCAGCAACTCTCGGTTGCCCACATCATAATTACGCTCAGCAGCAGAAAATTTCCTGGAAAAGAAAGCACATGGTTTGAACACTGAGCAACCAGAACCTCTCTGTGACAAAACCGCCCCTGCACCAATCTCAGAAGCATCAACCTCGACCTGGAACGGAAGAGAAACATCAGGTTGACACAACACAGGGGCACAGCAAAAACGACGCTTCAACTCCTGAAAAGCTTCCACGGCAGCAGAAGACCAATTAACCAAATCAGCACCCTTCTTGGTCAAATCGGTCAATGGTCTGGCAATGCTAGAAAAATTACAGATGAAGCGACGATAAAAATTAGCAAAGCCCAGGAATTTCTGCAGACTTTTTAGAGATGTCGGCTGGGTCCAATCCTGGATGGCCTGAACCTTAACCGGATCCATCTCGATAGTAGAAGGGGAAAAGATGAACCCCAAAAATGAAACTTTCTGCACACCGAAGAGACACTTTGATCCCTTCACGAACAAGGAATTAGCACGCAGTACCTGGAAAACCATTCTGACTTGCTTCACATGAGACTCCCAATCATCTGAGAAGATCAAAATGTCATCCAAGTAAACAATCAAGAATTTATCCAGATACTCACGGAAAATGTCATGCATAAAAGACTGAAAAACAGATGGAGCATTGGCAAGTCCGAACGGCATCACCAGATACTCAAAATGACCCTCGGGCGTATTAAATGCCGTTTTCCATTCATCTCCCTGCCTGATTCTCACCAGATTATACGTACCACGAAGATCAATCTTAGTAAACCAACTAGCCCCCTTAATCCGAGCAAACAAGTCAGAAATCAATGGCAAGGGATACTGAAACTTAACAGTGATCTTATTAAGAAGGCGGTAATCAATACACGGTCTTAGCGAACCATCCTTCTTGGCTACAAAAAAGAACCCTGCTCCCAATGGTGACGACGATGGGCGAATATGTCCCTTCTCCAGGGACTCCTTCACATAACTGCGCATAGTGGTGTGTTCAGGTACGGACAAATTAAACAAACGACCCTTAGGGAATTTACTACCAGGAATCAAATCGATAGCACAATCACAATTCCTATGCGGAGGTAGGGCATCAGACTTGGACTCTTCAAATACATCCTGAAAGTCCGACAAGAACTCTGGGATGTCAGAAGGAATGGATGACGAAATAGACAAAAATGGAACATCACCATGTACTCCCTGACAACCCCAGCTGGTTACCGACATAGAGTTCCAATCCAATACTGGATTATGGGTTTGTAGCCATGGCAACCCCAACACGACCACATCATGCAAATTATGCAGTACCAGAAAGCGAATAACTTCCTGATGTGCAGGAGCCATGCACATGGTCAGCTGGGCCCAGTACTGAGGCTTATTCTTGGCCAAAGGTGTCGCATCAATTCCTCTCAACGGAATAGGACACCGCAAAGGCTCCAAGAAAAATCCACAACGTTTAGCATATTCCAAATCCATCAGATTCAGGGCAGCGCCTGAATCCACAAACGCCATGACAGAATACGATGACAAAGAGCACATTAAGGTAATGGACAAAAGGAATTTTGACTGTACAGTACCAATAACGGCAGAGCTATCGAACCGCCTAGTGCGTTTAGGACAATTAGAAATAGCATGAGTAGAATCACCACAATAGAAACACAGTCTGTTCAGACGTCTGTGTTCTTGCCGTTCTACTTTAGTCATAGTCCTGTTGCACTGCATAGGCTCAGGTTTACTCTCAGACAATACCGCCAGATGGTGCACAGATTTACGCTCGCGCAAGCGACGACCGATCTGAATGGCCAAGGACATAGACTCATTCAAACCAGCAGGCATAGGAAATCCCACCATTACATCCTTAAGAGCTTCAGAGAGACCCTTTCTGAACAAAGCCGCTAGTGCAGATTCATTCCACAGAGTAAGTACTGACCACTTCCTAAATTTTTGACAATATACTTCTACATCATCCTGACCCTGGCATAAAGCCAGCAGATTTTTCTCAGCCTGATCCACTGAATTAGGCTCATCGTAAAGCAATCCCAGCGCCTGGAAAAATGCATCAACATTACTCAATGCAGAATCTCCTGGTGCAAGAGAAAACGCCCAGTCCTGTGGGTCGCCGCGCAAAAAAGAAATAATAATCAAAACCTGTTGAATAGGATTACCAGAAGAATGAGGTTTCAAGGCCAAAAATAGCTTACAATTATTTCTGAAGCTCAGGAACTTAGTTCTGTCACCAAAAAACAAATCAGGAATCGGAATTCTTGGTTCTAGCATCGATTTCTGATCAATAGTATCTTGAATCTTTTGTACATTTACAACGAGATTATCCATTGAGGAGCACAGAGCCTGAATATCCATGTCCACAGCTGTGTCCTGAAGCACTCTAATGTCTAGGGGAAAAAAAAGACTGAAGACAGAGCTAAGAAAAAAAAATGATGTCAGGATTTCTTTTTTCCCTCTATTGGGAATCATTGGGTGGCTCCTTGTACTGTTATGGCTGGCAATCAGGCAACACAGCGTGCAGTAATCAGCGCACATACAGAGATCTGGCAATAACCAAAAACAATAGGACGAGCTCTGAGACGTGGAATCTCTGTAGACTGCAGTACCTGATCTATCCTCACACAACTATAAGCAGCAGTGGATTGCGCCTATCACTACCTATGCAACTCGGCACTGCCTGAGGAGCTGACTAGCCTGGAGATAGAAATACAAGCCTGACTTACCTCAGAGAAATACCCCAAAGGAATAGGCAGCCCCCCACATATAATGACTGTTAGCAAGATGAAAAGACAAACGTAGGAATGAAATAGATTCAGCAAAGTGAGGCCCGATATTCTAGACAGAGCGAGGATAGCAAAGAGAACTATGCAGTCTACAAAAAACCCTAAAACGAAAACCACGCAAAGGGGCAAAAAGACCCACCGTGCCGAACTAACAGCACGGCGGTGCACCCCTTTGCTTCTCAGAGCTTCCAGCAAAAGTTAATAGCAAGCTGGACAGAAAAAACAGAAAACAAACTAGAAGCACTTATCTAGCAGAGCAGCAGGCCCAAGGAAAGATGCAGTAGCTCAGATCCAACACTGGAACATTGACAAGGAGCAAGGAAGACAGACTCAGGTGGAGCTAAATAGCAAGGCAGCCAACGAGCTCACCAAAACACCTGAGGGAGGAAGCCCAGAGACTGCAATACCACTTGTGACCACAGAAGTGAATTCAGCCACAGAATTCACAACAGGTGACGTCATGAAAGTTACTGCAGTTCATCGAAATACAACTATTGAGTCCTCCTCCTTAACAATAAATGTTGTACAGAGCTGAATTTCCTTTCCCTCATAAACAACCTGCCCCATGGTCTTTTAACCCATAGCATCACTGGGGGCCAAGGATCATGCTACATCAAAACAACTTTTTCCTGTTGATGTATTGGAAGAAAAGTAAAGTCAGCCTTTGTTCTCAGATGACAAAGGGCTTGAATTACTACAGATCCACTCATTTCAACATGCATCTGACCTCAAAAAGTGATAATCTTTGGACTGTTTATACAATATAAGTAGCCTGAAAGTCTGAAACTGCTGTGGCTTCTTAAACAAGCTGCTGACTGCAACCATTTTTCATCTGTTTGGCCCTAGCCAGATAGGTTGAGGTCACTTAGACATTAAAACGGTTGAAGAGCTCAAAATGACTTCAATACACTTCATGGAATCCAATATGTTATACACATATTTTGAAGACAATTGGAGGCTTTTGAATTATAAGAATCACATTTTTGGGGAACAGTTGATGAAGCAGGAGAATTTCTAATTTGAAAAGATGTGATATTCTCTAAATACTACCATTGACTTTACACAGAGAGGTAGAACACATGCTTAAGAATTGCCCTATTTAAACATCTTTGATTGTGTTGTTGCGTAGGTTGGGTTCATTTGAGACCTAAGGTACCGTCACACTCAGCAACTTTGCAACGAGAACGACAACGATCCGTGACGTTGCAGCGTCCTGGATAGCGATCTCGTTGTGTTTGACACGCAGCAGCGATCTGGATCCCGCTGTGCCATCGCTGGTCGGAGCTAGAAGTCCAGAACCTTATTTGGTCGTCAGGTCGGCATGTATCGTCATGTTTGACAGCAAAAGCAACGATGCCAGCAAAGTTTTACATGGAGTTAACAACCAGCAAGAATGATAAGTGAGTCGCCGTTACGTCACTGGATCGCTCCTGCATCGTTCTGGTGTTGCCATGTTTGACGTCTCTACAGCGACCTAAACAGTGACGCTCCAGCGATCGGCTCGTTGTCTATATTGCTGCAGCGTCGCTGAGTGTTACGGTACCTCTAGGGATGTCATGGGGGCTGATGACATCTCAAGGCTTTGAGCCATTGAGGAAGAATAGGCTGGATCACCAATTTTTATCATTTTGTTTCCCTGTCTTGCATTTATCACAAATTGAGAAGGCAGGTAATAAATGTATCTGCCAGAAACATCTGAAAGTTTATGAAAAATGCATTGTGCTTTAAATCTCATGGACAGCCCCAGTACTTGAAAATTTCCAGTTTGTAGGACTATATGCTCAATCTATAAATAGAGAATATATGTTATAGACAGTCTAGATCAATGTTTCCCAAGCCCCAATACATCATTTTTTCAGGCTTTCTTTAGCATTGTACAGGTGAGAAAATCGGTGTCCATTTCTGATGCCACAGTAATAATTCCCTCACCTGTGCAATACTAAGGAAATCCTGAAAACATGATGTATTGAAGGCCGTGAGGACTGGAGTTTGGGAAACACTGATCTGGATAATCTCAGTTTAGGAGATCGATCGGTTGTTGTTGTTCCCTTTTGCTTATTGTTGTGCTTGACAGATTTCTTATAAATTATGAAATGTTAAACTTTTTTCTATTTTAGGCAGAATGAAGAGAAGAATTACTTAAAGAAGTCAAATTCTCTAATGTGTGTATATGTAAGTAATAAAATATATGGAAAGAAGGGTGACAGATTTGTGGAATCTAAAGCAGTAGTTTGTTTTCTGTACCGCATTTATTTGTCCTGTCTTCTCCCTTCCACTTATCTCAAGCTTTACAGATAATTTGGCCCTAATATGATAAAAAGCTTTAGAGATAACTACCACTTAACCTTCCCTTTGTGTCTCAGTGAATATGACTTAACTGAAAGTCCAATATATTTCCGCCTTTATACATTTGTGAAATTGCAAACAATGCAATCTGCAGTTACAAACAAAACAGAAAGCTATAGGAGAAGAAGCCATCTACATGGTTTGTTGATTTATAAACATTAGACAGCTTAGTAAATCATAATATGATAGAATCAGACATAACCTGGGACACCAAACACAAGGAGACATTTTTATTTATAATCACTCGCTGCTTCCAGAATCATTGTTATCATGTTAGATTATGCCATAATCTACAGCATAATGCAGCAATGTTCAAGGTACAATTACCAATTATTCACTCTGGAAACTGTCAGAAAACTGTTGAAGGGCATTATTGAATAGCCAGAAAATGATTATTTTTATTGTACTGCAGCCATTCTACACAAGCAAACTATGCTTCACTCCAAGAGTAATGCTCCTTCACTTAATAAAATATACAGATGTAGCGGGGATGAGATTGACAATGTACAGTAGTAGAGATGAATATCACTACAGGTATGGCTAGTTTCACATATCCAGTAATCATTCGCTTAAAATGGATCCTGTAAGCAAAAGAAAACTGATCTGTTTCAAAAGGAAGAAAAAATGGATGGCTATTTAACAGACCCATTTTCTATAGACTTCAGTTTAAAAAAAAAAAAACAAATTTATTTTCCAGTTTTTTTTTAGCCTGAGCAAAAAAACCTACCTGCACAAACAATTTGTCCTTCTAATTTAACTAATTACTGCTGGATCCATTGCAAGCGGAGGATTACTGGACATGTGAACTCAGCCTAAGGTTCATTCGCACATCACTTTCACATGCGACTGCTATCTTTTTTTTCACGGGTATCACTCATACCTATGTTAGTCTATGGGACTGTTCACATGTCCGTGATTATTTTCAGACCAAGTGGTCTTTGCAAAATCAAAGAGACATGACCAATAATGATTAGTGTTGAGCGATACCTTCCGATATTTGAAAGCATCGATATCGGATGGTATCGGCCAATACCGGCAAAATATCGGATCTCGCCGATACCGATACCCGATACCAATACAAGTCAATGGGACACAAATATCGGAATGTATTCTCGATGGTTCCCAGGGTCTGAAGGAGAGGAAACTCTCCTCCAGGCCTTGGGATCCATATTAATGTAAAAAATAAAGAATAAAAATAAAAAATATGGTTGTCACCGCTGCAAGCGTCCACCTCCGTACCTGAGAATTGCAGAGAGTGAAGGACCTTCAATGACGTCGCGGTTAGGTGACCGGTCACCTGACCGCTCACATGACCGCTCACCTGACCGCGACGTCATCGAAGGTCCCTCACTCACTACATTCTCAGGAACGGAGGCGGACGCTTGCAGCGGTGACAGCCAGGGTTCGCCGGAGGGGTGAGTATAGCCATATTTTTATTTTTATTCTTTATTTTTTACATTAATATGGATCCCAGGGCCTGAAGGAGAGTTTCCTCTCCTCCAGACCCTTGGAACCATACGCACCGCACACTCCGATACGATTTCCGATATCACAAAAATATCGGAACTCAGTATCGGAATTCCGATACAGCAAGTATCGGCCGATACCCAATACTTGCAGTATCGGAATGCTCAACACTAATAATGATACAATTGTCGGATCAAACTCAACCATGAAAAGTCTGTAGGGTCATGAAAAATGTCAGATGAAACTCGGCAGTGCAAATCTATGAATCAGTGAAAAATCAGATAGCAATCAGATGCCATCCATGTGCTGTTTGTTTTTCACTGACTGATGCAGCTCTGGCAAAAATTAAGAGACCACTGCAAAATTTTAAGTTTGTCTGATTTTTCTCTTTATAGGTATATTTTTCAGTAAAATGTAAATTATTCTTTTATTCTATAAATTACTGACAACATGTCTCCGAAGTTCCAAGCAATAAATTTTGTATTTACTTTCTGAAAATGAGAAATGCTCAAAATAACCAAAAAAATACATTGCTTGCAGACCTCAAATAATGCAAAAACTAAAAACAAAAAACAAGTTCATAATCACTTAGAAGAGTACTAATGTTTTAACTCGGGAAGAGTTCAGATATCAATATTTTGTGGAATAACCATGATTTGGAAGGGGAATTAATGTACCTATTCACAGCAGGCATCAGCACACAGTAAATTAATAATATATTACTTCGTATTAGTAAAATCTATATAAATATCAATTGAAATCAGGATGCATACAGACAGAAGTAAATAGCTACACATGTAGGAGGGGGACAAAAATTAAATGTCAATGGAAAGTGACTAATAATTGTTATTAATACAAAAAGTAAAACTACTAGTTTATGCACATACTAATACTAATAATTATATTAGTTGTTACAAGAACAAACAGCAAGTCACAATCATGTTATGGCAAAAAATACTCATTCAACAAATGTTTGCCGTATTCTTGCAGGCATTTTGCTTGTCGCTTTCTCAAGGGAATAATTTTGCTGTGAGATACCCCTAATATGAAGAGTTCAGATATCACATTAGATACAAGAGACATGTGCCTGTGGTCTGCACTACAGAAAAGGGCAACTGATCGCTAAGTTCAGGATAGGAATTACAGTATTTCCTGTTTGTTTTGGATCCATATAGTTCACAGTACTGTCTGTTGCAAACCACTGCAAAGCAACAATGAGTAACCATAGAGCTACCATGTTGGACTATGATTGATTTAGTGGGTATTGGTGCAATTTTCTCTAGCTATTGATATATGTAACAGAAATTATCCTGTATATCATATGAACTGATAGAGTACGCTGATGGAAGAGTTTGTGCAACTTTGGAACAAAAAGTTATGTTTAATTTAATAAAAAATAAAGAAACTGTAAATAGCCTGCCTCTTATATCTCATAGTTACTAGTGATGGGCGAGCACTAAAATGCTCAGGTGCTCGTTGCTCGGGTCGAGGAAATTGGAATACTCGGGTAATCGGCCAGAACAACGAGCCCAATGTAAGTCTATGGGAGCCTCGAGTATTTTTACCGCAACCCCCCCCCCCCCCGGGGGTCCTTTTAAGGTCTAAAAAAGTCTTAAAATGATGGAAACACCGCTCAAATGACACAGGGACATCATAGGGATCGCCCCTTGAAGTATTCCTGACTCCTAGTTCACAGCTTTAATCAATATTTTCTGAGAATCATGTCATTTTTCCTGGTGCCACAAAAAAAACACATTAAAACGAAACCAAAATGGATTTTGCTGGGAAATAATAATAATAATCTTACATTTTGCACACATTATTATCACTGTCCCCGATGGGGCTCACAATCTAAATTCCCTATCAGTATGTCTTTGGAATGTGGGAGAAAACCGGAGTGCCCAGAGGAAACCTACGCAAACACAGGGAGAACATACAAACTCCTTGCAGATGTTGTCCTTGGTGGGGTATGAACCCAGGACTCCAGCGCTGCAAGACTGCAGTGAAATCCACTGCGCCACCGTGCCGCCCGAAATATGTCAAGGTATATCTTTTGCAGGTTAATGACTTGCCTGTAAGGGCAAATATTTAACCCCAGACCGAAAATTTCCTCCCCCACTTAGGCTTAGTTCAGACGCTGCGTTTTTTAAGCGATTTTCAACTTTAACATTGCTTTCAACCACTACAAATGCATTCACTGGGAAATGTTATTGTAACATTTAACACCCATAGCTGGCCATGTGGTGTGAGAAACATAAGCAGACCGATCTTGTTTCATTTACGAAGGAAGGACTCTTAAAGTCACAGAGCCTATTTTTACTGGTGCATCAGGCGGCCTTAATCTTCTTAAAAGGCCATTATGAAACAGTGGGTCTCCTAAGCTGTTGTAGCCTATGTATGAGTAGATGGGATGCCAAGAATTATGACGCACCACAATACCCCTTTCATAAGATGTCCAGGAGGGCCTACTGAAAAAATGTTGCATTGAATGCAAGGCCAGCCCTGCTACCAATTCATATGTACCCCCTTATGCCTTGGAACCCACATACTGTATGGGCCCATGAGAATCCACTTCACAATATGCATTTTGTGCTCCATACTCCTTTGTTTTATACATTGGCAGGAAGGAGAGCCCTGCTACATAGTCAGTCATATGCACCCCATTAGCCCTTGGAACCTACATACTGGATGGGCCCATGAAAATCCACTTCACAATATGCATTTTGTACTCCCATACTCCTTTGTTTTACAGATTGGCAGGAAGGCCAACCCTGCTGCATAGTAAGCCATATGCACCCCATTAGGCCTTGGAACCCACATACTGGATGGGCCCATGAAAATCCACTTCACAATATGCATTTTGTCCTCCATACTCCTTTGTTTTATACATTGGCAGGAAGGCAAGCCCTGCTGCATAGTCTGTCATATGCACCCCATTAGGCCTTGGAACCCATATACTGGATGGGCCCAGGAAAATTCGCTCTGATTTTTTAATGGTATGATGGTTCTCTATTTGCACAAATATTTACAGGAGAATTTGGCATTTTTATTTGTCATGTTGTTAACACTAAGGTTCAGATATGGTTTTAAAAAGGCTAATACTTGCAATACAACGCAATTTTATTGCTAACAACAAAATTCAAGGAATAGTATGATTGAATAGTGTGAGTGTGTACACTTTTATATTTGTTAACATACAAAGGTTAATAAGTACATATAAGGTTTAAATAACTATAGTGTTTACGTATATATGAAGATTAACTACATACAGTATACTTAGATCATCAAAAAGAGGCTTTTAAACATCATCCATCTGGAATATCAGAGAACCAACACCAAGACAGAGAACCCCTGGGAGATTACCTACACTGCATGGGCGTCCCCAATTATGCAGGTATCAGCACACTGTACATGTACAGGTACCCCAGTTTTGGCATCTGTCTTAGTCATGTTTCTCTGGTCTTATATAGTGAATAACACTATGTAGTAACTCTAGTTTCACCCACACCTTCAAGTGGCCACTTTTCAAGATTGGATGAAACTGAGATATCATGGAGTCATCAGATGAGGGGCCATAAACCCCTTGAAAATAAAAGGCACAAGGATTTAGATCAAACCACCACCAACATAGTTTCAGTAAACCTTAATGTTTTACAATGACAAACAGCAAACATATGGAGGCTTATAACTGTTTGTGAAGTGAATAAACGAACATTTATCAAGATTGTGTCACTATGAGTATTGTCAGTCAAATCTGTAACTGTTTTACAAGTAATGCAGCTATGTGATTGTCTGAATGCATTCGGTATACAGTATTTCAATCTTGTTTACAAATCGACATTTGTATATTCTCCATTTGTACATTTGAGGCTGACAAAGTTAAGGCTTGCAAGGAGAAAAACTAGTATAGTTGACAAAGCTATATTTTTAATGAACTACTGAGGCAAAGTAATAGCATTGCTTTATCAAATTTATGTGAAGTGTATTGTGTCCAATGTTAGCAACCTGGCAACACAAAAAGGAGCTTTTCAAGTGAGCTCTTTGAGGTACACAAATGTTATGAAGTGTTTGCCAACAAGGATGTGGTTTCACCAATGTGGGGTACCTTTTTGAAAAAATAGACTAGTGCCATCACAGCCCCCTTGACCAAAGTTCACCGGCCTATAACAGTACAAAGTACAGTACGTTCACCCTGGTGATCTAGAGGCAGTTAAACAAGAGACATTGCAGGAGACAGAGTTAAGAAGTAGGCCCAATGGAATGCCATGCCCAATTCCCCAATGTGAGGAATGCTAAATAGTGCTGGACATAATTAGAATATCAGACAGTAAAAAAGTGGTCCTCCGGCCTACAATGCCCAAACTTGGAGCACGCAGATATATGAGGGCTGTCACGGAAATACCACACTGGCAAATATGTGACCTTTTTATATTTTTTTATGCTGAATAGTGTTGTATATAATTAGAGTAACAGACAGTAAAATAAGTGATCCACTGGCCTACAATGTCCAAACTTGGAGCATGCAGATATATGAGGGCTGTCACGGAAATACCACACTGGCAAATATGTGGCCTGGTTTTTTTTAAATGCCAAATAGTGTGTATATAATTAGAGTAACAGACAGCAAAAACAGTAGCAAAATGGCTTAAAACGCCCAAACTTGGAGCATGCAGATATATGAGGCCTTTTTTGGTGAATTTAAAACACACAAAAAAATATTAGTAGAACAAGGCTAGCACACACAACTATGCTACGTATGCCTGAAAAACTATGATTTTTAAACAGGCCTCTGTCTGACAGAACTGACTGTATATTTTTGTTTTGGGGATTAATTTTTGGGAAAAAAAATTACAGTTATGGAGCTTTAGGAAGGATGCAGTGGAGGCTATGTACGCACATACAGTGCCTGCAGGCCTTGCACTGATATGGATATGCTGTGCCCTGCCTACCTAGCACTGCAATATCGGGACTCATGAATATTAAAAAGGACTGCCGGTTTCTCAGGAGTTGTGGATTTAAGAGTTGCAGACCTACACTAACTATAAAAACCACGATTCTTACCCTATCTCGGCAGCAGTTCTCCCTACTCTCACTGAATCCAGAGCTGAATGCTGCGAGCAGGGTGGCGCCAGGTCTCTAATAATCGGGATGCTGCTGTGCGGCCAAGCCAATCACTGCACGACCACAACATAGATTGCTGCTTCGTTTCATGGCCTGTCAGACAATCCTTGAAGCATGATTGGGTCTCTAAAGTCCACCAAAAATGCTGGGTGGAGACACCAGTTACCGCTGAATAATCCCGGAAATGCTCGGTGCTTGCAGAGTACACTGATACTCGGGCGAGTAATGAGTAGTACCGAGCACATTCGCTCATCACTAGTGTTAAGCATTCCGATACTGCAATATTAGGTATCGGCCGATATTCGTGGTATCGGAGTTCCGATACTGAGTTCCGATACTTTTAGTATATCGAAAATCGGAATCGAGTTCCCATAATGCATTGACCCAGTTTGATTTTATTCAGCCAATGAGGAATCCTAAGAAGTGTGGGCACATCCTGTTATGCATGTTAGGCATGTAACTGATGGCATGGCTGTGATTGGCTACTGAAATGATGCACTATAAAAAGCCGCCGCTGCCATTTTGGGTTCACTCTGCTGTGAATTCAGTTAGGGACAGGACGCTGCTGTTCTGACTGAGGGACAGTTTAGAGATAGCGATTTGCTTCATTGTGCTTTACCCAGGCTAATTTAGCAACCGCTGTGTGAGAACCTTGTTTTTGCCTTGCAGCACTGTTCACAGCTGTCTACAAGGTCTCTGTGTGAGTGCAGCTTAGGCTGTTGTCTGTTCTACAGCCACCGCTGGTTGTAGTCAGCTCAGCGTGCGTCACTGCCTCATACTGTTGAATTGTCCTATTTTCCATTAGTGCTGCCTGCAGCACATTTTTCCTGTTTTTCTCCTATTAGTGGGTTTCCATCCGTATCCTGCTAGATTGTGGAAAAACACTATATAGGATTACATAGAGGAGCTTTTTTTGGCCTTGCAGCGCCGTTCACGGCTGTCTGCATGGTCTGTGTGTGAGTGCAGCTCACCCTGTAGTCTGTTCTGCCGCCACAGCCGGTTGTAGTCAGCTCAGAGTGCGTCACTGCCCCATACTATTCCATTGTCCTCATTTCAATAAGTGCTGCCTGCTGCACATTTTTTGAAATTTAGTCTATTAGTGCGTTTCCATCCATATTCTGCTAGATTGTGGAAAAACACTACATAGGAGTACATAGAGGAGCCTTTTTGGCCTTGCAGCGCTGATCACGGCTGTCTGCATGGTCTGTGTGTGAGTGCAGCTCACTCTGTAGTCTATTCTGCTGCCACAGCCAGTTGTAGTCAGCTCAGGGTGCGTCACTGCCTCATACTGTTCCATTGTCCTTTTTTCAATTAGTGTTGCCTGCTGCACATTTTTTCTAATTTAGCCTATTAGTGGGTTTCCATCCGTGTCCTGCTAGATTGTGGAAAAACACTATATAGGATTACATAGAGGAGCATTTTTTGGCCTTGCAGCGCCGTTTACGGCTGTCTGCACGGTCTGTGTGTGAGTGCAGCTCATTCTGTAGTCTGCTCTGCCACCACAGTCGGTTGTAGTCAGCTCAGGGTGCGTCACTGCCTCATACTGTTCCATTGTCCTTTTTTCAATTAGTGATGCCTGCTGCACATTTTTTCAAATTTAGCCTATTAGTTGGTTTTCATCCGTATCCTGCTAGATTGTAGAAATACACTATATAGGAGTACATAGAGGAGCTTTTTTGGCCTTGTAGCACCGTTCTCGGCTGTCTGCACAGTCTGTGTGTGAGTGCAGCTCACTCTGTAGTCTGTATACTTAGCTATAGCATGAGGTAATCACCACTATTAACATATCCTCAGGATCAACAATGTACACTAGCTAGGAGGATATCCCTGTATTAAAACTTATCTTTTAATAAATAACACTCTAAAAGTGAACCTGGAAATTATAGGCCAGTAAGTCTAACCTCTATTGTTGGTAAAATATTTGAAGGGTTTCTGAGGGATGTTATTCTGGATTATCTCAATGAGAATAACTGTTTAACTCCATATCAGCATGGGTTTATGAGAAATCGCTCCTGTCAAACCAATCTAATCAGTTTTTATGAAGAGGTAAGCTATAGGCTGGACCACGGTGAGTCATTGGACGTGGTATATCTCGATTTTTCCAAAGCGTTTGATACCGTGCCGCACAAGAGGTTGGTACACAAAATGAGAATGCTTGGTCTGGGGGAAAATGTGTGTAAATGGGTTAGTAACTGGCTTAGTGATAGAAAGCAGAGGGTGGTTATAAATGGTATAGTCTCTAACTGGGTCGCTGTGACCAGTGGGGTACCGCAGGGGTCAGTATTGGGACCTGTTCTCTTCAACATATTCATTAATGATCTGGTAGAAGGTTTACACAGTAAAATATCGATATTTGCAGATGATACAAAACTATGTAAAGCAGTTAATACAAGAGAAGATAGTATTCTGCTACAGATGGATCTGGATAAGTTGGAAACTTGGGCTGAAAGGTGGCAGATGAGGTTTAACAATGATAAATGTAAGGTTATACACATGGGAAGAGGGAATCAATATCACCATTACACACTGAACGGGAAACCACTGGGTAAATCTGACAGGGAGAAGGACTTGGGGATCCTAGTTAATGATAAACTTACCTGGAGCAGCCAGTGCCAGGCAGCAGCTGCCAAGGCAAACAGGATCATGGGGTGCATTAAAAGAGGTCTGGATACACATGATGAGAGCATTATACTGCCTCTGTACAAATCCCTAGTTAGACCGCACATGGAGTACTGTGTCCAGTTTTGGGCACCGGTGCTCAGGAAGGATATAATGGAACTAGAGAGAGTACAAAGGAGGGCAACAAAATTAATAAAGGGGATGGGAGAACTACAATACCCAGATAGATTAGCGAAATTAGGATTATTTAGTCTAGAAAAAAGACGAATGAGGGGCGATCTAATAACCATGTATAAGTATATAAGGGGACAATACAAATATCTCGCTGAGGATCTGTTTATACCAAGGAAGGTGACGGGCACAAGGGGGCATTCTTTGCGTCTGGAGGAGAGAAGGTTTTTCCACCAACATAGAAGAGGATTCTTTACTGTTAGGGCAGTGAGAATCTGGAATTGCTTGCCTGAGGAGGTTGTGATGGCGAACTCAGTTGAGGGGTTCAAGAGAGGCCTGGATGTCTTCCTGGAGCAGAACAATATTGTATCATACAATTATTAGGTTCTGTAGAAGGACGTAGATCTGGGTATTTATTATGATGGAATATAGGCTGAACTGGATGGACAAATGTCTTTTTTCGGCCTTACTAACTATGTTACTATGTTACTATGTTACTATGTAACACATAAAATAAACAACTCAGACAACGCAAACCAAAAAAGTGCTCATGTGAACCAATGCTCAAACAATTAAAATTGGTTGGATCTCACCAATGGTAGCAGAGCGGAATGCCTCTCTGATAATGGTAGACATGTAGTCACCAGAAATAACCTCCAAGTATTCTTAACCGGAGGTCCATCGTCCACATGTAGGGACGGGGCTGGGTGTGGGGTATTTGCTTTCTTCCCTGTTAGACCCGTTCAAGCTCCAGTCCTCACAAGGACAGGCCCCAAGTAATCCCTAACTATGGACTCCACCATATTATGGACAGTAGCGGATTCTCCCAATGCGTTTCATATTCAGTAACGGACACTCATCAGGGGAGCAGATATGCCATTAAAAGCTGGCCTATAGTCCAATAGAGATAAGATAAAGAGTCCTTTTAGAAGCGGGGACCCGCAGTGGCTAGGTACCCATACTGCCGTCTGTGTTAATGGTAGCACCATTCACTTAATTTGTGCCTAAATAGCCCGAAAATTCAGGCCCGCCCAAACAGCTGTAAGCAAAATTGCCCCCCCCCCCGCAAGCACCCATCATAGATACCATACATGGGAGGGGGTTGGTGTAAGAATCATGGTACTTACAGGTGACGCAGGTAACAGGGACGCATAACCCACACACACGTGAGTGGCTTGCGCTCCAGACGCTGGAACGCTTCCCAACTGGAAGTACCGTCGCCATCTTGCTTGTGTCACTTCTGGCAGTGAACGGCGTCATTAAGCCACTTCTATTCATGGCTTGTGCTCCAGACAGTGCAGCGCTGGCCAGCCGGAAGTGCGGCCGCCATATTGTGGATGTCATTCCGCCCTTCCATGCGCTCCAGTGTGGCGTTTGCCAACCCAAAGTCCGGTCGCCATATTGTGGGTGTAAATTCTGGATCTCATAATATGCTGTAACGCCCCCCTATGCGCTCCAATACTTAGCCGCGTTTTAAATGGGGAAGGCTACATACCGTATATACTCGAGTATATATCATGGTTAGATGAAAGCTATGACTGGGCAGTTAACTTACAGGGTTACAGTCTGTTTAGAAAGGATCGTAAAAATCGGAGAGGAGGAGGGGTTTGTCTTTATGTAAAGTCTTGTCTAAAGTCCACTTTAAGGGAGGATATTAGCGAAGGAAATGAGGATGTCGAGTCCATATGGGTCGAAATTCATGGAGGGAAAAATGGTAACAAAATTCTCATTGGGGTCTGTTACAAACCCCCAAATATAACAGAAACCATGGAAAGTCTACTTCTAAAGCAGATAGATGAAGCTGCAACCCATAATGAGGTCCTGGTTATGGGGGACTTTAACTACCCGGATATTAACTGGGAAACAGAAACCTGTGAAACCCATAAAGGCAACAGGTTTCTGCTAATAACCAAGAAAAATTATCTTTCACAATTGGTGCAGAATCCAACCAGAGGAGCAGCACTTTTAGACCTAATACTATCTAATAGACCTGACAGAATAACAAATCTGCAGGTGGTCGGGCATCTAGGAAATAGCGACCACAATATTGTGCAGTTTCACCTGTCTTTCACTAGGGGGACTTGTCAGGGAGACACAAAAACACTGAACTTTAGGAAGGCAAAGTTTGACCAGCTTAGAGATGCCCTTAATCTGGTAGACTGGGACAATATCCTCAGAAATAAGAATACAGATAATAAATGGGAAATGTTTAAGAACATCCTAAATAGGCACTGTAAGCGGTTTATACCTTGTGGGAATAAAAGGACTAGAAATAGGAAAAACCCAATGTGGCTAAACAAAGAAGTAAGACAGGCAATTAACAGTAAAAAGAAAGCATTTGCACTACTAAAGCAGGATGGCACCATTGAAGCTCTAAAAAACTATAGGGAGAAAAATACTTTATCTAAAAAATTAATTAAAGCTGCCAAAAAGGAAACAGAGAAGCACTTTGCTAAGGAGAGTAAAACTAATCCCAAACTGTTCTTCAACTATATCAATAGTAAAAGAATAAAAACTGAAAATGTAGGCCCCTTAAAAAATAGTGAGGAAAGAATGGTTGTAGATGACGAGGAAAAAGCTAACATATTAAACACCTTCTTCTCCACGGTATTCACGGTGGAAAATGAAATGCTAGGTGAAATCCCAAGAAACAATGAAAACCCTATATTAAGGGTCACCAATCTAACCCAAGAAGAGGTGCGAAACCGGCTAAATAAGATTAAAATAGATAAATCTCCAGGTCCGGATGGCATACACCCACGAGTACTAAGAGAACTAAGTAATGTAATAGATAAACCATTATTTCTTATTTTTAGGGACTCTATAGCGACAGGGTCTGTTCCGCAGGACTGGCGCATAGCAAATGTGGTGCCAATATTCAAAAAGGGCTCTAAAAGTGAACCTGGAAATTATAGGCCAGTAAGTCTAACCTCTATTGTTGGTAAAATATTTGAAGGGTTTCTGAGGGATGTTATTCTGGATTATCTCCATGAGAATAACTCTTTAACTCCATATCAGCATGGGTTTATGAGAAATCGCTCCTGTCAAACCAATCTAATCAGTTTTTATGAAGAGGTAAGCTATAGGCTGGACCACGGTGAGTCATTGGACGTGGTATATCTCGATTTTTCCAAAGCGTTTGATACCGTGCCGCACAAGAGGTTGGTACACAAAATGAGAATGCTTGGTCTGGGGGAAAATGTGTGTAAATGGGTTAGTAACTGGCTTAGTGATAGAAAGCAGAGGGTGGTTATAAATGGTATAGTCTCTAACTGGGTCGCTGTGACCAGTGGGGTACCGCAGGGGTCAGTATTGGGACCTGTTCTCTTCAACATATTCATTAATGATCTGGTAGAAGGTTTACACAGTAAAATATCGGTATTTGCAGATGATACAAAACTATGTAAAGCAGTTAATACAAGAGAAGATAGTATTCTGCTACAGATGGATCTGGATAAGTTGGAAACTTGGGCTGAAAGGTGGCAGATGAGGTTTAACAATGATAAATGTAAGGTTATACACATGGGAAGAAGGAATCAATATCACCATTACACACTGAATGGGAAACCACTGGGTAAATCTGACAGGGAGAAGGACTTGGGGATCCTAGTTAATGATAAACTTACCTGGAGCAGCCAGTGCCAGGCAGCAGCTGCCAAGGCAAACAGGATCATGGGGTGCATTAAAAGAGGTCTGGATACACATGATGAGAGCATTATACTGCCTCTGTACAAATCCCTAGTTAGACCGCACATGGAGTACTGTGTCCAGTTTTGGGCACCGGTGCTCAGGAAGGATATAATGGAACTAGAGAGAGTACAAAGGAGGGCAACATAATTAATAAAGGGGATGGGAGAACTACAATACCCAGATAGATTAGCGAAATTAGGATTATTTAGTCTAGAAAAAAGACGACTGAGGGGCGATCTAATAACCATGTATAAGTATATAAGGGGACAATACAAATATCTCGCTGAGGATCTGTTTATACCAAGGAAGGTGACGGGCACAAGGGGGCATTCTTTGCGTCTGGAGGAGAGAAGGTTTTTCCACCAACATAGAAGAGGATTCTTTACTGTTAGGGCAGTGAGAATCTGGAATTGCTTGCCTGAGGAGGTGGTGATGGCGAACTCAGTCGAGGGGTTCAAGGGAGGCCTGGATGTCTTCCTGGAGCAGAACAATATTGTATCATACAATTATTAGGTTCTGTAGAAGGACGTAGATCTGGGGATTTATTATGATGGAATATAGGCTGAACTGGATGGATAAATGTCTTTTTTCGGCCTTACTAACTATGTTACTATGTTACTATGTTACTATGTATAAGCCGACCCGAGTATAAGCCGACCCCCCTAATTTTGCCACAAAAAACTGGGAAAACTTATTGACTCGAGTATAAGCCTAGGGTGGAAATGCAGCATTTACCGGTGAATTTCAAAAATAAAAATAGATCATTATTTCCCCATAGCTGTGTAATATAGTGCTCTGCACCGTTCATATTGCCCCATAGCTGTGCCATATAGTGCTCTGCACCGTTCATATTTCCCCATAGCTGTGCCATATAGTGCTCTGCACCGTTCATATTTCCCCATAGCTGTGCCATATAGTGCTCTGCACCATTCAAATTTCCCCATAGCTGTGCCATATAGTGCTCTGCACCGTTCATATTTCCCCATAGCTCTGCCATATAGTGCTCTGCACCGTTCATATTTCCCCATATCTGTGCCCTATATGCTCTGCACCGTTCATATTTCCCCATATCTGTGCCCCATATAGTGCTCTGCACCGTTCATATTTCCCCATATCTGTGCCCCATATAGTGCTCTGCACCGTTCATATTTCCCCATATCTGTGCCCCATATAGTGCTCTGCACCGTTCATATTTCCCCATATCTGTGCCCCATATAGTGCTCTGCACCGTTCATATTTCCCCATATCTGTGCCCCATATAGTGATCTGCACCGTTCATATTTCCCCATATCTGTGCCCCATATAGTGCTCTGCACCGTTCATATTTCCCCATATCTGTGCCCCATATAGTGCTCTGCACCGTTCATATTTCCCCATAGTTGTGCCCCATATAGTGCTCTGCACCGTTCATATTGCCCCATATCTGTGCCCCATATAGTGCTCTGCACTGTTCATATTACCCCATATCTGTGCCCCATATAGTGCTCTGCACTGTTCATATTACCCCATAGTTGTGCCCCATATAGTGCTCTGCACCGTTCATATTTCCCTATATCTGTGCCCCATATAGTGCTCTGCACCGTTCATATTTCCCCATAGATGCTCCATATAAATCTGTGCCGCTGCTGCTGCAATTAAAAAAAAAAAAAAAAAAACATACTCACCTCTCTTGCTTGCAGCTCCCAGCGTCTCATCCCGGCGTCCGGTCCCGGCGTCTCTCCGCTCTGACTGATCAGGCAGAGGGCGCCGCACACACTATATGCGTCATCGCGCCCTCTGACCTGCACAGTCAGTGCAGATAGACGCCGGGAAGATGGAGCGGCGCCCGGCGGCTGGAACGGGGACAGGTAACTATGACATACTTACCTGGTCCCGGCGTCCGGCTCCTTCTCCCGGACAGCTGGTCTTCGGTGCCGCAGCTTCTTCCTCTATCAGCGGTCACCGGCACCGCTGATTAGAGAAATGAATGAGCGGCTCCACCCCTATGGGAGGTGGAGCCGCCTATTCATTTCTCTAATGAGCGGTCCCACATGACCGCTGAAGAGGGGAAGAGCTGCAGCACCCGAAGACAGTGTGACGGCAGGGGGAGCGCCAGAATCGCTGGAAGCAGGTAAGTATGCCTCAGCGCCCTCACCCCCTCACCCTCCGACCCTGCCACCCACCTTGACTCGAGTATAAGCCCGGAGGGGCACTTTCAGCCCAAAAATTTGGGCTGAAAATCTCGTCTTATACTCGAGTATATACGGTAATCAAGCTACGTACCATGTATTGCATAGGTGACATTAGTATCCTATGATAATAGATATACCTAGATATCATTAGTTTTAATACAGGGGTATCCTCCTAGCTAGTTTACACTCTGTAGTCTGTTCTGCGAAAAAAACAAAAATTAATAAAGTTCACCAAACACTCCACTTTACAGTTTTGTAGGCGACATTAGCTCATATTAAAGTCTAGTCCACACTTTAGAAAATTAGTGTTTCTTAGACCTGTTAGGCGCTGTTCAGGAATAAGCACACTAAGCCCTTAGTACTTTTATGCCTATCTTTATCAGTCTACCAAGATGAAGAAGGCAGGGAGTAAGGCACAAGGTCATGGAGGTGGAGCAGGGAGAGGACGTGGGGATTCTGTGCCTGCTGCGGGCATCGGTGACTCATCTTCCCCCAGTTTCAGCAGGGAACAGTCCTTCATGCGCAACTTTGGAGGAGATCGCCTTACCCTGCTGCTGCGGGAAGAGCAAATTGAAGCCGTTGTCGGATGTATGGCAGCTAATGCATCGACTTCAATTAGTGCCACATACTCTCAGGCATAGAGCACTGGAGAGCACCAATCTGTCTCTTCACCACCTGCCAAATTGCCCAGGCAGTCAGAGAGCCCAGTATAGGAGCCATCTCTACTTCTGTGCTCTGAATCTCTTGGCTTGGAAAGAGGGGGCCAGACAAGCAGCATTCGAGAAATTGAAGAAGAGGCAGTATGCAGTGATGCCCAACAGCTTTGTCTCCGGTCAGCACACCTCAGTACGCATCTGATGATGAGGCTCAGGTGCCACTTTCTGGTGCGTACTGTGCTGCCGAGACTACCCAGGAGAAGTAGTTGGTGGAAGAGTGTAGTGTAGATGATGAGGTCCTTGACCCATCATGGCGTGAGGTACAGGAAGGTGGTGGGAGCAGCTCTGAGGAAGAGATTCCCCAAACGGCCCAAAGAGGGAGAAGGAGGGGGAAGACTGCGTTGCCTGTGGCCTCCACTTCGGCACCCATTAGGAGCATGCCTCTTCCAAAAGCCAAAACGGGTGCTCCCAAGACTTGCAGTGCCTGGTCCATTTTTGACACAGTTGCAGATGACATTTGCTTTGTCAAATGCAAGCTGTGTCATCAGAAATTCAAAAGAGGGAAAAGTGTCAGCAACCTCAATACCACAAATATGTGGAAACATGTGCGGACAAAGTTCATGGTGGAGTTACAAAAACACACTGAAGACCTAGGCCAACCTACAGCGGCACCTACCACCTCTTCAGCTCATGTTGTAGCCTCTTCCTTCAGCCCCATATAGTGCTCTGCACCGTTCATATTTCCCCATATCTGTGCCCCATATAGTGCTCTGCACCGTTCATATTGCCCCATAGCTGTGCCATATAGTGCTCTGCACCATTCATATTGCCCCATAGCTGTGCCATATAGTGCTCTGCACCGTTCATATTTCCCCATATCTGTGCCCCATATAGTGCTCTGCACTGTTCATATTTCCCCATAGTTGTGCCCCATATAGTGCTCTGCACCGTTCATATTGCCCCATATCTGTGCCCCATATAGTGCTCTGCACTGTTCATATTTCCCCATATCTGTGCCCCATATAGTGCTCTGCACTGTTCATATTGCCCCATAGTTGTGCCCCATATAGTCCTCTGCACCGTTCATATTTGCCCATATCTGTGCCCCATATAGTGCTCTGCACCGTTCATATTTCCCCATAGATGCTCCACCTAAATCTGTGCCGCTGCTGCTGCAATTAAAAAAAAAAAAAAAACATACTCACCTCTCTTGCTTGCAGCTCCCAGCGTCTCGTCCCGGCGTCCGGTCCCGGCGTCTCTCCGCTCTGACTGATCAGGCAGAGGGCGCCGCACACACTATATGCGTCATCGCGCCCTCTGACCTGCACAGTCATTGCAGATAGACGCCGGGAAGATGGAGCGGCGCCCGGCGGCTGGAACGGGGACAGGTAACTATGACATACTTACCTGGTCCCGGCGTCCGGCTCCTTCTCCCGGACAGCTGGTCGTCGGTGCCGCAGCTTCTTCCTCTATCAGCGGTCACCGGCACCGCTGATTAGAGAAATGAATAGGCGGCTCCACCCCTATGGGAGGTGGAGCCGCCTATTCATTTCTCTAATGAGCGGTCCCACATGACCGCTGAAGAGGGGAAGAGCTGCAGCACCCGAAGACAGTGTGACAGCAGGGGGAGCGCCAGGATCGCTGGAAGCAGGTAAGTATGCCTCAGCGCCCTCACCCCCTCACCCGCCGACCCTGCCACCCACCTTGACTCGAGTATAAGCCGAGAGGGGCACTTTCAGCCCAAAAATTTGGGCTGAAAATCTCGTCTTATACTCGAGTATATACGGTAATCAAGCTACGTACCATGTATTGCATAGGTGACATTAGTATCCTATGATAATAGATATACCTAGATACCATGAGTTTTAATACAGGGGTATCCTCCTAGCTAGTTTACACTCTGTAGTCTGTTCTGCGAAAAAAACAAAAATTAATAAAGTTCACCAAACACTCCACTTTACAGTTTTGTAGGCGACATTAGCTCATATTAAAGTCTAGTCCACACTTTAGAAAATTAGTGTTTCTTAGACCTGTTAGGCGCTGTTCAGGAATAAGCACACTAAGCCCTTAGTACTTTTATGCCTATCTTTATCAGTCTACCAAGATGAAGAAGGCAGGGAGTAAGGCACAAGGTCATGGAGGTGGAGCAGGGAGAGGATGTGGGGATTCTGTGCCTGCTGCGGGCATCGGTGACTCATCTTCCCCCAGTTTCAGCAGGGAACAGTCCTTCATCAGCAACTTTGGAGGAGATCGCCGTACCCCGCTGCTGCGGGAAGAGCAAATTGAAGCCGTTGTCGGATGTATGGCAGCTAACGCATCGACTTCAATAAGTGCCACATACTCTCAGGCATAGAGCACTGGAGAGCACCAATCTGTCTCTTCACCACCTGCCAAATTGCCCAGGCAGTCAGAGAGCCCAGTATAGGAGCCATCTCTACTTCTGTGCTCTGAATCTCTTGGCTTGGAAAGAGGGGGCCAGACAAGCAGCATTCGAGAAATTGAAGAAGAGGCAGTATGCAGTAATGCCCAACAGCTTTGTCTCCAGTCAGCACACCTCAGTACGCATCTGATGATGAGACTCAGGTGCCACTTTCTGGTGCGTACTGTGCTGCCGAGACTACCCAGGAGAAGCAGTTGGTGGAAGAGTGTAGTGTAGATGATGAGGTTCTTGACCCATCATGGCGTGAGGTACAGGAAGGTGGTGGGAGCAGCTCTGAGGAAGAGATTCCCCAAACGGCCCAAAGAGGGAGAGGGAGGGGGAAGACTGCGTTGCCTGTGGCCTCTACTTCGGCACCCATTAGGAGCATGCCTCTTCCAAAAGCCAAAACGGGTGCTCCCAAGACTTGCAGTGCCTGGTCCATTTTTGACACAGTTGCAGATGACATTTGCTTTGTCAAATGCAAGCTGTGTCATCAGAAAGTCAAAAGAGGGAAAAGTGTCAGCAACCTCAATACCACAAATATGTGGAAACATGTGCGGACAAAGTTCATGGTGGAGTTACAAAAACACACTGAAGACCTAGGCCAACCTACAGCGGCACCTACCACCTCTTCAGCTCATGTTGTAGCCTCTTCCTCCAGCCCCATATAGTGCTCTGCACCGTTCATATTTCCCCATATCTGTGCCCCATATACAATGCTCTGCACCGTTCATATTGCCCCATAGCTGTGCCATATAGTGCTCTGCACCGTTCATATTGCCCCATAGCTGTGCCATATAGTGCTCTGCACCGTTCATATTTCCCCATATCTGTGCCCTATATAGTGCTCTGCACTGTTCATATTTCCCCATATCTGTGCCCCATATAGTGCTCTGCACTGTTCATATTTCCCCATATCTGTGCCCCATATAGTGCTCTGCACTGTTCATATTGCCCCATAGTTGTGCCCCATATAGTGCTCTGCACCGTTCATATTTCCCCATATCTGTGCCCCATATAGTGCTCTGCACCGTTCATATTTCCCCATAGATGCTCCACCTAAATCTGTGCCGCTGCTGCTGCAATTAAAAAAAAAAAAAAAACATACTCACCTCTCTTGCTTGCAGCTCCCAGCGTCTCGTCCCGGCGTCCGGTCCCGGCGTCTCTCCGCTCTGACTGATCAGGCAGAGGGCGCCGCACACACTATATGCGTCATCGCGCCCTCTGACCTGCACAGTCAGTGCAGATAGACGCCGGGAAAATGGAGCGGCGCCCGGCGGCTGGAACGGGGACAGATAACTATGACATACTTACCTGGTCCCGGCGTCCGGCTCCTTCTCCCGGACAGCTGGTCTTCGGTGCCGCAGCTTCTTCCTCTATCAGCGGTCACCGGCACCGCTGATTAGAGAAATGAATAGGCGGCTCCACCCCTATGGGAGGTGGAGCCGCCTATTCATTTCTCTAATGAGCGGTCCCACATGACCGCTGAAGAGGGGAAGAGCTGCAGCACCCGAAGACAGTGTGACGGCAGGGGGAGCGCCAGGATCGCTGGAAGCAGGTAAGTATGCCTCAGCGCCATCACCCCCTCACCCGCCGACCCTGCCACCCACCTTGACTCGAGTATAAGCCGAGAGGGGCACTTAAAATTTTGGGCTGAAAATCTCATCTTATACTCGAGTATATACGGTAATCAAGCTACGTACCATGTATTGCATAGGTGACATTAGTATCCTATGATAATAGATATACCTAGATACCATGAGTTTTAATACAGGGGTATCCTCCTAGCTAGTTTACACTCTGTAGTCTGTTCTGCAAAAAAAACAAAAATTAATAAAGTTCACCAAACACTCCACTTTACAGTTTTGTAGGCGACATTAGCTCATATTAAAGTCTAGTCCACACTTTAGAAAATTAGTGTTTCTTAGACCTGTTAGGCGCTGTTCAGGAATAAGCACACTAAGCCCTTAGTACTTTTATGCCTATCTTTATCAGTCTACCAAGATGAAGAAGGCAGGGAGTAAGGCACAAGGTCATGGAGGTGGAGCAGGGAGAGGACGTGGGGATTCTGTGCCTGCTGCCGGCATCGGTGACTCATCTTCCCCCAGTTTCAGCAGGGAACAGTCCTTCATGCGCAACTTTGGAGGAGATCGCCTTACCCTGCTGCTGTGGGAAGAGCAAATTGAAGCCGTTGTCGGATGTATGGCAGCTAACGCATCGACTTCAATTAGTGCCACATACTCTCAGGCATAGAGCACTGGAGAGCACCAATCTGTCTCTTCACCACCTGCCAAATTGCCCAGGCAGTCAGAGAGCCCAGTATAGGAGCCATCTCTACTTCTGTGCTCTGAATCTCTTGGCTTGGAAAGAGGGGGCCAGACAAGCAGCATTCGAGAAATTGAAGAAGAGGCAGTATGCAGTGATGCCCAACAGCTTTGTCTCCGGTCAGCACACCTCAGTACGCATCTGATGATGAGACTCAGGTGCCACTTTCTGGTGCGTACTGTGCTGCCGAGACTACCCAGGAGAAGCAGTTGGTGGAAGAGTGTAGTGTAGATGATGAGGTCCTTGACCCATCATGGCGTGAGGTACAGGAAGGTGGTGGGAGCAGCTCTGAGGAAGAGATTCCCCAAACGGCCCAAAGAGGGATAGGGAGGGGGAAGACTGCGTTGCCTGTGGCCTCCACTTCGGCACCCATTAGGAGCATGCCTCTTCCAAAAGCCAAAACGGGTGCTCCCAAGACTTGCAGTGCCTGGTCCATTTTTGACACAGTTGCAGATGACATTTGCTTTGTCAAATGCAAGCTGTGTCATCAGAAAGTCAAAAGAGGAAAAAGTGTCAGCAACCTCAATACCACAAATATGTGGAAACATGTGCGGACAAAGTTCATGGTGGAGTTACAAAAACACACTGAAGACCTAGGCCAACCTACAGCGGCACCTACCACCTCTTCAGCTCATGTTGTAGCCTCTTCCTCCAGCTCACACACAGATGGTTCGGCTTCCTCACAGGATCGCCATGGAAGAACCTCTGGCACTGTTGTACAGAGACCAAGTGTAATTCCACCCACAGCACCACGTTCCCTGTCATCCTCACATTTCCTGCCCAGTCTACAGTAATCGGTAGCACAGGCATGGGAGAAAAGGCGGCCATTCTCGGCAAACCACCCCTGAGCACAGGCTCATTGCAAAACTACTGTCCCTTGAAATGCTGTCATTCAGGCTGGTGGAGATTGACACTTTCTGTAACTTCAGTAACGTCAGCTGATCCCCTGCTGTGTATACGGCAATTGCTCCTGCTACCTCCACGCTTACACTACTACAGAAATCAAAGGGAACCTGTCCCCCCCAGGCGTTTGTAACTGAAAGAGCCACCTTGTGCAGCACAAATGCTGCACAAGGAAAAGGAGGCTCTTTTAGTTATGCTCCTTGCACACGCTGAACTTAACACTTATAAAATGTGTCCCTTCATACTGTGAAACCGTCCCCGAGGTGGGACTTTCCTTCTTAATGAGAAGCAGCACTGCCATCATTCATACCCCCTTGTCCCCGGGCGCCGCCTCCTCAGTGTTGTTTGAATCTGTCCCGGAGCTTGCACTGTTATGTTAAACCTTGGGTATGGGCAGTTAGCGCTGCCCGTCTTCTGACATCATTTGGTGTCAGGCTGACTGCACCTGTGCGGGTGCACTGCCCGAGATCCCGCCTCTCAGTGTCTTCTGATTTATTCACCCAGAGGGGCTGGGATTCATGGCCATGCGCAGAGCATATCTTTGCCTGTCACTCATCTCCTTCCGCCTTCTTCAGACTGTGCGCTGTCAGCTGATCCCTAATCACATGCCACGGCCGTGACGCCGCACAGTCTTAAGAAGGTGGAATTAGATGAGTGAGAGGTGAAGATATGCACTGCGCATGGCCATGAATCACAGCCCCGCAGTGAGAATAAATCAGAAGACACTGCGAGGCGGGATCTCGTGCAGTGCGACCGCACAGTTGCAGTCAGCCTGACAACAAATGATGTCAGAAGACGGGCAGTGCTAACTGCCTATGACCAAGGTTTCACATAACAGCGCAGGCTCTGGGACAGACTCAAACAACGCTGAGGAGGCGGCACCTGGCGACAAGGGGAAATGACTGACAGCTGTGCCCCATCTGATTTGGAAGGAAAGTCCCACCTCCAGGACTTTCACGGTATAAGGGGACACATTTTATAAGTTTTTACTTCAGCGTGTGCAAGGAGCATAACTAATAGAGACACCTTTTCCGTGTGCAGCATTACTGCTGCACAAGAAGTCTCTTTCAGTTACTAATGCCTGAGGGGTTAAAGGTTACCATTAAAATTGCTCCAATTAGGCCTTGGTCTACCCTCTGCTTCTAGCATTGACCGTGGGCTCCAACACAGCCAGTTGCTGCCCGGAATTGCTGTCCGCACAGTCAACAGTTGCTCCTCTGTTATTGGGATTCAGTAACGCCAGCTGCTTCCCTGCTGTGTGGGCGGCAAGTTCTCCTGACAGTTTGTTGCATTTACATTGGGCTTCAACACTGCCAGTTGCTGCCCGGAAGTGGTGTCCACACAGTCAACACTTGCTGCCATGTTATTGGGGTTCAGTAACGTCAGCTGTTCCCCAGCTGTATATGCAGAAAGATCTACTCCACACTAAGACGACATCAGATATTAAACTAGCTCCAATTAGGCCTCGGCCTACACTCTGCTTCTTGCATTGACCCTGGGCTCCAACATCGCCAGTTGTTGCCCGGAAGTGCTGTCTGCACAGAGAAAAACACATGGTTACGTGTTAGTGGGGTTCAGTAATGCCAGCTGTTCCCCTGCTGTGTGTGCGGCAAGTTCTCCTGCCAGTTTTTTGCATTGACCCTGTGCTCCAACACCGCCAGTTGCTGCCCAGAAGTGCTGTCCGCACAGTCAACAGTTGCTCCTCTGTTATTGGGGTTCAGTAATGCCAGCTGTTCTCCTGCTGTGTGTGCGGAAGTTCTCCTGCCAGTTTCTTGAATTGACCCTGGGCTCCAACACTGCCAGTTGCTGCCCGGAAGTGCTGTCTGCACAGAGAAAAACACTCGCTCATGTGTTAGTGGGGTTCAGTAACGCCAGCTGTTCCCCTGCTGTGTGTGCGGCAAGTTCCCCTGCCAGTTTTTTTGCATTGACCCTGGGCTCCAACACTCTCAGTTGCTGCCGGGAAGTGCTGTCCGCACAGTCAACAGTTGCTCCTCTGTTATTGTGGGCTCAGTAACGCCAGCTGTTCCCCTGCCGTGTGTGCGGCAAGTTCTCCTGCTCCCTCAACACTAAGACGACATCAGATATTAAACTAGCTCCAATTAGGCCTCGGCCTACACTCTGCTTCTTGCATCGACCCTGGGCTCCAACACCGACAGTTGCTGCCTGGAAGTGCTGTCTGCACAGTCAACAGTTGCTACTCTGTTATTGGGGTTCAGTAACGCCAGCTGCTCCCCTGTTGTGTGTGCGGCAAGTTCTCCTGCCAGTTTTTTGCATTGACCCTGGGCTCCAACACAGCCAGATGCTGCCTGGAAGTGCTGTCTGCACAGTCAACAGTTGCTACTCTGTTATTGGGATTCAGTAACGCCAGCTGCTCCCCTGCTGTGTGTGCGGCAAGTTCTCCTGCCACTTTCTTGAATTGACCCTGGGCTCCAACACCGCCAGATGCTGCCTGCAAGTGCTGTCAGCACAGAGAAAAACACTCACTCATGTGATAGTGGGGTTCAGTAACGCCAGCTGTTTCCCTGCTGTGTGTGCGGCAAGTTCTCCTGCTCCCTCCACACCAAGATGACATCAGATATTAAACTGCTTCTTGCATTGACCCTGTGCTCCAACACTGCCAGTTGCTGCCCGGAAGTGCTGTCCGCACAGTCAACACTTGATGCCGTGTTATTGGGGTTCAGTAACGCCAGCTGCTCCCCTGCTGTGTGTGCGGCAAGTTCTCCTCTCAGTTTCTTGCGTTGACCGTGGGCTCCAACACCGTCAGTTGCTGCCTGGAAGTGCTGTCTGCACAGTCAACAGTTGCTCCTCTGTTATTGGGGTTCAGTAACGCCAGCTGTTCCCCTGCTGTGTGTGCGGCAAGTTCTCCTGCCAGTTTTTTGTTTTGACCCTGGGCTCCAACACTGACAGTTGCTACCCGGAAGTGCTGTCTACACAGTCAACATTTGCTGCCGTGTTATTGGGGTTCAATAACGTCAGCTGTTCCCCTGCTGCTTGTGCGGCAAGTTCTCCTGCTCCCTCCACCCTAAGACGACATCAGATATTAAACAAGCTCCAATTAGGCCTCGGCCTACACTCTGCTTCTTGCACTGGCCCTGGGCTCCAACACCGCCAGTTGCTCCCCGGAAGTGTTGTCCGCACAGTCAACACTTGCTAAATAAACCAGAGAAAAAAACACGACAAAAAAATCCCAAAATATCTTAAAGTAGTGCAAATAAATTTTTTAGAAGATCAGGTAAAAGATGACAAACAAATGGAATAGAGGGGGAGTACAGCCACATAACACATGTCAAAAAATGAGGGCATTCACAGGACTAAAAGACTATCATAAAGTTGAATACAGGCGGCTCAGGACATACCTGCTACCATAAAATGTACTGCTATACAAATATTGCACGGCTCCCATGCTGCCTGATTATTAACCAACTTAGTGCCAGGGTATAGAATACATATCCAGTGAGTGAAAAGGGCCACAACAGAGCCACATGAGATACTAAGTATATTTACCCATATAGCACCAGGACAGAAGTCCGGGAGTGTCAACACTTGCTGCCATGTAATTGGGGTTCAGTAACACCAGCTGCTCCCCTGCTGTGTGTGCGGCAAGTACTCCACTCAGTTTCTTGCATTGACCCTGGGCTCCAACACCGCCAGTTGCTGCCCGGAAGTGCTTTCTGCACAGTAAACAGTTGCTCCTGTGTTATTGGTGTTCAGTAATGCCAGCTGCTCCCCTGCTGTGTCTGCGTCAAGTTCTCCACTCAGTTTCTTGCATTGACCCTGGGCTCCAACACTGCCAGTTGCTGCCCGGAAATGCTGTCTGCACAGTCAACAGTTGTTCCTCTGTTATTGGGGTTCAGTAACACCAGCTGCTCTCTTGATGTGTGTGCGGCAAGTTCTCCACTTAGTTTCTTGCATTGACCCTGAGCTCCAACACCGCCAGTTGCTGCCCGGAAGTGCACAGAGAAAAACAATCGCTCATGTGTTAGTGGGGTTCAGAAATGCCAGCTGTTCCCTTGCTGTGTGTGCGGCAAGTTCTCCTGCTCCCTCCACATTCACACTTCTACAGATTTGAAACTTGCTACAATTAGGCCTCGGCCTACACCCTGATAGATCCTGGGCTCCAACACCGTCAGTTGCTACCCGGAAGTGCCATTTACACATTCAACACTTGCTGCCGTGTTATTGGGGTTCAGTAACGTCAACTGCTCCCCTGCTGTATATCCGGCAATGTGTCCTGCTACCTCCACGCTGACACTACAACAGAAATTAAAGGGAACCTGTCCCCCCAGGCATTTGTAACTGAAAGAGCCACCTTGTGCAGCAGTAATGCTGCATTTAAACAAGGTGTCTCTTTTAGTTATTCTCCTTGCACACGCTGAACTAAACACTTGTGTCCCCTCATCCCTTCAAACTGTCCCAGAGGTGGGACTTTCCTTCTTAATGAGATGCAGCACAGCCATCATTCATACCCCCTTGGCACCGGGCGCAGCCTCCTGAGCGTTACTTGTTTCTGTCCCGGAGCCTGCGCTGTTAGGTTATCCCTTGACCATGCACAGATAGCGCTGCCCGTCTTCTGACATCATTTGATGTCAGGCTGACTGCGCCTCTGCAGTCGCGCTCCCCGAGATCCCGCCCCGCAGTGTCTTCTGATTTATGCACACTGCAGGGCTGGGATTCATGGGGATGCGCAGTGCATATCTTTACCTCTCACTCATCTCCTTCCGCCTTCTTCAGACTGTGCGGTGTCACGGCCGTGGCATGTGATTAGGGATCAGCTAACGCCACACAGTCTGAAGAAGGTGGAAGGAGATGAGTGAGAGGCGAAGATATGCACTGCGCATGCCCATGAATCCCGGCCCCGCAGTGTGAATAAATCAGAAGACACTGCAGGGCTTGAATTCCTGGGCATGCGCAGTGCATATCTTCGCCTCCCATGCATCTCCTTCCACCTTCTTCAGACTGTGCGGCGTCACAGCCGTGTCATGTGATTAGGGATCAGCTGACGCCGCACAGTCTGAAGAAGGTGGAAGGAGATGAGTGAGAGGCGAAGATATGCACTGCGCATGCCCATGAATCCCGGCCCCGCAGTGTGAATAAATCAGAAGACACAGCGGGGCGGGATCTCGGGCAACGCGACAGCACAGGCGCAGTCAGCCTGTCATCAAATGATGTCAGAAGATGGGCAGCGCTAACTGCACATGGCCAAGGGATTACATAACACCAACGGCTCCGGGACAGAAACAAACAACGCTCAGGAGGCTGCGCCTGGCGCCAAGGGGGTATGAATGACGGCTGTGCTGCGTCTCATTAACAA
This sequence comes from Ranitomeya imitator, assembly GCF_032444005.1. Lineage (NCBI taxonomy): Eukaryota > Metazoa > Chordata > Amphibia > Anura > Dendrobatidae > Ranitomeya > Ranitomeya imitator. Next base: position 141,211,486 of record NC_091282.1, read on the forward strand.
AGAAAGTCCCACCTCGGGATGGTTTCACAGTATGAGCGGCTACATTTTATAAGTGTTTTGTTCAGCGTGTGCAAGGAGCATAATTAAAAGAGCCACCTTTTCCTTGTGCAGCATTACTGCTGCACAAGGTGGCTCTTCTAGTTGCAAACGCCTGGGGGGGTTAAAGGTTCCCTTTCAACTTGCTCCAATTAGGCCTTAGCCTACACTCTGTCATGTAATCACTGGGCTGCAACACCGCCAGTTGCTGCTCAGAAGTGTCTTTGGCATGGGTACTCCCACCTGCCCAGCCTGGTTCCAGCACGCCAGCTGTTTCCGGGTAGTGTCAAGGTCATTTTGCCTCCAATATGTTGTTCTGTCATGTTGCGGTCGGGTTAGCCGACTCTATGGTGCCTGCAGTTTAGGTGCTTCCTATGTGGGCTGCGGGAAAAGGCAATCAAGGCTGGTTCCATAGTGCCAATAGGACAAGCTCCCCCTGTAGGACTGTGGGTTTTCGGTAACTTAGCAATTTTTTTTTCCCTGTGGACCTTCTGCTGCCTCTCTGAGTTCCATCACCATTAGCTGGTTCTTAGGAAGACAATATTGAATAGGTCCCCCTGGTTCCAGTACGGTCAGCTGGTTCCGGGCAGAGCCTTTGGCTTAGGTGCCTCCTTCTGCTACCTTCTGTTACCAATACAGGTTCCAGCACCGCCAGCTGGTTCTCAGCAGTGTCTTTGGCTCTTGTACCTCTGCTACCCATCCTGGTTCCAGTACCGTCAGCTGGTTTCAGGCAGGGCCTTTGGTTTAGGTGCCTCCTTCTCAGTAGCTGAGTTCCGCCAACGTCTGGTGGTCCTTGGTAGTGCTTTCTGGCACGGGTACCTCCTGCTTAGTAACCGGGTTCCAGTACCGTCAGCTGGTCCTCGGTAGTTCCATTGGCTCTTGTACCTTCTGCTACCCATCCGGGTTCCAGTACTGTCAGCTGGTTCTCGGCAGTGTCTTTGGCTCTTGTACCTTCTGCTACCCATCCTGGTTCCAGTACCATCAGATGGTTCCAGGCAGAGCCTTTGGCTTAGGTGCCTCCTTCTCGGTATCTGAGTTCCACCAACGTCTGGTGGTCCTTGGTAGTGCTTTCTGGCATGGGTACCTCCTGTTTAGTTACCGGGTTCCAGTACCGTCAGCTGGTCCTTGGTAGTTCCATTGGCTCTTGTACCTTCTGCTACCCATCTGGGTTACAGCACTGCCAGCTGGTTTTCGGCAGTGTCTTTGGCACGGTTACTCCCTCCTGCCCAGCCTGGTTCCAGCACACCAGCTGTTTCCGGGTAGTGTCAAGGTCCCTTTGCCTCCAATTCATTGTCCGGTCGGGTTGCGGTCGGGTTAGCCGACTCTATGGTGCTGCAATTTAGGTGCTTCCTATGTGGGCTGCGGGATCTGGCAATCAAGGCTGGTTCCGTAGTGCCAATAGGACAAGCTCCCCCTGTAGGAATGTGGGTTTCAGTAACTGCGGCCGGCTCACGGCCTTGCTACTTTTTTTCATGTGGACCTTCTGCTGCCTATCTGAGTTCCAGCACCATTAGCTGATGCACCATTAGCTGATTCTTTGGAAGTCAATCTTGAATAAGTCCCCCTGGGTTTCAGTACCGTCAGCTGGTTCCAGGCAGAGCCTTTGGCTTAGGTGCCTCCTTCTCGGTATCCGAGTTCCACCAATGTCTGGCACGGGTACCTCCTGCTTAGTAACTGGGTTCCAGTACCATCAGCTGGTCCTCTGTAGTTCCATTGGCTCTTGTACCTTCGGCTACCCATCCGGGTTCCAGTACCGTCATCTGGTTCTCGGCAGTTCCTCAGCCTTCTTGTACCTTCTGCTACATTTCCAAGTTCAAGCTTTTTGAAATGGTTTTTGGTAATCACTCTGAATCTCCCTCACGACAACCCTAAAGGCGACAACCCTGAAGACCACCTCGAAGAAGACAACGACCCTGGAGACGACGACCCCGGAGACGACAACCCCGGAGACAATGACCCTGGAGACGACGTCCCTGAAGACCACCCCGAAGAAGACGACGAGCCCAGAGAAGCATAAGACTAAAAATCAGAGCAAAAGAAATTACCGTATATACTCGAGTATAAGCCGACCCGAGTATAAGCCGACCCCCCTAATTTTGCCACAAAAAACTGGGAAAACTTATTGACTCGAGTATAAGCCTAGGGTGGAAATGCAGCATTTACCGGTGAATTTCAAAAATAAAAATAGATCATTATTTCCCCATAGCTGTGCCATATAGTGCTCTGCACCGTTCATATTTCCCCATAGGTGTGAACCATATAGTGCTCTGCACCGTTCATTGTGCCCCCTAGCTGTGCCATATACGGTGCTCTGCACCGTTCATTGTGCCCCATAGATGTGCCATATACGGTGCTCTGCACCGTTCACTGTGCCCCATAGCTGTGCCATATACGGTGCTCTGCACCGTTCACTGTGCCCCATAGCTGTGCTGTGCCATATACGGTGCTCTGCACCGTTCACTGTGCCCCATAGCTGTGCCATATACGGTGCTCTGCACCGTTCACTGTGCCCCATAGCTGTGCTGTGCCATATACGGTGCTCTGCACCGTTCACTGTGCCCCATAGCTGTGCCATATACGGTGCACTGCACCGTTCACTGTGCCCCATAGCTGTGCTGTGCCATATACGGTGCTCTGCACCGTTCACTGTGCCCCATAGCTGTGCCATATACGGTGCTCTGCACCGTTCACTGTGCCCCATAGCTGTGCTGTGCCATATACGGTGCTCTGCACCGTTCACTGTGCCCCATAGCTGTGCCATATACGGTGCTCTGCACCGTTCACTGTGCCCCATAGCTGTGCTGTGCCATATACGGTGCTCTGCACCGTTCACTGTGCCCCATAGCTGTGCTGTGCCATATACGGTGCTCTGCACCGTTCACTGTGCCCCATAGCTGTGCTGTGCCATATACGGTGCTCTGCACCGTTCACTGTGCCCCATAGCTGTGCTGTGCCATATACGGTGCTCTGCACCGTTCACTGTGCCCCATAGCTGTGCTGTGCCATATACGGTGCTCTGCACCGTTCACTGTGCCCCATAGCTGTGCTGTGCCATATACGGTGCTCTGCACCGTTCACTGTGCCCCATAGATGTTCCACATAAATTTGTGCCGCCGCTGCCGCAATAAAGAAAAAAAACCACATACTCACCTCCCTTGATTGCAGCTCCCGGCGTCTCGTTCCGGCGCCTCCATCTTCCCGGCGTCTCTGCTCTGACTGATCAGGCAGAGGGCGCCGCGCACACTATATGCGTCATCGCGCCCTCTGCCTGAACAGTCAGAGAGCAGAGACGCCGGGAAGATGGAGGCGCCGGCCGGGAAGATGGATCGGCGCCCGGCGGCTGGAACGAGGACAGGTGAATATGCTATACTCACCTAGTCCTGGCGATCCTCGCGCTGTCCCCTCCTGTCTTCGGTGCCGCAGCTTCTTTCTCTATCAGCGGTCACCGGCACCGCTGATTAGAGAAATGAATAAGCGGCTCCGCCCCTATGGGAGGTGGAGCCGCTTATTCATTTCTGTAATGAGCGGTCCCACGTGACCGCTGAAGAGAGGAAGAAACTGCAGCGCCGAAGACCGTGGGACGGCAGGGACAGCGCGAGGATCGCTGGGACTAGGTAAGTATACCCCAGCGCCCTCAGCCCCTCACCCGCCGACCCCACCGCTACCGTGACTCGAGTATAAGCCGAGGGGGGCACTTTCAGCCCAAAAATTTGGGCTGAAAATCTCGGCTTATACTCGAGTATATACGGTATCTAAAATATAAGCAGAAGAAGACTAAGCAGTGTATGGGGGTGAGTCCGTTCCCCTTCGTGGTGCCCCTGGAAAAAACCTGCTGCTGTAGGTAAAGCTGAACGCGGACAAATTCTGTTGTAAATTTTTTGTGACAGGCAGAACCGAAGGTGTAATCTTCAAACTTTTATAGATAACAACTACAGGAATGCCTGTCACAAATAAGAATATGATGAAGAAGAAGAATATAAAGAAGATGAAGAAGTAGAATATGAAGAAGAATAATAGTTGAGTAAGAAGAATACAAAGAATGTAAAAAGAAGAATAATAGGAAGAAGGTGAAGAAGAAGAACATAAATAAGGTGAAGAAGTTGATGAAAAAGATGCTGCTGCTGAGGATGATGAAGGAGAAAGTGTGGGATAAGTTAAAAAGAAGGTGAAGAGCATGGAAGTAGTGAAACATAAATATCTGACAAAATATAAAAAAGCTTAACATAGTCAATATCTTTGTAACTCCGAACATCTTAAAAAAAATTAATTCCTGCTATTCCATTTGATTGGGCTAAACCTCTATGCCTTTAATGTCTCCTCTACCTCCCCCAATACATTCTACATTATTCTTAGTTGTTTTCCTTCATGTAGCATTAACCTACAAGGAAAGAAAGGGTTTATTTTAATTCCGATATTTTTGTCCCATTGACTTGCATTGGCTTCCGGTATTGGAATCGGCGATACCCGATATTTTTTGGGTATCGGTCCGATCCAATCCGATCCGATATTTCACAATATTGAAGGTATCGCTCAACACTACTCATCACTAATACCTAATATCAAAAAATGACAAGTTGCTAATAAATATAGCAATGCTTGTGCTTACCCAAGATTCCTGGAGGGTGCACATTGTGGCATTTAGAATCATGGGTAAGCATTTGTATTATTACAAGGATCTAACAAGTTCCCAGTAATAAATCTTAACTGGAGTAGAGAGAAATGTGGATATTATCCACGCTACTGAATTAGTCATTAATCCAGACGTGATGAAATAAAAGATGGTGGTTTATTAAATAATTATTTATTTATTTAATCATGTCTGGATTAATGTCTTATTCAGCTGCACAGATAATATCTACATTTCACTATACTCCGGTTCTGATGCGGTCACTTGCTGACCCATGAATCGGCTGCAGCTGATATCTCCTATGGTATATTTCTCGCATTATCAAAGGATTAAATCAGGTTAGTATAATCTGAATATATATTTAAAATATACATCAGATAAGACACTATTTTGGCTGATTTCCCCTACAGCTTCATAGTCAGTAATAAATCTTAGATCAATCTATTTATTTCTTCATATTGGGGTTCACATTGTCAGCATAGATATTACTTCAGGACTACTTCATCTGCTATTTACACCCATAGGCAAATATCCCAAAAGATCATTCGGAGCATTGACCTGGATGATGTTGGTGAAAAGGGTATATAAAACAATAGCGCACTTTGTTGTAGCATAGGGAAAATGTTTATTACAGAATATTCTCAAATGGACAAAAGTTCTTTGTATAATTAATAAAAAAGAAAGACCAACTAATTGAACTGAAAGCCCATCTGTTCATTATGTTTTTCTGCAAATTGGTAGATAAAATAGAATCAAGACAAAAAGGTACATAATTGCATTTCCACCTTTTTTTTTCTGGCATGAATACCTAAGGCCGGCTTCACACTCAGCGTATGAAAATACGGTCCGTATATTACGGCCGTAATACGCTGAAATGTCCCGAAAATAGTGGTCCGTAGCTCCTCCGTAGGCAGGGTGTGTCAGCGTTTTTTGCGCATGGCATACTCCGTATGTAATCCGTATGGCATCCGTACTGCGTGGTTTTCTCGCAGGCTTGCAAAACCAACATATCGCTATAGAAATGATCCATGTGTCCCAAAAAGAAAAAAATATATATATATACTGTCTATATATATATATATATATATATATATGTCATTAGACACATATATGTATATATATTAATATTTATTCCAGCGCTATACAGCTTGAAAGCCGGTAATTCAATTACCGGCTTTTTCTTTCTCCTTCTTAAAACCCAACATGATTTGAGACATGGTTTACATACAGTAAACCATGTCTTCTCTCCATTTTTTTTGCAGATTCCACACTACTAATGTCAGTAGTGTGTATCTGCAAAATTTGGCCGTTCTAGCTCTTAAAATAAAGGGTTAAATGGCGGAAAAAATTGGCGTGGGCTCCCGCGCAATTTTCTCCACCAGAGTAGTAAAGCCAGTGACTGAGGGCAGATATTAATAGCCTGGAGAGGGTCCATGGTTATTGGCCCCCCCCTGGCTAAAAATATCTGCCCCCAGCCACCCCAGAAAAGGCACATCTGGAAGATGCGCCTATTCTGGCACTTGGCCACTCTCTTCCCATTCCCGTGTAGCGGTGGGATATGGGGTAATGAAGGGTTAATGCCACCTTGCTATTGTAAGGTGACATTAAGCCTAATTAATAATGGAGAGGCGTCAATTATGACACCTATCCATTATTAATCCAATTGAATGAAAGGGTTAAATAAAACACAAACACATTATTTAAAATTATTTTAATGAAATAAAAACAATGGTTGTTGGAGTATTTTATTCTACGCCCAATCCAATCACTGAAGACCCTCGTTCTGTGAAAGAAAAAACATAATAAACCAACAATATACTTACCCTCCGCAGATCTGTAACGTCCAACGATGTAAATCCTTCTGAAGGGGTTAAAACATTTTGCAGCAAGGAGCTTTGCTAATGCAGGCTGCTCCTCGCTGCAAAACCCCGGGGAATGAGTCTAAATATAGATCAATGAGCTATATTTAGCTTAATTTGCGGTGAGGCGCCCTCTGCTGGCTGTTTATAGATCGTGGGAACTTGCCTAGAAAGCCTGGGAGCTTTCTAGGAAATTTCCCACGATCTATGAACATCCAGCAGAGGGCGCCTCACCACAAATGAAGCTAAATATAGCTCATTGATCAGTAAAATACGGCAGATAGGAGCAGGGGCATAGAGAATAATTGTGCCGTATTTTTTGCGAGTTTTACGGACGTAGTTTCTGCGCTCTTACATCCGTAAAACTCGCAAGTGTGAAAGCCGGCCTTAATCAGATATTTATTTTTTGTGATAACTTCACCACGTGATTTATGCCTTTTTTAAAGTTGTCTTTTGTAGCTTAGTTTTCTTATTTTGACTTCAATGTGGCCTATCAAGATGATTTAGTGAAGTGAGACTTTTTAAAAAAGCCACAACATTTGATGCAACCCTGTACACCTTCCTTCCCCCCAAATTGATTTTCTGTACACAACTTAATTTGGTTTATTTTTGTGACATTTTAAAAAACATGCAACTTTGTGTCAGCAAAAAACACAAGTCAAAAAAGAAAAGTAACTTAAAAAGCGTTCATTATGAATAGGGCCCAAAGACTTGCCTCCACTTCTTGTAATCCGCCTACTCGCCTATTTAATCTAGAGACAGATTATACCTGCAGTTTCATGAAACCCGATCCGACCCCTGTGCGGGGTCGGCCATGCGGTACGCGACTTTCGCGCCAAAGTCGCGTTTCAATGACGCGAAAAGCGCCATTTCTCAGCCAATGAAGGTAAACGCAGAGTGTGGGCAGCGTGATGACATAGGTCCTGGTCCCCACCATCTTAGAGAAGGGCATTGCAGTGATTGGCTTGCTGTCTGCGGTGTCACAGGGGCTATAAAGGGGAGTTCCCGCCGACCGCCATGTTACTGCTGCTGATCTGAGCTTAGGGAGAGGTTGCTGCCGCTTCGTCAGAAGCAGGGATAGCGTTAGGCAGGGTCCATTAACCACCAAACCGCTTGTGCTGTAGCGATTTCCACTGCCCAATACCACCTTCGGTGTGCAGGGACAGTGGAAGCTACATTTTTTTTTTTTTTCCCCTCAGCGCTGTAGCTCATTGGGCTGCCCTAGAAGGCTCCCTGATAGCTGCATTGCTGTGTGTACGCCGCTGTGCAAACCAACTGCTTTTTTCAAAGCACAAATCCTCTTGTTCCTTCCTTTCTGCACAGCTATCTTTTTTGTTTGTACACACTTTTTATTTAATTTGTGCATCAGTCCACTCCTTATTGCAGCCTGCCATACCTGGCTGAGATTACTGCAGGGAGATAGTAATTGAAGGACGCTCCCTGTTTTTTTTTTTTTTTTTTTGTGGGAGATTAAGATTGACATTTCTGCTAGAGTGCCATCCCTGTGTGTGCCATCTCTCACTCAGTGGGCCATAGAAAGCCTATTTATTTTTTTGCTTGATTTGGGTTATAAAATCTACCTGAAAAAATCACTACATCAATCAGTGGGAGAAAAATATTGGCCTCAGGGCTTGTGTGCCACTCTTGACTCCTGTGTGTGCCATCTCTCAGTCAGTGGGCCATAGAAAGCCTATTTATTTTTTTGCTTGATTTTGGTTCTAAAATCTACCTGAAAAAATCACTACATCAATCAGTGGGAGAAAAATATTGGCCTCAGGGCTTGTGTGCCACTCCTGACTCCTGTGCATCATCACTCACTCAGTGGGCCATAGAAAGCCCATTTTTTTTTTTTTTTGCTTTATTTGGGTTCTAAATTCTACCTGAAAAAATCAATAAATCAATCAGTGGGAGATTAATATTGGCCTTTGGGCTTGTGTGCCAGTCCTAAGCGTGCCATCTCTCTCTCTCAGATAGTGGGCCATAGAAAGCCTATTTATTATTTTTTTTATTGGGTTTATAAATTTTCCCTGGAACCAAAAAAAAAAAAAGTGGGAGATTAATATTGGCCTCTGGGCTTGTGTGCCAGTCCTGAGCGTGCCATCTCTCTCACAAATAGTGGGCCATAGAAAGCCTATTTATTTTTTTGCTTGATTTGGGTTCTAAAATGTACCTGAAAAAATCACTACATCAATCAGTGGGAGAAAAATATTGGCTTCAGGGCTTGTGTGCCACTCCTGACTCCTGTGTGCATCATCACTCACTCAGTGGGCCATAGAAAGCCCTTTTTTTTTTTTTTTGCTTTATTTGGGTTCTAAATTCTACCTGAAAAAATCAATAAATCAATCAGTGGGAGATTAATATTGGCCTTTGGGCTTGTGTGCCAGTCCTAAGCGTGCCATCTCTCTCTCTCAGATAGTGGGCCATAGAAAGCCTATTTATTATTTTTTTTATTGGGTTTATAAATTTTCCCTGGAAAAAAAAAAAAAAAGTGGGAGATTAATATTGGCCTCTGGGCTTGTGTGCCAGTCCTGAGCGTGCCATCTCTCTCACAAATAGTGGGCCATAGAAAGCCTATTTATTTATTTTTTTTTGGTTTTATAAATTCTCCCTTAAAAAAAAAGGGAGATTAATATTGGCCTTTGGGCTTGTGTGCCAGTTCTAAGCGTGCCATCTCTCTCTCTCTCAGATAGTGGGCCATAGAAAGCCTATTTATTATTTTTTTTATTGGGTTTATAAATTTTCCCTGGAACAAAAAAAAAAAAGTGGGAGATAAATATTGGCCTCTGGGCTTGTGTGCCACTCCTGACTCCTGTGTGCGTCATCTCTCACTCAGTGGGCCATAGAAAGCCTTTTTTTGTTTTATTTGTTTTCTAAATTCTCCCTGAAAAAATCATTTTATTTTATTTGGTTTCTAAATTCTTCCTGAAAAAATCATTTTATTCTATTATTTTTTTTTCCTAAAGTCTCCCTGAAAAAAAACAAAAAAACAAATCAGTGGGAGATTAATATTGCCCTTTCTGCTTGTGTGCCAGTCTTGACTCCTGGCTGTGCCATCTCTCTCTCTCTCTCCAATTGTGGGCCATAGAAAGCCTATTATTTTTTTAGCTTGATTTGGGTTCCAAAATCTACCTGAAAAAATCACTACATCAATCAGTGGGAGATAAATATTGGCCTCTGGGCTTGTGTGCCACTCCTGACTCCTGTGTGCGTCATCTCTCACTCAGTGGGCCATAGAAAGCCTTTTTTTGTTTTATTTGTATTCTAAATTCTCCCTGAAAAAATCATTTTATTTTATTTAGTTTCTAAATTCTTCCTGAAAAAATCATTTTATTCTATTATTTTTTTTCCCTAAAGTCTCCCTGAAAAAAAACACAAAAAAACAAATCAGTGGGAGATTAATATTGCCCTTTCTGCTTGTGTGCCAGTCTTGACTCCTGGGTGTACCATCTCTCTCTCTCTCTCCAATTGTGGGCCATAGAAAGCCTATTATTTTTTTAGCTTGATTTGGGTTCCAAAATCTACCTGAAAAAATCACTACATCAATCAGTGGGAGATAAATATTGGCCTCTGGGCTTGTGTGCCACTCCTGACTCCTGTGTGCGTCATCTCTCACTCAGTGGGCCATAGAAAGCCTTTTTTTGTTTTATTTGTTTTCTAAATTCTCCCTGAAAAAATCATTTTATTTTATTTGGTTTCTAAATTCTTCCTGAAAAAATCATTTTATTCTATTATTTTTTTTTCCTAAAGTCTCCCTGAAAAAAACAAAAAAAAAAAAACTAATCAGTGGGAGATTAATATTGCCCTTTCTGCTTGTGTGCCAGTCTTGACTCCTGGGTGTGCCATCTCTCTCTCTCTTTCCAATTGTGGACCATAGAAAGCCTATTATTTTTTTAGCTTGATTTGGGTTCCAAAATCTACCTGAAAAAATCACTACATCAATCAGTGGGAGATAAATATTGGCCTCTGGGCTTGTGTGCCACTCCTGACTCCTGTGTGCGTCATCTCTCACTCAGTGGGCCATAGAAAGCCTTTTTTTGTTTTATTTGTTTTCTAAATTCTCCCTGAAAAAATCAATAAATCAATCAGTGGGAGATAAATATTGGCCTCTGGGCTTGTGTGCCACTCCTGACTCCTGTGTGCATCATCACTCACTCAGTGGGCCATAGAAAGCCCATTTTTTTTTTTTTTGCTTTATTTGGGTTCTAAATTCTACCTGAAAAAATCAATAAATCAATCAGTGGGAGATTAATATTGGCCTTTGGGCTTGTGTGCCAGTCCTAAGCGTGCCATCTCTCTCTCTCAGATAGTGGGCCATAGAAAGCCTATTTATTATTTTTTTTATTGGGTTTATAAATTTTCCCTGGAAAAAAAAAAAAAAAGTGGGAGATTAATATTGGCCTCTGGGCTTGTGTGCCAGTCCTGAGCGTGCCATCTCTCTCACAAATAGTGGGCCATAGAAAGCCTATTTATTTATTTTTTTTTGGTTTTATAAATTCTCCCTTAAAAAAAAAAGGGAGATTAATATTGGCCTTTGGGCTTGTGTGCCAGTTCTAAGCGTGCCATCTCTCTCTCTCTCTCAGATAGTGGGCCATAGAAAGCCTATTTATTATTTTTTTTATTGGGTTTATAAATTTTCCCTGGAACAAAAAAAAAAAAGTGGGAGATAAATATTGGCCTCTGGGCTTGTGTGCCACTCCTGACTCCTGTGTGCGTCATCTCTCACTCAGTGGGCCATAGAAAGCCTTTTTTTGTTTTGTTTGTTTTCTAAATTCTCCCTGAAAAAATCATTTTATTTTATTTGGTTTCTAAATTCTTCCTGAAAAAATCATTTTATTCTATTATTTTTTTTTCCTAAAGTCTCCCTGAAAAAAAACAAAAAAACAAATCAGTGGGAGATTAATATTGCCCTTTCTGCTTGTGTGCCAGTCTTGACTCCTGGCTGTGCCATCTCTCTCTCTCTCTCCAATTGTGGGCCATAGAAAGCCTATTATTTTTTTAGCTTGATTTGGGTTCCAAAATCTACCTGAAAAAATCACTACATCAATCAGTGGGAGATAAATATTGGCCTCTGGGCTTGTGTGCCACTCCTGACTCCTGTGTGCGTCATCTCTCACTCAGTGGGCCATAGAAAGCCTTTTTTTGTTTTATTTGTATTCTAAATTCTCCCTGAAAAAATCATTTTATTTTATTTGGTTTCTAAATTCTTCCTGAAAAAATCATTTTATTCTATTATTTTTTTTTCTTAAAGTCTCCCTGAAAAAAAAAACAAAAAAACAAATCAGTGGGAGATTAATATTACCCTTTCTGCTTGTGTGCCAGTCTTGACTCCTGGGTGTACCATCTCTCTCTCTCTCTCCAATTGTGGGCCATAGAAAGCCTATTATTTTTTTAGCTTGATTTGGGTTCCAAAATCTACCTGAAAAAATCACTACATCAATCAGTGGGAGATAAATATTGGCCTCTGGGCTTGTGTGCCACTCCTGACTCCTGTGTGCGTCATCTCTCACTCAGTGGGCCATAGAAAGCCTTTTTTTGTTTTATTTGTTTTCTAAATTCTCCCTGAAAAAATCATTTTATTTTATTTGGTTTCTAAATTCTTCCTGAAAAAATCATTTTATTCTATTATTTTTTTTTCCTAAAGTCTCCCTGAAAAAAAAAAAAAAAAAAAAACTAACATAGTAACATAGTAACATAGTTAGTAAGGCCGAAAAAAGACATTTGTCCATCCAGTTCAGCCTATATTCCATCATAATAAATACCCAGATCTACGTCCTTCTACAGAACCTAATAATTGTATGATACAATATTGTTCTGCTCCAGGAAGACATCCAGGCCTCTCTTGAACCCCTCGACTGAGTTCGCCATCACCACCTCCTCAGGCAAGCAATTCCAGATTCTCACTGCCCTAACAGTAAAGAATCCTCTTCTATGTTGGTGGAAAAACCTTCTCTCCTCCAGACGCAAAGAATGCCCCCTTGTGCCCGTCACCTTCCTTGGTATAAACAGATCCTCAGCGAGATATTTGTATTGTCCCCTTATATACTTATACATGGTTATTAGATCGCCCCTCAGTCGTCTTTTTTCTAGACTAAATAATCCTAATTTCGCTAATCTATCTGGGTATTGTAGTTCTCCCATCCCTTTTATTAATTTTGTTGCCCTCCTTTGTACTCTCTCTAGTTCCATTATATCCTTCCTGAGCACCGGTGCCCAAAACTGGACACAGTACTCCATGTGCGGTCTAACTAGGGATTTGTACAGAGGCAGTATAATGCTCTCATCATGTGTATCCAGACCTCTTTTAATGCACCCCATGATCCTGTTTGCCTTGGCAGCTGCTGCCTGGCACTGGCTGCTCCAGGTAAGTTTATCATTAACTAGGATCCCCAAGTCCTTCTCCCTGTCAGATTTACCCAGTGGTTTCCCGTTCAGTGTGTAATGGTGATATTGATTCCCTCTTCCCATGTGTATAACCTTACATTTATCATTGTTAAACCTCATCTGCCACCTTTCAGCCCAAGTTTCCAACTTATCCAGATCCATCTGTAGCAGAATACTATCTTCTCTTGTATTAACTGCTTTACATAGTTTTGTATCATCTGCAAATATCGATATTTTACTGTGTAAACCTTCTACCAGATCATTAATGAATATGTTGAAGAGAACAGGTCCCAATACTGACCCCTGCGGTACCCCACTGGTCACAGCGACCCAGTTAGAGACTATACCATTTATAACCACCCTCTGCTTTCTATCACTAAGCCAGTTACTAACCCATTTACACACATTTTCCCCCAGACCAAGCATTCTCATTTTGTGTACCAACCTCTTGTGCGGCACGGTATCAAACGCTTTGGAAAAATCGAGATATACCACGTCCAATGACTCACCGTGGTCCAGTCTATAGCTTACCTCTTCATAAAAACTGATTAGATTGGTTTGACAGGAGCGATTTCTCATAAACCCATGCTGATATGGAGTTAAACAGTTATTCTCATTGAGATAATCCAGAATAACATCCCTCAGAAACCCTTCAAATATTTTACCAACAATAGAGGTTAGACTTACTGGCCTATAATTTCCAGGTTCACTTTTAGAGCCCTTTTTGAATATTGGCACCACATTTGCTATGCGCCAGTCCTGCGGAACAGACCCTGTCGCTATAGAGTCCCTAAAAATAAGAAATAATGGTTTATCTATTACATTACTTAGTTCTCTTAGTACTCGTGGGTGTATGCCATCCGGACCCGGAGATTTATCTATTTTAATCTTATTTAGCCGGTTTCGCACCTCTTCTTGGGTTAGATTGGTGACCCTTAATATAGGGTTTTCATTGTTTCTTGGGATTTCACCTAGCATTTCATTTTCCACCGTGAATACCGTGGAGAAGAAGGTGTTTAATATGTTAGCTTTTTCCTCGTCATCTACAACCATTCTTTCCTCACTATTTTTTAAGGGGCCTACATTTTCAGTTTTTATTCTTTTACTATTGATATAGTTGAAGAACAGTTTGGGATTAGTTTTACTCTCCTTAGCAATGTGCTTCTCTGTTTCCTTTTTGGCAGCTTTAATTAGTTTTTTAGATAAAGTATTTTTCTCCCTATAGTTTTTTAGAGCTTCAATGGTGCCATCCTGCTTTAGTAGTGCAAATGCTTTCTTTTTACTGTTAATTGCCTGTCTTACTTCTTTGTTTAGCCACATTGGGTTTTTCCTATTTCTAGTCCTTTTATTCCCACAAGGTATAAACCGCTTACACTGCCTATTTAGGATGTTCTTAAACATTTCCCATTTATTATCTGTATTCTTATTTCTGAGGATATTGTCCCAGTCTACCAGATTAAGAGCATCTCTAAGCTGGTCAAACTTTGCCTTCCTAAAGTTCAATGTTTTTGTGACTCCCTGACAAGTCCCCCTAGTGAAAGACAGGTGAAACTGTACAATATTGTGGTCGCTATTTCCTAAATGCCCAACCACCTGCAGATTTGTTATTCTGTCAGGTCTATTAGATAGTATTAGGTCTAAAAGTGCTGCTCCTCTGGTTGGATTCTGCACCAATTGTGAAAGATAATTTTTCTTGGTTATTAGCAGAAACCTGTTGCCTTTATGGGTTTCACAGGTTTCTGTTTCCCAGTTAATATCCGGGTAGTTAAAGTCCCCCATAACCAGGACCTCATTATGGGTTGCAGCTTCATCTATCTGCTTTAGAAGTAGACTTTCCATGCTTTCTGTTATATTTGGGGGTTTGTAACAGACCCCAATGAGAATTTTGTTACCATTTTTCCCTCCATGAATTTCAACCCATATGGACTCGACATCCTCATTCCCTTCGCTAATATCCTCCCTTAAAGTGGACTTTAGACAAGACTTTACATAGAGACAAACCCCTCCTCCTCTCCGATTTTTACGATCCTTTCTAAACAGACTGTAACCCTGTAAGTTAACTGCCCAGTCATAGCTTTCATCTAACCATGTCTCGGTTATTCCCACTATGTCAAAGTTACCTGTAGATATTTCTGCTTCTAGTTCTTCCATCTTGTTTGTCAGGCTTCTGGCGTTTGCGAGCATGCAGTTTAGAGGATTTTGTTTTGTTCCAATCTCCTCACTGTGGATTGTTTTAGAAATGTTCTTACCTCCCTTCTGAGTATGTTTTCCTAATCAGTGGGAGATTAATATTGCCCTTTCTGCTTGTGTGCCAGTCTTGACTCCTGGGTGTGCCATCTCTCTCTCTCTCTTTCCAATTGTGGACCATAGAAAGCCTATTATTTTTTTAGCTTGATTTGGGTTCCAAAATCTACCTGAAAAAATCACTACATCAATCAGTGGGAGATAAATATTGGCCTCTGGGCTTGTGTGCCACTCCTGACTCCTGTGTGCGTCATCTCTCACTCAGTGGGCCATAGAAAGCCTTTTTTTGTTTTATTTGTTTTCTAAATTCTCCCTGAAAAAATCATTTTATTTTATTTGGTTTCTAAATTCTTCCTGAAAAAATCATTTTATTCTATTATTTTTTTTCCTAAAGTCTCCCTGAAAAAAAACAAAAACAAATCAGTGGGAGATTAATATTGCCCTTTCTGCTTGTGTGCCAGTCTTGACTCCTGGGTGTGCCATCTCTCTCTCTCTCCAATTGTGGGCCATAGAAAGCCTATTATTTTTTTAGCTTGATTTGGGTTCCAAAATCTACCTGAAAAAATCACTACATCAATCAGTGGGAGATAAATATTGGCCTCTGGGCTTGTGTGCCACTCCTGACTCCTGTGTGCGTCATCTCTCACTCAGTGGGCCATAGAAAGCCTTTTTTTGTTTTATTTGTTTTCTAAATTCTCCCTGAAAAAATCATTTTATTTTATTTGGTTTCTAAATTCTTCCTGAAAAAATCATTTTATTCTATTTTTTTTTTCCTAAAGTCTCCCTGAAAAAAAAAAAAAATCAAATCAGTGGGAGATTAATATTTACATTTGTGCTTCAGTGACAGTCCTGCGTGTGTGGCATCTCTCTCATTTGTTGCCACCAACAACAGAGTGTGTAACATTGTGCCTGATTTTCGTTGTGGTCTCACTCACCTGTAAAGGGGTAGCTAAATCATACTGAAGTTATAGCTCACCGTGTAATTTGTGTGACAGCAACAAATACCGTTAGTTTGTTTACGTTTTTAAAACAATGAGGAAGTATGGTGGAAGAGGTCGTGGCCGGGGGCGTTCATTGTCAGCTGGTAATGAGGGTAGTGGTAGTGGTGGAGCATCAGCTGGTCGTGGGAAAAAAAATATTGCACCTAAGTCTGGAGCTGTGGAGCCAGGTTCGTCGTCTGGCTACACAAGGCCTCGAACGCTCCCTTTTCTGGGAGTAGGAAAACCGCTTTTAAAGCCGGAGCAGCAAGAGCAAGTTTTGGCTTATCTTGCTGACTCAGCCTCTAGCTCTTTTGCCTCCTCTCGTGAAACTGGTAAATGTCAAAGCAGCGCGTCGTTAGTGGATGTTCACGGTCAGGGACAAGTCGCTTCCTTGTCCTCTTCAGCAAAAACAACAACAGAGAAGAATGCAGCAGGCGACACAACGGGTTACTCCATGGAGCTCTTTGCACATACCGTCCCTGGCTTAGAAAGTGAAGCAGTTAACAGTCCATGCCCATTACAAGTTGAATCTGACATGGAGTGCACTGATGCACAGCCACAGCCAGACTACTATGCTGGTCCTTTGACTCAGACCACAACATTGCCCTCGCAGGGTAATGATCAAGAATCAGACCCTGATGAGACTATGTTGCCCCATCACGAACGCTATACCACCGACCGACACGGTGACACAGACGAAGTTGCACACGAGCTACAAGAAGAGGTAATAGATGACCCAGTTCTTGACCCCGATTGGCAGCCATTGGGGGAACAGGGTGCAGGCGGCAGCAGTTCTGAAGCGGAGGAGGAGGGGCCGCAGCAGGCATCAACATCACAACAGGTTCCATCTGCCGGGCCCGTATCTTGCCCAAAACGCGTGGCAAAGCCAAAACCTGTTGGAGGACAGCGTGGCCATCCGGTTAAAGCTCAGTCTGCAATGCCTGAAAAGGTATCCGATGCTAGAAAGAGTGCAGTCTGGCATTTTTTTAAACAACATCCAATTGATCAGCGCAAAGTCATCTGTCAAAATTGTTCAACTACCTTAAGCAGAGGACAGAATCTGAAAAGTCTCAATACAAGTTGCATGCATAGACATTTAACCACCATGCGTTTGCAAGCCTGGACTAACTACCAAACGTCCCTTAAGGTTGTAGATTCCTCGGCCAATGAAGCTAGTCAGCAACGCAACATCCCTTCCGGCAGTGTAGGGCCACCATTTTCCGCACCACCTGCAGTATCTGTGCAGGTTTCTTTGCCAGGCCAAAGCAGTCAGGGTCAGGGAATCACCAGTTTCGTAGTAGGAAACACTGCATCTAGGGCACCGGCGGCAACAATACCATCTCCCACCGTCTCTCAGTCTGCCATGTCCACCGGCATCCCCGCTAGTTCCACGATCTCCAGCTCTCCAGTCCAGCTCACCCTACATGAGACTATGGTTAGAAAAAGGAAGTACTTAGCCTCGCATCCGCGTACACAGGGTTTGAACGCACACATAGCTAGACTAATCTCGTTAGAGATGATGCCCTACCGGTTAGTTGAAAGCGAAGCTTTCAAAGCCCTGATGGACTACGCTGTACCACGCTACGAGCTACCCAGTCGACACTTTTTTTCCAGAAAAGCCATCCCAGCCCTCCACCAGCATGTTAAAGAGCGCATCGTCCATGCACTCAGGCAATCTGTGAGCACAAAGGTGCACCTGACAACTAATGCATGGACCAGTAGGCATGGCCAGGGACGTTACGTGTCCATCACGGCACACTGGGTAAATGTGGTGGATGCAGGGTTCACAGGGGACAGCAAGTTTGGGACAGTTCTGCCTAGCCCACGGTCTAGGAAACAGTTGGCTGTAGCCGTTCGCACCCCCTCCTCCTCCTCTTCGTCCTCCTGCAGAAGCGAGAGCTCGTCCACAGACCGCAGTCGCACAACCACTCCATCCGCAGCTGCCACTGTTGCACACCAGGTCTCCCATTATGGGGCAGCTACTGGCAAACGTCAGCAGGCTGTATTGGCTATGAAGTGTTTGGGCGACAACAGACACACCGCGGAAGTTCTGTCCGAGTTCTTGCAGAAAGAAACGCAGTCGTGGCTGGGCACTGTAGATCTTGAGGCAGGCAAGGTAGTGAGTGATAACGGAAGGAATTTCATGGCTGCCATCTCCCTTTCCCAACTGAAACACATTCCTTGCCTGGCTCATACCTTAAATCTGGTGGTGCAGTGCTTCCTGAAAAGTTAACCGGGGTTATCCGACCTGCTCCTCAAAGTGCGTGGACTTTGCTAACATATCCGCCGTTCGCCCGTACACTCCAGCCGTATGCAGACCTATCAGCGTTCTTTGAACCTTCCCCAGCATCGCCTAATCATAGACGTTGCAACAAGGTGGAACTCAACACTGCACATGCTTCAGAGACTGTGCGAACAGAGGCGGGCTGTTATGTTTTTGTGGGAGGATACACATACACGGGCAGGCAGTAGGATGGCAGACATGGAGTTGTCAGGTGTGCAGTGGTCGAAGATTCAAGACATGTGTCAAGTCCTTCAGTGTTTTGAGGAATGCACACGGCTGGTTAGTGCAGACAACGCCATAATAAGCATGAGCATCCCCCTAATGCGTCTGCTGATGCAAAGTTTGACGCACATAAAGGATCAGGCGTCTGCAGCTGAGGAAGAGGAAAGCCTTGATGACAGTCAGCCATTGTCTGGCCAGGGCAGTGTACAGGACGAGTTAGCGGGCGAAGAGGAGGAGGAGGACGAGGAGGATGATGGGGATGATTATATTTTTAATGAGGAAGCTTTTCCGGGGCCACTGGAAATTGGTGGCGCGGCAAGGCCGGGTTCTGGTTTTTGGAGGGACACAAGTGACGTGGATTTGCCTGAAACTGCCCCTCAACCAAGCACAAACGCAGATTTGAGAACTGGAACTTTGGCCCACATGGCGGATTATGCCTTACGTATCCTCAAAAGGGACACACGCATAACTAAAATGATGAACGATGACAATTACTGGTTGGCCTGCCTCCTTGATCCTCGCTATAAAGGCAAATTGCAAAATATAATGCCAAATGAGAACTTGGAACTAATATTAGCAACCAAACAATCAACTCTTGTTGACCGTTTGCTTCTGGCATTCCCTGCACACAGCGCCCGTGATCGTTCTCACACGAGCTGCAGGGGCCAGCAGACCAGAGGAGTTAGAGGGGCAGAAATCAGAAGTGGCGTTGGCCAGAGGGGTTTTCTGACCAGGTTGTGGAGTGATTTTGCTATGACCGCAGACAGGACAGGTACTGCAGCATCAATTCAAAGTGACAGGAGACAACATTTGTCCAGTATGGTTACAAACTATTTTTCATCCCTTATCGATGTTCTCCCTCAACCGTCATTCCCATTTGATTACTGGGCATCAAAATTAGACACCTGGCCAGAATTGGCAGAATATGCATTGCAGGAGCTTGCTTGCCCGGCAGCTAGTGTCCTATCAGAAAGAGTATTCAGTGCTGCAGGTTCAATACTAACAGAAAAAAGGACTCGTCTGGCTACCCAAAATGTAGATGATCTAACCTTCATTAAAATGAACCACAACTGGATTTCGAAATCTTTTGCCCCACCTTGCCCGGCTGACACCTAGCTTTCCTATGAAAAGGTCTTGCCTGTGGACTATTCTGAATGCCTTTTCCAATCTCGTAATTTTCTGCACCTGATTGTCCAGCATACGACATGTTTACACCTCACTAAATGGCCAAACTCCCCACACGGGGCCGTGGTATCGACACTTGGCGACAGCACCCGTGAGAGTGCTGTTTGTCTGAAGAGGTGGGTGTGCCCGCTTTTGGTCGACGGCACTGCCACTGGGTCCCTCCTAGTACAATAAAGTGTCTCTGGCGGTGGTGGTGCGCACCCAACGTCAGACACACCGTTGTAATATGAGGGGCCCTGGGCCTGTACCGCCGGCCACAAGACAGTTCCCCCCCCAGCTCAAACAGTGCTCTACCACTTGCAAAATTATCTCACAGCTCCACCAATGTTTAGTCTATGCGCTGACATCCTTCAATGCCTGCCACTGACAATACCATTGTATTGACATTTTTGTTATGTTAGGCCTTCAAAGCCTGTCTGCGGTCACTCCTTCCACTAGGCCTCCACTGACCACACCACTGCTGCCCGTGTACCCCTGGAACCAATTTAAAATTGCCTACAGCCATGTGTTATTATTTTAGGCCTTCGATGCCTGTCTGCGGTCACTCCTTACAATATGCCTCCACTGACCACACCACTGCTGCCCGTGTACCCCTGGAACCAATTTAAAATTGCCTACAGCCAGCCCAATTTTTTTATTTTAGGCCTTCGATGCCTGTCTGCGGTCCGTTCTTTCTACTACTACTACACTGACCAGGCCACTGCTGCCCGTGTTCCCCTGGAACCAATTTAAAATTGCCTACAGCCATGTGTTATTATTTTAGGCCTACGATGCCTGTCTGCGGTCACTCCTTACAATATGCCTCCACTGACCACACCACTGCTGCCCGTGTACCCCTGGAACCAATTTAAAATTGCCTACAGCCATGTGTTATTATTTTAGGCCTTCGATGCCTGTCTGCGGTCACTCCTTCCACTAGGCCTCCACTGACCACACCACTGCTGCCCGTGTACCCCTGGAACCAATTTAAAATTGCCTACAGCCATGTGTTATTATTTTAGGCCTTCGATGACTGTCTGTGGTCACTCCTTCCACTAGGCCTCCACTGACCACACCACTGCTGCCCGTGTACCCCTGGAACCAATTTAAAATTGCCTACAGCCATGTGTTATTATTTTAGGCCTTCGATGCCTGTCTGCGGTCACTCCTTACAATATGCCTCCACTGACCACACCACTGCTGCCCGTGTACCCCTGGAACCAATTTAAAATTGCCTACAGCCAGCCCAATTTTTTTATTTTAGGCCTTCGATGCCTGTCTGCGGTCCGTTCTTTCTACTACTACTACACTGACCAGGCCACTGCTGCCCGTGTACCCCTGGAACCAATTTAAAATTGCCTACAGCCATGTGTTATTATTTTAGGCCTTCGATGCCTGTCTGTGGTCACTACTTCCACTAGGCCTCCACTGACCACACCACTGCTGCCCGTGTACCCCTGGAACCAATTTAAAATTGCCTACAGCCATGTGTTATTATTTTAGGCCTTCGATGCTTGCCTGCGGTCACTCCTTACAATATGCCTCCACTGACCACACCACTGCTGCCCGTGTACCCCTGGAACCAATTTAAAATTGCCTACAGCCATGTGTTATTATTTTAGGCCTTCGATGCCTGTCTGTGGTCACTCCTTCCACTAGGCCTCCACTGACCACACCACTGCTGCCCGTGTACCCCTGGAACCAATTTAAAATTGCCTACAGCCAGCCCAATTTTTTTACTTTAGGCCTTCGATGCCTGTCTGCAGTCACTCCTTCCACTAGGCCTCCACTGACCACACCACTGCTGCCCGTGTACCCCTGGAACCAATTTAAAATTGCCTACAGCCATGTGTTATTATTTTAGTCCTTCGATGCCTGTCTGTGGTCACTCCTTCCACTAGGCCTCCACTGACCACACCACTGCTGCCCGTGTACCCCTGGAACCAATTTAAAATTGCCTACAGCCATGTGTTATTATTTTAGGCCTTCGATGCCTGTCTGCGGTCACTCCTTACAATATGCCTCCACTGACCACACCACTGCTGCCCGTGTACCCCTGGAACCAATTTAAAATTGCCTACAGCCAGCCCAATTTTTTTATTTTAGGCCTTCGATGCCTGTCTGCGGTCCGTTCTTTCTACTACTACTACACTGACCAGGCCACTGCTGCCCGTGTACCCCTGGAACCAATTTAAAATTGCCTACAGCCATGTGTTATTATTTTAGGCCTTCGATGCCTGTCTGTGGTCACTACTTCCACTAGGCCTCCACTGACCACACCACTGCTGCCCGTGTACCCCTGGAACCAATTTAAAATTGCCTACAGCCATGTGTTATTATTTTAGGCCTTCGATGCTTGCCTGCGGTCACTCCTTACAATATGCCTCCACTGACCACACCACTGCTGCCCGTGTACCCCTGGAACCAATTTAAAATTGCCTACAGCCATGTGTTATTATTTTAGGCCTTCGATGCCTGTCTGTGGTCACTCCTTCCACTAGGCCTCCACTGACCACACCAC
The DNA here is from genome assembly GCF_032444005.1 of Ranitomeya imitator. NCBI lineage: Eukaryota > Metazoa > Chordata > Amphibia > Anura > Dendrobatidae > Ranitomeya > Ranitomeya imitator. The sequence goes on from NC_091282.1 coordinate 141,233,804, forward strand.
TGCTGCCCGTGTACCCCTGGAACCAATTTAAAATTGCCTACAGCCAGCCCAATTTTTTTACTTTAGGCCTTCGATGCCTGTCTGCAGTCACTCCTTCCACTAGGCCTCCACTGACCACACCACTGCTGCCCGTGTACCCCTGGAACCAATTTAAAATTGCCTACAGCCATGTGTTATTATTTTAGTCCTTCGATGCCTGTCTGTGGTCACTCCTTCCACTAGGCCTCCACTGACCACACCACTGCTGCCCGTGTACCCCTGGAACCAATTTAAAATTGCCTACAGCCATGTGTTATTATTTTAGGCCTTCGATGCCTGTCTGCGGTCACTCCTTACAATATGCCTCCACTGACCACACCACTGCTGCCCGTGTACCCCTGGAACCAATTTAAAATTGCCTACAGCCAGCCCAATTTTTTTATTTTAGGCCTTCGATGCCTGTCTGCGGTCCGTTCTTTCTACTACTACTACACTGACCAGGCCACTGCTGCCCGTGTACCCCTGGAACCAATTTAAAATTGCCTACAGCCATGTGTTATTATTTTAGGCCTTCGATGCCTGTCTGTGGTCACTCCTTCCACTAGGCCTCCACTGACCACACCACTGCTGCCCGTGTACCCCTGGAACCAACATCAGAAAATATAAAAAAAAGGATTTTGCTTATAAAAAAGAAAATACTGGAGAGATATCAAATGCAGACATTTTAACATTAAAAACAAACACATACAACAAAAATCTGGTACAGTACTAAAAATGGCCACCAGCTACAATAACTTTCTCCTGCAAGTAGTTATCTGAAAGTTTTTTTCAATTTAAAACACAGATATGGCATCCACCGAGTGTTGTCCTGTCGCGTCTTCTTTATATTATTGCCAAGAAGATGCAAGACAATGAAAATAATAAAATCATTATTTACCAAAAAAATAGAGTAAGTCAAAACCACATTGCAAATAAACATTCATTATAAATAAAGAAGCAGGGCGCGTCCGAGGGTGAGTATATACCAAATAAGAATATAATCACCCTCGGACGCGCCCTGCTTCTTTCCGACAGCCTTCCTTCCTAAGAATCAGCCCTTCCGTGGTGTAGAGAGAGGGTTTGTTACACTCCAAGGTGTTCCCCAGGTTGCCTTTCCTGAGCTTCGATCTTCATGCTCTCGTTTAGTAGTTGTCGGAAAGTAGGCTGCATTAGGCCTACAAATTGGGTATGGGGTGGAGAGAGATGGTGTGTTCCACTCCAAGGTGTTCCCCAGGTTTCCTCGCCAATGCTTCGATCATCATGCTCTCGTTTAGTAGTTGTTGGAAACTACGCTGCATTAGGCCTACAAATTGGGTATGGGGTGTAGAGAGATGGTGTGTTCCACTCCAAGGTGTTCTCCAGGTTGCCTTTCCTGAGCTTCGATCTTCCGGCTCTCGTTAAGTAGTTGTTGGAAACTACGCTGCATTAGGCCTACAAAATGGGTATGGGGTGTAGAGAGATGGTGTGTTCCACTCCAAGGTGTTCCCCAGGTTTCCTCGCCAATGCTTCGATCATCATGCTCTCGTTTAGTAGTTGTTGGAAACTACGCTGCATTAGGCCTACAAATTGGGTATGGGGTGTAGAGAGATGGTGTGTTCCACTCCAAGGTGTTCTCCAGGTTGCCTTTCCTGAGCTTTGATCTTCCGGCTCTCGTTTAGTAGTTGTTGGAAACTACGCTGCATTAGGCCTACAAATTGGGTATGGGGTGTAGAGAGATGGTGTGTTCCACTCCAAGGTGTTCCCCAGGTTTCCTCGCCAATGCTTCGATCATCATGCTCTCGTTTAGTAGTTGTTGGAAACTACGCTGCATTAGGCCTACAAATTGGGTATGGGGTGTAGAGAGATGGTGTGTTACACTCCAAGGTGTTCTCCAGGTTGCCTTTCCTGAGCTTTCATTCTTCCGGCTCTCGTTTAGTAGTTGTTGGAAACTACGCTGCATTAGGCCTACAAATTGGGTATGGGGTGTAGAGAGATGGTGTGTTCCACTCCAAGGTGTTCCCCAGGTTTCCTCGCCAATGCTTCGATCATCATGCTCTCGTTTAGTAGTTGTTGGAAACTACGCTGCATTAGGCCTACAAATTGGGTATGGGGTGTAGAGAGATGGTGTGTTCCACTCCAAGGTGTTCTCCAGGTTGCCTTTCCTGAGCTTCGATCTTCCGGCTCTCGTTTAGTAGTTGTTGGAAACTACGCTGCATTAGGCCTACAAATTGGGTATGGGGTGTAGAGAGATGGTGTGTTCCACTCCAAGGTGTTCCCCAGGTTTCCTCGCCAATGCTTCGATCATCATGCTCTCGTTTAGTAGTTGTTGGAAACTACGCTGCATTAGGCCTACAAATTGGGTATGGGGTGTAGAGAGATGGTGTGTTCCACTCCAAGGTGTTCTCCAGGTTGCCTTTCCTGAGCTTCGATCTTCCGGCTCTCGTTTAGTAGTTGTTGGAAACTACGCTGCATTAGGCCTACAAATTGGGTATGGGGTGTAGAGAGATGGTGTGTTCCACTCCAAGGTGTTCCCCAGGTTTCCTCGCCAATGCTTCGATCATCATGCTCTCGTTTAGTAGTTGTTGGAAACTACGCTGCATTAGGCCTACAAATTGGGTATGGGGTGTAGAGAGATGGTGTGTTCCACTCCAAGGTGTTCCCCAGGTTTCCTCGCCAATGCTTCGATCATCATGCTCTCATTTAGTAGTTGTTGGAAACTACGCTGCATTAGGCCTACAAATTGGGGGTAGAGAGATGGTGTGTTCCACTCCAAGGTGTTCTCCAGGTTGCCTTTCCTGAACTTCTATCTTCAGGCTCTCATTAAATTGTGGTTAAACGGAACAACTGCATTTGGCGTACTAGTTGGTTTGGGGCCTACTATCGGTGTCTGCCACTCCTTGCTGTTCTCCTGGTTTCCTGTCCTGAAATTCCGTTTTCAGGCGCTCGTTAAGTAGTTGTTAATGTTAGACTGCATTTGGCCTACTAGTTGGGTTGGGGCCTACTATCGGTGTCTGCCACTCCTTGCTGTTCTCCTCCACTGAACAAAGCTGTGCCGCCTGTTTACTACGGTTGCCAATTTTGAACTGCATTTCGACTACTTACTGATTTGGGCCTACTCTCTGTGTCAGCCTCTCATTCCAGTTGTCCTCCACTGCAATGCCCCCTGGTTATTCCTGTGTTACCAATTTTGAACTGCATTTAGCCCACTTTATTCTTTGGGCCTTTATCTGTGTTTCCTCCTCATCCTGCCCATTGCCCAGCCAGTGATAGATGAGTCTGCTGGTACATTGACCCATAACGCAACATTCCCCGTGCACGCTACACAACAACATTGTGACCCTGCTGAAAGTCAGGTTGCTCTTCCCGCATACCATACCACCTTACACGGGGACAAAGAGGAAGGTGCAGATGAAAGTGCAGGTTCCTTCATCAGGTGGGGGGAGGAATACTAGTTGGCGACGTCACTGGCACAGGGCCTCTCATAGTACGCAAAAGTGTTGCTGCCGGTGGGAGGCGCCCCCGCCGTGCAAACACACCGCTGTACTTTGAGGGGCCCTGTGCCAGTGCCAATGCCAACGAGTGGGCCCCCCCTGCTTGCTCAGGTTCACAGCACTTGCAAAGTTGAAATACTTACCTCTCCCTGCTCCACTGCCGTGACGTGGTCCAGATTTCCTGGGCCCACTAATTACTTGAACCAGCCCTACCCACCACAACTTTAGCCAAATGAACCCCAATTTCAAATGCCTTCCAATTATTATAAGGTAAATTACGCTTGACAAGCTTCATTAAGAAGAATGGATGGTTTTGACATTAAAATGGGCACTCTAGGTGTTTTCCTGGCCCCCACTCACTGCCGACTATGCTGCCCCATTGACTTGCATTGGGTTTCGTGTTTCGGTCGATCCCGACTTTACGTCATAATCGGCCGATTTCACTCGACCCGACTTTTGAGATAGTCGGGTTTCGCGAAACCCGGCTCGACTCTAAAAAGGTCAAGGTCGCTCAACTCTAGTGGCAAGTATCTTGGCAAGTAGTTTATTTATTGGGCGTAAAACATTATATAATATCTTCTAATATAACTTATTAACAAAAATGTCCAAAATTGTTTAGTAAAGGGTGCGACTTTTAGTAATAGCCGGATTCAAACTTCCAAATTGTGAAATCCCAGCATGCAGACTGGGATCCCATAGCCACCATGGTGTCCTTGAGTGCGAAAGTGTCAGATCTCAAATTTTCTCTTGCTTTGAGCTAAACTAGTGGTGCAGCATCACTTACTGAGCAGTCTGTGATCAGTTACATCATTTCGAACAGCTACTGATCAGTAACTGCTTAGTATTTGACACATCAGCCCTAGTTTAGTTAAATGTGCATAAGTCTGTTACAATACACAAGGCATCACATTTTCCCAATGAGGGGTACTGTGGAAATTTTTTGGGACTCTGCTCTTTGTACCAAAATCTCACAACCTGAAAGTTTGACTCAACTTTTGCTAAAAACTCATGTTGTTTAGTGTGGCATAATGAACATTTTTGTTAAAAAAAACAACAACAGCTTTTTAACCCCTCAATGACCGCCGATACGGCATTTGATGGTGGCAGTTAAGGATACTTATTCCTCAGCTTTTTAATGGTGCTGAGAAATAAGGTTATAGTGCCCCCCAGCGTCATAAGATCTCCGGTTACCCCAGAGAACATGATTCGGGTCGCTTTTTACTGTCCCCAGAGTTGCGATCACCGTTAGGGTCAGGGTTGTGGATAGGCTTGTGGCTAGGGTTAGGGTTGGGGCAAGGGTTAGAGGTGGGCTAGGGTTAAAGTTGGGGCTAGGGTTATGGTTAGGGTTGAGATTAGGGTTAGGGGTGTTGGGATTAGGATTGGATGTAGGGCTGTGTTAGGGTGGGAGCTAGAATTGGGGAGTTTCCATTGTTTACGCACATCAGGGGGTCTCCAAATGCGGTATGGCACCGGTCATTTATTCCAGCCAATTTTGCATTCAAAAAGTCAAACAGTACTCCCTCCTGAGCCCTGCCATGTGCCCAAACAGTGGTCTTCCCCCACATACGAAGTATCAGTGTACACAGGAGAAATTGCGCAACAAATTTTGTGGTCCATTTTCTCTTGTTACCCTTGTGAAAATAAAAAAGTTTGGGTCTAAAAAATTTTGTGAAAAAAGTAAAATGTTCATTTTTCCTTCGACATTGCTTTAGTTCTCCTGACGCATCTGAAGGTTTAATAAACTTCTTGAATATGGTTTGCACCTTGAGGGGTGCAGTTATGAAAATGGTGTCACTTTTGGGGTATTTTTTTGTCATATTGACCCCCAAATGCACATCAAATGTGAGGTGGTCCCTAAAAAAATAGTTTTGTAAATTTTGTTGGAAAAATGAAAAATCGCTGGTCAACTTTTAACCCTTCTAAAAACCTAACCAAAAAAAATTTGCTTCCAAAATTGTGCTGATGTAAATTAGACATGTGGGAAATGTTATTTATTTACTATTTTGTGCAAATAGTGATTTCAGGGCACAAAATTAAAAGTTTTAAAATTGCAAATTTTTCAAAACTTTATCCAAATTTTTATTTTTTTCATAAAAAAAACTGTCTCAGAATCAGTGGGATCAGTTGAAGCATTCCAGAGCTATAGCCTCGTACAGTGACAGTGGTCAGAATTGTATAAATTGGCTTGTCATTAAGTACAAAATTGTCTCTGTCACAAAAGGGTTACATCTGTTTCTTATATAAAAAGGAAGCTACAGACAGAACAAAAAAAAAATAAGACATAAAAAAGTGACTTAAAAAAGGTACACATGAAAAACATAAATATGAGGCAAACATAAAAAGGCACAGGACACTGTAAGCTGGACAAAAAACTGGTACAAATGTAATAATGACTTGAGCCCAAAATATTTTTCCTTCTTCAATCTATAATAATCAGTTCACTTTCATGCTTACACTATTTTCACACATTTTCTGTGTTACTTAATTGCTTACTTGTCTATTTTTTTTTACTAATGAAAAGAAAGGCATCAGTTTGTATAAGCTGTTTTGGCTTCTCTATTCACTTTATCCCTTGGAGAACAGAATCCATAAAATGTATTATAACTGTTATGTTATTTCGTGTAATTCACTCCCAGAGGAGCCAGTGTCACAAAGTAACAGATGTACTTGTCTTACCTTGTAGCAATATATTTGCCCATTGCCTTGCTATTTGGAAGTTTTCTGCTTACATATCCCTATGAAAAACGAAAACAGTGAATAAGTAGCAATAAATTATACATTAGATCGCTGTGTGCTAACTACAATTTGCTGCTGTAAATTATTGCATACAGTACATAACTTCCATTTCTATATTATGCCTGTTATGTAAAAATGGTTATAGATTTTATAGAGGAAGTAATTTATGGCACAGTGTTAAAAGTCACCTATGAACTTTCCATGTCACTCGGTTTTATTGATTTAATTCCCACTTGTCTGATTGATCATTGGGTTTTGTGCTTAAAGTAGCCATTTTGTAATAATGACTTAAATTAGTATTCATGACAATATTTATTTTTAGAGCACTAAATGTTGAACCTACAATATTCAGTTCGAAGCAAAAATGACCCATAGGTATTCAATAATTCTTTATTTTTCTCATCTTCTGTATATTTTAACTTTTATTTTGCTTTTGGATTACCTATAGCTTTCTTTTACAATTATAAATTGGATTGGATACAAACAATTTTTTTGAAATGTGAGACTCCAAGTTGTGAAAATTGATGCCACTTTAGTTTTGTGTGATAATTATTTTTTTTAAATGTGGAGACTCAAAGTTGCGGCTCCATCTGGTGGGTTGCCTGTAGTAAGAGTTGTGTCGGAGGCCTATTATTCTGTTTCTACTCTGTGGAAATTGATGCCACTTTAGTGGTGTGTGTTACAATTATTTTTTTGAAATGTTGATACTCCAAGTTGAGTCTCCATCTGGTGGGTTGCCTGTGTATGTAGGGCTCCCAGAAAACCGGTCCTGCACTCCCTTTTTGTAGTTTCCTTACATTTTTCTACCAATAGTGCTGTATGAAACTGATGTTTGTACCATTTAAGTGTGACTGGAATAAAAGAAAAATTGTAAGTGTTGCATGAGGTATCAAATTTCCCAGCTAAGGCTGGTTTCACATTTGCGGTTGTCTCCGCAGCGTTTCTGACTCATATATCCGCATGCGTCTTGATTTCTAATCTTTAACATTGTGGATGCAGGTGCATGCTTTGCATGCATTCGCCCGCGTTTGCCTTAAGGTACCGTCACACTAAGCAACGCTGCAGCGATACCGACAACGATCCGGATCGCTGCAGCGTCGCTGTTTGGTCGCTGGAGAGTTGTCACACAGACAGCTCTCCAGCGACCAACGATCCCGAGGTCCCCGGTAACCAGGGTAAACATCGGGTTACTAAGCGCAGGGCCGCGGTTAGTAACCCGATGTTTACCCTGGTTACCATCGTTAAAGTAAAAAAAACAACCACTACATACTTACCTACCGCTGTCTGTCCTCGGCGCTGTGCTTCTCTGCTCTGGCTGTGAGAGCCGGGCAGCCGGAAAGCAGAGCGGTGACGTCACCGCTCTTCTTTCCGGCTGCTGTGCAAACAGCCAGTGCAGGAGGAGTGCAGAGAAGCAGAGCGCCGGGGACAGACAGAGGTAGGTAAGTATGTAGTGGTTGTTTTTTTTACTTTAACGATGGTAACCAGGGTAAACATCGGGTTACTAACCGCGGCCCTGCGCTTAGTAACCCGATGTTTACCCTGGTTACCAGCGAAGACATCGCTGAATCGGCGTCACACACGCCGATTCAGCGATGTCAGCGGGAGATCCAGCGACGAAACAAAGTTCTGGACTTTCTTCCCCGACCAGCGATATCACAGCAGGGGCCTGATCGCTGCTGCCTGTCACACTGGACGATATCGCTAGCCAGGACGCTGCAACATCACGGATCGCTAGTGATATCGTCTAGTGTGACGGTACCTTAAGCATGCGTTTTTTCGCGGAGTGCGGTAGGGTGCGGCTAACACACCATGTTGGAATTTTTGAGGGGGCAAATTTCCGTCATCAAATATGTGCAGGCATGCGCATGTGGATGAGTGCATTAAAAAAAGCATTACTGTCTATGGGAACGCATGCGTACAAATGTTTTTGCATACTCAGGCGTTCACTGCGCTTGCGTACTTCGGTCTGTGCATGTCCAGGAACTGATTTAGAGACGCCCATTGAGACATGCCCTTCTGGAAATATCAAACGTATGCGCATAAATAGCTCAAGAGCATGTAAAAATGCATGCAAATGGTGCTTTTTTTGCCATCATTCATAAGGTGATGTGGATAAAAAACGCTGCGTTATCATGCATTTGCATGCGTTTTTGCATGTGTTTGCGGTTGCCGACGATACACTGCGGATTCAAACGCAAACGTGAACCTAGCCTAAGAAGGTTTTCAGCACTCCCTGTACCACCATGCCCTCATTGAAAGTTCAATTTCAAGCTATAAATGTTGGCTCAGATCATGTCTCATGCATGGCCCATGCCTGACTGCTGCACCATCATAACATTTCTACTGTGCGTCATTGATGCCACTTTTCATGATGTCTGGCCCTACTTTGAGCTTTTTGGGCAGCTGTTTGGCCCTCCTGAAGGTGTTGTCTATGCATTTAATTTCTTCTTCCATTGAATTCAATGAAGTTTGGATAGGTTCGAAGAACCGTTCTGCGAACATCTGTCCGGATGTTCGACGAATCCAAACCAAACCGAGCCTTGAAAGATTTGCTCATTTCGACTCCTGATGGTGGACTCATTAGCTAACGTGAGTGAGGCCTTTTGATGCTTTAAGGGTACCCTAGGATACTTTGTGACCTTGTGGACTATTTCCCTTGCTCTTAGAGTAATCTTTATTGGTCACCATTCCTGGGGAAGGTAATAACTGTCTTGAATTTTCTTCATTTATACACAATCTATTTGACTGTGCGTTGGTGTAGTCAAACACTTTAAAGATGGTTTCATATCTTTTCCTTCCCGAAGAGTAACAACTAGTGAGGTTCTCAGAAACCTCTTTTGTTTGTGCCATGATACATTTACACGGATATGTGTTTTAAGACCCGACTTTTGTAGATCCGTGTTAAATAAAATAAGTCATCCACTAACAATTGTTTGCCAAATGATTAAAAACTGCAGACTCTCATTTCACCTTGAAATTATCTGCAAATCCTAAAAGTTCATATAATTTTGCCATTTACAGACATGTGATATGGGATCATTTACTGTACCTCATTTATTAATGGAAAAACTGATTATAATTATTATTACTTGCGGAGCAGAAGTAACTCTTTCATTCCATTTCAGTGTAACACATAATTTTTGACTGATTTCTTTTGTTCTATTTGTTTTTCTTCATCTACTTTAAAGGGGTACTCCGAGGAGATAAAGAAAATTTGCACAATTCCAGCACTCATACACTATAAAGATATGATTCCCAGTGCAGTTTAACTATCTTTATAGCCCTTGTAATTCCATGTGATACACCACACCAGTGTTCAAATCCCTTCTGTAATGAACAGCCAGTTTCCTCATATTAGCAGTGGGCTTGGCCTGTGGCAGACTGTTCCTAGTTGCCTGTCTCCTGATATCTGTCTCTATTAAGTCCAAGAACAGAGGGTGCACTTCCTTCTAAAAGCAGTCATGTCAACAAGAAAATGCAAATACACGCTGTGAACCTCTGCTGTACAACCAATGACAGTGCATAATGTATACTGCCATGTGTCATTTGGGAGATTGATAAATAGATAGATAGATAGATGGATGCTTTCCACAGGCTGAGCAGACACAAGACAATCCAGAGTGATAAAGTTGCAGGGGTCAGGATACTATCAAGTTGATATGGGGGAGGGGGAAATGACCATGACAGTACTAAATAATAAACCAATGCAGTGCTCTGTGTCTGCTGCCTGTCTGACACATGGCTGTATACATTATGCATTGTCATGGGTTGCTATGACATGACTGCTACTAGTCATTGACATGACTGCTACTAGAACGGTGTACGCCCCCTATTTTTGTGCTAAAGTGATAGATATCTTAGAGCTGGCAGCTAAGAACACCCTGGATCAGGCCACACTCCATATTTTTGGGTAGAATAGAGACTTCAGGGGATGGTCAGTGAGGAGTAGCCTGCCGCAGGCCATGCTCCTGACCCAGAAAGGAGGGGGGGCAGTGAAGGAGCAGATCCTGTCACATGAAATTACACGGGTTATAAAGTCTAGTAGTCTCAAAAACTTGCAATTTGTTGCCTTCTGTTCAGTTAGCCATGAAAAGGTACAATCAACCACTGAGAGCTCTCAAATTGTGATATTTTTCTATCTACTGGTTAACATAGTATAATTATATGCATTTTTCCCGTAAGGGTTATAAAGATAATTAAAGCATACTAATCTTTATTGTGTATGAGGACAGGGACAGGACAATATTTTTTAAAACCTTTAAGGACTTCTGTAGATCTAATGTAGTTTTAGGTCAAATTTATACAAGTTCGCAAGCTTTAAACACCCCTGCACATTATCTTAATGGTCATAAATTGTGTAGATTTTTTTTATGGGTGAAAGGTCCTTTTTTATTTAATCTATGATCTCTATGTGGTATGCAGACTGTTGGTTCTAGATCTTATTAGTTTAGCAGCTTTGAGGTTCTATATTTATGGTGTGTGTCTGTGAAAGTTTGTATTTTTAGCAGTCTATATTTCTTTGCAGTGGCTTGGATTTTCACAGGCTTGCCCTATATTTATTTAGGCAGCCTTTTCTGTGTTATTTAGGATCAGTGTCTATTTTCTGTATTTATTTTGCCATTAGATGAGGTGCGTAATTTGTAGGTTATGTATCATCAGTTATAGACTTTTCCTTTAAAACGGCAGGTGGGGCATAAGTCCAAAAATGCTTTTATGTCTATTTTCAAAAGGTGGCAAGTATGCCTCAACGTTCATAATGGGACAACCCTGTCAACATTCAACTAAACCTTTGCTTATTCCTAATGTGTAATAGGAATCTAGTTCACTACACCAGCGAAAGATAGAATAATGAATGTCGGCATCATAGGGTGATCAACCATCATTATATTAGTCAGGTTCTGAAGAAAATTTTACATCTCCTAGTCTCCTTCTGCAATAAATGAAATATGTTACAGTGGGCGAAAGAAGCTTAGCAGTCTTTTTACATGATAAATAGAGAATATTAGCGTAATCCATTTTATTCTTATGTACGATAATGTCATACTGCTGTATCTAATGTCTATATGCTAAAGATACTAATGGGCTTCAATTGAATTCACTTTTACACCTTTTGACACATTTAAAAATCATCTCCTTAAATATGTATTTTTCCATTTCCAGCTGAATCATTACCGAATATTTTAAAGCCATGAGAAATTTATGCTTTCATCAGCAAGAAAGCAGAAAATAACACACCATGTCCTAAACAAAAATGTTGCGCACTCACATTTTGATTCCGCTCCTGTCAGTTTTAAGAACTAATTAATCTTATATAAAAAATCAAAGCAACATTCAAACGGCAAATATTGAGTAAATATACCCTTTAAGCAAAATTTAGACATATGAAACTATAACTAAGCATGAAATACCCTTACAATAAGGAAAGATCAATCAGCATAAGCCAGTGGGTATTATTATAATTTTACCTAATAATTGGTTCCTTCTTTGTAGAAAGTTTGTTGCTCAATTTTAATGGAAGCTGTCTGTACATTTATGGAATAATAATATGGAAGGGTATTATGATCTTATGGCAGATCGAATAAAAAGTGTGAAATAATTGTTTGTGGTAGAAACTCTTTAGAAAATAATCAACAAACGGGTATTTGCATTTTTTTTTTCACTTTTTATTTTACAGCCTACTATGACTATAGATGAGATAATTGTTTAAGTTGAATTGACTACTACTCAAATTTTGCAAAAATCCACATTTGCCAAAATTAGGATGTTTTGCTATTTGTTTCAGTGTGGACTTGGCAAAGTGGCAGTCATAAAAAGGTTAAAAATTAAACAATGCTAATATTAACATTTTTTTCTATTGTTGGTTTTTAATGCTTTTATATGAAGATTTTGGAATAAAGCTTATTGGAGAGCAACCTGTTGGTGCTGGATTTTTTTTACCACTTGTTGGATTTTCCTGGGCTGGCATGCACAGAGTGGACAGGTGAGCTGAAAAAGACTTTTTTATCTACTCAATGCCTATATTCACGTTACTGCTTACCTTTTTGGTGCCTCTGCTCCTTATCGTACCCCATCCAGTCATTGTTTTATATTCTTATCACTGCCATGAGCACTATCATGTGCATGCGATAAGTCATAACCTAGTGTGAAGATGCCCAGGATGTTCTCCGCATGCATGCATATGGATACGATGTAAGGTCCAAACTCAGTGTTGTTGATAAGAAAATGCATGGTGGACTGAACAGAGAATAATGAAGAATGGAGGGGCCAGAGAGGTGAGCTTTATGGTGAGTGTACATATTAACTTCATTTTCAACATCCTACATTATGCTCCAAAGTCCTTTTTTTATATAAATTCTTTATTTAGTGCCAAAAGTACAGGTAAACAATACAAGTCAGATGAATAAATGGCTAGACAATTGACAAACTTTTCCATTTTACAACTTGGGGAAGAGAAAGAGGGGTAGGTAGGCTGTAGGAGGGTATGGAGGGGGGAGGGGGAGATGGGGGGGGGGGTAAGAAGGGGAAGAGGGGAACAAAAACTATCTGGTACCAGAGAGTAACAATGGAATAGTAAAACAAAGTAGAGGATACAATCCAAACAATGTGCGGAAAACAAGCGAAATCTATTCTGAATCGAACGTTCCAGATTATACACAGCAAAAGAATAAAACTGATAATAGGTCAAAGGTTTAGCAGTTCTCTCCAAGGGGTCCATCTCTTAATATATAAATCATGTTTGCCTGTCTCCCAGCTAGTGAGCTCCTCCAGACGGGAAATTTGGCTAACCTTGGAGGACCACTCTGTCCAAGTGGGAGGGGACACGTCCTTCCAATGAAGAGTAATTAGATGTTTGGCAACACAAATCAATAGAGGGAGGAGGCAGTGATTTTTGGGTCTAAAATTATTGGTTGGACATGAAAGTAAAACTTCCATTGACTGAAGGTTGGTTTTAATTATTTGCAGTTTCCGGAGAGTGTCATTTATATCCTTCCAATATTGTTTTAATTTTAAGCAGTCCCAAAATATGTGCGTGTGGTGTCCCAGAGAATTATGGCATCGCCAGCATAGATTGGAATCTGAGAGCCCTAAATGGTGAAGTTTAGCTGGAGTTAGGTGCCACTTAGTTAATATTTTGTAAGAATTTTCCTGAAGTAAGATGCATCTAGAGAAGCCTCTTGCATGCGTCAAGATTTTGGCTATTTGAGTTTCTGTGAGGTTAATATTAAGTTCCAGTTCCCAGGAGTGAATAAAGGAGGGTTTTGATTTCTCAGATGGGGTAGTAAGTTGCCAATAGATGCGGGAGATATTCTTCATTTTTGGGTGAGGAGCTTTGGCTAAAATGTCCAGCCAAGACAGGTTGGATTTGGTTGGGAACTTTCGTCTAAATTGGTTAAGAGTTCTTTTAATATGTTATGTCTGCAGAAAATTGTTTGGGCAGTTAAGTGATGTTGAAGGCCAGTTTACACCGTGAAGAATTTCGTTATTATAATAACTATTTAGAGATTCCTTCGGCAGTGAAGACCAGAGCCCATATGGGTCTCGGAAATTGGGGTCAAGCAGAAAAGGGATGGTGCAAATGGGTGCTAGTATAGAGGGGAAGGTATCTATTGTGAATTCAGCTTTTGGGCTCCCTCCGGTGGTTGTAGAGGGTAAAGCAGTTGTGCCTGGATTGCAGGAGTGGACATGTGCATCTACTAATTGCAGGACTGACTGGGGTATATAGCTTTGCAGGATCCTTTAGTCAGTGCCAGTTGTCCATTGTTCTTGAAGGATTCACTTCCCTGCTGGTCTCTCCAGTTGCTGTGTTTTTCTACAAAGATAAGTCCTAGCTTTGTTTTTGCTGTCTACCTGCAGTGGACCTTATAGTTCTGTGCATTTTCATGTTTTTGTCTTGTCCAGCTTGGTCTGTGAAGGATTTTTTGCAGCCTAGCTATTTCTCTGGAGATGCAGATATACCCCCCATGTCTTTAGTCAGATGTGGTGATCCGTATTTTCTGTGGTGGATATTTTCTAGTGTTTTTATACTGACCGCATAGTACTCTGTTCTATTCTTTCTTTTTAGCTAGTATGGCCTCCTATGCTAAAATCTGATTTCATATCTGCGTATGTTTTTCCCCTCTCCTCTCACAGTCAATATTTGTGGGGGGCTATCTATCCTTTGGGGATTTTCTCTGAGGCAAGATAGGTTTCCTGTTTCTGTCTTTAGGGGTAGTTAGATCTTAGGCTGTGCCGAGGGGTCTAGGGAGTGTTAGGTACCCCCCACGGCTACTTTTAGTTGTGCTGCTAGGTTCAGGGTTTGCGGTCAGTACAAGGACCACCTTCTCCAGAGTACGTCTCATGCTGCTCTAAGGCCACCAGATCATAACAGTACAACTGGCCAACAATGAGTTAATTGCATCTCAGAAGAAGGGTGGAAAGATTTTGAACCATTTTTTTTTCCTTAGCCTGTTTGGTCTGTTCCTCCCTCTTTACCTCTGGGTGGCTACGGAGTCTAGTATTAACATGAATGTTCAGGCGTTAGTTTCTCGGGTGGATCAGCTTGCTGCTAGGGTACAGGGTATTTCAGATTTCATTGTTCAAACTCCTGCCTTAGAACCTAAGATTCCCACTCCTGATTTATTCTTTGGTGACAGATCCAAATTTTTGAGTTTCAAAAATAACTGTAAACTGTTTTTTTCATTAAGACCCCGGTCTTCTGGTGATCCTATTCAGCAGGTTAAAATCATCATATCTCTGCTGCGTGGTGACCCACAGGATTGGGCATTTTCCCTGGAATCTGGCAATCCTGCTTTGCTTAATGTTGATTCGCTCTTTCAGGCATTGGGGTTGTTGTATGATGAGCCTAATTCTGTGGATCAGGCTGAGAAAATCTTGTTAGCCCTGTGTCAAGGTCAAGAAGCGGCAGAATTGTATTGCCAGAAATTTAGAAAATGGTCTGTACTGACTAAATGGAATGAGGATGCCTTGGCGGCAATTTTCAGAAAGGGTCTTTCTGAATCCGTTAAAGATGTTATGGTGAGGTTCCCCACGCCTGCTGGTCTGAGTGAGCGCAGAATTGTGCACACTGTGGCATTGTCCTCGCAGCGGAGCCCTGAGCCTATGCAGTGTGATAGGATTTTGTCTAGAGCTGAACGTCAAACATTCAGGTGTCAGAATAGGTTGTGTTTTTACTGCGGCGATTCTGCTCATGTTATTTCTGATTGCCCTAAGCGTACTAAGAGAATCGCTAGTTCTGTTGCCATCAGTATTATACAACTTAAATTTCTGTTATCTGTGACCTTGATGTGCTCATTATCATCATTTTCTGTCATGGCATTTGTGGATTCAGGCGCCGCTCTGAACTTAATGGACTTAGAATTTGCCAGACGTTGTGGTTTTCCCTTGCAGCCTTTGCAGAACCCTATTCCTTTGAGGGGCATTGATGCTACACCGTTGGCTAAAAATAAACCTCAGTTTTGGACACAGCTGACCATGCGCATGGCGCAGCCCATCAGGAAGATTGTCGTTTTCTGGTGTTGCATAATTTGCATGATGATATTGTGCTGGGTTTTCCATGGTTGCAGCTACATAATCCGGTGTTAGATTGGAAATCCATGTCTGTGACTAGTTGGGGTTGTCAGGGGGTTCATGATCAGGTTCCTTTGATGTCAATCTCCTCTTCCCCCTCTTCTGAAGTTCCTGAGTTTTTGTCTGACTTCCAGGATGTATTCGATGAGCCCAAATCCTGTTCCCTTCCACTGCATAGGGACTGTGATTGTGCTATTGATTTGATTCCAGGTTGTAAGTTCCCTAAGGGCCGACTTTTCAACCTGTCTGTGCCTGAACATACCGCCATGCGGAGCTATATTAAGGAGTCTTTGGAGAAAGGGCATATTTGGCCATCTTCTTCACCGTTGGGAGCGGGGTTCTTTTTTGTTGCCAACAAGGATGGCTCCTTGAGACCCTGTATTGATTATCGCCTCTTGAATAAGATCATGGTCAAATTTCAATACCCCTTGCCTTTGCTTACTGATTTGTTTGCTAGGATTAAGGGGGCTAGCTGGTTTACTAAGATTGACCTTCGAGGGGCATATAATCTTATTCGTATCAAGCAGGGTGACGAATGGAAAACTGCATTTAATACGGCAGAAGGCCATTTTGAATACCTTGTGATGCCATTCGGACTCTCTAATGCCCCATCTGTGTTCCAATCCTTCATGCATGATATCTTTCGGAGTTATCTTGATAAATTCATGGTTGTATATTTGGATGATATTTTGATTTTTTCCAATGATTGGGAGTCTCATTTGAAACAGGTCAGGATGGTATTTCAGATCCTCTGTAATAATGCTTTATTTGTGAGGGGGCCAAGCACCGTATTGTGGTCCTGACCGATCATAAGAATCTGATTTACCTCAAGTCTGCCAAACGGCTGAATCCTAGACAGGCTCGATGGTCCCTGTTTTTCTCCCATTTTGATTTTGTGGTCTCGTACATTCCTGGTACTAAGAATGTTAAGGCGGATGCCCTCTCTAGGAGTTTTTTTCCTGATTCCCCTGGGGATCTTGAGCCGGTCGGCATTTTGAAGGAAGGCGTGATTCTTTCTGCCATCTTCCCTGATTTGCGACGGGTTCTTCAGGAATTTCATGCTGATAAGCCTGACCGCTGTCCTGTGGGGAAACTGTTTGTTTCTGATAGATGGACTAGTGAAGTGATTTCTGAGGTTCACTGTTCTGTGTTGGCTGGCCATCCTGGGATTTTTGGTACCAGAGATTTGGTTGGTAGGTTCTTTTGGTAGCCTTCTTTGTCACGGGATGTGCGTTCTTTTGTGCAGTCCTGTGGGATTTGTGCGCGGGCTAAGCCTTGCTGTTCCCACTAGCTAGTGGGTTGCTTTTGCCATTGCCGGTCCCTGAGAGACCTTGGACGCATATTTCTATGGATTTTCTTTCCGATCTTCCTGTTTCCCAAAGAATGTTGGTTATCTGGGTTGGCTGTGACCGATTTTCTAAGATGGTTCATTTGGTGCCTTTGCCTAAATTGCCTTCTTCTTCTGATTTGGTTCAGTTGTTTTTTCAGCATGTGGTACGTTTGCATGGTATTCCGGAGAATATTGTGTCCGACAGAGGTTCCCAGTTTGTTTCTAGGTTTTGGCGGGCCTTTTGTGCCAAACTGGGCATTGATTTGTCTTTTTCCTCTGCATTTCATCCTCAGACAAATGGCCAAACTGAGCGAACTAATCAGACCTTGGAGACCTATTTGAGATGCTTTGTGTCTGCTGATCAGGATGATTGGGTGGCTTTTTTGCCATCGGCCGAGTTTGCCCCTAATAATCAGGCTAGTTCGGCTACTTTGGTTTCGCCTTTTTTTTGTAATTTTGGTTTTCATCCTCGTTTTTCTTCTGGGCAAGTTGAGCCTTCTGACCTTCCTGGTGTGGATTCTGTGGTCGACAGGTTGCAGCAGATTTGGGCTTATGTGGTGGACAATTTGGTGCTGTCTCAGCGGAGGAGGCTCAGCGTTTTGCTAACCGTCGTCGGTGTGTTGGTTCCCAGCTTCGGGTTGGTGATCTGGTTTGGTTATCTTCCCGTCATGTTCCTATAAAGGTTTCTTCCCCTAAGTTTAAGCCTCGATTTATTGGTCCTTATAGGATTTCTGAGATTTCTAATCCGGTGTCCTTTCGCCTGGCGCTTCCGGCCTCGTTTGCTATTCATAATGTCTTCCATAAATCTTTGTTGCGGAAATATGTGGAGCCCGTTGTTCCCTCTGTTGATCCTCCGGACCCTGTATTGGTCAATGGGGAGTTGGAATATGTTGTTGAGCAGATTTTGGATTCTCGTTTTTCGAGGTGGAAGCTTCAGTACCTTGTCAAGTGGAAGGGTTATGGCCAGGAGGATAATTCTTGGGTTTCTGCTTCTGATGTCCATGCCGTTGATTTGGTTCGTGCCTTTCATCGGGCTCATCCTGATCGGCCTGGGGGCTCTGGTGAGGGTTCGGTGACCCCTCCTCAAGGAGGGGGGGGGTACTGTTGTGAATTCAGCTTTTGGGCTCCCTACGGTGGTTGTAGAGTGTAATGCAGTTGTGCCTGGATTGCAGGAGTGGACATTTGTATCTACTAATTGCAGGACTGACTGGGGTATATAGCTTTGCAGGATCCTTTAGTCAGTGCCAGTTGTCCATTGTTCTTGAAGGATTCACTTCCCTGCTGGTCTTTCCAGTTTGCTGTGTTTTTCTACAAAGATAAGTCCTGGCTTTGTTTTTGCTGTCCACCTGCAGTGGACCTTATAGTTCTGTGCATTTTCATGTTTTTGTCTTGTCCAGCTTGGTCTGTGAAGGATTTTTGCAGCCTAGCTATTTCTCTGGAGATGCAGATATACCCCCCATGTCTTTAGTCAGATGTGGTGATCCGTATTTTTTGTGGTGGATATTTTCTAGTGTTTTTATACTGACCGCATAGTACTCTGTTCTATTCTTTCTTTTTAGCTAGTATGGCTTCCTATGCTAAAATCTGATTTCATATCTGCGTATGTTTTTTCCCTCTTCTCTCACAGTCAATATTTGTGGGGGGCTATCTATCCTTTGGGGATTTTCTCTGAGGCAAGATAGGTTTCCTGTTTCTGTCTTTAGGGGTAGTAAGATCTTAGGCTGTGCCGAGGGGTCTAGGGAGTGTTAGGTACCCCCCACGGCTACTTTTAGTTGTGCTGCTAGGTTCAGGGTTTGCGGTCAGTACATGGACCACCTTCTCCAGAGTACGTCTTATGCTGCTCCAAGGCCACCAGATCATAACAGGTATCTGTGGGAAACTCGCTGTTCACTAGACGTTTGGTTCAGAGAGTAGGTAAGGCCACCTCATCAAGTCTAAGGTGAGAGCGGGGTCTGGCATGCGACCAAAGGTAGGGAATACCTTCAGAACCCAGTAATGCTAAATCGATGCTGTTTAGGTCCCCATTTCCAACGCTTGACACTATTTTTAGCCATCTACAAAGATGTACTGCTTTGAAATGAAGGTTGAGATCTGGTGCACCCAGACCAACTGATGAGCATGGGAGGGAGAGGAATTTATATGGCAGTCTGGCTGGTTTATTGTTCCAGATGAATTTCGAGATTACAGATTTAATATTCCTGAAGAAGGTCTGAGGGACATTAATTTGGATCATGCTGAATGTGTATAGGATTATCGGCCTTATATATGCTTTAAAAATATTTATGCGTCCCATCCAAGAGAGCGTAGGTAGGTTATAGGTCTTCGTCAAACTCTCAACTTTTTTAAGGAGTCTATTATGGTTGGCTTGAAAGAGATTATTGGGGTCTTTTGTTATCGTGGTTCCTAAATATTTTATGGAGCTAGAGGCCCAGGAGAGTGGGGTGATGGAGCGCAGGGCAATTAGTTGGGAGTGAGGGAGGGAGGTGTTCAAGGCTTCAGATTTTGAGGTATTGATTTTAAAATTGGATATCTATCCGAACTGTTGAAAGATATCTAGTATGGCCCGGAACGCATGGAGAGGGTTCGTAATCAAGAAGAGTAGATCATCAGCGAATGCTAACATTTTTAGTTTTAAAGGACCTACCCTTAAGGTACCTTTACACTAAATGACTTACCAACGATCACGACCAGCGATACGACCTGGCCGTGATCGTTGGTAAGTCACCTCAGTGCTCTGCTTTACGGCCGGCGCTGACACAGTCAGTGCAGGGAAGCTGACAGCGGGGAACGTGACAGACATCGGAATGTGAATATGTACTGTTTTTTTTTAACTTTTACAATGGTATCCAGGGTAAATATCGGGTTACTAAGTGCGGCCCTGCGCTTAGTAATCCGATATTTACCCTGGTTACAAGTGAACACATCGCTGGATCAGCATCACACACGCTGATCCAGCGATGACAGCGGGTAATCAGCGACCAAAAAAAGGTCCTGATCATTTCCCAGCGACCAGCGATCTCCCAGCAGGGGCCTGATCGTTGGTCGCTGTCACACAACGAGATCATTAGCGGGATCATTGCTACATCACAAAAAGCGTGATGTTGCAACGATATCATTAACGAAATCGTTATGTGTGAAGGTACCTTTAATCCCATTATAGAGGGTTCCTGTCTAATTCTCTGTAAGAGAATTTCAATAACCAAGATAAACAGAGAAGAAGACAGTGGACAGTACACCCCTGTCTAGTGCTGTTATTCATGTCAAAACTATTTGATAGGGTGCCGTTTATTCTCACACTTGCCGTAGGCTGGGAGTAAAGGGAAAAAACAGCATGGAAAAATTGAAGAGAAAAGCCAAACTTGACCATCATCTGTTCCATGTACCTCCAACTCACTTTGTCGAAGGCTTTCTCAGCATCCGTAGAAAGGAGGGTCAGGGGGATCTCCCTGTTCCGAGCAAATGTAATGGATTGAATAATTTTGACCGAGTTATCCTTACCCTCCCGGCCCCTCACAAACCCAACTTGGTCAGAATAGATAAGTTTGGGTAAAATGGTACTTAGTCTATTTGCTAAAATTTTGGCACACAGTTTTGTGTCTGCGTTAAGCAAGGATATTGGTCTGTAGCTAGCACAGGAGGTGTTAGGGCTAGCGGAATGCACCAAATAATAAGATAGGTAGAATAAGGTGCGTTCGCAGCCCGAGGTCCACCGTGCAGAGATGGAACCTGCTGCCAAGTAATGACAGACTATAAGGCTGTACAATATGAATACACACGGGTTAACTTCACCCTGTGTGAAGGAAGCGAACCCTGTTAAGTCACAGGGCCGCCGTACTGCACACAAGAGCACAAGCAAGGAGTCTCCAAGCTCAGTCCAAAGACTTGGGATCTGAGTCTGTGAAGACTACTTGCGGTCGACACCACAACTGGGGTGTCAGCGTAACCAAAATAATAACAAGGGAATGCACGAGAGTGCGTGCGGTGCCGCCCTGGCGGACGCCACTAACCACCCAGGCTTGGGTCAGGAAACGCTGTGAAAGCGCACGGCGCCGCACTGGCGGACACAGCAACTAGACGCTGCATTAGTGTGTAACATGCTGTTGGATAAGTCGGGCGCTAGATAGCAAACATACACCTTCCGCGAACATTCATCCAATAGGGAGGGTTATTTAAAGAGCGACTTTCACTCACAACACACACGTTTACAAATGTACACTAGCGCATGGCCGTGCGGCCATGCAAGCCTTAAATAGCTGCAGCACGTACAGGACCCTTCAAAGAAGGACCAATGGAATTGCTGCAGTACCAGAGCATGTGACCCTAGATCTCCACTGAGAGATCTTGCCCTGGGCATGCTCAGTGTGCAAAGCAGAACTTAGTCCTAATACCTGCAGGACCTTCCGTGAGAAGGACCAATGGAAGTCGCTGCAGTACCTGAGCATGTGACCCTAGATCTCCACTGAGAGATCTTGCCCTGGGCATGCTCAGTGTGTGCAAAGTAGGACTTAGCCCCAGAAGCATCTGCTCGCCGCTGCCCAGCACTGGCTTCAATGGCAGAAGCTGGAAAAGCAGCAGTAACCCTATGCACAGAGTGAGACTGAGCAAGACGCTGGGACCGAGGTCTGCGCTGAGCAGACTCCACTGCAGCTGGAGAAGAATGGGAGACTGCAGCAGAGATGGTTTGAGATTCCCCCTGTGCAGAGGCAGGAACTCGACACCCAACAGGAGCTGGAGTCCTTTCCCTCCTTCGGGGTTACCGATATAAAAGCCTCCAAAGATTGTTTGGGCAAGAGTTGGCCCTCCAGATATGAATTGAACAGCAGAGTCAAGTGAGGCAATAAGTGTTTAAGAAACTTTTATAGTAGATGATAGGCAGGCCATCTGGCCCTGGAGCTTTCCCATTAGGGATCGTTGCCAAAGTTTCTGATATTTCTTTGGGAGAAATAGGAGCTATTAATGTATGGGAATCATTTAAGAGAACCTTGGGAAGTTTAAGGGGTTTCAAAAATGTGTTTATTGTACTAGAAATCTCGGAGGGGTCCTTTAGGTTTATGGGGTTGGGTAGATTGTATAGATCTTCATAGAAGGATCTGAATACCTCAGCAATATCGGCAGTATCGTATTTAGAGGAATTATTTGCTGATTTAATGTGGTTTATGAACCTCTTCTCATTACGTTTCCTAAGTAGGGAAGTCATGAGTTTACTGCCTCTATTACCATGGAGGTAGAACTTCTGTTTCCATCTCATGTAAATTTTAGCCGATTGTATATTGAGGAGTATTTTTTAGGGATTGACGTAATTTTACCAGCTCGGTTTGGATATTTTTTGTGTATCTTCTCGATTTTGTTTAAGATAGATAAAAGTTTGCTTTGTTCTGTCTTTTTTGACAAAAGATCCTAGGGAGATGAGCTCCCCTCTCATTACAGCCTTATGGGCTTCCCAAACCATGGGGGGTGGGGGACCTGAGCATGTATTATCCTGGAAGAAATTCTCAAGAGTGTCTGTTAGTTTAGAAACGTGCAGGTTAGAATCTAGCAGGGTCTCATTTAGGGTCCAAAATTTTGCAAACCTAGGGAGAGACGCGATGCTCATCTCCAGGAAAATAGGTGCATGGTCTGACAAAAGCATGCTGTCGATTGTTGCTGAATTTATGAGGTGGAGACAAGACGTTTGGGTCAGGAGGTAGTCACTTCAATGATAGGTATTGTGTGGGGGCGAATAAAAGGTATAGTCCTTGGTGGTGGGATACAAGGTCCTCCATGGATCTAATAAATTTAAAGATTGCAGGGAAAGATGGAGCCTCCTCAGAGCTTTTTGAGAGATAGATATCTTTCCAGACGCAGTGTCGAGGAGCGGGTTAAGAGGAACATTAAAATCACCCCCCACCACCACGACACCCTCTGCAAACAGTTTTAGGATATTTAAAGTTTTGCATAGCCAACCCACTTGATTTGTATTTGGGGTGTAAAAATTGCACAGCGTTATTTTGGTGTTGGCCAAAAGGCCATTAATCATTACAAATCTCCCATCAGAATCAGTCAGAGAGTCTATTAGCTCAAAGGGAACATTTCTTTTTATAACTATACTCGCTCCTCTGGAAGCTGAGGAACCTGTGCTATGGTATCTAGATGGGAATTGAGATCGGGACTAGAGTTGAGCGACCTTGACCTTTTTAGAGTCGAGCCGGGTTTCGCGAAACCCGACTATCTCAAAAGTCGGGTCGAGTGAAATCGGCCGATTATGATGTAAAGTCGGGATCGACCAAAACACGAAACCCAATGCAAGTCAATGGGGCAGCATAGTCGGCAGTGAGTGGGGGCCAGGAAAACACCTAGAGTGCCCATTTTAATGTCAAAACCATCCATTCTTCTTAATGAAGCTTGTCAAGCGTAATTTACCTTATAATAATTGGAAGGCATTTGAAATTGGGGTTCATTTGGCTAAAGTTGTGGTGGGTAGGGCTGGTTCAAGTAATTAGTGGGCCCAGGAAATCTGGACCACGTCACGGCAGTGGAGCAGGGAGAGGTAAGTATTTCAACTTTGCAAGTGCTGTGAACCTGAGCAAGCAGGGGGGGCCCACTCGTTGGCATTGGCACTGGCACAGGGCCCCTCAAAGTACAGCGGTGTGTTTGCGTACTATGAGAGGCCCTGTGCCAGTGACGTCGCCAACTAGTATTCCTCCCCCCACCTGATGAAGGAACCTGCACTTTCATCTGCACCTTCCTCTTTGTCCCCGTGTAAGGTGGTATGGTATGCAGGAAGAGCAACCTGACTTTCAGCAGGGTCACAATGTTGTTGTTTAGCGTGCACGGGGAATGTTGCATTATGGGTCAATGTACCAGCAGACTCATCTATCACTGGCTGGGCAATGGGCAGGATGAGGAGGAAACACAGATATAGGCCCAAAGAATAAAGTTGGCTAAATGCAGTTCAAAATTGGTAACACAGGAATAACCAGGGGGCATTGCAGTGGAGGACAACTGGAATGAGAGGCTGACACAGAGAGTAGGCCCAAATCAGTAAGTAGTCGAAATGCAGTTCAAAATTGGCAACAGTAGTAAACAGGCGGCACAGCTTTGTTCAGTGGAGGAGAACAGCAAGGAGTGGCAGACACCAATAGTAGGCCCCAACCCAACTAGTAGGCCAAATGCAGTCTAACATTAACAACTACTTAACGAGCGCCTGAAAACGGAATTTCAGGACAGGAAACCAGGAGAACAGCAAGGAGTGGCAGACACCGATAGTAGGCCCCAAACCAACTAGTACGCCAAATGCAGTTGTTCCGTTTAACCACAATTTAATGAGAGCCTGAAGATAGAAGTTCAGGAAAGGCAACCTGGAGAACACCTTGGAGTGGAACACACCATCTCTCTACACCCCATACCCAATTTGTAGGCCTAATGCAGTGTAGTTTCCAAGAACTACTAAACGAGAGCCGGAAGATCGAAGCTCAGGAAAGGCAACCTGGAGAAAACCTTGGAGTGGAACACACCATCTCTCTACACCCCATACCCAATTTGTAGGCCTAATGCAGTGTAGTTTCCAAGAACTACTAAACGAGAGCCGGAAGATCGAAGCTCAGGAAAGGCAACCTGGAGAACACCTTGGAGTGGAACACACCATCTCTCTACACCCCATACCCAATTTGTAGGCCTAATGCAGCGTAGTTTCCAACAACTACTAAACGAGAGCATGAAGATCGAAGCATTGGCGAGGAAACCTGGGGAACACCTTGGAGTGGAACACACCATCTCTCTACACCCCATACCCAATTTGTAGGCCTAATGCAGCGCAGTTTCCAACAACTACTAAACGAGAGCCGGAAGATCGAAGCTCAGGAAAGGCAACCTGGAGAACACCTTGGAGTCGAACACACCATCTCTCTACACCCCATACCCAATTTGTAGGCCTAATGCAGTGTAGTTTCCAAGAACTACTAAACGAGAGCCGGAAGATCGAAGCTCAGGAAAGGCAACCTGGAGAACACCTTGGAGTGGAACACACCATCTCTCTACACCCCATACCCAATTTGTAGGCCTAATGCAGTGTAGTTTCCAAGAACTACTACACGAGAGCCGGAAGATCGAAGCTCAGGAAAGGCAACCTGGAGAACACCTTGGAGTGGAACACACCATCTCTCTACACCCCATACCCAATTTGTAGGCCTAATGCAGTGTAGTTTCCAAGAACTACTAAACGAGAGCCGGAAGATCGAAGCTCAGGAAAGGCAACCTGGAGAACACCTTGGAGTGGAACACACCATCTCTCTACACCCCATACCCAATTTGTAGGCCTAATGCAGTGTAGTTTCCAAGAACTACTAAACGAGAGCCGGAAGATCGAAGCTCAGGAAAGGCAACCTGGAGAACACCTTTGAGTGGAACACACCATCTCTCTACACCCCATACCCAATTTGTAGGCCTAATGCAGTGTAGTTTCCAAGAACTACTAAACGAGAGCCGGAAGATCGAAGCTCAGGAAAGGCAACCTGGAGAACACCTTGGAGTCGAACACACCATCTCTCTACACCCCATACCCAATTTGTAGGCCTAATGCAGTGTAGTTTCCAAGAACTACTAAACGAGAGCCGGAAGATCGAAGCTCAGGAAAGGCAACCTGGAGAACACCTTGGAGTGGAACACACCATCTCTCTACACCCCATACCCAATTTGTAGGCCTAATGCAGTGTAGTTTCCAAGAACTACTAAACGAGAGCCGGAAGATCGAAGCTCAGGAAAGGCAACCTTGAGAACACCTTGGAGTGGAATACACCATCTCTCTACACCCCATACCCAATTTGTAGGCCTAATGCAGCGTAGTTTCCAACAACTACTAAACGAGAGCATGAAGATCGAAGCATTGGCGAGGAAACCTGGGGAACACCTTGGAGTGGAACACACCATCTCTCTACACCCCATACCCAATTTGTAGGCCTAATGCAGCGTAGTTTCCAACAACTACTAAACGAGAGCCGGAAGATCGAAGCTCAGGAAAGGCAACCTGGAGAACACCTTGGAGTGGAACACACCATCTCTCTACACCCCATACCCAATTTGTAGGCCTAATGCAGTGTAGTTTCCAAGAACTACTAAACGAGAGCCGGAAGATCGAAGCTCAGGAAAGGCAACCTGGAGAACACCTTGGAGTGGAACACACCATCTCTCTACACCCCATACCCAATTTGTAGGCCTAATGCAGTGTAGTTTCCAAGAACTACTAAACGAGAGCCGGAAGATCGAAGCTCAGGAAACGCAACCTGGAGAACACCTTGTAGTGGAACACACCATCTCTCTACACCCCATACGCAATTTGTAGGCCTAATGCAGTGTAGTTTCCAACAACTACTAAACGAGAGCCGGAAGATCGAAGCTCAGGAAAGGCAACCTGGAGAACACCATGTAGTGGAACACACCATCTCTCTACACCCCATACGCAATTTGTAGGCCTAATGCAGCGTAGTTTCCAACAACTACTAAACGAGAGCATGAAGATCGAAGCATTGGCGAGGAAACCTGGGGAACACCTTGGAGTGGAACACACCATCTCTCTACACCCCATACCCAATTTGTAGGCCTAATGCAGTGTAGTTTCCAAGAACTACTAAACGAGAGCCGGAAGATCGAAGCTCAGGAAAGGCAACCTGGAGAACACCTTGGAGTGGAACAAACAATCTCTCTACACCCCATAGCCAATTTGTAGGCCTAATGCAGCGTAGTTTCCAAAAACTACTAAACGAGAGCATGAAGATCGAAGCATTGGCGAGGAAACCTGGGGAACACCTTGGAGTGGAACACACCATCTCTCTACACCCCATACCCAATTTGTAGGCCTAATGCAGCGTAGTTTCCAACAACTACTAAACGAGAGCCGGAAGATCGAAGCTCAGGAAAGGCAACCTGGAGAACACCTTGTAGTGGAACACACCATCTCTCTACACCCCATACGCAATTTGTAGGCCTAATGCAGTGTAGTTTCCAACAACTACTAAACGAGAGCCGGAAGATCGAAGCTCAGGAAAGGCAACCTGGAGAACACCTTGGAGTGGAACACACCATCTCTCTACACCCCATACCCAATTTGTAGGCCTTATGCAGCATTGTTTCCAACAACTACTAAACGAGAGCATGAAGATCGAAGCATTGGCGAGGAATCCTGGGGAACACCTTGGAGTGGAACACACCATCTCTCTACACCCCATACCCAATTTGTAGGCCTAATGCAGCGTAGTTTCCAACAACTACTAAATGAGAGCCGGAAGATCGAAGCTCAGGAAAGGCAACCTGGAGAACACCTTGGAGTGGAACACACCATCTCTCTACAACCCCATACCCAATTTGTAGGCCTAATGCAGTGTAGTTTCCAAGAACTACTAAACGAGAGCCGGAAGATCGAAGCTCAGGAAAGGCAACCTGGAGAACACCTTGGAGTGGAACACACCATCTCTCTACACCCCATACCCAATTTGTAGGCCTAATGCAGTGTAGTTTCCAACAACTACTAAACGAGAGCCGGAAGATCGAAGCTCAGGAAAGGCAACCTGGAGAACACCTTGGAGTGGAACACACCATCTCTCTACACCCCATACCCAATTTGTAGGCCTAATGCAGCGTAGTTTCCAACAACTACTAAACGAGAGCATGAAGATCGAAGCATTGGCGAGGAAACCTGGGGAACACCTTGGAGTGGAACACACCATCTCTCTACACCCCATACCCAATTTGTAGGCCTAATGCAGCGTAGTTTCCAACAACTACTAAACGAGAGCCGGAAGATCGAAGCTCAGGAAAGGCAACCTGGAGAACACCTTGGAGTGGAACACACCATCTCTCTACACCCCATACCCAATTTGTAGGCCTAATGCAGTGTAGTTTCCAAGAACTACTAAACGAGAGTCGGAAGATCGAAGCTCAGGAAAGGCAACCTGGAGAACACCTTGGAGTGGAACACACCATCTCTCTACACCCCATACCCAATTTGTAGGCCTAATGCAGTGTAGTTTCCAACAACTACTAAACGAGAGCCGGAAGATCGAAGCTCAGGAAAGGCAACCTGGAGAACACCTTGGAGTGGAACACACCATCTCTCTACACCCCATACCCAATTTGTAGGCCTAATGCAGTGTAGTTTCCAACAACTACTAAACGAGAGCCGGAAGATCGAAGCTCAGGAAAGGCAACCTGGGGAACACCTTGGAGTGTAACACACCATCTCTCTCCACCCGATACCCATTTTTTAGGCCTAATGCAGTGTAGTTTTCTACAACTACTAAACGAGAGTCGGAAGACCGAAGCAATGGCAAGGAAACCTGGGGAACACCTTGGAGTGTAACACACCATCTCTCTCCACCCCATACCCAATTTGTAGGCCTAATGCAGCCTACTTTCCGACAACTACTAAACGAGAGCATGAAGATCGAAGCTCAGGAAAGGCAACCTGGGGAACACCTTGGAGTGTAACAAACCCTCTCTCTACACCACGGAAGGGCTGATTCTTAGGAAGGAAGGCTGTCGGAAAGAAGCAGGGCGCGTCCGAGGGTGATTATATTCTTATTAGGTATATACTCACCCTCGGATGCGCCCTGCTTCTTTATTTGTAATGAATGTTTATTTGCAATGTGGTTTTGACTTACTCTATTTTTTTGGTAAATAATGATTTTATTATTTTCATTGTTTTGCATCTTCTTGGCACTAATATAAAGAAGACGCGACAGGACAACACTCGGTGGATGCCATATCTGTGTTTTAAATTGAAAAAAACTTTCAGTTAACTACTTGCAGGAGAAAGTTATTGTAGCTGGTGGCCATTTTTAGTACTGTACCAGATTTTTGTTGTATGTGTTTGTTTTTAATGTTAAAATGTCTGCATTTGATATCTCTCCAGTATTTTCTTTTTTAAAAGCAAAATACTTATTTTTATATTTTCTGATGTTGGTTCCAGGGGTACACGGGCAGCAGTGGTGTGGTCAGTGGAGGCCTAGTGGAAGGAGTGACCGCAGACAGGCATCGAAGGCCTAAAATAATAACACATGGCTGTAGGCAATTTTAAATTGGTTCCAGGGGTACACGGGCAGCAGTGGTGTGGTCAGTGGAGGCCTAGTGGAAGGAGTGACCGCAGACAGGCATCGAAGGCCTAAAGTAAAAAAATTGGGCTGGCTGTAGGCAATATTAAATTGGTTCCAGGGGTACACGGGCAGCAGTGGTGTGGTCAGTGGAGGCCTAGTGGAAGGAGTGACCGCAGACAGGCATCGAAGGCCTAAAATAATAACACATGGCTGTAGGCAATTTTAAATTGGTTCAAGGGGTACACGGGCAGCAGTGGCCTGGTCAGTGTAGTAGTAGTAGAAAGAATGGACCGCAGACAGGCATCAAAGGCCTAAAATAAAAAAATTGGGCTGGCTGTAGGCAATTTTAAATTGGTTCCAGGGGTACACGGGCAGCAGTGGTGTGGTCAGTGGAGGCATATTGTAAGGAGTGACCGCAGACAGGCATCGAAGGCCTAAAATAATAACACATGACTGTAGGCAATTTTAAATTGGTTCCAGGGGTACACTGGCAGCAGTGGTGTGGTCAGTGGAGGCCTAGTGGAAGGAGTGACCGCAGACAGGCATCGAAGGCCTAAAGTAAAAAAATTGGGCTGGCTGTAGGCAATTTTAAATTGGTTCCAGGGGTACACGGGCAGCAGTGGTGTGGTCAGTGGAGGCCTAGTGGAAGGAGTAACCGCAGACAGGCATCGAAGGCCTAAAATAATAACACATGGCTGTAGGCAATTTTAAATTGGTTCCAGGGGTACACGGGCAGCAGTGGCCTGGTCAGTGTAGTAGTAGTAGAAAGAACGGACCGCAGACAGGCATCGAAGGCCTAAAATAAAAAAATTGGGCTGGCTGTAGGCAATTTTAAATTGGTTCCAGGGGTACACGGGCAGCAGTGGTGTGGTCAGTGGAGGCATATTGTAAGGAGTGACCGCAGACAGGCATCGAAGGCCTAAAATAATAACACATGGCTGTAGGCAATTTTAAATTGGTTCCAGGGGTACACGGGCAGCAGTGGCCTGGTCAGTGTAGTAGTAGTAGAAAGAACGGACCGCAGACAGGCATCGAAGGCCTAAAATAAAAATATTGGGCTGGCTATAGGCAATTTTAAATTGGTTCCAGGGGTACACGGGCAGCAGTGGTGTGGTCAGTGGAGGCATATTGTAAGGAGTGACCGCAGACAGGCACCGAAAGCCTAAAATAATAACACATGGCTGTAGGCAATTTTAAATTGGTTCCAGGGGTACACGGGCAGCAGTGGTGTGGTCAGTGGAGGCCTAGTGGAAGGAGTGACCACAGACAGGCATCGAAGGCCTAAAGTAAAAAAATTGGGCTGGCTGTAGGCAATTTTAAATTGGTTCCAGGGGTACACGGGCAGCAGTGGTGTGGTCAGTGGAGGCCTAGTGGAAGGAGTGACCGCAGACAGGCATCGAAGGCCTAAAATAATAACACATGGCTGTAGGCAATTTTAAATTGGTTCCAGGGGTACACGGGCAGCAGTGGCCTGGTCAGTGTAGTAGTAGTAGAAAGAACGGACCGCAGACAGGCATCGAAGGCCTAAAATAATAACACATGGCTGTAGGCAATTTTAAATTGGTTCCAGGGGTACACGGGCAGCAGTGGTGTGGTCAGTGGAGGCCTAGTGGAAGGAGTGACCACAGACAGGCATCGAAGGCCTAAAGTAAAAAAATTGGGCTGGCTGTAGGCAATTTTAAATTGGTTCCAGGGGTACACGGGCAGCAGTGGTGTGGTCAGTGGAGGCCTAGTGGAAGGAGTGACCGCAGACAGGCATCGAAGGCCTAAAATAATAACACATGGCTGTAGGCAATTTTAAATTGGTTCCAGGGGTACACGGGCAGCAGTGGCCTGGTCAGTGTAGTAGTAGTAGAAAGAACGGACCGCAGACAGGCATCGAAGGCCTAAAATAATAACACATGGCTGTAGGCAATTTTAAATTGGTTCCAGGGGTACACGGGCAGCAGTGGTGTGGTCAGTGGAGGCCTAGTGGAAGGAGTGACCGCAGACAGGCATCGAAGGCCTAAAGTAAAAAAATTGGGCTGGCTGTATGCAATTTTAAATTGGTTCCAGGGGTACACGGGCAGCAGTGGTGTGGTCAGTGGAGGCCTAGTGGAAGGAGTGACCGCAGACAGGCATCGAAGGCCTAAAATAATAACACATGGCTGTAGGCAATTTTAAATTGGTTCCAGGGGTACACGGGCAGCAGTGGCCTGGTCAGTGTAGTAGTAGTAGAAAGAACGGACCGCAGACAGGCATCGAAGGCCTAAAATAAAAAAAATTGGCTGGCTGTAGGCAATTTTAAATTGGTTCCAGGGGTACACGGGCAGCAGTGGTGTGGTCAGTGGAGGCATAGTGGAAGGAGTGACCGCAGACAGGCTTCGAAGGCCTAACATAACAAAAATGTCAATACAATGGTATTGTCAGTGGCAGGCATCGAAGGATGTCAGCGCATAGACTAAACATTGGTGGAGCTGTGAGATAATTTTGCAAGTGGTAGAGCACTGTTTGAGCTGGGGGGGGAACTGTCTTGTGGCCGGCGGTACAGGCCCAGGGCCCCTCATATTACAACGGTGTGTCTGACGTTGGGTGCGCACCACCACCGCCAGAGACACTTTATTGTACTAGGAGGGACCCAGTGGCAGTGCCGTCGACCAAAAGCGGGCACACCCACCTCTTCAGACAAACAGCACTCTCACGGGTGCTGTCGCCAAGTGTCGATACCACGGCCCCGTGTGGGGAGTTTGGCCATTTAGTGAGGTGTAAACATGTCGTATGCTGGACAATCAGGTGCAGAAAATTACGAGATTGGAAAAGGCATTCAGAATAGTCCACAGGCAAGACCTTTTCATAGGAAAGCTAGGTGTCGGCCGGGCAAGGTGGGGCAAAAGATTTCGAAATCCAGTTGTGGTTCATTTTAATGAAGGTTAGATCATCTACATTTTGGGTAGCCAGACGAGTCCTTTTTTCTGTTAGTATTGAACCTGCAGCACTGAATACTCTTTCTGATAGGACACTAGCTGCCGGGCAAGCAAGCTCCTGCAATGCATATTCTGCCAATTCTGGCCAGGTGTCTAATTTTGATGCCCAGTAATCAAATGGGAATGACGGTTGAGGGAGAACATCGATAAGGGATGAAAAATAGTTTGTAACCATACTGGACAAATGTTGTCTCCTGTCACTTTGAATTGATGCTGCAGTACCTGTCCTGTCTGCGGTCATAGCAAAATCACTCCACAACCTGGTCAGAAAACCCCTCTGGCCAACGCCACTTCTGATTTCTGCCCCTCTAACTCCTCTGGTCTGCTGGCCCCTGCAGCTCATGTGAGAACGATCACGGGCGCTGTGTGCAGGGAATGCCAGAAGCAAACGGTCAACAAGAGTTGATTGTTTGGTTGCTAATATTAGTTCCAAGTTCTCATGTGGCATTATATTTTGCAATTTGCCTTTATAGCGAGGATCAAGGAGGCAGGCCAACCAGTAATCGTCATCGTTCATCATTTTAGTTATGCGTGTGTCCCTTTTGAGGATACGTAAGGCATAATCCGCCATGTGGGCCAAAGTTCCAGTTCTCAAATCTGCGGTTGTGCTTGGTTGAGGGGCAGTTTCAGGCAAATCCACGTCACTTGTGTCCCTCCAAAAACCAGAACCCGGCCTTGCCGCGCCACCAATTTCCAGTGGCCCCGGAAAAGCTTCCTCATTAAAAATATAATCATCCCCATCATCCTCCTCGTCCTCCTCCTCCTCTTCGCCCGCTAACTCGTCCTGTACACTGCCCTGGCCAGACAATGGCTGACTGTCATCAAGGCTTTCCTCTTCCTCAGCTGCAGACGCCTGATCCTTTATGTGCGTCAAACTTTGCATCAGCAGACGCATTAGGGGGATGCTCATGCTTATTATGGCGTTGTCTGCACTAACCAGCCGTGTGATTCCTCAAAACACTGAAGGACTTGACACATGTCTTGAATCTTCGACCACTGCACACCTGACAACTCCATGTCTGCCATCCTACTGCCTGCCCGTGTATGTGTATCCTCCCACAAAAACATAACAGCCCGCCTCTGTTCGAACAGTCTCTGAAGCATGTGCAGTGTTGAGTTCCACCTTGTTGCAACGTCTATGATTAGGCGATGCTGGGGAAGGTTCAAAGAACGCTGATAGGTCTGCATACGGCTGGAGTGTACGGGAGAACGGCGGATATGTGAGCAAAGTCCACGCACTTTGAGGAGCAGGTCGGATAACCCCGGATAACTTTTCAGGAAGCACTGCACCACCAGGTTTAAGGTGTGAGCCAGGCAAGGAATGTGTTTCAGTTGGGAAAGGGAGATGGCAGCCATGAAATTCCTTCCGTTATCACTCACTACCTTGCCTGCCTCAAGATCTACAGTGCCCAGCCACGACTGCGTTTCTTTCTGCAAGAACTCGGACAGAACTTCCGCGGTGTGTCTGTTGTCGCCCAAACACTTCATAGCCAATACAGCCTGCTGACGTTTGCCAGTAGCTGCCCCATAATGGGAGACCTGGTGTGCAACAGTGGCAGCTGCGGATGGAGTGGTTGTGCGACTGCGGTCTGTGGACGAGCTCTCGCTTCTGCAGGAGGACGAAGAGGAGGAGGAGGGGGTGCGAACGGCTACAGCCAACTGTTTCCTAGACCGTGGGCTAGGCAGAACTGTCCCAAACTTGCTGTCCCCTGTGGACCCTGCATCCACCACATTTACCCAGTGTGCCGTGATGGACACGTAACGTCCCTGGCCATGCCTACTGGTCCATGCATCAGGAACACATGGGCTACTTGCACAGTGAACAAGTCTGTATGATCATGTTCACACACCACCAAGAAACCTGAAGACACAAAAGAGAATAGTAAAACCAAAAACACTCAGTTTGAAAAAATGTTGCAGTAATCCGCAAGTGCTAGTAAAAGATGTAAAAAACAGGGTATTTGGTTGATACGTTTTTTGCAAAAAATGTATACTAAGCTGCTCTACCAATCTTCACGGTATACCCTTATCAGAGCAGTCCTAACTAATGTATGCAATCCCTATCTGATGTATTTAAAAACCTGATCATCTGTATATAACCTGTGTGAACAGGGTTCAGAGAGGAAAAATCCATGTGTGCATACAGGGTAGAACAGCTTTTGTGCAGATAGCCCAAGAGGAGTGGTGGAACTCCCCAGTCTTGTAGACACAAGAGAACAATTATGGAAACAGGAACACATGGGCTACTTGCACAGTGAACAAGTCTGTATGACCATGTTCACACACCACCAAGAAACCTGAAGACACAAAAGAGAATAGTAAAACCAAAAACACTCAGTTTGAAAAAATGTTGCAGTAATCCGCAAGTGCTAGTAAAAGATGTAAAAAACAGGGTATTTGGTTGATACGTTTTTTGCAAAAAATGTATACTAAGCTGCTCTACCAATCTTCACGGTATACCCTTATCAGAGCAGTCCTAACTAATGTATGCAATCCCTATCTGATGTATTTAAAAACCTGATCATCTGTATATAACCTGTGTGAACAGGGTTCAGAGAGGAAAAATCCATGTATGCACACATGGATTTTTCCTCTCTGAACCCTGTTCACACAGGTTATATACAGATGATCAGGTTTTTAAATACATCAGATAGGGATTGCATACATTAGTTAGGACTGCTCTGATAAGGGTATACCGTGAAGATTGGTAGAGCAGCTTAGTATACATTTTTTGCAAAAAACGTATCAACCAAATACCCTGTTTTTTACATCTTTTACTAGCACTTGCGGATTACTGCAACATTTTTTCAAACTGAGTGTTTTTGGTTTTACTATTCTCTTTTGTGTCTTCAGGTTTCTTGGTGGTGTGTGAACATGATCATACAGACTTGTTCACTGTGCAAGTAGCCCATGTGTTCCTGTTTCCATAATTGTTCTCTTGTGTCTACAAGACTGGGGAGTTCCACCACTCCTCTTGGGCTATCTGCACAAAAGCTGTTGTACCCTGTATGCACACATGAATTTTTCCTCTCTGAACCCTGTTCACACAGGTTATATACAGATGATCAGGTTTTTAAATACATCAGATAGGGATTGCATACATTAGTTAGGACTGCTCTGATAAGGGTATACCGTGAAGATTGGTAGAGCAGCTTAGTATACATTTTTTGCAAAAAATGTATCAACCAAATACCCTGTTTTTTACATCTTTTACTAGCACTTGCGGATTACTGCAACATTTTTTCAAACTGAGTGTTTTTGGTTTTACTATTCTCTTTTGTGTCTTCAGGTTTCTTGGTGGTGTGTGAACATGATCATACAGACTTGTTCACTGTGCAAGTAGCCCATGTGTTCCTGTTTCCATATTTGTTCTCTTGTGTCTACAAGACTGGGGAGTTCCACCACTCCTCTTGGGCTATCTGCACAAAAGCTGTTCTACCCTGTATGCACACATGGATTTTTCCTCTCTGAACCCTGTTCACACAGGTTATATACAGATGATCAGGTTTTTAAATACATCAGATAGGGATTGCATACATTAGTTAGGACTGCTCTGATAAGGGTATACCGTGAAGATTGGTAGAGCAGCTTAGTATACATTTTTTGCAAAAAACGTATAAACCAAATACCCTGTTTTTTACATCTTTTACTAGCACTTGCGGATTACTGCAACATTTTTTCAAACTGAGTGTTTTTGGTTTTACTATTCTCTTTTGTGTCTTCAGGTTTCTTGGTGGTGTGTGAACATGATCATACAGACTTGTTCACTGTGCAAGTAGCCCATGTGTTCCTGTTTCCATAATTGTTCTCTTGTGTCTACAAGACTGGGGAGTTCCACCACTCCTCTTGGGCTATCTGCACAAAAGCTGTTCTACCCTGTATGCACACATGGATTTTTCCTCTCTGAACCCTGTTCACACAGGTTATATACAGATGATCAGGTTTTTAAATACATCAGATAGGGATTGCATACATTAGTTAGGACTGCTCTGATAAGGGTATACCGTGAAGATTGGTAGAGCAGCTTAGTATACATTTTTTGCAAAAAACTTATCAACCAAATACCCTGTTTTTTACATATTTTACTAGCACTTGCGGATTACTGCAACATTTTTTCAAACTGAGTGTTTTTGGTTTTACTATTCTCTTTTGTGTCTTCAGGTTTCTTGGTGGTGTGTGAACATGATCATACAGACTTGTTCACTGTGCAAGTAGCCCATGTGTTCCTGTTTCCATAATTGTTCTCTTGTGTCTACAAGACTGGGGAGTTCCACCACTCCTCTTGGGCTATCTGCACAAAAGCTGTTCTACCCTGTATGCACACATGGATTTTTCCTCTCTGAACCCTGTTCACACAGGTTATATACAGATGATCAGGTTTTTAAATACATCAGATAGGGATTGCATACATTAGTTAGGACTGTTCTGATAAGGGTATACCGTGAAGATTGGTAGAGCAGCTTAGTATACATTTTTTGCAAAAAACGTATCAACCAAATACCCTGTTTTTTACATCTTTTACTAGCACTTGCAGATTACTGCAACATTTTTTCAAACTGAGTGTTTTTGGTTTTACTATTCTCTTTTGTGTCTTCAGGTTTCTTGGTGGTGTGTGAACATGATCATACAGACTTGTTCACTGTGCAAGTAGCCCATGTGTTCCTGTTTCCATAATTGTTCTCTTGTGTCTACAAGACTGGGGAGTTTCACCACTCCTCTTGGGCTATCTGCACAAAAGCTGTTCTACCCTGTATGCACACATGGATTTTTCCTCTCTGAACCCTGTTCACACAGGTTATATACAGATGATCAGGTTTTTAAATACATCAGATAGGGATTGCATACATTAGTTAGGACTGCTCTGATAAGGGTATACCGTGAAGATTGGTAGAGCAGCTTAGTATACATTTTTTGCAAAAAACGTATCAACCAAATACCCTGTTTTTTACATCTTTTACTAGCACTTGCGGATTACTGCAACATTTTTTCAAACTGAGTGTTTTTGGTTTTACTATTCTCTTTTGTGTCTTCAGGTTTCTTGGTGGTGTGTGAACATGATCATACAGACTTGTTCACTGTGCAAGTAGCCCATGTGTTCCTGTTTCCATAATTGTTCTCTTGTGTCTACAAGACTGGGGAGTTCCACCACTCCTCTTGGGCTATCTGCACAAAAGCTGTTCTAGCCTGTATGCACACATGGATTTTTCCTCTCTGAACCCTGTTCACACAGGTTATATACAGATGATCAGGTTTTTAAATACATCAGATAGGGATTGCATACATTAGTTAGGACTGCTCTGATAAGGGTATACCGTGAAGATTGGTAGAGCAGCTTAGTATACATTTTTTGCAAAAAACGTATCAACCAAATACCCTGTTTTTTACATCTTTTACTAGCACTTGCGGATTACTGCAACATTTTTTCAAACTGAGTGTTTTTGGTTTTACTATTCTCTTTTGTGTCTTCAGGTTTCTTGGTGGTGTGTGAACATGATCATACAGACTTGTTCACTGTGCAAGTAGCCCATGTGTTCCTGTTTCCATAATTGTTCTCTTGTGTCTACAAGACTGGGGAGTTCCACCACTCCTCTTGGGCTATCTGCACAAAAGCTGTTCTACCCTGTATGCACACATGGATTTTTCCTCTCTGAACCCTGTTCACACAGGTTATATACAGATGATCAGGTTTTTAAATACATCAGATAGGGATTGCATACATTAGTTAGGACTGCTCTGATAAGGGTATACCGTGAAGATTGGTAGAGCAGCTTAGTATACATTTTTTGCAAAAAACGTATCAACCAAATACCCTGTTTTTTACATCTTTTACTAGCACTTGCGGATTACTGCAACATTTTTTCAAACTGAGTGTTTTTGGTTTTACTATTCTCTTTTGTGTCTTCAGGTTTCTTGGTGGTGTGTGAACATGATCATACAGACTTGTTCACTGTGCAAGTAGCCCATGTGTTCCTGTTTCCATAATTGTTCTCTTGTGTCTACAAGACTGGGGAGTTCCACCACTCCTCTTGGGCTATCTGCACAAAAGCTGTTCTACCCTGTATGCACACATGGATTTTTCCTCTCTGAACCCTGTTCACACAGGTTATATACAGATGATCAGGTTTTTAAATACATCAGATAGGGATTGCATACATTAGTTAGGACTGCTCTGATAAGGGTATACCGTGAAGATTGGTAGAGCAGCTTAGTATACATTTTTTGCAAAAAACGTATCAACCAAATACCCTGTTTTTTACATCTTTTACTAGCACTTGCGGATTACTGCAACATTTTTTCAAACTGAGTGTTTTTGGTTTTACTATTCTCTTTTGTGTCTTCTGGTCCATGCATCTGTTGTCAGGTGCAACTTTGTGCTCACAGATTGCCTGAGTGCATGGACGATGCGCTCTTTAACATGCTGGTGGAGGGCTGGGATGGCTTTTCTGGAAAAAAAGTGTCGACTGGGTAGCTCGTAGCGTGGTACAGCGTAGTCCATCAGGGCTTTGAAAGCTTCGCTTTCAACTAACCGGTAGGGCATCATCTCTAACGAGATTAGTCTAGCTATGTGGGCGTTCAAACCCTGTGTACGCGGATGCGAGGCTAAGTACTTCCTTTTTCTAACCATAGTCTCATGCAGGGTGAGCTGGACTGGAGAGCTGGAGATCGTGGAACTAGCGGGGGTGCCGGTGGACATGGCAGACTGAGAGACGGTGGGAGATGGTATTGTTGCCGCCGGTGCCCTAGATGCAGTGTTTCCTACTACAAAACTGGTGATTCCCTGACCCTGACTGCTTTGGCCTGGTAAAGAAACCTGCACAGATACTGCAGGTGGTGCGGAAAATGGTGGCCCTACACTGCCGGAAGGGATGTTGCGTTGCTGACTAGCTTCATTGGCCGAGGGTGCTACAACCTTAAGGGACGTTTGGTAGTTAGTCCAGGCTTGCAAATGCATGGTGGTTAAATGTCTATGCATGCAACTTGTATTGAGACTTTTCAGATTCTGTCCTCTGCTTAAAGTAGTTGAACATTTTTGACAGATGACTTTGCGCTGATCAATTGGATGTTGTTTAAAAAAATGCCAGACTGCACTCTTTCTAGCATCGGATACCTTTTCAGGCATTGCAGACTGAGCTTTAACCGGATGGCCACGCTGTCCTCCAACAGGTTTTGGCTTTGCCACGCGTTTTGGGCAAGATACGGGCCCGGCAGATGGAACCTGTTGCGATGTTGATGCCTGCTGCGGCCCCTCCTCCTCCGCTTCAGAACTGCTGCCGCCTGCACCCTGTTCCCCCAATGGCTGCCAATCGGGGTCAAGAACTGGGTCATCTATTACCTCTTCTTGTAGCTCGTGTGCAACTTCGTCTGTGTCACCGTGTCGGTCGGTGGTATAGCGTTCGTGATGGGGCAACATAGTCTCATCAGGGTCTGATTCTTGATCATTACCCTGCGAGGGCAATGTTGTGGTCTGAGTCAAAGGACCAGCATAGTAGTCTGGCTGTGGCTGTGCATCAGTGCACTCCATGTCAGATTCAACTTGTAATGGGCATGGACTGTTAACTGCTTCACTTTCTAAGCCAGGGACGGTATGTGTAAAGAGCTCCATGGAGTAACCCGTTGTGTCGCCTGCTGCATTCTTCTCTGTTGTTGTTTTTGCTGAAGAGGACAAGGAAGCGACTTGTCCCTGACCGTGAACATCCACTAACGACGCGCTGCTTTGACATTTACCAGTTTCACGAGAGGAGGCAAAAGAGCTAGAGGCTGAGTCAGCAAGATAAGCCAAAACTTGCTCTTGCTGCTCCGGCTTTAAAAGCGGTTTTCCTACTCCCAGAAAAGGGAGCGTTCGAGGCCTTGTGTAGCCAGACGACGAACCTGGCTCCACAGCTCCAGACTTAGGTGCAATATTTTTTTTCCCACGACCAGCTGATGCTCCACCACTACCACTACCCTCATTACCAGCTGACAATGAACGCCCCCGGCCACGACCTCTTCCACCAGACTTCCTCATTGTTTTAAAAACGTAAACAAACTAACGGTATTTGTTGCTGTCACACAAATTACACGGTGAGCTATAACTTCAGTATGATTTAGCTACCCCTTTACAGGTGAGTGAGACCACAACGAAAATCAGGCACAATGTTACACACTCTGTTGTTGGTGGCAACAAATGAGAGAGATGCCACACACGCAGGACTGTCACTGAAGCACAAATGTAAATATTAATCTCCCACTGATTTGATTTTTTTTTTCAGGGAGACTTTAGGAAAAAAAAATAATAGAATAAAATGATTTTTTCAGGAAGAATTTAGAAACCAAATAAAATAAAATGATTTTTTCAGGGAGAATTTAGAAAACAAATAAAACAAAAAAAGGCTTTCTATGGCCCACTGAGTGAGAGATGACGCACACAGGAGGTCAGGAGTGGCACACAAGCCCAGAGGCCAATATTTATCTCCCACTGATTGATGTAGTGATTTTTTCAGGTAGATTTTGGAACCCAAATCAAGCTAAAAAAATAATAGGCTTTCTATGGCCCACAATTGGAGAGAGAGAGAGAGAGAGATGGCACACCCAGGAGTCAAGACTGGCACACAAGCAGAAAGGGCAATATTAATCTCCCACTGATTTGTTTTTTTTTTTTTTTTCAGGGAGACTTTAGGAAAAAAAATAATAGAATAAAATGATTTTTTTCAGGAAGAATTTAGAAACCAAATAAAATAAAATGATTTTTTCAGGGAGAATTTTTGAAAACAAATAAAACAAAAAAAGGCTTTCTATGGCTCACTGAGTGAGAGATGACGCACACAGGAGTCAGGAGTGGCACACAAGCCCAGAGGCCAATATTTATCTCCTACTGATTGATGTAGTGATTTTTTCAGGTAGATTTTGGAACCCAAATCAAGCTAAAAAAATAATAGGCTTTCTATGGCCCACAATTGGAGAGAGAGAGAGATGGCACACCCAGCAGTCAAGACTGGCACACAAGCAGAAAGGGCAATATTAATCTCCCACTGATTTGTTTTTTGTTTTTTTTTCAGGGAGACTTTAGGAAAAAAAATAATAGAATAAAATGATTTTTTCAGGAAGAATTTAGAAACCAAATAAAATAAAATGATTTTTTCAGGGAGAATTTAGAAAACAAATAAAACAAAAAAAGGCTTTCTATGGCCCACTGAGTGAGAGATGACGCACACAGGAGTCAGGAGTGGCACACAAGCCCAGAGGCCAATATTTATCTCCCACTGATTGAT
The DNA here is from genome assembly GCF_032444005.1 of Ranitomeya imitator. NCBI lineage: Eukaryota > Metazoa > Chordata > Amphibia > Anura > Dendrobatidae > Ranitomeya > Ranitomeya imitator. Next base: position 141,275,198 of record NC_091282.1, read on the forward strand.
GTAGTGATTTTTTCAGGTAGATTTTGGAACCCAAATCAAGCTAAAAAAATAATAGGCTTTCTATGGCCCACAATTGGAGAGAGAGAGAGAGATGGCACACCCAGGAGTCAAGACTGGCACACAAGCAGAAAGGGCAATATTAATCTCCCACTGTTTTTTTTTTCAGGGAGACTTTAGGAAAAAAAAATAATAGAATAAAATGATTTTTTCAGGAAGAATTTAGAAACCAAATAAAATAAAATGATTTTTTCAGGGAGAATTTAGAAAACAAATAAAACAAAAAAAGGCTTTCTATGGCCCACTGAGTGAGAGATGACGCACACAGGAGTCAGGAGTGGCACACAAGCCCAGAGGCCAATATTTATCTCCCACTTTTTTTTTTTTTTGTTCCAGGGAAAATTTATAAACCCAATAAAAAAAATAATAAATAGGCTTTCTATGGCCCACTATCTGAGAGAGAGAGAGAGATGGCACGCTTAGGACTGGCACACAAGCCCAAAGGCCAATATTAATCTCCCTTTTTTTTTCAGGGAGAATTTATAAAACCAAAAAAATAAATAAATAGGCTTTCTATGGCCCACTATTTGTGAGAGAGATGGCACGCTCAGGACTGGCACACAAGCCCAGAGGCCAATATTAATCTCCCACTTTTTTTTTTTTTTTGTTTTCCAGGGAAAATTTATAAACCCAATAAAAAAAATAATAAATAGGCTTTCTATGGCCCACTATCTGAGAGAGAGAGATGGCACGCTTAGGACTGGCACACAAGCCCAAAGGCCAATATTAATCTCCCACTGATTGATTTATTGATTTTTTCAGGTAGAATTTAGAACCCAAATAAAGCAAAAAAAAAAAAAAATGGGCTTTCTATGGCCCACTGAGTGAGTGATGATGCACACAGGAGTCAGGAGTGGCACACAAGCCCTGAGGCCAATATTTTTCTCCCACTGATTGATGTAGTGATTTTTTCAGGTACATTTTAGAACCCAAATCAAGCAAAAAATTAAATAGGCTTTCTATGGCCCACTATGTGTGAGAGAGATGGCACGCTCAGGACTGGCACACAAGCCCAGAGGCCAATATTAATCTCCCACTTTTTTTTTTTTTTTTCCAGGGAAAATTTATAAACCCAATAAAAAAAATAATAAATAGGCTTTCTATGGCCCACTATCTGAGAGAGAGAGATGGCACGCTTAGGACTGGCACACAAGCCCAAAGGCCAATATTAATCTCCCACTGATTGATTTATTGATTTTTTCAGGTAGAATTTAGAACCCAAATAAAGCAAAAAAAAAAAAAAATGGGCTTTCTATGGCCCACTGAGTGAGTGATGATGCACACAGGAGTCAGGAGTGGCACACAAGCCCTGAGGCCAATATTTTTCTCCCACTGATTGATGTAGTGATTTTTTCAGGTAGATTTTAGAACCAAAATCAAGCAAAAAAATAAATAGGCTTTCTATGGCCCACTGACTGAGAGATGGCACACACAGGAGTCAAGAGTGGCACACAAGCCCTGAGGCCAATATTTTTCTCCCACTGATTGATGTAGTGATTTTTTCAGGTAGATTTTATAACCCAAATCAAGCAAAAAAATAAATAGGCTTTCTATGGCCCACTGAGTGAGAGATGGCACACACAGGGATGGCACTCTAGCAGAAATGTCAATCTTAATCTCCCACAAAAAAAAAAAAAAAACAGGGAGTGTCCTTCAATTACTATCTCCCTGCAGTAATCTCAGCCAGGTATGGCAGGCAGCAATAAGGAGTGGACTGATGCACAAATTAAATAAAAAGTGTGTACAAACAAAAAAGATAGCTGTGCAGAAAGGAAGGAACAAGAGGATTTGTGCTTTGAAAAAAGCAGTTGGTTTGCACAGCGGCGTACACACAGCAATGCAGCTATCAGGGAGCCTTCTAGGGCAGCCCAATGAGCTACAGCGCTGAGGGGAAAAAAAAAAAAATGTAGCTTCCACTGTCCCTGCACACCGAAAGTGGTGTTGGGCAGTGGAAATCGCTACAGCACAAGCGGTTTGGTGGTTAATGGACCCTGCCTAACGCTATCCCTGCTTCTGACGAAGCAGCAGCAACCTCTCCCTAAGCTCAGATCAGCAGCAGTAACATGGCGGTCGGCGGGAACGCCCCTTTATAGCCCCTGTGACGCCGCAGACAGCAAGCCAATCACTGCAATGCCCTTCTCTAAGATGGTGGGACCAGGACCTATGTCATCACGCTGCCCACACTCTGCGTTTACCTTCATTGGCTGAGAAATGGCGCTTTTCGCGTCATTGAAACGCGACTTTGGCGCGAAAGTCGCGTACCGCATGGCCGACCCCGCACAGGGGTCGGATCGGGTTTCATGAAACCCGACTTTGCCAAAAGTCGGCGACTTTTGAAAATGAACGACCCGTTTCGCTCAACCCTAATCGGGACATGTCAGGGACCCTTCCTTTTTTGAAGTGAGTTTCCTGTAGGAAAACAATGCTAGCTTTTTTAGAGTTTAAAAATCTCAGAATTTGACCTCTTTTGTTAGGGGAAAACATACCTTTAACTAGTGTTGAGCGATACCTTCCGATATCGGAAAGTATCGGTATCGGATAGGATCGGCCGATATTCAAAAAATATCGGATATCGCCGATACCGATACCCGATCCCAATGCAAGTCAATGGGACCAAAATATCGGAATTAAAATAAACCCTTTCTTGCCTTGTAGGTTCATTCTACATGAAGGAAAACAACTAAGAATAATGTCGGATGTATTTGGGGAGGTGGCGGAGACATTAAAGTCATAGAGGTTTATCCCAATCAAATAGAATAGCATGTTTTTTGTTTTTTTTTTAAGACGTTCGGAGTGACAAAGATATTGACTATGTAAATTTTATTTTTTATTTTTTCAGATATTGATGTTTCACTATTCCACGCCCTTCCCCTTCTTTTTTTTCTTTTTTTTTTTTCTTTTCCCACACTTTCATCTTCATCATCATCAGCATCTTTGACATCAACTTCTTCTTCACCTTATTCATCTTCTTCTTCATCCTTTACCTTTTTTTTTTTTTTTTTATTACATTCTTCATATTCATTTTATTCAACTATTATTATTCTTCCTATTCTACATATTCTTTTTATTCCACTGTTATTATTCTTCCTATTCTACTTCTTCATCATATTCTCATTTGTGACAGGCATTCCCGTAGTTGTTATCTATAAAAGTTGGAAGATTACACCTTCCGTTCTGCCAGTCACAAAAGTTACATTTGTCCGCGTTCAGTTTGGCCTGCAGCATCAGGCTTTATCCAGGGGCACCACGAGGAGGAACGGACTCACCCCCATACACTGCTTAGTCTTCTTCTGCATATAATTTTGATAATATATTTTGCTCTGATATTAAGTCTTATGCTTAATGTTCTTCTGCTCTTTGTTCTGCAGCCTCTTGTTCTTCTGCTTCTCGGTCTTCCATGTCGTCGTCTCCAGGGTCGTCGTCTCCAGTGTCGTCGTCTCCGCCGTCGTCATCGGGGTGGTGTTCCGGGTCGTCGTCGTCGTCGTCATCGGGGTGGTCTTCCGGGTCGTCGACTTTAGGGTCTTCAACTTGGAAATGTAGCAGAAGGTACAAGAAGGCTGAGAAAATGCCAAGAACCAGCTGATGGAACTGGAACTCGGATGGCTACCCGAAGGTTCAAGAGCCTATGGAACTACCGAGGACCAGCTGACGTTACTGGAACCCGGTTACTAAGCAGGAGGTATCCGTGCTAAAAAGCACTACCAAGGACCGCCTGACGTTGGCGGAACTCGGATACCCAGAAGGAGGCACCTAAGCCAAAGGCTCTGCCCGGAACCAGCTGACGGTACTGGAACCAGGATGGGGAGCAGAAGGTACAAGAGCAAAAGACACTGCCGAGAAACCAGCTGACGGTACTGGAACCCGGATGGGTAGCCGAAGGTCCAAGAGCCAATGGAACTACCGAGGACCAGCTGACGTTACTGGAACCCGGTTACTAAGCAGGAGGTACCCATGCCCGAAAGCACTACCAAGGACCACCTGACGTTGGTGGAACTTGGATACCCAGAAGGAGGCACCTAAGCCAAAGGCTCTGCCCGGAACCAGCTGACGGTACTGGAACCAGGATGGGGAGCAGAAGGTACAAGAGCAAAAGACACTGCCGAGAACCAGCTGACGGTGCTGGAACCAGGTGGTGGACCTGAAGGTCCACAGGAGAGGAGAGAAAAGCTAGGCCGCGAGGCAGCCGCAGTTACCGAACCCCAACAGTCTTACAGGGGGAGCTGGGCCTACTGGCACTACACAACCAGCCTTGACTACCAGTTCACGCAGCCCACATAGGAAGCTCCTAAACTGGAGGCACCCTGGAGTTGGCTAACCCGACCGCAACACGACGGGGCAAGCATAGGCGTCTCAGCGAGTTTGACACAACCCGGAAACAGCTGACGGTGCTGAAACCAGGTTTGGCACGAGGGAGTACCTGTGACAAAAACACTGCGAGAACCATCTGGCGGTGCTGGAACCCAGATGCGTTGCCCCAGTGTGCAAGAGCCAATGGCACGACCGAGGACCAGCTGACGGTGCTGGAACCCGGTTACTAAGCTGTAGGTGCCCGCGCTTAAAAGCACTACCAAGGACCGCCTGACGTTGGCGGAACTCGGATACCCAGGAGGAGGCACCTAAGCCAAAGGCTCGGCCTGGAACCAGCTGACGGTGCTGGAACCAGGTGGTGGACCCGAAGGCCCACAGGAGAGGAGAGAACAGCTAGGCCGCGAGGCAGCCGCAGTTACCGAACCCCAACAGTCCTACAGGGGGAGCTGGGCCTACTGGCACTACAGAACCAGCCTTGACTACCAATTCACGCAGCCCACATAGGAAGCTCCTAAACTGGAGGCACCCTGGAGTTGGCTAACCCGACCGCACCACGACGGGGCAAGCATAGGCGTCTCAGCGAGCTTGACACTACCCGGAAACAGCTGACGGTGCTGAAACCAGGTTTGGCACGAGGGAGTACCTGTGACAAAAACACTGCCGAGAACCAGCTGGCGGTGCTGGAACCCAGATGCGTTGCCCCAGTGTGCAAGAGCCAATGGCACGACCGAGGACCAGCTGGCGGTGCTGGAACCCGGTTACTAAGCTGTAGGTGCCCGCGCTTTAAAGCACTACCAAGGACCGCCTGACGTTGGCGGAACTCGGATACCCAGGAGGAGGCACCTAAGCCAAAGGCTCGGCCTGGAACCAGCTGACGGTGCTGGAACCAGGTGGTGGACCCGAAGGCCCACAGGAGAGGAGAGAACAGCTAGGCCGCGAGGCAGCCGCAGTTACCGAACCCCAACAGTCCTACAGGGGGAGCTGGGCCTACTGGCACTACAGAACCAGCCTTGACTACCAATTCACGCAGCCCACATAGGAAGCTCCTAAACTGGAGGCACCCTGGAGTTGGCTAACCCGACCGCACCACGACGGGGCAAGCATAGGCGTCTCAGCGAGCTTGACACTACCCGGAAACAGCTGACGGTGCTGAAACCAGGTTTGGCACGAGGGAGTACCTGTGACAAAAACACTGCCGAGAACCAGCTGGCGGTGCTGGAACCCAGATGCGTTGCCCCAGTGTGCAAGAGCCAATGGCACGACCGAGGACCAGCTGGCGGTGCTGGAACCCGGTTACTAAGCTGTAGGTGCCCGCGCTTTAAAGCACTACCAAGGACCGCCTGACGTTGGCGGAACTCGGATACCCAGGAGGAGGCACCTAAGCCAAAGGCTCGGCCTGGAACCAGCTGACGGTGCTGGAACCAGGTGGTGGACCCGAAGGCCCACAGGAGAAGAGAGAACAGCTAGGCCGCGAGGCAGCCGCAGTTACCGAACCCCAACAGTCCTACAGGGGGAGCTGGGCCTACTGGCACTACAGAACCAGCCTTGACTACCAATTCACGCAGCCCACATAGGAAGCTCCTAAACTGGAGGCACCCTGGAGTTGGCTAACCCGACCGCACCACGACGGGGCAAGCATAGGCGTCTCAGCGAGTTTGACACAACCCGGAAACAGCTGACGGTGCTGAAACCAGGTTTGGCACGAGGGAGTACCTGTGACAAAAACACTGCCGAGAACCAGCTGGCGGTGCTGGAACCCAGATGCGTTGCCCCAGTGTGCAAGAGCCAATGGCACGACCGAGGACCAGCTGACGGTGCTGGAACCCGGTTACTAAGCTGTAGGTGCCCGCGCTTAAAAGCACTACCAAGGACCGCCTGACATTGGCGGAACTCGGATACCCAGGAGGAGGCACCTAAGCCAAAGGCTCGGCCTGGAACCAGCTGACGGTGCTGGAACCAGGTGGTGGACCCGAAGGCCCACAGGAGAGGAGAGAACAGCTAGGCCGTGAGGCAGCCGCAGTTACCGAACCCCAACAGTCCTACAGGGGGAGCTGGGCCTACTGGCACTACAGAACCAGCCTTGACTACCAATTCACGCAGCCCACATAGGAAGCTCCTAAACTGGAGGCACCCTGGAGTTGGCTAACCCGACCGCACCACGACGGGGCAAGCATAGGCGTCTCAGCGAGTTTGACACAACCCGGAAACAGCTGACGGTGCTGAAACCAGGCTTGGCACGAGGGAGTACCTGTGTCAAGAACACTGCCGAGAACCAGCTGGCGGTGCTGGAACCCAGATGCGTTGCCCCAGTGTGCAAGAGCCAATTGCACGACCGAGGACCAGCTGGCGGTGCTGGAACCCAGATGCGTTGCCTATTAAAGATTGTCTTCCTAGAGCCCCAACTAGCGGTGCTGGAGCAAAGGGTAAGCAGGTGGAGCAGAGTGTAGGCCGAAGCCTGCACTGGAGGCAGCTTTGTGTCAGCGTTGCGTTTGCAGGACACTTTGCCGGCTACACAGTGTGGGAACAGCTGGCGTTGCTGAACCCCACTAACACAATGGCGGGTGTTTTTCTCTGTGCAGCTAGCACTTGCGGGCAAAAACTTGCGATGTTAGAGCCCGTGGTGAAGCAGGAGGAGGAGGAGAGGAGCAGAGTGTAGGCCGAAGCCTAGTTGAACCAATTTCAAAGGTAACCTTTAACCCCCCCTCAGGTGTTACAAACTACAAGAGACACACCTTGTGCAGTATTAATGCTGCACAAGTGAAAGGTCAAACTGTAGTGGATGCGTGACTTGGCTTTTTAAGGAGACGCAGCACAGGTGTCCCAAATAACGCCTTGGTGCTTGGCGCAGCTTCCTGAGCGTTGTTATTTGCTGTACAGGAGTCTGCGCTCGTGTTATCCCTTGGCAATGCCCTGTTAGAGCTGCCCGTCTTATGACCTCATTTCATGTTGGCCGGTGCGGTTAACGATGGCCATAAATCCCAGACCCACAGTGCCTTTTCATAAAGTCACACTGCGGTGCTGGGATTCGTGGCCTTGAGCAGTAAATATTTTGGCCGCTCACACACGTCCTTACACCTGCTTCAGACTGGGCGGCCTCTGCTGATCCCTTCTCGCATGCCGCGGCCATGAGGCTGCACAGTCTGAAGAAGGCGGAAGGAGATGAGTTAAGACAGGCGAAGATATGCACTGCTCGTGCCCATCAATCACACCCTCGCAGTCAAAATAAGTAAGACAACGAGGAGCATTGTTTCAGGCAGGGCGGACGCACAGGCGCAACAAGCCAACCAATGATGTCAGAAGACGGGCAGCGCTACCAAGGGGGGTGCTGCGTATCATTAGAAAGGAAAGTCACACCTCAGGGACAGTGGAATGGTCTCTAATGAGACACATTTTGTACGTGTTGAGTTCCACGTGGGCAAGGAGAAAAAGTCAGCCACCTTGTACAAATGCAGCAGTACTGCTGTACAAGGTGGCTGTTATACATAGAAACACCTGGGGGGGTGGGGCCAGGTTCCCTTTAATTTCAGTTCATGTGCCTGCGTGGCGTTTGCAGGTCACGTTGCCGGCTACACAGCAGGGGAACAGCTGGCGGTGCTGAACCCCACTGACACATTGGCTGGTGTTTTTCTCTGTGCAGCTAGCACTTCCGGGCAGAAACTGGAGGTGTTTGAGCCCAGGGTCAGCAGGAGGAGGAGAGGAGCAGAGTGTAGGCCGAAGCCTGAACTGGTGGCAGCTTTTGGTCAGTTGTGCCAGCGTGGCTTGTGCTGGACACGATGCCGGCTACACAGCGGGGGAACAGCTGGCGGTGCTGAACCCCACTGACACATTGACTGGTGTTTTTCTCTGTGCAGCTAGCATGTCCGGGCAGAAACTAGCGGTGTTTGAGCCCAGGGTCAGCAGGAGGAGGAGAGGAGCAGAGTGTAGGCCGAAGCCTGCACTGGTGGCAGCTTTTGGTCGGTTGTGCCAGCGTGGCTTGTGCTGGACACGATGTCGGCTACACAGCAGGGGAACAGCTGGCGGTGCTGAACCCCACTAACACATTGGCTGGTGTTTTTCTCTGTGCAGCTAGCACTTCCAGGCTACAACTGGCAGTGTTATAGCCCAGGGTCAGCAGGAGGAGGAGAGGAGCAGAGTGTAGGCCGAAGCCTAGTTGAACCAATTTCAAAGGTAACCTTTAACCCCCCCTCAGGTGTTGCAAGGTACAAGAGCCACACCTTGAACTGCATTAATGATGCACAAGTCAAAGGTTGCTCTCTTAATTTTGCTCCTTGCACACGCTGAATAAAACACGTACACTATTTAGCCCATTATACTGTCAAACAGTAGTGGAGGCGTGACTTGTCTTTTTAAGGAGACGCAGCACAGGTGTACAAATTTACACCTAGGTGCTGGGCGCAGATTCCTTATCGTTGTTATTTGCAGTACAGGAAACTGCGCTCTTGTGTTATCCCTTGGCAATACCCTGTTAGTGCAGGCCGTCTCATGACCTCATTTCATGTTGGCCGGTGCGGTTAACGATGGCCATAAATCCCAGACCCACAGTGCCTTTTCCTAAAGTCACACTGCGGTGCTGGGATTCGTGGCCTTGTGCAGTAAATATGTCCGCCGCTCACACATGTCCTTACACCTGCTTCAGACTGGGCGGCCTCAGCTGATCCCTTATCGCATGCCGCGGCCATGAGGCCGCACAGTCAGAAGAAGGCGGAAGGAGGGGAGTGAAGACAGGGGAACATATGCACTGCTCGTGCCCATCAATCACACCCTCACAGTCAAAATATATGAGACAACGAGGGGCGTTGTGTCGGGCAGGGCGGACGCACAGGCACAGCCAGCCAACCAATGATGTCAGAAGACGGGCAGCGCTAACAATGGGGGTGCTGCGTGTCATTAGAAAGGAAAGTCACACCTCAGGGACAGTGGAATGGTCTCTAATGAGACTCATTTTGTATGGGTTGAGTTCCACGTGGGCAAGGAGAAAAAGTCAGCCACCTTGTACAAATGCAGCAGTACTGCTGTACAAGGTGGCTGTTATACATAGAAACACCTGGGGGGGTGGGGCCAGGTTCCCTTTAATTTCAGTTCATGTGCCTGTGTGGCGTTTGCAGGTCACGTTGCCGGCTACACAGCAGGGGAACAGCTGGCGGTGCTGAACCCCACTGACACATTGGCTGGTGTTTTTCTCTGTGCAGCTAGCACTTCCGGGCAGAAACTGGAGGTGTTTGAGCCCAGGGTCAGCAGGAGGAGGAGAGGAGCAGAGTGTAGGCCGAAGCCTGCACTGGTGGCAGCTTTTGGTCTGTTGTGCCAGCGTGGCTTGTGCTGGACACGATGCCGGCTACACAGCGGGGGAACAGCTGGCGGTGCTGAACCCCACTGACACAATGGTGGGTGTTTTTCTCTGTGCAGCTAGCATGTCCGGGCAGAAACTGGCGGTGTATGAGCCCAGGGTCAGCAGGAGGAGGAGAGGAGCAGAGTGTAGGCCGAAGCCTGCACTGGTGGCAGCTTTTGGTCGGTTGTGCCAGCGTGGCTTGTGCTGGACACGATGTCGGCTACACAGCAAACAAACAGTTGTGGAGGCGTGACTTGTCTTTTTAAGGAGACGCAGCACAGGTGTCAAAATTTGCACCTAGGTACTGGGCGCAGATTCCTGAGCGTTGTTATTTGCTGTACAGGAGTCTGCGCTATTGTGATCCCTTGGCCATGCGCTGTGAGCGCTTCCTGTCTTCTGACCTCATTTCATGTCGGCCGTTGCGGTTAGCGATGGACATGAATCCCAGACCCACAGTGTGTTTTCAAAAAATCACACTGCGTGGCTGGGATTTGTGGCCTTGTGCAGTAAATAGGTTTGCCGCTCACACATGTCCTTACACCTGCTTCAGACTGGGCGGCCTCAGCTGATCCCTTATCGCCTACCACGGCCAGGAGGCCGCACAGTCTGAAGAAGGCGGAAGGAGATGAGTTAAGACAGGCGAACATATGCACTGCTCGTGCCCATAAACCACACCCTCGCTGACAAAATAAATATGACAACGAGGGGCGTTGTTTCTAGCAGGGCGGATGCACAGGCGCAGCCAGCTAACCATGATGACAAAAGACGGGAAACGCTACCAAGGGGGGTGCTGCGTATCATTAGAAAGGAAATTCACACCTCAGGGACAGTGGAATGGTCTCAATGAGACACATTTTGTACGTGTTGAGTTCCACGTGGGCAAGGAGAAAAAGTCAGCCACCTTGTACAAATGCAGCAGTACTGCTGTACTAGGTGGCTGTTATACATAGAAACACCTGGGGGGGTGGGGCCAGGTTCCCTTTAATTTCAGTTCATGTGCCTGCGTGGCATTTGCAGGTCACGTTGCCGGCTACACAGCAGGGGAACAGCTGGCGGTGCTGAACCCCACTAACACATTGGCTGGTGTTTTTCTCTGTGCAGCTAGCACTTCCGGGCAAAAACTAGCGGTGTTTGAGCCCAGGGTCAGCAGGAGGAGGAGAGGAGCAGAGTGTAGGCCGAAGCCTGCACTGGTGGCAGCTTTTGTTCTGTTGTGCCAGCGTGGCTTGTGCTGGACACGTTGCCGACTACACAGCAGGGGAACAGCTGGCGGTGCTGAACCCCACTGACACATCACCTAGTGTTTTTTCTGTGTACACAACACTTCCAGGTGGCAACTGACAGTGTTGAAACCCAGGGAATCAAAGAGGAGCAGAGTGTAGGCCGAAGCCTGCAGTGGAGCAAGTTGAAAGGGAACCTTTAACCCCCCCCCCAGGCATTTGTTGCTGAAAGAGCCATCTTGTACAGCCGTAATACTGCACATGGAAAATGGTGGCTCCGAAAATTATGCTCCTTGCAAACGCTGACGTACACACTCATATAATGTGTCCCCTCACACCGTCAAACCATCCCGGAAGTGGGACTTTCCTTTGTAATGTGACACAGCACAGCCGTCATTCCAACCCCCTTGGTGCCGGGCGCCACCTCCTCAACGTTGTTTGGTTCTGTCACGGAGCCCGCGCTGTAATGTTATCCCTTGGCCATGCACAGTTAGCGGTGCCCGTCTTCATGTAGGTGTCAGGCTGGCAGTGCCTGTGCGTCCAAGCTGCCCTAGATGCAACCTTGCAGTGTCATCTAATGTAGTCCCACTGCGGGCCAGGGATCCATGGGCATGCGCAGTGCATATCATCGCCTCTCACTCACCTCCTTCCTGCTTCTTCAGACTGTGCGGCGTCACGGCCGTGGCATGCTATTAGGGATCAGCTGACGCCGCCTAGTCTGAAGAAGCGTGAAGAAGGGGAGTGAGAGGCTAGTATATGCACTGCGCATGGCCATGGATACCAGGCCCACTGTGGGATCACATTAGACGACACTGCGAGGTGTGATTTCGGGCAGCGTGGACGCACAGGCGCAACCAGGACGACAACAAATGATGTCAGAGGACGGGTAGCGCAAACTGTGCATGGCCAAGGGATAACATAACAGCGCAGGGTCCATGACGGAATCAAACAACGCTAAGGAGGCAGCGCACGGTGCCAAGGGGGTAGCAATGACGGCTGTGCTGCGTCACATTACAAAGGAAAGTCCCACCTCCGGGACGGTTGGACGGTGTGAGGGGACACATTACATGAGTGTGTAGTTCAGCATTTGCAAGGAGCATAATTTCAAGAGCGACCTTTCCCTTGTGCAGTATTAGTGCTGCACATGGTGGCTCTTTCAGTAACAAACGCCTAGGGGGGGGGGGACAGGTCCCCTTACATTTTAGTTGTGCCAGCGTGGCGGTCGCATGACACATTGCCGGATACACAGCTGGGGATCAGCTGACGTTACTGAACCCCAATAACAGAGGAGCGACTGTTGACTGTGCACACAGCACTTCCAGGCACCAACTGGCGGTGTTAGAGCCCAGGGACAGCAGGAGGAGCAGATTGGAGGTATTGCCGCACACACAGCTGGGGATCAGCTGACGTTACTGAACCCCAATAACAGAGGAGCGACTGTTGACTGTGCACACAGCACTTCCAGGCACCAACTGGCGGTGTTAGAGCCCAGGGACAGCAGGAGGAGCAGATTGGAGGTATTGCCGCACACACAGCTGGGGATCAGCTGACGTTACTGAACCCCAATAACAGAGGAGCGACTGTTGACTGTGCACACAGCACTTCCAGGCACCAACTGGCGGTGTTAGAGCCCAGGGACAGCAGGAGGAGCAGAGGAACAGAGTGTAGGCCGAAGCCTGATTGGAGCAAGTTGAAAGGGAACCTTTAACCCCCCCCAAGACGTTTGTAGCTGAAAGAGCCATCTTGTGCAGCACTAACGATGCAAAAGGAAAAGGTGGTTCTTTTAATTATGCTCCTTGCAAACACCGAAGTAAACACTAAAAATGTGTCCCCTTATACCGTTAAACCGTCCCGTAGGTGCGAATTTCCTTCGTAATGGGACACAGCACAGCTGACATTCCTATCCCCTTGGTGCCGTGCGCTGCCTCCTCAGCGTTGTTTTAAGCTGTCATGGAGCCTGCGCTGTTCTGTTAGCCCTTGGCCATGCCCAATTAGCGCTGCCTGTCTTCTGACATAATTTGGTGTCAGGCTGTTACTGCCTGTGCGTCCACGCTGCTCCAGATCCCACCTCGCAGTCTCGTCCAACGTAATCCCACTGCGGGCCTTGGAACCATGGACATGCACAGTGCATATCCTCGACTCTCACTCCCCTTCTTCCCTCTTCTTCAGACTGTGCGGTGTCACGGCCGTGGCATGCTATTAGGGATCAGCTGACGGCGCACAGTCTAAAGAAGGCGGAGGGAAATGAGCGAGAGCCCGAGGGGAAGATATGCACTGCGCATGGCCATGGATCCCAGGCCCGCAGTGTGACTCAATCAGAAGACACAGCGAGGCGGGATCTCGGGCAGCGCGGCCGCACAGGAGCAGCCAGCCTGACACCAAATTATGTCAGAAGACAGGCAGCGCAAATAGGGCATACCCAAGGGATAACAGAACAGCGCAGGCTCCGTGACAGCTTAAAACAACGCTGAGGAGGCAGCGCATGGCACCAAGGGGGTAGGAATGACGGCTGTGCTGCGTCACATTGCGAAGGAAAGTCCCAGCTCCGGGACAGTATAACGGTATCAGTGAACACATTTTATAAGTGTTAAGTTCTGCGTGTGCAAGGAGCTAAAAAAAAAGAGCTACCTTTTCCTTGTGCAGCATTACTGCTGCACAAGATGGCTCTTTCAGTAACAAATGACGGGGGGGGACAGGTTCCCTTACATTTAGGTTGTTGTGCCAGCGTGGCGGTCGCAGGACACATTGCCGGCTACACAGCTGGGGATCAGCTGACGTTACTGAAACCCAATAACACTGGGTCGTATGTTTTTACTGTGCAGCCTGCACTTCTGAGCCGCAACTGGCGGTGTTGGAGCCCAGGAATAGCAGTTCAGGTGGTAGAAAGATGAACACAGCAGGAGACCTGGATGACACCCAATTACTTAATCAGGCAGAGGAGTGGCAAATTCCTGCGAGATCCAGGCCTGGTTCATTTTCAGGAAAGTAAGCCGGTCAACGTTATCGGAGGATAGTCGCATGCGACGGTCTGTTAGTACACCACCTGCGGCACTAAAGACACGTTCCGATAAGACACTAGCCGCAGGGCAAGCCAGCACCTCCAATGCATACTGGCTTAGCTCTGGCCATGTATCCAGCTTAGAGACCCAAAACTTGAACGGGGAAGAGCCGTCTGGGAGTACAGTAAGAGGGCAAGCCATGTAGTCTGTCACCATCTGACGGAACCGTTGCCTCCTGCTGACTGGAGCCGCCGGTGATGGTGTAGACATTTGGGGCGGGCACACAAAAGTGTGCCAGAGTTGTGCCATACTGGGCTTGCCTTGGGCAGAGGCACTGCTTCTGCTCCCTCTTTGGGCAGAGCCTCCCCCACTGCCTCGACGCACTGAGCTGCTTTGTAAAGCACTAGCAGCACTCCTCTCAGTTGGACAGGAGAAGATGATGGAATTCACCAGTGTGTCGTGGTACTCCCGCAATTTACGCTCCCGGGTCAACGCAGGGATGAGGTTTTGGACGTTGTCCCGGTAGCGAGGATCGAGGAGGGTGAACACCCAATAATCAGGCATGTTGAGAATGTGGTCGATGCGGCGGTCGTTTCTCAGGCACTGCAGCATGAAATCCACCATGTGCTGCAGAGTGCCAACTGGCCCAGAAACGCTGTCCCCTGCTTGAGACATGATCTCTGCCCGCTCGATATCACCCCACCCTCGCTGTACACACTGACCACTGGACAATTGTGTCGCTCCCTCCTCTGGACGGAGCTCTTCCTCCTCCATTGACTCCTCCTCATCCTCCTCACAAATTGGCCCCTGCGTACCCCTTTGTGAGGAACCACGTGGCGCTGACTCTCCAGAAGCTGATGGAAAAGGTGACTCCTCATCCTCCACCTCTTCCACAACATCATCCCTTAACCCTTGCAAAGTTTGCTGAAGCAGGCAGATAAGGGGGACAGTCATGCTGACTAGTGCATCATCTGCACTTGCCATCCGCGTGGAATAATTAAAAGGACGCAAAACCTGGCAGACGTCCTTCATAGTGGCCCACTCTGTGGTTGTGAAGTCTGATCGGCGCTGACTGCGACTTCTTTGCGCCTGATGCAGCTGGTACTCCATAACTGCTTGCTGCTGCTCACACAACCGCTCCAACATATGTAACGTGGAATTCCACCGGGTAGGTAGGTCACATATGATGCGGTGTTCCGGAAGGCGGAATCGGCGCTGCAGAGCAGCAATGCGGGATCTGGCCAAGCTGGAACGCCGCAAGTGAGCACACTCTAGGCGGACCTTGTGCAGCAGGGCATCAAGATCCGGATAGTCCCTCAGAAAACTCTGCACAACCAAATTGAGCACATGTGCCAGACATGGGATGTGAGTGAGGTTGCCAAGGGCCAAAGCTGCCACCAGATTTCGGCCATTGTCACACACTACCATGCCTGGCTGGAGATTCGCTGGCAGTAACCACACATCGCTCTCCTGCTTGATGGCATTCCAGAGCTCCTGCGCTGTGTGGTTTCGATGCCCCAATGAAACTAGTTTCAAGACGGCCTGCTGACGTTTGGCCACGGCTGTGCTCATGTCGGTCATAGGTAAACGTTCACGGGTCCATGTGGAGGTGGACTGTGACGGATCCTGCAGAGAGGAATCTGAGGAACTGGTGTAAGAGGAGGAGTCGATGCGTACAGACTGGATTCCTGCAATCCTTGGAGTGGGCAGGACATGTCCTGCGCCACTCGCACGATCTGTACCTGGCTCAACAACATTAACCCAATGGGCAGTGAGGGAAACATATCGCCCCTGTCCATGCTGACTGGTCCACGCATCGGTGGTGAGGTGGACCTTGCTACTGACGGCGTTCAGTAGCGCATGTTTTATGTTTGCCTCAACATGCCTGTGCAGGGCAGGGACAGCCTGCCTGCTGAAGTAAAAGCGGCTGGGCACCTTGTACTGTGGGACTGCCAATGCCATCAAGTCACGGAAGCTGTCAGTCTCCACCAGCCTGAACGAGAGCATTTCCAGGGACAACAGTTTGGCAATGCCTGCATTCAGAGCCTGTGCTCGGGGGTGGTTGGCCGAGAATGCCCGCCTTTTCTCCCATGCCTGTACTACCGATGGCTGTAGAGTAGACTGGGAGTGTGAGGATGACTGGGAAGGTGGTGCTGTGGGTGGAATTACACTAGGTCTCTGGACAACAGTGGAGGAAGAGGCAACACGAGATGAAGAGGTGGTAGCTGCCGCTGTTGGTTGGCCTACGTCTTCACTGTGTTTCTGTAACTCCACCGCGTGCCTGGTCCGCACATGTTTCCACATATTTGTGGTATTGAGGTTGCTGACACTTTTACCTCTTTTTACTTTCTGATGACACAGCTTGCATTTGACAAAACAAATGTCATCTGCAACTGTGTCAAAAAAGGACCAGGCACTGCAAGTCTTGGGAGCGCCCTTTTTGGCTTTGGAAAGAGACAGGCTCCTAACGGGTGCCAAAGTGGAGGCTACAGGCTCCGCAGTCTTCCCCCTCCCTCTCCCTCTTTGGCCCGTAAGGGGAAGCTCTTCCTCAGAGCTGCTCCCACCACCTTCCTGTTCCTCACGCCACGATGGGTCAAGGACCTCATCATCTCCACTACCCTCTGCCACCAACTGCTCCTCCTGGGTAGTCTCGGCAGCACAGTACGCATCAGAAAGCGGCACCTGAGTTTCATCATCAGATGCGTACTGCGCTGTGGTCACCGGAGGCACTGGCCCACCTGCCTCTTCAGAGTCAGAGAGAAAAAGCTGTTGGGCATCACTGCACACTGCCTCTTCTTCCATTTCTCCAATGCTGCTTGGCTGGCCCCCTGTTTCCAAGCCAAGAGATTCAGAGAACAGAAGTAGAGACGGCTCCTGTCCTGGGCTCTCTGACTGCCTGGCCAATTTG
Source organism: Ranitomeya imitator (assembly GCF_032444005.1). Lineage (NCBI taxonomy): Eukaryota > Metazoa > Chordata > Amphibia > Anura > Dendrobatidae > Ranitomeya > Ranitomeya imitator. The sequence goes on from NC_091282.1 coordinate 141,292,013, forward strand.
GCAGGTGGTGAAGAGACAGATGGCTGCTCTCCAGTGCTCTGTGCCTGAGAGGATGTGGCACTAACTGAAGTCGATGCCGAGGCGTTAGCTGCCATCCACCCGACAACGGCTTCAATTTGGTCTTCACGCAGCAGCGGTGCACGGCGCTCTCCGACAAAGCTGCGCATGAAGGACTGTTCCCTGCTGAAACTGAGTGACGACGAGTCACCGGCGCCCGCAGCAGGCACAGAATCACCACGTCCTCTCCCTGCTCCTCTCCCTGCTCCGCGCCCACGCCCACGTGCCTTACTCCCTGCCCTCTTCATCTTGGTTGACAGATAAAGATAAGCAGAAAAGTACTAAGGCCTTAGCGTGCTTATTCCTGAAATGCTCCTCCTAACAGGTGTAAGAAACACTAATGTTGTAAAGTGTGGACTAAACTTTATTATTTTTCAAATGTGGCCTACACAAGTGTTAAGTTGTGTTTGGTGAACTTTACTTTTTTTTTTGTGCAGATCGGGCTACAGAGCTAGTTTAAATCACACGGAGACCGTGCAGACAGCCGTAAACGGCGCTGCAAGGCCAAAAAACCCTCCTCTAGGTTATCCTATGTAGTGTTTTTCCACTATTTAGCTGGAGATGGGTGGAAAGACACTAATAGGAATTTTTTTTTTTAAATTTTAAACAGGCTGCACTATTTGAAAAAAAGGAAATTGTTTTTCAAGGTATGAGGCAGTAACGCACCCTGAGCTGAATCCAACCGGCTATAGCTGCACACAGACTACAGGGCGAGCTGCGCTCACACAGAGACCGTGCAGACAGCCGTAAACGGCGCTGCAAGGCCCAATAAACCCCATCTAGGTTATCCTATGTAGTGTTTTTCCACTATTTAGCTGGAGACGGGTGGAAAAACACTAATAGGGAATTTTTTTTAAAATTTTTAAACAGGCTGCACTATTTGAAAAAAAGGAAAATTTTTCTCAAGGTATGAGCCAGTAACGAACCCTGAGCTGAATCCAACCGGCTATGGCTGCACACAGACTACAGGGCGAGCTGGGCTCACACGGAGACCGTGCAGACAGCCGTAAACGGCGCTGCAAGGCCCAAAAACCCCCCTCTAGGTTATCCTATGTAGTGTTTTTCCACAATTTAGCTGGAGACGGGTGGAAAAACACTAATAGGAAATTTGAGAAAAAATGTGCAGCAGGCTGCACTATGAGCAAAAAACGACAACTGTGTGAGGCAGTGTGAACCCCCCCTGAGCTGAATACAACCGGGTATATGGCTGCACACAGACTACAGAGTGAGCTGCACACACACACACACACACACAGAGACCTTGCAGAACGCTGTTAAAACAGCGCTGCAAGGCAAGAGCAAGGTGAACAGTGAAGAACACACAGCGTTTTGCTAAATTAGCCTTTGGAAAGGAAAATAAAGCAATTAGCTAGCTCAACTGGCCCTCAGTTAGAACACAGCGTCCTGTCCCTAACTGAAATCACAGCAGAGTGAGCGCAAAATGGCGGCAGCGTTTTTTATAATGCAGAGTGACATCATTTCAGAAGCCAATCACAGCCTTGCCAGTACTTACATGCCCACCATGCTAAACAGGATGTGCCCACACTTCCAATCATTCCTCATTGGCTGCTGCGTTCTGTTTGAATTCTGGGAACTTCCGATTCCGGTATCCGATACGCGGGAAGTATCGGAATTCGGTATCGGAATTCCGATACCGCAAATATCGGCCGATACCCGATACTTGCGGTATCGGAATGCTCAACACTACCTTTAACATTAAATGAAGAAACAACTATAGTGGCGGATGTATTAATTGTAGCCATAACTATAACAGTGGGCGGGAAGAGACAACTGAGTCTGTGGACTTAGCCTATCAAACATCTCAGTAAACCAGAAAAACAACAAAAATAACTGGAAAAAGGGGTAAACACATATATTCAAGTATATTACCCATCTGCCGCAGAAGCGGGGGCTGGGAGTACCTCCCATAGCAGATAGGGTGGACGCACTCCGACGCGCGAGTGGCAATCTAACATTAGAAAAACTACATCTGTTACACAACAACAACTGTAAAACAGTGAAGGCTATCTATGCATTAAGAAAAGCAACGGCGATAGAAATCTTTCAACGCAAGGATCCATATAGATCCGGGATGCTGTTCATGGAGAGGGTTTCTACTTAGCACTGGATCTCCCCTGTCTGGGCGACGCAAGCCTTTTAACTGGAGTCCATTCTCCTTGATCTCCAGCAATAGCTTTCAATGGATGAGGGGTACGTGGATCCATATCCAGGGGGAGCCAGGAAGGGACTTCTATTTCGGTCAAGTTAAATGTATCCCAGACTTTGGGGAGATCCTCTGGGCACTTAACGACCACTTGTTTGCCCCCACCATGTATGGCTAAACCAAAAGGAAAGAGCCATTTGTAAAGAATTTTTTTCGAGCGTAACACATCTAGTAGTGGTTTTAGAATTCTGCGTTTCATCAGGGTCGACGGTGCAAGGTCTTTGTACAGTTGAATGGGGGAGTTTTCATATGTGAGCGATTTATTATCTCTAGAGGCCGCCAGGATGGTGGAAGTATCCAGACAGCTCTGCAAACCACAGATAACATCTCTCGGTGGGTCGGAGGATTTTGGCTTAGGTCTGAGCGATCTGTGGACTCTTTCGATAATGATCTGGTCGCTTTTATCCCTTGGCAGGAGCAGAGCAAATATCTCTCTGGTAGCTTTTTCCAGAATCTCTTGGGAGACACTTTAAAGTAGACCTTTGATCCTGATGTTCTTTTTACTGCTCCGGTTCTCCTGGTATTACAGAGCCAAGGCAGCGTTATTTAGTTGCATTCTGTGGTAGTCCAGGTGATCCTTCATATTGTTTGAATGGTTAATAAGTGAAGCCTGAGAAGCCTGCAAAGTTTCGACTCTGTTGCCTATGTGTGAGAGGTCAGCCCTCATACCTGCTATTTCAGCAATTAGAGGCTTCATAGCCTGGGCCAGGGACCTTTTGAGGAAGGATCTAGATATCTTTCTAGAGTCAGCTTGCGGAGCATCACTACCTGAGGCCTCATCGCTCGAGTCGGTTTCTTCAGCCAGATCATCTGTTGCAATGCTTGAGTGAGGGTTTTTTGAAGTGGCTCTAGCCGTTGCCTTATGTTTAAGAAATTTCTCCATTTCCCCCTGTTTGCCCTGATAAAGGGCTGATGTTAAGCTCTTGGGGCGTACCTTTCCTGTTTTCACTATTATAAATTTATGTAGTGCAGAATGGGAGCTCCTTATATCATCACTCGCGCCCAGAGATGTAGTTTACTATAGCATATTTGTGGCGTGTGTTTCGATCCAGAATCCCCAATGACAGATCATTATGTATAGGTATTCCAGCAGATGTATGTCAGACAGATGTATTCCAGACACTCAGGAGCTATTTGTAGTATTGTCTTTAGGTATCCCCTTATTGGTTATAATCAGACTGCAGCCCAAGGAGGATAGTGTCTGAGATGGGCAGCGCCTGCCTTTTATAGCTTAAATTGCAGTCCAAGACAGTGGGGAGCAGTACAGGGATGGGGGTGCGGTGGTGCTCCTCACCATGAAACGCTCACAATGTCTCCTGCCATCTCAGAGACCCAAGCCAGAAGCAAGAGGTGAGCAGGGAGGCAGGTCCTTCCTCTGTACAGCCTCAGGGAGCCGCGAGCTGTGACTGCCGGCAAGATGGCACCGGCCACGTGTGGGTATCGAGGTGAGTGGGCTATGCTTACTGCCTGTCTACCACTCCGCTTCTCTCAGGCCGCCAAGAAACATGGGAGCCCCCGTCAGACTTGTCCTGCACCCACCAGGTCTCAGGCCCCGCCGTCCGGGAACCCCGCGCAGGTACCTTGTGCCGCGGGTCTCCGGTCCGGCGCAGCCACTCAACAGCCGCGATGCTCTCAGGTCTCCCTTGCCGCACTCTCGGGGCACCCGAAGCAGCTCCAGCAGCCGACCGATCAAAGAGGTGAGGAGAGCAACTCCGGCGTCTCAGGTCTAAGATGCGGGCCCGCCAAGCTCCCGTGCGTGTCGGCGTCTCAGCGATTCCTTCTCCCAGCCAATATGAAGGCTGTCGGAGCTGCCACTGATGGACGCTGGTGTCGAGCCAGGGTTCCAATATAATTTTCACCCGAAAGTCTTTATTTGAGGCAATAAAATGTGGCTGGGAGCGGGAGCTCTTGCAGAGCACGTCCGTCCTCGTTCAGTCCCAGGCCACACTCCATGCTCCAAAGTCTTGATAGAATCTACAGCATAAAAAAGGAGATCAATACGTTTTCAAATAAACTCACTGTAGATCAAAAATCCACATGATGTAGAAAATTAGAATTTTGACAGATCCGTTCATTTCTAATTTTGACACCCCAAATTTTGGCTCCATTCTTGCTGCATACACCATATTTACTATTCAAAATGTCATTACTGTACATAAAAAAATGAAAAAAGTAGAAAGCACATCCAAAAATTATAGACTGATCTAATGCCGACAGATTGATCAAATGCCGCCAGGCAAAAATTTACAAAGCTGAACATGAGGTTCTTAGTGTAACATTCTGATCTGACTGTAGGGAGCCCTCAACCATGTCTTGATGAATCTCTCAATGGGTCTCTAACCTAAAAGTTTCAGTGCCATAACCGCCGAAGTGACAGCACAATAGCAGGAATGATCTGGTGCCCCATAGCTCCCATACTGTAAGGCAAAGCTCCCATGGCTCCAGGCTACACCACCCACAGGCAAAACACCACAGCAACAAGTGCATCCACACAAGTAGTGTAGCATACCCATCATTCGTCAAACTCAATCTGACAGGTGCCCCGCCCCTATCAAAGTGTATCAAAGTGTGTAACCCCTCCCCTCCCCTTGTCTGACGGCTGGTATCCAGCTGTCCCTCCTTGTTTGATTTTCCCCTTTTGATATAGTTTGATATATTTTAATTTGTTGCAGTTCGATATTATTCTCGTATTTGTTTTATATTTTATACGTAGTTCGAGCTTGATTCTGTAAGCTGTGTTTTATTCACAGTGTACACATATAGTGCAGAACTTTTGTTTTATAACACACCAAGCTGTTTATTTGTGAGGGGTCCTTTATATATATATATATATATATATATATATATAATATGCCTTACACATATAGTGCAGAACTTTTGCTTTATAACACACCAAGCTGTTTATTTGTGTCTCTACTGACCATTAACTAAATGCTGGTCCCCTTATTTACACAAACAGAAAAGTTATTTGTGTCTCTACTGACCATTAACTAAATGCTGGTCCCCTTATTTACACAAACAGAAAAGTTATTTGTGTCTCTACTGACCATTAACTAAATGCTGGTCCCCTTATTTACACAAACAGAAAAGTTATTTGTGTCTCTACTGACCATTAACTAAATGCTGGTCCCCTTATTTACACAAACAGAAAAGTTATTTGTGTCTTTACTGACCATTAACTAAATGCGGGTCACTTTATTTTCACAAACAAAAGACAGATTTTCTGTTTGTACCTGTAGGGTTATGTAGGGTTATCTGCGGGTCAGTGGTTTATAACACCTCTCTCATTATATGTGCATATTATGTATGTGGTCATGTTACAACACATGCAAGTAAGAAGCGGTGTGTTTTATACGAATATAAAACCAAAGACACGTTATTGTAAAAATTAAAAAAAAAATTATTTCTCACAATAAAACAGCATCTCAAATTTTAAGTTAGCTATAACATATGCAGACTTTTAAAGCTTTTTTTTACATTTCTATTGGTGTTACATTTCTATTGGTGATGAAAATAGCCATTTTATATTGAATTACTAACATTTTTCTATTTTAGCGCTGCCACATCCACATATATTATTCCAGCTTTCTTTAATTCTGCATTATTTTATCACATGATGAAAATAGCCATTATATATTGAATTACTGCAGCTCGCTGAGCGTTACCACAGGACTCGTTTCTCAATTAATTTCCCAGCTGGATGCGCTATCTATAATTCTGCGTATACCTTAGGCGTGTATTTACATGGCACTGTAATTCGCACTTTTACATACTATATGTGGATTACAGCCTGTATACAGTAACAGTCGGCATGACTGAGTGTAATATTGCACTCAATACTGTGCAAAGGGTCTGAATACTTATGTCCGTGTGATATTTCAGTTTTTCTTTTTAATAAATTCGCAAAAAGAGGGCGATGAAATATGTGTTACAAGCGTAGTGAATTGCAGATATATTCTGCAGTGTATGTCATTTTGAGAAATGTGTAGCATAACCAATTATCTATCACTGCCACTAGATGGCAGAATATCATTAATTATACATTGGGGTTTACTTTTGGAAACTTACAAATTCATTGGAAAATTTTTAAGCCATTATTGCTTAGGCAAATTCATTTCACCTTATTTTCACAAACAGAAAAGACAGATTTTCTCTTTTGTACCTGTAGGGTTATGTAGGGTTATCTGCGGGTCAGTGGTTTATAACACCTCTCTCATTATATGTGCATATTATGTATGTGGTCATGTTACAACACACGCAAGTAGGAAGCGGTGTGTTTTATACGAATATAAAACCAAAGACACGATATTGTAAAAATGTAAAAAGATTTTATTTCTCACAATAAAACAGCATATCAAATTTTAAGTTAGCTAACAGCATGATGCTGACAAATGCATCTTTGCGGAATCTGATAACGACACGATGAACAAAGTGGACACGCCCCTATCAAAGTGTATCAAAGTGTGTAACCCCTCCCCTCCCCTTGTCTGACAGCTGGTAGCCAGCTGTCCCTCCTTGTTTGATTTCCCCTTTTGATATAGTTTGATATATTTTAATTTGTTGCAGTTTGATATTATTCCCCGTATTTGCTTTATATTAGATGTTCGAGCTTGATTCTGTAAGCTGTGTTTTATTCACAGTGTACACATATAGTGCAGAACTTTTGTTTTATAACACACCAACCTGTTTATTTGTGAGGGGTCCTTTATATATATATATATATATATATATATATATATATATATATAATATGCTTTACACATATAGTGCAGAACATTTGCTTTATAACACACCAAGCTGTTTATTTGTGTCTCTACTGACCATTAACTAAATGCTGGTCACCTTATTTACACAAACAGAAAAGTTATTTGTGTCTCTACTGACCATTAACTAAATGATGGTCACCTTATTTACACAAACAGAAAAGACAGATTTTCTCTTTGTGCCTGTAGAGGTTATCTGAGGGTCATTTGTTTTTTTGTATTCGCTTTCTCAGAAAAGTTATTTGTGTCTCTACTGACCATTAACTAAATGATGGTCACCTTATTTACACAAGCAGAAAAGTTATTTGTGTCTGTACTGACCATTAACTAAATGATGGTCACCTTGATTCTGCATGCCCTGTAGATGTCATCTGAGGGTCATTTGTTTTTTTGTATTCGCTTCCTCAGAAAAGTTATTTGTGTCTCTACTGACCATTAACTAAATGATGGGCACCTTGATTCTGTAAGCTGTTATTTGTGCCTGTATATATGTATAATATGCCCCAATGTTACAACACACGCAAGTAAGAAGCGGTGTGTTTTATACGAATATAAAACCAAAGACACGTTAATGAGTTTACTGCAGTTATCAGAGCAATGTATTTATTTTACACAACAGTCACACAGGCCATAATGCTAGTGTATCTGCAGCATGTTATTAAGTGTGTTTTATTCATGTTTTATGTTTGATATTGTTAATTTGATTCTGGGATAACGTTTCTCTTTGTGCATTTCTATCATATCAATTAGATACTCATTTTTTATATGAAGTTGTTATGAGTTTACTGCAGTTATCAGAGCAATGTATTTATTTTACACAACAGTCACACAGGCCATAATGATAGTGTATCTGCAGCATGTTATTTAGTGTGTTTTATTCATGTTTTATGTTTGATATTGTTAATTTGATTCTGGGATAACATTTCTCTTTGGGCATTCCTATCATATCAATTAGATACTCATTTTTATATGAAGTTGTTATGAGTTTACTGCAGTTATCAGAGCAATGTATTTATTTTACACAACAGTCACACAGGCCATAATGATAGTGTATCTGCAGTTATCAGAGCAATGTATTTATTTTACACAGCAGTCACACAGGCCATAATGATAGTGTATCTGCAGCATGTTATTTAGTGTGTTTTATTTATGTTTTATGTTTGATATTGTTAATTTGATTCTGGGATAACATTTCTCTTTGTGCATTTCTATCATATCAATTAGATACTCATTTTTTATATGAAGTTGTTATGAGTTTACTGCAGTTATCAGAGCAATGTATTTATTTTACACAACAGTCACACAGGCCATAATGATAGTGTATCTGCAGCATGTTATTTAGTGTGTTTTATTCATGTTTTTATAACACACCATGTTTGATATTGTTAATTTGATTCTGGGATAACAAATCTGCAGCATGTTATTTAGTGTGTTTTATTCATGTTTTTATAACACACCATGTTTGATATTGTTAATTTGATTCTGGGATAACATTTCTCTTTGTGCATTTCTATCATATCAATTAGATACTCATTTTTTATATGAAGTTGTTATGAGTTTACTGCAGTTATCAGAGCAATGTATTTATTTTACACAACAGTCACACAGGCCATAATGATAGTGTATCTGCAGCATGTTATTTAGTGTGTTTTATTCATGTCTTTATAACACACCATGTTTGATATTGTTAATTTGATTCTGTGTCCCGCCTTGTTTGATTTCCCCTTTTGATATAGTTTGATGGCTTACAAAGACATTTCAATAATATAATTGCTATCAGATGCTAGCTATAAGTGTGAAACTGACAGACAAGCACAGCTGTGTCTCTACAGGACATGCTGGTCACTAGACAGCCAGAGTTTCTGTGGGAGAGATATACTAACAGTCAGAGTTTCGAGGACCGAAGTTTATAACTCCAGTCTCATTGTATTTTATCCCCAATGATCACATAGAGTGCAAAATTGTGTTTATACCAACAGTCAGAGTTTCTGTTGACCCAAAAATCGGTGTAGAACGTACACAGAGAGCAACTTACAATATTTACTAAGGTGGCTGAAATGAGTTTACTGCAGTTATCAGAGCATTGTATTTTACAAAGACATTTCAATACTATAAAAATTCTTACAGAATATAAAAATGGTTTACTGACAGTACTATACTGCTACTGGCTTATTTCTGTACAAATCCATGCTCTCTGGTGACCCCCCTTTTTTTTTGGAATGACCTCTGCTTTTTCTTGTTTTTTGTGTAAAATCTCGGTCAGGCAGGCACAGCTGTATCTCTACAAGACATGCTGGGCACACCAGAGACATTGAAAATTGGATTTCTAACGACGAATTCAGAAAATAACTATTTTATATTGAATGACTAATGATTTCTATAGGCATACTTTACTATGAAATTATGCATAAAAAGTTTCTTGGTTAGCCCAAAATCCATAAGAAACAATCGTATAACTTTTAGCTCGAGCACATCAGTATATCCCAAAGTTTTGATAAGTGTATGAAAATACACCAATATTAACTATTTGTGCTATTTTAGGCTCAAATTTGGTCTATATGCATAACAGTCAGGAGTTGGGTCGAAGAAATATGTGTTACATGCGTGATGAATTGCAAATATATTCTGAAGTGTATGGCATTTTGAGAAATGTGTAGCATAACCAATTACCTATCACGGCCACTAGATGGCTGAATATCATATTAATTATACATTGGGGTTTACTTTTGGAAACTTACAAAGGCGGTGTGTATGTGCACAGGATGACTTATTTTGTTTTTTATAATCACTAGTATTCATATTAAATGCCTCTTTAGCTTTATGCGTAAGAGACATCCTACAAATAGAATCCTTTTCCCTAGTAGTTTTATATTCTATGTCTGATATATTTCTACACAAAGCTACAAAACTATTTTGTAGTTTATAATGTATCACAGTAGTTTCATGTGTAGTTACATCTTAGGCTCTGTTCAGACTATTGTAATATCTATAGCTTAAAATAGCGCCAAATAGCTACTTTCAAACCCGGACATACACCATTGATTTTCTGCACAAATGGATCCAATATACACTATATCGCCAGCCTCTATATATATACATATATATATATATATATATATATATATATATATATATGTAGTTTGTAACATTCTGGTTCAAATACAGACGGCAGGCATCCTATTTACACGGCGCTTTATAAAATCTTTTGTTTGAAAGGTTATTCTGTATTTCTAAAGCGCAAGCTTATTTATGTGTACTGCGTTACGTGCCATCTATCTATGGGGCCTTACTAGGGATCTCAGGAGCCCAGGTTTATTTAATGGGCCACAGCAAGCACAATGGTGCAAAGCACGGCACATGACTATCTGTTCACATGTATTGATATTGTGAGTGCCATCTATCTAGCCCTAGTATTTTTGATATCTCAAAAGGGCGCTTGTACTCAATACTGTGGAAAGGGGGTGAATACTTATGTCCGTGTGATATTTCAGTTTTTCTTTTTTAATAAATTCGCAAAAAATTCTACATTTCTGTTTTGTTCAGGCATGATTTAATATATATCTCAGAATGCAGCTGAATAGTATTGCTAATTATTCCATATAAATAGAAAATTATGTAGAAACCCAAAGTTTTGATAAGTGTATGAAAATACACCAATATTAACTATTTGCGCTATTTTAGGCCCAAATTTGGTCTATATGTATAACAGTCAGGAGTTGGGGCGAAGAAATATGTGTTACATGTGTGATGAATTGCAAATATATTCTGAAGTGTATGGCATTTTGAGAAATGTGTAGCATAACCAATTACCTATCACGGCCACTAGATGGCAGAATATCATATTAATTATGCATTGGGGTTTACTTTTGGAAACTTACAAAGGCGGTGTGTATGTGCACAGGTATGACTTATTTTGTTTTTATAATCTCTAGTATTCATATTAATAGTTACTTTTAACCATCCTTTTAGAGTGTCTAGTAGTTTTATATTCTTTGTCTGATATATTTCTACACAAAGCTTCAAAACTATTTTGTGCTTTATAATGTATCACAGTAGTTTCATGTGAAGTTACATCTTAGGAGCTGTTCAGACTATTGTAATATCTGTAGCTTAAAATAGAGCCAAATAGCTACTTTCAAATCCGGACATACACCATTGATTTTCTTCACAAATGGATCCAATATACACTATATCTCCTTCCTCTATATATATAGTTTGTAACATTCTGGCTCAAATACAGACGGCAGGCATCCTATTTACACTGCATTTTATAAAATCTTTTGTTTGAAAGGTTATTCTGTATTTCTAAAGCGCAACTCTGGGTCGATAAGCGAGTAATTCTAAAAGCACAGTCAAACATATGTATCACAGTTTGTATTTCTGCGTTATGGTTTAAAGTTATAAGCATTTAAATATTAATTTTCTCATTAGATATGTGACTTGCGCTATTTATTTGCTTAGGCTAGATCATTTACAGTTTAACAATACATTTTATCACAAAAAATGACCTTATCTGGGTACCTAGAAATAACCTATCAGCATTAGTAAGCCACTTTCTTTTTGCATTATCAAGAACCCTTGGGTTAAGATAACGTAAGTTTATATGCATAAATCATTTAATATAGCGCACCAAACATGATATGGTTTTTGATTTCTCTGAACTGCCGCAAACAGAACATATAAGGTTAAAAATATGAATATTATTGAATATAATGTTTTACTTTTGTTTACAGTATTTTATTTTCCGGGTGCTACTTTTGTTCATGTACTACTGGCTTCTTCTTCAGTTGTGATTTTTACCTTTTCTATATAAATATGGGTAAATGAATTGGCCATTATAGAACCATTTTGAGTCCGTGCTATGGCGGCCTTAAACATTTTGTATAACAGATGTGTTTCTCCTGATTTTTCTTGGTTAAGGGATCACTGATGTTTTAATAAACTTTGAATAAATAACTGAGCATACATAAGAAACCTTGCAATATATCTTTATAGAAATAATACTTCAGCACACACAACACACACAAGAAACACACAGAACACACACACATAACATACAGAACACACACAACACACACAACAAACACACAGAACACACACACATAACATACAGAACACACACAACACATACAACAAACATACACACACAACATACAGAACACATCCAACAAACACACAGAACACACACACAACACAGAACCCACACACAACAGACACACAACACATACAACACACACGACAAACATGCACACACGACAAACATGCACACACACACACACACACAACAAACACACACACAACACACACACACACACACAAGAAATACAAAGATGAATTTTTGCATTATTTCACAGTGAATGATGAGTTCAGGAGACAAAGGTGACGGAGAAGCGGCCATAGCACGGATTCAAAATGGTTCTATAATGGCCAATTCATTTACCCATATTTATATAGAAAAGGTAAAAATCACAACTGAAGAAGAAGCCAGTAGTACATGAACAAAAGTAGCACCCGGAAAATAAAATACTGTAAACAAAAGTAAAACATTATATTCAATAATATTCATATTTTTAACCTTATATGACACTAGACTAGACACTCTAAAAGGATGGTTAAAAGTAACTATTAATATGAATACTAGTGATTATAAAAACAAAATAAGTCATACCTGTGCACATACACACCGCCTTTGTAAGTTTCCAAAAGTAAACCCCAATGCATAATTAACCCCTTAAGCCCCGAGGGTGGTTTGCACGTTAATGACCGGGCCAATTTTTACAATTCTGACCACTGTCCCTTTATGAGGTTATAACTCTGGAACGCTTCAACGGATCTTGGTGATTCTGACACTGTTTTCTCGTGACATATTGTACTTCATTTTAGTAGTAACAGTTATTCGATATAACTTGCGTTTATTTGTGAAAAAAACGGAAATTTGGCGAAAATGTAGAAAATTTCGCAATTTTCCAACTTTAAATTTTTATGCCCTTAAATCACAGAGATATGTCACGCAAAATACTTAATAAGTAACATTTCCCATATGTCTACTTTACATCAGCACAATTTTGGAACCAAAATTTTTTTTTGTTAGGGAGTTATAAGGGTTAAAAGTTGACCAGCAATTTCTCATTTTTACAACACCATTTTTTTTTAGGGACCACATCTCATTTGATGTCATTTTGAGGGGTCTATATGATAGAAAATACCCAAGTGTGACACCATTCTAAAAACTGCACCCCTCAAGGTGCTCAAAACCACATTCAAGAAGTTTATTAACCCTTCAGGGGTTTCACAGGAATTTTTGGAATGTTTAAATAAAAATGAATATTTAACTTTTTTTCACACAAAATTTATTTCAGCTCCAATTTGTTTTATTTTACCAAGGGTAACAGGATAAAATGGATGCCAAACATTGTTGTACAATCTGTACTGAGTACGCTGATACCCCATATGTGGGGGTAAACCACTGTTTGGGCGCATGGCAGAGCTCGGAAGGAAAGGAGCGCCATTTGACTTTTAAATGCAAAATTGACAGGAATTGAGATGGGACGCCATGTTGCGTTTGGAGAGCCCCTTATGTGCCTAAACATTGAAACCCCCCACAAGTGACACCATTTTGGAAAGTAGACACCCTAAGGAACTTATCTAGATGTGTGGTGACCACTTTGACCCACCAATTGCTTCACAGAAGTTTATAATGCAGAGCCGTAAAAATAAAAAATCATATTTTTTCACAAAAATGATCTTTTCGCCCCCGATTTTTTATTTTCCCAAGAGTAAGAGAAGAAATTGGACCTCAAAAATTGTTGGCCAATTTGTCCTGAGTACGCTGATACCCCATATATGGGTGTAAACCATTGTTTGGGCGTATGGCAGAGCTCGGAAGGGAAGGAGCGCCATTTTACTTTTCAATGCAAAATTGACTGGAATTGAGATGGGATGCCATGTTGCGTTTGGAGAGCCCCTGATGTGCCTAAACATTGAAATCCCCACAAGTGACACCATTTTGGAAAGTAGACCCCTTAAGGAACTTATCTAGAGGTGTGGTGAGCACTTTGACCCAACAAGTGCTTCACAGAAGTTTATAATGCAGAGCCGTAAAAATAAAAAATCATATTTTTTCACAAAAATAATCTTTTCGCCACCAATTCTTTATTTTCCCAAGGGTAAGAGAAGAAATTAGACCACAAAAGTTGTTGTGCAATTTGTCCTGAGTGCGACGATACCCCATATGTGGGGGTAAACCACTGTTTGGGCGCATGGCAGAGCACGGAAGGAAAGGAGCGCCATTTGACTTTTCAATGCAAAATTGACTGGAATTGAGATGGGACGCCATGTTGCGTTTGGAGAGCCCCTGATGTGCCTAAACATTGGAACCCCTCACAAGTGACACCATTTTGAAAAGTAGACCCCTTAAGGAACTTATCTAGATGTGTGGTGAGCACTTTGACCCAACAAGTGCTTCACAGAAGTTTATAATGCAGAGCCGTAAAAATAAAAAATCTTATTTTTTCACAAAAATGATCTTTTTGCCCCCAATTTTTTTTTCCCAAGGGTAAGAGAAGAAATTAGACCACAGAAGTTGTTGTGCAATTTGTCCTGAGTACGACGATACCCCATATGTGGGGGTAAACCACTTTTTGGGTGCATAGCAGAGCTCGGAAGGGAAGGAGCGCCATTTGACTTTTCAATGCAAAATTGACTGGAATTAAGATGGGACGCCATGTTGGTTTGGAGAGCCCCTGATGTGCCTAAACATTAAAACCCCCCACAAGTGACACCATTTTGGAAACTAGACCCCCTAAGGAACATATCTAGATGTGTTTTGAGAGCTTTGAACCCCCAAGTGTTTCACTACAGTTTATAACGCAGAGCCGTTAAAATAATTTTTTTTTTTTCGCAAAAATTATTTTTTAGCCCCCAGTTTTGTATTTTCACAAGGGTAACATAATAAATTGGACCACAAAAGTTGTTGTCCAATTTGTCCTGAGTACGCTGATACCCCATATGTGGGGGGGAACCACTGTTTGGGCGCATGGCAAAGCTCGGAAGGGAAGGAGCGCCATTTGGAATGCAGACTTAGATGGATTGGTCTGCAGGAGTCACGTTGCATTTGCAGAGCCCCTGATGTACCCAAACAGTACAAACCCCCACAAGTGACCCCATATTAGAAACTAGACCTCCCAAGGAACTTATCTAGATGTGTTGTGAGAACTTTGAACCCCTAAGTGTTTCACTACAGTTTATAACGCAGAGCCGTGAAAATAAAAATTCTTTTTTTTTTCACAAAAATGATTTTTTAGCCCCCAGCTTTGTATTTTTACAAGGGTAACAGAATAAATTGGACCCCAAAAGTTGTTATTCAATTTGTCCTGAGTACGCTGATACCCCATATGTGGGGGGGAACCACTGTTTGGGCGCATGGCAGAGCTCGGAAGAAAAGGAGCGCCATTTGGAATGCAGACTTAGATGGATTGGTCTGCAGGCGTCACGTTGCATTTGCAGAGCCCCTGATGTACCCAAACAGTAGAAACCACCCACAAGTGACCTCATATTGGAAACTAGACCTCCCACGGAACTTATCTAGATGTGTTGTGAAAACTTTGAACCCCCAAGTGTTTCACTACAGTTTACAACGCAGAGCCGTGAAAATAAAAAATCCTTTTTTTTCCCACAAAAATGATTTTTAGCCCCCCAAATTTTTATTTTCCCAAGGATAACAAGAGAACTTGGACTCAAAAAGTTGTTGTCCAATTTGTCTCGAGTACGATGATACCCCATATGTTGGGGTAAACCCCTGTTTGGGCGCACGGGAGAGCTCGGAAGTGAAGGAGCACTGTTTTACTTTTTCAATGCAGAATTGGCTGGAATTGAGATCGGACGCCATGTCGCGTTTGGAGAGCCCCTGATGTGTCTAAACAGTGGAAACGCCCCAATTATAAATGAAACCCTAATCCAAACGCACCCCTAACCCTAATCCCAACTGTAACCCTAACCACACACCTAACCCTGACACACCCCTAATTCTAATCCCAACCCTAATCCCAACCGTAAATGTAATCCAAACCCTAACCCTAGCCCTAACCCTAGCCCTAACCCTAACCCAAATGGGAAAATGGAAATAAATACATTTTTTTTAATTTTATTATTTTTCCCTAAGGCTAGGTTCACATTGCGTTAGGGAAATCCGTTTAGCACTATCGGATTGCGCTAACGCAATGTCTTTTTAGGTGTCGTGTTTAGTGGTCGCGTTAACGTCCCCGGTCTGGGAGATCGGGGATCGGACCTCGGGCGCGCCGCGGACGCTGCAAGCAGCGTCTGAGGCGCGCCACAAAAGAATGGCACCTTGCTAGCGCGAGCCGAAAATGGCACGCTCTAGCGATGCGCTACACCCGAAAATCACATTGCTGTCAATGGTTGTGCTAACGGACCCGTTGCACGGCGTTAATTGTGACATTTTTGCCGTGCAACGCTGTCCGTTAGCGTTAACCCATTAACGCAATGTGAACCTAGCATAACTAAGGGGGTGATGAAGGGGGGTTTGATTTACTTTTATAGCGTTTTTTATATCGGATTTTTATGATTGGCAGCCGTCACACACTAAAAGACGCTTTTTATAGCAAAAAAGTTTTTGCGTCTCCACATTTTGAGACATATAATTTTTCCATATTTTGGTCCACAGAGTCATGTGAGGTCTTGTTTTTTGCGGGACGAGTTGACGTTTTTATCGGTTACATTTTCGGACATGTGATAGTTTTTGATCGCTTTTTATTCCGACTTTTTGTGAGGCAGAATGACCAAAAACCAGTTATTCATGAATTTCTTTTGGGGGAGGCGTTTATACCGTTCCGCGTTTGGTAAAATTGATGAAGCAGTTTTATTCTTCGGGTCAGTACGATTACAGCGACACCTCATTTATATAATTTTTTTTATGTTTTGGCGCTTTTATACGATAAAAGCTATTTTATAGAAAAAATAATTATTTTGGCATCGCTTTATTCTGCGGACTATAACTTTTTTATTTTTTTGGATATGATGACATATGGTGGCTCGTTTTTTGCGGGACAAGATGACGTTTTCAGAGGTACCATGGTTATTTATATCCGTCTTTTTGATCGCGTGTTATTCCACTTTTTGTTCAGCGTTATGATAATAAAGCGTTGTTTTTTGGCTCGTTTTTTTTTTTTTTTCTTACGGTGTTCACTGAAGGGGTTAACTAGTGGGCCAGTTTTATAGGTCGGGTCGTTACGGACGCCGCGATACTAAATATGTGTACTTTTATTGTTTTTTTGTTTTTTTTTATGTAAAGAAATGTATTTATGGGAATAATATTTTTTTTTTCTGCTTTATTTAGGAATTTTTTTTTTTTATTTTTTTTACAAGTGTGGAAATTTTTTTTTTTACTTTTTCACTTTGTCCCAGGGGGGGACAATACAGATCACCGATCTGACAGTGTGCACAGCACTCTGTTAGATCGGTGATCTGACATACAGCCGGGCAGGATTAGAGCTGCAGCTGCAGCCTGATCCTGATCCGGAAGTGCTCCCTGCAGGACCCGGATGCAGCCTGGCGGCCATTTTGGATCCGGGGACTGCAGGGAGAAGACGCTCGGTACACGGTGAGCACATCACCGTGCACCGATCGTCTCAGGGAAGCCCGCAGGGAGCCCCCTCCCTGCGCGATGCTTCCCTGCACCGCCGGCACACCGCAATCATCTTTGATCGCGGTGTGCCGGGGGTTAATGTGCCGGGAGCGGTCCGTGACCGCTCCTGGCACATAGTGCCGGATGTCAGCTGCGATAGGCAGCTGACACCCGGCCGCGATCGGCCGCGCTCCCCCCGTGAGCGCGGCCGATCGCATATGACGTACTATCCCGTCCCTGGGAATTATGTCCCAGGTCACCTGGACGGGATAGTACGTCATATGGGATTAAGGGGTTAATATGATATTCTGCTATCTAGTGGCCATGATAGGTAATTGGTTATGCTACACATTTCTCAAAATGCCATACACTTCAGAATATATTTGCAATTCATCACACATGTAACACATATTTCTTCGCCCCAACTCCTGACTGTTATACATATAGACCAAATTTGGGCCTAAAATAGCGCAAATAGTTAATATTGGTGTATTTTCATACACTTATCAAAACTTTGGGTTTCTACATAATTTTCTATTTATATGGAATAATTAGCAATACTATTCAGCTGCATTCTGAGATATATATTAAATCATGCCTGAACAAAACAGGAATGTAGAATTTTTTGCGAATTTATTAAAAAAGAAAAACTGAAATATCACACGGACATAAGTATTCACCCCCTTTGCACAGTATTGAGTACAAGCGCCCTTTTGAGATATCAAAAATACTAGGGCTAGATAGATGGCCCTCACAATATCAATACATGTGAACAGATAGTCATGTGCCGTGCTTTGCACCATTGTGCTTGCTGTGGCCCATTAAATAAACCTGGGCTCCTGAGATCCCTAGTAAGGCCCCATAGATAGATGGCACGTAACGCAGTACACATAAATAAGCTTGCGCTTTAGAAATACAGAATAACCTTTCAAACAAAAGATTTTATAAAGCGCCGTGTAAATAGGATGCCTGCCGTCTGTATTTGAACCAGAATGTTACAAACTATATATATATATATATATATATATATATATATATGGAGGCTGGCGATATAGTGTATATTGGATCCATTTGTGCAGATAATCAATGGTGTATGTCCGGGTTTGAAAGTAGCTATTTGGCGCTATTTTAAGCTACAGATATTACAATAGTCTGAACAGAGCCTAAGATGTAACTACACATGAAACTACTGTGATACATTATAAACTACAAAATAGTTTTGTAGCTTTGTGTAGAAATATATCAGACATAGAATATAAAACTACTAGGGAAAAGGATTCTATTTGTAGGATGTCTCTTACGCATAAAGCTAAAGAGGCATTTAATATGAATACTAGTGATTATAAAAAACAAAATAAGTCATCCTGTGCACATACACACCGCCTTTGTAAGTTTCCAAAAGTAAACCCCAATGTATAATTAATATGATATTCAGCCATCTAGTGGCCGTGATAGGTAATTGGTTATGCTACACATTTCTCAAAATGATATACACTTCAGAATATATTTGCAATTCATCACGCATGTAACACATATTTCTTCGACCCAACTCCTGACTGTTATGCATATAGACCAAATTTGAGCCTAAAATAGCACAAATAGTTAATATTGGTGTATTTTCATACACTTATCAAAACTTTGGGATATACTGATGTGCTCGAGCTAAAAGTTATACGATTGTTTCTTATGGATTTTGGGCTAACCAAGAAGCTTTTTATGCATAATTTCATAGTAAAGTATGCCTATAGAAATCATTAGTCATTCAATATAAAATAGTTATTTTCTGAATTCGTCGTTAGAAATCCAATTTCCAATGTCTCTGGTGTGCCCAGCATGTCTTGTAGAGATACAGCTGTGCCTGCCTGACCGAGATTTTACACAAAAAACAAGAAAAAGCAGAGGCCATGCAAAAAAAAAAAGGGGGGTCACCAGAGAGCATGGATTTGTACAGAAATAAGCCAGTAGCAGTATAGTACTGTCAGTAAACCATTTTTATATTCTGTAAGAATTTTTATAGTATTGAAATGTCTTTGTAAAATACAATGCTCTGATAACTGCAGTAAACTCATTTCAGCCACCTTAGTAAATATTGTAAGTTGCTCTCTGTGTACGTTCTACACTGGTTTTTGGGTCAACAGAAACTCTGACTGTTGGTATAAACACAATTTTGCACTCTATGTGATCATTGGGGATAAATTATCATACAATGAGACTGGAGTTATAAACTTCGGTCCTCTGAAACTCTGACTGTTAGTATATCTCCCCCACAGAAACTCTGGCTGTCTAGTGACCAGCATGTCCTGTAGAGACACAGCTGTGCTTGTCTGTCAGTTTCACACTTATAGCTAGCATCTGATAGCAATTATATTATTGAAATGTCTTTGTAAGCCATTAAACTATATCAAAAGGGGAAATCAAACAAGGCGGGACACAGAATCAAATTAACAATATCAAACATGGGGTGTTATAAAGACATGAATAAAACACACTAAATAACATGCTGCAGATACACTATCATTATGGCCTGTGTGACTGTTGTGTAAAATAAATACATTGCTCTGATAACTGCAGTAAACTCATAACAACTTCATATAAAAAATGAGTATCTAATTGATATGATAGAAATGCACAAAGCGAAATGTTATTCCAGAATCAAATTAACAATATCAAACATGGTGTGTTATAAAAACATGAATAAAACACGCTAAATAACATGCTGCAGATACACTATCATTATGGCCTGTGTGACTGTTGTGTAAAATAAATACATTGCTCTGATAACTGCAGTAAACTCATAACAACTTCATATAAAAAATAAGTATCTAATTGATATGATAGAAATGCACAAAGAGAAATGTTATCCAAGAATCAAATTAACAATATCAAACATGGTGTGTTATAAAAACATGAAAAAAACACACTAAATAACATGCTGCAGATTTGTTATCCCAGAAACAAATTAACAATATCAAACATGGTGTGTTATGAAAACATGAATAAAACACACTAAATAACATGCTGCAGATACACTATCATTATGGCCTGTGTGACTGTTGTGTAAAATAAATACATTGCTCTGATAACTGCAGTAAACGCATAACAACTTCATATAAAAAATGAGTATCTAATTGATATGATAGAAATGCACAAAGAGAAATGTTATCCCAGAATCAAATTAACAATATCAAACATAAAACATGAATAAAACACACTAAATAACATGCTGCAGATACACTATCATTATGGCCTGTGTGACTGTTGTGTAAAATAAATACATTGCTCTGATAACTGCAGATACACTATCATTATGGCCTGTGTGACTGTTGTGTAAAATAAATACATTGCTCTGATAACTGCAGTAAACTCATAACAACTTCATATAAAAATGAGTATCTAATTGATATGATAGAAATGCCCAAAGAGAAATGTTATCCCAGAATCAAATTAACAGTATTAAACATAAAACATGAATAAAACACACTAAATAACATGCTGCAGATACACTATCATTATGGCCTGTGTGACTGTTGTGTAAAATAAATACATTGCTCTGATAACTGCAGTAAACTCATTAACGTGTCTTTGGTTTTATATCCGTATAAAACACACCGCTTCTTACTTGCGTGTGTTGTAACATTGGGGCATATTATATATATATATACAGGCACAAAGAACAGCTTACAGAATCAAGGTGCCCATCATTTAGTTAATGGTCAGTAGAGACACAAATAACTTTTCTGAGGAAGCGAATACAAAAAAACAAATGACACTCAGATGACATCTACAGGGCATACAGAATCAAGGTGACCATCATTTAGTTAATGGTCAGTAGAGACACAAATAACTTTTCTGCTTGTGTAAATAAGGTGACCATCATTTAGTTAATGGTCAGTAGAGACACAAATAACTTTTCTGAGAAAGCGAATACAAAAAAACAAATGACCCTCAGATAACCTCTACAGGCACAAAGAGAAAATCTGTCTTTTCTGTTTGTGTAAATAAGGTGACCATCATTTAGTTAATGGTCAGTAGAGACACAAATAACTTTTCTGTTTGTGTAAATAAGGGGACCAGCATTTAGTTAATGGTCAGTAGAGACACAAATAACTTTTCTGTTTGTGTAAATAAGGGGACCAGCATTTAGTTAATGGTCAGTAGAGACACAAATAAACAGCTTGGTGTGTTATAAAGCAAAAGTTCTGCACTATATGTGTAAAGCATATTATATATATATATATATATATATATATATATATATATATATAAAGGACCCCTCACAAATAAACAGCTTGGTGTGTTATAAAACAAAAGTTCTGCACTATATGTGTACACTGTGAATAAAACACAGCTTACAGAATCAAGCTCGAACTACGTATAAAATATAAAACAAATACGAGAATAATATCGAACTGCAACAAATTAAAATATATCAAACTATATCAAAAGGGGGAAATCAAACAAGGAGGGACAGCTGGATACCAGCTGTCAGACAAGGGGAGGGGAGGGGTTACACACTTTGATACACTTTGATAGGGGCGGGGCACCTGTCAGATTGAGTTTGACGAATGATGGGTATGCTACACTACTCACACAACACCAAAAATAAGTGAGTAGATCTAAATAAACTCACCTTCTACATGTACTCAGACTGTGAGGTGAGAGCAAAAATAGTCATAACTCATCTTGCAGCCTCCTGCTAACTTCTGGGTCAAAAGATAGGAGTGTTGGTACAAACTAAACAAAGAAAAAAGGGGACAGTATGCAATATGCCATATCTGTAGAAAAAAATCATATCTGCACATCTAAAAAAGATACAATGTTCTAGTTCCACTAGGCAAACAAACAAAACTGAATATGAGGTTCTTTGTTTAACATTCTGAACAGACTGTATGAAGTACCAACCACATCACAGTGAACCTCTTAGTGGGTACCTACCCTAAAATATGTGGTGACTTAATTTACAGCATACCAGTAGGGGGAGTGACATGGAGTCCCAGAGAACCCATGCATTTTTGGATGTGCAGTCCATATCTGTTTTCTACAGTTATGGCACATTCCGTACTGTCCCTTTTTTGAACAAGCAATTCTCCAATATCACCCAGGTTTTTTTTTAAATTAGCAGGAGACTGCAAGAGGGGTTCCACATATTTTTGCTTTTAGCTAACGGTCTGAGAGCATGTGGAAGATAAGGGTTTTTTTTAGATTTATTGACATGATGGTGTGCCTTATGGAAGCCATTGTTGTCGTGATGCTTTATCCAGTGAAAAAGAAAGTTAGTGGCACTAAGCAATGTCCATATAATCTTTTCTTTATTTCAAATCTTCTTTAAAAACATCTCTGTGGCAGAGGAAGAAGTGAGAGGGAGAGGGTGGTAGGTGCAGCAGAGCAGACGACGGCTGCTTCAAGCTGGAGTGCACATCAATGGGTGACAACTCATTTTTTATTTCACTGGATACACCATACTGCTTTTTGCCCATGTGTGAGGGGTTAGCAAAGTACCTCCATATACTTTGGGGTTTGAATATCAGACCAAGTTCACAGAGAAGTTTACACTGGAGTTTCCCATTTTCATTACATGGTGGTGCCAACTCAAGTTCACAGAGAAGTTTACACTGGAGTTTCCCATTTTCATTACATGGTGGTGCCAACTCAATTCCCCTCTTTATGTCACACTTGTTGCTGTGATGTGGTGCTTGTGGGGTGGTGTGACCTTGAGCCATGGGGACTTTTCCCTGCAGCATAGGTACTGTGGGGCACCAGGTTGCTCCCCCTGCTGTGCCCTGCATCTTTGGGGCATGGCACAGCAACTTTTATATTATGGACCCACTGAGAGGTTCACAATGACATGGAAGTATGCTTCATACAGTCTGATCACAATGTCAAAACTAAGAACCTCTCATGTTCAGTATTCTAAATTCTCACCTAGACGCATTAGATCAATGTATGATTTTTGGGTGTGAGGTCCATGTCCTTTTTTCTACAGTATTGGCATTCTCTTTTCAAATGTATGAGTAAAGCGAAATTCTTCTATTGACATTAAAACACTGAATGCCTTGGCCAAAAAGTATTAACCACTAAGGAAAGGGGTTGTTTGGGGCATTTATAATATATTAATTGTTTTAGGTTGCAACAGTTTAAATTTTGTATCATCAGTTTAGACGAGTTATGGCGCATCTTTCGAGCGCGCTCGGTGATTACAAACCACGCAATCGGGTGTACCCATGCACCAGACTGGCGTATGTGCAGACTAATAGCAAACATAAATACCTGTTGTACCTCTCCTGCCATTCCTACCTTGTGCATGAAAAAGCTCTGTAGTTAATACTATTCGAGTATAGCTATCTGATAGCGCTATCCATGAAGAAAGTGAATGGGTAGAACTATCCCATAGCCCTATTCTTCAATGTTCCTGAGTGTAAGCTATTTCACATGGTTGAGCGCACTTGGGATCTGCCCCCAAGGCCCTGCCCATGCCCAATGTTTGGTCCATAGACCATGGCTAGGAGTTAGTCCAGCTTTTGTGTGCAAATTTTTTTGGCTTCTACAATTGTTAAAAAGCTTAATAAAAGACTTCTTTGTACACACAGCTGACAGTAAACCATTTGTCAACGTTAGGAATAAGTTTACCCTGCTTCTGTGTCTCAAATATTTTGACCGTTATTTGTTGGCTTTTCCTTCCCCTGGAGAAAGCCAATTCTTGGAATAAGAATGGTCTGACCCTTTGCTTTTCTATTTAAAGCAATGGCATGAATAATGTTTGCTTTTAAGCTTTTCACATAAAGCCTGGTGCCATTACAAAGGCCACGCTTTCTGTTAAGATTACGTAGGAGCATGATTACAGCTCCTGGTTTCAGCTTTAGTTCATGAGGAGGCATCCCAGTGGGATTCAAAGAGTTAAGAAAATCTACAGGGTAATATGTGAGAATCACATCCTCCTCTTCAACAATTGTGTTGATGGAGCAATATGTTGAGTGTTCACCTTGAACTTGACAAAGAATTTTGTCATTCAAGGCGTGAATGTCATCATTCAATGGCGTAAGAATTGCTTTATTGGCAATTGCTTCTACCGTTGCATCGGTAATCTCAATTGAGTCGCCAAAAATAGCTGTAATTAAATCACCCTCTTCAATAAAAGAATTCGGGATTTCAATTGTGTCATCTGGTAGACCATACACATTTGACAACTCTCCATTGCCAAGTTTCAGTAACCATGAGTTGTACTCAACTTCATCCTGAGACGTTCTCATATTCTGTTGTAACTGGAACCGTGAAAACTGATTCCAAGATTTTGAGTATTTAATGGTGGACTGTACAATTTGGGCTCTTTTTCCAGCCTCCACTATTGGCAGAGAACACAATATAAAGTGCAAGAAAGGATGGAAACACAGGAAACCAGTATCCACCCAGTGTGCGGGAGCACAAAAAAAAAAAAGCAAAACAGTCTGATACAACAGACAGAAAATACACAGCGCTGCAGGAAGCCAGTAGTACATATAATAAAGTGACAAATCGTCACTAATAGTGAAATATTGGGGCTTACCGCAGATAAGAAGGGCTACACCGCACACCGGACCGGAACCAGGATAAAAAGACCCCCGACGTACGTTTCGCTTATTCCATATAACCGCTTTATTGTGTTCTCTGCTTATATACTATCATCTTACGTCACTTACTGTATGTATATTTATACCCTGTATTTGTAATAAATTTATATACCTATTATACTCCTGGTTCTCCTGTTTATAGTGTTAATATGGAGTGGGTTGCCTCTTGTGTAGGCGTTGGGGCTTTTTTCTACTATTTAGTGTAAAATTGCCCCTTTTTTTCTTTGTTTAAATATGTGCTCTGGAGTCGTTATAATAATAATAATAATAATAATAATTTTTATTTATATAGCGCCAACATATTCCGCAGCGCTTTACAAATTATAGAGGGGACTTGTACAGACAATAGACATTACAGCATAACAGAAATACAGTTCAAAACAGATACCAGGAGGAATGAGGGCCCTGCTCGCAAGCTTACAAACTATGAGGAAAAGGGGAGACACGAGAGGTGGATGGTAACAATTGCTTTAGTTATTCGGACCGGCCATAGTGTAAGGCTCGGGTGTTCATGTAAAGCTGCATGAGCCAGTTAACTGCCTAAGTATGTAGCAGTACAGACACAGAGGGCTATTAACTGCATGAAGTGAATGAGAGCCTCTGTGTTTATCACAGTCTTTTCCAGAATTACTATGGATTTTAGAGCCTGCGATTCCACCTGGCGGGCTCAAATCGATGATGCATTTAAGGATGGTTTGGATGGGGGAGTGGACGGATTAGGAGGTGACTTACAGGAGTCAATAGCCCGGTTTAAGGAGCTCCTCCGTAAGAGGACTAAAGTATGGTGGAACCATGCTTACTTCGAGAAATACCTAGAAGGGAAATTAATCCCTCGTGGATTAAGGATACATGTGTTCCCCTCCTTTCCTATCCCTGAAGGTGACTTTAAAGACAAGTGGGAGGAGCTATCAAATACCTGCTCCCTGGGCTATATAGCTCTCCTTAAAGATATGGATTCACGTATACTAAATGATATCGAAGTTGAAATTGAGTCAATTCAATTGATTCTTAAAAGAGAGATGTCTGTAGATGCACTGAAAAAGTGAAATGACTCCATTGATGTTGATCTTCAGAAGTGGGTTACCGAGATACAGACCAATAAAGCGAGAAAGTTCAGGCGTGATATGCGAGACAAACAAACCTCTAATGTATATAGATGGCGTGGCCAAGGGGATTGTTCCCGCTCCCGTTATAGAAATGTGTCAAGTTCCAGATCTAGATCACGATCAGTGGCATCGAATGCATCTCGAGATGTACAGCAAACTCAGGTGCCAGAAGATCAAACTGGACCCACGACCTCACAAAACAGAATCACTACTAGAAAGACATCAAAAAATAAAGTTTCAACCGGGAGACGACAGGGGACAGGGACCCAGGGTGGCCTTCAGGTACTCAATCTGTCTACAAGAACGTTTACCAATGAACAAATTGCGGTGTTAAGTAGGGGCCTGACCTTCTCTCCCACCCACCCTTTTGACTTTTTTACAGCCTTAAAGGACCTTCATCTCTTCTCAAGAAAATTGATCCTGCGAAAATTACACCACAGGAGCAATGACTTGGCGGATCCCTTGACTGAGACAGAAAGAGAAACATTGCGGATTTTGGAAGAATTATTGGACGAACAGTCCTCGACACCTCAAGGTAGGTTTCCGCCTGCCATCATGCCCAGATCAACAAGGTTTCCCCCTTTGTCACTGTGCCCAGCAGTAGACCTGTTTACCAAATTGGTGAGTGCTGTTTTAAAAAAACTTTCGTCAAAACGCCAATTTGATAATTTGACATACAAGGAACGGTCTGCTATTAGGGAACTACAATCCTATACGGATGTGGTTTATAAATCTGCTGACAAAGGGGGAAATATCGTGATCTGGCCATGTGATAAGTATAAAAAAAGAGGTGTTTCGTCAACTTAAGGATACTACTACGTATACGAAACTCACCCATAACCTAATGCTCTCTTTCTCGTCTCAGTTACATGTGATACTTACCCATGCTTTAGATGAGGGTATCATTGACAAAAGGGTGTGGGAGGGATTGACGGTCAGGCACCCTAAGGTCCCTACTTTTTAACTTTTACCCAAGGTCCACAAGGACGCCGTCAACCCCCCGGGACGTCCGATCGTGTCAGGCATCGATGGGCTCTGTGACCCGATTTGCAAGTTCATAGATTTTTACCTGAAACCATTAGTCGAGGTCCTACCCTCGTATGTCAGAGACACGACGGACGTCCTTACTAGGGTGGACGGGGTCCTTGTGGACCCGGAGGTCCTCCTGGTCACTGCAGATGTCCAAACCTTGTACACCTGCATTGACCATGAGCACGGCCTGGAAGCGGTCCGTCTCTTCCTGGGGACCTCCGACCTGGGCGGCCCTATGTGTCATTTTATCCTCGAGCTGTTGCACTTTGTCCTCACACACAACTTCTTTGTATTTAAGGATTCTTATTATCTCCAGAAGCGTGGCACAGCCATGGGTCCGGCCTGTGCGCCCGCGTACGCCAATCTCTTTCTGGGTCACTGGGAGGGATCTTTGTTTGGCAACGAGGGGACTCAGGCCGCCGACCATGTGCTGTTCTGGCTTAGATACATAGATGATATTCTATTTCTATGGTGGGTCACGGTGCGACAGCTCGAGGATTTTATGAGTCGGCTGAATGACAACCCGTTTAATATCTTTCTTTCTTATCAGTATGATACTCGGCGGGTCGATTTTCTTGACATCAGTCTGGAGATCGATACTTCCCGTAGGGTACAGACTGATGTATTTAGAAAGCCGACTGCCTTTAACGCGTTGCTTCATGCCGACTCAGCACACAATCCAGCTACAGTAAGGGCTGTCCCGGTCGGACAGTTCCTTAGGATGAGACGGATCTGCTCTACTGAAGATAGGTTTCAAACCCAGGCCGCTGCTCTTAAGGCACGTTTTGAGGCACGTGGCTATAGCTGAAGGTGCATCAGGCGTGGCTATGATAGAGCTAGGGACCTTCTCTACACCATAGGTTATCGCACCAAGGCCGGGCCGGAGGATTCAAAAATACATTTCATAACTAGTGTTGAGCGATACCTTCCGATATCGGAAAGTATCGGTATCGGATTGGATCGGCCGATATTCAAAAAATATCGGATATCGCCGATATCGATACCCGATCCCCGATCCCAATACAAGTCAATGGGACCAAAATATCGGAATTAAAATAAACCCTTTCTTTCCTTGTAGGTTCATTCTACATGAAGGAAGACAACTAAGAATAATGCAGGATGTATTTGGTGAGGTGGCGGAGACATTAAAGGCATAGAGGTTTAGCCCAATCAAATAGAATAGCAGGAATTTTAATTTTTTTTAAAGACGTTCGGAGTTGCAAAGATATTGACTATGTAAAGTTTTTTTTTATTTTGTCAGATATTGATGTTTCACTATTCCACGCCCTTCCCCTTCTTTTTTTTTACTTTTCCCACACTTTCATCTTCATCATCATCAGCATCTTTGACATCAACTTCTTCTTCACCTTATTCATCTTTTTCTTCATCTTCTACATTTTTTTTTAATTACATTCTTCATATTCATTTTCTTCAACTATTATTATTCTTCCTATTCTACTTCTTCATCATATTCTGATTTGTGACAGGCATTCCCGTAGTTGTTATTTATAAAAGTTTGAAGATTACTGTTCTGCCTGTCACAAAAGTTACATTTGTCCGCGTTCAGTTTGGCCTGCAGCATCAGGCTTTATCCAGGGGCACCACGAGGAGGAACGGACTCACCCCCATACACTGCTTAGTCTTCTTCTGCATATAATTTAGATAATATCTTTTGCTCTGATATTAAGTGTTATGCTTAATGTTCTTCTGCTCTTTGTTCTGCAGCCTCTTGTTCTTCTGCTTCTCGGTCTTCCATGTCATCGTCTCCAGGGTCGTCGTCTCCAGGGTCATCGTCTCCGCCGTCGTCGTCTCCGCCGTCGTCGTCATCGTCATCATCGGGGTGGTCTTCAGGGTCATCATCTTCAGGGTCGTCGTCATCTCAGTGGTTGTCGTCTCTGGTGTCATCGTCATCTTAGGGGTGGTCTTCCGGGTCGTCGTCTTTAGGGTCTTGAACTTGGAAATGTAGCAGAAGGTACAAGAAGGCTGAGAAAATGCCGAGAACCAGCTCATGGAACTGGAACTCGGATGGCTACCCGAAGGTCAAAGAGCCAATGGAACTACCGAGGACCAGCTGACGTTACTGGAACCCGGTTACTAAGCAGGAGGTACCTGTGCTAAAAAGCACTACCAAGGACCGCCTGACGTTGGCGGAACTCGGATACCCAGAAGGAGGCACCTAAGCCAAAGGCTCTGCCCGGAACCAGCTGACAGTACTGGAACCAGGATGGGGAGCAGAAGGTACAAGAGCAAAAGACACTGCCGAGAACCAGCTGACGGTACTGGAACCCGGATGGGTAGCCGAAGGTCCAAGAGCCAATGGAACTACCGAGGACCAGCTGACGTTACTGGAACCCGGTTACTAAGCAGGAGGTACCCGTGCCTGAAAGCACTAACAAGGACCACCTGACGTTGGTGGAACTCGGATACCCAGAAGGAGGCACCTAAGCCAAAGGCTCTGCCCGGAACCAGCTGACAGTACTGGAACCAGGATGGGGAGCAGAAGGTACAAAAGCAAAAGACACTGCCGAGAACCAGCTGACGGTACTGGAACCCGGATGCGTTGGCCAACTGTGCAAGAGCCAATGGCACGACCGAGGACCAGCTGACGGTGCTGGAACCCGGTTACAAAGCTGTAGGTACCCGCGCTTAAAAGCACTCCCAAGAACCGCCTGGCGTTGGCAGAACTCGGATACCCAGAAGGAGGCACCTAAGCCAAAGGCTCGGCCCGGAACGAGCTGACGGTGCTGGAACCAGGATGTGGACCAGAAGGTCCACAGGAGAGGAGAGAACAGCTAGGCCGCGAGGCTGCCGCAGTTACCGAACACCAACAGTCCTACAGGGGGAGCTTGCCTACTGGCACTACAGAACCAGCCTTGATTGCCTATTCCCGCAGCCCACATAGGACGCTCCTAAACTGGAGGCACCATGGAGTTGGCTTACCCAACCGCAACATGACGGGGCAACGTATAGGCGTCTAAGTGACCTTGACACTACCCGGAACCAGCTGATGGTGCTGGACCCAGGGTGGGCACGAGGGAGTACCCGTGAAAAAGACACTGCCGAGAACCAGCTGACGGTGCTGGAACCCGGATGCGTTGCCTATTCAAGATTGTCTTCCTAGAGCCCCAACTAGCGGTGTTGGAGCAAAGGGTAAGCAGGGGGAGCAGAGTGTAGGCCGAAGCCTGCACTGGAGGCAGCTTTGTGTCTGCATTGCGTTTGCAGGACACGTTGCCGGCTACACAGCGGGGGAACAGCTGGCGTTGCTGAACCCCACTGACACAATCGCGGGTGTTTTTCCTCTGTGCAGCCTGCACTTCCAGGCACCAACTGGCGGTGTTAGAGCCCAGGGTCTGCAGGAGGAGAAGAGTGTAGGCTGAAGCCTAGTAGATCCAATTTCAAAGGTAACCTTTAACCCTCCCTCAGGTGTTAAAATGTAGAAGAGCCACACCTTGTGCAGCAGTAATGCTGCACAAGTGAAAGGTTGCTCTTTAAATTTTGCTCATTGCACACACTGAATGAAAGACGTACACAAATTAGCCCATTGTACAGTCAAACTGTAGTGGAGGCGTGATTTGTCTTTTTAAGGAGACGCAGCACAGGTGTCCAAAATAACGCCTTGGTGCTGGGCGCAGCCTCCTGAGCGTTGTTATTTGCTGTACAGGAGTCTGCGCTCTTGTTATCCCTTGGCCATGCGCTGTGAGCGCTGCCTGTCTTCTCACCTCATTTCATGTCGGCCGGTGCGGTTAGCGATGGCCATGAATCCCAGACCCGCAGTGTCTTTTCATAAAGTCACACTGCAGGGCTGGGATTCATGGCCTTGCGCAGCAAATATGTTTGCCGCTCACTCATGTCCTTACACCTGCTTCAGACTGGGTGGCCTCAGTTGATCCCTTATCGCATGCCACGGCCATGAGGCCGCACAGTCTGAAGAAGGCGGAAGGAGGGGAGTGAAGACAGGCGAAGATATGCACTGCTCGTGCCCATCAATCACACCCTCGCAGTCAAAATAAGTAAGACAACAAGGGGCGTTGTGTCGGGCAGGGCGGACGCACAGGCACAGGCAGCCAACCAACGATGTCAGAAGACAGCCAGCGTTACCAATGGGGGTGCTGCGTGTCATTAAAAAGGAAAGTCACACCTCAGGGACAATGTAATGGTCTGTAATGAGACACATTTTGTAAGTGTTGCGTTCCACGTGGGCAAGGAGAAAACGTTAGCCACCTTGTACAAATGCAGCATTACTGCTGTACAAGGTGGCTGTTATACATAGAAAAACCTGGGGGGGCAGGGTCCCTTTAATTTCAGTTCAGGTGCCTGCGTGGTGTTTGCAGGACACGTTGCCGGCTACACAGCAGGGGAACAGCTGGCGTTGCTGAACCCCACTAACACATTGGCTGGTGTTTTTCTCTGTGCAGCTAGCACTTCCGGGCAAAAACTGGCGGTGTTAGAGCCCAGGGTCAGCAGTAGGAGGAGAGGAGCAGAGTGTAGGCCGAAGCCTAATTGAACCAATTTCAAAGGTAACCTTTAACCCACCCTCAGGTGTTACAATGTAGAAGAGCCACACCTTGTGCAGCAGCAATGCTCCACGAGTGAAAGTTTGCTCTTTAAATTTTGCTCAATGCACACACTGAATGAAAGTTGTACACAATTTTGCCCATTATACAGTAAAACTGTATTGGAGGCGTAACTTGTCTTTTTAATGAGACACAGCACAGGTGTCCAAAAATTACGCCTTGGTGCTGAGCGCAGCCTCCTGAGCATTGTTATTTGCTGTACAGGAGTCTGCGCTCTTGTTATCCCTTGGCCATGCCTTGTTAGCGCTGCCCGTCTTATGACCTCATTTCATGTTGGCCGCTGCGGTTAACGATTGCCATGAATCCCAGACCCACGGTGTCTTTTCATAAAGTCACAGTGCGGGGCTGGGATTCATGGCCTTGTGCAGTAAATATGTTCGCCGCTCACACATGTCCTTACACCTGCTTCAGACTGGACGGCCTCAGCTGATCCCTTATCGCATGCCACGGCCATGAGGCCGCACAGTCTGAAGAAGGAGGAAGGAGGGGAGTGAAGACAGGCGAAGATATGCACTGCTCGTGCCCATCAATCACACTCTCGCAGTCAAAATAAGTAAGACAACGAGGGGCGTTGTGTCGGGCAGGGCGGACACACAGGCACAGGCAGCCAACCAACGATGTCAGAAGATGGCCAGCGTTACCAATGGGGGTGCTGCGTGTCATTAAAAAGGAAAGTCACACCTCAGGGACAATGTAATGTTGCGTTCCACGTGGGCAAGGAGAAAAAGTTAGCCACCTTGTACAAATGCAGCATTACTGCTGTACAAGGTGGCTGTTATACATAGAAACACCTGGGGTGTCAGGTTCCCTTTAATTTCAGTTCAGGTGCCTGCATGGCGTTTGCAGGACACGTTGCCGGCTACACAGCAGGGGAACAGCTGGCGTTGCTGAACCCCACTGACACATTGGCGGGTGTTTTTCTCTGTGCAGCTAGCACTTCCGGGCAATAACTGGCGGTGTTAGAGCCCAGGGTCAGCAGGAGTAGGAGAGGAGCAGAGTGTAGGCCGAAGCCTGCACTGGTGGCAGCTTTTGGTCTGTTGTGCCAGCGTGGCTTGTGCTGGACACGTTGCCGACTACACAGCAGGGGAACAGCTGGCGTTGCTGAACCCCACTGACACATTAGCTGGTGTTTTTCTCTGTGCAGCTAGCACTTCCGGGCAAAAACTGGCGGTGTTAGAGCCCAGGGTCAGCAGGAGGAGGAGAGGAGCAGAGTGTAGGCCGAAGCCTAGTAGAACCAATTTCAAAGGTAACCTTTAACCCCCCCTCAGGTGTTGCAAAGTACAAGAGCCACACCTTGTGCAGCATTAATGCTGCACAAGTCAAAGGTTGCTCTATGAATTTTTCTACTTGCACACGCTGAATGAAACACGTACACAATTTAGCCCATTGTACAGTCAAACTGTAGTGGAGGCGTGACTTGTCTTTTTAAGGAGACGCAGCACAGGTGTCCAAAATAACGC
Source organism: Ranitomeya imitator (assembly GCF_032444005.1). NCBI lineage: Eukaryota > Metazoa > Chordata > Amphibia > Anura > Dendrobatidae > Ranitomeya > Ranitomeya imitator. The sequence goes on from NC_091282.1 coordinate 141,325,475, forward strand.
CTTGGTGCTGGGCGCAGCCTCCTGAGCGTTGTTATTTGCTGTACAGGAGTCTGCGCTCTTGTTATCCCTTGGCCATGCGCTGTGAGCGCTGCCTGTCTTCTCACCTCATTTCATGTCGGCCGCTGCGGTTAGCGATGGCCAGGAATCCCAGACCCGCAGTGTCTTTTCATAAAGTCACACTACAGGGCTGGGATTCATGGCCTTGCGCAGTAAATATGTTTGCCGCTCACTCATGTCCTTACACCTCCTTCAGACTGGGCGGCCTCAGCTGATCCCTTATCCCATGCCACGGCCATGAGGCCACACAGTCTGAAGAAGGCGGAAGGAGGGGAGTGAAGACAGGCGAAGATATGCACTGCTCGTGCCCATCAATCACACCCTCGCAGTCAAAATAAGTAAGACAACGAGGGGCGTTGTGTCGGGCAGGGCGGACGCACAGGCACAGGCAGCCAACCAACGATGTCAGAAGACGACCAGCGTTACCAATGGGGGTGCTGCGTGTCATTAAAAAGGAAAGTCACACCTCAGGGACACTGTAATGGTCTCTAATAAGACACATTTTGTACGTGTTTGTTGAGTTCGACGTGGGCAAGGAGAAAAAGTCAGCCACCTTGTACAAATGCAGCATTACTGCTGTACAAGGTGGCTGTTATACATAGAAACAGCTGGGGGGGGGCAGGGTCCCTTTAATTTCAGTTCAGGTGCCTGCGTGGCGTTTGCAGGACACGTTGGCGGCTACACAGCAGGGGAACAGCTGGAGTTGCGGAACCCCACTGACACATCTGCAAGTGTTTTTTCTGTGTAGACAACACTTCCAGGTGACAACTGAACGTGTTGAAACCCAGGGAATCAAAGAGGAGCAGAGTGTAGGCCGAAGCCTGCACTAGTGGCAGCTTTTGGTGTGTTGTGCCAGCGTGGCTTGTGCTGGACACATTGCCAACTACACAACAGGGGAACAGCTGGCGTTGCGGAACCCCACTGACACATCAGCGAGTGTTTTGTCTGTGTAGACAACACTTCCAGGTGACAACTGACAGTGTTGAAACCCTGGGAATCAAAGAGGAGCAGAGTGTAGGCCGAAGCCTGCACTAGTGGCAGCTTTTGGTGTGTTGTGCCAGCGTGGCTTGTGCTGGACACATTGCCGACTACATAGCAGGGGAACAGCTGGCGTTGTGGAACCCCACTGACACATCAGCGAGTGTTTTTTCTGTGTAGACAACACTTCCAGGTGACAACTGACAGTGTTGAAACCCTGGGAATCAAAGAGGAGCAGAGTGTAGGCCGAAGCCTGCACTGGTGGCAGCTTTTGGTCTGTTGTGCCAGTGTGGCTTGTGCTGGACACGTTGCCGGCTACACAGCAGGGGAACAGCTGGCGTTGCTGAACTCCACTGACACATTGGCGGGTGTTTTTCTCTGTGCAGCTAGCACTTCAGGGCAAAAACTGGCGGTGTTATAGCCCAGGGTCAGCAGGAGGAGGAGAGGAGCAGAGTGTAGGCCGAAGCCTGCACTGGTGTCAGCTTTTGTTTTGTTGTTCCAGCGTGGCTTTTGCTGGACACATTGCCGGCTACACAGCAGGGGAACAGCTGGCGGTGCTGAACCCCACTGACACATTGGCTGGTGTTTTTCTCTGTGCAGCTAGCACTTCCGGGCAAAAACTGGCGGTGTTAGAGCCCAGGGTCAGCAGGAGGAGGAGAGGAGCAGAGTGTAGGCCGAAGCCTAGTAGAACCAATTTCAAAGGTAACCTTTAACCCCCCCTCAGGTGTTGCAAAGTACAAGAGCCACACCTTGTGCAGCATTAATGCTGTACAAGTCAAAGGTTGCTCTATGAATTTTTCTACTTGTACACGCTGAATGAAACACGTACACAATTTTGCCCATTATACAGTCAAACTGTATTGGAGGCGTGACTGACTTGCCTTTTTAAGGAGACCCAGCAGAGGTGTCATAGTTTACACCTAGGTGGTGGGCGCAGACTCATAAGCATCGTTATTTGCTGTACAGGAGTCTGCGCTCTTGTGTTATCCCTTGGCAATGCCCTGTTAGCGCTGCCCATCTTCTGACCTCATTTCATGTTGACCGTTGCGGTTAGCGATGCCCATGAATCCCAGACCCGCAGTGTCTTTTAAAAAACTCACACTGCGGGCCTTGGATTCATGGCCTTGTGCAGTAAATATGTTCGCCGATCGCACATGTCCTTACACCTGCTTCAGACTGGGTGGCCTCCGCTGAACCCTTATCGCATGCCGCGGCCATGAGGCCGCACAGTCTGAAGAAGGCGGAAGGAGATGAGTCAAGTCAGGTGAACATATGCACTGCACATGCCCATCAATCACACCCTCGCAGTCAAAATATATCAGACAACGAGGGTCGTTGTGTCGGGCAGGGCGGACACACAGGCACAGCCAGCCAACCAATGATGTCAGAAGACGGGCAGCGCTACCAAGGGGGGTGCTGCGTGTCATTAAAAAGGAAAGTCACACCTCAGGGACCATGTAATGGTCTGTAATGAGACACATTTTGTAAGTGTTGCGTTCCACGTGGGCAAGGAGAAAAAGTTAGCCACCTTGTACAAATGCAGCATTACTGCTGTACAAGGTGGCTGTTATACATAGAAACACCTGGGGGGGCAGGTTCCCTTTAATTTCAGTTCAGGTGCCTGCATGGCATTTGCAGGACACGTTGCAGGCTACACAGCAGGGGAACAGCTGGCGTTGCTGAACCCCACTGACACATTGGCGGGTGTTTTTCTCTGTGCAGCTAGCACTTCCAAGCAACAACTGGCGGTGTTAGAGCCCAGGGTCAGCAGGAGGAGGAGAGGAGCAGAGTGTAGGCCTAAGCCTGCACTGGTGGCAGCTTTAGGTCTGTTGTGTCTGCGTGGCGTTTGCAGGACACGTTGCCGGCTACACAGCAGGGGAACAGCTGGCGTTGTGGAACCCCACTGACACATCAGCGAGTGTTTTTTCTGTGTAGACAACACTTCCAGGTGACAACTGACAGTGTTGAAACCCAGGGAATCAAAGAGGAGCAAAGTGTAGGCCGAAGCCTGCACTGGAGGCAGGAAAATGTCTGTTATTGTGCCAGCGTGGCTTGTACTGGACACATTGCCGGCTACACAGCAGAGGAACAGCTGGCGTTGCTGAACCCCACTGACACATTGGCGGGTGTTTTTCTCTGTGCAGCTAGCACTTCCGGGCAACAACTGGCGGTGTTAAAGCCCAGGGTCTGCAGTAGGAGCAGAGTGTAAGCCAAAGCCAGCAGTGGAGCAAGTTGAAAGGGAACCTTTAACCCCCCCCCACCCTCCCAGGCATTTGTTGCTGAAAGAGCCATCTTGTACAGCAGTAATACTGCAAATGGAAAATGGTGGCTCTTTAAATTATGCTCCTTGCAAACGCTGAAGTACACACTCATATAATGTGTCCCCTCACACCGTTAAACCGTCCCGGAGGTGGGACTTTCCTTTGTAATGTGACACAGCACAGCCATCATTCCAACCCCCTTGGTGCCGTGCGCCACCTCCTCAACGTTGTTTGATTCTGTCACGGAGCCTGCGCTGTAATGTTATCCCTTGGCCATGCACACTTAGCGGTGCCCGTCTTCTGACATCATTTAGGTGTCAGGCTGGCAGTGCCTGTGCGTCCAAGCTGCCCGAGATCCGACCTCGCAGTGTCATCTAATGTAATCCCACTGCGGGCCTGGGATCCATGGGCATGTGCAGTGCATATCATCGCCTCTCACTCCCCTCCTTCCTGCTTCTTCAGACTGTGCGGCGTCACGGCCGTGGCATGCTATTAGGGATCAGCTGACGCCGCCTAGTCTGAAGAAGCGTGAAGAAGGGGAGTGAGAGGCTAGTATATGCACTGCGCATGGCCATGGATACCAGACCCACTGTGGGATCACATTAGACGACACTGCGAGGTGGGATTTCGGGCAGCGTGGACGCACAGGCGCAGCCAGTACAACAACAAATGATGTCAGAGGACGGGCAGCGCAAACTGTGCATGGCCAAGGGATAACATAACAGCGCAGGGTCCATGACGGAATCAAACAACGCTAAGGAGGCGGCGCATGGAGCCAAGGGGGTAGGAATGACGGCTGTGCTGCGTCACATTACAAAGGAAAGTCCCACCTCCGGGACGGTTTGACGGTGTGAGGGGACACATTACATGAGTGTGTAGTTCAGCGTTTCCAAGGAGCATAATTTCAAGAGCGACCTTTTCCTTGTGCAGTATTAGTGCTGCACAAGGTGGCTCTTTCAGTAACAAACGCCTAGGGGGGGGACAGGTTCCCTTACATTTTAGTTGTGCCAGCGTGGCGGTCGCATGACACGTTGCCGGATACACAGCTGGGGATCAGCTGACGTTACTGAACCCCAATAACAGAGGAGCGATTGCTGACTGTGCATACAGCACTTCCAGGCACAACCTGGCGGTGTTAGAGCCCAGGGACAGCAGGAGGAGCAGATTGGAGGTATTGCCGCACACACAGCTGGGGATCAGCTGACGTTACTGAACTCCAATAACGGAGGAGCGACTGTTGACTGTGCAGACAGCACTTCCAGGCACCAACTGGCGGTGTTAGAGGCAAGGGACAGCAGGAGGAGCAGATTGGAGGTGTTGCCGCACACACAGCTGGGGATCAGCTGACGTTACTGAACCCCAATAACAGAGGAGCGACTGTTGACTGTGCAGACAGCACTTCCAGGCACCAACTGGCGGTGTTAGAGCCCAGGGACAGCACGAGTAGCAGAGGAATAGAGTGTAGGCCGAAGCCTGATTGGAGCAAGTTGAAAGGGAACCTTTAACCCCCCCCAAGACGTTTGTAGCTGAAAGAGCCATCTTGTGCAGCACTAAGGATGCAAACGGAAAAGGTTGCTCTTTTAATTATGCTCCTTGCAAACACAGAAGTAAACACTTAAAATGTGTCCCCTGATACTGTAAAATCGCCCCGGAGGTGGGAATTTCCTTCGTAATGGGACACAGCGCAGCAGTCATTCCTATTCCCCTGGTGCCATGCGCTGCCTCATCAGCGTTGTTTTAAGCTGTCACGGAGCCTGCGCTGTTATGTTATCCCTTGGCCATGCACACTTAGCGGTGCCTGTCTTCTGACATCATTTAGGTGTCAGGCTGTCAGTGCCTGTGCGTCCACGGTGCCCAAGATCCCACCTTGCAGTGTCGTCTAATGTAATCCCACTGCGGGCCTTGGATCCATGATCATGCACAGTGCATATCCTCGACTCTCACTCCCCTCCTTCCCTGTTCTTCAGACTGGGTGGCGTCACGGCCGTGGCATGCTATTAGGGATCAGCTGACGGCGCACAGTCTGAAGAAGGCGGAGGGAGATGAGCGAGAGCCCGAGGGGAAGATATGCACTGTGCATGCCCATGGATCCCAGGCCCGCAATGTGATTCAATCAGAAGATCTCGGGCAGCGCGGCCTCACAGGCGCAGCCAGCCTGACACCAAATTATGTCAGAAGACAGGCAGCGCAAATTGGGCATGGCCAAGGGATAACAGAACAGCGCAGGGTCCGTGACAGCTTAAAACAATGCTGAGGAGGCAGCGCACGGCACCAAGGTGGTAGGAATGGCGGCTGTGCTGCGTCACATTACGAAGGAAAGTCCCAGCTCTGGGGCGGTATAACGGTCTCAGTGAACACATATTTTAAGTGTTAAGTTCTGCGTGTCCAAGGAGCTAAACTAAAAGAGCTACCTTTTCCTTGTGCAGCATTACTGCTGCACAAGGTGGCTCTTTCAGTAACAAACGCCGGGGGGGGACAGGATCCTTTACATTTAGGTTGTTGTGCCAGCGTGGCGGTCGCAGGACACATTGCCGGCTACACAGCTGGGGATCAGCTGACGTTACTGAAACCCAATTACACTGGGCCGTATGTTTTGACTGTGCAGCCTGCACTTCTGAGCCGCAACTGGCGGTGTTGGAGCCCAGGAATAGCAGTTCAGGTGGTAGAAAGATGAACACATCAGGAGACCTGGATTGCACCCAATTACTTAATCAGGCAGAGGAGTGGCAAATTCCTGCGAGATCCAGGCCTGGTTCATTTTCAGAAAAGTAAGCCGGTCAACGTTATCGGAGGATAGTCGCATGCGACGGTCTGTTAGTACACCACCTGCGGCACTAAAGACACGTTCCGATAAGACACTAGCCGCAGGGCAAGCCAGCACCTCCAATGCATACTGGCTTAGCTCTGGCCATGTATCCAGCTTAGAGACCCAAAACTTGAAAGGGGAAGATCAGTCTGGGAGTACAGTAAGAGGGCAAAACATGTAGTCTGTCACCATCTGACGGAACCGTTGCCTCCTGCTGACTGGAGCCGCCAGTGATGGTGTAGACATTTGGGGCGGGCACACAAAAGTTTGCCACAGTTGTGCCATACTGGTCTTGCCTTGTGCAGAGGCACTGCTTCTGCTCCCTCTTTGTGCAGAGCCTCCTCCACTGCCTCGACGCACTGAGCTGCTTTGTAAAGCACTAGCAGCACTCCTCTCAGTTGGACTGGAGAAGATGATGGAATTCACCAGTGTGTCGTGGTACTCCCGCATTTTACGCTCCCGGGTCAACGCTGGGATGAGGTTTTGGACGTTGTCCCGGTAGCGAGGATCGAGGAGGGTGAACACCCAATAATCAGGCATGTTGAGAATGTGGTCGATGCGGCGGTCGTTTCTCAGGCACTGCAGCATGAAATCCACCATGTGCTGCAGACTGCCAACTGGCCCAGAAACGCTGTCCCCTGCTTGAGACATGATCTCTGCCCGCTCGTCATCACCCCACCCTCGCTGTAGACACTGACCACTGGACAATTGTGTAACTCCCTCCTCTGGACGGAGCTCTTCCTCCTCCAGTGACTCCTCCTCATCCTCCTCACAAAGTGGCCCCTGCCTACCCCTTTGTGAGGAACCACGTGGCGCTGACTCTCCAGAAGCCGATGGAAAAGGTGACTCCTCATCCTCCACCTCTTCCGCAACATCATCCCTTAATGCTTGCAGTGTTTGTTGAAGCAGGCAGATAAGGGGGACAGTCATGCTGACAAGTGCATCATCTGCACTTGCCATCCGCGTACAATAATCGAAAGGACGCAAAACCTGGCAGACGTCCTTCATAGTGGCCCACTCTGTGGTTGTGAAGTCTGATCGTCGCTGACTGCGACTTCTTTGCGCCTGATGCAGCTGGTACTCCATTACTGCTTGCTGCTGCTCACACAACCGCTCCAACAGGTGTAACGTGGAATTCCACCTGGTAGGTAAGTCACATATGATGCGGTGTTCCGGAAGGCGGAATCGGCGCTGCAGAGCAGCAATGCGGGATCTTGCCAAGCTGGAACGCCGCAAGTGAGCACACTCTAGGCGGACCTTGTGCAGCAGTGCATCGAGATCCGGATAGTCCCTCAGAAAACTCTGCACAACCAAATTGAGCACATGTGCCAGACATGGGATGTGAGTGAGGTTGCCAATGGCCAAAGCTGCCACCAGATTTCAGCCATTGTCACACACTACCATGCCTGGCTGGAGATTTGCTGGCACAAACCACACATCGCTCTCCTGCTTGATGGCATTCCAGAGCTCCTGCGCTGTGTGGCTTCGATTCCCCAAAGAAACTAGTTTCAAGACGGCCTGTTGACGTTTGGCCACGGCTGTGCTCATGTCGGTCGTAACAGGTAAACGTTCACGGGTCCATGTGGAGGTGGACTGTGACGGCTCCTGCAGCAATGATTCTGAGGAACTTGTGTATGAGGAGTCAATGCGTACAGACTGGATTCCTGCAATCCTTGGAGTGGGCGGGACAAGTCCTGCGCCACTCGCACGATCTGTACCTGGCTCAACAACATTAACCCAATGGGCAGTGAGGGAAAGGTATCGCTCCTGTCCATGTTGACTGGTCCACGCATCGGTGGTGAGGTGGACCTTGCTACTGACGGCGTTCAGTAGCGCGTGTTATATGTGTCCCTCCACATGCTTGTGCAGGGCAGGGACAGCTTGCCTGCTGAAGTAAAAGCGGCTGGGCACCTTGTACTGTGGGACTGCCAATGCCATCAAGTCATGGAAGCTGTCAGTCTCCACCAGCCTGAATGAGAGCATTTCCAGTGACAGAAGTTTGGCAATGCCTGCATTCAGATCCTGTGCTCGGGGGTGGTTGGACGAGAATGCCCGCCTTTTCTCCCATGCCTGTACTACCGATGGCTGTAGACTAGGCTGGAAGTGTGAGGATTACTTGGAACGTGGTGCTGTGGGTGGAATTACACCAGGTCTCTGGACAACAGTGCCAGAGGTTCTTCCATGGCGATCCTGGGAGGAAGCCGAACCAGCTGTGTGTGAGCTGGAGGAAGAGGCAACACGAGCTGAAGAGGTGGTAGCTGCCGCTGTTGGTTGGCCTAGGTCTTCAGTGTGTTTTTGTAACTCCACCGCGTGCCTGGTCCGCACATGTTTCCACATATTTGTGGTATTGAGGTTGCTGACACTTTTCCCTCTTTTGACTTTCTGATGACACAGCTTGCATTTGACAAAACAAATGTCATCTGCAACTGTGTCAAAAAAGGACCAGGCACTGCAAGTCTTGGGAGCGCCCTTTTTGGCTTTTGGAAGAGACAGGCTCCTAACGGGTGCCAAAGTGGAGGCTACAGGCTCCGCAGTCTTCCCCCTCCCTCTCCCTCTTTGGCCCGTTCGGGGAATCTCTTCCTCAGAGCTGCTCCCACCACCTTCCTGTTCCTCATGCCACGATGGGTCAAGGACCTCATCATCTCCACTACCCTCTGCCACCAACTGCTCCTCCTGGGTAGTCTCGGCAGCACAGTACGCACCAGAAAGCGGCACCTGAATTTCATAGTCAGATGCGTACTGTGCTGTGGTCACCGGAGGCACTGGCCCACCCGCCTCTTCAGAGTCAGAGAGACAAAGCTGTTGGGCATCACTGCACACTGCCTCTTCTTCCATTTCTCCAATGCTGCTTGGCTGGCCCCCTGTTTCCAAGCCAAGAGATTCAGAGAACAGAAGTAGAGACGGCTCCTGTCCTGGGCTCTCTGACTGCCTGGCCAATTTGGCCGGTGGTGAAGAGACAGATGGCTGCTCTCCAGTGGTCTGTGCCTGAGAGGATGTGGCACTAATTAAAGTCGATGCCGACACGTTAGCTGTCATCCATCCGACAACGGCTTCAATTTGATCTTCACGTAGCAGCGGTGCACGGCGCTCTCCGACAAAGCTGCGCATGAAGGACTGTTCCCTGCTGAAACTAAGTGATGATGAGTCACCGGTGCCCGCAGCAGGCACAGAATCACCATGTCCTCTCCCTGCTCCTCTCCCTGCTCCATGCCCACACCCACGTGCCTTACTCCCTGCCCTCTTCATCTTGGTTGACAGATAAAGATAAGCAGAAAAGTACTAAGGCCTTAGTGTGCTTATTCCTGAAATGCTCCTCCTAACAGGTGTAAGAAACACTAATTTTGTAAAGTGTGGACTAGACTTTATTATTGATAAAATGTGGCCTACACAAGTGTTAAGTGGTGTTTGGTGAAGTTTACTTTTTTTTCTGCAGATCGGGTTACAGAGCGAGTTTAACTCACACGGGGACCGTGCAGACAGCCGTAAATGGCGCTGCAAGGCCCAAAAACACTCCTCTAGGTTATCCTATGTAGTGTTTTTCCACAATTTAGCTGGAGATAGGTGGAAAGACACTAATAGGAAATTTTATAAAAAATGTGCAGCAGGCTGCACTATTTGCAAAAAAGGACAAGTTATTTTACGGTATGAGGCAGTGACGCACCCTGAGCTGAATACAACCGGCTGTGGCTGCACACAGACTACAGGGCGAGCTGCGCTCACACGGAGACCGTGCAGACAGCCGTAAACGGCGCTGCAAGGCCCAAAAACCCTCCTCTAAGTTATCCTATGTAGTGTTTTTCCACAATTTAGCTGGAGACGGGTGGAAAGACACTAATAAGAAATTTTAGAAAAAATTAGCAGCAGGCTGCACTATTTGCAAAAAAAGGACAAGTTATTTAACGGTATGAGGCAGTGACGCACCCTGAGCTGAATACAACCGGCTGTGACTGCACACAGACTATAGGGCGAGCTGCGCTCACACGGAGACCGTGCAGACAGCCGTAAACGGCGCTGCAAGGTCCAAAAACCCTCCTCTAGGTTATCCTATGTAGTGTTTTTCCACAATTTAGCTGGAGATGGGTGGAAAGACACTAATAGGAAATTTTAGAAAAAATTTGCAGCAGGCTGCACTATTTGCAAAAAAGGACAAGTTATTTAACGGTATGAGGCAGTGACGCACCCTGAGCTGAATACAACTGGCTGTGGCTGCACACAGACTACAGGGCGAGCTGTGCTCACACGGAGACCGTGCAGACAGCTGTAAACGGCGCTGCAAGGCCCAAAAACCCTCCTCTAGGTTATCCTATGTAGTGTTTTTCCACAATTTAGCTGGAGACGGGTGGAAAGACACTAATAGGAAATTTTAGAAAAAATTTGCAGCAGGCTGCACTATTTGCAAAAAAGGACAAGTTATTTAACGGTATGAGGCAGTGATGCACCCTGAGCTGAATATAACCGGCTGTGGCTGCACACAGACTACAGGGCGAGCTGTGCTCACACGGAGACCGTGCAAACACTAATAGGAAATTTTAGAAAAAATGTGCAGAAGGCTGCACTATGAGCAAAAAAGGACAATGGATAGAACAGTATGAGGCAGTGGGAACCCCCCCTGAGCTGAATACAACCGGGTATATGGCTGCACACAGACTACAGAGTGAGCTGCACACACACACACAGAGACCTTGCAGAACGCTGTTAAAACAGCGCTGCAAGGCAAGAGCAAGGTGAACACACAGCGTTTGCTAAATTAGACTTGGAAAAGCGCAATGAAGCAATTCGCTATCTCAACTGGCCCTCAGTTAGAACACAGCGTCCTGTCCCTAACTGAAATCACAGCAGAGTGAGCGCAAAATGGCGGCTGCGTTTTTTATAGTGCATCGTGACATCATTCCAGCAGCCAATCACAGCCTTGCCAGTAGTTACATGCCCACCATGCTAAACAGGATGTGCCCACACTTCAATTCATTCTTCATTGGCTGCTGTGTGCAGTTTTGAATTCTGGGAACTTCCGATTCCGGTATCCGATATGCGGGAAATATCGGAATTCGGTATCGGAATTCCGACACAGCAAATATCGGGCGATACCCGATACTTGCGGTATCGGAATGCTCAACACTATTCATAACAACTTATAATCATGAATGGTGCAATATGAGAGACATTCTGGCCCGGCACTGGCCCATTTTGGGTACTGAGCCATCCCTGGGTCCCGCCTTGGGCGACTATCCCTCTATGACAGCAAGGAGGTCTCCTAACCTGAAAAATGTGCTTATCCGGAGTCACTACGTTCCTCCCGTTAGTAACCCTTTTGGCACTAGAGGACCAACCCTGGGATGTTTCCAGTGCGGCCTCTGTGTGGCTTGTGCCAACATTGTACGGACTGCCTCCTTCACGTCGTCTGATGGAAATAGGACATTCTCCATTAGACACCACATATCGTGCAGCACCACGAATGTTATATATTACGCTATGTGTGGCTGCCCTTTGATTTATGTGGGACTAACGTCAAGGGAGCTCCGTATACGTACTAGGGAGCACATGCGTGACATCCGGGCAGCTAAGGGCGCAGTTGATGCCTCTGATCTAAAGACGATACCCCGTCACTTTAAATTGCACCATGACTGCGACGCGGGGTCGCTGCGGATCAGGGGCATCACCTGTGTCCATTTGGGTGCACGAGGGGGTAATTACAAAAAGATGTTGGCGCAGAGTGAAGCAAGCTGGATTGTCAGGTTGAATACGGTTGCGCCGCACGGCCTGAACGAGTCGCTCAGTTTTGCCTCATTTCTTTAATAAATTTATTTTTGGGTTATAATTTTTTTTTATTTATTTATTTTTTTATTGTCTGTATCCCGGTTCGCCCATTTTCTTGCATCCCTCCTCTGTCTTTTCGACAGAATAATATATTTCTAATTTCCCCCATCCAAGGGGCACTGGTTTCCATTGGCCGATTCCAGGTTTTATTGTTTTTAGCGTTGTGTTATTTTTTCACTTGTATGTCCTAATTTAGTTTTTTTTCTTCACAGTCGTTATTTTGTCTATTGCTGCTTTGCTGAGATGTGCCTCCCTCTCTTTTCCGCCATGTGGAGGATCCGGCGTTAGGTCCATAAGAAGCAATTTAATATCAGCTCTATTGTCATCATGGAAGATGCGGCATATCTAAATTATATATATAATGTTATTACTTCTCTTTCCATGTGACTTATTATGGACTTTTGTAATTATTATACTGACTGCTGGTTATTTATTAATTGTTGTATGTCGTGGCGTTTTGCCCCTTTTGATCTATGTATTACCGCGGTCATATGTCCAGACTCCTCCCCATTGGCCTTTCTTCTATTGGGATTTGGTACTTTTATGTCCTCACTGCATTGGCGGTAGTGCGCATGTGCGGACGCGGTCTGCCGACTCCTGCTCCCAGGCGGTGTCCTTACTGCCTCCTACGTGTGACCGGGGGTTTTCCCCACTCGCACGGTATGATGCAGGACGCCGCTTTCTGGTGTAGGACCTGTGGCCCGATCTGCAAATGCGCCGTTTATGCCGCTTGCTATTGGCTGATTCCTAGCATGTGATACATCACATGTCCTAGGACGGCCCTTTTTAAGATCCTTCTCGGCAACCTTCACTATCCCCTTGATAAAGCGGTTATATGGAATAAGTGAAACGTACGTCGGGGTCTTTTTATCCTGGTTCCGGTCCGGTGTGTGGTGTAGCCCTTCTTATCTGCGGTAAGCCCCAATATTTCACTATTAGTGACGATTTGTCACTTTATTATAAGTACTACTGGCTTCCTGCAGCGCTGTGTATTTTCAGTCTGTTGTATCAGACTGTTTTGGATTTTTTTTTTTGTGTGTGTGCTCCCGCACACTGGATGGATACTGGTTTCCCCTGTTTCCATCCTTTCTTGCACTTTATAATGTGTTCTCTGCTTATATACTGTCATCTTACGTCACTTACTGTATGTATATTTATACCCTGTATTTGTAATAAATTTATATACCTATTATACTCCTGGTTCTCCTGTTTATAGTGTTAATATGGAGTGGGTTGCCTCTTGTGTAGGCGTTGGGGCTTTTTTCTACTATTTAGTGTAAAATTGCCCCTTTTTTTCTTTGTTTAAATATGTGCTCTGGAGTCGTTATAATAATAGCCTCCACTATTGGTAGGGTTTGATGAACGTCACCACTGTTTATGAAAACGTTTCCACCAAATGGTCTTTTTTTTCCATATACAGTCATGGCCAAAAGTTTTGAGAATGAGACAAATATTAATTTTTCCAAAGTCTACTGCTTCATTTTTTCTAATGGCAATTTGCATATACTCCTGAATGTCAGAGTGATCAGCTTAACAGCAATTACTGTACTTGCAAAGTCAATATTTACCCAGAAAATGAACTTTAACCCCCAAAACACATTTCAACATCATTGCAGTCCTGCCTTAAAAGGAGCAGCTAACATCGTTTTAGTGATTGATCCATTAACACAGCTGTGGGTGTTGATGAGGACAGGGCTGGCGATCAATCAGTCATGATTAAGTAAGAATGACATCACTGGACACTTTAAAAGGAGGCTGGTGCTTGGTATCATTGTTTCTCTTCAGTTAACCATGGTTATCTCTAAAGAAACACGTGCAGCCATCATTGCACTGCACAAAAATGGCCTAACAGGGAAGAGTATCGCAGCTACAAAGATTGCACCTCAGTCAACAATCTATCACATCATCAAGAACGTCAAGGAGAGAGCTTCCATTGTTGTCAAAAAGGCTCCAGGGCGCCCAAGAAAGACCAGCAAGCGCCAGGACCGTATCTTAAAACTGTTTCAGCTGCGGGATCGGACTACCAGCAGTGCCCAGCTTGCTCAGGAATGGCAGCAGGCTGGTGTGAGTGCTTCTGCACGCACTGTGAGGCGGAGACTCTTTGAGCAAGGCCTGGTTTCAAGGAGGGCAGTAAAGAAGCCACTTCTCTCCAGAAAAAACATCAGGGACCGACTGATATTCTGCAAAAGGTACAGGGAGTGAACTGCTGAGGACTAGGGCAAAGTCATTTTCTCTGATGAATCCCCTTTTCGATTGTTTGGGACATCTGGAAAACAGCTTATTCGGAGAAGAAGAGGTGAGCGCTACCACCAGTCTTGTCTCATGCCAACTGTAAAGCATCCTGAAACCATTCATGTGTGGGGTTGCTTCTCAGCCAAGGGAATCGGCTCACTCACAGTCTTGCCTAAAAACACAGCCATGAATAAAGAATGAAACCAGAATGTCCTCCAAGAGCAACTTCTCCCAACCGTCCAAGAGCAGTTTGGCACCCAACAATGCCTTTTCCAGCATGATGGAGCACCTTGCCATAAAGCAAAGGTGATAACTAAATGGCTCAAGGAACAAAACATAGAGATTTGGGGTCCATGGCCTGGAAACTCCCCAGATCTTAATCCCATTGAGAACTTGTGGTCAATCATAAAGAGACGGGTGGACAAACAAAAACCAACACAATCTGGCAAAATGCAAGCATTGATTATGCAAGAATGGACTGCTATCAGTCAGGATTTGGTCCAGAAGTTGATTGAGAGCATACCAGGGAGAATTGCAGAGGTCTTGAAGAAGAAGGGTCAACACTGCAAATATTGACTTGCTGCATTAACTCATTCTAACTGTCAATATAACCTATTGGTACTCATAATATGATTGCAATTATATTTCTGTATGTGATATAAACATAAGACAAACACTAATAAAAACCAGAGGGCAGCAGATCATTTGAAAATATAATTTTGGTGTCATTCTCAAAACTTCTGGCCATGACTGTATGTCTTGGAACAAATTATCTACAGCGTTCATTGTAAAGCAGGGAGTCATTGTTACTTTGTCCCGAATAACGACGGATTACTCCCTAAGCTCCTTTGCTTGAAGTGAGGTTGGCCTAATTTTTGACACTGTGGTCTCATTTGTTGTAATTCCAAGGCTAAAGTTGGAATGGTAGGTGCTACCGTTTTGTAGTAATGTAGCCGCCAATCCAGTGGAGGCTACTGAGCAAATTGACTTCTTTTCTGCTTGTAGTTTCTTGTGCCCTTCTGGGCCGTCCAGAAAAAAAACAGTGTGAGCTAGTGTCGTCTGGCTGTGATGCAGCATTGACTGCATGCATAATTGCATCAAAAGCTGATTTCTGAGCTTCATTAAGCATAGCTTTCAGTTAGTCAGCCTCCTGCTTTATTACAGCATAATTCAGTTGGTCCAGTATTTCATCTGGAACATTTACTAGAGTTGGCAATCCATACTCAGCACAGGACTTTTTATTGCTTAAGAGCACTTCAATAACATCACGAAGAGCCAGTTGCTCAGCAAATTCTGGAGTATACCACCTGGTGTAATCCTCCATAAATTCGGTTTCATATTTTTGCCATAATGCCAATGGTTTAGCTGGTTCCCCATATACAGAAATTATAGCAAATAATTTGCAAAGTTGGTAGGGCATTTGGAAAGCGATTGCATCCATTATACCGTCTTCCCATTGGGAATCGTCTTCCAAAAGATGAAAATCAATGCACGCATTTTTATACGTGTCATGTACGACTCCATTGACAGTCCTTAAGTCAGCATAAGACTTTGCTCCTCTTACGTGAAGTAAAAGGAGTCTTAGGTAATACAGCTCACCATCTGTTAAAGAGACTGTATACATTTGGGCAATTGTTTTCCCAAATTGAGCCCGTCGTTTTTTCCATCCTTCTAGTACAGCTTTTCTATCCCAGACATAGTGTTCAGGGATTTCACTGTACAAATACTGACGGGCGGAAGCGTCAACTCTGTTTAGCTCAAAATAAGCCTCAAAAGTAGAGGCTTTTGAGTCTGAAATAACCATATCCACATTACCATCTTCGAGAAACACTTGCTGCATGTTTTCAAGGTGAACAGCAAGCCTTTTAATGGTATGTGAAGCATCATGCATTTTATTTTTTCTGATTCTCCACATGCCCTCAGGGGTGCTTATATACCGAGAATCTAGGTACATGGCTGGTTCATTCCAGTTTAATGTATGAAACTTGATATTGGCACAGTCATGTAATTTGTATACATATTTGAAAAGATATTTAACACGTTTTATTGAAGCACATATCTCAACATTGATATGGCAATTGTACTTGAGTAATAAATAAGGGTTGTATGGAACTACCTATCTATTGTCGATTTCTCGCCTTCCTCGTCTGGTTTTCCCAGTATTGTGTCGAAGGTACTATGGATAACCATCAACATTGGGGTTTATCTCTGTATTAAATTCCTTTGTGAATTTTTTTGCGCATTGACCATCTGTCATGCATTTAGCACCAGGTTGATCTTCGCCACATGGGCCATGAATCATGTGCTTCATCACTGCCTCATGCAGTTTTGGATTTGCTGTCTCATTTGGGATTCCAGCAGAGACCAATTCGTCAATTATTTCTTTGTCCCTCGGTTTATCTTCCTCTCCAAGGATTAAGAGCATGTGAGCGTGTGGTAGTCCACGCTTTTGAAATTCTATTACATGCACATAGGCAACTACACAGCCAAAAATGTGTTTTTTCAAAATCTCGTTAAGCACGGCTTGGTGTTTGATTTTAAATACTCGTGCAACCATATCTGGTTTGAACTCTGGCCTTTGCCATGGTTCTAAGTTTTCAGTAACTTCTTTCCACTTTGGGTTACAGGTCATCGTAACAAAAAGATCTGTCTCTCCGAATTTTCCGACAATTGTCATGGCGTCTTGGTAATTTTGCTGAATAGCTCTTGGGCTTCCAATGAAAGTGGACAGTAAAATTACTGGTGTCCCAGCTTTTATCCCTTGGTGTAATGCAGCATTATGGATGTGATCCTTAACGCTGGCATAACTGTCGACTCGTAATGCCTTTTGATTTTGTTTTATATATTTGATCCTGTCGGATTCAATTTTGACGTAACTGTCAACGATAAATTATTGCGTCAACTTCCCAGCATTTACAAGGGGATTGAACTCGTCACGAATGGCAAGCCTGTATGCATAGTACTGTAACAGGGTGATTTTTTTTTTCTTGTCGATCTTGATCCACTGGTATGGATGTTAGATGAATTTCACCAATTCCTTGATATTGCACACGTAGGGCAATTGGAGTTGTCAGATTTATTGTCCATCCACTGTCCCCATATGGGGATAGAAGTAGATATGTCATTGCATCACACTTTCTGTGAAGAAAGCTAATTTGAACAGTATGGTTTTCACTTTTGAGGTGAACTCTGATGTCCCTATTAAATGGGGGTTCACTCACTGCATTTTGATAAAGTATAGCTATATATTCATTGCATTGGTGCATTGTAGCGCCTCTGGTCATCATTGTAGTCATTTATAATTGACATTGTAATTTTGAGTGGATTGCAATTTTCTAATTCAGCAATCCTCTCTTCCTCTATTTCAAATTCCCTCATCATTGTGAAGGCTCTTGCGAACAGGTTAATTGCTTTCATTTTCTCTCCAAGAGATGATAGCAGTGCTGGGAGGCACTTTATATTTGCTTGACTTCTTGTACTTAATGCTTCTTCACTGTCCAAGATAGAAATCTGGGCAAACTTGGGAGTACTACCCACAGCTGGATTCAATGGGGCAGTTCTGTGGTAAATTTGTCCATGAATTCGAAAACAGTATGGACTATGCCCAGGAGGTGGCGCTACTTGTGCTCCCATTGATGCCAAAGAAAGCGAGCTATTGTATTACCTTATATTAGCCATAACGTTATTGGAGTGGTGATGCTCTCCTTTCATCAACTTGACTAATTGATCATCCATACAAATGGGACGTAATTGGATGTGCCCTCTCTTGCAGCAGGAAGGGAATGTTTTGTCCTGCACCATTTCGTCTTTGAAATTTTTAGATTGGCAGAACTGACATCGAAATGTCAGTTTGCCAGCATAGTGCTCTTCAATACATGTCTCATCAATTTGATTGAGAAGTCCTCTAGCAGCAAATGAAACTTGCCGTCATCGAGTGGCTCTTGTATTTTGGACACGTATTCTGTCTTGTTCTCTTTTTTTTTGTGAAATATGTGTATCCCTTTTTTGCATTGCGTGTTCCTCGTTGTCGTGCAGCATTAGATGCTCTAAGTGATTCAGTTACTTCATTTGTTTCTCTTGCTCTGGCCGCCCTCTGTCGGGCTGTATCAGCAGTTCTTCGACAATTTTGCTCATCTTCTGTTTCATTAAGGCGCAGGTTATGCATCCGTATGCTATTCGCTTCTCTACGTGCAGCAGCATGCTCAATTTGATCCATATTTGCAATCTTGCCTCACAGTGTTGCCTCACAGGCTAACATTCAAAAAAGACTTATGCCTTAACTCGCCACAAGGGGGGGGGCTCCTCTCCTTAGGTATCCATGGTTACACCCAACTGTGGATGACTAATTTTGCACAGACACAAGGACTTGTCCACATTATATATTAGCTGAAGAGCCCGGCATTGCCTGGGCATAGTAAATATCTGTGGTTAGTTATAGCACCTTACTTCTCTTATTTTTCCATCACATCTCTCATTTTCCCCCTCACATCTCTCATTTTCTCCCTTACACCTCTCATTTTCCCCCTCACTCCCTTATTTTCCCCCTCACTCCTCTCATTCCCCCCAACACTTGTCATTTCGACCTCACATCTGTCATTTTCTGATCACTCCACTAATTTCCCTCACTCCTCTCATTTTGCACTCACACCTTTTCATTTTCACCTCACACCCCTCATTTTCACCTCACACCCCATATTTTCACCTCACACCTCTCATTTTCCCCTCAGTATATACATGTTTGTCATCTCCCTTATATATAGTATACACGTGCATGTCATCTTCTGTGTATAGTATATACCTGTATGTCATCTCCCCTGTAAATAGTATATACCTGCTGTATGTCATCTCCTCCTGTATACTGTATATACATATGTGTCATCTCCTCCTGTATATAGTACAGTATATACCTGTATGTCATCTCTTCTGTATATACTATATACCTGTATGTCATCTCCTCCTATATATAGTATATACCTGTATGTCATCTCCTGTATATATATATATATATATACCTGTATGTCATCTCCCCTGTATATAGTATGTACCTGCTGTATGTCATCTCCTCCTCTATATACCTATGTGTCATCTGCTCTTTTATATAGTATATACCGGTAAGTCATCTCCTCCTGTATATAGTATATACCTGTGTGCCATCTGCTCCTGTATATAGTGTGTACCTGTATGTCATCTCCTCCTGTATATAGTATATATCTGTGTGTCATCTCCTCCTGTAAATAGTATATACGTGTGTCATCTCCCCTGTATATAGTATATACCTGTGTGTCATGTCCTCCTGTATATAGTATATACCTGTGTCATCTCCTCCTGTATATAATATATATGTGTGTCATCTCCTCCTGTATATAGTATGTACCTGTGTGTCATCTCCTCCTGTATATAGTATATACCTGTGTGTCATCTCCTCCTGTATATAGTATATACGTGTGTCATCTTCCCTGTATATAGTATGTACCTGTATGTCATCTCCCCTGCATATAGTATATAGCAGTGTGTCATCTCCTCCTGTATATAGTATATACCTGTATGTCATCTCCTCCTGTATATAGTATATACCTGTGTGTCTTCTCCCCCGTATATAGTATATATGTGTGTGTCATCTCCCCTGTATATAGTATATACCTGTGTGTAATCTATTCCCGTATATAGTATACAGTATATCTGTGTGTCATCTCCTCCTGTATTAGTCCTCGTTCACACATTATTTGCTCAGTATTTTTCCCTCAGTATTTGTAAGCTAAATTGTCAGCTTGATAAATCCCCAGCCAACAGGAAGCCCTCCCCCTGGCAGTATATATTAGCTCACAAATACACATAATAGACAGGTCACATGACTGACATCTGCCGTATTTCCTGTATGGTACAGTTGTTGCTCTTGTAGTTTGCCTGCTTATTAATCAGATTTTTATTTTTGAAGGATAATACCAGACTTGTGTGTGTTTTAGGGTGAGTTTCATGTGCAAGTTGTATGTGTTGAGTTGCGTGTGGCGACATACATGTAGTGACTTATGTGAGATGGGTTTTGTGTGGCGACATGCGTGTAGCAATTTTTTGCGTGTCGAGTTGCATGTGACAGGTTAGTGTAGCAAATTGTGTGCAGAAACTTTTGCGCATGGCAAGTTTTGCACGTGGCAAGAATTATGTGTGGTGCGTTTTGAGTATGTGCAAGTTTTGTGTGAGGCAACTTTTGCATGTGTTGTAACTTTTGTGCATGTGGCAATTTTTCCGCGTGTGCAAGTTTTGCATGTGGCGAGTTTTCCATGAGGTGAGTTTTGCACGTGTGGTGAGTTTTGCGTGAGCCTAGTTTTGCATGTGTCGAGTTTTGCGCGTGGCGAGTTTTGAGCGGCGACTTTTGTGTTTCGACTTTTATGTGGTGAGGTTGGTGTATGTGTGGTGAAATGTGTGCTGAGGGTGGTATATGTGTTCATACATGTGGTAGTGTGTGGCGCATTTTGTGTGTGTTCATATCCCCGTGTGTGGTGAGTATCCCATGTCGGGGCCCCCACCTTACCAACTGTATGGTATATACTCTTTGGCGCCATTGCTCTCACTCTTTAAGTCCCCCTTGTTCCCACCTGGCAGCTGTCAATTTGCCTCCAACACTTTTCCTTTCACTTTTTCCCCATTATGTAGATAGGGGCAAAATTGTTTGGTGAATTGGAATGCACGGGGTTAAAATTTTGCCTCACAACATAACCTATGACGCTCTCAGGGTCCAGACGTGTGACTGTGCAAAATTTTGTGGCTTTAGCTGCGACGGTGCAGATGCCAATCCTGGACATACACACATACACACACACATTCAGGTTTATATATTAGATACACCTGTAAGTCATCTCCCCTGTATATAGTATATACCTGTATGTCATCCCCCTGTATATAGTATATACCTGTATGTCATCTCCCCTGTATATAGTATATACGTGTATGTCATCTCACCTGTATATGGTATACACCTGTATGTCATCTCCCCTTGTATATAATATATAGCTGTATATCATCTCCCCTGTATATAGTATATACCTGTATGCCATCTCCTCCTGGCTGTCAATTTGCCTCCAACACTTTTCCTTTCACTTTTCCCCCATTATGTAGATAGGGGCAAAATTGTTTGGTGTATTGGAACGCGCAAGGTTAAAATTTCACCTTACAACATTGCCTATGATGCTCTCGGGGTCCAGACGTGTGACTGTGCAAAATTTTGTGGCTGTAGCTGCGACGATGTCAATCCCGGACATACACACACATTCAGCTTTATATATTAGATATACACTGTGGCATGCGGTAATATTCACTTTTCACTTTTCATGGATGTGTGTATGGATCTATAAAACTCTTTGGATCCATATGTATTCTGCTAAAAAAAAAGTCTGGCCGCACACAAACATTTCACTTTAAGGCTAAGTGCACACGTTGCAGAATTGCCGCGGAAATGTTCGTGGCAATTCTGCGCCTCCTGCTGCGGGTATATCGCATGCGGAATTGGCATGCATATTCCCGCATAAAACTAGCATTTTGCAAGCATAATTAGATTGCAGAATGCTAGCGTTTTCCAAGCGATCTGTAGCATCGCTTGGAAAACTGATTGACAGGTTGGTCACACTTGTCAAACCGTGTTTGACAAGTGTGACCAACTTTTTACTATTGATGCAGCCTATGCCGCATCAATAGTAAAAGATAGAATGTTAAAAATAATAAAAAATGGTTATACTTACCTACCGCAAACAGCCGATCTCCTCAGCGGCTTCCGTTCCTATAGATGGTGTGTGTGCAGGACCTTCGATGACCGTGACGTCATCGCAGGTCCTTCACACACACCATGTACAGGAACGGAAGCGGCCGCGCCCACCGCTGAGGGGCAGGAAGACTCCGGGGCAATCGAAGGTGAGTATATCACGATTTTTTTATTTTAATTCTTTTTTTTTAACAATTATATGGTGCCCAGTCCATGGAGGAGAGTCTCCTCTCCTCCACCCTGGGTACCAACCGCACATGATCTGCTTACTTCCCGCATGGTGGGCATAGCCCCTTGCGGGAAGTAAGCAAATCAATGCATTCCTAGGTGTGCGGAATCCCCGCGATTCCGCAAATTTAATGAACATGCTGCGTTTTTTTCTGGAATGCGAATCCGCTCAGGAAAAAAATGCAGCATGTGCACAAAAAATGCGGATTGCATTCTATTAAATAGGATGCTTACTGTGAGCTTTTTTTGCAGTTTTATAGCGTTTTTATAGTGAAAAACCGCGAAAAAAACGTGAAAAATCTGCTACGTGTGCACACAGCCTTTAAAGGGAAGGTGTCATTTACACAGGGCAGAGAAGCAGAGCGCAGAGGGACAGACAGCGGAAGGTAAGTATGTAGTGTTTGTTTTTTTTTACTTTGACGCTGGTAACCAGGGTATACATCGGGTTACTAAGCGCGGCCCTGCGCTTAGTAACCCGATGTTTACCCTGGTTACCGGCATAGTTGGTCGCTGGAGAGCTGTCTGTGTGACAGCTCTCCAGCGACCAAACAGCGACGCTGCAGCGATCCGGATCGTTGTCGGTATCGCTGCATCGTCGCTTAGTGTGACGGTACCTTAAGAGACGATGATATTCAGGAACACAGTGAAAAGCCATTTTGTTGGTGACTGCAGAGTTATACTGACAAGTAGACAGTCACCGAGGATGGCAGGCAGCAAGGATTCTGGGAGATATATGGTGGAGGGAGCAGGGTGACAGCAGTGCAGAGTATTTCAGGAGAGCAGTGTGCTGGTCTATGGGGGGGGCCCCGGTTCGGTGCACAGAGCAGCCAGGGATTGTACATAGAGCGCTGTCTTTTATACACATGGATGGACCGACTGCTTGTCTGCTCCACAGAAATCCAGGAAACATTTTTTGCGGATTGATGGCCTGTTCTGATCCAGACTTTGCATACAGACCCCATTCCCCTCCTCAGATCCTGTCCTGGCGATGTGAAAGCGAGGCGACAGGCGCAGTCCGGGGTGACGCTGGGGGGAAATGTAGCGATATAGTAACGATAAAAATGAGACCCCTCAGCAGCCTCACCAGCCTTCCCCTGACTGCACTCTATTACCCCAGACCCGCGTGCAGCTGCTCAGCCAGAACCACCCTAGAATGGGTCCCCTTTCTGAAGATAATACTGCCATAGTGTTCTCACATTATACCGCTGTATAGATCACACATAATACCGTCATATAGAACGCAAATGACGCCAGTGTTCTCACATAATATCGCCATATAGATCACACATAATACTGCCATAAACTTCTTACACAATATTGCCATATACTTCTCACATGATACCACCATATAGATCACACATAATACTGCCATATAAATCACACATAATACTGTCCTATAGTTCTCACATAATACCATCCTATAGATCACATATAACGACGCCGTAGTGTTCTCACATAATACCGCCATAGAGATCACACATAATACCACCATATACTTCTCAAATAATACCGCCATATACTTCTCACATAAAACCGCCATATAGCTCAGACATAATACCGCCATATAGATCACACATAACAGAGGGGAGAGGAGTGCACAGGAGAGGGTTAGATACACGTCTCAGCACAGTATCACACAGGGTAGGATTAGATACATGGCTCAGCAGACAGCATCACACAGGAGAGGATTAGATACACATCTCAGCACAGTATTACACAGGGTAGGATTAGATACATGTCTCAGCACAGTATCACACAGAATAGGATTAGATACATCACTCAGCAGACAGCATCACACAGGAGAGCGTTATATTCATGGCTCAGCAGACAGCATTATACATTAGAGGATTAAATACACGGCTCAGCAGACAGCATCACACAGGAGAGAATTAGATACACGTTTCAGCACAGCATCACACAGGGTAGGATTAGATACATGTCTCAGCACAGTATGAAATAGGGTAGGATACGATACACGGCTCAGCAGACAGCATCACACAGGAGAGGATTAGATACACGTCTCAGCACAGTATCACACAGGGTAGGATTAGATACACGGCTCAGCTGACAGCATCACACAGGAGAGGATTAGATACACGTCTTGGCACAGTATCGCACAGGGTAGGATTAGATACATGTGTCAGCACAGTATCACACAGGTTAGGATTAGATACATGGCTCAGCAGACAGCATCACACAGGAGAGGATGAGATCAACAGCTCAGTCAGTATCCCACAGGAGAGGATTAGATACACGGCTCAGCAGACAACATCACACAGGAGAGGATTAGATACACGTCTCAGCACAGTATCACACAGGGTAGGATTAGATACATGTCTCAGCACATTATCACACAGGGTAGGATTAGATACATGTCACAGCACATTATCACACAGGGTAGGATTAGATACATGTCTCAGCACATTATCACACAGGGTAGGATTAGATACATGTCACAGCACATTATCACACAGGGTAGGATTAGATACACGGCTCAGCAGACAGCATAACACAGGAGAGGATTAGATACATGGCTCAGCAGACAGCATCACACAGGAGAGGATTAGATACACGTCTAAGCACCGTATCACACAGAGTAGGATTAGATACATATCTCAGCAGACAGTATCACACAGGGTTGGATTAGATACATGGCTCAGCAGACAGCATCACACAGGAGAGGATTAGATACACAGCTCAGTCAGTATTACACAAGGTAGGATTAGGCCGGCTTCACACTCAGCGTATGAAAATACGGTCCGTATATTACGGCCGTAATACGCTGAAATGTCCCGAAAATAGTGGTCCGTAGCTCCTCCGTAGGCAGGGTGTGTCAGCGTTTTTTGCGCATGGCATCCTCCGTATGTAATCCGTATGGCATCCGTACTGCGTGGTTTTCTCGCAGGCTTGCAAAACCAACATACCGCTATAGAAATGATCCATGTGTCCCAAAAAGAAAAAAATATATATATATACTGTCTATATATATATACCTATTCTATGTGTACACATTTATTCTACATATTCTACTGTAAGCTGTCAGTGTGATTTTACTGTACACCGCACTGAATTGCCGGCTTTTCTCTCTAACAGCGCTGCGTATTTCTCGCAAGTCACACTGCTTGTCCGTGTGAAATCGGCATTTTTCACGCTTCCATAGACTTTCATTGGCGTATTTCTTGCGCAGTACGGTGACAAACGCAGCATGCTGCGATTTTGTACGGCCGTAGAAAGCCGTATAATACTGATCAGTAAAATACGGCAGATAGGAGCAGGGGCATAGAGAATAATTGTGCCGTATTTTTTGCGAGTTTTACGGACGTAGTTTCTGCGCTCTTACGTCCGTAAAACTCGCAAGTGTGAAGCCGGCCTTAGATACACGGCTCAGCATACAGTAACACACAGGAGAGGATTAGATACACATCTCAGCACAGTATTACACAGGGTAGAATTAGATACATGGCTCATCAGACAGTATCAAACAGGGTAGGAATAGATACATGGCTCAGCAGACAGTAACACACAGAATAGGATTACATACATGGCTCAGCACACAGTCTCCCACAGGAGAGGATTAGATACACGTCTCAGAACAGTATCAAACAGGGTAGAATTAGATACATGGCTCAGCAGACAGTATCAAACAGGGTAGGATTAGCTACATGGCTCAGCAGACAGCATCACACAGGAGAGGATTAGGTATACATCTCAGCACAGTATCACACAGGGTAGTATTAGATTCATGGCTCAGCAGACCGCATCACACAGGAGAGGATTAGATATATCTCAGCACAGTATCACATGGTAGGATTAGATACATCGCTCAGCACAGTAACACACATGGGAGGAGATACACCGCTCAGAGTCAGCATCACAATGGATAGGATTAGATTACCTCTCCCCCTCCCCTGATACTTAATACACGGCTCCGCTGCTGAGTCCTTTCTCCCTCCCGTCCATGGTCTCCTCCGCCTCCTCCTCCAATTACCGCAGTGCTCCTGCGATTATACTGGGAAACTGGAGCTCACAGCACACTGTGAGCTCCAGAAAGATGGTGCTGATCTCCTGCCTCTGCTCTGATGTGGACGGCTCAGGGGGCATGGCCAGATCACAGCAGGGACCAGTCCAATGTAAAGTATAGGGTCGGATGCCGACCGCAGATATCTATGCCCAGGGCTGCCGCATTTGCAGAGTGTACGTGTCGTGCAGCTACACTTACACTCCTGCAAAGCAAAATGACGGCGCCCAGTGGCTGAAAAAATAATAATAAAAAAAATGTTAACGTTAAAAAATGTAAATTTGTATTAAAAATAATTGAACAGCTTAGAGATGCCCTTAATCTGGTAGACTGGGACAATATCCTCAGAAATGAGAATACAGATAATAAATGGGAAATGTTTAAGAACATCCTAAATAGGCAGTGTAAGCGGTTTATACCTTGTGGGAATAAAAGGACTAGAAATAGGAAAAACCCAATGTGGCTAAACAAAGAAGTAAGACAGGCAATTAACAGTAAAAAGAAAGCATTTGCACTACTAAAGCAGGATGGCACCATTGAAGCTCTAAAAAACTATAGGGAGAAAAATACTTTATCTAAAAAACTAATTAAAGCTGCCAAAAAGGAAACAGAGAAGCACATTGCTAAGGAGAGTAAAACTAATCCCAAACTTTTCTTCAACTATATCAATAGTAAAAGAATAAAAACTGAAAATGTAGGCCCCTTAAAAAATAGTGAGGAAAGAATGGTTGTAGATGATGAGGAAAAAGCTAACATATTAAACACCTTCTTCTCCACGGTATTCACGGTGGAAAATGAAATGCTAGGTGAAATCCCAAGAAACAATGAAAACCCTATATTAAGGGTCACCAATCTAACCCAAGAAGAGGTGCGAAACCGGCTAAATAAGATTAAAATAGATAAATCTCCGGGTCCGGATGGCATACACCCACGAGTACTAAGAGAACTAAGTAATGTAATAGATAAACCATTATTTCTTATTTTTAGTGACTCTATAGCGACAGGGTCTGTTCCGCAGGACTGGCGCATAGCAAATGTGGTGCCAATATTCAAAAAGGGCTCTAAAAGTGAACCTGGAAATTATAGGCCAGTAAGTCTAACCTCTATTGTTGGTAAAATATTTGAAGGGTTTCTGAGGGAAGTTATTCTGGATTATCTCAATGAGAATAACTGTTTAACTCCATATCAGCATGGGTTTATGAGAAATCGCTCCTGTCAAACCAATCTAATCAGTTTTTATGAAGAGGTAAGCTATAGACTGGACCACGGTGAGTCATTGGACGTGGTATATCTCGATTTTTCCAAAGCGTTTGATACCGTGCCGCACAAGAGGTTGGTACACAAAATGAGAATGCTTGGTCTGGGGGAAAATGTGTGTAAATGGGTTAGTAACTGGCTTAGTGATAGAAAGCAGAGGGTGGTTATAAATGGTATAGTCTCTAACTGGGTCGCTGTGACCAGTGGGGTACCGCAGGGGTCAGTATTGGGACCTGTTCTCTTCAACATATTCATTAATGATCTGGTAGAAGGTTTACACAGTAAAATATCGATATTTGCAGATGATACAAAACTATGTAAAGCAGTTAATACAAGAGAAGATAGTATTCTGCTACAGATGGATCTGGATAAGTTGGAAACTTGGGCTGAAAGGTGGCAGATGAGGTTTAACAATGATAAATGTAAGGTTATACACATGGGAAGAGGGAATCAATATCACCATTACACACTGAACGGCAAACCACTGGGTAAATCTGACAGGGAGAAGGACTTGGGGATCCTAGTTAATGATAAACTTACCTGGAGCAGCCAGTGCCAGGCAGCAGCTGCCAAGGCAAACAGGATCATGGGGTGCATTAAAAGAGGTCTGGATACACATGATGAGAGCATTATACTGCCTCTGTACAAATCCCTAGTTAGACCGCACATGGAGTACTGTGTCCAGTTTTGGGCACCGGTGCTCAGGAAGGATATAATGGAACTAGAGAGAGTACAAAGGAGGGCAACAAAATTAATAAAGGGGATGGGAGAACTACAATACCCAGATAGATTAGCGAAATTAGGATTATTTAGTCTAGAAAAAAGACGACTGAGGGGCGATCTAATAACCATGTATAAGTATATAAGGGGACAATACAAATATCTCGCTGAGGATCTGTTTATACCAAGGAAGGTGACGGGCACAAGGGGGCATTCTTTGCGTCTGGAGGAGAGAAGGTTTTTCCACCAACATAGAAGAGGATTCTTTACTGTTAGGGCAGTGAGAATCTGGAATTGCTTGCCTGAGGAGGTGGTGATGGCGAACTCAGTCGAGGGGTTCAAGAGAGGCCTGGATGTCTTCCTGGAGCAGAACAATATTGTATCATACAATTATTAGGTTCTGTAGAAGGACGTAGATCTGGGTATTTATTATGATGGAATATAGGCTGAACTGTATGGACAAATGTCTTTTTTCGGCCTTACTAACTATGTTACTATGTTACTATTTTACTATGTTTATATAAGCAATCATTTTTAATACAAAAAATAAAATGCGGCACCTTCCCTTTAACCCCTTTCTGATCTCGGACGGGATAGTACATCCGAGGTCAGAAGCCCAGCTTTGAGGTGGGCTCCGGCGGTGAGCCCGCATCAAAGCCGGGACATGTCAGCTGTTTTGAAGAGCTGACATGTGCCCATAATAGGCGCGGGCAGAATCGCGATCTGCTTGCACCTATTAACTAATTAAATGCCGCTGTCAAACGCAGACAGCGGCATTTAACTACCGCATCCATCCGGGCAGCCAGAAATGACGTCATCGCCGACCCCCGTCACATGATCAGAGGTCGGCGATGCTTCAGAATGGTAACCATAGAGGTCCTTGAGACCTCTATGGTTACAGATCCCCGGCAGCTGTGAGCGCCACCCTGTGGTCGGCGCTCACAGCACACATGATTTTCTGCTATATAGCAGCGAACAGCAGATCGCTGCTATGTAGCAGAGCCGATCGTGCTGTGCCTGCTTCTAGCCTCCCAAGGAGGCTATTAAAGCATGGCAAAAGTTAAAAAAAAAGTGAAAAAAAGTGAAAAAAATAAAAAAAATATAAAAGTTTAAATGACCCCCCTTTTGCCCCAATCAAAATAAATCAATAAAAAAAATCAAATCTACACATGTTTGGTATCGCCGCGTTCAGAATCGCTCGATCTATCAAATTAAAAAAAGCATTAACCTGATCGCTACACGGCGTAGCGAGAAAAAAATTCGAAACGCCAGAATTACGTTTTTTTGGTCGCCACGACATTGCATTAAAATGCAATAACGGGCGATCAAAAGAACGTATCTGCACCAAAATGCTAGCATTAAAAATGTCATCTTGGCACGCAAAAAATAAGCCCTCAACCGACCCCAGATCTTGAAAAATGGAGACGCTACGAGTATCGGAAAATGGCACAATTTTTTTTTTTTTTTTTTTTTTAGCAAAGTTTGGAATTTTTTTTCACCACTTAGGTAAAAAATACCCTAGTCATGTTAGGTGTCTATGAACTCGTACTGACCTGGAGAATCATAATGTCTGGTCAGTTTTAGCATTTAGTAAACCTAGCAAAAAAGCCAAACAAAATACAAGTGTGGGATTGCACTTTTTTTGCAATTTCACCGCACTTGGAATTTTTTTCCCGTTTTCTAGTACACGAAATGCTAAAACCAATGATGTCTTTCAAAAGTACAACTCGTCCCGCAAAAAATAAACCCCCACATGGCCAAATTGACGGAAAAATTAAAAAGTTATGGCTCTGGGAAGGAGGGGAGTGTAAAACAAACACGGAAAAACGAAAAATCCCAAGGTCATGAAGGGGTTAAATGTGAGAATGTGTCCTAAGGGATTTGACATATAACATTATCAAGTCACACAGTACAGATGCAGAATCATATTTACATCCAGGTACTTACCGCTGATGTCTCATCTGATAAGTCTTTTTTACAGCTTCTTCTTCATCTGGTCAGACCTTCATGTCCACATCTCCCAGCCACGAATCATCTTGTCCCGATGATCAACACAGCCCTGAAAATATCAAGGTCCCATATATTGTATGCATACTGTACATGTGTCTACACCGCACTAGTAACCTGCTATTTGCCACACAGCAATCTAAATATAAAGTAGTAAGCAGCACTGTGTCCCTCATTGACTATAATCTCTGTAATTCAATAAATATAAATGATTCAGTTTCTGACTCTCTCCAACTAACTTTAAGGCTACGTGCACATGATACGTTTTTGTTATGGAAAATATGCAAGGTTTTACAGTACAAGCAAACTGAATAAGATCCCTAAAGTCTCATGCACACAATGTTTATTTTTTCCTTGAAGATTTGTGACAGATTGAAATCTACATAATGTCAATTCCTGCAGTGAATTTGACCCATACTAATGAGTGGGGAAATTATGCAACAAAAACATTGCCAAAATATGACAACAATGTAGTTTAAGGAGCATTCTTCCTGCCAAGAACATTAGGACATACAGCAGGATTTTCTGCTGCATATCCTGAACATGGGCAAATAGCCTTAGTCCCTGTCCTGTTTTTCCTCCCATTCATTGTAAGTCCTTGATAGCATCATAAATGAATATGGGGGTACTTAACTTCCTCTGTCACCTCCCAGTTCATTACAAGACCCTGACAGTGTCTTCTCCCATCTTTCAATTCATTATACAGTGTCCTAGACATCTAACCTAATCCTCTCCCACTCCCCTGTACATTAAGTCTCTGATAGTGTCATAATGAATTGTGGGATAGGGAGAACACTATCAGGGACTTAACACTCTCCTCCACCACTCAATACATTTTACATCCATATCTAATGTCACCTACCTCCAGCATCAGACTGGGGCATCTAGGGCCCACCAGAGAAAATCATTCCTGGAGCCCACTATGTAGCTACATAGAAATAAATTCAAGACCATCAATTGTGTGGTAAAACACTCTGATATCAGTGTATAATATAAGGTAGTACACGTCTTGATTTTGTAACAGGGGTTCAGGGGTTGGGGTAGCCCCCTCAAAGAATATAAAGTAGCCCCCCTCATAGAATATAATGTAGCCTCCGTAATGGAATATAATGCACCCCCCTCATAGGGTATAATACAGCACCCCACAAAACATAATGCAACCCTTTCATAAGGTATAATGCAGCCCCCCCTAGAATATAATGTAGTACTCTCATATGGCATAATGCAGCCCCCCTCATATAGTATAATGCAGTCCCTCCACAAAATATAATGTAGCCCCTCAGAGTATAATGCAACTCCATCATAAGGCAGCCCCCCATAGAATATACTGTAGCCCCCTTATAGGGCATAGCACAGCTCCCCTCATATACTGTAGAATGATGTAGCCTCATGAGAGAATAATGCAGCCCCCCACAGAATTATAATGTAGCCCCCTCATAGGGTATAACGCAGCCCCCCTAAAAGGCTATAATGTAGCCCCCACTCCACCACCATCATTGTTCTCCCCCTCCACCTACATCATTGTACTCATCAATACTTCCATCATTGCCTTCTCACCCACCACCTCCATCATTGCCTCCTCCCCACCACCATTGTCCTTTTCACCACTACCATCTTTGCTCTTTACACCACAACCATCATTGCCTTCTCCCCACCACCTCATCATTGCCCATTCCACCACCTCCATCACTGCCTCCCCACCACAATCATTATTGCCTCCCCCACTACCATCATTGCCTCCCCCCACCAATACCATCATTGCCTCCCCCAACAACATCATTGCCTTCTTCCCCACCACCCCATCACCCACATCATTGCCAATCTCCAATATCTCCAATACACACACACAACACCACTATCACACATACAGCACCACACACAGACAGCACCACTCTCTCAAACACACACACACGTAGGCATGCAGAGAGACACACACAGCACCCACTCACCTCTTCACAGATTCCCAGCAGCTTCTTCCCTGAAACAGCCACGCTGAATGATGATGTCATCCAGCTGTGCTGAGTCAGACAGGAAGTGCAGGGCAGGTGGGCAGGAAGGAGGACGGCGTCAGATCCCTGCAGCTCGGCTCTGGTCCCAAGCTGCAGGGATCGCAATCTGGGTTCACTGCATCGCAGCCCGCTATTAAAGTGAAATGGTATTCACACCTCTCCATGCCCTGGGGGGCATGGTGAAGCGTGAATATTCATTTCTCTTTAGCAGCGAGGACAGGTTCCTGTCTCCAGCTGCTGCTCTCTGGCACGTGGAGGGCCCCCATTGAATCTGGGGCCCCATAGCAGCTGGGTGTGCTGCTATTAGAGACACGCCACTGCTTCTGGGGTCCCTGGAGCAGTGGGGGCCCTAGGCAGCTGCTGACCAATATGCCATTAGGTGTCAATGCCTGGGCCCACTGGAAAATCCTCTGGTTCTCCTGTGGGCCAGTACAACCCTGCCCACCACCCCCTGTTCAGAAGTCTATTATAAGTCCCTCTTACTCCAATCCCAATCCCTCTCCCACTCATTGTCCACTCCCCTTCATTTTCTTCTCCCCCACATCCATCATTGTCCTCTCTTCCACCCCCTCAATGTCCTCTCCCCCCATTCATCATTGTCCTGTCCCCCACATCCATCATTATCCTCTTCTCCATATCCATCATTGCCCTCTCCCCCACATCCATCATTGTCCTCTCCCTCACATCCATCATTGTCCTCTCCCCACTCCCAAAATTATCCTTCTCCCTCTCCCATCATTGCCCTATCCCCAACCTCAATCTTTGTCCTCTCCCCTACCTCCATCATTGTCCTCTCCCCTACCTCCATCATTCTCTTCACCCCTACCTCCATCATTGTCCCTTCCTCATACTGATGTCATCAAACAGCATGCACCTGTGTCACTAAGAAAACTCTGGGCAGCAAACTGAGGATGGGATCCTGCAGCTTTGATGCCATTTTATCCTATACACTGTAGAGCTTCAGTATCGCTCCATGCCCAGCATGCCACACATCACAAGTGCAATCTGGCCATGGAGCCTCGGGCTCTGAGCTACAAGCGAGATCACAAATATTATTACTGCCCTGCAAGAGCCCCACTCCACCTCTGGTTCTCAATGTGGTTAAACCGGCTGCACCAGAACTTTGTCAACCACAGGGAAGATACTTATCCATCATGCAATAACATCAGGGATGCATATGACTGAGCCATAATCCATAAATGGCAAAACATGGAACAATGGTGAACCTTTCCAGGTGTGGCCAGCTGACCCAAATTACCCCAAGACCCAAGAGTACAATGACTACTCCTCCCAAGAGGCCAAAAATGCCTCCACAACAAAATCCAAACAACTGCAGACCTCACTTGCCTCAGTTAAGGTCACTGTTCACGATGCCACCATAAGGAAGAGACAGGGCAAAATGGCCTGCATGGCAGAGTTCCTAGATGAAAACCACCGATGAGCAATAAGAACATAAAAGCTTGTTTTAGTTTTGTTGGAAAACATCTTGATGATCCCCAACATTTTTTGGAGAATACTTTGTGGACTGACAAGCCAAAAGTTAAACTTTTTAGAAGGTGTGTGTCCCATTACATCTGGCATAGAAGTAAGTCAGCATTTCAGAAAAAGAACATCATACCAACATTAAAATATGGTTGTGGTAGTGTGATGACCTAGGGCTGTTTGGCTGTTTCAGGACCTGAAAGACTTGCTGTGCTAAATGTAATCATGAATTCTGCTGAAATATGTCCAGCCTTCTGTTCATGATCTCAAGTTGAAGAGCACTTAGGTAATGCAACAGGGCAAATATCCAAAACACACCAGCGAGTCCACCTCTGAATGTCTTAAAAAAGACAATATTAAGACTTTGGAGTGGTCTAGTCAAAGTCCTACCCTTAATCTGATTGAGACACTGTGGCATCAGCTTTAAAAAGCTATTCATGCTCAAAAACCCTCCACTGTGGCTGAATTACAACAATTATTCAAAGATGAGTGGGACAAGATTAATCCAGAGCGTTGTGACTCATTAGCAGTTATCACAAATGCTTGATTGCAGTTGCGACAAAACTGCATTTTGTATTTACTTGTGTCATCTTTGTCTAATATTTAAATTTGTTTGGTGATCTGAAACATTTAAGTATGACAAACATGCAAAAGTTTAGGAAATCAGGAAGGGGGCAAACACTTTTTCACACAACAGTAGGTACTGAACGGAGCAGCAGCTAATCAGTGCTTACCTAAATAGTTAAGAAGCAATTAAAAATATGATGTTCGTCCTTCGTTTTCGAAGATGACCATGACTTCAGGGTTAGAAAAGAATTAGTAGTTATGGGTCTGGAGGTGGCTGATGAGTCCAATCCAGACCCTGAAGGTTCGCCCACATACTTGACATAAGGAAGCAGATGTGGTCAGTACACCAGATTCTACTTGTACCTTGCGTACAGCGCGCTTTCTTTTTGCATCAAAGATTTTCCTATCTTCAGCTGCACGTGCTCCTGAGGTGATCCTGCCCCGCCAACCTGGACGATCCAGGGAAAGCTCTTCCCATTAATTGGTGTTGACTTCCAGGTTTTTGAGAGACACCCTAAGGCAGTTTTTATAGAGCTTCTTCTGCCCCCCAACTGCTCGCTTTCCTTGGCACAGTTCTCCGGGGGCCCCCGGGATCAACTGCGACCCCTGCAGCTCAGTGCCACACATTTGGAGGCACCAGCGCCACTTCCCCTGTGATTTTCTCACTCTGCTATGGCGTTCATCTCCCACTCCTCCAGGACTATAAGGTACATCAAAGTTGTTTCTGATGAAGGTCTTGTGATTAGACCGAAAATGTTTAAACCTTTGAACTGGATGCACAAAATAAATGAAATGTTAATTTTCATCTTGCATAAGAACTTCTGAGTGCCAAGTGATTTATTGCTATTGACTGACGGGTTGGAAACCTGACTTGTGCACCCCCAAGGAGCCTTGATTGCCATGTTTACTTCCTCTTTATCTTTAATGTCATCCGGATTAGTCATCGCGGGAGCATAGGCATTGATCAGAGTCACGTGTTTCTTGTTTGTAAGTGGGAACTGAAATGTCATCAGATGGTCGTTGATGCCCTCCGGAAGCCAGGTAAGTTTACGAGCAAGATGAGTTTTGATAGCAAATCCCACGCCTGCTTCTCGTTTTTCAGTGCTGCCTCAACCACTCCAGAAGAATGTATATCCACCACTATGCTCTGTCAATTGACAGGCCAGGCGTCTGCCAGGCGTGTTTCGCTGAGAGCTGCTATATCAACCTTCTAACGAGCTAGCTACTGAGCAATCAATGCTGTTCTTCTCTCTGGTCTGTCTGCCTTAGTATTATCCAGCAAAGTTCTCACATTCCATGTGCCAAGCAGAGATCTCACATTCCATGTGCCAAGGTTGAGTACCATCACTTTCTTTTTCTTTATTGTGTGTCGACCGCTGTATGGGAAACCCGCCAGCTGCGGTAGGCTTGCCAGGTGAAATGGAGCAGACCTTTTCTAGCCCCATCCTCGATTGAGGTGAGCAGAGTGATCCTGAATAGGACTGCTCAGACACCCATGAGGCTGCCAAACTCCACTGCTGCTTCGGTCCAGTGGAGAGCGACCATATGGCCTGGGCCACCTGTGTGCAGGTTCGTGACTACAGCTTCCAGTGACTCCACACCTGCTGCTTTGCCGCTCTCCCATCGCCACAGGACTATTGATACGCAGTGGTTGAAGTCATGACTTGCACTTGACTTGGATTAAAGTGAGGAAGAGTTGCGCAGTCATCAACCTCACTCTCTCGCCCGTACCTATCGAGCCCCAGTGGCAAGAACTAGGCGAGACAACTGGAGATAGGTCAGGGTGCAGTGGATGGCCAGCAGTGTCCTATATGTGCCTCACAGCGCCCTCTCAGTGCTCCACAACGCTGTGCTGGAAATCGCTTGTCTGTCCGTTGAATCTTGGTTTCTTCCGCACAGCCTGCCATATCCAGTCTTCACATGCAAGGGTAGGCAAACCCTTGAAAATCACTGTAGGTCTCAAAGAACCCCAACAGCTACCCTCACTGGGTTTGGCCCGCCTGCCGAGGCGGTGTTCCGGGGATTACCCGCTGCCACATGCTAGCAGCTACTTGGAGGTACAGGTGAGAGTTGAGCATCAGATGAGGACGAAAGATGGAAGAGCTGTCCAAAAAGGACACGGAAAGCACTCCACCAGAGGTGCTATCTCTATCGAGATACCCCATACACCCCAATTAAATTAAAAATATAGCATCACACTGTATAAATGTCAGCCAAACATAAACAATGCTCATTACAAAGAAATGTATAATATTCATAAAATACAAACACAAAACATTGTTTCAAATATATACCGATGTGACGGCTACAGTAAATAACAGCATAGAAGAATATAGATGCTATGGTATTAAAAAAAAGCATTTTGCTGGCAGCTGAATGTAATGAAAAAGGCAATGAGCTGTAATCTGCAACATAAATGTTTAGGTTTCTCTTTCAGAACAATGCATTTGATTATAGGAAAACTTGTTTAGAGAGCTACACGTAAGCTCCGTATCAGTGTCCCAGGCCAAGAAAACAATTTAAAATGCTCATTTGAGAAGTTTGACCACATCAAAATTCATAGGCTTTGCCTTTGTGCAGAATGAATTCATTTTTAGAGATTTTACATTTTATTTTTGATTTTAGTAAAGTCAGTGCAGAAATAAATACATCATAAAAACACTATTTTTTTAGCATTTTACATTTTGCAAAGAGACTATTATATTTGTATAATTTTTATATTTGTACATTTTCATACTGGAGCTATATGTGTACTAAATGTGCATTTTAAATGAATATATTCCTACATTGCATGTACCATAAACATTTTTATGTATTTATTCAGTATGTACTTTTGTACATTTCTACCTTTATCCTTCTGCCATGTAGTCCTCCATATCCACTGATTGGCTGCTTTCCATCTATGCATTGTGTATAGAGAAAGCTTCCAATTAGTGATGAGTGAACGTGCTCGCCACTACTCGGTACTCGCCCAAGTACCACTATGCTTGGTGTACTCGGTGAGCACCGAGTATTTCCGGGATTATTCGGCGGGAGCTCGGGTCTCCTTTTAATTTTGGTGCTTTTTGGAGCACCTATCAGCATGCAGGGATTGTCTGCCATTCACTATAATACCGCAGCCATCTTTGTTGCGGTATTGCAGTGATTGGCGTCATCAGGACTATAAGAGACCTGGCGCCGCCCTGCTCACCGCATTCTGCTTCGGACTCAGTGTAGGGAAAGCTGCTGCTGAGATAGGGTCAGATTTTTCTTTTAAGGCCGGGATCACACATGCGAGAGACACGTCCGTGTCTCGCATGTGAAATCCAAGCCCTGGCGCCAGCACTTCGGAGCGGAGCGTGCGGCTCCATGTGTTCCTATGCGGCCGCACGCTCCGCTCTGGAGTGCCGGCGCCACAGCTTGGATTTCACATGCGAGACACGGACGTATTTCTCGCATGTGCGATCCCGGCCTAATAGTTAGTGTGGGTCTGCTAGTGTTCTGTCGACAAATCCTGATAAACCAACAGTCCTTTTTAGGGCTAATTCGGGGATACATATGTTGCAGCGCTAAGTAGGCATGGGAGTCTATGTGCACATATTAACACCAGTGCAAGGCCTGCAGGTACTGTATGTGAGTACATAGATCTCACTGCATACATATAAAGGCTCCATTACAAGCTGCTGCTGCGTATTTTATATATACCAAGCTGCAGTTATCCATGGCAATTTTTTTTTTTTTTGCAGCTTATACCTGCTCATTTTATTAGAAAGCAATCCATAGCCCCCTTTTTTTCTACATTTATTTGCTTGGTCACGCTGCAGACTACAGCCAGGTCATTCAAATACAAGAGCGTGAAAATCTAACAATTTAAAAGAAAAAAAATTGTCCCAGGCACCAGATGTGAGTGCGCAGAAAAATCTGGCCATTTTTTTGTACTATACAATTTTTTGTAGCAACTTACAATATTTTTGGACACCATTTTGCTGCCCCAAAAATCTGTAGCTGGCCCAAAAATATTTAGCTACAGTTCTTATATTTATCACTGTGATTTGTACGCAACACGCATAGCATATCATTGCGCTAAATAGCTTACAATTTTAGTACGCAATTTTTTTTTCTAGTGTCATAGCCAACTTATTTGCACAGTTTTGGTGGGCCCCAAAAAATCAAGGCCACATTTTACTCAGTCTGTTATCTCTGGCTGAAGCGTGGTGTATCTGTGGTGTCAAAATCCTTGCTTTGCAGGCATACGTTGCATTGTTTTGTCAGCTATCCTTGGTCTACTCAATATTTAGTGTTTTCAAAAATTAAAAAAATATATATTGTTTTTATACAGTCTGATATCTCCGTGAGAAACCTAGTGTATCTGTGGTGTCAAAATCTTTGCTTTGCAGGCGTTGCATTGTTTTGTCTGCTAGCCTTGAGCCAACTCAGTATTTAGTGTTTTCAAAAATTAAAAAAAAATTAAAAAAATGTATACAGTCTGTTATCTCCGTCAGACGCCTGGTGTTTCTCTGGTGTCCAAATCTTCACTTTGCAGGCATACATTGTATTTTTTTGTCTGCTAGCCTTGGTCTACTCATTATTTTGTGGTTTGAAAATATTTTTATATTATTTATTTTTTAAACACAACATATTTTAAGTGTCTGTTATCTTCTTCAGACGCTCGGTGTATCTGTGGTCTCCAAATATTTGTTTTCAGGCATCCTGATCACATATAAGTTTTCTCCAATTTAATCCATTTATATTGAGCTTTTCAAATATTTCAGTAGTCCAATTAAAATGGGCAAGGCAAGGGGCCAAGGATGGGGAAGTGGACGTGATGCTGATGGTGCATATAGAGGATGAGGCCATAGCTAAGCTGAAAGTGGGCCACAACAAAGACCCACATCTTCTCTCTTGACCTTTCTGTCCTAGTTTCTAGGGGACCGCAGCACACCACTATGGAAGCCAGAGCAGTGTGAAACGGTTGTTGGTTGGATAGTGGATAATGCTTCCAGTCACTTAGCCACCACCGCCACGTCTTCCACGCGGTCAAGTCTGAGTACTCTGTGTGAGTGTGGACCAGATATTACTCACCCTGATCCTCCTTCCTCCCACCATGCTGAGTGCCCTGAGACAACTGATCCCACACTTAGACACTCCAAAGAGCCATTCAGTTATGCCCTTTTAGGATTCCAGACTCTCAGCTGCTCAACTTGAGGTGAAGCTATATGATATTGCATCTAGAGATGGCCAAAGATTTGAACAGCCATGGTCATATGAAGGTGATGGTGGGAATGTGTCACAAGAGGTGGACGATGATGAGACACAATTGCCATGAAGTCAGTAGGAGGAGCAGGGTGAGAATGTGGAAGACGAGGTGGTGAATGATATAATGACTGACCCAACCTGGCAGGAGGACATGCAGAGCTAGGCCAGCAGCACACGTGGGAAGGAGGCATATCACCCCAACAGGCAGGAAGCAGTGTGGTGGCCACAGACAGAAGGCGTGCATCCATTCCCCGTAACACCAACATGACGAAAGTTGCCATTCCAACTGTTAGATCTTCACGAATCTAGATATTTTTTAAAGACTCTGCCGATAACCCCAAACAGGCCATTTGCAGCACCTGCCATACCTGAATCAGCAGGGGTAGCAAAACTAGGAGCGCAGGCACCAGATTCCCAGCCCCACATTATGAATACATCATAACATACTGCGGGGCGGGATCTAGGGCCTCTGCTACACGCAGGCACCTGATGTAAGTTCACGGGCAGCGCACACGGCACATGCCTGAGAACTGACTGCAGATATAACAGGAACACACGAGGTGGCGCACAGACGCAACAGGGAGATGATTGATGGCTCTGAGGCGGGTGACACCGGGGGAGAAAACATACCTCCGGGACACAATAGAGGTATGGCGGGAAATTTATGAAAGTCATTATTTCAGCATTCCTAGGGATAATAAACATAAGAGCCACCTTCACACAATGCAGCCTTAGTGCTGCTGAAGGTGGCTCTTTTACTTAAAAAAGCCCTGGGGGGTGACAGGTTCCCTTTAAGGTCACAAGCAAGTAAAAAGCAAGATAGCTGTCCAATTTAGCAACAAAAGGTATCGAAAAATATGCATATAACCAGCATACTGGTTTAGTCATGAGTTGTGATCAGCGTGCACTAAAATGATAGAGTATTCATTATTTGAGTCGAGCAAATCGTAATGTTCAGGTGCTCGACTCGAGTAACAAGTATAATAGAAGTCAATGGAAAACTCACTTTCAGGCGCCCCACCACCACCCAGAAACAGTGCTGAAAATGCATGGGAACAGCATGGGGAATACCCCAGGAAGCATCTCTGAATCTCAGGTCAGTGATTAGAACAATGTTGTCAGAGTATTATGCCACTTGTGCGGACTGACAATTAAACATACAAAATCTGAATTAAAATGGATTTGACTGGAAAAATGTTAAGACACATTATTTCCAGGAAAATGAATTGTATACAGATATATAAGGGAAAAAAGATGCTCCTCCACTCCTTGGGCTACGTTCACACGTATTGCTTTTGCTGCATTTTTGCACATTTGCATTGCTTTCAATGGTGAAAAAAAACGTTCAGAGGGAAATGTAATTTTATCATTTTAATTCCTTATCTGGCCATGTGGCCATGATCAGACACATGAAAGTCACTTTTTTTTCAGGGCTGTAATTCGACCATCACTATTTGTAGAGGGCTATTGTTAGAAGGCCATCAGGTATCTTGTGGACAGGTGGGACCAAGATAGATTTATTTGGCAAAGAAAATAAAACATTTTTTTTTCCGTTATTAAAGAGTGGGTATCCTAGACTGGTA
This sequence comes from Ranitomeya imitator, assembly GCF_032444005.1. NCBI lineage: Eukaryota > Metazoa > Chordata > Amphibia > Anura > Dendrobatidae > Ranitomeya > Ranitomeya imitator. Next base: position 141,366,482 of record NC_091282.1, read on the forward strand.
ATGCCCATGCACTAAGTGTATAGGAGAAAAAACATTTATCCAGGAGAGTATGCATATATAAATAAAAGAATGTTCGAGGTAGGCCTCTAAAACATGTTAATGCTGGTATCATAAACACCCTGAAAAAGTTAACAGCGATTAGCATGTGCACCTTGTTGATACGGTGGTGGAGGAAGAGGAAGGCACAAAAAAAGACGAAATGGCAGATATCATCTGGTTGTTTAGAGAAGGCCCAATCTAGCCATTGTTCATTTTGGTAAGAGTCAGCTTGTCAGAATTTTCAGTTGACAGGCAGATTCACCTATCAGTTATAATACCCCTGGTGGCACTAAAAACCTGTTCTGACAAAATGCTAGTGGCAAGCAGGCCAGGACCTCCAAGGTGTAGAGAGGCAGTTCATGCCACGTGTCTAGCTTGGATGCTTAATAGTTGCAAGGCACAGAGGAATCACAGAGGATGCTGGTATGATTGGCAAAGTATAGCTTTTCTAATATAGCATCTTCCAAAACTTTTCCCTTCTTATCAGAGTACACCGAACATTAGGGCTTGGGCACTGAAGGGGCTGAGAAAAATGTCCCAGAAGAGTATTCTACTGCCTCTGCCCTGCTGCATCTGGTGTGTGTCTCCCAGATGATATTTTTTTTTAATAATTCTTCAACTAGGGCCTTCTAGTATTGCAACATTTCATTAGAACTCTCAACCATGGGAAGGAGAGATGTAAAGTTCTCCTAGTAGCATGGGTCTAGAAGATTTACCAATCAGTAATTAGTGTTGGCCAAAATGCATTCAACATGAAGGTCACAGAAAAGGCAGCGGAACATAAACTCAGGCATGTGTGCCGGACTGATAACAGTCAAGACTTCCCTTTCCCCACCATGAGAGCGACTGTCCATGTTGTTTTCCTCCTCATCCTCCTCATCCTTCACTTCATTTTCCCTCTCCTCCTCATCTTCAGACCAGCTACGCATAACAGTCGGGATGAATGTGATGTGGGTATTACCATCTGTAGCGCAGGCAACTGGACCTTATTCCTCCTCCTGTTCCTCATCCTCATTATCACCCAATCAACGTTGAAAAGATGAGATGAGACTGGACTGTGTAGCATCATCCAGTAAAGTTTCTTGGTCCAGCTCAACACCTGCAAAGCCTCCTCTTTAAGTGTGAACAGTGAGCATTTCAGTAGACTGAGAATTGGGTATGTTGGTCCTGATTATTGTTATAAAGGCACAGATGATTGGCCTCGGGGAGACCAAAACATCCAACACCGCGGAGACACCATCACGTGTTTCTCAACGCAGTGATTCCAGAACACTGCCCCCATCCCTTATGGGAAATATGCAGATGCATGTATAGAAGCTGCGGAGACACCATCACGTGTTTCTCGACGCAAGCAGTGAATAGCCAGGCCTTTCCCCGGGAAGGAACAACCACGGGAAGGGCAGCATCCTATGAAGGAAAGCCACCTATGCCAAGCATGGTATCCATCCACAGACAGCTGTTTTGGGGGTTTTGCCCCTCATCAGTGTGGAGTAGGAATCTGGCTATTAGGAGCAGTGCCTAGTAAAAAGGCTATAAAGGCACAGATGATTGGCCTCGGGGAGACCAAAACATCCAACACCGCGGAGACACCATCTCGTGTTTCTCAACGCAGTGATTCCAGAACACTGCCCCCATCCCTTATGGGAAATATGCAGATGCATGTAAAGAAGCTGCGGAGACACCATCACGTTTTTCTCGACGCAAGCAGTGAATAGCCTGCAGCTGTCAGTTTTGTCTAGCTGGTGTTCAAAAATACAGGAAAATTTATTTACTCCCATCTGCCTCCACTTGCTCTCGCTGTTATTAGCAGCAGCAGGTGTAGGCTGATGGGAGCACTAGTCCCCTCCGTCGACGCCTTTGATCAGAGGTAAACATTTTTCCTCAGATCGCAGCTGCGTGCTCAGGCTATCATTTAACTGATTGGGAACCTCGGCTGTATAACTATTGGTAACGATTTTACTGCCGATCAGAATCAATGTTTTCTGTGCTGTCATGCACATGATGACAGCATGAGAAACATCCATTATTTGGGGTGCCAAATCTAAACACTAATATGGACTTCCTGGTGGAGGTGGAGCCCGTGTTCAATATCCATGCCCGAACAGTAGGTACGGATGCCGAACTTTACTGTTCAGGTTTATCCATCTCTAGTCTCCACCAACTTAAATGTCAACATTTCCAGGACAAATAGTCTGGAAATGTGGCCATTTATTATATACTAGCCTGTGGATGGCTGCATATTTGCGCTTGTGTTCCAAAGACTGGGGCAGGGGCAATTGAATGCCGTGCTGGGACAAGGACATGGTTACTGACTGTGGTTGCAAGTGTGCAAGGACAAGAGCAGGGTGGCAGACATCTTCACCTACGTCATAGACAGGTGATTGGCATGCCCCGTAAACCAGGGTTAGAGGCAGTGGTGTCACCCACAGGCACTGTTTCTGAACCCTAGAGTTCGGACCAAGTAGTCGGGTGCTTTTCATGTATGTGCCTGAGCATGCTGTGGTCATAAATCTGGTACTGTAGTTGTGCTGCCCCTGTTGATGCTCGCATGGCAGATACTGAAAATGGTCTTTTTTGGGTTAAGTGAACTGACTTTTAAAAAGAATAAAACCTGAGAACACCATTGGCTTGGCAACTTCACCCTTGTTGGTGCTCTGGGGATCAGTTGCCTGACTTGTGTCTCTGGTCACAACAGTGCCTCTTCCTGCCTATTGTGGTGATGTGGATCCCTGATCCTGTGTGCTTCTGTCCTTGCTCTGCATGTCACCTTCCCAGGTTGGGTCAGTAATTTCATCGTTTACCACCTCATTTACCACTTACGCAACCTTGGTCCTCCTCCTGACTTTCTAACATAACAACAACACTGACTGGCAATTGCGTCTCATCCTCATCCAGCTCTTGCGACAGTAATTGCATTTACCCATTATTGCTTTCTTGTGCGCATGGCTGCTCAAATATTTGAGCATCGTTACATGCAATTTCCTCATGTCCCTCTTGAAATGGGTAGGGCGAGGCCAGAATCAGTAAATGGAAATGTGAACAGCTTTTTGGAGTGTCCAAGTGTGGGATCTCTTTTAAGGAATATCAGGATGAGGAATATGTGGCCCAGAATCACGGATACTGAGACTGGACCATGTGGTAGACAGGGTGGTGTTGGCAATGTGACTGGTAGCATTATCTGATATCCATCCAACAACATTTTCCCACTGGTCTGGCTTCAAAGGTGGTGTTTTCCATGCTCACCTATAAAGTGGGACAGGAAGCTAGATTGATATGATGTATGTGTTTTTTGTGCTCTAGCGGCAGGCACAATTTCATCTTGCCCATGCCCTCGACCTCTGTGTTCACCATCAACATCACGTACACTTTCTGTCCCTTAACAGGCACCTTGCCCATTTTTAATTATGTATGATATCTCCCTGTTGAGAAAACATTGCATTATTACAATGCCCTAAAAATGTCCCCACTACAGATACACATATAAAACTGCATCAAAAAGCAGTGACCACTAGAGTTGAGCGACCTTGACCTTTTTAGAGTCGAGCCGTGTTTCGTGAAACCCGACTATCTTAGAAGTCGAGTCGAGTGGAATCGGCCGATTATCGTGAAAAGTCGGGTATCGCCCGAAACACGAAACCCAATGCAAGTCAATGGGGGAGCATAGTCGGCAGTGAGTGGAGGCCAGGAAAACACCTACACTGCCCATTTTAATGGCAAAAACATCCATTCTTTTTACAGAAGCTTGTCAATCGTAATTTACCTTATAATAATTGGAAGGCATTTGAAATTGGGGTCATTTGGCTAAAGTTGTGGGGGGTAGGGCTGGTTCAAGTAATTAGTGGGCCCAGGAAATCTGGAACACGTCACGGCAGTGGAGCAGGGAGAGGTAAGTATTTCAACTTTGCAAGTGCTGAGATCCTGAGCAAGCAGGGGGGGCCCACTCGTTGGCATTGGCACTGGCACAGGGCCCCTCAAAGTACAGCGGTGTGTTTGCACGGCGGGGGCGCCTCCCACCGGCAGCAACACTTTTGCGTACTATGAGAGGCTCTGCGCCAGTGACGTCGCCAACTAGTATTCCTCCCCCCACCTGATGAAGGAACCTTCACTTTCATCTGCACCTTCCTCTTTGTCCCCGTGTAAGGTGGTATGGTATGCGGGAAGAGGAACCTGACTTTCAGCAGGGTCACAATCTTGCTGTGTAGCGTGCACGGGGAATTTTGCGTTATGGGTCAATGTACCAGCAGACTCATCTATCACTGGCTGGGCAATGGGCAGGATGAGGAGGAAACACAGATAAAGACCCAAAGAATAAAGTGGGCTAAATGCAGTTCAAAATTGGTAACACAGGACTAACCAGGGGGCATTGCAGTGGAGGACAACTGGAATGAGAGGCTGACACAGAGAGTAGGCCCAAATCAGTAAGTAGTCGAAATGCAGTTCAAAATTGGCAACCGTAGTAAACAGGCGGCACAGCTTTGTTCAGTGGAGGAGAACAGCAAGGAGTGGCAGACACCGATAGTAGGCCCCAACCCAACTAGTAGGCCAAATGCAGTCTAACATTAACAACTACTTAACGAGAGCCTGAAAATGGAATTTCAGGACAGGAAACCAGGAGAACAGCAAGGAGCGGCAGACACTGTTAGTAGGCCCCAAACCAACTAGTACGCCAAATGCAGTTGTTCCATTTAACCACTATTTAACAAGAGCCTGAAGATAGAAGCTCAGGAAAGGCAACCTGGAGAACACCTTGGAGTGGAAGACACCGTCTCTACACCCCATACCCAATTTGTAGGCCTAATGCAGTGTAGTTTCCAACAACTACTAAACGAGAGCATGAAGATAGAAGCTCAGGAAAGGCAACCTGGAGAACACCTTGGAGTGCAACACACCATCTCTCTACACCCCATACCCAATTTGTAGGCCTAATGCAGTGTAGTTTTCTACAACTACTAAACGAGAGTCGGAAGACCGAAGCAATGTAGACGAAACCTGGGGAACACCTTGGAGTGGAACACACCGTCTCTACACCCCAGACCCATTTTGTAGGCCTAATGCAGTGTAGTTTCCAACAACTACTAAACGAGAGCCTGAAGATAGAAGCTCAGGAAAGGCAACCTGGAGAACACCTTGGAGTGGAACACACCATCTCTCTACACCCCATACCCAATTTGTAGGCCTAATGCAGTGTAGTTTCCAACAACTACTAAACGAGAGCATTAAGATCGAAGCAATGGCGAGGAAACCTGGGGAACACCTTGGAGTGGAACACACCATCTCTCTACACCCCATACCCATTTTGTAGACCTAATGCAGTGTAGTTTCCAACAACTACTAAACGAGAGCATGAAGATAGAAGCTCAGGAAAGGCAACCTGGAGAACACCTTGGAGTGCAACACACCATCTCTCTACACCCCATACCCAATTTGTAGGCCTAATGCAGTGTAGTTTTCTACAACTACTAAACGAGAGTCGGAAGATCGAAGCAATGGCGAGGAAACCTGGGGAACACCTTGGAGTGGAACACACCGTCTCTACACCCCATACCCAATCTGTAGGCCTAATGCAGTGTAGTTTCCAACAACTACTAAACGAGAGCCTGAAGATAGAAGCTCAGGAAAGGCAACCTGGAGAACACCTTGGAGTGGAACACACCATCTCTCTACACCCCATACCCAATTTGTAGGCCTAATGCAGTGTAGTTTTCAACAACTACTAAACGAGAGCCTGAAGATAGAAGCTCAGGAAAGACAACCTGGAGAACACCTTGGAGTGGAACACACCATCTCTCTACACCCCATACCCAATTTGTAGGCCTAATGCAGTGTAGTTTTCTACAACTACTAAACGAGAGTTGGAAGACCGAAGCAATGTAGACGAAACCTAGGGAACACCTTGGAGTGGAACACACCGTCTCTACACCCCATACCCATTTTGTAGGCCTAATGCAGTGTAGTTTCCAACAACTACTAAACGAGAGCATGAAGATAAAAGCTCAGGAAAGGCAACCTGGAGAACACCTTGGAGTGCAACACACCATCTCTCTACACCCCATACCCAATTTGTAGGCCTAATGCAGTGTAGTTTTCTACAACTACTAAACGAGAGTCGGAAGATCGAAGCAATGGCAAGGAAACCTGGGGAACACCTTGGAGTGGAACACACCATCTCTCTACACCCCATACCCAATTTGTAGGCCTAATGCAGTGTAGTTTTCTACAACTACTAAACGAGAGTCGGAAGACCGAAGCAATGTGGACGAAACCTGGGACACACCTTGGGGCGGCAGACACCGTTAGTAGGCCCTACCAAAGTTGTACCCCCAATGCACTTTTAAAATTCCTAGAGGCTGAAAACAAGACTATTGACGCTCAGCTTTTTTCAAAGGAACACAGCTGAATTGAGTGGCGCAGACAGACACAGGTAGTAGGCCTTAAACCAAAAATGTGGCTCACTGCAGCTTAAAAAAGTTACAGGGGTACACAGGCAGCATTGCTCTGGGCAGTGGAGGACAATTTCAATAGTGGACCGCAGACAGACTTTGTACGCCTACTATTAAAAAAATGATGCTCTATGCAATTACAAATTGGTTCTAGGGGTCCACGGGCAGCAGTGGTGTGGTCAGTGGAGGAGTATTGGAAGGAGGGACCGCAGACAGGCGTAGTAGGCCTAACATAACAAAATTAGGCTGTAGGCACTTTAAAAATGGTTCCAGGGGTACACGGGCAGCAGTGGTGTGGTCAGCGGAGGAAAATTTGAATTAGGGACTGCAGACAGACTTTGTAGGCTGTCCCCTGTGGACCATGCATCCAACACATTAACCCAGTGCGCCGTAATGGACACGTAACTTTTTGTGGACATGCCTACTGGTCCATGCGTCTCTTGTCAGGTGCACCTTTCTACTGTTTGATTGCCTGAGTGCTATGACAATGCAGACTTTTTCATGCCGGTGGAGGGCTGGGATGGCTTTTCTCGCAAAAGAAATGTCGACTGGGTAGCTTGAACCGTGGTACAGCGTAGTTCATCTGGGCTTTCTAAATATAAAACAAAGAAAAAAAGGAGACTCCATGCACTTTCAGCTGGGTTCCAGGGGTACACGGCCAGCATTGGTCTGGTCAGTGGAGAACTATTGGAAGGAAGGACCGCAGACAGGCTTCGAAGGCCTAACATAAAAAAATTGGGCTGTAGGCACTTTATAATTGGTTCCAGGGGTACACGGGCAGCAGTGGTCTGGTCAGTGGAGGCCTAGTGGAAGGAGTGACCGCAGACAGGCATCGAAGGCCTAACATAATAACAGATGGCTGTAGGCAATTTTAAATTGGTTCCAGGGGAACACGGGCAGCAGTGGCCTGGTCAGTGTAGTAGTAGTAGAAAGAACGGACCGCAGACAGGCTTCGAAGGCCTAACATAAAAAATTGGGCTGTAGGCACTTTATAATTGGTTCCAGGGGTACACGGGCAGCAGTAGACAGGTCAGTGGAGGCCTAGTGGAAGGAGGGACCGCAGACAGGCTTCGAAGGCCTAACATAATAACAGATGGCTGTAGGCAATTTTACATTGGTTCCAGGGGTACACGGGCAGCAGTGGTGTGGTCAGTGGAGGCCTAGTGGAAGGAGTGACCGCAGACAGGCATCGAAGGCCTAACATAATAACAGATGGCTGTAGGCAATTTTAAATTGGTTCCAGGGGAACACGGGCAGCAGTGGCCTGGTCAGTGGAGGTCTAGTAGAAGGAGTGACCGCAGACAGGCATCGAAGGCCTAACATAATAACAGATGGCTGTAGGCAATTTTAAATTGGTTCCAGGGGAACACGGGCAGCAGTGGCCTGGTCAGTGTAGTAGTAGTAGAAAGAACGGACCGCAGACAGGCTTCGAAGGCCTAACTTAAAAAAATTGGGCTGTAGGCACTTTATAATTGGTTCCAGGGGTACACGGGCAGCAGTAGACAGGTCAGTGGAGGCCTAGTGGAAGGAGGGACCGCAGACAGGCTTTGAAGGCCTAACATAATAACAGATGGCTGTAGGCAATTTTACATTGGTTCCAGGGGTACACGGGCAGCAGTGGTGTGGTCAGTGGAGGCCTAGTGGAAGGAGTGACCGCAGACAGGCATCGAAGGCCTAACATAATAACAGATGGCTGTAGGCAATTTTAAATTGGTTCCAGGGGAACACGGGCAGCTGTGGCCTGGTCAGTGGAGGCCTAGTGGAAGGAGTGACCGCAGACAGGCATCGAAGGCCTAACATAATAACAGATGGCTGTAGGCAATTTTAAATTGGTTCCAGGGGAACACGGGCAGCAGTGGCCTGGTCAGTGTAGTAGTAGTAGAAAGAACGGACCGCAGACAGGCTTCGAAGGCCTAACATAAAAAAATTGGGCTGTAGGCAATTTTAAATTGGTTCCAGGGGTACACGGGCAGCAGTGGTCTGGTCAGTGGAGGCATAGTGGAAGGAGTGACCGCAGACAGGCATCGAAGGCCTAACATAATAACAGATGGCTGTAGGCAATTTTAAATTGGTTCCAGGGGAACACGGGCAGCAGTGGCCTGGTCAGTGTAGTAGTAGTAGAAAGAACGGACCGCAGACAGGCTTCGAAGGCCTAACATAAAAAAATTGGGCTGTAGGCACTTTATAATTGGTTCCAGGGGTACACGGGCAGCAGTGGTCTGGTCAGTGGAGGCCTAGTGGAAGGAGTGACCGCAGACAGGCATCGAAGGCCTAACATAATAACAGATGGCTGTAGGCAATTTTAAATTGGTTCCAGGGGAACACGGGCAGCAGTGGCCTGGTCAGTGTAGTAGTAGTAGAAAGAACGGACCGCAGACAGGCTTCGAAGGCCTAACATAAAAAATTGGGCTGTAGGCACTTTATAATTGGTTCCAGGGGTACACGGGCAGCAGTAGACAGGTCAGTGGAGGCCTAGTGGAAGGAGGGACCGCAGACAGGCTTCGAAGGCCTAACATAATAACAGATGGCTGTAGGCAATTTTAAATTGGTTCCAGGGGAACACGGGCAGCAGTGGCCTGGTCAGTGTAGTAGTAGTAGAAAGAACGGACCGCAGACAGGCTTCGAAGGCCTAACATAAAAAAATTGGGCTGTAGGCAATTTTAAATTGGTTCCAGAGGTACACGGGCAGCAGTGGTCTGGTCAGTGGAGGCCTAGTGGAAGGAGTGACCGCAGACAGGCATCGAAGGCCTAACATAATAACAGATGGCTGTAGGCAATTTTAAATTGGTTCCAGGGGAACACGGGCAGCAGTGGCCTGGTCAGTGTAGTAGTAGTAGAAAGAACGGACCGCAGACAGGCTTCGAAGGCCTAACATAAAAAAATTGGGCTGTAGGCACTTTATAATTGGTTCCAGGGGTACACGGGCAGCAGTGGTCTGGTCAGTGGAGGCCTAGTGGAAGGAGTGACCGCAGACAGGCATCGAAGGCCTAACATAATAACAGATGGCTGTAGGCAATTTTAAATTGGTTCCAGGGGAACACGGGCAGCAGTGGCCTGGTCAGTGTAGTAGTAGTAGAAAGAACGGACCGCAGACAGGCTTCGAAGGCCTAACATAAAAAATTGGGCTGTAGGCACTTTATAATTGGTTCCAGGGGTACACGGGCAGCAGTAGACAGGTCAGTGGAGGCCTAGTGGAAGGAGGGACCGCAGACAGGCTTCGAAGGCCTAACATAATAACAGATGGCTGTAGGCAATTTTACATTGGTTCCAGGGGTACACGGGCAGCAGTGGTGTGGTCAGTGGAGGCCTAGTGGAAGGAGTGACCGCAGACAGGCATCGAAGGCCTAACATAATAACAGATGGCTGTAGGCAATTTTAAATTGGTTCCAGGGGAACACGGGCAGCTGTGGCCTGGTCAGTGGAGGCCTAGTGGAAGGAGTGACCGCAGACAGGCATCGAAGGCCTAACATAATAACAGATGGCTGTAGGCAATTTTAAATTGGTTCCAGGGGAACACGGGCAGCAGTGGCCTGGTCAGTGTAGTAGTAGTAGAAAGAACGGACCGCAGACAGGCTTCGAAGGCCTAACATAAAAAAATTGGGCTGTAGGCAATTTTAAATTGGTTCCAGGGGTACACGGGCAGCAGTGGTCTGGTCAGTGGAGGCCTAGTGGAAGGAGTGACCGCAGACAGGCATCGAAGGCCTAACATAATAACAGATGGCTGTAGGCAATTTTAAATTGGTTCCAGGGGAACACGGGCAGCAGTGGCCTGGTCAGTGTAGTAGTAGTAGAAAGAACGGACCGCAGACAGGCTTCGAAGGCCTAACATAAAAAAATTGGGCTGTAGGCACTTTATAATTGGTTCCAGGGGTACACGGGCAGCAGTGGTCTGGTCAGTGGAGGCCTAGTGGAAGGAGTGACTGCAGACAGGCATCAAAGGCCTAACATAATAACATATGGCTGTAGGCAATTTTAAATTTGTTCCAGGTGAACACGGCCAGCAGTGGCCTGGTCAGCGGAGGATGATTGTAATGAGTGTCTGCCAGTTAGTAGTCCAAAACAATACATAAATGTGAATGTCTCACATTAAAATCCAGCGAAAACACTAAAGGGTGCAATCTTTAGGTACAGGGGTGGGATCCTCTGCGTTGTTTCTGACCTACTAATTTGGCGCAAAGTTTTTACTTGGGTAAATAGAGGACACTGCCCCTGACTATGTTAAGTACCATTATACATGTCAACACAATGGTATTGTCAGTGGCAGGAATGGAAGGATGTCAGCGCATAGTCTAAACATTGGTGGAAGTGTGGGAGATAATTGTGGAAGTGGCAGAGCAATGTTTGACCTGGGGGTGGGTGAACTCTCTTGTGGACGGCGGTACAGGCCCAGGGCCCCTCATGTTACAACAGTGTGTCTGACGTTGGGTGCGCACCACCACCGCCACAGACAGTTTATTGTACTATGAGGGACCCAGTGGCAGTGCCATCGACCAAAAGCGGGCACACCCACCTCTTCAGACAAACAGCACTCTCACGGGTGCTTGCACCAAGTCGCGATACCACGGCCCCGTGTGGGAAGTTTGGCCATTTAGGGAGGTGTAAACATGTTGTATGCTGGACAATCAGCTGCAGCAAATTAGACATTCGAAAAGTAATTCACAGTAGTCCACAGGCAAGAGCTTTTCGTAGGAAAGCTAGGTGTCTGCCGGGCAAGGTGGGGCAAAAGAATTCGAAATCCAGTTGTGGTTCATTTTAATGAATGTTAGATCATCAACATTTTGGGTAGCCAGACGAGTCCTTTTTTCGGTTAATATTGAACCTGCAGCACTGAATACTCTTTCTGATAGGACACTAGCTGCCGGACAAGCAAGCTCCTGCAATGCATATTCTGCCAATTCTGGCCAGGTGTCTAATTTTGATGCCCAGTAATCAAATGGGAATGACGGTTGAGGGAGAACATCGATAAGGGATGAAAAATAGTTTGTAACCATACTGGACAAATGTTGTCTCCTGTCACTTTCAATTGATGCAGCAGTACCTGTCCTGTCTGCGGTCATAGCAAAATCACTCCACAACCTGGTCAGAAAACCCCTCTGTCCAACGCCACTTCTGATGTGTGCACCCCTAACACTCCTGGTCTGCTGCCCCCTGGAGCTCGTGTGAGAACGATCACGGGCGCTGTGTGCTGGGAATGCCTGAAGCAAACGGTCAACAAGAGTTGATTGTTTGGTTGCTAATATTAGTTCCAAGTTCTCATGTGGCATAATATTTTGCAATTTGCCTTTATAGCGAGGATCAAGGAGGCAGGCCAACCAGTAATCATCATCGTTCATCATTTTAGTAATGCGTGTGTCCCTTTTGAGGATACATAAGGCATAATCCGCTATGTGGGCCAAAGTTCCAGTTGTCAAATCTGCGGTTGTGATTGGTTGAGGGGCAGTTTCAGGCAAATCTACGTCACTTGTGTCCCTCAAAAAACCAGAACCCGGCCTTGCCACGCCACCAATTTCCAGTGCCCCCGGGAAAGCTTCCTCATTAAAAATATACTCATCCCCATCATCCTCCTCGTCCTCCACCTCCTCTTCGCCCGCTAACTCGTCCTGTACACTGCCCTGACCAGACAATGGGTGACTGTCATCAAGGCTTTCCTCTTCCTCTGGTGCAGACGCCTGATCCTTTATGTGCGTCAAACTTTGCATCAGCAGACACATTAGGGAGATGCTCATGCTTATTATGGCGTTGTCTGCACTAACCAGCCGTGTGCATTCCTCAAAACACTGAAGGACTTGACACATGTCTTGTATCTTCGACCACTGCACACCTGACAACTCCATGTCTGCCATCCTACTGCCTGCCCGTGTATGTGTATCCTCCCACAAAAACATAACAGCCCGCCTCTGTTGGCACAGTCTCTGAAGCATGTGCAATGTTGAGTTCCACCTTGTTGCAACGTCTATGATTAGGCGATGCTGGGGAAGGTTCAAAGACCGCTGATAGGTCTGCATACGGCTGGATTGTACAGGCGAACGTCGGATATGTGAGCAAAGTCCACGCACTTTGAGGAGCAGGTCGGAGAACCCAGGATAAGTTTTCAATAAGCACTGCACCACCAGGTTTAAGGTGTGAGCCAGGCAAGGAATGTGTTTCAGTTGGGAAAGGGAGATGGCAGCCATGAAATTCCTTCCGTTATCACTCACTACCTTGCCTGCCTCAAGATCTACTGTGCCCAGCCACGACTGCGTTTCTTGTTGCAAGAACTTGGACAGAACTTCCGCGGTGTGTCTGTTGTCGCCCAAACACTTCATAGCCAATACAGCTTGCTGACGCTTGCCAGTAGCTGGCCCATAATGGGACAACAGGTGTGCAACAGTGTCAGCTGCCGATGGAGTGGTTGTCCGACTGCGGTCTGTGGAAGAGCTGTCGCTTCTGCAGGAAGATGAGGAGGAGGAGGAGGAGGGGGTGCGAACGCCTACAGCCAACTGTTTCCTAGACCGTGGGCTAGGCACAACTGTCCCGAAATTGATGTCCCCTGTGGACCCTGCATCCACCACATTTACCCAGTGTGCCGTGATGGACACGTAACGTCCCTGGCCATGCCTACTGGTCCATGCATCTGTAGTCAGGTGCACCTTTGTACTCACAGATTGCCTGAGTGCATGGACGATGCGCTGTTTAACATGCTGGTGCAGGGCTGGGATGGCTTTTCTGGAAAAAAAGTGTCGACTGGGTAGCTCGTAGCGTGGTTCAGCGTACTCCATCAGGGCTTTGAAAGCTTCACTTTCAACTAACCGGTAGGGCATCATCTCTAACGAGATTAGTCTAGCTATGTGGGCGTTAAAACCCTGTGTACGCGGATGCGAGGATAAGTACTTCCTTTTTCTAACCAGAGTCTCATGTAGGGTGAGCTGGACTGGAGAGCTGGAGATCGTGGAACTTGCGGGTGTGCCAGTGGACATGGCAGACTGAGAGACGGTTGGAGATGGTATTATTTCCGCCGGTGCCCTAGATGCAATATTTCCTCCTACAAAACTGGTGATTCCCTGACCCTGACTGCTTTTGGCTGGCAAAGAAACCTGCACAGATACTGCCGGTGGTGCGGAAAATGGTGGCCTTACAGTGATGGAAGGGATGTTGCGTTGCTGACTAGCTTCATTGGCCGAGGGTGCTACAACCTTAAGGGACGTTAGGTAGTTAGTCCAGGCTTGAAAATGCATGGTGGTTAAATGTCTATGCATGCAACTTGTATTGAGACTTTTCAGATTCTGACCTCTGCTTAAGCTAGTTGAACATTTTTGACAGATGACTTTGCGCTGATCAATTGGATGTTGTTTAAAAAAATGCCAGACTGCACTCTTCCTAGCATTGGATCCCTTTTCAGGGATTGCAGACTGAGCTTTAACCGGATGGCCACGCTGTCCTCCAACAGGTTTTGGCTTTGACACGCGTTTTGGGCCAGATACGGGCCCGGCAGATGGAACCTGTTACGATGTTGATGCCTGCTGCGGCCCCTCCTCCACCTTCACTTCTGAACTACTGCCGCCTGCACACTGTTCCCCCAATGGCTGCCAATCGGGGTCAACAACTCGGTCATCTATTACCTCCTCTTCTAGCTCGTGTGCAACTTCGTCTGTGTCACCGTGTCGGTCGGTGGTATAGCGTTCGTGACGGGGCAACATAGTCTCATCAGGGTCTGATTGTGGATCAGTACCCTGAGAGGGCAATGTTGTGGTCTGAGTTAAAGGACCAGCATAGTAGTCAGGCTGTGGCTGTGCATCAGTGCACTCCATGTCAGAATCTACTTGTAATGGGCATGGCCTGTTAAGTGTTTCACTTTCTAAGCCAGGGACGGTATGTGTAAAGAGCTCCATGGAGTAACCCGTTGTGTCGCCTGCTGCATCCTTCTCTCTTGTTGTTTTTGCTGAAGAGGACAAGGAAGCGACTTGTCCCTGACCGTGAACATCCACAAGCGACGCGCTGCTTTTACATTTACCAGTTTCAGAAGAGGAGGCAAAAGAGCTAGAGGCTGAGTCTGCAAGGTAAGCCAAAACTTGCTGTTGCTGCTCCGGCTTTAAAAGTGGTTTTCCTACTCCCAGAAAAGAGAGCGTTCGAGGCCTTGTGTAGCCAGACGACGAACCTGGCTCCACAGCTCCAGACTTAGGTGGAATATTTTTTTTCCCACGACCACCTGATGCTCCACTACCATCATTACCAGCTGACAATGAACGCCCACGGCCACGACCTCTTGCACCAGACTTCCTCATTGTTTTAAAAACTTAACCAAAGTAACTTTATTTGTTGCTGTCAAACAACTTACACGGTGACCTATAACTTCAGTATGATTTCAATATCCCTTTACAGGTTGGTGAGACCACAAGGAAAATCAGGCACAATGTTACACACTCTGTTTTCTGTGGCACCAAATCACAGAGATGCCACACACGCAGGACTGTCACTCAAGCACAAATGTCAATATTCATCTCCCACTGTTTTATTTTTTTTTTTTTTTCAGGGAGACTTTAGAAACAAAATTAAAAAAAATGATTTTTTCAGGAAAAATTTAGAAACCAAATAAAAAAACAAAAAAAGGCTTTCTATGGCCCACTGAATGAGAGATGGCACACACAGGAGTCAGGAGTGGCACACAAGCCCAGAGGCCAATATTTTTCTCCCACTGATTGATGTAGTGATTTTTTCAGGTAGATTTTGGAACCCAAATCAAGCAAAAAAATAAATAGGCTTTGTATGGCCCACAATTTGAGAGAGAGAGAGAGATGCCACACCCAGGAGTCAAGACTGGCACACAAGCAGAAAGGGCAATATTAATCTCCCACTGTTTTATTTTTTATTTTTTATTTTTTCAGGGAGACTTTAGAAACAAAATAAAATAAAATGATTTTTTCAGGAAGAATTTAGAAACCAAATAAAATAAATGATTTTTTCAAGGACAATTTAGAAACCAAATAATAAAAAAAAAAGGCTGTCTATGCCCCACTGAGTGAGAGATGGCACACACAGGAGTCAGGAGTGGCACACAAGCCCAGAGGCCAATATTTTTCTCCCACTGATTAATGTAGTGATTTTTTCAGGTAGATTTTAGAACCCAAATCAAGCAAAAAAATAAATAGGCTTTCTATGGCCCACTGAGTGAGAGATGGCACACACAGGAGTCAGGAGTGGCACACAAGCCCAGAGGCCAATATTTTTCTCCCACTGATTGATGTAGTGATTTTTTCAGGTAGATTTTGGAACCCAAATCAAGCAAAAAAATAAATAGGCTTTGTATGGCCCACAATTTGAGAGAGAGAGAGAGATGCCACACCCAGGAGTCAAGACTGGCACACAAGCAGAAAGGGCAATATTAATCTCCCACTTTTTTTTTTTTTTTTTTCAGAGAGACTTTAGAAACAAAATAAAATAAAATGATTTTTTCATGAAGAATTTAGAAACCAAATAAAATAAAATGATTTTTTCAAGGACAATTTAGAAACCAAATAAAAAAAAGAAAAGGCTGTCTATGCCCCACTGAGTGAGAGATGGCACACACAGGAGTCAGGAGTGGCACACAAGCAGAAAGGGCAATATTAATCTCCCACTGTTTTATTTATTTTTTTTTTCAGGGAGACTATAGAAACAAAATAAAATAAAATGATTTTTTCAGGAAGAATTTAGAAACCAAATAAAATAAAATGATTTTTTCAAGGACAATTTAGAAACCAAATTTAAAAAAAAAAAAAAAAAGGCTTTCTATGCCCCACTGAGTTAGAGATGGCACACACAGGAGTCAGGAGTGACACACAAGCCAAGAGGCCAATATTTTTCTCCCACTGATTGATGTAGTGATTTTTTCAGGTAGATTTTAGAACCCAAATCAAGCAAAAAAATAAATAGGCTTTCTATGGCCCACTGAGTGAGAGATGGCACACACAGGAGTCAGGAGTGGCACACAAGCCCTGAGGCCAATATTTTTCTCCCACTGATTGATGTAGTGATTTTTTCAGGTAGATTTTAGAACCCAAATCAAGCAAAAAAATAAATAGGCTTTCTATGGCCCACTGAGTGAGAGATGGCACACACAGGAGTCAGGAGTGGCACACAAGCCCTGAGGCCAATATTTTTCTCCCACTGATTGATGTAGTGATTTTTTCAGGTAGATTTTAGAACCCAAATCAAGCAAAAAAATAAATAGGCTTTCTATGGCCCACTGAGTGAGAGATGGCACACACAGGAGTCAGGAGTGGCACACAAGCCCAGAGGCTAATATTTTTCTCCCACTGATTGATGTAGTGATTTTTTCATATAGATTTTAGAACCCAAATCAAGCAAAAAAATAAATAGGCTTTCTATGGCCCACTGAGTGAGAGATGGCACACACAGGAGTCAGGAGTGGCACACAAGCCCTGAGACCAATATTTTTCTCCCACTGATTGATGTAGTGATTTTTTCAGGTAGATTTTAGAACCCAAATCAAGCAAAAAAATAAATAGGCTTTCTATGGCCCACTGAGTGAGAGATGGCACACACAGGAGTCAGGAGTGGCACACAAGCCCTGAGGCCAATATTTTTCTCCCACTGATTGATGTAGTGATTTTTTCAGTTAGATTTTAGAACCCAAATCAAGCAAAAAAATAAATAGGCTTTCTATGGCCCACTGAGTGAGAGATGGCACACACAGGAGTCAGGAGTGGCACACAAGCCCAGAGGCCAATATTTATCTCCCACTGATTGATGTAGTGATTTTTTGAGGTAGATTTTAGAACCCAAATCAAGCAAAAAAATAAATAGGCTTTCTATTGCCCACTGAGTGAGAGATGGCACACACAGGAGTCAGGAGTGGCACACAAGCCCTGAGGCCAATATTTTTCTCCCACTGATTGATGTAGTGATTTTTTCAGGTAGATTTTAGAACCCAAATCAAGCAAAAAAATAAATAGGCTTTCTATGGCCCACTGAGTGAGAGATGGCACACACAGGGATGGCACTCTAGCAGAAATGCCAATCTTAATCTCCCAAAAAAAAAAAAAAAAAAAACAGGGACTGTCCTACAATTACTATCTCCCTGCAGTAATCTCAGCCAGGTATGGCAGGCAGCAATAAGGAGTGGACTGATGCACAAATTAAATAAAAGGTGTGGACAAACAAACAAGATAGCTGTGCAGAACAACAGGATTTGTGCTTTGAAAAAAGCAGTTGGTTTGCACAGCGGCGTACACACAGCAATGCAGCTATCACGGAGCCTTCTAGGGCAGCCCAATGAGCTACAGCGCTGAGAAAAAAAAATGTAGCTTCCACTGTTCCTGCACACCGAAGGTGGTGTTGGACAGTGGAAATCATAGTTAGTAAGTAACATAGTTAGTAAGGCCGAAAAAAGACATTTGTCCATCCAGTTCAGCCTATATTCCATCATAATAAATCCCCAGATCTACGTCCTTCTACAGAACCTAATTGTATGATTCAATATTGTTCTGCTCCAGGAAGACATCCAGGCCTCTCTTGAACCCCTCAACTGAGTTCGCCATCACCACCTCCTCAGGCAAGCAATTCCAGATTCTCACTGCCCTAACAGTAAAGAATCCTCTTCTATGTTGGTGGAAAAACCTTCTCTCCTCCAGACGCAAAGAATGCCCCCTTGTGCCCGTCACCTTCCTTGGTATAAACAGATCCTCAGCGAGATATTTGTATTGTCCCCTTATATACTTATACATGGTTATTAGATCGCCCCTCAGTCGTCTTTTTTCTAGACTAAATAATCCTAATTTCGCTAATCTATCTGGGTATTGTAGTTCTCCCATCCCCTTTATTAATTTTGTTGCCCTCCTTTGTACTCTCTCTAGTTCCATTATATCCTTCCTGAGCACCGGTGCCCAAAACTGGACACAGTACTCCATGTGCGGTCTAACTAGGGATTTGTACAGAGGCAGTATAATGCTCTCATCATGTGTATCCAGACCTCTTTTAATGCATCCCATGATCCTGTTTGCCTTGGCAGCTGCTGCCTGGCACTGGCTGCTCCAGGTAAGTTTATCATTAACTAGGATCCCCAAGTCCTTCTCCCTGTCAGATTTACCCAGTGGTTTCCCATTCAGTGTGTAATGGTGATATTGATTCCTTCTTCCCATGTGTATAACCTTACATTTATCATTGTTAAACCTCATCTGCCACCTTTCAGCCCAAGTTTCCAACTTATCCAGATCCATCTGTAGCAGTATACTATCTTCTCTTGTATTAACTGCTTTACATAGTTTTGTATCATCTGCAAATATCGATATTTTACTGTGTAAACCTTCTACCAGATCATTAATGAATATGTTGAAGAGAACAGGTCCCAATACCGACCCCTGCGGTACCCCACTGGTCACAGCGACCCAGTTAGAGACTATACCATTTATAACCACCCTCTGCTTTCTATCACTAAGCCAGTTACTAACCCATTTACACACATTTTCCCCCAGACCGAGCATTCTCATTTTGTGTACCAACCTCTTGTGCGGCACGGTATCAAACGCTTTGGAAAAATCGAGATATACCACGTCCAATGACTCACCATGGTCCAGCCTATAGCTTACCTCTTCATAAAAACTGATTAGATTGGTTTGACAGGAGCGATTTCTCATAAACCCATGCTGATATGGAGTTAAACAGTTATTCTCATGGAGATAATCCAGAATAACATCCCTCAGAAACCCTTCAAATATTTTACCAAAAATAGAGGTTAGACTTACTGGCCTATAATTTCCAGGTTCACTTTTAGAGCCCTTTTTGAATATTGGCACCACATTTGCTATGCGCCAGTCCTGCGGAACAGACCCTGTCGCTATAGAGTCCCTAAAAATAAGAAATAATGGTTTATCTATTACATTACTTAGTTCTCTTAGTACTCGTGGGTGTATGCCACAGCACAAGCGGTTTGGTGGTTAATGGACCCTGCCTAACACTATCCCTGCTTCTGACGAAGCGGCAGCAACCTCTCCCTAAGCTTAGATCAGCAGCAGTAAGATGGCGGTCGGCGGGAACGCCTCTTTATAGCCCCTGTGACGCCGCAGACAGCAAGCCAATCACTGCAATGCCCTTCTCTAAGATGGTGGGGACCAGGACCTATGTCATCACGCTGCCCACACTCTGCGTTCACCTTCATTGGCTGAGAAATGGCGCTTTTCGCGTCATTGAAACGCGACTTTGGCGTGAAAGTCGCGTACCGCATGGCCGACCCCGCACAGGGGTCGGATCAGGTTTCATGAAACCCGACTTTGCCAAAAGTCGGCGACTTTTGAAAATGAACGACCCGTTTCGCTCAACCCTAGTGACCACCAATCCAAAAATAATATTGATAATTCAGCATGGTGTGGTTAGTTTACAAAATTACAAAAACTTTTATTATATATGTCCTTAGAAGGCCGAGTAGGCAAAAAGACGAACAAACATATAGTGAAAAAGTCACATGAAAAATACATTCAGCAATTCTGCTGACTACAATAGCAGTTTTGTACTCCAGAAGAGACCTAAAGGGCAAAGTTCCCAATAATATGACTGACTTAAAATCATGAGAAAAATCCAGAGTCCATTGTTTTAGTTACATACAATTTCAAAAAGGAAAGATCCCACCTTGCTTTCCTTTGTTGACCTGAGCTCTGTTTACATCAAATTTACATATATAGGAAAGGTCTCACCTCGCTTTCCTCTGTTTGTCCAAGCTCTGGTTACATAAAATGTATAGAAAAGATCTCACCTTGCTTTCCTATGTTCATCCAAACTCCAAGGGACCATAATTAGAAGACGTTCGGGGGGAGGCACTTATTTCATCCATACAATACCCCAGATAGAAGACGTTCGGGGAGGCACTTATTTCATCCATACAATACCCCACATCAAGTCAATCAGGACCCTTGCTACCATGACCCCAAAGGTTTTCTTCCCAATGCGTTTTGTTTCTCAGACTCATCAGGGGAAGGAAGATAAGATGCTGTAGGATAGGTCTATTATCGTTTACGACCCATTACATTACATTTGTGGGGAATGGACTGGCATACCGTATTGTTAAAGGTGTCCAGTTTAAATAGACAGCTGAATAGTCCTCATGTTACTGGCATACATATGTCATTTCCTGTGCGCCTCAGTGTGAGACACATTGGTGAACCACATATGTCACTTCCGGTGTCGGCGAGTGTGCGTAATCATGTGACTTCAGTTCCTATGTCATCCTGGAATGCAGCGCCAACCGCAAACGTCATGTCCGGCGTCATATCTCCGATATAAGGAACGGGTTAATTTGTTAACCCCTTCTGGATTTTTTTACATTGGAAGGGGGCTACTTATTCAGAAAGGAGAAAAAAAGATTAATAATCAATGTAAGTGATCCTAACCTACCTCCATATAGGGGGAGGATCTAAAAAGTCAAAGCACTTGCTGGTTTAATGAAAAAAAGGAAAAAAGGAAAAAAAAGGAGGATGGGTTCTACCTCCAGGTGTGGTATTTGATTAACCTTCCGAATATTTAAATATTGGCTTATTAGACTCCACTCAGAAAACAGAGTGGTCATAATTCTTAGGAATGTTGGACAAATTGGAGAATTGGTCCAAAAGAGGTGCAACTTTTTGATCATTTCAACATCTATAATATAACGCTGGGAGCGTCACTCTGTCCAAAGCCTCTATAGACTGCGCAAGCGCAAGCGCCGGCGCAGTCTGGGCATCACAGAGTGACGCTCCCAGGAGATCGCGGTATGCGTAAACACTGAACGCACACCGTGATCTCCACCGGAGAGGAAGGGACCGCCAGGAGGGTAAGTATATTCACCTGTCCCCCATTCCAGCGCTGCGTGCGACTCCGTCTCCCGGGTCCTCTGCTGTGACGTTCCCAGTTCAGAGGGCGCGATGACGTGCTTAATGCGTTATATTATAGATGAACAGTCACAGCCAGAGGAGCCGGAAGATGGCGGCGCGCAGCGCTGGAACGGGACAGACAGGTGAGTATAGCAAGTGCTGGGGGCCTGAGCTAGCGGTGACTCCGGCACCTGACCCCCAACGCGCGCCGGTGTCCCCGCCTGCTCAGGCCCCCAGCACTCGGCGCCCAGCGACGATAGGTGAGTATGGTATTTTTTTTTATATTTATATATGGCAGCAGCATACGGGGCATATATAATGGAGCATCTTATGGGGGGCATATAATACAATGGTGGCTCAGGATGGGAGCAGCACATGACAGAACGGGCGCAGGATGGCAGCAGCACATGACAGATCGGGCGCAGGATCGTAGCAGCACATGACAGAACGGGCGCAGGATGGCAGCAGCACATGACATAACGGGCGCAGGATGGCAGCAGCACATGACAGAACGGGCGCAGGATGGGAGCAGCACATGACAGAACAGGGGCGCAGGATGGGAGCAGCAAATGAAAGAACGGGGGCGCAGGATGGGAGCACCAAATGACTGAATGGAGGCGCAGGATGGGTGCAGCACATGTCAGAATGGAGGCGCAGGATGGGTGTAGCACATGTCAGAATGGAGGCACAGGATGGGTGCAGCACATGTAAGAATGGGGGTGCAGGATGGGAGCAGCACATGTCAGAATGGGGGCACAGGATGGGAGCTGCACATGACAGAATGGGGCGCAGGATGGGTGCAGCACATGACAGGATGGGGATGCAGGATGGAGCAGCACATGACAGGATGGGGACGCAGGATGGAGCAGCTCATGACAGGATGGGGACGCAGGATGGAGCAGCACATACCAGGATGGAGACCATATACCAATATAAATGCTCGCCACCCAGGCGTAGAACGGGTTCAATAGCTAGTACAATATATAGAAAAGAGTAGTAGGAGGGACAGAGGTATATTAGATTCTTATTCTAATTTCTCTCTACACCATTTATCCTATTCTGTTACCTACCTAACAGTGGAGGTTGGCATCCTAAGGATAGAAAAACGAGAGATGGCGCCCCTACTCCTCGCTGGCTCACTCTAAACAATCCGTTGATATCTCTATGTGAGAGAAAATAAGGATTATAAATACAGAGAAAGAGGTTTATGTGGTGTTATAAAACAATCTGATTTGATGTCTACGATAACTATGATGTCTTATTTGGCCAAATGACATCATTCTTCAGTTGTTGAACCTATTATAGCCCTATAAGAAACCGCTGTAAGTGAGGGTCTCATTCAGACCTAGAGGTGCCTGTGTTTGGAGATGATAGATCCATTTGGTCTCACACTGTAATAGGCCCTCCACTCAGTGAGTCACTTCAGAGCTACAGATACCTATTCGCCAGTAAGGTAAATTACCTGACTTTTATCCAGTACTAGATGGTGGCCCGATTCTAACGCATTGGGTATTCTAGAATATGCATGTCCACGTAGTATATTGCCCAGCCACGTAGTATATTGCCCAACCACGTTGTATATTGCCCAGCCACGTAGTATATTGCCCAGCCCCGTAGTATATTGCCCAGTCACGTACTATATTGCCCAGTCACATACCATATTGCCCAGCTACGTAGTATATTGCCCAGTGACGTAGTATATTGCCCAGCCACGTAGTATACTGCATAGAGATGTAGTATACAGCACAGAGCCACATAGTATATTGCCCAGCCACGTAGTGTATTGTACAGCCACGTAGTATACAGCACAGATCCACGTACTATACAACACAGACACGTAGTATACTGTCACATAGTATATTGGCCAGTCATGTAGTATATTGCCCAGCCACGTAGTATATTGCCCAGCCTTGTATGTAACAGTTTAAAAAAGACTTAAAATAAAAAAATAAACATATAATCACCCTCCGAAGAGCCCGTTGTAGTCCTGGCACTTGTGTGCGGTGCACGTGGCAGCTTCCCGTCCCAGGGTTGGTATGAGCGCAGGACCTGTGATGACGTCGCGGTCACATGACCGTGATGTCATGGCAGGTCCTTCTCACATAGCATCCTTGCCACCAGAACCTGCGGTGTAACGCAGCCATTAACCCTGTGTGAGTGCTAACTGGAGGTGATTATGGAGTGGGCACTGACTGCAGGGAGTAAGGAGCAGCCATTTTTCCGCTGGACTGCGCTGGTCGCTGATTGGTCATGGCTGATTTGCCGCAACCAATCAGCGACTTGGATATCTGTTATGACCTGGTGGTCAGGACAATAATGGACCTGGTGGTTAAGAGCACACGGAATGACCTGATAGTTACTGATAATAAAGGACGAGCTCTGGGACGTGGGAACTCTGCTGACCGCAATCCCTAATCCTATCAAACACACTAGAAATAGCCGTGGATTGCGCCTAACGCTCCCTATGCAACTTGGCACAGCCTAAGGAATGAGCTAGCCCTGAAGAAAGAAAAATAAAGCCTACCTTGCCTCAGAGAAATTCCCCAAAGGAAAAGGCAGCCCCCCACATATAATGACTGTGAGTAAAGATGAAAATACAAACACAGATGAAATAGATTCAGCAAAGTGAGGCCCGACTTACTGAACAGACCGAGGATAGGAAAGGTTACTTTGCGGTCAGCACAAAAACCTACAAAAAGACCACGCAGAGGGCGCAAAAAGACCCTCCGCACCGACTCACGGTGCGGAGGCGCTCCCTCTGCGTCCCAGAGCTGCCAGCAAGCAAAACAACAAATTAAATAGCAAGCTGGACAGAAAAATAGCAAACCCAAGAAATACTAGCTGGAACTTAGCTTCTGATGGGAAGACAGGTCACAAGAACGATCCAGGAGTGAACTAGACCAATACTGGAACATTGACAGGTGGCATGGAGCAAAGATCTAAGTGGAGTTAAATAGAGCAGCAGCTAACGAATTAACCTCGTCACCTGTGGAAGGAAACTCAGAAACACCCACCAGAGGAAGTCCATGGACAGAACCAGCCGAAGCACCATTCATGACCACAGGAGGGAGCCCGACAACAGAACTCACAACAGATATCCAAGACAGACAGAGGCCACGGCCAATGAATATCTGTGACAGACAGACAGAAAGACAGACAGACAGAAAGACGGAAGAGACCCCTAGACAATTATATAGTAGATTAAGGTGTATCTTTTGGTATGATCTTGAAGCATTGCTCTCAGTGGCTATATATCTGAAATGTTGGGATTTTTCAACACTAAAGGGATATTGTTTGCGCAAGTAATTATACATTGATTCTCAAAATAAAGGCTGTATTACAATGCCAGATAAATTTGCACACCACAAAGAAGAATTCAGTATAAATATAGCCATGCAATTTTTCTTTATCAATTTATTTTGGGGGGTTTTGAGACCCACCTGTAGCACGGTAAATGCTGCAGAAAATTTCACTGCTCAAAGAAATTGCAGTATTACAATGCCAGCAAAATGTGCCCACTTCAGATGGAGGTATGAGGCTGCAGTATAAATATAGAAATGCAATTTTTTTTAACAAAATGTATTTTTGGGGGTGTTTGAGGCAGAACTGTAGCCTGACAAATGCCATATAAAATTTCACTGTTCAAAAAAATTGCAGCATTACAATTCCAAGCAAATTTGCAGACCTCAGATGGATGTATAAAACTGCAATATAAATAAAACAATGCTATTGAGATTCAATCAAGTCTGGCTGTGTGCATTTTATGCAAAACTGCAGCAATAAAATTGGTGCATAATATTTCCCTGCTAAGTTCCTTATTTGGTATTTTACTCAACTTTGGGGTAGGAGATTCTAAATTATTTGATGTAAATCTAAAGTTTCTTATTATACTCTTGGGTATCAAAAAAATGCACCAAAAAATGTGACAAAGCTTTACTTGACAATAGTTTTTGTCAAACAGAAACATGATACAAAAAATAGGTTTAATTTCTAGCCCTAAGGCTATGTGCGCATGTTTCCGATTTGCTTGTGGAAATTTCTGCACGCTTTCTGCATTCTTTGGCAGAAAACGCAGTGGAAATTCCACACGGTTTTTATGCGCTTTTGATGAGGATTTTTATGTAGTTTTGTATGCATTTTTGTAAGCTAAATAAAGATATATATTTTTAAGTGATGTCATTTCCTTGTTCAACCTCTTCAGCTAGATACCCTCATTAATATTAAAGACACAAACACTCAGCCACCAGCCTATGTAGGAGCATTAACATAAGTAACCTACATATGCTGTAAAAAAACAGCAACTGTTATTAGGCTATGTCCCACTGTCAGTAATCAGCAGCGCTTTAGATGCAGCACGTCTGCTCCATCCAAAGTACTGCCAGATTTTTAAAGCAGGTGATTCCTCATGTGTTCATTGAACCATGCAGATGCACCGTGTCCTATACATTTGATGGGTGGTATCTATTTTGCAGAGACTGAGCGTCTCTGCAAGATAAATTTACATACTGCGATCTGGAAAGACGTGCTGCATGTTCATCTCCCTGCAGGGAAGCTGCGGGTGCCGGTGGACGCATAGTGGACATGGGATTTCTTTAAATCCCATCCACTATGCTGCAACATTTGGCCGCTGTGGGTTGGATGCTGAGGATGTATGCAACATCCAACCCACAGCGTTTACTGATTGTGGGAACATACCCTCAGAAATCTGAGTGAAATGCAATATATGTTTATTTTTCACATTTAAAAAAAAAATTGCTTGGGCTCCCATGTAATTTTAATAACCAGCAGAAGGAGAGCCGACTGCTTAGGGCTAATCTTAATATTTTGGGAAGGAGCCAAAAGCCATAAAGGTTCCCAGGCTATTAATGTCAGTTCACAAGCTGTTTGCTTAGCTTTTACTGGCTAGTTTTTTAGAGGAACCCTTAAATAAATTGAATTTTTTTTTAAATCCCCCTTTAAAATCGAACCAGCTAGGCAGACAGCTGTGGGCTGATTTTAATAGCCAGAGAAGGGGTCATGGCTATTGGCTTCAAACCAGGCTAAAAAATCAGCTCTCAGCCACCCCAGAAGTGGCGCATCTTATAGATGCACCAATTCTGGCACTTAGCTTCGCTCTTCCCACTTGCCCTGTTACGGTGGCAAATGGGGTTCATATTTGTGGGGTTGATGTCACCTTTGAATTGTTAGGTGACATCAAGCCCATGGCTTAGTAATGGAGAGGCATCTACAAGACACGTATACATTACTAATCCTACAGTTATATGGTAAATAAAGACACAGCCAGAATAAAGACCTTTATTTGAAATAATCATACAGACTCCTTTATTGAATTTTAAAGTACCACATCTACTGAACGCCTAATCCCTGACGCGCTCGTCTCCTCCAAAAAACATAAAATAATAAACCGTATAATACTCTCCTGTCCGACATAATCCACAATAACGAATATCACATGGAGATCTCACTTATAGAACAGTCCCATCAGGAGATGGGACTGTTCTACCCGACCTCCATCGATACATTGACAGGAGGTAATCGCTCCCGCAGTGTATCACTGCGCTGCCATGAGAGTTCCCCGATGTTCATCAGCTCCAATGCTCTCACTTATGGTACTACCGTTGTGTGAGAACTTTCCCATGCAGTGGTGCCATAAGTGAGAGCACCAGAGCTGATCAGTGATACACTGCGGGAGCGATTACCTCCTGTCAGTGTATCGCCGGTAACCAGGTGAGATCGACGTGGGAAACTCAATATTAAATGGACTACAGCAGAAAGGTAAGTATATGTTGGTTTATTTTTTCTGATTGCTTGCAGGAGACATGGGCGTCGGGGACTAGGTGTTTGGTGAGTATGTAAATGATATATGATTATGTCAATGTTTTGATTTTTTTTTACAATTGAGCTCAGGCACCAGATGAGGAGACTATTCTCCCATCATCGGCTCATGCTGTCTCTGTTATATGTGACAGCAGACATAGCTGGATGGGAGTAGTAGTCCCATCAGACGATGCCTAAGTGCAATCACTATGGGCTGTTCATAGCATGGGTACACATACCCGCAGACACCTGCACACAGCCGTAGACACCCGCACACAGCTGCAGACACCCATACACAGCTGCAGACACCCATACACAGCTGCAGACACCCACACACAGCTGCAGACACTCACACACAGCCGCAGACACACAGACAGACATGCACATATTTTCCGCTCACATATATTCTCCGGACACACATATTTTCCGCCCACACATATTTTCCACCCACACACTCTTCCTCCTTCTGACATCATTTCCCATTGATAATTCTGCAGCGCTTTTAGTAGCAAATCTCCTGCAAATCCGCAAACCTTTTTACAACTGCGGTTTTACGGCGGATTTGACTGACTCAATGGAAGTCAATGGGTGCAGAAATGCTGCAGATCCGCAAAAAGAATAAATATGCTGCGGAAAATAAAATGCTATGAGTAAGGGTGGAAAATTCTCGATCATGTGCACAACAATTCATGAATGTCATTGATTATCATTGCTTCAGCAATCACTTGCGTTTTTGGAGCATTTCCGCGTAGAAAATAACGATGCGGAAATGCAACAATTCCGCATCATGTGCGTTAAGGAGTTTCCTATTTTGAATGGATATTAGTTATATACAGAATACCCATAGAGAATACTAACTGTTAGAGATTATTGAATATTTTGAAATTTAAATTTGCCAGGTTTGGTGACTTTTCCCAAACATTTGATTTGCATCAAATCAATTTGCTGCCAATTTCCAGTGCTGCTAAGCATTTAATTTCTCAGAAAAGAGGTGTAATAGGACTACATTGCATTTTATATTGAATATTGAATGTATTAAATTATTTTGTATAAGCTGTTGTATTGTAATAATCACAGACTAATCAATTCATAGTCACACAGACTCTGCAGGTCCTGCACTTTCATATGACTTAAATTTTTGTATTACTATTCACAGACAAACTACAGCTCCCTATGTTATTTAGTACTGCAGTAGTACACCACACTTTGACTTAGACCTTTCTACTCTTATATGCAGTGATCTATAATCATGAGCCTATGTTATAACCTCCTCTTCCTCTGCTCTAAAATGGTCGCCGCTTTGCCTGCTTTATCTTTTACAGTGGCTCTGATAGTCTCCCCTGATTGGCTGTGTAGAACTATGTGAAGCAATATCTGCAAGGCATTATGAGGAAGCCTCCATTGCTATGCCTAATGGAAAGTGACAATCTGGCTGCTGCAATCTATGATAATACATGAAATGCCGCTGGTCATATTTGTCAGTCTGCATAAATCGAATCACAAACAGGGCTGCCATCTGTTCAAAAACTCCTGGACAGTCCGTAAAAATCAGACACTTTTTTGCCCCTTTCTTAAAAAAATGGCAGTGTCCATGATTTCTTTGAGGCTGAAGAACCTTCTACAGATTATTATGACTTTAAGTATCATCATGTTATAGTTTTTGTTTTAATTCAGCTGATCTTTTCATATCAGAATTATGGGCTGCAGACAGGCATCATTTCTAATCATAATAATTTTCCAATGTGTCCATAAAAAATATTCTGTCCATGATTTTTAAGCTGTGCTGAAAAAATTAAAGGTCAAGTTTGCAACAATTCAAAAGACGATTTGCATTGGATCAATTTAATTATCTCTACTAACAACACAACTACAAGTAGCGTAAAAATATAAAAAGAATATATCATACATCACTTAAGATTTTCTGAAACACTGAAAATAAATTATATATGAGAAAAAGACATTCCCCATTAAAACCCTGCATGAGATGAAAGGAAATCACTGCGTTTTCTATAAATCTAAATGACCATAAAAAGAGAAAAGATTGCTTCGTATTAGAAATGAACCTATGTAGTGTACAGTAATATATTGTACTTAGAGCTAGTCCATGGAACATTTCAAAGGAATGTAGTAAAAATAACATTCATTATCTATTTTATATTCCACAGCCATGCTACTTGAGAAAGGTCTCCTTGATAAGTTCATATTTACCATAAGAGCACTAGAATTTGATTAGATTCTTTACTGTTATCATTTAATTAGTATATACAGTATACATTTGTGAGATGAGAATGTAGTTTGTGAGCTGAAGATTAATTACAAACAGTTACAAAACCTCATTGAGATATTATTATTATTATTTATTTATATAGCACCATTAATTCCATGGTGCTGTACATGAGAAGGGGTTACGTCAAAATGCAAATATCACTTACAGTAAACAAAACAAACAATGAAAGACTGGTACAGAGGGAAGAGGACCCTGCCCTTGCGGGCTTACATTCTACAGGATTATGGGGAAGGAGACAGTAGGTTGGGGGTTGCAGTAGCTCCGATGGTGTTGAGGTGACCGTGTGGTCATTACAGGCTGTAAGCTTCTTTGAAGAGTTGGGTTTTCAGGTTTCTTTTGAAGGATCCGAATGTGATTGATAGTCGGACATGTTGGGGCACAGAGTTCCAGAGGATGGGGGATATTCGGGAGAAGTCTTGGAGGTGATTGGGTGAGGAGCGAATAAGCGTGGAGGAGAGAAGGAGATCTTGGGAGGACCGGAGATTACGTGAGGGAAGATATTGAGAGATTAGTTTGGAAATATACGGAGGAGAAAGGTTATGGATTGCTTTGTAGGTCAGTGTTAGTAGTTTAAACTGGATACGCTGAGAAATTGGGAGCCAGTGAAGGGATTTGCAAAGAGGGGAAGCAGGAGTGTAGCGAGGAGAGAGATTAATTAGTCGGGCAGCAGAGTTAGGATGGACTGGAGGGGTGCGAGAGTGTTAGAAGGTAGGCCACAGAGGAGGATGTTTGTAGTAGTAGAGGCGGGAGATGATTAGGGCATGCACAAGCATTTTCGTAGAGTGAGGGTTGAGGAAAGGATTGATTCTGAAAATATTTTTGAGCTTGAGGTGGTGAGAGCTTGGATGTGTGGTTTGAAGGAAAGGGCAGAATCCAGGGTTACTCCGAGGCAGCGGATTTTGTGGACAGGGGTAAGTGTCATTTCATTTATTTTGATAGATAGATCAGGAAGGGAAGATATGCGAGATGGAGGAAAGATAATTAGTTCAGATTTGTCCACATTGAGCTTGAGGAAGCGAGAGGAGAAGAAGGAGGATATGGCTGATAGACACTCCGGGATTCTGGAGAGCAGAGAGGTGACATGTGGGCCAGAGAGGTAGATCTGAGTGTCATCAGCATATAGATGGTACTGGAAGCCATAGGATCTTATGAGTTGTCCCAAGCCGAGTGTATAGATTGAGAAGAGTAAGGGCCCAAGGACAGAGCCTTGAGGGACACCAACAGAGTGGGGGCGAGATGAAGAGGTGGTATGGGAGTACGAAACGCTAAATGTGCGGTTGGTAAGGTATGAGGAGATCCAAGATAGGGCCAGGTCTTTGACTCCAAAGGAAGAGAGGGTCTGTAGTAGGAGGCAGTGGTCAACTGTGTCGAAGGCAGAGGACAGGTCTAGAAGGAGGAGTATAGAGAATTGTCTGTTAGCTTTGGCTGTAAGTAAGTCGTTAGTAATTTTGGTCAGGGCAGTCTCAGTGGAATGGTGAGGATGGAAGCCAGATTGTAGGTTGTCAAAGAGAGCGTTAGATGCAAAGTGAGAGGAAAGTTCAGCATGGACGTGCTGCTCAAGGAGTTTGGATGCAAATGGGAGCAAAGATATGGGGCGATAGCTGGACATAGCGCTTGGGCCTAGGGATGGCTTTTTGAGGATAGGTGTAATTGTGGCATGTTTGAAAGCAGTGGGGAAGGTACCAGAAGTTAGTGATAGGTTGAAGAGATGAGTTAGGGATGGGATTAGTGTGGTGGTGAGGTTGGGGAGGAGGTGGGATGGGGTCAAGTGCACAAGTGGTAAGATGTGATTTTGAGAGAAGATGATCAAGCTCCCCTTCAGTGATTTTTTTTTGGGGGGTGAAGTTATGGAGTTTGGGCATTGGTCTGGTGGTTGTGGTGGTTTGACGACAAAGATTTGCCTTGCTTGGTCGATCTTATTTTTGAAGTGCGTGGCAAAGTCCTCGTCAATGATTAGGAAACTCAGAGGGGTAAGTGGTGGGCGGAGGAGAGAGTTAAATGTGTTGAACAACTGTTTGGGGTTGTGAGATAGGGAAGATATGAGGGTTGTTATGTAGGCCTGTTTAGCAGAGGTGAGAGCTGATTTGAATGCGAGTGCTGCTTGTTTGAGTGCAGTGAAATCATCTTGCGAATGTGTTTTCTTTCAACACCGTTTTGCAATTCTGGATGATTGCCGAAGCTTTTTAGTGATGTTATTGTGCCAGGGTTGTCTATTGGTTTGTCGCACTCTGCTATGATGACAGGGGCGACCATGTCAATAGCTGATGCAAGAGTGGCATTGTAGAAAGCAGTGGCAGTGTCTGTGTCAT
This sequence comes from Ranitomeya imitator, assembly GCF_032444005.1. Lineage (NCBI taxonomy): Eukaryota > Metazoa > Chordata > Amphibia > Anura > Dendrobatidae > Ranitomeya > Ranitomeya imitator. The sequence continues at coordinate 141,398,190 of NC_091282.1, forward strand.
GGAGTGAGGATATGGATGCTAGTGATAGGATAGAGTCAGAGAGTGTGTGGGTGTCTAGGTGTGTGAGGTTCCTGTGTGGGTGCGCATGTTGCTGGACATGGGTGACGGGTGAGGAGGACAGGGATGAGAAAGTGAGTAGATGGTGGTCAGATAGAGGGAGAGGGGATGTTGTGAAGTTAGATAGAGAGCAGAAACGGATGAAAACAAGGTCTAGTGTGTGTCCGTCTGTGTGGGTGGCTGAGGAGGATCACTAAATAAGTCCAAAGGATGAAGTTAGTGACAGGAGTTTGGAGGCTGCTGACTGGTGGGTGTCAATGGGGATGTTGAAATCACCGATGATGGTGGGAATGTCAGCAGAGAGAAAGTGAAGGAGCCAGGTGGAGAATTGGTCAATAAAGGCAGTGGTCGGGCCCGGAGGTCGGTATACAGTTAGGGCCAGAAATATTTGGACACTGACACAATTTTCGTGAGTTGGGCTCTGCATGCCACCACATTGGATTTGAAATGAAACCTCTACAACAGAATTCAAGTGCAGATTGTAACGTTTAATTTGAAGGGTTGAACAAAAATATCTGATAGAAAATGTAGGAATTGTACACATTTCTTTACAAACACTCCACATTTTAGGAGGTCAAAAGTAATTGGACAAATAAACATAACCCAAACAAAATATTTTTATTTTCAATATTTTGTTGCAAATCCTTTGGAGGCAATCACTGCCTTAAGTCTGGAACCCATGGACATCACCAAACGCTGGGTTTCCTCCTTCTTAATGCTTTGCCAGGCCTTTACAGCCGCAGCCTTCAGGTCTTGCTTGTTTGTGGGTCTTTCCGTCTTAAGTCTGGATTTGAGCAAGTGAAATGCATGCTCAATTGGGTTTAGATCTGGAGATTGACTTGGCCATTGCAGAATGTTCCACTTTTTTGGCACTCATGAACTCCTGGGTAGCTTTGGCTGTATGCTTGGGGTCATTGTCCATCTGTACTATGAAGCGCCGTCCAATCAACTTTGCAGCATTTGGCTGAATCTGGGCTGAAAGTATATCCCGGTACACTTCAGAATTCATCCGGCTACTCTTGTCTGCTCTTATGTCATCAATAAACACAAGTGACCCAGTGCCATTGAAAGCCATGCATGCCCATGCCATCACGTTGCCTCCACCATGTTTTACAGAGGATGTGGTGTGCCTTGGATCATGTGCCGTTCCCTTTCTTCTCCAAACTTTTTTCTTCCCATCATTCTGGTACAGGTTGATCTTTGTCTCATCTGTCCATAGAATACTTTTCCAGAACTGAGCTGGCTTCTTGAGGTGTTTTTCTGCAAATTTAACTCTGGCCTGTCTATTTTTGGTATTGATGAATGGTTTGCATCTAGATGTGAACCCTTTGTATTTACTGTCATGGAGTCTTCTCTTTACTGTTGACTTAGAGACAGATACACCTACTTCACTGAGAGTGTTCTGGACTTCAGTTGATGTTGTGAATGGGTTCTTCTTCACCAAATTAAGTATGCGGCGATCATCCACCACTGTTGTCATCCGTGGACGCCCAGGCCTTTTTGAGTTCCCAAGCTCACCAGTCAATTCCATTTTTCTCAGAATGTACCCAACTGTTGATTTTGCTACTCCAAGCATGTCTGCTATCTCTCTGATGGATTTTTTCTTTTTTTTCAGCCTCAGGATGTTCTGCTTCACCTCAATTGAGAGTTCCTTTGACCGCATGTTGTCTGCTCACAGCAACAGCTTCCAAATGCAAAACCACACACCTGGAATCCACCCCTGACCTTTTAACTACTTCATTGATTACAGGTTAACGAGGGAGACGCCTTCAGAGTTAATTGCAGCCCTTAGAGTCCATTGTCCAATTACTTTTGGTCCCTTGAAAAAGAGGACGCTATGCATTACAGAGCTATGATTCCTAAACCCTTTCTCCGATTTGGATGTGGAAACTATCATATTGCAGCTGGGAGTGTGCACTTTCAGCCCATATTATATATATAATTGTATTTCTGAACATGTTTTTGTAAACAGCTAAAATAACAAAACTTGTGTCACTGTCCAAATATTTCTGGCCCTAACTGTATGACAGCCATTTGGAGGTTGTAGGGGGAGTAGATGTGGACAGTGTGGACTTCAAAAGAAGGGAGGATAAGGGAGGGTAGAGGTGGGATTGGGTTAAAGGTACAGTTGGAAGAAAGGAGAAGACCCACTCCTCCACCAAGTTTATTGCCAGGGCGAGGAGTGTAGGTAAAGTGGAGGCCACCGTAACATTGTGCAGCGGGGGAGGCTGTGTCAGAGGGTGTCAGCCATGTTTCTGTGATGCCCAGAAATAAAAGATTGTGAGAGGTAAAGAGGTTATGAATCACATGGAATTTATTGCAGATGGAGCGGGCATTCCATTGTGATCTAGAGAGAGGGTGCAGGGGGGGTGGGCGACATGGGCACGAATTTGTGATAGGCAAGATTTTGGGTGTTTATAGTGGTTTGGGAGCGGTAGGAGGGGGTAGTAATGAGAGGTATGAGCTGTGGGGGTCCACGATTGGGAGATATGTCTCCAGCAGTGAGGAGAAGCAGATAGAGAGAGAGCAGGTGGGAGAAGGAGAGTGGGTGGCTTGTTTTGTGTTTTATTAGGAGAGGTCTGAGGTTGAGGAGGAGCTCAGCAGAGGAGGACAGGTGAGGAGACAAGAGGGAAAGAGAGATTATTACTTGGTCTCTTGGTGCTGGGGTTTGGGGATAGCGAAAGAGGCTGAGGAGTAATGGAGCCAAAACTGTTAGAGCGTATGTTAGCATGGTGATAGTAAGTGTGGTGGAAAGGGAAAGAAATTTAGTACATTTATTAACAGTGGTTAGTCTTACCTTCTGTTCACTTCTGGCTCATTTCTGGCATATTTCTGCTGTCATATTAGAAAAGAATAGGACATTTAAAGGTGTACCACATACAAAATAATTTCAGAATTATTGTTTATCATTTGATAGAAAATGTGCTTAAAAATCCAAGAAAATATTTCTGCTGATTCATAAAATAATTTTTAATTCAGTATACACTTAAAGGGGTTGTCCACTACTTTCAATTAACCCCCCAATGTATCCCCCGGGGGCCCCTAATGAATTGGGCAATTACCTTCCATTGCCGTTTTCGCCTGTGAGCGGCGCTATTCTGCCTGCTGAGTCCGGGTCACGTGACCCCCAGACTGCAGCCGCCGCTCATTTCCGCCGACGTCACGTCAATTTCCAGACTCTAGAAATTGACGTGACGTCAGCAGCAGGCGTGACCCAGCCTCACAGTCAGCAGTCACTCAGCAAGAGTGACTGGACTGTGGGCGGTGCTGGGGGCTGCCTGCGGGGCTGTGCTGGGGGCGGGCGGGGCTCTGTGTGCTCACTGCTGCTGGGATCATGATGTGCGGGTGGGGCTGTGCTGCGGTCGCCGGGGATCTGCCCGCCGGCGTTTTTGTGGACCGGCGCCGGTGTCTGCCCGCCGGCGTGTGCGGGTGTCTGCCCGCCGGCGATGTGCGGGGCTCTGCCCGCCGGCGATGTGCGGGGCTCTGCCCGCCGGCTTGTGCGGGGCTCTGCCCGCCGGCGTGTGCGGGGCTCTGCCCGCCGGCGATGTGTGTGTGTGTGTGCGCGTGCGTGCCGGCGATGTGTGTGTGCGTGCTGGCGATGTGTGTGTGTGCCGGCGATGTGTGTGTGTGTGTGCCGGCGCTGTGTGTGTGTGTGCAGGCATCGTCCGATGGGACTACAAGTCCCATCGGGCTCTGCCTGCTACACTGACAGTGATTGACACATTAGCCAATGATGGGAAAGTAGTAGTCCCATCATCCGGCTAATGTGTTGAATGTAAAAAAAAAAAAACATACACAGTACATACATACAACACACACCATGCGACGACATGCACCATGCGGCGACATGCACCATGCGACGACATGCACCATGCGGTGACATGCTGCATGCACCATGCGACAACATGCGACATGCACCATGCGACGACATGCTGCATGCACCATGTGACATGCACCATGCGACGACATGCTGCATGCGACGATATGCGACATGTACCATGTGACATGCACCATGCGGCAACATGCGACATGCACCATGCGACGACATGCAACATGCTGCATGCGACGACATGCTGCATGTGACGACATGCACCATGCGACAACATGCGACATGCATCATGTGACATGCACCATGCGGCGACATGCTGCATGAACCATACGACGACATGATACATGCGACGACATGCACGATGCGACGACATGCACCATGTGACAGGCACCATGCGGTGACATGCGACATGCACCATGCAACGACATGCGACATGCACCATGCGACGGCATGCACCATGCTACATGCACCATGCGGCGACATGCACCATGCGACGACATGCACCATGCTACATGCACCATGCGGCGACATGCACCATGCGACGACATGCAACATGCTGCATGCGACGACATGCTGCATGCGATGACATGCACCATGTGACGACATGCGACATGCACCATGTGACATGCACCATGCGGCGACATGCGACATGCACCATGCGACGACATGCACCATGCTACATGCACCATGCGGCGACATGCACCATGCGACGACATGCACCATGCTACATGCACCATGCGGCGACATACGACATGCACCATGCGGCGACATGCACCATGCGACGACATGCACCATGCGACGACATGCAACATGCACCATGCAACGACATGCACCATGTGACATGCACCATGCGGCGACATGCTGCATGCACCATGCGACAACATGCGACATGCACCATGCGACGACATGCACCATGTGACATGCACCATGCGACGACATGCACCATGCGACGACATGCACCATGCAACGACATGCACCATGCAACGACATGCACCATGCAACGACATGCGACATGCAGTACATACATACATACATACTACAGACATACAGTACATATAACATAGAGTACATACTCACCATCACTTGTCACTTTGTTCCCCGAAGCCATTGTCACCTGTAAAAAATATTAAAATAATAAACAAACAATATAATCCCTGTCCGCAGAAATCCAATTAAAACGAGTGTCCCACGACGATCTCCCAGTGGAGAGCAGGAGCATCAGTTGATGCGACCACTCTCCAGGGGCTCCAGGAACACAATGATGGAAGGTATCCTTCCATCATGTATTCCTCACAAGGTATTCCTACGCCCCTGTGAGAAAATAGTCCCTAGTCTCACTATTGGTATTGCTGGGTGAGACATTTTCCCACGCAGCAATTGCCATAAAGTGAGACCAGTGAACTAGAGTAACCTCAGTGATGCACTGCAGGAGCCATTGTCTCCTGTCAGTGTGTCACTGAGGGTCTTATAGAGCAGTGACATCACCCGATGTCACTGTTCTATAGGGGAGATCGTCGTGGGACACTCATTATTAATTGGAATACGGCGGAAAGGTAGTATACGGTTTATTATTTTACTTTTTTTTTGCAGGCGCTGAAGTATGGTAAGTATGGTTAAATGAAGAATATTAAAATACTTTTTTTCCGATTGTGTGTGTGTTTTATTAACCCTTTCTTACTATTGGATTAGTAATGGATAGGCGTCTTATTGACGCCTCTCCGTTATTAACCCGGCTTAATGTCACCTTACAATAGCAAGGTGACATTAACCCCTTATTACCCCATATCCCACCGCTACATGGGAGTGGGAAGAGAGGGGCTAAGTGCCGGAATTGGTGCATCTTACAGATGCGCCATTTCTGGGGCGGCTGCGGACTGGTATTTGTAGCCGGGGGGGGGGGGGGGGCAATATCCATGGCCCCTCTCTAGGCTATGAATATCAGCCTGCAGCTGTCTGCGTAGCCTTTCTGGCTATAAAATATAGGGGGACACCACGTCATTTTTTTTTTGGGGGGGTCCCCCTCTTTTAATAGCCAGTAAAGGCTACGCAGACAGCTGCGGGCTGATATTCATAGCAGGCTGCAGATATTGGCCCCGGCCGTCGGCTTTCCCCCTCTGGCGCAGAAAATTGCGCGGGAGCCCACGCCGTTTTTTTTCCACTTTTTTTTTTTCTTTTTAAATTCATTGCTCATTAAGGCCTCTTTCACTCTTGCGTCAGTACGGGTCCATCGCTATGCGTCGGGACGACGTACCGACGCACGTTGTGAAATTTGTGCACGATGTGGGCAGCGGATGCAGTTTTTCAACGCATCTGCTGCCCATTCTGAAGTGCGGGGAGGAGGGGGCGGAGTTTCTGCCGCAAATGCGCGGTAGAAAATGGCGGGCGAGCCGGCCAAAAAATGTTTCAATTGAACGTTTTTTTGTGCCGACGGTCCACCAAAACACGACGGATCCGTAGCACGACAGAGGCGATGTCTGGCCATCCGTCACGATCCGTCGCTAATACAAGTCTATGGGTAAAACGCATCCTGCGAGCACATTTGCAGGATCCGTTTATTTGCACCGGATCGTTTTTTTCCGCCAGATCCGTTTTTTTCAACCGGATCCGTTTTTTTCCGCCGGATCCATTTTATTCCACCGGATGTTTTTTTTTCCGCCAGATCTGTTTTTTCTCATAGAGTTGTATTAGCGCCGGATTGCGCCTGGTGGCCACACGTTTAATCCGTTTTTGCAGGTCAAAAAAGCTGTTTCCACCGGACGGAAAACACATACAGAGGAACGGTTTTTCGGTACGTTGAAAAAATGCACAGCGACGGATCTAGCAAAAAACGGATGAAACATGTGGCCATTAGACGCACTCCGGCACTAATACAACTCTATGAGAAAAAAACGGATCTGGCAGAAAAAAATGGATACGGCAGAAAAAAAAAGATCCGGAGAAAAAAACGGATCCTGCAAATGTGCTCGCAGGATGCGTTTTGTACCCATAGACTTGTATTAGCAACGTATCCGTCGTGTTTTGGCGGACACAACGCACAAAAAAAAGTTCAATGTAACTTTTTTTGTGCGACGTGTCTGCCATTTCCGACCGCGCATGCGTGGCTGGAACTCCACCCCCTCCTCCACGCTCATCACAATGGGCAGCGGATGCGTTGTAAAACTGCATCCGCTGCCCACGTTGTGCTAAAGTTAGCATAACATCCGTCGGTACGTCTGGCCGAAGGTTTGCGACGGCCCCGTACCGACGCAAGTGTGAAAGTAGCCTTACATCTGAATTTGCTGAGTATAATGCAGCCACCCCAGAGTATAATGTAGCCCCCATAGAATATAATGCAGCCCCCCATAGTATATCAGACAGCCTCCCCCATAGAATATAATATACCCCCCATAGTATATAAGACAGCCTCCCCCATAGAATAGAATATACCCCCGCAATAGTATATAACACAGCCACATAGTATATAACACGGCCTCCCCCATAGAATATAATATACCTCCCATAGTATATATCAAAGCCCGCATATAATATAGCACAACTTGCATAGTATATAGCACAGCCCACATAATATAGCACAGCCCGTGCAGTAGTATACAACACAGCCCGCGTAGTAGTATACAGCACAGCCCGCGTAGTAGTATACAGCACAGCCCATGTAGTAGTATACAGCACAGCCCGGGTCGTAGTATATACAGCACAACACGCGTAGTAGTATATACAGCACAGCCCGCGGAGTAGTATACACAGCACAGCCCACACAGTGGTATATACACAGCACAGCCCACACAGTGGTATATACACAGCACAGCCCACACAGTGGTACATACACAGCACAGCCCACACAGTGGTACATACACAGCACAGCCCACACAGTGGTACATACACAGCACAGCCCACACAGTGGTACATACACAGCACAGCCCACACAGTGGTACATACACAGCACAGCCCACACAGTGGTATATACAGCACAACCCACATCTCATCCCCCCGATAATGGCTCCACACTCTCCTCACCTTTCCTCTTGCCTGCGCTGCTCCTGTCTCGGCGGCGGCAGTCTGCCCGGGACACAGCAGGTGTGCGATGATATGACGTCATCGCGCACCCACAGTGTCAGAGTCAGAGCGGGGAATGATGGGAGAGGGAGCGTCAGTGGACGCTCTCTCCTCCATCATTGCATTGAACTATACTGGCGTCATAGACGCTGGTATAGTTGAATGCGGCGGCGGCACTGGCGGGAGGAAAGAGTGCAGCGGCCCACTACTGGCACCGGCCCTTCTAGCAATTGCCAGAAGTGCCTGATGGCCAGTCCGGCCCTGGTCACTGCCCACACACTTCCCTCCTCCTGAACTGCAGCGTTTCTCGGACCCTCATCCGCAGCAAAACTGCAGATATTTTTTACATCTCAATGAAAGTGTAAGGCCGGAGTCACACTACAGCGAGATACGGCCGAGTCTCGCAGGTTAAATACAAGCTCTGGCACCGGCACTCCGGAGCGGAGCGTGCCGCTCCATGTATTGCTATGCGGCCGCACGCTCCGCTCCAGAGTGCCGGTGCCAGAGCTTGGTTTTAACCCGCGAGACTCGGCCGTATCTCGCTGTAGTGTGACTCCGGCCTAAGGGTGCAGAAACGCTGCAGTTCAGCACAAAAGTAGTGACATGCTGCGGAGAAAAAAAAAAGCTGCGTTTCGGTGCGGCCTTTTCCGCAGCATGTGCACAAGTCTGCGGCTCCCATAGACTTACATTGGTTGTGCACAACACTGTGGATTTAATGCAATTCGGTATGGCAAAAAACGCTGCGGATCTGCAATCAAATCCACAACGTGTGCACACAGCCTTAGCATTTAGTGAACCTAGCAAAAAGGCAAGCAAAAAACAAGTGTGGGATTGCACTTTTTTTGCAATTTCATCATACTTTGAATTTTTTTCACATTTTCTACTACACGATATGGTAAAACCAATGGTGTCGTTCAAAAGTAGAACTTGTCCCGCAAAAGATAAGCCCTCACATGGCCATAGTGACCGAAACATTATGGCTCTGGAAAGAAGGGGAGCGATAAGCGAAAAAAGCTCCAGGGGTGAAGGGGTTTAGAAACATGGAAATGGACATATCTATGGAAATAGATATATAGATATATAGATATATCTATATGTATCTATCTATCCCATATCTATCTCTCTCTCTATCTAATATCTATCTATCTATCTATCTATCTCTGTGTGTAATGGAGTGTGGGTTGGACAAATGTGAAAGAGGAGTTGGACAGAAATGACATCACAAATCTTTTTGAAGAGAGAGGAGGGAGAGGAGGGAGGGGTTTGGGTGTGTTTTTGGAGTGGGTGTGCTAGGTTCGGGCTTAGTGGCAGTGCAAAGCATCATGGAACTTGTAGTATTAGGGCACAATAAGGAAGTTGTCGATTAACCCCATGAGAGCTGAATCCAGCACTGAAGATGTGCTGCTACAGCATGATAACAGCTAATATTGCTAAAATAAACACAGTAGATGTTTTCAGTGGCACATAATAGCAAGATTTATGAAAAAAAAAAAAAAACTTTATAGTAGTGGACAACATCTTTAAAGGCAACTTGAAGATTTACTCAAGTAGCATGTTGAACCTTTTTTTGCCTTCAGAACCACAGAATATTTATTATGGCAAATATCCAGTAGGTGTTGAAACTAGAAATGAGCAAATTGATTGCATGAAAATTTTATGACATTTTGAAGTCCCAGTTAAAAAATTCAAACAAATTAGAATTCAATTTATACAAATTACCTAAAAATGACTGCTTTAGCCATAGAGCGGGCTCCCATGATGTCAGTAGCACCTGCTCGGGCTTCCCCATAATGTCATGCCACTATCATATAAGAGATCAGGAGAGATTATAGTAACTAATAAACAAGCCTAGACAAAAAATGCAGCAGACATTTAACCCCTTAAGGACCGAGACACTTTGCAGGTAAATGACCAGTCCTAAATTTTGAAATCTGACCAGTGTCCATTTATGTGTTTATAACTTTGGAACGCTTCAACATATCCCTTTGATTCTGACACTATTTTTTATGACATATTATACTTCATGATAGGGGTACGATTTATTTGATATGACTTGGCAAAAATTTTGAAACGTTCTCAACTTTCAGACTTTACATTTTTATGCCCTTAAATCAGAGTTATGTCAGACAAAATAATTAATAAATAAAGTTTCCCACGTGTCTACTTTACATCAGCACAATTTTTGAAACATATTTTTTGTTAGGAAGCTATAAGGATTAAAAGTTGACAAGAGATATCTAATTTTTCCAATAAAATTAACAAAACCATTATTTTAGGGCCCACATCACATTTAATGTGAAATTGAGGGCTTATATGACAGAAAATACCCAAAAGTGACATTATTCTAAAAACTGCACCCCTTAAGTTGTTCAACACCACATTCAAGAAGTTTATTAACCCTTCAGGTGCTTAACAGGAACTGAAGAAATGTTAGAAAAAAACACTTAGGACCCAATTTTTTTCATTCTCTCATGGGTATCAGGAGAAAATGAACCCCATTATTTGTTGTGATTCCCCATGTATGGAGGAAAACCATTGTTTCGGCGCATGGCAGGGTTCGTAACGGAAGGGGCCCCATAGGGGCGTGGAGAAGCATGAATATTCATTTCACTTTAGCAGCGGGAACAGGTTTAGGCTTCCTGTCACCGGCTTCTGCTCCGCTAACACCGGGGGCCCATAGCAGCTGTGTGGTGTGCTGCTAGTACATACTGGCCTGTATGTATTTTTTTTGGTTCAGCAAAATGGTGTCAAGAAATTGTGTAAGATACTCTACACTACTGTACCACAAAAAATTGAAATTTTTCTGTGCACAAATAAGTGATTTTTGTGACCCCTTTAACCCCTATCTGATCTCGGACGGGATAGTACGTCCGAGGTCAGATCCCCTGCTTTGATGCAGGGCTCCGCGGTGAGCCCGCATCAAAGCCGGGACATGTCAGCTGTTTTGAACAGCTGACATGTGCCCGTAATAGGCGCGGGCAGAATCGCGATCTGCCAGCACCTATTAACTAGTTAAATGCCGCTGTCAAACGCAGACAGTGGCATTTAACTACCGCATCCGGCCGGGCGGCCGGAAATTACGTCATCGCCGACCCCCGTCACATGATCGGGTGTCGGCGATGCGTCTCCATTGTAACCATAGAGGTCCTTGAGACCTCTATGGTTACTGATCGCCGGTGGCTGTGAGCGCCACCCTGTGGTCGGCACTCACAGCACACCTGATTTTCTACTACATAGCAGTGAATAGCAGATCGCTGCTATGTAGCAGAGCCGATCGCGTTGTGCCTGCTTCTAGCCTCCCATGGAGGCTATTGAAGCATGGCAAAAGTGAAAAAAAAAAGTTGAAAAAAATGTTAAAAAAATAAAAAAAATATAAAAGTTTAAATCACCCCCCTTTCGCCCCAATCAAAATACATCCATAAAAAAAATATCAAATCTACACATATTTGGTATTGCCGCGCTCAGAATCGCCCGATCTATCAAATAAAAAAAAGCATTAACCTGATCGCTAAACAGCGTAGCGGGAAAAAAATTCGAAATGCCAGAATTATGTTTTTTTGGTCGCCACGACATTGCATTAAAATGCAATAACAGGGGATCAAAAGAACGTATCTGCACCGAAATGCTATCATTAAAAACGTCATCTCGGCACTCAAAAAAGAAGCCCTCAACCAACCCCAGATCACGAAAAATGGAGACGCTACGAGTATCAGAAAATGGCGCAATTTTTTTTTTTTTTTTTAGCAAAGTTTGGAATTTTTTTTCACCACTTAGATAAAAAATAACCTAGTGATGTTAGGTGTCTATGAACTCATAATGACCTGGACAATCATAATGGTAGGTCAGTTTTAGCATTTAGTGAACCTAGCAAAAAAGCCAAACAAAAAACAAGTGTGGGATTGCACTTTTTTTTGCAATTTCACCGCACTTGGAATTTTTTTCCCGTTTTCTAGTACACGACATGCAAAAACCAATGATGTCGTTCAAAAGTACAACTCGTCCCGCAAAAAATAAGCCCTCACATGGCCAAATTGACGGAAAAATAAAAAAGTTATGGCTCTGGGAAGGAGGGGAGCGAAAAACGAACACGGAAAAACAAAAAATCCCAAGGTCATGAAGGGGTTAAAATTGCTGGATTTTTACACTGTGCTAGGAAAAGGATCTGGCTCTATTGTGCAGTATGAAAAGGCAAATGGAGAAAAAAAAGGGCTCTGGATTGCTTTGCAATAAAATAATCTCTATTAATCTGGCAAAAATAATTTCCTAGCCAATTATACCTGGGGCTAGGTATATATGGTCAACATATGCTATGGGTAGCAGCAGCAGCAGACAGTAATGGAATGGACCCTTTTGATGTATGCAATGATATCTATATACACACATACAGTGCCTGCAGGTCTTGCACTGATATGTATAGAGCGACGTACACTCCCCTGCCTTCCTAACACTGCAACCTATATACTCACAAATTAGTCCTTAAAAGGACTGTTGGTTTAGCTGGATTTGATTAGTTTAGAATGGCAGACCCCACACTGACTAAGAAATCCGCAAATCTGACCCTATCTCAGCAGCAGCTCTCCCTACACTGTCTGATTCCGGAGCTGAATGCGATGAGCAGGGCGGCGTCTGGTCTCTTATACCCCTGATGATGCTGTGTGGCCAGCCAATCACTGCAAGACCACAACAAAGATGGCTGTGGCATTACAGTGCCTGACAGACAATCCCTGCAGCACGATAGGGTCTCTAAAGTCCGCCAAAAATGCAGGGTGGAGTCCTGAGTTCATGCCAAGTAATCCTGGAAATGCTCGGTGCTTGCCGAGTACACCGAGTACAGTGATACTCAGTCGAGTAATGAGTAGTGGCGAGCGCATTCGGTCATCACTAATGCTAACTCATATATCTATAGGAATGCAATTTTTTACGCCATTCAAAATCAAGTAATATGCACAATGGCCAGAAGATGTTTAATTAATACTCAGAATTTGCTCAATAAAAAGGATGGGATTGCATCTATTTAGACTGCAATCTCGATTTTGAGCTCACATTTATTCAACTTGCAGTCATGGCTTCATAATGTCTGTTAAGTACTTGGTACCTGGTCATTGTTGTCAAGTCCAATTAGTTCATTGCATATTCCCAGTGTGTTTGTGACACAATATGTGGTCCATAGTGTGAGATGTAGCAGGATTTCTCAAAACTGCAATTCAGGATCTGAATCTGCCAGTCCATGACGGCACCACAGCCAGTGGTACATGTCCAATGGAAGCGCTGCTCATTGACGCTCAAAGTAGATTAATCACTAGTGGAGTAGTTCATTGTATGACATCACATGACTGCTACAAATCCTGGAGCAATTTAGGCTTCAGCAAAACACGTTTCTGAAACTATGGGTTCCTTCCTCAGGGATACATCCATTAGGTGATCTTAACCCTTTCTTTCACTCCCATATCTAGCCACAGCTATATCCATGGATAATTCACTGAAAGGCAAACAACTCAATCTCACTATTTAACTTTAGGTTTTAATATGTCTAATTCAAAAATCTACCAGCTTTCTACCTTCGACATACATTTACCATACTGTAATAGCTTCCTTGCTAGTTTTCTTCTACCTTTTGCTGTGCCCGTAATTGTGTGCCCTTTAGCGACAGAAGCATTTGTCACATAGTTTGCTGCTTAGGGAGTACGAAGTTTATAGTTCCATTGTGGATATTATTATATTAATTTTGTTCTGACTTCGATTTATTTTCTGACTCACGATTTTATCCCTGGTCTAGCCTTCTGAAGTGATCTGGTGACCTAACAATTTCTGCAATCTCACTTCACCAGCCAGCAGCTACTCAGGACTGAACCCACATTGCTATATACAATGGGTACGGAAAGTATATTTAAATTTTTCGCCCTTTGCTTAATTGCAGCCATATGGTAAATTCAAAAAAGTTCATTTTTTTCTCATTAGTGTACACTCTGCACCCCATCTTGACTGAAAAATAACAGAAATGTAGACACTTTTGCAAATTTATTAAAAAATGAAAGCCGAAATATTACATGGTCATAAGTATTCAGACCATTTGCTCAGACACTGATATTTAAGTCACATGCTATCAATTTCCACATGATCATCCTTGAGATGGTTCTACTCCTTCATTGGAGTCCAGCTATGTTTAATTAAACTGATAGGACTTGATTTGTAAAGGCACACACCTGTATATATAAGACCTCACAGCTCACAGTGCATGTCAGTCCAAATGAGAATCATGAGGTCAAAGGATCTGGCCAAGGAGCTCAGAGACAGAATTGTGGCAAGGCACAGATCTGGCCAATGTTACAAAAGAATTTCTGCAGTACTCAAGGTTCCTAAAAGCACAGTGGTCTCCTTAATTCTTAAATGGAAGAAGTTTGAGACCTCCAGAAGTCTTCCTAGACTAGGCCGTCCAGCCAGAGGTAAAAAGGAAACCCAAGATCACTGTGCCTGAGCTCCACACATGCAGTGGGGAGGTGGGTGAAAGTTCCTCAAAGTCAACTGCAGCCCTCCACCAGTCAGCTTTTTATGGCAGAGTGGCCCAATGGAAAACTCTCCTCAGTGCAAGACATATGAAAGCCCGCATAGAGTTTGCTAAAAAAAAACACATGAAGGACTCCCAGACTATGAGAAATAATATTCTCAGCTCTGATGAAATGAAGATAGAACTTTTTAGTGATAATTGTAAGTGATATGTGTGGAGAAAACCAGGCACAGCTCATCACCTGCCCAGTACAACCCCCACAGTGAAACATGGTGGTGGCAGCATCATGTTATGGGGATGTTTTCAGCTGCAGGGACAGGACAACTAGTTGCAATTGAAGGAAAAATGAATGCAGCCAAGTACAGATATATCCTGGATAAAAACCTCTTCCAGTGTGCTCTGGACCTCAGACTTGGCCAAAGGTTCACCTTCCAACAAGACAATGACCCTAAGCACACAGCTAAAATAACAAAGGAGTGGCTTCAGAACATCTCTGTCACCATTCTTGACTGGTCCAGCCAGAGCCCTGACAAAAACCCAATTGAGCATCTCTGCAGAGACCTGAAAATGTCTGTCCACCAACGTTAACCATCCAACCTGGCAGAACTGGAGAGAATCTGCAAGGAAGAGCGGCCGAGGATCCCCATATCCAGGTGTAAAAAACTTGTTGCATCATTCCCAAGAAGACTCATGGCTGTACTAGCTCAAAAGGGTGCTTCTACTCAATACTGAGCAAAGGGTGCACCCCATCTTGACTGAAAAAAACCGAAATGTAGAAATTTTTGCAAATGTACTAAAAAAGAAAAACTGAAATATATGGTTATAAGTATTCAGAGTGTACATTAATGAAAAAAGAAATTAACTTTTTTGAATTTACCAAATGGCTGCAATGAAACAAAGAGTGAAAAATTTAAAGGGGTCTGAATTAGTGTTGAGCATTCCGATACTGCAAGTATCGGGTATTGGCCGATACGCGACCAATCACAAGCCGTGACATCATTCTCAGGCCCTAAACTCCTCATTCTAGGAATTTAGGACCTGAGAATGACGTCACGGCTTGTGATTGGTCACGTGGCGGTCACATGAGCGGCACGCGACCAATCAGAAGCCGTGACGTCATGGAAGGCCCTAAACGCGCTCATTTTAAGCAAAGAAGGCTGCCGGTTACCAGCGGTGATGTCCAGGGGCCTCCGGAGAGGTAAGTATATCAATATTTTTTATTTTAATTCTTTATTTTACACATTAATATGGATCCCAGGGCCTGAAGGAGAGTTTCCTCTCCTTCAGACCCTGGGAACCATCAGGATACCTTCCGATACTTGGTGTCCCATTGACTTGTATTGGTATCGGGTATCGGTATCGGCGATATCCAATACTTTTCGGGTATCGGCCGATACTATCCGATACCGATACTTTCAAGTATCGGACGGTATCGCTCAACACTAGTCTGAATACTTTCCATTCCCACTGTATGTTCTGATCCCTTTGCAGGTGTTAAAGGGTAAATGTTATTTCATTTTAGTTTTAATAATCAGAGACAAGTCTTTAAAAAAGAAATGATTAGGTTGATTTTTCTGTTCTATCTATACTCAATACATTTATTATTAAACATTTCTAAGGACTGCTATATTAGAGTAATGCACTGCACTTTAGAAAAAGTTGAAGAAAAATGGGAGCTTCACTTTCCTAACATTTTTGACATGTCAAAAGTTTTTATGAGTGGGTGTTCTAGATGCATTAGATAAGGACAGAAGAGCTCCACAGAATGCTGCTCTCTAACCAGACAAAAGTTGGACACTTCTAACTCTGTTTTAGCAATTGATGGGGAGTAAATCCAAACCCTCAATGATTTCTGATGATAAATTCTACTATAAACACATTCACGGAGAATAACAAATTCTTATCTACCAAGCACTGTAAGTTTGATTTCTCAGTGAATGCCCTCTAAAATATGTTTTCTGTGTCTGTTTCAGTTGAGGAGAAACAGAATAAACATTAAAATACAAAGCAAAGCAAATTGACTGGGAAAATGAAGCTGGCAAAGGAAAGATTATCCGGCTGATTAAATAATAGTGTTTGTATTGTAAGATTGAAAATCAAGAGATAAGATTTTAAAATAAATACAGATTTAGTCATTGGGTTAGTGTAACATACAAATTATATGCCTTAGAGCCAAGATAATATCTATTACCCATAATTACTATTACAGTTACAATATAATAGTTTTGAATAAATAAGCAAGATAACTGGTTAAAAATGAGAAAACACGTTAACTCTCATCAGTAAGATCTTCAAATTCTTACGACCAAGGATTCAATTATAAAGATTACATACAGCAAGAAAACATAATCCTAGAAATCTACTATGAAAAATAATGACTATTGGCAATTGTGAGCAAGTGTGTGTCTTCTGTGTAACTCTTTACTGAAGGGTAAAACCCTACCTGGAGTTGCAGCACCTCCCAGTCTGTGGCCTGATTATTGTATCTGTCGATGATCAGTCTGATAAACATTTAAGCAAATAATCCAAGGCAAAAAAAAAATAAGGAACATAAATTAGCAAATTTTATAGAATAAAGTCCTGCAAATTTCTGCATATGTCCTATTTGTCGAAATGTGGAAATACATAAAAGAAGAATGGATCTGATTTTGAGTTGCCGAAATATCAGCATCAATTCTGAATCCAGTGAACATTTTCCTAGAAGCCACATCTATGTCATTTCAAATTCAAAAATGTAGTTTGTAGAGGCCGTGTCCAAATATTTTTAAGGAGATCTTATAAAATAATAAAATGATGTACACATACTGGCTCACTCACATGACAACACCACAATCCGCTCCTATGGCATTTGTCAGGACTGGAAGCAATGACATCCTGTCATTGCGCACAATAGTGTACTTTATACATGTGTTTTAGAAAAAAAGGAAAAAAATTAAAGAATGACCCGGCACCACCCAAGAAATTATCTCGTGTTAGAGATTATCCAAATGCACCCTCTGGCTATCAGAATATCGCGGTGCTCAACCAAGGAGAGTTAAGGCTATGCAAAATTTCAAAAGAACTAAAAAGGTGGCACTCACTATCCTATCAATAACATTATTCATTAAAATAAATCAAAGCAGGGGGATACAGGCAGCATTTTGGAAAACCATCATTTCATGTAACACCCTCTTCAATGGATCCTACTAGTACTACTACTGCTAGTCCTAGCATATTCTTTATGGAAAAGTAGTGGATAACCACAGAAAGCTAAAAAAAATCCTGATAGAAGTTTATTTATGTATACAAATTTTAAATCTTTATTTCATGTATCAAAAATAGGCAAAATATGATCTAATCAATAAAATATATATGAAGGTTGATCAATGGTGAGAGCACAAATAATCAGACAGCACCAAGGACAATATTGTTGTTAACAAGTAATTGGGTAGCAAGAAAGTAATCACAACATGGTTACATATCACTGACCAATGTAATAAAAGGATAAAGAAGCCCACATTAAATGCTTGTCAGGGCTGCAGATGTATACAGGGACTTATACTTCATGTGTATTTACATATTATATTTATGCTCTCTGTCTCAGTTACTCTAAGGGTATGCGCAGACGTAGAAAACTGTTCTGCGGATTTTTCCGCAGCGGATTAGATAAATCAGCAGGGCAATACCGTTGCAGTTTTTCCTGCAGATTTATTGCGTTTTCTATTGCTGACTCCGCTGCGGATTTACATCTGCAGTTTTCTATTAGAGCAGATGTAAAAACGCTGCGAATTCCGTACAAAGAATTGACATGCTGCGGAAAATAAAACGCTGCGTTTCCACGCGTTTTTTCCACAGCATGGGCACAGCGTTTTTGGTTTCCTATAGGTTTACATTGTACTGTAAACTTATGGGAAACTGCTGCGGGTCCGCAGCTGCAGAAACGCTGTGGATCCACAGCAAAATCCGCAACGTGTTCACATACCCTTAGACTATGTGCATATGATGAGCTATGATCGTGTTTTTGATGCTGCCTATGTTCTCTGCTGCAAAACTGCAGCATTTCACAGTACCAGCGCAGTAAATGGGATTTATAAAAATATCATTCCCATGACTGTGCTTCTTTTTTATGCATGAGCGCCGCTGATTCACACTGCAAACAAGATCCACAGCCACAATAGGCACCCTATGCCACCACAACTGATTTTATGGGATTATTAGCCCCTGAATACTACAAGGACATCCTGTTAGGACTGGCGGAATGCACCAAATAATAATTAGAGATGATATATGGTGTGTTCACAGCTGGGGTCCACCATGCAGCAAAGACACCTGCTGCTTGGTAATGACGGACTATATGGTGGTATAATGTGAGTACACACATGGATTCGCTTCACCCGGTATGAAGGAAACGAACCCTGTTGCGTCACAGGGCCGTGATACCGCACAGAGAGTGCAAGCAAGGCGACACAGAACTCTGCCCCATGACTCAGGGTAAGAGTCCCTCTAGATCTCTTGCATTCGACACCGCTACTGCAGTGCCAGGGAAACAGCTAAAGTTAATAGTTACCACACAGGAGTGTGTGCAGCGCCGCTCTGTCGGACACCACTAACCACCCTAACAAGGGCCAGGAAAGCACACTATCTGCACACGGCGCCACTCTGGAGGTCGCTGCTAACTGGATTCAGCAACTTGTGCAATTGTGCAGGATAGCACTGTTGGGTGCTAGGTAGCTCTACCATTCACGAGCAGGCAACAACACTAGGCATGGGATTGATTCAGAGCTTTCATCCATCGACAGGAATTCATCCACACACACAAGTTTAAAAGCTAACACTAGCGCATGTCCAAGCAGCCATGAGAAACTTTTATAGCAGTTGCGCTCCGGGACCTTCCTGATGGTCCAATAGGAGCCGCAACAGGACCTGAGCATGTGACCCCCGACCTCCAATGGGAGGTCATCTCGTGGGCATGCTCAGTGTGAGAAAAGCAGGAGTTAGTCCCTGAAACACCTGCTCGCTGCTGAACAGTGCTGGCTACAAAGAGCCTGGAAAGGTAGCAGTACCCAAGCGCATAGTATCAGCTTGAGCCAGATGCTGGGATTGATGTCTCTGCTGAGGAGGTTCCACTGCGGCTGGAGGAGAATGGGAGACCGCAGTGGACATGATTCAAGATTCCCCCTGTGCAGCGGCGGGAACTCGACACCTAACATTACCCCCCTCCTTGGGCCTTGCTGTGTTCAAAGGCTGGGTTCAAAGGCTGCAATGAGCAGCACAAAGAAGAACCCCGCCCCCGCAGGTGACACTGACTTCATAATGAATCCTCTTGCCAGATTTTCCTGGATGTATAGTGACATTGCCTCCGTCTCTGGGAGAGACAGGGGATAAACTCATCCCCAGGGAGGCTCTGACCCAGGTAAGAAATCAATAGGACAGTCATAAGGGCGGTGAGGTGGAAGAGACTCTGCAGCTTTCTTGAGGAATACGTCTGCATAAGACCAATAGTGTTTGGGTAGAGAGTTAAGATCTGCGGGTACCTCTGTTGTGGCAACCTGAACGCACTCCCTCAGACATCTTCCCCTACAAGATTTACTCCATCCCAGAATTCTCCCAGGGGACCACTCTATATGTGGAGAGTGGTAACGCAACCAAGGTATCCCTAGCAGAATCTCGTCTATCCCCTCAGGAATGATAAGAAGGGAAATGATCTCCTGATGGGATGGAGACATGGATTATGTAAACGGGATAGTCTGGTGTGTAATTTGTGAGGGCAGTGTCGACCCATTCACCACTCTTACGGTCACTGGTTTGGCTAGCATAACCAGGGGTATTGCGTGCCGTTGGGTGAAGGCTGAGGACATGAAATTTCCCTCTGCCGTGGAATCCACACAAAGCTCGACCGTAAAAGTGGAAGGGCCAAAGGTAATTGTCCCCTTGAAGGACAAGTTGAAGGCTAATGCTGCTGTGTCTAGTGAACCTCATCCTACAGTTACTAGATGCGGTCATTTCCCCTGCCGCTGTGGACATTTCTTGGTATAATGTCCAGACTGCTGGCAGACATTACAGACCATGGGTATTCGAGCTGCCCGAGACTTAGAAACCTCCATGGCCTCATAGGGCTCAGACACCTGAGCAGGGGACTCCAAGGTGAAGGTACAGTAGGTGCCAGCCAAAACCTTTGCCTACACAGTGTTAGAGATGGCGGAATGCACCGAGTAAATGTAATGATAGTAAAGGTGCGTTTGTAGCCCGAGGTCCACCGTGCAGGAGTGGAACCTGCTGCTTGGTAATGGCGGCACTATATGGCGGTATTACACCAGAATAGACACTGGTTCTGTCACCCGGTCTGTACAGGAGTGAACTCTGTTGCTTCACAGAGCCACAGGGAATCAAGGAAACGCTGTGCCCTATTAGCTGTCACAGGGAGCAGCAAATGAATACTATTGGGATCCCTGCAATTCACCCCCCTATGCGTGCTTGATCCCGCTCTGACCCTCAGTGGCTTTTGAGCAGATGTCTGAGGATGCCCTGAGTCAGATGCAGAGATCGAATGGGCGTTCCCACCCTACACTGACCGATTGTCAGGAGTAATTGAAGATAGCCACACAGAATGCGTACAGCACCGCACTGGCGGTCACTGCTGGTTAGACGCAGTACAGATCGTGCTCTTGTGTATAGATTAGCCCTGTCAGGCGCTAGTTAACTCCAACATTCGCGAGCATTGAACATCACTAGGAATGTGAATGATTAATGAGCAATCACCAGAACAGGCATACAAACACACACACAATAAGAGGTTTATACTAGCGCATGGCCGTGCGGCCATGCAAACCTTTTATAGCTGTAGCTCTCCAGGACCTTCCTAGTGGACCAATAGGAGCTGCTACAGGACCTGAACATGTGCCCCGGACCTCCAATGAGAAGCCTTCCCTTGGGCACGCTCAGAAGGAGAAAAGCAGGACTTAGTCCCAGCAGTGCTTGCTCGCCTCTGAACAGTACTGGTTATAATAATGGCTGAACTTGGAAGGTCAGCAGTAACCAAAAGCGTAGTATGTGTCTGAGCCAGCCACTGGGACTGACCTCTCTGCTGAGCAGGCTCCACTGCGGCTGGAGGAAAATGAGAGACTGCAGTGGAGGTGGTTTGAGATTTCCCCTGTGCAGCGGCGGGAACTTGACACCTAACATACTGAGTTCGCTCCAACCGCCGCTCATGAAAATGGAGGTCAATGCGAGTGGATATAGCTATCAGCTCTTCTGGTTTGGCGGGAATCTCCCTAGTGGCCAAGGCGTCCTTCCCATGGTCAGCCAGTCACTTCCAGAACACAGGGATACAGACTTTATCTGGCCATTCCAGCTCAGATGCCAAAGTCCGGAAGTGAATGGAAAAATGACTGACCATGGATGAACCCTGTGTCAAAGCCAGCAGTTGAAGCGCTGAATCATGGGTGACACGAAGTCCCAAAAAGACCTGTCTCAGAGAGTCCAGAAACCTTGGAGCACTCTGCACCACATGATTGTCATGCTCCCACAGCGGCTTTGCCCACCTCAACTCCCTGCCCGACAAGAGGGATTCAATAAATTCCATCTTCGCCCACTCCGTGGGAAAACGTACAGCCAGGAGCTCAAGGTGTATGGCACACTGACTCATGAATCCCCGACACAGCTTACTGTCACTAGTAAACTTATCAGGTAGTGGGAGACAAGATAAGGTTGGTGCAGGGGTATCGGTGGACAAACTGGCTGCAGCTATGCTAGCAGCCTGAACAGCGAACGCAGTAACATCTACAGCCGAGGTTGTACGCTCAAGAGCCACCTACCTATCCCCAGCTGCTGGATGTACCAGCGTAGATGCTGTTCGTCTGCCATTACAAGCCAGACCCTGGTGCTAGTGTAATGTTATGACTGGCGGAACACACCAAATAATAGAGATGATATAAGGTGCGTTTGCAGTCCGGGGTCCACCGTGCAGCTAAGACACCTGCTGCTTGGTAATGACGGACTATATGGCAGTATGTGAGTACTTACACTGGTTAGCTTCACCCGGTATGAAGGAAGCGAACCCTGTTGCGTCACAGGGCCATGATACCGCACAGAGAGCGCAAGGAAGGTGACACAGAACTCGGCCCCAAGACTCAGGGTAAGAGTCCCTCTAGATCTCTTGCGCTCGACACCACTACTGCAGTGCCAGGGAAACAGCTAAAGTAAATAGTTACTGCACTGGAGTGCGTTCAGCACCACTCTGGTGGACCCCACTTACCATCCTAACTAGGGCCAGGAAAGCGCACTTTCTGCATACGGCGCCGTTCTGGCGGTCACTGCTAACTGGACTCAGCAACTTGTGCAATTGTGCAGGATAGCACTATCGGGCGCTACGTAGCTCTATCATTTGTGAGCAGGCAACAACACTAGGGATGGGAATGATTCGGAGCTTTCATCCACACACACACACAAGTTAATAAGTTTACACTAGTCCATGAAAACCTTTTATAGCAGTAGCGCTCTGGGACCTTCCTGATGGTCCAATAGGAGATACAACAGGACCTGAGCATGTGACCCCTGACCTCCAATGGGAGGTCGTCCCGTGGGCATGCTCAGTGTGGGAAAAGCAGGACTTAGTCCCTGAAATGCCAGCTTGCTGCTGAACAGTGCTGGCTAGTGTTGAGCATTCCGATACCGCAAGTATCGGGTATCGGCCGATATTTGCGGTATCGGAATTCCGATACCGAATTCCGATACTTCCCGCGTATCGGATACCGGAATCGGAAGTTCCCAGAATTCAAACTGAACGCAGCAGCCAATGAGGAATGATTGGAAATGTGGGCACATCCTGTTTAGCATGGTGGGCATGTAAGTACTGGCAAGGCTTGGATTGGCTGCTGAAATGATGTCACTCTGCACTATAAAAAATGCTGCCGCCATTTTGCGCTCACTCTGCTGTGATTTCAGTTAGGGACAGGACGCTGTGTTCTAACTGAGGGCCAGTCGAGCTAGCTAATTGCTTTATTTTCCTTTCCAAAGGCTAATTTAGCAAAACGCTGTGTGTTCTTCACTGTTCACCTTGCTCTTGCCTTGCAGCGCTGTTTTAACAGCGTTCTGCAAGGTCTCTGTGTGTGTGTGTGTGTGTGTGCAGCTCACTCTGTAGTCTGTGTGCAGCCATATACCCGGTTGTATTCAGCTCAGGGGGGGTTCACACTGCCTCACACAGTTGTCCTTTTTTGCTCTTAGTGCAGCCTGCTGCACATTTTTTCTCAAATTTCCTATTAGTGTTTTTCCACCAGTCTCCAGCTCTATTGTGGAAAAACACTACATAGGATAACCTAGAGGGGGTTTTTTGGGCCTTGCAGCGCCGTTTACGGCTGTCTGCACGGTCTCCGTGTGAGCCCAGCTCGCCCTGTAGTCTGTGTGCAGCCATAGCCGGTTGGATTCAGCTCAGGGTTCGTTACTGGCTCATACCTTGAGAAAAATTTTACTTTTTTTCAAATAGTGCAGCCTGTTTAAAATTTGAAAAAAAAAAAAATTCCTATTAGTGTCTTTCCACTCGTATCCAGCTAAATAGTGGAAAAACACTATATAGGATAACCTAGAGGAGGGTTTTTTGACCTTGCAGCGCCGTTTACGGCTGTCTGCACGGTCTCCGTGTGAGCCCAGCTCGCCCTGTAGTCTGTGTGCAGCCATAGCCGGTTGGATTCAGCTCAGGGTTCGTTACTGGCTCATACCTAGAGAAAAATTTTACTTTTTTTCAAATAGTGCAGCCTGTTTAAAATTTGAAAAACAAAAATTCCTATTAGTGTCTTTCCACTCGTATCCAGCTAAATAGTGGAAAAACACTATATAGGATAACCTAGAGGAGGGTTTTTTGGCCTTGCAGCGCCGTTTACGGCTGTCTGCATGGTCTCTGTGTGAGCGCAGCTCGCCCTGTAGTCTGTGTGCAGCCATAGCCGGTTGGATTCAGCTCAGGGTGCGTTACTGCCTCATACCTTGAAAAACAATTTCCTTTTTTTCAAATAGTGCAGCCAGTTTAAAATTTGAAAAAAAAAATTTCTATTAGTGTCTTTCCACTCGTATCCAGCTAAATAGTGGAAAAACACTATATAGGATAACCTAGAGGAGGGTTTTTTGGCCTTGCAGCGCCGTTTACGGCTGTCTGCACGGTCTCCGTGTGAGCCCAGCTCGCCCTGTAGTCTGTGTTCAGCCATAGCCGGTTGGATTCAGCTCAGGGTTCGTTACTGCCTCATACCTTGAGAAAAATGTTACTTTTTTTCAAATAGTGCAGCCTGTTTAAAATTAAAAAAAAAAATTTCCTATTAGTGTTTTTTCACCCGTCTCCAGCTAAATTGTGGAAAAACACTACATAGGATAACCTAGAAGGGGTTTTTTGGGCCTTGCAGCGCCGTTTACGGCTGTCTGCACGGTCTCTGTGTGAGCGCAGCTCGCCCTGTAGTCTGTGTGCAGCCATAGCCGGTTGGATTCAGCTCAGGGTGCGTTACTGCCTCATACCTTGAAAAAAAATTTCCTTTTTTTCAAATAGTGCAGCCTGTTTAAAATTTAAAAAAAAAATGTCCTATTAGTGTCTTTCCACCCGTCTCCAGCTAAATAGTGGAAAAACACTACATAGGATAACCTAGAGGAGGGTTTTTGGGCCTTGCAGCGCCGTTTATGGCTGTCTGCACGGTCCCCGTGTGAGTTAAACTTGCTCTGTAGTCCGATCTGCAGAAACAAAAAAAAAAGGAAAGTTCACCAAACACAACTTAACACTTGTGTAGGCCACATTTGAAAAATAATAAAGTTTAGTCCACACTTTACAACATTAGTGTTTCTTACACCTGTTAGGAGGAGCATTACAGGAATAAGCACACTAAGGCCTTAGTACTTTTCTGCTTATCTTTATCTGTCAACCAAGATGAAGAGAGCAGGGAGTAAGGCACGTGGGCGTGGGCGCGGAGCAGGGAGAGGAGCAGGGAGAGGACGTGGTGATTCTGTGCCTGCTGCGGGCACCTGTGACTCGTCGTCACTCAGTTTCAGCAGGGAACAGACCTTCATGCGCAGCTTTGTCGGAGAGCGCCGTGCACCGCTGCTGCGTGAAGACCAAATTGAAGCCGTTGTCGGGTGGATGGCAGCTAACGCCTCGGCATCGACTTCAGTTAGTGCCACATCCTCTCAGGCACAGAGCACTGGAGAGCAGCCATCTGTCTCTTCACCACCTGCCAAATTGGCCAGGCAGTCAGAGAGCCCAGGACAGGAGCCGTCTCTACTTCTGTTCTCTGAATCTCTTGGCTTGGAAACAGGGGGCCAGCCAAGCAGCATTGGAGAAATGGAAGAAGAGGCAGTGTGCAGTGATGCCCAACAGCTTTGTCTCTCTGACTCTGAAGAGGCGGGTGGGCCAGTGCCTCCGGTGACCACAGCGCAGTACGCATCTGATGATGAAACTCAGGTGCCGCTTTCTGGTGCGTACTGTGCTGCCGAGACTACCCAGGAGGAGCAGTTGGTGGCAGAGGGTAGTGGAGATGATGAGGTCGATGACCCATCGTGGCGTGAGGAACAGGAAGGTGGTGGGAGCAGCTCTGAGGAAGAGATTCCCCTTACGGGCCAAAGAGGGAGAGGGAGGGGGAAGACTGCGGAGCCTGTAGCCTCCACTTTGGCACCCGTTAGGAGCCTGTCTCTTTCCAAAGCCAAAAAGGGCGCTCCCAAGACTTGCAGTGCCTGGTCCTTTTTTGACACAGTTGCAGATGACATTTGTTTTGTCAAATGCAAGCTGTGTCATCAGAAAGTAAAAAGAGGGAAAAATGTCAGCAACCTCAATACCACAAATATGTGGAAACATGTGCGGACCAGGCACGCGGTGGAGTTACAGAAACACACTGAAGATGTAGCCCAACCAACAGCGGCAGCTACTACCTCTTCAGCTCGTGTTGCCTCTTCCTCCAGCTCACGCACAGCTGGTTTGGCTTCCTCCCAGGATCGCCATGGAAGAACCTCTGGCACTGTTGTCCAGAGACCTTGTGTAATTCCACCCACAGCACCACCTTCCCAGTCATCCTCACACTAACAGTCTACTCTACAGCCATCGGTAGTACAGGCATGGGAGAAAAGGCGGGCATTCTCGGCCAACCACCCCCGAGCACAGGCTCTGAATGCAGGCATTGCCAAACTGTTGTCCCTGGAAATGCTCTCATTCAGGCTGGTGGAGACTGACAGCTTCCGTGACTTGATGGCATTGGCAGTCCCACAGTACAAGGTGCCCAGCCGCTTTTACTTCAGCAGGCAAGCTGTCCCTGCCCTGCACAGGCATGTTGAGGGAAACATAAAACATGCGCTACTGAACGCCGTCAGTAGCAAGGTCCACCTCACCACCGATGCGTGGACCAGTCAGCATGGACAGGGGCGATACGTTTCCCTCACTGCCCATTGGGTTAATGTTGTTGAGCCAGGTACAGATCGTGCGAGTGGCGCAGGACGTGTCCTGCCCACTCTAAGGATTGCAGGAATCCAGTCTGTACGCATTGACTCCTCCTCTTACACAAGTTCCTCAGAATCATCTCTGCAGGAGCCGTCACAATCCACCTCTCCATGGACCCGTGAACGTTTACCTATGACCGACATGAGCACAGCCGTGGCCAAACGTCAGCAGGCCATCTTGAAACTAGTTTCATTGGGGAATCGAAGCCACACAGCGCAGGAGCTCTGGAATGCCATCAAGCAGGAGAGCGATGTGTGGTTACTGCCAGCGAATCTCCAGCCAGGCATGGTAGTGTTTGACAATGGCCGAAATCTGGTGGCAGCTTTGGCCCTTGGCAACCTCACTCACATCCCATGTCTGGCACATGTGCTCAATTTGGTTGTGCAGAGTTTTCTGAGGGACTATCCGGATCTTGATGCCCTGCTGCACAAGGTCCGCCTAGAGTGTGCTCACTTGCGGCGTTCCAGCTTGGCAAGATCCCGCATTGCTGCTCTGCAGCGCCGATTCCGCCTTCCGGAACACCGCATCATATGTGACCTACCTACCCGGTGGAATTCCACGTTATATATGTTGGAGCGGGTGTGTGAGCAGCAGCAAGCAGTTATGGAGTACCAGCTGCATCAGGCGCAAAGAAGTCGCAGTCAGCGCCGATCAGACTTCACAACCACAGAGTGGGCCACTAGGAAGGACGTCTGCCAGGTTTTGCGTCCTTTTGATTATTCCACGCGGATGGCAAGTGCAGATGATGCACTACTAGTCAGCATGACTGTCCCCCTTATCTGCCTGCTTCAGCAAACTTTGCAAGGGTTAAGGGATGATGTTGTGGAAGAGGTGGAGGATGAGGAGTCACCTTTTCCATCAGCTTCTGGAGAGTCAGCGCCACGTGGTTCCTCACAAAGGGGTACGCAGGGGCCACTTTGTGAGGAGGATGAAGAGGAGTCAATGGAGGAGGAAGAGCTCCATCCAGAGGAGGGAGCGACACAATTGTCCAGTGGTCAGTGTGTACAGCGAGGGTGGGGAGATGACGAGCGGGCAGAGACCATGTCTCAAGCAGGGGACAGCGTTTCTGGGCCAGTTGGCAGTCTGCAGCACATGGTGGATTTCATGCTGCAGTGCCTGAGAAACGACCGTCGCATCGACCACATTCTCAACATGGGTGTTCACCCTCCTTGATCCTCGCTACCGGGACAACGTCCAAAACCTCATCCCAGCGTTGACCCGGGAGCGTAAATTGCGGGAGTACCACGACACACTGGTGAACTCCATCATCTTCTCCAGTCCAACTGAGAGGAGTGCTGCTAGTGCTTTACAAAGCAGCTCAGTGCGTCGAAGCTGTGGGGGAGGCTCTGCCCAAAGAGGGAGCAGAAGCAGTGCCTCTGCCCAAGGCAAGCCCAGTATGGCACAACTCTGGCACACTTTTGTGTGCCCGCCCCAAATGTCTACACCATCACCGGCGGCTCCAGTCAGCAGGAGGCAACGGTTCCGTCAGATGGTGACAGACTACATGGCTTGCCCTCTTACTGTACTCCCAGACGGCTCTTCCCCGTTCAAGTTTTGGGTCTCTAAGCTGGATACATGGCCAGAGCTAAGCCAGTATGCATTGGAGGTGCTGGCTTGCCCTGCGGCTAGTGTCTTATCGGAACGTGTCTTTAGTGCCGCAGGTGGTGTACTAACAGACCGTCGCATGCGACTATCCTCCGATAACGTTGACCGGCTTACTTTCCTGAAAATGAACCAGGCCTGGATCTCGCAGGAATTTGCCACTCCTCTGCCTGATTAAGTAATTGGGTGTCATCCAGGTCTCCTGCTGTGTTCATCTTTCTACCACCTGAACTGCTATTCCTGGGCTCCAACACCGCCAGTTGCGGCTCAGAAGTGCAGGCTGCACAGTAAAAACATACGACCCAGTGTTATTGGGTTTCAGTAACGTCAGCTGATCCCCAGCTGTGTAGCCGGCAATATGTCCTGCGACCGCCACGCTGGCACAACAACCTAAATGTAAGGGAACCTGTCCCCCCCCCCCGTCGTTTGTTACTGAAAGAGCCATCTTGTGCAGCAGTAATGCTGCACAAGGAAAAGGTAGCTCTTTTAGTTTAGCTCCTTGCACACGCAGAACTTAACACTTACAAAATGTGTTCACTGATACCTTTATACCGTCCCGGAGCTGGGACTTTCCTTCGTAATGTGACGCAGCACAGCCGTCATTCCTACCCCCTTGGTGCCATGCGCTGCCTCCTCAGCGTTGTTTTAAGCTGTCACGGAGCCTGCGCTGTTCTGTTATCCCTTGGCCATGCCCTATTTGCGCTGCCTGTCTTCTGACATAATTTGGTGTCAGGCTGGCTGCGCCTGTGCGGCCGCGCTGCCCGTGATCCCGCCTCGCAGTGTCTTCTGATTGAATCACACTGCGGGCCTGGGATCCATGGGCATGCGCAGTGCATATCTTCCCCTCGGGCTCTCGCTCATCTCCCTCTGCCTTCTTTAGACTGTGCGCCGTCAGCTGATCCCTAATAGCATGCCACGGCCGTGAGACCGCACAGTCTGAAGAAGAGGGAAGGAGGGGAGTGAGAGTCGAGGATATGCACTGTGCATGCCCATGGATCCAAGGCCCGCAGTGGGATTACGTTAGACGACACTGCGAGGTGGGATCTGGAGCAGCGTGGACGCACAGGCACTGACAGCCTGACACCAAATTATGTCAGAAGACAGGCAGCGCTAATTGGGCATGGCCAAGGGATAACAGAACAGCGCAGGCTCCGTGACAGCTTAAAACAACGCTGAGGAGGCAGCGCACGGCACCAAGGGGATAGGAATGACAGCTGTGCTGTGTCCCATTACGAAGGAAATTCGCACCTCCGGGATGGTTTAACGGTATAAGGGGACACATTTTTAGTGTTTACTTCTGTGTTTGCAAGGAGCATAATTAAAAGAGCAACCTTTTCCTTTTGCATCCTTAGTGCTGCACAAGATGGCTCTTTCAGCTACAAACGTCTTGGGGGGGGGGTTAAAGGTTCCCTTTCAACTTGCTCCAATCAGGCTTCTGCCTACGCTCTGTTCCTCTGCTCCTCCTGCTGTCCCTGGGCTCTAACACCGCCAGTTGGTGCCTGGAAGTGCTGTCTGCACAGTCAACAGTCGCTCCTCTGTTATTGGGGTTCAGTAACGTCAGCTGATCCCCAGCTGTGTGTGCGGCAATACCTCCAATCTGCTCCTCCTGCTGTCCCTGGGCTCTAACACCGCCAGTTGGTGCCTGGAAGTGCTGTCTGCACAGTCAACAGTCGCTCCTCTGTTATTGGGGTTCAGTAACGTCAGCTGATCCCCAGCTGTTTGTGCGGCAATACCTCCAATCTGCTCCTCCTGCTGTCCCTGGGCTCTAACACCGCCAGTTGGTGCCTGGAAGTGCTGTCTGCAGAGTCAACAGTCGCTCCTCTGTTATTGGGGTTCAGTAACGTCAGCTGATCCCCAGCTGTGTGTGCGGCAATACCTCCAATCTGCTCCTCCTGCTGTCCCTGGGCTCTAACACCGCCAGTTGGTGCCTGGAAGTGCTGTCTGCACAGTCAACAGTCGCTCCTCTGTTATTGGGGTTCAGTAACGTCAGCTGATCCCCAGCTGTGTATCCGGCAACGTGTCATGCGACCGCCACGCTGGCACAACTAAAATGTAAGGGGACCTGTCCCCCCCCGCCCCTAGGCGTTTGTTACTGAAAGAGCCACCTTGTGCAGCACTAATACTGCACAAGGAAAAGGTCGCTCTTGAAATTATGCTCCTTGCAAACGCTGAACTACACACTCATGTAATGTGTCCCCTCACACCGTCCAACCGTCCCGGAGGTGGGACTTTCCTTTGTAATGTGACGCAGCACAGCCGTCATTGCTACCCCCTTGGCACCGTGCGCTGCCTCCTTAGCGTTGTTTGATTCCGTCATGGACCCTGCGCTGTTATGTTATCCCTTGGCCATGCACAGTTTGCGCTGCCCGTCCTCTGACATCATTTGTTGTCGTCCTGGCTGCGCCTGTGCGTCCACGCTGCCCGAAATCCCACCTCGCAGTGTCGTCTAATGTGATCCCACAGTGGGCCTGGTATCCATGGCCATGCGCAGTGCATATACTAGCCTCTCACTCCCCTTCTTCACGCTTCTTCAGACTAGGCGGCGTCAGCTGATCCCTAATAGCATGCCACGGAGGTGAGTGAGAGGCGATGATATGCACTGCGCATGCCCATGGATCACTGGTCCACAGTGGGATTACATTAGATGACACTGCGAGGTTGGATCTTGGGCAGCTTGGACGCACAGGCACTGCCAGCCTGACACCTAAATTATGTCAGAAGACGGGCACCGCTAACTGTGCATGGCCAAGGGATAACATTACAGCGCGGGCTCCGTGACAGAACCAAACAACGTTGAGGAGGTGGCGCACGGCACCAAGGGGGTTGGAATGACAGCTGTGCTGTGTCACATTACAAAGGAAAGTCCCACTTCCGGGACGGTTTGACGGTGTGAGGGGACACATTACATGAGTGTGTACTTCAGCGTTTGCAAGGAGCATAATTTTCGGAGCCACCATTTTCCATGTGCAGTATTACTGCTGTACAAGATGGCTCTTTCAGCAACAAATGCCTGGGGGGGGGTTAAAGGTTCCCTTTCAACTTGCTCCACTGCAGGCTTCGGCCTACACTCTGCTCCTCTTTGATTCCCTGGGTTTCAACACTTTCAGTTGCCACCTGGAAGTGTTGTCTACACAGAAAAAACACTAGCTGATGTGTCAGTGGGGTTCAGCACCGCCAGCTGTTCCCCTGCTGTGTAGTCGGCAACGTGTCCAGCACAAGCCACGCTGGCACAACAGAACAAAAGCTGCCACCAGTGCAGGCTTCGGCCTACACTCTGCTCCTCTCCTCCTGCTGCTGCCCCTGGGCTCAAACACCGCTAGTTTTGGCCCGGAAGTGCTAGCTGCACAGAGAAAAACACCAGCCAATGTGTTAGTGGGGTTCAGCAACGCCAGCTGTTCCCCTGCTGTGTAGCTGGCAACGTGACCTGCAAATGCCACGCAGGCACATGAACTGAAATTAAAGGGACCCTGCCACCCACCCCAAGGTGTTTCTATGTATAACAGCTACCTTGTACAGCAGTAATGCTGCATTTGTACAAGGTGGCTGACTTTTTCTCCTTGCCAACGTGGAACTCAACACGTACAAAATGTGTCTCATTGAGACCATTCCACTGTCCCTGAAGTGTGACTTTCCTTTCTAATGACACGCACCACCCCCCTTGGGAGCGCTGCCCGTCAAGTCAAGTCACGCCTCCACTACTGTTTGACAGTATAATGGGCTAAATAGTGTACGTGTTTTATTCAGCGTGTGCAAGGAGCAAAATTAATAGAGCAACCTTTGATTTGTGCAGCATTAATGCTGCACAAGGTGTGGCTCTTGTACCTTCCAACACCTGAGGGGGGGTTAAAGGTAACTTTTGAAATTGGTTCAACTAGGCTTCGGCCTACACTCTGCTCCTCTCCTCCTCCTGCTGACCCTGGGCTATAACACCGCCAGTTGTAGCCTGAAAGTGCTAGCTGCACAGAGAAAAACACCAGCCAATGTGTTAGTGGGGTTCAGCACCGCCAGCTGTTTCCCTGCTGTGTAGCCGGCATCGTGTCCAGCACAAGCCACGCTGGCACAACAGACCAAAAGCTGCCACCAGTGCAGGCTTCGGCCTACACTCTGTTCCTCTCCTCCTCCTCCTGCTGCCCCTGGGCTCAAACACCGATAGCTTTTGCCCGGAAGTGCTAGCTGCACAGAGAACAACACCAGCCAATGTGTTAGTGGGGTTCAGCAACGCCAGCTGTTCCCCTGCTGTGTAGCCGGCATCGTGTCCAGCACAAGCAACGCTGGCACAACAGACCAAAAGCTGCCACCAGTGCAGGCTTCGGCCTACACTTTGCTCCTCTCCTCCTCCTGCTGACCCTGGGCTCTAACACCGCCAGTTTTTGCCCGGACGTGCTAGCTGCACAGAGAAAAACACCAGTCAATGTGTCTGTGGGGTTCAGCACCGCCAGCTGTTCCCCTGCTGTGTAGCTGGCAATGTGTCCTGCAAACACCATGCAGGCACCTGAACTGAAATTAAAGGGAACCAGCCCCCACCCCCCCAGGTGTTTCTATGTATAACAGCCACCTTGTACAGCAGTACTGCTGCCTTTGTACAAGGTGTCTGACTTTTTCTCCTTGCCCACGTTTAATTAAACACGTACTAAATGTGTCTCATTGAGACCATTCCACTGTCCCTGAGGTGTGACTTTCCTTTCTAATGATACGCAGCACCACCCTTGGTAGCGCTTCCCGTCTTTTGACATCATTGGTTAGCTGGCTGCGCCTGTGCATCTGCCCTGCTCGAAACAACGCCCCTCGGTGTCTTATTTTGTTGGACAGCGAGGGTGTGATTGATGGGCATGTGCAGTGCATATGTTTGCCTGTGTTCACTCATCTCCTTCCGCCTTCTTCAGACTGGGTGGCCTCATGGCCGCGGCATGCGATAAGGGATCAGATGAGGCCGCCCAGTCTGAAGCAGGTGTAAGGACATGTGTGAGCGGCAAACATATTTACTGCACAAGGCCACGAATCCCAGCCACGCAGTGTGTTTTTTTGAAAACACACTGTGGGTCTGGGATTCATGTCCATCGCTAACCGCAACGGCCGACATGAAATGAGGTCAGAAGACAGGAAGCGCTCACAGCGCACGGCCAAGGGATAACAATAGCGCAGTCTCCTGTACAGCAAATAACGCTCAGGAAGCTGCGCCCATGCAACAAGGTGTTATTTTGGACACCTGTGCTGCGTCTCCTTAAAAAGACAAGTCACGCCTCCACTACTGTTTGACAGTATAATGGGCTAAATAGTGTACGTGTTTTATTCAGCGTGTGTAAGGAGCAAAATTAATAGAGCAACCTTTTACTTGTGCAGCATTAATGCTGCACAAGGTGTGGCTCTTGTACCTTGCTACACCTGAGGGGGGATTAAAGGTTACCTTTAAAATTGGTTCAACTAGGCTTCAGCCTACACTCTGCTCCTCTCCTCCTCCTGCTGACACTGGGCTCTAACACCGCTAGTTTTTGCCCGGAAGTGCTAGCTGCACAGAGAAAAACACCCGCCATTGTGTTAGTGGGGTTCAGCACCGCTAGCTGTTCCCCTGCTGTGTAGCCGTCATCGTGTCCAGCACAAGCCACGCTGGCACAACAGACCAAAAGCTGCCACCAGTGCAGGCCTCGGCCTACACTTTGCTCCTCTCCTCCTCCTGCTGACCCTGGGCTCTAACACCGCCAGTTTTTGCCCAGACATGCTAGCTGCACAGAGAAGAACACCAGCCAATGTGTTAGTGGGGTTCAGCACCGCCAGCTGTTCCCCTGCTGTGTAGCCGGCAACGTGACCTGCAAACGCCACGCAGGCACGTGAACTGAAATTGAAGGGAGCCTGGTCCCCACCCCCAGGTGTTTCTATATATAACAGCCACCTTGTACAGCAGTAATGCTGCATTTGTACAAGGTGGCTGACTTTTTCTCCTTGCCCACATTTAATTAAACACGTACTAAATGTGTCTCATTGAGACCATTCCACTGTCCCTGAGGTGTGACTTTCCTTTCTAATGATACGCAGCACCACCCTTGGTAGCGCTTCCCGTCTTCTGACATCATTGGTTGGCTGGCTGCGCCTGTGCGTCCGCCCTGCCCGACACAACGCCCCTCGTTGTCTCATATTATGACTGCGAGGGTGTGATTGCTGGGCACGAGCAGTGCATATCTTTGCCTGTCTTCACTCCCCTCCTTCCGCCTTCTTCAGACTGTGCGGCCTCATGGCCGTGGCAGGCGATAAGGGATCAGCTGAGGCCGCCCAGTCTGAAGCAGGTGTAAGGACATGTGTGAGCGGCGAACATATTTACTGCACAAGGCCACGAATCCCAGCACCGCAGTGTGACTTTATGAAAAGGCCCTGTGGTTCTGGGATTTGTGGCCATCGTTAACCGCACCGGCCAACATGAAATGAGGTCATAAGACGGCCTGCACTAACAGGGTATTGCCAAGGGATAACACAAGAGCGCAGTCTCCTGTACTGCAAATAACAACGGTAAGGAATCAGCGCCCAGCACCTAGGTGTAAATTTTGACACCTGTGCTGCTTCTTCTTCAAAAGAAAAATCACGCCTCCACTACTGTTTGACAGTATAATGGGCTAAATAGTGTACGTGTTTTATTCAGCGTGTGCAAGGAGCAAAATTAAGAGAGCAACCTTTGACTTGTGCAGCATTAATGCTGTTCAAGGTGTGGCTCTTGTACCTTGCAACACCTGAGGGGGGATTAAAGGTTACCTTTGAAATTGGTTCAACTAGGCTTCGGCCTACAATCTGCTCCTCTCCTCCTCCTGCTGACCCTGGGCTCTAACACCGCTAGTTTTTGCCCTGAAGTGCTAGCTGCACAGAGAAAAACACCAGCCAATGTGTTAGTGGGGTTCAGCAGCGCCAGCTGTTCCCCTGCTGTGTAGCCGGCATCGTGTCCAGCACAAGCCACGCTGGCACAACCGACCAAAAGCTGCCACCAGTGCAGGCTTCGGCCTACACTCTGCTCCTCTCCTCCTGCTGCTGCCCCTGGGCTCAAACACCGCTAGTTTTGGCCTGGAAGTGCTATCTGCACAGAGAAAAACACCAGCCAATGTGTTAGTGGGGTTCAGCAATGCCAGCTGTTCCCCTGCTGTGTAGCCGGCAACGTGACCTGCAAACGCCACGCAGGCACATGAACTGAAATTGAAGGGAGCCTGCCCCCCACCCCCAGGTGTTTCTATGTATAACAGCTACCTTGTACAGCAGTACTGCTGCATTTGTACAAGGTGGCTGACTTTTTCTACTTGCCCACGTGGAACTCAACACGTACAAAATGTGTCTCATTGAGACCATTACACTGTCCCTGAGGTGTGACTTTCCTTTTTAATGATACGCAGCACCACCCTTGGTAGCGCTTCCCGTCTTTTGACATCATTGGTTGGCTGGCTGCGCCTGTGCGTCCGCCCTACTCCAAACAACGCCCCTCGGTTTCTTATGTATTTTGTCAGCGAGGGTGTGGTTTATGGGCACGAGCAGTGCATATGTTAGCCTGTCGTCACTCATCTCCTTCCGCCTTCTTCAGACTGTGCAGCCTCATGGCCGCGGCATGCGAGAAGGGATTAGCAGAGGCCGCCCAGTCTGAAGCAGGTGTAAGGACGTGTGTGAGCGGCCAAAATATTTACTGCTCAAGGCCACGAATCCCAGCACCGCAGTGTGACTTTATGAAAAGGCACTGTGGGTCTGGGATTTATGGCCATCGTTAACCGCACCGGCCAACATGAAATGAGGTCATAAGACGGGCAGCGCTAACAGGGCATTGCCAAGGGATAACACAAGAGCGCAGACTCCTGTACAGCAAATAACAATGCTCAGGAAGCTGCGCCAAGCACCAAGGCGTTATTTGGGACACCTGTGCTACGTCTCCTTAAAAAGACAAGTCACGCATCCACTACAGTTTGACTGTAGAATGGTCTTGTATTGTGTACGTCTTTCATTCAGCGTGTGCAAGTAGACAAATTAATAGAGCAACCTTTCACTTGTGCAGCATTAATACTGCACAAGGTGTGTCTCTTGTACTTTGTAACACCTGAGGGGGGGTTAAAGGTTTCCTTTGAAATTGGTTCAACTAGGCTTCGGCCTACACTCTGCTCCTCTCCTCCTCCTCCTGCTTCACCACGGGCTCTAACATCGCTAGTTTTTGCCTGCAAGTGCTAGCTGCACAGAGAAAAACAACCGTCATTGTGTTAGTGGGGTTCAGCAACGCCAGCTGTTCCCCCACTGTGTAGCCGGCAAAGTGTCCTGCAAACGCAACGCAGACACAAAGCTGCCTCCAGTGCAGGCTTCGGCCTACACTCTGCTCCCCCTGCTTACCCTTTGCTCCAGCACCGCTAGTTGGGGCTCTAGGAAGACAATCTTTAATAGGCAACGCATCTGGGTTCCAGCACCGCCAGCTGGTTCTCTGCAGTGTTTTTGTCACAGGTACTCCCTCGTGCCAAACCTGGTTTCAGCACCGTCAGCTGTTTCCGGGTTGTGTCAAGCTCGCTGAGACGCCTATGCTTGCCCCGTCGTGTTGCGGTCGGGTTAGCCAACTCCAGGGTGCCTCCAGTTTAGGAGCTTCCTATGTGGGCTGCATGAATTGGTAGTCAAGGCTGGTTCTGTAGTGCCAGTAGGCCCAGCTCCCCCTGTAGGACTGTTGGGGTTCGGTAACTGCGGCTGCCTCGCGGCCTAGCTGTTCTCTCTTCTCCTGTGGGCCTTCGGGTCCACCACCTGATTCCAGCACCGTCAGCTGGTTCCGGGCCAAGCTTTTGGCTTAGGTGCCTCCTCCTGGGTATCCGAGTTCCGCCAACGCCAGGCGGTCCTTGGTAGTGCTTTTAAGCGCGGGCACCTACAGCTTAGTAACCGGGTTCCAGCACCGTCAGCTGGTCCTCGGTCGTGCCATTGGCTCTTGCACACTGGGGCAACGCATCTGGGTTCCAGCACTGCCAGCTGGTTCTCGGCAGTGTTTTTGTCACGGGTACTCCCTCGTGCCCAGCCTGGTTCCAGCACCGTCAGCTGTTTCCGGGTACTGTCAAACTCACTGAGACACCTATGCGTTGCCCCGTCGTGTTGCGGTCGAGTTAGCCAACTCCAGGGTGCCTCCAGTTTAGGAGCTTCCTATGTGGGCTGCATGAATTGGTAGTCAAGGCTGGTTCTGTAGTGCCAGTAGGCCCAGCTCCCCCTGTAGGACTGTTGGGGTTCGGTAACTGCGGCTGCCTCGCGGCCTAGTTGTTCTCTCCTCTCCTGTGGGCCTTCGGGTCCACCACCTGGTTCCAGCACCGTCAGCTGGTTCCGGGCCGAGCCTTTGGCTTAGGTGCCTCCTCCTGGGTATCCGAGTTCCGCCAACGCCAGGCGGTCCTTGGTAGTGCTTTTAAGCGCGGGCACCTACAGCTTAGTAACCGGGTTCCAGCACCGTCAGCTGGTCCTCGGTCGTGCCATTGGCTCTTGCACACTGGGGCAACGCATTTGGGTTCCAGCACCGCCAGCTGGTTCTCGGCAGTGTTTTTGTCACGGGTACTCCCTCGTGCCCAGCCTGGTTCCAGCACCGTCAGCTGGTTCTCGGCAGTGTCTTTTGCTCTTGTACCTTCTGCTCCCCATCCTGGTTCCAGTACCGTCAGCTGGTTCCGGGCAGAGCCTTTGGCTTAGGTGCCTCCTCCTGGGTATCCGAGTTCCGCCAACGCCAGGCGGTCCTTGGTAGTGCTTTTAAGCGCGGGCACCTACAGCTTAGTAACCGGGTTCCAGCACCGTCAGCTGGTCCTCGGTCGTGCCATTGGCTCTTGCACACTGGGGCAACGCATCCGGGTTCCAGCACCGCCAGCTGGTTCTCGGCAGTGTTTTTGTCACAGGTAGTCCCTCGTGCCAAACCTGGTTTCAGCACAGTCAGCTGTTTCCGGGTTGTGTCAAGCTCACTGAGACGCCTATGCTTGCCCCGTCGTGTTGCGGTCGAGTTTGCCAACTCCAGGGTGCCTCCAGTTTAGGAGCTTCCTATGTGGGCTGCATGAATTGGTAGTAAAGGCTGGTTCTGTAGTGCCAGTAGGCCCAGCTCCCCCTGTAGGACTGTTGGGGTTCGGTAACTGCGGCTGCCTCGCGGCCTAGCTGTTCTCTCCTCTCCTGTGGGCCTTCGGGTTCACCACCTGGTTCCAGCACCGTCAGCTTTTTCCAGGCCGAGCCTTTGGCTTAGGTGCCTCCTCCTGGGTATCCGAGTTCCGCCAACGCCAGGCGGTCCTTGGTATTGCTTTTAAGCGCGGGCACCTACAGCTTAGTAACCGGGTTCCAGCACCGTCAGCTGGTCCTCGGTCGTGCCATTGGCTCTTGCACACTGGGGCAACGCATCTGGGTTCCAGCACCGCCAGCTGGTTCTCGGCAGTGTTCTTGTCACGGGTACTCCCTCGTGCCCAGCCTGGTTCCAGCACCGTCAGCTGGTTCTCGGCAGTGTCTTTTGCTCTTGTACCTTCTGCTCCCCATCCTGGTTCCAGTACCGTCAGCTGGTTCCGGGCAGAGCTTTTGGCTTAGGTGCCTCCTTCTGGGTTTCCAAGTTCCACCAACGTCAGGTGGTCCTTGGTAGTGCTTTCAGGCACGGGTACCTCCTGCTTAGTAACCGGGTTCCAGTAACGTCAGCTGGTCCTCGGTAGTTCCATTGGCTCTTGGACCTTCGGCTACCCATCCGGGTTCCAGTACCGTCAGCTGGTTCTCGGCAGTGTCTTTTGCTGTTGTACCTTCTGCTCCCCATCCTGGTTCCAGTACCGTCAGGTGGTTCCGGGCAGAGCCTTTGGCTTAGGTGCCTCCTTCTGGGTATCCGAGTTCCGCCAACGTCAGGCGGTCCTTGGTAGTGCTTTTTAGCACGGGTACCTCCTGCTTAGTAACCGGGTTCCAGTAACGTCAGCTGGTCCTCGGTAGTTCCATAGGCTCTTGAACCTTCGGGTGGCCATGCGAGTTCCAGTTCCATCAGCTGGTTCTTGGCATTTTCTCAGCCTTCTTGTACCTTCTGCTACATTTCCAAGTTGAAGACCCTAACGTCGACGACCCGGAAGACCACCCCGATGACGACGACGACGGCGGAGACAACGACGGCGGAGACGACGACACTGGAGACAACGACCCTGGAGACGACGACATGGAAGACCGAGAAGCAGAAGAACAAGAGGCTGCAGAACAAAGAGCAGAAGAACATTAAGCATAAGACTTAATATCAGAGCAAAAGATATTATCTAAATTATATGCAGAAGAAGACTAAGCAGTGTATGGGGGTGAGTCCGTTCCTCCTCGTGGTGCCCCTGGATAAAGCCTGATGCTGCAGGCCAAACTGAACGCGGACAAATGTAACTTTTGTGACTGGCAGAACGGAAGGTGTAATCTTCCAACTTTTATAGATAACAACTACGGGAATGCCTGTCACAAATGAGAATATGATGAAGAAGTAGAATAGGAAGAATAATAACAGTTGAATAAAATGAATATGTAGAATAGGAAGAATA
Source organism: Ranitomeya imitator (assembly GCF_032444005.1). Lineage (NCBI taxonomy): Eukaryota > Metazoa > Chordata > Amphibia > Anura > Dendrobatidae > Ranitomeya > Ranitomeya imitator. The sequence continues at coordinate 141,438,146 of NC_091282.1, forward strand.
ATAATAGTTGAATAAAATGAATATGAAGAATGTATTAAAAAAAAAAAAAAGGTAAAGGATGAAGAAGAAGATGAATAAGGTGAAGAAGAAGTTGATGTCAAAGATGCTTATGATGATGAAGATGAAAGTGTGGGAAAAGTAAAAAAAAAAGAAGGGGAAGGGCGTGGAATAGTGAAACATCAATATCTGACAAAATAAAAAAAAAATTTACATAGTCAATATCTTTGTCACTCCGAACGTCTTTAAAAAAAAACAAAAACATGCTATTCTATTTGATTGGGCTAAACCTCTATGACTTTAATGTCTCCGCCACCTCCCCAAATACATCCTGCATTATTCTTAGTTGTTTTCCTTCATGTAGAATGAACCTACAAGGAAAGAAAGGGTTTATTTTAATTCCGATATTTTGGTCCCATTGACTTGCATTGGGATCGGGTGTCGGTATCGGCGATATCCGATATTTTTTGAATATCGGCCGATCCTATCCGATACCGATACTTTACGATATCGGAAGGTATCGCTCAACACTAGTGCTGGCTACAAAGGCAGAGCCTGGAAAGGTAGCAGTACCAAAGTGCACAGTATCAGCTTGAGTCAGATGCTGGGATCGAAGTCTCTGCTGAGCAGGTTCCACTGCGGCTGGAGGAGAATGGGAGACCACAGTGGACATGGTTCAAAATTCCCCCTGTGCAGCGGCGGGAACTCGATACCTAACACATCTCTTCCCTTTTCTCTAGTTCTGCTTCCATACTACACCAGGATTCAGCGACCTATGAGTAAGACCTGGGAGGGTCTGTGTCGCATATCTTTTTTCTACTGTACATATGCTATCTGTTTGATTTTGTGCATATTGAATAAATTGTTAATTTCTGAAAGATATTCCACTAAGGGTGTGCGGTGAATCTTAGGCTACGCACAGAAGAGCAGATTACTATTATTATTATTATTATTACTATTATTATTATTATTTATATAGCACCATTGATTCTACGGTGCTGTAAATGAGAAGGGGTTACATACAAATTACAGATATCACTTACAGTAAGCAAACTAACAATGACAGACTGATACAGAGGGGAGAAGACCCTACCCTTGCGGGCTTACATTCTATAGGATGGTGGGGAAGGAGACAATAGGTTGAGGGTTGCAGAAGCTCCGGTGTTGGTGAGGTGGAAGCTCTGGTAGTGATGAGGAGGCTGCGTTGTTAGTGCAGGTTGTAAGCTTTCCTGAAAAGGTGGGTTTTCAGGTTCCGTCTGAATGATCGGAATGTGGTTGATAGTCGGACGTGTGGGAGCAAAGAATTCCAGAGGATGAAGGATATTCGGGAGAAGTCTTGGAGGCGGTTGGGTGAGGAGCGAATAAGTGTGGAGGAGAGAAGGAGGTCTTGGGAAGGCCAGAGATCATGTGAAGGAAGATATCGGGAGATTAATTCAGAGATATATGGAGGAAACGGGTTGTGGATGGATTTGTAGGTCAGTATTAGTAATTTGAACTGGATATGCAGAGGGAATGGGAGCCCGTGAAGAGATGTGCAGAGCGGGGAAGCGGAGGAGTAGCAAAGAGAGAGAGATGAATTAGTCATGCAGCAGAGTTAAGGATTTAAGCATTTTAGTAGATTGACGGTAAAGGAAAGGACAGATTCTGGAGATATTTTTGAGCTGGAGGCGACAGGAGGTAGAAAGAGCTTGGATGTGCGATTTGAACAACAGAGCAAAGTCAAGGGTTACTCCAAGGCAGCAGACTTCCGGTATGGGGGAGAGCGCGATGTTGTTAATTGCGATAGATAGGTCAGGTAAGAAAGATCTATGAGATGGAGGAAAGATGATAAGTTCAGATTTGTCCACATTGAGTTTGAGAAAGCGAGAGGAGAAGAAGGAGGATATGGCTGATAGATACTCCGGGATTCTGGACAGCAGGGAGGTGACGTCTGGGCCAGAGAGGTAGATGTGAGTGTCTTCAGCATAAAATTGGTACTGGAATCGGTGGGACTTTATGAGTTGTCCCAGGCCAAGTGTATAGATTGAGAAGAGTAAGGGTCCTAGAACAGAGCATTGAGTGACTCCAACAGAGAGAGGGTGGGATGAGGAGGTAGTGTGGGAGTGGGAGACGCTAAATGTGTTGTTAGAAAGGTATGAGGAGATCCAGGATAGGGCGAGGTCTTTCATGTCAAAGGAGGAGAGGATCTGTATTAGGAGGCAGAGGTCAACTGTGTCAAAAGCAGAAGACTGGTCTAGAAGGAGAAGTATAGAGTATTGTCTGTTAGGTTTGGCTGTAACTATATCGTTAGTAATTTTGGTCAGGGCTGTCTGTTACGGAACTGCAACACAGAACTAGAATAGAATGGGGGAAACTGACCCAGCACTGAGACTGGGCTGATACCCTACGATGGAGTGGGCGACCCATTCCTTGCGAATAGACCCATCGACAACTCCAGCGAAGACCTATAGACAGGGGGAAGGAGGTCCCTGACAAATCTAAGGACTGGGTATAAAAACAGGTCACCTCCTAATAGAAAACACAGAGACGGTTGCAGAAACCAACTGAAAACAGAAACTAAGGATAGCAGAACCAGAGAATCCAGAACTGAACAATATCAAACACAGAAAGCTATCAAACACCTTGCCAGAACTCTAGCGGATTAACACTGTTGTCCAGCAAGGAATAGGAGGCAGGTGCTGGGCAATAAAGAGTGATACAATTACCTGACCTACGGCAACCCAGCACCAGGGGAAAAAGACCAGCAGCTAGAAAACCACAACAAGATGGCGGATGGTCAAAAAACAAAACAGATTCTAACAGTACCTCTCCTTTTACGAGGATCTTGGACGAGCCTTATTCGGAAATGTCCTGTGAAAAGCGTTAATCAGCCTTGAGGCCGAGATGTCCTCAGCCTTCATCCATGAATTATCCTCGGGATCAAAACCCTTCCAGGACACGAGGTACTGCAACCTTCCTTTGTGCCACCTGGAATCTAAAATGTGTGAAATCTCAAACTCGCCGTCCTCATCAACTGGAGGAACAGTCGGCATCGCCTCTTTATCTGGTGTGTCAACTTTCTTCAGTAAAGATACATGAAAAACTGAATTAATTCTCCAGGACGAGGGGATGTCTAATCTCACCACTGCCGAGTTGACAACCTAATCCACTTTGAAGGGTCCTACAAACTTAGGCCCCAATTTTTTAGAAGGGATCTTCAAATGCAGATTTCTAGAGGACAACCAGACCATGTCCCCAACTGCAAACAACGCCTCCCTTCTTTTCTTGTCAAAATATTTCTTTAACCTCCTATTTGCCTCTTTCAGATTATGGCGTACATTGGTCCAAACCCTGCCCAAATTTCCAGAAAAGTTCTCCTCTTCTGGCACCGCTGCCCCCATCTTTGAAAATGGACTGAAAGATGTATGCCTCCCTGTACAGCAAAAAAAAGGAGAACACCCAGCCGAGGAAGACATTATTAAGAGCAAACCCAGCTCATGGTAGATATTCCGACCACATCTCCTGATTGTCTGCTACAAAACATCTCAAAAACTGATCGACATCCTGGTTCTTCCTTTCGGTCTGTCCATTGGACTCTGGCTGATAACCTGAGGAAAATGATGACAAATGAAACTTTAATCTGTCACAAAAAGCACGCCAAAAGTGAGCCACAAACTGTGGCCCTCTATTGGAGACAATGTCCGTTGGAATCCCATGGAGCCTGACAATCTCTTTCACAAATGCCTTAGCTAGAGTTTTGGCGCAGTGTAATTTATTAAACGGGACCAGATGACACATCTTACTAAACCGGTCCATAACAACCCAGATGATAGAAAAACCCTCAGAGATCGGCAGATCAGTGATAAAATCCATAGCAATATGTGACCATGGTGAACTAGGAACCTCCAAAGGGCACAGCAACCCTGCAGCCGGTGCATGTGAGGCCTCCCATCTAGCGCACACAGTAGACTGACGCAACCACTTGATTTCTCTTTGCCACCCTGGCAACTAGAAACTTCGACCGATCGACTTTCTAGTTTCCAAAATCCCTAGATGACCAGACAACCGAGACTCATGACATTCAGGAAACAAAGCTCTCCGCAAGGCTCTAGGCACAAATAATTTACTATACGGAGTGCTATTTGGTGCAGCATTTTGGGCTTCTAGGATACTACCCTCCAACTCAGAAACCAATTCTGCCACCACCACCCATCTGCAAAATACATTCCTCCTTCTCAGTGTTAACTGCTGGAGAGAAACTATGAGTAGTGTTGAGCATTCCGATACTGCAAATATTGGGTATCGCCGATATTCGCTGTATCGGAATTCCGATACCGATATCCAATACTTTTGCGATATCGGAAACCGGAATCGGAAGATCCTATAGTGCAATTATGCACTATAATGAAGTGTGGGCGGTGTGTGTGCAGTGCGTGGGTGGAGACTGCATGTCTGTGTGCGGGCGGTTTCTGTGCGTGACTGTGGGACTTTGGGCGTGTGTGCCGGGGCTCTGTGCTTATGTGCCGGGGCTCTGTGCGTGTGTGCCGGGGCTCTGTGCGTGTGTGTCGGGGCTTTGTGCAGGCTGCGGGGCTCTGTGCAGGCGTGGGGCTCTGTGCGGGCTGCCGTGGCTCTGTGCGTGTGTGCCGGGGCTCTCAGCGTGTGTGCAGGCATCATCCGATGTGACTACAAGTCCCATCGGATGATACCTGCTACACTGACAGTGATTGACACATTAGCCAATGATGGGACAGTAGTAGTCCCATCTAGAGTTGAGCGACTTTTACTTTTTTAGGATCAAGTCGGGTTTCGCGAAACCTGACTTTCTCAAAAGTCGGGTCGGTGAAATCGGCCAATTATTGCGAAAAGTCGGGGGCCGACCGAAACACGAAACCCAATGCAAGTCAATGGGGAATCAAAGTCGGCAGTGAGTGGAGGACAGGAAAACAACTACAGTGCCCATTTTAATGCCAAAAACTTCAATTCTTATTTCTTAAACTTGTCAATCTTAATTTACTTTATAATAATAGTTAGGCATTGAAAACAGGGGGTCATTTGGCTAAAGTTGTGGGGGGGTAGGGCTGGCTCAAGATTTTCGTGGGCCCAGGAAACGCGGAATATGTCATGGCGGTGGAGCAGGGAGAGGTTGGCACTGGCAAAGGGCCCCTAATGGTACGGCGGTGTGTTTGACGGCGGGCAGCGCCTCCCACTGCCAGAGACACTTTTGCATACTATGAGGGGCCCTGTGCCAGTGCCAATGAGTATGTCCCCCCCTACCTGATGAAGGAACCTGCACTTTCATTTGCACCTTCCTCTTTGTCCCCATGTAAGGTGTGACTTTCAGCAGGGTCAGATTTTGGCTGTGTAGAGTGCAAGGGGAATGTAAAGGGTTTCGGTCAATGTACCAGCAGACTCATCTAGCTGTGGCTGGGCAATGGGCAGGATGAGGAGGAAACACAGATATAGACCCAAAAAAGTAAGTAGGCTAAATGCAGTTCAAAATTGCTAACAGAACTAAACTGGTAGCATTGCTTTGTTCAGCGGAGGACAACTGTAATGAGAGGCTGACACAGTTAGTAGGCCCAAAAAAGTAAGTAGGCTAAATGCAGTTCAAAATTGCTAACAGGACTAAACTGGCGGCATTGCTTTGTCAGTGGAGGGCAACTGTAATGAGAGGCTGACACAGTTAGTAGGCCCAAAAAAGTAAGTAGGCTAAAATGCAGTTCAAATTTGCTAACAGGACTAAACTGGCAGCATTGCTTTGTTCAGCGGAGGACAACTGTAAGGAGTGGCTGACACAGTTAGTAGGCCCAAAAAAGTAAGTAGGTTAAATGCAGTTCAAAATTGCTAACATGACTAAACTGGCGGCATTGCTTTGTTCAGTGGAGGACAACTGTAATGAGAGGCTGACACAGTTAGTAGGCCCAAATAAGTAAGTAGGCTAAATGCAGTTCAAAATTGGTAACAGGACTAAACAGGCGGCATTGCTTTATTCAGTGGAGGACAACTGTAATGAGTGGCTGACACAGTTAGTAGGCCCAAATGATAAAGTGGGCTAAATGTCTGGCAGAGGTACAGGGGTGGGCTCCTCTGCTGAGTAGCAGACAGTGGTAGTTGGTGCAAAGTATTAACTGGTCTAAATGGAGGCCAGGGCCCCTGTATATTTTAACTATCATCTATAATTTCAACAAATTTGTATTGGCAGTGCCATTGAAGGATTTAACAGCACAGACTACACAGAGGTGGAGCAGGGAGAGGTAAGTATTGCAAGTGGTAGAGCACTGTTCGAGCTGGGGGGAACACTCTCTCATGGGCGTCAGTACTGGCACAGGGCCCCTCATATTACGATGGTGTGTCTGACGTTGGTTGTGCACCACCACCGTCAGAAACACTTCATTGTACTATGAGGGACCCTGTGCCAGTGCCGTCACCCAAGATTGGGCACACCCACCTGTCCAGGCAAATGGCACTCGCACAGGTGCTTGCACCAAGTGGTGACCACGGCCCTGTGGGGGGAGTCAGCCCATTTAGGGAGGTATAAAAATGGCCTGTGGTGGACATTCAGCAGCTGCAAATGGAGGAATTGGAGCAGTCAGTAAGAGGAGGCCAAAAGCAAGACATTTTTCAGGCAAGCTACGTGTCAGCAGGGGAAGGTGGGGCAAAATAATTTGAAATCCATGATTGGTTCATTTTAATGAAGGTTAGATCATCAACATTTTGGGTAGCCAGACGTGTCCTTTTTTCGGTCAGTATTGAACCAGCAGCACTGAAGACTATTTCTGATAGCACACTAGCAGCTGGTCAAGCGAGCTCCTATAATGCATATCCGGCCAATTCAGGCCAGGTGTCTATTTTAGATACCCAGTAATCAAAGGGGAATGACCTGTGAGGGAGAACATCGATAAGGGAGGAAAAATAGTTCGTAACCATACTGGACAAATGCTGTCTCATGTCACTTTGAATCGATGCAGCAGTACCTGTCGTGTCTGCGGTCATTGCGAAATCACTCTACAACCTGGTCGTAAAACCCCTCTGTCCAAGGCCACTTCGGATTTGTGCACCGCTAATACCTCTGCCATATTGCCCCCTACAGCTCGTGTGAGAACCATCACCGCTGCTGTGTGCTGGGAATGCCTGAAAAAAACGGTCTACAAGAGTTGCTTGTTTGGTAGCCAATATTTGCTCAAGGTTCTCATGTTGCATGATATTTTGTAATTTTCCTTTATATTGTTGATCCAGGAGGCAGGCCAACCAGTAATCTGTCATGATCCCAATGGCAGGGGATCACAAAAGGACAAGCACAAAAAACAAAACAAGCTCTAGGGTGATGGAAACTGAGCTGACCGCGATCCTGAACCTCAACACACAACTAGCTGTAGCCGGGGAACGTGCCTACGATGATTCTAGACGTCTCGCGCCAGCCGAAGAACTAACTTTCCCTATTAGAAGAAACACAGACCTCTCTTGCCTCCAGAGAAACCCCCCACAGAAATAGCAGCCCCCCACATGTAATGACGGTGAAATGAGAGGAAAGCACATACGTAGTTATTAAAACAGATTCAGCAAAATGAGGCCCGCTAAAGCTAGATAGCAGAGGATACAAAAGTGAACTGCGCGGTCAGCGAAAAACCCTACAAAAAACCATCCTGAAATTACTTGAACTCATGTTCCAACTCATGGAACATGAGGAGTAATATCAGCCCACTAGAGCAACCAGCAAAAAGGAATCACATATCTGCAAGCTGGACTAAGACAAAAATTAAGCAAAACGTGGAACAGGAAAATCAAAAACTTAGCTTGTCCTGAAGAATACAGAAGCGGGAAGCAGAGGTAACAAGACACACTGATTACATTGATAGCCGGCGAGGAAATGACAAGAAAGCCAGGTTAAATAGGAAACTCCCATATCCTGATAGAACAGGTGGACACCAGAGACCGCAGAGAACACAAGTCACCCAGTACCATCTGTAACCACCAGAGGGAGCCCAATAACAGAATCCACAACAGTACCCCCCCCTTGAGGAGGGGTCACCGAACCCTCACGAGAACCACCAGGGCGACCAGGATGAGCCCTATGAAATGCACGGACCAAATCAGCAGCATGAACATCAGAGGCAACCACCCAAGAATTATCCTCCTGACCATAACCCTTCCACTTGACCAAATATTGGAGTTTCCGTCTGGAAACACGAGAATCCAAGATCTTCTCCACAACATACTCCAATTCTCCCTCCACCAGCATCGGAGCAGGAGGCTCAAGCGAAGGAACAACAGGTACCTCATACTTCCGCAACAACGACCGATGGAACACATTATGAATAGCAAACGATGCCGGGAGATCCAAACGAAACGACACAGGGTTAAGAATTTCCAAGATCCTATAGGGACCGATGAACCGAGGCTTGAACTTAGGAGAAGAGACCTTCATAGGAACAAAACGAGAAGACAACCACACCAAGTCCCCAACACGAAGTCGAGGACCCACGCGGCGACGGCGATTAGCAAACTGCTGAGCCCTCTCCTGGGACAACTTCAAATTGTCCACCACATGACTCCAAATCTGATGCAACCTATCCACCACCATGTCCACTCCAGGACAATCAGAAGGCTCCACCTGACCAGAGGAAAAACGAGGATGAAACCCCGAATTACAAAAGAAAGGAGAAACCAAGGTAGCAGAACTAGCCCGATTATTAAGGGCAAATTCGGCAAGCGGCAAAAAGGTAACCCAGTCATCTTGATCAGCAGAAACAAAACACCTTAAATAAGTTTCCAGGGTCTGATTAGTTCGTTCCGTCTGGCCATTCGTCTGAGGATGGAATGCAGACGAAAAGGACAAATCAATGCCCATCTTAGCACAGAACGTCCGCCAAAATCTAGACACAAACTGGGATCCCCTGTCAGAAACGATGTTCTCCGGAATCCCATGCAAACGAACCACGTTCTGAAAAAACAGAGGGACCAACTCAGAGGAGGAAGGCAACTTAGGCAAGGGTACCAGATGAACCATCTTAGAAAAGCGGTCACACACAACCCAGATAACGGACATTTTTTGAGAGACAGGGAGATCCGAAATAAAGTCCATGGAAATGTGCGTCCAAGGCCTCTTCGGAATAGGCAAAGGTGACAACAATCCACTGGCCCGAGAACAGCAAGGCTTAGCCCGAGCGCAAACTTCACAAGACTGCACAAAAGAACGCACATCCCTCGACAAGGAAGGCCACCAAAAAGACCTGGCCACCAAGTCTCTAGTACCAAATATTCCAGGATGACCTGCCAACGCAGAAGAATGGACCTCGGAGATGACTCTACTGGTCCAATTATCCGGAACAAACAGTCTTTCAGGCGGACAACGATCAGGTTTATCCGCCTGAAACTCCTGCAAAGCACGTCGCAAGTCTGGGGAGACAGCCGACAAAATCACCCCATCCCTAAGGATACCAGTGGGCTCAGAATTTCCAGGGGAGTCAGGCACAAAACTCCTAGAAAGAGCATCCGCCTTCACATTCTTTGAACCTGGCAGGTATGAAACCACAAAATCGAAACGTGAGAAAAACAGTGACCAACGAGCCTGTCTAGGATTCAGACGCTTGGCAGACTCAAGGTAAATCAGATTTTTGTGATCAGTCAAGACCACCACACGATGTCTAGCACCCTCAAGCCAATGACGCCACTCCTCAAATGCCCACTTCATGGCCAAAAGCTCCCGATTACCAACATCATAATTCCGCTCAGTGGGCGAAAACTTTCTAGAAAAGAACGCACATGGCTTCATCACTGAGCAATCGGAGCTTCTCTGTGACAAAACCGCCCCCGCTCCAATCTCGGAAGCATCAACCTCAACCTGAAAAGAAAGCGAAACATCTGGCTGACGCAACACAGGAGCAGAAGAAAACCGACGCTTAAGTTCCTGAAAGGCCTCCACAGCCGCAGGAGACCAATCAGCAACATCAGCACCCTTCTTAGTCAAATCCGTCAAAGGCTTAACAACACTAGAAAAATTAGTTATGAAACGACGATAAAAATTAGCAAAGCCCAAGAACTTCTGTAGACTCTTAAGAGATGTAGGCTGCGTCCAGTCACAAATAGCCTGAACCTTGACGGGATCCATCTCAATAGTAGAAGGGGAAAAAATATACCCCAAAAAAGAAATCTTCTGGACTCCAAAGAGACACTTTGAACCTTTTACAAACAAACAATTGGCCCGCAGGACCTGAAACACCTTCCTGACCTGCTGAACATGGGACTCCCAGTCATCCGAAAAAACCAAAACATCATCCAAATACACAATCATAAATTTATCCAGATATTCACGGAAAATATCGTGCATAAAGGACTGGAAGACAGAAGGAGCATTAGAAAGTCCAAAAGGCATCACCAAACACTCAAAATGGCCCTCAGGCGTATTAAATGCGGTTTTCCACTCATCACCCTGCTTTATCCGCACAAGATTATACGCACCCCGAAGATCAATCTTAGTGAACCATTTAGCCCCCTTAATGCGAGCGAACAAATCAGTCAACAATGGCAAAGGATACTGATATTTAACTGTAATCTTATTCAAAAGACGGTAATCTATACAAGGCCTCAAGGAACCATCTTTTTTGGCCACAAAAAAAAACCTGCTCCCAAAGGGGACGAAGATGGACGGATATGTCCCTTTTCCAAGGACTCCTTAACATAATCCCGCATAGCAGTATGCTCTGGCACTGACAGATTGAACAAACGACCTTTAGGAAATTTACTGCCAGGAATCAAATCTATAGCACAATCGCAATCCCTGTGAGGAGGAAGCGAATTGAGCTTAGGCTCCTCAAAAACATCCCGATAATCAGACAATAATACCGGAACCTCAGAAGGAGTAGATGAAGCGATAGAAATCGGAGGTGCATCATCATGAACCCCCTGACATCCCCAGCTTAACACAGACATCGTTTTCCAGTCCAAGACTGGGTTATGAGTTTGTAACCATGGCAGACCAAGCACTAAGACATCATGTAAATTATACAGTACCAGGAAGCGAATCACCTCCTGATGAACGGGAGTCATACGCATGGTCACTTGTGTCCAGTACTGAGGTTTATTCATAGCCAAAGGTGTAGAGTCAATTCCTTTCAAAGGAATAGGGACTTCCAGAGGCTCCAGACTAAACCCACAGCGGTTGGCAAATGACCAATCCATAAGACTCAGGGCAGCGCCTGAATCCACATAGGCATCGACGGAAATGGCTGATAATGAACAAATCAGAGTCACAGACAGAATGAACTTAGACTGTAAAGTACTAATGGCAACAGACTTATCAACCTTTTTTGTGCGTTTAGAGCATGCTGATATAACATGAGCTGAATCACCACAATAAAAACACAACCCATTTTTCCGCCTATAGTTTTGCCGTTCACTTCTGGACTGAATTCTATCACATTGCATTGTCTCAGGTGCCTGTTCAGAAGACACCGCCAAATGGTGCACAGGTTTGCGCTCCCGTAAACGCCGATCAATCTGAATAGCCATAGTCATAGACTCATTCAGACCTGTAGGCGCAGGGAACCCCACCATGACATCTTTAATGGCCTCAGAAAGGCCATCTCTGAATCTTACAGCCAGGGCGCACTCATTCCACTGAGTAAGCACCGACCATTTCCGAAATTTCTGACAATATATTTCTGCTTCATCTTGCCCCTGAGAGAGAGCCAATAAAGCTTTTTCAGCCTGAATCTCTAGGTTAGGTTCCTCATAGAGCAAACCCAATGCCTGAAAAAATGCATCCACATTGAGCAACGCAGGATCCCCTGGTGCCAATGCAAATGCCCAATTCTGAGGGTCACCCCGCAGGAAAGATATAACAATCTTGACTTGCTGAGCAGGGTCTCCAGAAGAGCGAGATTTCAAAGAAAGAAACAACTTGCAATTGTTCCTAAAATTCAGAAAACTAGATCTATCTCCAGAAAAAAACTCTGGGATAGGAATTCTAGGTTCAGACATAGGAGCATGTACAACAAAATCTTGTATATTTTGAACCTTAGCAGCAAGATTATTCAGGCTGGAAGCCAAACTCTGGACGTCCATGATAAACAGCTGAGGTCAGAGCCATTCAAGGATTAAGAGGAGGTAAGACGCAGCCAGGCTGCAATTAAGGCTATGCAGCAAACTCTGAGGGGGAAAAAAAAAAAAAAAAAAAAAAACTTCCTCAGACTACTTTTCCTCCTACTTCAGCCAATACGATTACCACTTTTTGGCCGGCTATACTGTCATAATCCCAATGGCAGGGGATCACAAAAGGACAAGCACAAAAAACAAAACAAGCTCTAGGGTGATGGAAACTGAGCTGACCGCGATCCTGAACCTCAACACACAACTAGCTGTAGCCGGGGAACGTGCCTACGATGATTCTAGACGTCTCGCGCCAGCCGAAGAACTAACTTTCCCTATTAGAAGAAACACAGACCTCTCTTGCCTCCAGAGAAACCCCCCACAGAAATAGCAGCCCCCCACATGTAATGACGGTGAAATGAGAGGAAAGCACATACGTAGTTATGAAAACAGATTCAGCAAAATGAGGCCCGCTAAAGCTAGATAGCAGAGGATACAAAAGTGAACTGCGCGGTCAGCGAAAAACCCTACAAAAAACCATCCTGAAATTACTTGAACTCATGTTCCAACTCATGGAACATGAGGAGTAATATCAGCCCACTAGAGCAACCAGCAAAAAGGAATCACATATCTGCAAGCTGGACTAAGACAAAAATTAAGCAAAACGTGGAACAGGAAAATCAAAAACTTAGCTTGTCCTGAAGAATACAGAAGCGGGAAGCAGAGGTAACAAGACACACTGATTACATTGATAGCCGGCGAGGAAATGACAAGAAAGCCAGGTTAAATAGGAAACTCCCATATCCTGATAGAACAGGTGGACACCAGAGACCGCAGAGAACACAAGTCACCCAGTACCATCTGTAACCACCAGAGGGAGCCCAATAACAGAATCCACAACAGTAATCGTCATCAGTCATCATTTTGATAACGTGGGGGTCCCTTTTTAGGATACGCAAGGCATACCCAGCCATGTGGGCCAATGTTTCAGGTGTCAATTCACTGCTTGTGCTGGGTTGAGGAGCACTTTCTTGCAAATCAACATTACTTGTGTCCCACAAAAACCCTGTACCTGACCTTGCAATGCCACCAGTTTCTATTGCCCCCTGAGAAGCATCCTCCTCCCATAAATATTCATCCCCATCATCCTCCTCCTCTTCATCCGCCACCTCGTCCAGGAAAGTTCTCTGAGCAGACAATGGCTGACTGTCATCAAGGCTCCCCTCCTGCTCGGCTGCAGATGCCTGCTCCTTAATATGCATCAAACTTTGCATCAGCAGACGCATTAGTGGGATGCTCATGCTTATGATGGCGTCGTCTGCACTAACCAGCTGTGTGCATTCCTCAAAACACTGAAGGACTTGACAGAGGTCTTGTAGCTTCGACCACTGCACACCAGAGAACTCCATGTCTGCCATCCAACTGCCTGCCCATGTATGTGTATCCTCCCACAAATAAATTACAGCACGCCTCTGTTTGCACAGCCTCTGAAGCATGTGCAGTGTGGAGTTCCACCTTGTTGCAAATTCGATTTTTTGGCGGTGCTGGGGAAGATTCAGCATACGGCTGGAGTGTACGGGTGACAGGCGGATGTGCGAGCAAAGTCTTTTCACCTTCAGGAGCAGGGCTGGTAACCCCGGATAATTTTTCAGGAAGCACTGCACCACCAGGTTCAAGGTGTGAGCCAGGCAAGGTATGTGTTTCAGTTCTGAAAGGGCTATGACAGCATTAAAATTCCTTCCGTTATCACTGACTACCTCGCCTGCCTCAAGATGTACACTGCCCAGCAATGACTGAGTTTCTTGCTGCAAGAACTCGGCCACTACTTCTGTGGTGTGTCTGTTGTCGCCCAAACACTTCATTTCTAACACAGCCTGTTGACACTTACCACTTGCTGTTCGATAATGGGACACCTCGTGTGCAACACTGGCAGCTGCTGATGGAGTGGTCGTGTGACTGCCCTCTGTGGATGAGCTTTCGCTTCTGGAGGAGGAGGAGGAGGGGTGGTGAACGCCTACAGCCAACTGTTTCCTAGACCGTGGGCTAGGCAGAACTGTCCCACTATGGCTGTCTCCTGTGGTCACTGCATCCACCACATTAACCCAGTGTGCCGTAATGGACACGTAACATCCCTGGCCATGCCTACTGGTCCATGCATCTGTTGTGAGGTGCACCTTTCTACTGACTGATTGCCTCAGTGCATGGACAATGCGGTCTTTGACATGCTGGTTGAGGGCTGGGATGGCTTTTCTCGCAAAGAAGTGTCGAATGAGTAGGTCATAGCGTGGTACTGCGTAGGCCATGGCTTTTGAAAGCTTCGCTTTCAACCAACGGTAGGGCATCATCTCTAACAAGATTAGTCTAGCAATGTGGGCGTTCAAACCCTGTGTATGCGGATGAGAGGATGAGTACTTTCTTTTCCTAACGAGAGTCTACTGTATGGGGAGTTGGACTGGAGAGCTGCATATGGTGGAACTAGCGGCAGTAGTGGTGGACATGGCAGATTGACAGAGGGTTGGCAATGGTATTCTTGATGTTGGCCTACATACAGTGTTTCCTACCTAGAAACTTGTGATTCCCTGACTGTTTTGGCCTTGCGACGATACCTCCACATTTGCTGCTGGTGGTGTCCTAACCGGTGAGGGAAGAAATGTAGCGTTTCTGACTACCTTCATTCTGAACAGGTGCACTAACAGTACGGGACGTTTGGTAGTTCGTCCAGGCTTGCAAGTGCATGCTGGTTAAATGTCTAAACATGCACGTTGTATTTAAATTTTGGAGATTCTTCCCTCTGCTAAAGGTCTTTGAGAATTTCTTACAGATAACTTTGCACTGATCATTCGGATCTTGGTTAAAAAATTGCCACACTACACTCTTCCTACTGTGGAACACCTTTTCAGGCATTGCACGCTGTGCTACTTTCACCGGATGGCCACGCTGTCCTAAAACTGTTTTTGTTTTTGAAAAACGTTTTGGGCCAGATACGGGCCTGCCAGATGAAAGCTGTTGCGATGTAGATGGCTGCTGCGGATCATCCTCCTCCGCTTCTGAGCTACTGGCAGAGGCACCCTCTTCCCCAATGGCTGCCAATCTGGGTCAACAACTGGGTCATCTCTCACCTCCTCTTCAATGTCATGTGCACCTTCCTCTGAGTCACCGTGTATGTTGCTATAGCGTTCGGGATGGGGCACCATAGTCTCATCAAGGTCAGATTCTGAATCAGTACACTGCGAGGGCAGTGTAGTTATCTGAGTCATTGGAACAGCATAATAATCTAGCTGTGGCTGTGCATCTTTGCACTCCATGTCCGATTCATCTTGTAATGGGCTGTTAACAATTTCCCTTTCTAACCCAGGCATGGTATGTGTAAAGATCTCCATGGAGTAACCTGTTGTGTCGCCTGCCGCATCCTTCACTTTTGGTTTGGGTGAAGGACACAAGGAAGCGAATTGTTCCTGACCGGGAGCATCCACTGACGACTCGCTGCTTTTATATTTGGAACTTTCTGAAGAGGAGGCAAAAGAGCTAGAGGCTGAGTCAGCAAGGAAAGCCAAAACTTTTTCCTGCTGCTCCGGCTTTAAAAGCCGATTTCCTACTCCCAGATAAGGGAGCCTTCGAGGCCTTGTGTAGCCAGATGATGACGCTGGCTCAACGCCTCGAGCCTAAGGTGCTATTTTGCTTTTCCCACTACCACCAGTCCCACTACCACCAGATGCTTCACCACCACCACCACCATCAGTACCAGCTGGCAACGACCGCCCACGGCCTCTTCCACCAGACTCATTTTTGGGAAAATCAAACAAAAATAACAACCGTTACATGTACTGTAAAATTAGGTAGAAGGTGTATATAAACTTGTTGAGAATTTAAATCTCCCTTTTTTTGGGGGAGACTAAACCAAAACTCAGGCCCTGTGTATAACACTACACAATGTAAGTGGCAGAACGTGGCTGGCTGATTTACGACAAACTAACAGAACTGACGTAGATCCACTTTGTGACAATTTAAATCTTCCTTTTTTGGGGGAAACTGCACGCACCAAAACTCAAGCCCAGTGTATTTCACTACACAATGGAAGTGGCAGAACGTGGCTGGCTGATATATGACAAACTAACAGAACTGACGGAGATCCACTTTGTGACAATTTAAATCTCCCTTTTTTGGGGGAAACTGCAGGCACCAAAACTCAAGCCCAGTGTATTTCACTACACAATGGAAGTGGCAGAACGTGGCTGGCTGATATACGAGAAACTAACAGAACTGACGTAGATCCACTTTGTGAGAATTTAAATCTCCCTTTTTTGGGGGGGAGACTGCACCAAAACCCAGGCCCAGTGTATAACACTACACAATGTAAGTGGCAGAACGTGGCTGGAAGATATACGACAAACTAACAGAACTGACGTAGATCCACTTTGTGACAATTTGAATCTCCCTTTTTTGGGGGGTAGAATGCACCAAAACTCAGGCCCAGTTTATAACACTACACAATGTAAGTGGCAGAACGTGGCTGGAAGATATATGAAAAAATACAAGGAATGTAGTACAATTTCAATCTCCCTACAATGATCTCAGGACAAGTATGGACTGCTGCACACAAAAGTGTGGACAAATAATCAAGATAACTGTGCAGAAAGAAGCAACAGGATTTTTGCTTTTAAAAAAGCAGTTGGTTTGCACAGCGGCGTACAAACAGCAATGCAGCTATCAGGGAGCCTTAGGCTGCTGTCACACTAGCAGTATTTGGTCAGTATTTTACATCAGTATTTGTAAGCCATAACCAGGAGTGGGTGATAAATGCTGAAGTGGTGCATATGTTTCTATTATACTTTTCCTCTCTTTGTTCCACTCCTGGTTTTGGCTTACAAATACTGATGTAAAATACTGACCAAATACTGCAAGTGTGATGGCAGCCTTATAAGGCAGCCTAATAAGCTACAGAGCTGATGCACAAAAATATAAACTCTACTGTGCCTGCAAGCAAATGGTGGTGCTGGACAGTGGAAATCGCTACAGCACAAGCAGTTTCGGGGCTTAATCTTCCCTCCCTAACTATATCCCTTCTTCTGATACAGCTGCGGCAACCTCTCCCTATGCTACAATCGGCAGAAGTAAGATGGCGGTCGGCATGCACGCCCCTTTATAGCCCCTGTGACGCCGCAGAAAGCCAATCACTGTCATGCCCTTCTCTAAGATAGTGGGGACCGAGACCTATGTCATCACGCTGCCCAGACTCTGCGTCCTCCTTCATTGGCTGAAAAATGGCGCTGAAAGCGTCATACGAAACGTGACTTTGGCGTGCAGATCGCCGACCTCGTGGCCTATCCCACACTAGGATCGGGTCGGGTTTCACGAAACCCGACTTTGCCGAAAGTTGCTGATTTTTGAATTTGTCCGATCCGTTTCGCTCAACCCTAGTTATTATTATACAGCCACACTACCTTTTTCTTCATTATGGAGAAAAATTTTCCAATCTATATATATAATTGTCTAAGGGTTTTTCCGTCTGTCTGTCTGTCTGTCTGTCTGTCCTGGAAATCCCGCGTATCTGATTGGTCGAGGCCGCGGCACAGCGACGATGATGTCATAATGGTTGACATGGCAACGATGATGTCATAAAGGTTGCATCGACCAATCAGCGACGGGCACAGCGACGATGATGTCATAATGGTTGCCATGGCGACGATGATGTCATAAAGGTTGCCTCGACCAATCATCGACGGGCACAGTCTGCCCCGAATTCTGGAATCATCATTGTCCACATGCTACGGGGACATGCATATTCTAGAATACCCGATGCGTTAGAATCGGGCCACAATCTAGTATATAATAATAGACTTTCTATTTTTATGTCATTCATACAACCTTTTGTACAATGTATCAGAGCTGCTAAAGCCACTACAGATGCAGAGATATCATGTGTCCTTTGGCCAAGTCACACAAGAATACAGTATATTTTCACCATGTAACAGGCAAACAATATGACCTGAGACTTAAGGTGGATCATTCTAAAACCCATGCCCTGGGCACCAGAAGTTTTTGTACCACCGTGGAATTCAGCTTGGAATCTGAATGCCCATAGCTGTCAAAGCTAAATGAGGGATTTGACCTTGTGACATCTCCTCTTACCATCAGCATAAGGATTAACAGGATCTTACATAATATAGGGTATATTTCTCTTTTTATTTTATACTAGCTGAAGAGCCAGGTTAGTTATAGCACCTCACTTCTCTTATTTTCCCATCACACCTCTCATTTTCCCCCTCACATCTCTCATTTTCTCCCTTACACCTCTCATTTTCCCCCTCACTCCTCTTATTTTCCCCCTCACTCCTTTCATTCCCCCCTAACACTTGTCATTTCGACATCACATCTGTCATTTTCCGATAACTCCACTATTTTCCCTCACTCTTCTCATTTTGCACTCACACCTTTTCATTTTCACCTCACACCCCTCATTTTCACCTCACACCTCTCATTTTCCGCTCAGTATATACATGTTTGTCATCTCCCTTATATATAGTATACACCTGTATGTCATCTCCTGTATATAGTATATACCTGTATGTCATCTCCCCTGTAAATAGTATATACCTGCTGTATGTCATCTCCTCCTGTATATTGTATATAGCTATGTGTCATCTCCTCCTGTATATAGTATATACCTGTATGTCATCTCTTCTGTATATACTATATACTTGTATGCCATCTCCTCCTATATATAGTATACTAGATTGTGGCCCTATTCTAAGGCATTGGGTATTCTAGAATATGCATGTCCCCATAGTATATGGACAATGATGATTCCAGAATTCGCGGCAGGCTGTGCCCGTCACTGATTGGTCGAGGCAACCTTTATGACATCATCGTCGCCATGGCAATCATTATGACATCTACGTCGATACTGTGCCCATCGCTTATTGGTCGAGGCGAATTCGCAGCAGACTGGGCCCATCGCTGATTGGTCCTCCTATATATAGTATATACCTGTATGTCATCTCCCCTGTATATAGTATATACCTGCTGTATGTCATCTCCTCCTCAATATACCTATGTGTCATCTCCTCTTTTATATAGTATATGGTGATCCCAATCTTCATGCATACACTTCTCTCTTGTTTGGTCTTTTGCTATATGATGTATGCAGGTGGTGATCCCCTAAAAGAGAATTATATATATAGATGGTGCCCGCTCATTAAGTGTGTTTTTATATAGTATATACCTGTATATCATCTCCTCCTGTATAAAGTATATACCTATAAGTCATCTCCTCCTGTAAATAGTATATACCTGTGTGTCATCTGCTCCTGTATATAGTATATACCTGTGTGTCATCTCCTCCTGTATATAGTATGTACCTGTATGTCATCTCCTCCCGTATATATATACCTGTGTGTCATCTCCTCCTGTATATAGTATATACCTGTATGTCATCTTCTCCTGTATATAGTATATATCTCTGTATCATCTTCTCCTGTATATAGTATGTGCCTGTATGTCATCTCCTCCTGTATGAAGTATATACCTGTGTGTCATGTCCTCCTGTATATAGTATATACCTGTGTGTCATCTCCCCTGTATATAGTATATACCTGTGTGTCATCTCCCCTGTATATAGTATATACCTGTGTGTCATCTCCCCTGTCTATAGTATGTACCTGTATGTCATCTCTCCTATATATAGGATATACCAGTGTGTCATCTCCTCCTGTATATAGTATATACCTGTGTGTCATGTCCCCTGTATATAGTATATATGTGTGTGTCATCTCCTCCTGTATATAGTATATACCTGTATGTCATCTCCTCCTGTATATAGTATATACCTGTGTGTCATCTCCCCTGTATATAGTATATATGTGTGTCATCTCCCCTGTATATAGTATATACCTGAGTGTCATCTCCTCCTGTATATAGTATATACCTGTGTCATCTCCTCCTGTATATAGTATATACCTGTATGTCATCTCCTCCTGTATATAGTATATACCTGTGTGTCATCTCCCCTGTATATAGTATATATGTGTGTTTCATCTCCCCTGTATATAGTATATACCTGTGTGTCATCTCCTCCTGTATATAGTATATACCTGTGTCATCTTCTCCTGTGTATAGTATATACATGTATGTCATCTCCTGTATATAGTATATACCTGTGTGTCATCTCCCCTGTATATAGTATATACCTATGTCATCTCCTCCTGTATATAGTATATACCTGTGCCATCTCCTCCTGTATATAGTATATACCAGTGTGTCATCTCCTCTTGTATATAGTATATATCTGTGTGTCATCTCCTCCTGTATATAGTATGTACCTGTATGTCATCTCCTCCTGTATATAGTATATACATGCGTATCATCTCCTGCTGTATATAGTATATACCTGTGTGTCATCTCCCCTGTATATAGTATATACCTGTGTCATCTCCCCTATATATAGTATATACCTGTATGTCATCTCCCCTGTATATTGCTTTGTATCTGTATGTCATCTCCCCTGTATATATCATATACCAGTGTGTCATCTCCTCCTGTATATAGTATATACCTGTGTGTCATGTCCCCTGTATATAGTATATATGTGTGTGTCATCTCCTCCTGTATATAGTATATCCCTTTATGTCATCTCCTCCTGTATATAGTATATACCTCTGTGTCATCTCCCCTGTATATAGTATATACCTGTGTGTCATCTCCTCCTGTATATAGTATATACCTGTGTCATCTCCTCCTGTGTAAAGTATATACCTGTTTGTCATCTCCCCTCTATATAGTATAAACCTGTGTGTCATCTCCTCCTGTATATAGTATATACCAGTGTGTCATATCCTCCTGTATATAGTATATATCTGTGTGTCATTTCCTCCTGTATATAGTATGTACCTGTATGCATCTCCTCCTGTATATCTATATATATAATTGTCTAAGGGTTTTTCTGTCTGTCGGTCTGTCCGTCCTGGAAATCCCGCTTCTCTGATTGGTCGAGGCCGCCAGGCCTCGACCAATCAGGGACGGGCACAGCATGGCGACGATGATGTCATAAAGGTTGCCTTGACCAATCAGCGACGGGCACAGTCTGCCGCGAATTCTGGAATCATCATTGTCCATATACTATGGGGACATGCATATTCTAGAATACCCGATGCGTTAGAATCGGGCCACAATCTATTAGTATATATATGTGTATCATCTCCTCCTGTATATATTATATACCTGTGTGTCATCTCCCCTGTGTATAGTATATACCTGTGTGTCATCTCCCCTGTATATAGTATATACCTGTATGTCATCTCCCCTGTATATAGTATATACCTGTATGTCATCTCCCCTGTATATAGCATATACCAGTCTGTCATCTCCTCCTGTATATAGTATATACCTGTGTGTCATGTCCCCTGTATATAGTATATATGTGTGTGTCATCTCCTCCTGTATATAGTATATACCTGTATGTCATCTCCTCCTATATATAGTATATACAAGTGTGTCATCTCCCCTGTATATAGTATATATATGTGTGTCATCTCCTCCTGTATATAGTATATACCTGTTTGTTATCTCCCCTCTATATAGTATATACCAGTGTGTCATCTCCTCCTGTATATAGTATATACCAGTGTGTCATCTCCTCCTGTATATATTTTATATGTGTGTGTCATCTCCTCCTGTATATAGTATGTACCTGTATGTCATCTCCTCCTGTATATAGTATATACATGTGTATCATCTCCTCCTGTATGTAGTATATACCTGTGTGTCATCTCCCCTGTTTATAGTATATACCTGTATGTCATCTCCCCTGTATATAGCATATACCTGTCTGTCATCTCCTCCTGTATATAGTATATACCTGTGTGTCATGTCCCCTGTATATAGTATATATGTGTGTGTCATCTCCTCCTGTATATAGTATATACCTGTATGTCATCTCCTCCTGTATATAGTATATACCTGTGTGTCATCTCCCCTGTATATAGTATATATGTGTGTGTCATCTCCCCTGTATATAGTATATACCTGTATGTCATCTCCTCCTGTATATAGTATATACCTGTTTGTCATCTCCCCTCTATATAGTATATACCTGTGTGTCATCTCCTCCTGTATATAGTATATACCTGTATGTCATCTCCTCCTGTATATAGTATATACCTGTTTGTCATCTCCCCTCTATATAGTATATACCTGTGTGTCATCTCCTCCTGTGCATAGTATATACCTGTGTGTCATCTCCCCTGTATATAGTATATATGTGTGTGTCATCTCCTCCTGTATATAGTATATACCAGTGTGTCATCTCCTCCTGTATATATAATATATACCTGTGTGTCATCTCCCCTGTATATAGTATATATCTGTATGTCATCTCCTCCTGTATTAGAACGCGTTCACACGATATTTGGTCAGTATTTTTACCTCAGTATTTGTAAGCTAAATTGGCAGCCTGATAAATCTCCAGCCAACAGGAAGCCCTCCCCCCTGGCAGTATATATTAGCTCACACATACACATAATAGACAGACAGGTCATGTGACTGACAGCTGCCGTATTTCTTATATGGTACATTTCTTGCTCTTGTAGTTTGTCTGCTTATTAATCAGATTTTTATTTTTGAAGGATAATACCAGACTTGTGTGTGTTTTAGGGCGAGTTTCATGTGTCAATTTGTGTGTGTTGAGTTGCATGTGGCTACGTGCATGTAGCGACTTTTGTGAGATGAGTTTTGTGTGGCGACATGCGTGCAGCAACTTTTTGTGTGTCGAGTTGCATGTGACAGGTTAGTGTAGCAAGTTGTGTGCAGCAAGTTTTGCGCATGGCGAGTTTTGCACGTGGCGAGTTTTATGTGTCATGCATTTTGAGTATGTGCAAGTTTTGTGTGAGGCAACTTTTGCATGTGTTGCAACTTTTGTGCATGTGGCAATTTTTCCGCGTGTCCAAGTTTTGCGTGTGGCGAGTTTTTTCATGAGGTGAGTTTTGCACGTGTGGCGAGTTTTGCGTGAGCCTAGTTTTGCATGTGGCGAGTTTTGCGCATGGCGAGTTTTGAGCGGCGACTTTTGTGTTTCGACTTATGTGGCGAGGTTGGTGTATGTGTGGTGAAATGTGTGCTGAGGGTGATATATGTGTTCAAGTACGTGGTAGTGTGTGACGCTTTTTGTGTGTGTGTTCATATCCCCGTGTGTGGTGAGTATCCCTTGTCGGGGCCCCACCTTAGCAACTGTACAGTATATACTCTTTGGCGCCATCGCTCTCACTCTTTATGTCCCTCTTGTTCACATCTGGCAGCTGTCAATTTGCCTCCAAGACTTTTCCTTTCACTTTTTCCCCATTATGTAGATAGGGGCAAAATTGTTTGGTGGGGTTAAAATTTCGCCTCACAACATAGCCTATGACGCTCTCGGGGTCCAGACGTGTGACTGTGCAAAATTTTGTGGCTGTAGCTGCGACGGTGCAGATGCCAATCCTGGACATACATACATACACACACACATTCAGCTTTATATATTAGATAAATTCTGCACTGTGTTTCTATTGGCAGCAACAGATGGGTTGTTTAGTAACAGCAATAACACGCAAAGTTATAATTTTCTATCAATTTTGTTAAGCAACTTAGAGATATGAGCAAGAAAAGACTATATCACAATCTTAACTGTGTGATCTCTATACTTAACAACTGTAAATCTATACATCAAAGTATCTCTATTGCTGTAAATAAAAGGACTAATGCGGTATATTACCTGTAACTTTTTCTTTTTACTTAGGCTTGTTCACCATCACACACTGCTTTGTTGTCTATAAGGCTGTACAAGGTAGCATGGTAAAACATAGCATTCGAGATTCTAAGCAGCAACGTTTTCAAGCTATGAATAAAGATTTGCCATAGTTCATCATACTTCAAGAAAATGATAACTTTTCTAAACTTAGCAATATAAAGGGATTTTCTGCACATAACTCAGCAAACTTGTGATGAGCAACTCCAACCACAAGGATATGAAAAGAAAAATTATACAACAATGTATCATAGTCATAGGTGTTGCAGCAAACAAGTACATAGGGAATAGTTGTATAGTCTTGTAGTACCATGGTGAAAGCAAAAACGGATGTTTCATTTCAACAATCCTGTTCAAAAACTGCTTACATTAAAGACATTAAAGAGTACTGAGCTCTGTCTGAAGTTGTCCTTTTTATTTAATATAAGCATTGACATCCATAGACTGGTTTATTCTCTAAACGTATTGAAAATTCTGTTTAGGCAGTGCTCACTATAAGCAAGTGAGAGCTGTCAATTAAGGTACAGTAAGGGGCCATACGATGCTAATTCAGGTGTCAAAATGGTCCACTCAGCTCTGGGTGATGCCAAGGGTGCACCAAGCACCCTCATTTCCATATTGAGTAAAACGCATTTTCTAGACAAGCAAAGTGAGAGTTATTATTACACTAATGGTATGCTTCTAATAGGAGTGGTGACAATCTCCTTTTACTCTGAACCTGGAGTTAGTATACATTCATATGGATAAAGGAAACTGGTAGTGGAGATTACTGATGTATAACTGTTCAAATGCCATATCATCTGAATTTGGTACCCCAAAATAGGCACAATGCTATGGCTTCCACATTTCATAATAAGGCAAAAATAAAACATTTCAATAGGATCCACACCCACAAACCACTGCTTATTTGGCCAATGGTCCTTAAGTGTTTTTTTCAGCATTACAAAAAAATAACTTAGCTGCATTCATCCAAAAACACCACCACTACAATCTATAATTTGTGCCTACTATTGCTCCATAGGAGTGAACTGAACAGAGATGCAATGTCAAAAACAACCTGTAGACTGGGATGGAGCCGTGTTTGAAAGAAGGAAGGCATGATATTTGTATTCTGAATAACCATGATTTTCATCACAAGGCTAAACCAGAGTGGCTAATATGCTCTCCAGCTTTTTACCATTAAAAAGTTATGTGTCAGATATTATATTAATGGTTTAGCTAATGGAATAACCTTGTTGTTTAAGTTCATTTATTCTTGGACTTGAATGTGATCTATAGTCTTATACTCTTCTATTGTGCGTGCACATTTTTGCTTTCAGGTGTAATAATAATTAATTATAAAAATGTTATTTATATAGTGAAAACATATTTACAGCACTTTAAAATTAAGTGTGGACTAGTGTTGAGCATTCCGATACGCTGTATCGGATTTTCGATACTGAGTTCCGATATTTTTAAGATCGGATACCGGAATCGGAAGTTCCTATAGTGCAATGATATTCTATAATGGAGTGTGGGCGGGGAGTGGGTGGAAACTGCATCTGTGTGTGCAGGCGGGGTCTGTGCGTTACTGTGGGGGGTCTGTGCGGGCCTGCCAGGGGTCTGTACGGCCTGCCGGGGGTCTGTACAGGCCTCTCGGGGGTCTGTGTGGCCTGCCGGGGGTCTGTGCGGCCTGCCGGGGGTCTGTACGGGCCTCTCGGGGGTGTGTGCGGCCTGCCAGGGGTGTGTGCGGCCTGTCGGGGGTCTATATGGGCCTCTCGGGGGGACTGTGCGGCCTGCCAGGGGTCTGTAGGGGCCTCTCTGGGGTCTGTGCAGCCTGCCGGGGGTCTGTGCGGGTGTGCAGGCATCGTCTGATGGGACAACATCGCAGTCATCTGCTGAGGTTCTCCTCCACTATTAGGGTGCATCACCGATTTGTAATCAAGGTTACCTGGTTAGGGGCCCACTCAAAAGTCTCACCCCCTCTGAACCAAAACCCTAGCTATGCCTCTGATTATTGCACATACTGTTTGATGATGGACTCATGCACCTTGCAGCATTATTTGCTGCATTACACTCCCCCTATTTTCTCATGGACTGTAAGCTTGGGAGCAGGGCCCTCACTACTCTTGTAACTGTTGTATTATGTGCTACTCTGTAATTGTCTGTACATGTCCATACTAGTGTTGAGCGATACCTTCCGATATTCAGAAATATGGGATTGGATCAGCCGATATCCAAAAAAATATTGGATATCGCCGATACCGATACCCGATACCAATGCAAGTCAATGGGACACAAATATCGGAATTAAAATAAGCCCTTTCTGTCCTTGTACATCCTGTTCTGGAGGGGGGAAGAGTGTGGGTGGTGCGTGGGCGGAGACTGTGCGTGTCTGTGTGTCGGGCGGGGTCTGTACGTGACCGTGGGGGGTCTGTATGTGCCTCTCGGGGGTCTGTACGGGTCTGACGGGGGTCTGTGCGGGCCTGCCGGGGGTCTGTGCAGCCTGCCGGGGGTCAGTATGGGCCTCTCTGGGGTCTGGTCGGCCTGCCGGGGGTCTGAGCAGGCCTCTCGGAGGGTGTGTGCGGCCTGCTGGGGGTCTGTGTGGCCTGCCGGAGGTCTGAACGGGCCTCTCTGGGGTCTGTGCGGCCAGCCGGGGAACTGTGCGGCCTGCCGGGAGTCTGTACGGGCCTCTCTGGGGTCTGTGCAGCCTGCCGGGGGTCTGTGCTGGTGTGCAGGCATCGTCCGATGGGACTACATGTCCCATCGGGCTATGCCTGCTACAATGGCAGTGACTGACACATTAGCCAATGATGGGACAGTAGAAGTCCCATCATTCGGCTAATGTGTTGAATGAAAAAAAACAACAACTACATACTACATACTTACAACATACTACATACATACTACATACATACTACATACATACACACTACATACATACTACATACATACAACATACATACAACATACTACATACATACTACATACATACTACATGCATACTACATACATACACCATACTGCATACATACTACATACATACTACATAATACATGCATACAACATGCTACATACATACTACATACATGCAACATACATACTGCATGCATACTACATACATACATACTACATACATACTACATACTGCATACATACTACATACATACTAGATACATACTACATACATACATACAACATACATGCTACATACTACATACATACTTACTACCTACATACTACATATATGCTACATACTACGTACATACATACTACATACATACATGCTACATACATACATACTACATACATACATGCTACATACATGCATACTACATACTTACTACATACTGTAACGTGGCTAATGGTTGGATAGTCGATAGTATGTATCACAGAGAAGGCTTGTCGCTGTGATGTGACCCGGAGTGTTTTCTGTAATGCACATAAAGCAATAAGAAATTGTTTAGGATATTTGGGTCCGGGTTACGGGTAGCTATGAAAGATGGGAGGGTCTGGCTACCCATATACCTCACCCCTGGGTAAAGGGCATAACCGTGCCTATCTATTTTTGTGTCAGGACCTGTGGTGATGTCAGAACCACATGTCTAATCATGTGATGGGTTCCTGGGTGTGGTTACACCAATGTAAAGAGGTGTGTGTGTAGCACATGGTGAGAGTGTTTGGGAGTCTGTCAGGGTGGACACACTTCCATGTGTCCTGGCTGGACACTGCATAGTGGCCTGTGTGTTGGACGGTTCCACGTGGGGACAGATGTCCTGAACAGCACACAGTGACCATATGTAGGCTGGAGAGCCTACGTGCTGGACATGGCACAGCCTGAATGCTTACAGGTCTGAGAGAGCGGAGCTCTACTATGGACATTGAGGATTCAACTGTCTGATGTAAGACTGTTTAGCTGTTGTTCCTGTTGCTATGTGGTTTATGGACTGAATAAACCTACATGAACGCTGAAGAGAATGTGCCTCCTGTTTCCTCCTATGCACCTGAGCGAGTGAACCCCTACAATACATACATACCACATACATACTACATGCATATTACATACATACATACTACATACATACTACATACATACTACATACAATACATTCATACATTACATACAATACATACACACAGACATACAGTACATAAAACATAGAGTACATACTTACCATTACTTGTCATTTTGATCCACGAATCCAGTGTCATCTGTAAAAAAGATTAAAATACCAAACAACCAATATACTCCCTGATCCGCCGAAATCCACGAGTGTCCCACAACGATCTCCCGTGGAGAACGGCAGCATCAGCTGATGCGACCGCTCTCTAGGGGTCCCAGGTACACAATGACGGGAGGAAGGTATCCTTCGGCATTGTATTCCTCCGCTGCTGTAAAAAAATAGTCCCTAGTCTCACTTTTGGCATTGCTGTGTGAGAAAGTTTCCCACGCAGCAATTGCCAAAAAGTGAGACTTTGAACTCTGTTAATCTCTCAGTGATGCACTGCAGGAGCCATTGTCTCCTGTCAGTGTGTCACTGAAGGTCCTATAGAGCAGTGACATCACCCGATGTCACTGTTCTATAGGGGAGATCGTCGTGGGATACTCGTTATTAATTGGACTACGGTGGACAGGTAGTACACGGTTTATTATTTTAAGTTTTTTGCAGGCGCTGAAGTATGGTTAAATGAAGAATATTAAAATACTTTTTTCCTAATGTGTGTGTGTTTTCTTAACCCTTTACTAGTATTGGATTAATAATGGATAGGCATCTTATTGACGCCTCTCCGTTATTAACCCGGCTTAATGTCACCTTACAATAGCAAGGTGACATTAACCCCTTATTACCCCATATCCCACTGCTACACGGGAGTGGGAAGAGAGGGGCTAAGTGCCAGAATTGGCGCATCTTACAGATGTGCCATTTCTGAGGCGGCTGCCGACTGGTATTTGTAGCCGGGGGGGCCAATATCCATGGCCCCCTCTCTAGGCTATGAATATCAGCCTGCAGCTGTCTGCGTAGCCTTTCTGGCTATAAAATATAGGGTGACCTCACATAATTTTTTGGGCGGGTCCCCCTAGTTTAATGATGCATTCATCGTTTCGTCGTCTGCGGTTTGGCACGGTAAACGCTTCATTGTAATAATTTTAGAGGCGTCAATTTGCCGCCTAGAAACGTATGCAGTTGTTAGCGGTAGAAATGCGGCAAAAAAAGTATTGCTGTCTATGTGAACGCATGCGGCCGCAAGCACATGTGTTTGCTTGCGTTCGTGAACGCATGCATTGCACAAGAGAAAATCATGTCTAGACACTGATAAGCCACCCCCCACATACAAGGTGATAAAGATAGGAAGTGGACATTTGCAGGTCACAACTCAGCAGACAGACAAGCAGAGCAGAGCAGACAGATCAAAGCACCTTGGAGGAAACAAGCCTCAGAACAATGTGAGTATATCCTAGCCAATGCCTTTATTTTCTATTTTCTGCCTCTACATGTCCTAATTTCTGTCATTTCTTTCTTTCTGCATGCATCAGAATGTCTTCTTCTTCTGATAAGGAGCAAAGTCGTGGGCCTTCTCAAGCTGAAAATTTCAGTGAAGTGAGTACTAACCTCTTCAGATTGGTAAGTATTCACTGTCCCATCTACACATATGACAATTTTTTTTTTCCTTTTTTTAGAGCTCTTCTTCCACTGTGGCAGGAGCAGCGGGGTCACAGTCAGGTGTCAAGGCGGCAGTGAGTAAGTATACCTGGCTGACTGTTTACTGTATCCTCACTTTAGTATTCTTGAATCTCCCTTTCTTTACATTTTTCTTCTGGAATCCTTTTTTTATCTTGACTTTTTATTCATGCCATTTCTCAGCCTCTGTTTTCTTTCTTTTCCTTATGTCAATGTATGCAACATTTAATTTCTTCATTTATGTTTTAGGTTCCAGAACGTGATGAGGACCTCATTGACAACGATATCCTCATCTCCCTGGTCCATGAATGAGTCCCGTTGTGGGACACCCAGGTTCCACAGCACTCGGACAACGTGACTAGGGTTGAGCGAAACGGATCGGTCATTTTCATAAGTCGCCGACTTTTGGCAAAGTCGGGTTTCATGAAACCCGATCCGATCCCTGTGTGGGGACGGCCACGCAGTACGCGACTTTCACGCCAAAGTCGCATTTCAATGACGCGAAAAGTGCCATTTCTCAGCCAATGAAGGTGGATGCAGAGTGTGGGCAGCGTGATGACATAGGTCTCAGTCCCCACCATCTTAGAGAAGGGCATTGCAGTGATTGGCCTGCTTTCTGCGGCATCACAGGGGCTATAAAGGGTCATTCCCGCCGACCGCCATCTTACTGCTGCTGATCTGAGCATAGGGAGAGGTTGCTGCCGCTTCGTCAGAAGCAGGGATAGCGTTAGGCAGGGTACATTAACCCCCAAACTGCTTGTGCTGTAACGATTTCCACTGTCCAACACCACCTTTTGTTTGCAGGGGCAGTGGAGGCTACATTTTTTTTTCCTCAGCGCTGTAGCTCATTGGGCTGCCCTAGAAGGCTCCCTGATAGCTGCATTACTCTTTGTACGCCGCTGTGCAAACCAACTGCTTTTTTCAAAGCACAAATCCTGTTGCTCCTTCCTTTCTGCACAGCTATCTTGTTTGTTTGTCCACACTTTTTATTTCATTTGTGCAGCAGTCCACTCCTTGTTATTGCTGCCTGCCATACTTTGCTGAGATTACTGCAGGGAGATAGTAATTGTAGGACAGTCCCTTTTTTTTCCGTTATAGCTCTTCAAGCCACTTTCTGCCACAGAAAATATACTCTAATACAGTGGCCCAGATTTATTCACTAGTTTCCCTGAAGAAAAAAAAAAAGGTGCAGATTAAAATTGGCAAATCTGCATCAGTGGCAGTCCTGTGTGTGGCATCTGTGTCTCATTTTCTGACACAGAAATCATACAGTCAAAAGGTGGGCCTGATTTCGTGCCAATTCTCCCATAAATAAAAAAAAATAGTGGGAGAATAAGATTGGCAATTCTGCCTCAGTGCCAGTCGTGTGTGTGGCATCTGTCTTTAATTTTGTGCTACAGAAAACCTAGTGTGTAATACTGGGCCAGATTTTTTTAAAATTCTCCCAGGGAAAAAAAAAGTGGGAGATTAAGATTGGCAATTCTGCCTCAGTGCCAGTCGTGTGTGTGGCATCTGTCTTTAATTTTGTGCCACAGAAAACCTAGTGTGTAATACTGGGCCTGATTTTTTAAAAATTCTCCCAGAAAAAAGAATAGTGGGAGATTAAGATTGGCATTTCTGCCTCAGTGCCAGTCCAGTGTGTGCCATCTGTCTCTCATATTGTGCCACATAAAACCTAGTGTGTAACACGGTGCCAGATTTTTTGACAATTCTCCCATAAATAAAGAAAAATAGTGGGAGATTAAGATTGGCATTTCTGCCTCAGTGCCAGTCCAGTGTGTGCCATCTCTCTCATTTTGTGCCACATAAAGCCTAGTGTTTAACACGGTGCCAGATTTTTTGACAATTCTCCCATAAATAAAAAAAAATAGTGGGAGATTAAGATTGGCATTTCTGCCTCAGTGCAAGTCCAGTGTGTGCCATCTCTCTAATTTTGTGCCACATAAAACCTAGTGTGTAACACGGTGCCAGATTTTTTGACAATTCTCCCAGGAAAAAAAAAATAGTGAGAGATTAAGATTGGCATTTCTGCCTCAGTGCCAGTCCAGTGTGTGCCATCTGTCTCTCATTTTGTGCCACATAAAACCTAGTGTGTAACACGGTGCCAGATTTTTTGACAATTCTCCCAGAAAAAAAAAAGTGGGAGATTAAGATTGGCAATTCTGCCTCAGTGCCAGTGCTGTGTGTGACATCTGTCTCTAATTTTGTGCCACAGAAAACCTAGTGTGTAATACTGCGCCAAATTTTTTAAAAATTCCCCCAGGAAAAAAAAATAGTGGGATATTAAGATTGGCATTTCTGCCTCAGTGCCAGTCATGTGTGTGGCATCTGTCTTTTATTTTGTGCCACAGAAAACCTAGTGTGTAACACTGGGCCTGATTTCTTGACAATTCTCCCACAATAAAGTTACAAAAAAAGTGGGAGATTAAGATTGGCATTTCTGCCTCAGTGCCAGTCGTGTGTGTGGCATCTGTCTTTAATTTTGTGCCACAGAAAACCTAGTGTGTAATACTGGGCCAGATTTTTTTTAAATTCTCCCAGAAAAAAAAAATAGTGGGAGATTAAGATTGGCATTTCTGCCTCAGTGCCAATCCAGTGTGTGCCATCTGTCTCTCATTTTGTGCCACATAAAACCTAGTGTGTAACACGGTGCCAGATTTTTTGACAATTCTCCCATAAATAAAAAAAAATAGTGGGAGATTAAGATTGGCATTTCTGCTTCAGTGCCAGTCCAGTGTGTGCCATCTCTCTCATTTTGTGCCACATAAAACCTAGTGTGTAACACGGTGCCAGATTTTTTGACAATTCTCCCAGGAAAAAAAAATAGTGGGAGATTAAGATTGGCAATTCTGCCTCAGTGCCAGTCATGTGTGTGGCATCTGTCTTTAATTTTGTGCCACAGAAAACCTAGTGTGTAACACTGGGCCAGATTTGTTGGCAATTCTCCCAGAAAAAAAAGTGGGAGATTAAGATTGGCATTTCTGCCTCAGTGCCAGTGCTGTGTGTGACATCTGTCTCTAATTTTCTGCCAAAGAAAACATACAGTCTAACAGTGGGCCTGCTTTCTTGCCAATTCTCCCATAAATAAAAAAAAATAGTGGGAGATTAAGATTGGCAATTCTGCCTCAGTGCCAGTCATGTGTGTGGCATCTGTCTTTCATTTTATGCCACAGAACATATACTGTATAAGAGTGGGCCACATTTCTTCAATATTCTCCCAGAAAAAATAAAAAGGGGGAGATTTTTATTGGTAGTGTCTGCATCTGCGTCAGTCCTGTTAGTGGCATATCTGTCTGCCACAGAAGCTGTATACTGTTATACATTGGGCCTGATTTTCCCTGCAGTCTCACCCACCTATAAAGGGATATATAAATCCAACAGAAGTTTGAGTTCACCTTGTAACTGGTTTTACAGTAACAAATACCGTTAGTTTGGTTACGTTTTTCAAACAATGAGGAAGTCTGGTGGAAGAGGTCGTGGCCGTGGGCAGTCATTGCCAGCTGGTAATGATGGTAGTGGTGGTGGAGCATCAGGTGGTCATGGGAAAAGCAATATAGCACCTAAGTCTCGAGTTGTTGAGACAGGTTCGTCGTCTGGCTTCACAAGGCCTCGAACGCTCCCTTTTCTGGGAGTAGGAAAACCGCTTTTAAAGCAGGAGCAGCAAGAACAAGTTTTGGATTTCCTTGCTGACTCAGCCTCTAGCTCTTTCACCTCCTCTTCTGAAACTGCTAAATGTAAAAGCAGTGCATCGTTAGTGGATGTTCACGGTCAGGGACAAGTTGCTTCCTTGTCTTCTTCACCAAGAACAACAGAGAAGGATGCGTCAGGCGACACAACGGGTTACTCCATGGAGCTCATTACACATACCGTTCCTGGGTTAGAAAGTGAAATAGTTAACAGGCCATGCCCATTACAAGTTGAATCGGACATGGAGTGCACAGATGCACAGCCACAGCCAGATTACTATGCTGTTCCTTTGACTCAGACCAGAACATTGCCCTCGCAGTGTACTGATCCAGAATCAGACCCTGATGAGACTATGGTGCCCCGTCACGAACGCTATACCACCGGCTTACACGGTGACACAGACGAAATTGCACACGAGATAGAAGAGGAGGTCATAGATGACCCAGTTGTTGACCCCGATTGGCAGCCATTGGGGAACAGGGTGCAGGCGGCAGTAGCTCTGAAGCGGAAGAGGAGGAGCCACAGCAGGCATCAACCTCGCAACAGGTTCCATCTGCCAGGCCCGTATCTGGCCAAAAACGCATGGCAAAACCAAAACCAGTTGTAGGACAGCGTGGCCATCCGGTTAAAGAAGCTCAGTCTGCAATGCCTGAAAAGGTATCCGATAGTAGAAAGAGTGCAGTCTGCCATTTTTTTAAACAACATCCAAATGATCAGCGCAAAGTCATCTGTTAAAAATGTTCAACTATCTTAAGCAGAGGTGAGAATCTTAAAAGTCTAAATACAAGTTGCATGCGTAGACATTTAACCACCATGCATTTGCAAGCCTGGACTAACTACCAAACGTCACTTAAGGTTGTAGCACCCTCAGCCAATGAAGATAGTCAGCAACGCTACATCCCTTCCATCACTGTAAGCCCACCATTTCCCGCACCACCTGCAGTAAATGTGCAGGTTTCATCGCCAGGCCAAAGCAGTCAGGGAATCACCAGGTTCGTGGTAGGAAACACTGCATGTAGGGCACCAGCAAGAATACCATCTCCAACCCTCTCTCAGTCTGCCATGTCCACCGGCACCCTTGCTAGTTCTACCATCTGCAGCTCTCCAGTCCAGCTCACCCTACATGAGACTCTCGTTAGGAAAAGGAAGTACTCTTCCTCGCATCCGCGTACACAGGGTTTGAACGCCCACATTGCTACACTAATCTCGTTAGAGATGATGCCCTACCAGTTAGTTGAAAGCGAAGCTTTTAAAGCCCTGATACTACACTGTACCATGCTACGAGTTACCCAGTCGACACTTCTTTTTGAGAAAAGCCATCCCAGCCCTCCACCAGCATGTAAAAGACCGCATTTTCCATGCACTCAGGCAATCTGTGAGTACAAAGGTGCACCTGACAACAGATGCATGGACCAGTAGGCATGGCCAGGGACGTTACGTGTCCATCACGGCACACTGGGTTAATGTGGTGGATGCAGGGTCCACGGGGGACAGCAATATTGGGACAGTTCTGCCTAGCCCACGATCTGAGAAACAGTTGGCTGTAGGCGTTCGCCCCCCTCCTCCTCCTCCTCGTCCTCCTGCAGAAGCGAGAGCTCTTCCACAGACCGCAGTCGCACAACCACTCCATCCGCAGCTGCCACTGTTGCACACGAGGTGTCCCATTATGGGACAGCTAGTGGCAAGCGTCAGCAGGCTGTATTGGCAATGAAGTGTTTGGGCGACAACAGACACACCGCGGTAGTTCTGTCCGAGTTCTTGCAGCAAGAAACTCAGTCATGGCTGGGCAGTGTACATCTTGAGGCAGGTAAGGTAGTGAGTGATAACGGAAGGAATTTTATGGCTGCCATAGCCCTTTCACAACTGAAACACATTCCTTGCCTGGCTCACACCTTAAACCTGGTGGTGCAGTGCTTCCTGAAAAGTTATCCGGGGTTACCCGACCTGCTCCTCAAAGTGCGCATACTTTGCTCGCATATCCGTCATTCGCCCGTACACTCCAGCCGTATGCAGAACCATCAGCGGTCTTAGAACCTTCCCCAGCATCGCCTAATCATCGACGTTGCAACAAGGTGGAACTCCACACTGCACATGCTTCAGAGACTTTGCGAACAGAGGCATGCTGTTATGTATTTGTGGGAGGATACACATACACGGGCAGGCAGTTGGATGGCAGACATGGATTTGTCAGGTGTGCAGTGGTCGAAGGTACAAGACCTGTGTCAAGTCCTTCAGTGTTTTGAGGAATGCACACAGCTGGTTAGTGCAGACAACGCCATAATAAGCATGAGCATCCCCCTAATGCGTCTGCTGATGCAAAGTGTGACGCACATAAAGGAGCAGGCGTCTGCAGCCGAGGAAGAGGGAAGCCTTGATGACAGTCAGCCATTGTCTGGTCAGGGAAGTCTACAGGAGGAGGTAGCGGGTGAAGAGGAGGAGGACGAGGAGGATGATGGGGATGAGTATTTTTTGAATGAGGAAGCTTCTCCAGTGCCAATAGCAACTGGTGGCGTTGCAAGGCCGGGTTCAGGTTTTTTGAGGGAGACAAGTGACGTAGATTTGCCTGAAACTGCCCCTCAACCCAGCACAACCGCATATTTAACAACTGGAACTTTGGCCCACATGGCGGATTATGCCTTACGTATCCTCAAAAGGGACCCATGCATTATTAAAATGATGACCGATGACGATTACTGGTTGGCCTGCCTCCTTGATCCTCGCTATAAAGGCAAATTGCAAAATATCATGCCACATGAGAACCTCGAACAAATATTAGCAATCAAACAAGCAACTCTTGTAGACCGTTTGATTCAGGCATTCCCAGCACACAGCGCCAGTGATGGTTCTCACACGAGCTGCAGGGGGCAACAGGGCAGAGGTGTTAGAGGTGCACAAATCAGAAGTGGCTTTGGACAGAGGGGTTTTCTGACCAGGTTGTGGAGTGATTTTGCTATGACCGCAGACAGGACAGGTACTGCAGCATCAATTCAAAGTGACAGGAGACAACATTTGTCCAGTATGGTTACTAACTATTTCTCATCCCTTATCGATGTTCTCCCTCAACCGTCATTCCCATTTGATTACTGGGCATCCAAAATAGACACCTGGCCTGAATTGGCAGAATATGCATTGCAGGAGCTTGCTTGCCCAGCAGCTAGTGTGCTATCAGAAAGAGTATTCAGTGCTGCTGGTTCAATATTGACCGAAAAAAGGACTCGTCTGGCTACCCAAAATGTTGATGATCTAACCTTCATTAAAATGAACCACTCATGGATTTCTAATTATTTTGCCCCACCTTTCCCGGGTGACACCTAGCTTTCCTATAAAAAGGTCTTGCTTGTGGACTGGCTCTTACCGACTGTTCCAATCTCTTAATTTGCAGCAGCTGTTTGTCCAGCATACGACATGTTTACACCTCCCTAAATGGTCTAACTCCCCCCACGGGGCCGTGGTCTCGCCACTTGGCGCAAGCACGCGTGAGAGTGCCGTTTGTCTGAAGAGGTGGGTGTGCCCGCTTTTGGTCGACGGCAGTGCCACTGAGTCCCTCATAGTACAATAAAGTGTCTCTGGCGGTGGTGGCGCGCACCCAATGTCAGACACACCGTTGTAACATGAGGGGCCCTGGGCCTGTACCGCCGGCCACAAGAGAGTTTCCCCCCCCAGCTCAAACACTGTTCTACCACTTGCAAAATTATCTCTCACAGCTCCAACAATGTTTAGTCTATGCGCTGACATCCTTCAATGCCTGGCACTGACAATACCAATTTGGTGACATGTATGATGCTAGTTAAAATAGTCAGGGTCAGTGTCCTATATTAACACCAGTAAATACTTAGCGCCAAATTACTATGTCTGAAACTCAGCAGAGGAGCCCACCCCTATACCTAAGTATGCCACCCTTTTTTTGGGGGGGTTTGTTGTTTTGCGAGACATTAACATCTATTTATTTTTGGGAGTACTAACTGTGTCAGACACTCCTTCCAATCGTCCTCCGCTGACCACACCAATGCTGCCTCTGTACCCCTGCCACATAATGGAAGGTGCTTTGAGCCTATTTTTTTTTTAATTTTAGGCCTACTAAGTGTGTCTACGGTCCCTCCTTCCATTTGTCCTCCGCTGAGCACACCAATGCCGACCGTGTACCCATGTAACTTTTTTCAACCTGCAGTGAGCCTACTTTGTGGTGTAAGGCCTACTAGCAGTGTCTGTCTGTGCCACTTAATACAGCTGTCCTACTCTAAAAAAAAAAAAAGGCTGGTTTTCAGCCTGTCAGAATGATAAAACTGCATTGGGGCCACAAGTTTCGTTGTGGTCTACAAACTGAGTCTTCAGCTCCAAGGTGTTCTCCTGATTGCCTTTACTGAGCTTCTATCTTCAGGCTCTTGTTAAATAGTTTTTTAATCGAACAACTGCAGTGGGGCTACTAGTTTGGTTGGGGCCTACTAACAGTGTCTGCCGCTCCAAGGTGTTCTCCTGGTTGCCTTTCCTGAGCTTCAATCTTCAGGCTCTTGTTAAATAGTTTTTTAATCGAACAACTGCGGTGGGGCTACTAGTTTGGTTGGGGCCTACTAACAGTGTCTGCCTCTCCAAGGTGTTCTCCTGGTTGCCTTTCCTGAGCTTCAATCTTCAGGCTCTCGTTAAATATTTTTTTAATCGAACAACTGCAGTGGGGCTACTAGTTTGGTTGGGGCCTACTAACAGTGTCTGCCGCTCCAAGGTGTTCTCCTGGTTGTCTTTCCTGAGCTTCCATCTTCAGGCTCTTGTTAAATAGTTGTTAAATGGAACAACTGCATTTGGCCTACTAGTTGGGTTGGGGCCTACTAACGATGTCTGCTCCTTGCTGTTCTCCTGGTTTCCTTTCCTGAAACTCCATTTTCAGGCTCTCGTTAAGTAGTTGTTAATATTACACTGAATTTGGCTACTAGTGTGGTTGGGGCCTACTAACGGTGTCTGCCGTTCCGTGCTGTTCTCATGGTTTCCTGTCCTGAAATTCCATTTTCAGGCTCTCGTTAAGTATTTGTTGAAACAACACTGCATTAGGCCTACAAGTTGGGTCTGGGTTGTAGAGACGGTGTCTGCTGCTCCAAGATGTTCTCCAGGTTGCCTCTCCCTAGCTTCTATCTTGAAGCTCTCGTTAAGTAGTTGTTGAAACAACACTGCATTAGGCCTACAAGTTGGGTCTGGGTTGTAGAGACGGTGTCTTCCACTCCAAGGTGTTCTTCAGGTTGCCTCTCCCTAGCTTCTATCTTGAAGCTCTCGTTAAGTAGTTGTTGAAACAACACTGCATTAGGCCTACAAGTTGGGTCTGGGTTGTAGAGACGGTGTCTGCTGCTCCAAGATGTTCTCCAGGTTGCCTCTCCCTAGCTTCTATCTTGAAGCTCTCGTTAAGTAGTTGTTGAAACAACACTGCATTAGGCCTACAAGTTGGGTCTGGGTTGTAGAGACGGTGTCTGCCGCTCCAAGGTGTCCTCCAGGTTGCCTCTCCCTAGCTTCTATCTTGAAGCTCTCGTTAAGTAGTTGTTGAAACAACACTGCATTAGGCCTACAAGTTGGGTCTGGGATGTAGAGACAGTGTCTGCCGCTCCAAGGTGTTCTCCAGGTTGCCTCTCCCCAGCTTCTATCTTCAGGTTCTTGCTAAATTGTTTTTAATATAACACTGCATTTGGCCTACTTGTTTTTTAGCTCTACTAACGGTGTCTGCCGCTCCTTGATGTTCTCCTACACTGAACAAACCATTGCCTCCTGTTTACTTCTGTTACCAATTTTGAACTGCATTTAGCTTACTTACTGATTTAGGCCTACTCACTGTGTCAGCCTCTCATTACAGTTGGTTAGTCCTGTTACCAATTTTGAACTGCATTTAGCCCACTTTATTCTTTGGGCCTATATCTGTGTTTCCTCCTCATCCTGCCCATTGCCCAACCAGTGATAGATGAGTCTGCTGGTATATTGACCCATAACGCAACATTCCCCGTGCATGCTACACAGCAAGATTGTGACCCTGCTGAAAGTCAGGTTCCTCTTCCCGCATACCATACCACTCTGCACGTGGACAAAGAGGAAGGTGCAGATGAAAGTGCAGGTTCCTTCATCAGGTAGGGGGAAACTCGTTGGCGACGTCACTGGCACAGGGCCCCTCATAGTATGCAAAAGTGTCGCTGCCTTTGGGAGGCGCCCCCGCCGTGCAAACACACCGCCGTACTTTGAGGGGCCCCGTGCCAGTTCCAATGCCAACGAGTGGCCCCCCCTGCTTGCTCAGGATCACAGCACTTGCAAAGTTGAAATACTTACCTCTCCCTGCTCCACTGCCGTGACGTGGTCCAGATTTCCTGGGCCCACTAAATACTTGAACCAGTAAACGTATAAATAGGAAGAGAAAATGCGGCAGCACTCACCCATTTGTGGTCCAAAACTTTATTCAGTACATGAAAAGGTACAGCTTTGCGGTCCGAGGGAGTGCAGGTGGACGGGAGGTGAGCAGGTAAACGACGACGGCTGTTTCGCGCTGATCCAAGCGCTTCTACGGGTCTGGTATCATGGGAAGTGACGCTGGCTATAACAGGTGAGTGAGAGCAACCCGCCCCCACCCCGCCGCACGCCCACAATCCCTGAACCAATAAGAACAGGTGCATGACAGACAACACATAAAATATGTTAAAAACAAACTCCCTGAAAAACGAACTTTAGGACGAACTTCAAAATGACTAGACGAATAGGAAAACTATGCCTCCAGCGCCAACGCATGATCAAACCTATCAGAGTTATATTAAATAGACATAACAGATTAAAGCCAAATAACCTATTGTACGGGCATATTCAATCTCTTCTGATTTCAAAGAACCAACTATCCCATGGGGAAAGAGAACAGGAAAGAGGAAAAACTAATGGGGAGAGAGGAAAAAAAAAAAAAAAAAAAACAAAAAACAAAACATGCAACAGCTCCAAACCGCATGGGCTATAAAAATACAGACATATCAATCCTGTCATTGAAGCCAGCGGGACCAGTGGCATTAGTGCGCATGATCCACCGCGCTTCTGCCCTCAATAGCAGTTTGTGCAAATCCCCCCCTCCCGCTGGTAGGCCTGAACTATTGTATTCCTGAAGATTTCGATTTTACGGAATTCCGGATCGATTTATTTAAGTCAATAAGGAAGATTCACCTATATAAGGCCTTTTCATCGGGTTCTACCACAGGGATTCCCCTGGAGGGTGAACGTCCCTGTCAGATTGGACCTTTAGGCTTTTTGGCAGGTTCTCCTGGAGAAGCGTTGGCGGATTACCGAGATGACGCCGCTCTGTTGCTAAGTTTGACTGATTTTGAGGGATTACCTAACGTGACAGCACCGCTAGAGTCTACCCCTTTTTTAGGGGGAGTTTCGTCGACGTATGTACCACCCGTCTCACCAGGAAATATGGCGGATTTGTTTGAGACCCTGGTTTTAAGAGACATGGAAGCCCTAATATACAAAAAAGCTCCCTTTAATTTGGCTACTTCTGAGAGATTGGCGTTGAGAGAGATGGCAGGGTGGTCGGATGTGATTCTGCGTCCTGCGGACAAAGGCGGGAAGACGGTTTTGTTATCTAGGGAGGCGTATGAGATGGAAGCGCTGCGGCAGCTTTCAGATAGTGGCACATATCGTAGATTGTTGAAAGATCCAACGAATAAATTTAAGATTGAATTGCAATCATTTTTGAGGGCTTCGGTGGAGAAAGGAGTGATTACTCAAAGGAAAGCGGAAAAACTTTTTCCACTTTTTCCCACTAAACCTTACTGGTATTATCTTCCGAAGGTGCACAAATCGGTCACCCAGCCCCCTGGCAGACCTATTGTCTCGGGGGTGGGTTCATTGACCGAACCCCTCTCGCAGTATTTGGAGTGGTTGTTACATCCTTTGCTTGCCTCCGTCCCGTCCCACACCTGGGACACTAAGTCCTTCTTGCAGTATATTCGGGACTTTGCATGGCGGCCGGGGTTCTCCCTGGCGTCCATCGATGTGGCCAACTGATATACCAGTATCCCACAATCGCTTGGGGTCGACTGCATCAGGCGTGTTTTATGCACTACTCATAGGAGCCGGGCCTTTGTCGATTTTGTGTGTGAGGTGGGCTTAGTTTTATACTTACCCATAACGCTTTCACTTTTTTGGATACATGGTATCATCAGACCACCGGGACCGCCATGGGGACTCCGGTCGCATGTACTTTTGCCAACCTTTTTTTGGCCGTGTTCGAGGAGGATTACTTGTATTCGGTTAATAACGCCTTCCTCAAGCACATCAAACTATTTTTGAGATATGTCGATGATGTGTTCCTGGTGTGGGACGGCACGTAGGAGGATTTTGCAGGTTTTGTGGATTATCTGAATACCACCAACCATATGGGTATGTCATTCACCTCGGTGTTTGGGGGAGGCCGTTTAGAATTTCTGGACGTATTGGTCACGATCCAGGAGGGTAATATTTGCACATCTGTCTACTGTAAGCCCACTGCCACTAATGCTATTCTGCATTTTAATAGTTTCCATCCCGCGCATGTTAAACGTTCCCTCCTTTACAGTCAACTACTTCGAACGCGGAGGGTGAACAACACACAGAGAGGGTTCGTACAACAATCCGGTGAACTCTGCCAACGTTTAGGTGAGAGAGGATATCCCAAAGCCCTGCTAGATACAGCTATGAATAGGGTGAGTTCTATTACAGAAAGGCAGAATGGAGGCCAGCAGAGCTCAGCTGAACCGCGGTTTACCTTTTGTTTTAAGTATGGTCCGTTGGACCAGGAAATCCGTGCGTCGATAAGACGCCATTGGCACATATTAGAGAGGGATAGGGACCACTCTGGTAAGGCTTCAGGGGGTCCGTTGATCTCAAATAGGAGAAGTACACGGGTCAGGGATATTCTGGTTCGTAATCGGCTGTCAGGAACTCAGGGGAATTGGTTGGAGCGGTCGACCCTCAGAGGAAATTATCGTTGCGGACAATGTCACTTTTGCGCACGCCATGTCATTGGACGTAGTATGAGTATAGGCCCTATTAGACACACGGCTAGCCAGTTTATCTCTTGTAAAACTGATTATGTAGTGTATGTCATTTTCTGTCCTTGTAAGAGGTTTTATATAGGATAAACGATATGCCAGTTGTACGTGCGATTTAGAGAACACGTTCGTTCCATTCTTACGGGGAAAGGTGTTCCCAGGCTCATTAATCATGTGAGGGAGATGCACGAGGGTAAATCAGAAATCCTCACGTTTGCTGGCATAGAACGTGTAATGTTACCAGCGGGAGGGAGGGGGGGATTTGCACAAACTGCTATTGAGGGCAGAAGCGCGGTGGATCATGCGCACTAATGCCACTGGTCCCGCTGGCTTCAATGACAGGATTGATATGTCTGTATTTTTATAGCCCATGCGGTTTGGAGTTGTTGCATGTTTTTTTTTTTTTTCCTCTCTCCCCATTAGTTTTTCCTCTTTCCTGTTCTCTTTCCCCATGGGATAGTTGGTTCTTTGAAATCAGAAGAGATCGAATATGCC
Organism: Ranitomeya imitator; assembly: GCF_032444005.1. NCBI lineage: Eukaryota > Metazoa > Chordata > Amphibia > Anura > Dendrobatidae > Ranitomeya > Ranitomeya imitator. The sequence goes on from NC_091282.1 coordinate 141,480,853, forward strand.
CGTACAATAGGTTATTTGGCTTTAATCTGTTATGTCTATTTAATATAACTCTGATAGGTTTGATCATGCGTTGGCGCTGGAGGCATAGTTTTCCTATTCGTCTAGTCATTTTGAAGTTCGTCCTAAAGTTCGTTTTTCAGGGAGTTTGTTTTTAACATATTTTATGTGTTGTCTGTCATGCACCTGTTCTTATTGGTTCAGGGATTGTGGGCATGCGGCGGGGTGGGGGCGGGTTGCTCTCACTCACCTGTTATAGCCAGCGTCACTTCCCATGATACCAGACCCGTAGAAGCGCTTGGATCAGCGCGAAACGGCCGTCGTCGTTTACCTGCTCACCTCCCGTCCACCTGCACTCCCTCGGACCGCAAAGCTGTACCTTTTCATGTACTGAATAAAATTTTGGACCACAGATGGGTGAGTGCTGCCGCATTTTCTCTTCCTATTTATACGTTTGCATCTGCTTTCCATGCGAGCACCCCCTGCACTGAAGTCAGCCTGTCATCACTCACCGCTGTTGATCTACCGAAAGGAGTAAGGCTGTGTAGCCCAACTGTTTTTCTTTTGTGTTGGAATACTTGAACCAGCCCTACCCCCCACAACTTTAGCCAAATGACCCCCAATTTCTAATGCCTTACTATTATTATAAGGTAAATTAAGATTGACAAGCTTCAGTAACAAGAATGGATGTTTTTGCCATTAAAATGGGCACTGTACATGTTTTCCTGGCCTCCACTCACTGCCGACTATGCTTCCCCATTGTCTTGCATTGGGTTTCGTGTTTTGGTTGATCCCCGACTTTTCGCCATAATCGGCCGATTTCACTCGACTCAACTTTTGAGATAGTCGGGTTTTGCGAAACCCGACTCGACCCTAAAAAACTTAAAGTTGCTCAACCCTAAACGTGACGATCCGGCGCCTATGGAATGAGGTGGCGAAAGCGATGTGGGATGTCTGGGACAACGCCCCAACTTGGGTCCAAAATGCATTTTGTAAGTATTGCAATGCAGTGTGAAGCAGCAGAGACCTTGGCCGTGCTCACACAACTATGTGTGATGACACAAACTCTCAGAAGTTTCTCACATCACACACAGTTGTGTGAGCATGGACAAAAGTATATTGTCTAACCGTTATGTTTTGTTTTTTCAATAGTGCTCAAAGTCAAAACATGTTGGCGTTCGATGAAGGACCGCTTCAACAAGGACCTGCATCAATAGAGCCATGTTCCCAGTGGTTCAGGAGCAAGGATCCGAAAGTATAAATACCATCGCATTCTGGCATTTTTAAGACCGGTCCTTGCCCAGAGAACGTAAGTATTTCTCCTGTGCAATAGGTTGTGTTGTTTTGCCATAATCTGTATGTTTCTATTCAACAGGAGTTGGTGTTTATTCATTTTTTGGTATTAATTTTTTTCCTTTGTTCACAGCACATGGAGCAGCACTGTTGACCCAGGCTCTGGAGCGGTCCTTCATCGGACAGTCACGGACCCGTCCCAGCCATTTTGCAGCGCTGCTGCAAGTGGGCCTGCCACACTAGCTGGAGATCAGGAAGCTGGTCCATCAGGTGTTCCCCTTTCCCAGTCCTCTGCTTCTGCCCTTTTTGGGGGGGCTCCTCCCGGCAGCGGCAGAGGGCATCGGAGAAGTCACTCATGCCCGAGTTTTGGCACTTGAGCTCGGTTTTTCATGATGGACTCAAGGCTTTGGGTGACCGACTGGATACTTCCATTAGCCATATGAATGCACGTATCCAGGAGGTCACCAAAAGCCTTGACCAAGTAAAAGCAGACCTCCAGAGGCCAGCACATCATTTTTTTAACCAAATTGAACAGGGCATGTCGGAACACCTTACTCCTGATCTCCAGCTTAGTGTCCTGCAGGCCTGCAATGCTGCTTACGTGCAGGCTATGCAGCAGAGTCGGTATTTTCAGCAGACAGTAGCGGCATATCCACCTGTGCCAACACTGTCATGATTGACCTCAATGCCGACCTCTGCGGCATACTACTGCACGGCCTCTATTCCTAGCACTGCTGGACACCACTACAGCACCACCACCATGCCGAGTGCTGTAGGGCAGCCCACCGCCACCACCATGACAACCGCTGCTCCTGCTTGGACCTCCTCCACTGACACCACGATGCAGCAGCAGGACCCTGGCATGGCCTTCCGCACCGCCACCACGATGCAGCATCAGGACGCTGGCATGGCCTTCCGCACCGCCACCACGAAGCAGCAGCAGGACCCTGGCATGGCCTTCCGCACCGCCACCACGATGCAGCAGCAGGACCTTGGCATGGCCTTTCGCTCCACCACCACCACGATGCAGCAACCAGACCCTGGCATGGCCTTCAGCTCTGCGAGCACTATGGACTCTGGCATGGCTGCACCCTCTACGAGCACAGTGCAGCCGGACCCTGACAGCTCACCCACCATGACCATGTCTCAACATATGAGCCCACCGAGGCTTCCCAGAACACGGCGATCCCAGAAAGGGAAAAAATTAAAAAATTTTGTACTATCAGTATTCCTTCTCCCTCACCTCCCAGTGTGTCTGTAATGTCAGGTTTGTCTCACCCTTCCATTGCGTCTCAGGCCTCTCATGTGTCAAGCCCCATTCCCAAACTACCAGACCCCACTAGTTTAATTGCCCCTTCTCCTGCCACCCCTGCATCGTCCACACTTAGCCAGACCTCACAGCTTCACCCCCCCATTTACATCACTCTATCCCAAGCAGGCGCAGTTAAATAAAAATTTGGTTTATAAGAAAATAAATAATATTGTTTTTTGCCCCCAATTGTGTGTGGTTTAATTGTGTATTTTGCCGCCGGCAACACACACCGTGCACTGCACACTTTCTTTTTTGGCCACATCATAGCTCCAGTAGTTAGCAAGTAAAATACTGCATCTTTGTGTATCTTTAGTACAGAGATATGAGGTAGGCTAAAAAATTAATTCTTGTATTATCTCCATAATCTCTTCCTTCTGCTTAGTCTGTGACTAGTGTTGCAGACTGAAGAGAAAATGGCGGCAAAACAATGCAGAACTATACTCAACAGGTCAGGTGTCCAAAAACTCATTAGGCTGGTTTCACATTTGCAGTTGTGTCCGCAGCATTTCTACCGCATATATCCGCATGCGTTGTGTATTCCTATATTTAACATTAGGGGCGCATGCGTTTTTAATTGTTCGCGTTTTGCCGCGTTTGAAGTCGCATGCGTCATTTTGTCGTTTGCGGCTTGGCGTGGAAATGCAACATGAAGTAATTTTTAGAGGCGTCAATTTGCCGCCTGAAAACGCATGCGGTTGATTGTGCAAGATTTGCGACAAAAAAACGCATTGCTGTCTATATGAACGCATGCGTTCACAAGCACATGTGTTTAGTTGCTTTCGCGAACGCATGTGTTTCAATTGAAAAAAAACATGTCTAGACACTAATAAGCCACCCCCCACATAGTAGGTGATAAAGGGAGGTAGTGGGCATTTGCAGGTCACTACTCAGCAGACACTGAAGCAGACGAGACACAGGCTACATCTTGGAGGAAAACAAGACACTGAACAATGTGAGTATATCCTAGCCAATGCCTTTATTTTCTATTTTCTGTCTCTACATGTCCTAATTTCTTGCAATTCTTTCTTTCTACATGCATCAGAATGTCTTCTTCTGATGAGGAGCAATGCCCTGGCATGGCATTCCGTACCGCAACCACCATGATGCAGCAGGACCCTGGCATGGTCTTCCGTACCGCCACCACCATGATGCAGCAGGACCCTGGCATGGCCTTCCTTTCTACGAGCGCTATGAACTCTGGCATGGCTGCCCACTCTACGAGCACAATCGACCCTGGCATGGCCTTCCGCTCTATGAGCACTATGGACTGTGATATGGCTGCCCGCCCTATGAGCACAATGGACCCTGGCATGGCCTTCCACTTTACAAGCGCTATGGACTCTGGCATGGCTGCACACTCTACGAGCACTATGGACTCTGGCATGGCTGCCCACTCTACGAGCACTATGGACTCTGGCATGGTTGCACACTCTATGAGCACTATGGACTCTGGCATGGCTGCACACTCTACGAGCACTATGGACTCTGGCATGGCTGCACGCTCTAGGAGTGCTATGGACTCTGGCATGGCTGCACACTCTACGAGCACTATGGACTCTGGCATGGCTGCACGCTCTAGGAGCGCTATGGACTCTGGCATGGCTGCACACTCTACGAGCACTATGGACTCTGGCATGGCTGCACGCTCTAGGAGTGCTATGGACTCTGGCATGGCTGCACACTCTACGAGCACTATGGACTCTGGCATGGTTGCACGCTCTAGGAGCGCTATGGACTCTGGCATGGCTGCACACTCTACGAGCACTATGGACTCTGGCATGGCTGCACGCACTAGGAGCGCTATGGACTCTGGCATGGCTGCATGCTCTACGAGCACTATGGACTCTGGCATGGCTGCACACTCTACAAGCGCTACGGACTCTGACACAGTGCAGCCGGACCCTGACAGGTCACCCACCACCACGCCATGCCATATGAGCCCACCAAGGCTTCCCAGAACACGACAAACCCAACCCCCCCAAAAAAAAAAACCAGAGGACTCTTAGTATTCCTCCCTCTTTACCTCCCAATGTGTCTGTAATGTCAGGTTTGTCTCACCCTTCCAGTGCGTCTCAAGCCTCTCATGTGTCAAGCCCCATCCCTGAACTTCCAGACCCCACTAGTTTCATTGCCCCTTCTCCTGTCACCTCTGCGTCATCCACGGTTAGCCAGGCCTCAGTGCTTCACCCCCCCGTTTACATCATTCTACCCCAAGCCGGCACAATTAAATACATTTTTTGGTTGCTAAAAAATAAATACAATTTGATTTGCCCCAATTATGTTTGGTTTATTGTGTCTACACACACCGTGCATCAAATAAGAAACTTCGTCACACACTTAATTTTTGGGCCACATCATATCTCCAGTAGTTATAAAAAAGACTGCAGCTTTGTGTGTCTGTAGTATAAGGTTATGAGGTAGCCCAAAAAAATATTAGATGTATTATCTCCATAATCTCTTCTTTCTGCTTAGTCTGTGACTAGTGTTGCAGTCTGAAGAGAAAATGGCAGAAATACAGTGCAGAACTCTACTGAACAGGTCAGGTGTAAAAAAAACTCATTAGTTAGGAAACCTGACCTGGTGAGTAGAGAACTGCCTTGTATAACCTCCATTTTTTCTTCTGTGTACATAATCTATTACACACAAATTGAAGGGACGATGGTGGTCACACACGGCTCACCTGCACAGGTGTCAGAAATAGTGAATTCACATGAGGTTGTTATATGTGCATCATGAATTCATTATTTCTGACACGCTTAAATCCAGGTTGAAATTAAAGCTCTCCATGCGAAGATCCATCATGACACAGGATACAGGAGCAAAATCTGAAGATTACAGCTGTTTAGGGGTCTATATAAAGAAATACCATAATACACGCCCTCTGTAGTCCCATTGGCGGTGTCTAGTTATCTTGATTTTTCTCTTGTGAAATTTCTCATGATGCGCACCAAAAACACAAACGCAGAAAAAACGCATATGAACGCGTAAAAATGCGGCATTTTTTAAACCGCATGCGTTACCACATGCGTCTAAAAAAATGCCGCGTTTGTACGCGTTTATATGCGTTTTTCCACCACTTGCGGATGCGGATTAACCGCTGCGGTTTTAAACGCAAATGTGAAACTAGCCTAAAACATACTTCTTTCTGCAGCTACTTTCCTGCCAAGAAATCAGGTTTTGCTGCAGGAAAAAAAACACCTAGTGTGAGCTTACCCTAAGAGTTTTTGCAGTTTCATAGGTGCAGAAGTCATGATTGACTGAGTAACTGGATATAGGAAAGTTCTGCGTCAAATTTGACCACAAGACAGTGAGCGTACTGCTTTTAAGTTATGGATGAACCTCCCTAGGAAATACCAACATCTGGTATATCTTGTGATATGTTTTTCACCCCCTTTATCTTTATTTAATATAAAAGCTATTTGAATTTTACCAATGCATGCATTTATATTTCTAATATTCATACATCTAAAATGCACTCCCTGTGAACATTTCAATTTCATATGTGATATATTATTCAGAAATTAATTATTTAATTATAAATAATATATATATATATATATATTATAAATATAGTCTTAACTTTCATATTTTTTTTTTTGCAATGTTGTGCACCCTTCACTACACAGAATAGATTAAGCAGATTGACTGTAATGATACAAAGCAGGAGGTGGTGTGAAACATTGACTAATAGCCCAGATGTTCATAACCTGCATGAAACCTTTATTGAAGCAATTTACAGCATGCAAAAATATGTTCATTCAAAGACACTGCTGTCAACCAAGATGGTTATGTTTCAATTTTCACTGGTGACATTGAAACAACACTTTCTGCTGAATGTCATGTCATAATAACTTTCATCTATTTAGATCATTAGATCAAGACGAACAATTAGAAGCAAAAGTAACATTTCTATAGTGGCAAATAAAATGGTGACTGGCTATATAGATGAAGAAAGTCTCTAGACAAAAAAGCTAATTCTTATTTTTAAAAAAATAGTATATATGTGTATATGAGTAGAAAAAATAGTGGCGCTCATGGGTCCTGTAAAATCCAATGTCTTTCTTCAGAAAAACATGTTTAAAACTGGCTGCAGTGAGACAGAGGGAGAGAGAGAGAGAGTGAGAGAGAGAATAAGGCTGGCGTCACAACACTGTAGAATATGGGAGAGTGCGAGAAAACATCGCATAGCACTCGGACTAGTGTTAATCTATGGGGCAGCTGACGTCATCTTTTTTTTCTCAGGCGTATTCAACTTGCTTGTAAAATCGCAGCATGCTGCTATTGCACACGTATATCGTCCGAGACTCAACAATACAAGCCTATGAGTACGAGAAAAACTCAGACGCCACATGGACCATTTGCCTTTCTTGTGACAAATACGCACACATTTTCCTCATTTCAGCCCATTGAGCAATTTAATTCAATCAGGAAATCAGTAAGAAATGTCAAGCCATACACATGTCACACGGATGTCATACTGATAAATGGGTGGGAGAAAATCCCATTATCGCATTGCAAACGCATTATACAGTACATGGATTACCATATTGAGAACACTCAGGTGACTCCGGCAGGGAGACTCAGGCTGATTTTTCATATGTTTAGTTTGATTCCGGCCAAAGAGAATGTGATAGGGTGACACAGGAACGCTTCTTGGGGTAATCTTTTGCTGGCTTATTAAACACGACATAACCTGTGGTTGGAATTAACAAAATAAACATGGCCTTTCAGGCATAATAGCAAAGCAAAAGATAACATATAGCACAGTCCCTATGCCTATGGGATTTGCGTGTTCAGGATACAATAAATCTTCTGCTCACCCTGGAGCAACCGTGTAGGGACTTTCCTGTCTCAAAGCACACAGCAGAGAAAAGAAACACAGTAGCTGGACATTTAACTTTTCCAACCACACTCTTGGGGAGGAGATAGAGTGAGTGGCCGTCCCACCCATCTCTCACAGCCACTCACAAAAAAACAACTATGTCGCGGCTGATTAAAGCCTCGGCACAAAAGATGCTGAAGAGAAACTTCTGTGTTTCACAACATGCTTGCCTATTGTCCTGTAGTCCATCCCAGCCTTGTGCAGGTCTAAAATTTTGTCCCCGATAACCTTAGATTGCTCTTTGGTTTTGGCTATGGTGAAATGGTTGTAGTCTGATTGATTGAGTGTGTGGACAGATGTTATATATACAGGTAACGAGGTCACACAGGTGCAATTAATACAGGTAATGAGTGCAGAGTGGAAGGGCTTCTTAAAGTAAATAGGTTTCTTGCTGGTTGATAGGTAATCAAATACCTATTTCATGCAAGAAAATACAATTTAATTATATAAAAGTCATACAATTTGATTTTCTGTTTTTTTTCTGTTTTTATATTCTGCTTCTCACAGTTGAACTGTACCTACAATAAAGAATACAGACCTCTCCATTCTATGCAGATGGGAAAACATGCAAAATCAGCAGTGTCAAATACTTATTTTCTACATTGTATATATACAGTTAGGCCCAGTAATATTTGGACAGTGGTATAGGTATTGGCATTTTAGCTGTTTATAGGCTTAAAAAAACCTAAAGTACCGCATATACTCGAGTATAAGCCGACCCGAATGTAAGCCGAGGCACCAAATTTTACCACAAAAACTGGGAAAACTTATTGATTTGAGTATAGGCCTGGTATGCATGGCCCATTCATCTCTATCATGCTATTCATGGCCTCCTCATCCTCATCCTGGTATGCATGGCCCCCTCATCCCTATCCTGGTATGCATGGCACCCTCATCCCTATCCTGGTATGCATCGCCTCCTCATCCCCATCCTGGTATGTATGGCCCCATCATCCCAAACCATATTTATTGCACAGTTATATAATCAATGGCCTCCTCATCCCTATCCTGGTATGCATGCCCCCCTCATCCCTATCCTGGTATGCATTGCCCCCTCATTCCTATCCTGGTATGGATGGCCCTCCATCAGAAAAACATTAAATAGACATAAACCATCCTACTTAGCTTCCCTGCGGTCCCTCACAGCGTCCTATTCTGATGCCAGTACCTGATTTTTGCTTGTAAACAGTGCATAGCTGTGATGTCATGCACTGCTTCCAAGCAGATTACAGCTTTGGGAATACTCACTGCTCTCCAAGCTGGGACTACGGGTGTGTAGTGCAGTGAATATTCATTGATCTTTAAAAAGGGGCATAGTAACCTCAGCAGCTGGCTTTCTGCAGTGGCTGGGTGACCATGTGTGCCTGTAACTAAATGGAATGAATATTCACTGCTCTCCATGCCCATGGGAGTGGAAAGCAGTGAATATACTGTATATTTCTTAACTAATGGGCACATATGATCTCCTGGCCTCTGCAGGAAGCAGGTGGCTGTGACTACTGTGCCCCCTATTAAAGAGAAATGAATATTCACTACTCTCCATGCTCATAGGAGTGAATATTCATTCCCTTAAGTTGCGGGCACACTTCAGATCCCTGCAGCTGCAGGAAGCCGGCTGCTGTGGCTTTCAGCATGTCCACTATTAAAAAGAATTCAATATTCCCTACTTTCCATTCCCATGGGAGTGGAGAGCAGTGAATATTAATTTCTCTTTAGCAACGGGCATAGGTGTTAGCTGCAGCAGCCGGCTCCTGCCTCCTGTGACCCACTGCGGCTTCTCCACCATCTTATATTCCGAAAAATACAGTAAGTGGGACACTCACTCCAGCATAAGCTAAGAAGTGCTTTTTCAGCATAAAAAATGTGATAAAAAACTCAGCTTGTACACGAGTATACACGGTATATTTTTAAAAAGAGTGCATTGGTGAGAATCGGAACTCAATTAGATCTGGATGCCCAAGGAAGAAAACAGTGGTGAATGATGACATAACATAACCATTTAAATGGTGAAAAGAAAACCCTTTACAACTTCTACTCAAATGAAAAACACTCTTCAGGATTTAGATATTTCAGTATATACAGTAAGTCTACCGTGAAGAGAAGGCTTCATGAGAGCAAATACAGAGGGTTCACCACAAGGTGCAAACCATTATTCAGTCTTAAAGGGACTCTGTCACCTGAATTTGGCGGGCTCTCTGTCTGGTCCGATGGGTTGTGTTTTCTCTCCTTTTAATTCACCCTTCCTTTCCCGCTGGCCGCAATATTATCTTGAATAGCCGAAAACCATTAGTGTGCATGCGCAGCCGCACTATGTCCCGGAAGTATTTCACTGTGTTCTGGGACATAGTGCGGCTGCGCATGCGCAGTAATGCTTTTCGGCTTTGCCCGCAGTTGAGTAAAGCATACTGCGCGTGCACAAGGCAAGATTGCATTGCGCACGCGTGAACTACAGAGGAAACAGACTCATAAAACAGAAAAAAAAAAAAAAAAGAAAAAAAAGAGCATGAACCGCACATCCCAAAATCATACGTTGATCTAAAGCCGCTAGGCAAAAATTAATATAACTGAATATGAGGTTTTCAGTTTAACATTCTGATCAGACTGTATGAAGCCCACTGCCCCTTCACGGCAAACCTCATAGTGGGTCCTATCGCCCTAACGGAGCGGAGCCGTGTGGCGCCCACCGCCACAGCGGCCATGCACCAGCAGGGCAGACGGCCTGTTGCCCCACAGCACCCATGCTGCAAGACTGAGTCCCCAAGACTCCAGACCACGCCGCCCCACCAGCACAAAGCCACAGCAACAATGGCCGCCACACAGCACCAACACCAAAATGAAAGGAGCACTTAAACTCACCTTCCTCCAGCTCTTCAGTGAGAGCCAAAATGGGCTAGACCCCTTACTTTGCAGTCTCCTGCTAATTAAAATCACCTGAGCCAAATGGGAGGAGTGCTGGTCCAAGAAGAAGAATAGAACATGCTTTGCAAAAAAGAAAAAAAAGAGCATGAACCGCACATCCCAAAATCATACGTTGATCTAAAGCCGCTAGGCAAAAATTAATATAACTGAATATGAGGTTTTCAGTTTAACATTCTGATCAGACTGTATGAAGCCCACTGCCCCTACACGGCAAGACTCATAAAACAAACTACGGAGGAAACAGACTCATATTCAACATAATATTGCGGCCAGCGGGAAAGGAAGGGGTGAATGAAAGGAGAGAAAACACCGCCCATCGGACCGGACAGAGAGCCCGCCAAATTCAGGTGACAGAGTCCCTTTAAAAATAGAGAGGCCATGAATTTTGGACGGTGATTTTAGATAGTGGATACCTAATTTCTGTCACTCTCTTTCAGGTTTATAGTGAAAGCTGAACCATTGTCAGCCCCACTAGACTCTATAGAACCCAGGTTGAGATCAGTATTATAGTCGATATCAGTATATTGAATGGTACCTGAGTTTGATCTGAACCTTTTGTCACTATCATTCACTCTTGTGATAACTCTGGGTGAAACTGACTGTTATTGTTTTAAATGTTTTGCGAGTGTCCTATTGCCCCACCAGGTGATTATAAGTATTTGATTATTTTAATTATTACATTAAAAGTTATATTTTAGCCTATTATCCTCACTTTTTGCTGAATCTATATATATAATTGTCTAAGGGGTACTTCCGTCTTTCTGTCCCGGAAATCCAACGTCACTGATTTGTCTCGACAGCTGCCTGTCATGGCTGCCGCGACCAATCAGCGACGCCCGCTCCAGAATCCCCTCCAGTCACCGCTCACACAGGGTTAATGGCAGAGGTAACGGCCCGCGGGGTAACGCACTCCGTTACCGCTGCTATTAACCCTGTGTGTCCCCAACTATTTACTATTGATGCTGCCTATGCAGCATCAATAGTAAAAATATGTCATGTTAAAAATAATAAAAAAAACAAAAACCCTACTATACTCACCATCCGCCACCTTTCCCGCTCCTTGGGATGCTCCGGTGACCGCTCCACGCAAGTGGCAGTTTCTGGTGGCAAGGATTGTATGCGACAAGGACCTGCCATGATGTCATGGTCATGTGACCACGACGTCATCACAGGTCCTGCGCTCATATCAGCCCTGGGACTGGAAGCTGCCACTTGCAATGGAGCGGTCACCGGAGCGTCCCGAGGAGCGGGAAAGGCGGCGGATGGTGAGTATATCAGGACTTCAACGGGCCTTCGGAAGGTGAGTATATGTTTATTTTTTATTTTAAGTCTCTATACTACGTGGCTCTGTGCTGTATATTCCGTCGCTGTGCAATATACTACGTGACTGGGCAATATACAAAGTGGCTGGGCAATATACTACGTGGCTGAGCAATATAGTATGTGACTGGGCAATATGCTACGTGGCTGGGAAATATGCTATGTGGCTGGGCAATATACTACGTGACTGGGCAATATACTATATGGCTGGCCAATATACTACATGGCTGGCCAATATACTATGTGGCTGGCCAATATACTACGTGGCTGGCCAATATACTATGTGGCTGGCCAATATACTACGTTACTGGCCAATATACTACGTGGCTGGGCAATATACTACGTGGCTGGCCAATATACTACATGGCTGGGCAATATACTACATGACTGGGCAATATACTATGTGGCTGGGCAATATAGTACGTGACTGGGCAATATACTACGTGGCTGGGCAATATACTATGTGGCTGGGCAATATACTACGTGACTGGGCAATAAACTACGTGACTGGGAAATATACTACGTGACTGGGCAATATACTACGTGGCTTGGCAATATACTATGTGACTGGGCAATATACTATGTGGCTGGGGAATATACTATGTTGCTGGGCAATATACTACGTGACTGGGCAATATACTACGTGACTGGGCAATATACTACGTGACTGGGCAATATACTACGTGACTGGGCAATATACTACGTGGCTGGCCAATATACTATGTGGCTGGGCAATATTTTGAAACGAAGACTGGCAGGCACCACTACAAAGGATCTCCCATCACATGCCACAAATACTAATATACTAGAAAAAGCAAAGAAAAGAAGGCATGCACAAAATGGGGATCACCACACTATAAATCATACAAATATTACAAAATTTATTGAAGTCCAAAAGCACTGAACACTGCAAAAAACACTTAAAAACACATAAAACAACCATATGCATGGTAAATACAAAGACCCATAATAGGGTCTAAAACCCTACAGGGTACAGGGATACCAGTCTAGCATAGAAGCACAAAGAAGGTCGTGCCTGATAAATGGGATAGGAAAATATATAACCTGTATAGGGCCCAGCCTTGACCCTTGTGAGGAGTCAAGGAATGCTGTAGGACGGACAGGGAGGGTGGAGAGCCAGGGCACAAAAACGCCCAACGCGTGTCGCCAGAGAACACTGGCTTCTTCAGGGGCATTGGATACAGTGAAGGTGCCTACATTATAAATACCTGGTAATTATGTGAGGCCAGGAACAGCTGGTGCCTAGTATACCGCGCATAGTACATGGCGCTGGAGCTGACTGGAGAAGACCGGGAAACCGGAAATGACGAGAGACGCCGGCATCTGCGCAATACAGCAGAGCTTCAAGGATGAGAAATCTCCAGAGTGTGGGCTGCTGGCAAGTGCGCACGCGCGTAGTACATAGCGCTGAAGCTGGCCGGAGAAGTGACAAAACGCCGGCACCTGCGCAATGCAGCAGAACTTCAGGGCGGGCTGCTGGCAAGTGCATACGCGCCGATCGGCGCATGCGCACTAAGTACCAGCACCTGCTATGCCCGCAAAAAGGCTCTCGGCCGAGAGCAGAGAAACACTTAGGAAATGTAATAGAGCAAAGAATGGCAAGGGGGTGGAAAAGTGGACTGTTGAATAGTGCATAGAAGGCACAGAGCAAAGGCATATCTGCCAATAGGGACATAATAACAAATATCTTTGTTAAGGCTGTATAGGGTCAATGTGGGCACCTTCACTGTATTTATTGCCCCTGAAGAAACCAGTGTTCTCTGGCGACACGCGTTGGGCGTTTTTGTGCCCTGGCTCTCCACCCTCCCTGTCTGTCCTACAGCATTCCTTGACTCCTCACAAGGGTCAAGGCTGGGCCCTATACAGGTTATATATTTTCCTATCCCATTTATCAGGCACGACCTTCTTTGTGCTTCTATGCTAGACTGGTATCCCTAGGATTTACGGGGGGTTTATTCATGCTGTCTACATTTTCTGCATAGATATATTGGATTGGATATCTTTTGCTTATATGTAATTTTAGAACTGTATACTAGACTACTATCTTTGCTTGTAGGACTGCATTGTGTATCTTTTTTCAGTGTACCATACTGCTTTAGATCACTTTATTGTGTGTGGGGGTGGTTTTTGAACCAGGGTTTTAGACCCTATTATGGGTCTTTGTATTTACCATGCATATGGTTGTTTTATGTGTTTTTTGCAGTGTTCAGTGCTTTTGGACTTCAATAAATTTTGTAATATTTGTATGATTTATAGTGTGGTGATCCCCATTTTGTGCATGCCTTCTTTTCTTTGCTTTTTCTAGTGGCTGGGCAATATACTACATGACTGGGAAATATACTACGTGACTGGGCAATATACTACGTGGACATGCATATTCTAGAATACCCGATGCGTTAGAATCGGGCCACCATCTAGTCTATACATAATTGTGTAGGGAGGTCTGAGGATTAGAAGAATCTCCCCTTCACTCCTGTGCCCCTGCAAAATAGAGAACTATCTTCATGCCCAAATCTAATGACATCCACATGACATAACTTCATCATATATCCTGAACCAGATTAATATCAGAAGAAATAGTAGAGCTGTGTACCTCAGTATGCTATGTGACTGTTGACTTCGGAATCTTGACAGTGCGTGCACTGTGAGAAGTCTAGGAGCGGGCGGTCATTTGATTGTATGTGATATGCATACTTCAGGTCACATTTTGAATTGAAGTGTCCAGCCTCACACAATACCCTTGCGTTGAGCAAGGCCACGCACATCTAGTCAGCACGCTTGTGACCGGATGCATGTAAAGTGCACAATTGTGGTCACGCACCTAGCACCAGCAACAGAGAATTGTGACAGTGCACAGTGCATGCAATGTGACCATTCACAAGTCTGCAGTTACATAGATTGACTGTAGACTTGTAGCTTAAGGCCAAGCAACCCCTTTAACACTAGAACTACCGCAGCTTTCATAAGACCTATAACTACCATTAGGGGTCATTTTGTCCCCCCATTCAAAAGTAATGACTCTGGAGTAAAAATAACTTTTTGTAGCCAACAAATTAAAGAACATTAATTTTAACTTAGTAGGAACAGTGTTAAGATCAAGAACAGCACGCATTTTCCTTTTACATGGTCATAGCATGAAGCTGAACAATGATCTCCCATTTGCTAATTTTACTCCCAGTTGCTGTATTATAGAGTAAAGTTGTGTTTATAGCTGCTAAGTCAAGCACATTACAAAACACCTGAACAGGCCATCGGCTTCTTCCAGATTTTGTGGTGTTCTTTCAAGCCATCTGGTCTACTGTGTCCACTCCAACCTTTGTTTTATTGTAAAATTGTACAGTGTCCGGTTATTTTTTCTTGTCGTTTCCAACTGCTACATCTGGGTGAAGACTACTGAGCAAAAATGACATTCTTATTTGTCTTACCTTGGTAAACTGTAAGAGTGATGTCACCATTCTTCATCAGAGTAGTCTCATATATATTTGTTATTAGAAGACTTGCCTTCTACTACTTTTATGTATGGGGTCAAATTGACCCCTTTAGAACTTATAGGTATGAATTGTAAAATCCGGGCCCCTGAAAATGTTTCAATTCATTTTTGTGTCCTAAAATATACACTACCATGAATAAATAAAAGTCACAAAAACTCAGAACTCATTTGTTAAAAAGAAAAAGAAATAGCAAAATGGTCAAAATGACCCCTCCGGTAGTTCTAGTGTTAAGTGATAAAGCATCCAATTACATCTTAAGAGATACAGGAACATGGTGTGCTTTATCTGTTTATGGAATTGTGAAAAATATCAAACAGAATTTGCAACTTATGCTGGACCTCAAAAATAAATTGTATAGATTTAGAAAATGACATTAAAAAAGTTGTAGCTAAAGTTATTCAAGTTTGAATTAAAGGCAGTATTCTCATAAATCATCTCATAAACTCTCTAAGTTGCACTTTTTAATTCTTTTCAGAGCATGTTAATCTTTCATGCAGAAGCAAATACAAAATTACAGTTCCAAAATGTAAAGTACATTACCCGTTATTTTAACAATTATTGTCTCAAAAGAAGATTTATATGTGCCATTTTCCATCCTCATTACAGTTTCTGTCATAGGAATGAAGCATCAGAATTTGAATGTCTTTTTTATGCATCTGTCATTGCAGGAATATACTCTATTGCTTTGACCTTTCCTGGGTTCTGTGAATTGGTTGGTTGCTATTGTCATTACTCCCTTGTTTACCTCATTTATTTCCTGTAGGAGAACTAAGGATTGTTACAAGTAACAAGTAAAACATTCAAGTACATCTCTTAATGAAATGTTTTCCGTATCATTTCATAAGTTAAATCATTTAATAGATCCAGGTTAAACATTTAAACTTAACATGGACAAGTGATCAAAGTTTTCAGAAGCAATAACGAGGCACCAGACAAAACTGGGAATGATCTCCTGAAAACTTGGCCACTGCTGATAATGGCTGGTTAGGGTTACTTATTTTTAAAAGCAGGTGTTCAGATTGCCTTTCCACCCTTTCTGATTCACTGCTGGACCTCAATGTTTAGCATAAAATGGAAAGGGTTAAAAGAGGTTTCCACTCCTGAACATTATTCACGCATTTTTCATGAAGTATTCACCTTAAAACTGCACTGAAGAGGATTTGTAAAATGAGTAATCTTTCATTATTTTAGGACTGTTAGATTAAAAAAGCAGATAACCCCTTTAACCTATTCCTGACATGTGACTTACATGTGAAGTTCTGAAAAAAAAAAACAGCTCACGAAATTCCTCTGCAACAGCAACATGATTTCTGTTGCAAATTGATCTTCGACATAGCTGTGTAATGGATTGTTTTTTGTTTTTTTGTTTTTTTTCAGCAGCATTTTGGGGTACATATAACTTATTACCTGACTTTTATTAATTCTTTATGAGAAGAAATAAAAACAGCAGTTCTGCTTTTGTTTTTTGATGCTCATATTTTCCGCTATTAAGGTGTTGTACAAATTAAAGGAAGTCCATCACCCCCAAAATGCAATTTAAACAGTCTATATAATGTTGTAGCGGACAAAGCCCATATAATAAAATAATTTGGGTGTGCGCATACACACTGCCATTGCCTGTCATCGGCCACACACATTCTCCTCCGTCTTCTAATGCCAATCTCACTAATTCACATGGATGTGTAGGAAGCGACTTATGAGAAGAAGAGAGCGTGGAGAACAAATACATGTGTCTTCTTAGTTTACTGTGGAGTAAAATCACTGTCAATCAGAAGCAAGGGAAGACCCTCAAAATGCAAATGAGGAGACGTAAACGGTGCACCAAACTCATGGCCATGCCAATGATGTATTGTTTCCATATGACTAATTATTTTCTCAGGCATTAAGTATTTGCTCTACACCCTCTCTTTTTCTCTGAAGCCACTAGCTACACTTCGGAGTGTATTAGTGTAGCGAGTGGCATCAGAAGGTAGGAGACAGCGAGGAGAATGTGTGTGTCATGCGGTAGGCAGTATCAGTGCGCATGTGCACACATGCTGGTAGAATTTAGACAGTACTGGCTCTGGGAAACAAGCAAAGTCGATCAAAAGTGAGTAAAGGCCCCCAATATGGAAACGACTAGGCATAATAGTGCAACAAACTCTTGACCACACCAGGGCTGCACTATAGCCACCTCATGTGCATACCAATTAAAAGTTATCTTCTCAAGCACTGTACAAGTAACAGGTACAGTTCTAGTGTGTTATTATTAGGGGCTTTGCCCCCTAAAACACTCACTATATATGCCATTTAAAATGCATTTTGGGTACGAGGGACTGCCTATAAAATGTTAACTTTATTTTTCTTAACGGCATTATTATAGTAATAACACATTTATACAGTTTAACTTATGTTTACTTCTACGTAGTTTTACCATATTGTGCTTTATGTGAATTAACCTCACAATGGCTCAGTAAACAACGATTAAATAACTAATGTAACCTTTAGGATATGTATCTGATGCACAAAGTCCTTATAGCACAAAGGATTTACAGTATGTGCATGAAAGAAGGGTATCACACCTTATTAAATAATGTTTTGGTTATGTCATTATGAATTTCACATTTTCAATTACTTACCTTGCAATATGAATTTTATTTAAATTAGATATTATTGAATCAGTGCATTTGTGAGACCATTTTTACTCTGTGTTGAGCCAGTTTTATTTACTGATATATGGAATTGTTCATACATACCACTTATCCTTCTCCCTGCAGGCCCCGGATCCAAAATGGCCACGGGGCTGCTTCCGGGTCCTGCAGGGAGGTAGCATACAAGCTCCTCAGAGCAGACGTTGGTAAGCCAGGAGCACTGCCTGTCAGATCACTGATCTGACACAGTGCTCCGAAAAGTGTCAGATCAGTGATCTGACACTATAGTGTGATGTCCCCCCTGGGGCAATGTAAAAAAGTAAGAAAAAAAAATTTAGATGTGTTTAAAAAAAAATTCCTAAATGAAGAAAAACAAATGGTTCCAATAGATACATTACTTTATCTAAATAATAATAAAACAATAAAAGTACACATATTTAGTATCGCCGTGTCCGTAACAACCCGACCTATAAAACTGTCCCACTAGTTAACCCCTTCAGTGAACACCGAAGAAAAAAAAAGAAGCAAAAAGCAACGCTTTATTATCATACCGCCAAACAAAAAGTGGAATAACATGTGATCAAAAAGACGGATGTAAATAACCATGGTACCGCTGAAAACGTCATCTTGTCCCGCAAAAAAACAAGCTGTCATACAGTGTCATCAGCGAAAAAAATTAAAAAGTTATAGTCCTCAGAATAAATTAATTATTTTTTACATAAAATAGTTTTTTTGCAAACTATATAAAAAAATGATATAAATGAGGTGTCGCTGTAATCGTACTGACCTGAAGAATAAAACTGCTTCATCAATTTTACCAAACACGGAATGGTATAAACGCCCCCCCAAAAGAAATTTATGAATAGCTGGTTTTTGGTCATTCTGCCTCACAAAAATCAGAATTAAAAGCGTTAAAAAACTGTCACGTGCCGAAAAATGGTTCCAATAAAAACGTCAACTCTTCCTGCAAAAAAGAAGACCTCAAATGACTCTGTGGACAAAAATATGGAAAAATTATAGCTCTCAAAATGTGGAGACGCAAAAACTATTTTTTGCAATAAAAAGTGTATTTTAGTGTGTGACAGCTGCCAATCATAAAAATGCCCTAAGAAGCCCGCTATTAAAGTAAATCAAACCCCACTTCATCACCCCCTTAGTTAGGGAAAAATAATAAAATTTAAAAAATGTATTTATTTCCATTTTCCCATTAGGGTTAAGGTTAGGGCTAGGGCTAGGGCTATGGCTAAAGTTAAGGTTGGGGCTATGGTTGAGGCTAGGGCTAGGGTTGGGGCTAGGGTTAGGGTTGGGGCTAGGGTTAGGGCTACAGTTAGGGTTGGGGCTAAAGTTAGGGTTTCGGTTGGGGCTAAAGTTAGGTTTACGGTTGGGGCTAAAGTTAGGGTTAGGGTTTGGATTACATTTACGGTTGGGATTAGGGATAGGTTTGTGTCAGGGTTATGGGTGTGGTTAGGGTTACCATTGGGATTAGGGTTAGGGGTGTGTCTCGATTAGGGTTTCAATTAGAATTGGGGGGTTTCCACTGTTTAGGCACATCAGGGGCTCTCCAAACGCGACATGGCATCAGATCTCAATTACAGCTAATTCTGCGTTGAAAAACTAAAACAGTGCTCCTTCCCTTCCGAGCTCTCCTGTGCGCCCAAACATATGGGGTATCAGCGTACTCAGGACACATTGGACAACAACTTTTGGGGTCCAATTTCTTCTACCAAGGAAGGTGACGGGCACAAGGGGGCATTCTTTGCGTCTGGAGGAGAGAAGGTTTTTCCACCAACATAGAAGAGGATTCTTTACTGTTAGGGCAGTGAGAATCTGGAATTGCTTGCCTGAGGAGGTGGTGATGGCGAACTCAGTCGAGGGGTTCAAGAGAGGCCTGGATGTCTTCCTGGAGCAGAACAATATTGTATCATACAATTTGGTTCTGTAGAAGGACGTAGATCTGGGGATTTATTATGATGGAATATAGGCTGAACTGGATGGACAAATGTCTTTTTTCGGCCTTACTAACTATGTTACTATGTTACTATGTATGTTCTGTTACCCTTGGGAAAATACAAAACTGGGTGCTAAATACAAATTTTGTGGAAAAAAAAAAGATTTTTTATTTTCATGGCTCTGCGTTATTAACTGTAGTGAAACACTTGGGGGCTCAAAGTTCTCACAACACATCTACATACGTTCCTCGGGGGGTATAGTTTCCATTATCGGGTCACTTGTGGGAGGTTTCTACTGTTTAGATGCATCAGGGGCTCTGCAAATGCAACATGACGCCTGCAGACCAATCCATCTAAGTCTGCATTCCAAACGGCACTCCTTCACTTCCGAGCTCTGCCATGCACCTAAACGGTGGTTCCCCTCCACATATGGGGTATCAGCATACTCTGCACAAATTGTACAACAACTTTTGGGGTCCAATTTCTCCGGTTACCTTTGGGAAAATAAAAAATTGGGGGCTAAAAAATAATTTTTGTGGGAAAAAAATGAATTTTTATTTTCACGGCTCCGCGTTATAAACTTCTATGAAGCACTTGGTGGGTCAAAGTGCTTGCCACACATCTAGGTAAGTTCCTTTGGGGGTCTACTTTCCAAAATAGTGTCACTTGTGGGGAGTTTCAATGTTTTGCCACATCAAGGGCTCTCCAAAAGCGACATGGCGTCCTATCTCAATTCCAGTCAATTTTGCATTGAAAAGTCAATTGGTGCTCCTTCCCTTTTGAGCTCTGCTGTGCACCCAAACAGTGGTTTACCCCCACATATGGGGTATCAGCATACTCAAGACAAATTGCACAACATCTTTTGGGGTCCAATTTCTTCTGTTACCCTTGGGGAAATAAAAAATTGGGGGCGAAAAAATCATTTTTGTGAAATAATATGATTTTTTATTATTCTGCTCTGCATTATATATTTATGTGAACTACTTGGTGAGTCAGAGTGCTTACCACACATCTAGATAAGTTCCTTAGGGGGTCTACTTTCCAAAATGGTGTCACTTAAGGGGAGTTTCAATGTTTCGGCACATCAAGGGCTTTCCAAACGCGACATGGCATCCTATCTCAATTCCAGTCAATTTTGCATTGAAAAGTCACATGGCGCTCCTTCCCGTCTGAGCTCTGCTGTGCACCCAAACAGTGGTTTACCCCCACATATGGGGTATCAGCGTACTCCAGACAAATTGCACAACAACTTTTGGGTCCAATTTCTTCTGTTACCCCTGGGAAAATAAAAAATTGGGGGCGAAAAAATCATTTTTGTGAAATATGATTTTTTATTTTTACGGCTCTGCATTATAAACTTCTGTGTTAGGGCTAGCGGAACACACCAAATAATAAGAAAGATAGAATAAAGTGCGGTCGCAGCCCAGGGTCCACCATGCAGAGATGGAACCTGCTGACATGTAATGACGGACTATATGGCGGTACAATGTGAACACACACACGGGTTAACTTCACCCTGTGTGAAGGAAGCCAACCCTGTTGCTTCACAGGGCCACGGTACCACATCAAGAGTGCAAGAAAGGAGTCTCAGAACTCAATCCCAAGACACAGGATTTGAGTTCATATAGACCTCTTGCACTCGACACCGCAACTGGGTTGTCAGATAGACAGAAATAATAATAATAAAGATGCACGAGAGTGCGTGCAGTGCCGCACTGGCGGACGCCACTAACCACCCAGGCTTGGATCAGGAAAGCGCTGTGAAAGCGCAAGCCGCTAGGGTTGAGCGAAACGGATCGGCCAATTTCAAAAGTCGCCGACTTTTGGCAAAGTCGGGTTTCGTGAAACCTGACCCGATCCCACTGTGGGATTGGGTCGGAGGTCGGCGATCTTCGCTTCAAAGTCGGGTTTCGTTTTTTTTTATATATATATATATATATATGTTGTTATTGAGACACATATATATATATATTTATATTTACTTCAGCGCGATATAGCAGAAAAGCCGATAATTCAATTGCCGGCTTTTCATTTCTCCTTCCTAAACCTGACATGATATGAGACATGGTTTACATACAGGGCTTTCCAAACGCGACATGGCATCCTATCTCAATTCCAGTCAATTTTGCATTGAAAAGTCAAATGGCGCTCCTTCCCGTCCGAGCTCTGCTATGCACCCAAACAGTGGTTTACCCCCACATATGGGGTATCAGACTCAAGACAAATTACACAACAACTTTTGGGGTCCAATTTTTTCTGTTACCCTTGGGAAAATAAAAAATTGGGGGCGAAAAAATCATTTTTGTGAAATATGATTTTTTATTTTTACGGCTCTGCATTATATACTTCTGTGTTAGGGCTAGCGGAACGCACCAAATAATAAGAATGATAGAATAAAGTGCGGTCGCAGCCCAGGGTCCACCATGCAGAGATGGAACCTGCTGACATGTAATGACGGACTATATGGCGGTACAATGTGAACACACACACGGGTTAACTTCACCCTGTGTGAAGGAAGCCAACCCTGTTGCTTCACAGGGCCACGGTACCGCATCAAGAGCACAAGCAAGGAGTCTCAGAACTCAATCCCAAGACACAGGTTTTGAGTTCATATAGACCTCTTGTGCTCAACACCGCAACTGGGGTGTCAGAGAGACAGAAATAATAATAATAAAGATGCACGAGAGTGCGTGCGGTGCCGCACTGGCAGACGCCACTAACCACCCAGGCTTGGATCAGCAAAGCGCTGTGAAAGCGCAAGGCGCTAGGGTTGAGCGAAACGGATCAGCCAATTTCAAAAGTCGCCGACTTTTGGCAAAGTCGGGTTTCGTGAAACCCGACCCGATCCCACTGTCGGAGGTCGGCGATCTTCGCTCCAAAGTAGGGTTTCGGTTTTTATATATATATATATATATAAGTATATATATATATATATATATTTATATTTACTTCAGCGCGATATAGCAGAACAGCCGGTAATTCAATTGCCGGCTTTTCATTCCTCCTTCCTAAACCCGACATGATATGAGACATGGTTTACATACAGTAAACCATGTCATATCCCCATTTTTTTGCATATTCCACACTACTAATGTTAGTAGTGTGTATGTGCAAAATTTGGGCACTGTAGCTATTAAATTTAAGGGTTAAATCGTGGAAAAATTGGCGTGGGCTCCCGCGCAATTTTCTCCGCCAGAGTGGTAAAGCCAGTGACTGAGGGCAGATATTAATAGCCTGGAGAGGGTCCATGGTTATTGGCCCCCCCGGCTAAAAACATCTGCCCCCAGCCACCCCAGAAAAGGCACATCTGGAATATGCGCCTATTCTGGCACTTGGCCCCTCTCTTCCCATTCCTGTGTAGGGGTGGGATATGTGGTAATGAAGGGTTAATGTCACCTTGCTATTGTAAGGTGACATTAAGCCAGATTAATAATGGAGAGGTGTCAATTATGACACCTATCCAATTATTAATCCAATTGTATGAAATGGTTAAAAAACACACACACATTATTACAAAGTCTTTTAATGAAATAAAGACACAGGTTGTAATATTTTATTAGACTCGACTTTTGAGAAAGTCGGGTTTCGTGAAACCCGACTCGACCTGAAAAAAGGAAAAGTCGCTCAACCCTACATGGCGCCGCACTGGCGGTCACAGCATTTAGATGCTGTATAATGTGTTACGTGCTGATGGCTAAGTCGGGTGCAATAGGTCATACAAAAGTCATACAATAGGGAGGGGATCTTAAAGAACGACTTTCACTCACAACACACTCACGTATACAAATGTACACTAGCGCATGGCTGTGCAGACATGCGAACCTTATATAGCTGCAGCATGTACAGGACCTTCCCAGAAGGACCAATGGGAGGCTGCCACAGAAGTTGAGCACCTTCAGGACCTTCCTGGAGGATTAATGGGATCTGCTGCAGTATCTGAGCATGTGACCCTCGATCTCCAATGGGAGATCTTGCACTGGGCATGCTCAGAAGGGAAAAAGCAGGACTTAGTCCAAAAAGCGTCTGCTCACCGCTGCCCAGCATTGGCTTCAATGGCAGAAGCTGGAAAAGCAGCAGAACCCTATGCACAGAGTGAGTCTGAGCAAGATGCTGGGACCGACGTCTCTGCTGAGCAAACTCCACTGTGGCTGGAGAATAATGGGAGACCACAGCAGAGATTGTTCGAGATTCCCCCTGTGCAGAGGTGGGAACTCGACACCTAATATTCTGTGAAGCACTTGGTGGGTCGAAGTGCTTACCACACATCTAGATAAGTTCCTTAGGGGCCTATACATACAAGGCTAATATCCACAAAAAAAAAACAATTTAAATGTGGAAAGGACAGGAAAAGATTTAGTGCCAAAATAACAAAACTCAAATAGAGAGCATGCACCACCAGGAATCAATAAGTAAACAATGTACAAACTTTATTATAGACAAATTCATAAAAATACAGGGATGTGACAGAGGTTAGCCAAAACATGAATGGGAATATACAAAGGAACCAGGCAACAATGGGTGTATGTGAAATGTGAAACGGGTGTAATTCAAAAACCAAAGTATAAGTGCACACCCCAAAGCAAAAGGACTCCAAAAAGGCTGTATACCACATCTGGAGATCAGTAAACCATTATACAAATCTTGATCAAGCGATGATAGTATTTACCTGGAGGTGCCTAGAGCCCTCTAAGACCCACCGTCCCCAACGCGCGTTTCGGCGCCCAAGCCTTCTTCCGGGTCTAACGCTATATAACTGAAAACAACAAAATTCACAGGAGTGAATTAATGTCCACCATCAAATATAAACCAATATCAAAATGAACATAAGGCAATAATCACAATAAAGTATAAAAATATAATTTTTATTACAAAAATGAATAACAAACAAAAACAAAGTACAAAAAAAGAAAGAAAACAACAAGTAATACTACATATAAAGGATATACCGAATGAGGAGACCAGATCCATATAATAAAATATACTAAAAAAATAATATATACAGTGGGGCAAAAAAGTATTTAGTCAGTCAGCAATAGTGCAAGTTCCACCACTTAAAAAGATGAGAGGCGTCTGTAATTTACATCATAGGTAGACCTCAGCTATGGGAGACAAACTGAGAAAAAAAAATCCAGAAAATCACATTGTCTGTTTTTTTTACATTTTATTTGCATATTATGGTGGAAAATAAGTATTTGGTCAGAAACAAAATTTCTTCTCAATACTTTGTAATATATCCTTTGTTGGCAATGACAGAGGTCAAACGTTTTCTGTAAGTCTTCACAAGGTTGCCACACACTGTTTTTGGTATGTTGGCCCATTCCTCCATGCAGATCTCCTCTAGAGCAGTGATGTTTTTTGGCTTTTCGCTTGGCAACACAGACTTTCAACTCCCTCCAAAGGTTTTCTATAGGGTTGAGATCTGGAGACTAGCTAGGCCACTCCAGGACCTTGAAATGCTTCTTACAAAGCCACTCCTTCGTTGCCCTGGCGGTGTGCTTTGGATCATTGTCATGTTGAAAGACCCAGCCACGTTTTATCTTCAATGCCCTTGCTGATGGAAGGAGGTTTGCACTCAAAATCTCAAGATACATGGCCCCATTCATTCTTTCATGTACCCGGATCAGTCGTCCTGGCCCCTTTGCAGAGAAACAGCCCCAAAGCATGATGTTTCCACCACCATGCTTTACAGTAGGTATGGTGTTTGATGGATGCAACTCAGTATTCTTTTTCCTCCAAACACGACAAGTTGTGTTTCTACCAAACAGTTCCAGTTTGGTTTCATCAGACCATAAGACATTCTCCCAAAACTCCTCTGGATCATCCAAATGCTCTCTAGCAAACTTCAGACGGGCCCGGACATGTACTGGCTTAAGCAGTGGGACACGTCTGGCACTGCAGGATCTGAGTCCATGGTGGCGTAGTGTGTTACTTATGGTAGGCCTTGTTACATTGGTCCCAGCTCTCTGCAGTTCATTCACTAGGTCCCCCCGCGTGGTTCTGGGATTTGTGCTCACCGTTCTTGTGATCATTCTGACCCCACGGGGTGGGATTTTGCGTGGAGCCCCAGACCGAGGGAGATTATCAGTGGTCTTGTATGTCTTCCATTTTCTAATTATTGCTCCCACTGTTGATTTCTTCACTCCAAGCTGGTTGGCTATTGCAGATTCAGTCTTCCCAGCCTGGTGCAGGGCTACAATTTTGTTTCTGGTGTCCTTTGACAGCTCTTTGGTCTTCACCATAGTGGAGTTTGGAGTCAGACTGTTTGAGGGTGTGCACAGGTGTCTTTTTATACTGATAACAAGTTTAAACAGGTGCCATTACTACAGGTAATGAGTGGAGGAAAGAGGAGACTCTTAAAGAAGAAGTTACAGGTCTGTGAGAGCCAGAAATCTTGATTGTTTGTTTCTGACCAAATACTTATTTTCCACCATAATATGCAAATAAAATGTTAAAAAAACAGACAATGTGATTTTCTGAATTTTTTTTTCTCAGTTTGTCTCCCATAGTTGAGGTCTACCTATGATGTAAATTACAGACGCCTCTCATCTTTTTAAGTGGTGGAACTTGCACTATTGCTGACTGACTAAATACTTTTTTGCCCCACTGTAACTCTCCAAGGTGCAAAAGATGGATGAAAAAAGAAATGGACAATCCATCTCAATAAAGTGCATATGCTTTCATAGTAAATAGTCTAATAAATACAGAAAGTGCATAAAACCTCTGGAGCAATATTAGTACCAGTGTGAAGATGATCTGTGACCCTCAAGGACTCCGACTCCAAATGGAGACCTTGGAGAGTTATATATTTCTTTCTTTTTTTGTACTTTGTTTGTGTTTGTTATTCATTTTTGTAATAAAAATTATATTTTTATACTTTATTGTGATTATTGCCTTATGTTCATTTTGATATTGGTTTATAGCTATATAACTGAGTAAAATCAATAAATAAATCAATAAATAAAATAAATAAAGTCAAGAAAGGAGTGATCCAGAACTTACTTTTTTCATGCTTTTTAATTTTTTTAAATGTAACTTACTTAAAACAACGTATAATTTACAAAACTAAAACTAGCTTCTAGAATATGAGGCTTGGGTTCAAATAGAGGGAGTAGTGGACGTGTGGGTATGGGTTAAAGAGATAAGGGAGGACTATTCCAAAACTGTTTGGGGGGCTCTTGTGTATTATTTTTTCATGTTTTTTATTTTTTAAATGTAACTTTTAACGGCGGCAGTTAAGGGTACTTACTCCTCAACGCCGCTTTTTAATGGTGCTGAGAAATAAAAGTATAGTGCCCTCCAGAGTCAGAATTTCTCTGGAGTCTTGGCTACTGGGGGACCCAGAGACCCGAGAGAACATGATTTGGGTTGTTTTTTACCGACCACTGTGTTGCCATTATTAATGCAAAAAAAGTCACATTTTCCATTTAATTTCTCTCTCCTCTGATGTGATCGCACATCAGAGGAGAGAGAAATGGGGTACACTGATCCCTCCTGGTACCTCCAGTGTCCCTGCATCGCCCTGTGAAGTCCCAGTGGAAGACAATGGTGGGCTCATGTTTTATTTCGATCACTGTGATATAACCTATCACAGTGACCAAAATACAAAAAGAAATAGTAAATCAAATTCCTCTTTATCACCCCTTAGTTACATAAAAATAATAAAATAAAAAAATGTATTTCCATTTTTCCATTAGGTTTAGGGTTGGGCTAAATTTAGGGTTGGGCTAAAGTTAGGGCTGGGATAAAATTAGGGTTGGACTAAAGTTAGGGTTGGGCTAAAGTTATGGTTAGGGTTGGGCTAGGGTTAGGGTTGGGGCTAGAGTTAGAGTGGGCTAAAGTTAGGGTTGGGCTAAAGATAGGGTTGGGCTAAAGTTAGGGTTGTGATTATGGTTGAGATTACGGTTAAGGTTGGGATTAGGGTTAGGGTTGTGCTAGAGTTAGGTTTGTGGTTAGGGTTATAGTTAGGGTTGGGATTAGGGTTTGGGGTGTGTTGAGGTTAGAGTTGTGTTTAGGGTTATGGTTAGGGTTGGGATTCAGGTTAGGGGTGTTTTGGGGTTAGGGTTGGAGTTAGAATTGGGGTTCCACTGTTTAGGTACATCAGGGTTAGTAAATTTCTTGAATGTGGTTTTGTGCACCTTGAGGGGTGGAGTTTTTAGAATAGTGTAACTTTTGGGTATTTTCTGTTATATTGACCCCTCAAACTCACTTCAAATGTGAGGTGGTCTCTCAAAAAATGGTTTTGTAAATTTTGTTGGAAAAATGAGAAATCGCTGGTCAAATTTAATTGCCTTTATAATATCCTAGCAAAAAAAAATTGTGTTTCCAAAATTGCCTTGATGTAAAGTTGACAAGGGGAAATGTTATTTATTAACTATTTTGTGTGACACCACTCTGATTTAACCCCTTCATGATCTCAGCTTTTTTCTGTTTTGCGTTTTCGTTTTTCACTTTAATTTTCTGTCAATATGGCCATGTGAAGGCTTACTTTTTGCAGGACAAGTTATTCTTTTGAACAGCATCATTCATTTTAAAATGTTGTGTCCTAGAAAACTGGAAAAAAATACCAAGTGCGGTGAAATTGCAAAAAAAGTGGAAATCCCACATTTGTTTTTTGTTTGACTTTTTGATGGGTTCACTAAATGCTAGAACTGACCTGCCATTTTGATTTTCCAGGTCATTACGAGTTCATAGACACCAAACATGCCTAGGTTATTTTTTATCTAAGAGGTAAAAAAAATTTCCAAACTTTGCTAAAAAAAATGTTCTGATATGACCCATAGCGTCACCATTTTTCATAATCTGGGGTTTGGTGAGGGCTTATTTTTGCTTGCCGAGCTGATGTTCTTAATGATACCATTTTGGTGCAGACACCTTCTTTTGATTGCCCGTTATTGCATTTTAATGCAATGTCGCGGCGACCAAAAAAATGTAATTCTGGCTTGTCTAATTTTTTCTCGCTACGCCGTTTAGCAATCAGGTAAATCCTTTTTTTATTGATAGATCGGGCGATTCTGAACGTGATGATACCAAATATGTATTTATTTGATTTTTTATTGTTTTATTTTGAATGGGGCGAAGGGGGGTGATTTAAATTTTATATTTTTTTTCATATTTTTTAGAACATTTTTTTTACTTTTTCCATGCTTCAATAGCCTCCAGAAGCTGTCATAGCCTGATCGGCTCTGCTACATAGGAGTGATGCTCAGATTGCTGATGTAATAGAATTGCTGCATTGCTATGTGTGCCAACCACAGGGTGGCGCTCACAGCAATCCGGCATCAAAAACCATAGAGGTCTTCAATAGATCTCTGGTTGCCATGCCGCCACATCGCTGACCCCCAATCATGTAATGGGGTCAGCGATGCACCCATTTCTAGCCTGGTGGTTTGAGGCACTAGTTAAATGCCGCTGTCAGCGGTTGACAGCGGCATTTAAGTAGTTAACCTTCATCCGGCTGAGTAGGTACAATTGTAACTATTCCGTTTTAAAATTGCAATAACTTTTTTTTTCGAAAAGCCGTAGAGGGCTGAAATTTCGTGACATCTCTGCAGTTTTGGTCCAGAATATATAGGCCAAATTTCAATAAAATATATATGGAGGTACAATTGTACCTCTGCAGCCTGTTAACGTTGTAAAATTATGCAGCCTGACGAAGGTTAATAGCGGTCGGTGGATCACGATTCCACCCGCCGCTATTGCCGGCGCATGTCAGCTGTACAAACAGCTGACATGTCCCAACTTTGATGCAGGGAATAAGAAGAAAGAGGGGGAGGTAGAATATTACCAAACTAAACAAGAAAGTGTGCCCCCTGGGTCGTCTGTTCCTCTCTTTTACCCTTTCTCCTCCTTTGGGGTCTTGTTATCTAGACTGAGTATATCTTCAGGGGCCTGTACCCATATGTGATTTTCTATACACAACTACTTGCATTTTCAATTTTCTTCTATCTGGCCATTTATCAAATATATTTATCCTCAATTTTTTTTTTTCAAAAAGAGGTTTTCAAATAGGGTTTTTGTGATTACCACCTTGGATTTATTGATATGAGATCACATAGACACTGGTCTGATAGCATCCTGACTCCAACTACACGACTGCATCACATTATATATACAATATATATGAGGGAAAGAAAGGGGGTCACATCTATTAGTGCAGATTTAGGGCAGCTGCTTTGAAGTCTTTTAGGCTGGAGTCACACTCAGCGTAAGACAATACGGAATGTATTCTACGTCCGTAATACACCAAAATGTCCCAGAAATCTATTTCCGTAGTTAATGCGTAGCCTAGGTGTGGTCGCGTATTTTGCGCAGGTGCTGTTGCGTGTGTAATCCGTATGTGATCCGTATGGCGTATTTTTCACGCAGCATCACAAAATGGACATTTAACGGTTTTCTGGCCTGCAAATCATTTAAATCATCATTAACAACACTATTTAAGCCCTCTACAACAAGTGGAACCCTCCCATGTGCCCTATTTGTTCTGGAGCTTCTTTTGGCTGTGTTGCTTTCACCTTACAAACATGTCTGACCATGTGTATTTAAGCACAACTCAGCAGGTGTTACTTCACTGGGTGTTGTCACGTCGCTTTAGACAGCCATATCCGGTCAATGTTGATCCGCGAAGGAGGGGACGAAGATTGTGGGTGCATCCTCTATTGACCCAACGCCAGAGTAAAGGACATTTTCAGAGGCTATATTCAGCTTTGAGGTCACATCCTGCCAAGTTTTACCTGTATAGTCGCATGGCCATCAGGACTTTTGATATGTTGTTGGAGATCTTACGTCCTGGGCTCACCTATCAGGACACAAGGATGAGAAAAGCCATCTCTGCTGAGGAGCGTCTGCTCCTAACCTTATGGTATGTAATCACCATTCTCACATACTGTATGTTGATGATATTTTTTTCTATGTGTTGGCTTCTAGTAGGTTTCTGTAAGTTTATGTTGACATTATGGCCCAAGCACATAAAAAAAACTGTGGTTAATCTTGTATGAAACTAACCATGGGAATTTGAAAATTTTAGATTGGACATAAAGTCTTTGTAAATATACTATACACTTGTGCTTCTTCATGTTTTCTTTGTACTCATGTTACGTTTTTTTTTTTTTTCTTTCAGCTTCCTGGCCACAGGCTTGTCCTATGCGGGACTACACTTGGAGTTCCTTATTGGGCGTTCTACAATTTCAGGCATTGTTCGTAAAACCTGTTTCCAAATATGGGAGAAGCTTCATGATGTGGTTATGCCTGAGCCCAAACAGGAGGATTGGCTAACAATCGCCAGTGGATTCAAGGACACTTGTGACTTCCCTAACTGCATTGGAGCTGTGGGTCGGCGGCTACGTGATAACCAGCTAAACCTCCCACCACCACAACAACTCCCAGGATCCAATGCGGAAGCAGTGCCTTTTGTTTTGGTTGGAGATGAGGCTTTCCAACTTACGAGGCATGTCATGAGGCCCTATCCCAGGCGCAACCTGGACCACCGGCGGAGGGTCTTTAATCTGAGACTTTCCAGGGCGCGGAGACTGGTGGAATGTGCCTTTGGGATTCTTGTTGCAAAATGGCGTGTTCTTCAGTCTGCCATTCAGCTAGGTGAGGCTACAATCAATGAAGTTATCAAAGCCTGTGTTATCTATATAATTGTCTAAGGGTTTTTCCGTCTGTCTGTCTTTCTGTCTGTCTGTCTTTCTGTCTGTCTGTCTGTCTGTCCTGGAAATCCCGCCTCTCTGATTGGTCGAGGCCACTAGGCCTCGACCAATCAGCGACGGGCACAGCATCGACGTAGAAATCCCGCGTCTCTGATTGGTCGAGGCCGCCAGGCCTCGACCAATCAGCGATGGGCACAGCGACGATGATGTCATAAAGGACGTAGACATCCCGCGTCTCTGATTGGTCGAGGCCGCCAGGCCTCGACCAATCAGCAATGGGCACAGCGACGATGATGTCATAATGGTTGCCATGGCGACGATGATGTCATAAAGGTTGCCTCGACCAATCAGCGACGGGCACAGTCTGCCGCGAATTCTGGAATCATCATTGTCCATATACTACGGGGACATGCATATTCTAGAATACCCGATGCGTTAGAATCGGGCCACAATCTAGTTTTACAGAATTTTACACGCATACATGATTGTGCCTCACCCAATATTGATGTTAGCCACATGAGCAATGTTATTCTGCCTACCCCATATGTCCCTCCTCTGCGTCGTCCCATTTCTGGCCTCAAAGTTCGGGATGTTTTCTCCAATTATTTTATGAGTCCTCAAGGTGCTACTCCCTGGCAAGAATATGCAATTTAGTATGTTTAGTTTTCTATATTAAATCTTTTGGTTACCCTTTTCAAAAATCAGTCTTTTGTATTTCTAAAATTTTCATATGGGTATGATCCTATCATGTGTGTGTGATGAAATAATGAATTTTCCACAACCAGATGTTGCTTTTTTGCAAAAAACTTTAAACTTAAAACAATATTTGAGTGTTGGTTATTGTTTTGTCATAACCTTTTTTTTTTACAAATCTTTTCATTACCCTTTTTTGGGGGCCTATATAAGCATACTACATCAGCAGCATTACAAAGTGCTATGTCAGCACAAACAACCTCAAGATTGTATAAAAAAGAAAGAAAAAAAAAAAGGAAAAAAAAAAATAACAAATAAAATAAAAATAAAAAATCACAAGTCTTGGTAGGTAGGTGTTGGAGATGTGGATTGCTCTGGATCCTCATCAGGTGGCCTTTGTAGGCCCAATTGTCCTGCACCCTGTGAGGATGTGGTAGTGGCTGGCGGCAAAATATGCCTGGGATGATGCTGGACAGTTGGCATATTTTGGAAAGGATTTCTAGGTAACCCCTGATGTTGCTGACCATATGGCCTGGAATCATACCCCAAACCAAAATGGCCATATTGTCCAAACCCAGGTTGGGACCAGCCTCCAGCACTGGGTGTGGACAAGTGGCCATATTGGGATGGTTGACAATATCCGGCCATATGGTACTGAGGTTGCCATGGTGGGTTGGGTGTGGGTTGGGGTTGAGGTGTTGGCTGACGTGGAGGGGGTGCTTCAGATCCCTCATGAGCATTCATGCCTTGTAATCTCTGAGGCCGCAGGATATTTTGAGGTGACATCTGCCACTGTTCAATAAATTCCATAAGTTGGTATGAGTTATTTGGGGGGGTGCATGCATCAATCAGGATCTGAATGCACCCTCTCACACGAAGCCTCAACTCACGTTCTATTGGCCTTAAGTACCGGGCAAGGCTCCTGGTAAAGCCCTCCTCCCCATCATCCTCACGAACCCTTGCCAGACAGTTAATCACACCAGCATCCATGTTTCTCTGGCTTTGGATAAGCTCTCTCCTGCGGCGAGCATGCTGTGAAAAGACTGCAGCCTGTGGTGAGCGCTCCAGGGCAACAGTAGGGCTGCTGCTGTTTCCAGGGTCATCCTGGCTAGGTGGTGGTGGTGCTGCTGCTGCTGATGATGATGATTAGTGTTGAGCGATACCGGATTTTCGGATAGTATCGGCCGATACCCGAAAAATATCGGATATCGCCGATACCGATATCCGATACCAATACAAGTCAATGGGATATCAAGTATCGGAAGGTATTCTCATGGTTCCCAGGGTCTGAAGGAGAGGAAACTCTCCTTCAGGCCCTGGGATCCATAGGGATGTGTAAAATAAAGAATTAAAATAAAAAATATTGATATATTTACCTCTCCGGCGGCCCCTGAACTCAGCGCGGGTAACCGGCAGGCTTCTTTGTTCAAAATCAGCGCTTTTAGGACCTGAGAATCACGTCCCGGCTTCTGATTGGTCGCGGGCCGCCCATGTGACCGCCACGCGACCAATCACAAGCCGCGACGTCACCGCAAGCTATTAGCGCGCTCATTTTTGAAAAATGAGCGCGTTAATGACTTTCAAAGACGTAGCGGCTTGTGATTGGTCGCGGCCACGCGACCAATCACAAGCCGCGACGTCACCGCAAGCTATTAGCGCGCTCATTTTTGAAAAATGAGCGCGTTAATGACTTTCAAAGACGTAGCGGCTTGTGATTGGTCGCGGCCACGCGACCAATCACAAGCCGCGACGTCACCGCAAGCTATTAACGCGCTCATTTTTAAAAATGAGCGCGTTAATAGCTTGCGGTGACGTCGCGGCTTGTGATTGGTCGCGGCCGCGACCAATCACAACCCGCTACGTCTTTGAAAGTCATTAACGCGCTCATTTTTCAAAAATGAGCGCGCTAATAGCTTGCGGTGACGTCGCGGCTTGTGATTGGTCGCGGCCACGCGACCAATCACAAGCCGCTACGTCTTTGAAAGCCATTAACGCGCTCATTTTTAAAAATGAGCGCGTTAATAGCTTGCGGTGACGTCGCGGCTTGTAATTGGTCGCGTGGCCGCGACCAATCACAAGCCGCTACGTCTTTGAAAGTCATTAACGCGCTCATTTTTCAAAAATGAGCACGCTAATAGCTTGCGGTGACGTCGCGGCTTGTGATTGGTCGCGTTGCGGTCACATGGGCGGCCCGCGACCAATCAGAAGCCGGGACGTGATTCTCAGGTCCTAAAAGCGCTGATTTTGAACAACGAAGCCTGCCGGTTACCCGCGCTGAGTCCAGGGGCCGCCGGAGAGGTAAATATATCAATATTTTTTATTTTAATTCTTTATTTTACACATCTCTATGTATCCGATACCGATACCCGATACCACAAAAGTATCGGATCTCGGTATCGGAATTCCGATACCGCAAGTATCGGCCGATACCCGATACTTGCGGTATCGAAATGCTCAACACTAATGATGATGATGACAACTGTGGGGCCTCCTCCTGTTGTTCTGGCTCTGCTGGAGCTGGCTGGCCAGATGAGGAGGATCCTGGAGGGATGGAGCTTGAGGGAGCAGAAGATAGACCAGCCACCTCTTCGCCTTCACCCACTGGGTCTATGACCAATTCTGAGTCAGAGCCTGTCTCCCTGTCAGTGAGGTTGGACTGTGTTCTGTAAAGAAAAATGTTTTTGAGTACAAATGTTTTTGTTTTATTAATTTAAAAAAGGGGTTGTGATGTTTGTACTTACGGCCTGAGGTCCATGCTGGGGTTCAAAAAAGTGAGCCTGTCAAAATATATATATATTTTTTTCTTGGGTGGTGCGCCTGCCCCACTCCGCTCCCGCTGCTGCCTCTCCCTCCTATATTGGTCGCGGATGCTCCGCCATCTGGTTGTAACATCACCCACTGAAAGAACAAATATTACACACATTGATTAGCCCATTATGCAGAGTGGTCGTCTCACAAGGTTTAATTGACTAAACCAATTTTATTTTAGCATAGGAATATGCATTTGTAGAAGACATTTATTAGTTAATTTGCAAACATAAGACAATTCTAAAGTAAGGCCACAAGGACACAGTCTGCTACCCTTTATCCAAGAAAGAACAATTACTTGCAAACAATGTTAGTAAGGGACATCTGTTAAAAACCTTATTGAAATCCGTTTATCATATACTACACCATGTACGTACTGGTGTGCTGTAAATTAATTTGGGTATTCATTAATAAAATCAATTTTAAAAAACCAAAGTACTAAGGTCCTGCTGTTTAACAAGAACATTAAGTTTAAAACATGGGTGTACTTACTTATTTGCCGCTGTGCTGCACGTGGCTGCTGCTCATAATTTGGGAAGAGTGACCCACACACACTCCTCCATGCTGCCTCTTTTTGTGCCCTGTTGGCATAGTTGGGATCCCTCTGATCCCAGATAACAGGCCTTTCTTGCACCAAGATGATGAGGAGATCAACATTTATGATGTGTGCCATCTTGAAGATCTCACTCCGTGGAGGCGTGCAGCAGACTTCCGGGTTCACTGTCTGGCTTTTTCTGCTAATTAGCATGTCTCACCTGCCTGATTGAGCATTTGGACATTTCCGGACATCTGCCAGTGAGTAGCGTATTTCTCGCAAGTCACACGCATGGTCCGTATGCATTCCGCATTTTACGCTCCCCCATAGACTTTCATTGGCGTATTTTTCGCCCAATACGCTGACAATCGCAGCAAGCTGCGATTTGTTACGGCCGTAGAAAGCCGTATAATACGGATCCGTTATATACGGCTGATAGGAGCAGACCCATTGAGAATAATTGTGCCGTTTGTTTTGCGAGTTTTACGGACGTATTTTCGGCGCTCTTACGTACATAAAACTCGCTAGTGTGACTCCAGCCTTACAGATCAGATGATGCTTCAGTGACTCACAATGACCCGATCTGTTTAAAAGTTCAAGTAGCCGCCATCAATCTACTGTTCCTCAGATAGAGACTTCAGATACAGCACAAGAATCCGATGGGATCTTATCAAGCAGGGAGCCTCGTCCTGCTACCTTCTCACTGCACAGTGCTCACACCTTTGGCTGGTACAGGCAGATGTCTGAGCTGTTACTTATAGCACCACTGTGTCCCTTGTCTTGCTCCTCTCTGGACGGAAGAAGCAGTGCCATGTCTCTAGACATCTCTGCAGCCCACACTCTCACACAGCGTGCAATGTGGACATGTCTGTAGTATAATGGAGGCAGCTGTTACAAATACAGTGCCAGGACTCAGCATCCCAGGGGACATATGCACCTCTGTACACCCCGCCACAGCCCACCCCTTGGTCTAAAGAATAGACAATAGCAGTGCAGGGAGATTGTGTCTCCCTGCTCTACAACAGTGCTTACCTATAGCACCAAGCTGTGCTTGCTGATATAGTTAAGGGTAGTGTAGCTCTGGGTGGGACCCTCTGTGCGTGGGACTCTGGGCAACCTCACCCTCTGCCCCCCTGGTAGCTATGCTACTGACTCCCATTGACACGGGCTTGCAGAGTTTCACATAGCAGCTTAAAGGACAGTAATAATACAGGTGGGGGGCGCAGAGTACACACAGTGGTTTAAAGGACAGTAGTCCCACAGACGGGGGGTGCAGAGTACACATAGTAGCTTAAATGACAGTACTTCCACAGGCAGGGATGTGCAAAATACACACAGTGGCTTAAAAGACAGTACTACCACAGCCGGGAGGGTGCAGAGTGCACACATCAACTAAAAAGACAGTAGTCCCAGAGGCTGAAGGGTGTAGAGCACACACAATGGTTTAAAGGACAGTACTCTTACAGGCAGGTGGTGCAGAGTACACATAGCAGCTTAAAGAACAGTACTCCCACAGGTAGAGGGTGCAGAGTACACACAGCGGCATGTGCGCCAACAGTTCTTTCACCTCCTGGTACATCTGATGTGAAATCTGCCAATACCTCTCTCGAATAGGAGCAGTGGTTCAGGTAGGGATCTCGTGTTGAATAGCCTGGATACACCCAAAGTCATCTTCATGCTGTGCAAGCATCCCTCGATATTGCTGTAGTAACTGTTCAACCTGCTCAACTTACCTTGAGGAAAACTCTGTGAGGTTGGCCTCCATCTGTTCCAACATGAGATGTCCAGCCAGTGGTTTGCTTTGGTTTTCCTGACTATTAATCAACACCGCTACGGTCCATGGGTCTCCTCCCACAGGTATCAGTCCTATAGCATCACCTCAGGGGAGATCTTCCAGCATTATGCAAACTCGGGCCACTTCTTGTCGGGGCATCAACTGTAAACTTGCTCCATTTCAGTTTATACAGTGCACAGGTACTCATCCCTTTCGCATCGTGGCCAGGGTGCAGGCAACCAATAATCCGGAGATTGCTTCTTCTCCCTCTATAGGCTCAATCTGGACATCCACACCCTCTAAGGATAAATGGGCCAGTACCGGCCTAGTGAGCACAGTCTCTCCCACGTCAGTGTCACTGTTGCTGGGCGGATGGTATCAATACTTTACCAAGATACTGGGAGGCAGCGGGTAACTTCTGAATTTGACTGACTCGCACCAGTAGCTGGAACTCCTTTTTACTGTATCGGTCACAGGTGTCACGGGTCCAATTGTTTTTATTGTGGCCCTCTGCTAAGAATTGTCCCACTTTTTTTAGCACATTTATGCCAAAGGTTACAATAGGCCCTCCGTCTCCGGACCCCTTTATCAACACTTTTCCTTTTCGGCCCAGATCCTTTCCGCACATCCGGACAGACATCCACACTACTCCTGCTACTGGGATAGGCATTTGATTAGCCACGACCAGTTGAATGTTGTGTTCTTTTCTGTAGCGAAAAACTTCAGGAAAATGACTCTGGAAATATGCCTCAAGCACTGTGGTCACCTGAGACCCCATGTCTGTCAAGCAGCAAATGTGTTGTCCTGTGAATTCAGCCCAGATAAGGGGTCTTTCACAGACAGTATCCTCAAAATTTTCTCTTACTCTTTCTGAGACTCGAAACCCCAAGGTATGCTCTACGACTGTGGAGTGCGTTAGTTTAAGGGGCGCCCCTGGCTCCTTTCTCGATTCGCACAGTCTCTTGAAATATGCCCCCTTCTACTGCAGGTCCAACACTCTCACTCGAACTCTGCTGATGGGCTACATACACGGCGTGATGGGGTCCAGAAGGAGCGACTTTCTCGCTCTGACATACTCTCATGTAAGGTTGGGGATCAGCCAGAGGGCTGGTGGCAGGGGTCCCCTTGATGCTGCACAGCTCACCTTGAAT
Organism: Ranitomeya imitator; assembly: GCF_032444005.1. Lineage (NCBI taxonomy): Eukaryota > Metazoa > Chordata > Amphibia > Anura > Dendrobatidae > Ranitomeya > Ranitomeya imitator. The sequence continues at coordinate 141,519,276 of NC_091282.1, forward strand.
ATCCTGAATCTCTTGACATATCTCTCGCACCCAGTTGGGCTCAGTATGTGTTGACTTAGGGGTGACCACTTCATGACTGGGAACCATGGCGGTGAGAATAGGGGTCTCTCTCTCTGCCCCAATCTCAAGAAAGACCAGCCCGGGATTCAGGCATAGGTGTTCCTTTAAAATCTGTTTCAAAAATGGATCCTTCAGGCCAGCAAGGAGTTGGTCCAGCAGCACTTCGTCCAAGGTGCTCAATTCTCTGTGTCTGTCCCGTGTCTTCTTGGTGATATGGGCCGTCACTTCCTGCAATGCATTAACATACTGAGCTATGGTCTCACTTTCCCCTTGGACCCGCTGATACAACCACATACGGACGTTCCCCAGGGTCATATTGTCATCATGCATATCCTCCAAGATTTTTATCTCCTTTTCCAGTGTCATGACCTCTAGGTGGGCAGTACATAACTGTCTGCCAAGCATCCCCATCAAGGGTCAGGTTGGCTAGCTCGGCCTAACGGAAGGGGTCAGAGGTTACATGCGTAGCATGCTTTTCAGCCTGTCTACCCAGTCCCACAGTGACACACTGCTCTCTGTGAACTTGGGAAGGTGGCAGAGCATAGCCCCCAAAGATATATTTCCCTTGCCGGACTCAGTCACAGACTGGTCCGCCATCTCTGTGTCTGAAAGTTGCATCCTGCCAACTACGACAAATGTAATTCAGGTGCCTGAATGCAACGTACAGAGATCACGAGGCAGACGCAGCCAGGGGTTGATATATTGGAATTTTTATACAACGATAACTCCTAAACAATTAGGATTAGTAAATATGCAATTTAACAATATAGACAATTATAACAGGTTATGAACAAGCTAGAAAGTCTCTCAGTACTTAACGTTAGTGGTGTGCACTGCCCAGTCTTGGGAAACACCACATGAGTTCTCCCTTGAAGCTCTGGCTCCAGCGGGGGTCGCTGGGTTTTCCCGCCAGGCCGCAAGTCTATTCCTGATGAAGGCTATTAGAGCTAGTTGAACCTCCCACACACCAACCGGCTCCCTCCCAACCTGTAATCCTAGACCCCAGTACCATAGGTGATAGCTGGAAGTGATGGCTCTGCTCACTTGCACTTTCCTCCTTTCTCGCAGGTGTGATTCTCTTGTCATAGTCGCCGCACGGCTCTTCTCGGCTTGACCGTTGTCGAAAGTCTCTCAGGCTCGAGGCAGAGAGAATTGGACCTCAACTCTTGACAGGCATACTCTAACCTTGGAGGCTTGACCAGCGCAAGGCACATATTACGGCTCTGACCAGCATAAGTCGCACTCAGGGATATCTTCTGGGGGATCTGAACCTTGCCAGGTGGTGACCGACACCCAGGTAGCACAGACTCCCTGCTGAGGCCTATCAAGTTGGTCTCAGTAGAGTCTCTGGAGCACCACTGCCCTGCTATCTTTCCTGGTGCCAAATTCACCTGTGGTTTTGCCACGCTGGGCTTTTATATCAGGGCAATTGATACAGAGGGTCACCTGATCTCATCCAGCACACAATGTTCCTCCCTCTGCAAATCTTCCAGCACATTTTGATTCTGGTTGATTTTGGCTGGCCATCAGATGGCAGTCTTTACTCATTAATGGCACATCTTGCATCAATTTTACAGATGGTCATGTTGTCTGGTTACAAAAGCACACAAGCGTATTAAAGGACAGTACTTCAGCAGGCAGGGGGTGCAGTGTACACACAGCAGCTTAAAGGACAGTACTTCTACAAGCAGGGGATGCAGGGTACACACAACGGCTTAAAGATCTATACTCCCACAGACAGAGGAGTGCAGAGTTTCACACAGCAGCTTAAAGGCAGTACTCCAACAGGCGGGGGCATAGAGTACACACAGTGGATTAAAGAACAGTACTCCCAGTCAGAGGGGGTGCAGTGCACACATCTGCTTAAAGGATAGTACTCCCACAGACAGGGAGGTGCAGAGTACACACCAAACCTTAAAACACTTTCACAGGCTGCAGCAGAATAATAGCACAGCATTGCACAGATATGGGTTGTAAATTACACACAGAATTTTTTCTATCCCAACACTAATGATAGCATAATGGCGGCAGCACTCGTGATCAAGCATTTATACAGGCCAGGTCACGTGCAGCTCTGGAGAATCACAGCCATACCAATACTTGTGAAAGGGTCAATGGTGAAAGACCCTATATGGATGGAAAGATGGTGGCATAGATGTATTAATTCTAGTAAACCTTTCAATTTGAAGATGCTGGATAACATTTTGCTTCACTTTGAATATTGTTTAAACTGGCTTAGGAATTGGGTGGTTTTACCTAGAACAAGGAATGTCCATGTGTCAGAAAAACCGCTACTGATTTTAAATGACAGATTCTGTTATCATCTACAATAAATACCTTGCTTAACAATGAACACTTTGATATAGTGCAAGATATAATACAGTTCTCTTTTGTACACTGTATACACTGTGTGCAGAATTATTAGGCAAGTTGTATTTTAGAGGATTATTTTTATTATTGATCAACAACTATGTTCTCAATCAACCTAAAAGACTCATAAATATCAAAGCTTAATATTTTTGGAAGTTGGAGTTGTTTTTTTCTTTTAGATTTGGCTATCTTAGGAGGATATCTGTTTGTGCAGGTAACTATTACTGTGCAGAATAATTAGGCAACTTAATAAAAACCAAAAATATACCCATCTCACTCATTTATTTTCACCAGGTAAACCAATATAACTGCACAATATTTAGAAATAAACATTTCTGACATGAAAAACAAACCCCCAAAAAATTAGTGACCAATATAGTCACCTTTCTTTATGATGACACTCAACAGCCTTCCATCCATAGATTCTGTCAGTTGCTTGATCTGCTTCCGATCAACATTGCGTGCAGCAGCCACCACAGCCTCCCAGACACTGTTCTGAGAGGTGTACTGTTTTCTCTCCCTGTAGATCTCACATTTTATGGGGGACCACAGGTTCTCTATGGGGTTCAGATCAGGAGAACAAGGGGGCCATGTCATTATTTTTTCTTCTTTGAGACCTTTACTGGCCAGCCATGCTGTGGAGTAGTTGGAGGCATGTGATGGAGCATTGCCCTGCATGAAAATCATGTTTTTCTTGAACGATACCGACTTCTTCCTGTACCACTGCTTGAAGAAGTTGAATTCCAGAAATGGGCAGTAGGTCTGGGAGTTGAGCTTCACTCCATCTTCAACCTGAAAAGGTCCCAAAACTTCATCTCTGATGATACCAGCCCACATCAGTACCCCACCTCCCTCTTGCTGGCATGTGAGTCAGAGTGGACCTCTCTGCCCTTTACTGATCCAGCCTCTGGCCCATCCATCTGGCCCATCAAGAGTCACTCTCATTTCATCAGTCAATAAAACCTTTGAAAAGTCAGTCTTAAGATATTTGTTGGCCCAGTCTTGACGTTTTATCTTATGTTTCTTGTTCAAAGGTGGTCATTTTTCAGCCTTTCTTACCTTGGCCATGTCCCTGGGTAGCGCACACCTTGTGCTTTTTGTTACTCCAGTAACGTTGCAGCTCTGAAACATGGCAAAACTGATGGCAAATGGCATCTTGGCTGCTTCACACTTGACTTTCCTCAATTCATGGGAAGTTATTTGCACCATTTTTGCCCAACACGTTTTTTGCAACCCTGTTGGATTTTTGTCATGAAACGCTTGATTGTTTGGTGATCACGCTTCAAAAGTTTGGCAATTTCAAGACTGCTGCATCCCACTGCAAGACATCTCACAATTTTGGACTTTTCAGAGCCCGTCAAATCTCTCTTCTGACCCATTTTGCCAAAGGAAAGGAAGTTGCATAATAATTAAGCACACCTTATATAGGGTTTTGATGTCATTAGACAACACCTCTCCTCATTAAAGAGATGCACATCACCTGATTTACTTAATTGGTAGTTGGCTCTCAAGCCTGAATAGCTTGGAGTAGGACAACATGTATAAAAAGTATCATGTGATCAAAATACAACTTGCCTAATAATTCTGCACACAGTGTAGTTTGCTAAAAGGCATGTGTTTTAGTGAGAAAGGTTGAAAAATGAACACATAATAAAGCTGTTTACTCTAGCTATAGTGTGGGCCTTAGATTGAATTCCATGGCGGGCCATACGCACCCCAATCTGACTCAGCTTCTGTTCCTTATAAGATTAATAAACATATGGGCAGTGTCGGACTGGAGGATCTTGTGCCTATGAGAGAAAATCATTCTTGGGCCCACTATGTAGCTACATAGAAATAAATACAACACCACCAATTGTGTGGTAAAACACGCTAATATCATGGTATAATATAAAGTAGCACACATCTTAATTATGTAGCAGGGGTTGAGGTAGCCCCCCATAGAATATAATGTAGCCTCCCTTATAGAATATAATGTAGCCTCCCTCATAAAATAATGTAGCCCCCTCAAAGAATATAATGCAGCCCCCTCTCATAGAATATAATGCAGCCCCCTCTCATAGAATATAATGCAGCCCACCTCACAGAATATAATGCAGCACCCCACAAAATACAATGCAACCCCCTCAAAAGGTATAATGCAGTCCCCACCATAGAATATAATGTAGCACCCCCATATGGTATAATGCAGACCCCATATAGTATAATGCAGCCCCCCATAGAGTATACTGTAGCCACCTCATAGGGCATAATGCTGCCCCCCTCATATAGTATGATGTTGCCTACAGAATATAATGTAGTCCCCTCAGAGAATAGTGCAGTCCCTCCCAGAATATAATGTAGCCCCCTCATAAAGTGTAATGCAGCCCCCTCATAGGGTATAATGCAGTCCCTCTCCACTTCCATCATTGTTCTCCACCTCCACCTCATCATTGCTTTCTCCCCCACAACCCCAATCATTGCCCATTCCACCACCACCATTGTTCTTCCACCACTATCATCATTGTCCTTTACAGCAAAACTATCATTGCTTCTCCCCCACCACCCCATCTTTGCCCATTTCAACACACCCATCATTGCCCATTTCAACACCTCCATCAATGCCTCCCCCACCACCATCATTGCCTCTTTCCCCACCACCCCCATTGTTCTTCCCCACCACCCCAGCATTGCCAATCTCCAATACACACATTTCCAATACACACACCACTGCACCACTCTCTCACACACACACACACACACACACAAAGCACCGCATTGCACCACATACACACATGCACTCACACGCATGCAGACAGACACACAGCACCACTCACATCTCGCATCCTGGCAGCCTCTTCCTCACTGGCAGCTTTCTGTCTGAAACAGCTGCACGCTGAATGATGATGTCATCCAGCTGTGCTGTCTCAGACAAAAAATGCTGGGCAGGAAGCAGGATGCTGGGATGTGCTGCGAGAGGTGAGTGGTGCTGTGTTTTTGTCTGCGTGCGAGTGTGTATGTGGTGCGGTGCAGTGCTTTTTTGTGTGAGTGTGAGAGAGTGGTGCGGTGGGGGTGGGGCTTTACATGCAGGCAGTGTTTTCTGCAGCCAGAGGCTAAGGCTGCCTGCTATTAAAGTGAAATGGTATTCACTCCTCTCCACACCCATGGGGGCGTGGAGAAGCGTGAATATTCATTTCTCTTTAGCATTGGGGACAGGCGTGGCTTCCTGTCACCTGCTGCTGCTCCACTGGCACAGGGCTGGCCCCCTTGACTCAGGGGCCCCTTAGCCACTGGCTGGAGGCTCCTAGATCATTGAGGGTCTTAGGCAGCTACTGGTCAGTATGCCAGAAGGTGTCAGTGCCTGGTCCCAGTGGAGAATCCTCCAGTTCTCCAGCGGGCCAGTACGACCCTGCAAACAGGGAAAGCTCTGCTCCACTTACTTAAGAAAGTTTCATGATATCCCACAGACACCCAAGTTAAGCATACAAACTCTTCTTATTAAAATTTAATTCAGTGGAGATCACAGCATGATAGAAAATGGACATAAACTTAGTAGGAAATATAATTTGTACTTTAAAATCAATAGCTTATCAGTATAGCCTGAGGAATATCTCTTCAAGAATCTTTGAGCAAAATAACCAGAAATCCATTTTAAAGTTTACATTTGTTATTTACTATTTTATGAGTTTGAAAAAAACTCTAAAAGTCTGATTCATTTACAAATAAGACTTATTTAAGAATTGCATTACACTGCAATAGGGATGTGTTGTTGATCATACAATTATAACATGTGCATTGAATTTCAAGTAACTTAATGATTATATGCAGACAACTCTACCAGGGAAAGACAGGTAGTGTGCAAAGAAGCATTTTACTCAAAGCCACCAGTATGCTAAATAAAAGTCATTATAATAAATGAACACATTAGCAAAGTTAGAATGCCACACAACAATTGATGTAGCAAAACATTGCAGAGAAGAATGAAGGAACAAAACAGAGGGTACACCATAAAACGAAACAATGGGCTCAGTAATTATGCAGATTTCTTCTCTAACAAAGATGACAGTATATTTAATTGCAGAATAAAAAAGAAGAAACTGGAAAACATAAAATGCGTGAAACCTATACACATCCCTTTGCATCCCCATAATATCTCATGAGATGAAAGCCCAAGTACTGGTGATCCATCATATCTACTGAAGCAGGTGCTCAAAATATTGCTAATCATAGTAGAGGGTTGCTGCATAGCAAGCAGTGCTGATAAATTACTGGGTGCTAGTAAATGTGACAGATTGAAGCAACAATAATAAATAACTGTATGCAAAAAAGGGGATAAAGCAAGTGACAAAAAAAAAATCTTGAGGAGCAGCTGAATATTCCTATTCATCTGTGGCTGATTCGCGAGAGAATTACAAGACTACAATGAATTTTCTTTTCTGTGGCTGTTCTAGAAGCTCCTTGTGAGTGACAGCTCCGGTAGCTTCGAGAAAATGATTAAACCCACTGCTCAAAGAAACAGTATGCTCACTATCCAATTTGTGGGCAATTTTAAATTTGCTGATCTCATGATCTGTCCAATTTGTTGCACTTTATAATGTTTAAATTGTTTTCTAGCTGGCAGAATTTACATAGTGTGCAGTGAGTCTATCATAATGCATAATGCATCACAATGGATAGTGGAGGTTCAATTAAACTGTAGATTAGTATAATTATTAATGAAAAATAAAAAATGTAGTTTTTCGCGATAATCCCTATTAATGATTACTAGATAGCATAAAAAATATATAATATGCTTAATTGGAGTAAGTTACCACTAGAACAATGTGCAGCATTAATGTGCTGAGTACTAAACCACTGCTCCAACACAAAAGCAGAAGAAAAAATCAAATCCAGTGCCTGAAATGGAACACAACATATAAATTACAATCAATCACTGATGGTGCAATGCCCATTGTGCATCTTCAACAATGCACATTAGATAATGATTGTGGAAGGGAGGGATACAATAAAAGGCGGCATAGGAATAGTTATGGAAAAGAGGGATACAATGAAAGGGAGCAGGTAGGGGAATCAATACAGCCTCTGTGGCATATGTCCTACTTTGCTGTCGCTTCATTCCAGTTGAATGCCGTGAAGTCCTGTCTGTTCCTGCAGATATTTGTCAGCTGCCGCGGTTTAGAACAGAGAGGAGCTCCGTTGCGGTGGGGATTAAGGTGAGTCCGTGCAGAGCCAGGGGCACCCCAGCTGGTGATGTCCCTGGTTACCCGGCAGAAAAAAATGGCCGACAATACTTGACAGCGTGTGACATCACTGTGCTATGGAATGTCTGGAAGGCCAAAAAATAAGCTGGTACATTTCGGGGAATACATGGTTCCCCTTCTTCACTTTGTCTGTGCATGCATGCAAAAGACATTGCTTAATAGTGTTACTGCTACGACCCCAGATACAGCCAAGCCAACGCCTCCACGTCGCCTGACCAGGACGGAGTGGGCGAGCATCCCAAAAAAGAACTTAATGTGGTCCCTCTGGACCACAGAGTAACCTGGACCTAGCCAGACTAGGGAAGGGCAGCGAGCAGGGTCTGTGGCAGCTGAACATGTGAACAAGATGTCGATATGCAGAACTAGATTACACCACACAACTTCAGGTATGAAGAAACAATATTTACTTAAATGAAAGCACAGTACATAACAAAATATAATGATGTCCGGATCTCGATTCCACACGTCTAGGATGGGTACACGTCTCAGACGTCAGACGATGGCAGGAGTCATCACGGGTTGATGCAGTCCAGGATCATCTGGCATGGGCATACTAGGACGGCCTCTCTCTCAGGCCACAGTCATAGTACAGGCTCAGCAGGAGAACATCAGACACCAATCCCGGAAGGACGTCGTCACAGGGTGGACCTCAGGACATCAGGACACAGGCAGGACATCAGGACACAGGCAGAACATCAGGACACAGGCAGAACATCAGGACACAGGCAGGACACCAGGACAGACATCAGACGACGGCAGGAGTCATCACGGAATCATGCTTATACTCATATTTTAAATTGAATGTACTTTTTTAAGCCAAGACATATTCTTAGTTATTGCAAAATTCTATATGTCTCTATTTATTGGGTGTGTTCTTTACATTTTTCTGTGTGTAACATGAATGCAGGGAAGCAAAACAAAGGCACTAACTTTTATTTGAATTTGGCTAAGTGCTTTCTGTTTTGTCTTATTGCATAGCCACCCATTCAGGTGATAATTGATTTTATCTCCTAAAGGTAATTAAAATGGTCTCAGTAAACTTCTTTGATAGGCAAATTAAGGGGGGAAGGGCACCTAACCTTTCATTGGTTTCATAGTGCATTGTTCCAGCTTATAAAAAGATGTGTAAGAACTAGAAATCTGCCACTTCCCGAAGAGAAACTTGAAGAAATGTCTAGTTTGCTCACTAAGGTAATCATATGATTTAATTTATTTTATTTCATTTGGATGTTTACGAAATTGTATTACTATGGATTATTTGTTTGAATATTCTAGTACGATGCACAAAACACATGTTTTAATCGTTTGAAAACCAGGGATTCAAGCTTGAGGAGGCTAATTTGCATATTCCAGGTGCCTTCTGGGAAAGCGAAGAGTCTCCCTAAGCTAGAAGATCGTTGGGTACAGCCGGGACCAGCTGCTTGGAAAGAATCACCAAACCAGGGATTCAAGCTTGAGGAGGCTAATTTGCATATTCCAGGTGCCTTCTGGGAAAGCGAAGAGTCTCCCTAAGCTAGAAGATCGTTGGGTACAGCCGGGACCAGCTGCTTGGAAAGAATCATCAAACCAGGGATTCAAGCTTGAGGAGGCTAATTTGCATATTCCAGGTGCCTTCTGGGAAAGCGAAGAGTCTCCCTAAGCTAGAAGATCGTTGGGTACAGCCGGGACCAGCTGCTTGGAAAGAATCACCAAACCAGGGATTCAAGCTTGAGGAGGCTAATTTGCATATTCCAGGTGCCTTCTGGGAAAGCGAAGAGTCTCCCTAAGCTAGAAGATCGTTGGGTACAGCCGGGACCAGCTGCTTGGAAAGAATCATCAAACCAGGGATTCAAGCTTGAGGAGGCTAATTTGCATATTCCAGGTGCCTTCTGGGAAAGCGAAGAGTCTCCCTAAGCTAGAAGATCGTTGGGTACAGCCGGGACCAGCTGCTTGGAAAGAATCACCAAACCAGGGATTCAAGCTTGAGGAGGCTAATTTGCATATTCCAGGTGCCTTCTGGGAAAGCGAAGAGTCTCCCTAAGCTAGAAGATCGTTGGGTACAGCCGGGACCAGCTGCTTGGAAAGAATCACCAAACCAGGGATTCAAGCTTGAGGAGGCTAATTTGCATATTCCAGGTGCCTTCTGGGAAAGCGAAGAGTCTCCCTAAGCTAGAAGATCGTTGGGTACAGCCGGGACCAGCTGCTTGGAAAGAATCACCAAACCACGCACCTTACGGCGCGCAAATTTTTGCCTGTAGGACATTATTGCAAGAGAGCTTGGCTGAGTAGATTACACAAGAAGGAAAACACACAGCAAGTCAGCAGGATCTAGGAGCAACATGGCAGATGTGACAACCTACATGGTGAGCTGCAGCATGTGCTACATGTTCACAGATCGACCAGAAGAAGAATTAAATTTCACCTGTCAGAAGTGTAGACTAGTGGCCCTTTTAGAAGAAAAGGTGCGGGGTCTGGAAGAAAGAATAGCAACCTTGAAACTCATCAAAGAGAATGAAGACTTTCTAGACAGAACAGAAGCATCTCTACTGGTCACAGAAGGTGAAAAAAGTGTCAGAGAACCTCCAAAAGCAGATGAGTGGAAGCATGTGACCAAAAGAAGCAAGAAGACCATGGAGAAATCACCAACCACACAACTGAAGAACCGATATCAAATCTTTGTAGAGGATGAAGATGGCACACCTAAGGATGAAGCAATACCAGCAAGCAAAAAAGAAAAGGGCACACAGCAACAAGTGACAGCAAAAAGTACAGCCAAGAAGCAACGAAGAGTGGTGGTGGTGGGAGACTCACTACTGAGAGGCACAGAAGCAGCCATCTGCAGACCGGACATAACTGCAAGAGAAGTATGCTGCCTTCCAGGTGCGATAATCAAGGATGTGACCGATAGGATACCAAAGCTCTTCAACTCCAAGGACGTCCACCCATTTCTTCTGATACATGTTGGCACCAATGACACGGCAAGGAAGGACCTACCGACAATCTGCAAAGACTTTGAAGAGTTGGGGAAGAAAGTAAAGGAACTGGATGCACAGGTAGTTTTTTCTTCTATCCTTCCAGTAGACGGGCATGGCACCAGGAGATGGAACAGGATCCTTGATGCAAACAACTGGCTAAGACGATGGTGCAGACAACAAGGATTCGGATTCCTGGACCACGGTGTGAATTACTTGTACGATGGACTCCTCGCCAGAGACGGACTACACCTCAACAAACCTGGGAAACACACATTCGCCAGAAGACTCGCTACACTCATCAGGAGGGCGTTAAACTAGAAGAAGAGGGGACGGGAAGAAAAACATTAGACTTGAACAAAGAAGATCCAGGAAAACATACTCAGAAGGGAGGTAAGAACATTTCTAAAACAATCCACAGCGAGGAGATTGGAACAAAACAAAATCCTCTAAACTGCATGCTTGCAAACGCCAGAAGCCTGACAAACAAGATGGAAGAACTAGAAGCAGAAATATCTACAGGTAACTTTGACATAGTGGGAATAACCGAGACATGGTTAGATGAAAGCTATGACTGGGCAGTTAACTTACAGGGTTACAGTCTGTTTAGAAAGGATCGTAAAAATCGGAGAGGAGGAGGGGTTTGTCTCTATGTAAAGTCTTGTCTAAAGTCCACTTTAAGGGAGGATATTAGCAAAGGAAATGAGGATGTCGAGTCCATATGGGTTGAAATTCATGGAGGGAAAAATGGTAACAAAATTCTCATTGCGGTCTGTTACAAACCCCCAAATATAACAGAAACCATTCAAAGTCTACTTCTAAAGCAGATAGATGAAGCTGCAACCCATAATGAGGTCCTGGTTATGGGGGACTTTAACTACCCGGATATTAACTGGGAAACAGAAACCTGTGAAACCCATAAAGGCAACAGGTTTCTGCTAATAACCAAGAAAAATTATCTTTCACAATTGGTGCAGAATCCAACCAGAGGAGCAGCACTTTTAGACCTAATACTATCTAATAGACCTGACAGAATAACAAATCTGCAGGTGGTCGGGCATCTAGGAAATAGCGACCACAATATTGTACAGTTTCACCTGTCTTTCACTAGGGGGACTTGTCAGGGAGTCACAAAAACACTGAACTTTAGGAAGGCAAAGTTTGACCAGCTTAGAGATGCCCTTAATCTGGTAGACTGGGACAATATCCTCAGAACTAATAATACAGATAATAAATGGGAAATGTTTAAGAACATCCTAAATAGGCAGTGTAAGCGGTTTATACCTTGTGGGAATAAAAGGACTAGAAATAGGAAAAACCCAATGTGGCTAAACAAAGAAGTAAGACAGGCAATTAACAGTAAAAAGAAAGCATTTGCACTACTAAAGCAGGATGGCACCATTGAAGCTCTAAAAAACTATAGGGAGAAAAATACTTTATCTAAAAAACTAATTAAAGCTGCCAAAAAGGAAACAGAGAAGCACATTGCTAAGGAGAGTAAAACTAATCCCAAACTGTTCTTCAACTATATCAATAGTAAAAGAATAAAAACTGAAAATGTAGGCCCCTTAAAAAATAGTGAGGAAAGAATGGTTGTAGATGACGAGGAAAAAGCTAACATATTAAACACCTTCTTCTCCACGGTATTCACGGTGGAAAATGAAATGCTAGGTGAAATCCCAAGAAACAATGAAAACCCTATATTAAGGGTCACCAATCTAACCCAAGAAGAGGTGCGAAACCGGCTAAATAAGATTAAAATAGATAAATCTCCGGGTCCGGATGGCATACACCCACGAGTACTAAGAGAACTAAGTAATGTAATAGATAAACCATTATTTCTTATTTTTAGGGACTCTATAGCGACAGGGTCTGTTCCGCAGGACTGGCGCATAGCAAATGTGGTGCCAATATTCAAAAAGGGCTCTAAAAGTGAACCTGGAAATTATAGACCAGTAAGTCTAACCTCTATTGTTGGTAAAATATTTGAAGGGTTTCTGAGGGATGTTATTCTGGATTATCTCAATGAGAATAACTGTTTAACTCCATATCAGCATGGGTTTATGAGAAATCGCTCCTGTCAAACCAATCTAATCAGTTTTTATGAAGAGGTAAGCTATAGGCTGGACCACGGTGAGTCATTGGACGTGGTATATCTCGATTTTTCCAAAGCGTTTGATACCGTGCCGCACAAGAGGTTGGTACACAAAATGACAATGCTTGGTCTGGGGGAAATTGTGTGTAAATGGGTTAGTAACTGGCTTAGTGATAGAAAGCAGAGGGTGGTTATAAATGGTATAGTCTCTAACTGGGTTGCTGTGACCAGTGGGGTACCGCAGGGGTCAGTATTGGGACCTGTTCTCTTCAACATATTCATTAATGATCTGGTAGAAGGTTTACACAGTAAAATATCGATATTTGCAGATGATACAAAACTATGTAAAGCAGTTAATACAAGAGAAGATAGTATTCTGCTACAGATGGATCTGGATAAGTTGGAAACTTGGGCTGAAAGGTGGCAGATGAGGTTTAACAATGATAAATGTAAGGTTATACACATGGGAAGAAGGAATCAATGTCACCATTACACACTGAATGGGAAACCACTGGGTAAATCTGACAGGGAGAAGGACTTGGGGATCCTAGTTAATGATAAACTTACCTGGAGCAGCCAGTGCCAGGCAGCAGCTGCCAAGGCAAACAGGATCATGGGGTGCATTAAAAGAGGTCTGGATACACATGATGAGAGCATTATACTGCCTCTGTACAAATCCCTAGTTAGACCGCACATGGAGTACTGTGTCCAGTTTTGGGCACCGGTGCTTAGGAAGGATATAATGGAACTAGAGAGAGTACAAAGGAGGGCAACAAAATTAATAAAGGGGATGGGAGAACTACAATACCCAGATAGATTAGCGAAATTAGGATTATTTAGTCTAGAAAAAAGACGACTGAGGGGCGATCTAATAACCATGTATAAGTATATAAGGGGACAATACAAATATCTCGCTGAGGATCTGTTTATACCAAGGAAGGTGACGGGCACAAGGGGGCATTCTTTGCGTCTGGAGGAGAGAAGGTTTTTCCACCAACATAGAAGAGGATTCTTTACTGTTAGGGCAGTGAGAATCTGGAATTGCTTGCCTGAGGAGGTGGTGATGGCGAACTCAGTCGAGGGGTTCAAGAGAGGCCTGGATGTCTTCCTGGAGCAGAACAATATTGTATCATACAATTAGGTTCTGTAGAAGGACGTAGATCTGGGGATTTATTATGATGGAATATAGGCTGAACTGGATGGACAAATGTCTTTTTTCGGCCTTACTAACTATGTTACTATGTTACTATGTTACTATGATGCAGTCAAGGGTCATCTGGCACGGGCTTACTAGAACGGCCTTTCTCTCAGGTCTCAGGTGTAGCACAGGCTCAGCAGGAGTACATCAGACACCGATCCCAGAAGGACGTCGTCACAGGGTGGACCTCAGGCCATCAGGACACAGGCAGGACATCAGGACACAGGCAGGACATCAGGACAATGGACACTGGATAGACATCTGGGACACTGGCGAGGCAGCCCAGGTCATAGGCTGGGACACTGGCGTGGCAGCCCAAGGCATCAGGTTATCAGACACAGGAAGGTCATCAGGACATCAGACACAAGCTGGACATCAGGAATACCGGATAGGCATATGGACACTGGCGTGGCAGCCCAGGTTATTGACAGGGACACGGATGGCACAGGACCAGGTAGCGGAGATCAACAGGCTCCTAGCTACGGCCATCAGGCTCCGGGCATCGGACCTAGGAAGGAATTCAAGCATGATCGTTCAAGCACCGCCGGACTGGAACTGGACCAGATGGGGTTAGCACTGCATGGAAGGCTGAGCACAGCATAGTAAGAGCTCAGCAAGAACACCGGACTCCATCTTTAAAAGATGAGCCCTGAAAGTTCAGTCACTGGGTGCAGGGTGCCAGACACAAAAGGACTTCAGGAACATAACACAACGGACACAGTTCAGACAGGATCAGGTACTGGATATGCAGGCTACAGGATAGGCGGGTCTGGGTACTCTGCCCCCAGAACAGGTGGGTAAACAAGACACAAACGGATCTGGATATACAGCCTCCAGGATAGGCAGATCTGGGTACTCTGCCCCCAGAACAGGCAAAAGACGGGTATGAGCTCTCTCAGAACATACTGCAGACAGACCGGGAGCTGAATCCCTCACAAGGCAAGACACAGAAACACAATGCAATGCACTGGCAACGCCCAGCAGAAAAGAGGAAGTTTATATAGGAGCTGCCCCTCAGTAATAGGCTAAGGAAGCAACACAGGTGCACACTGAAACCCTAAAAAAAGCAGGGTAGATGTGGCCGCGCGCACCCTAGCACAAATAGAAACCATTACAGCACAGATAGCACAGGAACTGTGGCTTAGGGCACCTGGCAGTGACTGCTAGCCTGAACACACGTGGAAAGTCGTGCACCAGCTGCAGAGGACCTTGCAAGCCGTGGATAGCTTCCACAGCGGCAGCCAGGGACCGCACATGCGGGTGGTTATGCAGCAGGGCAAAGACATCACAGCACATGTACAGCTACGCAGCATTACAAGGAACTGAGCCGCATCCATACAGGTAACAGACTACAGTATCCCTGCAAGTTAGGGGGAGAGGAGCAAGGGTTAAAGCAGAGACATGCAAAAGTAACGCAGAAGAAACAAGGTATAAACCCAGCGGCATTACAAATAGGCTCGCACTCCATTTCTTTGCTTTTTTCAAGCATGTCGTATTGGATTCTCCCTTGATACACCAATGTCTAACCTAGTGCCAGTATATTTTAATACAATGAAAGTTGATTATGCCCAGTGTCAGTTTAAATTAATTGGTTTATTTAAAACATTTTGATAAAGTATATTAATATACAAATATTAAAATTAAGATTATATGAATAAATTAGATAGCATAAGAATTAATGATAATAATTTGACAAGAATAACTCCAGGATATTTTCCCTAATGTCCCTTAACAGTGGATATGCAAAAAACTCATCTATAAGTAATTTAATTAAAATAATGAATATAATAAATTTAATACATTTCATGAATCTAAAAATTGGATAAAAGTTACTTATGCAATCCTTAGGTGATTGACAGATACATACTGAAGCAGTGGGGGCGAGAGGGAGAGGTAGGGATGGAAAAAGGAATGTAGGAAGGAATGCGAAGGGGGAGGGGCACCAGGAAAATACTTTTTTAAAAGTTTTTTAACAATTTTCTTAGAAATAAGGGAGAACAGAGGAAGGGAGTCAGAAAATAGGGAGGGGGGAATTATAATAATAATAATCTTTATTTATATAGCGTCAACATATTCCGCAGCGCTTTACAGTTTAAATTAAAAAGCATGTAGTTCCAAGTCATAATTTAAGCCTTTTGGAGCTAGGCTGTTAAGTAAAAAAATCCATTTGGATTCCACCCATGACATGTAATCTACATAATTTCCACCTCTCTAATTTTTACATACAATTTGAATACCACAGAAGGTTAGGCCCTTACTTGATTGATTATGGCTTTCTTTAAAATGCCTAGAGAATGGACGGCCTGAAAAGCCTTTTTCAATATCATTCAGATGTTCTTTAATTCTTTCTGTTAATTTCCTTATTGTCATTCCTAGATAGATTTTACTACACAGGTATTTTATTATAACAAGCAGATAAACACACACAGCTACAGGAGTACCTCATGATAAACATGGATCATAAACATGTATATATATATATATATACAAATATAGAGACAATCCATAACCAAAATATTAGGACCATCAGGACTGTGGAAAAATGTCCACACTGATTTGCGAATATCAAAAATATATTTTAATAATAATACACAAAGGCAATGGACAGGGATAGAACTAGGACAAGTGGTGAACCATATCACAGCATAAAGGGTGGGAGACCGCACATGGTACCCGATTATCACAGCGATGAATGCTTAACACATGTTGTTAATATAAATATGAAAACATCATGCTCTCATAACATACCTAGTGGTGTGTAACAGGGGCACATGCAATCTCCCGCCCTCCCCCCTCCCCTTTTAGTAATAGCAAAAAATACAAAAATAGAAAAGTCTTCATCTTGATAACGTAGGTGTACTTCACGATCACCAGAGAAGCATCCAAAAGAACATCAAATATCACTGAAAAAATAAATACAAAAATTATTAAAAATATAAAAACACAATGCAGAATAGGAGACACCACCATTACACATCAGCGAGAGGACCCCAAAAAGGGAGCGAAAGAGAGACATTCATTCAGACCGGTGGGATGAACAGTGTTCAGAGCCCAGATCCATCTTGCCTCAAGTCTAGCCAGGCGTTTCAACAATCCACCACCCCGAATGTTGATCTTCAGGGCATCGATACCACGTACCCTCAAGAGTGCACCATCACAATTGTGGAAGTCCTTGAAGTGCCGTGGTATCATTTTGAGGGTGGAAGTGTCCTTGTGACCACCTGCCGCCTGAATACCCAATACGTGCTCCCGAATCCGAACCTTTAATTGTTAGTCCTACATAAATAAGGTTATAAGGGCATGTGGCGTAGTATATCACGTATCTAATAGTGCATGTGATCCATTGACGGATAGTGAAAGATCTTGTACCATCAAAGTTAACAAAACTATTGCACCGTTCAACATTGGGACAGGCGACACATCTGCCACACGGAACATAACCACCCCTGTTTCTAAAATTGTCAAAAAATGTAGGTCTTGCCTGTTCGGTATAATGACTCGAGACAAGATGATCTCTCAAATTTTTGGCCCGTCTGAAGGACATGAAAGGTCTAGGAGGGATCTGTACAAAAACAAGAAAAAGCAGGGGCCATACAAAAAGTCTTCATTTTCTGAGGTCAGGGTTGGATCCCAATTGTTCATGTTCTGTGGTGCCCCCACAAAGTAATTAAGGTCTAGGAGGGATCAATCTCTTTAAAACAGGATCCACCTTCAAAATCGGCCACGCCTTTTGTAAAATGGAATGAACACTATCAGACCGAGAGGTAAATGTAGTAACTAGTGTTGAGCCACCTCCCTAGTGTTCAGGTTCGGTTCATCGATCAGGGAGGTGTTCGCCGAACTGTTCGTCGAACACCATCGAGCCCCATTGAAACCAATGGCAGGCAAACACAAACACATGCAAACACATAGAAAACACATAGAAAACACCTTAAAAGGCAGGAACGGACTGGGGCTGGAATACAGCCCTGGCATTTGAAATCACACCGGCCCATGCTGTCCCCATCTTAAAGCACCAGATGGGATATATTACTAATTTTACCCTCCGTGGAGGAAAGCAAGATTTACTACAAGACCAATATTTCTAATGATACCTCCGTCACAACTCTTAACATTTTGGGTGTCTTGAGAACACTGATTCTGTTAACATCATAGCAGACAATGTGGCCCACAACCAGACAGGCCCTTCTAGCATTTGCCAGAATTGCCAGATGGCCAGTCCGGCCCTGCATGTGATTATTGTTATCACAAATATATGGTACTGGGTCCCGGTGTGGCCATTCATTTTATTGCATTCTATGGTGTGATCAACTATGTGTATGTACCTTTCGTATCCCCATACACTATATTTTATCAATAAAGTTTTTTGTATTTTTCTATACCTAACAAAACGACCTAAGTTTTGCAAGTGGTAGAGCAGAGTTCGAGCTGGGGGGAACACTTTCTCGTGGGTGGCGGTACTGGCATAGGGCCCCTCATATTACGACGGTGTTTCTGACGTTGGTTGTGTCAAAACTGCTACCAGGACTAACCCGGCAGCCTAGCTTGTTTCAGGGGGGAAGAGTTGTAATGTGTGGCGCAGACAGACAGACAGACAGAGGCCTAAAATAAAAAAAGGTGACAAAATGCGGTTCAAAACTGCTACCAGGACTAACCCTGCGGCCTAGCTTGTTTCGGGGGGGAGAGTTGTAATGTGTGGCACAGACAGACAGAGGCCTAAAATAAAAAAAGCGGCAAAATGCGGTTTAAAACTGCTACCAGGACTAACCCGGCGGCCTAGCTTGTTTCAGGGGGGGGGGAGTTGTAATGTGTGGCGCAGACGGACAGACAGACAGAGGCCTAAACTAAAAAAAGGTGGCAAAATGCGGTTCAAAACTGCTAGCAGGACTAACCAGGCGGCTTTGCTTGTTTCAGGGGGGAGCGTTGTAATGTGTGGCACAGACAGACAGACAGAGGCCAAAAATAAAAAAAGGTGGCAAAATGCAGTTCAAAACTGCTACCAGGACTAACCCGGTGGCCTAGCTTGTTTCAAGGGGGGAGAGTTGTAATGTGTGGCACAGACAGACAGAGAGACAGAGGCCTAAAATAAAAAAGGTGGCAAAATGCAGTTCAAAACTTCTAGCAGGACTAACCAGGTGGCCTTGCTTGTTTCAGGGGGGAGCATTGTAATGTGTGGCACAGACAGACAGACAGACAGAGGCCTAAAATAAAAAAAGGTGGCTAAATGCAGTTCACAATTGGTAACAGGATTACTCAGGTTCCATAGTTTGTTCAGCGGAGGACAACTGTTATAAGTGGCTGACAGTTAGTAGGCCTAAATACTATAGTTTTCTAAATGTCAGCCAATGAATTGGTCATAATAATAATAATATAGTAATAATAATAATTTTTATTTATATAGCGCCAACATATTCCGCAGCGCTTTACAAATTATAGACGGGAATTGTACAGACAATAGACATTACAGCATAACAGAAATATAGTTCAATACAGATACCAGGAGGAGTGAGGGCCCTGCTCGCAAGCTTACAAACTATGAGGAAAAGGGGAGACACGAGAGGTGGATGGTAACAATTGCTTTAGTTATTCGGACCAGCCATAGTGTAAGGCTCAGGTGTTCATGTAAAGCTGCATGAACCAGTTATCTGCCTAAGTATGTAGCAGTACAGACACAGAGGGCTAATACTGCATAAAGTGTATGAGAACATGATGCGAGGAACCTTTTTTTTTTTTTTTTTTTTTTTAAATAGGCCACACAGGGATCGTTAGGTTAATGCATTGAGGCGGTAGGCCAGTCTGAACAAATGAGTTTTTAGGGTACGCTTAAAACTGTGGGGATTGGGGATTAATCGTATTAACCTAGGTAGTGAATTCCAAAGAATCGGCGCAGCACGTGTAAAGTCTTGGAGATGGGAGTGGGAGGTTCTGATTATTGAGGATGCTAACCTGAGGTCATTAGCGGAGCGGAGGGCACGGGTAGGGTGGTAGACTGATACCAGGGAGGAGATGTAGGGTGGTGCTGAGCCATGGAGTGCTTTGTGGATAAGGGTAGTAGTTTTGTACTGGATTCTGGAGTGGATGGGTAGCCAGTGTAATGACTGGCACAGGGTAGAGGCATCGGTGTAACGATTGGTGAGGAATATGATCCTGGCTGCAGCATTCAGGACAGATTGGAGCGGGGAGAGTTTTGCAAGAGGGAGGCCGATTAGTAGAGAGTTACAATAGTCCAGACGAGAATGAATAAGTGAAACAGTAAGAGTTTTTGCAGAGTCGAAAGTAAGAAAAGGGCGAATTCTAGAAATGTTTTTGAGATGCAGGTAAGAAGAGCGAGGCAATGATCGGATGTAGGGGGTGAATGAAAGGTCAGAATCAAGGATGACCCCAAGGCAGCGGGCATGTTGCTTTGGAGTAATGGTGGAACCGTACACGGAGATGGCAATGTCAGGCAAAGGTAGGTTAGTAGAGGGAGAGAACACGAGGAGTTCAGTTTTTGACAGGTTTAGTTTCAGATAGAGGGAGGAGATGATGTTTGAGACAGCGGTAAGACAATCACTGGTGTTTTCTAAAAAGGTCGGTGTGATATCAGGAGAAGAAGTGTATAATTGGGTGTCGTCAGCATAGAGATGGTACTGGAAACCAAATCTACTGATTGTTTGTCCAATAGGGGCAGTATATAACGAGAAGAGGAGGGGGCCTAGGACTGATCCTTGAGGAACCCCAACAGTAAGGGGAAGGTGAGAGGAGGAGGAACCAGCAAAACATACAGTGAAGGATCGGTCAGAGAGATAGGAGGAGAACCAGGAGAGAACGGTGTCCTTGAGGCCGATGGAGCGGAGCATAGTGAGGAGGAGCTGATGATCCACAGTATCGAATGCTGCAGAGAGATCCAAGAGAATTAGCATGGAGTAGTGACCATTAGATTTAGCTGTTAGTAGGTCATTAGAGACTTTAGTGAGGGCAGTTTCAGTAGAGTGTAAAGAGCGGAAGCCAGATTGAAGAGGGTCAAGAAGAGAGTTATCTGAGAGATAGCGGGTAAGACGGGAGTGGACCAGGCGTTCGAGGAGTTTAGAGATGAAGGGAAGATTAGAGACAGGTCTATAATTTGCATAATAAATAAACTGGTGGCATTGCGAGGTACAGGGGTGGGCTTCTATGCAGAGTTGCAGACAGTGGTAGTTGGTGCAAAGCATTAAGGGGTCTAAATGGAGGGCAGGGTCCCTGTATAATTTAACTATCATCTATCATTGCAACAAACTTGTAATGGCAGTGCGATTTAAGGATTTAACAGCACAGACTACACAGTGGTGGGGCAGGTAAGTTTTGCAAGTGGTAGAGCACAGTTCGAGCTGGGGGGAACACTCTCTCATGGGCGGCGGTACTGGCACAGGGCCCCTCATATTACGACGGTGTGTCTGACATTGGTTGTGCACTACCACCGTCAGAGACACTTCATTGTACTATGTGGGACCCTGTGCCAGTGCCTTCGCCCAAGAGTGGGCACACATCTGTCCAGGCAAATGGCACTTGCACGGGTGTTTGCGCCAAGTTGTGACCATGGACCTGTGGGGGGAGTCAGCCCATTTAGGGAGGCATAAAAAGGGACTATGGTGGACATTCGGCACCTGCAAATGGCGGAATTGGAGCAGTCAGTACGAGGAGGCCAAATACAAGCAATTTTTCAGGCAAGCTACGTGTCTGCAGGTGAAGGTGTGGCAAAATAATTTGAAATCCATGATTGGTTCATTTTAATGAAGGTTAGATCATCAACATTTCGGGGAGCCAGACGTGTCCTTTTTTCGGTCAGCATTGAACCAGCAGCACTGAAGACTCTTTCAGAGAGCATACTAGCAGCTGGGCAAGCGAGCTCCTGTAATGCATATTCTGCCAATTCGGGCCAGGTGTCTAGTTTAGATGCCCAGTAATCAAAGGGGAATGACCTGTGCAAAAGCCCTGTACCTGACCTTGCAATGCCACCAGTTTCTATTGCTCCCTGTGAAGCATCCTCCTCCCATAAATATTCAGCCCCATCATCCTCCTCCTCCTCTTCGTCTGCCACCTCGTCGAGGAAAGTTCCATGAGCAGACAATGGCTGACTGTCCTCAAGACTTCCCTCCTCCTCGGCTGCAGACGCCTACTCCTTGATGTGTGTCAAACTTTGCATCAGCAGACGCATTAGTGGGATGCTCATGCTTATGATGGCATCGTCCGCACTGACCAGCCGTGTGCATTCCTCAAAACACTGAAGGACTTGACAGAGGTCTTGGAGCTTCGACCACTGCACACCAGACAACTCCATTTCTGCCATCCAACTGCCTGCCCCTGTATGTGTATCCTCCCACAAATACATGACAGCACGCCTCTGTTCGCACAGCCTCTGAAGCATGTGCAGTGTGGAGTTCCACCTTGTTGCCACGTCGATTATTAGGCGGTGCTGGGGAAAATTCAGAGATTGCTGATGGTTAAGCATACGGCTGGAGTGTACGGGCGACCAGCGGATGTGGGAGCAAAGTCTGCGCAACTTCAGGAGCAGGGCTGGTAAATCTTGGTAATTCTTGAGGAAGCACTGCACCACCAGGTTCAATGTGTGTGCCAGGCAAGGTATGAGTTTCAGTTCTGAAAGGGCTATGGCAGCCATAAAATTCCTTCAGTTATCACTGACTACCTTGCTTGCCTCAAGATGTACACTGCCCAGCCATGACTCAGTTTCTTGCTGCAAGTACTCGGCCAGTACTTCCACGGTGTGTCTGTTGATGCTCAAACACTTCATTTGCAGCACAGCCTGTTGACGCTTCCCTCTAGCTGTTCCATAATGGGACACCACGGGTGCAACACTGACAGCTGTGGATGAAGTGGTTGTGCGACTGCGCTCTGTGGACGAGGTTTCGCTTCTGGAGGAGGAGGAGCAAACGCCTACAGAAAACTGTTTCCTAGACCGTGGGCTAGGCAGAACTGTGCCAGTATTGTTGTCCCCTGTGGACCCTGCATCCACCACATTAACCCAGTGTGCGGTAATGGACACATAACGTCCCTGGCCATGCCTACTGGTCCATGCATCAGTTGTGAGGTGCGCCTTTCTACTGACCGATTGACTGAGTGCATGGACAATGCGTTCTTTGACATGTTGGTGGAGTGCAGGGATGGCTTTTCTCACAAAGAAGTGTCGACTGGGTAGGTCATAGCGTGGGACTGCGTAGGCCATCAGGGCTTTGAAAGCTTCGCTTTCAAGCAAACGGTAGGGCATCATCTGTAACAAGTTTAGTCGAGCAATGTAGCCGTTCAAACCCTGTGTACGCGGATGAGAGGAAGAGTACTTTCTTTTCCTATCGAGAGACTCTTTTAGGCTGAGCTGGACTGGAGAGCTGCATATGTTGGAAATAGCGGGGGTGGTGGTGGACATGGCAGATTGAGAGAGGCTTGGCGATGGTATTCTTGATGTGGGCCTACCTACAGTGTTTCCAACCAAGAACCTTGAGATTCCCTGACTGCTTTGGCCTTGCATCAATACCTCCGCATTTGCTACTGGTGGTGTCATAACCGATGGGCTTCCAGTTAGGGAAGCAATGTTGCGTTGCTGACTAGCTTCAATATGAGCAGGTGCACCAGTGGTACGGGACGTTTGGTAGTTAGTCCATGCTTCCAAGTGCCTGCTGGTTAGATGTCTACGCATGCACGTTGTAATTAAATTTAGAACATTCTTCCCTCTGCTAAAGGTCTTGGAGCATTTCTTACATATAACTTTGGACTGATCATTCGGATCTTGGTTAAAAAATTGCCACACTGCACTTGTCCTACTATGGAATACCTTTTCAGGCTTTGCACGCCGTGCTACTGCCGCCAGATTGCAATGCTGTCCTACACCTGTTGTAGTTTTTGACACACGTTTTGGGCCTGATGCGGACCTGCCAGATGACAACTTTTGCAATGTAGATGGCTGCTGCAGATCATCCTCCTCCGCTTCTGAGCTACAGGCTGCGGAACCCTCTTCCCCCAGTGGCTGCCAATCAGGGTCAACAATTGGGTCATCTATCACCACCTCTTCAATGTCATGTGCACCGTCCTCTGTGTCACCGTGTAAGGTGCTATAGCGTTCGGGACTGGGCACCATAGTCTCATCAGGGTCAGATTCGGGCTCAGTACACTGCGAGGGCAAAGTTGTGATCTGAGTCAATGGAACAGCATAATAATCAAGCTGTGGCTGTGCATCTGTGCACTCCATGTCCGATTCTTCCTGTAATGGGCTTTTTACTATTTCCCTCTCTAACCCAGGCACGGTATGTGTAAAGAGCTCCATGGAGTAAAGTGTAGTGTTGCCTGCCGCAGCCTTCACTTTGGTATTGGGTGAAGGACACAGGGAAGCAACTTTTTCCGGACATGGAGCATCCACTGACGACTCGCTGGTTTTAGATTTCAAAGCTTCTGAAGAGGAGGTGAAAGAGCTGGAGGCTGAGTCAGCATGGAAAACCAAAACTTATTCCTGCTGCTCCGGCTTTAAAAGCTGTTTTCCTACTCCCAGATAAGGGAGCCTTCGAGGCCTTGTGTAGCCAGACGATGACGCTGCCTCTACACCTCGAGACTTTGGTGCTATCTTGCTTTTCTCAGTACCACCAGATGCTCCAGTACCACCCCCACCAACATTACCAGTTGGCAACGACCGCCCACGGCCTCTTCCACCAGACTTCCTCATTTTTGCTGAAATGTTACCAAAATAACAACCGTTATATGCTACTGTTAAACAAGATAGAAGGTGTATATTAACTATTGGAGAATTTATATCTCCCTTTTTTTGGCGGGAAGACAGCAGGAAAAAACAGGCCCTGTGTATTACACAACAAAATGTACAAGGCAGAATGTGGCGAGCAGATATACGCCAAACAGAACTCACGTAGATCTACTTAGTGGCTATATAAAGCTCCCTTTTATTTTTGTTGGGGGGAGACTGCAGGAAAAAACAGGCCCTGTGTATTACACCACACAATGGACAAGGCAGAACGTGGCTGGCAGATATACTCCAAACAGAACTCACGTAGATCCACTTAGTGGCAATTTAAAGCTCCCTTTTTTGTTCGGGAAGACTGTAGGAAACAACAGGCCTTGTGTATTAGACCACACACTGTACAAAGCAGAACGTGGGTGGCAGATATACGCCAAACAGAACTCACGTTAATCCACTTAGTGGCAATTTAAAGCAGCCTTTTTTTTTGTTTTTGTAGGAGACTGCAGGAAAAAAACAGGCCCTGTGTGTTAAACTACACACACTGTACAAAGCATAACGTGGGTGGCAGACATACGCCAAACAGAACTCACGTTAATCTTAAACTGTCATGTCAACTATGTAATTCCTTTATGATTTTTATGATTTAAGTTGTGCTGCTGTGATACCATAATTTCCCACGGGATCAATAAAGTGTATCGTATCGTATCGTAATCTGCTTAGTGGCAATTTAAAGCAGCCTTTTTTTTGTTTTTGTGGGAGACTGCAGGAAAAAAAGGCCCTGTGTGTTAAACTACACACACTGTACAAAGCAGAACATGGGTGGCAGATATACGCCGAACAGAACTCACATTAATCTACTTAGTGGCAATTTAAAGCAGCCTTTTTTCTTTTTTTGGGTGGGAGACTGCAGGTAAAAACAGGCCCTGTGTGTTAAACTACACACACTGTACAAAGCAGAACGTGGGATGAAGATATACGCCAAATAGAACTCACATTAATCTACTTAGTGGCAATTTAAAGCAGCCTTTTTTCTTTTTTTGGGTGGGAGACTGCAGGTAAAAACAGGCCCTGTGTGTTAAACTACACACACTGTACAAAGCAGAACGTGGGTGGCGGATATACTCCAAACAGAACTCACATTAATCCACTTAGTGGCAATTTAAAGCAGCCTTTTTTTGTTTTTGTGGGAGACTGCAGGAAAAAACAGGCCCTGTGTATGACAACACACAATGTACAAGGCAGAACGTGACTGCCAGATATATAAAAAAATACAAGTGCTGTAGTAGAATTTCAATCTCCCTACAATAATCAAAGGACAAGTATGGCAGCAATAAAAAGGACTGCTGCACAGTGCACACAAAAGACTGTGTACAAAGAAACAAGAGAACTGTGCAGAAGGAAGCAACAGGATTTTTGCTTTGAAAAAAGCAGTTGGTTTGCGCAGCGGCGTACACACAGCAATGCAGCTATCAGGGAGCCTTATAAGGCAGCCTAAGTAGCTACAGAGCTGATGCACCCCCCCCAAAAAAAACACTCTCCCTGCAAAGAAAAGGTGGTGTTGGACAGTGGAAATCGCTACAGCACAAGCGGTTTGGGGGTTAATATTCCCTCCCTAAGTCTATCCCTGCTTCTGACGAAGCTGCAGCAACCTCTCCCTAGGCTCAGATTAGCAGCAGTAAGATGGCGGTCGGCGTACACGCCCCTTTATAGCCCCTGTGACACCGCAGAAAGCAAGCCAATGACTGCCTTGCCCTTCTCTAAGATGGTGGGGACCGAGACCTATGTCATCACGCTGCCCACACTCTGCGTGCACCTTCATTGGCCGAGAAATGGCGCTTGACGCGTCATACGAAACGCGACTTTGGCGCGCAGATCGCCGACCTCATGGCCGATCCCACAGTGGGATCAGGTCGGGTTTCACGAAACCCGACTTTTGCCAAAAGTCGGCGATTTATGAAAATGTCCAATCCGTTTCGCTCAACCCTACTAAATAGAACTGTGTCTCTTACTCCAAAAACCCTATAGAAGGACTGGATTTGATTTCTAAAGGTAGTTCTAAATTTAACTCCTACACATTCTTTCTTCAGCCAATGAAGCCTGGAATTAAAAATGGGCTTTGATGCTTTGCCAGCAGCACACATTTTTGCTTTTCTAAATCTAAAAGCTTCCTTGCTCTAGGCAGCACAAAAGATCTGATATCTGTCTGAAGATGGCTGCTTTAGTTGATAAAAATAGGTAAAAAGAAAAATAAATAACAAAAAACAAAGTTAAAGATTAGTGAGACACATTAAGATTAGGGATAAGCGAACCCGAACTGTAAAGTTTGGGGTTCGTACCGGACACCTAGTATCCGTTACCGAAAACCAAACATGCACTTTTTACTGCACGTCCGCTTTCCTATTTGGGTTGGCTAGTCTAATAAAGCTTTTTGAAAGGCTGCAGAGCAGACAATCAACATGTTTTTAGAATGTGAGCACTTCCGGAGCCAAATGTTGACATGGCTGTGATGATTGACCGACGCAGCACTTTTACAAGGCCTGTTTAAAGGCCAGATCACGAGGGACGCTGCCTGTTGTGAATTCTGTGGCTGAATTCACTCCTGTGGTCACAAGTGGTACTGCAGCTTCTGAGCTTCCTCCCTCAGGTGTTCTGGTGAGCTCGTTGGCTGCTTTGTTATTTAACTCCGCCTGATTCTGTCTTCCTTGCTCCTTGTCAATCTTCCAGTGTTGGATCTGAGCTTCTGGATCTTTCCTGTGGCCTGCTGCTCTGCTTAGATAAGTGCTTCTTTGCTTTTGTTGCTACTTTTTCTGTCCAGCTTGTCATTTCGTTTTGCTGGAAGCTCTGAGACGCAAAGGGTGTACCGCCGTGCCGTTAGTTCGGCACGGTGGGTCTTTTTGCCCTCTTTGCGTGGTTTTTTGCTTTAGGGTTTTTTGTAGACTGCAAAGTTCTCTTTGCTATCCTCGCTCTATCTAGAATATCGGGCCTCACTTTGCTGAATCTATTTCATCCCTACGCTTGTCTTTTCCTCTTGCTAACAGTCATTATATGTGGGGGGCTGCCTTTTCCTTTGGGGTATTTCTCTGAGGCAAGCCAGGCTTGTATTTCTATCTTCAGGCTAGTCAGTTCCTCAGGCTGTGCCGAGTTGAATAGGTAGTGTCAGGCGCAATCCACAGCTGCCTTTAGTTGTGTTTAGGATAGGTTCAGGTATTGCGGTCTACAGAGATTCCACGTCTCAGAGCTCGTTCTATTGTTTTTGGGTTATTGTCAGATCACTGTATGTGCTCTGATTGCTGGCACACTGTGTCACTAGATTGCCTACATAACAGTACAAGGAGCCAACCTAATGATTCTCAATAGAGGGAAAAAAGAAGTTCTGACATCATTTTTTTTTCTCAGCTCTGTGTTCAGTCTTTTTATTCCCCTAGACATTTTGGTGTTTCAGGCCACAGGTGTGGACATGGATATTCAGGGTCTGTGCTCTTCAATGGATAATCTCGTTACAAATGTACAAAGGATTCAAGATACTATTGATCAGAAATCTATGTTAGAACCAAGAATTCCTATTCCTGATTTGTTTTTTGGTGATAGAACTAAGTTTCTTAATTTCAAAAATAATTGTAAGCTATTTCTGGCCTTGAAACCTCATTCTTCTGGTAATCCTATTCAACAGGTTTTGATTATTATTTCTTTTTTGCGCGGCGACCCTCAAGACTGGGCATTTTCTCTTGCGCCAGGAGACCCTGCATTGAGTAATGTCAATGCGTTTTTCCTGGCGCTCGGATTACTTTACGATGAGCCTAATTCAGTGGATCAGGCTGAGAAAAATTTGCTGGCTTTGTGCCAGGGTCAGGATGATATAGAAGTATATTGTCAGAAATTTAGGAAGTGGTCAGTACTCACTCTGTGGAATGAATCTGCGCTGGCAGCTTTGTTCAGAAAGGGTCTCTCTGAGGCTCTTAAGGATGTCATGGTGGGTTTTCCTATGCCTGCTGGTTTGAATGAGTCTATGTCTTTGGCCATTCAGATCGGTCGACGCTTGCGCGAGCGTAAATCTGTGCACCATTTGGCGGTATTGTCTAAGATTAAACCTGAGCCTATGCAGTGCGATAGGACTATGACCAGAGTTGAACGGCAAGAACACAGACGTCTGAATGGTCTGTGTTTCTACTGTGGTGATTCCACTCATGATATTTCTGATTGTCCTAAGCGCACTAAGCGGTTCGATAGGTCTGCCGTCATTGGTACTGTACAATCCAAATTCCTTCTGTCCATTACCTTGATATGCTCTTTGTCATCGTATTCTGTCATGGCGTTTGTGGATTCAGGCGCTGCCCTGAATCTGATGGATTTGGATTATGCTAAACGTTGTGGGTTTTTCTTGGAGCCTTTGTGGTGTCCTATTCCGTTGAGAGGAATTGATGCTACACCTTTGGCCAAGAATAAACCTCAGTACTGGACCCAGCTGACCATGTGCATGGCTCCTGCACATCAGGAAGTTATTCGCTTTCTGGTGCTACATAATCTGCATGATGTGGTCGTGTTGGGGTTGCCATGGCTGCAAACCCATAATCCAGTATTGGATTGGAACTCTATGTCGGTATCCAGCTGGGGTTGTCAGGGGGTACATGGTGATGTTCCATTTTTGTCTATTTCGTCATCCACTCCTTCTGAGGTCCCAGAGTTCTTGTCTGATTATCAGGATGTATTTGAAGAGCCCAAGTCCGATGCCCTACCTCCGCATAGGGATTGTGATTGTGCTATCAATTTGATTCCTGGTAGTAAATTCCCTAAAGGTCGATTATTTAATTTATCCGTGCCTGAACACGCCGCTATGCGCAGTTATGTGAAGGAATCCCTGGAGAAGGGACATATTCGCCCATCGTCATCACCACTGGGAGCAGGGTTCTTTTTTGTAGCCAAGAAGGATGGTTCGCTGAGACCATGTATTGATTACCGCCTTCTTAATAAGATCACTGTTAATTTTCAGTATCCCTTGCCATTGTTATCTGACTTGTTTGCTCGGATTAAGGGGGCTAGTTGGTTCACTAAGATAGATCTTTGTGGTGCGTATAATCTGGTGAGAATCAGGCAAGGAGATGAATGGAAAACTGCATTTAATACGCCCGAGGGTCATTTTGAGTATCTAGTGATGCCGTTCGGACTTGCCAATGCTCCATCTGTGTTTCAGTCTTTTATGCATGACATCTTCCGTGAGTATCTGGATAAATTCCTGATTGTTTACTTGGATGACATTTTGATCTTCTCAGATGATTGGGACTCTCATATGAAGCAGGTCAGAATGGTTTTCCAGATCCTGCGTGCTAATTCTTTGTTTGTGAAGGGATCAAAGTGTCTCTTCGGTGTGCAGAAAGTTTCATTTTTGGGGTTCATCTTTTCCCCTTCTACTATCGAGATGGATCCGGTTAAGGTCCAAGCCATCCAGGATTGGACTCAGCCGACATCTCTGAAAAGTCTGCAAAAATTCCTGGGCTTTGCTAATTTTTATCGTCGCTTCATCTGTCATTTTTCTAGCATTGCCAAACCATTGACCGATTTGACCAAGAAGGGTGCTGATTTGGTTAATTGGTCTTCTGCTGCTGTGGAAGCTTTTCAGGAGTTGAAGCATCATTTTTGTTCTGCCCCTGTGTTGTGTCAACCAGATGTTTCTCTTCCGTTCCAGGTCGAGGTTGATGCTTCTGAGATTGGAGCAGGGGCGGTTTTGTCACAGAGAGGTTCTGGTTGCTCAGTGTTGAAACCATGTGCTTTCTTTTCCAGGAAGTTTTCGGCTGCTGAGCGTAATTATGATGTGGGCAACCGAGAGTTGCTGGCCATGAAGTGGGCATTCGAGGAATGGTGTCATTGGCTTGAAGGAGCTAAGCATCGCGTGGTGGTATTGACTGATCATAAGAACCTTACTTATCTCGAGTCTGCCAAGCGCTTGAATCCTAGACAGGCCCGCTGGTCGTTATTTTTTGCCCGCTTCGATTTTGTGATTTCGTACCTTCCGGGCTCTAAAAATGTGAAGGCGGATGCTCTGTCTAGGAGTTTTGTGCCCGACTCTCCGGGTTCATCTGAGGCGGCGAGTATCCTCAAGGAAGGAGTCATTGTGTCTGCCATCTCCCCTGATTTGCGGCGAGTGTTGCAAAAATTTCAGGCGAATAAACCTGATCGTTGTCCGGCGGAGAAACTGTTCGTCCCTGATAGGTGGACTAGTAAAGTTATCTCTGAACTTCATTGTTCGGTGTTGGCTGGTCATCCTGGAATCTTTGGTACCAGAGAGTTAGTGGCTAGATCCTTCTGGTGGCCATCTCTGTCACGGGATGTACGTACTTTTGTGCAGTCCTGTGGGATTTGTGCTAGGGCTAAGCCCTGCTGTTCACGTGCCAGTGGGTTGCTTTTGCCCTTGCCGGTCCCAAAGAGACCCTGGACACATATTTCGATGGATTTCATTTCTGACCTTCCCGTTTCTCAAAAGATGTCAGTCATTTGGGTGGTCTGTGATCGCTTTTCTAAAATGGTCCATCTGGTGCCCTTGGTTTAATTGCCTTCCTCCTCTGATTTGGTGCCTTTGTTCTTCCAGCATGTTGTTCGTTTGCATGGCATTCCTGAGAATATTGTTTCTGACAGAGGTTCCCAGTTTGTTTCAAGATTTTGGCGAGCCTTTTGTGGTAGGATGGGCATTGACCTATCTTTTTCCTCGGCTTTCCATCCTCAGACTAATGGCCAGACCGAACGAACCAATCAGACCTTGGAAACATATCTGAGATGTTTTGTTTCTGCAGACCAGGATGATTGGGTGTCCTTTTTGCCGTTGGCTGAGTTCGCCCTTAATAATCGGGCCAGCTCGGCTACCTTGGTCTCTCCATTTTTCTGCAATTCTGGGTTCCATCCTCGTTTCTCTTCAGGACAGGTTGAGTCTTCGGACTGTCCTGGTGTGGATTCTGTGGTGGACAGGTTGCAGCAGATCTGGACTCAGGTAGTGGACAATTTGACCTTGTCCCAGGAGAAGGCTCAACTTTTCGCTAATCGCAGACGCCGTGTGGGTCCCCGACTTCGTGTTGGGGATCTGGTTTGGTTATCTTCTCGTCATATTCCTATGAAGGTTTCCTCTCCTAAATTTAAACCTCGTTTTATTGGTCCGTATAGGATTTCTGAGATTCTCAATCCTGTGTCTTTTCGACTGACCCTCCCAGGCTCCTTTTCCATACATAATGTATTCCATAGGTCGTTGTTGCGGAGATACGTGGCACCTATGGTTCCATCTGTTGAGCCTCCTGCCCCGGTTTTGGTGGAGGGGGAATTGGAGAATATTGTGGAGAAAATTTTGGATTCTCGTGTTTCTAGACGGAAACTCCAGTATCTGGTTAAATGGAAGGGTTATGCTCAGGAAGATAATTCCTGGGTTTTTGCCTCTGATGTCCATGCTCCAGATCTTGTTCGTGCCTTTCATGTGGCTCATCCTGGTCGGCCTGGGGGCTCTGGTGAGGGTTCGGTGACCCCTCCTCAAGGGGGGGGTACTGTTGTGAATTCTGTGGCTGAATTCACTCCTGTGGTCACAAGTGGTACTGCAGCTTCTGAGCTTCCTCCCTCAGGTGTTCTGGTGAGCTCGTTGGCTGCTTTGTTATTTAACTCCACCTGATTCTGTCTTCCTTGCTCCTTGTCAATGTTCCAGTGTTGGATCTGAGCTTCTGGATCTTTCCTGTGGCCTGCTGCTCTGCTTAGATAAGTGCTTCTTTGCTTTTGTTGCTACTTTTTCTGTCCAGCTTGTCATTTCGTTTTGCTGGAAGCTCTGAGACGCAAAGGGTGTACCGCCATGCCGTTAGTTCGGCACGGTGGGTCTTTTTGCCCCCTTTGCGTGGTTTTTTGCTTTAGGGTTTTTTGTAGACTGCAAAGTTCTCTTTGCTATCCTCGCTCTATCTAGAATATCGGGCCTCACTTTGCTGAATCTATTTCATCCCTACGTTTGTCTTTTCCTCTTGCTAACAGTCATTATATGTGGGGGGCTGCCTTTTCCTTTGGGGTATTTCTCTGAGGCAAGCCAGGCTTGTATTTCTATCTTCAGGCTAGTCAGTTCCTCAGGCTGTGCCGAGTTGCATAGGTAGTGTCAGGCGCAATCCACAGCTGCCTTTAGTTGTGTTTAGGATAGGTTCAGGTATTGCGGTCTACAGAGATTCCACGTCTCAGAGCTCGTTCTATTGTTTTTGGGTTATTGTCAGATCACTGTATGTGCTCTGATTGCTGGCACACTGTGTCACTGGATTGCCTACATAACAGCTGCCATTATACTATAATTAGTGTAAAGATAGCATGCAGCTGGAGTTAGGGACAGATTCTGGCTGCACATGCTCCAAAAAAAGCTGTGTGTTTTATGCAACCTTCATCTGGGCTACTACTGCGCTATTGCGCTAGTACTGTGCTAAAAGCCGCTCTATGTACTATGCACCCCCTACCTGTTGGTGTACTGTCCTTTAAGCCACTGTGTGTATTCTGTACCCCTGTAATTGTGAGCGTACTGTCCTTTAAACTGCTTTGTGTACTCTGCAACCCTCTACCTGTGGGTGTACTGTCCTTTAAGCCACTGTGTGTACTTTGCCCCCCTCTACCTGTAGGTGTACTGTCCCCTAAGCTACTGTGTGTACTCTTCATAGCCCTACCTGTGGGATAACTCCTCTAAGCCATTGTGTGTACAATGCAAACTTATCTGTGAGAGTACTGTGCTAAAATCTAATTTGAATAGTCTACCCCCCTGCCTGTGGGAGTATTGTTCCACCAACTCGTACAAGTATCTTCCCTATACCAGTGGAAATGTGGCTGTAAGGTACTTACCACAAGGATACCTATTTGTATTAGAAGTGTAACACCCTGCTTCATTATTTGCAAGCATCAATGTAAAGCCACTGTCACATGATTATTATAGTGCACGCTGCATAGAACTGACACACGATTAACCCCTTTCCGACATTGGGCATAACAGTACAGTATGCCCACGTCGGACTCCCTACCTTTGATGTGGGCTCCGGCCTTTAGCCCACATCTTTCTCGGCACATGTCAGGTGTTTTGATCAGCTGACATGAGCCCGTAACAGCGATCAACCCTCAGCTATAAACAAACGCCTCTGGCAATCGTGCCAGAAATCCACCAACCGATGACCCCACGTGATCACGGGTCACCGGTGGGTTGGCATGAGAACCAGAGGTCCCCTGGAGACCTCTATGGTTGTCACTGCCGGCTTGCTGTGAGCACCACCCAAGTGAGTAATTCAGCTACATATAGGCAATCTGATCATCGCCTATATGTAGCTATGCCAATCGTGTTATGGCAGCTTCTAGTCTCCCATGAAGATTATTGAAGCATGCCAAAAGTAAAAAAATGTTTTTAAAAACATAAAAAAAGCAAATATATAATAGTTCAAATCACCCCCATTTCGCCCCATTCAAAATAAAACAATTAAAAAAAATCAAACATACACATTTGGTATTCAGAATGGCCCGAACTAGCAATAAAGAAAGGATTAACCTAATCGCTAAACGGCGTATCGAGAAAAAAAGACAAAAGAACAGAATTAGTTTTTTTTAGTCGCCGCGACAGTGCATTAAAATGCAATTTCGGGCGATCAAAAGATCATATCTGCACTAAAATGGTATTATTAAAAACATCAGCTTGGCTCGCAAAAAGTAAACCCTCACTCAATTCGAGATCATTAAAAATGGAGATGCTATGGGTATCGGAAATGGTGCATTTTTTAATTTTTTTTTTTAACAAAGCTTGGAATTTTTTTTGTACCACTTAGATAAGAAAAAACGTAGACATGTTTGGTGTCCATGAACTCGTAATGACCTGGAGAATCATAATGACAGTCAGTTTTAGCATTATGTGAACCTAGTAAAGAAAGCCAACAAAAAACAAGTGTGAGATTGCACTTTTTTTTTACAATTTAACCGCACTTGGATTTTTCTGCCTGTATTTTCATACGCAACATGATAAAACCAATGGTGTCATTCAAAAGTACAAATAGTCCCGCAAAAAACAAGCCCTCATATGGCCATTTTGATCAAAAAATAAAATTTATGGCTCTGGGAAGAAAGGGAACAAAAAATTAAATGCAAAACCAAAAATACCTCTGGTCATTAAGGGGTTAAATGCTACTTTATTTTGTTGTCCTATGGCTAAGGCCGGGGTCACACTAGAGAGGAATGTGGAAATATGAGTGGCGCAATGCATTGCACACGGACCAATGTTTCTCTATGGGGCAGCTCCTATCTGCCGTATATTTCTCGGGCGTATTTTACGGGCTGAGAAAATCACAGCATGCTGCGTTTGTCAGCATATTGCGCAAAGGATCCACCAGTGATAGTCTCTGGGTGCGAGAAAAATACGGATTGCACACGGACCATTCATGTGAGAAATACGCAAGACTTTTGCAGGTGACAGGAAATGTGCCAAGCCCTCAATCAGGAAGCTTAGACATGTTAATTGGCTTAAAAAACCAGACAGACATCCCGGAAGTACGCCGCATGCCTCCACGGAGTCACCTGCATCATGGCTTCCATAATCAATGTTGATATGCTGCTGGTCCTGGTGCACGAGAGGCCAGAAATCTGGGATCAGAGAGATGCCCACTATTCAAACTGGGCCAGTAAAGAGGCGGCATGGAGGAGCATCTGTGAGCTCCTTTTCCAGGATTTTGAACAGCAGCCACGTAAAGTACAGAGGCAAATAAGTTCACTCATGTTTCTCAAATAATATTCTAAACTACAGTAACTAAAACAAGTTTTCACACTGTCCCCTTAAATACTGTTGTGCTGTTTGTAATGTTATTATTATTACTGAAGATATTTTGTTAGAAAGGCAGCTTACTAGGCCACATTAATATGTAAAATCACTGATACCTTGTTGTACCACTGTGCACAATGGCCTTATGCATTACTTTCTTCTCTGTTATTGCAGTGGAAGATGTTATGAAACAATGGCACAGCATTAGGGACCAGTACCGCCGAGAAAGACTGCAGAGGGCCAGTAGTGGGGCATCTGCTCCTTCCAAAAGAAAGTATATTTATTTTGACAGGTTGTTATTTCTGGATCCCAGTATGGATCTGAGACCACAAGTACAAACCTCACACCACATTACACATATGTACAGTATTGAATGCTCATATATTAAATTTTATTTTATTATTGACATACTTTCATAACAGAACTCAGTCCAACCTCACTGAGTGGGAGACCGGGTCCGACTCAGAGGCTGTGATTGATTCGGGGAAGGTGAAGAGGTGGCTGGCCCATCTTCGGATCCTTCCAGGTCCATCCCTCCTGGTCCATCCTCTGCTGCACCACATGCTCAGGCAACAACTGGGCCAGATGCTGCACCACCACCCACAGCTGCACCAGCTCCAATCAGCCAGGAAGATCCTGGGAAAAACAATAGCCCGACTGTCTGGCTGGAGACCTCCCCACAGCCTGCTGTTACTTCACGCCGTGGTCAAAGAAGGAGAGAGCTTTTGGAAAGAAGTAGGCATGTGGACAGAAGCTCACTGACACAAAAAGAAGACTTAAGAAATCCTCCAAAAAATTGAAAAAAGTCACAGAGAAAAAAGCAGAGATGTTTACCTGCTGAAGCCTCCAACCAAATGCACTAGCAGGGTGCAGCGGACCCGATTAATGATGGCAAACACAAAGGTGCAAAAAATACTGCTAAAACAAGCACTTCCAATCCAATGTTGGCTGTTTGGTATTAATGCACAAAAAGATAAGAGATACTAGTCTGTATATGGCATTATTCACACAGGCAATGCAGAGCATCTGGTTTACAGCTTATGGCCGGGATCACACATGCGAGAAACACGTCCGTGTCTCGCATGTGAAATCCAAGCTCTGGCGCTGGCACTCCAGAGTGGAGCGTGCGGACGCATAGCAACACATGGAGCCGCACGCTCCGCTCTGGAGTGCTGGTGCCAGAGCTTGGATTTCACATGTGAGACACGGACGTGTTTCTCGCATGTGTGATCCCGGCCTATTACTTACGCACGTACAGGCAGGCCGCCCAGTGCTACAAAATACATGCTGTGTGAACAGAGGCCAACAGTTTACGCAGCCATCTTGGTCCAACTGCACCCTGCAAGAAAAAGTGCAAAAACACACATATCAATGTATGTAAGGTATTAGTTTATATTGGGGCCTCAATACGTAAGCTAGCAACCCACGTCAAGGGTCCTTACATTTTGCCAGTCCTAACGCTAATGGATCGCCCCCAGACACAGGGCCACAGGTTACTTGGTACCGGTCCTTTCTGTCTCAGTTCTGGGGTTGTCACGGTGGCTGGACCCGTGTTATGATCTGGTGATTAGGGAGCGACATGCGTCTAGCTCTGAGCAGGTGGCAACTAT
Organism: Ranitomeya imitator; assembly: GCF_032444005.1. Taxonomy (NCBI): domain Eukaryota; kingdom Metazoa; phylum Chordata; class Amphibia; order Anura; family Dendrobatidae; genus Ranitomeya; species Ranitomeya imitator. The sequence continues at coordinate 141,556,288 of NC_091282.1, forward strand.
ACTGACCGCAGTCCCTAAGCTCAACACAACACTAGAAGTAGACGTGGAATGCTCCTAACTCGGCCTAGGCATCTCGTCACAGCCTAAGAGCTAACTACCCCTAAAGATAGAAGCAGGAAAACTATCTTGCCTCAGAGAAAATCCCCAAAGGATAGATTAGCCCCCCACAAATAATGACTGTGAGAGGAGAAGGAAATGACATACGTAGTATGAAACAAGATTTAGCACAGGAGGCCACTTCTAGCTAAATAGAAATAGTACAGAACAGAACGCTGTGCGGTCAGTAAAAAAAACTAGAAAAAGTCCACCGCAGAGAAATGCAAAAATATCCACACCTGACTAAAGGTGTGGAGGGCAAACTCTGCTGCCCAGAGCTTCCAGCTTAACTGAATAGATCCATACTGAAAAGCTGGACAAATGAACAAAAACAAAGAAAGTGCTGAGCAACAAAGTCCACAACAAGAGAACCGCAAAAGGACAAGCAAGGACTTAGCTTTGATGAACTGGTCAGAGTGTCAGGAAAGTCCTAAGAGCAATGACTCCAGACAGGAACAATTGACAACTGGCCTTGAATGAGGGATAAGGCCAGACTAATATAGCCGAGCCAGAAAGACGATCAGTGAAAACAGCTGCTGAAGCTAAATCCAAGAAGCAGCCATACCACTCAAAACCACAGGAGGGAGCCAAAGAGCAGAACTCACAAAAATGCTACTTACAACTACCGGAGGGAGCCCAAGAGCGGAATTCACAACAGACCCGGTCCGTGACCCTGCTAAGGGGCGTCCAATAAAGGGTGATGGTGCGTAGTGCGAGGAATAACAAGGACACAGGGTTCAGTATCTTTACCTTTTACTCAAGGTTTCAGGATCCTCAATCCAGGGCACTTTCAACAGGGCTGTCTGAGACCGGCCGGTCCGAAGGCACATCCAGAGTTCCTTTGCAGGTGGAAATCAATGTCTACCCACTAGCGCCTGTGTGTTGTAGTGCTTCCCTGCTGAGCATTCAGGATAGTCCTCACAACTTCTGTTCTCGTTCGTTCTAGATCTTTCTCTTCTCCGTCCCCCAGGTATGTTATGGCTAGGATGCACCTTTATGACAGGTAGGCCTGGAGTTATTCTGGAACCCTAGTGTCGCCCCTCTCCCACGATTGCCTCCTATGTCCTTCTTAGGTGTTGTATGGTAGACAGCCAACCTGTAATTAACGGTCCTGCTCGTGTTTGAAGTAATGCGTGGAGACTGTTACTTCTTCGGTGCTCCGGTGTTATGTAGGCAATCCAGTGACACAGTGTGCCAGCAATCAGAGCACATACAGTGATTTGATAATAACCCAAAAACAATAGAACGAGCTCTGAGACGTGGAATCTCTGTAGACCGCAATACCTGAACCTATCCTAAACACAACTAAAGGCAGCTGTGGATTGCGCCTGTCACTACCTATGCAACTCGGCACAGCCTGAGGAGCTGACTAGCCTGAAGATAGAAAAACAAGCCTGACTTGCCTCAGAGAAATACCCCAAAGGAAAAGGCAGCCCCCCACATATAATGACTGTTAGCAAGATGAAAAGACAAACGTAGGGATGAAATAGATTCAGCAAAGTGAGGCCCGATATTCTAGATAGAGCGAGGATAGCAAAGAGAACTTTGCAGTCTACAAAAAACCCTAAAGCAAAAAACCACGCAAAGGGGGCAAAAAGACCCACCGTGCCGAACTAACGGCACGGCGGTGCACCCTTTGCGTCTCAGAGCTTCCAGCAAAAACGAAAAGACAAGCTGGACAGAAAAAGTAGCAACAAAAGCAAAGAAACACTTATCTAAGCAGAGCAGCAGGCCACAGGAAAGATGCAGAAGCTCAGGTCCAACACTGGAACATTGACAAGGAGCAAGGAAGACAGAATCAGGTGGAGTTAAATAACAAAGCAGCCAACGAGCTCACCAGAACACCTGAGGGAGGAAGCTCAGAAGCTGCAGTACCACTTGTGACCACAGGAGTGAATTCAGCCACAGAATTCACAACAGTACCCCCCCCTTGAGGAGGGGTCACCGAACCCTCACCAGAGCCCCCAGGCCGACCAGGATGAGCCACATGAAAGGCACGAACAAGATCTGGAGCATGGACATCAGAGGCAAAAACCCAGGAATTATCTTCCTGAGCATAACCCTTCCATTTAACCAGATACTGGAGTTTCCGTCTAGAAACACGAGAATCCAAAATTTTCTCCACAATATACTCCAATTCCCCTTCCACCAAAACCAGGGCAGGAGGTTCAACAGATGGAACCATAGGTGCCACGTATCTCCGCAACAACGACCTATGGAATACATTATGTATGGAAAAGGAGTCTGGGAGGGTCAGACGAAAAGACACAGGATTGAGAATCTCAGAAATCCTATATGGACCAATAAAACGAGGTTTAAATTTAGGAGAGGAAACCTTCATAGGAATATGACGAGAAGATAACCAAACCAGATCCCCAACACGAAGTCGGGGACCCACACGGCGTCTGCGATTAGCGAAAAGTTGAGCCTTCTCCTGGGACAAGGCCAAATTGTCCACTACCTGAGTCCAGATCTGCTGCAACCTGTCCACCACAGAATCCACACCAGGACAGTCCGAAGACTCAACCTGTCCTGAAGAGAAACGAGGATGGAACCCAGAATTGCAGAAAAATGGAGAGACCAAGCTGGCCCGATTATTAAGGGCGAACTCAGCCAACGGCAAAAAGGACACCCAATCATCCTGGTCTGCAGAAACAAAACATCTCAGATATGTCTCCAAGGTCTGATTGGTTCGTTCGGTCTGGCCATTAGTCTGAGGATGGAAAGCCGAGGAAAAAGACAGGTCAATGCCCATCCTGCCACAAAAGGCTCGCCAAAACCTCGAAACAAACTGGGAACCTCTGTCAGAAACAATCTTCTCAGGAATGCCATGCAAACGAACCACATGCTGGAAGAACAAAGGCACCAAATCAGAGGAGGAAGGCAATTTAACCAAGGGCACCAGATGGACCATTTTAGAAAAGCGATCACAGACCACCCAAATGACTGACATCTTTTGAGAAACGGGAAGGTCAGAAATGAAATCCATTGAAATATGTGTCTAAGGCCTCTTTGGGACCGGCAAGGGCAAAAGCAACCCACTGGCACGTGAACAGCAGGGCTTAGCCCTAGCACAAATCCCACAGGACTGCACAAAAGTACGTACATCCCGTGACAGAGATGGCCACCAGAAGGATCTAGCCACTAACTCTCTGGTACCAAAGATTCCAGGATGACCAGCCAACACCGAACAATGAAGTTCAGAGATAACTTTAGTAGTCCACCTATCAGGGACGAACAGTTTCTCCGCCGGACAACGATCAGGTTTATTCGCCTGAAATTTTTGCAACACTCGCCGCAAATCAGGGGAGATGGCAGACACAATGACTCCTTCCTTGAGGATACTCGCCGCCTCAGATGAATCCGGAGAGTCGGGCACAAAACTCCTAGACAGAGCATCCGCCTTCACATTTTTAGAGCCCGGAAGGTACGAAATCACAAAATCGAAGCGGGCAAAAAATAACGACCAACGGGCCTGTCTAGGATTCAAGCGCTTGGCAGACTCGAGATAAGTAAGGTTCTTATGATCAGTCAATACCACCACGCGATGCTTGGCTCCTTCAAGCCAATGACGCCATTCCTCGAATGCCCACTTCATGGCCAGCAACTCTCGGTTGCCCACATCATAATTACGCTCAGCAGCCGAAAACTTCCTGGAAAAGAAAGCACATGGTTTCAACACTGAGCAACCAGAACCTCTCTGTGACAAAACCGCCCCTGCTCCAATCTCAGAAGCATCAACCTCGACCTGGAACGGAAGAGAAACATCTGGTTGACACAACACAGGGGCAGAACAAAAACGATGCTTCAACTCCTGAAAAGCTTCCACAGCAGCAGAAGACCAATTAACCAAATCAGCACCCTTCTTGGTCAAATCGGTCAATGGTTTGGCAATGCTAGAAAAATTACAGATGAAGCGACGATAAAAATTAGCAAAGCCCAGGAATTTTTGCAGACTTTTCAGAGATGTCGGCTGAGTCCAATCCTGGATGGCTTGGACCTTAACCGGATCCATCTCGATAGTAGAAGGGGAAAAGATGAACCCCAAAAATGAAACTTTCTGCACACCAAAGAGACACTTTGATCCCTTCACAAACAAAGAATTAGCACGCAGGACCTGGAAAACCATTCTGACCTGCTTCACATGAGAGTCCCAATCATCTGAGAAGATCAAAATGTCATCCAAGTAAATAATCAGGAATTTATCCAGATACTCACGGAAGATGTCATGCATAAAAGACTGAAACACAGATGGAGCATTGGCAAGTCCGAACGGCATCACTAGATACTCAAAATGACCCTCGGGCGTATTAAATGCAGTTTTCCATTCATCTCCTTGCCTGATTCTCACCAGATTATACGCACCACGAAGATCTATCTTAGTGAACCAACTAGCCCCCTTAATCCGAGCAAACAAGTCAGATAACAATGGCAAGGGATACTGAAATTTAACAGTGATCTTATTAAGAAGGCGGTAATCAATACATGGTCTCAGCGAACCATCCTTCTTGGCTACAAAAAAGAACCCTGCTCCCAGTGGTGATGACGATGGGCGAATATGTCCCTTCTCCAGGGATTCCTTCACATAACTGCGCATAGCGGAGTGTTCAGGCACAGATAAATTAAATAATCGACCTTTAGGGAATTTACTACCAGGAATCAAATTGATAGCACAATCACAATCCCTATGCGGAGGTAGGGCATCGGACTTGGGCTCTTCAAATACATCCTGATAATCAGACAATAACTCTGGGACCTCAGAAGGAGTGGATGACGAAATAGACAAAAATGGAACATCACCATGTACCCCCTGACAACCCCAGCTGGATACCGACATAGAGTTCCAATCCAATACTGGATTATGGGTTTGCAGCCATGGCAACCCCAACACGACCACATCATGCAGATTATGTAGCACCAGAAAGCGAATAACTTCCTTATGTGCAGGAGCCATGCACATGGTCAGCTGGGTCCAGTACTGAGGTTTATTCTTGGCCAAAGGTGTAGCATCAATTCCTCTCAACGGAATAGGACACCGCAAAGGCTCCAAGGAAAACCCACAACGTTTAGCATAAATCAAATCCATCAGATTCAGGGCAGCGCCTGAATCCACAAACGCCATGACAGAATACGATGACAAAGAGCATATCAAGGTAATGGACAGAAGGAATTTGGATTGTACAGTACCAATGACGGCAGACCTATCGAACCGCTTAGTGCGCTTAGGACAATCAGAAATAGCATGAGTGGAATCACCACAGTAGAAACACAGACCATTCAGACGTCTGTGTTCTTGCCGTTCAACTCTGGTCATAGTCCTATCGCACTGCATAGGCTCAGGTTTAATCTTATTCCCATAGTCCTTATGTGACAGAGGCTAGAGTCACTTCCACAAAGTATAAGCACATTTCACATGGTAGGTACCAATAGAAAAACTGAAGTGAAGGAGATACTGATAAAACGATGGAATTTATTTGAAATACAATCTAAAAGTGTGTAACACAAAACATAAAATTAGACATGGAATGGGGGAACGGAAACCTCCAAATACCAGGGGGGCACACTACAACACTAAAAAGTATAAACAGGGATCTCAGGACAGGCTGCAAGTTCAATCCATCACATGCGTATCTACAGACTAATGTATCTATTGCATGTGTGTCAAGCGGAAAAAAGCTACTTAAGAGATTCCAGATAACAAGTGTTAAGCGCACAGAGTGGTATACAGGTCCTTATTATATAGAGTATAAGAGTGGCAATGAGGTAATAGAGGCAGGGAAAACCCAGAATGTTAAGCAGAAAAGCTATACAGTGATTCTAGGGAGCAATAAGTATCGCTATGTGCCTAAAAAAGTACTCATGGATGCACCTAATCCGTATACAATAACAAGGATCATTACCTGTAGTGTGTCCAAGACTGTGCGCCCGAGTAAAGATGGAGGGTAAAGTGCTGTGGAGGCCCCCTGCGCCCAACAAGCGCCGTTTCGCAGGATAGCTTCTTCAAAATGGGGCGTCCCCATTTTGAAGAAGCTATCCTGCGAAACGGCGCTTGTTGGGCGCAGGGGGCCTCCACAGCACTTTACCCTCCATCTTTACTCGGGCGCACAGTCTTGGACACACTACAGGTAATGATCCTTGTTATTGTATACGGATTAGGTGCATCCATGAGTACTTTTTTAGGCACATAGCGATACTTATTGCTCCCTAGAATCACTGTATAGCTTTTCTGCTTAACATTCTGGGTTTTCCCTGCCTCTATTACCTCATTGCCACTCTTATACTCTATATAATAAGGACCTGTATACCACTCTGTGCGCTTAACACTTGTTATCTGGAATCTCTTAAGTAGCTTTTTTCCGCTTGACACACATGCAATAGATACATTAGTCTGTAGATACGCATGTGATGGATTGAACTTGCAGCCTGTCCTGAGATCCCTGTTTATACTTTTTAGTGTTGTAGTGTGCCCCCCTGGTATTTGGAGGTTTCCGTTCCCCCATTCCATGTCTAATTTTATGTTTTGTGTTACACACTTTTAGATTGTATTTCAAATAAATTCCATCGTTTTATCAGTATCTCCTTCACTTCAGTTTTTCTATTGGTACCTACCATGTGAAATGTGCTTATATCAGGTTTAATCTTAGACAATACCGCCAAATGGTGCACAGATTTACGCTCGCGCAAGCGTCGACCGATCTGAATGGCCAAAGACATAGACTCATTCAAACCAGCAGGCATAGGAAAACCCACCATGACATCCTTAAGAGCCTCAGAGAGACCCTTTCTGAACAAAGCTGCCAGCGCAGATTCATTCCACAGAGTGAGTACAGACCACTTCCTAAATTTCTGACAATATACTTCTATATCATCCTGACCCTGGCACAAAGCCAGCAAATTTTTCTCATCCTGATCCACTGAATTAGGCTCATCGTAAAGCAATCCGAGCGCCAGGAAAAACGCATTTACATCACTCAATGCAGGGTCTCCTGGCGCAAGAGAAAATGCCCAGTCCTGAGGGTCGCCGCGCAAAAAAGAAATAATAATCAAAACCTGTTGAATAGGATTACCAGAAGAATGAGGTTTCAAGGCCAGAAATAGCTTACAATTATTTTGGAAATTAAGAAACTTAGTTCTATCACCAAAAAACAAATCAGGAATAGGAATTCTTGGTTCTAACATAGATTTCTGATCAATAGTATCTTGAATCCTTTGTACATTTGTAATGAGATTATTCATTGAAGAGCACATACCCTGAATATCCATGTCCACACCTGTGTCCTGAAACACCCAAATGTCTAGGGGAAAAAAAAGACTGAACACAGAGCTGAGAAAAAAAAATGATGTCAGAACTTCTTTTTTCCCTCTATTGAGAATCATTAGGTTGGCTCCTTGTACTGTTATGTAGGCAATCCAGTGACACAGTGTGCCAGCAATCAGAGCACATACAGTGATTTGATAATAACCCAAAAACAATAGAACGAGCTCTGAGACGTGGAATCTCTGTAGACCGCAATACCTGAACCTATCCTAAACACAACTAAAGGCAGCTGTGGATTGCGCCTGTCACTACCTATGCAACTCGGCACAGCCTGAGGAGCTGACTAGCCTGAAGATAGAAAAACAAGCCTGACTTGCCTCAGAGAAATACCCCAAAGGAAAAGGCAGCCCCCCACATATAATGACTGTTAGCAAGATGAAAAGACAAACGTAGGGATGAAATAGATTCAGCAAAGTGAGGCCCGATATTCTAGATAGAGCGAGGATAGCAAAGAGAACTTTGCAGTCTACAAAAAAACCCTAAAGCAAAAAACCACGAAAAGGAGGCAAAAAGACCCACCGTGCCGAACTAACGGCACGGCGGTGCACCCTTTGCGTCTCAGAGCTTCCAGCAAAAACGAAAAGACAAGCTGGACAGAAAAAGTAGCAACAAAAGCAAAGAAACACTTATCTAAGCAGAGCAGCAGGCCACAGGAAAGATCCAGAAGCTCAGGTCCAACACTGGAACATTGACAAGGAGCAAGGAAGACAGAATCAGGTGGAGTTAAATAACAAAGCAGCCAACGAGCTCACCAGAACACCTGAGGGAGGAAGCTCAGAAGCTGCAGTACCACTTGTGACCACAGGAGTGAATTCAGCCACAGAATTCACAACACTCCGGCCACCGACTATGCGCCTCAGTAAGATGTTGCCGTTCTCGGGGCACGACTCCTACTGGATCTCCTTTGTACTGATCTCGTTTCTCACTGTTCCACAATATCCTTCGCTTCGTGTCTCTTTCTTAGGATACCGCCGCAAGGTAGTGCAGGCACGGTTCCGTAACAATCTGTCCTTTCGCTAGGTACCTGCCAGATTTCCCAGTTCTGACAGGTCCTCCATGGAGCTCTCCCAAGCTTCGTTCTGCCTAACTTCCTGTCCGACCCCTAGTTTTACCAATGTGAGAAGTGGCCCAATAAATAAGCCTTTTGCTCTCCCTAGTGGCCGGAGTGTGAAGTGTAATGTGTGCTGGTGATACCTGGTCAGTAGAATCCCTTCAGTGCCATCAGACGTACCATCACTCCCCTTAGTGGCAGAGCGATGTTACTGCAACGACCAGATCTCTGGGGCGCTGCACTAAACATAGAATAAAAGCTCACCGATACAAAAAGAGGACTTAGAAATCCTCCAAAAAATTGAAAAAGGTCACAGAGAAAAAAGCAGAGATGTTTACCTGCTGAAGCCTCCAACCAAATGCACTAGCAGGGTGCAGCGGACCCGATTAATGATGGCAAACACACAGGTGCAAAAAATACTGATGAAGCAACCACTTTCAATCCAGTGTTGGCTGTTTGGTATTAATGCACAAAATGATAAGAGATAATAGTCTGTATGTGGCATTATTCAATTTTTGGAGGCATGTGGACACTGGTGTCCTAAATTATGTGGCTAGGACTGCTCAGGATGAGGGTGAGGAGGCATATTCGTGCAGCCTGGCCCAGTACCTCCATCCCCTACCCCGTGAGGTTAGGCTATGTGTGAGAGGGTCCTTTCTGATCCTTTTTGATGCATGCACCGCCCAATAGCCCTTATGAGTTATTTGAGTACTTGGAGAGGTGGCAGCTGTCACCATGTACTCTCATACGTATTCAAACAACTCAACAAGTGTATACTCAAGAGGGATCTGAAGCACCTCCTCCTCCTTTGCCTACACCTCAACCCCTTCCCCCCCAAACAAACCAATGCAAACACCTTTCCAGATGCCATCCTACCAGCAACCTTCCAAATATGGCCACTTGTACAGACCCAGTGTTGGAGGCTGGTCCCAACCTGGGTTTGGACGACATGGCCATATTGGGGGGTATGAGTCATGTGATTATTATCATCCTCATGAGGCCCATAGTGTAAACCCTTATGGCCAATCCGCAACTGCCCAATATGAGCATGCCCAGTATTTTGAGCAGGGGCAACAGAGGTTACCCACACAAAGTGAAGAACATTTGGCCCAACAAAGGCCGCAAAGAGCAGCAACCCGAACTGCCGCCATCACCTCCACCAACTTATCGTAATCTTTAACCCCTTAGCGACCGCCGATACGCCTTTTAACGGCGGCCGCTAAGGGTACTTAAACCATAGCGCCGTTAAAATGTAGAAAAAAGTGGAAAAAGTAAATAGCGCCCCCCAGAGTCGGATTTTCTCCGGGGTCTCGGCTGCCGAGGGTAGCCGAGACCCCAGAGAACATGATTCGGGGGGGTTTTACCCACCCCGCATTTGCGATCGCCGGTAATTAACCGTTTACCGGCGATCGCAAAAAAAAAAACGCGATCTCTTTTTAATTTCTCTGTCCTCCGATCTGATCGCACATCGGAGGACAGAGAAAAGGGGTCCCAGGTAGCCCCCCAACACTTACCTGTCTCCCCCGATGCTCCTCGTGGCTCCCGGTGGGCGCCGCCATCTTCAAAATGGCGGGCGCATGCGCAGTGCGCACGCCGGCCGGCCCCTCGAGAATCTTTGGGGTCTCGGCTGCTGGGTGTAGCCGAGACCCCAAAGAGCATAATCGGGGTGGGTTTTACCGACCCCTGTTTTGCGATCGCCGGTAATTAACTGTAATTACCGGCGACCGCAAAAAAAAAAAAAGTAAAGTGTAATTCTCTGTCCTCTGATGTGATCGCACATCAGAGGACAGAGAAATAGGTGGATTCGGGGACCCTATCACACTCACCTGTGTTCCTGGATCCTCCTGCTGGCCGCCGGCAAAAGAAAATGGCGGGCGCATGCGCAGTGCGCCCGCCATCTGTCTCCATCTGCTGGCCGGCAGGAGAACAGCAGTTGGGGCTAAAATTAGGGTTAGGGTTAGGGCTAGGGTTAGGGTTAGGGCTAGGGTTAGGACTAGGGTTAGGGCTAGGGTTAGGGCTAGGGTTAGGGCTAGGGTTAGGGTTAGGGGTAGGGTTAGGGTTAGGGGTAGGGGTAGGGTTAGGGTTAGGGTTAGGGCTAGGGTTAGGGTTAGGGCTAGGGTTAGGGCTAGGGTTAGGGCTAGGGTTAGGGCTAGGGTTAGGGTTAGGGTTAGGGCTAGGGTTAGGGCTAGGGTTAGGACTAGGGTTAGGGTTAGGGCTAGGGTTAGGGCTAGGGTTAGGGCTGGGGTTAGGGTTAGGGCTAGGGTTAGGACTAGGGTTAGGGTTAGGGCTAGGGTTAGGGCTAGGGTTAGGGCTAGGGTTAGGGCTAGGGTTAGGACTAGGGTTAGGGTTAGGGCTAGGGTTAGGGCTAGGGGTTAGGGCTAGGGTTAGGGTTAGGGCTAGGGTTAGGGCTAGGGTTAGGACTAGGGTTAGGGTTAGGGCTAGGGTTAGGGCTAGGGTTAGGGCTAGGGTTAGGGTTAGGGCTAGGGTTAGGGCTAGGGTTAGGGCTAGGGCTAGGGTTGGGGCTAAATTTAGGGTTAGGGTTGGGGCTAAATTTAGGGTTAGGGTTGGGGCTAAATTTAGGGTTAGGCTTCTTTCACACTTACGTCGGTACGGGGCCGTCGCAATGCGTCGGCCCGACATACCGACGCACGTTGTGAAAATTGTGCACAACGTGGGCAGCGGCTGTAATTTTTCAACGCATCCGCTGCCCAATCTATGTCCTGGGGAGGAGGGGGCGGAGTTACGGCCACGCATGCGCGGTCAGAAATGGCGGATGCAACGTACAAAAAAACGTTTCATTGAACTTTTTTTGTGCCGACGGTCCGCCAAAACACAACTGATCCAGTGCACGACGGACGCGACGTGTGGCCATCCGTCACGATCCGTCGGCAAGACAAGTCTATGGGCAAAAAACGCATCCTGCGGGCACATTTGCAGGATCCGTTTCTTGTCCAAAACGACGGATTGCAAAGGAATGCCAAACGACGCAAGTGTGAAAGTAGCCTTAGGGCTAGGGTTAGGGTTGGGGCTAAAGTTAGGGCTAGGGTTGGGGCTAAAGTTAGGGTTAGAGTTGGGATTAGGGTTAGGGTTTGGATTAGGGTTGGTATTAGGGTTAGGGTTGGCATTAGGGTTACGCTTGGGATTAGGGTTAGGTTTGGGATTAGGGTTAAGGTTAGGGTTGTGATTAGGGGTGTATTGGGATTAGGGTTAGGTTTGAGGTTAGGGATGAGATTAGGATTAGGGGTGTGTTGGGTTTAGGGTTTTGATTAGGGTTATGGTTAGGGTTGACATTAGGGTTGTTTTGGGGTAAGGGTTGTGATTAGGGTTGAGCGAAACGGGTCGAACATTTTCAAAAGTCGCCGACTTTTGGCTAAGTCGGGGTTTCATGAAACCCGATCCGACCCCTGTGCGGGGTCGGCCATGCGGTACGCGACTTTCGCGCCAAAGTCGCGTTTCAATGACGCGAAAAGCGCCATTTCTCAGCCAATGAAGGTAAACGCAGAGTGTGGGCAGCGTGATGACATAGGTCCTGGTCCCCACCATCTTAGAGAAGGGCATTGCAGTGATTGGCTTGCTGTCTGCGACGTCACAGGGGCTATAAAGAGGCGTTCCCGCCGACCGCCATCTTACTGCTGCTGATCTGAGCTTAGGGAGAGGTTGCTGCCGCTTTGTCAGAAGCAGGGATAGCGTTAGGCAGGGTCCATTAACCACAAAACCGCTTGTGCTGCAGCGATTTGCACTGTCCAACACCACCCTCGGTGTGCAGGGACAGTGGAAGTTTTTTTTTTTTTTTTTTTCCCCTCAGCGCTGTAGCTCATTGGGCTGCCCTAGAAGGCTCCCTGATAGCTGCATTGCTGTGTGTACGCCGCTGTGCAAACCAACTGCTTTTTTCAAAGCACAAATCCTCTTGTTCCTTCCTTTCTGCACAGCTATCTTTTTTGTTTGTCCACACTTTTTATTTCATTTGTGCATCAGTCCACTCCTTATTGCTGCCTGCCATACCTGGCTGAGATTACTGCAGGCAGGGAGATAGTAGCTGCCTGCCATACCTGGCTGAGATTACTGCAGGCAGGGAGATAGTAATTGTAGGACATTCCCTGTTTTTTTTTTTTTTTTTTTTTTGGTGGGAGATTAAGATTGGCAATTTGGCATTTCTGCTAGAGTGCCATCCCTGTGTGTGCCATCTCTCTCACATAGTGGGCCATAGAAAGCCTTTTCATTTTTCTGTATTTTTTTTTGTGGGGTGTATAAATTCTCCCTGATAAAAATACAGTGGGAGATTAATATTGGCCTTTGGGCTTGTGTGCCAGTCCTGAGTGTGCCATCTCTCTCACAAATAGTGGGCCATAGAAAGCCTATTTTATTTTTTTGGGGGTTTTATAAATTCTCCCTGAAAAAAAGGGAGATTAATATTGGCCTCTGGGCTTGTGTGCCAGTCCTGAGCGTGCCATCTGTGCCAGCCCTGAGCGTGCCATCTCTCTCACAAATAGTGGGCCATAGAAAGCCTATTTATTTTTTTTTTTGGTTTTATAAATTCTCCCTGAAAAAAAGGGAGATTAATATTGGCCTCTGGGCTTGTGTGCCAGTCCTGAGCGTGCCATCTGTGCCAGCCCTGAGCGTGCCATCTCTCTCACAAATAGTGGGCCATAGAAAGCCTATTTAATTTTTTTTTTTGTTTTATAAATTTTCCCTGAAAAAAGGGAGATTAATATTGGCCTCTGGGCTTGTGTGCCAGTTGTGAGCGTGCCATCTGTGCCAGTCCTGAGCGTGCCATCTCTCTCACAAATAGTGGGCCATAGAAAGCCTATTTAAATTTTTTTTTGGTTTTATAAATTCTCCCAGAAAAAAAGGGAGATTAATATTGGCCTCTGGGCTTCTGTGCCAGTCCTGAGCGTGCCATCTGTGCCAGTCCTGAGCGTCCCATCTCTCTCACAAATAGTGGGCCATAGAAAGCCTATTTTATTTTTTTTGGGGGTTTTATAATTTCTCCCTGAAAAAAAGGGAGATTAATATTGGCCTCTGGGCTTGTGTGCCAGTCCTGAGCGTGCCATCTGTGCTAGCCCTGAGCGTGCCATCTCTCTCACAAATAGTGGGCCATAGAAAGCCTATTTATTTTTTTTTTTTGTTTTATAAATTTTCCCTGAAAAAAGGGAGATTAATATTGGCCTCTGGGCTTGTGTGCCAGTTGTGAGCGTGCCATCTGTGCCAGTCCTGAGCGTGCCATCTCTCTCACAAATAGTGGGCCATAGAAAGCCTATTTAAATATTTTTTTGGTTTTATAAATTCTCCCAGAAAAAAAGGGAGATTAATATTGGCCTCTGGGCTTCTGTGCCAGTCCTGAGCGTGCCATCTGTGCCAGTCCTGAGCGTCCCATCTCTCTCACAAATAGTGGGCCATAGAAAGCCTATTTTATTTTTTTTTTGGGTTTTAGAAATTCTCCCTGGAAAAAAAAAGGGAGATTAATATTGCCCTTTGGGCTTGTGTGCCAGTACTAAGCGTTCCATCTCTCTCTCTCTCTCTCTCAGTCAGTGGGCCATAGAACGCCTATTTTTGGTTTTATTTGTTTTATAAATTCTCCCTGAAAAAATCATTTTATTTTATTTGGTTTCTAAATTCTTCCTGATAAAATCTTTTTTTTTTTATTATTTTTTTTTCTAAAGTCTCCCTGAAAAAAAAAAAAAAAAACAGTGGGAGATTAATATTGGCCTTTCTGCTTGTGTGCCAGTCTTGACTCCTGGGTGCGTCATCTCTCAGTCAGTGGGCCATAGAACGCCTATTTTTGGTTTTATTTGTTTTCTAAATTCTCCCTGAAAAAATCATTTTATTTTATTTGGTTTCTAAATTCTTCCTGATAAAATCACATTTTTTTTATTATTTTTTTTTCTAAAGTCTCCCTGAAAAAAAAAAAAAAAAACAGTGGGAGATTAATATTGGCCTTTCTGCTTGTGTGCCAGTCTTGACTCCTGGGTGCGTCATCTCTCAGTCAGTGGGCCATAGAACGCCTATTTTTGGTTTTATTTGTTTTCTAAATTCTCCCTGAAAAAATCATTTTATTTTATTTGGTTTCTAAATTCTTCCTGATAAAATCACATTTTTTTTATTATTTTTTTTTCTAAAGTCTCCCTGAAAAAAAAAAAAAAAAACAGTGGGAGATTAATATTGGCCTTTCTGCTTGTGTGCCAGTCTTGACTCCTGGGTGCGTCATCTCTCAGTCAGTGGGCCATAGAACGCCTATTTTTGGTTTTATTTGTTTTCTAAATTCTCCCTGAAAAAATCATTTTATTTTATTTGGTTTCTAAATTCTTCCTGATAAAATCACATTTTTTTTATTATTTTTTTTTCTAAAGTCTCCCTGAAAAAAAAAAAAAAAAACAGTGGGAGATTAATATTGGCCTTTCTGCTTGTGTGCCAGTCTTGACTCCTGGGTGCGTCATCTCTCAGTCAGTGGGCCATAGAACGCCTATTTTTGGTTTTATTTGTTTTCTAAATTCTCCCTGAAAAAATCATTTTATTTTATTTGGTTTCTAAATTCTTCCTGATAAAATCACATTTTTTTTATTATTTTTTTTTCTAAAGTCTCCCTGAAAAAAAAAAAAAAAAACAGTGGGAGATTAATATTGGCCTTTCTGCTTGTGTGCCAGTCTTGACTCCTGGGTGCGTCATCTCTCAGTCAGTGGGCCATAGAACGCCTATTTTTGGTTTTATTTGTTTTATAAATTCTCCCTGAAAAAATCATTTTATTTTATTTGGTTTCTAAATTCTTCCTGATAAAATCATATTTTTTTCATTATTTTTTTTTCTAAAGTCTCCCTGAAAAAAAAAAAAAAAAAACAACCAAAAAAAACAGTGGGAGATTAATATTGGCCTTTCTGCTTGTGTGCCAGTCTTGACTCCTGGGTGTGCCATCTCTCTCTCTCTCTCTCTCTCTCTCTCTCTCTCTCTCTCCAATTGTGGTCCATAGAAAGCCTATATTTTTTTTCCTTGATTTGGGTTCTAAAATCTACCAGAGAAAATAACTACATCAATCATTGGTAGAAAAATATTGGCCTCTGGGTTTGTGTGCCACTCCTGACTCCTGTGTGCGTCATCTCTCAGTCAGTGGGCCATAGAACGCCTATTTTTGTTTTTATTTGTTTTATAAATTCTCCCTGAAAAAATCATTTTATTTTATTTGGTTTCTAAATTCTTCCTGATAAAATCATATTTTTTTTATTATTTTTTTTTCTAAAGTCTCCCTGAAAAAAAAAAAAAAAAAAAAAAACAAAAAAAAACAGTGGGAGATTAATATTGGCCTTTCTGCTTGTGTGCCAGTCTTGACTCCTGGGTGTGCCATCTCTCTCTCTCTCTCTCTCTCTCTCCAATTGTGGTCCATAGAAAGCCTACATTTTTTTTCCTTGATTTGGGTTCCAAAATCTACCAGAGAAAATAACTCCATCAATCATTGGTAGAAAAATATTGGCCTCTGGGCTTGTGTGCCACTCCTGATTCCTGTGTGCGTCATCTCTCACTCAGTGGCCCATAGAAAGCATATAGTTTGTTACATTTGTTTTCTAAATTCTCCCTGCAAAAATCTTTTTTTTTTTTTGGGGGGGGGTTTCTAAAGTGTTCCTGAAAAAAATAAAAATAAAAAAAAAATAATAGTGTGACATTAATATTAACATTTGTGCTTCAGTGACAGTCCTGCGTGTGGGGCATCTCTCTAATTTGCAGCCACCAAAAAAAGAGTGTGTAACATTGGGCCTGATTTTCGCTGTGGTCTCACCAACCTGTAAAGGGGTAGCTAAATCATACTGAAGTTATAGCTCACCGTGTAAGTTGTGTGACTGCAACAAATAACGTTAGTTTGGTTACGTTTTTAAAACAATGAGGAAGTCTAGTGGAAGAGGTCGTGGCCGGGGGCGTTCATTGTCAGCTGGTAATGAGGGTAGTGGTAGTGGTGGAGCATCAGGTGGTCGTGGGGGAAAAAATATTGCACCTAAGTCTGGAGCTGTGGAGCCAGGTTCGTCGTCCGGCTACACAAGGCCTCGAACGCTCCCTTTTCTGGGATTAGGAAAACCGCTTTTAAAGCCGGAGCAGCAAGAGCAAGTTTTGGCTTATCTTGCTGACTCAGCCTCTAGCTCTTTTGCCTCATCTCGTGAAACTGGTAAAAGTAAAAGCAGCGCGTCGTTAGTGGATGTTCACGGTCAGGGACAAGTCACTTCCTTGTCCTCTTCAGCAAAAACAACAACAGAGAAGAATGCAGCAGGCGACACAACGGGTTACTCCATGGAGCTCTTTACACATACCGTCCCTGGCTTAGAAAGTGAAGCAGTTAACAGTCCATGCCCATTACAAATTGAATCTGACATGGAGTGCACTGACGCACAGCCACAGCCAGACTACTATGCTGGTCCTTTGACTCAGACCACAACATTGCCCTCGCAGGGTGCTGATCAAGAATCAGACCCTGATGAGACTATGTTGCCCCATCACGAACGCTATACCACCGAACGACACGGTGACACAGACGAAGTTGCGCAGGAGGTACAAGAAGAGTTATTAGATGACTCAGTTCTTGACCCCGATTGGCAGCCATTGGGGGAACAGGGTGCAGGCGGCAGCAGTTCTGAAGCAGAGGAGGAGGAGGGGCCGCAGCAGGCATCAACATCGCCACAGGTTCCATCTGCCGGGCCCGTATCTTGCCCAAAACGCGTGGCAAAGCCAAAACCTGGTGGAGGACAGCGTGGCCATCCGGTTAAAGCTCAGTCTGCAATGCCTGAAAAGGTATCCGATGCTAGAAAGAGTGCAGTCTGGCATTTTTTTAAACAACATCCAATTGATCAGCGCAAAGTCATCTGTCAAAAATGTTCTACTTCCTTAAGCAGAGGTCAGAATCTGAAAAGTCTCAATACTAGTTGCATGCATAGACATTTAACCACCATGCATTTGAAAGCTTGGACTAACTACCAAACGTCCCTTAAGGTTGTTGCACCCTCGGCCAATGAAGCTAGTCATCAACGCAACATCCCTTCCTGCAGTGTAGGACCACCATTTAGCGCACCACCTGCTGTATCTGTGCAGGTATCTTTGCCAGGCCAAAGCAGTCAGGGTCAGGGAATCACCAGTTTCGTAGTAGGAAACACTGCATCTAGGGCACCGGCGGCAACAATACCATCTCCCACCGTCTCTCAGTCTGCCATGTCCACCGGCACCCCCGCTAGTTCCACGATCTCCAGCTCTCCAGTCCAGCTCACCCTACATGAGACTATGGTTAGAAAAAGGAAATACTTAGCCTCGCATCCGCGTACACAGGGTTTGAACGCCCACATAGCTAGACTAATCTCGTTAGAGTTGATGCCCTACCGGTTAGTTGAAAGCGAAGCTTTCAAAGACCTGATGGACTACGCTGTACCACGCTACGAGCTACCCAGTCGACACTTTTTTTCCAGAAAAGCCATCCCAGCCCTCCACCAGCATGTTAAAGAGCGCATCGTCCATGCACTCAGGCAATCTGTGAGCACAAAGGTGCACCTGACAACAGATGCATGGACCAGTAGGCATGGCCAGGGACGTTACGTGTCCATCACGGCACACTGGGTAAATGTGGTGGATTCAGGGTCCACAGGGGACAGCAAGTTTGGGACAGTTCTGCCTAGCCCACGGTCTAGTAAACAGTTGTCTGTAGCCGTTCGCACCCCCTCCTCCTCCTCCTCCTCCTCCTCGTCCTCCTGCAGAAGCAAGAGCTCGTCCACAGACCGCAGTCGCACAAACACTCCATCCGCACCTGCCACTGTTGCACACCAGGTCTCCCATTATGGGGCAGCTACTGGCATACGTCAGCAGGCTGTATTGGCTATGAAGTGTTTGGGCGACAATAGACACACCGCGGAAGTTCTGTCCGAGTTCTTGCAGCAAGAAACGCAGTCGTGGCTGGGCACTGTAGATCTTGAGGCAGGCAAGGTAGTGAGTGATAACGGAAGGAATTTCATGGCTGCCATCTCCCTTTCCCAACTGAAACACATTCCTTGCCTGGCTCACACCTTAAACCTGGTGGTGCAGTGCTTCCTGAAAAGTTATCCGGGGTTATCCGACCTGCTCCTCAAAGTGCGTGGACTTTGCGCACATATCCGCCGTTCGCCTGTACACTCCAGCCGTATGCAGACCTATCAGCGTTCTTTGAACCTTCCCCAGCATCGCCTAATCATAGACGTTGCAACAAGGTGGAACTCAACACTGCACATGCTTCAGAGACTGTGCGAACAGAGGCGGGCTGTTATGTTTTTGTGGGAGGATACACATACACGGGCAGGCAGTAGGATGGCAGACATGGAGTTGTCAGGTGTGCAGTGGTCGAAGATTCAAGACATGTGTCAAGTCCTTCAGTGTTTTGAGGAATGCACACGGCTGGTTAGTGCAGACAACGCCATAATAAGCATGAGCATCCCCCTAATGCGTCTGCTGATGCAAAGTTTGACGCACATAAAGGATCAGGCGTCTGCACCAGAGGAAGAGGAAAGCCTTGATGACAGTCAGCGATTGTCTGGTCAGGGCAGTGTACATGACGAGGTACCGGGCGAAGAGGAGGTGGAGGATGAGGAGGATGATGGGGATGAGTATATTTTTAATGAGGAAGCTTTCCCGGGGGCACGGGAAATTGGTGGCGTGGCAAGGCCGGGTTCTGGTTTTTTGAGGGACACAAGTGACGTAGATTTGCCTGCAACTGCCCCTCAACCAAGCACAACCGCAGATTTGACAACGGGAACTTTGGCCCACATGGCGGATTATGCCTTGCGTATCCTCAAAAGGGACACACGCATTACAAAAATGATGAACGATGACGATTACTGGTTGGCCTGCCTCCTTGATCCTCGCTATAAAGGCAAATTGCAAAATATTATGCCACATGAGAACTTGGAACTAATATTAGCAACAAAACAATCAACTCTTGTTGACCGTTTGCTTCTGGCATTCCCTGCACACAGCGCCCGTGATCGTTCTCACACGAGCTCCAGGGGCCAGCAGACCAGAGGTGTTAGAGGGGCAGAAATCAGAAGTGGCGTTGGCCAGAGGGGTTTTCTGACCAGGTTGTGGAGTGATTTTTCTATGACCGCAGACAGGACAGGTACTGCAGCATCAATTCAAAGTGACAGGAGACAACATTTGTCCAGTATGGTTACAAACTATTTTTCATCCCTTATCGACATTCTCCCTCAACCGTCATTCCCATTTGATTACTGGGCATCCAAATTAGACACCTGGCCAGAATTGGCAGAATATGCATTGCAGGAGCTTGCTTGCCCGGCAGCTAGTGTCCTATCAGAAAGAGTATTCAGTGCTGCAGGTTCAATACTAACAGAAAAAAGGACTCGTCTGGCTACCCAAAATGTAGATGATCTAACCTTCATTAAAATGAACCACAACTGGATTTCAAAATCTTTTGCCCCACCCTGCCCGGCTGACACCTAGCTTTCCTATGAAAAGGTCTTGCCTGTGGACTATTCTGAATGACTTTTCCAATCTCGTAATTTTCTTCACCTGATTGTCCAGCATACGACATGTTTCCACCTCACGAAATGGCCAAACTCCCCACACGGGGCCGTGCTATCGCCACTTTGCGCTTGGACCCTTGAGAGTGCTGTTTGTCTGAAGAGGTGGGTGTGGCCGCTTTTGGTCGACGGCACTGCCACTGGGTCCCTCATAGTACAATAAAGTGTCTCTGGCGGTGGTGGTGCGCACCCAACGTCAGACACACCGTTGTAATATGAGGGGCCCTGTGCCTGTAACGCCGGCCACAAGACAGTTCCCCCCCCCAGCTCAAACAGTGCTCTACCACTAGCAAAATTATCTCTCACAGCTTCACCAATGTGTAGTCTAGGCGCTGACATCCTTCAATGCCTGGCACTGACAATACCATTGTTTTGACATTTTTGTTATGTTAGGCCTTCGAAGCCTGTCTGCGGTCCCTTCTTTCTACAACTACTACACTGACCAGGCCACTGCTGGCCGTGTTACCCTGGAACCAATTTAAAAGTGCCTACAGTCAGCCCAATTTTGTTATGTTAGGCCTTCGAAGACTGTCTGCCGTCACTCCTTCCACTAGACTTCCACTGACCATACACTGCTGCCCATGTACCCCTGGAACCAATTTAAAGTGCCTACAGCCAGCCCAATTTTGTTATGTTAGGCCTTCGAAGCCTGTCTGCGGTCACTCCTTCCACTAGACTTCCACTGACCAGACCACTGCTGCCCGTGTACCCCTGGAACCAATTTAAAAGTGCCTACAGCCAGCCCAAGTTTGTTATGTTAGGCCTTGGAAGCCTGTCTGCGGTCACTCCTTCCACTAGACTTCCACTGACCAGACCACTGCTGCCCGTGTACCCCTGGAACCAATTTAAAAGTGCCTACAGCCAGCCCAAGTTTGTTATGTTAGGCCTTGGAAGCCTGTCTGCGGTCACTCCTTCCACTAGACTTCCACTGACCAGACCACTGCTGCCCGTGTACCCCTGGAACCAATTTAAAAGTGCCTACAGCCAGCCCAAGTTTGTTATGTTAGGCCTTCGAAGCCTGTCTGCGGTCCATTCTTTCAACTACTACTACACTGACCAGGTCACTGCTGCCCGTGTACCCCTGGAACCAATTTAAAAGTGCCTACAGCCAGCCCAAGTTTGTTATGTTAGGCCTTGGAAGCCTGTCTGCGGTCACTCCTTCCACTAGACTTCCACTGACCAGACCACTGCTGCCCGTGTACCCCTGGAACCAATTTAAAAGTGCCTACAGCCAGCCCAAGTTTGTTATGTTAGGCCTTGGAAGCCTGTCTGCGGTCACTCCTTCCACTAGACTTCCACTGACCAGACCACTGCTGCCCGTGTACCCCTGGAACCAATTTAAAAGTGCCTACAGCCATGTGTTATTATTTTAGGCCTTCAGTGCCTGTCTGCGGTCACTCCTTCCACTAGGCCTCCACTGACCACACCACTGCTGTCCGTGTACCCCTGGAACCAATTTAAAATTGCCTACAGCCATGTGTTATTATTTTAGGCCTTCGATGCCTGTCTGCGGTCACTCCTTCCACTAGGCCTCCACTGACCACACCACTGCTGCCCGTGTACCCCTGGAACCAATTTAAAATTGCCTACAGCCAGCCCAATTTTTTTATTTTAGGCCTTCGATGCCTGTCTGCGGTCCATTCTTTCAACTACTACTACACTGACCAGGTCACTGCTGCCCGTGTACCCCTGGAACCAATTTAAAATTGCCTACAGCCAGCCCAATTTTTTTATTTTAGGCCTTCGATGCCTGTCTGCGGTCCATTCTTTCAACTACTACTACACTGACCAGGTCACTGCTGCCCGTGTACCCCTGGAACCAATTTAAAATTGCCTACAGCCAGCCCAATTTTTTTATTTTAGGCCTTCGATGCCTGTCTGCGGTCCATTCTTTCAACTACTACTACACTGACCAGGTCACTGCTGCCCGTGTACCCCTGGAACCAATTTAAAATTGCCTACAGCCAGCCCAATTTTTTTATTTTAGGCCTTCGATGCCTGTCTGCGGTCCATTCTTTCAACTACTACTACACTGACCAGGTCACTGCTGCCCGTGTACCCCTGGAACCAATTTAAAATTGCCTACAGCCATGTGTTATTATTTTAGGCCTTCGATGCCTGTCTGCGGTCACTCCTTCCACTAGGCCTCCACTGACCACACCACTGCTGCCCGTGTACCCCTGGAACCAATTTAAAATTGCCTACAGCCAGCCCAATTTTTTTATTTTAGGCCTTCGATGCCTGTCTGCGGTCCATTCTTTCAACTACAACTACACTGACCAGGTCACTGCTGCCCGTGTACCCCTGGAACCAATTTAAAAGTGCCTACAGCCAGCCCAAGTTTGTTATGTTAGGCCTTGGAAGCCTGTCTGCGGTCACTCCTTCCACTAGACTTCCACTGACCAGACCACTGCTGCCCGTGTACCCCTGGAACCAATTTAAAATTGCCTACAGCCAGCCCAATTTTTTTATTTTAGGCCTTCGATGCCTGTCTGCGGTCCATTCTTTCAACTACTACTACACTGACCAGGTCACTGCTGCCCGTGTACCCCTGGAACCAATTTAAAATTGCCTACAGCCAGCCCAATTTTTTTATTTTAGGCCTTCGATGCCTGTCTGCGGTCCATTCTTTCAACTACTACTACACTGACCAGGTCACTGCTGCCCGTCTACCCCTGGAACCAATTTAAAATTGCCTACAGCCATGTGTTATTATTTTAGGCCTTCGATGCCTGTCTGCGGTCACTCCTTCCACTAGGCCTCCACTGACCACACCACTGCTGCCCGTGTACCCCTGGAACCAATTTAAAATTGCCTACAGCCAGCCCAATTTTTTTATTTTAGGCCTTCGATGCCTGTCTGCGGTCCATTCTTTCAACTACAACTACACTGACCAGGTCACTGCTGCCCGTGTACCCCTGGAACCAATTTAAAAGTGCCTACAGCCAGCCCAAGTTTGTTATGTTAGGCCTTGGAAGCCTGTCTGCGGTCACTCCTTCCACTAGACTTCCACTGACCAGACCACTGCTGCCCGTGTACCCCTGGAACCAATTTAAAATTGCCTACAGCCAGCCCAATTTTTTTATTTTAGGCCTTCGATGCCTGTCTGCGGTCCATTCTTTCAACTACTACTACACTGACCAGGTCACTGCTGCCCGTGTACCCCTGGAACCAATTTAAAATTGCCTACAGCCAGCCCAATTTTTTTATTTTAGGCCTTCGATGCCTGTCTGCGGTCCATTCTTTCAACTACTACTACACTGACCAGGTCACTGCTGCCCGTCTACCCCTGGAACCAATTTAAAATTGCCTACAGCCATGTGTTATTATTTTAGGCCTTCGATGCCTGTCTGCGGTCACTCCTTCCACTAGGCCTCCACTGACCACACCACTGCTGTCCGTGTACCCCTGGAACCAATTTAAAATTGCCTACAGCCATGTGTTATTATTTTAGGCCTTCGATGCCTGTCTGCGGTCACTCCTTCCACTAGGCCTCCACTGACCACACCACTGCTGTCCGTGTACCCCTGGAACCAATTTAAAATTGCCTACAGCCAGCCCAATTTTTTTATTTTAGGCCTTCGATGCCTGTCTGCGGTCCATTCTTTCAACTACTACTACACTGACCAGGTCACTGCTGCCCGTGTACCCCTGGAACCAATTTAAAATTGCCTACAGCCATGTGTTATTATTTTAGGCCTTCGATGCCTGTCTGCGGTCACTCCTTCCACTAGGCCTCCACTGACCACACCACTGCTGTCCGTGTACCCCTGGAACCAATTTAAAATTGCCTACAGCCATGTGTTTTTATTTTAGGCCTTCGATGCCTGTCTGCGGTCCATTCTTTCAACTACTACTACACTGACCAGGGCACTGCTGGCCGTGTACCCCTGGAACCAACATCAGAAAATATAAAAATAAGTATTTTGCTTATAAAAAAGAAAATACTGGTGAGATATCAAATGCAGACATTTTAACATTAAAAACAAACACACAACTAAAATCTGGTACAGTACTAAAAATGGCCACCAGCTACAATTACTTTCTCCTGCAAGTAGTTAACTGAAAGTTTTTTTAAATTGAAAACACACATATGGCATCCACCGAGTGTTGTCCTGTCGCGTCTTCTTTATATTATTGCCGAGAAGATGCAAAATAATGAAAATAATAAAATCATTAATTACCAAAATAATAGAGAAAGTCAACACCACATTGCAAATAAACATTCATTCCAAATAAAGAAGCAGGGCGCGTCCGAGGGTGAGTATATACCTAATAAGAATCTAATCACCCTCGGACGCGCAATGCTTATTTCCAACAGCCTTCCTTCCTAAGAATCATCCCTTCCGTGGTGTAGAGAGACGTTGTGTTACACTCCAAGGTGTTCCCCAGGTTGCCTTTCCTGAGCTTCGATCTACCGGCTCTCGTTTAGTAGTTGTTGGAAACTACGCTGCATTAGGCCTTCAAATTGGGTATGGGGTGTAGAGAGATGGTGTGTTCCACTCCAAGGTGTTCCCCAGGTTGCCTTTCCTGAGCTTCGATCTTCCGGCTCTCGTTTAGTAGTTCTTGGAAACTACACTGCATTAGGCCTTCAAATTGGGTATGGGGTGTAGAGAGAGGGTGTGTTACACTCCAAGGTGTTCCCCAGGTTGCCTTTCCTGAGCTTCGATATTCCGGCTCTCGTTTAGTAGTTGTCGGAAACTACGCTGCATTAGGCCTACAAATTGGGTATGGGGTGTAGAGAGAGGGTGTGTTACACTCCAAGGTGTTCCCCAGGTTGCCTTTCCTGAGCTTCGATCTTCATGCTCTCGTTTAGTAGTTGTCGGAAACTACGCTGCATTAGGCCTACAAATTGGGTATGGGGTGTAGAGAGAGGGTTTGTTACACTCCAAGGTGTTCCCCAGGTTGCCTTTCCTGAGCTTCGATCTTCCGGCTCTCGTTTAGTAGTTGTTGGAAACTACGCTGCATTAGGCCTTCAAATTGGGTATGGGGTGTAGCGAGAGGGTGTGTTACACTCCAAGGTGTTCCCCAGGTTGCCTTTCCTGAGCTTCGATCTTCCGGCTCTCGTTTAGTAGTTCTTGGAAACTACACTGCATTAGACCTTCAAATTGGGTATGGGGTGTAGAGAGAGGGTGTGTTACACTCTAAGGTGTTCCCCAGGTTTCCTTGCCATTGCTTCGGTCTTCCGACTCTCGTTTAGTAGTTGTAGAAAAGTACACTGCATTAGGCCATACAAAATGGGTATGGGGTGGAGAGAGATGGTGTGTTACACTCCAAGGTGTTCCCCAGGTTGCCTTTCCTGAGCTTCTATCTTCAGGCTCTCATTAAATTGTGGTTAAATGGAACAACTGCATTTGGCGTACTAGTTGGTTTGGGGCCTACTATCGGTGTCTGCCACTCCTTGCTGTTCTCCTCCACTGAACAAAGCTGTGCCGCCTGTTTACTACGGTTGCCAATTTTGAACTGCATTTCGACTACTTACTGATTTGGCCCTACTCTCTGTGTCAGCCTCTCATTCCAGTTGTCCTCCACTGCAATGCCCCCTGGTTATTCCTGTGTTACCAATTTTGAACTGCATTTAGCCCACTTTCTTCTTTGGGCCTATATCTGTGTTTCCACTTCATCGTGCCCATTGCCCAGCCAGTGATAGATGAGTCTGCTGGTACATTGACCCATAACGCAACATTCCCCGTGCACGCTACACAACAACATTGTGACCCTGCTGAAAGTCAGGTTGCTCTTCCCGCATACCATACCACCTTACACGGGGACAAAGAGGAAGGTGCAGATGAAAGTGCAGGTTCCTTCATCAGGTGGGGGGAGGAATACTAGTTGGCGACGTCACTGGCACAGGGCCTCTCATAGTACGCAAAAGTGTTGCTGCCGGTGGGAGGCGCCCCCGCCGTGCAAACACACCGCTGTACTTTGAGGGGCCCTGTGCCAGTGCCAATGCCAACGAGTGGGCCCCCCCTGCTTGCTCAGGTTCACAGCACTTGCAAAGTTGAAATACTTACCTCTCCCTGCTCCACTGCCGTGACGTGGTCCAGATTTCCTGGGCCCACTAATTACTTGAACCAGCCCTACCCCCCACAACTTTAGCCAAATGACCCCCAATTTCAAATGCCTTCCAATTATTATAAGGTAAATTACGCTTGACAAGCTTCATTAAGAAGAATGGATGGTTTTGACATTAAAATGGGCACTCTAGGTGTTTTCCTGGCCCCCACTCACTGCCGACTATGCTGCCCCATTGACTTGCATTGGGTTTCGTGTTTCGGTCGATCCCGACTTTACGTCATAATCGGCCGATTTCACTCGACCCGACTTTGGACATAGTCGGGTTTCGCAAAACCCGGCTCGACTCTAAAAAGGTCAAGGTCGCTCAACTCTAGTTGTGATTATGGTTAGGGTTAGTGATTAGGATTATGGATCAGGTTGGGATTAGGGTTAGGGGTGTGTTGGGGTTAGGGTTGGAGCTAGAATTGGGGGGTTTCCACTGTTTAGGTACATCAGGGGGTCTCCAAACACGACCGCCAATTTTGCGCTCAAAAAGTCAAATGGTGCTCCCTCCCTTCTGAGCTCTGCCGTGCGCCCAAACAGTGGGTTACCCCCACATATGGGGCATCAGCGTACTCGGGATAAATTGGACAACAACTCCTCGGGTCCAATTTCTCTTGTTACCCTTGTGAAAATAAAACCTTGGGGGCTACACAATCTTTTTTGTGGAAAAATATATATATATATTTTTTTATGACTCTGCATTATAAACTTCTGTGAAGCACTTGGGCATTCAAAGTTCTCACCACACATCTATATAAGTTCCTTGGGGGGTCTAGTTTCCAAAACGGGGTCACTTGTGGGGGGTTACTACTGTTTAGGTACATCAGGGGCTCTGCAAACGCAACATAACGCCCACAGACCATTCTATCAAAGTCTGCATTCCAAAAAGGCGCTCCTTCCCTTCCGAGCTCTGCCGTGCGCCCAAACAGTGGTTTACCCCCACATATGGGGTACCAGCATACTCAGGACAAATTGGACAACAACTTTTGGGGTCCAATTTCTCTTGTTACCCTTGTGAAAATAAAAACTTGGGGGCTAAATAAATCTTTTTTGTGGAAAAAAAATTTTTTTTTTCTTTTCACGACTCTGCATTATAAACTTCTGTGAAGCACTTGTGCATTCAAAGTTCTCACCACACATCTAGATAAGTTCCATGGGGGTCTAGTTTCCAAAATGGTGTCACTTGTGGGGAGTTTCCACTGTTTAGGCACATCAGGGGCTCTCTAAACGTGACATGGCGTCCGATCTCAATTCCAGCCAATTCTGCATTGAAAAAGTCAAACGGCGCTCCTTCGCTTCTAAGTTCTGCGGTGCGCCCAAAAAGTGGTTTACCCCCACATATGGGGTATTGGCGTATTCAGGAGAAATTGCATAACAAAATTATGGTTATATTTCTGTTTTTACACTTGTGAAAATAAAAAAAATGGTTCTGAATTAAGATGTTTGCAAAAAAAAGTTAAATGTTCATTTTTTCCTTCCACATTGTTTCAGTTCCTGTGAAGCACATAAAGGGTTAATAAACTTCTTGAATGTGGTTTTGAGAACCTTGAGGGGTGTGGTTTTCAGAATGGTGTCATACTTCATTATTTTCTATTATATAGATCCCTCAAAATGACTTCAAATGTGATGTGGTCCCTAAAAAAAAATGGTGTTGTAAAAATGAGAAATTGCTCGTCAACTTTTAACCCTTATAACTCCCTAACAGAAAAAAATTTTGTTTCCAAAATTGTGCTGATGTAAAGTAGACATGTGGGAAATGTTATTTATTAACTATTTTTCATGACATATCTCTCTGATTTAAGGGCATAAAAATACAAAATTTGAAAATTGAAAAATTTTAAAAATTTTCACCATATTTCCGTTTTT
Source organism: Ranitomeya imitator (assembly GCF_032444005.1). Lineage (NCBI taxonomy): Eukaryota > Metazoa > Chordata > Amphibia > Anura > Dendrobatidae > Ranitomeya > Ranitomeya imitator. The sequence goes on from NC_091282.1 coordinate 141,584,204, forward strand.
TTTCATAAATAATCGCAAGTAATATCAAAGAAATGTTACCACTAACATGAAGTACAGTATGTCATGAAAAAACAATCTCAGAATCAGCGGGATCCGTTGAAGCGTTCCAGAGTTATAACCTCATAAAGTGACAGTGGTCAGAATTGCAAAAATTGGCTTGGTCATTAAGTACCAAATTGGCTCTGTCACTAAGGGGTTAAAACAAGTTTGTTTTGTTTGCAAATGTTGTTGGATTTCCACAGATTTGTTATTCTGCTGTGATAGCATTTCTTTGTTTTTTTTAAGTGGCCACAAAAGCCATATGATGGAAATTTGATGTTCTAAAAAAGTTATTTAGCTTTTGCAAAAATTAAAAAAATGTCAAAAGCCAATTTAAGTTTTGTGCCGGTGGTTCGGGTTTCGACAGGGATATGGCCTCATGACATGCCTTGTCAACTGGAAGGCCTCATCTGCCACAAGGACATATGGCACAGCTTCTACATTGGAGCCTGGAAGTTGACGTGGTGTTGGTAGGTCCAACTGGTTCTCGCGCAGCCGCCGACCCATAATGGAAGAATTGAAGACTCTAGAGTCTCCAGTTCTCCCATAGGCCCCAATATCTACAATTATAAACCTGTAGTGACTGTCAACTACAGCTAACAGTACTACAGAAAAATACTGTTTATAATTGTAGAATTGGGACCCTGAGTTCGGCGGCTTACGCACACGGATGTGTTTGCCATCAAGGGCTCCAATCAATGTGGGAAATCACAATGCTCCTGAAAACCACATGCAATCTTCATCCAATCTTCCATTTTGGGCATGTAGCCTGGACCAAATTTCCACACAAATATCCCACACTATGCCGGAGATAGTTGACCTCCCAATTAAGAATTCCAGATGTAGGCCAGCATCAGAGATTCTAGTTGACAGGAAGCTGAAAGCAGACACAAATAAAAATTATTACCAAAGTTATAATGCTTTTGAAATATCATAGTCAACACAAGTAATGTGTGGAGATGAAAAGGCAGGATACCAGTACCTTCAAAAATTTACACTAGCTATATAAATTTAACATTAACTACATATTTTAAGTTAGATTTTCTAAAAATGTTGACATATAATATTAATGAATTTACTTCAGCTGCTATGCCAAAACAAAAACACATTTATATTATAAAAACATCATCAATATAATAATAATAATAATAATAATAATAATAATTTTTATTTATATAGCGCCAACATATTCCGCAGCGCTTTACAAATTATAGAGGGGACTTGTACAGACAATAGACATTACAGCATAACAGAAATACCGTTCAAAACAGATACCAGGAGGAGTGAGGGCCCTGCTCGCAAGCTTACAAACTATGGGGAAAAGGGGAGACACGAGAGGTGGATGGTAACAATTGCTTTAGTTATTCGGACCAGCTATAGTGTAAGGCTCAGGTGTTCATGTAAAGCTGCATGAACCAGTTACCTGCCTAAGTATGTAGCAGTACAGACACAGAGGGCTAATACTGCATAAAGTGTATGAGAACATGATGCGAGGAACCTTTTTTTTTTTTTTTATTATAAATAGGCCACACAGGGATCGTTAGGTTAATGCATTGAGGCGGTAGGCCAGTCTGAACAAATGAGTTTTTAGGGCACGCTTAAAACTGTGGGGATTGGGGATTAATCGTATTAACCTAGGTAGTGCATTCCAAAGAATCGGCGCAGCACGTGTAAAGTCTTGGAGACGGGAGTGGGAGGTTCTGATTATTGAGGATGCTAACCTGAGGTCATTAGCGGAGCGGAGGGCACGGGTAGGGTGGTAGACTGATACCAGGGAGGAGATGTAGGGTGGTGCTGAGCCATGGAGTGCTTTGTGGATGAGGGTAGTAGTTTTGTACTGGATTCTGGAGTGGATGGGTAGCCAGTGTAATGACTGGCACAGGGTAGAGGCATCGGTGTAACGGTTGGTGAGGAATATGATCCTGGCTGCAGCATTCAGGACAGATTGGAGCGGGGAGAGTTTTGCAAGAGGGAGACCGATTAGTAGAGAGTTACAATAGTCCAGACGAGAATGAATAAGTGAAACAGTAAGAGTTTTTGCAGAGTCGAAAGTAAGAAAAGGGCGAATTCTAGAAATGTTTTTGAGATGCAGGTAAGAAGAGCGAGCCAGTGATTGGATGTAGGGGGTGAATGAAAGGTCAGAATCAAGGATGACCCCAAGGCAGCGGGCATGTTGCTTTGGAGTAATGGTGGAACCGCACACGGAGATGGCAATGTCAGACAAAGGTAGGTTAGTAGAGGGAGAGAACACGAGGAGTTCAGTTTTTGACAGGTTTAGTTTCAGATAGAGGGAGGACATGATGTTAGAGACAGCGGTAAGACAATCACTGGTGTTTTCTAAAAAGGTCGGTGTGATATCGGGAGCAGAAGTGTATAATTGGGTGTCGTCAGCATAGAGATGGTACTGGAAACCAAATCTACTGATTGTTTGTCCAATAGGGGCAGTATACAACGAGAAGAGTAGGGGGCCTAGGACTGATCCTTGAGGAACCCCAACAGTAAGGGGAAGGTGAGAGGAGGAGGAACCAGCAAAACATACAGTGAAGGATCGGTCAGAGAGATAGGAGGAGAACCAGGAGAGAACGGTGTCCTTGAGGCCGATGGAGCGGAGCATAGTGAGGAGGAGCTGATGATCCACAGTGTCGAATGCTGCAGAGAGATCCAAGAGAATTAGCATGGAGTAGTGACCATTAGATTTAGCTGTTAGTAGGTCATTAGAGACTTTAATGAGGGCAGTTTCAGTAGAGTGTAAAGAGCGGAAGCCAGATTGAAGAGGGTCGAGAAGAGAGTTATCTGAGAGATAGCGGGTAAGACGGGAGTGGACCAGGCGTTCGAGGAGTTTAGAGATGAAGGGAAGATTAGAGACAGGTCTATAATTAGCGGCACAGTTTTGGTCGAGGGATGGTTTTTTAAGTAATGGATGTATGATGGCATGCTTAAATGAGGAGGGAAAAATACCGGAAGTGAGGGAAAGGTTGAATATTTTTGTTAGGTCAGAGGTGACAGCCGGGGAAAGGGACTGGAGGAGATGTGACGGAATGGGGTCACTGGTGCAAGTGGTCGGGCGAGAAGATGCAAGGAGCCTGCTTACTTCTTCTTCTGTAACTGCTTCAAAGTCAGAGAGTGAACTAGATGCAGTGGGGGAGGGAGGACAGTGCATGGTAAGTATAGAGTATGTGAGGATGGTGAATACATACCGTTAAGTAAGTAGAAGACGCTCCTCTGCGGATATAAATTTCCGCATCCTGGTGTTCTGATATGTAATTCCAGGTTGCACTGTCTCCAACAAAATATCAAATGTGGCTATACTCATGCCACAGTACTGGTAAAAGTTTTCTGGATGTGTCCGCAGAGATGCACGTAGCTTGTGAAAATGGCCTTTAGTGAGGCGTTGCCTCAAAAGCCGATGTACCCATATTCTTCTCCTCCGCGGATCCACTATCACTGGGTATAGCTGGCCAAAGCGACGTGACAACACCCAGTTATATAACACCTGCTCAGTTGGGGTGAAAAGCAGAAAGTCAGACATGTTGCCAAAGAACCACCAACACACCAACAGAACCACAGCAACAGAATGGCCAGATTGGAGGGTGCCACCTGTTGTAGAGGCCTTAAATAGGGTTGCTGATGATGTTTTAAATTGTTTCAGGCCTGAAAACCATTAAATGTCCATTTTGGAAGTTTGCGAGAAAAAAACGCAGTACGGATGCCATACGGATTATATACGCAGGATTACATGCGCAAAATACGCTGCCATACCTTGCCAATGGATTACATACAGAACACTGTTAAGGGAACATTTATGCGTATCTCGCCCGTAAAAAACGGACCGTATTTTCCTACGCTAAGTGTGACCCCGGCCTAAGGCAACACGAAGACAACAGATATGGAAGACAGCTATGGCTAATAACTATTAAAGAATTATCCCTATAAAGGGTTTAACTAAAATCAATAAAAATTGTACAAATTATATAAACTTATTTCACTGTGTATCTTTTTTTTATTGCAATTTGCTGTGCATGACTAACAATTCAATTTACCAAGCAGGCATTTGCACAATTGATGGGGATTAGTGTGGATGATATCCTATAAGACTAATTACCGCAAATGTTCACACTATAAAGCGCAGAGACGTTTTTCATTTTAATTTTAATATTCGTGGAATTCTCGAAGCAGCGCAACACAGCACCCACACAATACCACATGGAGGCACACTCATTGGTCATGAAGTGGTGTTGTTCCACAGAGCAACTCATCCATGCATGTTGCAGCAAAAACTCCAGTATCTCATGTTGCTGCTCTCCAGCATCTGCAAGGTGGACTTCCACAATATGGGTATGTGACATATGAGGCATTGAGCAGCAGAAGTGAAGATGCAGTGCATTCACATTAGTCTGGCACCACAGGAATCCAGTTGCCACAGTGGCATTGCCTCCCTCACAGGAGGTGATGTCATGCCTAGAAGCAAGGAGGGGTCCCCTTCCATCCTGCCTGTGGAACAGCCGCTTACTAAGGTAACGATGCCCAAAGCCTGGCTGAGGTTCATTAGGGGGTAGGAAAATGTCCGACTCAGGTGGAGATCCAGCGGCAGCCGCAGCCCCATAATGCTACTGTCAATGCCATACATACCGGGAGTGGCCTGATTACCACATTACTAGGGGAGTCTCACAAACTAGTCTCTCTTTGAAATCGCTCAGGGTGTTTGAAGTGTACCCCCTATCTGAGAGTCAAAAAGTCAGCATCCTTACTGGCAGGTTAACTGGTGCAGCCCAGAGGGAGGTAAAGTCATGGCTGGACACTGATAAAAGAACTGTCAAGCAAATCTTGGCCAGGCTGAAGGACACCTTTGACACCCTCACTGCAGCAGAGATAGAAATTAGATTCTCTGGGTGTAAACAAAGGGTGAAGGACAGTATATGGGACTATGCCCTTAACCTTCAGGGGGCGCTGTGAACCATAAAGCAGGTTGACTCCAACAGTGTGCAAGATGAGGATAGATTGCTAAAGGAGCAGTTTATTAAGGGACTCCTGTGCAGCACCCTCAAGACATAGCTGTGCATCATGGTTCTACAAATCCCTGACCTGGATTTTGCACACTTTAAAGACAGGGCCATCCGGGTGCTGCGTGAACCAAATTCCAGCGGCATCGCGCCACCTAGGCACCCGGAAATTACATACCAACAGGAGGTGGCATCCTTCTCCCTGGCCCTCGTTGAGGCCAATGCACAGATCCTATATAATAACTCCTCTGCAGACTTACGTCTCCAGGTCCAGGAACTGACCAAAAGTGTGGCTGCACTAACTAAAACCATGTGGTCCATGCAAGTGTCCCCAAAGGAGGAGATCCAGCTGGCCTCCAGTCCAGATGACATCCCGTGATGACGGCAGAAGAGAATCCCACCGACCAGAGGGAGAGACATTGATCGCTATGATGAGGACGGACGACCCATCTGTCACCACTGCAACAAGGTAAGGCACATTGCAAGATTCTGCAATTTACATGAGCAAACCCTTGGGGCATTGGGCCAACCCCCGGAAGTAAGGCGACCAGGCCCGCAAAGCTGGCGAGATAAGTATGTGGGAGGACGGCCGTCCTGCCCGTCGTGATTGATGGCATACCGACGAAACGCTTTACTGGACACCGGCTCCCAGGTGACAACTATGCCATATATTCTTTACAAACGGTACTGGGCTGACTCTGATATTACTCGCAGCACAGATAATGATCTGACAATAGTCACCAGCAATGGTCAGTCTTTGCCACAAGTGGGCTATAAAGAGGTGACCATCAAGGTGGGGTGAGTAGAGTTGAAAGCCCGAGGTCCGATAATCGTAGATATTGATCAGCGAGAATGCTACCCAATGATGACCCTAGGTAGCAATGTGATAGAAAATTGTCTTGTCGAGGTTATTGTTTTATTGCAACAGGTAGCCAAGACCACAAATTCCAGTCAGCAGCATGTCCTGCAAAAAGAGATCAAAGCCCTCATGCAGAGGCCACAGCTTGAGCTGTCTGGAGGAGAAGTCGGCAGTGTCAGCGTGAATGATTCAATCCCCATTGCAATACCCTCAAGGAGTGAAATGTGAATCTGGTGTTGAGAAGCTATAGGCCTCAGGGGTCAGGACTACCAGGCCCTGGTAGAACCCGTGTACTCTGATAGTAGGCACACCATCCTGACAGCCAGAGGGGATGTCTGTAAGGGGAGGATACCAATAATAGGCATCCTGAATTATGGGGAAAAAGAGATCCATTTACCCCGATACGCCACACTTGCTAAGCTGTTCACTGTCAGTAACAATGCAATACAGGCAGTAGAACCCTTGGACCCGTCCGACCAGGCAGAGGACAATGGCTCTGCAGAACATCTGGATGATTGGTGTTAGAAGCTGCACATAGGCATTGACTCCACCCCTTTGCACCAAAAACATGGGGCTTACTGGGTGGTCAAAGAATATGAGCGGGTCTTTAGCAAACACCCTCTAGACTTTGGGCAGGTAAAAGGGGTCCAACACTATATCCCACCGGAGATCATCCGCCCATTAAAGAGAGGTACCGGCCTGTACCTCCAGCTCACTATCAATGTGCCAATGGTATGTTTCGGTAGATGAAGGAGGCTGGGGTGATCAGAGACAGTTGTAGCCCCTGGGCAGCTCTGTTAGTCCTCATTAGAAGGAAAGATGGTACAAAGAGGATGTGTGTTGACTACAGGCAGATTAACTGCATTACACATAAGGACGTCTACCCGTTACCCAGAATTGAGGAATCATTAGCTGCACTGAAATCTGCTAACTATTTCTCCACCTTAGATCTCACCAGTGGGTATTGGCATGTTCCCATGACAGAAGAGGATAGAGAGAAGACAGCATTTATGTCATCAATGGGCCTCTGCAAGTTTAACTGCATGTCATTCGGGCTCTGCAATGCAGCGGGAATGTTCTTTTGGAATGCTGCCGAGGACATAAAAACTTCAAAACCGTTCTGTTGTACCTGGATGACATCATCGTCTTCTCCAAAAACTATGAAGACCACTTGAAGCACCTAACCGAGGTGTTCGAAGCCCTGTCCAAATTTGGCTTGAAAGTGAAGCCATCCAAGTGCCACCTGTTGAAGCCCAAAGTGCAGTACCTAGGCCACATAGTAAGCACAGAAGGTGTGGCACCAGACCCTGACAAAATCACCATTATCTGGGACTGGCAAAGACCCAACACCATTCATGAAGTACGGCAGTTCCTAGGGTTGTTAGACTACTACCGGAGATTCATCAAGGGCTTCCCCAAGATATCCGCACCGCTGCAAGACCTTCTAGTGGGCCAACCCAAGAAGGCCAAGAACAAGTGTCCTCCTTTCGAGTGGAACAACAGGATAGAAGAATCCTTCACCCGGTTGAAGTTGGCTCTCACGGGAGATGAAGTCCTGGCCTACCCTGACTATGATCAACTATTTATACTTTACACTGATGACAGCAATGTGAGATTGGGAGCAGTACTTTCATAAGTGCAGAAAGGCAGAGATTGAGAGTGATTGCCTATGCCAGCAGGAAGCTTTGTCCCACTGAAAGGAACCCCGACAACTATAGTTCCTTCAAGTTGGAGTTTCTCGCCATAGTCTGGGCTGTGGCCAAGCAATTCAAACACTACCTGGCTTCAGCGAAGTTTACCGTCTTCACGGACAATAATCTGCTGACTCACTTGGAAACTGCAAAGCTAGGTGCATAGGAAAAGCGATGGATGGCCCAGCTGTCCAACTACGAATTCACCACCAAGTACTGAGCAGGGTCTAAGAATGCTAATGCTGATGAGCTGTCCTGGATTCCCAATTTGCCAGATGAAGAGAAGACCCAGAAGAGCTAGAAGAAATTCAGTTACCAGCCTTCCACCGATTCCAAGGTAGCCCAGTGCTCCCATTGCGTGAGGAACAATCGCTATGTCGCGCAAGAGGCCACGTTTATCCTGTTGCCCCACCATGGATGGGCAGAGACGCAGGATAGCGACAAGGAAGTCTGCCTAGCAAAGGAGTTGCTGACAAACACCCTGGCCCAGATGCTCCACAGGAAACGCAACAGTTGTGGAAGGAGAAGGGCAAGCTGTTCATCTATGAGGTTAAGCTGTGTTGGAGGGACATCAACTCGCGCACCCACGAACTGGTTTCTCAATTGGTAGTCTTGAAGTGGAATGCGCCAATGGTCTTAGAGGTGTACCATGATGGAGCAGGACTCTTAGGGTGGAAGAAGATGGAGGTCCTACTTCGTGAGAGATTCTACTGGATTGGCATGAGGAAAGCCATTGAGAGGTGGTGCTGAGAATGTGGTCCATGCTACTTGAAATGGAAAGACCATAACAGCCAGCGAGCCACATTATAGCCGATCATCATGAAGCAGCCACTTCAACTGGTAGCTTTGGATCACGAGAAATTGACTCCGAATAGGACTGTCTACACCTGCGATCTGACCATAGTGGATCATTACTCAAGGTTCCTGGTAGTCGTGCCTGTCAAAGACTAAACAGCAAACACGGCAGCCAAAGCGTTTCAAGAACACTTTTGTCGACGACACGGTTACCCTGAACAAGTGCTCACCGACCAAGGCCCAGCCTTTGAGGCAGAAGTGTTCCAGGAGTTCTCTAACCTGCACGGCGGCAAGAAAATCAGGATGATGCTGTACCATCCGCAGACAAATGAACCGGGTCGTAATTGACTTGTTGAAGACCTTGCCCCTGGAAGAGCGAAACCAGTGGCCAGGGAAGTTGCCGGATTTGGTAGATCTATACAATAATATCCCGGTAAACTCCAACAACTGCACTCCTGCCTACCTGATGAGAGCGAGACCTGGCAAGTTACCCATTGACTTGGACATGGGAGTTCTAGCACCTGAAACGACAACGCCAGATGCAAACTTGGATACAGAGCGGCAGCAGCAATACCGCAAAGTGCAAGAATGCATAGAGAAGAGTTTGTCTCCAGCAAGACAGAGGCAGGAAAGAAATTATAATTAGCACGCACCTGTAGTTCCCTTGTCGCCTGGAGAACAGGAACTCAAAAGGAACAGATGAGTTCACAAAGTAGATGATCAGTGGCAGGCTGAACCATACACCCTCATGTCTTCAAACTTTGATAATACCAAGGTATGCCTCGTCAGTAAGGATGGAGGAGAAACCTCAGCAGCAGTGTTGAATGGTCATCTGAAAGTATGCCCTCACCAATTGAGAGACAAAGAGGAAGACCAAAATGCCCCTCAACCCATAGAAGAGTTGGAAGAGAAGATCCATACCTTTCTTGGAGACTTTCCTCAGTCTTGCACACAGGTGAATCAAGCCATCATAGTACCTGTCCTGATCTTTCCCAAGCCTACTGCACCTGAAGCAGCAGAGACTCTAGACCCATCGGCTCCAGTAACAGTTGCCACATCTGCAGTGGGATGCGAAAATCTACTCCCTGCTAGCGGTGAATCTGTCAGACCCATGGTTAGACTATGAAGTCAGAGACGGTTACCCAGTTTATCCGTGAAATCCAGGCCTACCAGTGGAAGACACTAGTGGGTCCAGAACATTAGCGACAAACACACCAGACCAAGTTAGGTCATTACTCATTAGAGGTATCACTACTGCGTAAATCCACCCGTAGTACCAGAGGTCAGGTCCAGGCCCAGTATAGGGACTAAAATATAGATGTGTTGATAATGTAAATAAGTTAATAATGTATGAAATTGCAACCGTTAAGCATGAGAGCCTACAGAAACTTCCTGTTTGAACTTTTAAATATTCATTAAAAAACCTGTTGAAGGACAATTGGGCCACAGGACTATGTGTGACCAGGACCTTACTTGTATATAGTTACAAATTTGGCTCAGGAATAAACTATAGACAATAACGAATGGACTAATTGTCGCAAGGACTATTTTTGAGCTTTGGTTTTTGTAATTTTTATTTTTGAAATCTTGTAAATAGTTAAAATTGTTCACCTGTTAATATGTTTATGTTTTCTCAGTCTGGGAGTACTGAATTTCACTAAGGGGGAATGTGGCACCCCAGGAGTTCGGTTGCCACAGAGGCATTGCCTACCTCACAGGGGGTGATGTCATGCCTGGAAGCAACTCCAGAGCAGAAGGGGAAGCTCTAGCACCCGGTTTCAGGGGAGTTTCCTTATAAGATTTGGCCTGGAGGCGGAGTTAGTTAGTTGGTATTCTTAGTGTGAAAGGAGAGGAGAGAAGTCGAGGAGAACCTAGGGAGTGGAGCTGTAAGCAAGCTCACCCCAGAACAGAGCGCTGACAAAACAAGATACCAGAGTCCTTGGCTGTGTGGGTGCTGTATTCCCCAACAGCCAAACCTGGAGGGCAGGGAACTGTGAGTTCCCTGGCCACAACGAACACCCGGAGGCACCACAGCAGACCAAGAGCCCGGGGCTGCCAGTGAAAAGGCTGTGCTCATGATACGCTCATGCTGTCTGCCATGCAGGTTAAAGCAACACACAGGAGAGGAACTTGAGCCGAGCTTAAAGCAGCAAGGACCTAACAGAACAGTGCAGAAGGAAGGCCTTTGAACTCACCTGGTTAGGTGGCTCCTAAGTTGCTTCCCTGCTGCCTGGACCCAATCATCACCTGTTACCTGTGTCCTAGACTGCACCTGCAACTAACAAATATAGGTAAAGGAAACTACAGTCCTTGTGTCCTCAAGTAATTTCCCGCACCCTCAGTCTTGCACCCCAGCGTCTACGATCCCTTACCAACTATACTGTAGCCCTGGGGCCCCGCTCCACCTGTGGGGAGTAGAACCATCCCAACTGCATCACCATCAACCCCAGTGGTCCCCTTAAGCAGCGTCGGCAGCTCATTGCCGAACACCACAGGTGGCGTCACAAACTAATCTCCCATAAACTTTATTCCCCTTTCAATTCACATGTATTGGATGCCCAGGGCCACGGATAGCGGGAGCTCCATTAGCTGCATCAGGATGAGGATGAGAATGCTGAAAGCACACACAGATGGACTGCAGGTTCAACAGCAGCTATGACATATCTTGGTAATTTTTGAGGAAGCTCTACTTGACCAATTTCACCACATGCACCAGTCATGGGATATGCATCAAATCAGCTAGGCCCAGGGCTGCTACAATATTTCACCCATTATCGCACATCATCAGAACGGGCTTGAAATTTAGTGGCTCCAACCATACATCAGTCTTTTCTTTGATCCCCATCCACAACTTCTGCTCACTGGGAGATTATTCCCAAAACAGACAAGCAATATTGGTCTCTATATGAATACCAGATAGCTGTTTATAAAAAGCTCCACTACCACCTGCTGCACATCGCACAGTCTCTCCAGCATATGCAAGGTGGGTATGTCTCATATCAGGTAGGGAGCAGGAAGGCAGAAGTGAAGCTACACTGCAGACATGTGAGCAGAAACAGGTTGAGTGCGCCAAAAGCACACACACAGCCTGCACTTTCTGTTCAGATGAGGAGATGGTGGAGAACGTCCAGTAGGAGTCAACATAGACATAGAAAAGGCTGGGGCTAGCCATGGTGCACAGTAGCAGCCAACAAATTGGCTACGGGCTGGCCTCGGCGCTTGTACACCCTGCCTCCTTGTTTGGTGTGCAGCTGGAGCAACGTTACCACCACCTCTTTCTCCAAACTGCATCTGTCACTTGGTTGGCCTTGACTCTCTGTGAGGTCTATTACCTCATCATCTCCCATCACACCTCTCTAGTCTGTACATTACTCTGCTGTCCTACTAATCCACTTCTGTCCTTGATACTCCTCTGCTGCTCCCCTCTGCAAATCCCTTGATTGTCTCCCAATTCCACTATGTATTTGTTATGAACACCTGCCGTGGGTGGAATCATTCTCCTCCAGTTTCCAGACTGCTTTATCAGGCAATCCGCAATGGGCGTCGAAGCAAGTGTGAACTACAGCAAGCGTGTACTACATATGGTGGTCCCACGTGTGTGGAAGTGGTGAGCAATGTTGGAACACAGGACGCTGTACTTTACACTGATTTTGTGGCCCATTAGACATAGAACGCTGTGTCTCCCGGTTACGAGGCAATGCAGTACACTGTGGCTTTCTGGACATGGCTGGGTGGAATGCATTGCCTGATTATTACCCTTGGATTAGGGCTGGCTCTATTATGCCTGCTTCTAATACAGTTCAGTGCTGTAATTATTCAGTTGCCTTGCATACATGTATGGTGAGTGCTTGCTGGTTGAGTTCTGGATGCTTCTCAGTAGTTACTACTGGTCAGTATTTGGTCTTCTTTATTACCTATTGTCCTAAGGTTTCCATTTGGTTTTCATTTGGGTTTTTTGCTACCTTTGGATTTACTTTTGTAACTGACTCCAAATAGTCCATGTCACCAGATGCCAGCTACCCTGCAACAGCAGTCTGGAAAGGGCTCTGTAAAGCCTCTCTACCCTTTGGGAATTGGTGAGGAAAATCCCAGCCCTTAAGGAATTGTCTTGCAGTGGTGGCTTAAATAAAGTTCATCTTTGCGCTTTTATTGATCGATGTGAGTCACTACAGAGTAGCTTTCCTGCACATAACAGTATCCACTTCAAGCTGATACCACTGACCTACAATGCCAACCATAATCTGTATCCTCCATATATTTCTGAACTAATCTTCTGATATCTCCTAAAACATAATCTCTGGCCCTCTCAAGACCTTATTCTCACCTACACAATCATACGTTCCTCATCCATTGCTTCCAAGACTTCTCCTGAGCATCTTCCATCCTGTACAATTCCCTGAAAATGTCTGATTATCCACTACAATTGGAAATTTCAAATCAATCTTGAAAACCCATGTCTCCAGAACAGTTTACAGCTTCCAATGACCCTGCTGCCACCCCACCAACACCAGAGCTGCAGCAACCCCTGAACCTGCTGCCTTCTTCCCCATTATCCTGTAGAATGTAAGGCCATAAGGGTAGGGTCCTCTTCACTCTGTTCCTGTCTGTCACTATTAGTTTGATCATTGTAATTTCTATTTTGGTTTTGCATGTAACGCCTCCTCATGTACAGCACCATGGAATCAGTGGTGCTCTAAACCTGATCCCAATGCCAGTGTAAACACAGCAGGAAGCTGCAGCAGTTGGCACCTGTGTATGTCGTCTTCAGCATCATCAGAGATGTGCTGCAGTGGTTGGTTGCCGACCATTTGAACTACCCCTCCCATGTATTTATCCTTCAACAGAAAAACTGATTCGGCTTCAGTGTACTCTATCTTTTTGAATTGTCGGGCAAGGCCAAGTGGATGGCCCATGAAACCCCAGCTAGCAGGGTCATTAGAAAACAGAGGTGACTGCTGCGTGACTTGGGGCTCAGACTGCTTGCCTGATTTGCAAGGGATGAGGTGGAAGATAGATGCCCATGGGCAAAATCTGCATTTTCACCAGGGAACTGGGTGGAAGACAAAGCAAAGGAACTGAAGGCATCTTCAGCCAACCAATTTAAAACCACCTCTACTTGTTCTAGGCCACCATTCATCCAACCACACCCACCACTACATCCACCTCCTACATCTTCTCCTTCATTTCGACCTCTGCCTCCTGGTGCAGGATTATTAATATTTATTTATTCTTTGTTATCTTAAGTCATTTCGCTATCCATATTTCTTTGAAGGGCAATTGTCCTGCTCTTACCCCCATGTAACTTAATTTTGCAGCACCCTAGCCCTGACTACAACCATTTTCCATCCATTTGAAATCACCAAAGTTCAGATCCCCATTAAATTCCATTCTGTTTCGGGTCCTGAGTCAAGTGCTAGGTCAAGTTGGGATTCGTACAGAACTTTTTACTGCATGTTCAACGAACCAAGCGAACCTGAACCTTCATGGGCCCGCTCATCACTAATTAAGATCCACTATACTTGACACTTCTGATGATACCAGTCAACCATTTAATGTTCATCCAACTTTCATTCATTATTTGTCAAGGAGAAAAACGATAGGGGATTTTTAATTTGTACTTTTCAGCTCCTTCGTTCTCAAGGTAGATAGGATGCCTTTGTGTCAGTCAGTGCAATATTTTCCTCATCTCAATGAGAAAATATGCACACATGGCTGTTGTGAATTCTGTTGTCAAGCTCCCTCCTGTGGTCATGAATGGTACTTCGGCTGGTTCTGTCCATGGGCTTCCTCTGTTGGTTGTGAGTGGGGCGGCAGCTTCTGAGTTTCCTTCCACAGGTGACGAGGTTAATTCGTTAGCTGGCTGCTCTATTTAACTCCACTTAGATCATTGCTCCATGCCACCTGTCAATGTTCCAGTATTGGTCTAGTTCACTCCTGGATCGTTCTTGTGACCTGTCTTCCCAACAGAAGCTAAGTTCCTGCTTGTTTTTCTTTAGTTTGCTATTTTTCTGTCCAGCTTGCTATTTTGATTTTTGTCTTGCTTGCTTGAAGCTCTGGGACGCAGAGGGAGCGCCTCCGCACCGTGAGTCGTGCGGAGGGTCTTTTGCGCCCTCTGCATGGTCTTTTTGTAGTTTTTTGTGCTGACCGCAAAGTTACCTTTCCTATCCTCAGTCTGTTCAGTAAGTCGGGCCTCACTTTGCTAAATCTATTTCATCTCTGTGTTTGTATTTTCATCTTTACTCACAGTCATTATATGTGGGGGGCTGCCTTTTCCTTTGGGGAATTTGTCTGAGGCAAGGTAGGCTTATTTTTCTATGTTCAGGGCTAGCTAGTTCCTTAGGCTGTGTCGAGTTGCATAGGGAGCGTTAGGAGCAATCCACGGCTATTTCTAGTGTGTGTGATAGGATTAGGGATTGCGGTCAGCAGAGTTCCCACGTCTCAGAGCTCGTCCTATATTATTTCTAACTATCAGGTCATTCCGTGTGCTCTTAACCACCAGGTCCATTATTGTCCTTACCACCAGGTCATAACACATGGCTTGGTTGAACTGGCATGTGTAAAGATGGCTGTGGCAAAGAGCTATAGCAAGTGTTGGTTAGCACTTTTTTCACTTGTTCACTTATTAGAAGATGCAACAGTTTCTTTAGTAGTTGATAGATAGCCACATAAAGGAGGGTTATAAATCTGCTGTAACATATACACTACCAAGAATTGTAGCAAGTTTTCAAATAAAGCTTGTGTTATAAAACTTTACTGAACATTGCACTTTACCTACTAAAAATAATAATGTCTACAAAATATTGGTGGATACATAACAGATAACCATTGGGTTTAAGATGGAAACACAATTCAAATGATGTCTTTTTCATCTTGCATGTTTAATATTTTCTAATTTTAAGCACTTTACATGGGGACATTCATTACTGTAGCTATAGAGGTAGCAGGCGTACCATGATACTAGTCCTTATATTCTCTTGAGCTTTGTAGGAAATCTTGGGTATTAAATAATGTCAAATGGTGGGTGTGAAGCCCTCTTACAGAAGTTTCATTGGGTTTAAAGAGTTATATTACCTGTTTCTAATTATACCTGTAAGATGATCTACTGTATATAGTCTAAACAAAGAGATACTGATATGGTCACCGCATGACTTGTAATATACTGAAATTACTAAATAGTACTCCCCATATACTAATGAGTCCACTAAGGACAGAAGTGCTCATGTGTTGTACTTTCTTGACTCTGACTTCCTTGACATTCTGAGAACTACAAATATCATTAGCTGAATGCAATTAAAAATGCCTTCTTCACAGTAGTCTTTTGCTCTGTAACTTATTCTCCTGAATCCTTTAATGAAATGTCTCATTGACAGTAATAAAGGATAGATATTAAAAAAATGTATGAAACAAAATGAGGAAAAACACATTTTGCACTAGATGGATTGCAAACATTATCTATATTACGTTCTTTATTAAATAGTGACCTTGAATCTGAAGGCCATATTTTATTATGTATAGTGTCTGCCACGTTAGTCTATTTTCTATCTCAAACATGTGTCCACAGTTTTAATATATTGCAATCAATGTATCTGCATTAATACACAATTGTAACATTTAGCAATTGTTCTTGCTTCTCATTATCATGTAACGTTTGACATGGGGCTTTCTTTTGCTTATACAGTTTTGATTAAATGTGTGTCTATGAATAATCATTTATACTGCTCTAGGAAGGTCTGCAAACTCATACAATATTAGTGGCCCTAAAGTGAGAAAAAATATACAAAACCATTGGATAAAAATATTTTTACGAGGTTTTTTTTCTTTTGTAAAACTTGTCTTTTCCCTCATTGGACATTTAACATGTGTGGAAATTAAATAACCCTTCATCCAATATGATAATTAAAACTATTATCTGGTTTTAAAACAAATCTATAAACTTTATAACTCAAATATAAGGAACATGACTCTGTGAAATCCCTAATATATATCTATAAAAAAGAATAAACATGATTACCCCATAAACTTTCCAAATATTTTTACAGCGTAGATTCTATTTACATATACTGTATATATAATGGTGGTATGGTATATATATATATATATATATATATATATATATATAGTATATAAACATGGGGGAGGAGTGGGTCTTCTCCATTCTCCTAACTGCACCTTTAACCCAATCCTACCTCTACCCTCCCTTATCCTCCCCTCTTTTGAAGTCCATTCTGTCCACATCTACTCTCCCTCCAACCTCCAAGTGGCCATCATATACCGACCTCCGGGCCCGGCCACTGCCTTTATTGACCAATTCTCCACCTGGGTTCTTCACTTTCTCTCTGCTGACATTCCCACCATCATCATGGGTGACTTCAACATCCCAATCGATACTCTTCAGTCAACAGCCACCAAACTTCTGTCCCTTACCTCATCCTTTGGATTTACTCAGTGGTCCTCCACAGCCACCCACATAGACAGACATACATTAGACCTGGTATTCACCCGTCTCTGCTCTCTATCTAACTTCACCTCCTTCCCTCTCCCTCTATCTGACCACCATCTGCTCACCTTCTCATCCCTGTCCTCCCCACCGGTCATCCATATCCAGCAAAATGCGCACCCCCGCAGAAACCCTGCATACCTAGACACCCACACACTCTCTGATTCTATCCTACCACTAGCATCCATATCCTCACTCCATGACACAGACAGTGCCACTGCTTTCTACAATGCCACTCTCGCATCAGCTTTTGACACAGTTGCCCCTCTCGTCCATGGCAGAGTGCGACATATCAATAGACAACCTTGGCACAATAACACCACTAAAAAGCTCCGGCAAGTGTCCAGGGTTGTGGAGTGGTATTGGAAAAAAACACACCAGGCAAGACGACTTCATTGCATTTAACCAGGCAACACTCGCTTTTAAATCTGCTCTCACCTCTGCTAAACAAGTCTACTTCACAACCCTCATATCTTCCGTATCCTACAACCCCAAACAGTTATTCAAAACCTTTAACTCCCTCCTCCGCCCCCCACTGCCCCCTCCAACCTCATCTCTGCTGAGGACTTTGCCACACACTTTAAAAATAAGATTGACCAGACAAAGCAAGTCTTCATTGTTCAACCACACAACCCCTTTGTATACCAGACCAATGCCCAAACCCCATAACCTCCCTATCCAACATCACTGAAGGGGTGCTTAATTGTCTCCTCTCCCAATCACACCTCACCACCTGTGCACTCGGCCCCATCCCATCCCACCTCTTTCCCAACCTCACCACCACACTTATCCCATTCCTAACCCACCTCTTCAACCTATCACTATCTTCTGACACCTTCCCTTCTGCTTTCAAACATGCCACAATCAAACCTATCCTTAAAAAGCCAACCCTAAATCCAACTGCTATATCCAGCTATCGCCCAATATCACTGCTCCCATTCACTTCCAAACTCCTGGAGCAGCACGTCCACTCTGAACTTTCCTCTCACCTCTCATCTAACTTGCTCTTTGACAATCTGCAATCTGGTTTCCACCCCATCTCTCAACTGAGACAGCCCTGACCAAAATCACTAAGGACCTACTTACCGCGAAAGCTAATGGACAATATTCTGTACTCCTCCTTCTAGACCTGTCTTCTGCTTTCAACACCGCTGACCACTGCCTCTTACTACAGATCCTCTCCTCTTTTGGCATCAAAGACCTCGCCCTATCCTGGATCTCCTCGTACCTTTCCAACCGCACATTCAGCGTTTCCCACTCCCACACTACCTCTTCATCCCACCCTCTCTCTGTTGGAGTCCCCCAAGGCTCTGATCTAGGACCCCTTATCTTCTCAATCTATACACTTGTCTTGGGTAACTCATAAAGTCCCATGATTACAGTACCACCTCTATGCTGATGACACTCAGATCTACCTCTCTGGCCCAGACGTGACCGCTCTGCTGTCCAGAATCCTAGAGTGCCTATCAGCCATATCCTCCTTCTTCTCCTCTCGCTTCCTCAAACTCAATGTGGACAAATCTGAACTCATCATCTTTCCTCCATCCCATAGATCTTCCTTACCTGACCTATCTATCGCAATCAATGACATCATGCTTTCCCCCATACCGGAAGTCCGCTGCCTCGGAGTAACCTTCGACTCTGCCCTGTCCTTCAAACCGCACATCCAAGCTCTTTCCACCTCCTGTCGCCTCCAGCTCAAAAATATCTCCAGAATCCATCCTTTCCTCAACCGTCAATCTACTTAAATGCTTGTGCACACCCTCATCATCTCCCGCCTTGACTACTGCAACATCCTTTTCTGCGGCCTCCCTGCTGACACCCTTGCACCTTTCCAGTCTATTCTTAACTCTGCTGCCTGACTAATTCATCTCTCTCCTCACTACTCCTCTGCTTCCCCCCTCTGCAAATCTCTTCACTGACTCCCATTCCCTCAGCGTATCCAGTTCAAAATTACTAATACTGACCTACAATGCCATCCACAACCTGTCTCCTCCATATATCTCTGAACTAATCTCCCGATATCTTCCCTCACGTGATCTCCGGTCCTCCCAAGACCTCCTTCTCTCCTCCACACTTATTCGCTCCTCATCCAACCACCTCCAATACTTTTCCTGAATATCCCTAATCCTCTGGAATTCTTTGCCCCAATACGTCCGACTATCATCCACATTCGGATCCTTCAGACGGTACCTGAAAACCCATCTCTTCAGGAAAGCCTCCAGCCTGCACTGACCTGGCTGCCACCTCATCACTCCCGAAGCTACCACCTCAGCAACACCGGAGCTCCTGCAACCCTCAACCTACTGTCTCCTTCCCCATAATCCTGTAGAATGTAAGCCCGCAAGGGCAGGGTCCTAGCCCCTCTGTATCAGTCTGTCATTGTTAGTTTGTTTACTGTAAGTGATATCTGTAACTTGTATGTAATCCCTTCTCATTAGTGTTGAGCATTCCGATACCGCAAGTATCGGGTATCGGCCGATACTTGCGGTATCGGAATTCCGATACCGAGATCCGATACTTTTGTGGTATCGGGTATCGGTATCGGATACATAGAGATGTGTAAAATAAAGAATTAAAATAAAAAATATTGATATATTTACCTCTCCGGCGGCCCCTGGACTCAGCGCGGGTAACCGGCAGGCTTCGTTGTTCAAAATCAGCGCTTTTAGGACCTGAGAATCACGTCCCGGCTTCTGATTGGTCGCGGGCCGCCCATGTGACCGCCACGCGACCAATCACAAGCCGCGACGTCACCGCAAGCTATTAGCGCGCTCATTTTTGAAAAATGAGCGCGTTAATGACTTTCAAAGACGTAGCGGCTTGTGATTGGTCGCGGCCACGCAACCAATCACAAGCCGCGACGTCACCGCAAGCTATTAACGCGCTCATTTTTAAAAATGAGCGCGTTAATGGCTTTCAAAGACGTAGCGGCTTGTGATTGGTCGCGTGGCCGCGACCAATCACAAGCCGCGACGTCACCGCAAGCTATTAACGCGCTCATTTTTAAAAATGAGCGCGTTAATGACTTTCAAAGACGTAGCGGCTTGTGATTGGTCGCGGCTTGTGATTGGTCTTTGAAAGCCATTAACGCGCTCATTTTTAAAAATGAGCGCGTTAATAGCTTGCGGTGATGTCGCGGCTTGTGATTGGTCGCGTGGCCGCGACCAATCACAAGCCGCTACGTCTTTGAAAGTCATTAACGCGCTCATTTTTCAAAAATGAGCGCGCTAATAGCTTGCGGTGACGTCGCGGCTTGTGATTGGTCGCGTGGCGGTCACATGGGCGGCCCGCGACCAATCAGAAGCCAGGACGTGATTCTCAGGTCCTAAAAGCGCTGATTTTGAACAAAGAAGCCTGCCGGTTACCCGCGCTGAGTTCAGGGGCCGCCGGAGAGGTAAATATATCAATATTTTTTATTTTAATTCTTTATTTTACACATCCCTATGGATCCCAGGGCCTGAAGGAGAGTTTCCTCTCCTTCAGACCCTGGGAACCATGAGAATACCTTCCGATACTTGATGTCCCATTGACTTGTATTGGTATCGGATATCGGTATCGGCGATATCCGATATTTTTCGGGTATCGGCCGATACTATCCGATACCGATACTTTCAAGTATCGGACGGTATCGCTCAACACTACTTCTCATGCAAAGCACCATGGAATCAATGGTGCTATATAAATAAATAATCTACTATATAATTGTCTAAGGGTCACTTCTGTCTGTCTGTCCTTTTGTCTGTCACGGGTATTCATTGGTCGTGGCCTCTGTCTGTCATGGAATCCAAGTCGCTGATTGGTTTCTCCAGCTGCCTGTCATGGCTGCCGCGACCAGTCAGCGACGGCCACAGTCCGATTAGTCCCTCCCTACTCCCCTGCCTATACAGCATCAATAGTAAAAACATCTAATGTTAAAAATAATAAAAAAATTAAAAATCATTATATACTCACCATCCGCCACCTTTCCTGCTCCTGGCTACACTCCGGTGACCGCTCCATGCAAGCGTCAGGTTCCGATAGTATGGGAGAAGGACCTGCCATGATATCACGGTCATGTGACCGCAACGTCCTCACAGGCCCTGCGCGCCTGTGCGAGAAGGACCTGCCATGACGTCATGGTCATGTGACCGCGACGTTATCACAGGCCCTGCGTGCCTGCGCGAGAAGGACCTGCCATGACGTCACGGTCATGTGACCGCGATGTCATCACAGGCCCTGTGCGAGAACGACCTGCCATGACGTCACGGTCATGTGACCGTGACGTCATCAAGGTCCTGCGTGCCTGCGCGAGAAAGACCTGCCATGATGTCACAGTCATGTGATCGAACTACAAGTGGCCCTCGGAAGGTGAGTATATGCTTATTTATTTATTTTACCTGTGACATAAGTGGATGGGCAATATACTATGTAGCTGGGCAATATACTATGTGGCTCTGTGCTGTATACTAGGTCGCTGTGCAATATACTACGTGGCTCTGTGCTGTATACTACGTGACTGGGCAATATACTATGCAGCTGGGCAATATACTACGTGACTGGGCAATATACTACGTGGCTGGGCAATAGACTACGTGGCTGGGCAATATACGTCGTGGCTCTGTGCTGTATACTACGTCACTGGGCAATATACTACATCACTGGGCAATATACTATGTCACTGGGCAATATACTACGTGGCTGGGCAATATACTATGTGACTGGGCAATATACTACGTGACTTTGCAATATACTACATCGCTGGGCAATATAGTACGTGGCTGAGGAATATACTACATGATTGCGCAATATACTACGTGGCTGTGCTGTATATTACGTGACTGAGCAATATACTATGTTTATGGGCAATATACTGCGTGACTGGGCAATATACTACGTGACTGGGCAATATACTACGTGGCTGGGCAATATACTACGTGGCTGGGCAATATACTACGAGGGCTGTGCAATATACTACATGGACATGCATATTCTAGAAAACCCGATGCGTTAGAATCGGGCCTCCATCTAGTGATAATAATAATAATATAATACCAAACCCTTTACCAACAAAGCCTATTTTCACCTTCCTGACCAGGCCAAATTTTTCAAATCTGATCAATGTCAATTTATGAGGTAATAACTCTGGAACACTTCAACTTATCCAGGCAATTATGAGTTTATTTTTCCGTGACATACTGTACTTTGTGTTATTGGTAAATTTAGGTTGATATGATTTGAGTTTATCGAAATATTGAATAATTTGATAATGTAAAACAATTTGAAATTTTGGAACTTTAAATTTTGAATGTCCTAAAATCAAATAGTCACTCTACTGAAAATAATTAAAATATAACATTTGTCACACATCCATTTTTCATCAGCATTATTTTTAAAACTTTTTTGTTAGAACTGTAAACAAGTTAAACATTTTGGATCGATTTTTCATTTTTCCAACAAAATTTACAAAACCTATTTTATTAGTTTCCACTTCAGATTTGAAGTTACTTTTAAAGGCCTATATGTCATGAAACACCAAAAACTGCACACGTTATAAAAACTGCACCCTAAAAGTATTCAAAACCCCATTTAAAAAGTTTTTTAATCTTTAAGTGCTTCAAAGGAATTAAAAAAGTGGAAATAAAAAGTGAAAAATTAGTTATTTTGAACAATGTCACAGTAGCAAAGCTCTTAAGATGCTATAACAGCAGAAACCCTGTTTATTACAACCTCACCCATTCCCCCGATGTCCTCATCATCTGCAAAAGAGAAAAAAAAAACAACAAAAATATTCCACACCTTTCCACTGGAATGTTCAATCCAATTGTCCCACAATGGGTCTCACTCTGCTACGTCTAGATGGCAGGCTGCATGGTTGCATGATGTGACCATGCAGCCTGTCATCCAGTAGACACTGAGAACCGTGTGCTCAGTGTCTGCCTGTAAACTGCTATTCCCTGTCTGAGGGCACCACAAGAGAGAGAAAGTTCTCTTGATCACGGTGCCATCGGACAGGTCCTGCGAGTTCACAGCCAGTGAATCTACTTAACCTTTGTCAATTAGCAATACGTGCGCATGGAGTCACCTGAAAATACAAAGGTGACATCAACCCCACAAATATGAACCCCACTTGCCACCGCTACAGGGCAAGTGGGAAGAGCCGGACAAATAGCCAGAATTGGCGCATCAAATAGAGGTGTGTCATGATCCCAATGGCAGGGGATCACAAAAGGACAAGCACAAAAACAAAACAAGCTCTAGGGTGATGGAACCTGAGCTGACCGCGATCCTGAACCTAAACACACAACTAGATTCCTAGACATCTCGCGCCAGCCGAAGGATTAACTTCCCCTATTAGAAGAAACACAGACCTCACTTGCCTCCAGAGAAACACCCCACAGAAATAGCAGCCCCCCACATGTAATAACGGTGAAATGAGAGGAAAGCACATACGTAGTTATGAAAATAGAATCAGCAAAAATGAGGCCCGCTAAAGCTAGATAGCAGAGGATACAAAAGTGAACTGCGCGGTCAGCGAAAAACCCTTCAAAAAATCATCCTGAAATTACTTGAACTCATGTGCCAACTCATGGAACATGAGGAGTAATTTCAGCCCACTAGAGCAACCAGCAGCAAGGAATCACATATCTGCAAGCTGGACTAAGACAAAAATAAAGCAAAACGTGGAACAGGAAAATCAAAACTTAGCTTGTCCTGAAGATAACAGACGCAGGGAGCAGAGGTAAAAGGACACGCTGATTACATTGATAGCCGGCGAGGAAATGACAAAAAAGCCAGGTTAAATAGGAAACTCCCTTAACCTGATGGAACAGGTGGACACCAGAGACCGCAGAGAACACAAGTTACCCAGTACCATCAGTAACCACCAGAGGGAGCCCAAAAACAGAACTCACAACAGTACCCCCCCCTTGAGGAGGGGTCACCGAACCCTCACGAGAACCACCAGGGCGACCAGGATGAGCCCTATGAAAAGCACGGACCAAATCGGCAGCATGAACATCAGAGGCAATCACCCAAGAATTATCCTCCTGACCATAACCTTTCCACTTGACCAAATACTGGAGTTTCCGTCTGGAAACACGAGAATCCAAGATCTTTTCCACAACATACTCCAATTCACCCTCCACCAGCACCGGAGCAGGAGGCTCAAGCGAAGGAACAACAGGTACCTCATACTTCCGCAACAACGACCGATGGAACACATTATGAATAGCAAACGATGCCGGGAGATCCAAACGAAACGACACAGGGTTTAGAATTTCCAAGATCCTATAGGGACCGATGAACCGATGCTTGAACTTAGGAGAAGAGACCTTCATAGGAACAAAACGAGAAGACAACCACACCAAGTCCCCAACAAGAAGTCGAGGACCCACGCGGCGACGGCGATTAGCAAACTGCTGAGCCCTCTCCTGGGACAACTTCAAATTGTCCACCACATCACTCCAAATCTGATGCAACCTATCCACCACCATGTCCACTCCAGGACAATCAGAAGGCTCCACCTGACCAGAGGAAAAACGAGGATGAAACCCCGAATTACAAAAGAAAGGAGAAACCAAGGTAGCAGAACTAGCCCGATTATTAAGGGCAAACTCGGCAAGCGGCAAAAAGGAAACCCAGTCATCTTGATCAGCAGAAACAAAACACCTTAAATAAGTTTCTAAAGTCTGATTAGTTTGATCCGTCTGGCCATTCGTCTGGGGATGGAATGCAGACGAAAAGGACAAATCAATGCCCATCTTAGCACAGAACGTCCGCCAAAATCTAGACACAAACTGGGATCCCCTGTCAGAAACGATGTTCTCCGGAATGCCATGCAAACGGACCACGTTTTGAAAAAACAGAGGGACCAACTCAGAGGAGGAAGGTAACTTAGGCAAGGGTACCAGATGAACCATCTTAGAAAAGCGGTCACACACAACCCATATGACGGACATTTTTTGAGAGACAGGGAGATCCGAAATAAAGTCCATGGAAATGTGCGTCCAAGGCCTCTTCGGGATAGGCAAAGGTGACAACAATCCACTGGCCCGAGAACAGCAAGGCTTAGCCCGAGCACAAACTCCACAAGACTGCACGAAAGAACGCACATCCCTCGACAAGGAAGGCCACCAAAAAGACCTGGCCACCAAGTCTCTAGTACCAAATATTCCAGGATGACCTGCCAACACAGAAGAATGGACCTCGGAGATGACTCTACTGGTCCAATTATCCAGAACAAACAGTCTTTCCGGCGGACCACGATCAGGTTTATCCACCTGAAACTCCTGCAAAGCACGTCGCAAGTCTGGGGAGACAGCCGACAAAATCACCCCATCCCTAAGGATACCAGTGGGCTCAGAATTTCCAGGGGAGTCAGGCACAAAACTCCTAGAAAGAGCATCCGCCTTCACATTCTTTGAACCTGGCAGGTATGAAACCACAAAATTGAAACGGGAGAAAAACAGTGACCAACGAGCCTGTCTAGGATTCAGACGCTTGGCAGACTCAAGGTACATCAGATTTTTGTGATCAGTCAAGACCAGCACACGATGTCTAGCACCCTTAAGACAATGACGCCACTCCTCAAATGCCCACTTCATGGCCAAAAGCTCCCGATTACCAACATCATAATTCCGTTCAGCGGGCGAAAATTTTCTAGAAAAGAACGCACATGGCTTCATCACTGAGCCATCGGAGCTTCTCTGTGACAATACCGCCCCCGCTCCGATCTCGGAAGCATCAACCTCAACCTGAAAAGGAAGCGACGTATCTGGCTGACGCAACACAGGAGCAGAAGAAAACTGGCGCTTAAGTTCCTGAAAGGCCTCCACAGCCGCAGGAGACCAATCAGTAACATCAGCACCCTTCTTAGTCAAATCCGTCAAAGGCTTAACAACACTAGAAAAATTAGTTATGAAGCGACGATAAAAATTAGCAAAGCCCAAGAACTTCTGTAGACTCTTAAGAGATGTAGGCTGCGTCCAGTCACAAATAGCCTGAACCTTGACGGGATCCATCTCAATAGTAGAAGGGGAAAAAATATACCCCAAAAAAGAAATCTTCTGGACTCCAAAGAGACATTTAGAACCCTTTACAAACAAAGAATTGGCCCGCAGGACCTGAAACACCTTCCTGACCTGCTGAACATGAGACTCCCAGTCATCAGAAAAAACCAAAACATCATCCAAATACACGATAATAAATTTATCCAGATATTCACGGAAAATATCGTGCATAAAAGACTGGAAGACAGAAGGAGCATTAGAAAGTCCAAAAGGCATCACCAAATACTCGAAATGGCCCTCAGGCGTATTAAATGCGGTTTTCCACTCATCACCCTGCCTTATCCGCACAAGATTATACGCACCCCGAAGATCAATCTTAGTGAACCATTTAGCCCCCTTAATACGAGCAAACAAATTAGTCAACAATGGCAAAGGATACTGATATTTGACTGTAATCTTATTCAAAAGACGATAATCTATGCAAGGCCTCAAGGAACCATCTTTTTTGGCCACGAAAAAAAAACCTGCTCCCAAAGGGGACGAAGATGGACGGATATGTCCCTTTTCCAAGGACTCCTTAACATAATTCCGCATAGCAGTATGCTCTGGCACTGACAGATTGAACAAACGAGCTTTAGGGAATTTACTGCCAGGAATCAAATCTATAGAACAATCGCAATCCCTGTGAGGAGGAAGCGAACTGAGCTTAGGCTCCTCAAAAACCTCCCGATAATCAGACAAAAATACCGGAACCTCAGAAGGAGTAGATGAAGCGATAGAAATCGGAGATGCATCATCATGAACCCCCTGACATCCCCAGCTTAACACAGACATTGTTTTCCAGTCCAGGACTGGGTTATGAGTTTGTAACCATGGCAGACCAAGCACTAAGACATCATGTAAATTATACAGTACCAGGAAGCGAATCACCTCCTGGTGAACGGGAGTCATACGCATGGTCACTTGTGTCCAGTACTGAGGTTTATTCATAGCCAAAGGTGTAGAGTCAATTCCTTTCAAAGGAATAGGAACTTCCAGAGGTTCCAGACTAAACCCACAGCGATTGGCAAATGACCAATCCATAAGACTCAGGGCAGCGCCTGAATCCACATAGGCATCGACGGAAATGGATGATAATGAACAAATCAGAGTCACAGACAGAATAAACTTAGACTGTAAAGTACCAATGGCAACAGACTTATCAACCTTTTTTGTGCGTTTAGAGAATGCTGATATAACATGAGCTGAATCACCACAATAAAAACACAATCCATTTTTCCGCCTATAATTTTGCCGTTCACTTCTGGACTGAATTCTATCACATTGCATTATCTCAGGTGCCTGTTCAGAAGACACCGCCAAATGGTGCACAGGTTTGCGCTCCCGTAAACGCCGATCAATCTGAATAGCCATAGTCATGGACTCATTCAGACCTGTAGGCGCCGGGAACCCCACCATAACATCTTTAATGGCCTCAGAAAGGCCATCTCTGAATTTTGCAGCCAGAGCGCACTCATTCCACTGAGTAAGCACCGACCATTTCCGAAATTTCTGACAATATATTTCTGCTTCATCTTGCCCCTGAGAGAGAGCCAATAAAGCTTTTTCAGCCTGAATCTCTAGGTTAGGTTCCTCATAGAGCAAACCCAATGCCAGAAAAAACGCATCCACATTGAGCAACGCAGGATCCCCTGGTGCCAATGCAAAAGCCCAATTCTGAGGGTCACCCCGCAGGAAAGATATAACAATCTTGACCTGCTGAGCAGGGTCTCCAGAGGAGCGAGATTTCAAGGAAAGAAGCAACTTGCAATTGTTCCTAAAATTCAGAAAACTAGATCTATCTCCAGAAAAAAACTCTGGGATAGGAATTCTAGGTTCAGACATAGGTGTATGTACAACAAAATCTGGTATATTTTGAACCTTAGCAGCAAGATTATTCAGGCTGGAAGCCAAACTCTGGACGTCCATGATAAACAGCTGAGGTCAGAGCCATTCAAGGATTTAGAGGAGAAAAGAAGCAGCCAAGCTGCAATTAAGGCTAGGCAGCAAACACTGAGGAGGGGAAAAAAAAAAAAAAAAAACTTCCTCAGACTACTTTTCCTCCTACTTCAGCCAAAACGATGACCAATTTTTTCTGGCCGGCTATACTGTCATGATCCCAATGGTAGGGGATCACAAAAGGACAAGCACAAAAACAAAACAAGCTCTAGGGTGATGGAACCTGAGCTGACCGCGATCCTGAACCTAAACACACAACTAGCAGTAGCCAGGGAACGTGCCTACGATGATTCCTAGACGTCTCGCGCCAGCCGAAGGATTAACTTCCCCTATTAGAAGAAACACAGACCACACTTGCCTCCAGAGAAACACCCCACAGAAATAGCAGCCCCCCACATGTAATAACGGTGAAATGAGAGGAAAGCACATACGTAGTTATGAAAATAGAATCAGCAAAAATGAGGCCCGCTAAAGCTAGATAGCAGAGGATACAAAAGTGAACTGCGCGGTCAGCGAAAAACCCTTCAAAAAACCATCCTGAAATTACTTGAACTCATGTGCGAACTCATGGAACATGAGGAGTAATTTCAGCCCACTAGAGCAACCAGCAGCAAGGAATCACATATCTGCAAGCTGGACTAAGACAAAAATAAAGCAAAACGTGGAACAGGAAAATCAAAACTTAGCTTGTCCTGAAGATAACAGACGCAGGGAGCAGAGGTAAAAGGACACGCTGATTACATTGATAGCCGGCGAGGAAATGACAAAAAAGCCAGGTTAAATAGGAAACTCCCATAACCTGATGGAACAGGTGGACACCAGAGACCGCAGAGAACACAAGTCACCCAGTACCATCAGTAACCACCAGAGGGAGCCCAAAAACAGAACTCACAACAGAGGTGTCTTTTCTGGGTGGCTGCGGGCTGCTATTTTAAGTGCAATATCCATGACCCCTTACCAGCTTGAGAATACCAGCCCCCAGCTGTGAGCTTCAGCAAGGCAAGGCTGGTTGTCAAATATGAGGGGTACCTCATGCCGTTTTGTAAAATTATTTATTTATTTAATAAAAAAGTGGCATGGGGACCCCCTATCCTTGATAACCAGCCTTGCCGAAGCTGACAGCTGATGGTTGCAGCCCCCAGCTGTGAGTTTTGCCTGGCTGGTTATCAAAAATATATATATTTTTTATTATTTATTTACAATGCAATAGCAGCTGATTAATACTCCATCCACCACTCCTCCTTTCACTGCAGGTGTCAGCTGATGGGAGCTGTTGTCACATCAGCTGACACCAGTGAACAGAAGCAACCACGATGATATCACCGCCGGTCACTGGCACTCGCAGCAGCTGTCACCCGTGGTTCTCAGAATTGACAGTTGCATCTTGGCACCATCCAGGCACCGTCCAGGTTGAAAACTATTTATCCCCCAGACATGGATTACAACATGGGACAGAAGGATAGACAGGTTAGAGATATTGTTTTTTTTATTTTATTTTTATTACTAGGGCTTTGGTGTAATACATGTTAGGTGAGTATAACTGTGTTTGTTATTTTTAAATAAAAAATGAAAACTGTGTTTAGTCTTATTTCTAATAAAGGACTTTATTTTGGCTGTGTATTTATCATATATCTATAAGATTTGTAATGGATAGGTGTCTTACAGATGCCTCTCCATTACTAACCCATGGGATTGATGTCACCTGACAATTCAAAGGTGACATCAACCCCACAAATAATCGGGCAAATCGTGTTATGACCTGGTGGTTAGGAGCACCAGGAATGACCTGATGGTTAAACTCACAGGACAAGCTCTGGGAAGTGGGAACTTTGCTGACCGCAATCCCTAATCCTATCACCCACACTAGAAATAGCCGTGGAGCGTACCTAACAGGCCTAGACGCCTCGGACACAGCCTAAGAACTAGCTAGCCCTAGAGATAGAAAATAAAGCCTACCTTGCCTCAGAGAAATTTCCCCAAAGGAAAAGGCAGCCCCCCACAAATATTAACTGTGAGTTAAGATGAAAGTCACAAACACAGAAATGAAACAGGTTTAGCAAAGGGAGGCCAGACTAACTAAATAGACAGAGGATAGGAAAGGTATCTTTGTGGTCAGCACAAAACTACAAAAGACCACGCAGAGTGTGCAAAAAGACCCCCGCACCGACTCACGGTGCGGAGGCGCCACCCTGCATCCCAGAGCTTCCAGCTAGCAAGACAAAATCATGAAAGCAAGCTGGACTAGAAAACCATGAACAGAAAATAACAAACGGGGACTTAGCTTCTTGCAGGAAGAGACAGGTCTCCAGAAGATCCAAGAGCGAACTGAACCAGCACAGGAACATTGACAGCTGGCCTGGAGTAACGATCTGAGTGGAGTTAAATAGAGCAGCCAACCAAAGGATAAACCACGTCACCTGTGTAAGGAACCTCAGAAGCAGCAGCTTCACTCACAGCCACCAGAGGGAGTCCATGGACAGAACTCGCCGAAGTACCATTCACGACCACAGGAGGGAGTTCAACAACAGAATTCACAACAAAATCGCCAAAATTGGCACTTCTAATAGATGCGCCTTTTCTGGGAAGCTGCGGGCTGCTATTTTTAGGCTGGTGGGGACTATATCCATGGCCCGTTACCAATCTGAGATCACCAGCCCAAGCTGTTTGCATTAGCAAGGCTGGTTGTCAAAAATTGGGGGACCCCATGTCATTTTTTTTAAATTATTTAATTTACATAATTAAAAATAAGGCGTGTTGACTTTATTTTTCATAACCAGCCTTGCTAAAGCTGACAGCTGAGAGCTGCAACCCCCAGCTGTGAGTTTTGCCTGGCTGGTTATTAAAAATACAGGGGAACTCAGGCAGGTTTTTTTATTATTTAATTACAGCGCAATAGTGGCTGATGAATACTCATATCTGCCGATCCTGATCTTAGTGTTATTAGAGGCAGCCGGTGTCAGTAGTCCCATTAGCTGACACCAGTGACCGGAGGTAAACTTTATACCTCCGATCACAGCTGAGCGCTCCTGCTGTCTTTTGACAGCGTGGGAACAATGGCTCTCTGACCGACGGGTATGATTTCACTGCCAATCAGAAGCGATACGCTGGTGTTTCCCACGCTGTCACACAAAGATGATTAAATCAGCAAATATTGCAAATTCGGTGATCATGAGCTAAACTGAATACTGAAATATTCACTCAACTCTAGTGAGAACAGTAAGCATGTAATTCCCAGAGGGTCACCAATAGAAAGAGAAGTGAAAACATTTCAGATAGTAAAAAGCAACTAAATAAAACTAAAGTATTGTATGGGTTAACTCTCTCTGGAAGGAATTAGGCCTTAGGCTTTAGGTGGTGTTCACATAGCAAATGCAGCATTGTTCCAAACATGTGCAGCTTTCATTGCTTTCCACAGGTTACTAAGCACAAAAACAACCTCTTAACCATAAATCCTTAGCCTTGTCCAGGCACTAAACAGAACAGACCCCAGCTACTCATACACGGTTTAGCTAGCCACAGTTTGGCAAACATAAACAGCTACTGTGTATAGCAACCACTGAGTACCTTGAAGTAGCACAAGGGTCTGTCCTGGCCCCAGCGACTGTCTGTCCTGGGGTACTAGAAGGCTATGTCCTGGTTCAGGCTACTGTGTATAGCAACCAATGAGCACATTGGGGTACCACAAGGCTCTGTCATGGCCCAAGTGATGTTCGACATTTTTATAAATGGTCTAGGTAAGGGATCTTAAGGAAATGTGATCACATTTGCAGACAATGCAAAGCTAGGAGTGATAGCTAACACAAGAGAAGACAGCAAAAGAAGGATCTATATAACCTTGAACAATAGGCAATGACTAATAGGATGATTTTTAACTAGGAGAAATGCAAGATTCTACATATGGGCCAGAAAAACAAAAAAATACATCTATAGAATGGGAGGAATAGAACTAGGCAACAGCGCTTGTGAAAAAGACCTGGGTATATTAATATATCACATACTGCATGTGAGTCAACAAGGTGATGCAGCAGCAAAATAAAGGGAATCACAGTTCTAAGATACTGTATATTAATAGAATTAGAGTCTAGACCTCATCTGGAATACTGTTTCCAGGACTAGCCAGATGATATAATCAGAACCTATAAAGCTAGGATTTAACCCTAACCAACCTTGCTTTACTACAATATACATATAATGGAAGATATGTTATAAAATGATTAAATTTAAGAAAAAAAAGCAAGAATGCTTCATCAAATTTACACCTTAGTAACAGAATCTTTGGACATGTTCCATATCATTTACAAAAAGTGTAATTAAGAAGATTAAAAAGTTGCATTCATCACAAAATTATCGCACAAAAAATACTCCCTGGTCTGCAGTATGGACACCCAGAGCTATATAGAGTGTGATGTGGAAAATGTTTTATTGGCGAAAAACATGGATAGAACACACACGTGAAAAAAGATGTCTGAATGGGACTTAAAAATACAACTAATCAAACCACCTAAGAATAATTGGGAATGCTTTGCAATAGTGATAATCCTTTCAAATACAGTGTCAATATTATCTAGCAACTATCATTTTTTTATCAGTCATCTTTACAATAGCAAATGTTATGAGTGTAAATGTCATTAAATGTGTTTTTTACATTCAGGGTATGTTCACACGTTCAGGATTTCCATCCTTTTTTTTTCAGGACAGTTTTTTTAAAAACTGCAGCTCTTGGCAGAAAACGCAGGTTCTTTTTTTGGTCCTTTTTTGATGCGTTTTTGATGCGCTTTTTGAGGCGTTTTTTGATCCTTTTTTTATGCAGTTTTCTATGCAGAGACTGTGTGTTTCCTGGGAAGCTTTTTAGGGCTAAAATGGCTGAAAATACCCTAACCCTACCCCTAACCCTACCCCTAACCCTACCCCTAACCCTAACCCTACCCCTACCCCTAACCCTAACCCTACCCCTAACCCTACCCCTAACCCTACCCCTAACCCTAACCCTACCCCTACCCCTAACCCTACCCCTAACCCTACCCCTAACCCTACCCCTAACCCTAACCCTACCCCTAACCCTACCCCTAACCCTACCCCTAACCCTACCCCTACCCCTACCCCTAACCCTAACCCTACCCCTAACCCTACCCCTAACCCTACCCCTAACCCTAACCCTACCCCTACCCCTAACCCTAACCCTACCCCTAACCCTACCCCTAACCCTACCCCTAACCCTAACCCTACCCCTAACCCTACCCCTAACCCTACCCCTAACCCTGCCCCTAACCCTAACCCTACTCCTAACCCTAACCCTACCCCTACCCCTATTCTAACCTTAGTGAAAAAAAAAAAATTCTTAATTTTTTTATTGTCCCTACCAATGGGGGTGACAAAGTGTGGGGGGGTGTCATTTACTATTTTTTTTATTTTGATCACTGAGATAGGTTATATCTCAGTGATCAAAATGCACTTTGGAGCGAATCTGCCGGCCGGCAGATTCGGCGGGCGCACTGCGCATGCGCCCGCCATTTTGCAAGATGGCGGCGCCCAGGGAGAAGACGGCCGGACGGACACCGGGACGCCGGGTAAGTATAAGGGGGGGAGATTAGGGCACGAGGGGGGCATCGGAGCACTGGGGGGGGGCATCGGAGCACGGGGGGGGGACATCGGAGCACGGGGGGGCGGGATCGGAGCACGGGGGGGCAGCCACACTCCGCCCACGCACTTCCGCCCGCTCCCCCGCACTTCCTGCTGCAGCGGTTCTGCACATCAAATCGCAGTAAAACCCGCAGATATATTTTTGATCTGCGGGTTTTACTGCGATTTTGACCTCACAATGGAGGTCTATGGGTGCAGAACCGCTGCGGTTCAGGAAAAAGAATTGACATGCTCCTTCTTTTTTCCCGCAGCTATTCTGCGCGGCTTTTTACACGAAATTCCGGATCATGTGCACAGCAGTGACTGTTTTCCATAGGGTTACATTGTTATGTACCCTGCATGGAAAACAGCTGCGGAACCGCAGCGGCAATA
Source organism: Ranitomeya imitator (assembly GCF_032444005.1). Classification (NCBI taxonomy): domain Eukaryota; kingdom Metazoa; phylum Chordata; class Amphibia; order Anura; family Dendrobatidae; genus Ranitomeya; species Ranitomeya imitator. The sequence continues at coordinate 141,618,085 of NC_091282.1, forward strand.
CCGCTGCGGTTCCGCAGTAAAAAACGCACTGTGTGAACATGGCCTTATGGCTCATGCCACCAATGATCTTTATGACACCACAGTTACTCAAGGTATCGTTGATACCCCCACTAAATCAAACGCTACTCTTCTGAGCCCAGCACTGCATCCCCCACCTTTCATCTGAGATCAACATCTGTTGGAGGCATCATCTAAACCTTGCAGCCAGGTGTGGGCAATCATTCATAGAATGACAGGGGAAACACAGTAATACATTATTAATTATTTTAAGTAAAAAAAGTGAATACAAAAATATTAGGGCTCTGTAATTTTGGTTGGTGCCCTTTCCCACTAGTTTAGGTGTGCTGGTCCTTTTTTTCTATTGAATCAGGGCTCTGTAATTGATGCAAAATGAGGGGTGACAAGTTATTTTCAAGTTTCTTTCTTGAACAATGTTATTAGATGTATCAGTTTAAAGTTTCAAAATCCTGACATGTAGTCCAGGCATCATCAATCAAAGCAGAGAACTGTAAAATAAAAAAAATTCTTCTAACAAATGGTGCAAAAAAGGAAAATCAAGCATATCTATCAAACATATTTATCAATCTGCTACCTGGTTAAGTGAAGTGAAAAAAATGAGAGAAATCTATCTGAATTTGTAAAAAGTTAGTTTGAATTGAAAATGAATTATTCATTAGATGAAAATATTTTATTTAAATACTCTAACTGAAATTGATATATATATATATATATATATATATATATACAGTTAGGTCCATATATATTTGGACAGAGGCAACATTTTTCTAATTTTGGTTATAGACATTACCACAGTGAATTTTAAACAAAACAATTCAGATGCAGTTGAAGTTCAGACTTTCAGCTTTCATTTGAGGGTATCCACATTAAAATTGGATGAAGGGTTTAGGAGTTTCAGCTCCTTAACATGTGCCACCCTGTTTTTAAAGGGACCAAAAGTAATTGGACAATTGAATCCAAAGCTATTTCATGTCCTTCTCAATTAAGCAGATAAAAGGCCTGGAGTTGATTTGAGGTGTGGTGCTTGAATTTGGAAGATTTTGCTGTGAAGTAAACATGCGGTCAAAGGAGCTCTCCATGCAGGTGAAACAAGTCATCCTTAAGCTGCGAAAACAGAAAAAATCCATCCGAGAAATTGCTACAATATTAGGAGTGGCAAAATCTACAATTTGGTACATCCTGAGAAAGAAAGAAGGCACTGGTGAACTCATCAATGCAAAAAGACCTGGGCGCCCACGGAAGGCTACAGTGGTGGATGATCGCAGAATAATCTCCATGGTCAAGAGAAACCCCTTCACAACAGCTAACCAAGTGAACAACACTCTCCAGGAGGTCGGCGTATCAATATTCTAATCTACCATAAAGAGAAGACTGCATGAAAGCAAATACAGAGGGTTCACTGCACGGTGCAAGCCACTCACAAGATTCAAGAATAAAAAGGCTAGACTGGACTATGCTAAAAAACATCTAAAAAAGTCAGCAAAGTTCTGGAAGAACTTTCTTTGGACAGATGAAACCAAGATCAACCTCTACCAGAATGATGGAAAGAGAAAAGTATGGCGAAGGTGTGGTACAGCTCATGATCCAAAGCATACCACATCATCTGTAAAACACGGCGGAGGCAGTGTGATGGCTTGGGCATGCATGACTGCCAGTGGCACTGGGTAACTAGTGTTTATTGATGATGTGACACAGGACAGAAGCAGCCGAATGAATTCTGAGGTATTCAGAGCCATACTGTGTGCTCAGATCCAGCCAAATGCAGCCAAACTGATTGGTCCTCGTTTCATACTACAGATGGACAATGACCCAAAACATAAAGCCAAAGCAACCCAGGAGTTTATTAAAGCAAAGAAGTGGAATATTCTTGAATGGCCAAGTCAGTCACTTGATCTCAACCCAATTGAGCATGCATTTCACTTGTTAAAGGCTACACTTCAGACAGAAAGGCCCCAAAACAAACAGCAACTGAAAACCACTGCAGTGAAGGCCTGGCAGAGCATCAAAAAGGAGGAAACACAGCGTCTGGTGATGTCCATGAGTTCAAGACTTCAGGCAGTCATTGGCAACAAACGGTTTTCAACCAAGTACTAAAAATGAACATTTTATTTAACATTATTGAATCTGTCCAATTACTTTTGGTCCCTTTAAAAACAGGGTGGCACGTGTTAAGGAGCTGAAACTCCTAAGCCCTTCATCCAATTTTAATGTGGATACCCTTAAATGAAAGCTGAAAGTCTGAACTTCAACTGCATCTGAATTGTTTTGTTTAAAATTCATTGTGGTAATGTCTATAAATAAAATTAGAAAAATGTTGTCTCTGTCCAAATATATATGGACCTAACTGTATATATGTATGCACAGAAAATTGTATCAGTTTAATTGGGATATATTCTTTATTAGTCGATAATTTATTGTCACTTAGCAAAATCTAATCAATAGCAGTGTGTTATAAAAGTTACTTTAATGTAGTGATACTCTAAAATTTGAAACAGATGATTTATCTTCAAGATGGAAAGATGTTGGTGACTACTATTACTATTAGATGTATGAATTCTGGTGTTTTGCCCAGCTCTTCCCACTTGCCCTGTGAGGGAGGCAAGTGCGGTTCATATTTCTGAAGTTGTCACCTTTCTATTCTCCGGTGACATCAAGCACACAGCTTTAATAATGGAGAGGAGTCTTATAAGACACCCTTCCGTTACTAATGCTGTAGTCATATTGCAAATAAACACACACCTAGAATAGAGTCCTTTAATTAAAAAAATGACACAGACTCCTTTAATGAATCAAAATTAAACCATAGTCACATAATCACGCATTCCACTGAAGGCATGGTCTACTGTAATGAAGAAGAAAATAAAATAGTAATATATACCTACAGCGTCCGTTCCTCCAAGTACAGCACTGTACTTTATTTTCTTGCTATATTGTGCGCTTATCACGGTGGACATTGGCATATGTATTACCGCCCCATTCTCGATTAAGGCCTTATCGATATAATATACATATAAGCACTTTTTTACTCCCAATAGTATTTATACACCTTACTCCTAATATATGGTATATGTTGGATTGGTATATACATTTACATTTTATTATTTGGATTATTGGTTTGTATATATTCACTTAATTGCATTTGTACTTTATTATATATACACTAGATGGCAGCCCGATTCTAAAGAATCGGGAGTCTAGAATCCATATATACTTTATTTATTCAAATGTAAGAATAATACAATTAATAAATAATAGTAAGAAAGAACAAAAAATGGCTGCACTCACCAGCTCTTGACAATTCTTGTTATTTAAGGTACAGTTACACAGGATCCATGAACATGCTTATGAGGGGAGGGATGAAAGACATCAGACGACAACTTTGCGTGTTGTGGCAAATGCCACAACAACGGTTCTTTGCTTAAGAACAATAATGTAAATAATAAATAATATGTATCAATAACTATGTATATTGGTATGTACAGTGTCCAGGCGCTTGCATCTCTCCTCTGTACTCTTGTTAGCACGCTGTTTGCGCTTACGTGCGGCATCGGCGGCTTTTCGCTCTGCATCATTACCATGCTTTATATCAGACCTGATCTTACGTGCGCCATCAGCAGCTTTGGACTCTGTGTCATTAGTATACTTAACAGTATCCAGGCGCTTGCATCTATCCTCTATACTCTTGTTAGCACGCTGTTTGCGCTTACGTCCAGCATCGGCGGCTTTTCGCTCTGCATCATTACCATACTTTATATCAGACCTGATCTTACGTGCGCCATCATAAGCTTTGGACTCTGTGTCATTAGTATACTTAACAGTGTCCATGCGCTTGCATCTATCCTCTGTACTCTTGTTAGCACGCTGTTTGCGCTTACGTGCGGCATCGGCGTCTTTTTGCTCTGCATTATTAGTATACTTTCTATCAGACCTAATCTTACGTGCGCCATCAGCAGCTTTGGGCTCTGTGTCATTAGTATCCTTACTATTAGAGCTCATGTTGGCTAAGCTAAACAGCTTTAAGCGTGGTGGTGGCAAACAACAGGTTAATAAGAGGCAGTGTCAGGTAGTAGGAAAATAGCCAGTTAATAATAGGCAATAGTTCTTTGCAGGAATGCAGATATTAATAAATAGGCAGTTTATATTGCAGAGAAATTGCTGGGCAATAATGGACAATGTCCTTATGTGGCAAATAATAGAGCAATATACCCAATGTGGCAAAGAAGAGGTTAATAAACTGCAGTCTCTCAGTATAACAGTCAGTGAATAATAGGCAGTATATGGAGAAAACACCAAACAAAAGTTCAAAATTGGTGTGAAAATGTCACTGAACCACTTCCCAACTAAATATATATAGTTTTGGTAAATGGTATTATCATTTTTTTGACGAAATTCGGCAGGAGCTTGAAGAGCAACGTCACTGGGCCCGCCTCCACGCAGTAGAAACTTGCTGTGAGGTAAAAATTCAAAAATCACACCAAAATGGCGGGCGGAGTGTGTCACAGTACCGCACGTTTCTGATTGGTCGCTCGCAGCAGGCGGCAACCAATCAGACACTGGACACTGTTGACGTCACTTATCTCCGGACATTAGCTCCGGACATTAGCTCCGGACATTATCTCCGGACATTATCTCCGGACATTAGCTCCGGACATTAGCTCCGCACATTAGCTCCGGACATTAGCTCCGGACATTAGCTCCGGACATTAGCTCCGGACATTATCTCCGCACATTAGCTCCGGACATTAGCTCCGGACAAAGCCACGGAAGTTGGCACAAATTGCAGGAAGTAGTATTCTAGGCAATTATATATTAGATATATATATATATATATTTTCCACATATTTGCACTTTTTTACACTTTTTTGCACAGTACCCCCCTCCCCTTTGTTATATACAGGCTCTGTTATTAATCTATTGTTATATAAAAAATATATTTTGTTATTATCGCTCCAAGTTCAGTGACATTACTAAGTGCCATTTGCCAAAAGATATAAATAAAGGCATTCTTTTATATACATTAATATATTTTGGCTTTTTATTTCATATATATTATTTTTTTTGTTTTGACTTCCAGTCTGGTTTTATATGATTAATATTTGTTGCTTCAAGGGTCTATTAATTACTGTATTACTCTTCATATAATTTTTTCCTGCCTTTGCACTTTGTGGAAAGATTTTATGAGAGTAGGAGTACATTGACTATACTTTCAAAATATCTCAATGAGGCCCGCCAGTTGTTGCATTCAAGGGTTTATGGATGACTGGATGATTCTCCTTGTCATTTTTTTCTATGAGTGTAGAAACCACAACTACATTTCTCTAATGAGTGGTAACGGTGACCGCTGATAGAGGAAGAGGCTGCGGCACCCGGAGACCAGCTGTCTGGGAGCAGGTAAGTATTACATATTCACCTGTCCACGTTCCACCCGCCGAGCGCCGCTCTGTCTTCGCGTCCTCTTGCACTGACTGTTCAGGTCAGAGGGTGCGATGATGCATATAGTGTGCGCGCCGCCCTGAACAGTCAGTGCAGAGAGAGACGCCGGGACGGGACGCCGAGGAGCTGCAAGCAAGAGAGGTGAGTATGGGGCAATAATGAACGGTGCAGAGCACTATATGGCACAGCTATGGGGCAAGAATGAACGGTGCAGAGCACTATATGGTACATCTATGAGGCAAGAATGAACGGTGCAGAGCACTATATGGCACAGCTATGGGGCAATAATGAACGGTGCAGAGCACTATATGGCACAGCTATGGGGCAATAATGATCGGTGCAGAGCACTATATGGCACACCTATGGGGCAAGAATGAACGGTGCAAGCACTATATGGCACAGCTATGGGGCAATAATGAACGGTGCAGAGCACTATATAGCACAGCTATGGGGCAAGAATGAACGGTGCAGAGCACTATATGGCACAGCTATGGGGCAATAATGAACGGTGCAGAGCACTATATGGCACAGCTATGGGGCAATAATGAACGGTGCAGAGCACTATATTGCACAGCTATGGGGCAATAATGAACGGTGCAGAGCACTATATGGCACAGCTTTCTATGGTACATCTATGGGGCAAGAATGAACGGTGCAGAGCACTAAATGGCACAGCTATGGGGCAATAATGAACGGTGCAGAGCACTATATGGCACAGCTATGGGGCAATAATAAACTGTGCAGAGCACTATATGGCACAGCTATGGGGCCATAATGAACGGTATGGAGCATCTATTTTTATTTTTGAAATTCACGGTAGCTGCAGCATTTTCCACCCTAGGCTTATACTCGAGTCAATAAGTTTTCCCAGTTTTTTGTGGCAAAATTAGGGGGGTCGGCTTATACTTGGGTCAGCTTATACTCGAGTATATACGGTAAGTAAAAAAACATTTTGACAGTGAAGGAGATCAATGAGTAGAACAGGCTGCCACGAGAGGTGGTGAGTTCTCCTTCAGTGGTAGTCTTCTAAGACATCATATTTACAGGGTATTTTGGGGAGGCTCGCGTGGCTGCTCAAAATGACATTAGTCCGCTCTCTGATGATTCAGCAGTGTCGGAAATGGTACCAGACAAATTTTTTTGTGAACCATATTATAAAATGTTTCCATTTGCATGAAACTGGAAATTTCAGGAAATTCAACCCAAACTCAATCCTCTGTGCGTCAGTCCCCTTATCTCTACAATTTAGGTAATTGGGGAAGAGAGAGTCAAAAGGGATATACATCTGTGATTAAAGGGAATTTTTCAGCAGGTTTTTGCTATATAATATGAAGACATCAGGAAATAGAGGTTGAGATAAAAAAAATTTCAGGAATTTGTTAATTAAGAGTGTGCTGTTGTCTGCTAATTGTGAAGGAAGAAGCAGAAGGCCAAACGCACGTCGGGGCGCCTGAGGGGAACACCCGACGTACTACCTGCACGGTCTCTCCACATATTTAGGGGCATAGGGCAAAGGTAATATTATGGGTTATCTATTATGCACTTTTAGATATACTATGATTATGGGATTTGATTAGCTATCACACAATAGATGGATTAGTTATATGGATGCTGTCAAGCACCTTCTATGTGATGTGTTTTTTCTGGTCCTTGCTCTCTAGTAGTGAACATTGCTATGTAATTTAGTACCATATTTATATATGTTTGTACAAGTTAGTCCATTTTTCTTTTTCCTATGCATTTTATATTACAAGATCTCTATGCTTAGAGTCTTGATCGGGTGTTCTTCTCAGATTTGGTGTATTTGTTCGTGAGAAGTATTTATGTGGTCATTTGGATCCTTTTAAAAGTTTATTTAATAAATTATATATTTTAATGAATTTTATTGGTTGGCTTCATTTAGTCAGCAGTGTAATTACTGCTGCTTGGGTTGTTCACTTAGAAATTAAGTCCGGCAATGCCCCCTCCTGTGATAAGCAGCGCACTGTCTGTGGACTTTGTACATGGAGAGCCTGGTGTGGGCTAGCTGTCTTGGTTCTGCTGCTTGGCTAAATCTAAAAGCTCTGATTGTGTCAGAAATGCTGCACCTAGTCTTCAAAGTGATACATAGTTGGATTCAGCTTCTCTTTGCCTACAACATGCTGCCCTCAGATGAAATGGAAAAAGCCTGTTGAAAGATTTAATCATCTTAGTCACCTAATCCCCATCTGCCATTTGAATGTATGTTTTCTATGAAAGGCCCCAGAGTTTCAGAATAAAACATACATGTCTGCAGTAATGGAGTCAGTTTGCTGAACGTTTTGACAAACTTACCGGAACCCCAATGAATTCAATGGGATGCAAAAATAAACATATAGCCAAAACCTTAAGGATGCACAGCAAGCTTCCCAAACAGCTTAAATTGGAGGCAGACATCAGGAAAAGTGGTATTAATTAGCCCTTAGTGCAAATAGTATAAATGTGCAGCATGGATGCATGGGACAGAGCTTGGACCAGCATTTCAAGCTGAAATATTGATCAGTAACAAGTGGATGAGGGACTGGTGTAGGCCTGGTGCTCTGAGAGGTCTGCCAAATTCAGGCAACACACATGAAGGATAAGAATAGATACCACTGATAGATATCCTAGAAGTAAATGCCGGGATAATATCCCATATGAATTTGGACACTAAAATAGTCACCAGGACACTCCAAAACTACCAATCCTACAACAACTAAGGAGTAAAAAGTCCCATACACAAGTATAAAACAATGAACAGTAATTTTATTAAACATATAAAGTACATACAGACTAACAGTACAAAGTCCAGAAAATGATGCGTGTACAGAAGACACTAACACTGTGGTAACACCGAGGGTATAAGGAGCGGATAACCTAAGGCTAGGCGTAGTATAGCATATACCAAAAAGGTGCTAAGTGCAGAAAAAGGTGCCAAGGTATATGCAACTATAACCCATGAAGGATACTCATAGTGGAGTTCAAACATTTCCAAAAAATAAAGGACAGGCACCAGGAAAAGTGCCAACTTTGAGCCTCCACATTAAAAAAAAAATTATTGTCACACACTACTAAAGTGGAATCAATTTCCCCACAGTAGAAATAGTATAATGGGGCTCTGACACCCCTTTCACAACAGGCAACTCACCATTTGGAGATCTAACTGGGACTCTCCACATTTCAAAAAATTAATGTTACACACCACTAAAGTGGTTTCAATTTGCTCACAGAAGAAATAGTATAATGGGGCTCTGACACCGCTTCCACTACAGGCAACCCACCAGATTCAGACTCAACTTGGAGTCTCCACATTTCAACAAATTTCTCTCTCACACCACTAAAGCGGCATCAATTTTCCCAGAGTAGAAACAGTATAATTGGCCTCTGACACACCTTCCACTATGGGCAACCCACCAGATGGAAACCCAAATTTGAATCTCTACATTTTAAAAAATTATTGTCACATATCACCAAGGTGGCATAAATTTCCCCAGAGTAGAAACAGTATAATGGGCCTCTGACACTACTTCCACTACAATCAGTCCAACAGATGGAACCCAACTTTGAATTTCCATATTTCAAAAATTGTTTGTAACATCAGCAGCAGTAGCAACAGCGGGCACAGAAGCCACAAAAAAGATGTCATAGAATGCAATAACGCAAGATCAATGCATGACAACACCATCGCTTAGTTTGGACAGTCTGTGATTGGCTTGCAAAAGTCATTGGAGATCCATGACTTGTTTATTTTGATGAAAATTAGGCAATCTACACTTTCAGGTGCCAGTCGGATGCGCTTATCCTTCAGGACACCACCAGCAGCGCTGAAAACTTGTCTGAGAGAATGCTGGCTGCAGTGCATGACAAAACCTTCGAAGTGTGACAGGCGAGTTTAAGCCACTCTTTCATTTTTTTTAAACCAAACTGAGGAAAGATCAAAATTCCCCATGATGGCATTGATATTGAGTTTAAGAGGTAATGGTGACTGGGCAACTGATACTAAGGAATCACAACAGCCATCAACTTTTGGAAACCGTCTGTATCCACCAGGCAGAAAGACAGCATTTCCATGGCCAACAGATCTCAGATGGTGGAGTTCAAGCTCTTGGCTTTGGTATGTGTAGGAGGAAAAATTATTTTACATGGCCACAACTGCAGGACCGAGGGCTGCCTGCTGTGCTGAGAGAGGGTGGAGTAGGGTGAACAGGACAAACTGCTGGACTGTGAGAGAGGTGCAGGCAAAGATGTTATGGTGGATTGAGAAAGATGTGGTGGGCTTGGTGAGACAAAAAAAGATGGCATCTCCACTTCCATAACAACTGAGGGGCTTTCACTCACCCTGATTGTAGAAGGTAAATAAGTGGACGTTCTACGGCCAGAGACTTGTGTGAGAACACTTGCCACAGTGATAGAGGAGGAAGAAGCAGCAGATGGGGTTGATGGGATGGCCAGTGGTTGACGAGGTACTTTTGTACACATTTTAGAGCTGTGTTATTTCCAGACATTTTGATCATGCATGTGCCAGTTCATGCATGTAGTAGTTAAATTTTTGCAATTTTTGCCTGCACTGAGTCGTTTTTTGCAAAGATAGCAGATAATGTGAGTTTAGTCACCCATTGCAGTCTCAAAAAAGGCCAAGGCTAGGCAACCCTTTCTGCCACTGTGAACTACAGACTCATCACCTGTGCATGCCACAGTCAGAGTTGTTGCTGAAGATGCAGTGCTTGTCGTGGTTGCATCACTTTGTGTCTATGTGGCAAGCAACAATGTAACCTCCTCATCTTCCTACTCCACTTCCTTTGCTGAGCTAATCAGCTGCATGCCTTTGGGTTCACACCAAGGGGGATCTACAACCTCATCATCATCTTCTCCCACTTCTCGCCCTGAGAGTCACCATTAAAGGTGGCACGCCAATCACTCTTGCTTTTCCCCACATCACAGTTTTCCAAATGCCCAACTGATTGTGGGGTACCACAGATGGGGACATTTGCAGAGCTATTCACACATTTTATTCTATGGGCATCAGAGGTCTGCTCCGATGTATCATAGAATGCAGAGGAGGAAAGCATCTGCACCAATGGCAAAAATTTTTCCTGCTGGATCCGTGGCCGGACAAAGTAGGGTACGAGCAGAATTCAGACCCTCATCACTAGATGTTAAACCCTGGGGATGGAGGTGATACTGATGAGACTTAGATATCTGAGGTGCACACGGCCTGTACTGTGCAGTTACGGGAGGAAGAGGATTGTACTGTGGGTAATGTTAGGGTGTATGAGGAGGTGGAGAGGCAACTTGATGCAGTGCTTGCCATTCACTGGAGAACATGCTCTTTCTGACTCTTATCTACAAGATGTTCTGCTGTGCAAATAGCCCATTCAGTAACAGATGTTGTTATTTGTCTTTGGATAGGACAATATGTTTTTTGTTCAGTAGAGCTTTCAGTAACATTACCACCTAACCCACGTTCATGTCAAACACCAAGCCTATTCCCACTTCCACATGACCTTGCTTTTTCCCACTAATGTTATATGTCACCCTTCCTCTCTCTCTCTTTTAACCAGTTGTTTCACAATCTTAGGCCCAGACCTGTCAGTCACCTGTCACTAAATTAGCAATCAGTATTTATTTTCTGAAATAGTGTGCCTGAAAAGCACTATTAGCCCTATTTTGATTAGCAAATGGAGCCTCCTGGCTGAACACCAATATATGCCCTAATGATTTTGATTAGCAAATGGGGCCTCCTGAGTCCTGACTGCAACACAATATTAGCCCAAATGGCTTTGAGTAGGAAATGTGGACTACTGCCTGTGCAACACTATTAGCATAAAATAGTTAGATGCTGGAAGGTTGAATTCACACAGCACCAGATCCTATCTAACTACAGGTGCATCTCACTAAATTAGAATATCATCAAAAAGTTAATTTCAGTTCTTCAATACAAAAAGTGAAACTCATATATTAGATAGAGTAATTATAAACAGAGTGATCTATTTCAAGTGTTTATTTCTGTTAGTGTTGATGATTATGGCTTACAGCCAAAAAAACCCCAAAGTCATTATCTCCGTAAATTAGAATACTTTATAACACCAGCTTGAAAGATGATTTTAACATCCGAAATGTTGGCCTACTGAAATGTATGTTCAGTAAATGCACACAATACTTGGTCGGGGCTCCTTTTGCATCCATTACTGCCTCAATGAGGCATGGCATGGAGGCGATCAGTCTGTGGCACTGCTGAGGTGTTATGGAAGCCCAGGTTGCTTTGATAGCAGCCTTCAGCTCGTCTATATTGCTGGGTCTGGTGTCTCTCATCTTCCTCTTGACAATACCCCATAGATTCTCTATGGGGTTAAGGTCAGATAGGTTTGCTGGCCAATCAAGCACAGTGATACTGTTATTTTTAAACCAGTTGGTACTTTTGGCAGCATGGACAGGTGCCAAATCCTGCTGGACAATTCAATTTCCATCTTCATAAAGCTTGTTAGCAGAGGGAAGCATGAAGTGCTCTAAAATTTCCTGGTAGACGGCTGCGTTGACTTTGGTCTTGGTTAAACAAAGTGTAGCTACACTAGCAGATGACATGGCTCCCCAAACCATCACTGATTGTTGAATCTTCACAGTAGACCTCAAACAGCCTGGATTGTGTGCCTCTCCACTCTTACTCCAGACTCTAGGACCTTAATTTCCAAGGTCTAGTGTGAAGTACCACTTTCAATTATGCAAATTTTTGCTGAAGGCATTGGGGCCCCTGGGGAGTGGGGACCCTAGGCAAATGCTTAGTTTGCCTGCTCCTAACACTGGCTACGGCAGCAGGAGAATTCAAATGATCGCAGGTTCAAAAGTCTACAAAATACATTAAAAAGTGTAACAACAAAATGCATTAAAGAATATAAAAAATTAAAAATATAATGTTTTGGATCAACCTTTTCTACCATTAAAAATTAAGACATTTAAAAATGCACATATGTGTCATTTCCACAATCGTAAAAGTCCAATCAATCAGAATGTAAAATTAATTTTCTTGATCAGTAAATGGTGTAGCAAGAAAATAAGTAAAAACTCCAGAATAGCACGTTTTCAGGTGCAGTAAGAGGTGATCAAGTCATCATATCTAAATCTAAATGGCATAAATAAAAACATCAGCTCTGGGTGCAAAATCAAGCCCCCATACAGCTCCATCGACTGAAATTTTAAAAAGTTTCAGCCCTTGAAAAAAATAACAATTGCAATTTTTATTTTCTATTTCGGTACACTTTGAGTTCTTTTCCTGCTCACTTGTACATCATGTGTTAAAATGTATGATGTTATTCAAAAGTAGAACTTGACCCTCAAAAAACTAGCCCTCATATAGGTATATTGAATTAAATAAAAATGTTATAGTTCTTAGAAAAAGGGGAAGAAAAAATAAAGTGGAAAAACTAAAACCACCCAGTCAGGAAGGAGTTAAAAAACAAAAATATAAAAGTTTATATCAGCCCCTTTCCCTTAAAAATAAATAGAAAAATTTAAAAAGTAAAACATATTGTCATATTAGGTTTTGCCATTGGTGTTACTGCCCAAACTAACAAAATATAAAAATATCTATCCTATACAGGGAATGCCAGAACAGAAAAAAAAACTGCCAGAATTGTAGTTTTTATCAAAGCATTGTACATACTCCAAAATGATATAAGTGAAGACATCAATGTGGCATTCAAAAATCAAGTTGTAACAAAACTTTACTTATAGAAATTTGTGACATTTTTGAATCACTAAAATTTTAAGAAACCCCTTTAAGTTTGGAATTGCCTTAATTGTACTGACCTAAAGAATCATGATTAGTGTTGAGCGATACCTTCCAATATCCATAAGTATTGGTATCGGATTGTATCGGCCAATATTCAAAAAATATCGGATATCGCCGATACCGATACCCGATACCAATGCAAGTCAATGAGACCAAAATATCGGCATTGAAATAAACCCTTTCTTTCCTTGTAGGTTAATTCTACATGAAGGAAAACAACTAAGAATAATGTCACCAGCATCATCTTTTCCATCAACTTCTTCACATTATTCATCTTCTTCTTCTTCACCTTCTTCATATTATTTTTTTTTACATGCTTCATATTCTTTTTATTCAACTATTATTCTTCTTCATAATCAACTTCTTCATCTTCTTCATATTCTTCTTCTTCATCATATTCTTATTAGTGACAGCCAGGGCTTCCTGTAGTTGTTATCTATAAAAGTTTGAAGATTACACCTTCTGTTCTGCCTGTCACAAAAGATTTACAACAGGATTTGTCCGCGTTCAGTTTGGCCTGCAGCAGCAGGTTTTTTCCAGGGGCACCCCGAGGAGGAACGGACTCAACCCCATACACTGCTTAGTCTTCTTCTGCTTATAATTTAGATAATACCTTTGCTCTGATTTTTAGTCTTATGCTTAATGTTCTTCTGCTTTTTGTTCTGCAACTTCTTGTTCTTCTGCTTCTCGGTCTTCAGGGTCATCATCTTTAGGGTCTTGAACTTGGAAATGTAGCAGAAGGTACAAGAGCAAAAGACCCTGCCGAGAACCAGCTGACGATACTGGAACCTGGATGGCTAGCCGAAGGTACAATAGCCAATGGAACAACCAAGGACCAGCTGATGTTACTGGAACCCAGTTACTAAGCAGGAGGCACACGTGCCAGAAAGCACTACCAAGGACAACCTGACATTGGTGGAACTCGGATACCCAGAAGGAGGCACCTAAGTCAAAGGCTCTGCCTGGAACCAACTGACGGTACTGGAACCAGGATGGGGAGCAGAAGGTACAAGAGCAAAAGACCCTGCCGAGAACCTGCTGATGGTATTGGAACCCGGATGGCTAGCTGAAGGTACAAGAGCCAATGGAACTACCGAGGAACAGCTGACGTTACTGGAACCCGGTTACTAAGCAGGAGGTACCCGTGCCAGAAAGCACTACCAAGGACCACCTGACGTTGGTGGAACTTGGATACCGAGAAGGAGGCACCTAAGCCAAAGGCTCTGCCCGGAACCAGCTGACGGTACTGGACCCAGGATGGGGAGCAGAAGGTAGAAGAGCAAAAGACCCTGCCGAGAAACAGCTGATGGTACTGGAACCCGGATGGCTAGCTGAAGGTACAAGAGCCAATGGAACTACCGAGGACCAGCTGCCATTACTGGAACCCGGTTACTGAGCAGGAGGTACCCGTGCCAGAAAGCACTACCAAGGACCACCTGATGTTGGTGGAACTCGGATACCCAGAAGGAGGCACCGAAGCCAAAGGCTCTGCCCAGAACCAGCTGACGGTACTGGAACCAGGATAGGAAGCAGAAGGTACAAGAGCAAAAGACCATGCCGAGAACCAACTGACGATACTGGAACCTGGATGGCTAGCCAAAGTTACCAGAGCCAATGGAACAACCGAGGACCAGTTGACGTTACTGGAACCTGGTTACTAAGCAGGAGGTACCCGTGCCAGAAAGCACTACCAAGGACCACCTGACGTTGGTGGAACTTGGATACCAAGAAGGAGGCACCTAAGCCAAAGGCTCTGCCCGGAACCAGCTGACGGTAATGGAACCAGGGGGACCTATTCAAGCTTGTGTTCCTAAGAACCAGCTAATGGTGCTGGAACTCAGATAGACAGCAGAAGGTCCACAGGAAAAAAAAATTGCTGGGCTGCGAGCCGCCGTAGTTACCGAAAACCCACAGTCCAATAGGGGGAGCTTGTCCTAGTGGCACAACGGAACCAGCCTTCATTGACAGTTCCCGCAGCCCACATAGGAAGCACCTAAACTGCAGGCACCATAGAGTTGGCTAACCAGACCGCAACACGACAGGACAATGTATTTGAGGCAAAGTGACCTTGACATTACCCGGAAACAGCTGGTGTGCTGGAACCGGGCTGGGCAGGAGGGAGAACCCGTGCCAAAGACACTTCTGAGCAGCAACTGGCAGTGTTGGAGCCCAGGGAATGCAGGAGAAGCCAAGTATAGGCCGAAGCCTGCACTGGAAGCAGTTTATTATCTGTTGTTGTGTCAGCTTGGCGGTCGCAGGACACATTGCCGGATACACAGCTGGGGATCAGCTGACATTACTGAAACCCAAGAACACGGCAGCAAGTGTTGACTGTGAAGATGGCACTTCCGGGCAGCAACTGGTGGTGTTGGAGCCCAGGGACAGCAGGAGGAGCAGAGTGTAGGCTGAAGCCTGCACTGAAGGCAGTTTATTATCTGTTGCTGTGTCAGTGTAGCGGTCGCAGGACACATTGCTGGACACACAGCTGGGGATCAGCTGACGATACTGAAACCCAAGAGCACGGCAGCAAGTGTTGACTGTGCAGATGGCATTTCCGGGCAGCAACTGGTGGTGTTGGAGCCCAGGGACAGCAGGAGGAGCAGAGTGTATCCCGAAGCCTGCACTGGAGGCAGTTTAATATCTGTTGTGTCAGCGTGGCGATCCCAGGACACATTGCCGGATACACAGCTGGGGATGAGCTGACGTTACTGAAACCCAAGAACATGGCAGCAAGTGTTGATTGTGCAGACGGCACTTCTGGGTAGCAACTGGCGGTGTTGGAGCCCAGGGACAGCAGGAGGAGCAGATTGTAGGCCGAAGACTGCACTGGAGGCAGTTTATTATCTGTTGTTGTGTCAGCGTGGCGGTCGCAGGACAAATTGCCGGATACACAGCTGGGGATCATCTTACGTTACTGAAACCCAAGAACATTGCAGCAAGTGTTGACTGTGCAGACGGCACTTCCGGGCAGCAACTGGCGGTGTTGGAGCCCAGGGACAGCAGCAGGAGCAGAGTGTAGGCCGAAGCCTGCACTGGAGGCAGTTTAATATCTGTTGTGTCAGCGTGGCGGTTGCAGGACACTTTGCCGGATACACAGCAGGGGAGCAGCTGGCATTACTGAACCCCACTGACACGTGAGCGAGTGTTTTTCTCTGTGCAGCCAGCACTTCCGGGCACCAACTAGCGGTGTTTGTGCCCAGGGATTCCAGGAGAAAAAGAGTGTAGGTCGAGGCCTACACGGGAGGCAGTTTAATGTCTTTTGTTGTGCCAGCGTGGCGGTCGCAGGACACATTGCTGGATACACAGCAGGGGAGCAGCTGGCATTACTGAACCCCACTGACACGTGAGCGAGTGTTTTTCTCTGTGCAGCCAGCACTTCCAGGCACCAACTGGCGGTGTTTGTGCCCAGGGAATCCAGGAGAAACAGAGTGTAGGCCAAGGCCTGCACTGGAGGCAGTTTATTGTCTGTTGTGCCAGCGTGGCAGCCGCAGGACACTTTGCCACACACACAGCAGGGGAGCAGCTGACATTACTGAACCCCAATAACAGAGGAGCGACTGTTGTCTGTGCAGACAGCATTTCCGGGCAACAACTGATGGTGTTGAAGCCCAGGGAAAGCAGGAGGAGCAGACTTTAGTTATTGCTGCACACACAACAGGGGAACAGCTGACGTTACTGAACCCCATTAACAGAGGAGCGACTGTTGACTGTGCAGACAGCACTTCCAGGCAACAACTGGTGGTGTTGAAGCCCAGGGAAAGCAGGAGGAGCAGACTTTAGTTATTGCCGCACACAGCAGGGGAAAAGCTGACGTTACTGAACCCCAATAACAGAGGAGCGACTGTTGACTGCGCAGACAGCACTTCCGGGCAACAAATGGCAGTGTTGAAGCCCAGGGAAAGCAGGAGGAGCAGACTTTAGTTATTACCGCACACAGCAGGGGAGCAGCTGATGTTACTGAAACCCAATAACAGAGGAGCGACTGTTGACTGTGCAGACAGCACTTCTGGGCAACAACTGGTGGTGTTGAAGCCCAGGGAAAGCAGGAGGAGCAGACTTTAGTTATTGCCACACACACAGCAGGGGAACAGCTGGTGTTACTGAAGCCCCATAACACTGGGTCATGTGTTGACTGTGCAGACGGCACTTCTGAGCAGCAACTGGCGGTGTTGGAGCCCAGGGATTACAGTTCAGGTGGTAGAAACATGAACACAACAGGAGACCTGGATACTGTTGCCAACCAATTATTTAATCTGGAAGAGGAGTGGCAAATTCTTGCGAGATCCAGGCCTTGTTCATTTTCAGAAAAGTAAGCCGGTCAACGTTATCGGAGGATAGTTGCATGCAACGGTCTGTTAGTACACCACCTGTGGCACTAAAGATGCGTTCCGATAATACACTAGCAGCAGGGCAAGCCAGCACCTCCAATGCATACTGGCTAAGCTCTGGTGATGTATCCAGCTTAGTGACCCAAAACTTGAAGGGGGAAGAGCTGTCTAGGACTACACTGAGAGGGCAAGCCATGTAGTCTGTCAACATCTGACAGAAATGTTGCCTCCTACTGAATGGAGCTGTCTGTGATGGTGTAGACATTTGTGGCTGGCACACAAAACTTTGCCACTGTTGGGCCATACTGGTCTTGCCTTGTGCTGCGGCACTGCTTCTGCTCCATCTTTGTGCAGAGCTTCCTCCACTGCCTTGACGCACAGATCTGCTTTGTAAAGCACTAGCAGCATTGCTCTCGCTTGGACTGGAGAAGATGATGGACTGCACCAGTGTGTCTTGGTTCTCCTGCATTTTACGCTCCCGATTCAACGGTGTTATGAGGATTTGAAAGTTGTCCCGGTATCGAGGATCTAGGAGGGTGTACACCCAATAATCAACCGTGTTGAGAATGTGGGCAATGCAGCGGTCGTTTCCCAGGTACTACAGCATGAAATCAACCATGTGCTGCAGACTGCCAACTGGCCAAGAAACGCTGTCCCCTGCTTGAGGCGTGACCTCTGCCTGCTCAGCATCACCCCACCCTCGCTCTACACACTGACTACTGGAGAATTGTGTAACTCCCTCCTCTGGAGAGATGTCTTCCTCCTCAAAAGACTCCTGCTCATCCTCCTCACAAATGTGTCCCCTGCCTAGGCTTTTGTGAGGAACCACGTCGTGCAGACTGTCCAGAAGCAGATGACATTTGTGACTCCTCATCCTCCACCTCTTCCACAACATCATCCCTTAGCACTTGCAGTGTTCTTTCAAGCAGGCAGATAAGGGGGACAGTCATGCTGACTAGTGCATCATCTGCACTCGCCATCCGCGTGGAATCATCAAAGGCATGCAAAACCTGGCAGATGTCCTTCATAGTGGCCCACTCAGTGGTTGTGAAGTCTGAACGGCGCGCAGTACGACTTCTTTGCACCTGATGCAGCTGGTACTCTATTACTGCTTGCTGCTGCTCACACAACCGCTCTACCATATGTAACTTTGAATTCCACCTGGTGGGTAGGTCACATATGATGCGATGTTCCGGAAGGCGGAATTGGCGCTGCAGAGCTGCAATGCATGATCTTGCCATGCTGGAATGCCGCAAGTGAGGTAAGCGTTCAAGGGTCAAGGTGGAGGTAGACCGTGATGGCTCCTGCAGCGATGATTCTGAGGAACTGGAGTATGAGGAGGAGGCAAATTGTACAGACTGGATTTCTGCAATCCTTGGAGTTGGCAGAACATGTACAGCGCCAATCGCAAGATCTGTACCCGGCTCCACAACATTGACCCAATGGGCAGTGAGGGAACGGTATCGTCCCTCTCCATGGTGACTGGTCCACGCATTGGTGGTGAGGTGGACCTTGCTACTGACAGTGTTTAGTAGCGCATGTTTAATGTTTCCCTCCATATGCTTTTGCAGGGCAGGGACGGCTTGCCTGCTGAAATAAAAGCAGCTGGGCACATTGTATTGTGGGACTGCCAATGCCATCAAGTTACGGAATGTGTCAGTCTCCACCAGCCTGAATGACTGCATTTCAAGGGACAGTAGTTTTGCAATGCCAGCATTCAGAGCCTGTGCTCGGGGGTGGTTTGCCAAGAATGGCCCGCCTTTTCTCCCATGCCTGTGCTACCGATGGCTGTAGAGTGGGCTGGGAGTGTGAGGATGATTGGGAACGTGGTGCTGTGGGTGGAATTACACTGGGTCTCTGGACAACAGTGCCAGAGGTTCTTCCATGGCGATCCTGTGAGGAAGCCGAACCAGCTGTGTGTGAGCAAAAGGAAGAGGCTACAACACGAGCTGAAGAGGTGGTAGGTGCCGCTGTAGGTTGGCCTAGGTCTTCAGTGTGTTTTTGTAACTCCACCACGTGCTAGGTCCGCAGATGTTTCCACATATTTGTGGTATTGAGGTTGCTGACACTTTTCCCTCGTTTGACTTTCTGATGACACAGCTTGCATTTGACAAAGCAAATGTCATCTGCAACTGTGTCAAAAAAGGACCAGGTGCTGCAAGTCTTGGGAGCGCCCATTTTGGCTTTTGGAAGATCCATGCTCCTAATGGGTGCCGAAGTGGAGGCTACAGGCACTGCAGTCTTCCCCCTCCCTCTCCCTCTTTGGGCCCTTCAGGGAATCTCTTCCTCAGAGCTGCTCCCACTACCTTCCTATACCTCACGCCATGATGGGTCAAGGACCTCATCATCTACACTACCCTCTTCCACCAACTGCTTCTCCTGGGTAGTCTCGGCAGCACAATACGCACCAGAAAGTGGCACCTGAGTCTTATTATCAGATGCGTACTGAGGTGTGCTGACCGGAGGCACAGGCCCTCCAACCTCTTCAGGATCAGAGAGAGAAAGCTGTTGGGAATCACTGCATACTGCCTCTTCTTCCATTTCTCCAATGCTGCATGGCTAACCCCCTCTTTCCAAGCCAAGAGATTCAGAGAACAGAAGTAGAGATGGCTCCTGTCCTGGGCTCTCTGACTGCCTGGGCAATTTGGCAGGTGGTGAAGAGACAGATGGGTGCTCTCCAGTGCTCTGTGCCTGAGAGGATGTGACACTAATTGAAGTCGATGCGTTAGCTACCATCCATCCGACAACAGCTTCAATTTGTTCTTCCCGCAGCAGCGGGGTTAGGCGATCTCCTACAAAGCTGCGCATGAAGGACTGTTCCCGGCTGAAACTGGGTGATGATGAGTCACCGGTGCCCGCAGCAGGCACAGAATCTCTCCATCCTCTCCCTGCTCCATGCCCACACCTACGACCACACGCCTTACTCCCTGCCTTCTTCATCTTGGTAGACTGATAAAGATAGGCAGAAAAGTACTAAGGGCTTAGTGTGCTTATTCCTGAACAGCTCATAACAGGTATAAGAAACACGAATCTTCAAAAGTGTGGACTAGACTTTTATATGAGCTAATGTGGCCTGCACAACTGTAAAGTGGTGTGCTTGGTGAACTGTATTTTTTTTTTTGCAGAACAGACTACAGAGTGAGCTGCACTCACACACAGACCGTGCAGACAGCCGTGAATGGCGCTGCAAGGCCAAAAAAAGCTCCTCTATGTATTCCTATATAGTGTTTTTCCATAATATAGCAGGATCCAGATAAAAAGCCACTAATAGAATAAATTTGAACAAATGTGCAGCAGGCTGCACTCGCACTAATTGAGAAACAGACAATGGAACAGTATGAGGCAGTGACGCACCCTGAGCTGACTACAACCGGCTGTGGCAGTAAAACAGACTACAGAGTGAGCTGCACTCACACGGAGACCGTGCAGACCACCTTGAACGGCACTGGAAGGCCAAAAAAAGCTCCTCTATGCAATCCTATTGTGTTTTCCCACAATCTAGCTGTATACGAATGGGAAGCCACTAATAGGATAAATTTGAACAAATGTGCAGCTGGCTGCACTAATTGAAAAACGGACAATGGAATGGTATGAGGCAGTGATGCACCCTGAGCTGACTACAACCGGCTGTGGCAGTAAAACAGACTAGAGTGAGCTGCACTCACACGGAGACCGTGCAGACCGCCTTGAACGGCACTGCAAGGCCAAAAAGAGTTCCTCTATGCAATCCTATAGTGTTTTCCCACAATCTAGCTGTATACGAATGGGAAGCCACTAATAGGATAAATTTGAATAAATGTGCAGCTGGCTGCACTAATTGAAAAACGGACAATGGAACGGTATGAGGCAGTGATGCACCCTGAGCTGACTACAACCATCGGTGGCTGCAGACCAGACTACAGAGTGAGCTGCTCTCACACAGACAATTTGCAGACACCTGTGAACAGCGCTGCAAGGCAAAAACAAGGTTCTCACATAGCGTTTGCCAAATTAGCCTGGGTAAAGCACAATGAAGCAAATCGCTATCTCTAAACTGGCCCTCAGTCAGAACACAGCATCCTGTCCCTAACTGAATTTACAGCAGAGTGAACCCAAAATGGCGGCAGCGACTTTTATAGTTCATCATGACATCATTTCAGCAGCCAATCACAGCCATGCCAGTAGTTACATGCCTACCATGCAGAACAGGATGTGCCCACACTTCTAATCATTCCTCATTGGCTGAATTCTAGCTCTTTGAGTTATGGGAAGTTCTGAGTTCGGTATCTGATATTCTGAAAGTATCGGAACTTGGTATCGGAATTCCGATACCGCAAATATCGGCCGATATCCGATACTTGCAGTATTGGAATGCTCAACACTAATCATGATACTAGCATATTTTTACTGCACAGTGAATGCCTTAAATACATATCCAAAAAAACAATGGCAGAATTGCATTTTTTTTAACCATATTACTGCAATTGGAATGCTTTTCATATTTTTAATACATTTTATGATAAAAACAACTCATTCCTTAAAAATTATGCTCTCATAAAGTTATGTCAATGGAAAAATAAAAAGTTACTTGTCTGTAAAGAAGGGGAGACAAAAAACAAAAGCTAAAGAATGAGAAATTGCTCAGTCTTTGAAGGGTTGAAAAGGAGCCTTACTAACATCTGCTTTACTAAATATACTTCTCAAAATAATAAATGGAACAGTAAAACACCACATCCTAGATATCACTGAGTTAATTATTCCAGTTGTAAATCTTTATTCATTACATAGTGGAATACATTGAGAATAGTGTTGAGCATTCCGATACTGCAAGTATCGGGTATCGGCCGATATTTGCGGTATCGGAATTCCGATACCGAGATCCGATATTTTTGTGATATCGGGTATCGGTATCGAATCAATAGGGATGTGGAAAATAAAGAATTAAAATAAAAAATATTGATATGCTCACCTCTCCGGCGGCCCCTGGACTTCACGCTGCTATCCGGGAGGCTTCTTTGTTTAAAAAGCGCGCCTTTCGGACCGGTGAATGACGTCCCGGCTTCTGATTGGTCGCGTGCCGCCCATGTGACCGGCACGCGACCAATCAGAGGCCGCGACGTCATTCGCAGGTCCTCAATTCCTAGAATTAGCAGTTTTGTGAATGAGAATGACGTCGCGGCTTCTGATTGGCCGCGTGCCGCCCATGTGACCGGCACGCGGCCAATCAGAAGCCGCGACGTCATTCTCATTCACAAAACTGCTAATTCTAGGAATTGAGGACCTGCGAATGACGTCGCAGCCTCTGATTGGTCGCGTGCCGGTCACATGGGCGGCACGCGACCAATCAGAAGCCGGGACGTCATTCACAGGTCCGAAAGGCGAGCTTTTTAAACAAAGAAGCCTCCCGGTTAGCAGTGTGAAGTCCAGGGGCCGCCGGAGAGGTGAGCATATCAATATTTTTTATTTTAATTTTTTATTTTACACATCCCTATGGATCCCAGGGCCTGAAGGAGAGTTTCCTCTCCTTCAGACCCTGGGAACCATGAGAATACCTTCCGATACTTGATGTCCCATTGACTTGTATTGGTATCGGATATCGGTATCGGTATGTGTGTGGCCTTCACATGCCTGTATTAGCTCCATACAGTGCTTGAGCATGCTCCTGATGAGAAGAAGGATTAAAGCATCATTCAACTACTGGAAAGTCTGTGGTGAGTTGGTGGATGGAGCGAGACATGATGTCCCAGATGTGCTCGACTGGATTCAGGTCTGGGGAGTGGGCAGGCCAGTCCATAACATGAATGCCTTCATCATGCAGGAACTGCTGACACACTTCAGCAACATGAGGCCTAGCACTGTCCTGCATCATAAGGAATCCAGGGCCCAATACACCTGCATATACACCACAATGAGTCTGAGTATCTCATTCCAGTACCTAATGGCAGTCAGGGTACCTCTGGCTAGCATATGGAGGGCTGTGCAGAAATGCCTCCCCACACCATTACTAGCCCACTGCCAAACCCATCAAGCTGGGGGATATTGCAGGCTGCAGAACATTCTCCATGGCATCTCCAGATGCCTGTCACATGTGCTCAGTGTGAATCTTCTCTCATCCATGAAGAGCTCAGGGCATCAACGTCAAATCTCCCAAACTTGGTTTTCTCTGGCAAATGCCAATCGCACTGCACGGTATTGGGCTGTAAGCATAATGCCAACTTGTGGACGTTGGGCCCACAAACCACCCTCATGGAGTTTTTTTCTGACAGTCTGACAGACACATGGATGTTACTGGCCTGCTGGAGGTCATTTTGCAGAGCCTTGGCACTGCTTCTCCTGTTCATACTTGCACAAAGGAGGATGCAGCGGTCCTGTTGCTGGGTTGTTGCCCTCCTAGGGCCCCCTCCACGATCTCTGGTGTACTGGACTGTCTCATGGTACCAGCTTTTGACACTGTGCTGACAGGCACAGCACACCCTTCTTGCCACAGCTCACATTGATGTGCCATCCTGGATGTGCTGCATTAAATAGCTACTTCTGTGGGTTGTAGACACCGTCTCATGCTACTGTACAGTACCTCTAGGGGTGAGAGCAATAACAAAATGCAAAAGTTACCAAAACAACAGTCAAAAGGCATAAGAACAGAGAAATGGTCTGTGTTTACCCCCTGCATAATCACTCCTTTATAGGGGTTGTTTTGCTAATTGCCTATCAGTTCTTCCTGTTATCTGTTCCATTTGTACAACAGCAGGAGACATTGATTTACGATTGTGTTGCTTCATAACTGAACAGGTTGAGTTCACAGAAGTGAAATTGACTTGGACTTACAGTACATTGTTTTGTTTAAGTGTTCCCTTTATTATTTTGGGCAGTGTATTTCTACAAATTCTAGAGCACTGATTAGGCAGGCTATCTAGGGACTGTTGAGAAGGGGAGCAGTAAAGCCCTATTGCCAATTTAAATATACATTTACAAAAGGAATAACAGTGGACTGTCACAAAGCAGACAAGATTACATAATTGGTATTTTTTATTAAATGCAAGGCAGAAAAGGTTCTCCACTGCTTCCTTCAAATGATTAATAGTCAAAATTACTAATTAATGTGTGCCAATGCTTTCTCAATGCTATGAATCTAAGAAGTATCATTTCTTCTTGCGGAGAGTGACATGTTAAGCATGTCGAGATGAGGAGACTTAAATTCGCAATGCTTCTCTGGGAAATATGCAAATTGTCTCTTCAGAGAGGAAGAGGACTAGAACTCTAGTGCCACCTATTGAAAGTAGCAATCCTAACACTTAATGTTGACCCTTTAACGAGCCTTGTCACATGACTTAGGATAAAAGCTAAACCAGAATCTCAATTGGCAGACACTGTGTTTTGGGGTACTGCCCCTCATCAGTGCAAAGTGGAGATCTGGTTTGGCTGAGTGAGATGCGTCCGACCGGGATCCAAGAAGTATTGTTTCTCCTTGCGGAGAGTGACATGTTAAGCATGTCGAGATGATGAGACTTAAATCTGCAATGCTCCTCTGGGAAATATGCAAATTGTTTCTTCAGAGAGAAAGAGGACTAGAACTCTAGTGCCAACTATTGGAAGTAGCAACCTCAACAGTCAATGTCAACCCTTTAACGAGCCTTGTCACATGACTTAGGATAAAAGTCAAACCAGAATCTCAATTTGAAGACACTGTGTTTCGGGGTACTGCTCCTCATCAGTGCAAAGTGGAGATCTAGTTTGGCTGAGTGTGAGGCATCTGACCGGGATCAAGAAGTATTGAGGGGCAGTACCCAAAAACACAGTGTCTGCAAATTGAGAATCTGGTTTGGCTTTTATCCTAAGTCATGTGACAAGGCTCATTAAAGAGTCGACATTGACTGTTAGAATTGCTACTTCCAATAGGTGGCACTAGAGTTCTAGTCCTCTTCCTCTCTGAAGAGACAATTTCCATATTTCTCAGAGGAGCATTGTGGCTTAAAGTCTCCTCATCTCGACATGCTTAACATGTCACTCTCCGCAAGGAGAAACAATATTTTTTGGATCCCGGTCAGACGCCTCTCACTCAGCCAAACCAGATCTTCACTTTACACTGACGAGGGGCAGTACCTCGAAACACAGTGTCTGCTCCGCCCACCACTGGATCAGAAAATGGATGCTGGTGCGGTGACCCTGACAGTGAGTGAGCCCCCCTTTGTTCAGGGCCCCGACACATGCCCGGGTGCTCCAGGTATTGACGTCAGCCCTGTCTGATCATGCCGCTAGTCAGGGGAGGATGCAAAAGAGATTATGCAGACGTTACAGCAGGGTGTCACAGCTGATTCTTTCTGAGGTAAGACATGTTTAAAAAACAGTAGTACTGTACACAACAGAAAGAATTAGCTGTCATGCTATGCTGTCCCATTTCTATACTCTTTTGTTCCCTCCTCTGCCCAGGAGCCATAGTATGATCAGACAATGTTCCTGAACGGTGAGATACAGCTATTACACAGTAAAAAGAAGGGGCACATTGGGGCATATGATAACAAGGGTAAGCACTAATACTGTTTGACTCATTGTTAGATACATACCTATAGATCCATAACAACATACAACTCTTAGAGTATTTGCTACTCCATAGAATTTATTAGCTGTAGATAATTTGTTGCAGTCATAGCAATATATTTGAATTATTAATTAAATACAGCCCATGGGCACATATATAGGGTCATTTCTGGTCTCAGCACTCATTATCTATACTTGCAAAGAATTAATTATTTTATATTTTTTTTATTTGTTACCCTTGTGTACTTGCTCTCTTATCCCCATTTGATTTTTATGTCTTCACCACTGACCCACTTTAATATTCTATTTTGCTTTTGTGAATTGTTTTTGATATATAATACAATTTGATATATTTTTAAATAATCTTTATATTTTTTGTTTCTTTGGGGTTGTGACTCAATATAATTGTAGTGTTTATAGTGTATTCGGAGTCTCCCAGTTATACAGTTAGGGCCAGAAATATTTGGACAGTGACACAATTTTCGCGAGTTGGGCTCTGCATGCCACCACATTGGATTTGAAATGAAACCTCTACAACAGAATTCAAGTGCAGATTGTAACGTTTAATTTGAAGGGTTGAACAAAAATATCTGATAGAAAATGTAGGAATTGTACACATTTCTTTACAAACACTCCACATTTTAGGAGGTCAAAAGTAATTGGACAAATAAACTTAACCCAAACAAAATATTTTTATTTTCAATATTTTGTTGCAAATCCTTTGGAGGCAATCACTGCCTTAAGTCTGGAACCCATGGACATCACCAAACGCTGGGTTTCCTCCTTCTTAATGCTTTGCCAGGCCTTTACAGCCGCAGCCTTCAGGTCTTGCTTGTTTGTGGGTCTTTCCGTCTTAAGTCTGGATTTCAGCAAGTGAAATGCATGCTCAATTGGGTTTAGATCTGGAGATTGACTTGGCCATTGCAGAATGTTCCACTTTTTGGCACTCATGAACTCCTGGGTAGCTTTGGCTGTATGCTTGGGGTCATTGTCCATCTGTACTATGAAGCGCCGTCCAATCAACTTTGCAGCATTTGGCTGAATCTGGGCTGAAAGTATATCCCGGTACACTTCAGAATTCTTCCGGCTACTCTTGTCTGCTCTTATGTCATCAATAAACACAAGTGGCCCAGTGCCATTGAAAGCCATGCATGCCCATGCCATCACGTTGCCTCCACCATGTTTTACAGAGGATGTGGTGTGCCTTGGATCATGTGCCGTTCCCTTTCTTCTCCAAACTTTTTTCTTCCCATCATTCTGGTACAGGTTGATCTTTGTCTCATCTGTCCATAGAATACTTTTCCAGAACTGAGCTGGCTTCTTGAGGTGTTTTTCTGCAAATTTAACTCTGGCCTGTCTATTTTTGGTATTGATGAATGGTTTGCATCTAGATGTGAACCCTTTGTATTTACTGTCATGGAGTCTTCTCTTTACTGTTGACTTAGAGACAGATACACCTACTTCACTGAGAGTGTTCTGGACTTCAGTTGATGTTGTGAACGGGTTCTTCTTCACCAAATTAAGTATGCGGCGATCATCCACCACTGTTGTCATCCGTGGACGCCCAGGCCTTTTTGAGTTCCCAAGCTCACCAGTCAATTCCTTTTTTCTCAGAATGTACCCAACTGTTGATTTAGCTACTCCAAGCATGTCTGCTATCTCTCTGATGGATTTTTTCTTTTTTTACAGCCTCAGGATGTTCTGCTTCACCTCAATTGAGAGTTCCTTTGACCGCATGTTGTCTGCTCACAGCAACAGCTTCCAAATGCAAAACCACACACCTGGAATCCACCCCTGACCTTTTAACTACTTCATTGATTACAGGTTAACGAGGGAGATGCCTTCAGAGTTAATTGCAGCCCTTAGAGTCCATTGTCCAATTACTTTTGGTCCCTTGAAAAAGAGGACGCTATGCATTACAGAGCTATGATTCCTAAACCCTTTCTCCGATTTGGATGTGGAAACTATCATATTGCAGCTGGGAGTGTGCACTTTCAGCCCATATTATATATATAATTGTATTTCTGAACATGTTTTTGTAAACAGCTAAAATAACAAAACTTGAGTCACTGTCCAAATATTTCTGGCCCTAACTGTATTTACTTGAGGATATGATCTCCCTACTTTCCTACATCGTATGTGTTTGGACAATAATTATAACTTTAATATTTTTCCAGTGTAGGTACGTTTTTTCAATAAATGGCTTTGGAAAATACCCAGGACATTTATTTTTCCTTAAGTATCTTACAAAAGTGGAGTTTAGCTTAGATTAAGAAAAATAAGAAGATGAATAGACATGGATTTCACCATCATAAAATATACAAAAGTTTAGGCATATTCATCTTCAGTGGACAGATTTTACAGTACAAATATCTTTTCAATGTAGCTTTGGTAATAAATCCCATGTAACATTGTGGACTACAATAAGTGCTGTTGCTTAAGTAAGGATCAAGATCCTCGGATTCAGTACTCATGTAGGGTGAGTTTTGTGAGGTTTGGTTGCCTTGATCCATCACTGGCAAACCTGTCTAAGAATTTAGTTTACCTAACAAGCCAGCAGAGTGTAATTCATTTTGTCCACTACATTTTATTGCAGATTTAAACTGCAGGTTAACATTTACCATAATGAAGGTTTCCAATATTATTAAATATGGACTAAACCTAAGTGGCTTTAGACAAAAGTTTACATTTAAAATGTGCTGATAAATTTCAAAATCTCAGTGGCATCCATAGAAGGTGTGACTCCATACATCCACCGTGCAAAATTGCATCTGAAACTAGTTTAAATAGTACCTTTCCAAAAAAATTATAAAAATTCTTTAGAAAGCTATAGATTACATATAGTGGTGTTACTTGTTAGGGCTAGCGGAACGCACCAAATAATAAGACTGATAGTGTACGGTGCGTTCGTAGCCCGGGGTCCACCGTGCAGAGATGGAACCTGCTGCTGAGTAATGACGGACTATATGGCGGTACTCATAAGTATACTCGCGTGGGTTAAACTTCACCCAACGTGAAGGAAGCGATCCTGTTGCGTCACAGGATCGCGGTACCGCACTTAGAAGGCGAGCAAGCAGTCAGCGAACTTAACCCCAACTAGGATTGAAGTCCGATTAGACCACTTGCTGGCACAACACCGCAACAGGGTGTGTTAGGCAACTCTTATAATTAGAGCACCGAAGTGCGAACTGTGCCGTGCTGGCAGGCACCACTAAGCACCCAGACGTGGGTCAGGAAGCGCACTACTGGCGCGTGGCGCCGCACTGGCGGTCACAGCAATAGACGCTGATACGTGTGTGACACGTTGAGTGATTTGTCGGGCGCTAGATAGCAGCCATACTCCATACGCGAACAGTCATACAATAGGGTAGGGGTATTTAATGAACGACTTGCACTCACAACAAACACACGTATTCAATTGTACACTAGCGCATGGCCGTGCGGTCATGAGCAGTTTATATAATTGCAGGACAGGAAGTGGCCACAGAAACTTTGCCCTTCCAGGGCCTGCCAAGAGGACCAATGGAATGCGCTGCAGAGCCAGAGCACATGACCCTCGATCTCCAACGGGAGATCTTGCTCTGGGCATGCTCAGTGTGCGCAAACAAGGACTTAGTCCCATGGAAGTCCGCTCGCCGCTGACCAGCACTGACTTTAATGGCAGGAGCTGAAGAAGCAGCAGTAACTCTCTGTACAGAGTGAGAGCGAGCAAGACACTGGGAGCGACGTCCCTGCTGAGCAGACTCCACTGCGGCTGGAGGAGAATGGGAGACCGCAGCGGAGACGGATCGAGATTCCCCCTGTGCAGCAGAGGAAACTCGACTCCTAACACTACTGAGCTGAATCTCAAAACCCTGGTGTCAAGTTGTAGTACTGATGTATAATGCAGAGTAGCACAAACTCCACTAGATGGCAACAGAGTGGAGAGTGAAGTTAAAATCCTGCTATGAAACAGACCAACAGTAATACAGCGAAGCTGCCACTAAGTGGCAGCGGAACAGTCAGAGAGTCGAGTCGATACCAGAGGATGACGCTGTACAAAACAGGAAACCAAAACACAGAGTCAGACAAGAGCAAAAAGGTTAGTACCGGTCAGTAGCAGAGGTACCAGAAGGGAGGGACAGGATCAGGTCAGAGCTGAGCAAAAGTCAAATACTGGGGAATCCAAACACACAGGGAAATAAGGAGCAGGGTAAGTGGAAGGTCAGCAGACATGGGTCGGATCAGATAAACGCAGCAGGACAGATCAAGAACTCACCAGAGCCAACTAACACTCCAAAGGCAAGCAATATAACTGGCACTGCACACAGGTTGCAGCACAGGTATATAGCAAACAGGACACAGGAACAAGGCAGGGAAAGTTAACCCCTGACATGACCAGACAGGGAAAGGAGAGACAAGACAAAACCTGGCCTGGATCATGATACCTGGGAATTCTGCCTCATCTTGTTTCTCAGAGTGCATATTTTTTTCTATCCATGCTTTTTGAGAAGGATCATACCAGTGTGGTGTAGTAGCCATGTTCTGAGACATTAAAGGGAATTGTCAACAGATTTTTGCTGTTTAATCTGATAACAGAATAATATAGGAGAAGTGAGCCTGATTCAAGTCAAGCGATAAAGAGCACAAGCAACAGAGGCGCAGAAGGTGAATGACACATAGCAGAATAGCCTGCAAAAAGAACTAACAGGCACAAATGGTATGCATGGACCTGTATTGAAGGAATGTGCATAGTTAGTGTGAAAATGCAGCAATGACTATATATATATATATATATATATATATATATATATATCTATATATAAAAAAAAAAAAAAAAAAAAAATACATACATATGCCATCACTACCACTCAATACAGCACACATAATTAATCTATATGCTGCAATAGAAAATGTGTGCCAATAGGTATGGAAATATAAAACAAAAAAAAACAAAAAAAAGGAGAAAATGGCCCACATTTAAATGTCCTCCACTAATGCTCCATTGGATTCGCACCTTCCATACACGTGCCTGTTAGTTCTTTTTGCAGGCTATTCTGCTATGTGTCATTCACCTTCTGCGCCTCTGTTGCTTGTGCTCTTTATCGCCCCCCTCTGGACGTTTGCGCAGCGCGGCTCATTATTTGAACCACGTCTGCGCAGGCGCCGCCCGTCTCCATGGAGATCTTTTGTTATTCCCATCCTGCCTCTCTCCATTCCCTGCCAATGTGCGACTTCCTGTTTCCGCCCCCCATCCTTTGGACGGCACGTCTGCACACATTCCAATTGATTGGGTTATTATTTAAATGTGAGTTATTGACTACAGCACCCACTTCCCCTGACGAAGCCGCTGTGGCGGCGATACGCGTGGGGCTCTCACACCCTACCCTGCCTTATGCCGTTCACATTTAGGCACTTGCTTCTATTTGACTTTGTGTAGTCGATATATTTTTGGGTTCAGCCTGTCTTTTTTCTCCCCGCCTCAGATGAGTATGCTGGGCATTATATTGCCCCCCTCTCTGTAACTATAGGCTGTATTTCCTTGTTATCTGCTGGGCACTTTACTTCCAAACTAATTAGTAGATTTGATACGGACATCCTTTTTACAAGATTTTTTTTGCTCTAGCTTTTCCAATAGGGGGTTTATGGTTCTTTGCGCCTATGACCTCTTATGCCCTAAGCATATATGGATGTGTTTCCCTTTCAACTAGGGGGTATTATTTCATCTATATAAGGTGACATATATTATGCTGACCCATTGTATTATGTTTCATGTCGACTTCATATTTATTTGTAGGGCATTTGAATAGGGGAGTTTTTGTACACTATCGGTACATTTTAAATGTTTTTATGTTTTGCTGTGATGTTCAATAAACATTGTGTTATTTTTCTACTTTCTATGGTTGTGCGGGCCTGTTTCATAGTCCATTCTGTTTTCTTTTTTTGGTTATACATTTAATATTGGACTAGGCACTGCACCCTATAACATTTATTTGTGTATACAGCTTGAGTGCACCCTTTACAAGTGTGGTAATTGTCTGGCCCTGTGTTCCAGTGCATTTTTCTTAAGGGTTGCACACGCCTATTTGGGTAGTGCTGGTATATATTGATTGATTGATTTTCCCCATTTTTTTATTGGATCTGTGTGACGTTGGTGTCGTCATGGATTGGGAGGCCAGGGAGGCAGCCTGGCGGGCTAAATCTTCTACCGTGTTTGAGGCAAATACAACTATTGCTTCTGGTGTGGATAACGGCTTCTCTGCATTAAGTTCCGATTTAACCAAGGCTCACAAGACATGTGTGAGACTTTGGTGGAACATGAAAAGCCTGGATGAATATATTAAATCTGGCTTTGTCCCTAGGGGCTTCGTGTGTCTGTCTTCCCTTCTTGGGAACCCTCTGATACTTTCCAACAGCTATGGGAGCAGGGACTAACACGGTGTTCAACGATTCTGATGAACTTATTACTTGAACATGATAGGACTTAATTCTCATCTACAAAAAGTCTGGTCAAAGAGCTGGAAACTAAACTTGCTACTTTTGAGGAGGGCCAGGTTTTGGCGTTCAAAAATAAACTTAAAGATACACTTGACAAGTATGAGTTGGAAGTGACACAACGCAAATGTAAGAAGTTCCAGAGGGACAGGACAGACTTTGAACAGAAAATAGCATACAAATGGAGACACACAGGCAATGCCCGTCACCCTAGATCGGGCAGAGGTGGCTCGACATCACTGGCTAACATCTCTTCACAGAGGGAGGAGAGTTCAAGTGATTTTTTGTCTTCCACTAGGAGCGAGGTAGATCACGGACCAGACGTGGGAGAAAACGCAAAAAACGTGAAAAAAAGATTAACACGTCACAGGGGTCAAACCTCACCCCATTGGCACCAATATCCTACCAGACGGAAGTAAATGAGTCGGGGGCTTCGGACCTGACTACACCTGAACATGAATCTGGATCAACTGTATTACAGGTAATTAATCAGATAAAGGGGGCAACGTAGTGTTATGGTCTTACCAGCTGCATGAAACTGAAGCTAAGCGACAGCTTAATAACATCCAATATTAACAAAAGCTTCCTTCTGACCCCACTTCTTTGTTCCTCTCGAAGTTTGAACGACTGCTCGGCAGGGCCCTACAGCTTGCCATCATTACCACACAAGAAAGGCGGTATCTATGGGTGGAAAACCCGGTCACGGCAACATTCTACACGCTGCCGAAAATACACAAAGATAGCATCAAGCCTCCTGGTAGGCCTATCGTCTCCAGTGTGGGCAGTATGTGTGAAAGAGCGGGTGAGTACCTGGACTTCTTCCTTCAACCCATTGCCTCATCTCTCCCTTCATGCATTCGTGACTCTTCACATTTTATTGATGTATGTGGCCAGATTGAACTTCCTGTGGATTTTCTTTTAGTCACGTGTGATGTAGATTCACTTTATTCTAACATTGGCCACAAGGACGGGACTGAGGCGGTTGCTTACTTCTTGAATAAGAAGAGCTCCTCGGATAGGGGACATGATTCATTTCTGCTTGACCTACTGACATTTGTCCTTCACCATAACTTCTTCCTCTTTGATAGGACATACTACCTTCAGCGATCAGGCGTGGCGATGGGCGCGAAATGCGCACCGGCCTATGCCAACACCTTTCTTGGCTGGTGGGAAGAGAAATTTGTCTACCCGTTACCTTCATTCGCTGCCCACGTACACGCCTGGTTACGCTTTATAGATGATATATTCATCCTTTGGAAGGGTACGAGGGAGGAGTGTGATGAATTTTTTAATGACCTGAACTCTAACCCCTTTAACATCTTCCTCACTTACTCCCTTTCTGCCAGTGAAACCACCTTTCTGGACTTGAAGATTTTCCCTTATGAGAACCGCTTGGCAACAAATTTATTCCGAAAGCCTACGGCAAAAAATTCACTTTTGGAATTCTCAAGTTTCCACGGGACAGTTTTTACGTGTGAGACGTAACTGCACCCGTGACGACTCGACATCCTCATTCCCTTCGCTAATATCCTCCCTTAAAGTGGACTTTAGACAAGACTTTACATAGAGACAAACCCCTCCTCCTCTCCGATTTTTACGATCCTTTCTAAACAGACTGTAACCCTGTAAGTTAACTGCCCAATCATAGCTTTCATCTAACCATGTCTCGGTTATTCCCACTATGTCAAAGTTACCTGTAGATATTTCTGCTTCTAGTTCTTCCATCTTGTTTGTCAGGCTTCTGGCGTTTGCGAGCATGCAGTTTAGAGGATTTTGTTTTGTTGCAATCTCCTCGCTGTGGATTGTTTTAGAAATGTTCTTACCTCCCTTCTGAGTATGTTTTCCTGGGTTTTCTTTGTTCGAGTCTAATGTTTTTCTTCCCGTCCCCTCTTCTTCTAGTTTAACGCCATCCTGATGAGTGTAGCGAGTCTTCTGGCGAATGTGTGTTTCCCAGGTTTGTTGAGGTGTAGCGTCTCTGGCGAGGAGTCCATCGTACAAGTAATTCACACCGTGGTCCAGGAATCCGAATCCTTGTTGTCTGCACCATCGTCTTAGCCAGTTGTTCGCATCAAGGATCCTGTTCCATCTCCTGGTGCCATGCCCGTCTACTGGAAGGATAGAAGAAAAAACTACCTGTGCATCCAGTTCCTTTACTTTCTTCCCCAACTCTTCAAAGTCCTTGCAGATTGTCGGTAGGTCCTTCCTTGCCGTGTCATTGGTGCCAACAAGTATCAGAAGAAATGGGTGGACGTCCTTGGAGCTGAAGAGCTTTGGTATCCTATCAGTCACATCCTTGATCATCGCACCTGGAAAGCAGCATGCTTCTCTTGCGGTTATGTCCGGTCTGCAGATGGCTGCTTCTGTGCCTCTCAGTAGTGAGTCTCCCACCACCACCACTCTTCGTTGCATCTTGGCTGTACTTTTTGCTGTCACTTGTTGCTGTGTGCCCTTTTCTTTTTTGCTTGCTGGTATTGCTTCATCCTTAGGTGTGCCATCTTCATCCTCTACAAAGATTTGATATCGGTTCTTCAGTTGTGTGGTTGGTGTTTTCTCCATGGTCTTCTTGCTTCTTTTGGTCACATGCTTCCACTCATCTGCTTTTGGAGGTTCTCTGACACTTTTTTCACCTTCTGTGACCAGTAGAGATGCTTCTGTTCTGTCTAGGAAGTCTTCATTCTCTTTGTTGAGTTTCAAAGTTGCTATTCTTTCTTCCAGACCCCGCACCTTTTCTTCTAAAAGGGCCACTAGTCTACACTTCTGACAGGTGAAATTGGATTCTTCTTCTGGTCGATCTGTGAACATGTAGCACATGCTGCAGCTCACCTTGTAGGTTGTCACATCTGCCATGTTGCTCCTAGATCCTGCTGACTTGCTGTGTGTTTTCCTTCTTGTGTAATCTGCTCAGCCAAGCTTTCTTGCAATAATGTCCTACAGGCAAAAATGTGGTGATGCTTTCCAAGCAGCTGGTCCCGGCTGTACCCAACGATCTTCTTGCTGAGGGAGACTCTTCGCTTTTCCCAGTAGGCACCTGGAATATGCAAATTATCCTCCTCAAGCTTGAATCCCTGGTTTGGTGATGCTTTCCAAGCAGCTGGTCCCGGCTGTACCCAACGATCTTCTTGCTGAGGGAGACTCTTCCCTTTTCCCAGTAGGCACCTGGAATATGCAAATTATCCTCCTCAAGCTTGAATCCCTGATAAATCCCTGATAAATCATTTTCTGCAAGTAAACAACTAAATAAATTTGAATGGTACTTTAGCCAAGTATTATGCTACGTGTCAGCTACGTGTCAGCTGTGGCAGCTACGTGTCAGACTTAGGGAACACATCCGGGACATAAAAGCAGCACTAAACTCATCGGCTGATGAGTTCTTGAAGCCAATACCAAGGCATTTTAAAGAAAAACATGGCTGCAATAGCCAGTTGCTGATGGTACGCGGCATTGATCGCGTGCTGGCAGATGGACGAGGTGGAGATATGAAAAAACGCCTTGCACCGTTAGAAGCACAATGGATAGTCCGAATTGACTGCATTCGCCCTAAGGGCCTTAATGAGGTCCCTAGTTTTGTCCCATTTTTATAAAGTTTTTTGTGGTCTTATGGCTAAATATCATATTTTCTATAAAAAACTTTTTTAGTCTAGTGTTTAGTGGTTTTAACAGTCATTTATTTTCTTGTTACTTACTGTCTTTTTTTCTATTTTTAACAGATTGTCTTCATTATGTATTACTTTCATCCCCTATGATCTCAGGAGGCGCTTACAGACTTTTCTTCCTGTCTACCATGAAGCTGAGGATAAACGCCATCAGTCACTACAGTGTCCTTGTGTCTACTCACTATTTTATTGTGCCTAATTGGTTTAGGTATTTCTATGACACATCGTATTATTGGGTAGCATATTAATCTTCTTGCTCCCTCACTTTTATCCACATATATTTTTTACTTATCTCTCACATGTAGCGTAATGTCGTCCGGATATGTATATCCAATTTTTTTTTTATGGTCTACTCTTGCATATTTTGGTATATAGCAGGGTGACTCTAGTGGCCCTTCTGTTCACTTGTTGCTAGTTCATTTATTATTTTATTAACCCTTTTTTTCTCCCTCTTGCACTCTCCTCGTCTTTTTATTTTCCCTTATATGCATTACATATGGATAATATCCCTAGTACATATATATACATCACTTATTGCTCTCATGCCCTTGCATCTTATTAATAGATTTGTATAGTATATCTTGCATTTATCTTCCGATACGGCTTTCCTTATTTACATTTAGGATTGTATTTGCATTCAACTGTGCACCTCACTTACAGGCATTTCCTTTGTCTCTTTACCTTTTTCTTACAGGCTGTGTCCTGGCATGAGTCACGTGCACTTTATTCAACTCTGGTCTCTTCCCACTCTCACTCTCACTGATAAGGTATGTGCACTCGCTTTCCTCTAGCTTCTGCCTTGTTTACATCTTCCGTTCGGCAACGCCTCCTGCCTTTCACTCTTCCCCTAGCGGTGTGCGCTTCTCCCGGCCGGCTTGTCCTGGTTGCCGTGGATACGCGTCCTCTATGCGTCGCACATCTGGCCCCTCCCACTGATGCGCCAGTGCGGGGCGCGGATGTGTGACGTCGGACGCCGCCTCCTGCCATTGCAGTGCCTGGGTAAGCGCCGCCATTACCGCTCAGGGCGCTTATGCCGGGGATATAAGGAGACCACTTTTTCTCTTCACACTAGCGCCCCCCGAGGAAGCAGCATCTGCGAAACGCGCGTCGGGGCTCCTCTCTCCACACATGGCTGCAGGTTGGTACTCCCTGTACGTACCCTTTCATCAGTAGTATGCAGGTCTCACCTATTCTATTATATGGGATTTTCCCTCTATGATTGATTTATGCCTTTGGGCTTGGTGTGCTTGAGCCATATAGTATACCCTGCTACACTTAGCTTGCACTAAGCACTTTATTGGTATCGCTCAGTATACATTCTATTGCACCAGGCACCTTATATGACATTTTCCTGCATACTGTGTATCTCCCTGCATCAGCACTTTATTTGAGAGCATCTATTATACGTTTATTGCTTTTGGTTGCCATGTGTTTGGCCATTTATATATAATACATCAGTATGGTTCTTACTATTTGCACAATGCATTATGTACTATCCTATTGACTGATGTATGTTATTTGCACTCATGGTATCAGTATAATTGACCGTTTTTTTGCTCTATAGTGTAACATTCTGTCCGTGTGTGGCACTAGTGTCGCCTTTTTTTTAATCTTTCTCATTGCATCTCGTTACTTGGTTTCTATTCATATTATCTGTACTTTTTAATATGGTTCTTTAATAAAATTGTTATATTTTAGCTCTAGTGTCCATTTTTCTTTTGGGTTTCTATTACACGTATCATGGCGGAGCATTTACCTCCGGTGCCCTTTTTGTAGGTTTATTGATCTAGTTTTGTGTGTTTCAGCACCTTTGTCCATTGGGCCATGGATCTTAAAGCACGGGATCAATCCTGGCTGGCACACATCGATGCTATTTTTAAATCTGAGGCGACCCCTAGTGGTCAAATTGAAAATGGGACTGTTTTGGAAATTAAAACTAATTTGAAATTTATGTTAAAAAAGCGAATGCGCATTTGGTGGAACAAAGCTACGTTGGAAAGCTATCTATCTAAAAGTATGATTCCCAGAGGACTTCGGGTCAAAATCCTGCCCTCATTTCCCGTTGAGGACTCCTTCTTTCGGTCTAGATGGGAGGAGACCTGTAATTTGTGTTCACGTTCCCTTATTGAACTCCTTATTGGGATGGACAAAAAAAGTCTGGAAACAATAGAGGGTGAAATTGAGACCCTGCAGAAAAAACTTACTGAGTCTGCAAGCCCAGCAGAAATGGATGCCTTTAAAAAGGACTTGGATGGGCAGTTTGTGATTTGGGAAAAAGAAATCAGGGAAGTCAAAACTAGCAAATTCATGCGAGATGTACAGGACTTTAAGACTAATTCAGTGTATAAATGGTACAAACGACGGTCCTCCATCAGATCTTCATCAATTTCATCTCAGTCTTCGGCCGAGGGTGGCACTGATGTCCTGGATGCACAACGCTTCTTGTCCACTGGTAGGAACAAACGAAAGGGCACAAATTACAATCGGAAGTACAACTCCTCTAAACGCTCCCACACTAACACGGCAGGATCATCTAAAATGCAGGTAGTTAATCTTTCCTCCATTGCCCTCACAGATGCACAGTTGGAAGTTTTAAGCCTTGGTTTGTCCGTTTCCCCCACCTCATCATTTAATTTTTTCACAGCCGTGAAAGATCTCCACCTATTCGCGAGGAAACTTGTACTCCACAAGTTACATCAAAAGACAAATTTGGATAACACACAATGGACAATCGAGGAACAGGAAACTATTGCAATTCTTAACGAATTTTGTGAAGAATCCTCTCCTGTGTCCTCTAAAAGTAAGTTCACACTACCCAAGCCAAAACGTTTTCCCCCTTTGAATCTTTTTCCCGAGATTGAGACGTTTGTTAAAGTGGTCACTGAAGACTTCAAGAAAATTCCAGTGGGATCACAGCATGATAACCTGACCCGGGGGCAGCGACAGGCACTAACTGAACTGCGTTCTTTGAAACAAATATTAATCAAACCTGCCGATAAAGGCGGTAATGTTGTGCTATGGCCCACTGAGATGTATGAAAAAGAGGCATTTCGGCAACTACGTGACGAAGATACATATAAGAAATTGAGCTTCAACCCTACTTCTGTTTTTCAGGCCGAACTGTCTGACATATTGGAAGATGCATTCACTGATGGATTAATCACGATGGATTTGAGGGATGGTCTGATTCCTGGTGCACCTCGTACAGCTTGCCTATATCTGTTGCCTAAAGTTCACAAAAACTTGACGTGCCCAAGTGGTCGGCCTATTGTCTCCGGAAATGGGGGACTTACAGAGAATATAGGTAAGATGTTGGACTTTTACCTTAAACCCATTGTTGAAACCTTACCATCCTACCTTAGAGACACGGGGGACATCTTATCGAAGATTCTGAATATCAA
This sequence comes from Ranitomeya imitator, assembly GCF_032444005.1. NCBI lineage: Eukaryota > Metazoa > Chordata > Amphibia > Anura > Dendrobatidae > Ranitomeya > Ranitomeya imitator. The sequence goes on from NC_091282.1 coordinate 141,657,689, forward strand.
CATGGAGCCTGATATGTGGCTGGTGACACTAGACGTAGAGTCCCTCTACACTTCTATTAGGCATGCTGACGGCATGGAAGCAGTTAACTTCTTTTTAAGCAACTCTGATATTGATGATCATCTCAACAGATTTTTATTATCTTTGCTTGAATTTGCACTGACTCACAATTTTTTTATTTTTAAGGAGGCACTCTACCTACAGCTCCAGGGGACAGCCATGGGGGCGGCCTTTGCGCCGTCCTATGCGTGTCTGTTCCTGGGGCTGTGGGAGAGAAGAGTTTTTATCACGGATGCCACTCCATTATCATCTAATATACTCATGTGGACAAGATATATAGATGATATCTTTGCAATTTGGCAGGGTACTGAAAAGGACCTATTGAAGTTTGTTGAGGAACTAAATACCAATGATTCTAATATCAAACTTACCTGCCATTACAGCCGTGACAGTGTCGACTTCCTTGACGTGCGTATCCATAGGGGTGAAGATGGCCTGTTACAGAGCGACCTACATCGGAAGGAGACATCAGTCAACAGCTTATTACACTCCACATCAGCCCATCCTAGACATCTCAAGAACAGTATCCCCTATGGACAGTTCCTTAGAGCAAAACGTATCTGCTCTCAGGAGGCATCTTATCAAAAACAAGCAGAAGACATCTCTAACCGGTTTATGGATCGAGGCTACTCATCCAGGATAGTCAGACGATGTAAAGGGAGAGCCTCTCGGATCGATAGAGCGAGTCTCCTGAAGACTAAAAAGGAATCCCAAACATCTAATCAGGTGAGATTCATAGCCACCTATTCAAGCAAGTCCACTATGGTAAGAGAGATTCTGAGCAAATATTGGCCCATCATTAAATATGATACAACACTAAACAACTGTCTCACCAACAAACCCTCTATCACGTATCGGAGGAACAAAAACCTCCGTGACCTGCTAACCCATAGTTACTATAAAGGCCAAGAATCTAAATGTGCCTTTGGCTCCAAGGGTCCTAGATGGGGTTTTTTCCCTTGCCGCGACTGCACAGCATGCAAAAATTTGGAACGCTGTTTTTCCTGCCTTTCTAGTGATGGATCCAAGGAATTTCGGATAACTCAGCACATCACTTGCTCCACAGACCATGTGGTATATTATGCCACATGTCCCTGTGGACTCATTTACGTGGGTCTCACATCACGCCAGCTACGTGTCAGAATTAGTGAACACATCCGGGACATAAAAGCAGCACTAAACTCATTGGCTGATGAGTTCTTGAAGCCAATACCAAGGCATTTTAAAGGAAAACATGGCTGCAATAGCCAGTTGCTGATGGTACGCGGCATTGATCACGTGCTGGCGGATGGACGAGGTGGAGATATGAAAAAACGCCTTGCCCAGTTAGAAGCACAATGGATAGTCCGAATTGACTGCATTCGCCCTAAGGGCCTTAATGAGGTCCTTAGTTTTGTCCCATTTTTATAAAGTTTTTTGTGGTCTTATGGCTGATTATCATATTTTCTATAAAAAACTTTTTTAGTCTAATGTTTAGTGGTTTTAACAGTCATTTATTTTCTTGTTATTTACTGTCTTTTTTCTATTTTTAACAGATTGTCTTCATTATGTATTACTTTCATCCCCTATGATCTCAGGAGGCGCTTACAGACTTTTCTTCCTGTCTACCATGAAGCTGAGGATAAACGCCATCAGTCACTACAGTGTCCTTGTGCCTACTCACTATTTTATTGTGCCTAATTGGTTTAGGTATTTCTATGACACATCGTATTATTGGGTAGCATATTAATCTTCTTGCTCCCTCACTTTTATCCACATATATTTTTTACTTATCTCTCACATGTAGCGTAATGTCGTCCGGATATGTATATCCAATTTTTTTTTTATGGTCTACTCTTGCATATTTTGGTATATAGCAGGGTGACTCTAGTGGACCTTCTGTTCACTTGTTGCTAGTTCATTTATTATTTTATTAACCCTTTTTTTCTCCCTCTTGCACTCTCCTCGTCTTTTTATTTTCCCTTATATGCATTACATATGGATAATATCCCTAGTACATATATATACATCACTTATTGCTCTCATGCCCTTGCATCTTATTAATAGATTTGTACAGTATATCTTGCATTTATCTTCCGATACGGCTTTCCTTATTTACATTTAGGATTGTATTTGCATTCAACTGTGCACCTCACTTACAGGCATTTCCTTTGTCTCTTTACCTTTTTCTTACAGGCTGTGTCCTGGCATGAGTCACGTGCACTTTATTCAACTCTGTTCTCTTCCCACTCTCACTCTCACTGATAAGGTATGTGCACTCGCTTTCCTCTAGCTTCTGCCTTGTTTACATCTTCCGTTCTTCAACACCTCCTGCCTTTCACTCTTCCCCTAGCGGTGTGCGCTTCTCCCGGCTGGCTTGTCCTGGTTGCCGTGGATACGCGTCCTCTATGCATCGCACATCTGGCCCCTCCCACTGACGCGTCAGTGTGGGGCACGGATGTGTGACGTCGGACGCTGACTCCGCCGCCTCCAGCCATTGCAGTGCCTGGGTAAGCGCCGCCATTACCGCTCAGGGCGCTTATGCCGGGGATATAAGGAGACCACTTTTTCTCTTCACACTAGCGCCCCCCGAGGAAGCAGCATCTGCGAAACGCGCGTCGGGGCTCCTCTCTTCACACACGGCTGCAGGTTGGTACTCCCTGTACGTACCCTTCCATCAGTAGTATGCAGGTCTCACCTATTCTATTATATGGGATTTTCCCTCTATGATTGATTTATGCCTTTGGGCTTGGTGTGCTTGAGCCATATAGTATACCCTGCTACACTTAGCTTGCACTAAGCACTTTATTGGTATCGCTCAGTATACATTCTATTGCACCAGGCACCTTATATGACATTTTCCTGCATACTGTGTATCTCCCTGCATCAGCACTTTATTTGAGAGCATCTATTATACGTTTATTGCTTTTGGTTGCCATGTGTTTGGCAATTTATATATAATACATCAGTATGGTTCTTACTATTTGCACAATGCATTATGTACTATCCTATTGACTGATGTATGTTATTTGCACTCATGGTATCAGTATAATTGACCATTTTTTTGCTCTATAGTGTAACATTCTGTCCGTGTGTGGCACTAGTGTCGCCTTTTTTATTATCTTTCTCATTGCATCTCATTACTTGGTTTCTATTCATATTATCTGTACTTTTTAATATGGTTCTTTAATAAAATTGTTATATTTTAGCTCTAGTGTCCATTTTTCTTTTGGGTTTTTATTACACATATCATGGCGGAGCATTTACCTCCGGTGCCCTTTTTGTAGGTTTATTTATTTATTTAGCCAAGTATTAGTTTAAAGGTGTGAATACTTATGCAACCACACTATTTTTGTTCTTTCTTTTTATTTTTGTTTGTTTTTATATTGAATTGTTGAATTCTTTATGTACAGACTGGTGTCTAAACCAGGCCTGACACCACCCCTGTGACTGAACCAGGAACACTACCAGCAGGAATAAATTAATTTATTCCCGACCCCAGGGAAAGTTTAGAATGCTATTAACCTGAAAACTAACCCCCTGCAGGTTAGTAGGGTGTTTTCACATGATAGGTTTGCTTTATCACAACTCAAACTCAGAACTTGTAGTATGGAAAGAAGAAATGCTAACTGTGAGCCATAGTTTGTACTGTTGTCAAATACAGATTTCTTTTTTCTGCATAAAGATTTAAATTATATTTTTATTCATTTAATTTAATTTAAATGTGATTTTTCACACTCTAAAGTTACTCAAAACTAATTCCACTAATTATATTTTTTAAATACACTTTTTAATTAAATAATACAGAACACATTTGGTGTCTGTATTTGTAGTAAACCATACAGTAGAGTGAAATTAATGGTGGTTGGTAAATGGAGTAAATAAAAATTATGCAATAGTTTTTTTGTCTGCACAGTTATGACTGTCGTGGCTATAAATGCGTGATGATGAAATTAAGAAATATTGTCCAGGCTTCTCATACGCAGCACCAAGATTTCCATTAAAAGAATTCACTGGAATGAATAAATTACAAAATTTAAACCAAACACTGTGCTGCTTTCCTTTGTATAAGAGTCTCTTTTGATGTTCTGTGATAGAAATTACAGGAAAATGTAAAATTGCGTTTTAGTCAGGCATATAGTTCTCAGCTTCAGTGGCATCATAACTGTTTTAAGGTGATGTAAACCCATTGAATTTTCAAGTGACTTTAAAGCGAACTTGCAGCCAGGTCAAAAGAAGCCACTGTTTGCTCCTATTTAATTCTGGATAATTCCCTGCATATATCAGATTTCAGATAAGTGCACATGTTGCGGATTTATGATGATGATGAGGAGGATCTGCAGTGTGTTTGGACACGCGGAATTGCATCAAATCTGCAGTGTAGTGCACAAGCAATGTTAGTCAATGGGAAATTGAGAATTTTTGTGCATATGCTCTGGAAAAAAACATGCGGATTTGCAGCGTTTTATTTTCCACAGCATGTCAATTCTTTTTGCGGATCTGCAGGATTTCTGCACCCATTGACTTGCATTGTGTCAGGCAAATCTGCAGCAAATCTGCAGCAAATCTGCAGGTTTAAAAAAGATCTGCGGTTTTGCTGTGGATGTGCCTGCGAGAAATGCTGTAGATCAGGATGGGGAAGAGTGTGTGGGCAGAATGTGGATGGAAACTGTGTGTGTGTGTGGGCGGAGAAGATGTGTGTGTGTCTGTGTATATACGGGGGGTGAGGCTGTGTGTGTGCGGGGCTGTGTTTGTTTCTGTGTGTGCATTGGTCTGCGGATGTCTGCGGGGCTGTGTGTGTGCGGGGCTGTATATGTGTGTGTGCGGGGCTGTGTGTGTGTCTGTGTCTGTGTGTAGGCTGGCATCATCCGATGGGACTACTAGTACCATCCGGCAATGCTTGCTACAGGGACAGCTAACTGGATGATGGGACAGTAGTAGTCCCATCATCCGGCTACTGTGTTCAAGTGTAAAAAAAAAACACATACAGTACATACATACATAATGTTAGGTGTCGAGTTCCTGCCTCTGCACAGGGGGAATCTCGAACCATTCTTCTCCAACCGCAGTGGAGCCTGCTCAGTGGAAACGTCGGTCCCAGCATCTGGCTCAGGCTGATACTGGGCGACTGGTTACTACTGTTCTTCCAGGCTCTGCCTTTGTATCCAGTACTTGTCAGCGGCGAGCAGACGTCTCTGGGACAAAGTCCTGCTTTTCCCCTTCTGAGCATGCCCAGAGTAAGACCTTTCATTGGAGGTCGGGGTTCACATGCTCAGATACTGCAGCAGCTCCCATTGGTCCTCTAGGAAGATCTGGAAGTTGCTCAGGTACTGTAGCAGCTCCCATCGGTCCTCTAGGAAGGTCCTGAAGTTGCTGCAGCTATAAAAGGTTTGCATGGCCGCACGGCCATGCGCTAGTGTCAAACCAATGTCTATGAGCTCAGCGTCAGTGTGGTCATGTCTGGATGCAGTTAGGGTTTGGCTGAAATAAGCCCCTAGAATACCGGCACCTCCGATGAGGAGTTTGTATGTGTGTATTCAGGGCCTTGGCTGAAATAAGCCGCTAGAATCCCGGCACCTCCGGTGACGAGTTGTTTGCCTGTTTCTATGACTGCATGACCACAGTTTTGCTCTGGTAGGTAGCTGTGTACCTCTGTGAGGTTAACAGGGCACAGCATCTTGTTCCTAGCGACTATGTGAAGTTAACAGAGTTCGCTTATACCGCCAAATAGCACCGCCATTTGCCAGCAGCAGGTTCCTCTCCTGCATGATGGACCCCGGGTTGCAAACGCACCTAATAATGCATATATATATACTCAATGCGTTCTGCCAACCCTAACACAGTACATACTCACCATACAGCTAGTCCCCGAAACCCTTGATCACCTGTAAAAAATTAAAAATAATAAACCAACAGTATACTCCCTGATCCGATGTAATCCATTTAATAACAAGTGTCCCACGACAATCTCCCATGGAGAGCTGTCACATAGGCAGATGAGACCGCTCTCGAGGGGCACCGGTGATACAATGATGAAAGGTATCCTTCCTCCACCGCTGTGAGTACAGAGTTCATACTCTCACTTGCGGTACCGATGCATGGGAAAATTATCACACAACAGTCCCATAAAGTGAGAGGCCATTGAACCCTCAGTGATAACACTGCAGGAGCCATTTTCTCCTGTCACTATGTCACTGGAAGCCTATAGAGCTTTCACATCTCCTGATGTGACAGCTCAATAGGGGAGATTGTCAAGGGACACTCATTATTAAATTGACTGCATCGGACCAGGGAATATTTGTGTTTGTTTATTATTTTTTCTTTTTTTCCAGGAGATCAAGGGCATCGCATGGTTTGGAAGAACAATAAAGATGGCAAAACTGTGTTGTTTTATATCATTGAAATACTCTTTTCTGCATGTGTGCGCATTTATTTAACACATTAACAACTTATAGGATTAGTACTGGATAGGTGTCTTATTGACGCCTCTCCATTAGTAAGCCGGCTTGATGTCACCTTGCAATTCAAAGGTGACATTAACCCCTTTTTACACCATATACCACCATTATAGGGCAGTGGGAAGAGAGAGGCTAAGTGCCGAAATTGGCGAGCTTACAGATGCACCATTTCTGGGGCGGCTGTGAGCTGGTGTTTGTAGCTGGGGGCCAATATCCATGGTCCCTTCTTAGGCTATGAGTATCAGCCCACAGCTGTCTGCATAGCCTTTTCTGGTTATTAATTATAAGGGGACACCACGTTGTTTTTTTGGGGGGTGGTCCCCCTATTTAAATAGCCAGTAAAGGCTAAATATACAGATGCAGGCTGATATTCATAGCCTGGGAAGATCCATAGGTATTAACCCCTTCCCAGGCTATAAACATCGGCCCCTAGTTGCAGACTTTCCCTTTCTGGTGCAGAAAATTGCAGGGGTCCGGAGAGTTCAGCTGCATAGAAATACATGCATCTGTGTGTGTAAACATTATTCTTCAATCGAGTATGTAAATAAAGAGGCTGGGCAAGAACTGAAATCACAATTCTTTTTTTGTTCAATAATAGATCTTTATTTAGCTTTCAAAAACGCATACAAATTCACATGAAAATCTGCATCAAAGGGGGGGGCGTGGCCTAGGCAGCAATGGTGTAAGGTGTGCGGTGCCAAAGCTCCTGAGTGACATCGTCTGAAATCAACTCAAACCGTGAAAAAACAGCATCCTTTGGTAAAAATAATCGAGGATATGTTCCCAGTATCTCTCTAGGATAACAGAGAGTCTAAATTTGTGACTTAATTGTCTCTTCTGAGAGAAATCCCTGTCAACATTTTGAGGCCTGTCAATCTTTGTGACAGGAATCCTCAGCTGTTTTTCCTGCCAGTTTTCTCCCTGTTAAATTGACTGTGATTCCTCAACTTGTCCACCCAGTACTGTGACAACCCACCTGACAACAGAAGAACCCTCGGAATTAACGGGTCACAGAGTTTATTACCTTCACCCCGACACCGGCCCGGCTAATTAAAGAAATACCAGCTCTCCGGGCACCATCTTAGAAAATCGTCATTTGACACAATAGAAGTATTTACCGCCCTGCCCATCTCTATACAGCACCAAGCCTCCCCGGTCTGAAAGGCGGAGGCAGAAAAGAACAATTAAGGATTCAGGGAGGATCCGGTGAAGTGACGGACAGCGCTTCTCGCCACCTCCGACACTCCCCTGGACTTCGCATCATAGGAGAAAACAGAAGACGCCGCCATTTTATTGGTGGCCAGCGGCGGACCAGGCGACACACACGACTGGCTCCTGTTAAAGCTGCACCGGACAACACAAGCTGGACCCGATCAGCTGCAAATCTAATCGGCGGTAAGTTCCAGCTCCTGGCTGGGAAAGTCCCTGCACCGGAAGACGACAAAGCGGCAACACAAGCTGAGGACTTAGACAGCCGGCCGGACTGCTTCAGCGCCATTTCTGGAGGTGGTGAGTTCCAGCTTATGCTGGATGCTGCATCACAGGGGGTAGAGAGATTAACGGAGTCTGACGGTCCAGAACGTCGTTGGCTTTGAAGACCCTGCCATATCCACTAGCAAGAAGAGGAGACTACAACACAACTAATCCTGCTGACGACTAGTTAGGAGCCTGAAGGGCTTTTAATGCAAAAGAGCTATAACCTAATAAATAAAGACATCACAAAAGAGTTGCACAAGCTGAAGCTCAAAGTAGCGGATTTAGAAGATCGAAATCGCAGAAACAATATTAAAATTAGGGGCATCCCCGAGACCATAGGCCCAAACAAACTGGAGGAATTTACCAAAAAATTATTCAGGAAAATTATTCCCTCCCTAACGGAGCAAGAGCTACAAATTGACCGAATACATAGGCTGCGAAAACCGCCCACCATCCCTAAAGACCTACCCAGAGACACACTCATGAGAGTGCACTTCTTCAAAACAAAAGAAAGAATCCAGAATTACTTTAGAGAAAATAAACATTTCCCTAAGCCATTTGAAAAACTAAATATATATGCTGACCTCTCCAAAGAAACGATTGAAGGGAGGAAAACTTTTCAAAGCATTACCATACCTCTCAGGGACAATGAAATCTCCTATAAGTGGGGATTCCCACTCAAGTTAATAGTCAACTACAAAGGCAACTTTATCGTTCTTAATTCTCCAGAAGAAGGCAGAGACTTCTTGCACTCCATCAGTATTCCTCTTCAACCACGACATTAGGATCACCGTGACTCTGATGGTAAAACATGAAGAGTTTTTGTTCAAGTTTTTTGTTTACTTAATGGGAAACTATCCCGATAAGAAGCTAATACCTATTTTTGGTCGTTCTTGTTAATGTTACATGGGTAAAAGTTCAACAACCAAGAAGGTGTTGCTTGGGAGCTAGTAACACGAACTTTTCCCCCAACAGGTGAAGTCAGGTTCACCGTAGTGGACCACTTCAAGTGAACATTACAGTTTATTGTTTATTGTTCTTACTCTTACTTAACGTATATTGATTTCTTAATCCTCACAGGTTTGCTGCTACACAATGAGTTTAAAGATATTATCTTACAATGTTAGAGGCCTAAATAGTCCACACAAAAGACACACCCTTTGGAGAGAACTATCCAAAAGCCATGCCGATATAATTTGTTTACAGGAATCCAAATTTAAACACTCAGACAACCCAAAATTTTTGCATAAAAATTTCCCACATATTTACAAGTCGGACAACACAAAAAAGAAAGCCGGTGTGGTCACAATCGTTAAAGGAACTATCTCATTTGAATTTCTAGAGGAGATCAAAGATGCTAAAGGGAGGTTTCATATTCTTGTTTGTTCCTTGAATAACCAGATTTGCACAATCATCAATATTTACGCCCCAAACACAGGTCAAATAGGTTCTCTGAACAAAGTAAATAAAAAAGTAATGTCAATCAAGAGAGGTGCCATGATTTGGTTGGGAGACTTTAATTTGGTACCAAATGCAAATATGGATTCCTCCAGCCCAAATAGATACCGACCACATACTTTAGACAATTGGATACACCAAAACGAATTATTTGACATCTTTCGGTGTCTAAACACCACTTCAATTGAATACAGCCATTTCTCTGACCCTCATCAATCAGCGTCATGAATCGATTTAATCTTATCGGACATTTTTACGCTCCCTAAAATCTATAGAATCACAATAGAAAGGAAAACATTCTCGGACCACTCCCCAGTTTCAGCAGAAATCCAAATTGGCCGATTAAATTGGCTTTATTTAACATCAGTACTTCAAAAATTTGGGTTTAATGAAAAATATATCAACAGCGTAATGGCACTCTATTCAAAACCAACAGCCAAAATTTATGCAAACAACTACTCCTCTATAGGGTTGAGCGAAACGGGTCGAACATTTTCAAAAGTCGCCGACTTTTGACAAAGTCGGGTTTCATGAAACCCGATCCGACCCCTGTGCGGGGTCGGCCATGCGGTACGCGACTTTCGCGCCAAAGTCGCGTTTCAATGACGCGAAAAGCGCCATTTCTCAGCCAATGAAGGTAAACGCAGAGTGTGGGCAGCGTGATGACATAGGTCCTGGTCCCCACCATCTTAGAGAAGGGCATTGCAGTGATTGGCTTGCTGTCCGCGGCGTCACAGGGGCTATAAAGGGGCGTTCCCGCCGACCGCCATGTTACTGCTGCTGATCTGAGCCTAGGGAGAGGTTGCTGCCGCTTCGTCAGAAGCAGGGATAGCGTTAGGCAGGGTCCATTAACCACCAAACCGCTTGTGCTGTAGCGATTTCCACTGCCCAACACCACCTTCGGTGTGCAGGGACAGTGGAAGCTACATTTTTTTTTTTTCCCCCTCAGCGCTGTAGCTCATTGGGCTGCCCTAGAAGGCTCCCTGATAGCTGCATTGCTGTGTGTACGCCGCTGTGCAAACCAACAGCTTTTTTCAAAGCACAAATCCTCTTGTTCCTTCCTTTCTGCACAGCTATCTTGTTTGTTTGTCCACACTTTTTATTTAATTTGTGCATCAGTCCACTCCTTATTGCTGCCTGCCATACCTGGCTGAGATTACTGCAGGCAGGGAGATAGTAATTGAAGGACAGTTCCTTTTTTTTTTTTTGTGGGAGATTAAGATTGGCATTTCTGCTAGAGTGCCATCCCTGTCTGTGTCATCTCTCACTCAGTGGGCCATAGAAAGCCTATTTGGCCATAAAAAGCCTATTTATTTTTTTGCTTGATTTGGGTTCTAAAATCTACCTGAAAAAATCACTACATCAATCAGTGGGAGAAAAATATTGGCCTCAGGGCTTGTGTGCCACTCCTTACTCCTGTGTGTGCCATCTCTCAGTGGGCCATAGAAAGCCTATTTATTTTTTTGCTTGATTTGGGTTCCAAAATCTACCTGAAAAAATCAATAAATCAATCAGTGGGAGATTAATATTGGCCTTTGGGCTTGTGTGCCAGTCCTAAGCGTGCCATCTCTCTCTCTCAGATAGTGGGCCATAGAAAGCCTATTTATTATTTTTTTTATTGGGTTTATAAATTTTCCCTGGAAAAAAAAAAAAAAAGTGGGAGATTAATATTGGCCTCTGGGCTTGTGTGCCAGTCCTGAGCGTGCCATCTCTCTCACAAATAGTGGGCCATAGAAAGCCTATTTATTTTTTTGGTTGATTTGGGTTCTAAATTCTACCTGAAAAAATCAATAAATCAATCAGTGGGAGATAAATATTGGCCTCTGGGCTTGTGTGCCACTCCTGACTCCTGTGTGCGTCCTCTCTCACTCAGTGGGCCCTAGAAAGCCTATTTTTTGTTTTATTTGTTTTCTAAATTCTCCCTGAAAAAATCATTTTATTTTATTTGGTTTCTAAATTATTCCTGAAAAAAATCATTTTTTTTGTATTTTTTTTTCTAAAGTCTCCCTGAAAAAAAAAAAAAAAATCAAATCAGTGGGAGATTAATATTGCCCTTTCTGCTTGTGTGCCAGTCTTGACTCCTGGGTGTGCCATCTCTCTCTCTCCAATTGTGGGCCATAGAAAGCCTATTAATTTTTTTGCTTGATTTGGGTTCCAAAATCTACCTGAAAAAATCACTAAATCAATCAGTGGGAGATAAATATTGGCCTCTGGGCTTGTGTGCCACTCCTGACTCCTGTGTGCGTCCTCTCTCACTCAGTGGGCCCTACAAAGCCTATTTTTTTTTAATTTGTTTTCTAAATTCTCCCTGAAACAATCATTTTATTTTATTTTGTTTCTAAATTCTTCCTGAAAAATTCATTTTTTTGTATTTTTTTTTCTAAAGTCTCCCTGAAAAAAAAAAAAAAAAATCAAATCAGTGGGAGATTAATATTGCCCTTTCTGCTTGTGTGCCAGTCTTGACTCCTGGGTGTGCCATCTCTCTCTCTCCAATTGTGGGCCATATAAAGCCTATTAATTTATTTGCTTGATTTGGGTTCCAAAATCTACCTGAAAAAATCACTAAATCAATCAGTGGGAGATAAATATTGGCCTCTGGGCTTGTGTGCCACTCCTGACTCCTGTGTGCGTCCTCTCTCACTCACTGGGCCCTAGAAAGGCTATTTTATGTTTTATTTGTTATCTAAATTCTCCCTGAAAAAATCATTTCATTTTATTTGGTTTATAAATTCTTCCTTAAAAAATCATTTTTTTTTTTTTTTTCTAAAGTCTCCTTTTTTAAAAAAAAAACACAAATCAGTGGGAGATTAATATTTACATTTGCGCTTCAGTGACAGTCCTGCGTGTGTGGCATCTCTCTCATTTGTTGCCACCAACAACAGAGTGTGTAACATTGTGCCTGATTTTCGTTGTGGTCTCACCCACCTGTAAAGGGGTAGCTAAATCATACTGAAGTTATAGCTCACCGTGTAAGTTGTGTGACTGCAACAAATACCGTTAGTTTGGTAACGTTTTTAAAACAATGAGGAAGTCTGGTGGAAGAGGTCGTGGCCGGGGGCGTTCATTGTCAGCTGGTAATGAGGGTAGTGGTAGTGGTGGAGCATCAGGTGATTGTGGGAAAAAAAATATTGCACCTAAGTCTGGAGCTGTGGAGCCAGGTTCGTCGTCTGGCTACACAAGGCCTCGAACGCTCCCTTTTCTGGGAGTAGGAAAACCGCTTTTAAAGCCGGAGCAGCAAGAGCAAGTTTTGGCTTATCTTGCTGACTCAGCCTCTAGCTCTTTTGCCTCCTCTCGTGAAACTGGTAAAAGTAAAAGCAGCGCGTCGTTAGTGGATGTTCACGGTCAGGGACAAGTCGCTTCCTTGTCCTCTTCAGCAAAAACAACAACAGAGAAGAATGCAGCAGGCGACACAACGGGTTACTCCATGGAGCTCTTTACACATACCGTCCCTGGCTTAGAAAGTGAAGCAGTTAACAGTCCATGCCCATTACAAGTTGAATCTGACATGGAGTGCACTGATGCACAGCCACAGCCAGACTACTATGCTGGTCCTTTGACTCAGACCACAACATTGCCCTCGCAGGGTGCTGATCAAGAATCAGACCCTGATGAGACTATGTTGCCCCATCACAAACGCTATACCACCGACCGACAAGGTGACACAGACGAAGTTGCACACGAGCTACAAGAAGAGGTAATAGATGACCCAGTTCTTGACCCCGATTGGCAGCCATTGGGGGAACAGGGTGCAGGCGGCAGCAGTTCTGAAGCGGAGGAGGAGGGGCCGCAGCAGGCATCAACATCGCAACAGGTTCCATCTGCCGGGCCAGTATCTTGCCCAAAACGCGTGGCAAAGTCAAAACCTGTTGGAGGACAGCGTGGCCATCCGGTTAAAGCTCAGTCTGCAATGCCTGAAAAGGTATCCGATGCTAGAAAGAGTGCAGTCTGGCATTTTTTTAAACAACATCCAATTGATCAGCGCAAACTCATCTGTCAAAAATGTTCAACTACCTTAAGCAGAGGGCAGAATCTGAAAAGTCTCAATACAAGTTGCATGCATAGACATTTAACCACCATGCATTTGCAAGCTTGGACTAACTACCAAACGTCCCTTAAGGTTGTAGCACCCTCAGCCAATGAAGCTAGTCATCAATGCAACATCCCTTCCGGCAGTGTAGGGCCACCATTTTCTGCACCACCTGCAGTATCTGTGCAGGTTTCTTTGCCAGGCCAAAGAAGTCAGGGTCAGGGAATCACCAGTTTCGTAGTAGGAAACACTGCATCTAGGGCACCGGCGGCAATACCATCTCCCACCGTCTCTCAGTCTGCCATGTCCACCGGCACCCCCGCTAGTTCCACGATCTCCAGCTCTCCAGTCCAGCTCACCCTACATGAGACTATGGTTAGAAAAAGGAAGTACTTAGCCTCGCATCCGCGTACACAGGGTTTGAACGCCCACATAGCTAGACTAATCTCGTTAGAGATGATGCCCTACCGGTTAGTTGAAAGCGAAGCTTTCAAAGCCCTGATGGACTACGCTGTACCACGCTACGAGCTACCCAGTCGACACTTTTTTTCCAGAAAAGCCATCCCAGCCCTCCACCAGCATGTTAAAGAGCGCATCGTCCATGCACTCAGGCAATCTGTGAGCACAAAGGTGCACCTGACAACAGATGCATGGACCAGTAGGCATGGCCAGGGACGTTACGTGTCCATCACGGCACACTGGGTAAATGTGGTGGATGCAGGGTCCACAGGGGACAGCAAGTTTGGGACAGTTCTGCCTAGCCCACGGTCTAGGAAACAGTTGGCTGTAGCCATTCGCACCCCCTCCTCCTCCTCCTCGTCCTCCTGCAGAAGCGAGACCTCGTCCACAGACCGCAGTCGCACAACCACTCCAGCCGCAGCTGCCACTGTTGCACACCAGGTCTCCCATTATGGGGCAGCTACTGGCAAACGTCAGCAGGCTGTATTGGCTATGAAGTGTTTGGGCGACAACAGACACACCGCTGAAGTTCTGTCCGAGTTCTTGCAGAAAGAAACGCAGTCGTGGCTGGGCACTGTAGATCTTGAGGCAGGCAAGGTAGTGAGTGATAACGGAAGGAATTTCATGGCTGCCATCTCCATTTCCCAACTGAAACACATTCCTTGCCTGGCTCACACCTTATACCTGGTGGTGCAGTGCTTCCTGAAAAGTTATCCGGGGTTTTCCGACCTGCTCCTCAAAGTGCGTGGACTTTGCTCACATATCCGCCGTTCGCCCGTACACTCCAGCCGTATGCAGACCTATCAGCGTTCTTTGAACCTTCCCCAGCATCGCCTAATCATAGACGTTGCAACAAGGTGGAACTCAACACTGCACATGCTTCAGAGACTGTGTGAACAGAGGCGGGCTGTTATGTTTTTGTGGGAGGATACACATACACGGGCAGGCAGTAGGATGGCAGACATGGAGTTGTCAGGTGTGCAGTGGTCGAAGATTCAAGACATGTGTCAAGTCCTTCAGTGTTTTGAGGAATGCACACGGCTGGTTAGTGCAGACAACGCCATAATAAGCATGAGCATCCCCCTAATGCGTCTGCTGATGCAAAGTTTGACGCACATAAAGGATCAGGCGTCTGCAGCTGAGGAAGAGGAAAGCCTTGATGACAGTCAGCCATTGTCTGGCCAGGGCAGTATACAGGACGAGGTAGCGGGCGAAGAGGAGGAGGAGGACGAGGAGGATGATGGGGATGATTATATTTTTAATGAGGAAGCTTTTCCGGGGCCAGTGGAAATTGTTGGCGCGGCAAGGCCGGGTTCTGGTTTTTGGAGGGATACAAGTGACGTGGATTTGCCTGAAACTGCCCCTCAACCAAGCACAACCACAGATTTGAGAACTGGAACTTTGGCCCACATGGCGGATTATGCCTTACGTATCCTCAAAAGGGACACACGCATAACAAAAATGATGAACGATGACGATTACTGGTTGGCCTGCCTCCTTGATCCTCGCTATAAAGGCAAATTGCAAAATATAATGCCACATGAGAACTTGGAACTAATATTAGCAACCAAACAATCAACTCTTGTTGACCGTTTGCTTCTGGCATTCCCTGCACACAGCGCCCGTGATCGTTCTAACACGAGCTGCAGGGGCCAGCAGACCAGAGGTGTTAGAGGGGCAGAAATCAGAAGTGTCGTTGGCCAGAGGGGTTTTCTGACCAGGTTGTGGAGTGATTTTGCTATGACCGCAGACAGGACAGGTACTGCAGCATCAATTCAAAGTGACAGGAGACAACATTTGTCCAGTATGGTTACTAACTATTTTTCATCCCTTATCGACGTTCTCCCTCAACCGTCATTCCCATTTGATTACTGGGCATCAAAATTAGACACCTGGCCAGAATTGGCAGATTATGCATTGCAGGAGCTTGCTTGCCCGGCAGCTAGTGTCCTATCAGAAAGAGTATTCAGTGCTGCAGGTTCAATACTAACAGAAAAAAGGACTCGTCTGGCTACCCAAAATGTAGATGATCTAACCTTCATTAAAATGAACCACAACTGGATTTCGAAATCTTTTGCCCCACCTTACCCGGCTGACACCTAGCTTTCCTATGTAAAGGTCTTGCCTGTGGACTATTCTGAACAACTTTTCCAATCTCGTAATTTGCAGCACCTGATTGTCCAGCATCCGACATGTTAACACCTCCCTAAATGGCCAAAGTCCCCACACGGGGCCGTGGTATCGCCACTTGGCGCCAGCACCCGTGAGAGTACTGTTTGTCTGAAGAGGTGGGTGTGCCCGCTTTTGGTCGACGGCACTGCCACTAGGTCCCTCATAGTACAATAAAGTGTCTGGCAGTGGTGGTGCGCACCCAACGTCAGACACACCATTGTAATATGAGGGGCCCTGGGCCTGTACCGCCGGCCACAAGACAGTCCCCCCCCCCAGGTCAAACAGTGCTCTACCACTTGCAAAATTTTCTCTCACAGCTCCACCAATGTTTAGTCTATGCGCTGACATCCTTCAATGCCTGGCACTGTCAATACCATTGTATTGACATTTTTCTTATGTTAGGCCTTCGAAGCCTGTCTGCGGTCACTCCTTCCACTAGGCCTCCACTGACCTGTCTACTGCTGCCCGGGTTCCCCTGGAACCAATTTTAAATTGCCTACAGCCAGCCCAATTTATTATGTTAGGGCTTCGAAGCCTGTCTGCGGTCCCTCCTTCCACTAGGCCTCCACTGACCTGTCTACTGCTGCCCGGGTTCCCCTGGAACCAATTTTAAATTGCCTACAGCCAGCCCAATTTATTATGTTAGGGCTTCGAAGCCTGTCTGCGGTCCCTCCTTCCACTAGGCCTCCACTGACCTGTCTACTGCTGCCCGGGTTCCCCTGGAACCAATTTTAAATTGCCTACAGCCAGCCCAATTTATTATGTTAGGGCTTCGAAGCCTGTCTGCGGTCCCTCCTTCCACTAGGCCTCCACTGACCTGTCTACTGCTGCCCAGGTTCCCCTGGAACCAATTTTAAATTGCCTACAGCCCGCCCAATTTATTATGTTAGGGCTTCGAAGCCTGTCTGCGGTCCCTCCTTCCACTAGGCCTCCACTGACCTGTCTACTGCTGCCCGGGTTCCCCTGGAACCAATTTTAAATTGCCTACAGCCAGCCCAATTTATTATGTTAGGGCTTCGAAGCCTGTCTGCGGTCCCTCCTTCCACTAGGCCTCCACTGACCTGTCTACTGCTGCCCGTGTACCCCTGTAACCAATTTAAAATTGCCTACAGCCATGTGTTATTATTTTAGGCCTTTGATGCCTGTCTGCGGTCACTCCTTCCACTAGGCCTCCACTGACCACACCACTGCTGCCCGTGTACCCCTGGAACCAACATCAGAAAATATAAAAATAAGTATTTTGCTTATAAAAAAGAAAATACTGGAGAGATATCAAATGCAGACATTTTAACATTAAAAACAAACACATACAACAAAAATCTGGTACAGTACTAAAAATGGCCACCAGCTACAATAACTTTCTCCTGCAAGTAGTTAACTGAAAGTTTTTTTCAATTTAAAACACAGATATGGCATCCACCGAGTGTTGTCCTGTCGCGTCTTCTTTATATTATTGCCAAGAAGATGCAAAACAATGAAAATAATAAAATCATTATTTACCAAAAAAATAGAGTAAGTCAAAACCACATTGCAAATAAACATTCATTACAAATAAAGAAGCAGGGCACGTCCGAGGGTGAGTATATACCTAATAAGAATATAATCACCCTCGGACGCGCCCTGCTTCTTTCCGACAGCCTTCCTTCCTAAGAATCAGCCCTTCCGTGGTGTAGAGAGAGGGTGTGTTACACTCCAAGGTGTTCCCCAGGTTGCCTTTCCTGAGCTTCGATCTTCATGCTCTCGTTTAGTAGTTGTCGGAAAGTAGGCTTCATTAGGCCTACAAAATGGGTATGGGGTGGAGAGAGATGGTGTGTTACACTCCAAGGTGTTCTCCAGGTTTCCTCGCCATTGCTTCGATCTTCCGACTCTCGTTTAGTAGTTGTAGAAAACTACACTGCATTAGGCCTACAAAATGGGTATCGGGTGGAGAGAGATGGTGTGTTACACTCCAAGGTGTTCCCCAGGTTGCCTTGCCATTGCTTCGGTCTTCCGACTCTCGTTTAGAAGTTGTAGAAAACTACACTGCATTAGGCCTACAAAATGGGTATCGGGTGGAGAGAGATGGTGTGTTACACTCCAAGGTGTTCCCCAGGTTGCCTTGCCATTGCTTCGGTCTTCCGACTCTCGTTTAGTAGTTGTAGAAAACTACACAGCATTAGGCCTACAAAATGGGTATGGAGTGGAGAGAGATGGTGTGTTACACTCCAAGGTGTCCTCCAGGTTTCCTCGCCATTGCATCGATCTTCCGACTCTCGTTTAGTAGTTGTAGAAAACTACACTGCATTAGGCCTACAAAATGGGTATCGGGTGGAGAGAGATGGTGTGTTACACTCCAAGGTTTTCCCCAGGTTGCCTTGCCATTGCTTCGGTCTTCCGACTCTCGTTTAGTAGTTGTAGAAAACTGCACTGCATTAGGCCTACAAAATGGGTATCGGGTGGAGAGAGATGGTGTGTTACACTCCAAGGTGTTCCCCAGGTTGCCTTGCCATTGCTTCGGTCTTCTGACTCTCGTTTAATAGTTGTAGAAAACTACACAGCATTAGGCCTACAAAATGGGTATGGGGTGGAGAAAGATGGTGTGTTACACTCCAAGGTGTTCTCCAGGTTTCCTCGCCATTGCTTCGATCTTCCGACTCTCGTTTAGTAGTTGTAGAAAACTACACTGCATTAGGCCTACAAAATGGGTATCGGGTGGAGAGAGATGGTGTGTTACACTCCAAGGTGTTCCCCAGGTTGCCTTGCCATTGCTTCGGTCTTCCGACTCTCGTTTAGTAGTTGTAGAAAACTACACAGCATTAGGCCTACAAAATGGGTATGGGGTGGAGAGAGATGGTGTGTTACACTCCAAGGTGTTCTCCAGGTTTCCTCGCCATTGCTTCGATCTTCCGACTCTCGTTTAGTAATTGTAGAAAACTACACTGCATTAGGCCTACAAAATGGGTATCGGGTGGAGAGAGATGGTGTGTTACACTCCAAGGTGTTCCCCAGGTTGCCTTGCCATTGCTTCGGTCTTCCGACTCTCGTTTAGTAGTTGTAGAAAACTACACTGCATTAGGCCTACAAAATGGGTATCGGGTGGAGAGAGATGGTGTGTTACACTCCAAGGTGTTCCCCAGGTTGCCTTGCCATTGCTTCGGTCTTCCGACTCTCGTTTAGTAGTTGTAGAAAACTGCACAGCATTAGGCCTACAAAATGGGTATGGGGTGGAGAGAGATGGTGTGTTACACTCCAAGGTGTTCTCCAGGTTTCCTCGCCATTGCTTCGATCTTCCGACTCTCGTTTAGTAGTTGTAGAAAACTACACTGCATTAGGCCTACAAAATGGGTATCGGGTGGAGAGAGATGGTGTGTTACACTCCAAGGTGTTCCCCAGGTTGCCTTGCCATTGCTCTGGTCTTCCGACTCTCGTTTAGTAGTTGTAGAAAACTACACTGCATTAGGCCTACAAAATGGGTATCGGGTGGAGAGAGATGGTGTGTTACACTCCAAGGTGTTCCCCAGGTTGCCTTGCCATTGCTTCGGTCTTCCGACTCTCGTTTAGTAGTTGTAGAAAACTACACAGCATTAGGCCTACAAAATGGGTATGGGGTGGAGAGAGATGGTGTGTTACACTCCAAGGTGTTCTCCAGGTTTCCTCGCCATTGCTTCGATCTTCCGACTCTCGTTTAGTAGTTGTAGAAAACTACACTGCATTAGGCCTACAAAATGGGTATCGGGTAGAGAGAAATGGTGTGTTACACTGCAAGGTGTTCCCCAGGTTGCCTTGCCATTGCTTCGGTCTTCTGACTCTCGTTTAGTAGTTGTAGAAAACTACACAGCATTAGGCCTACAAAATGGGTATGGGGTGGAGAGAGATGGTGTGTTCCACTCCAAGGTGTTCTCCAGGTTGCCTTTCCTGAGCTTCTATCTTCAGGCTCTCGTTAAATTGTGGTTAAATGGAACAACTGCATTTGGCGTACTAGTTGGTTTGGGGCCTACTAACAGTGTCTGCCGCTCCTTGCTGTTCTCCTGGTTTCCTGTCCTGAAATTCCGTTTTCAGGCGCTCGTTAAGTAGTTGTTAATGTTAGACTGCATTTGGCCTACTAGTTGGGTTGGGGCCTACTATCGGTGTCTGCCACTCCTAGGCCTACAAAATGGGTATCGGGTGGAGAGAGATGGTGTGTTACACTCCAAGGTGTTCCCCAGGTTGCCTTGCCATTGCTCTGGTCTTCCGACTCTCGTTTAGTAGTTGTAGAAAACTACACTGCATTAGGCCTACAAAATGGGTATCGGGTGGAGAGAGATGGTGTGTTACACTCCAAGGTGATCCCCAGGTTGCCTCGCCATTGCTTCGATCTTCCGACTCTCGTTTAGTAGTTGTAGAAAACTACACTGCATTAGGCCTACAAAATGGGTATCGGGTGGAGAGAGATGGTGTGTTACACTCCAAGGTGTTCCCCAGGTTGCCTTGCCATTGCTCTGGTCTTCCGACTCTCGTTTAGTAGTTGTAGAAAACTACACTGCATTAGGCCTACAAAATGGGTATCGGGTGGAGAGAGATGGTGTGTTACACTCCAAGGTGTTCCCCAGGTTGCCTCGCCATTGCTTCGGTCTTCCGACTCTCGTTTAGTAGTTGTAGAAAACTACACAGCATTAGGCCTACAAAATGGGTATGGGGTGGAGAGAGATGGTGTGTTACACTCCAAGGTGTTCTCCAGGTTTCCTCGCCATTGCTTCGATCTTCCGACTCTCGTTTAGTAGTTGTAGAAAACTACACTGCATTAGGCCTACAAAATGGGTATCGGGTGGAGAGAGATGGTGTGTTACACTCCAAGGTGTTCCCCAGGTTGCCTTGCCATTGCTTCGGTCTTCCGACTCTCGTTTAGTAGTTGTAGAAAACTACACAGCATTAGGCCTACAAAATGGGTATGGGGTGGAGAGAGATGGTGTGTTCCACTCCAAGGTGTTCTCCAGGTTGCCTTTCCTGAGCTTCTATCTTCAGGCTCTCGTTAAATTGTGGTTAAATGGAACAACTGCATTTGGCGTACTAGTTGGTTTGGGGCCTACTAACAGTGTCTGCCGCTCCTTGCTGTTCTCCTGGTTTCCTGTCCTGAAATTCCGTTTTCAGGCGCTCGTTAAGTAGTTGTTAATGTTAGACTGCATTTGGCCTACTAGTTGGGTTGGGGCCTACTATCGGTGTCTGCCACTCCTTGCTGTTCTCCTCCACTGAACAAAGCTGTGCCGCCTGTTTACTACGGTTGCCAATTTTGAACTGCATTTCGACTACTTACTGATTTGGGCCTACTCTCTGTGTCAGCCTCTCATTCCAGTTGTCCTCCACTGCAATGCCCCCTGGTTATTCCTGTGTTACCAATTTTGAACTGCATTTAGCCCACTTTATTATTTGGGCCCACATCTGTGTTTCCTCCTCATCCTGCCCATTGCCCAACCAGTGATAGATGAGTCTGCTGGTACATTGACCCATAACGCAACATTCCCCGTGCACGCTACACAACAACATTGTGACCCTGCTGAAAGTCAGGTTGCTCTTCCCGCATACCATACCACCTTACACGGGGACAAAGAGGAAGGTGCAGATGACAGTGCAGGTTCCTTCATCAGGTGGGGGAGGAATACTAGTTGGCGACGTCACTGGCACAGGGCCTCTCATAGTACGCAAAAGTGTTGCTGCCGGTGGGAGGCGCCCCCGCCGTGCAAACACACCGCTGTACTTTGAGGGGCCCTGTGCCAGTGCCAATGCCAACGAGTGGGCCCCCCCTGCTTGCTCAGGTTCATAGCACTTGCAAAGTTGAAATACTTACCTCTCCCTGCTCCACTGCCGTGACGTGGTCCAGATTTCCTGGGCCCACTAATTACTTGAACCAGCCCTACCCACCACAACTTTAGCCAAATGACCCCCAATTTCAAATGCCTTCCAATTATTATAAGGTAAATTACGCTTGACAAGCTTCATTAAGAAGAATGGATGGTTTTGACATTAAAATGGGCACTCTAGGTGTTTTCCTGGCCCCCACTCACTGCCGACTATGCTGCCCCATTGACTTGCATTGGGTTTCGTGTTTCGGTCGATCCCGACTTTACGTCATAATCGGCCGATTTCACTCGACCCAACTTTTGAGATAGTCGGGTTTCGCGAAACCCGGCTCGACTCGAAAAAGGTCAAGGTCGCTCAACTCTACTCCTCTACACCATTTAACATTTCAAATGGTACAAGACAAGGGTGCCCTTTATCTCCGCTGCTTTTTATTTTATCAATGGAACCACTGGCGCAATCAATTAGGCAAAATAATTCCATAAAAGGTCTACAAACGCGAACACGCCATTATAAGATAGGGCTCTTTGCCGACGACATGATGTTTACCCTGACGGACCCCTATGAATCAGTTTCGGAGCTACAAAAAACCCTTCAATTTTTTTCAACTATTACCCTTTTTAAGATAAACGAAAATAAATCCAAAATATTGCCATTTTACTTGACGGAATTAGAAACAAAGAAAATAAAAGATATAGTTTCATTCAGTTGGTCGGAAGGAGACCTAGACTAACTAGGTATAATCATTTAAAAAAACTTAGACACATTAATGAAGAAAAACTTGAACAAACTCTTGGAAAATATAAACAAAGACCTTGGTTTCCTCAGTACAAAAGACCTCTCATGGTGGAGCAGAGTATTGGCAACTAAAATTTTTATTGTCCCAAAAATCTCTTATATACTGAGAACACTCCCCTAAAAATCAACACTTCCTACCTGACTAGCTTCCAATCAACAATAAATACGTTTATTTGGAATAAAAAAAGGGCCCGCATTTCCACAAACATTCTATATAAATGCAAGGAATTTGGGGGCATAGGCTTACCAAACATTACAGCTTTATATCTATCGAATTTAATAAAACAAAGCCAGTATTGGTTCATGAAAGAAGATCCTCCGAATTGGCTTGACCTTGAAATTGAACTTAACCATAGGAAATCTCCCAAAGAATTGGTTTTTGACCATATTCTCAACAGACCTCATAAGGCCTACGCCCATCACCCTATCTTTTCTCCTATTATATATGCCTGGAATAAATTGTCCAAACGAAAGAGAGGCTCCAACAGGAAAATCCTCCTCCAAAATACCCCTATAGAGATTATCATGCTTACCCAAAATATTAACCCCTCCTCCATATGGAGAGACAATGGCATTCAAAACTAAATGATATCCATGATGGGGTTAAATTTCTCACCTTCAGCTCTATTAAACAAAAATTTAAAATACCCTCCTCAGCCTTTTTCCCTTACATGGTACTAAAGGACCAAGTTCAAAAATTCATTACAAACAAACCAAAAATATCTGAAGCAACTATTAATTTACTAAAAAATCCCACACACAATTTATTTTGGAATAACAAGCAAATATATCGGTGGTTTAACAATGACACACAATTCAATAAGTTAGCTCATATGATAAAATGGGAAGGGGATCTGAATGTAACGTTCACTCCAGAACAGTGGGAAAATGCAATCCACTTTACTTATGCATCAAACATCTGCATGACACTGAAAGAGGCCTATTACAAAATAATAACAAGATGGTACTATACTCCGGCTCGCCTTTCTCATCTGCCGACAGGAGGATCTCCATTATGCTGGAGAGAATGTGGAGAGCGTGGAAGTTTGCTACATGTGTTTTGGTCATGCCCCCGGGTAAAACCCTTATGGAGGCAAGCCATAAAATTAATTAACAAATTATTAACTGGTAATATTATATTTACCCCTCCAATGGCCTTGTTGTCCCTGAACTGGGAAAAAATAGACACAAATGTGAGATCTCTTATCATCCATATCTGCCTTGTGGTCAAATAAATCATAGCTTTCCATTGGAAGAATCCGACTTTACCGGCTTTTACTGAAATTATAGACCAAATTAACTTACACAAGACATACGAAGAAAACTTGCAATAGTAAATAATTACTATACGAAACATGATAGGAAATGGAAGAAATGGGTTGAGGTAAACTCCAATCTATCGCATTAAAGGAAAGATGATGGCTTCTACATACCTGTGAGGTTATTACGACTTATTATATGCTCTTTGCTATTATTATATGCTATTATATGTTACTATATGTTAATCTGTTAAAAATTGTTAATCATTATCAAATTTTGTTTAAAATGGACAGCGTGTCCACAATGTTGTTCTTACCTTTCCCCAATACCCACCCCCCCCACCTCCTTCCCTCTCCTTACCCTTATTCCCTTGCGAGCTGACTATATGATTATTTCCACATGCTAATATTAAATTTCAAAGTTATAATAAAAATTATTTGAACAGAAAATCTGCATCAAAAACAAATCAAATCAGCGGGGATTTTTACCTGCGTTTTCTGCCAACAGATGCAGAATCCGGGCAGAAAATTCCACAGGCAAATTTGCAATGTGTGCACATACTCTTAGGGTTTTTTTATAATCCAACATACAGTTCTAGGAATATAGACCTTTTTATTTAGTGCAATTTTTAGCATTTCTTTATGGTCCTATTCCTTATCAATGAGTTGTGTCTCACCACGTAACTATGCAAAGCAGCCTAAATACAGGTCCCAAAGAGTCCTGAAAGACACAAATTCTTAAAAAAGACCATAAAATTAGCACCAAATATGAAAAGCATAACTCTGCATTCTTAAGATAGATTTAAAAAAAAAAAAATGAGCATACTCAAAGAAGCAGCGGAGATTAAATAAGAGCAAAAACTGCTACTTTTAGGGATTGTTTCCACATGCGAGAAACACGTCCGTGTCTCGAATGTGGAAACGAAGCTCTGGTGCCGGCACTCCGGAGCGGAGCGTGCGGCTCCATGTATTGCTGTGCGGCCGCACGCTCTGCTCCACAGTGCCAGCGCCAGAGCTTCGTTTCCACATGCGAGACACGGACGTGTTCCTCGCAAGTGAAAACAAGCCCTTAAGCTGGTGACAAGAACTCTTTAAGCACATAAGATGCTCAGACATCACAACAAGTTTTTGGCCGGTAAGAAACACTAAAATCATCAATGTTTCACTAGGTAAGGAGATGTGAAATCTGTGGTTTCAATCATGAAAGCTGCTGGGATATCACAGATGTGTTTCTGTCACATCTCATGTGTTATTAAGGGAACCTTTCACTACTAGAGATGATCAAATCGATTCAAAGTAAATCAAATTTGAGTAAAATTATTTATGACTTCAAGATCTGGGCGAATTTGAATAATTTGTATCAGCCACAGAAGGTTTAGGTGCAACCATGTAGGCTTCACTACAAAGCCTTGAAGTTATCAATCACATGGTATAGAGCAGGCAATCAGGAGGGAGTATCAAAGTCTGTATGATAGCTTTGGCAGGGAATGCAGCAGTCATTTTAAGGTGATTTTAAAATAGTGAGATTATGTCAGAGGTCACAGCCCAGCAATAGAGACAGAAATTGAAAGCTCTCAAATATTGTGCAATATTAGGCCGGGGTCACACTAAACGTATGGAAAATCGGTCTGAGTTTCCCTGCCGAGAGTCACACAAGTGTTCTCTGTATGGTCATCTGTGTGTAATGCGTTTGTAATGCGATGATGCGATTTTCTCTCACCTAGGTATCCGTATGACATGCATATGGCTTTACATTTCTCACTGCTTTTCCCCATTGAATTTAAATGCTCAATGGGCTGAAATGAGGAAAATGTGTGCGTATTTCTCACAAGTCACACGGATGGTCCATGTGGTGTCTGAGTTTCTCGTACCCATAGGCTTGCATTTTCGAGTCTCAGACGATATACGTGTACTATAGCAGCATGCTGCGATTTTACATGCACATTGAATACGCCTAAGAAAAAATATGGTGATGTGAGGTGCCCCATAGATTAACACTGGGCCGAGTGCTATGTGATGTTTTCTCGTGTAGCACTCATCCGTATTCTACATTAGTGTGACCCCGGCCTTAGACAAATACTCCAGACAGTAATGTGCTGAATTACTGTAGTATTGAATAAAAAAGAGATTCAATGTTTCAATATTGTTGCCAGTTTGGCAACGGTTGAATAATCGAGGTTGAAAATAATGTTAAAATTTAATTATATTAATGGTACAAAATGTATGGTTACAGAAAAAGAGACAATGGTAATGAATAAGCTTTTTTTTAAAAAAAATACCCATATCACTGCTAAGAATGTGGGGACGACTGCAGCAGAAGCAACATCATCACCATCGGCAGGAGTACTTCCAAACACAGGTCACAATTGGCATTCTTTATTTCCAGCAAATGCATTAGCGAGGGAAGAAGAGGAGGTCATTATGGAATACTAGATGGTGGCCCGATTCTAACGCATTGGGTATTTTAGAACATGCATGTCCATGTAGTATATAGCACAGCCACGTAGTATATTGCCCAGCCACGTAGTATATTGCCCAGCCATGTAGTATATTGCCCAGTCATGTTGTATATTGCCCAGCCATGTAGTATATTGCCCAGCCACGTAGTATATTGCCCAGTTACGTAGTATATTGCCCAGCCACACATTATATTGCCCAGTCACATACTATAATGCCCAGCTATGTAGTATATTGCCCAGCTACATAGTATATTGCCCAGTGACGTAGTATATTGCCCAGTGACATAGTATATTGGCCAGCTATGTAGTATATTTATTGCCCAGTGAGGTAGTATATTGCCCAGCCACATAATATATCGCCCAGACACGTAGTATATTGCCCAGCCACGTAATATATTACCCAGTTATGTACTATATTGCCCATTTACATAGTATATTGCCCAGCCACGTAGTATATTGCCCAGTAACCTAGTATATTGTCCAGTGACGTAGTATATTGCCCAGCCATGTAGTATATTGCCCAGTGCGGTAGTATATTGCCCAGCCACGCAGTATATTGCCCAGTCACGTACTATATTGCCCAACTACGTAGTATATTGCCCAGCTACATAGTATATTGCCCAGTGACATAGTATATTGTCCAGTGACATAGTATATTGGCCAGCTACGTAGTATATTTATTGCCCAGTGCGGTAGTATATTGCCCAGCCACATAGTATATTGCCCAGTCACGTAGTATATTGCCCAGCCACGTAGTATATTACCAGTTGCGTACTATACTGCCCAGCTACGTAGTATATTGCCCAGCCACATAGTATATTACCCAGCCACGTAGTATATTGCCCAGTAACCTGGTATATTGCCCAGTGATGTAGTATATTGCCCAGCCACGTAGTATATTGCCCAGTGACGTAGTATATTGCCCAGCCACGTAGTATATTGCCCAGTCATGTAGTATATTGCCCAGCCATGTAGTATATTTCCCAGTAACGTAGTATATTGCCCAGCCACGTAGTATATTGCCCAGCCACATAGTATATTGCCCAGTCACGTAGTATATAGCACAGCCCACATAGTATAGAGCACAGCCCATGTAGTATATTGCACAGCCCATGTAGTATATTGCACAGTCCACATAGTATATAGCAATGTGGGCATCATATCCCTGTTAAAAAAAAGAATTAAAATAAAAAATAGTTATATACTCACCTTCCGGAGCCCCCGGATCCAAGCGAAGCGGTTACCGACGCTGAGTCCTCACGCACTCCGGTCTAAAGAGTCCATTGCGGTCTCGCGAGACCACTACGTCATCATCTCGCGAGATCGCAGCATGGACCGGTTACCAGAGCGTCGCGAATGGGAAAGGCCTGTTGTGAATCCGAGGGGCCGACGAACGGTGAGTATATAACGATTTTTTTATTTTTTTTAATTATTTTTAGCATTAGATCTTTTTACTATTGGTGCCGCATAGGCAGCATCAATAGTAAAACGTTGGTCACACAGGGTTAATAGCAGCGTTAACCAAGTGCGTTACACGGTGGCACAGCGCGGTCGCTTAACACTGCCATTAACCCTGTGTGAGCGGTGACCGGAGGGGAGTATGGAGGAGGCACTGACTGCGGGGATGAAGGAGCGGCCATGTTGCCGCCGGACTGTGCCCGTCGCTGATTGGTCGTGGCTGTTTTGCCGCGACCAATCAGCGACTTGGATTTCCATGATAGACAGAGCCCGCGACCAATGAATATCTGTGACAGACAAACAGACAGACGGATGTGACCCTTAGGCAATGATATAGTAGATATGTCACATCACTTGTCTCATTCACAGCAGAATGATGAAAACACTCTCAGCGACACTGTCAGCTTGAGTCAGTGTTCTGCACAGATCAGTTTACTTGATCGCACATGACTAGTAGGGATTATTTGGGATTTTAATTTTAAAAATCATGAAAAGTCTTACAGTGCAGTGTGTAATTAAGTGGGTTGTTACAAACAGTTTACTGTCCATTTCTATAGTGAAGCCACTTAGACATTATTAAGGTTTTGCCTGTGCTATAGAAAAAGTAGTTGTAATAATTTAGGTTTGCATAAGAGTCTATTTATTGCAATCACTAGGGCTAGCACAGATAGGTAGCATGGTCAGAGGATAGCCACAGGTCGGTACACAAGAACAGCACTATGGTACGGAGGATCAATTGGATATCCAAAGATCGGTATAGGCTATCAGCAACATAGTATGGAGGAGCAGCAGGTAGAGAGAGAGCTTGACTGAAGGCTGGAAGCTCAATAATCTCACAAGGAATGAAGAACAAGGTAAAAGTTAAAGATGATGGCCCCTGTCTTTGGAAAGGAATCTACAGTATTGAGTTTTTAAGTTGAGCACCAAAATATCCATATAATCATATGTTGTGTCCTGCAAGTCAACAGTGTAGAGCCACATTTTTTGTGTGTTTTTAAACTGGATTATGTGTTAATTACCTCTGGTAAATCAACTAGACTATCTGGATTTGATTGTCTACCTACATGCAGGGATATGTATTGTCATGCCAGCATGTGCAAGGAGTAGATAAAGCTGAAGCTGGTATTAATTGCTTCAATGATAATGCCCCAGATTCCATTAAAGCTGGCGTTAATGACTTGTCCAGCCTAAGGAATGTCAATGAAGCCCTGACCATATGATTACTTATGACACTAGGACTGTCCACATGACTCTTCAAAGATTAACATACAGTGCGTATTTACACAGAAACATTTACTGTCAAGTATAATCCCATAGCGACTACTCAAGGTTCCTTTTAAGGCTGTAGCTTCTGATTAAGTGATCATCAAAATGCAGCAATATTTTTAACTTTTTTCATCAAGGTATTTTGGTTGTTTGCCAGTTATAAACATATACATCCATGGTATTCTTGTACTAGTGTATTCCTATCTCACAAGGACAAAATAATGTTCTGTCAAACAAAGTAGTTGTATTCACAAAGGTGCAGATATCATTGTTTGCTTGAGGCATGCCTGATGGGCAAACAGTTAAGCTAAAACTAAACTAAACTAGTTTTTTGAACAGAGGCAAAATCATGCTGGAACAGTTTTATTTGTATAGCGGCAATCAGATATTTAAATAGATACATGCGTGGGTAAACATATATATACAGTTGTGCTCAAAAGTTTACATACCCCGGAAGAATTTTTCCTTTCTTGGCCTTTTTGCAGAGAATATAATATGATTGATAACACCAAAACTTTTTCTCCACTCATGGTTAGTGGTTGGGTTAAGCTATTTATTGTCAAACTACTGTGTTTTCTCTTTTTAAATCATGACAAAACCCAAAACATCCAAATGACCCAGATCAAAAGTTTGCATACCCCATTTCTTAATACCATGTATTGCCCCCTCTAACATCAATGAGAGTTTGAAGTCTTTTGTGGTAGTTGTGGATGAGGTTCTTTATTTTCTCAGATGGTAAAGCTGCCCACTCTTCTTGACAAGAAGCCTCCAGTTCTTGTAAATTCATGTGCTGTCTAGCATGAACTGCGTGCTTGAGATCCCCAGAGTGGCTCAATGATATTGAGGTCAGGAGACTGAGATGGCCACTCCAGAACCTTCACTTTGTTCTGCTGTAACCAATGACAGGTCGACTTGGCCTTGTGCTTTGGATCGCTATCATGTTGGAACATCCAAGTACGTCCCATGCGCAGCTTCTGGGCTGATGAGTGCAAACTTGCCTCGAGTATTTGCTGATAACATGCTGCATTTAATTTTCCTTCAACTTTGACCAAGTTTCCTGTGCCTTTGTAGCCCACACATCCCCAAAATATCAGCGATCCATCTCATTGCTTTACAGTAGGAATGGTGTTCCTTTCATCATAGGCCTTGTTGACCTCTCTCCAAATGTAATGTTTATGGTTGTGGCCAAAAAGTTCAATTTTGGTCACATAACTCTAAATTACATTGTTCCAGAAGTTTTGAGGCTTGAGTCCTGTGCTGTTTTGCATATTGTAGGCGAGATACTTTGTGGCATTTGCACAGTAATGGCTTTCTTCTGGCGACTTAAACATGCAGCCCATTTTTCTTTCAAGTGTCTCCTTAATGTGCATCTTGAAACAGCCACACCGCTAGTTTTCAAAGAGTGCTGCATTTCAGCTGATGCTATTTGTGGGTTTTTCTTTGCATCCCGGCAGATGTGGACAACATTTTGTTGGTCTAAATGACCGTGGTTTTGTTTTTACAGAGCCTGTGATTTTCCATTTAATAATCACAGTTTGAAGGCTGCTTACTGGCATTATTAATTTTTTGGATATCTTTTTGTATCCCTTGTTATGATAAGGTAATTCAGTACCACAATGGACATAGAGGTCAGAGCACATACAGTGACCTGACAATAACCCAAAAACATAGAACGAGCTCTGAAACGTGGGAACTCTGCTGACCGCAATCCCTAATCCTCTCCAACCACACTAGAGGCAGCCGTGGATTGCGCCTAACGCTCCCTATGCAACTCGGCACAGCCTGAGAAACTAGCTAGCCTGAAGATAGAAAATAAGCCTACCTTGCCTCAGAGAAATACCCCAAAGGAAAAGGCAGCCCCCACATATAATGACTGTGAGATAAGATGAAAAGACAAACGTAGAGATGAAATAGATTTAGCAAAGTGAGGCCCGACTTTCTGAACAGAGCGAGGATAGGAAAGGTAACTTTGCGGTCAACACAAAACCCTACAAAAACCACGCAAAGGGGGCAAACAGACCCTGCGTACCGAACTAACGGCACGGAGGTACACCCTCTGCGTCCCAGAGCTACCAGCAAGCAAGAAAACAATATTAAGCAAGCTGGACAGAAAAAATAGCAAACAAAATAGCAAAAGCGGAACTTAGCTATGCAGAGCAGCAGGCCACAGGAACGATCCAGGAGGAAACAGGTCCAATACTAGAACATTGACTGGAGGCCAGGATCAAAGCACTAGGTGGAGTTAAATAGAGCAGCACCTAACGACATCACCACATCACCTGAGGAAGGAAACTCAGAAGCCGCAGTACCACTCTCCTCCACCAACGGAAGCTCACAGAGAGAATCAGCCGAAGTACCACTTGTGACCACAGGAGGGAGCTCTGCCACAGAATTCACAACAGTACCCCCCCCTTGAGGAGGGGTCACCGAACCCTCACCAGAGCCCCCAGGACGACCAGGATGAGCCATATGAAAGGCACGAACAAGATCGGGAGCATGGACATCAGAGGCAAAGACCCAGGAATTATCTTCCTGAGCATAACCCTTCCACTTAACCAGATACTGAAGTTTCCATCTTGAAACACGAGAATCCAAAATCTTCTCCACAATATACTCCAACTCCCCCTCCACCAAAACCGGGGCAGGAGGATCAACAGATGGAACCATAGGTGCCACGTATCTCCGCAACAATGACCTATGGAATACGTTATGTATGGAAAAAGAATCTGGAAGGGTCAGACGAAAAGACACAGGATTAAGAACCTCAGAAATCCTATACGGACCAATGAAACGAGGTTTAAACTTAGGAGAGGAAACCTTCATAGGAATATGACGAGAAGATAACCAAACCAAATCCCCAACACGAAGTCGAGGACCCACACAGCGTCTGCGATTAGCGAAACGTTGAGCCTTCTCCTGGGACAAGGTCAAATTGTCCACTACATGAGTCCAAATCTGCTGCAACCTGTCCACCACAGTATCCACACCAGGACAGTCCGAAGACTCAACCTGCCCTGAAGAGAAACGAGGATGGAACCCAGAGTTGCAGAAAAACGGCGAAACCAAGGTAGCCGAGCTGGCCCGATTATTAAGGGCGAACTCAGCCAAAGGCAAAAAGGACACCCAGTCATCCTGATCAGCAGAAACAAAGCATCTCAGATATGTTTCCAAGGTCTGATTGGTTCGTTCGGTCTGGCCATTAGTTTGAGGATGGAAAGCCAAGGAAAAAGACAAATCAATGCCCATCCTAGCACAAAAGGCTCGCCAAAACCTCGAAACAAACTGGGAACCTCTGTCAGAAACGATATTCTCTGGAATGCCATGTAAACGAACCACATGCTGGAAGAACAATGGCACCAAATCAGAGGAGGAAGGTAATTTAGACAAGGGTACCAAATGGACCATCTTAGAGAAGCGATCACAGACCACCCAAATGACTGACATCTTTTGAGAGACGGGAAGATCTGAAATAAAATCCATAGAGATATGTGTCCAAGGCCTCTTTGGGACCGGCAAGGGCAAAAGCAATCCACTGGCACGAGAACAGCAGGGCTTAGCCCGAGCACAAATCCCACAGGACTGCACAAAAGAACGCACATCCCGCGACAGAGATGGCCACCAAAAGGATCTAGCCACTAACTCTCTGGTACCAAAGATTCCAGGATGACCAGCCAACACCGAACAATGAACCTCAGAGATAACTTTATTCGTCCACCTATCTGGGACAAACAGTCTCTCCGCTGGGCAACGATCATTTTTATTAGCCTGAAATTTTTGCAGCACCCGCCGCAAATCAGGGGAGATGGCAGACACAATTACTCCTTCTTTGAGAATACCCGCCGGCTCAGATAAACCCGGAGAGTCGGGCACAAAACTCCTAGACAGAGCATCCGCCTTCACATTTTTAGAGCCCGGAAGGTACGAAATCACAAAGTCAAAACGGGCAAAAAACAGCGACCAACAAGCCTGTCTAGGATTCAACCGCTTGGCAGACTCGAGATAACTCAAGTTCTTATGATCAGTCAAGACCACCATGTGATGCTTAGCTCCTTCAAGCCAATGCCGCCACTTCTCGAATGCCCACTTCATGGCCAGTAACTCTCGATTGCCAACATCATAATTTCGCTCAGCAGGCGAAAACTTCCTGGAAAAGAAGGCGCATGGTTTCATCACCGAGCAATCAGAACTTCTCTGCGACAAAACAGCCCCTGCTCCAATCTCAGAAGCATCAACCTCGACCTGGAATGGAAGCGAAACATCTGGCTGACACAACACAGGGGCAGAAGAAAAATGACGCTTCAACTCTTGAAAAGCTTCCACAGCAGCAGAAGACCAATTGACCACATCAGCACCCTTCTTGGTCAAATCGGTCAATGGTTTAGCAATACTAGAAAAATTGCAGATGAAGCGACGATAAAAATGAGCAAAGCCCAAGAACTTTTGCAGACTTTTCAGAGATGTCGGCTGAGTCCAATCATGGATGGCTTAAACCTTAACAGGGTCCATCTCGATAGTAGAAGGGGAAAAGATGAACCCCAAAAATGAAACCTTCTGAACACCAAAGAGACACTTTGATCCCTTCACAAACAAAGAATTAGCACGCAGGACCTGAAACACCGTTCTGACCTGCTTCACATGAGACTCCCAATCACTCGAGAAGATCAAAATGTCATCCAAGTACACAATCAGGAATTTATCCAGGTACTCTCGAAAGATGTCATGCATAAAGGACTGAAACACTGATGGAGCATTGGCAAGTCCGAATGGCATTACTAGATACTCAAAATGGCCCTCGGACGTATTAAATGCAGTTTTCCATTCATCGCCTCGCTTAATACGCACAAGATTATACGCACCACGAAGATCTATCTTGGTGAACCAACTAGCCCCCTTAATCAGAGCAAACAAATCAGATAATAACGGCAAGGGGTGCTGAAATTTAACCGTGATCTTATTTAGAAGGCGGTAATCTATACAAGGTCTCAGAGAACCATCCTTCTTGGCCACAAAAAAGAACCCTGCTCCTAATGGCGACGATGACGGGCGAATATGCCCCTTCTCCAAGGACTCCTTCACATAACTCCGCATAGCGGTGTGCTCAGGCACAGATAAATTAAACAGTCGACCTTTTGGGAATTTACTACCAGGAATCAAATCGATAGCACAATCACAATCCCTATGCGGAGGTAGGGTATCGGACTTGGGCTCATCAAATACATCCCGGTAATCAGACAAGAACTCTGGAACCTCAGAAGGGGTGGATGACGAAATAGACAGAAATGGGACATCACCATGTACCCCCTGACAACCCCAGCTGGACACAGACATGGATTTCCAATCTAATACTGGATTATGGACTTGTAGCCATGGCAACCCCAACACGACCACATCATGCAGATTATGCAACACCAGAAAGCGAATAACCTCCTGATGTGCAGGAGCCATGCACATGATCAGCTGGGTCCAGTACTGAGGCTTATTCTTGGCCAAAGGCGTAGCATCAATTCCTCTCAATGGAATAGGACACTGCAAGGGCTCCAAGAAAAACCCACAACGCCTAGCATACTCCAAGTCCATCAAATTCAGGGCAGCGCCTGAATCCACAAATGCCATGACAGAATAAGATGACAAAGAGCAGATCAAGGTAACGGACAAAAGAAATTTTGACTGTACCATACCAATGGTGGCTGACCTAGCGAACCGCTTAGTGCGCTTAGGACAATCAGAGATAGCATGAGTGGAATCACCACAGTAGAAACACAGCCCATTCAGACGTCTGTGTTCTTGCCGTTCAACTCTGGTCAAAGTCCTATCGCACTGCATAGGCTCAGGTTTATGCTCAGATAATACCGCCAAATGGTGCACAGATTTACGCTCACGCAAGCGTCGACCGATCTGAATGGCCAAAGACCTAGACTCATTCAGACCAGCAGGCATAGGAAATCCCACCATGACATCCTTAAGGGCTTCAGAGAGACCCTTTGTGAAAATAGCTGCAAGCGCACCTTCATTCCATTGAGTGAGTACTGACCACTTTCTAAATTTCTGACAATATACCTCTATCTCATCCTGACCCTGACACAGAGCCAGCAAATTTTTCTCTGCCTGATCCACTGAATTAGGCTCATCGTACAGCAATCCGAGCGCCAGGAAAAACGCATCAATATTACTTAATATCACAACACTGAAAAAGAACAGTCTACAATGCCAATATCAAAAAACATGAGAATTTATTAAACATAGATATAAGTTAAAATCACAGAACAAGGTAACTGCAACGAAAGCAGGGATTGAACCACTTTTATATATAGCTATTACCAGGTACAGTAAAGAACATACAATGCTAATAGTTTACAACAAAGAAACTTGTATCCGCAATGCTAATAACTATCCAGTGTAGGGGCACCATTATATAGCCCTAGTAACTACCCAATAGCATTGACATGAACATAATACACATAGCATAAGTATGCACTTACATGTAATCCCCTCTTTGGTATGGCGTCCCTGCCGCCCCAACGCACGTTTCGCTTCTTCGTCAGGAGGCCTCCTGACGAAGAAGCGAAACGTGCGTTGGGGCGGCAGGGACGCCATACCAAAGAGGGGATTACATGTAAGTGCATACTTATGCTATGTGTATTATGTTCATGTCAATGCTATTGGGTAGTTACTAGGGCTATATAATGGTGCCCCTACACTGGATAGTTATTAGCATTGCGGATACAAGTTTCTTTGTTGTAAACTATTAGCATTGTATGTTCTTTACTGTACCTGGTAATAGCTATATATAAAAGTGGTTCAATCCCTGCTTTCGTTGCAGTTACCTTGTTCTGTGCACGCCTCCTGACGAAGAAGCGAAACGTGCGTTGGGGCGGCAGGGACGCCATACCAAAGAGGGGATTACATGTAAGTGCATACTTATGCTATGTGTATTATGTTCATGTCAATGCTATTGGGTAGTTACTAGGGCTATATAATGGTGCCCCTACACTGGATAGTTATTAGCATTGCGGATACAAGTTTCTTTGTTGTAAACTATTAGCATTGTATGTTCTTTACTGTACCTGGTAATAGCTATATATAAAAGTGGTTCAATCCCTGCTTTCGTTGCAGTTACCTTGTTCTGTGATTTTAACTTATATCTATGTTTAATAAATTCTCATGTTTTTTGATATTGGCATTGTAGACTGTTCTTTTTCAGTGTTGTGATAGTATCTCCTAGTTTAGATGCCCGGATTTATGTGGTGTTTTGTGGTATAGTTTGAATATTACTTAATGCAGGATCTCCTGACGCAAGAGAAAATGCCCAGTCCTGAGGGTCGCCACGTAAAAAAGAAATAATGATCCTAACTTGTTGAACTGGGTCACCAGAGGAGCGAGGTTTCAAAGCCAGAAATAGTTTACAATTATTTTTGAAACTCAGAAATTTAGTTCTATCTCCAAAAAACAAATCAGGAATAGGAATTCTTGGTTCTAACATAGAATTCTGAACCACAAAGTCTTGAATATTTTGTACTCTTGCCGTGAGCTGATCCACACATGAAGACAGACCTTTAATGTCCATCGCTACACCTGTGTCCTGAACCACCCAAATGTCTAGGGGAAAAAAAAAGGCAAAACACAGTGCAGAGAAAAAAAAATGGTCTCAGAACTTCTTTTTTCCCTCTACTGAGAATCATTAGTACTTGGGGCCTCCAGTACTGTTATGATAAGGTAATTCAGTACCACAATGGACATAGAGGTCAGAGCACATACAGTGACCTGACAATAACCCAAAAACATAGAACGAGCTCTGAGACGTGGGAACTCTGCTGACGGCAATCCCTAATCCTCTCCAACCACACTAGAGGCAGCCGTGGATTGCACCTAACGCTCCCTATGCAACTCGGCACAGCCTGAGAAACTAGCTAGCCTGAAGATAGAAAATAAGCCTACCTTGCTTCAGAGAAATACCCCAAAGGAAAAGGCAGCCCCCACATATAATGACTGTGAGATAAGATGAAAAGACAAACGTAGAGATGAAATAGATTTAGCAAAGTGAGGCCTGACTTTCTGAACAGAGCGAGGATAGGAAAGGTAACTTTGCGGTCAACACAAAACCCTACAAAAACCACGCAAAGGGGGCAAAAAGACCCTCCGTACCGAACTAACGGCACGGAGGTACACCCTCTGCGTCCCAGAGTTACCAGCAAGCAAGAAAACAATATTAAGCAAGCTGGACAGAAAAAATAGCAAACAAAATAGCAAAAGCGGAACTTAGCTATGCAGAGCAGCAGGCCACAGGAACGATCCAGGAGGAAACAGGTCCAATACTTGAACATTGACTGGAGGCCAGGATCAAAGCACTAGGTGGAGTTAAATAGAGCAGCATCTAACGACATCACCACATCACCTGAGGAAGGAAACTCAGAAGCCGCAGTACCACTCTCCTCCACCAAAGGAAGCTCACAGAGAGAATCAGCCGAAGTACCACTTGTGACCACAGGAGGGAGCTCTGCCACAGAATTCACAACAATCCCTTTCCTGTTTTATACAGTTCATCTACCTTTTTCCGTAGATCCATTGACAATTCTGTTTCTTTCCCCATGAATCACAATCCAGAAACGTCAGTAACTGGATGAACAATGGAAGAGTCTGTCTGGATCCCAGAAACCCACTCAGCTTTAATGCACACACACTGATTACAAGCAAACAGGTCACAAGTAGTGTTGAGCGATACCGTCCGATACTTGAAAGTATCGGTATCGGATAGTATCGGCCGATACCCGAAAAATATCGGATATCGCCGATACCGATATCCGATACCAATACAAGTCAATGGGACATCAAGTATCGGAATGTATCCTCATGGATCCCAGGGTCTGAAGGAGAGGAAACTCTCCTTCAGGCCCTGGGATCCATATTAAAGTGTAAAATAAAGAATTAAAATAAAAAATATTGTTATATTCACCTCTCCGGCGGCCCCTGGACATCAGCGGGAGGATCCGGCGTCCGGCACGGCTTCTTTCTTCAAAATGCGCGCCTTCAGGACCTGTGGAATGACGTCCCGGCTTCTGATTGGTCGCGTGCCGCCCATGTGACCGCCACGCGACCAATCAGAAGCCGCGACGTCATTCCTCAGGTCCTAGAAGGCGCTCATTCTAGGACTTTAGCTGAGGAATGACGTCGCGGCTTCTGATTGGTCGCGTGGCGGTCACATGGGCGGCACGCGACCAATCAGAAGCCGGGACGTCATTCCACAGGTCCTGAAGGCGCGCATTTTGAAGAAAGAAGCCGTGCCGGACGCCGGATCCTCCCGCTGATGTCCAGGGGCCGCCGGAGAGGTGAATATAACAATATTTTTTATTTTAATTCTTTATTTTACACTTCCGATACCGATACCCGATATCACAAAAATATCGGATCTCGGTATCGGAATTCCGATACCGCAAGTATCGGCCGATACCCGATACTTGCGGTATCGGAATGCTCAACACTAGTCACAAGTGAAGATTTTACCTTTAGTAGTGATTAACCCCTTAAGCCCCAAGGGTGGTTTGCACGTTAATGAACGGGCCAATTTTTAAAATTCAGACCACTGTCCCTTTATGAGGTTATAACTCTGGAATGCTACAACGGATCCTGATGATTCTGACATGGTTTTCTCATGACATATTGTACTTCATGATAGTGGTAAAAGAAATTTGATATTACCTGCGTTTATTTGCGAAAAAAGTGGAAATGTGGCAAAAATTTTGAAAATTTTGCAATTTTCTAACTTAGAATTTTTATGCCCTTAAATCACAGAGATATGTCACACAAAATACTTAATAAGTAATATTTCCCACATGTTTACTTTACATCAGCACCATTTTGGAACCAACATTTTTTTTGTTAGGGAGTTATAAGGTTTAAATTTGACCAGCAATTTCTCATTTTTACAACACCATTTCTTTTAGGGACCACATCACATTTGAAGCCATTTTGAGGGGTCTATATGGTAGAAAATAACCAAGCGTGACACCATTCTCAAAACGGCATTCAAGAAGTTTATTAACCCTTCAGGTGTTTCACAGGAATTTTTTGAATGTTTAAAAAAATGAACATTTAACTTTTTTCACAAAAAATTTATTTCAGCTCCAATTTGTTTTATTTTACCAAGGGTAACAGGAGAAAATTGACCACAAAAATTGTTGTACAATTTGTCCTGAGTACGCCGATACCCCATATGTGGGGGTAAACCACTGTTTGGGCGCATGGCAGAGCTCAGAAGGGAAGGAGTGCAGTTTGACTTGTCAATGCAAAATTGACTGGAATTGAGATGGGATGTCATGTTGCGTTTGGAAAGCCACTGATGTGTCTTAACATTGAAAAACCCCACAAGTAACACTATTTTGGAAATTAGACCGCCTAAGGAACTTATCTAGATGTGTAGTGAGCACTTTTACCCACCAAGTGCTTCACAGAAGTTTACAATGCAGAGCCGTAAAAATAAAAAAATCATATTTTTTCACAAAAATGATCTTTTCGCCCACAATTTTTTATTTTTCCAAGGGTAATAGAAGAAATTGGACCCCAAAAGTTATTGACCAATTTATCCTGAGTACGCTGATACCCCATATGTGGGGGGGAACCACCGTTTGGGCACATGGCAGAGCTCGGAAGGGAAGGAGCGCCATTTGGAATGCAGACTTAGATGGAATGGTCTGCAGGCGTCACATTGCGTTTGCAGAGCCCCTAATTTACATAAACAGTAGAAACCCCCCACAAATGAACCTATATTGTAAACTAGACCACCCAAGGAACTCATGTAAATGTGTTGTGAGAACTTTGAACCCCCAAGTGTTTCTACACTACACTACAGTTTATAACGCAGAGCCGTGAAAATAAAAAATCATTTTTTCCAACAAAAAGGTTTTTTAGCCCCCAAATTTTTATTTTCCCAAGAGTAACAAGAGAAATTGGATGCCAAAAGTTGTCCAATTTGTCCTGAGTAGGCTGATAACCCATATGTTGGGGTAAACCCCTGTTTGGGCACACGGAAAAGCTCGGAAGCGAAGGAGCACTGTTTTAATTTTTCAACGCAGAATTGGCTGGAATTGAGATCAGAGGCCATGTCGCGTTTGAAGAGCCCTGATGTGCCTAAACAGTGGAAACACCCAATTGTAACTGAAACCCTAACTCAAACATACCCTTAACCCCAACCACACCCCTAACTCCATCACACCCCTAACCCTAATCCCAACCATAACCCTAACCACACCCCTAACCCTGACACACCCCTAACATTTTTTTAATTTTATTATTTTTTCCCTAACTAAGGGGGTGATGAAGGGGGTTTGATTTTTTTTTATAGTGGGTTTTATAGCGGATTTTTATGATTGGCAGCCGTCACACACTGAAAGACGCTTTTTATTGCAAAAAATAGTTTTTGCTTCTCCACATTTTGAGAGCTATAATTTTTCATATTTAGGTCCACAGAGTCTTGTGAGGTTTTGTTTTTTGCGGGACAAGTTGACGTTTTTATTGGTAACATTTTCAGGCATGTGACATTTTTTGATTGCTTCTTATTCTGATTTTTGTGAGGCAGAATGACCAAAAACCAGCTATTCATAAATTTCTATTGTGGGGTGTGTTTTTAGCGTTCTACATTTGGTAAAATTGATAAAGCAGTTTTATTCTTTGTGTCAGAATGATTACAGCGATACCTCATTTATATCATTTTTTTATGGTTTGGTGCTTTTCATACGATAAAAACTATTTTTTTTTAAATAATTATTTTTGCATCGCTTTATTCTGAGGACTGTAACTTTTTTATTTTTTTGCTGATGATGCTTTATAGCTGCTTGTTTTTTGCGGGACAAGATGATGTTTTCAGCAGTACCATGGTTATTTATATCTGTCTTTCTGATCGCGTGTTATTCCACTTTTTGTTTGGCGGTATGATAATAAAGCGCTGTTTTTTGCCTCATTTTTTTACGGCGTTCACTGAAGGGGTTAACTAGTGGGACAGTTTTCTGGGTGAGGTCGTTACGGACGCTGCGATACTAAATATGTGTACTTTTATTTTTTTTTATTATTTAGATAAAGAAATGTATTTATTGGAACAATATATATTTTTTTATTTAGGATTTTTTTATTTTTTTTACACATCTAAATATTCTTTTTTTACTTTATAACATTGTCCCAGGTGGGGACATCACATTATAAGGTCAGAGCGCTGATCTGACACTTTGCACGGCACTGTGTCAGATTAGTGATCTGACAAGCAGGGCTGCAGGCGCTTGTAAGCCACCTCCCTGCAGGACTCGGAAGTAGCCCCGCAGCCATTTTGGATCCGGAGCCTGCAGGGAGGAGACGCTCGGTACAAGGTGAGCACATAGCCTTATACCGAGGGTCTCAGGGAAGCACGCAGGGAGCCCCCTCCCTGCGCGATGCTTCCCTATGCCCCCGGAACGCAGCGATCATGTTTGATCGCAGTGTTTTAGGGGTTAATGTGCCAGGAGCAATCCGTGACCACTCCTGGCACATAGTGCCGGATGTCAGGTGCGATAGTCAGCTGACACCTGGCCGTGCTACCCCCGTGAGCGTGGCCGATTGCATATTACGTACTATCCCGTCACTGGGAATTAGGTCCCAGTTCACCTCGACGGGATAGTACGTCATATGGGATTAAGGGGTTAAAACCCATTTGTGTCAACTTCTATGCATGTTATTAGACCAAAATCACCAGGGTATGTGAACTTTTGATCAGGGTCATTTGGATGTTTTGGGATTTCATTATGTTTTAAAAAGAGAAAACACAGTAGTTTGACAATAAATGGCTTCACTCAACAACTAACCATGAGTGGAGAAAACGTTTTGGTGTTATCATTCATATTCTCTGAAAAAAAGGCCAAGAAAGCAAAAATTATGTCAGGTGTGTAAACTGTTGTGCACAACTGTATATATATATATATATATATATATATATATATATATATATTGATTTTTTTTTCTGCTACATGCCCTTAGTTCTGTTGGTATTTTACTCTTCTAGTTTAATTTCAATTATTCCATGTGCGATGCCCCTCTAGACCAGGAACACATGACAATACAGTCAGTATGCTACAATCACTGAAAGGAGCCTTACTGAGAAATGATCAACTATTTACAATGGTCCCAATATTTCTTGGCACTATTTTTCCCAATAGAGAAGCATAAATTATTTGACCGCAACTTATTGGCTACCACATACATATTACATTGGAGCCATAGCCTTACAAAGCTGTATACGTATTGTGCATATATATCGTGTGTGAGTTTTCTTTATCGTGTTAACTCATACTGCAGTTTATATTGCTTGTAATGCTGAAAGGGAGAGTGCGATGGGCATTGTAAGGCTATGGCTCCAATGTGATATTGGGACCATTGTAAATAGTTGATCATTTCTCAGTAAGGCTCAGTTCAGTGATTGTAGCATACTGACTGTATTGTCATGTGTTCCTGGTCTAGAGGGGCATCACACATGGAATAATTGAAATTAAACTAGAAGAGTAAAATACCAACAGAACTAAGGGCATTTAGCAGAAAAAAAAGCTACCCTAATGCCCTATGTGGGTCTTCTACCTATGCTGCCATCACAAGCCTACTCCCTGACTGTCACTTCTTTTGACCCTAGCTCGTGCACTGGCCGGCAAGGATGTTAGCCTCACCACTGGAGATGGTAACACACAGATGACAGGCAAAAAGTAAAATACTCAGCTCAGGCTCTGCTGCTAAGCCCCTCAGCAGCAGAGAAAATGGCATCAGGAATCAGAACTCAAACAGCAGCAACAACACCATCACAGGAGAGCTCCACACCCTTAGCTGGTCTGCATAGAAGAACTCTATAACTGACAATTAGCTGATAGGTCTTGTGACTGTTTAAAAGAATGGTGGGAGTGGTTAACAACTAACATCAGCTGACCAGCCCTTAGGAACTGCCAACAAGAGACAGACGTTAACTTTTGCTTAACCAAAGGGAAAAAACATTTAAATTTCAGCATACTCAGAGCTGCTACAAATCTCTTAATGAATAGTGACTGTGATGACTTCTTACTGTAATACCCCTTTAAGACTCTGTTCATATTGACAGCATAGGTTAAGTTTGAAATATCCTTCGTAGATTCTGTCAATATAAGGGAAACCACAATGTATCTCAATGCATTCTACTGCAAGTGAATTGGGTCACCCAAGTGCTGATCATATACAGTAGTGTGAAAAGGTGTTTGCCCCTTTCCTGATTTCCTATTCTTTTGGATGCTTGTTACTAGGGTTGAGCGACTTTTCTTGTTATAGGATCGGGTTGGGTTAGTCGGGTCGAGTGAAATCGGCCGATCCTATAGAAAAGTCGGGGTCGGGGTCGGCCGAAACACGAAACCCAATGCAGTGCATTGGGTTTCTAATGGTTCCCAGGGTCTGAAGGAGAGGAAACTCTCCTTCAGGCCCTGGGATCCATATTTAAGTCTAAAATAATTAAAATAAAAAATATTGATATACTTACCCTCGGACGCGCCCTGGTTCTCACTGGCAGCCTTCCTTCCTATGAATGAGCGCCTGAAGGACCTTCGATGACGTCGCGGCTTGTGATTGGTCGCGTGAGCGATCACATGGGTGTCACGCAACCAATCACAAGCCGCGACGTCATCTAAGGTCCTTCAGGCGCTGATTCTTAGGAAGGAAGGCTGCAGGTTAGAACCAGGGCGCGTCCGAGGGTGAGTATATACCTACTAGATGGCAGCCCAATTCTAAAGAATCGGGAGTCTAGAATCCATATATACTTTATTTATTCAAATGTAAGAATAATACAATTAATAAATAATAGTAAGAAAGAACAAAAAATGGCTGCACTCACCAGCTCTTGACAATTCTTGTTATTTAAGGTACAGTTACACAGGATCCATGAACATGCTTATGAGGGGAGGGATGAAAGACATCAGACGACAACTTTGCGTGTTGTGGCAAATGCCACAACAATGGTTCTTTGCGAAAATAGCCAGTTAATAATAGGCAATAGTTCTTTGCAGGAATGCAGATATTAATAAATAGGCAGTTTATATTGCAGAGAAATTGCTGGGCAATAATGGACAATGTCCTTATGTGGCAAATAATAGAGCAATATACCCAATGTGGCAAAGAAGAGGTTAATAAACGGCAGTCTCTCAGTATAACAGTCAGTGAATAATAGGCAGTATATGGAGAAAACACCAAACAAAAGTTCAAAATTGGTGTGAAAATGTCACTGAACCACTTCACAACTAAATATATATAGTTTTGGTAAATGGTATTATCATTTTTTTGACGAAATTCGGCAGGAGCTTGAAGAGCAACGTCACTGGGCCCGCCTCCACGCAGTAGAAACTTGCTGTGAGGTAAAAATTCAAAAATCACACCAAAATGGCGGGCGGAGTGTGTCACAGTACGGCACGTTTCTGATTGGTCGCTCGCAGCAGGCAGCAACCAATCAGACACTGGACACTGTTGACATCACTTATCTCCGGACATTAGCTCCGGACATTAGCTCCGGACATTAGCTCCGGACATTATCTCCGCACATTAGCTCCGGACATTAGCTCCGGACATTAGCTCCGGACAAAGCCACGGAAGTTGGCACAAATTGCAGGAAGTAGTATTCTAGGCAATTAATCTCCGGACATTAGCTCCGGACATTAGCTCCGGACATTAGCTCCGGACAAAGCCACGGAAGTTGGCACAAATTGCAGGAAGTAGTATTCTAGGCAATTATATATTAGATTAGGAATATACTCACCCTCGGACGCGCCCTCGGACGCTTCCTTCCTAAGAATTAGCGCCTGAAGGACCTTAGATGACGTCGCGGCTTGTGATTGGT
Source organism: Ranitomeya imitator (assembly GCF_032444005.1). Lineage (NCBI taxonomy): Eukaryota > Metazoa > Chordata > Amphibia > Anura > Dendrobatidae > Ranitomeya > Ranitomeya imitator. The sequence goes on from NC_091282.1 coordinate 141,702,677, forward strand.
CGCGTGACCGCCCATGTGACCGCTCACGCGACCAATCACAAGCCGCGACGTCATCGAAGGCCCTTCAGGCGCTCATTCTCAGGAAGGAAGGCTGCCGGTGAGAACCAGGGCGCGTCCGAGGGTGAGTATATCAATATTTTTTTATTTTTATTCTTTATTTTACACTTAAATATGAATTCCGATACCGATTCCCGATATCTTAAACATATCGGAACTCGGTATCGGAATTCCGATTCCAGATCAGAAGATCGCCGACCTCATGTCCGATCCCACACAGGGGTCGGGTCGGGTTTCATGAAACCCGACTTTGCCAAAAGTCGGCGACTTCTGAATCTGGCCGACCCGTTTCGCTCAACCCTACTTGTTACACTTAAATGTTTCAGATAACACAAGTAAACACAAAATACAATTTTTAATGTAAGGTCCTAATTATTAAGGAAAAAAGGAATCCCAACCTACAGGGACCTGTGTGAAAAAGTGATTGCCTCCCTCCCCCCTTAATACATAAATTAACTGTGATTTACTAGACCTTTGGGATGCTGTGGTAAACCACACCCAGGCCTGATTACTGCCATGCCTGCTCTAAATCAAGAAGTCACTTAAATAGGACCTGCCTGACAAAGTAAAGTACACCAAAGTTCCTCAAAAGCTAGACATCATGCCACGATCCAAAGAAATTCTGGAACAAATTAGAAACAAAGTAATTGAGATCTATTAGTCTGGAAAAGGTTGTAAAGCTATTTCTAAACCTATGGGACTCCAAATCAAGCCACAGTGAGAGCTGTTTTCCACAATTGGCAAAAACATGGAACAGTGGTGAACTTTCCCAGGAGTGGCTGGCTGACCAAAATGACCCCAATAGTGCAGCAACGACTCATCCAAGAGATCGCAAAAGACACCACAACAACATCTAAAGAAATGCAAGCCTTAAGGCCCTGTCACACATAGCGACGCTTAAGCGATCCCGACAACGATATGACCTGTCCGGGATCGTTGCTGCGTCGCTATGAGATTGCTGGTGAGATATCAAACAGAGCGATCTTCCCAACGACGCAGCAGCGATGCGGCGACCTGTAGCGACCTGTACAACGATGTCGTTGTTCGTTGTGACCCTGTCACATGGCTGCTATGATAACGATACAGACCTCGATGAGGGACGTCTTGTGTGACGTTGTAGTCACACAGGCGTGCCTTTGCGTTGCCTTTTCTGCCCCCATTCAGTTACAATTGGTGGTCGCTACTGCGTTCCGATTGGTCGGCGGCCTAGCCATATGAGGCGACACGATAGCTCTTCTGTCCTTTGTTCCTTGAGTGCGTGGTGGATTGCAGATCGTTGTAGAGTTCTCCGGCCTGCGACTTCTATTCGTTTCTATTCTTCAACGGTTCTTCGGATATCTATACTTTGTGCACGGTAGGTATCATTTGGGGTCTCAAATGCGTTTCCATTCCCTTTCCATTCCCTTGGCACCTATTAATCTGCTATCTTTGCTCTGGAAGGAGGGAGGGAGTGCTTTGTTGGTATCTGTGTATATATATTTTTGCACATGGAGCCATTTTAGGTAGTCTCGTGGGCACAGAGTGACCGCAGACAGGGTTACTAGGCCTTATTTTTTAAATAATAAATTTGGCTCTATGCCGGTTCCATTTGCATGGCAGGGGTACACAGGCAGCATTGGTGTGGTCAGTGGAGGACTATTGGAAGGAGGGACTGCAGACTGGCAGAGATTATTAGCAGTCCAGGCGCATTGTTCTCTATTTTACATTCACAGTAGTGTGGCTCATACATAACTCTTTTCAAAATGTTGTTTAAAATTTTCCATATATGCTCACTGTATGCTATTCTTTCTTTCAGATGTCTTTCAATACCGAGGAATTTGTACGGGAATTGATTGAGATGTATCGATCCCTGCCCTGCCTTTGGCAGATTAAATCCGCTGACTACAGCAACAGAAATAAGAAGAGGGAGGCATTTGCCAAACTTGTGCAGCATAACCCCAGCGAGAAGGTGGATGAGAGTGTAGTCCGGAAAAAGATCCAGGGTCTACGTACAGTTTATAAAAAGGAGCTCAACAAGGTGGTGAGGTCAAAGAAGTCTGGTGCCGCCACAGACGAGGTTTATGTGCCATCGTTATGGTACTTTGACTTGCTTGGCTTCACCCGTGACCAGGAGCTCCCGCGCACAATGGCATCTTCAATGCGGCAGACCCTGGATGAAGACCCTGTGATCCCGACTGACACCCCTGTTGGAGATGTAAGTACCTTCTTTGCTTGCTTCCCTGTAAAAAGCTTTAAAACTTGGTCTCTCTTGCCATAGTCGAGTAGAAAATAGTAACTAAGTTTTTCCCTCTTTTATTATGCTGCATTTTCTCCAAGTTATCCCTTCCACTTCAGATAAGTACAATCCTTTACTTTTTTGCCCCACTCAGTGCTCATACTGTTGAATGAAAAAATCCTATCCTGTACTACTAGTTCCTCCACTTAATTCTAAATTTTCTGTTCCTGCAGCAAGATCGGCATGATGATCTGTCCACCCCGACCAGTGAGGACCTGCTGGGAGATGAACCAAGCTGGGCGGAGGCTACAGAGGGGTCTAGTGAAGACCCTGCACCCTCAACCCCCAACACAGCTTATGTACCACGGCGGATTAACAATGGTCATAGAAGAAAGGACACCGTGTCGCCATCAACAGAGTTGGTCACTTTGGCAAAGCAAATGTTAAGCCAGCAGAGCAACAGTACCGTGGACAGCTTTGCCAACTTTGCCGCTGATCGGCTAGGGAAGCTGCAAGACACACAAAGGATCCACGCCGAGAGGGTGATTTTTGAAACTTTAAGCAAAGCAGCAGCGGGTCAGCTAGATGAAAGGTCAAGGGTGCACAGTTTTATGGACCGTGATCCTTGTTTATGGCAGCCAATGAATGAAACGCCTGAGGCAATGCGTGGCACACCAGCACACGGTCAATTTAGATCTCATCCAAACATGCCGCTTGCCCCTCCACCACAATATCCCAGGTTTTCCCATTCTTTTCTTGGGCAATTATCATCTACGCCCAGCCAAGGATTTTTGAATGGTGAAAACCATTATGAAGAACTATAGTTCCATTTAATATTTCGGGTTATAAGTATAATTGTTGTATAGTTAAGTTATTTAATATTTAAGAGTTAAATTTAAATGTTACTTTATGTTAAAAATTGTTATAAATAAAATTGTTTTGATAATTCAAACTTGCAGCCTGCTTTACTGAATTCAGCATATAGTTATTTGCAGGTCTAGTAGGCGGGGTTATGGGCTGGGTGCATGTATGCAGATGCATACATATAATGAGTGTTAGTGATGAAACATGTTTGTTGTTTTTAACAAAGCGTACACATCAGGGGATATAAACTGGTATTTTGTTTTATAAACAATATAAAGATAACAACAACCTAATAAACTTAGTACAAAACCATCAACAAAAAAAAAAAAATTAATGGCTGCCGCTCTGCTGTTGTGCAGCCACAAAATGAGCCAGCATCACTGCGTGCTGTTTGACTTGCTCAGCCAGTGTCCCCTGTGTCGCCATCATCCTCCTGTGTGATGCCTGGAGGTCCTCTAATGTTGGGATTTCTGTTGAGGGAATGGTAAAACTTAGTTTGTACATGCATATAACTATCATGTACGTGTTTGTTATTTAACACTTACGGTTTCCGGTTACATCGGGTGAGGAAGAACTAAGGGACCACCCGGATCCTCTGGCATCACCGCCTAGGGAAAGATACAACACTTCATAGTACACGACAGTCCTATCCTTTACGAGCTGTATGGACCTTTTTTTTTGAAGTGCAAGAATTACCGGGGGACAAGGCTTCACCCATGTCACGGAGTGATGCTGGCGACCCTGTTGGTGACGAGCCTGTCGTTGACTCCTGCTGGGGCTCCGGGTCTGCTGTTGCTGGAGAAAAAAAAAATTATTACATTATTACATACCTGAGGTGCTGCAACTGTAATTACTGTTGTAACAAATGTGCCGCCATATACTGGGCCGTATTTTGGGTCATATGATCAGGGGCCTCATTTCTATGCAGGACTGTGCAGTGCCGGGTGTGCACGAGGAGCACAGGGCGTAGCCGGGTGTGTACGAGGCGTGCGGAGCCGAGCCAGGTGTGTACGAGGCGTGCGGAGCAGAGCCTGGTGTGTACGAGGCGTGCGGAGCCGAGCCGGGTGTGTACGAGGCGTGCGGAGCCGAGCCGGGTGTGTACGAGGCGTGCGGAGCAGAGCCTGGTGTGTACGAGGCGTGCGTAGCCGAGCCTGGTGTGTACGAGGCGTGCGGAGCCGAGCCGGGTGTGTACGAGGCGTGCGGGGCCGAGCCGGGTGTGTACGAAGCGTGCGGAGCAGAGCCGGGTGTGTACGAGGCATGCGGAGCAGAGCCGGGTGTGTACGAGGCGTGCGTAGCCGAGCCGGGTGTGTACGAGGCATGCGGAGCAGAGCCTGGTGTGTACGAGGCGTGCGGGGCCGAGCCGGGTGTGTACGAGGCGTGCGGAGCAGAGCCTGGTGTGTACGAGGCGTGCGGAGCAGAGCCTGGTGTGTACGAGGCGTGCGGAGCCGAGCCAGGTGTGTACGAGGCGTGCGGAGCCGAGCCGGGTGTGTACGAGGCGTGCGGAGCCGAGCCGGGTGTGTACGAGGCGTGCGGAGCCGAGCCGGGTGTGTACGAGGCATGCGGAGCCGAGCCGGGTGTGTACGAGGCATGCGGAGCCGAGCCGGGTGTGTACGAGGCGTGCGGAGCAGAGCCTGGTGTGTACGAGGCGTGCGGAGCAGAGCCTGGTGTGTACGAGGCGTGCGGAGCCGAGCCGGGTGTGTACGAGGCGTGCGGAGCCGAGCCAGGTGTGTACGAGGCGTTCGGAGCCGAGCCGGGTGTGTACGAGGCGTGCGGAGCCGAGCCGGGTGTGTACGAGGCGTGCGGAGCAGAGCCTGGTGTGTACGAGGCGTGCGGAGCCGAGCCGGGTGTGTACGAGGCGTGCGGAGCCGAGCCGGGTGTGTACGAGGCGTGCGGGGCCGAGCCGGGTGTGTACGAAGCGTGCGGAGCAGAGCCGGGTGTGTACGAGGCGTGCGGAGCAGAGCCGGGTGTGTACGAGGCGTGCGTAGCCGAGCCGGGTGTGTACGAGGCGTGCGGAGCAGAGCCTGGTGTGTACGAGGCGTGCGGAGCCGAGCCAGGTGTGTACGAGGCGTGCGGAGCCGAGCCGGGTGTGTACGAGGCGTGCGGAGCCGAGCCGGGTGTGTACGAGGCGTGCGGAGCCGAGCCGGGTGTGTACGAGGCATGCGGAGCCGAGCCGGGTGTGTACGAGACATGCGGAGCCGAGCCGGGTGTGTACGAGGCGTGCGGAGCAGATCCTGGTGTGTACGAGGCGTGCGGAGCAGAGCCGGGTGTGTACGAGGCGTGCGGAGCCGAGCCGGGTGTGTACGAGGCGTGCGGAGCCGAGCCAGGTGTGTACGAGGCGTGCGTAGCCGAGCCGGGTGTGTACGAGGCATGCGGAGCAGAGCCTGGTGTGTACGAGGCGTGCGGAGCAGAGCCTGGTGTGTACGAGGCGTGCGGAGCCGAGCCAGGTGTGTACGAGGCGTGCGGAGCCGAGCCGGGTGTGTACGAGGCGTGCGGAGCCGAGCCGGGTGTGTACGAGGCGTGCGGAGCCGAGCCGGGTGTGTACGAGGCATGCGGAGCCGAGCCGGGTGTGTACGAGGCATGCGGAGCCGAGCCGGGTGTGTACGAGGCGTGCGGAGCAGAGCCTGGTGTGTACGAGGCGTGCGGAGCAGAGCCTGGTGTGTACGAGGCGTGCGGAGCCGAGCCGGGTGTGTACGAGGCGTGCGGAGCCGAGCCAGGTGTGTACGAGGCGTTCGGAGCCGAACCGGGTGTGTACGAGGCGTGCGGAGCCGAGCCGGGTGTGTACGAGGCGTGCGGAGCAGAGCCTGGTGTGTACGAGGCGTGCGGAGCCGAGCCGGGTGTGTACGAGGCGTGCGGAGCCAAGCCGGGTGTGTACGAGGCGTGCGGAGCCGAGCCGGGTGTGTACGAGGCATGCGGAGCAGAGCCTGGTGTGTACGAGGCGTGCGGAGCAAAGCCTGGTGTGTACGAGGCGTGCGGAGCAGAGCCTGGTGTGTACGAGGCGTGCGGAGTAGAGCCTGGTGTGTACGAGGCGTGCGGAGCAGAGCCTGGTGTGTACGAGGCGTGCGGAGCCGAGCCGGGTGTGTACGAGGCGTGCGGAGCCAAGCCGGGTGTATACGAGGCGTGCGGAGCCGAGCCGGGTGTGTACGAGGCGTGCGGAGCAGAGCCTGGTGTGTACGAGGCGTGCGGAGCCGAGCCGGGTGTGTACGAGGCGTGCGGAGCCAAGCCGGGTGTGTACGAGGCGTGCGGAACCGAGCCGGGTGTGTACGAGGCGTGCGGAGCAGAGCCTGGTGTGTACGAGGCGTGCGGAGCAGAGCCTGGTGTGTACGAGGCGTGCGGAGCAGAGCCTGGTGTGTACGAGGCGTGCGGAGCGGAGCCTGGTGTGTACGAGGCGTGCGGAGCAGAGCCTGGTGTGTACGAGGCGTGTGGAGCTGACCCGGGTGTGTACGAGGCGTGCAGAGCCGAGCCGGGTGTGTACGAGGCGTGCGGAGCTGAGCCTGGTGTGTACGAGGCGTGCGGAGCCGAGCCGGGTGTGTACGAGGCGTGCGGAGCAGAGCCGGGTGTGTACGAGGCGTGTGGAGCCGAGCCGGGTGTGTACGAGGCGTGCGGAGCCGAGCCGGGTGTGTACGAGGCGTGCGGAGCAGAGCCGGGTGTGTACGAGGCGTGCGGAGCAGAGCCGGGTGTGTACGAGGCGTGCGGAGCAGAGCCTGGTGTGTACGAGGCGTGCGGAGCAGAGCCGGGTGTGTACGAGGGCAGCAGAAACACTAAAAACGGTCGTGGCCATATACTATGCTAACCTATCTTAACAACACTCACCACGATGTGGAAGGCTCTGTGACCGGATGCTGGCTAGACCTGTACTGCAGATCCGCCAGCTTCTTCCGGATCTGGGTACTGGAGCGCTGCACTCCAAATCTCTGGGCTAGGCCCCGACTGATCCTCCGCAGCACAGCCTGCTTATGGAGGACGGGATGCTCTTGGTGATTATGACACCCATAATCACGGGCATCTACCTCAGTTACTAGGTAACGCACTTCTGCGTCACCCCAAGGCGTTGCACGACGCCTGGCCGCCATTTTATATATATGGATGTATCTGTATACATAGGAATACACGAATGTATATACGGGCCCTTACTGCAGAAAGAATGAAAAACAAAGCTTTTTCAAAGTAAAACACACAGTTTATTAGACAAATCAGTACAATAAGTAAAACAGTGTATAAATGTCAGTAGTAGCCCACTATAAGTTCTGATGCTGCCAAGTAACAGCACCAGGACCGTTAAAATATTGGCAGTAGTTGTCTCGGCAGGTCTTCGCATCGTGGGTGTTTCTGCCAGGTAACAATGGTTGAAGGCCTGCAATTGCGGGATCATTTGCGCGCCATTCACCGAGCTGCACTTCCCCATTTACTAGGCCCACAGAGTCCATGAAGCCAGGTGGACTGTACGCCAAAGCATCGCGACGGCGAAGGAAGTTGTGAAGCACACAACAAGCCAAAACAACGGAGTCTATCGATTCAAGCTTCATGTTAATAGGCGTGTGGAAAACTCTGAAGCGATTAGCCATGATACCGAATGCATTTTCTACAACCCGACGTGCCCTTGACAAACAGTAATTGAAAATTCTTCTTTCCTCTGTTAGACTTTTTTGGGGGAACGGTTTGATAAGATTGGGATGAAGCGGGAAGGCCTCATCACCGACAAAAACAAAACTAAGGTTGCCTCTAGTCTCAGAGTTGGGAGGCAAGTGAAGTTCACAGTTGTTCAAATGCTCTCCAAAGAGTGTGTGCTCTAAAACGCCACCATCGGAAACCCTTCCGTTCATGCCAACATCTACATTTATAAATTCATAATTCGCGTTAACAAGGGCCATCAGGATGATGCTGAAATAGCCCTTATAATTAAAGAAGTAGGATCCGCTGTTCGGTGGTTGACTGATCCGGACATGTTTCCCGTCCAAGGCCCCACCACAGTTTGGGAACTGCCAAAGCTGCTCAAAATCGGAGGCAATCTTTTTCCATTCCTCCTCCGTGTTGGGAAACTACATGTAGCTACGTAGACTGTGGAAAATCGCATCACATGTCTCTGGAATTAGAACGCTGAGCAGGGTCCTTGAAATGGCTGAAGAAAAATGCAAGTCTTGCAGCGAGAGCCCGGTGGCCAGGAATCGCAGCGTGACTGCCAATCTTTCATCGGCCGGGATGGCAGCACGCATCACTGTATCCTTCCGTTGAATCAGTGGAGTAATTCTTTCCAGTAAATGCAGGGCCGGCTCCAGGTTTTTGAGGGCCCCGGGCGAAAGAGTCTCAGTGGGCCCCCCCTTTAACACATACCCCGATTCATGATCGCATATAAACACAGCCATGTAGTATATAACACTGCCCATGTAGTATATAGCAGCCCATGTAGTATATAGCAGCCCACGTAGCATATAGCAGCCCATGTAGTATATAGCACAGCCCACGTAGTATATAGCAGCCCACGTAGTATATAGCAGCACAGCCCACGTAGTATATAGCAGCGCAGCCCACATAGTATATAGCAGCGCCACTCACTCATGCACTGGTAGGACTAGGAGCTCCTCCTGAATCTGCCTCATAACTTCAGCAGCACAGCAGCCAGCCAGGGGCGGAGAGCAGAGCAGAGAACGTGCTCTCTTCCCCCACAAACAATGTCACACTGGCTGCCTTCTCTTAACCCCTATGTGTGCCTGCCTGGCTGCACTCACTGAGTGATAAGATGCTTGTGTCAGAGCTGGCACATAGGGGTTAAGAGAACGCAGCCAGCAGTGACTTTGTAGGCGGAGAGAGCATGTTATCTCCTGCTCTCCCAGCTGTATCTATGACAGCCTGAGTGGGCCCCCCTCTCTCCCCAGGGCCCCGGCATTTGCCCGCTGTGCCGGGTGCTGACGCCGGCCCTGAGTAAATGTTTGAAGGATTCCTCAGACATCCGCAGATAGTTGCGGAAATCATGAGGATTCTTATCCTGAAGCTCTCTTACAAGTTGCATGTGGGACAAATCAGACCTCTTCTGCAGCCATTCTCTGGTCCACATGCGACGCTTTCGTTTGGAACGCCTCTCTTGCATCCGGGCCTCATCTTGCCGCCGAGCTTCCTCAACCAGCAATGCAGCAAACACAACAGCACACTGCGCATTGTTCATGATGCTGCACACTGAAACACATAAAAGAAAAAGATGAGAAAGTTAATAAAAAAAAAAAAAAAACTCAATTCCGTTACCATGCATGACAGAAAACATGCTGTATGGGTGTGCAAGTACAAGACCCCCTAAAATAGCAGCCCGTGTAAAAGTATATGTACACAGATAGCAGACAAGCCCTCACTCCATCCCTCCACAGCAATGATAGCAGGAAATTATTTTTAGGTGCCCTATAAAAAAATTTAGGGGACAATGAAAACGCACTTGTGACCCCAAACAATACCTACCATACACAATGTATATACTCTACAACGTTCTGCAATCCACCACGCGCTCAGGAACAAAGGACGGAAGGGCTATTATGTGTCGCCTCATAGGCATGGCCGCAAACCAATCAGAACGCAGTAGCGACCACCAATCGGAACAGAATGGGCGCGGAAAAGGCAACGCAAATGCACGCCTATATGTCGGTGTCTGAGTCGTCAATGAGGTCGTTGGTAAGGTGTCAAACAAAGCGATGTGTGTTCTCCAGCGGGACCTCAACGATCAAAAAATGGTCCAGGCCATTCCGACACGACCAGCGATCTCACAGCAGGAGCCTGATCGCTGCTACGTGTCACACATAGCGAGTTCGCTACTGAGAACGCTGTTGCGTCACAAAACTTGTGACTCAGCAGCGATCTCGCTAGCGATCTCGCTACGTGAGACGGGGCCTTTACTTGCCTCAGTTAAGGTCAGTGTTCATGGCTGCACCATAAGAAAGAAACTGGGTAAAAATGGCCTGCATGGCAGAGTTCCAAGGCGAAAACTGCTGCTGAGCAATAAAACAGAAAACATCTTGATGTTCCTCAAGACTTCTTGGACTATACCCTATGGACTGATAAGACAAAATTTGAACTTTTTGGAAGGCGTATGTTCCATTAAATTTGGCATAGCAGTAGCACAGCATTTCAGAAAAGGATCATCATACCAACAGTAAAATGTGGTGGCAGTGTGATGGTCTGAGGTTGTTTTTCTACTTCAGGACCTGGAAGACTGGCTGTGATAACTGGAAACATGAATTCTGCTGTCTACTAAAATATCCTGAAGGAGAATGTCCAGCTATCTGCTCGTGACCTCAAGCAAAAGCACACTTGGGTAATGATCCAAAACACACCAGAAAATCTACCTCTGAATGGCTTAAGAAAAACAAACTTAAGATTTTGGAGTGGCCTAATTAAAGTCCTGACCTTAATCTGATTGAGATGCTGTTGTGTGACCTTAAAAAGGCTTTACATTAGTGTTGAGCATTCCGATACTGCAAGTATCGGGTATCGTCTGATATTCGCTATATCGGAATTCCGATACAGAGATCTGATACTTTTGCGATATCGGATACCAGAATAGGAAGTTCCTATAGTGCAATTATGCACTATAATGGAGTGTGGGCGGTGCATGGGCGGAGACTGCATGTGTGTGTGTGCGGGCGGTATCTGTGCTTATGTGCCGGGGCTCTGTGCGTGTGTGGCGGGGCTCTGTGCTTATGTGCCGGGGCTCTGTGCTTATGTGCCGGGGCTCTGTGCGTGTGTGCCGAGGCTATGTGCGTGTGTGCCGGGGCTCTGTGCGGGCTGCGGGGCTCTGTGCGGGCTGCGGGGCTCTGTGTGGGCTGCCGAGGCTCTGTGTGGGCTGCCGTGGCTCTGTGCGGGCTGCCGTGGCTCTGTGCGTGTGTGCCGGGGCTCTCTGCGTGTGTGCCTGCTACAATGACAGTGATTGACACATTAGCCAATGATGGGACAGTAGTAGTCCCATCATCCGGCTAATGTGTTGAATGAAAAAAAATACTCCATACATACTCCACACATACTCCATTCATACTCCATACTACATACATACTACATACATACATACATACTACATACATACTCCATACATACTACATACATACTACATACAGTACATACATACTACATACATACTACATACATACATACAACATACTACATACATACATGCATACTACATATATACATACATACTACATGCATACTACATACATATATACATACTACATACAACATACATACTACATACATACTGCATACATACATACTATATCCATTGTGGGGGCTATAGTCCATGGCATAGGGGGGGTGGATGGGGCAGATCCAGGGTGGGGGCTATAGTCCATGGCATAGGGGAGGTGGATGGGGCAGATCCAGGGTGGGGGCTATAGTCCATGGCATAGGGGAGGTGGATGGGGGCAGATCCAGGGTGGGGGCTATAGTCCATGGCATAGGGAAGGTGGATGGGGGCAGATCCATTGTGGGGGCTGTAGTCCATGGCATCATAGTTCTTTCTCGCAGTCTATGACATTCGCTCACATACCACGCTGCTATCTCCACTGCTCTCTCTTCTTCTCCCAGCAGGATATATGTTTTCTCTTCCTCCTTCATGGTGATGAAGTCTGGGAAGAGATGTGAGAGTCTCCTGAAGTGAGTGTCCCTCACTGCTGAGTATTTGGAGCAGTGTAGCAGGAAGTGGGTTTCGTCCTCTATGGCCTCCTGATCACAGTGTTGGCACAGTCTTTCCTCCCTGGGCTTGTAGTTCTGCCTGTGTTGGCCACATTCGATGGCCAGACTGTGGGCACTGAGTCTATACCGGCTCAGGATCTTGCGATCTCTGGGGTCCGGGAGTTTCTCCAGATATGGGGCCAGTCTGTAGTCTCCATACTACATACACACTATATGCATGCTACATACATACATACTACATACATGCTACATACATACAACATACATACTACATACATACATACATACATACTATTCATATATATTCACGGTGGAAAATGAAATGCTCTGTGAAATCCCAAGAAACAATGAAAACCCTATATTAAGGGTCACCAATCTAACCCAAGAAGAGGTGCGAAACCGGCTAAATAAGATTAAAATAGATAAATCTCCGGGTCCGGATGGCATACACCCACGAGTACTAAGAGAACTAAGTAATGTAATAAATAAACCATTATTTCTTATTTTTCGGGACACTATAACGACACGGTCTGTTCCGCAGGACTGGCGCATAGCAAATGTGGTGCCAATATTCAAAAAGGGCTCTAAAAGTGAACCTGGAAATTATAGGCCAGTAAGTCTAACCTCTATTGTTGGTAAAATATTTGAAGGGTTTCTGAGGGATGTTATTCTGGATTATCTCAATGAGAATAACTGTTTAACTCCATATCAGCATGGGTTTATGAGAAATCGCTCCTGTCAAACCAATCTAATCAGTTTTTATGAAGAGGTAAGCTATAGGCTGGACCACGGTGAGTCATTGGACGTGGTATATCTCGCTTTTTCCAAAGCGTTTGATACCGTGCCGCACAAGAGGTTGGTACACAAAATGAGAATGCTTGGTCTGGGGGAAAATGTGTGTAAATGGGTTAGTAACTGGCTTAGTGATAGAAAGCAGAGGGTGGTTATAAATGGTATAGTCTCTAACTGGGTCGCTGTGACCAGTGGGGTACCGCAGGGGTCGGTATTGGGACCTGTTCTCTTCAACATATTCATTAATGATCTGGTAGAAGGTTTACACAGTAAAATATCGATATTTGCAGATGATACAAAACTATGTAAAGCAGTTAATACAAGAGAAGATAGTATTCTGCTACAGATGGATCTGGATAAGTTGGAAACTTGGGCTGAAAGGTGGCAGATGAGGTTTAACAATGATAAGTGTAAGGTTATACACATGGGAAGAAGGAATCAATATCACCATTACACACTGAACGGGAAACCACTGGGTAAATCTGACAGGAAGAAGGACTTGGGGATCCTAGTTAATGATAAACTTACCTGGAGCAGCCAGTGCCAGGCAGCAGCTGCCAAGGCAAACAGGATCATGGGGTGCATTAAAAGAGGTCTGGATACACATGATGAGAGCATTATACTGCCTCTGTACAAATCCCTAGTTAGACCGCACATGGAGTACTGTGTCCAGTTTTGGGCAGCGGTGCTCAGGAAGGATATAATGGAACTAGAGATAGTACAAAGGACGGCAACAAAATTAATAAAGGGGATGGGAGAACTACAATACCCAGATAGATTAGCGAAATTAGGATTATTTAGTCTAGAAAAAAGACAACTGAGGGGCGATCTAATAACCATGTATAAGTATATAAGGGGACAATACAAATATCTCGCTGAGGATCTGTTTATGCCAAGGAAGGTGACGGGCACAAGGGGGCATTCTTTGCATCTGGAGGAGAGAAGGTTTTTCCACCAACATAGAAGAGGATTCTTTACTGTTAGGACAGTGAGAATCTGGAATTGCTTGCCTGAGGAGGTGGTGATGGCGAACTCAGTCGAGGGGTTCAAGAGAGGCCTGGATGTCTTCCTGGAGCAGAACAATATTGTATCATACAATTATTAGGTTCTGTAGAAGGATGTAGATCTGGGGATTTATTATGATGGAATATAGGCTGAAGTGGATGGACAAATGTCTTTTTTCGGCCTTACTAACTATGTTACTATGTTACTATGTTACTACATACATACATACTAAATATAACATACATACTACATACATACTACATACATACATACATACATACATATGTATGTACATACATTCTATATACATATATACTACATACATACATACAGTCATGGCCAAAAGTATTCACACCCCTGCAATTCTGTCAGATAATACTCAGTTTCTTCCTGAAAATGATTGCAAACACAATTTATTTGGTATTATTATCTTCATTTAATTTGTCTTAAATGAAAAAGCACAAAAAGAAATGTCCTAAAGCCAAATTGGATATAATTCCACACCAAACATAAAAAAGGGGGGGGACAAAAGTATTGACACCGTTCGAAAAATCTTGTGATGCTTCTCTAATTTGTGTAATTAACAGCACCTGTAACTTACCTGTGGCACCTAACAGGTGTTGGCAATAACTAAATCACATTTGCAGCCAGTTGACATGGATTAAAGTTGACTCAACCTCTGTCCTGTGTCCTTGTGTGTACCACATTGAGCATGGAGAAAAGAAAGAAGACCAAAGAACTGTTTGAGGACTTGAGAAACCAAATTGTGAGGAATCACGAGCAATCTCAAGGCTACAACTCCATCTCCAAAGACCTGAATGTTCCTTTGTCTACCGTCCGCAGTGTCATCAAGAAGTTTAAAGCCCATGGCACTGTGGCTAACCTCCCTAGATGTGGACGGAAAAGAAAAATTGACAAGAGATTTCAACGCAAGATTGTGCGGATGTTGGATAAACAACCCCGTCTAACATCCAAACAAGTTCAAGCTGCCCTGCAGTCCAAGGGTACAACAGTGTCAACCCGTATTATCCATCGGCATCTGAATGAAAAGGCACTGTATGGTAGGAGACCCAGGAAGACCCCACTTCTTACCCCGAGACATAAAAAAGCCAGGCTGGAGTTTGCCAAAACTTACCTGAAAAGGCCTAAAATGTTTTGGTACAATGTTCTCTGGTCAGATGAGACAAAAGTAGAGCTTTTTGGGCAAAGGCATCAACATAGAGTTTACAGGAGAAAAAAAAGAAGCATTCAAAGAAAAGAACACGGTCCCTACAGTCAAACATGGCAGAGGTTCCCTGATGTTTTGGGGTTGCTTTGCTGCCTCTGGCATTGAACTGCTTGACCGTGTGCATGGCATTATGAAGTCTGAAGACTACCACCAAATTTTGCAGCATAATGTAGGGCCCAGTGTGAGAAAGCTGGGTCTCCCTCAGAGGTCATGGGTCTTCCAGCAGGACAATGACCCAAAACACACTTCAAAAAAAACTAGAACATGGTTTGAGAGAAAGCACTGTAGACTTCTAAGGTGGCCAGCAATGAGTCCAGACCTGAATCCCATAGAACACCTCTGGAGAGATCTAAACATGGCAGTTTGGAGAAGGCACCCTTCAAATATCAGGGACCTGGAGCAGTTTGCCAAAGAAGAATGGTCTATAATTCCAGCAGAGCATTGTAAGAAACTCATTGATGGTCACCGGAAGCGGTTGGTCGCAGTTATTTTGGCTAAAGGTTGTGCAACCAAGTATTAGGCTTGGGGTGCCAATACTTTTGTCTGGCCCATTTTTGGAGTTTTGTGTGAAATGATCAATGTTTTGCTTCATTCTCTTTTGTGTTTTTTCATTTAAGACAAATTAAATGAAGATAATAATACCAAAGAATTTGTGTTTGCATTCATTTTCAGGAAGAAACTGGGTATTATCTGACAGAATTGCAGGGGTGTGAATACTTTTGGCCATGACTGTACATACTACATACAGTACATTCATAAATTACATACATGACATACATATAGACATACAGTACATTAAACATAGATTACATACTCACCATTACTTGTCATTTTGATCCCCGAAGCTAGTGTCAACCTGTAAAAAAGATGAAAATAACAAACAACCAATATACTCCCTGTCCGCAGAAATCCACGAGTGTTCCACGAAGATCTCCCGTGGAGAACAGCAGCAACAGCTGTTGCGACCGCTCTCCAGGGGCCCCAGAAACACAATGACGAGAGGAAGGTATTCCTCCACCGTTGTAAAAAAAATAGTCCCTAGTCTGACTTATGGCATTGCTGGGTGAGACATTTTCCCACTCAGCAATTGCCATAAAGTAAGACTTTGAACTTTAGTAACCTCAGTGATGCACTGCAGGAGCCATTGTCTTCTGTCAGTGTGTCACTGAGGGTCCTATAGAGCAGTGACATCACCCGATGGGACACTCGTTATTAATTGGACTACTGTGAACAGGTAGTATACGGTTTACATCTTACAGATGCGCCATTTCTGGGGCGGCTGCGGACTGGTATTTGTAGCCGGGGGGCTAATATCCATGGCCCCTCTCTAGGCTATGAAAACTTTATGGCAATTGCGGCGTGGGAAAATGTCTCACCCAGCAATGCCATAAGTCAGACTAGGGACTATTTTTTTACAGCGGCGGAGGAATACCTTCCTACCGTCATTGCGTTTCTGGATCCCCTGGAGAGTGGTCGCAACAGCTGTTGCTGCCGTTCTTCATGGGAGATCATCGTGGGACACTCGTGGATTTCTGCGGACAGGGAGTATATTGGTTGTTTGTTATTTTATTCTTTTTTACAGGTTGACACTGGCTTCGGGAAACAAAGTGACAAGTAATGGTGAGTATGAACTCTATGTTTAATGTACTGTATGTCTATATGTATGTACTGTATGGAGTATGTATGGAGTATTTTTTTTTCATTCAAATCATTAGCCGGATGATGGGACTACACACACACACACGCACAGAGCCCCAGCACGCCGCATAGACCCCGCATGCCGCATTGAGCCCGGGAAGCCCACATACAGCCCCGGCATACAGCATAGATCCCCAGCACGCCACAGAGCCCTGGCAGGCCCGCATAGAGCCCGGGCAGCCTGCATAGAGCCCTGCTAGGCCCGCACAAAGCCCCGGTAGGCACATACAGATCCCTGGCAGGCCCACACAGACCCCGCCCGCACACACAGACACTCACAGTGTCCACCCACGCACCACCCACACACTTCCCCCCTCCGGAACAGCATATAGAAGGACAGAAAGGGCTTATTTACATTCTGATATTTGTGTCCCATTGACTTGCATTGGTATCGGGTATCGGCGATATCCGATATTTTTTGGATATCGGCCGATACAATCCGATACCGATACTTCAGGGTATCGGAAGGTATCGCTCAACACTAGTGACAACCCGCACCATGATTAAGATTTGTGGACACTGGATTGCTCTGAAAGAGCAGGCCGATCTGTGGCTGACACGTCTGAACCTACAGCTAACCATGGTCGTGTGGAACAATGGCTGGAACTTGGTGTCTGCTCTGTGTCGAGGCGAGCTAACACACGTCATGCCTAGCCCACGTGCTTAATCTCATTGTTCAACATTTTATGGTCAGTTGGGCTTTTGGTGAGGATGCGGAATTATCGACTGTTTGCAGTCTTTGACGCATGGCTGAGTTTAGGTTACGCTGCCTTTCCCGTCACCCTAGCATTCTCCAAATTTTGGGTGAGAGGCAATACTGATTGGTGTTGTTGACACTTCTAGACCCATGCTACAAGAAGAACTTTATATCTCTTATTCCAGAGGCAGACAGGTGTACTACAAGGTTGTAGGACCATAGGGCCCTTCTTGCTGAATTATTTAAAAAATCCCATCTGAAAACGCAGGCAGAAGAGGTCACAGTTCGTTGACTAAGTAAAGAGTACAGGTGAGAGAGACACAACTCCAATCCAGCAGAGGCAGTGGAACACTGGCAAAGTTCAGGGAGCGTTTTCTCAGACCCTCCCATTGCCCTGAGGCATGGTGAACTCTCACAAGGAGTGCAGAGTTTGGGAAAATGCAGATGGAGTACCTTGCTAACCATACCAACATCCTCTGTGCCCTCTAATTATTGTTTAGCAAAGCTGAAGACAGAGCATGAACTGTCTCTCTCTACTGCGCACGTGCGCTGTACTCACGTTCATGGAGTGCACAGTGCCTCGCTCTCTGGCGGTCATTGGGCAGATGTCTCCTTGCTTTATGGCAGTACCATTTTATTGGCGGGAGAAAATGCCTTCATAATACACAGACAGAGTACAACACCGCCCAAGCGTTTTCACTCTGCTCCTCAGACTTTCTATGTGCACAGTGACTGCCTGTGGGCAGAAGATGAGGATGGTGGTAGTAGCAGTTGGATTATTTAACATGAAGTAATGAAGCAGTCATAACAACTTGAAAGAGAAGTATTTTTAACAAGATACCACACTGTTCGAAATGTGGCCAGCATTTTTTACTTTTTTAAACTAAGATAGTATACCAAACAAGGGTAACAGACAGCAAATACTGTGTAAAAAAGGCCTAAACTGCGGTAACTTGGAGCACGCACATATATGAGTCCTGTCACGGAAATATCACACTGCCAAATAGGTGGTTTTTAAAAAAAATGCAAAATAGTGCTGTATATAATTAGTGTATCAGACAGCAAAAAAGTGGTCCACCGGCCAAAAATGCGCTAACTTGGAGCACGCAGATATATCAGGGCTAACACGGAAATACCACACTGGCAAATCTGTGGCCTTTCAATTTTTTTTATGCTAAAAAGTGCTGTATAGAATTTGAGTATCACACAGCTAAAAAATAAGTACACCAGCCTTTAAAGGGCCACTGTCACCCCCCTGCAGCCGTTATAAACTAAAAGTGCCACTTTGTGCAGCAGTAATGCTGCATTCTAACAAGGTGGCTCTTTTAGTTTTGTGTTCAGGTATTACTAAAATAAATCAGTTTGAAACTTTACAAAAATACCTGTCTTTGTCCACGGAGGCAGGTCTGAAGCCTCCTCTGTGAAGCGCCCAACTGCCGTCACTCATCTCTTCTGGGGCGATGGTCGCCGCCCCCTCCGCGCTGTTTTCTTTTCAAATCTGGCGCCGGCGCTGTGTAAATATTTGTGGTGCAGGCGCAGTAAGCTCTGGCGGTCTGACGTCCCAGCCAGGCTTGCAGACTGCGCCTGTGCTGGCAGTGCGGCCACCCACCTCGGTAATCCCTGCCCCGCACTGTGTTATGCATTATGCACAGTGCGGGGCTGGGATTCCTGGGCATGCGCACTGCGTGTGTCAGCGGGGGGACCTGGGTGAGTGGCTGACACACGCAGTGCGCATGCCCAGGAATCCCAGCCCCGCACTGTGCATAATGCATAACAGTGCGGGGCCGGGATTACCGAGGTGGGTGGCCGCACTGCCAGCACTGGCGCAGTCTGCAAGCCTGGCTGGGACATCAGACCGCCAGAGCTCACTGCGCCTGCCCCACAAATATTTACACAGCGCCGGCGCCGGACTTGAAAAGAAAACAGCGTGGAGGGGGCGGCGACCATCGCCCCAGAAGAGATGAGTGACAGCAGTTGGGCGCTTCACAGAGGAGGCTTCAGACCCGCCTCCGTGGACAAAGACAGGTATTTTTGCAAAGTTTCAAACTGATTTATTTTAGTAATACCTGAACACAAAACTAAAAGAGCCACCTTGTTAGAATGCAGCATTACTGCTGCACAAGGTGGCTCTTTTAGTTTATAACGGCTGCAGGGGGGTGACAGTGGCCCTTTAATGCCCACACTTGGAGCACAGAGGTAAATGATGGCTGTAACGGAAATACCACACTGGCAAATCTGTGGCCTTTCAATTTTTTTTAATGCTAAATAGCGCTGTATATAATTTGAGTATCACATAGTCAAAAAATAAGTACACCGCCCTCCAATGCCCAAGCTTGGAGCACAGAGGTATATGATGGCTGTATCGGAAATACCACACTGGCAAATCTGTGGCCTTTCAGTTTTTTTATGCTAAATAGTGCTGTATTGAATTTGAGCATCACAAATCCAAAAAATAAGTACACTGGCCTCCAATGGCCAAACTTGGAGTACAGTGATATATATGGCGGCTGTAATGGAAATACCACACTGGCAAATCTGTGGCCTTGGATTTTTTTTTATGCTAAATAGCGCTGTATAGAATTTGAGTATCACACAGCCAAAAAATAAGTACACTGGCCTCCAATGCCCAAACTTCGAGCACAGAGTTAAATGACGGATGTAACGGAAATACCACAGTGGCAAATCTGTGGACTTTCAATTTTTTCATGCTAAATAGCACTGTATTGAATTTAAGTATCACACCGCCAAAAAATAAGTACACCGGCCTCCAATGCTCAAACTTGGAGCACAGAGATATATGACGGCTGTAACGGAAATACCACACTGGCAAATATGTGGCCTTTCACTTTTGTTTATGGAAAATAGCGCTGTATTGAATTTGAGTATCACACAGCCAAAAAATAAGTACACCGCTCTCCAATGCCAAAACTTGGAGAACAAAAATACATGACGACTGCAACGGAAAAACCACACTGGCAAATATGTGGCTTTTCAATTTTTTTTAAACTAAGTCGCGCTGTATACAGTAGAATATGAGTTTCACACAGCCAAAAAATAAGTACACCTGCCTCCAATGGCCATAGTTCGAGCACAGAGATATATGACGGCTGTAACGGAAATAGCACACTGGCAAATCTGTGGCCTTTCAATTTTTTTTATGCTAAATAGTGCTGTATAGAATTTGAGTATTAAACAGCCAAAAAATAAGTACACTGGCCTCCAATGCCCAAACTTCGAACACAGGGATATATGACGGCTGTAACGGAAATACCACACTGGCAAATCTGCAGCCTTTCAATTTTTTTTTATGCTAAATAGTACTGTATAGAATTTGAGTATTAAACAGCCAAAAAATAAGTACACCGGCCTCCAATGCCCAAACTTCGAACACAGGGATATATGACGGCTGTAACGGAAATACCACACTGGCAAATCTGCAGCCTTTCAATTTTTTTTTATGCTAAATAGCGCTGTATTCAATTTGAGTATCACACAGCGAAAAAATAAGTACACCGGCCTCCAATGCCCAAACTTGGAGCACAGAGGTATATGATGGCTGTAACGGAAATGCCACACTGGAAAATCTGTGGCCTTTCAGTTTTTTATGCTAAATAGTGCTGTATTGAATTTGAGCATCACAAATCCAAAAAATAAGTACACTGGCCTCCAATGGCCAAACTTGGAGTACAGCGATATATATGGCGGCTGTAATGGAAATACCACACTGGCAAATCTGTGGCCTTGGATTTTTTTTTATGCTAAATAGCGCTGTATAGAATTTGAGTATCACACAGCCAAAAAATAAGTACACTGGCCTCCAATGCCCAAACTTCGAGCACAGAGTTAAATGACGGATGTAACGGAAATACCACACTGGCAAATCTGTGGACTTTCAATTTTTTAATGCTAAATAGCGCTGTATTGAATTTGAGTATCACACAGCCAAAAAATAAGTACACCGGCCTCCAATGCCCAAACTTGGAGCACAGAGATATATGACGGCTGTAACGGAAATTCTACACTGGCAAATCTGTGGCTTTTCAATTTTTTTATACTAATTAGCGCTGTATAGAATTTGAGTATCACACAGCCAAAAAATAAGTACACCGGCCTCCAAAGCCCAAACTTTTAGCACAGAGATATTTGACAGCTGTAACGGAACTACCACACTGGCAAAAAAGTGGGCTTTCAATTTTTTTATGCTAAATAGTGCGGCATAGAATTTGAGTATCACACAGCCAAAAAATAAGTACACCGGCCTCAACTGCCCAAACTTCGAACACAGGGATATATGACGGCTGTAATGGAAATATCACACTGGCAAATCTGTGGCCTTTCAATTTTTTTTATGCTAAATAGTGCTGTATAAAACTTGAGTATCACACAGCCAAAAAATAAGTACACCGGCCTCCAATGCCCAAACTTGGAGAACAGAGATATATGACGGCTGTAACGGAACTACCACACTGGCAAATTTGTGGCCTTTCAATTTTGTTTATGGAAAATAGCGCTGTATTGAATTTGAGTATCACACAGCCAAAAAATAAGTACACCGCCCTCCAATGCCAAAACTTGGAGAACAGAGATACATGACGACTGCAACGGAAAAACCACACTGGCAAATATGTGGCTTTTCAATTTTTTTAAAACTAAATCGCGCTGTATACAGTAGAATATGAGTTTCACACAGCCAAAAAATAAGTACACCTGCCTCCAATGCCCAAAGTTCGAGCACAGAGATATATGACGGCTGTAACGGAAATAGCACACTGGCAAATCTGTGGCCTTTCAATTTTTTTAATGCTAAATAGTACTGTATAGAATTTGAAACAGGAACACATGGGCTACTTGCACAGTGAACAAGTCTGTATGATCATGTTCACACACCACCAAGAAACCTGAAGACACAAAAGAGAATAGTAAAACCAAAAACACTCAGTTTGAAAAAATGTTGCAGTAATCCGCAAGTGCTAGTAAAAGATGTAAAAAACAGGGTATTTGGTTGATAAGTTTTTTGCAAAAAATGTATACTAAGCTGCTCTACCAATCTTCACGGTATACCCTTATCAGAGCAGTCCTAACTAATGTATGCAATCCCTATCTGATGTATTTAAAAACCTGATCATCTGTATATAACCTGTGTGAACAGGGTTCAGAGAGGAAAAATCCATGTGTGCATACAGGGTAGAACAGCTTTTGTGCAGATAGCCCAAGAGGAGTGGTGGAACTCCCCAGTCTTGTAGACACAAGAGAACAATTATGGAAACAGGAACACATGGGCTACTTGCACAGTGAACAAGTCTGTATGATCATGTTCACACACCACCAAGAAACCTGAAGACACAAAAGAGAATAGTAAAACCAAAAACACTCAGTTTGAAAAAATGTTGCAGTAATCCGCAAGTGCTAGTAAAAGATGTAAAAAACAGGGTATTTGGTTGATACGTTTTTTGCAAAAAATGTATACTAAGCTGCTCTACCAATCTTCACGGTATACCCTTATCAGAGCAGTCCTAACTAATGTATGCAATCCCTATCTGATGTATTTAAAAACCTGATCATCTGTATATAACCTGTGTGAACAGGGTTCAGAGAGGAAAAATCCATGTGTGCATACAGGGTAGAACAGCTTTTGTGCAGATAGCCCAAGAGGAGTGGTGGAACTCCCCAGTCTTGTAGACACAAGAGAACAATTATGGAAACAGGAACACATGGGCTACACACACATGGGCTACTTGCACAGTGAACAAGTCTGTATGATCATGTTCACACACCACCAAGAAACCTGAAGACACAAAAGAGAATAGTAAAACCAAAAACACTCAGTTTGAAAAAATGTTGCAGTAATCCGCAAGTGCTAGTAAAAGATGTTTCCATAATTGTTCTCTTGTGTCTACAAGACTGGGGAGTTCCACCACTCCTCTTGGGCTATCTGCACAAAAGCTGTTCTACCCTGTATGCACACATGGATTTTTCCTCTCTGAACCCAGTTCACACAGGCTATATACAGTTGATCAGGTTTTTAAATACATCAGATAGGGATTGCATACATTAGTTAGGACTGCTCTGATAAGGGTATACCGTGAAGATTGGTAGAGCAGCTTAGTATACATTTTTTGCAAAAAACGTATCAACCAAATACCCTGTTTTTTACATCTTTTACTAGCACTTGCGGATTACTGCAACATTTTTTCAAACTGAGTGTTTTTGGTTTTACTATTCTCTTTTGTGTCTTCAGGTTTCTTGGTGGTGTGTGAACATGATCATACAGACTTGTTCACTGTGCAAGTAGCCCATGTGTTCCTGTTTCCATAATTGTTCTCTTGTGTCTACAAGACTGGGGAGTTCCACCACTCCTCTTGGGCTATCTGCACAAAAGCTGTTCTACCCTGTATGCACACATGGATTTTTCCTCTCTGAACCCTGTTCACACAGGTTATATACAGATGATCAGGTTTTTAAATACATCAGATAGGGATTGCATACATCAGTTAGGACTGCTCTGATAAGGGTATACTGTGAAGATTGGTAGAGCAGCTTAGTATACATTTTTTGCAAAAAACGTATCAACCAAATAGCCTGTTTTTTACATCTTTTACTTACACTTGCGGATTACTGCAACATTTTTTCAAACTGAGTGTTTTTGGTTTTACTATTCTCTTTTGTGTCTTCAGGTTTCTTGGTGGTGTGTGAACATGATCATACAGACTTGTTCACTGTGCAAGTAGCCCATGTGTTCCTGTTTCCATAATTGTTCTCTTGTGTCTACAAGACTGGGGAGTTCCACCACTCCTCTTGGGCTATCTGCACAAAAGCTGTTCTACCCTGTATGCACACATGGATTTTTCCTCTCTGAACCCTGTTCACACAGGTTATATACAGATGATCAGGTTTTTAAATACATCAGATAGGGATTGCATACATTAGTTAGGACTGCTCTGATAAGGGTATACCGTGAAGATTGGTAGAGCAGCTTAGTATACATTTTTTGCAAAAAACGTATCAACCAAATACCCTGTTTTTTACATCTTTTACTAGCACTTGCGGATTACTGCAACATTTTTTCAAACTGAGTGTTTTTGGTTTTACTATTCTCTTTTGTGTCTTCTTGTATAGAATTTGAGTATTAAACAGCCAAAAAATAAGTACACTGGCCTCCAATGCCCAAACTTCGAACACAGGGATATATGACGGCTGTAACGGAAATACCACACTGGCAAATCTGCAGCCTTTCAATTTTTTTTTATGCTAAATAGCGCTGTATTCAATTTGAGTATCACACAGCGAAAAAATAAGTACACCGGCCTCCAATGCCCAAACTTGGAGCACAGAGATAGATGACGGCTGTAACGGAAATACCACATTGCCAAATCTGTGGCCTTTCAAATTATTTTATACTAAATAGCGCTGTATAAAATTTGAGTATCAGACAGCCAAAAAATAAATACATCGGCCTCCAATCCCCAAATTTGGAGCACAGAGATATATGACGGCTGTAACGGAAATACCACACTGGCAAATCTGTGGCTTTTCAATCTTTTTAACCCCTTTACCCCCAAGGGTGGTTTGCACGTCAATGACCAGGCCAATTTTTACAATTCTGACCACTGTCCCTTTATGAGGTTATAACTCTGGAACGCTTCAACGGATCCCGGTGATTCTGACAATGTTTTCTCGTGACATATTGTACTTCATGATAGTGGTAAAATTTCTTTGATAGTACCTGCATTTATTTGTGAAAAAAACGGAAATTTGGCGAAAATTTGGAAAATTTCGCAATTGTCCAACTTTGAATTTTTATGCAATTAAATCACAGAGATATGTCACACAAAATACTTAATAAGTAACATATCCCACATGTCTACTTTACATCAGCATAATTTTGGAACCAAAATTTTTTTTTGTTAGGGAGTTATAAGGGTTAAAATTGACCAGCAATTTCTCATTTTTACAACACCATTTTTTTTTAGGGACCACATCTCATTTGAAGTCATTTTGAGGGGTCTATATGATAGAAAATACCCAAGTGTGACACCATTCTAAAAACTGCACCCTTCAATGTGCTCAAAACCACATTCAAGAAGTTTATTAACCCTTCAGGTGTTTCACAGGAATTTTTGGAAGGTTAAAATAAAAATTAACATTTAACTTTTCTTCACAAAAAATTTACTTCAGCTCTAATTTGTTTTATTTTACCAAGGGTAACAGGAGAAAATGGACCCCAAAAGTTCTTGTACAATTTCTCCTGAGTATGACGATACCACATATGTGGGGGTAAACCACTGTTTGGGCGCATGACAGAGCTCGGAAGCGAAGGAGGGCAATTTGACTTTTCAATGCAAAATTGACAAGAATTGAGATGGGACACCATGTTGCGTTTGGAGAGCCCCTGATGTGCCTAAACAGTGGAAACCCCACAAGTGACACCATTTTGGAAAGTAGACCCCCTAAGGAACTTATCTAGAGGTGTGGTGAGCACTTTGACCCACCAAGTGCTTCACAGAAGTTTATAATGCAGAACAGTAAAAAAAAATCATATTTTTTCACAAAAATCATCTTTTTGCCCCCAATTTTTTATTTTCCCAAGGGTAAGAGAAGAAATTGGACCCACAAAGTTGTTGTACAATTTGTCCTAAATGCGCTGATACCCCATATGTGGCAGTAAACCACTGTTTGGGCGCATGGGAGAGCTCAGAAGGGAAGGAGTGCAGTTTGACTTTTCAATGCAAAATTGACAGGAATTGAGACGGGATGCCATGTTGCGTTTGGAGAGCCACTGATGTGCCTAAACATTGAAACCCCCCACAAGTGACACCATTTTGGAAAGTAGAACCCCTAAGGAACTTATCTAGAGGTGTGGTGAGCACTTTGACCC
Source organism: Ranitomeya imitator (assembly GCF_032444005.1). NCBI lineage: Eukaryota > Metazoa > Chordata > Amphibia > Anura > Dendrobatidae > Ranitomeya > Ranitomeya imitator. The sequence continues at coordinate 141,728,772 of NC_091282.1, forward strand.
ACCAAGTGCTTCACAGAAGTTTATAATGCAGAACCGTAAAAAAAAATCATATTTTTTCACAAAAATCATATTCTTGCCCCCAATTTTTTATTTTCCCAAGGGTAAGTGAAGAAATTGGACTCCAAAAGTTGTTGTACAATTTGTCCTGAGTATACTGATACTCCATATGTGGGGGTAAACCACTGTTTGGGCGCATGGGAGAGCTCGGAAGGGAAGGAGCGCCGTTTAAATTTTCAATGCAAAATTGACAGGAATTGAGATTGGATGCAATGTTGCATTTGGAGAGCCACTGATGTGCCTAAACATTGAAACCTCCCACACGTGACAACATTTTGGAAAGTAGACCCCCTAAGGAACTTATCTGGATGTGTGTTGAGCACTTTGACCCATCAAAGGCTTCACAGAAGTTTATAATGCAGAGCCATAAAATAAAACAAAAATTTTTTCCCACAAAAAATATTTTTAGCCCCCAGTTTTGTATTTTCCCGAGGGTAACAGGAGAAATTGGACCCCAAAAGTTGTTGTCCAATTTGTCCTGAGTACGCTGATACCCCATATGTGGGGGGAACCACCGTTTGGGCGCATGGGAGGGCTCGGAAGGGAAGGAGCGCCATTTGGAATGCAGACTTAGATGGAATGGTCTGCAGGCGTCACATTGCGTTTGCAGAGCCCATAATGTACCTTAACAGTAGAAACCCCCCACAAGTGACACCATTTTGGAAAGTAGACCCCCTAAGAAACTTATCTGGATGTGTAGTGAGCACTTTGACCCACCAAAGGCTTCACAGAAGTTTATAATGCAGAGCCGTAAAAATAAAACCAAAATTTTTTCCCACAAAAATTATTTTTTAGCCCCCAGTTTTGTATTTTCCACAGGGTAACAGGAGAAATTGGACCACAAAAGTTGTTTTCCAATTTGTCCTGAGTACGCTGATACCCCATATGTGGGGGGGAACCACCGTTTGGGTGCATGGGAGGGCTCGGAAGGGAAGGAGCGCCATTTGGAATGCAGACTTGGATGGAATGGTCTGCAGGCGTCATATTGTTTTTGCAGAGCCCATAATGTACCTAAACAGTAGAAACCCCCCACAAGTGACCCCATATTGGAAATTAGACCCCCAAAGGAACTTATCTGGATGTGTTGTGAGAACTTTGAGCCCCCAAGTGTTTAACTACAGTTTATAACGCAGAGCCAAGAAAATAAAAAATCTTTTTTTTTCCACAAAAAATATATTTTAGCCCCCAGTTTTGTATTTTCCCAAGGGTAACAGGAAAAATTGGACCCCAAAAGTTGTTGTCCATTTTGTCCTGAGTACGTTGATGCCCCATATGTTGGGGTAAATGTTATGACCTGGTGGTTAGGAGCACCCGGAATGACCTGATAGTTAAAACTCACGCAGGACAAGCTCTGGGATGTGGGAGCTCTGCTGACCGCAATCCCTAATCCTATCACACACACTAGAAATAGCCGTGGAGCGCTCCTGACACTCCCTATGCATCTCGTCACAGCCTAAGAGCTAGCTAGCCCTAGAGAGAGAAAATAAAGCCTACCTTGCCTCAGAGAAATTCCCCAAAGGAAAAGGCAGCCCCCCACATATAATGACTGTGAGTAAAGATGAAAGTCACAAACGCAGAAATGAAACAGGTATCAGCAAAGGGAGGCCAGACTTACTAAATAGACAGAGGATAGGAAAGGTAGCTTTGCGATCAGCGCAAAAAACTACAAAAGACCACACAGAGTGTGCAAAAAGACCTCCGCACCGACTAACGGTGCGGAGATGCCACTCTGCATCCCAGAGCTTCCAGCTAGCAAGACAAAATCATGATATCCAGCTGGACAAGAAAACAATGAACGAACTAGATACTATCAGGAACTTAGCTTTTGCTGGAGTAGACAGGTCACCAGAAAGATCCAAGAGCGAACTGAAACAATGCAGAAACATTGACAGCTGGCATGGAGTAACGATCTAAGTGGAGTTAAATAGAGCTGCCAACCAAAGGATAAACCACGTCACCTGTGTAAGGAACCTCAGAAGCAGCTGCTCCACTCACAGCCACCAGAGGGAGCCCACGGACAGAACTCACCGAAGTACCATTCACGACCACTGGAGGGAGCTCGACAACAGAATTCACAACAGTACCCCCCTCCTTGAGGAGGGATCACCGAACCCTCGCCAGAGTCCGCAGGCTGATCAGGATGAGCCAAATGAAAGGCACGAACTAGATCGGCAGCATGAACATCAGAGGCAAAAACCCAGGAATTATCCTCCTGACCATAACCCTTCCACTTGACCAGGTACTGGAGTTTCCGTCTTGAAACACGAGAATCCAAAATCTTCTCCACCACATACTCCAACTCCCCCTCGACCAACACCGGGGCAGGAGGATCAACGGAGGGAACCATAGGTGCCATGTATCTCCGCAACAACGACCTATGGAACACATTATGGATGGCAAAAGAAGCTGGAAGGTCCAAACGAAATGACACAGGATTAAGAATTTCAGAAATCTTATATGGCCCAATGAAACGAGGCTTAAACTTAGGAGAGGAAGCCTTCATAGGAACATGACGAGATGACAACCAAACCAAATCCCCAACCCGAAGTCGGGGACCAACACAGCGCCGGCGGTTAGCGAAACGTTGAGCATTCTCCTGGGACAATGTCAAATTGTCCACCACATGAGTCCAAATCTGCTGCAACCTGTCCACCACAGTATCCACACCAGGACAGTCTGAAGGCTCAACCTGCCATGAAGAGAAACGAGGATGGAAACCAGAATTGCAGAAAAAAGGAGAAACCAAAGTAGCCGAGCTGGCCCGATTATAAAGGGCTAACTCAGCCAAAGGCAAGAAGGACACCCAATCATCCTGATCAGCAGAAACAAAGCATCTCAGATATGTTTCCACAGTCTGATTAGTTCGTTCGGTTTGGCCATTAGTCTGAGGATGGAAAGCCGAAGAAAAAGACAAATCAATGCCCATCTTAGCACAAAAGGACCGCCAAAACCTTGAAACAAACTGGGAACCTCTGTCCGAGACGATGTTCTCCGGAATGCCATGCAAACGAACCACATGCTGGAAAAACAATGGCACCAAATCAGAGGAGGACGGCAATTTAGACAAGGGTACCAAATGGACCATCTTAGAGAAGCGATCACAAACCACCCAAATGACCGACATCCTTTGATAAACAGGGAGATCAGAAATAAAATCCATGGAAATATGCGTCCAGGGCCTCTTCGGGATCGACAAGGACAAAAGCAACCCACTGGCACGAGAACAGCAGGGCTTAGCCCGAGCACAAGTCCCACAGGACTGCACAAAAGAACGCACATCCCGTGACAAAGAAGGCCACCAAAAGGATCTAGCCACCAAATCTCTGGTACCAAAGATTCCAGGATGACCAGCCAACACCGAACAATGAACCTCAGAGATAACTCTACTAGTCCATCTATCAGGGACAAACAGTTTCTCCGTTGGACAACGGTCAGGTCTATCAGCCTGAAACTTCTGCAGCACGCGCCGCAAATCAGGGGAGATGGCAGACAAAATTACCCCCTCTTTAAGAATACCCGCCGACTCCGGAACACCCGGAGAGTCAGGCACAAAACTCCTTGACAGGGCATCAGCCTTCACATTCTTAGATCCCGGAAGGTATGAAACCACAAAATCAAAACGGGAGAAAAAGAGCGACCATCGAGCCTGTCTAGGATTCAATCGTTTGGCAGACTCGAGATAAGTCAAATTCTTGTGATCCGTCAAGATCACCACGCGATGTTTAGCTCCTTCAAGCCAATGTCGCCACTCCTCGAATGTCCACTTCATGGCCAACAACTCTCGATTGCCAACATCATAATTGCGCTCAGCAGGCGAGAATTTTCTAGAAAAGAAGGCACATGGTTTCATCACCGAGCCATCAGAACTTTTTTGCGACAAAACAGCCCCTGCTCCATTCTCAGAAGCATCAACCTCGACCTGAAACGGGAGCGAAACATCTGGCTGGCACAGCACAGGGGCAGAAGAAAAGCAACGCTTCAACTCCTGAAAAGCCTCTACAGCCGCAGAGGACCAATTGACCACATCAGCACCTTTCTTGGTCCAATAAGTCAACCGTTTAGCAACACTAGAAAAATTAGCGATGAAGCGACGGTAAAAATTTGCAAAGCCCAGGAACTTCTGTAGGCTCTTCACAGATGTCGGCTGAGTCCAATCATAAATGGCCTGGACCTTAACAGGGTCCATCTCGATAGTAGAAGGGGAAAAAATGAACCCCAAAAATGAAACCTTCTGAACTCCAAAGAGACACTTAGACCCCTTCACAAACAAGGAATTCGCACGAAGGACCTGGAACACCATTCTGACCTGCTTCACATGAGTCTCCCAATCATCCGAAAAGACCAAAATGTCATCCAAATATACAATCATGAATCTATCCAGGTACTCTCGGAAGATGTCATGCATAAAGGACTGAAACACAGATGGAGCATTAGAAAGCCCGAATGGCATAACCAGGTACTCAAAATGGCCCTCGGGCGTATTAAATGCTGTTTTCCATTCATCACCCTGTTTAATTCGCACCAGATTATACGCCCCTCGAAGATCTATCTTGGTGAACCAACTAGCCCCCTTAATCCAAGCAAACAGATCAGACATCAGCGGCAAAGGATACTGAAATTTGACTGTGATCTTATTAAGAAGGCGGTAATCAATACAAGGTCTTAAAGAGCCATCCTTCTTGGCCACAAAAAAACCCCCTGCTCCCAATGGTGACGACGACGGGCGAATATGACCCTTCTCCAAGGATTCCTTTATATAACTCCGCATAGCAGCGTGCTCTGGCACAGATAAATTAAACAGTCGGCCCTTAGGAAACTTACTACCGGGAATCAAATTAATAGCACAATCGCAATCCCTATGAGGAGGTAGGGCACCGGATTTGGGCTCCTCAAATACATCCCGGTAATCTGATAAAAACTCAGGGACTTCAGAAGGAGTGGAAGGCGAAATTGACAACAATGGAACATCACCATGTACCCCTTGACAACCCCAGCCGGACACAGACATAGATTTCCAATCCAATACTGGATTATGGACCTGTAGCCATGGCAACCCCAAAACGACCACATAATGCAGATTATGCAACACCAAAAAGCGAATATCCTCCTGATGTGCAGGAGCCATGCACATGGTCAATTGCGTCCAGTATTGAGGTTTTTTCTTGGCCAAAGGCGTAGCATCAATTCCTCTCAATGCAATAGGATACTGCAAGGGCTCCAAGGAAAAACCACAGCGCCTGGCAAACTCCAAGTCCATCAAATTCAGGGCAGCGCCTGAGTCCACAAATGCCATAACAGAATAGGACGACAGAGAGCAAATCAGAGTAACGAACAAAAGAAATTTAAACTGTACCGTACCAATGGTGGCAGACCTAGCGAACCGCTTAGTGCTCTTAGGACAATCGGAGGTAGCATGAGTGGATTCACCACAGTAAAAACACAGTCCATTCCGACGTCTGTGTTCTTGCAGTTCAGCTCTGGTCAAAGTCCTATCACACTGCATAGGCTCAGGCCTATTCTCAGAGAACACCGCCAAATGGTGCACAGCTTTGCGCTCACGCAAGCGCCGATCGATCTGAATGGCCAAGGAAATAGACTCATTCAGACCAGCAGGCATGGGAAATCCCACCATGACATCCTTAAGGGCTTCAGAAAGACCCTTTCTGAAAATTGCCGCCAGGGCACATTCATTCCACTGAGTAAGCACAGACCACTTTCTAAACTTCTGACAGTACACCTCCGCTTCATCCTGACCCTGACACAATGCCAGCAAGATTTTCTCTGCCTGATCCACGGAATTTGGTTCATCATAAAGCAATCCAAGCGCCAGAAAAAACGCATCAACATCACGCAATGCAGATTCTCCTGGCGCAAGGGAGAATGCCCAGTCACCACGCAACAAAGAAATAATGATTTTTACTTGTTGAGCGGGGTCACCAGAGGAGCGGGGTTTCAAAGCTAGAAACAGTTTACAATTATTTTTGAAATTCAGAAACTTAGATCTATTCCCAGAAAATAAATCAGGAGTAGGAATTCTAGGCTCTAACATCGGATTCTGAACCACGAAATCTTAAATGTTTTGTACCCTTGCAGTGAGATGATCCACACAAGAGGACAGACCTTGAATGTCCATATCTACACCTGTGTCCTGAACCACCCAAAGGTTTAGGGGAAAAGAAAGACAAAACACAGTGCAAAGAAAAAAAAATGGTCTCAGAACTTCTCTTATCCCTCTATTGAGATGCAATAATACTTTGGGCCAGCTGTACTGTTATGTCCTGGTGGTTAGGAGCACCCGGAATGACCTGATAGTTAAAACTCACGCAGGACAAGCTCTGGGATGTGGGAGCTCTGCTGACCGCAATCCCTAATCCTATTACACACACTAGAAATAGCCGTGGAGCACTCCTGACGCTCCCTATGCGCCTAGTCACAGCCTAAGAGCTAGCTAGCCCTAGAGAGAGAAAATAAAGCCTACCTTGCCTCAGAGAAATTCCCCAAAGGAAAAGGCAGCCCCCCACATATATTGACTGTGAGTAAAGATGAAAGTCACAAACGCAGAAATGAAACAGGTATCAGCAAAGGGAGGCCAGACTTGCTAAATAGACAGAGGATAGGAAAGGTAGCTTTGCGATCAGCACAAAAAACTACAAAAGACCACGCAGAGTGTGCAAAAAGACCTCCGCACCGACTAACGGTGCGGAGATGCCACTCTGCATCCCAGAGCTTCCAGCTAGCAAGACAAAATCATGATATCCAGCTGGACAAGAAAACAATGAACGAACTAGCTACTATCAGGAACTTAGCTTTTGCTGGAGTAGACAGGTCACCAGAAAGATCCAAGAGCGAACTGAACCACTGCAGAAACATTGACAGCTGGCATGGAGTAACGATCTAAGTGGAGTTAAATAGAGCAGCCAACCAAAGGATAAACCACGTCACCTGTGTAAGGAACCTCAGAAGCAGCAGCTCCACTCACAGCCACCAGAGGGAGCCCACGGACAGAACTCACCGAAGTACCATTCACGACCACAGGAGGGAGCTCGACAACAGAATTCACAACAGGTAAACCCCTGTTTGGGCACACGGGAGAGCTCGGAAGGGAAGGAGCACTGTTTTAATTTTTCAACGCAGAATTGGCTGGAATTGAGATCGGACGCCATGTCGCGTTTGGAGAGCCCCTGATGTGCCTAAACAGTGGAAACCCCCCAATTATAACTGAAACCCTAATCCAAACACACCCCTAATCATAATCTCAACGGTAACCCTAACCACACCCCTAAACCAGACACACCCCTAACCCTAATCCCAACCCTATTCCCAACCGTAAATGTAATCCAAACCCTAACCCTAACTTTAGCCCCAACCCTAACTGTAGCCTTATCCCTAGCCCTAACCCTAGCCCTAACCCTAGCCCTAAGCCTAGCCCTAACCCTAGCCCTAACCCTAACCCTAGCCCTAACCCTAGCCCTAACCCTAACCCTAGCCCTAACCCTAGCCCTAGCCCTAACCCTAGCCCTAACCCTAACCCTAGCCCTAGCCCTAACCCTAGCCCTAACCCTAACCCTAGCCCTAACCCTAGCCCTAGCCCTAACCCTAACCCTAATGGGAAAATGGAAATAAATACATTTTTTTTATTTTTTTTATTTTTACCTAACTAAGGGGGTGATGAAGGGGGGTTTGATTTACTTTTATGTTTTTAGCGGATTATTATGATTGGCAGCCGTCACACACTGAAAGACGCTTTTTATTGCAAAAAATAGTTTTTGCATTACCACATTTTGAGAGCTATAATTTTTCCATATTTGAGTCCACAGAGTCATGTGAGGTCTGTTTTACGCGGGACGAGTTGACGTTTTTATTGGTAACATTTTCGGGCACGTGACATTTTTTGATCGCTTTTTATTCTGATTTTTGTGAGGCAGAATGACCGAAAACCAGCTATTCATGAACTTCTTTTGGTGAAGGCGTTCATACCGTTCCGTGTTTGGTAAAATGGATAAAGCAGTTTTATTCTTTGGGTCAGTATGATTACAGCGATACCTCATTTATATCATTTTTTTATGTTTTGGTGCTTTTATACGATAAAAACTATTTTACAGAAAAAATTATTATTTTTGCATCGCTTTATTCTGAGGACTATAACTTTTTTATTTTTTCGCTGATGATGCTGTGTGGCAGCACGTTTTTTGCAGGACAAGATGATGTCTTCAGCGGTACCATGGTTATTTATATCTGTCTTTTTTATCGCGTGTTGTTTTTTGCCTCGGTTTTTTTTTTTTTTTTACAGTGTTCACTGAAGGGGTTAACTAGTGATAGTTTTATAGGTGGGGTCGTTACAGACGCGGCGATACTAAATGTGTGTACTTTTATTGTTTTTTTTTTATTTAGATAAAGTAATGTATTTATGAGAATATTATTATTTTTTTTTTTTTCATTATTTAGGAATTTTTTTTTATTTATTTTTTTACACATTTTGGAATTTTTTTTTTTTACTTTTTTACTTTGTCCCAGGGGAGGAGACATCACAGATCAGTGATCTGACAGTTTGCACAGCACTCTGTCAGATCACCGATCTGACTTACAGTGCTGCAGGCTTACCAAGCGCCTGCTCTGAGCAGGCACTTGGTAAGCCACCTCCCTCCCTGCAGGACCCGGATGCCGCAGCCATCTTCGATCTGGGCCTGGAGCAGGGAGGTAGGTAAGAAGACCCTCGCAGCAACGCGATCACATCGCGTTGCTGCGGGGGGCTCAGGGAAGCCCGCAGGGAGCCCCCTCCATGCGCGATGCTTCCCTATACCGCTGGCAAACCGCGATCATGTTTGATCGCGGTGTGCCGGGGGTTAATGTGCCGGGAGCGGTCCGTGACCGCTCCTGGCACATTTTGCCAGATGTCAGCTGCGATACGCAGCTGACACCCGGCCGCGATCGGCCGCTCTCCCCCCGTGATCGCTACGTACTATCCCGTCGAGGGTCAGATAGGCCCAGGGCACCTCGACGGGATAGTATGTCTAAGGTCAGAGAGGGGTTAAACTAAATAGTGCTGTATAGAATTTGAGTTTCACACAGCCAAAAAATAAATACACCTGCCTGCAATGCCCAAACTTCGAGCACAGAGATATATGACGGCTGTAACGGAAATAGCACACTGGAAAATCTGTGGCCTTTCAATTTTTTTATGCTAAATAGTGCTGTATAGAATTTGAGTATCAAACAGCCGAAAAATAAGTGCACTGGCCTCCAATGCCCAAACTTCGAGCACAGAGATTTATGACAGCAGTAACGGAACTACCGCACTGGCAAATCTGTGGCCTTTCAATTTTTTTTTATGCCAAATAGTGCTGTATAGAATTTAAGTATCACACAGCCCAAAAATAAGTGCACCGTCCTCCATTGCCCAAACTTGCAGCACAGAGATATATGAGGCCTTTTTCAATGAATTTAAAACACCAAAAGAAAAAAAAAGGGCGCACAATGGTAGCACACACAACTATGCTACGTATGCCTGACAAACTGTAACTTTTCAACAGGCCTCAGTCTGACAGAAGAGACTGTATATATTTTTTTTTTTTTGGGGGGGGGATTTTTGTAAAAAAAAAAAAATGTATATAGACAGTAAATAAGCTGCAGAAGCAGGCAGTTATGGAGCTTTGGGAGGGATGCAGTGGGACCAATGGACTCACATACAGTGCCTGCAGGCCTTGCACTGATGTGGATATGCTGTGCACTTCCTCCCTAGTGCTGCAATATTGGCACCCACAAATTAGCCCTAAAGAAGACTTTTGGTTTCTGAGGAGTTGTGGATGTAAGAGTTGCAGACCTACACTAACTCTAAAACCACGATTCTGACCCTATCTCGGCAGCAGCTCTCCCTACTCTCGCTGAAACAGGAACAGAATGCTGCGAGCAGAGATATACTTGGGATGATGCTGTACGGCTTAGCCAATCACTGCACAACCACAACAAAGATGGCTGCGGTGTGTCATGGCCTGGCAGTGAATCCCTGCACCGTGATTGGGTCTCTAAAGTCCACCAAAACTGCTGGCTGGAGACTGCAGTTACCGCCGCATAATACCGGAAATGCTCGCTGCTCGACGAGTACGCCGAGCATGTCAATACTCGGGTGAGTAATGAGTAGTGGCGAGCACATTCGCTCATCACTAACTATAACCAGTCTACCAAATGACTCACAATCTGCTTAACCCCTTTCTGACCTCTGGCAATGAGCCCGCATCAAAGCCAGACATGTCAGCTGTTTTGTACAGCTGACATGTGCCCACAATAGTGGCAGGTGGAATCGCGATCCATCCACCGCTATTAACTAGTTAAATGACGCTGCCAACCGCTGACAGCAGCATTTAACTAGCGCTTCCTGCCATCGGGCCGGAAATGAGCGCATCGCTGATCCCCGTCACGTGATCGGGGGTCAGCGTTGCGACTGCATGTCAACCAGAGGTCTATTGAAGATGTCTATGGTTGTTGATGTGGGCTTGCTATGAGCGCCAACCTGTGGTCGGCGCTCATAGCAAGCCTGTAATTCAACTACATAGGGGCGATCTGAGCATCACTCCTATGTAGCAGAGCCGATTAGGCTATTCCAGATTCTAGTATTTCATGGAGGCTAGTGTCTCTTCAACATATTCATTAATGATCTGGTAGAAGGTTTACACAGTAAAATATCGATATTTGCAGATGATACAAAACTATGTAAAGCAGTTAATACAAGAGAAGATAGTATTCTGCTACAGATGGATCTGGATAAGTTGGAAACTTGGGCTGAAAGGTGGCAGATGAGGTTTAACAATGATAAATGTAAGGTTATACACATGGGAAGAGGGAATCAATATCACCATTACACACTGAACGGGAAACCACTGGGTAAATCTGACAGGGAGAAGGACTTGGGGATCCTAGTTAATGATAAACTTACCTGGAGCAGCCAGTGCCAGGCAGCAGCTGCCAAGGCAAACAGGATCATGGGGTGCATTAAAAGAGGTCTGGATACACATGATGAGAGCATTATACTGCCTCTGTACAAATCCCTAGTTAGACCGCACATGGAGTACTGTGTCCAGTTTTGGGCACCGGTGCTCAGGAAGGATATAATGGAACTAGAGAGAGTACAAAGGAGGGCAACAAAATTAATAAACGGGATGGGAGAACTACAATACCCAGATAGATTAGCGAAATTAGGATTATTTAGTCTAGAAAAAAGACGACTGAGGGGCGATCTAATAACCATGTATAAGTATATAAGGGGACAATACAAATATCTCGCTGAGGATCTGTTTATACCAAGGAAGGTGACGGGCACAAGGGGGCATTCTTTGCGTCTGGAGGAGAGAAGGTTTTTCCACCAACATAGAAGAGGATTCTTTACTGTTAGGGCAGTGAGAATCTGGAATTGCTTGCCTGAGGAGGTGGTGATGGCGAACTCAGTCGAGGGGTTCAAGAGAGGCCTGGATGTCTTCCTGGAGCAGAACAATATTGTATCATACAATTATTAGGTTCTGTAGAAGGACGTAGATCTGGGGATTTATTATGATGGAATATAGGCTGAACTGGATGGACAAATGTCTTTTTTCGGCCTTACTAACTGTTACTATGTTACTATGTTAGTGAAGCATGGCAAAAGTAAAAAAAAAATTAAAAAAGATAAGAAAAAAATAAAAAATATAAAAGTTTAAATCACTCCCCTTTCGCCCCATTAAAAAAAAAAATAACAAAATCAAACCTACACATATTTGGTATCGCCCGATCTATCTATAAAAAAAAGGATTAACCTGATCGCTAAACGGCTTAACGAGAAAAAAATTAGAAACGCCAGAATTACGTTTTTTTGGTCACCCCGACATTGCATTAAAATGCAATAATGGGCAATCAAAAATACATATTTTCACCAAATTGGTAACATTAAAAACGGCAGCTCGGCATGCTAAAAATAAGCCCTCACCCAACCCGAAATCACGAAAAATGGAGACGCTACGGGTATTGGAAAATTGCACAATTGTTTTTTAGCAAAGATTGGAATTTTGTTTACCACTAAGATAAATAAGAACCTAGACATGTTTGGTGTCTATGAACTTGCAATGGAGAATCAAAATGGCAGGTCAGTTTTAGCATTTAGTGAACCTAGCAAAAAAGCCAAACAAAAAACAGGTGTGGGATTGCACTTTTTTTGCAATTTTACAGCACTTTCTAATTTTTTCCCTGTTTTCTAGTACACGACATGCTAAAACCAATGATGTCGTTCAAAAGTGCAACTTGTCCTGCAAAAAATAAACCCTCACATGGCCATATTGATGGAAAACTAAAAAAGTTATGGCTCTGGAAATGAGGGGAGCGAAAAACGAAAAGGCAAAACCGAAAAAAGCTGGGGTCATGAAGGGGTTAATATAGCAGATCGGCAGTCATTTAAAACCTGCATTCATCTAATGTATTTAGTCATTCTTAGATCTAGGTGCCTCACATATCCAGGTGCCATGATGACTGTTCCCATCCACAGCTCGTCTCTACAGTTCTCCATCTTCTCCAATCTTTTGCAGCACATCGCAACACAGTGACTTTAAAAAAAAGTGTAATTACAATGCTCCTGAATAAAAATAACTACCCTTACTGTGCCTTAAATAAGCCTATTTCTGTGAACCCAAATAAATAACTGCTCCTTGCTGTGATCTCAGCACAAAAAAATGACCTTTCACTATCCTTCTGATGGCACATGGCCTCCACACTGTCCTTTTCTAGAAAATATTCCCACCACCCTGCTCCCCCCTTATATACTATGACCACCACGCTATCCGCCTTATATACTATGACCCCCAAACGTCCCCTTTTCTATGCTATGACCACAACACTGTCCCCTCTTATATACTGTGCCCAACATGCAGTTTCTTTTTATATACAATGACCACAATGTCATTCCCCACTTTTACTATGATCATCACACCATCACTCCTTAGAAACTATGAGCACCACACCTTCCCCCTTTATATACTATGATCACAACACCGTCACCCTTATGAATTATATCTGTCACACCATCCTTAGGCTGGGTTCCGATTGCGGTAGGGCAATCCGTTTAGCGCTAAGCGCTAGCGGATTGTGCTAACGCAATGTCTTTTTTGCGGTTTTTCATTTAACGTCCCCGCTCTCACAGATCCCCGATCTCGCAGATCCGGACCTCGGGCGCGCCGCGGACCCTGCAAGCAGCGTCCGAGGCACGTCACAAAACACCGGCACATTGCTAGCGCATGCCGAAAATGGCATGCGCTAGCGATGCGCGTACCTATTGCTAACAAAACACCTATATATATGTCCTAGCTAAAGGCCATAGTACTGAATCATGAACACCTACAAATAATGGCAACGCCAGACAGAACCATTTCATAAAAAGATATAACTTTATTAGACACACAAAAATTAAAACAAAAAATATATTAAAATACAAAAGTATACTGCAGATGAGGGTCACATAAACAGGAAAAGAAAAGGTGGATAACGCCTGGATAGAGTCTGTATATAATCCACAGCTGACCTGCCATACAACAAGTACAGAGATACAACGTGTTGGAACGAAGTGAACGAGACCTTATGTCTAATAAGCCTGTATACGTATGGGGAAATTGAACCAACACATACAACAGTAAAGGCCGACAAGGGTCTTGTAAGTTACAAGATAGCATATAACAAGTGACAATAGAGTTACATTGTATGCATATTTACCAGGTCAGGTGCAGGATAACCAGGCGTCCATCACACCGACGCGCGTTTCGCATTGAAATGCTTCGTCCAGGGGTGGATAGACGCTGGTTTGATCCCTTTTTATATTGCAATAGGCCATAGGAACCGTGAAACCGGAAATAGATCCAGGCGCATGCGCACATGACACAAAAGTTGAAACATATTATCGCTCGATATTTTAAATAATCACTGCGCAGTGTGTCCACATAATAAATACCGGATCGAGTATACCGCTGCTACTGCCTGATGTTAAGTAAAGCGGCGATAGAAGAAGACGCCGTGTGCGGGTAAAAGCGGTAGTCATGGATACCGAAGTCCCGCGAGAGAAAGCGTGAACACCGCTGCAGAGGCCCGGTATCACCTGACATAGTCATGTGATGCAGTCACGTGAGGAGAGTGAACTAACATCAATGGAGGTATAGTATTAAAAACCGCAAACCGGTAGAAAAATTGTGCCGCAAAAGTGAAAGGAAAAAACGGGACCTGAAAAAAGAAAAAAAGGGAAGGAAGAATGCATATAATGAATTAAATTACATACCATACACAAGAATGACGTATATAACCAAATAATAATAATAATAATAAAAATAATAATAATAAATATAAAGTAACAAGTAAATCAAAAGATAAGTGTAAACAGAATATACTGACAGCCACAGAGCACTGCTCCGCAGCAGAACAGTGGATCAAGAAGTGCATCAATACAATACATATATATAACGGAATAAAATGCTAATGTATATAAATCTATGTCTATGTATATCACAAAATCAGTGATAATTAGTGAATAAATATACAGACCCTATATAGAAATAGATAGTCATATAAATAAGAAAGTGCCCAGTGCTACAAATATCTGAAGACAAAAGTGACGAGTGCTTCAAAGACGCCATCATGAGTAAGAAGAAGATGAAATAAAGACGTCATCATGGGTAAGTAGAAGGTGAAATAAAGACGTCATCATGGGTAAGTAGAAGGTGTCAACAAGATAAATATCTGAAAAATAAATATATGCATTCAATATTAAAAAGAAAAAACCAACATCAAAAAATTACCACAGCTCAAAGAGGATAAAAAATAGTTTAATCGATTAAAATAAATAAAATAATTAAAACCGAAAAGACTAGTGGGAAATTAGCAACATGACAACTGATGATAAATATTCATAGTTCATTAGAGGAATGGTTGGAAACTATTGTGATCGTTCAGTCCATAGGGTGAGATCGTATTCAATTTAAATATCCATTTCGTCTTCTTTTGAGCCAGTAGGCGTTTCCAATTGCCACCACGTGGCCCAATGAAAACCCTATCAATACCCCTGAATAAAAGTCCAGTGGGATCACACTGATGTTTTTCTTTAAAATGTCGTGGGATTGGCTTCAAAAATGTCAAATCATCACTAGTCCTGGCACCTTCAATGTCTAATATGTGCTCCCGAATTCGCCTCCTGAATTCCCTTGATGTCATACCGACATAGACCAGACCACAATCACAAGTGGCATGGTAAATGACTGCTTTTGTGGTGCAGTTGATGTTATGGGTGATGGTATATTGCTCAGTTGCATCTGAGTTCATGAAATCCTTTATTTTGACCACATTTTTACATGCCACACACTTACCACAAGGTGAACAGCCCCAGGCCAGGCCTTTAGATCCGAAGATGAATTTGGTATTATCACCCTTGTGGTAGCTGTGGACTAGATGGTCACGTAAATTACGTGCCCTTCTATAAGTCACAGCAGGGGTAGCTCCAACTATACTTGATAAAGTCTTATCAAGTGACAGAATGGACCAGTGTTTCTGAAGAATCTTATGAACCTCATCACTACGGGAATTAAAGTCCAGGATGCATCTTACCTTTGTGTCAAAGGTCTTAGTCTTCTTGGGTTTATTTCTCAGTAGATCACATCGATTACTTAGACGAGCTCTTGTGTATGCTTGACATAGGTTCATCTTGCCATATCCGCGTTCCATAAATCTGTGTTGAAGGTCACCGGCCTGTCTTTCAAAAAAGAGATCATTAGAGCAGATTCTCCTAGCTCTTAGAAACTGTCCAGTGGGGATGTTTCTCAGCAAATGTCTAGGATGTTGAGACGTAGCATGTAGTAAAGTGTTAGCTGCTGTTTTTTTCCTGAACAGGTCTGTCTGAATACTGCCCGTCTGATCGACTTGGATTGAAACATCTAAAAATTCGATGTGTTGATTGCTGCATTGATGTGTCAATTTCAGATTTAAAGAATTATCATTCAGATATTTAAAGAAGGTATCTAGGTCGTCTTGAGTGCCTTGCCAAATTAAGAGCACATCATCAATGTAGCGCCACCATGCTACAACCCCAGAACACAGAGGTGTAGGGTTGGACCGAAAAATGTCCCTCTCCCACAGCCCCAGGAAGAGATTTGCATATGAGGGCGCACAAGACGCCCCCTGTCATGATCCCAATGGCAGGGGATCACAAAAGGACAAGCACAAAAAACAAAACAAGCTCTAGGGTGATGGAAACTGAGCTGACCGCGATCCTGAACCTAAACACACAACTAGCTGTAGCCGGGGAATGTGCCTACGATGATTCCTAGACGTCTCGCACCAGCCGAAGGACTAACTTCCCCTATTAGAAGAAACACAGACCTCTCTTGCCTCCAGAGAAACATCCCACAGAAATAGCAGCCCCCCACATGTAATGACGGTGAAATGAGAGGAAAGCACATACGTAGTTATGAAAACAGATTCAGCAAAATGAGGCCCGCTAAAGCTAGATAGCAGAGGATACAAAAGTGAACTGCGCGGTCAGCGAAAAACCCTACAAAAAACCATCCTGAAATTACTTGAACTCATGTGCCAACTCATGGAACATGAGGAGTAATATCAGCCCACTAGAGCAACCAGCAAAAAGGAATCACATATCTGCAAGCTGGACTAAGACAAAAATTAAGCAAAACGTGGAACAGAAAACTCAAAAACTTAGCTTGTCCTGAAGATTACAGAAGCGGGAAGCAGAGGTAACAAGACACACTGATTACATTGATAGCCGGCGAGGAAATGACAAGAAAGCCAGGTTAAATAGGAAACTCCCATATCCTGATAGAACAGGTGGACACCAGAGACCGCAGAAAACACAAGTCACCCAGTACCATCTGTAACCACCAGAGGGAGCCCAAAAACAGAATCCACAACAGTACCCCCCCCTTGAGGAGGGGTCACCGAACCCTCACGAGAACCACCAGGGCGACCAGGATGAGCCCTATGAAATGCACGGACCAAATCAGCAGCATGAACATCAGAGGCAACCACCCAAGAATTATCCTCCTGACCATAACCCTTCCACTTGACCAAATATTGGAGTTTCCGTCTGGAAACACGAGAATCCAAGATCTTCTCCACAACATACTCCAATTCTCCCTCCACCAGCACCGGAGCAGGCGGTTCAAGCGAAGGAACAACAGGTACCTCATACTTCCGCAACAATGACCGATGGAACACATTATGAATAGCAAACGATGCCGGGAGATCCAAACGAAACGACACAGGGTTAAGAATTTCCAAGATCCTATAGGGACCGATGAACCGAGGCTTGAACTTAGGAGAAGAGACCTTCATAGGAACAAAACGAGAAGACAACCACACCAAGTCCCCAACACGAAGTCGAGGACCCACGCGGCGACGGCGATTAGCAAACTGCTGAGCCCTCTCCTGGGACAACTTCAAATTGTCCACCACATGACTCCAAATCTGATGCAACCTATCCACCACCATGTCCACTCCAGGACAATCAGAAGGCTCCACCTGACCAGAGGAAAAACGAGGATGAAACCCCGAATTACAAAAGAAAGGAGAAACCAAGGTAGCAGAACTAGCCCGATTATTAAGGGCAAATTCGGCAAGCGGCAAAAAGGTAACCCAGTCATCTTGATCAGCAGACACAAAACACCTTAAATAAGTTTCCAAGGTCTGATTAGTTCGTTCCGTCTGGCCATTCGTCTGAGGATGGAATGCAGACGAAAAGGACAAATCAATGCCCATCTTAGCACAGAACGTCCGCCAAAATCTAGACACAAACTGGGATCCCCTGTCAGAAACGATGTTCTCCGGAATCCCATGCAAACGAACCACGTTCTGAAAAAACAGAGGGACCAACTCAGAGGAGGAAGGTAACTTAGGCAAGGGTACCAGATGAACCATCTTAGAAAAGCGGTCACACACAACCCAGATGACGGACATTTTTTGAGAGACAGGGAGATCCGAAATAAAGTCCATGGAAATGTGCGTCCAAGGCCTCTTCCCGAGCGCAAACTTCACAAGACTGCACAAAAGAACGCACATCCCTCGACAAGGAAGGCCACCAAAAAGACCTGGCCACCAAGTCTCTAGTACCAAATATTCCAGGATGACCTGCCAACGCAGAAGAATGGACCTCGGAGATGACTCTACTGGTCCAATTATCCGGAACAAACAGTCTTTCAGGCGGACAACGTTCAGGTTTATCCGCCTGAAACTCCTGCAAAGCACGTCGCAAGTCTGGAGAGACAGCCGACAAAATCACCCCATCCCTAAGGATACCAGTGGGCTCAGAATTTCCAGGGGAGTCAGGCACAAAACTCCTAGAAAGAGCATCCGCCTTCACATTCTTTGAACCTGGCAGGTATGAAACCACAAAATCGAAATGGGAGAAAAACAGTGACCAACGAGCCTGTCTAGGATTCAGACGCTTGGCAGACTCAAGGTAAATCAGATTTTTGTGATCAGTCAAGACCACCACACGATGTCTAGCACCCTCAAGCCAAAGACGCCACTCCTCAAATGCCCACTTCATGGCCAAAAGCTCCCGATTACCAACATCATAATTCCGCTCAGTGGGCGAAAACTTTCTAGAAAAGAACGCACATGGCTTCATCACTGAGCAATCGGAGCTTCTCTGCGACAAAACCGCCCCCGCTCCAATCTCGGAAGCATCAACCTCAACCTGAAAAGGAAGCGAAACATCTGGCTGACGCAACACAGGAGCAGAAGAAAACCGGCGCTTAAGTTCCTGAAAGGCCTCCACAGCCGCAGGAGACCAATCAGCAACATCAGCACCCTTCTTAGTCAAATCCGTCAAAGGCTTAACAACACTAGAAAAATTAGTTATGAAACGACGATAAAAATTAGCAAAGCCCAAGAACTTCTGTAGACTCTTAAGAGATGTAGGCTGCGTCCAGTCACAAATAGCCTGAACCTTGACGGGATCCATCTCAATAGTAGAAGGGGAAAAAATATACCCCAAAAAAGAAATCTTCTGGACTCCAAAGAGACACTTTGAACCTTTTACAAACAAAGAATTGGCCCGCAGGACCTGAAACACCTTCCTGACCTGCTGAACATGGGACTCCCAGTCATCAGAAAAAACCAAAACATCATCCAAATACACAATCATAAATTTATCCAGATATTCACGGAAAATATCGTGCATAAAGGACTGGAAGAGAGAAGGAGCATTAGAAAGTCCAAAAGGCATCACCAAATACTCAAAATGGCCCTCAGGCGTATTAAATGCGGTTTTCCACTCATCACCCTGCTTTATCCACACAAGATTATACGCACCCCGAAGATCAATCTTAGTGAACCATTTAGCCCCCTTAATGCGAGCGAAGAAATCGTCAACAATGGCAAAGGATACTGATATTTGACTGTAATCTTATTCAAAAGACGGTAATCTATACAAGGCCTCAAGGAACCATCTTTTTTGGCCACGAAAAAAAAACCTGCTCCCAAAGGGGACGAAGATGGACGGATATGTCCCTTTTCCAAGGACTCCTTAACATAATCCCGCATAGCAGTATGCTCTGGCACTGACAGATTGAACAAACGTCCTTTAGGAAATTTACTGCCAGGAATCAAATCTATAGCACAATCGCAATCCCTGTGAGGAGGAAGCGAATTGAGCTTAGGCTCCTCAAAAACATCCCGATAATCAGACAAAAATACAGGAACCTCAGAAGGAGTAGATGAAGCGATAGAAATCGGAGGTGCATCATCATGAACCCCCTGACATCCCCAGCTTAACACAGACATCGTTTTCCAGTCCAAGACTGGGTTATGAGTTTGTAACCATGGCAGACAAAGCACTAAGACATCATGTAAATTATACAGTACCAGGAAGCGAATCACCTCCTGATGAACGGGAGTCATACGCATGGTCACTTGTGTCCAGTACTGAGGTTTGTTCATAGCCAAAGGTGTAGAGTCAATTCCTTTCAAAGGAATAAGGACTTCCAGAGGCTCCAGACTAAACCCACAGCGGTTGGCAAATGACCAATCCATAAGACTCAGGGCAGCGCCTGAATCCACATAGGCATCGACGGAAATGGCTGATAATGAACAAATCAGAGTCACAGACAGAATGAACTTAGACTGTAAAGTACTAATGGCAACAGAGGGAGCCCAAAAACAGAATCCACAACAGCCCCCATTGCAGTCCCCTGGAGCTGTAGGTAGAGGGACTCCTTAAAAAGGAAGAAATTATGGGTCAAGATAAAATTTAAAGCTGTCAGAAGAAAATCACAGAGTGCCCTGTCCAGACCACTGGCGTTAAGAAAAAATTGTGTAGCAAGAATACCGTCCTCATGACGGATAGATGAGTACAAGGACTCAACATCACATGTTACACCTAACATGTCTGATTCCAAGTGTATACCATCAAGTTTCCTGAGAACATCAGTTGTATCTTGCAGGTAGGATGGCAAAGTTTCCACCAAGGGCTTTAAGTAGTGGTCTATTAATCTACACAAAGGGTCACATAAATTGTTGATTCCAGATACAATTGGTCTACCTGGTGGACTGACCGGATCCTTATGTACTTTGGGTAGTAGGTAGATCACTGCCACATTGGGTTCGTTGATCAGTAGGCCTTCCATCTGCTTGCAGGTGAGTATACCATCATTCACAGCTTTAGACAACAATTCTTTCAACTCAGACCTGAATTTAAGCATAGGATTAAACGTCAGTCGACGATAACACACAGTGTTGTTAATTTGTCTATACATTTCTTTTTCATATGATTCAACAGGCCAGATGACCACATTACCCCCTTTATCGGAGGGTTTAATAACCACATCCTTCATGTCCTCTAGTTCTTTGAGAGCCGTCCTTTCACCCTTTGTAAGGTTATCCCTTTTAATTGTTTTCAGGATATCCTCAAGGTCCCTCATAACCATTCTGATGAATAAATCAATCTCAGGATATGTAGAAACCTGTGGAAACTTTGTAGATTTAGGGAGAAGATGTGAAGGGTACTCACCATTACCATTACCAGAATCAGATTCCCTTGCCAGGTCTTCTAGTGTTTCAAGGACTTGTGTATCAGAAATTGTCATTGTCATTGATACATCCTCCTGTTTATGAAACATTTTCTTAAAGGTTAGCTTCCTAGCAAATAATTGTAGATCCTTTGTCACCGAGAAACTGTCAAACCTTGATGCAGGAGAGAAAGACAGGCCGAGACTCAGCACCGAGACATGGTCAGAAGATAATGGTATTTTAGATAGGTTAATTACCTTGGATGATGTACCAGGCATATTTGTTTCCACATAACGGACTTTACCATTTTGCTTCCTTTCACGTGGTCCATGGTTATGTTCATATCTCCGCCTATTATACCTGATAGGATATCTCTTAGTGCTGGCAGATGATGTTGTCGACATGCCGGTTAGTGACGTGTCCATAGAATTTTTGACTGATACGTCGTTTTTCCCGGTCTTTTGATTATTCCATCTAAACATGCGGTTAGATTTTTTGTCCTCCAAGTCCCTTAGAAATTTTTTAGTTTTAGTATTTGAGATCTGGTTCTCCCATTCGACTAAATTTTTCTCAACCTCCTTCTTAAACAATTCAATTTCCTCTTTAGAACACTCTGAATTGAGTTTCTTTTGTACTTCACCAATTTCCACCTCTAATTCTTCTAACATTTTGGTATTAAAATCAATGATTATCCCCATAAACGAGGATGAACATGTATTGCATGCCGTCTCCCATCTGAGACGAAAATCATCATCCTCCGTTCCTATTGCTGCCAATGGATGCGCTAACGGACGCGTTGCACGGCGTTAATTTCGCCGTGCAACGCTTTTCGTTAGCGCGGTCTCATTAACGCAATCTGAACCTAGCCTTACTTTTGAACTGTGATTTTCACTATGTCTCCACCCTATGCTGCCCCCTGTTTGAACTGTCTCCCTTACATTAGTCTTCTCCATACAGAGCCCATTTCCCCATACTGAACCCCCAACGCTACTCCTAGATAGTGATCCAACCCTATGCTGCCCTTTCTTCATTGTGATTCCATCCCATGCTGCTCCTTCTTCATAGTGATCCCACCCCACACTGCCCCTTCTCCATAATAATCAAACCCCATGCTGCCCCTTTTCCATAGAAATCCTACCCCAGGCTGCCCATTGTTCCATAGTGATGCCACAGCACCCTTCCTCTTATCCATAGTGAGCCATGCTTCCCCATTTTCCATAGTGTTCCCAACTCACGCTGCCCCTTTTTTAATTGTGATCCCACCTCACACTCTGTCCCTTCTGCATAGTGATCCCATCCACATGGCACCCTTTCCATAGTGATCCTACCCTACACTGCTCCTTTTTCCATAGTGATTCCACCCAATGCTGCCTCCTTTTCTATATTGATCCCACCCTACACTGTCCCTTTTCCATAGTTATCCCACCTCACACTGCCCCACTTCCCAATTTTCATAAACATCCCACCCCATGGGGCCCCCTTCTTCAGATACATCCCCCCATGCAGCCCACTTTTTCAGAGCCATGCCTCCAACCGGCCCCCTTTTTAAGAAACCTCTTATTCCATGTTGCCTCCTATTTTAGAGACATCCCACCCCATCTGGCCCCCTTTATCAGAGACATCCCACCCCATGCAGCCCCATTTTTCAGAGACAACCCACCCCATGCGACACCCTGTATCTTGGCTCCACCAACTTCTCCCCCACACCTCAGCAGAGACTCCAATTTTCTTATTGAGTCTGGGGTGGAGAGGGAAGATTTAAAAAAAAAATGTTTACATCCTAAGCCTGGGACCACCCCCTGTGACCCACCGCCCTGAGCACCAGACCGCCCTTGCTTCGTGGCAAATACGGGCCTGAGTGTATTCACTTTTGTGAGATATTACATATCTGTGTATAAATACAGTATCTCTTCCTTTAAAATCATTTCAAGGCACTGCCTCTGTAAGTGTATACAAGGTGATCATTTTAGCTGTAGGAAGATTTCATATAATTTGCCTTCTTATTATTTTCCAGACATTATTATTTGGATGTTGCCAGTTACATGACAGCACATTTCATTTGCCTACTATTCATACATAATAAAGCTGATAAAGAAGCATTTTTAGGATAGATAGGATATTAAAGTTCCCATCGAAGGCTCTTCACTCAACTTTGCTAATTTTCTGAGTTCTCTGAACTGGTTTCACTAGCTTCACTTGGCAACACTAGTACAGTATAAAGTCATTTTGTAGCTGGAATAAACCTCTGTTATATCTAATACAGAGCACAGAGCTTAAATGAACAACAGTGATAAACATCTTACTGACAGAGAACTAGACTATGCAATTAAATATTTTAAGTGGTTTTTTGATTTTCTGTCAGAAGCAGAGGTATAGCATAGCGAGAGGTAGGCCGATCCAAATATCTCCCACATTTTTCTCTGTCTGGCTCTATTGTCAGAGATTTATGGATTTAGAGGTAAGCAGTTTATATTTATGACATATATTATTCCAGCCGTCATCTTTCTTTACATAACGGTATCTATTCTTTGCATATAATCATGAAAACATCAATAGAAATATTAAAGAAACATCAACATTATCCACTGCTTCATGTCGGGAAACTTAAAGTAACCCTCCACCTCAAGAACTACATTTTAATACACTCTATGTTATTAATGTGTAGATAACAAACATTGTGTCTTCTATTAGAGCTGTTGCCAAGTTCTAGTGTCCAAATTGGCCACTGCCTTTTCATTGGGAGGGTTGTGGAAAGTCTGAAGCATGCCTACCAGGCACTTCTACTGCCTACTGTCCATATGAAAATCCAGCTTCCAAAAATATCCAATTTATTAAAGTTAAAAGTTTGAAAAAGAACCTAGTGTTCGAAACGCGTACCATGCTGCTATCTCTTCTCCTGTGAACCATGTTTTTGGACCTTGGATTTTAACTTTAATAAATTGGATATTTTTGGAAGCTGGATTTTCTCTTCTATTTTGTTCTATTGTTTCACGTGAAGACTGCACGGCATCCGGGCTTCCCCCACTACAAATGCCTAGTAGGTGAGCTGGTTTCTCTCCATTTTTTTTTTCTTTTGTACTGTCCATATGGACACAGCACCAACATAGTCACCATTCCCCTATCTCACAACGGAACTTGGAAACAATGCCAGCAGGGATTAAAAGGAGGGCAACATGTTCCAATAAGTTCAATAGGACATTGCAATACCAAGCACTGATGCTAATATGTAGTCTGCATGAAGCCAAACTAAACAGAAGGAGCTGTGGACCTCATTGAGTATCATAGCCACATCAAAAGCTGATTGGCATGGTACCCCCACCAATCGAATTTCAAAGATAAGTCGTCGATATTTTGAACCTGGAAAAACCCCTTTACATATCATATTAGAATTATTCAATATACACCTGAGACTAACACCTGAATTATCCCCACTCTAGTTGTATTTTTAGCATTGTATTTCTGGCTTGATTATGGCCAGTTGGGGACAAAACGTTCCCTTGTCTACCTCACTTATTTATTGCTGCTGTGTGATTTTTAAGGATGGAAAAAAAATTATGTTTTTTTCATTCACAAACTATATCTGCTGCCTCAAATCTTTTGGAACTTTTAACATAGTGAGACATATATTTTAATTATATTGGTAACTAGCTGAAGAGCCCGGCATTGCCTGGGCATAGTAAATATCTATGGGTAGATATAGCACATCACTTCTCTTATTTTGCCATCACGCCTCTCATTTTCCCCCTCACATCTCTCATTTTCTCCCTCACACATCTCATTTTCCCCCTCACTCCTCTCATTCCCCCCTAACACTTGTCATTTTGACCTCATATCTGTCATTTTCCGATCACTCCACTATTTTTCCTCACTCCTCTCATTTTGCACTCACACCATTTCATTTTCACCTCACACCTCTCATTTTCACCTCACACCTCTCATTTTCCCCTCTGTATATACATGTTTGTCATCTCCCTTATATATGGTATACACCTGTATGTCATCTCCTGTATATAGTATATACCTGTATGTAATCTCCCCTGTATATAGTATATACCTGTATGTCATCCCCCTGTAAATAGTATATACCTGCTGTATATCATCTCCTCCTGTTGTGAGTTCCGTTCTGGAGCTCCCTCCTGTGGTTGCTAATGGTATTTTTGTGAGTTCTGCCCTTGGGCTCCCTCTGGTGGTTTCGAGTGGAACTGCTGCTCCGTTAGGTGGCTGTAGCAGCTGCCTTCACTAATCGCCTTGCCTGGGTTTGTTATTTAAACCTGCTCTGGGCTTTAGTCCATGCCTGCTGTCAATGTTCTTGGTTGAATTTGATTCTTCCCTTGGATTTCTCATATGGCCAGTCCTTGTCTGCAAAAGATAAGTTTTGCTAGTTTTGTTTGTCCATTTGTTTGGACTCTATTGCTTTGCATTTTGTCTCTTTTGTCCAGCTTGTCACTATGTCTTATTCAGGCTAGCTGGAAGCTCTGGGAAGCAGATTTGCCCCTCCACACCGTGAGTCGGTGTGGAGTTCATTTTTGTAAACTCTGCGTGGATTTTGTAGTTTTTAATACTTTTATCCTTTGCTCTCTGTCTATCTAGTTTAGTTTTGGCCTCCCTTTGCTGAATTCTAATTTCATTTCTGAGTTCGTCATTTCCCTCTCCTTTCACAGTCAATATTTGTGGGGGGCTATCTTTCCTTTTGGGGGTTTCTCTGAGGCAAGATAGCTTTCTATTTCCTTCTTTAGGGTTAGCTATATCTGAGGCTGTGACGAGGTGTCTAGGGAGTGTCAGGAACATCCCACGGCTATTTCTAATTGTGTTGTTAGGATTAGGGACTGCGGTCAGTAGAGATACCACCTTCTCAGAGCTCGTTCCATGTTGCGTTTTAGCCACCAGGTCATATCAGTGTGGCCTCTTAACCACCAGGTCATAACATCCTCCTATATATTGTATATACCTACGTGTCGTCTCCTCCTGTATATAGTATATACCTGTATGTCATCTCTTCTATGCATAGTATATACCTGTATGTCATCTCCTCCGATATATAGTATATACCTGTATGTTATCTCCTCCTGTATATAGTATATACGTGTGTCATCTCCTCCTGTATATAGTATATACCTGTAGTTTTGCGTGAGCCTAGTTTTGCATGTGGCGAGTTTTGCATGTGGCGAAATTTGCGCGTGGTGAGTTTTGAGCGGTGACTTTTGTGTTTCGACTTTTATGTGGCGAGGTTGGTGTATGTGTGGTGAAATGTGTGCTGAGGGTGGTATATGTGTTCAAGCACGTGGTAGTGTGTGGTGCATTTTGTGTGTGTGTTCATATCCCCATGTGTGGTGAGTATCCCATGTCGGGGCCCCACCTTAGCAACTGTACGGTATATACTCTTTGGCGCCATCGCTCTCATTCTTTAAGTCCCCCTTGTTCACATCTGGCAGCTGTCAATTTGCCTCCAACACTTTTCCTTTCACTTTTTCCCCATTATGTAGATAGGGGCAAAATTGTTTGGTGAATTGGAAAGCATGGGGTTAAAATTTTGCCTCACAACGTAGCCTATGACAATCTCAGGGTCCAGACGTGTGACTGGGCAAAATTTTGTGACTGTAGCTGCGACGGTGCAGATGCCAATCCCGGACATACACACATACATACACACACACACATTCAGCATTTTATATTAGATGATACACTGACGAGCAAAAAGGTAACATTGTTTTGAACTTTTGATTTTCAGGTTCCATCATCATTTTATAGAAAATCATCATGGCTATCTCATACATATATTTGACTTGCAACTATTTAGCATACGATTAGCTATGCAGATTCTTGTCATGTCACTGCATTGTTACTGTTTTGCTTCTGGTGGTGGAAAAATCTTTTACTTCCTGTTTACAACAAATTACAACCTGTTCTCACATTCCCTAATAGCTCAGTGTGTTATGAGGTTGATTTACAAGCGAATGGATGCTAGTTCAAATCCAGGAGCAGACATGAAGAAGACTTTCCAAGGAAAGAGAAACAGCATCATCCAGTTCATAGATAGTAGTCTCTTGGCATAGAAAATTACCAAATGGCATCCTATGAATGCCATGACAGTTGGTAGAATGCAATATTAAGTCCTTCTATTCATTCACAAGCCAAGAGATGGACGTCCAGGCAAAATATCAGAATCAACAAGTTGGCTCATCAAAAGGTCTATCAGTTCTGGAGCAACAAACATGGCAATATAAGTGGCTCATATGCTTTGTGATAGTGAGAATACAGATGTCTATATAAGCTCCGTGTGATGCATATTACATAGGTCTAGAATGGTGGCCTGAAAAACATCTCCACCATGCTGTTACAAAAAATGGTGCGATATCTCTGGAAGAGGATGTTTAGTTGTATTTTAATTGATTTCGACCTTGTCTCTTTGTGGTATATTGTAGTATTCGGAGACGCAGCAACTCTGATGTACATCACACATTGATATAACTATTTAATAGATTTACTTACACTGTTATAGTTCCGTGATTAAAGGCATATATGGCTTGAAAAGCGTATGCCAAGCGTTTCCTAATTTTACTATTTTTTTTACCATTTTAGAGCAAGCAAAATAACTGGTTTTCTGATTGAAATATTCATTGCGGTTGCTGGGACCTGTTGCTCTACACGTGTCTGCTGTTACTTAGCTGTTACAGACCAAAGTTTTTTAATTCAAGCACTGCACCCAGCAAGACAATTGTTTACTTGGATTTGGTGAGTTGCGGTGAGATGCTTTTGTTCCATAGTTACACAGTGACACAAACTTTGGCCAGATGGTGGACCCAACACTTTGCCCTTGTCGAGAATTTTTGGTATCACTTAGCTTTTAACAGAAAAGTTGGTGACCCATATAGATACACCCTACCAGAATTTTCATCCCTGTCAAATAAATGTTGTGGCTTTAGAGCATTGGTCCCAAACCTTCAAGTCGTATTCAGCTCTGACAGATGGTCGAAAGTCACAGAAACCTCAACGTAGTGACGACCTGCTTTATAGCAGCATATGTGCAGCATAGAGAATTTTCACAAGAAATATAGCCAATATTGAGTAAATACAGTTAGGGCCAGAAATATTTGGACAGTGACACAATTTTCGCGAGTTGGGCCCTGCATGCCACCACATTGGATTTGAAATGAAACCTCTACAACAGAATTCAAGTGCAGATTGTAACGTTTAATTTGAAGGGTTGAACAAAAATATCTGATAGAAAATGTAGGAATTGTACACATTTCTTTACAAACACTCCACATTTTAGGAGGTCAAAAGTAATTGGACAAATAAACATAACCCAAACAAAATATTTTTATTTTCAATATTTTGTTGCAAATCCTTTGGAGGCAATCACTGCCTTAAGTCTGGAACCCATGGACATCACCAAACGCTGGGTTTCCTCCTTCTTAATGCTTTGCCAGGCCTTTACAGCCGCAGCCTTCAGGTCTTGCTTGTTTGTGGGTCTTTCCGTCTTAAGTCTGGATTTGAGCAAGTGAAATGCATGCTCAATTGGGTTTAGATCTGGAGATTGACTTGGCCATTGCAGAATGTTCCACTTTTTGGCACTCATGAACTCCTGGGTAGCTTTGGATGTATGCTTGGGGTCATTGTCCATCTGTACTATGAAGCGCCGTCCAATCAACTTTGCAGCATTTGGCTGAATCTGGGCTGAAAGTATATCCCGGTACACTTCAGAATTCATCCGGCTACTCTTGTCTGCTCTTATGTCATCAATAAACACAAGTGACCCAGTGCCATTGAAAGCCATGCATGCCCATGCCATCACGTTGCCTCCACCATGTTTTACAGAGGATGTGGTGTGCCTTGGATCATGTGCCGTTCCCTTTCTTCTCCAAACTTTTTTCTTCCCATCATTCTGGTACAGGTTGATCTTTGTCTCATCTGTCCATAGAATACTTTTCCAGAACTGAGCTGGCTTCTTGAGGTGTTTTTCTGCAAATTTAACTCTGCCCTGTCTATTTTTGGTATTGATGAATGGTTTGCATCTAGATGTGAACCCTTTGTATTTACTGTCATGGAGTCTTCTCTTTACTGTTGACTTAGAGACAGATACACCTACTTCACTGAGAGTGTTCTGGACTTCAGTTGATGTTGTGAACGGGTTCTTCTTCACCAAATTAAGTATGCGGCGATCATCCACCACTGTTGTCATCCGTGGACGCCCAGGCCTTTTTGAGTTCCCAAGCTCACCAGTCAATTCCTTTTTTCTCAGAATGTACCCAACTGTTGATTTTGCTACTCCAAGCATGTCTGCTATCTCTCTGATGGATTTTTTCCTTTTTTTTCAGCCTCAGGATGTTCTGCTTCACCTCAATTGAGAGTTCCTTTGACTGCATGTTGTCTGCTCACAGCAACAGCTTCCAAATGCAAAACCACACACCTGGAATCCACCCCTGACCTTTTAACTACTTCATTGATTACAGGTTAACGAGGGAGACGCCTTCAGAGTTAATTGCAGCCCTTAGAGTCCATTGTCCAATTACTTTTGGTCCCTTGAAAAAGAGGACGCTATGCATTACAGAGCTATGATTCCTAAACCCTTTCTCCGATTTGGATGTGGAAACTATCATATTGCAGCTGGGAGTGTGCACTTTCAGCCCATATTATATATATAATTGTATTTCTGAACATGTTTTTGTAAACAGCTAAAATAACAAAACTTGTGTCACTGTCCAAATATTTCT
Organism: Ranitomeya imitator; assembly: GCF_032444005.1. Classification (NCBI taxonomy): domain Eukaryota; kingdom Metazoa; phylum Chordata; class Amphibia; order Anura; family Dendrobatidae; genus Ranitomeya; species Ranitomeya imitator. The sequence continues at coordinate 141,758,555 of NC_091282.1, forward strand.
GGCCCTAACTGTAATTACAAATATTAGCAATATAGAAGAGAATAATAATATATAAAGGTACAGAGAGCAAACACTAGGGCGACAAAACAGCAGGAGGAGATGAGTGTGTCAATGTTGTAAACAGTATGTCAGAAAAAAACTATAGCAAATATGCAAAATAGTAAGTATCCATATAAATGGTAGTAAACAAAATACATTGAATTCATAACAACCAATTGGCCAAATATATTATGCATAATTGCAAAAAAAGGTAAGCAGTGAGTTTAAATAAAATAGATATCTGTAGTCATCTCCTCCTGCTGGACTGGCACCAGATCCTAACGTGTGTTTCAGTATGTAGCTTTCATCCGGGGCTTGGTGTCAGACCAGCAGGGGAAACTTTAAATACTGCCCCAGACAAATAGAGTACCGCTATGTATGAAGGAACATTGAGGTCATAAACAGAGCATGTGACAGATCCAACTCACACATGATCCATCCACCGAAGGGTCGGGTCAGGTGACGTGAGTGTGACCATGACCATGTGACTGAAAAGATCATTGAGATTCGGTCACGTGACACTGTTTGGCCTAGGATAGAGATGTGGAGAGGAGAAGGTCCTGCAGGCCGGAAGTGTGTATGCATACAGACCAACAGTGAGAGGTCCTGGGCACAAATAGAAATGTAAATGGTCTAAGTGAAGGGGCATGATGAAAAGGGACAAATGATAGACATGAGAATAATAAATCAATATGTATCAACAAAGTATACCATATTAGTGGAGAGACACTATTTACGACATTCTTATATTAATACTAAAAAAGAGAATATCTACATGTAATACATCAATTTTAAGTATACATAAAAATTACAATATATACTAGTAACATAGTGGATTGAAAAACTTTTTTATATAAATATATTAAAGACATATTACAGTATTTAGTGGATAAAAAAAAATATATAGATAGATATAAATATATGCTAATAGACATATGTAAAGTACTTAAATAAGGTACCAACATAAGAAAAAATATAATACAACTATGCAAGTAGGTCTAAGTTTTTGATGGCTGAGAAAGTTCATCTTGTATAGTAGTAAAGTAATGGACAAGGATCATTTCACATATATACTTGGATCTAATCAAAACACACCAGGACTATTTGAGAAAATGCATGAAAACATATATTAGAACATACAGCAACAAAAGACTCATGTCCAAGAAAAAATGCCTATGAAATTTATCTTAAAAACTATAAAAAATGTTAAAAACACCAGTGGCTCAAGGGAATAAATTCTCATGCTATACTATGAGAGGAATGTGCAAAACTGTATATTTAATTTAACCCATTAGGGTATACTGTGTCCAGAGACCAGATCCATTTGCACTCCGGTTGAGACAAATATTTGGCAATATTACCCTAATGAATGCCAGTCAATATTCAATCAATGCCTCTAACTTTCAAAAGTGATGCATTACAGTCATGGTGGCTTCTGAATTGTTTCAGTATTGGTTGAAGGGAGTCAATGTTACGTTCCTATTTTGCCGCTACAATATCGCAAACAAGTTCACGTACTCTCACCTTAATTTCAGATGTTGTGAGATCCACATATATCTTTGGGCATGGACACATAGCATAGTATACAATAGCACATGTGGAGCAAGTAATGCTATGAGTGGCAGTATAGCTCCTTGTTCTAGCTGTGTTTAAAAAACTTGTTGCATGCTCGATTTTGGGCAGGCAATACATTGGCCGCATGGAGGGAGTGAGACATCTTTAAATAGGTTGGTAGTGACTGGGCACAAGTTAATTTTTGAAATTCCTTCCACGTCTAGCAGTGACACTGACATTGGCAGATACATATTATTTAATAATGGGATCTGTGTGCAGAATTGGCCAAAATTTCTCCATAATTTTCTTGATGTGTGTATGATATTTGGTGATGAATGTCACCTGGCTGTCTATTGGGCATTTAACAAATAAGTGTAGTAATTGTTGACAATTTAAATGTTTAGTTCTCTGAATAGCCAAATTGATATTCACTTTACTGTATCTGTGATCAATGAATCTGTTCCGCAAGTGTGCTGTAGTTTCAAAGACATCATCCTCTGAACAGATACTTCTTGTACGAAGGAATTGGCAAGTTGGTATGCCCTTAACCATCTGCGGAGAATGAGAAGATTTTGTACAAAAAAAATGAATTTACTGCAGTATTTTTTCTCAAGATATCCATTTGGAGAGTATTTTTTTGTTGCTTTTGATGAGTACATCAAGAATGTCAATTTTCTGGTGGTCATTAGTGATGAGCGAGTATACTCGTTGCTCGGATTTTCCCGAGCACGCTCGGGTGGTCTACTAGTATTTGTTAGTGCTCAGAGATTTAGTTTTCGTCACCTCAGTTGCATGATTTACAGCTGATAGACAGGTTGAATACATGTGGGGATTCCCTAGCATCCAGGCAACCCCCACAAGTACTTATGATGGCTAGCTATAAATCATGCAGCTGCTTCAACAAAAACGAAATCTCCGAGCAGTTTCAAATACTCGGAGACCACCTGAGGGTGCTTGGGAAAACCCGAGCAACGAGAACACTTGCTCATCACTAGTGGTCATACTTATAGGTTAAATGAATGTTCAACTTATTCTTGTTTAACCCATGAAAAAATGCACTTAATTCCAATGGAGTAATGTTCCAAATTAGAAAAACACTGTCAATGAAGCGTTGCCAAAAAATTACATGCTCCTTTGAATGACCAACATCCTTCATGAAAAGCTCCTTATACCACAGTCCCAGGAAAAGATTAGCGTATGACCTAGTACATGCATCCAGAGGTTCCCATCACCATTTGCATCAAGCACTCCCACCCCACTACCGTATCAATCTTAAAGCATTCCTATGTACCTGGCAATATCATTCTAGCTCCAACTTACCAAATTTATCTCTAAACTCCTATGGCCAATATATGAGCGTCGAGATCTGCTCTTCTGCATGAGGTTACACAAAAAAGTCACCCTCTGGAGACATGCTCTTCATATTTCTAATAGATCTAGTCCTAATGCACCAAGCTAGCAAACAACAGCGAGCCACGCAGCATGGGCCCGTGAGCCACAGATTGGAGATCTCTGTTTTTGAGGACGAATGGTGTCAGAGACAAGTAGCGGATATGTATCCTTGTTGAATTTTTCTTCTAAATTAGGTGTTGATCTTCGAAAATGGACTTTCTCTGTAAAATGATTACCATAATCTACATATTTCACTGTTGATTCGTATTATTTTTGCGCAGTTGCTAATTGTTTTGCTACATTGTTTATAAAAAATGAACACAACCAAATAACCGCAAACATTTCTCTTCTGTTGAGGCTTCTGTAACTATTCCTAAAGCTGCCAGACTGTCTACAGATTTATCATGCTACAAGGATAGATGAAAAGCCTTGAACTTAATTATTCCCAATATACTTTACTCTGGAGTGGCATAAAATAAACGTCTACAGCCTACAGTCTAACTTCTGACAAGGACATAGTGCAACACAAAACAGAAGATGGAATAAGGAAACGTTATTATAAAACCAGTAGCATTTGTTTTATCAGCACTCCAATGATAACGCATGCCCTTTGTGGGTGAATAATATCTATGACATCTCTAAATTGTATTAGTTCTAAAGAAATTATTTATTTAAAAAAATTCCTACATATAATCTTCTCATTTGCATAAATTGATTGAAGAAAATATTAATAAGTGATCCCAATGACAAGTGCCACATTGAAACTTTAATGAGCACTTAAAAGGAAGTGTCTTAATAAACATCAAATGGCATTTCATAACTTATTATTTCAAGTTAATTAGATTGCGCCAAACCATTTGAAAACGTCTATGGACTTTTAATTAATTTTCAATATCTAAGTCATAAAATGTCAATCGAATGCTTCTCAGGTCTATTTAATTCATCTACTGTCAGTTAATAAGATCAACTTGTTTCTTATCCTTTAATTGAAGATGAAAGAAATGTGGAATACAGTTGGACAATGGCAATGAAATTTTCTTACCTAGGCTTTATCACCTTAAAAAAAAACAAGCAAAAAAGACAGAAAAGCGAAAAGAATCTTATGAATTTAAAGCCTCAAAATGCTAACAGGCATATAGGAAAGATTTTTGTTTGCCTTTGCTTGTAAGGATCCAAACGAATAACGAATATACAATGATACAAGGAATGTAGTAATGCGGTTTATTTTCAACAGGTTTCAAAGTCATCCAACTTCTTCAGGATGAAGTAGTTGGATGACTTCAAAATGCATTGAAAATAAACCACACTACTACTTTCCTTATCTCACTCCATCTTCGTTTGGATCCTTACCAGCAGCACAAAAAAAAACCTTCTTTCCTTTTCTTACTTGGTTTCCCACAGCGTGGTTCTGCAGCAATTGGTAATTTGTGCATTACAGTTTTACTATTATCATTGGTCATCAGTAGTGTTGAGCGATACCGTCCGATACTTGAAAGTATCGGTATCGGATAGTATCGGCCGATACCCGAAAAATATCGGATATCGCCGATACCGATATCCGATACCAATACAAGTCAATGGGACATCAAGTATCGGAATGTATCCTCATGGATCCCAGGGTCTGAAGGAGAGGAAACTCTCCTTCAGGCCCTGGGATCCATATTAAAGTGTAAAATAAAGAATTAAAATAAAAAATATTGTTATATTCACCTCTCCGGCGGCCCCTGGACATCAGCGGGAGGATCCGGCGTCCGGCACGGCTTCTTTCTTCAAAATGCGCGCCTTTAGGACCTGTGGAATGACGTCCCGGCTTCTGATTGGTCGCGTGCCGCCCATGTGACCGCCACGCGACCAATCAGAAGCCGCGACGTCATTCCTCAGGTCCTAGAAGGCGCTCATTCTAGGACTTTAGCTGAGGAATGACGTCGCGGCTTCTGATTGGTCGTGTGGCGGTCACATGGGCGGCACGCGACCAATCAGAAGCCGGGACGTCATACCACAGGTCCTAAAGGCGCGCATTTTGAAGAAAGAAGCCGTGCCGGACGCCGGATCCTCCCGCTGATGTCCAGGGGCCGCCGGAGAGGTGAATATAACAATATTTTTTATTTTAATTCTTTATTTTACACTTCCGATACCGATACCCGATATCACAAAAATATCGGATCTCGGTACCAGAATTCCGATACCGCAAGTATCGGCCGATACCCGATACTTGCGGTATCGGAATGCTCAACACTAGTCATCAGTTAAAACCCTATTACGCTTTCCTTTTCCATAGTCACTCACCCATCTACATGTATATAATGACAACTGTAGGTAACTGATAGTTATGCGCCCTTATTTATTAACCACGAGGGATTTGTTCTGACAGAAAGCAATGGGCATCCATAATATACATTAACTTCAGTGAGCCTTGAGTTGTGCTAAATGTAGCTGGAGACTTAGAATCTGTAAATGGGAACATGTACTGTTAGTAGTGTTGAGCGATACCGTCCGATATTTGAAAGTATCGGTATCGGATGGTATCGGCCGATATCCGAAAAATATCGGATATCGCCGATACCGATATCCGATACCAATACAAGTCAATGGGACACAAATATCGGAAGGTATCCTCTATGGTTCCCAGGGTCTGAAGGAGAGGAAACTCTCCTTCAGGCCCTGGGATCCATATTCTTGTGTAAAATAAAGAATAAAAATAAAAAAAATATTGATATATTTACCCTCTGAGGCTCCCTGGTCGTCACCCCTGCAACCGCCTTGCTTTCGTTCCGAAGAAAGAGCGCGTAAAGGGCCTTCGATGATGTCGCGGCTTGTGATTGGTCGCTGAGCGGTCATGTGACCGCTCACGCGACCAATCACAAGCCGCGACGTCATCGAAGGTCATTAACGCGCTCATTCCTAATCCCGATACCGATTCCCGATATCACAAAAATATCGGAACTCGGTATCGGAATTCCGATACCGCAAATATCGGCCGATACCCGATACTTGCGTTATCGGAATGCTCAACACTAACTGTTAGTTAAACTTTCTCTAAATGGACAACAATAAGTAGCAATTCCATTATGAATAATAAACATGGATGAAGGTTGGGAGAGAGACCGATAAATACAGTCATTAGGGTTTCTTCATGTAGGTCTCCAGTCGTAAAAATGAAATAAATACACTGTAAAATAATTATGGTCAACATTATTAACCTCATCTGGGAGCAAAGAAAGAGACCCTGATTCCAATGATTTATCATTTAGTTTACTGTGTTCTGCAGTTGTGACACTATCAGAGTTTTTAGATTTATCAATAAGCAGAGCGGAGAAAGTTGCCCCTGTCCACACCACAGCTTTCTGTGTACATTGTCTATTGACAGAAAGCCACTTAACACAGGATTTGGCAAAAGGCAGCTAGTCACAGTAATAATATTTGTATAGTGATAAAACCTTCATTGTAAGTAAATAACAGCAGACAGCCTAATAAGTGACACATCGCTGAATTCAGTGTTTTAACCCCTACTTCATGCTCTCCTCAGATTATATAACAAACACCTTCTGACAGAATCCCTTTAATGAAGAACAAGTTGCTGTCATGTCTACAGCTCTTTAGTAATGTTCCCAACATGGTCTTTAATGTTATATTAGTAAGTAACTTTGCCTCTACTTTATAGTAATAACTTAATGTGCTATTATAAAACAATATAACATTTTAGAAGTACACCTATTTGTTACCTATAATAGATGCCAGTAAAGCGTAACATTAAAATCACTTACACTTGTAAATAATAACACTGATTATTCTGTGACAATGGCACGTGTGAATTGAGTAGCAAGCGAACAGTGAGTTTTTAAAGTGTAGGTTTTGGAAGCAGGAAAAGAGAATAAACCTAAAGATCTAAGCAACTGTGACAAGTACAAAACTGTGATAACTAGACTATTGGTTCAGGATATATTCGAAATATCATGCTTTTGGGGGTGTTCTAGGTATTCAGTGGTTATTATTAGTGTTGAGCCACCTCCCTAGTGTTCGGGTTCGGTTCATCGAACAGGGAGGTGTTCGCCGAACTGTTCGTCGAACACCTTCGAACCCCATTGAAACCAATGGCAGGCAAAACACAAACACATACAAACACATGTAAAACACATAGAAAACACCTTAAAAGGTGTTCAAAAGCTGACAAACTGCTCAGAAGACACAATAAACACATGGAAAAGTCACAACTACATATAGTCATGCGAAAAGAAAAGAGGTGGAGGAGTAAAAGGAGGAGGAGACACAGATATAGGCATGTCATGCCCTTCTAAAATCAAGAAAGGCTGGAGTAAAAATCTAAACTCACTCTACCAAAACCCAGATGTCTTTAAAAAAAAAATAGGAAAATAAATATCTTTAGGTAGAATGGCGGCGGGTCCATTCAGAACACTTTCCTTAGAAGACATAGTGGTACCCCCGTTGGGAGTTGTGCCAAAAAAGGAACCCAATACATTCAGACTAATCCACCATTTGTCATATCCAAGGGGCAGGTCAGTAAACGACAACATCGACGGGGAACCAAGTACAGTACTATGTACTGTACCTCCTTCGACGAGGCAATCAGGCGGGTCAAGAAGTTAGTAAGGGGCACCCTTATCTGTCAGCACACCACCTGCAGCGCTGAGCACACATTCAGAGAGAACGCTGGCTGCGGAGCACAACAAGATTTCCAAGGCGTGAGTGGCGAGCTCAGGCCATTTTTCAAGATTGGAAGCCCAAAATGAGCAAGGGTCCAGTTTCACAGTCATGGCATCGATGTTAACTTGGAGATACTCTTGTACCATCCTCTCTAAGCGTTGGCTATGCATCAGACTTCTTGTCTCCTGTTGCCTTGCAAAGGATGGTCTAAAAAAAATCATGAAACGATTGGAAAAAATTGCTGTTACTACCAGATACAATGTTACTGTTACGGTTTGAGTGATGACTCGAGAGTCCCACGGTTGGCAAATTAGATCTCAGAGATTGACTACGTGCACCACTGGTGTTTTGTGGAAAAGCAGATGTTAGATTCTGTAACAGTCTCTGCTGATACTCCTGCATGCGTGAATCACTTTCAATGGCAGGAATTATTTCACCAAATTTGCTTTTGTACCAGGGATGTAAGAGTGAGGCAACCCAGTAGTCGGCATTACTTCGGATTCTGACAATCCGAGGGTCATGTTGCAGGTAGTGCAGCAAGAAGGCACTCATGTGTCTTGCGCATCCAGGAGGACCAAGTCCTTGTTGTCTTGGTGGTGGCGAGGTGAGAATCATGCTTTCTTCGCCTGCCCTCTCCCCCCAACTTCGCACAACAGAAATTTGATCAAGGTCTCCCTCATCTGATGAGTCTTCCATGCCCAGCGCTAGTTCGTCCTCCACGTCTTCCTCGCCTCCTGCACCTTCCTCAACAGTTTGGCTGCTACCATGCGCCCTCGGTAACCCCTCTCCCCCAGCCTCCAATGCCAGCTGCCTTGGTGCTGCCAACCTTCTTGACCTTGGAGATATGATCCCTTCCGCATACGACTCCTCCTGTTCCTCCTCCTCCTCTTGTTCCACCACCTAACTCCGAACACTGTGTAAGGTGTGCTCCAGCATGTAAATCACCAGAATGGTCATGCTGATAATAGCATCATCAGCACTAAGCATCTTCGTTGCTATTTCAAAACTGTGCAGAAGGGTGCATAGGTCCCTGATCTGAGACCACTCCTGCAGCGTAATTTGCCCCACCTCTTGATCTCATTGGCCCAGGCTATACGTCATAACGTATTGCACCAGGGCTCGTTGGTGCTGCCATAGTCGCTGCAACATGTGCAGAGTTGAATTCCACCGCGTGGGCACATCGCATTTCAGCCGGTGAACTGGCAGGCCCAACGACTTCTGTAGAGATGCAAGTCATCGAGCTGCAGAATGCGAACGGCGGAAGTGAGCACACAGCGACCGTGCCCTCTGCAGAAGCTCATCTAGTACGGGATAGTGGGATAAAAATTGCTGGACAACCAGGTTCAAAACATGAGCCATACAAGGCACGTGTGTGACATTGCCCCGGCGAAGGGCTGCACCCAGGTTTGCAGCATTGTCGCACACAGCCTTCCCTGGCTGCAGGTTGAGTGGAGACAACCATTGATGGAACTCGGTCTCCAGAGCTTACCACAACTTCTCTGCTATGTGACTCTCATTTCCCAGACATTTCAATGCAAACACTGCCTGATGCCATTGAGCCCTGGTGACAGCATAGTGAGGAGGTGTGCAGGATTCCTTCTGCGCAGTTACAACGCGGGTGGCATTACCAGACAGGCTTTGGGTGCATGTGGAGGACCGAGAGGAGGTTGAGGAGGCAGAAGCAGTGGAGGAACCTCTAGATACAGAGGATCGACAAGCAACTCGTGGCAACGGCAAGACTTGGACAGCAGTCCCTTCTCCTGATGTTGCCATAGTTACCCAGCGCCCAGTCACCGACATGTAACGCCCCTGTCTATGTCTACTCGTCCAAGTGTCTGTGGTGAAATGCACCCTGTCACACACAGAGTTTCTCAAGGAAGCGGTGATGTTGTGTGCGACATGCTGGTGTAGCGCAGGCACAGCTTTCTTTGAGAAGTAGTGGCAACTGGTCATCTGGTACCGGGGCACTGCGACGGACATAAGGTCTCAAAAATCCTCTGTATCCACCAGGCGGAAAGGCAGCATTTCTGTAGCTAACAGCTTGCTGATGGAGAAATTCAACCTCTTAGCTTTGTCATGGCTAGGAGGAAATGGTCTTTTACTTGTCCACATCTGAGGGACTGAGGGCTGGCTGCTGTGCTTAGACGGAGTTGAGTAGGGTGTCCCCGGCAAACTGCTGGTCTGTGAGGAAGGTGCAGGTGGAGATGTTATGTTGCCTTGATCAAAATGTGGTGTCGATGTCGGAGAGCACTCAACACCAGCAGGTGTTTCCACTAGCAAATGTCCTGATGACCTGCCAATCACACTGGCTGTTGCGGGTAAAGAGGTGGAAGGTCTGCATCCAAAACTATGTGCGACTGCTGTCCCCACAGTCACAGAGGATGAAGAGGACGCGGATTCACTTGATGGAGCAGATGGTGGTTGACCCAGCCCACTTGGCCGCATTGTAGCACAGTGAGCTTCCCACTGCAACTTATGCCTCATATCCATGTGACGGTTCATGCATGAAGTACTCAAGCTAGTGATTTTTTGGCCTCTACTGAGATTTTGTTGACAAATCTTACAGACAACATGAGTTGGGTCATTCTTTGCTATGTCAAAAAATGCCCAGGCTAAGCAAGGCTTAGAGCCTGTGCGACCTGAAGAGCGACCATGACTTCTGGTCTGAGGCACAGTTGGGGTTGAGGATGCAGTTGTTGACGTGCTTCCAGTACTCCGTCTCTGTCCAGGAAGGCACACCGTTACCTCGTCATCAGACTCATCACTAGCATCCTCCTCCACCTTCTCTGCTGACCTCATGGACTGGGGGTTGACAGTAAGTGGGGTCTACAACCTCGTCATCATCATCCTGTGTGTTCTCACACCCGTCGTCCTCAGAGCCAACCTCTTCCTGCCCCGACCGAAAAGTCAAGTTTTCATTCCATTCAGGTATCTCAGTCTTATCATCATCTTCCTCATTGTCTCCACCAACAGGAGTTACAGTTTTGGAGCGAGGGTCTACATTATGCTCAGAACCTTCTTCATCTGGGCCTGGAACCGACTCACAAAGATTCTGGGCATCAGTGCAGATCATTTCCTCATCTGGATTTACAGAAGCTCTGGAGCAGACCTCTGATTCCCAGGCTATAGTATGTGTAAACAGCTCTACAGACTCAACCATGTGTGTTATCCCATGCTCAGACGGGCAGCTGGAGACTTAGGAGCTGTGAGGAAGCAAGTGCGATTGGGGTGACAACTCTGAGGACTGGAGTAGTTGTGATGTTGAAGTTGACATGGAGGAGAGCCCACTTGAACGAGCACTTGATATCCGTTCAAGCACCTGCTGTTTTTGTGCCTCATCTGGAATTTTTGGCGATGCTTGTAGCGATGGTCGTAAGAAAGGATCATATCAGATTGTCCACAAAAAGAAGTAGACATCTTACTTTGGCTGGAAGGTGGTCTTTCTTCTGCAGATGTTACTGTTGCTTTACCATCTACCCCATGGACACAACCTTTTTTTCCCTTTCCAACACGCCTATTCCCCTTTCCACCAGCAGCAGGCCTTTTGCCACTCATTTTAGTGCTTAACTAATTGGCAACTCTGTATCTGTAGTTGTTGGCACAACAACTAATGGATGAAAACTGAGCAGAACTTAGTGGCCAAACTGTGGTACTAGGCCCAAAACTAATAACTGGATTAGATGCAGTGAAAATTGAGATACACAGGCAGTATAGTTTGTTTCACAGGCGGGCTACTCTGCTGACATGCAGACACTGCTCCTAGGCCCTAAATTATTAACTAGATTAGATGCAGTGAAAATAGAGATACACAGGCGGTATAGTTTGCTTCACAGGCGGGCTACTCTGCTGACGTGCAGACACTGCTCCTAGGCCCTAAACTATTAACTGGATTAGATGCAGTGAAAATAGAGATACACAGGTGGTATAGTTTGTTTCACAGGCGGGCTACTCTGCTGACATGCAGACACTGCTACTAGGCCCAAAACTAATAACTGGATTAGATGCAGTGAAAATTAAGATACACAGGCGGTATAGTTTGATTCACAGGCGGGCTACTCTGCTGACGTGCAGACACTGCTCCTAGGCCCTAAATTATTAACTAGATTAGATGCAGTGAAAATAGAGATACACAGGCGGTATAGTTTGCTTCACAGGCGGGCTACTCTGCTGACGTGCAGACACTGCTCCTAGGCCCTAAACTATTAACTGGATTAGATGCAGTGAAAATAGAGATACACAGGTGGTATAGTTTGTTTCACAGGCGGGTTACTCTGCTGACATGCAGACACTGCTACTAGGCCCAAAACTAATAACTGGATTAGATGCAGTGAAAATTAAGATACACAGGCGGTATAGTTTGATTCACAGGCGGGCTACTCTGCTGACGTGCAGACACTGCTCCTAGGCCCTAAATTATTAACTAGATTAGATGCAGTGAAAATAGAGATACACAGGCGGTATAGTTTGCTTCACAGGCGGGCTACTCTGCTGACGTGCAGACACTGCTCCTAGGCCCTAAACTATTAACTGGATTAGATGCAGTGAAAATAGAGATACACAGGTGGTATAGTTTGTTTCACAGTTGGGCTACTCTGCTGACGTGCAGACACTGCTCCTAGGCCCAAAACTAATAACTGGATTAGATGCAGTGAAAATTAAGATACACAGGCGGTATAGTTTGATTCACAGGTGGGCTACTCTGCTGACATGAAGACACTGCTCCTAGGCCCAAAACTAATAACTGGATTAGATGCAGTGAAAATAGAGATACACAGGCGGTATAGTTTGTTTCACAGGAGGGCTACTCTGCTGATGTACAGACACTGCTCCTAGGCCCTAAACTGTTAACTGGATTAGATGCAGTGAGAATAGAGATACACAGGCGGTATAGTTAGTTTCAGAGGCGGGCTACTCAGATGACTATCAGACAATGCTACTAGCCCAAAAGGATTGGCTGAGCTAGATTACACCAAATGCTGTGACAAACACTTGCACAGCACTGGCACAGACCTGCTTGGCAAACAGTGCTATGAACTGCTGTAACCTGCCTTGAAAAGGGCTGATATTACAACTAGTCCCGACTCCTCCCGACTCCCTAAACCTATCTCTCTGACAATTCGCTCCAAAAAACACTCTTTGTCTGTATAGCGGCCAGAGCAGCAGCGGTGCCGTCTAACACTAAGCTGCAGCAGTGAGAAAATGCTGGCGACCGGGCAAATGGCTGGTTCTTATAGGGCAAGGACATGTGACATACACAGCCAATGACACATGCCCTTGCTTGTGTGCATCACATGCACATTGCTGTGTGTGTGCGCACTGCTGATAGGCTGAGAGACTGCCCCACTGTAAATGCAGGAAAGAAAAAAAAATGGAGATCGGCGTTATTTCAGCACAGATCTATCCCCCGCCCTCCCTCTGCCACTATACACTGAAACAGTCTATTAACAATGATAAACAGTTTTAATGTGCAAATCAAGCGAGGCTTTTACTGAACGAACAGTTATCGAACAGAAACTCGAACAGCCGAATTTTAAGCAAATTGTTCGGGTTCGTCGAACGACTCGAACACCGCCCAAAACAGCTCGAATTTGAGATTGGCGAACAGTTCGACTCGAACACTGCTCATCTCTAGTTATAACCTGAAAATGCCAACTGTTGGTAGGCACCCAGATCTCATTGATGTGTATAAGGTGACACGTCAGTCTGGTCTGATACCACAGAAAAATTACTGTAGAGTTAACCCTTGCTAAGATAAGTGTGTCAATTTACACAGTGCACTATTGTTAGTTGCATGTGGAGTTGTGTAACCACAGCCCAGTTAGGGAAGCCATATTTAACATTGCAAAATTTTTCAGGCATGGTTTTAAGAACAAGACTGTGTGTACATTAGTGAAGTATGAATACATTCGGCACTATTAGTAAATCGCATTAATAGTACGGTATTCGAGCTATTCATTAGTCGGTGAGTAATTAGGTATTCGCATCGCTATTTTCAAGTGACCCATCCAGCAAGTATGGCTCTTTATTTGCAGCTAATTAACAGGCTGAGCTGGCTTGCCAATCACAGTAATAACGGGGACATCTTTGGTGTGGCATTACTGTGATTGGCTGGCCTTCCAGCGTCATAGGGACAATCTAAAGGCTGCCGCCCACCATCATGAGCACATTGCAGCTGGAAACAGCGTAGGGAGAGGGTACTTTCAAATTAAGGACAGTGAATGGAACATAGGGAAAGTGATAGGAGGTTACCGTGAGGGTTATTTATTCCAAAAAGCTCTTTTAAGAGGTGAAGAATGTCAAGATTAGTTGCTTGTTAGGTGGGGATTTAGTAGGGAGAGATTTAATAGGAGGGATGGTGGGTGAAAGGCAGGCACCTGGGTGTTCTCATCATTGCAAGTACATGCTGCAGTTCTCTGCTATTTTCCACTTAAAATACCTAATATTTGTCTAGCAGTTGTGCAAATGGTGCAATCTGGGTAGAACTAATCATATGTGACAATTTAGCAGGGACAATATTCTTCATTACTCTTCATTTGTAGTGTGTCAGCAAGACGATTGAAAAAAAGCATAATTTTCTATTGGTTTAAAAAATAGCATATCCTTATCTAGTGGTTGTGCGACTGGTGCAATCCGTGCACAGATAATATTATGTGACAATTTAGAAGGGGCAATAATCTTCATTACTCCGCATTTGGAGTGTGTCAACAAGAAGATTGAAAAAAAAATCATAATATTCTATTGGATTAAAAAATAGCTAATCTGTATCTAGCAGTTGAGCGACTGGCGCAATCCGGGTACAGATAATCATACATGACAATTTAAGGGGCAATAATCTTCATTACTCCACATTTTGGAGTTTGTGAGAAAGGTGATTGAAAAAAAATCATAATTTTCTATTGTTTTAAAAAACAGCGTTTCTGTATCTAACAGTTGTGCGACTGGTGTAATCTGGGTACAGATAATCTTACGTGACAATTTAGCAGGAGCAATAAGCTTCATTAGAGTTGAGCAACTTTTACATTTTTAGGATCGAGTCGGATTTCGCGAAACCCGACTTTGTCAAAAGTCAGGTCGGGTGAAATCGGCCGATTATTGCGAAAAGTCGGGGGCCGACCGAAACACGAAACCCAATGCAAGTCAATGGGGAATCAAAGTCGGCAGTGAGTGGAGGACAGGAAAACACCTACAGTGTCCATTTTAATGCCAAAAACATAAATTCTTATTTCTTAAGCTTGTCAATCTTAATTTACTTCATAATAATAGTTAGGCATTGAAAACAGGGGCTCATTTGGCTAAAGTTGTGGGGGGTAGGGCTGGCTCAAGATTTTCGTGGGCCCAGGAAACGCGGAATACGTCACGGCAGTGGAGCAGGGAGAGGTAAGTATTTCAACTTTGCAAGTGCTGTGGTCCTGAGCAAGCGGGGGGGGGGGGGGTCCCACTAGTTGGCACTGGCACAGTGCCCCTCATAGTACGGCGGTGTGTTTGACGGCGGCGCCTCCCACTGCCAGAGACACTTTTGCGCACTATGAGGGGCCCTGTGCCAGTGCCAACGAGTATGCCCCCCCACTTGATGAAGGAACCTGCACTTTCATCTGCACCTTCCTCTTTGTCCCCATGTAAGGTGGTATAGTATGCGGGAAGGGGAACCTGACTTTCAGCAGGGTCAGATTCTGGCTGTGTAGTGTGCAAGGGGAATGTAATGGTCTGGGTCAATGTACCAGCAGACTCATCTAGCAGTGGCTGGGCAATGGGCAGTATGAGGGGGAAACACAGATACAGGCCCAAAATAAAAAAGTAGGCTAAAAGCAGTTCAAAATTGGTAACAGGACTAAACAGGAGGCATAGCTTTGTTAAGTGGAGGACAATTGTAATGAGTGGAGCAGACACAGGGAGTAGGCCCAAAATACAAAAGTAGGCTAAATGCAGTTCAAAATTGCTAACAGGAGTACACAGGCGGCATAGCTTTGTTCAGCCAAGGGAGACAACTGTTATGAGAGGCTCACACAGACTTAGTAGGCCTAAAATAAAAAGTAGGCTAAATGCAGTTCAAAATAGGTAAGAGGAGTACACAGGAGGCATAGCTTTTTTCAGCGGAGGAGGACAACTGTTATGAGAGGCTCACACAGTTACTAGGCCCAAGCAAGTAAGTAGGCTAAATGCAGTTCAAAACTGGTAAGAGGAGTACACATGCGCCATAGCTTTTTTCAGCAGAGGAGGATAACTGTTATGAGAGGCTCACACAGACTTAGTAGGCCTAAAATAAAAAAGTAGGCTAAATGCAGTTCAAAATTGTTAAGAGGAGTACACAGGCAGCATAGCTTTGTTCAGCGGAGGAGGACAACTGTAATGAGAGGCTCACACAGTTACTAGGCCCAAGCAAGTAAGTAGGCTAAATGCAGTTCAAAACTGGTAAGAGGAGTACACAGGCACCATAGCTTTTTTCAGCAGAGGAGGATAACTGTTATGAGAGGCTCACACAGACTTAGTAGGCCTAAAATAAAAAAGTAGGCTAAATGCAGTTCAAAATTGTTAAGAGGAGTACACAGGCAGCATAGCTTTGTTCAGCGAAGGAGGACAACTGTAATGAGAGGCTCACACAGTTACTAGGCCCAAGTAAATAACTAGGCTAAATGCAGTTCAAAATTGTTAAGAGGAGTACACAGGCGGCATAGCTTTTTTCAGCGGAGGAGGACAACTGTTATGAGAGGCTCACACAGTTACTAGGCCCAAGTAAGTAAGTAGGCCAAATGCAGTTCAAAATTGGTAAGAGGAGTACACAGGCGGTATAGCTTTTTTCAGCGGAGGAAGACAACTGTTATGATAGGCTCACACAGTTACTAGGCCCAAGTAAGTAAGTAGCCTAAATGCAGTTCAAAATTGGTAAGAGGAGTACACAGGCGGCATAGCTTTGTTCAGCGTAGGAGGACAACTGTTATGAGAGGCTCACACAGACTTAGCAGGCCTAAAATAAAAAAGTAGGCTAAATGCAGTTCAAAATTGGTAACAGGAGTACACAGGCGGCATAGCTTTGTTCAGCGGAGGAGGACAACTGTTATGAGAGGCTCACAGAGTTACTAGGCCCAAGTAAGTAAGTAGGCTAAATGCAGTTCAAAATTGGTAAGAGTACACAGGCGGCATAGCTTTTTTCAGCGGAGGAGGACAACTGTTATGAGAGGCTCACACAGTTACTAGGCCTAAGTAAGTAAGTAGGCTAAATGCAGTTCAAAATTGGTAAGAGGAGTGCACAGGCGGCATAGCTTTGTTCAGCAGAGGAGGACTACTGTTATGAGAGGCTCACACAGACTTAGTAGGCCTAAAATAAAAAAGTAGGCTAAATGCAGTTCAAATTTGGTAACAGGAGTACACAGGCGGCATTGCTTTGTTCAGTGGAGGACAACTGTAATAAGTGGCTGACACAGTTAGTAGGCCAAAATAATAAAGTGGGCTAAATGTCAGACAAAAAAATGTTCATAAATAAACTGGTGGCATAGCTAGGTATAGGGGTGGGCTCTTCTGCTGAGTAGTAAACAGTGGTAGTTGGCGCAAAGTATTAACTGGTCTAAATGGAGGCCAGGGCCCCTGTATATTTTGCTATCATCTATCATTTCAACAAATTTGTATTGGCAGTGCCATTGAAAGATGCAACAGCACAGACTACACAGTGGTGGAGCAGGGAGAGGTAAGTTGTGCAAGTGGTAGAGCACTGTTTGAGCTGGGGGGGAACACTCTCGTCGTGAACGGCAGTACTGGCACAGGGCCCCTCATATTACGGTGTTGTGTCTGACGTTGGTTGTGCACCACCACCATCAGAGACACTTCATTGTACTATGAGGGACCCTGTGCCAGTGCTGTCGCCCAAGAGTGGGCACACCCACCTGTCCAGGCAAACGGCACTCGCATGGTTGCTTGCAACAAGTGGTGACCACGGCCCTGTGGGGGGAGTCAGCCCATTTAGGGAGGTATAAAAATGGCCTATGGTGGACATTCAGCAGCTGCAAATGGAGGAATTGGAGCAGTCAGTAAGAGGAGGCCAAAAGCAAGACATTTTTTAAGGCAAGCTCTGTGTCAGCAGGGGAAGGTGGGGCAATTGATTTGAAATCCATGATTGGTTCATTTTAATGAAGGTTGGATCATCAACATTTCGGGTAGCCAGATGTGTCCTTTTTTCGGTCAGTATTGAACCAGCAGCACTGAAGACTCTTTCTCATAGCACACTAGCAGCTGGGCAAGCGAGCTCCTGTAATGCATATTCTACCAATTCGGGCCAGGTGTCTATTTTAGATGCCCAGTAATCAAAGGGGAATGACCTGTGAGGGGAACATCGATAAGGGAGGAAAAATAGTTGGTAACCATACTGGACAAACGCTGTCTCCTGTCACTTTGAATCGATGCAGCAGTACCTGTCGTGTCTGCGGTCATTGCAAAATCACTCCACAACCTGGTCATATGACCCATCTGTCCAACGCCACTTCAGATTTGTGCACCCCTAACACATCTGCCATGTTGCCCCCTACAGCTCGTGTGAGAACCATCACCGCCGCTGTGTGCTGGGAAAGCCTGAACCAAACGGTCTACAAGAGTTGCTTGTTTGGTAGCCAATATTTGCTCAAGGTTCTCATGTGGCATGATATTTTGCAATTTTCCTTTGTATCGTGGATCCAGGAGGCAGGCCAACCAGTAATCGTCATCGGTCATCATTGATAATGCGTGGGTCCCTTTTTAGGATACGCAAGGCATACTCTGCCATGTGGGCCAATGTTCCAGGTGTCAATTCACAGCTTGTGCTGGGTTGAGGAGCACTTTCTTGCAAATCAACATCACCTGTAGCCCGCAAAAACCCTGTACCTGACCTTGCAATGCCACCAGTTTCTATTGCCCCCTGAGAAGCATCCTCCTCCCATTAATATTCATCCCCATCATCCTCCTCCTCCTCTTCGTCCGCCACCTTGTCCAGGAGAGTTCCCTGACCAGACAATGGCTGACTGTCATCAAGGCTTCCCTCCTCCTCAGCTGCAGACGCCTATTCCTTGATGTGCGTCAAACCTTGCATCAGCAGACGCATTAGTGGGATGCTCATGCTTATGATGGCGTCGTCTGCACTTACCAGTCGTGCGCATTCCTCAAAACACTGGAGGACTTGACAGAGGTCTTGGAGCTTCGACCACTGCACACCAGACAACTCCATGTCTGCCATCCAACTGCCTGCCCGTGTATGTGTATCCTCCCACAAATAAATGACAGCACGCCTCTGTTCGCACAGCCTCTGAAGCATGTGCAGTGTGGAGTTCTTGTTGCAACGTAGATTACTAGGCGGTGCTGGGGAAGATTCAGCGATCGGTCATGGTTCTGCAGATGGCTGGAGTGTACGGAGCAGGGCTGGTAACTCCAGATAATTTTTGAGGAAGCACTGCACCACCAGGTTCAAGGTGTGAGCCAGGCAAGGAATGTGTTTCAGTTCTGAAAGGGCTATGGCAGCCATAAAATTCCTCCCGTTATCACTGACTACCTTGCCTGCCTCAAGATGTACACTGCCCAGCCATGACTGAGTTTCTTGCTGCAAGTACTCGGCCAGTACTTCCGCGGTGTGTCTGTTGTCGCCCAAACACTTCATTTGTAGCACAGCCTGCTGACGCTTACCACTAGCTGTTCCATAATGGGACACCTTGTGTGCAATACTGGCAGCTGCGGATGGAGTGGTCGTGCGACTGCGCTCTGTGGATGAGCTTTCACTTCTAGAGGAGGAGGAGGGGTGGCGAATGCCTACAGCAAATTGTTTCCTAGACCGTGGGCTAAGCAGAACTGTCCCACCATGGCTGTCCCCTGTGGACCCTGCATCTACCACATTAACCCAGTGCGCCGTGATGGACAAGTAATGTCCCTGGCCATGCCTACTGGCCCATGCATCTGTTGTGAGGTGCACCTTTCTACTGACTGATTGCCTCAGTGCATGGACAATGCGGTCTTTGACATGCTGGTGGAGGGCTGGGATGGCTTTTCTCGCAAAGAAATGTTGACTGGGTAGGTCATAGCGTGGTATTGCATAGGCCATCAGGGCTTTGAAAGCTTCGCTTTCAATCAACCGGTAGAGCATCATCTCTAACGAGATTAGTCTAGCAATGTGGGTGTTCAAACCCTGTGTACGCGGATGAGAGGATGAGTACTTTCTTTTCCTAACGAGAGTCTCTTGTAGGGTGAGCTGGACTGGAGAGCTGCATATGGTGGAACTAGCGGGGGTGGTGGTGGGCATGAGAGATTGAGAGAGGGTTGGTGATGGTATTCTTGTTGTTGGCCTACCTGCAGTGTTTCCTACCAAGAACCTTGTGATTCCCTGACTGCTTTGGCCTTGCGACGATACCTCCACATTTGCTGCTGGTGGTGTCCTAACCGGTGGGCTTACTGTGAGGGAAGCAATGGAGCGTTGCTGACTACCTTCATTCTGAGCAGGTGCACCAACAGTACTGGACGTTTGGTAGTTAGTCCAGGCTTGCAAGTGCTTGCTGGTTAAATGTCTACGCATGCACGTTTTATTTAAATTTAGGAGATTCTTCCCTCTGCTAAAGGTCTTTAAGCACTTCACATTGCGTTAGTGCAATCTGTTTAGTGGATACGCCAATGGATTGCGCTAACGCAATGTCCAAAAAGGGATTGCATTCGGCAATCCTGCTAGCGCAGATGCCCGATCTGTGCTAGCAAGGAACGGACCCTGAACGCTGCAAGCAGCGTTTGCAGTCCGTCCGAAACTAACGGCACATCGCAGACGCATGCCAAAAATGGCATACGTTTGCGATGCGTTAGGGATCCGTTAGCACATTGCAGTCAATGGGTGCGCTACCGGATCTATTACATAGCATTAATTGCGACAATTGCGCCATGTAATGGAGTCCGTTAGCGGACACCCACTAACGCAATGTGAACCTAGCCTTACAGATACAGTAACTTTGCACTGATCATTCGGATCTTGGTTAAAAAATTCCCACACTGCACTCTTCCTACTTTCTGGTTGGATTCACATCTATTTGGAGTTCCCTGTTATCCTGACCAGTTCAGCAAAGCTAAGTTTTTGCTTGCTCTTTTCTGTCCATAGTTTGTGGACTTATCCATTCTGTGCTTTCTATGTTTGTCCAGCTTATCAGTGTGAATTAATTCTGTCTTGCTGGAAGCTCTGGGAGGCAGATTTGCCCTCCACACCTTTAGTCAGGTGTGGAGATTTTTTGTAAACTCTGCGTAGATTTTTGTAGTGTTTTATACTGACCGCACAGTATTCCATCCTGTCCTATCTATTTAGCTAGACTGGCCTCCTGTGCTCATCTTGGTTTCATTCTGTGTATGTCTTTTCCCTCTCCACTCACAGTCATTATTTGTGGGGGGCTAATCTATCCTTTGGGGATTTTCTCTGAGGCAAGATAGCTTTCCTGCTTCTTTCTTTAGGGGTAGTTAGCTCTTAGGCTGTGATGAGATGCCTAGGGAGAGTTAGGAGCATTCCACGGCTACTTCTAGTGTTGTGTTGAGCTTAGGGACTGCGGTCAGTATAGTTACCACTTCCTTCAGAGCTCGTTCCATGTTGCTCCTAGACCACCGTATCATAACACACATATAATGCTCCATACTGTTCATTATTGCCCCATAGATGTGCCACATAAAGCTGTGCCATATAGTGCTTTGCACCGTTCATCATTGCCCCATAGATGTGCCATATAAAGCTGTGCCATATAGTGCTCTGCACCGTTCATTATTGCCCCATAGATGTGCCATATAAAGCTGTGCCATATAGTGCTCTGCACCGTTCATTATTGCCCCATAGATGTGCCATATAAAGCTGTGCCATATAGTGCTCTGCACCGTTCATTATTGCCCCATAGCTGTGCCATATAGTGCTCTGCGCCGTTCAGTATTGCCCCATAGCTGTGCCATATAGTGCTCTGCGCCGTTCATTATTGCCACATAGCTGCCATATAGTGCTCTGCGCCGTTCAGTATTGCCCCATAGCTGCCATATAGTGCTCTGCGCCGTTCAGTATTGCCCCATAGCTGTGCCATATAGTGCTCTGCACCGTTCATTATTGCCCCATAGCTGCCATATAGTGCTCTGCTCCGTTCATTATTGCCCCATAGCTGCCATATAGTGCTCTGCACCCTTCATTATTGTCCCATAGCTGCCATATAGTGCTCTGCGCCGTTCAGTATTGTCCCATAGCTGTGCCATATAGTGCTCTGTGCCATTCAGTATTGTCCCATAGCTGTGCATTATAGTGCTCTGCACCGTTCATTATTGCCCCATAGCTGTGCCATATAGTACTCCG
This sequence comes from Ranitomeya imitator, assembly GCF_032444005.1. Classification (NCBI taxonomy): domain Eukaryota; kingdom Metazoa; phylum Chordata; class Amphibia; order Anura; family Dendrobatidae; genus Ranitomeya; species Ranitomeya imitator. Next base: position 141,780,501 of record NC_091282.1, read on the forward strand.
CGCCGTTCATTATTGCCCCATAGCTGTGCTATATAGTGCTCTGCATCATTCATTATTGCCCCATAGCTGTGCCATATAGTGCTCTGCACCGTTCAGTATTGTCCCATAGCTGTGCCATATAGTGCTCTGCACCGTTCAGTATTGCCCCATAGCTGTGCCATATAGTGCTCTGCACCGTTCAGTATTGTCCCATAGCTGTGCCATATAGTGCTCTGCACCGTTCATTATTGCCCCATAGCTGCCTTATAGTGCTCTGCACCATTCATTATTGCCCCATAGCTGTGCCATATAGTGCTCTGCACCATTCATTATTGCCCCATAGCTGCCATATAGTGCTCTGCGCCGTTCAGTATTGCCCCATAGCTGCCATATAGTGCTCTGCACCGTTCAGTATTGCCCCATAGCTGCCATATAGTGCTCTGCGCCGTTCAGTATTGCCCCATAGCTGCCATATAGTGCTCTGCGCCATTCAGTATTGCCCCATTGATGTGCCATAGAAAGCTGTGCCATTGCTGCTGCTGCTGCAATAAAAAAAAAAGCCATACTCACCTCGCTGCTTGCAGCTCCCAGCGTCCGGTCCCGGCGTCTCTCCGCACTGACTGATCAGGCAGAGGGCGGCGCGCACACTATACGCATCATCGTGCCCTCTGACCTGCACAGTCAGAGCGACGAGATGCCGGGAAGACAGAGCGGCGCCCGGCGGGTGGAACGCGGACAGGTGAATATTACATACTTACCTGCTCCCGGCGTCCCGCTCCCTCTGCCTGTCCCACGGTCTTCGGTGCCGCAGCCTCTTCCTCTATCAGCGGTCACCGGCACCGCTGATTAGAGAAATGAATATGCAGCTCCACGCCTATGGGAGATGGAGCCGCATATTCATTTCTCTAATGAGCGGTCCCACGTGACCGCTGAAGAGGAGAAGAACTGCAGCGCCGAAGACCGTGTGACGGGCAGGGGGAGCGCCAGGATCGCCGGGACTATTTGAGTATGCCTCAGCGCCCTCTCCCCCTCACCCGCCGAACCTGCCGCCCACCGTGACTCGAGTATAAGCCGAGAGGGGCACTTTCAGCCCAAAATTTTGGGCTGAAAATCTCGGCTTATACTCGAGTATATACGGTATATCCCTTCTTCTGATGCAGCCGCAGCAACCTCTCCCTATGCTAAGATCGGCAGAAGTAAGATGGCGGTCGGCGTGCACGCCCCTTTATAGCCCCTGGGACGCCGCAGAAAGAAAGCCAATCACTGTAATGCCCTTCTCTAAGATGGTAGGGACCGAGACCTATGTCGTCACGCTGCCCAAACTCTGCGTCCTCCTTCAGTAAATAAGAAATGGCGCTGAAAACGTCATACGAAACGCAACTTTGGCGCACTGATCGCCAAACTCATGGCCGATCCCACACTTTAATCGGGTCGGGTTTCACGAAACCCGACTTTGCCGAAAGTCAGCGATTTTTGAATTTGTCCGATCCGTTTCGCTTAACCCTAATCTTCATTATTCCGCATTTGGTGTGTGTCAGCAAGACGACTGAAAAAAAAATCATAATTTTCTATTGGTTTAAAAAAATGTTTATCTAGCAGTTGTGCGATTGGCGCAATCCTGGTTGAGATAATCTTACGTGACAATTTAGCAGGGGCAATAATCTTCATTGCTCCACTGTTGGAGTGTGTCAGCAAGGGAATCGATAAGGAGTACAAGTTTCACCATTGCATAATGTGCCAAGTTTTCACAAAGTACAAAATATTAGCCATGTGGGGTATACATTCATGACTACAAACTACCGTATATACTCGAGCATAATCCGACCCGAGTATTAGCCGAAGCACCTACTTTTGCCATGGAAAACTGGGTAAGCTTATTTACTCGAGTATAAGCCAGGTATGCATTGTCCCCTCATCCCTGTCCTGCTATGCATGACTCCCCCTTCCCTGTCCTGGTATGAATGCCTCCCCATCCCTGTCCCTGTCTGCATGCCTCCCCTGTCCTTGTCATTGTATCCATGGCTCCCCTTTTCCAGTCCTGGTATGAATGCCTCCCGGTTCCTGCCCCTGTCTGCATGCCTCCCCCGTTCAGTCCCTGTTTGAGTGCCTCCCAGTTTCATCCCTGTATGCATGCCTCCTTATTCCCTATCACTGTGTGCAGTGCATGCCAGCACTGAGGGCGCGCAGGTAGGTGAGTATGATGTGTGGGCCGGCTCCTGGCATCCGCTGCTCCGCTGCCCCACCTCTCCGCCGGCTTTCTGTACTGTGACTAGTGCATAAGCCGAGGGGGATATTTTCAGTGCAAAAAGATGTGCTTAAAAACTCTGGTTATACACGCGTATATATAGTATCTGTTGCAGAATCAGGAGGAGGTGATTTAATGAACAAAATGGGCTTGGATGGCAAGGGATGGATGTTAAGACAACTTCCCAATCAAAACATTTGTGCTGCTTTTATATTATGTTGCTGTCATCTGTAGGGCTTACAAAGTTGCTGGAAATCCAGCCCTTGTTCAATTTAAGAAGAGTCAGCTTGTCTGTATCTTCCATTAACAGGCATGTGTGCCTATCCATTATGATTGCACCAGCTGAACTAATAACTCGCTCAGACAACACACTTGCAACAGGGCATGGCAGCACCTCCAAGGTGAAGAAGCAGAGGTCGGGCCACATATAGTGCTTGGGCAACCAATAGTTAAAGGGCACTGAAGAATAAGGAAGGATGCTGGTATGGTCACTTAAGTAGTCCTTCACCATCTTGGTCAAGGTCTCCCTCTTCGTCATAGTTACACCCACAGAAAGCCCTTGCCGATGTGACGGTCTCATGAAAATGTCAGTTGGTGGAGCTGAGATACGAGGCCCTCCCCTGTAATCATTGTGGTTGAAAAAAGCCGGTACCTCTGCCAGCAGCATTGTCTGAGGGTATTCTTTTTAGCAAATCTTTCACAACAGCCCTCAGGCATACATGCACTAAAAATGTCACGTCTGCCTCTGACATTAGAGAAGTAAATTTTTCCACGGTAACGTGGGTCAAGAAAAGTGCACAGCCAGTATTTAATGTGAGCCAAAATGTGTTTCACGCAAGGGTCTTGGAACAGGCATCTGGAAAAGAACTTTGTCATGTGTGGCAGACTACAAAGGGTCAAACTTTCAGTGTCCTCACCAGGAAGAACTCTAACCATCCTATCCTCCTCACGATGCATAGCCTCCTCTTCTTCTCCTCTTCAGGTCATCCATGCTGGTCAGGCATGAAGCTGGGATTGGGAGTCCCATCTGTAGCCCAGACCAAAAACTTCTGTTCCACCTCCTCCTCCTCCTGTTTATCATTATGTGGCTTGAGAATATTGTGTAAGGCTGGACTGTGTGATATCAGCCACTGTAAAATCTTGCTCTATAGCCACCTGCTCGGCATTCAAAGCTTCTTCTTTGAGATTCTGCAGCAAACGTTTTAATAGACAGAGCAGCTCGATAGTTATGCTGACAATAGAATTATCAGCACTCACCATCTTGGTGCAGTACTAAAAGTTTTGAAGAACTTCAGAAATGTCATCGCTCTACACCCACTCGGCAGTTGTTATGTGTGGATGCTGAGTGTTACTCTGACGGGCAGTGAGAAGCAGGAATTCAGACACTGCTCTCTGCTGCTCATTAAGCCATGCCAACATATGAACCACCTACCACCTCAACACATTTATCTATCTATCCCAGTGTTGCCCATTCAAAATTTTCTTCAGAACCAGGATGCTGTTCACTTTATGCATTTAATAGCCCTTTATGTCTGTACTTTTACACATAATGGTTGGCAACCAGTTCATGCAGCATTACATGAACACCCGATTTCTTACATTATGGTTGGTCAGAACAATGAAAGCAATTGTTACCATCTACCTTTCTCTCCACTATTTCCTCAAAGATTGTAAGCTTGCAAGCAGGGCTCTCATTCCTCTTGGTATCTGTTTTTTATGTGATTATTGTTATTCTATAATGCAATTTATTGTCTGTACAAGTCCCCTCTAAAATGTAAAGTGCTGCGGAATATGTTGGAGCTAGAGACATAAAATTATTATTATTTATTATTATTATTTTTATTATTAAAGGATGAACTATAGTGTGTGTGCAGGTCACAAATCAGTCAGTGATGAGGCACATGCCTCACAAATCAGTCAGTGATGAGGCTCTGCTTCAACAAAGATAGTCTGCCGAAAGCTTGAGATGACCTTCGGAAATGTGTTCGGACACACTACAATTTGGCAAGTAGGTCCGGCAAGTCTGGGTCACAAATCAGTCTGTGATGAGGCAAATTAAAGCTCTGCTTCAACAAAGATAGTCCGCCGAAAGCTTGAGATGACCTTCAGAAATGTGTTCGAACACACTACAATTTGGCAAGTAGGTCCGGGAAGTCTGGGTATGTGTTTAAAAAATGCTGTACAACCAAGTTCAGCATGTGGGCCATGCATGGAACGTGCTTACCAGCTTGCTGAGCTTGAAGGGTATGTGCACACGTTGCGGATCCGCAGCGGTTTTGACGCTGCAGATTCGCAGCTGTTTTCCATGAGTTTACAGTACCATGTAAACCTATGGAAAACAAAATCCGCAGTACACATACTGCGGAAAAAAAGCACAGAAACACTGCATTGTTTATTCCGCAGCATGTTCATTCTTTGTGCGGATTCCGCAGCGGTTTACACCTGCTCCATAATAGGAATCCGCAGGAGTAAAACCGCAGGTGGAATCTGCACAAAAAACGCATAAAATACGCGGTAAATCCACAGTAAATCCGCAAGTAAAACACAGTGCTTTATACTGGCGGATTTCTCAAAACAGGTGCGGAAAAATCTGCAGAGGTTACTTCTACGTGTGCACATACTCTAAAGCTGCCACCAAGTTACACCCATTATTGCACACAACCAGACCAATTTGGAGGTTTATTTGAGAGAGCCACTGATTGGTCTGTTCTTTTATCACTTTCAACAGCTCAACTGCATTGTGAGCTTTATCACCTAAACATATGAGCTTCAGCAGAGCGTGCTGCTGCTTTGCCAAGGCCTTGCTTCAGACCTTCCAGCTGGGGAGGGATGGGGAGGCTACTTTCGGTGAGGAGGAGGAGGAGAAGAGACAGCAACTGTAATGCAAGGAGACAGAAACTGATGGAAGGTGGGACCGCTATTCTTGGTGGGGCCAAAAACACATGGGCTACTTGCAAAGTGAACAAGTCTGTACAACAGAGTATTTTTTGACCTCTCTGTGAGCTTTTGTGTCTTCAAGTTCTTTGGTGGTGTGAACAGGTTTCTACAGACTTGTTCACTTTGCAAGTAGCCCATGTGTTTTTGGTTTTATAATGGTTCTCTTATTTCTACAAGACTAGGGAGTCCACCACTCCTCTGTGGGTCATTTGCATTGTAGCTGTTCCATCTTGCAAGTTCTGGATGGATATTTTCTCTCTGAACCCTGTTCACACAGGTACTATACCGATGATCAGGTTTTTAAATACATCAGATAGGGACTATGTACATTAGACAGGACTGCTCTATTAAGGGTATACCTTGGCGATTGGTGGAGCAGCTTAACATACTTTTTTTGCAAAAAAACGTATTAACTAAATACCCTGTATTTTTTCATTTTTTGATTAGCACTTGCTTATTTACTGTGACCTTTTTACCTCTCTGTGCGCTTTTGTGTCTTCAAGTTCTTTGGTGGTGTGAACAGGTTTCTACAGACTTGTTCACTTTGCAAGTAGCCCATGTGTTTTTGGTTTTATAATTGTTCTCTTGTTTCTACAAGACTAGGGAGTCCACCACTCCTCTGTGGGTCATTTGCATTGTAGCTGTTCCATCTTGCAAGTTCTGCATGGATATTTTCTCTCTGAACCCTGTTCACACAGGTACTATACTGATGATCAGGTTTTTAAATACATCAGATAGGGACTATGTACATTAGACAGGACTGCTCTATTAAGGGTATACCTTGGCGATTGGTGGAACAGCTTAACATACTTTTTTGGCAAAAAAACGTATTAACTAAATACCCTGTATTTTTTCATTTTTTGACTAGCACTTGCTTATTTACTGTGACTTTTTTACAACAGAGTATTTTTTTTACCTCTCTGTGCGCTTTTGTGTCTTCAAGTTCTTTGGTGATGTGAACAGGTTTCTACAGACTTGTTCACTTTGCAAGTAGCCCATGTGTTTTTGGTTTTATATTTGTTCTCTTGTTTCTACAAGACTAGGGAGTCCACCACTCCTCTGTGGGTCATTTGCATTGTAGCTGTTCCATCGTGCAAGTTCGGCATGGATATTTTCTCTCTGAACCCTGTTCACACAGGTACTATACCGATGATCAGGTTTTTAAATACATCAGATAGGGACTATGTACATTAGACAGGACTGCTCTATTAAGGGTATACCTTGGCGATTGGTGGAGCAGCTTAACATACTTTTTTTGCATAAAAACGTATAAACTAAATACCCTGTATTTTTTCATTTTTTGACTAGCACTTGCTTATTTACTGTGACTTTTTTACAACAGAGTATTTTTTTTACCTCTCTGTGCGCTTTTGTGTCTTCAATTTCTTTGGTGGTGTGAACAGGTTTCTACAGACTTGTTCACTTTGCAAGTAGCCCATGTTTTTTTGGTTTTATAATTGTTCTCTTGTTTCTACAAGACTAGGGAGTCCACCACTCCTCTGTGGGACATTTGCATTGTAGCTGTTTCATCTTGCAAGTTCTGCATGGATATTTTCTCTCTGAACCCTGTTCACACAGGTACTATACCGATGATCAGGTTTTTAAATACATCAGATAGGGACTATGTACATTAGACAGGACTGCTCTATTAAGGGTATACCTTGGCGATTGGTGGAGCAGCTTAACATACTTTTTTTGCAAAAAAAACGTATTAACTAAATACCCTGTATTTTTTCATTTTTTGACTAGCACTTGCTTATTTACTGTGACTTTTTTACAACAGAGTATTTTTTTACCTCTCTGTGCGCTTTTGTGTCTTCATATTCTTGGTGGGGGTAAGATGTGTGATGTCCCAGCTTCTTACTCTGTCCCTGACTCCACCAGGTTCAGCCAGTGTGCCATAATGGAAATGTAGCATCCCTGTCCACAAGAAATTGCCCACGTGTCTGTGGTAAAGTAGACCTTCCCTGTCACTGTGTTGGCCAGAGCATGGCTGATATTGTGTAACACATGCTTCTGTAATGCGTTGACAGCCCACTGGAAGAAAGTGTTGGAAAGGAATCGAGTACAGTGGGGCTGCTACCACCAAGAGGTTGCGTAAAAACTCAGTTCCGACAAGTCGAAAAGGCAAAATTTCCAGGGCTACCAATCTGGCTATGTGGTTGTTTAGCATTTTGGCCTGTGGGTTGGTCGATTTTTTTGGTTTCTGTTAAATGTCTGGGGCAGGGATAAATGAACGCCTCACTGGGACAGTGAACTGGAAGTGGTTGCTGACTGTTGTGTGTGTGCAACTGCAGGTTGTTGGCAGGAGGCCTCAGCGCCTGCTTCATGGACAGCAGATTTGGAGGGCCTGTAGCACAGGGGAAGGTGCAATGGTTTCACCATCAGACAAAAATTTTGTACCCACCTTCTGGGGTGCTTGGCTGCCATGTACTTTTGCATGTTGGTGGTAATCAGGTTGGCAGTGTCTTTACCTCTTCTTAGCTTGATTTGGCAGATGATTCAAATTACAGTTGTTTTGTCTGAAGGAATTTTGGGAAAACAAACTGCCATACAGGGGAACAAAGCACACTTTGCCTGTTATCTAGCCAAGTGCAGAGGGCTTTGTGGAACAGTGGACCGAGTCCTCCCTCTGGTCAAACCAATACTTCTTTTTGCCTGTTTTTGTGCTAAGGACCAATCCCTGTCTGCACTGCTGTGCTCGCTTGGCGTGCAACTGTGTCAGGTTGGATTAGTATCCTCATCATCTACCACGTTGGCTTCCAATTCCTCAATCTGATCCTCCTTCTGAGCTGTGATTTTAGACTGACCTGATGGCAACTGTGTGTCATGATTATCCTCCACCTCTTCAGACATGAAAAGACCTTCCCCAAAGTGGCTTTCACCTGGCCATGGGTGCTAAAATGTTTGGGCATCACTGCACTCCACCTCCTCATGACCCACTTTAATGGTACAGGTTGAGAGGTCTGACAAATTACAAGTTACCTTAAACAGTTCCTCAGAGTGGCTAGCATCAGGGTCATATGTCTCCTGGGACTCTTGATGATGGGAGGAAGGAAGACCAGGTCGAGGATTCAGACGCCCAGCCTCTTGGCTACTGAGAATGGACCATGTGGAATGCTGCTTGTCAACACATTGGAGCCTTTGTCTGCCATCCAACCCATAACATACTGGCAATTGTCTGGGTTCATCAGTGATGTATTGCACTGATCACATTTTGACAGGAAGCTAGAAAGAAATCCAGTCAGCTTATGATCTGTAACAATGCCATGGCAGGCACCACCACATCCACGTCTCTTAGCATCACCCTTTCTCATATTGAATGCTTTATGATTATGAAAAAAATTCCTGGCTTTATCTTTCTAAAATAATAAATACCAAATACAGGAAGTAAGCATTCGATACTTCAACAATTCATGGAAAACACCGAAGGCATGTGCAAAGTAAATCCACCTAAGAGATTCCCAACATCATAAAGATAAAATAATAAATTTTTTATTGACATGCAAAATTAGAATCATTTAAAAAGACAGGGTATAAAACCTCCAATAAAAGGAGGAAAAACAGCTGCAAACCAAATGTTGTCTTATTAAAAATGGGAAGGTAAGCACAAAGTGAGGCAAGTTGAAAAGGGGGGGGAGTAAAAAGAGGCTGCATGCTTATAGCAAGTAAGTCAAGGTATCAGTGAATGCTGTGCAGTCCCTTATAGAGATCTGCAGAGTATGCAAAATATATTTTCTTATTGCCATATGAAAGGAGCCTATTGATAAAGTATAAATTAAAGAAACCCTTTCCCTCAGTACTATTCAAATCACTATAAAGGCATAGGATAATGATTGATTGAGCGTCCATTCATGCATCACACATTAGTATCACATTTAGCTACCCCCTCCCCTTCCCATCCTCCTCCCTCCTCTTATGGAAATTTCACAAGAAACAGTTGGTGACTCCGCCCCTACCCAGTCTTCTCTGCCCCAACATGGCCGCCCCTCCTTGCCCTGATCTAGCAAGACTCTGCAGTACTTGGTCCAACACCAAGCTTCCTCTGACTTCCGGAGGTGCTCTCTCCCCACGTAACCACAGTGCGTTCCACTGCGTGCCACCGGAGCGCTAGTCTGGAAGTCTCTTTTGCCTAGGAGGCAGTTCTCGTGATCATAGCACTATTGATGGACATCGCACTAGTCTATCAGGGCTCTGCAGATCCCAGGCACAGGATATTTATACACACTGAGCTACCCCCTCTAAACACGTCCCCGGAAGAAGCAATAGCAAAACGGCGCCTGTCGAGTGGGAGGGGAATGCCTGCACGCCATACTCACTGCACCACTATCTTTTTCAACTTGCTTTCTTTTGTGCTTACCTCTCCATTTTTAATAATGCATTTGGCTTGCAGCTGTTTTCCCTCCTTTATTGAAGGTTTTATACCCTATCTTTTTAAATTGTTTTAATTTTGTATATCAATAAAAAATTTATTATTTTATTTATTATGATGTTGGGAATCTTTTCTTAGCATGTGGATTTACTCTCCACCTGCCTTCAGTGTTTTCTCTGGCTTTATTTTTGACAAGTACCCTTACAGAGGTGTTATGTACAAATTCAATATATCTAGCAATGTGTGGCAATTTTTTAAAGATATCAGCTTTATTACACATGGCAACAGCAGACTCATGAAAATTAGAGCTAAGTAATCACGTTTGCGTATCTCTGCAGGCTTTGTGCCAGTTGCACAACTGCTAGATAAAGGTACGTTATTTATTAAACCAATAGATAATGCATAGGCTTGTGCAGATTGGTCAATGGCACTCATGTCTCTTTCATTGGAAGAGGCTGCTTCCAAGTAAAATTAGGCTTGTTCATGTTCCTCACATGGGTTTCCGACCTGACAGACTGACCACAATACAGGCCTCGTTTGCATACACGGTATTCAGAATTTAATTCTAATGCTTTTGGAGCCTGGTAGAATCCAATTTACTGACATTGATCATACAGCTCTCCCAACTCCTGTATTTCATTCACCTTACAGCGGCTGCACCTGCTATGACAGTTGTTCCATTGGCATCCGGTGGCAAAAATGAACTGTGGAGCTTACAAAACACAGGTTTCACAGCACCTGCTGGCCCTCTGCTAATTGTCATTGAGGGCCGCATGATGACATGGCAGTGGACATGGTGGGCAAAGCTCAAAATTCACATGGGCATGTTTTAGCTGGCATCCTAAAGTGATGGCGACTATGTATTCCATTATCTGGCTATTTGACATGAGGGAAGGACCTTCTGAATGTAGGAGTGAGAGCACTCCCAAATGTATGAAACAGGTCCACCTGAGAGCCCTTATCAAACTCAGGTTTCATGGTACCAGCTGGCACTCTGCTAATTGTGAGCGAGGGATGCATAATGACTTGACTTGGCGGTGGACATGATGGTGGTGGCGGTTGATGCCCAAATTTCAAATGGGCATGTTTGAAATGGCATTGTAAAGGGATGGGGAATATGCATTCCGCTATCTTGCTAACTATTTGGCATGAGGGAGGGTCCTCAAAAATGTAGAAGTAAAAAATGAAGTCAAAACGCTCTGTGTGAACATATGCTAAAGGGGAGGTATAGATATATATATATATATTTTTTTTTGCATTACATACATGTAATTATGAAGGAAATAATGGTTCTTAGCATTTATTCCTTACTATTACTGTTACTATTTTGTTATGGTCAGTATATGCTGACTATATAGGGTATATGAATCAAGCCTGTTAGTATTCTTAGCACAGTAGGTCCTGCAGGTTTTGATTTGTAGATAGGCTCCTAGTTTCTAATTTAAAGTGATAAATGGATAGCAAGCATATAATATCTAGGCTTCAAGACACGGAGGGATTTTATTGTAACTCCTTTTATTACAGTCTAGCCACATGTTATATTTGTAGCTATGAAAGCAATTCCAACATTATGCCTGGCACCCCTGCACGGTTTTCATCCTTCCATCATGCGGGGACACAGACATACTCACTGCCCCGTCCAGCAACACGATCCCTGGCATGCTCCTGTTCATGCCTCCTTTCTCCCCTGTGCATGCCGCACTGTGTCTTGGTGCACCCCTAGGTGTCTCCTAGCCAATTGCTGGGAGACATATTGCACAAAAGGCATCCTCCCCTACTTGGAGGTGCATGAGCAACCCCAATAGTTCTGGTATGTGGTTTGGTGTGTAGCTGTTTGTAGCCAGGTCCTCCTCCTTTAGCCTATTAGTGTCTTGTATCCCGTATCATGTGTACCCATTTGTCCACCATAGTTAGTCCTTGTTTTCTTGCAACAGCTTCAGCAGTGTCTGAATCTCCAAACCAATACCTGTACCTCGCGGCTGCATCGGCCATGCCTGTTTGCCACCTTGGGGGCTGACTGCACGGGCTAGAACTGTGAACTTATCCCTGTGGCCTTCCAGTCTGCACCATGTCAATCTGTCCCAGTGGCCGCCCTGTCTGCACAGGGACAACCTGTACCAGTAGCCATCCTGTCCGCACAGTGTGAACTTGTCCCAAGTGGCTATCCCATCAGTAACTGTCCCAAGAAGCTGTCCTGTCTGAACTGGTCCCAAGTTTCCTGCTTTGTTTTAGACTCTAAAGTAACATCTCTGCATTTTTAGGTCAGCAGCTACTGATGGACTATTCGGGAGTGGCACCTGGCAACTACCTGTCTCACAAGTCTGACCTCACCACTAGAGGCTCCAGTGAAAACCAAGGTAGCTGCTCAGTCACACCCCTCCATGGTAAGTCCGGTCTGTTACACAGTGGGTCCTTGAACTCCGTACGCCACCTAGGAGCATAACAGTAATCCTCCGTCATTATATTATTATGATCTGACCGTGGTAACATGCAGTCACTAGTACCCTATGTATCTATCTATATTGTCATTCAAGTTTATAAAATATCTTTTTCTACCTTACAATATGTTGTAATCTATGCTAGGAACCCACTTTGCTACATAACTATTGGGTGACCTGGGGTTTCAATAGATGTTTTTTAATAGACTGTTTACCATAGATAGAATAATGTTGTTATAATGTTCAATAAAGTAACTTTTGGTAACACTAATATGACTCCTTAGCCTTGTCTAGTGTGATCTTTCTGTATGGTCATAATTATGGTGGATATATTTTCCACAAAATATTCATATTGCGGAATTGATCTTTCTATTTGTGGCTTATTCTGTTGGTTATAGGATTTAATGAGAGTAAATATTATCTACCATGTGTAAGGAATTTTTAGGTTGCTATGTGTATAGTTGAAGAATTCCAATTTCTTCAGATCTCAATCTGATAAAGCTTCTGTAGGATATGCAAAAGCATCAATTCCAATCCAGGGAGGTGACAGCGCACAACTTACATATCAAAGGATCTTTTTACAAAGTCTTGCAGCCAGATATTACAGGACACCTTTATAGGGAGCAAAAGAGAGGCCTATACAAAATTAGGCAGATGGTTTTAACATTTTCGCTGTGTATGTGGCACCCCAGGAGTCCAGGTACCATGGTGGTATTGTCGTCCTCTCTGGGAGGGTGATGCCATGCCTGGAGTGAGGAGGATCCCTTTAACAAGTAACACATACATGCAGCATGTTCTAACTCCAGGCCAGAAGGTGGAACTCTAGACCTGGCTTTCTGGCTTTAGGGGAACTTCTCAATATATATTCTGGCTTGGGGGAGGAGTAAAGTTAGCCTGTAGGAAAGTGTGAGGGAGAAGGAGCACAGGAGAAGTGAGGAGCTGGAGGGGAGCTGTGACTGAGCTAACTCTACAGTGAAGTGCAGGAACTGGACACTGGGAGTATGAGGCTGTGTGGGACTGTATGCCTCACAGCAGAAACCGGAGGGCAGGAGATTTAAAGTTACCTGTCCACAACTACACCCAAAGGCACAGCAGCAAATAGAGCCCGGAGTCACCGCAGTAGAGACACTGGTGAAAAGGCTTGCGTTGTCTGCCATGCGGATACTGTCCTGGGACAAAGAGAGAGGACCTTGTGAGAAGCCTCAGGCAGCAAGGGACGCCCATTACAGCGAAGTAAGGAAGGCTTCGAACCCCACCTGGTTAAAGGAACTCTTAATCACTTCCAGGCTGCCCGGACCTCACCATCACCTGTGATCCGCACCCTGAACTGTCGTTGTATACCACCAGTAAAAGGTAAAGAGACTGCAACCTTGTGTCCTCCAATTCTTTCTGACACTACACCGTCTGTCATCTTTACCCACAACATCGGGAGCCCTGGGGATCAAGCTTCATCTGTGGGAAGCCATACCATCTCTGCTGGAGTACCATCATCCTAGTGAACCCCTTTTAGCAGCGTCGGTCATCCTTGACCTAATAGGTGGCGTCACGAACATTCTTTATTCAAAACAACCCCTTTAAAGACTTTCCCTTTAACTTGGATGCCTAGGGCCTTGACGCTGCCAGCATGACTACCCCTTCAATGACCACTGGCCCGGGCCTGAGTACCCCAGGGTCCTTGCGGGCAATCTAACTACATGGCTTGATATATCAATTATATTGTTCTTAATTCTAGAAGTATTAACTTTTGAAACAAAATCAGTGAGGCTAATGTCAAGGAACCAGTTACATATGTGGCAAGCTCATTGTTTTAGAAGAAGCAGTGAACTCCCCTAGTGTTGATATCAGGCAATTCCCATTTAATTGGTTCTTTGTGCAACCCATGGAACCATTTTTCAAAGTCAGCAGCCTATATTGATCAGAGTCTAAGTAATAAGATCTCTTAATATATGTAGTTCTAGTTACTAATGTACGTAGTATGAAATATAGACCACCGAGGTTCATATCCAAAGACCAAACATTGGTAACATATATACGCACAGGAGCAGACACAAAGTGGAGGGCCCCTGTTCAAGAGTAATATATGGGCCCTATGCAGTCTAATAGTGCATCATAATGCCCAGTTATGCCTGCTTTGGAGATAAAAATGGGCTCCACTACCTCTTGGACCCCTGTGCAGCAGCACAGCTTGCACCAATGGTATGCACACTCCTGTGTATACATTCATGTACAACTATAAAAAGTTCTTTCCTTGTGCCTTGATTCTGTCTGGTCCTGTACACAAAATAACATCCATTTAGAAACTTCCTTCAACATCATTAGTTACAGAAGGCAACTGTAATGAACCATAAATTTATTTTTATTATGTTTGCGCTTTGGTAAACTAGAAAATGATGTAGGATTTTTTTAAACAAAAGACACATATCTTGAATTATTAAAGCCAAAAAAGATCGATAGTAATTAAATAACTGTTAGAACTCTTAATTACCAAACCTATTCTAGAACATGGTGTGCATTACCTTAAGACATCTGAATAGCCACTGAAGCACTACTAAGGACAAAGTGATCAATATTAATGTTTCTAATGCAAACAAATCCACAGAAAAAGCTTCAGAGATTTTTAAAAAAATTAATAACAATTTTAAAATGCCATAGGTAAATAAATCATGTCATTAAGATATTGAAAAAGACATTTACCATAAGGTAATAAGTAGTGCAAAGAAATGCATAAACTACATTCTCAGCACATTTTATTAATTCGATTTTTTTTATTTTAAGTTAACCAATAATTTCAAAACAGAACTTCCTTTAAATATGATATACGACTTTAGTATGTCTTTGAAAGTCTGTTGTCACTGGTTATCCATCACATTAGTCGGTGTCTCATAATAAGCTCTAATTTGCACCAACATCTGAGTGCAATCAGCTACAGCATCAGATATTCATATTCTTATAAGGTGACACAGCCATTGTTTTATAAGATCATTGAGGCAGAGATCTCCCTGGAAAATTACATTAACTCAAGTAGGTTATCAGTAAGATTAGTAGCCGCCTTTTTATCACACCATATAGTATAAATTGACATTGATACGTTAAATTCTAATAAAGGTTATTTTATTCCAAAAACATTGGGAGATTTGGGACGAAAGGACATATATGACATAGAGTTCAAATAATAAGGAAAGTTATTGCAGCATTAGCTGAGTACATATTCCTTGTTCTTTGTAGAAAGGATATGTTTCGTCCCTTTCACAAATCTTTTTTAACTCCTTAACATGTAATACAAATTATTGACTCCATTGGCCCAACAAGCATATTAACCCCTTAAGCCCCGAGAGTGGTTTGCACGTTAATCACCGGGCCAATTTTTACAATTCTGACCACTGTCCCTTTATGAGGTTATAACTCTGGAATGCTTCAACGGATCCCTGTGATTCTGACATTGTTTTCTCAAGACATATTGTACTTCATGATATTTGTAAAATTTCTTTGATATTACCTGCGTTTATTTG
Organism: Ranitomeya imitator; assembly: GCF_032444005.1. Taxonomy (NCBI): domain Eukaryota; kingdom Metazoa; phylum Chordata; class Amphibia; order Anura; family Dendrobatidae; genus Ranitomeya; species Ranitomeya imitator. The sequence continues at coordinate 141,795,981 of NC_091282.1, forward strand.
TGAAAAAATGGAAAGTTGGCGAAAAGTTAGAAAATTTCGCAATTTTCCAAATTTGAATTTTTATGCCCTTAAATCACAGAGATATGACACACAAAATACTTAATAAGTAGCACTTCCCACATGTCTATTTTACATCAGCACAATTTTGGAAACAATTTTTTTTTGTTAGGGAGTTATAAGGGTTAAATGTTGACCAGTAATTTCTCATTTTTACAACACCATTTTGTTTTAGGGACCACATCACATTTGAAGTCATTTTGAGGGGTCCATATGATAGAAAATAACCAAGTGTGACACCATTCTAAAAACTGCACCCCACAAGGTGCTCAAAACAGCATTCAAGAAGTTTATTAACCCTTCTGGTGCTTCACAGGAATTTTTGGAATGTTTAAAAAAAAAATGAACATTTCTTTTTTTCGCAAAAAATTTACTTCACCTCCAATTTGTTTTATTTTACCAAGGGTAACAGGAGAAAATGGACACCAAAAGATGTTTTACAATTTGTTCTGAGTACCCCAATACCCCATATGTGGGGGTAAACCACTGTTTGGGCGCATGTCAGAGCTCAGAATGGAAGGAGCGCCATTTGACTTTTCAATGCAAAATTGGCTGGAGAGCCACCAATGTGCCTAAACATTGAAACCCCCCACAAGTGACACCATTTTGGAAAGTAAACCCCCAAAAGAACTTAACTAGATGTATGGTGAGCACTTTGACCCAAAATGTGCCTCACGTAAGTTTATAATGTAGAGCCGTAAAAATAAAAAATAATATTTTTTCACAAAAATGTACTTTTCGCCCCCAATTTTTTATTTTACCAAGGTTACCAGAAGAAATTGTACCCCAAACGTTGTTGTGCAATTTGTCCTGAGTAAGTGATACCCCATATGTGGGGGTAAACCCCTGTTTGGGTGCATGGCAGAGCTTGGAAGGGAAGGAGCGGCGTTTGACTTTTCAATGCAAAATTGACTGGAATTGAGATGGGATGCCATATTGCGTTGGGGAGCCCCTGATGTGCCTAGACATTGAAACCCCCTACAAGTGACACCATTTTGGAAAGTAGACCCCCTAAGGAACTTATCTAGATGTATCGTGAGCACTTTGACCCACCAAGTGCTTCACAGAGGTTTAGAATTTAGAGCCGTAAAAATAAAATATTATATTTTTTCAAAAAAATGAAACTTTTGCCCCCAATTTTTTACTTTTCCAAGTGTACCATCAGAAATTGTACCACAAATGTTGTTCTGCAATTTGTCCTGAGTACACTGATACTCCATATGTGGGGGTAAACCCTTGTTTGGGTGCATGGCAGAGCTCGGAAGGGAAGGAGAACCGTTTGACTTTTCAATGCAAAATTGGCTGGAATTAAGATGGGACGCCATGTTGCATTTGGAGAGCCCCTGATGTGCCTAAACAGTAGAAACCTCCAACAAGTGACCCCATTTTGGAAAATAGACCCCATAAGCCTAAGGATCTTATCTAGATGTGTTGTGAGAGCTCTGAACCCCCAAGTGTTTCACTACAGTTTATGACGCAGAGCCGTAAAATAAAAATTCTTTTTTTTTCAGCAAAAATTATTTTGTAGCTCCCAGTTTTGTATTTTACCAAGGGTAACAGGAGAAATTGGACCCCAAAAGTTGTTTTCCAATTTGCCCTGAGTACGCTGATACCCCATATGTGGTGGTAACCACTGTTTGGGCGCATGGCAGAGCTCGGAAGGGAAGGAGCGCCATTTAGAATGCAGACTTAGATGGATGGGTCAGAAGGTGTCACGTTGCATTTGCAGAGCCCCTAATGTACCTAAACAGTAGAAACCACCCACAAGTGACCCTATATTGGAAACAAGACCCCCAAGGAACTTACCTAGATGTGCTGTGAGAACTTTGAACCCCCAAGTGTTTCACTACAGTTAATAACGCAGAGACGTGAAAATGAAAAATCATTTTTTTTCCACAAAAATTATATTTAACACCCAATTTTGTATTTTCCCAAGGGTAACAGGAGAAACTGGTCCCGAAATGCTGTTGTCTAATTTGTCCTGAGTACGCTGATACCCTATATGTGGGGGGAACCACCGTTTGGGCACATGGCAGAGCTCGGAAGGGAAGGAGCACCATTTGGAATGCAGACTTAGATGGAATGGTCAGCAGGCATCACGTTGCATTTGCAGAGCCCCTGATGTACCTAAAGAGTAGAAACCTCCCACAAGTGACCCCATATTGGAACCTAGACCCGCCAAGGATCTTATCTATATTTGTTGTGAGAACTTTTAACCCCCAAGTATTTCACTATAGTTTATAACGCAGATCTGTGAAAATACAAAATCATTTTTTTCCTACAAAAATGTTTTTTTAGCACCCCAATTTTTATTTTCCCAAGGGTTACAAGAGAAATTGGACCCCAAAAGTTGTTGTCCAATTTGTCTTGAGTACGCTGATACCCCATATGTTGGGGTAAACCCCTGTTTGGGCGCACGGGAGAGCTCGGAAGGGAAGGAGCACTATTTTACTGTTTCAACGCAGAATTGGCTGGAATTGAGATCAGACGCGATGTTGCGTTTGGAGAGCCCCGATGTGCCTAAACAGTGGAAACCCCCAATTCTAACTGAAACTCTAACCCAAACACATCCCTAACCCTAATCCCAACCACACCCCTAACCCCAACTCCAACACACTCCTAACCCTAATCCCAACCATACCCCTAACCACACCCCTAACCCTGACACACCACTAACCCTAATCCCAACCGTAAATGTAATCCAAACCCTAACCCTAACCCTAGCCCTAACCCTAGCCCTAACCCTAACCCTAGCTCTAACCCTAACCCTAGCCCTAACCCTAGCCCTAACCCTAACCCTAGCCCTAACCCTAGCCCTAACCTTAACCCTGTTTGCATCATGCCGGGGGTTAATATGCCGGAGGCAGTCCGTGACCGCTCCTGGCACATAGTGCCGGATGTCAGCTGTGATAGTCAGGTGACACCCATCCACGATCGGCTGCGCTCCCCCCGTGAGTGCGGCCGATCGCTGGGACGTACTATCCCGACCCTGGGAATTAAGTCCCAGGTCACCTTGACGGGATAGTATGTCAGTACGTCAAATGGGATTAAGGGGTTAAACAAAATAATGTACTTTTCTGACTTTAAAATGTTCCTTTAGCCACAAAAAAAGCTTTCTAAACAGTGTAGGCGTCTTATAGACAGAGGAGTCTGTGTGTATGTGCTATGTGTATATACATGCATGCTTATGTGCTGTGTGCATGTGTGTTTAAACTGTGTGTATATACCTGTTTGTATATATATATGTATGTGTTATTCGTGTGAATACATGTGTATACACGTGTGTATGTGCTGTGTGTATAAACATATGTATGTATATGCTTTTATGGTGTGTGTGTAGACACATGTATGCACTGTGTGTATATACTGTGTGTATATACATATGTGTGTATGTACTCTGGGTGTATACCTGCTACATGTGTGCATGCACTCAGGGTGTATACCTGCTACATATGTGTGTATGTACTCTGGGTGTATACCTGCTGCCAGAGGTGCAGGGCATTGAAAGATTCCTAATTCATTAAGTGGTGTGTGCCTTTTAATGAATTAGGGCTCATACTCATTTGTGAGAAAAACAGACGAGTGCAATCTGATAAAAAATTTGATTGCACTCTGACCAATGTTATTCAATGAGTTACACTTAGTGTTGAGCATTCGGATACCGCAAGTATCGGGTATCGGCCGATACTTGCGGTATCGGAATTCCGATACCGAGTTCTGATACTTTTGTGGTATTGGGAATCGGTATCGGATCCATATTAATGTGTAAAATAAAGAATTAAAATAAAAAATATTGATATACTTACCTCTCCGGAGGCCCCTGGACATCACCGCTGGTAACCGGCAGCCTTCTTTGCTTAAAATGAGCGCGTTTAGAGCCTTCCATGACGTCACGGCTTCTGATTGGTCGCGTGTCGCTCATGTGACCGCCACGTGACCAATCACAAGCCGCGACGTCATTCTCAGGCCCTAAACTCCTCATTCTAGGAATTTAGGACCTGAGAATGACGTCGCGGCACAGTTGGAGGAGTGGTCACAGGGGTTGTTTGGTGGTCCAGGCTGGTGCAGTGGCCTTCGGGAAATCTCATCCCTGGCAGGTGCTGCTCTGTGGTGCTGCTCTGTGGTGTGGCGGGGCTCTGCCGGCATTTTGTGACAGGTGCTGGTGCTCTGTGGGGCATTGGTGGCCTATGGGACGTTGGTGGCCTGTGGGGCTGCGGTGCTCTGTGGGGCTGCGGTGGCCTGTGGGGTGGCGGTGCTCTGTGAGATGGGGGCGATGGTGGCAGTGGTCTGTGGGGCAGCAGGGCTCTGCCAGCATTTCATGAATGCCCGGAAGCTGGGCAAATCCATTCTTGTTATGTGGTGGCCTCCGGGAAAATGGTGAGAGGCTCAGATTCAGATCTCGGCAACCCTCTGCTTGTTCCGAAAATTGCACGGGAGTCCACGTCATTTTTTTTCCAGTAAATAACCAATTATTAATTAAATACATGTCCAGTAATTTGCGCACAAACTGTATTAATTGTATTTGTCACTGACATCTATATATCCGCCTATTCCCTATGTATTTACTGTATGTAATCCATCTCTTCTATCCTGTCGGCTCCTGCAGTGATTTTACAGAAGCTGACTTATCAGCTATTCTTCTATCTCTCTATGAAATATAAAGACATACATATATATACTAGATGGTGGCCCGATTCTAACGCATCGGGTATTCTAGAATATGCATGTCCACGTAGTATATTGCACAGCCCACGTAGTATATTGCCCAGCCACGTAGTATATTGCACAGTCACGTAGTATATTGTCCATCCACGTAGTATATTGCCCAGTGACGTAGTATATTGTCCAGACACGTAGTATATTGCCCAGCCACGTAGTATATTGCCCAATGACGTAGTATATTGCCCAGTGACGTAGTATAGCTACGTAGTATATTGCCCAGTTACGTAGCATATTGCCCAGTCACATAGTATATTGCCTAGTTACATAGTATATTGCCAAGTGACGTAGTATACAGCACAGAATCACGTAGTATATTGCACAGCAACGTAGTACACAGCGCAGAGCCACGTAGTATATTGCACAGCGACGTAGTATATTTCCCAGCAAAGTAGTATGCAGCACAGAGCCAAGTAGTATATTGCCCAGTCATGTAGTATATTGCCCAGTGAAGTAGTATATTGCCCAGCGAAGTAGTATACAGCACAGAGCCACGTAGTATATTGCACAGCAACGTAGTATATTGCCCAGCCACGTAGTATATTGCCCAGCTACGTAGTATGTTGGCCAGTCACGTAGTATATTGCCCAGCCAGGTTTGTCACAGGTTAAAAAATAAAAAAAAACATATACTCACCTTTCCTTGTAGTCCACGGCAGCTTCCAGTCCCAGGGTTGGTATGAGCGCAGGACCTGTGATGACATCGCGGCCACATGTCCGTGACATCATGGCAGGTCTTTGTAGCGCAGGGCCTGTGATGACATCACGGTCACATGACCGTGACGTCATGGCAGGTCCTTCTGCCACCGGAACCTGCAACAAAAGATGGCGGCCGGCGCGAGCAGCTATAGAGGGTGAGTATAGCATGTTTTTTATTTTTTATTATTTTTAACATTACATTTTTTACTATTGATGCCACATAGGCAGCGTCAATAGTAAAAAGTTGGGGACACACAGGGTTAATAGCGGTGGTAACATAGTGCGTTACCCGCGGCATAACGCGGTCTATTGCCGCCGGCATTAACCCTGTGTGAGCGGTGACCGGAGGGGAGTATGCGGGCGACAGGCACTGACTGCGGGGAATAAGGAGCGACCATTTTCTTCCGGAATGTGCCTGTCGCCTGTTGGTCGCGGCAGCCATGACAGGCAGCTGCCGAGACCAATCAGCGAATGAATAACCATGACAGACAGAAGGACAGATGGAAGTGACCCTTAGACAATTATATAGTAGAGATATATATATATATATATATATATATATATATACAGTTAGGGCCAGAAATATTTGGACAGTGACACAAGTTTTGTTATTTTAGCTGTTTACAAAAACATGTTCAGAAATACAATTATATATATAATATGGGCTGAAAGTGCACACTCCCAGCTGCAATATGATAGTTTCCACATCCAAATCGGAGAAAGGGTTTAGGAATCATAGCTCTGTAATGCATAGCGTCCTCTTTTTCAAGGGACCAAAAGTAATTGGACAATGGACTCTAAGGGCTGCAATTAACTCTGAAGGCGTCTCCCTCGTTAACCTGTAATCAATGAAGTTAAAAGGTCAGGGGTGGATTCCAGGTGTGTGGTTTTGCATTTGGAAGCTGTTGCTGTGAGCAGACACCATGCGGTCAAAGGAACTCTCAATTGAGGTGAAGCAGAACATCCTGAGGCTGAAAAAAAAGAAAAAATCCATCAGAGAGATAGCAGACATGCTTGGAGTAGCAAAATCAACAGTTGGGTACATTCTGAGAAAAAAGGAATTGACTGGTGAGCTTGGGAACTCAAAAAGGCCTGGGCGTCCACGGATGACAACAGTGGTGGATGATCGCCGAATACTTAATTTGGTGAAGAAGAACCCGTTCACAACATCAACTGAAGTCCAGAACACTCTCAGTGAAGTAGGTGTATCTGTCTCTAAGTCAACAGTAAAGAGAAGACTCCATGACAGTAAATACAAAGGGTTCACATCTAGATGCAAACCATTCATCAATACCAAAAATAGACAGGCCAGAGTTAAATTTGCAGAAAAACACCTCAAGAAGCCAGCTCAGTTCTGGAAAAGTATTCTATGGACAGATGAGACAAAGATCAACCTGTACCAGAATGATGGGAAGAAAAAAGTTTGGAGAAGAAAGGGAACGACACATGATCCAAGGCACACCACATCCTCTGTAAAACATGGTGGAGGCAACGTGATGGCATGGGCATGCATGGCTTTCAATGGCACTGGGTCACTTGTGTTTATTGATGACATAAGAGCAGACAAGAGTAGCCGGATGAATTCTGAAGTGTAACGGGATATACTTTCAGCCCAGATTCAGCCAAATGCTGCAAAGTTGATTGGACGGCGCTTCATAGTACAGATGGACAATGACCCCAAGCATACAGCCAAAGCTACCCAGGAGTTCATGAGTGCCAAAAAGTGGAACATTCTGCAATGGCCAAGTCAATCTCCAGATCTAAACCCAATTGAGCATGCATTTCACTTGCTCAAATCCAGACTTAAGACGGAAAGACCCACAAACAAGCAAGACCTGAAGGCTGCGGCTGTAAAGGCCTGGCAAAGCATTAAGAAGGAGGAAACCCAGCGTTTGGTGATGTCCATGGGTTCCAGACTTAAGGCAGTGATTGCCTCCAAAGGATTTGCAACAAAATATTGAAAATAAAAATATTTTGTTTGGGTTATGTTTATTTGTCCAATTACTTTTGACCTCCTAAAATGTGGAGTGTTTGTAAAGAAATGTGTACAATTCCTACATTTTCTATCAGATATTTTTGTTCAACCCTTCAAATTAAATGTTACAATCTGCATTTGAATTCTGTTGTAGAGGTTTCATTTCAAATCCAATGTGGTGGCATGCAGAGCCCAACTCGCGAAAATTGTGTCACTGTCCAAATATTTCTGGCCCTAACTGTATATATACATCTGTTCTATGTGTACATATCTATTCTATCTAATCTATTCTAACCTGTCAGTGTGATTTTACTCATCAAGAGAATGCCAAGAGTGTGCAAAGCAGTCATCAAAGCAAAAGGTGGCTACTTTAAAGAACCTAGAATATAAGACATAATTTCAGTTGTTTCACACTTTTTTGTTAAGTATATAATTCCACATGTGTTAATTCATAGTTTTGATGCCTTCAGTGTGAATGTACAATTTTCATAGTCATGAAAATACAGAAAAATCTTTAAATGAGAAGGTGTGTCTAAATTTTTGGCCTGTACTGTATATATAATATAAGCTGATAGCGTCACTCTGTCCCACCACTTTAAAGACTGCGCAAGCGCAAACGCCTGAGCAGTCTGGACCCCACAGAGTGACGCAGCTCAGAGGAGATCACGGTATGCATAAGCACTGAACGCATACTGCGATCTCCGACGGAGAAGCAGGGATGTGCCAGGAAGGTGAGTATGCTATATTCACCTGTCCCCATTTCACCGCTGCACACCGCTGTCTTCCACGTTCTCTGCCTGTGAAGTTCAGGTCAGAAGGCGCGATGACGCGATTAGTGCGCCCCAGAACCACCCTCTGACTGAACAGTCACAGCCAGAGCACCCGGAAGAAGGAGCGGCGCGCTGCGGTGGAATGGGGGACAGGTGAATATAGCAAGTGCCGGGAGCCTGAGCCAGCGGCGATACCAGCACCTGACCCCATAGCGTGCTAGTGTCCCCGCCTGTTCAGGCCCCCGGCACTCGGTGCCCAGCGATGACAGGTAAGTATGTCTTTTTTTTATATTGCAGCAGCATACAGGGCATATAATACTATTGATCATCTCATGGGGCCATCAACTTTTATGGAGAAGCATACAGGGCATATACTATGGAGCATCTTATGGGGGCCAACAACCTTTATGGAGCAGCATACAGGGCATATACTGTGGAGCATCTTATGGAGGCCATCAACCTTTATGGAGCAGCATACGGGGCATATACTATGGAGCATCTTATATTTGCCATCAACCTTTATGGAGCAGCATACTGGGCATATACTATGGAGCATCTTATGGGGGCCATCAACCTTTATGGAGCAGCGTACAGGGCATATGGATGGGAGCAGCACATTACAGAATGGGGGCACAGAATGGGAACATATGACAGAATGGGGCGCAGGATGGGAGGAGCACAAGACAGAATGGAGGCGCAGTATGGGAGCAGCAATTGGCAGAATGGGGGTGCAGGATGGGAGCAGCACATGACAGGATGGGAGCAGCACATTACAGAATGGGGTCACAGGATGGGTGCAGCACATGACAGAATGGGGGTGAAGGATGAGAGCAGCACATGACAGGATGGGGACGCAGGATGGGAGCAGCACATAACAGAACGGGGCGCAGGATGGCAGCAGCACATGACAGAACGGGGCGCAGGATTGAAGCAGCACATGACAGAATTGGGGCGCTGGATGGGAGCAGCACATGACAGCATGGGGGCACAGGATGGCAGCAGCATATGACAGAACGGAGGCGCAGGATGGGAGCAGCACATGACAGCATGGGGGTGCAGGATGGGAGCACCACATGACATAATGGGGGCGCAGAATGGGAGCACATGACAGGATAAGGGCTCAGGAAGAGAGTAACACATGACAGAATGGGGGTTCAGGATGGGAGCACCACATGACAGCATGTGGGTGCAGGATGAGGAGCACAACTTGACAGGATGGGGGCGCAGGATGGGATCACCACATGACAGGATTGGGGTGCAGGATGGGAGCACATGACAGGATGAGGGCTCAGAATGAGAGAAGCACATGACAAGATGGAGGTGCACAAAACAAGATGGCGCTGCACACGACAGGATGCGGGCGCAAGATGGTAGCAGCACATGACAAAATTAGGGCGCAGGATGGAAGCACCACATACCAGGATGGAGACCATATACCAATATAAATGCTCACTTAAACAACAGAATGTAACTCCAAGTCAATCAAGCTTCTGTGAAATCAAACTGTCCACTTAGGAAGTAACACTGATTGACAATCAATTTCACATGCTGTTGTGCAAATGGAATAGACAACAGATGGAAATTATTGGCAATTATCAAGACACGCTCAATAAAGGAGTGGTTCTGCAGGTGGGGACCACAGACCAGATCTCAGTACCAATACTTTCTGGCTGATGTTTTGGTCACTTTTGAACGTTGGTTGTGCTTTCAAACTCATGGTAGCATGAGACGGACTCTACAACCCACACAAGTGGCTCAGATAGTGCAGCTCATCCAAGATGGCACATCAATGTGAGCTGTGTCAAGAAGGTTTGCTGTGTCTGTCAGCGTAGTGTCCAGAGGCTGGAGGCGCTACCGTGAGACATTACAGTATACCAGGAGACATGGAGTAGGCCGTAGGAGGGCAACAATGCAGCAGCAGAACCACTACCTCAGCCTTTGTGCAAGGAAGAACAGGAGGAGCACTGCCAGAGCCCTGCAAAATGACCTCCATCAGGCCACAAACCTGCATGTGTCTGCGCAAAAGATTAGAAACTGACTCCATGAGGATGGTCTGAGTGCCCGACGTCCACAGATGGGGGTTGTACTCACAGCCCAACACCATGCAGGATGCTTGGCATTTGCCACAGAACACCAGGATTGGCAAATTCTTTACTGGCGCCCTGTGCTCTTCACAGATGAAAGCAGGTTCACCCTGAGCACAAGTGACAGACGTGACAGTCTGGATACGCCGTGGAGAGCGATCTGCTGACTGCAACATCCTTCAGCATGACCGGTTTGGCAGTGGGTCAGTAATGGTGTGGGGTGGCATTTCTTTGGAGGGCCACACGGCCCTCCATGTGCTTGCCAGAGTTAGCCTGACTGCCATTAGGTACCAAGATGAGATCCTCAGACCTCTTGTGAAACAATATGCTGATGCAGTTGGTCCTGGGTTCCTCCTAATGCAGGACAATGCCAGACCTCATGTGGCTGTAGTGTGTCAGCAGTTCCTTCAAGATGAAGACATTGAAGCTATGGACTGGCCCGCCCTTTCCCCAGACCTGAATCCAATTGAACACATCTGAGACTTCATGTCTCGCACCATCCACCAACGTCACGTTGCACCACAGATTGTCCAGGAGTTGACGGATGCTTTAGTCCTGGTCTGGGAGGAGATCCCTCAGGAGACCATCCGCTGCCTCATCAGGAGCATGCCCGCACATTGTAGGAAGGTCATACAGGCACATGGAGGCCACACATACACACTACTGAACATCATTTCCTTGTTTTGAGACATTTTCATTGAAGATGGATCAGCCTGTAATTGGATTTTCCACTTTGATTTTGAGTGGGATTCCAAATCCAGACCTCCAATGGTTAATAAATTTGATTTCTATTGATGATTTTTGTGTGATTTTGTTGTCAGCACATTCAACTTTGTACAGAACAAAGTATTTAATGAGAATATGTCATTCATTCAGATCTAGGATGTGTTTTTTTTCTAGTGTTCCCTTTATTTTTTTGAGCAGTATATATATATATATATATATATATATATATATATATATATGCACTATATATATATATATATATATATATATATATATATATATATATAAAAAATATCTGTGTTTTGACAAATATTTCCCTTGAAAACAATTTGTAAATGATAGAGAACTGCTGTATGTAAAAGCTCATGTAAAAATCGCATTGCAATCGGATAGCAATCGCAATGTACTCGGAAGTAAATCAGATGCTAGGTGTAAAAATCGTATTGTAGTCACATGAAACTCGCATGGCACTCACATGGCACTTGTTCGTTTTTTTCGGTCCAGATTACAGACCATTTTTTTTCTCACATATGGGTATGAGCCCTTAGCTGTATCTTACTCCATCGGACCTGTTCATTAAAACTGGTGTGCACAGCCCAGTCTTAATGAGTCAGAACATCGCCCAATATAAATAGAAGATGTGCTGCTAATAATGTGATGTGTAGGCTTGAGCGAAACGGATCGTACAAATTAAAAAGTCGCCGACTTTTGGCAAAGTCGGGTTTCATGAAACCCGACCCGATCCTAGTGTGGGATCGGCCATGCGGTCGGCGATCTTCGCGCCAAAGTCGCGTTTCGTATGACGCGTTTGGCACCATTTTTTCAACCAATGAAGGAGCGTGGGCAGAGTGATGACATAGTCTTAGGGGCGTGGACGCCTATCGCCATCTTGTCGCTTGTGCGCTGTAGCAATTTGCAATGTGTAACATCAGCTTTTCTGTTCAGGGACGGAGTGGAGAGAGAGAGAGAGAGAGAGAGAGAGAAATCCCTTTGACTTTGCATTGGGTTTCGTGTTTCAGGTGATCCCCGACTTTTCGCCATAATCGGCCGATTTCACTCGACTCGACTTTTGAGATAGTCGGGTTTCGCGAAACCCGACTCGACACATAAAACTAAAAGTCGCTCAACCCTAGTGATGTGTATGAGGACAGAATGAGATTTTAGTGATCGTTCTAACCCTATCATTCTTTGTTAACTTGTGTGAGGATGCAGATTCACAAGTGCCGGATGACTTTAATATAGTTGTTCTTGCTTGTTTAAAGGTCTGAATTCAACTTCTGTAAATGCAACTTAAAGGTCTCTGTGTGATGGTGCAATATATTAGAAGTTGGTTCCCCACTCTGTCCAAAACCGGCTCTGCCTTACACACAAGTTAATAATAAATAGAAGCCCAAATATATGTCCCAGAGAATTCTGGGAGCCATGACCCCTTAGTAAAGACAATAACAATCAGTACTAACTAAAAATCCACTATTCCTGGAACTATGTTGTGGATTTAAAACAACAAAAAATAGAATACTCAGTGGAGCAGGGGAATACAATAAACACAAAAGCTGACCACTGACCTCTCAGCAAACATCCCCACTATCTAATGGGTGACTTCAATATCCCCACTGACATTTCCACCCCAGCCACCTCTAAACTTTTATCGCTCACTGACTCTTTTGGTCTCACTCAATGGTCCTCCACAGTCACCCACAAAGATGGCCGCACACTGGACCTCATCTTCATCTGCCTCTGTTCCCTTACTAATCTCACTAACTCACCCCTCCCCCTCTCTGACCACAACCTACAGACATTCTCTTCCCTTTCTTCTCTTAGTGCGCAACTCCCACTCACTCACTCACTCTTGCAGAAATCTCAAACACCTACATTTTCACTCACTCTCTGAGTCCCTTCTCCCTCTTACAGACATAGCTTCCTTCCATGACAGTGATGATGCTGCCACCATTTATAATACCACAGTAACAGCTACACTTGATTTGGCCGGCCCCCTCACGCATAGCAAAACTTGCACAATCAACAGGCAGCTCTGGCTGACCAGCATGACCAAAGAACTGAGACGGGCTGCCAGGGTCGCTGAGTGGAGATGGAAGAAATCTCTTCTCCTGAGCACTTTATCACATACAAGAGTCCATCACCAGCTTCAAGTCCACTCTCACTGCTGCAAAACAAACCTACTTCTCATCTCTCATATCCTCCATGACTCACAAACCTAAACAGCTCTTCGACACTTGCAATTCCCTACTCCATCCCCCAACACCTCCTCCCTCTCTTCTCATTTCGCTGAAGACTTTGCCTCTTTCTTTAAGCAGAAGATCGATAACATCAGACAAAGCTTTGGCCCGCAGCCCCCGCAGCCCTCGCAGCCCCCGCAGCCCCTCTTCTTGACTGCTTAGCCCTGTTCCTCCAAAGCCAGCATCTCCACCATGACAGATGATCAGCTCTCCATCCTTCTGTCAAGATCACATCTCACCACTTGTACGCTTGAGCTGTTCCCATCCCACCTCACTTCACCAATGTCTTCATCCCAACCCTAACATAATTCTTCAACCTCTCACTTACAAACGGTGTCTTCCCTCATACTTCAAACATGCATCAATCACACCTATCCTCAAAAAACCTTCCCTCGACCCATCCTCTGTGTCCAGCTATCGCCAGATATCCCTTCTCCCTTATGCCTCAAAACTACTGGAACAGCATGTCCATCTTGAACTGTCCTCCCACCTCTCCTCCTGCTCCCTCTTTGACCGGTTACAATCTGGCTTCCAACCACATCACTCAACTGAAACTGCCCTAACTAAAGTGACTAACGACATACTAACTGCCAAGAGCAAGTGACACTACTCTGTCCTCCTCCTCCTGGACCTGTCTTCTGCCTTCAACACTGTGGACCATTCCCTCCTGTTACAGATTCTCTCATCTCTTGGCATCACAGACGTGGCCCTATCCTGGATCTAATCATATCTAACAGACCGGAAATTCAGTGTCTCCCTCTCCCACACCACCTCCTCATCTCACCCCCTGTCTGTCGGTGTTCCCCAAGGCTCAGTTCTAGGACCCCTACTTTTCTCCATCTACACCTTCGGCCTGGGACATAGAATCACATGGCGTTAGGGCTGGCAGAGCGCACCAAATATTATAATGAGTGATAAGAGATGTGTTCGCAGCCCGGCGTCCACCTTGCAGAGGTTGAACCTGCTGCTAAGTAATGGCGGACACAATATGGCGGTATAACGTGTTCACACATGGGTTAGCTTCACCCAGTATGAAAAGGAAGGCGAACCCTGTAGCTTCACAGGGCTGCCGAACCGCAGAGTGAGCCCGAGGGTGAGGTCACAGAACTCTGCCCCAAGGACTGTGGAAAGAGTCCCTCTAGACCCCTAGTGCTCCGCGCTGCTACCACAGTGCCAGGGAAAAACTAACAAACATTTACCGCACGAGAGTGCGTACAGCGCTGCATTTGCGGACGCCACTAACCATCCTGTCTAGTGCCAGGAAAGCGCACTGATTGTGCACCGCGCTGCACCGGCAGTCGCTGCTGTATAGACGCTGTAAGGATCGTGCTCTTGTGTTTGGATAGCACTGTCTAGCGCTAGATTACTACATCATTCGCGAGCAGTCAACAACTCTAGGGATAGGAATGATTCGGAGCTTTCATCCATCGACAGGCATACATCCACACACACACGTTAGTAAGTCTATACTAGCGCTTGACCATGCGGCCATGCGAACCTTTTATAGTGGAAGCTCTCTGGGACCTTCCTAGTAGTCCAATAGGAGCTGCTACAGGACCTGAGCGTATGACCCCCGACCTCCAATGAGAGGTCGTCCCTTGGGCATGCTCAGAAGAAGAAAAGCAGGACTTAGTCCCAGGGACACCTGCTCGCCGCTGATCAGTACTGGTTACAATGACTGAACCTGGAAGGACAGCAATAACCAAGCACATAGTATCAGCTTGAGATAGACGTTTGGACCGACGTCTCTGCTGAGCAGGCTGCACTGCGACTGGAGGAGAAAGGGAGACCGCAGCTTGTTGGTTCAAGATTCCCCCTGTGCAGTGGTGGAAACTCAACACCTAACACACGGTTTACAATATCATCGCTACACTGATGACACGCCGATCTACCTATCTGGACCTGACCTCACTTCCTTACTGACCAAAATCCCACAATGTCTGTCTGCCATTTCATCTTTCTTTTCTGCTCACTTTCTAAAATGGAACATGGACAAAACAGAATTCATCATCTTTCCCCCACCTCACTCTACCCCTCCACCTGACCTATCCATCAATGTCAATGGCTGCTCACTTTCCCCAGTCTCACATGTTCGATACCTCGAGGTGATCCTTGACGTGGCCCTCTCTTTCAAGCCACATATCCAAGCCCTTGCCTCTTCCTGCTGATTCCAACTCAAAAAAATTTCCCGGATCTGTGCATTCCTTGACCATGACACCACAAAAACACTAGTGCATGACCTTATCATCTCCCGCCTCGACTACTGCAGCCTCCCCTCTAGCACTCTGGCATCACTGCAATCCATCCTAAACTCTGCTGTCCGACTAATCCACCTTTTTCCCCATTATTCCCCAGCCTCTCCTCTCTGCTAGGCCCTACATTGGCTTCCTATTGCCCAGAGGCTACAGTTCAAAACACTAACAATCATATACAAAGCCATTCACAACCTGTCTCCTCCATACATCTGTGACATGGTCTCCCGCTACTTACCTACACGCAACCTTCGATCCTCTCATGATCTCCTTCTCTACTCCTCTCTCATCTCTTCCTCCCACAACTGCAAACAAGACTTCTCCAGTGCTTCCTCTATACTCTGGAACTCTCTACCTCAACACACCAGGCTTTTGCCTACCACAGCAACCTTCAAAAGGAAGCTAAAGAACCACCTCTTCTGACAAGCCTACAACCTGCAGCGATCCTCTGTCTCCTGAACCGCTGTATGACCAATTCTACCCTCTCCCACTGTATCCTCACCCTCCCCCTGTAGACTGTGAGCCCTCATGGGCAGGGTCCTCTCTTGTCCTGTACTTCTGTGTGCCTTGTTTTACTCATGTTTTTTTGTACATGTCTATATTTGCCCTGTTCACATGTAAAGCGCCATGGAATTAATAGTGCTATAAAAATGTATAATAAAAACAATGTGGTGACAGATTCTCCTTAATCACGTAAAACATTTCACAAAGCATAAAGAATTTGGAAAGAACAACAAGTAGAGAAAAAATAACAGGTGCAGAAATTGAAAAGCATAGTTTACTTTTCAGGCTTCAATCAAGTACAACAAAATAAATTCTCCAGCATCAGTGCCAGGTGTAGAAATAGAATAAAAAGGTGCTGGCTAGGGCTAAGCGAGCGTGCTCGGTGAAACTCGAGTATTTGAGGGCTCCGATGTGCTCGACAATCGGTGAACATTAGCTGGTGCTCAAATTTGAAACTCAAATCCCCATCAAGCATGTTTGGTGCCTCTTACACAGCGAATAAGCATGCGAGGATTGCCTGTGAGTCACTGTAATCCTATAGCCATCTTGGTAGTGGCATGACTGTAATTGGCGATGTGACATCATCAGGTGTTAGAAAAGGACAGGTGCCATGACGCTCCGCACACTGATGCCATTACAGAGCTCAGAAACAGTTCTTATTGAAATCTCAATATTCTAAGAAACAATAGACTAGATTTTAAGGGATGGCATTAGAATTGTCCCAAGATGTGCACCAACAATTGGTAATCTCATATCACCAAATTTATACTGTCCAAATGAAAACTCTAATCCCTGACGTTGGTTATCTATGAGTGCATATTTTAAATGTGGACACAACAGATACACTTTCTTAATATTTTAATGTGGCCCTCCAGTTGTTGCCATCAAAGGTTTATAGATGAGCTTGTTTAACATTTTTCCCTTTTTTTGTGCTGTGTGAAGAGCCTTTATGTGAAGAGCCTTTATGAGCGTAGGAGTACCACAGCTCCACTTTGATCACAACATTTGAATGAGGTACTACAACTGGTGCCTTAAAAGATGTATGGATGACCCTGCTTGTAATCTTTGGCAGGCTTTGCACTATGCAGAACTTTTTCGAGTGTAGGAGACCACAACTATAGTCTGTCCGCAATATTTGAATGAGGTACTACAGTTGGTGCCTTCAAGGGTCTATGGATGACCTTGTTTGTAGTTTTTGGAAGGCTTTGAACTAAGTGCATAGTCTTTATGAGCCTAGGAGTACCACTACATGACAATTGGAATTAAATGTGTTATAAAGAGTGTATTTGAGTCCCTCTTCCATCATATTTTTGGCAGATCTTGCTTCCTTCATAAATTACACAGAAATTTCCACTTTTCTAAAAAAACATATTTAACTTTGGTTTTGGTTTACTTAAATTATTATTTTTTTAATCTTTTTCAATTTTGCCTTATATACAAATCATAATACAGTAAAGAATGTTTCTCAAGTTTTTTTTTTTCCTGTAAACTCCAATTTCTCATCGATTTTTAATGTTTTATTGTCAGTCTTTAAACGGGAGTAAAAGTGTGAGAGCATTGTTCTCAACAGCGATCTGGGAGTCAAATATGCTTCCAGGGTTCTTCCCCTATCTGTTCTCTTTCCACTCAGCACTTTTTCCATCCATTTCAACATTTTCATTGCCCCCCAGACTTCCTTGTAGGGTCTGCTGGAAAAATTCTTTGATTTCCCTATTACCCCAAATTATACTGGTTATTTGAAACCATAATCCTGGCATTAGGAATTGTTTGGTTCGAGTAATGAGCATCAGAGCATTTTAGTGTTCGCTCATCTCTACTGCTGGGAAGGTGCTTCAACTTTTTATATATATAATTCTAGATATTTTTTCACTATGTTCTATATTTTGCACAGAAAAAAAAATCTTTGTACTGCCTAATAAAGAGACCTGCGTAGTCTTGCTATTTATTAACATCTTTTCAGTTAGCCATTAAAATGTAGCAACCGCTGAGGACTGTCAAATTTTAATATTTTTTTCACAGTTTGTGCAGGCATGTGGTTACAGAAAATGCACAAGTAGCAGTCACACCCAGTATTAAAGCCAAATGAAGCCCATAAGTCGTTCTCCTCCATGCACAGTATTATAAAAGTCAAATTGTCAGCGGTGGGGCTGTTACAGGTTTTAATTAACTCTCTTGAGCTTTAAGCTATCCCTACGAGTACGTCATATGCAGATCATCTAAATCATAAAAAAAATGATTCCACTAAGTAAAATCTGTTCCCAACAAAAGATGAATTATATCAGTTTGTTAGAGTTTCAAAGTACAGTAGAGAGACTGCAATAATTAACCTTTAGAATGTATAATTCAAAGTGCCCTTCATTTTTATGCTAGATTTTGAAATGAGATCTGACAACAAGCGGCAATCTTTTGATGAAGATTTATCTCTAAATGGCCTTTATCTCTAAAAATGATATCCTGTTCTTTTCAGACAAGGTAGCATATCTCTCTAAGCAGTGAGAATTGTGCATAGAACCTTAAAGATGACTCAAGATTTTAATTTTTCTGAACACTGATAATTGGTACTGTCAGACAGATATGCCTGGAAGCAAAAGGTCATCATAGCCTACACACCAAGTTTAATTTGCAGCAAGTAGAATCCATTAAAATGTAGGAGTTCATGCTGCACTACTAAGCTTTTAATGCAAACAGTGACAAATGAATGATATCTTTATTATTTAAAAGCCATTATGAGTGATTTGCTCACAATGCTTGAGGTACGGTGGTTGCAGTTAGAGGGACTAGATAACCCGAATATTATTTAACTTTGACAATTAACTTTTTTGGTAGAAAAAAGATCAAATGTGAATCCTATATGATCACAACACACAGAGAAGCACTGCTTCTGTTAGACCCTATTTAGGGTGAAAACAACCAGTTGGGCACAATCTTTTTCTGACACATGCTTTAAAGGGAGGCTGTGATGGATGCCTAATACTGTCATCTGTCACTCATAGACTAATTGTAGCTATTTAACATATATGTCACCCATAGACTATAATAGCATCTGTTTGACTTATACAACATGAAATGCTACTAATGAATCCATTAAGTGGATGTCATATAGTGGCATCCATCATACATATTATTATGGTATCTGTTTAACAGTTACGTTTTTGACAGGATCCAGCATGGGAAATAATGTTGTCTACTATGGAAAATGTTTTTGCTGTATATCCGTCACGGGTGTGCCAGGTGCTACAGACAGTCATTTTGGATCTGGCCGTAGAAGGTGATTGTGCTTGGCTTTGCAAGCACCTTCTTGATTTTCATCTCTGTATGGAGTGAGATCCTTCTACCTTTAGGACCAAGCAGCGACCTCCACCTTCTGCTGCTTATTGGCAAACCCTTGCAGGATGTTTAAATACCCTGAGTCCCTTCAGCAAGGTGCTGGTGATAACTCTACTTACCTCTGTCTGTTGGAAGTGCTAGAAGTCAACTAGTTTCTTCTTGGAGCCTCTTGGAGGATTGCTGGCGTGAGCGCTCTTGTGTCCTCTTAAGCTAAGTTTGTCCCTCGTTTGTCTTCCTGATTTGTCTTTAGTGGTAGTGGGGGCTGACTAATGCACACCCTGTCCCCTCCCTATCCAGGGAATATCGCTAGGGGCAGTCAGGAATTTGGTTCCTGCTTGGCGATATATGCAGAACCTATTTAGAGATATTTAGGGAAGAAAGGGTGTTGTCAGATTTGCCTAGGGGTCTCCACCCCCCCTTTCTTAGTGTTTAGGCTCCCCCTCCTAGCTAGCTTCTCCCTAACCCAACGTGACAATATCAATGCATTTTGACCAGGTACTTGCCAAAAGGACACTTTTGGCCTTTGTTGTATCTAATGTAATGACGCATTTAGTATTTACACTAGGAACTTTCCTGGAGTTCACTTTAAAAATCTTTAAACATCATGCACAAAACCCAGGGTGAGCCCAGTCGAATGGAAATCAAAGTGCTCTCACAAGAATTCACTGAGCAATAAAATATACATTCCTTTTTTAACCAGGTTATTGGCTTTACCTAGTCTAATGTCATTTATCTTTTGTGCCTTAAAGAGTCAAAAATATGTTTATTCTTCCTAAGTAAAACTGAAAGTGTGTAAAGACTCAAAACTATAATACGGCTCTTTGGCAAAACTGATTTTGTATTGTGCGATCAGAAATTCCTTTCCAAATTTTAATCTTACCCTTAGCATTAAATAAATTGCACCTGTACAAACTTTTTTTTTCTCAGGTGTCAGAAAAAAGTTTTTTTGCACACCTCCAAATAATCATACTAAACAAAATCTGTTATAAATTTCCCAGGGACAGAAAGGCATAAGAAATGGAATAGTTTAGTTAAAATATATCTTTAATTATAACATGAATAAAACCAAGTAAAATTAGCAAGGGAATTTCTCTAAATACATACAGCCGGGGGAAGTAACAAAAGCCAGGAAAAGTGATGAAAGGCAGCAAAAACGCAGTAATCTACACATATAGATAATAGGACCATACGGAATGGGAGACCGCTTAAATTAGTGTTCACCTAAAGTATACAGCATAGTGCTAATTTTCAGTGAATCATGCTATTGCGCGGTGAAGTAATTAGATGTGGCCAAAAGAATTCTAGCGTACTTTGAACACCGTTCACCATTATAAGGTGCAAATGTGCTTAGTAGTTTTGAGCATTTCGATACTGCAAGTATTGGGTATCAGCCGATATTTGCTGTATCGGAATTCCGATACCGAGTTCCGATATTTTGGCGATATCGGAAACCGGAATCGGCGTGTGTGGTGCGGTGACCGGTCACCTGCCCGCGACGTCATCGAAGGTCCTTCACTCACTGCATTCTTAGGGACGGAGGCAGATGCTCGCAGCGGTGACAGCCAGGGTCCTTCGGAGGGGTGAGTACATCCATATTTTTTATTTTTATTCTTTATTTTTTACATGAATATGGATCCCAGGGCCTGAAGGAGAGTTTCCTCTCCTTCAGACCCTGGGAACCATCCAGGAAACCTTCCAATATTTGTGTCCCATTGACTTGCATTGGTATCGGGTATCAGGTTAAACTTATAATGAAGTGTCTCCTGGCTAGAGGTGCTCCTCAGCTACTCCGAAAGTGCCGTTTCGCCTGACTGGCTTCCTCAATAGGGGGCATATGCATATCTGTTTCTGTGTCTCCTGTCTGAGATTCCCTGGTACCTCGATCTGCCTCTAGTCTGTGATTCCCCAGTCCCTCCTCCTGCCTCCTGTCTGTGATTCCCTTCTGCCTCCACCTGCCTCATGAATGTGATTCCCTATTCCAGTCAGCACAGGTTCAATGTGCGTAGCCAAGGTCAGGAGTGCAGAGGTCAGGATAAACAAGTAGGCAAGCCTTGTCAGGAAAAAGGAGAGACAATACAAGACAACACCTTTCAGGAATCTAGACAGAGACTGAACTAGAACCTTAGATCAGGTGAGGAGTGTTGGGAGGAGCTGCCTAATAAACCCCCTGCTGTTTGCATATAGGCCAATAGAGGGTCTCACCTCAGCAGGACACAATGGGTTAAATTCCAGCAGAAAGTGGCTTCACCTCTCTATAACCAAGTGCAGTCTTACCAGCAGCAGGAAAGCAGTATTGGAAATGCTATAAGAAGCAGGTAAGCAATAATGTCAGAGACTTGGTAGAGCTGAGCGATGACCGCAGTGAGTAGGGTGGTGCTTACTACCTGTGCAAGTCATTGGTGTAACATTCCTTTTTGTGATTTCACGACCTCTCTGCCTGCCTTCTGTCTGTGAGTCCTCAGCCCCTCCACCCACTGCCGGTCTCTAAAGGTACCTTCACACATAACGATATTGTTAACGATATCGTTGCTTTTTGTGACGTAGCAACGATATCGTTAATAAAATCGTTATGTGTGACAGCGACCAACGATCAGGCCCCTGCTGGGAGATCGTTGGTCGCTGAAGAAAGTCCAGAACTTTATTTCGTCGCTGGACTCCCTGCAGACATCGCTGGATCGGCGTGTGTGACACCGATCCAGCGATGTCTTCACTGGTAACCAGGGTAAACATCGGGTAACTAAGCGCAGGGCCGCGCTTAGTAACTCAATGTTTACCCTGGTTACCATCCTAAAAGTAAAAAAAAAAAACAGTACATACTTACCTACCGCTGTCTGTCCCCGGCGCTGTGCTCTGCACTCCTCCTGCATTGGCTGTGAGCGTCGGTCAGCCGGAAAGCAGAGCGGTGACGTCACCGCTCTGCTTTCCGGTCGCTGTGCTCACACAGACAGTACAGGAGGAGTGCAGAGCACAGCGCCAGGGACAGACAGAGGTAGGTAAGTATGTACTGTTTGTTTTTTTTACTTTTAGGATGGTAACCAGGGTAAACATCGGGTTACTAAGCGCGGCCCTGCGCTTAGTTACCCGATGTTTACCCTGGTTACCGGCATCGTTGGTCGCTGGAGAGCGGTCTGTGTGACAGCTCTCCAGCGACCAAACAGCGACGCTGCAGCGATCCGGATCGTTGTCGGTATCGCTGCAGCGTCGCTTAATGTGAAAGGGCCTTAAAAGACAGGTCACTACTGATATTTCTAACAAAAGAGACAGGTCATTTAAAAGATCAAAGAAGTCGGACAGGATGGGGAATCACAGACAGGGAGGAGAAGACCTATTGTGAAGTCCGTACCCTGTCCACCAAAATCTAATTAGCAGAAAACTTCAAATGGTGATTAAAGAAGAACCACAAAGCAGATTTCTTCACCAAAGGTATCAATTTATTCTGCACAACAGCACCATTACAGCTATTTTTCTCCTTTATATTACAAAATCATGCTGACAGGTTCTCTTTAAATGTTTTTACTTTTGATAAAGACCACTCAGAGTTGATTGTGGTAGAATATTTAGAAGGGAAGACATTTCAAGAACTGACTTTTTATAGTGCCATGCTCAAATTCAGTGAGCTCCTTGGAATGAGGCATGGTTTCACAGATTATTGAAAATACAGACTTCATGGCATGGGATTGCAATTTGTACTCTTGTGGCAATAGAACTAAACGAGAGCCTGAATTCAATCATTAAGAAGTGCATCCCAATACTTTTGTCCACTACTACTGCACTGATATATTATGTGCAAATAAGTACATTCTCTACATTGCAAACAAAAATGTTTCAAATTATTTTATAAAAAAAAATATTTTTCTTTTATTTACCCACAATTTCCATTTTAGCTGCTTGCAATTCTGTGAGATAGATAACATAAGTTAGCCATCTTCAATGTTAAAAAATTGGAGTTTTAAAAGAAATTAGCCTATAATCCTTCGATCTATTCCAGTTTTAACCCCTCTGTGACCTTAGACGTACTATCCCGTCGAGGTGCCCTGGGCTTATCTGACCCTGGACGGGATAGTACGTCATAGCCGATCGGCCGCGCTCACGGGGGGAGCGCGGCCGATCGCGGCCGGGTGTCAGCTGCTTATCGCAGCTGACATCCGGCACTATGTGCCAGGAGCGGTCACGGACCGCCCCCGGCACATTAACCCCTGGCACACCGCGATCAAAGATGATCGCGATGTGCCGGCGGTGCAGGGAAGCACCGCGCAGGGAGGGGGCTCCCTGCGGGCTTCCCTGAGCCCCCCGCAGCAACGCGATGTGATCGCGTTGCTGCGAGGGTCTCCTCACCTCCCTCCCTGCTCGAGCCCCGGATCCAAGATGGCCGCGGATCCGGGTCCTGCAGGGAGGGAGGTGGCTTCACAGAGCCTGCTCAGAGCAGGCACTGTGAAGCAGCCTGCACTCCTATCAGATCAGTGATCTGACAGAGTGCTGTGCACACTGTCAGATCACTGATCTGTGATGTCCCCCCCTGGGACAAAGTAAAAAAGTAAAAAAAAAAATTTCCAAATGTGTAAAAAAAATAAAAAAAAATATTCCAAAATAATGAAAAAAAAAAAAAAATATTATTCCCATAAATACATTTCTTCATCTAAATAAAAAAAAAAAACCAATAAAAGTACACATATTTAGTATCGCCGCGTCCGTAACGGCCCGACCTATAAAACTGGCCCACTAGTTAACCCCTTCAGTAAACACCGTAAGAAAAAAAAAAAAAAAACGAGGCAAAAAACAACGCTTTATTATCATACCGCCGAACAAAAAGTGGAATAACACGCGATCAAAAGGACAGATATAAATAACCATGGTACCGCTGAAAGCGTCATATTGTCCCGCAAAAAAAGAGCCGCCATACAGCATCATCAGCAAAAAAATAAAAAAGTTATAGTCCTGAGAATAAAGCGATGCAAAAATAATTATTTTTTCTGTAAAATAGTTTTTATCGTATAAAAGCACCAAACCATAAAAAAATGATATAAATGAGGTATCGCTGTAATCGTACTGACCCGAAGAATAAAACTGATTTATCAATTTTACCAAACGCGGAACGGTATAAACGCCTCCCCCAATAGAAATTCATGAATAGCTGGCTTTTGGTCATTCTTCCTCACAAAAATCGGAATAAAAAGCGATAAAAAAATGTCACGTGCCCAAAAATGTTTTCAATAAAAACGTCAACTCGTCCCGCAAAAAACAAGACCTCACATGACTCTGTGGACCAAAATATGGAAAAATTATAGCTCTCAAAATGTGGTATTGCAAAAAATATTTTTTGCAATAAAAAGGGTCTTTCAGTGTGTGACGGCTGCCAATCATAAAAATCCGCTAAAAAACTCGCTATAAAAGTAAATCAAACCCCCCTTCATCACCCCCTTAGTTAGGGAAAAATAAAAAAAAATGTATTTATTTCCATTTTCCCATTAGGGCTAGGGTTAGGGCTAGGGTTAGGGCTAGGGCTAGGGTTAGGGCTAGGGTTAGGGCTAGGGTTAGGGCTAGGGTTAGGGTTAGGGCTAGGGTTAGGGCTAGGGTTAGGGCTAGGGTTAGGGCTAGGGTTAGGGCTAGGGCTAGGGCTAGGGTTAGGGCTAGGGTTAGGGCTAGGGTTAGGGCTAGGGTTAGGGCTAGGGTTGGGGCTACAGTTAGGGTTGGGGCTAAAGTTAGGGTTAGGGTTTAGATTACATTTACAGTTGGGAATAGGGTTGGGATTAGGGTTAGGGGTGTGTCAGGGTTAGAGGTGTGGTTAGGGTTACCGTTGGAATTAGGGTTAGGGGTGTGTTTAGATTAGGGTTTCAGTTATAATTGGGGGGTTTCCACTGTTTCGGCACATCAGGGGCTCTCCAAACACGACATGGCGTCCGATCTCAATTCCAGCCAATTCTGCGTTGAAAAAGTAAAACAGTGCTCCTTCCCTTCCGAGCTCTCCTGTGTGCCCAAACAGGGGTTTACCCCAACATATGGGGTATCAGCGTACTCAGGACAAATTGGACA
Organism: Ranitomeya imitator; assembly: GCF_032444005.1. NCBI lineage: Eukaryota > Metazoa > Chordata > Amphibia > Anura > Dendrobatidae > Ranitomeya > Ranitomeya imitator. The sequence continues at coordinate 141,821,360 of NC_091282.1, forward strand.
ACAACTTTTGTGGACCAATTTCTCCTGTTACCCTTGGGAAAATACAAAACTGGGGGCTAAAAAATAATTTTTGTGGGAAAACAAAAAGATTTTTTATTTTCACGGCTCTGCGTTATAAACTGTAGTGAAACACTTGGGGGTTCAAAGTTCTCACAACACATCTAGATAAGTTCATTGAGGGGTCTAGTTTCCAATATGGGGTCACTTGTGGGGGGTTTCTACTGTTTAGGTACATTAGGGGCTCTGCAAACGCAATGTGACGCCTGCAGACCAATCCATCTAAGTCTGCATTCCAAATGATGCTCCTTCCCTTCCGAGCCCTCCCATGCGCCCAAACGGTGGTTCCCCCCCACATATCGGGTATCAGCGTACTCAGGACAAATTGGACAACAACATTTAGGGTCCAATTTCTCCTGCTAACCTTGGAAAAATACAAAACTGGGGGCTAAAATATAATTTTTGTGGAAAAAAAAATATTTTTTATTTGCATGGCTCTGCGTTATAAACTGTAGTGAAATACTTGGGGGTTCAAAGCTCTCACAACACATCAAGATGAGTTCCTTAGGGGGTCTACTTTCCAAAATGGTGTCACTTGTGGGGGGTTTCTACTGTTTAGGTACATTAGGGGCTCTGCAAACGCAATGTGACGCCTGCAGACCATTCCATCTAAGTCTGCATTCCAAATGGCGCTCCTTCCCTTCCGAACCCTCCCATGCGCCCAAACGGTGGTTCCCCCCCACATATGGGGTATCAGCGTACTCAGGACAAATTGGACAACAACTTTTGTGGTCCAATTTCTCCTCTTACCCTAGAGAAAATACAAAACTGGGGGCTAAAAAATAATTTTTGTGGGAAAAAAATTTTGTTTTATTTTTATGGCTCTGCATTATAAACTTCTGTGAAGCCCTTGGTGGGTCAAAGTGCTCACCACACATCCAGATAAGTTCCTTAGGGGGTCTACTTTCCAAAATGGTGTCACTTGTGGGGGGTTTCAATGTTTAGGCACATCAGTGGCTCTCCAAACGCAACATGGCGTCCCATCTCAATTCCTGTCAATTTTGCATTGAAAAGTCAAACGGCGCTCCTTCCCTTCCGAGCTCTCCCATGCGCCCAAACAGTGGTTTACTGCCACATATGGGGTATCAGCGTACTCGGGACAAATTGGACAACAACTTTTGAGGTCCAATTTCTTCTCTTACCCTTGGAAAAATAAAAAATTGGGGGCAAAAATATAATTTTTGTGAAAAAATATGATTTTTTATTTTTACGGTTCTGCATTATAAACTTCTGTGAAGCACTTGGTGGGTCAAAGTGCTCACCACACCTCTAGATAAGTTCCTTAGGGGGTCTACTTTCCAAAATGGTGTCACTTGTGGGGGGTTTCAATGTTTAGGCACATCAGTGGCTCTCCAAACGCAACATGGCGTCCCATCTCAATTTCTGTCAATTTTGCATTGAAAAGTCAAACTGCGCTCCTTCCCTTCCGAGCTCTCCCATGCGCCCAAACAGTGGTTTACTGCCACATATGGGGTATCAGCGTACTCAGGACAAATTGGACAACAACTTTTGAGGTCCAATTTCTTCTCTTACCCTTGGAAAAATAAAAAATTGGGGGCAAAAATATAATTTTTGTGAAAAAATATGATTTTTTATTTTTACGGTTCTGCATTATAAACTTCTGTGAAGCACTTGGTGGGTCAAAGTGCTCACCACACATCCAGATAAGTTCCTTAGGGGGTCTACTTTCCAAAATGGTGTCACTTGTGGGGGGTTTCAATGTTTAGGCACATCAGTGGCTCTCCAAACGCAACATGGCGTCCCATCTCAATTCCTGTCAAGTTTGCATTGAAAAGTCAAATAGCGCTCCTTCCCTTCCGAGCTCTCCCATGCGCCCAAACAGTGGTTTACTGCCACATATGGGGTATCAGCGTACTCAGGACAAATTGGACAACAACTTTTTGGGTCCAATTTCTCCTGTTACCCTTGGTAAAATAAAACAAATTGGAGCTGAAGTAAATTTTTTGTGTAAAAAAGTTAAATGTTCATTTTTATTTAAACATTCCAAAAATTCCTATTAAACACCTGAAGGGTTAATAAACTTCTTGAATGTGGTTTTGAGCACCTTGAGGGGTGCAGTTTTTAGAATGGTGTCACACTTGGGCATTTTCTATCATATAGACCCCTCAAAATGACTTCAAATGAGACGTGGTCCCTAAAAAAAAATGGTGTTGTAAAAATGAGAAATTGCTGGTCAACTTTTAACCCTTATAACTCCCTAACAAAAAAAAAAATTGGTTCCAAAATTATGCTGATGTAAAGGAGACATGTGGGAAATGTTACTTATTAAGTATTTTGTGTGACATATCTCTGTGATTTAATTGCATAAAAATTCAAAGTTTGAAAATTGCAAAATTTTCAAAATTTTCGCCAAATTTCCGTTTTTTTCACAAATAAACGCAGGTACTATCAAAGAAATTTTACCACTATCATGAAGTACAATATGTCACGAGAAAACAATGTCAGAATCACCAGGATCCGTTGAAGCGTTTCGGAGTTATAACCTCATAAAGGGACAGTGGTCAGAATTGTAAAAATTGGCCTGGTCATTAACGTGCAAACCACCCTTGGGGGTAAAGGGGTTAAAGGGTAAAATTGAAGTGAGATGAATCTTAATGGTATTGTATGGAAGATAGTCTTAACTCACATGAAACCTATTATTACATTTAAAATGGATATGGATTTTACTGAGAGGCCAGATATAGATGTAATCTACCAATAACAGCACATACTTACTATATATTATGGAGGATCTGTAACTTCTTTCGACATATCTGTTTTACCAAATGCTTGCATTCAACGGAAGCATATACTGTACCATAGAGAATAGACCATATCATTGAAATGAGGCCAAACCCTTGATACCTCTGCTACTAGGTGATGAAAATGTCTGGTTTCCTTTGAAATGTGTGCATAACAATTGGGCGGCGTGCGTATGGTCTATGTGACGTCCAATTTTTTTCTTGCACCCGTTGACTTGCAATGGCGAGTGAGATCCAATTCTCGCATTCAATCACAGCATGCTGCAATTTTTTCATCAGTCTGACTAGAGCTGAGGAAAAACTCGCAGATAAGCACTGACTCATTTAATAACATTGGTCAGAGTGCAATGCAATGTTATATATATATATATATATATATATATAATCTATACACTGCTCCATCCTGCTATATGAAACTCCTCTCATCTCTATACATCCCATCCTGCAGTACACTATTTTTCTTACCCTCCTCTATAAACAGCCCCATTCTCTGGTAGGTCACTACTCTTAGTTAAATGTACAAATGCACTCCTGCCAGTTTGTGGTGAAAGCTCTACAGTGAAATTTGGGAAGCTCCCTCCCTTACAGAGACATCATCCTTCACAGGAGGAGGAGAAACAGCCTTGTTGAACAGAGAAGGATCTTTGGCTGCTGCAACATAGTCGATCACTGCTGCAGCCAAACACATAGCAAACCATTTTTACATTGAAATCTGGATGTTCATTTTTGTGAGCATTTTCTTATTTCTGAAGCAGTTTCCATAGCAGAATTGTCTGAAAAAGACATTGTGTGCACATACCCTAATACTCGCATCTCTTTGGCCCAACACACATCTCCTGCTTGTCACTCCTGCGATGACATCCTCTGTCTTCTCCATACTGTTTCTGTTACTTACTCTTTTTTCGGGGCTTCCAGCACTGTCATTCCTCACTGCACAAGTCTCACGCCCCATGTGAAAGCAGGGAGCTTAGTGATGAATCGCAGCGACAGAGGCCTTATAACAGAAGATAAAAGACAGATGTGAAGAGATACGACACAGAAAAGCCAACCGAAGGAACAATTGCAGTGGGAGAGGTATGGGAAGGGCAGAAGAGAGGTGAGTATAAGATTTTTAGATTTTTTTAACGTCTTCCCTATTTTCAGAGTCCAACGAAATAGTGACCAAAAAATGTTGTAATAGATTTGATTCTTAACTAGGGATGAGCGATCATACTTGGTAATTCTCAGCTATTACTCATGTATCAGTATGCTTGGTCATCCCATTGACTCCAATTATGCTCGTTACTCAGAACGAGCGCTCATGTATTAGGAATTGCTCGGTTCGAGCAACGAGCACCCAAGCATTTTAGTGCTTGCTCATCTCTGTTCTTTACTAATCAATTTTTCTTCATTTCTAAATCACAACCTAACATATACGAGGAATGGAAATGCCTTGTATAAAAATGCAGTACATTTCCAGGACAAAAAAAACAAGAAAGAACACTATGCAAAGTTCAAAAAAAGGGCTGTTGAATTTTTATTCCATGGGGAATGCAAGTGTTATCCAAAGAAACGGGTCAGGAGCGCACATTAGTCCTCTTTAAAAATCAGAATGTTTGTGATCCAAATTTAATTAAGATAATGTTATTAATTAAATGGCCACATAATACTATCACTTACTAAAAAGAAAACCTTTAAATAGACAAAAATGAAGATTTTTATTATGACTTTTCTTATTTTTCAAATTGTTCAAAAAAGATTTAGCATACATTTGTCTTTGACTATGCTGCAAGTAAACTCATTATTTCAGAGCTCTAATTAAGATTACACTTGTAATATTTATTTAGCTCCTTCCTGAGTTTTAAACAACCTCCTATATGTATTTTTTATTGCCTAATATTTGCTATTTAGTTTACATTTCTTAATTAAATCCGGTGTTTGTGTTAGAAGCTGCACTAATGAAAATGTATTTCAGCCTGCATCCCATTCATTTTATTTGCAAAGAAAATTTATGGCTCCAATATTATAAATATGTATTATTTCCATAATTGCTTTATGTTTTACATTTACTCATGCATGAAATCACAGTTTAAAATACAAATAAAAAATTTAAATCATGTTTACTGTATAGTAATAAATAAATCTACATTTTAGTATGAATTGAGAGTAAAACAAAGGCTAAATGGAGACATTTTCCTATATAAACCGTGAATAAATCCAGGAGCATATTCATTATTACTATAGGTAATTTCACCACTGTAAGTGATAGGTCCCATGCACATTGCTGTTATATGCGTCATGTGTCAAGGATCTCACATTGGGCCCACAATAAAGACCATGGACAACTCATGTACTATTCTGTGATGTCTCCAGTCCAAGATGGTATTAAATGGATGAGAAAACTGTATAGGCCACTGAGGGGGTGTATTACAAATGGCCTAGCATTTGAGGCTCTCCATCATCAAAAAAGTTCAATTTAGATATTATTTCATGATTATTTCACATTGTTTAGCATTAATAGTAGATTACCTAACTTGTTAGTGATGTAAACTAGTGTAAATGTGAAAGGGGTTGTCCACTTTTTATAAGTTTTCTATATGGGCAGAGGGTGATTAAAAGAATTACAAGAAAATTATACTCACCTACCAGACTGGGTTTCTTCTAGCTTAGATGGAAATATCAGGAATGATTGGCTGATGTTTTCACTGGACTCCGCATGCCAAAAGAGGAAGCCATGATCCTGACTGTGATGTCAGCAGCAAAGTGCAGAAACAGCACCAGTCCATTAGGTGAGTATTACATATTTTCTATTTGAAAAACCCTGTGTCCTTGAGGAAGCTTTTTAAAAGTAGTAGACAACCCCTTTGTGTCACATCTGTGCCTGAACAAACAGATGTAACCCCTGCCCTGGTCACTAGGTAGCACAGAACTAATACTATGGTTAATTGTTGGACACTGCTAGTGCTTGGGTGTTTAAGTTTCAGATTGCTGAGACTAGTTTCCCCTTTGCTTTTCACTTGAGTTTTTCTACAGTGACCTGGTAGGTAGTTAGCTGTCTGCTGGGAACCATGGGATGTGTCTCTTCTATATAAATCCATCAGATAGTCGCTAGCTGACAGTTATTAGTGTGTTCTGCTAGTACCAAGCTCTCTAACTTGGCTACTATGAACTGATTTGTATTTCCCGCATTCTGAGTCCAGCTCGATTATTGACTACTCGCTTGTCTTTTATTTTGTCTTTGACATGACTCCGCTTTCACCCTGCTTGTAGATCCTTCATTTCTTTGATTTGCTCTTCCGAGCAGCAGCCCTTCAGTTGAAGCATTCCACTGGACACCATTGTAAGACCAAAACCCTGTATGCAAATTAAAAAGTGAAGGTCGGGGTTTCTCTGGAGTCTGCCAGAAGGAGTAGCTTGTGCTAAGTCTGTCCAAGGTAGCCTTTTTGAGCCTGTAGCCTCTGACAGATAAAACACCTTGAAAACTTTGTCTTTTTCAAAGATTATTGTTCTAAAGGCTTAGAGAACCAAAACCAGAACAAGAGCTTGCAATGCTGCAAGTAATCTTGCCTGACTGAACGCCTCCACTCTATGAACCAGTGTCTGTATTCATAAGCATTTAGCCATTTAGATTACTTGCAGAATTGCAACTGTAGAACTGTGGATAAGACAGTGCCTTTCTCCACCTATAGACCTTATCTGCTTATCGGTCTCCAACATTCTGCACTCTGCAGGCCTATAAGTTTTCATAGAGCCTTTTGATGAATGTATTAGGTAACCATTTGCTTTCTGCTACCATTCTGGCACTATTGTATGATCAATTTGATTTTAACGATAAGCGCTGAAAAATAACTATTACGTCCATTGTTTTATATTGCATGGCACCTTAATAACTTTCATGCATGTTTACATCTCCGCTATTGTAGACCTAGGGACGGATCTTTACTTGCTATATGACCTTTATACAGTGTGCCAATCATTAATTGTTTAATCATTATTTGGTCAGTAGGCTCCATTATTGTTGACTAAATACCTACACGATAGCAATGATAGGAGACAAGAGATCTGGTAGGTCACTGCCCTTAGGTGGGCATGAGCAATTTTTCATTTTTCAAATGTTTTGAATGTGTTTTTGCTTTACTTTATACCAATAAAACATTTAATATTTTATGGTGATTCCTGTACTCTTACATGTTTCTTTTCTTTTGTTATGGTTTGTTCTGACATGCTACAGGTTGATCCCTCTTATATCACAGTGCCATCCTTTGTGTATTTGACTTGTGTGTTTAACCTGACATCATAACTAGGCTGCAAATGTGGAGCTTTTGTTACACCGTTTCTATGGATGTCTTTATCTACTCACTTGAAGAACTTCATCATCTTAACTCAAATGCAGGAGGCACGTATGAAGATTCCTGGAGAATGTTTATTTTCAAGCTGAAATCTTGTAGTAATGCACAATTACAGTAGAGTAAAAAAGACAATTCTTTACCAGAGATGCAAAGGTGTGAGACTCTTAACATGGTTGACAAACACTGGGGAAGGTGAATGGAGGGGTTACTGACATCAGAGCAGACAGACAAGGAGAGAGAGAAAACAAACTTCTAAAAGGCAAAACTTATTGCATAGCAAGGAAACAGCAACAATACAATAACACAATACAATGCAATACTGTATGAGTCCCAAGTGGGACATGACAATATGAATTATTATAGCATTTTAGTTCAATTCAATTCCACTTGAATAACTTCACCCAATGCTATCTGTGAGGTATAAACAATGCATTCATTTTATAGTATGGGTTGTAAAGGTATACCAAATATGTAGAACTGTTATTATTTTTATTTTTTTACGCAGACATTATTTAACCCTTTCCCACTAAAGTCAGTTTAAGCCTTTATGCCAAAGCCACAGCTTTTTTAGAAAAATAAATAAGAAAATTACATGAGGGATTTTTTCTTTAGGACAAATTGCATTTCTCAGTGGAAACATTTTAGATACCATTTGATTATTATAGAGATTTTTTAAAACTGCATTGTTTTATAAGCTAATATACGTTGGACTGTAATATAAAACAGCCTTTTTTTGCTTTTACCTTCGCCTTCTGTGGATTTTTTTTGTTTTATTACTTAGTTTTTCTTACTTGCTTCTTATCCTGTTTAAGAAACCTCCTTGACTTTTTTTTTCTAGTAAAACCCATGGTGCTTTGCACTGGCATAGCCAATGTTAGTATTGTCCTACCTAACCTGCTTCTACCTTCCACTCCACTCCACTAACCCTCTCCACACTTATTGGCTATGTAGAAACTCTTCTCCTTCTGTCGCTTGGCAACTCGGATCTTCAACTCCCTCCATAAGTTTGCCATGGGATTTAATGTGATTCTTTTTGAGCCACTCCTTTGTTGCCTTTTCTGTATGTTTTGGGTCATTGTCTTGCTGGAAGACCCAACTACAACCCATTTTTGATGTCCTGGCGGAGGGAAGGAGGTTGTCACTCAGTATTTTACGGTACATGGCTCCATCCATTCTCCCATTGATGTGGTAAAGTAGTCCTGTGCCCTTAGCAAAGAAACACCCCCAAAACAATGTTTCCACCTTCATGTTTGACAGTGGGGATGGTGTTCTTTGGGTCATAGGCAGCATTTCTCTTCCTACAAACACAGCAAGTTGAGATAATGCCAAAGACCTCAATTTTTGTTTCATCTGACCACAGCACTTTCTCCCAATCACTCACAAAATCATCCAGGTATTCAATGGCAAACTTCAGATGGGCCTGCACATGTGTCTTCTTGAGCAGGGGGACCTTGCGGGCACTGCTGGATTTTAAACCTTTACGGTGTAATATGTTATCAATTGTTTTCTTGGTGACTGTGGCCCCAGCTGCCTTGTGATCATTAACAGGTTCCCCCATGTAGCTTTAGGTTGATTTCTCACCTTCCTCATGATCAAGGATATCCCACAAAGTGAGATTTTGCATGGTGCCCCAGATCAATGTTGATTGACAGTCACTTTGTATTTCTTCCATTTTCTTACTATTGCACCAACAGTTGTCTCCTTCTCACCCAGCGTTTTACTTATGGTTTTGTAGTCCATTACAGCTTTGTGCAGGTCTATGTTCTTGCACCTGACATCCTTATAAAGCTCTTTGGTATTGCCCATGTTTTAGGCTACGTTCACATTGGCGTTCCGCCAATGTGCGTCGCTGTTGCGCCGGCGACACGCCGGCGACGCAGCGGCGACGCAGCGGCGTCGCGCCCCTATGTTTAACATAGGGGACGCGTGCGTCGTTTTGGTGGCGTTTTTCGCCACGTGCGTCGTTTCCGACGCTAGCGTCGGACGCAAGAAAACGCTACATTGTAGCATTTTCTGTGCGTCCGATTTTCGTCAAAAACGACGCACGCGTCGCCGACGCAGGGCGGCGCAACGCTAGTGTGAACCTAGCCTTAGAGGTTAGAGTCTGACTGATTAATTGAGTCTGTAGACAGGAGTCTTTTATAAAAGTGACTGTCTTTAATGCAGTCAAATACTTATTTCTCAGCGCAATATGCAAATAAATGTATATAATTTATACAATGTGATTTTCTGTATTGTATTTTTGATATCCATCTCTCAATGGTAAAATTAACCTACCCTTAAAATTATAGACTGTTAATGTCTTTCTCAGTGGGCAAACTTACAAAATCGGCAAGGGGTCAAATACTTATTTCCTCCACTGTATGCTCCCCCTAAATTCCTCCCTCTAGTATACTGTGTAAAAAACTGGACCAGTTTCCTACCTCTCCCCACACGTTACTTTGGCAGTGCTCCCCTGCAATCTGAAAGCACTTGTACTCCTTTGACTGCCCTGTTTGTGATGCTGGTTTCTTATCTCTAATGATTGTTCTTCTGGTTCTCCTTATTCTTTCACTATCTGCTCAATCACCTCTCTCTATAGCTAACCAGGACCTCCTTATTCCTGCATTCCCATTCACTTATCAATCTTACCTCTTGTCTCAACCATTTTATCCTCATTAGAGCCCATTATCGTGAACAAATGCTGCATCCATCCTAAGATAGCAAAAAACTTAATCTATACTGCACTACATCCAAATCATGGGAAACAAAGTTCTAACACATTCTCTCTGTTGTCATGCCTCTAACATCCACGTTATTAATTGAAAAGCCTTACACAAGAAATATAATGATGTACCAAGTTGTGTATAAATATATCCTGGTGGAATGCATACAATTGTCTTGTTCCTAATCATCCCTGATTTGTCTATCCCTGGTAATCTCAGGAAGAAAAGCATGTAAGCCTCTTGTCTCTGAGCATCCTTGACCTGTATGTTTCGGATGTAATGGCTCAATTAATAGCCCCTTCTGGACATTTACCATAAATGTACTGTGGATGTTGGAATGGGCTCAGGAGTTGTGCCTGTTGTGTAAGGGAGGTTATCAATACATTCATAAGTGTTGGGTTGGCTTTTCCCCAGGACTTACTTCTATGTCTATGAAAAATGTGGTTCTGCGGTAAGCCAGGTGGAGATATTCACTACTATGAGATACACAGAGTTCCATTTGACTCACTTTGTGCTCATTTTGGGTGTTGTCCATCCCTTTAGACTAAAAAGATGAACAGCCCTGCAAGTGAGCATACAATGAGAACATTTGCTCTCTGTTTGAGTCATTCAGTAAGAAAAATGGCACACACTAGTGGATTTTGTGATTTTTGCTTCTTATGTCACATTTGTCACATGCAAAAGTGCCCCTAACATAGTTTATTTGTGGTTAGTGTGATGTCCGTGCCATGTAAATTGCTCACATCTGCATCAAAATTACTATTTATAATTGTCTTTTTGATTAAACTTTTTCCTCTCTCTCTCTCTCTCGGGACAAATTCGCTGAACCTTGTCAATACAATTTTCAAGTCCACACAAGCAACAAAGCGATCCAAATTGCTAATACACCTTAGGCACAATATTCCATTGATATGCCAAACGTGATCAGCATAAAACCTGGACCTTCGAGTGCATACGCAGAAATAACAGTACTAATATTCCATGTATTAAAGAAAGATGGATGGCACTCACTCACTCAATGACCCATAGAAGCGCAATGGCTCAAAACGGCCGTGGTCGCTCCCACACTCCTTCTCCCATTCTCCTGTTGAAGATGTTTTAATCTTTGAAATAAATACTGGATTTTACAGACTGGTGAGTGCCATCCATCTTTCTTTTTATATGGACAATCCAATTTTAAAATGATCTACTTATCTCAAAAAGGAAGTCTTACAAGAATCCCTGTAATAGAGTGGCTGAATAAGCTAATGATTTATGGGCACACAGTGGTGTGTATAATGAGGTCTTGCACAGAATACCTCCATGCTATCTGTTTCACAACAGGATAGATTAGAATGAAGTTGTTGGATAGAGGTTAATTCTGGTCAGTTAACCATCTGTTAAGTGTAAACCATTATGTGGGCATTTTTTTCTACATGTAACAATAATTTTGGAGTCTTGCATACCATTTACAATTTAAATTTTAACCCCTTAATCCCATATGACGTACTATCCCGTTGAGGTGGGGTGGGCCTTAATTCCCACTGACAGGATAGTACGTCATAGCGATCAGCTGCGCTCACGGGGGGAGCGCGGCCGATTGCGGCCGGGTGTCAGCTGACTATCGCAGCTGACATCCGGCACTATGTGTCAGGAGTGGTCACGGACCGCTCCCGGCACATTAACCCCCGGCACACCGCGATCAAACATGATCGCGGTGTGCCGGCGGTACAGGGAAGCATCGCGCAGGGAGGGGGCTCCCTGCGCGATGCTTCCCTGAGATGATCGGTACAAGGTGATGTGCTCACCTTTTACTGAGCATCTTCTCCCTGCAGGCCCCGGATCCAAAATGGCCGTGGGGCTGCATCCGGGTCCTGCAGGGAGTACTTCCGGGTCGACTGCAGGTGCTGGTAAGCCTGCAGCGATGTGAGTGAGATCGCCGATCTTACAGAGTGCTGTGCAAACTGTAAGATCGGCGTGTCCCCCCCTGGGACAAAGTAAAAAAGTTAAAAAAAAATTTCCACATGTGTAAAAAAAAAAAAAAATTACTAAATAAATAAATTTTAAAAAATATATTATTCCCATAAATACATTTCTTTATCTAAAAAAAAACAAACAAACAATAAAAGTACACATATTTAGTATCGCCGCGGCAGTAACGACCCAACCTATAAAACTGTCCCACTAGTTAACCCCTTCAATGAACACTGTAAGAAAAAAAAGAGGCAAAAAACAACACTTTATTATCATACCGCCGAACAAAAAGTGGAATAACACGCGATCAAAAAGACGGATGTAAATAACCATGGTACCGCTGAAAACATCATCTTGTCCCGCAAAAAACGAGCCACCAAAAAGCATAATAAGCAAAAAAATAAAAAAGTTATAGTCCTGAGAATAAAGCAATGCCTAAGTAATTATTTTTTCTATAAAATAGCTTTTATCGTATAAAAGCGCCAAAACATAAAAAAAATGATATAAATGAGATATCGCTGTAATCGTACTGACCCGAAGAATAAAACTGCTTTATCAATTTTACCAAACGCGGAACGGTATAAACGCCTCCGCCAAAAGAAATTCATGAATAGCTGGTTTTTGGTCATTCTGCCTCACAAAAATCGGAATAAAAAGTGATCAAAAACTGTCACATGTCCAAAAATGTTACCAATAAAAACGTCATCTCGTCCCGCAAAAAACAAGACCTCAGATTACTCTGTGGACCAAAATATGGAAAAATTATAGGTCTCAAAATGTGGAGATGCAAAAACTCCACATAAGCGTCTTTTAGTGTGTGACAGCTGCCAATCATAAAAATCCGATATAAAAAACGCTATAAAAGTAAATCAAACCCCCCTTCATCACCCCTTTAGTTAGGGCAAAATAATAAAATTAAAAAAATGTATTTATTTCCATTTTCCCATCAGGGCTGGGTTAGGGTTAGGGCTAGGGTTAGGGTTAGGGCTAGGGTTGGGGCTAGGGTTAGGGTTAGGGTTGGGGCTAGGGTTGGGGTTAGGGTTGGGGCTAGGGTTAGGGCTAGGGTTGTGGCTAGGGTTAGGGTTGGGGTTAGGGTTGGAGCTAAAGTTAGGGTTAGGGTGGGGGCTAAAGTTAGGGTTGGGGCTAAAGTTAGGGTTAGGGTTGGGGCTAAAGTTAGGGTTAGGGTTTTGATTATATTTACGGTTGGGCTAAGGGTTGGGATTAGAATTAGGGGTGTGTCAGGGTTAGGGGTATGGTTAGGGTAACCGTTGGGATTAGGGTTAGGGGTGTTGTTGGATTAGGGTTTCAGGTAGAATTGGGGAGTTTCCACTGTTCAGGCACATCAGGGGCTCTCCAAACGCGACATGGCGTCCGATCTCAATTCCAGCCAATTCTGCGTTGAAAAAGTAAAACAGTGCTACTTCCCTTCCGAGCTCTCCGGTGCGCCCAAACAGGGGTGTACCCCAACATATGGGGTATCAAATGTCATCCAAGTGATGATGATTTCCACGCACTCATTGACTTGTATGGTCAAGTGCAATCCGAATATCAGATCAAACTCGAATATGTAGTGACTTCTTCCTCGGACAAAGCCTGTCCAAAAAAAAAAGGACCCGAGCACGGCCCCCATAGACTAACTTTGGTCCAGATGTTATCTGATGTTTTGTCTTATCACACTCAGACAGAAAATAGGGCAGTCTGCATGAGCGCTATGACTGAGTTATGGACCATGCCTAAATAATTTATGCTGGTATTGTTTGAACTTTTTGTATCATGGGATCATTACTAACATAACATAGTAACATAGTAACATAGTTAGTAAGGCCGAAAAAAGACATTTGTCCATCCAGTTCAGCTTATATTCCGTCATAATAAATCCCCAGATCTACGTCCTTCTACAGAACCTAATAATTGTATGATACAATATTGTTCTGCTCCAGGAAGACATCCAGGCCTCTCTTGAACCCCTCGACTGAGTTCGCCATCACCACCTCCTCAGGCAAGCAATTCCAGATTCTCACTGCCCTAACAGTAAAGAATCCTCTTCTATGTTGGTGGAAAAACCTTCTCACCTCCAGACGCAAAGAATGCCCCCTTGTGCCCGTCACCTTCTTTGGTATAAACAGATCCTCAGCGAGATGTTTGTATTGTCCCCTTATATACTTATACATGGTTATTAGATCGCCCCTCAGTCGTCTTTTATCTAGACTAAATAATCCTAATTTTGCTAATCTATCTGGGTATTGTAGTTCTCCCATCCCCTTTATTAATTTTGTTGCCCTCCTCTGTACTCTCTCTAGTTCCATTATATCCTTCCTGAGCACCGGTGCCCAAAACTGGACACAGTACTCCATGTGCGGTCTAACTAGGGATTTGTACAGACGCAGTATAATGCTCTCATCATGTGTATCCAGACCTCTTTTAATGCACCCCATGATCCTGTTTGCCTTGGCAGCTGCTGCCTGGCACTGGCTGCTCCAGGTAAGTTTATCATTAACTAGGATCCCCAAGTCCTTCTCCCTGTTAGATTTACCCAGTGGTTTCCCATTCAGTGTGTAATGGTGATATTGATTCCTTCTTCCCATGTGTATAACCTTACATTTATCATTGTTAAACCTCATCTGCCACCTTTCAGCCCAAGATTCCAACTTATCCAGATCCATCTGTAGCAGAATACTATCTTCTCTTGTATTAACTGCTTTACATAGTTTTGTATCATCTGCAAACATCGATATTTTACTGTGTAAACCTTCTACCAGATCACTAATGAATATATTGAAGAGAACAGGTCCCAATACCGACCCCTGCGGTACCCCACTGGTCACAGCGACCCAGTTAGAGACTATACCATTTATAACCACCCTCTGCTGGGCAGCGTGACTCCCTCAGCGTCTCAGCACGCCACCAGCGCTCCAGGCAACATAACGTGCACAGTGTGGGCACATCGTATGCCCATGCAGCTTTCTCTGCTCACAGTCACGGTCTCCATTACTGCCTCTGAAATTTGCCTCTACATATATTGTCAGCATACTCATGCATCTGATTAAATGTCCAGATCCTACGCTCCAGATAAACTTGCTCTGAGGAAGGTCCACAAAGGACCGAAAACGTTTAGCAAGATATGAGCTACAGCTGATCTGTTTGTCCAGATGTAAAATAAATGACTTTATTTTCTACAAGCATTATTGAGTGCCAAGCTTTTTGATACAGTTGACTTCCATATGACCACATACACATCCAATATCTTGAACAGTTTAATAAAGTACAGTTGTAAGGACAAAAGTTGCACACCAATCTCAGATGCCCCTGGCAGTGACACCCGACCCCCATACAAGGTATTATAATCCCTGAGATGCTATAGCTACAGGACACTACGGGAGACCATGCAAAATGAAGTTACCTGATGCTTCAGCAGTGTGGACAATGGTGCTGTATAAGTTTTTGGGTTTATTTGCGAACCATGAATCGAATCTCAAAATGTTCAAAATTGCGTCAAACTGCAAATTTAATGAAAATCAACTTTAACTCAATCCTCCGCAGAAAAATGCTAATGTTCAGTTCAAACTTCACCAAGGCTTCTAACGCTCTTTCGAATACATGTTTAGTGAAGTTTATAAGATTTCAAAGTTTACATATAAAAGGTTGAACAATAAAAAATAAAATAAATAATAAATAAAATAAGCAAGAAGTTTTTTAAATGAAAAATAAGGTTAGGTTTCATTTTGACAAACTGATTCTTTACTTTGGCGACAATACCATGGTTATCATGCATACAGCATAATTTCATGCCAAGATACAATTTTATAAGAATGCTATGATATAAATAGTATAGTAAATTACCATTTATATTGAAAGTACATTCTTTTGCATATTATTATTATGGTCACTTATTTTACTTAGCAATTCGAGTATGCATTTAAAAAAAAAAGAAAAAAAAACACTGATAAGAGCAACTGGAATCCTATCAGGGTATTTATGGAACTGGAACAAAATTATGGTTGGCGGTTATAGAACTTTTAGATTTTGCTCCCTGCAATGATAACGTTTAAGTTGTTTAATGCACACTGCATTCCTGTTCTAATCAAGCAGAATTTTAATGATTTGTATTGTCTTTGTATCTGTATCATGCCCAGGGATGCCGCAGTGTCTTGAATTGTTAAATAAGGATTGAAAGCAACTGTATTCTCCATCCATTTCAGGCACACAATAGCTCAGCATATGGAATTAGAGAGCTCCAATGATATAAAAAAAAAGAAAAATGGCATTCCAGGTGCTTTGAAGATGCCAATGAAAGTTTGCAAATGTACGAGTAAACAGAGAAATGCTGCAATTTACATTTATTTGCAGATAATATGTAAAGTAGGTTAGCTGCTCTTAAGGCCCCTTCACATTTAGCGACGCTGCAGCGATACCGACAACGATCCGAATCGCTGCAGCGTCGCTGTTTGGTCGCTGGAGAGCTGTCACACAGACCGCTCTCCAGCGACCAACGATGCCGGTAACCAGGGTAAACATCGGGTAACTAAGCGCAGGGCCGCGCTTAGTAACCCGATGTTTACCCTGGTTACCATCCTAAAAGTAAAAAAAAACAAACACTACATACTTACCTACAGCCGTCCGTCCTCCAGCGTTGCGCTCTGCTTCTCTGCTCTCCTCCTGTACTGTCTGGGAGCCGGAAAGCAGAGTGGTGACGTCACCGCTCTGATTTCCGGCTCACAGACAGTACAGGAGGAGAGCAGAGCACAGCGCTGGAGGACGGACGGCTGTAGGTAAGTATCTAGTGTTTGTTTTTTTTTACTTTTAGCATGGTAACCAGGGTAAACATCGGGTTACTAAGCGCGGCCCTGCGCTTAGTTACCCGATGTTTACCCTGGTTACCAGTGAAGACATCGCTGGATCGGTGTCACACGCGCCGATCCAGCGATGTCCACGGGAGATCCAGCGACGAAATAAAGTTCTGGACTTTATTCAGCGACCAACGATCTCCCAGCAGGGGCCTGATCGTTGGTCGCTGTCACACAGAACGATTTCATTAACGATATCGTTGCTACGTCACAAATAGCAACGATATCGTTAACAATATCGTTATGTGTGAAGGTACCTTTAGTCCTAAACATTCCCTGTTAGTGACCTTCAGAATTACCTACATGCAATTCTTCTATCTGACTTATTTAAATATGAGCTATTTGCTGCAGACATCACATTGTTTCCACGTTATCGGAATCTTTACCCATTAGCATTAAAATTAATCATTTTAAGTTTAGCACAAAAATAATTTTTCGGAAAACCAATGATTTTTTATGAATCAGATAAAATGAGTCTTTAGATTGTATCGAAAGAAATGTCTGTAAAATAAGGTCGCTTGTCAATCATATTTATTCCGCAGCATTGGCAAAATAATCTTTATGCTGGTCTTTCCATTCCTGCTATGAATTATTAGAGCTACTGTCACAAATAGGGCAAATGAAGGGCAATAAGGAGATAAAGGCAATAAAACAGACTATAAATGTCACATTCCTACTTACCATGATCTACTGTCTAAAATTATATTATTTCCTTGCTTCTGTTTTTACTATTGTCAGGTTGACTTGTGGTATTCATGAAGCAAGACAATCCATTACGCAGCCTAAAAGTAAAAATAAAAATTAATTACAAATGAAATTGTAAGGTTGAGTAAGAAGGATGAGTAAGAAAATCCAAGAAATGGTTTAGCCCTTCTGAGTGAGTCAGGCAGAAGGAAGGAAAATAATTGTTCAAGTTTGTAAAGACAACTCTGCTCCTATCTTTGGTCAAAGCATATAAACTTCATAGAGGAAAGTCCCCTGATGAAGCCCTCTTAGTAGGGAAAGCTGCTGACAAACAAGACTGTTAATGCTTATGTATTAAATGGACATGCCTATAATACTAGATTTCCAACTTCCTTTTGTAAAATCATCTGTTGATAAAATACTCCATCAACTTGAAAAGGTCATGTCGTTGAGACAGCTCCTATAATTCAAGTTGAATGAAGTACAACATGCCTTCTCGACACCTCACAATTTTTTGCATACATTTACTTAGCTAAAACCAGATACGGATCTGAAATGTCTAATTCTTTAAATTCTAATCCTCAGTGATTTTCTAGAAAGTGTCAATTGCTATAGAGGTCATAACAAGCTTAAAAGATGACAAATAAAAAGTGAATACCAAAGGCAAAACCCAGAGAATGAATCCACGCTGGAATCATTACTATGCAATCGAGTAGTCTATGGCCGGTGTCAATGCATTGCACACGGACCAATGATTCTCTATGGCGCACCTCCTTTCTGCCGTATATTTCGCAGCCGCATTTTACGGGCTGAAAAAAATCGCAGCAGGCTGCGTTTGTCAGTGTATTGCGCAAAAAATCCACCAATGAAAGTTTATGGAGGCGAGAAAAATACGGATTACACACGGACCATGCGTGTGACTTGCGAGAAATACGCAGCAGTGTTCTATAGAAAAGCCCGTAATTCAGTGCGGTGTACAGTAAAATCACACTGACAGGTTAGAATAGAATAGATAGAATAAATGTCTGCACATAGTATATCATTGAGACATATATATATATATATATATATATATATATATATATATATATATATATATTTATTTAATACAGAGCTAGATAGCAGAAAAGCTGGTAATTCAATTGCCAGCTTTTGCTATCTCCTTCCCAAACCTGACAGGATATGAGACATGGTTTACATACAGTAAACCATTTCATATCCCTTATTTTTTTACATATTCCTCACTACTAATGTTAGAATTGTCTGTGTGCAAAATTTGGTGGCTCTAGGTGTTAAAATAAAGGGTTAAATCACAGAAAAAGCTGGCGTGGGCTCCCGTTCTCCCATTCTCCTCCAGCCGCAGTGGAACCTGCTCAGCAGAGACGTTGGTCCCAGCTTCTGGCTCAGGCTGATACTGGACAACTGGTCCCTTCCAGCCTCTACCTTTGTGGCCAGCAGTGTTCAGCAGCAAGCAGGTCTTTCTGGGACTAAGTCCTGCTTTTCCCATACTAAGCATGCCCATGGAACAACCTCCCATTGGAGGTCGGGGGTCACATGTTTAGGTCCTGTTGCAGTTCCTATTGGACCACTAGGAAGGTCCTTGTCTGCTGCAACTATAAAAGGTTTGCATGGCCGCACGGCTATGTGCTAGTATCAACCTTTATCATGAGCTTTGCTGCTTTAGTGGTCATGTCTGCATGAGGTCGGGGTTGGCTGAAATAAGCCCTTAGAATACCGGCACCTCCAGTGAGGAGTATTGTGTTTGAACTCAGGGCTTGGCTGAAATAAGCCCCTAAAATACCGACACCTCCAGTGAGGAGTTTTGTGTGCTTTGCTGACTGCGTAACCACTAGTTGCTCTCTGCTCAGTTAAGTAGCTGTGATCCTCTGTGAGGTTAAGAGGGCACAGCGTTTTCCCTATCTATATTCAAATTGCCTCTTCTGAGAAAAAGAGGACTTAAACTCTATAGCGCCACCTGTTGGAAGTAGCGATCCTACAAGTCACAATCAACCCTTTAACGAGTCGTGCAATATGACTTAGGATAAAAGCCAAATCAGTATCTCAATTCGCAGACATGGTATCTATGCGATTCTGTGAAGTAACAGAGTTCGCTTATTCCACCATATAGTGCCGCCAATTCTAGCAGCAGGTTACTCTCCTGCATGGTGGACCTCGGGTTGCGAACGCACCTATTATTACTTAGATAAATACTCGGTGTATTCCACCAACCCTAACACACGGTGTTTTAAAATCTTTATTGTACGCTTAATCCACCTGAAGACCCTCATTCAGCAAAAAACAAAACATAAAAAAGCAACAACATCCCATACCTCGCTGGCATTCAGTCATGTCCCAAGCTCTAAATCTATCTGAAGGGGTTAAATAAATTTACAACCAGGAGCCTGCTAATACAGCTGTTGCTCCTGGTTGTAAAAACTGGGAAATGAATGGAATGCAGGGGAACATAGTATTGTAGACTTGTGGTGATGTACCCCCGGCTGGCATAAACTCATATGAACTCACGTGTTGGAATTTTTCTGAATATTTTCTCACGCTGGGTCTTCAGGTGGTGCAATAAAGATTTTAAAACACCATGTGTATTTATTTCATTAAAATACTTTATTCTTAATGTGTGTGTGTATTATTAACCCTTTACTACTATTGGATTAATAATGGATAGGTGTCTTATTGATATCTCTCCATTATTAACCAGGCTTATAGTCACCTTACATTAGCAAAGGGACATTAACCATTTATTACCCCATATCCCACCGCTACTCGGGAGTGGGAAGAGAGAGGCTAAGTGCCAGAATAGGCACATCCTACAGATGTGCCTTTTCTGGGGTGGCTGGGGGCAGATGTTTTTAGCCAGGAAGGGAATAACCATGGTCCCACTCTAGGCTATTAATATCTGCCCTCAGTCACTGGCTTTCCCACTCTGGTGGAGAAAATTGAGCGGGAGCCCACGCCAGTTTTTTCCATGATTTAACCCTTTATTTTAACACGTAGAGCCACCAAATTTTGCACACAGACACTACTAACACTAGTAGTGATGAATATGTAAAAAATAAGGGATAAGAAATGATTTACTGTATGTAAACCATGTCTCATATCCTGTCAGGTTTGATAAGGAGATAGCAAAAGCCGGCAATTGAATTACTGGCTTTTAAGCTATCTAGCGGTGTATTAAATATAAATCTAATATATAAAGCTGAATGTGTGTATGTGTGTGTGTGTGTGTGTGTGTGTGTGTGTGTATGTCCGGAATTGGCATCTCCACCGTCCCAGCTACAGCCACAAAATTTTGCACAGTCACACGTCTGGACCCTGAGAGCGTCATAGGCTATGTTGTAAGGCGAAATTTTAACCCCGCGCGTTCCAATTCACCAAACTATTTTGCCCCTATCTACATAATGGGGAAAAAAGTGAAAGGAAAAGTGTTGGAGGCTTCGAAGCTACAGCCACAAAATTTTGCACAGTCACACGTCTGGACCCTGAGAGCGTCATAGGCTATGTTGTAAGGAGAAATTTTAACCCCGCGCATTCCAATTCACCAAACAATTTTGCCCCTATCTACATAATGGGGAAAAAAGTGAAAGGAAAAGTGTTGGTGGCGTCGCAGCTACAGCCACAAAATTTTGCACAGTCACACGTCTGGACTCCGAGAGCGTCATAGGCTATGTTGTGAGGTGAAATTTTAACCCCGCGCTTTCCAATTCACCAAACAATTTTGCCCCTATCTACATAATGGGAAAAAATGAAAGGAAAAGTGTAGGAGGCAAATTGACAGGGGGACTTAAAGAATGAGAGCGATGGCGCCAAAGAGTATATACCGTACAGTTGCTAAGGTGGGGCCCCGACATGGGATACTCACCACACACGGGGATATGAACACACCCAAAATGCGCCACACACTACCATGTGCTTGAACACATATTACCTCAGCACACATTTCACCACAAATACACCAACCTCGCCACATAAAAGTTGAAACACAAAAGTCGCCACTCAAAACTCGCCACGCGCAGAACTCGCCACATGCAAAAACTAGGCTCTTGCAAAACTCGCCACAAGTGCAAAACTCACCTCATGGAAAACTCGCCACACGCAAAACTTGCACACGCGGAAAAATTGCCACATGCACAAAAGTTGCAACACATGCAAAAGTTGCCTCACACAAAACTTGCACATACTCAAAAGGCACCACACATAAAACTCGCCACGCGCAAAACTCGCCATGCGCAAAACTTGCTGCACACAACTTGCTACACTAACCTGTCACATGCAACTCGACACACAAAAAGTTCCTACACGCATGTTGCCACACAAAACTCATCTCACAAAAGTCGCTACATGCATGTCGCCACACGCAACTCAACACACACAACTTGACAAACGAAACTCGCCCTAAAACACACACAAGTCTGGTATTATCCTTCAAAAATAAAAATCTGATTAATAAGCAGACAAACTACAACAAATGTACCATATAGGAAATACGGCAGCTGTTAGTCACATGACCTGTCTATTATGTGTATGTGTGAGCTAATATATACTGCCAGGGGGAGGGCTTCCTGTTGGCTGGGAATTTATCAGGCTGCCAATTTGGCTTACAAATACTGAGGTAAAAATACTGAGCAAATAACGTGTGAACGAGGTCTAATACAGGAGGAGATGACACACAGGTATATACTATATACAGGGGAGATGACACACAGATATATACTATATACAGGAGAGATGACACACAGGTATATACTATATACAGGGGAGATGACACACAGGTATATACTATATACAGGAGATGACATACAGATGTATACTATATATAAGGGAGATGACAAACATGTATATACTGAGGTAATGAGGTGAAAATGAGAGGTGTGAGGTGAAAATGAAAAGGTGTGAGTGCAAAATGAGAGGAGTGAGGAAAAATAGTGGAGTGATCAGAAAATGACAGATGTGAGATTGAAATGACAAGTGTTAGGGGGGAATGAGAGGAGTGAGGGAGAAAATGAGAGATGTGAGGGGGAAATGAGAAGCGTGATGGGAAAATAAGAGAAGTGAGGTGCTATAACTAACCACAGATATTTACTATGCCCAGGCAACGCCGGGCTCTTCAGCTAGTATAAATATATATGTGTGTGTCACTGACATATATATATATATATATATATGTATATATATATACTGTATATATGTTTTCATGAATATTTGAGCCCATGGATCCATTCTATGTCCATTTTCCAAGCTGTTGAGAAAATCTCGCAGTACGGATGCCATACGAATTACATACGGAGGTTTACATGTGCAAAATATGCTGCCACACCTGCCTATGGATGACATATGGATCACTGTTCCGGGAACATTTCTGCGTATTTGGTCTGTAAAAAATGGACCGTATTTTTATACGTTGTGTGTGACTCCGGCCTCAGATTGGAAAAAGGCTCTTTTTTTCCTGAAACAGTGCCATGCCAGTGGTAAGTGAGCATGTAGTCCAGCAATTGTCACTTAAAGGAAATCCTATCAGCAGGATTGTGCATAGTAACCTACACACATTGTCAGGTCGGTGCCGTTATACTGATTAAAATGATTCCCGGGTGAATCATTGTCAGGTCGGTGCCGTTATACTGATTAAAATGATTCCCGGGTGATGAAATCCGTCTTGTGGTTGTTCTCTAATCTTTATTTTCAGTTTGTAGTTAATGAGATTCTCATGCCCTAATGCGGGGTTTGTGTATGTGGTGCTGTGACTAATGCAGACTGCTGACAGATCACTGATCCCTCACTGACCTGTCCCCTAGATTGCATATTGAATACCTAACATACTGAAGAAAGAGACAAAAAATGCTTCTGCAGGCAGGTGCCAGCCGGGGCACCTACTCTGCAGCATAATCGCATGTTTAGTGTGGCATTTTCTTGATGTTATCCAGCTAGGGAAAAAAAAAGCAATTAGAAAATGGCGCCGCCCGTGCCCGCGCAGTAGTGGCTAACTGTGTCTAGCTGTGATCCAATAGCTGCTATTGAGCAAGCGCCAGCGACAACATCTTGCTGTTAGTGCACATGCGCTGGGGGCACCATCTTGGAGCAGAAGAGAAAAAATCCTCCTCCAAGGTGGCGCCCCCAGCACCTGTGCACTGGTAGCTCTTTGTGTCTACAACTGTGATCCGAGAGCTGCTACTGTTCAGGTGCGGGCAGCTCCATCTTGGAGGAGGGTTTTTTTTTCTTTTCCAGTAAGATGATGCTGCCGGGACATGCGCAATAGCAGCTATTGGATCACAGTTAAACACCAAGAGCTGCTACAGCACAGGCGCTGGCATCACCATCTTGGAGAAGAATTTTTTTCCTTCTCCACTAAGACGGCGCCGCCGGCACATGCACAGTAGTAGCTATCGGATCACAGCTAGACACCAAGAGCTGCTACTGCACAGGTATGAGCAGCGCCATCTTGGAGGAAGATTTTATTTTCTTCTCCAGCAAGAGGGCACCGCCCAGCGCATGTGCACTAGCAGCTATCGGATTATAGATAGACACCGTTATCTGCTACTGCACAGACACGGGTATTGCAATTTTCAATTTTTTTTTCCTCTAAATGGATAACATCAAGAAAATTTTTCACTGCCACACTAAACATGCGATTATGCTGCAGAGCAGATGCCACAACAGGCACCTGCCTGCAGAAGTGTTTTATACCTCTTTCTTCAGTATGTTAGGTGTTATGTTTGCTAATGACAGGTGTTATGAAGGCAATCCAGAAACACAGTGTGCTTCGCGATCAGAGCGCACACAGTGATCTGACAAATACCCAAAAATACAAGAACGAGCTCTGAGACGTGGAAACTCTGTAGACTGCACACCTGATCCTATCCTAAACACAACTAAAAGCGGCTGTGGATTGCGCCTAACAACTACCTAGGCAACTCGGCACAGCCTAAGAAACTAGCTAGCCTGAAGATAGAAAAATAGGCCTGACTTGCCCCAGAGAAATTCCCCAAAGGAAAAGGCAGCCCCCCACATATAATGACTGTGAGTAAGATGAAAAGACAAAACGTAGGGATGAAATAGATTCAGCAAAGTGGGGCCCGATATTCTAGGACAGAGCGAGGACAGTAAAGCGAACTTTGCAGTCTACAAAAAACCCTAAAGCAAAACCACGCAAAGGGGGCAAAAAAAACCCACCGTGCCGAACTAACGGCACGGCGGTACACCCTTTGCGTCTCAGAGCTTCCAGCAAAACAAAAGACAAGCTGGACAGAAAAAAAGCAACAAAAAAGCAAAAGGCACTTAGCTATACAGAGCAGCAGGTCACAGGAACAATCAGGAGAAGCTCAGATCCAACACTGAAACATTGACAAGGAGCAAGGATAGCAGCATCAGGCGGAGTTAAGTAATGAAGCAGTTAACGAGTTCACCAGAACACCTGAGGGAGGAAGCTCAGAAGCTGCAGTACCACTTGTGACCACAGGAGTGAATTCAGCCACAGAATTCACAACAGTTAGGTATTCATTATGCAAACTAAGGGGCAGGTCACTGAGGGATCAATGACCTGTCAGCAGTCTGCATTATGAATATCTAATCAGAGCACCACATGTAGACCCCCCTCCTGCCCCTCCTTAGGGCATGAGAATCTCATTAAACAGAAAATAAAGATTAAAGAACAACCACATGACGTTTTTCATCACCCAAGGTATTATTGAAATCAGTATAACGGACCCGACCAGACACTGTGTGTAGGTTACTATGCACAATCCTGCTGACAGGTTCAATTTAAAGAAACCCTTCTATCAAAGTTTTTATCTTCTTAATATTGCAATCATCATATTATACAGCACTGTGTTCTCACAGTTGCTCATTTTGCCTTTTGATATAGTTATTTAGTCACTTTTCTACTCTTTGTGGAAACAGGAAATCTCTATTCCCTGCATAAATAATTTCCCTCTTCAACTCCTGAGCCAGCTGCTCTCCTCCTCTTGCCAGTGACTTTTTCAGTCACTGATGACACATACAGGGAAAATTGACCTCCTGATTCTACCTGGAGCTTAGAAGGATTCAGCTACACAGTTTTTATCATGTGACATCAGAGACCTAAATGGAGAAGAGAAGAATTAGCTGGGTAGCAAGGCAAAATGAGGAATTGTAAGTACACAGTGGTATATAATATGAAACGTGTTACTGGGATTACCTCTTTAATTGGTAATACTAGAAACAGCATAGTATCATGCCATTTTTATGTGTGCTTTTTCTTGGTCAAAATCCTCTGCGGCAATGTAAACAATTAAGGCAATGCATCAATCACAGGAGAGGCACAAGCTTTTAATTGTGCTGATCGGCAGATGTCCTGGAAAGTTGGACCTCCATTGATCAAACTTAATGGCCTATCTTAAGAAAAGGATAGGTGATAAGTTATCGAATAGTGGGGTTACAACTGCTGAGACCACCAATTTCTTTCCAAGTAAAGCCTTGTCTGAACACAAGAAAATGTATAGACTGGATTTTCATCTTCTTCAGTTGCGAAAGACACGGTAGCATTATTTCTCTTCCATGTAAATAAAGTAATGTGTACCAATGAGTGATTTCTTCCTTGTGTTTTCATTCAGACTTGGAGAACAGTATCAAGGAGAATTACTAAATAATAAATAAGGCACAGAAAAGGAGACAGCAGTACCAACAGATAGAAATTAGCACAAATGATGCATCCAAAAGAAACAGTTTTCTGGAGGTCTGGATGCTGGTTGTACATGCTCCGCCATTTAGTGATTGTTCATGGAACCCTTTTGAATCATTATGCTGGCTGACCTTGTTAGGGAAGGTTGTATTTGGCTTCAGTGATTTTTTTTCAATGAACTGTTCAATCCTTTGAAAATGTAAAAATAGCAAATAAAGTTAAACAATGCTTTTTTTAACCAAAAGGAAGAAACCTTCATATCTGCATAATTATGTGAATCAACCATCATAAAATAGACAAAGATGAAAGAATCGAAAACAACTGGAGACAAATATAACTTTCCTGAATAATTTTACTTGGCATATTGACTCACCCACCCAGCCCTACAGAAGACATTTCTTTTTGGTACCCCATCTTCTGCGATGGTGTTCAGAGAGGCATTTGAGTCCTAGGCTGGTCCCCCTAGCAGCTGTTCAAGATTGCCCAGCCCCTTGCTACATTTTTGGACATTAGCCAGAACTTAAAACATCACTGTACAGCAGACACACAGCATACTCTACAAGGTCTGCTGATGTCAAGCCCCACCAGTAGTGTTGAGTATTCCGATACTTTCTCAATATCGGATACCGGAATTGGAAGTTCCCATAATTCAATGAGCCAGTTTGAGTTAATTCAGCCAATGAGGAATCCTAAGAAGTGTGGGCACATCCTGTTATGCATTTTAGTCATGTAAATACTGGCATGGCTGTGATTGGCTGCTGAAATGATGTCATGATGCACTATAAAAGTCGCCGCCGCCATTTTGGGATCACTCTGCTCTGAATTCATTAGGGACAGGACGCTGTGTTCTGATTGAGGGCCAGTTTGAGATAGCGATTTGCTTCATTGTGCTTTACCCAGGCTAATTTAGTAACCGCTGTGTGAGAACCTTGTTTTTGCCTTGCAGTGCTGTTCACGGCTGTCTACAATGTCTCTGTGTGAGTGCAGCTCACTCTGTAATCTGTTCTGCAGACACAGCCCGTTGTAGACAGCTCAGTGTGCGTCACTGCCTCATACTGTTCCATTGTCCTTTTTTAAATTAGGGCACATTTTTGTCCTGATTTATCCTATTAGTGGGTTTCCATCCGTATCCTGCTAGATTGTGGAAAAACACCATATAGGAGTACCTAGAGGAGCTTTTCTAGGCCTTGCAGCGCCGTTCACAGCTGTCTACAAGGTCTCTGTGTGAGTGCAGCTCACTCTGTAGTCTGTTCTGTGAATAAAACTAAAAGTTAATAAAGTTCAACAAGCACTCCACTAAACAGTTGTGTTGGCCACATTAACTCATATTAAAGTCTAGTCCACACTTTATAAAATTAGTGTTTCTCATACCTGTTTGCAGCTGTTCAGGAATAATCACACTAAGCCCTTAGTACTTTTCTGCCTATCTTTATCAGTCTGCTAAAATGAAGAAGGCAGGGAGTAAGGCACGTGGTCATGGGCATGGAGGTGGAGCAGGGAGAGGACGTGGGGATTCTGTACCTGCTGCGGGCATCGGTGATTCATCGTCCCCCAGTTTTAGCAGGGAACAGTCCTTCATGCGCAGCTTTGTAGGAGCTCGCCATTCCCCACTGCTGTGGGACAAACAAATTGAAGCCATTGTCTGATGGATGGCAGCTAATGCATCGACTTCAATTAGTGCCACATCCTCTCAGGCACAGAGCACTGAAGAGCACCCATCTGTCTCTTCACCACCTGCCAAATTGCCCAGGCAGTCAGAGAACCCAGGACAGGAGCCATCTCTACTTCTGTTCTCTGAATCTCTTGGCATGGAAAGAGGGGGCCAGCCAAGCAGCATTCTGGAAACTGAAGAAGAGGCAGTATGCAGTGATGCGCAACTACTTTGTCTCTCTCAATCTGAAGAGGCAGGTCAGCACACCTCAGTATGCATCTGATGATGAGACTCAGGTGCCACTTTCTGGTGCGTACTGCGCTGTCGAGACTACCCAGGAGAAGCAGTTGTTGGAAGAGGGTAGTGTAGATGATGAGGTCCTTGACCCATCATGGCATGAGGTACAGGAAGGTGGTGGGAGCAGCTCTGAGGAAGAGAGTCCCCGAACGGCCCAAAGAGGGAGAGGGAGGGGGAAGACTGCATTGCCTGTAGCCTCCACTTCTGCACCCATTAAGAGCATGCCTCTTCCAAAACCCAAAACGGGCGCTCCCAAGACTTGCAGTGCCTGGTCCTTTTTTGACACAGTTGCAGATGACATTTGCTTTGTCAAATGCAATCTGTGTAATCAGAAAGTCAAAAGAGGGAAAAGTGTCAGCAATCTCAATACCACAAATATGTGGAAACATGTGCGGACCAGGCACGTGGTGGAGTTACAAAAACACACTGAAAACCTAGGCCAACCTGCAGCGGCACCTATCACCTCTTCAGCTCGTGTTGCAGCCTCTTCCTCCAGCTCACACACAGCTGGTTTGGCTTCCTCACAGGATCGCCAAGGAAGAACCTCTGGCACTGTTGTACAGAGACCCAGTGTAATTCCACACACAGCACCACGTTCCCTGTCATCCTCACACTCCCAGCCTAGTCTACAGCCATTGGTAGCACAGGCATGGGAGAAAAGGCGGCCATTCTCAGCCAATCACCCCTGAGCACAGGCTCTGAATGCTGGCATTGCAAAACTACTGTCCCTTGAAATGCTGTCACTCAGGCAGTCCCACAATACAATGTGCCCAGCCACTTTTATTTCAGCAGGCAAGCCGTCCCTACCCTGCAAAAGCATGTGGAGGGAAACATTAAGCATGCGCTACTAAATGCCGTCAGTAGCAAGGTCCACCTCACCACCGATGCGTGGACCAGTCACCATGGAGAGGGACGATACCTTTCCCTCACTGCCCATT
This sequence comes from Ranitomeya imitator, assembly GCF_032444005.1. Lineage (NCBI taxonomy): Eukaryota > Metazoa > Chordata > Amphibia > Anura > Dendrobatidae > Ranitomeya > Ranitomeya imitator. The sequence continues at coordinate 141,850,244 of NC_091282.1, forward strand.
GGGTCAAAGTTGTGGAGCCGGGTACAGATCTTGAGAGTGGCGCTGTACGTGTTCTGCCAACTCCAAGGATTGCTGGAAACCAGTCTGTACACATTGACTCCTCCTCATACTCCAGTTCCTCTGAATCATCGCTGCAGGAGCAGTCACAGTCCACCTCCACATGGACCCATGAACGCTTACCTGTTACAACCGATATGAGCACAGCCGTGGCCAAATGTCAACAGGCCATATTGAAAGTAATATCTTTTGGGAATCGAAGCCACACAGCGCAGGAGCTCTGGAATGCCATCAAGCAGGAGAGCGATGTGTGGCTTGTGCCAGCGAATCTCCACCCAGGCACGGTAGTGTGTGACAATGGCCAAAATCTGGTGGCAGCTCTGGCCCTAGGCAACCTCACTCACATCCCATGTCTGGCACATGTGCTCAACTTGGTCGTGCAGAGTTTTTTGAGGGACTATCCGGATCTTGATGCACTGCTTCACAAGGTCCACCTAGAGTGTGCTCACTTGCGGCGTTCCAGCATGGCAAGATCATGCATTGCAGCTCTGCAGCGTCGATTCTGCCTTCTGGAACATCGCATGATATGTTACCTACCCACCAGGTGGAATTCAGCGCTACATATATTGGAGCGGTTGTGTGAGCAGCAGCCAGCAGTAATGGAGTACCAGCTGCATCAGGCGCAAAAAAGTCGCACTGCGCGCCATTCAGACTTCACAACCACTGAGTGGGCCATTATGAAGGATATCTGCCAGGTTTTGCATGCCTTCGAAGATTCCACGTGGATGGCGAGTGCAGATGATGCACTAGTCAGCATGACTGTCCCCCTTATCTGCCTGCTTGAAAAACACTGCAAGCGCTGAGGGATGAGGTTGTGGAAGAGGTGGAGGATGAGGATTCACAAATGCCATCTGCTTCTGGACAGTCTGCCCAATCTGGTTCCTCATGCGCATGCCACGGCGATTTGGGATCAGCTGACGCCGCACAGTCTGAAGAAGGTGAAGGGAGATGAGTGAGAGGCGAAGATATGCACTGCGCATGCCCATGAACCCCAGCCCCGCAGTGTGAATAAATCAGAAGACACTGTGAGGTGGGATCTCGGGCAGCGTGGCCACACAAGCGCAGTCAGCCTGACAGCAAATGATGTCAGAAGACGGGCAACGCTAACTGCACATGCCCAAGGGATAACATAACAGCTCAGGCTCCCTTTCAACTTGCTCCAATTAGGCATCAGCCTACACTCTGTTTCTCCTGTAATTGCTGGGCACCAACACTGCCAGTTGCTGCTCGGAAGTGGCATCTGCAGAGTCAACACATGCTCCAGTGTTTTGGGGTTCAGTAACGTCAGCTGATCCCCAGCTGTGTGTCCGGCAATTTCTCCTGCTCCCTCCACATTGACACCACTACAGATTTTAAACTCGCTCCAATTAGGCCTCAGCCTACTCTCTGTTTCTCTTAGAAATGTAAAATGATAATAATAATCTTATCTGTAATATAGTAATATAATCTGTAAAAATGATTATATTACTAAAGTGTTGTATTATACTCTCTTCGTTTTAGTATTTGAAATAAATTGATAATTTTTTATTGGTAAATGTGAGTTGATATACTTCATTTTTTCTTGTGGTTGTCTCTGTTTCTCTTGTAATCCCTGGGCTCCAACACCGCCAGTTGCTGCTCAGAAATGTCTTTGGCATGGGTACTCCCTCCTGGCCAGCCTAGATCCAGCACGCCAGCTGTTTCCGGATAGTGTCTTGGTCACTTTGCCTCCAATACGTTGTCCTGTTGGGTTGCGGTTGGGTTAGCCAACTCTATGGTGCCTGCAGTTTATGTGCTTCCTATGTGGTCTGCGGGAACTGGCAATCAAGGCTGGTTCTGTAGTGCCAATAGGACAAGCTCTCCCTGTAGGACTGTGGGTTTTCGGTAACTACGGCCAGCTCTTGGCCTAGCAATTTTTTTTCCTGTGGACATTCTGCTGCCTATCTGGGTTCCAGCACCATTAGCTGGTTCTTTGGAAGACAATCTTGAATAGGTCCCCCTGGTTCCAGCACCTCCCTGTCCAATAACCCTAAACGTCTCTTTGACACGTTCCAGTCCCTACTCAACCCAAGAGAGCAGGCCCCAACCACGGATCTCCGTGCTGACGATCTGGCCAATTACTTCAAAGAAAAAATTGACCACATTCGACAGGAAATCATCTCCCAATCTCTTCACACCATGTACTGTCCTCCCTCCCCCACTGCATCTAGTTCACTCTCTAACTTTGAAGCAGTTACAGAAGAAGAAGTAAGCAGGCTCCTTGCATCTTCTCGCCCGACCACTTGCACCAGTGACCCCATTCCGTCACATCTCCTCCAATCCCTTTCCCCGGCTGTCACCTCTCACCTAACAAAAATATTCAACCTTTCCCTCACTTCCGGTATTTTTCCCTCCTCATTTAAGCATGCCATCATACATCCATTACTTAAAAAACCATCCCTCGATCAAAACTGTGCCGCTAATTATAGACCTGTCTCTAATCTTCCCTTCATCTCTTAACTCCTCGAGCGCCTGGTCCACTCCCGTCTTACCCGCTATCTCTCAGATAACTCTCTTCTCGACCCTCTTCAATCTGGCTTCCGCTCTTTACACTCTACTGAAACTGCCCTCACTAAAGTCTCTAATGACCTACTAACAGCTAAATCTAATGGTCACTACTCTATGCTAATTCTCTTGGATCTCTCTGCAATATTCGATACTGTGGATCATCAGCTCCTCCTCGCTATGCTCCGCTCCATCGGCCTCAAGGACACTGTTCTCTCCTGGTTCTCCTCCTATCTCTCTGACCGATCCTTCACTGTATGTTTTGCTGGTTCCTCCTCCTCTCACCTTCCCCTTACTGTTGGGGTTCCTCAAGGTTCAGTCCTAGGCCCCCTCCTCTTCTCTTTGTATACTGCCCCTATTGGACAAACAATCAGTAGATTTGGTTTCCAGTACCATCTCTATGCTGACGACACCCAATTATACACTTCTTCTCCTGATCTCACGCCTGCCTTATTAGAAAACACCAGTGATTGTCTTACCGCTGTCTCTAACATCATCTCCTCCCTCTATCTGAAACTAAACCTGTCAAAAACTGAACTCCTCGTGTTCTCTCCCTCTACTAACCTACCTTTGCCTGACATTGCCATCTCCGTGTGCGGTTCCACCATTACTCCAAAGCAACATGCCCGCTGCCTTGGGGTCATCCTTGATTCTGACCTTTCATTCACCCCCCACATCCGATCACTGGCTTGCTCTTCTTACCTGCATCTCAAAAACATTTCTAGAATTCGCCCTTTTCTTACTTTCGACTCTGCAAAAACTCTTAGGCAACAGGTTTCTGCTAATAACCAAGAAAAATTATCTTTCACAATTGGTGCAGAATCCAACCAGAGGAGCAGCACTTTTAGACCTAATACTATCTAATAGACCTGACAGAATAACAAATCTGCAGGTGGTCGGGCATTTAGGAAATAGCGACCACAATATTGTGCAGTTTCACCTGTCTTTCACTAGGGGGACTTGTCAGGGAGTCACAAAAACATTGAACTTTAGGAAGGCAAAGTTTGAACAGCTTAGAGATGCCCTTAATCTGGTAGACTGGGACAATATCCTCAGAAATAAGAATACAGATAATAAATGGGAAATGTTTAAGAACATCCTAAATAGGCAGTGTAAGCGGTTTATACCTTGTGGGAATAAAAGGACTAGAAATAGGAAAAACCCAATGTGGCTAAACAAAGAAGTAAGACAGGCAATTAACAGTAAAAAGAAAGCATTTGCACTACTAAAGCAGGATGGCACCATTGAAGCTCTAAAAAACTATAGGGAGAAAAATACTTTATCTAAAAAACTAATTAAAGCTGCCAAAAAGGAAACAGAGAAGCATATTGCTAAGGAGAGTAAAACTAATCCCAAACTGTTCTTCAACTATATCAATAGTAAAAGAATAAAAACTGAAAATGTAGGCCCCTTAAAAAATAGTGAGGAAAGAATGGTTGTAGATGACGAGGAAAAAGCTAACATATTAAACACCTTCTTCTCCACGGTATTCACGGTGGAAAATGAAATGCTAGGTGAAATCCCAAGAAACAATGAAAACCCTATATTAAGGGTCACCAATCTAACCCAAGAAGAGGTGCGAAACCGGCTAAATAAGATTAAAATAGATAAATCTCCGGGTCCGGATGGCATACACCCACGAGTACTAAGAGAACTAAGTAATGTAATAGATAAACCATTATTTCTTATTTTTAGTGACTCTATAGCGACAGGGTCTGTTCCGCAGGACTGGCGCATAGCAAATGTGGTGCCAATATTCAAAAAGGGCTCTAAAAGTGAACCTGGAAATTATAGGCCAGTAAGTCTAACCTCTATTGTTGGTAAAATATTTGAAGGGTTTCTGAGGGATGTTATTCTGGATTATCTCAATGAGAATAACTGTTTAACTCCATATCAGCATGGGTTTATGAGAAATCGCTCCTGTCAAACCAATCTAATCAGTTTTTATGAAGAGGTAAGCTATAGGCTGGACCACGGTGAGTCATTGGACGTGGTATATCTCGATTTTTCCAAAGCGTTTGATACCGTGCCGCACAAGAGGTTGGTACACAAAATGAGAATGCTTGGTCTGGGGGAACATGTGTGTAAATGGGTTAGTAACTGGCTTAGTGATAGAAAGCAGAGGGTGGTTATAAATGGTATAGTCTCTAACTGGGTCGCTGTGACCAGTGGGGTACCGCAGGGGTCAGTATTGGGACCTGTTCTCTTCAACATATTCATTAATGATCTGGTAAAAGGTTTACACAGTAAAATATCGATATTTGCAGATGATACAAAACTATGTAAAGCAGTTAATACAAGAGAAGATAGTATTCTGCTACAGATGGATCTGGATAAGTTGGAAACTTGGGCTGAAAGGTGGCAGATGAGGTTTAACAATGATAAATGTAAGGTTATACACATGGGAAGAGGGAATCAATATCACCATTACACACTGAACGGGAAACCACTGGGTAAATCTGACAGGGAGAAGGACTTGGGGATCCTAGTTAATGATAAACTTACCTGGAGCAGCCAGTGCCAGGCAGCAGCTGCCAAGGCAAACAGGATCATGGGGTGCATTAAAAGAGGTCTGGATACACATGATGAGAGCATTATACTGCCTCTGTACAAATCCCTAGTTAGACCGCACATGGAGTACTGTGTCCAGTTTTGGGCACCGGTGCTCAGGAAGGATATAATGGAACTAGAGAGAGTACAAAGGAGGGCAACAAAATTAATAAAGGGGATGGGAGAACTACAATACCCAGATAGATTAGCGAAATTAGGATTATTTAGTCTAGAAAAAAGACGACTGAGGGGAGATCTAATAACCATGTATAAGTATATAAGGGGACAATACAAATATCTCGCTGAGGATCTGTTTATACCAAGGAAGGTGACGGGCACAAGGGGGCATTCTTTGCGTCTGGAGGAGAGAAGGTTTTTCCACCAACATAGAAGAGGATTCTTTACTGTTAGGGCAGTGAGAATCTGGAATTGCTTGCCTGAGGAGGTGGTGATGGCGAACTCAGTCGAGGGGTTCAAGAGAGGCCTGGATGTCTTCCTGGAGCAGAACAATATTGTATCATACAATTATTAGGTTCTGTAGAAGGACGTAGATCTGGGTATTTATTATAATGGAATATAGGCTGAACTGGATGGACAAATGTCTTTTTTCGGCCTTACTAACTATGTTACTATGTTACTATGTTACTGTTTCACTTATTCATTCTCGTCTGGACTATTGTAACTCTCTACTAATCGGCCTCCCTCTTACCAAACTTTCCCCGCTCCAATCTGTCCTGAATGCTGCTGCCAGGATCATATTCCTCACCAACCGTTACACCGATGCCTCTACCTTGTGCCAGTCATTACACTGGCTACCCATCCACTCCAGAATCCAGTACAAAACTACTACCCTCATCCACAAAGCACTCCATGGCTCAGCACCACCCTACATCTCCTCTCTGGTCTCAGTCTATTACCCTACCCGTGCCCTCCACTCCGCTAATGACCTCAGGTTAGCATCCTCAATAATAAGAACTTCCCACTCCCGTCTCCAAGACTTTACACGTGCTGCGCCGATTCTTTGGAATGCACTACCTAGGTTAAGACGATTAATCCCCAATCCCCACAGTTTTAAGCGTACCTTAAAAACTCATTTGTTCAGACTGGCCTACCGCCTCAATCCATTAACCTAACGATCCGTGTGTGGCCTATTTAAAAAAAAAAATAAAAAATCAGGTTCCTCGCATTATGTTCTCATTTACTTTATGCAGTTAATAGCCCTCTGTGTCTGTACTGCTACATACTTAGGCAGTTAACTGGTTCATGCAGCTTTACATGAACACCCGAGCCTTACACTATGGCTGGTCCGAATAACTATAGCAATTGTTACCATCCACCTCTCGTGTCTCCCCTTTTCCTCATAGTTTGTAAGCTTGCGAGCAGGGCCCTCATTCCTCCTGGTATCTGTTTTGAACTGTGTTTCCGTTATGCTGTAATGTCTATTGTCTGTACAAGTCCCATCTATAATTTGTAAAGCGCTGCGGAATATGTTGGCGCTATATAAATAAAAATTATTATTATTATTATTATCGTCAGCTGGTTCCAGGCAGAGCCTTTCACTTAGGTGCCTTATTCTGGGTATCCGAGTTCCACCAACATCTGGTGGTCCTTGGTAGTGCTTTCTGGCACGGGTAGCTCCAGCTTAGTAACCTGGTTCCAGTACCATCAGCTGGTCCTCGGTAGTTCCATTGGCTCTTGTACCTTCTGCTACCCATCCAGGTTCCAGTACCGTCAGCTGGTTCTCGGCAGTGTCTTTGGCACGGGTACTCCCTCCTGCCCAGCCTGGTTTCAGCATGCCAGCTGTTTCCGGGTAGTGTCTGTTAGGGGTCGAGTTCCCGCTTCTGCACAGGGGGAATCTCGAGCCACCTCCGCTGCGGTCTCCCATTCTTGTCCAGCCGCAGTGAAGTCTGCTCAGCAAGGACGTCGGTCCCAGCGTCTTGCTCATTCTCACTCTGTTCTGAGAGTTACTGCTGCTTCTCCAGTCTCTGCTATTAAAGTCTGTGCTGGTCAGCAGCGAGCGGACTTCTCTGGGACTAAGTCCTTGTCTGCACGTACTGAGCATGCCCAGCGTAAGGTCTCCCGTTGGAGATCGAGGGTCATGTGCTCAGGCTCTGCAGCACATTCCATTGGTCCTCTTGGCAGGTCCTAGAAGGGCAAAAGTGCTGTGGCCACTTCCTGTGCTGCTGCTATATAAACTGCGCATGACCGCACGGCCATGCGCTAGTATTGTCAAACAATTGCTAATGTGTGTATGTTGTGAGTGCAAGTCGTCCTTGGATACCCCTACCCTATAGTATGACTGTTCGCGGAAGGTGTATGGCTGCTACCTAGCGCCCGACTTATCCTACAGCACTAGTCACACATTATAGCGTCCAGTTGCTGTGACCGCCAGTACGGCGCCGTGCACTTCCTCTGTGCTTTCCTTACCCAAGCCTGGGTGGTTAGTGGCGTTCGTCAGTGCGGCACTGCATGCTCTTCTGTTTCATTTCACACCCAGTTGCGGTGTTGCGCCAGCAAGGGTCTAATCGGACTTCAATCCCAGTTGGGGTTGAGTTCGCTGACTACTTGCTCGCGCTTTAGGTGCGGTACCGCGGTCCTGTGCCTTAACAGGATTGCTTCTTTCACGCTGGGTGAGGTTAACCCACGCGTGTATACTCTAGTGTACCGCCATATAGTCTGCTAATTGCTAGCAGCAGGTTTTCACCTGCACGGTGGACCCCGGACTGCGAACGGATCTATACCATCTGTCTTGGTGCGTTCCGCCAGTCCTAACAGTGTCTTTGTCACTTTACCTCCAATACGTTGTCCTGTCGGATTGCAGTCGGGTTAACCAACTCTATGGTGCCTGCAGTTTAGGTGCTTCCTATGTGGGCTGCGGGAACTGGCAATCAAGGCTGGTTCCGTAGTGCCAATAGGACAAGCTCGCCCTGTAGGACTGTGGGTTTTCGGTAACTATGGCCGGCTCATGGCCTAGCAATTTTTTTTGTTCCTGTGGACCATCTGCTGCCTATCTGAGTTCCAGCACCATCAGCTGGTTCTTTGGAAGACAATCTTGAGTAGGTCCCTCTGGTTCCAGTACCATCAGCAGGTTCCAGGCAGAGCCTTTGGCGTAGGTGCCTCCTTCTGGGTATCCGAGTTCCACCAATGGCTGGTGGTCCTTGGTAGTTCTTTCCAGTACGGGTACCTCCTGCTTAGTAACCGGGTTCCAGTACCTTTAGCTGGTCCTCGGTAGTTCCATTGGCTCTTGTACCTTCGGCTACCTGTTGTGAATTCTGCTCTTGGGTTCCCTCCGGTGGTTGTAGGTGGGAATGCAGTTGTCTCTGAGTCACAGTCCTGACCAGGTGTATCTACTGATTTCAGTTCTGACTGGGATATTTAGGTGTGCAGGATTCATTAGTCCTTTCCAGTTGTCAATGTTTCTTCTGAAGTGTTGGATCACTTTCTGGCTTCTCCTGCTCAGCTGTCATTTCAGCAAAGATAAGTGTCTGGTTTTGTTTCTGTGGCACAAATGCAGTGTGCTTATATTCTGTGCTATTCATTTGTTTTTCTCTTGTCCAGCTTAGACTGTGTCAGTGTTTTCTCAGTCTTGTTGGATTCTCTGGAGATGCAGATATACGCTCCACAGCTTTAGTTAGATGGAGTTTTTGTATTTTCTGCTGTGGATATTTTGGAAGGATTTTTAAAACTGACCGCTTAGTATCCTGTCCTGTCCTTTCTTTTTTAGCTAGTTGTGCCTCATTTGCTACATCCTGTTTCCTGCCTATGTGTGTCTTTCCCTCTACTACTCACAGTCAATATTTGTGGGGGCTGCCTATCCTTTGGGGTTCTGCTCTGAGGCAAGGTAGAAATTCCTATTTCCATCTATAGGGGTATTTAGTCCTCCGGCTGTGTCGAGGTGTCTAGGTTATGTTAGGCACACCCCACGGCTACTTCTAGTCGCGGTGATAAGATCAGGGTTTGCGGTCAGTATAGTTACCACCTTCTCCAGTGAAAGTTTTTATGCTGCTCCAAGGTCAACTGATCATAACAGTACAACTGGCCCATAATGAGTTAAATGCATCTCAGAAGAAGGGAAGAAAGGTCTTGAGCCATTTTTTTTTTCTTCAGTCTACTTTGTCTTCTCCTCCCTCTTAATCTCTGGGTGGCTGAAGAGCCTTGTGCTAGCATGAATGTTCAGGACTTAGCTTCTCATGTAGACCAGCTTGCTGCTAGGGTACAGGGAATTTCTGATTATATTGTTCAGACTCCGGTTTTAGAACCGAAGATTCCTACTCCTGATTTGTTTTGTGGTGACAGGTCCAAATTTTTGAGTTTTAAAAACAACTGTAAACTGTTTTTTGCTTTGAGACCTCGATCCTCTGGTGATTCCATTCAGCAGGTAAAAATTGTCATCTCCCTGCTGCGTGGCGACCCACAGGATTGGGCATTTTCCCTGGAATCTGGTAATACGGCTTTGCTTGATGTAGACTCCTTTTTTCAGGCTTTGGGATTGTTATATGATGAACCTAATTCTGTGGATCAAGCTGATAAGACCTTGTTGGCCCTGTCTCAGGGTCAAGAGGCGGCAGAATTGTATTGTCTGAAATTCAGAAAATGGTCGGTGTTGTGTTGTGAATTCTGTGGCTGAATTCACTCCTGTGGTCACAAGTGGTACTGCAGCATCTGAGCTTCCTCCCTCAGGTGTTCTGGTGAGCTCGTTAACTGCTTCATTACTTAACTCCGCCTGATGCTGCTATCCTTGCTCCTTGTCAATGTTTCAGTGTTGGATCTGAGCTTCTCCTGATTGTTCCTGTGACCTTCTGCTCTGTATAGCTAAGTGCTTTTTGCTTTTTTGTTGCTTTTTTTCTGTCCAGCTTGTCTTTTGTTTTGCTGGAAGCTCTGAGACGCAAAGGGTGTACCGCCGTGCCGTTAGTTCGGCACGGTGGTTTTTTTTTGCCCCCTTTGCATGGTTTTGCTTTAGGGTTTTTTGTAGACTGCAAAGTTCGCTTTACTGTCCTCGCTCTGTCCTAGAATATCGGGCCCCACTTTGCTGAATCTATTTCATCCCTACGTTTTGTCTTTTCATCTTACTCACAGTCATTATATGTGGGGGGCTGCCTTTTCCATTGGGGAATTTCTCTGGGGCAAGTCAGGCCTATTTTTCTATCTTCAGGCTAGCTAGTTTCTTAGGCTGTGCCGAGTTGCCTAGGTAGTTGTTAGGCGCAATCCACAGCCGCTTTTAGTTGTGTTTAGGATAGGATCAGGTGTGCAGTCTACAGAGTTTCCACGTCTCAGAGCTCGTTCTTGTATTTTTGGGTATTTGTCAGATCACTGTGTGCGCTCTGATCGCTAAGCACACTGTGTTTCTGGATTGCCTTCATAACACCTGTCATTAGCAAACATAACAGTACAAGGAGCCAAACTAATGATTCTCAATAGAGGGAAAGAAAAAGTTCTGACATCATTTTTTTTTTTTTTCTGCTCTGTGTTCACTTTTTTTTTTTTCCCCTAGACATTTGGGTGATTCTGGACACAGGTGTGGACATGGATATTCAGGGTCTGTGCTCTTCAATGGATAATCTCGTTATAAATGTACAAAAAATTCAAGATACTATTGATCAGAAATCTATGTTAGAACCAAGAATTCCTATTCCTGATTTGTTTTTTGGAGATAGAACTAAGTTTCTAAGTTTCAAAAATAATTGTAAGCTATTTCTGGCCTTGAAACCTCATTCTTCTGGTAATCCTATTCAACAGGTTTTGAATATTATTTCTTTTTTGCGCGGCGACCCTCAAGACTGGGCATTTTCTCTTGCGCCAGGAGACCCTGCATTGAGTAGTGTCGATGCGTTTTTCCTGGCGCTCGGATTGCTGTACGATGAGCCTAATTCAGTGGATCAGGCTGAGAAAAATTTGCTGGCTTTGTGCCAGGGTCAGGATGATATAGAAGTATATTGTCAGAAATTTAGGAAATGGTCAGTACTCACTCAGTGGAATGAATCTGCGCTGGCAGCTTTTTTCAGAAAGGGTCTCTCTGAGGCTCTTAAGGATGTCATGGTGGGATTTCCTATGCTTGCTGGTTTGAATGAGTCTTTGTCTTTGGCCATTCAGATCGGTCGACGCTTGCGCGAGCGTAAATCTGTGCACCATTTGGCGGTACTGCCTGAGGTTAAACCTGAGCCTATGCAGTGCGATAGGACTATGACTAGAGTTGAACGGCAGGAATACAGACGTCTGAATGGTCTGTGTTTCTACTGTGGTGATTCCACTCATGCTATTTCTGATTGTCCTAAGCGCACTAAGCGGTCCGCTAGGTCTGCCGTCATTGGTACTGTACAGTCCAAATTCCTTCTGTCCATTACCTTGATATGCTCTTTGTCGTCGTTTTCTGTCATGGCGTTTGTGGATTCGGACGCTGCCCTGAATCTGATGGATTTGGATTATGCTAAACGTGGTGGGTTTTTCTTGGAGCCTTTGCGGTGTCCTATTCCATTGAGAGGAATTGATGCTACACCTTTGGCCAAGAATAAACCTCAATACTGGGCCCAGCTGACCATGTGCATGGCTCCTGCACATCAGGAAGTTATTCGCTTTCTGGTGTTGCATAATCTGCATGATGTGGTCGTGTTGGGGTTGCCATGGCTACAAACCCATAATCCAGTATTGGATTGGAATTCCATGTCGGTATCCAGCTGGGGTTGTCAGGGGGTACATGGTGATGTTCCATTTTTGTCGATTTCGTCATCCACCCCTTCTGAGGTCCCAGAGTTCTTGTCTGATTATCAGGATGTATTTGAAGAGCCCAAGTCCGATGCTCTACCTCCGCATAGGGATTGTGATTGTGCTATCAATTTGATTCCTGGTAGTAAATTCCCTAAAGGTCGATTATTTAATTTATCCGTGCCCGAACACGCCGCTATGCGCAGTTATGTGAAGGAATCCCTGGAGAAGGGACATATTCGCCCATCGTCATCACCACTGGGAGCAGGGTTCTTCTTTGTAGCCAAGAAGGATGGTTCGCTGAGACCGTGTATTGATTACCGCCTTCTTAATAAGATCACTGTTAAATTTCAGTATCCCTTGCCATTGTTATCTGACTTGTTTGCTCGGATTAAGGGGGCTAGTTGGTTCACTAAGATAGATCTTCGTGGTGCGTATAATCTGGTGAGAATCAGGCAAGGAGATGAATGGAAAACTGCATTCAATACGCCCGAGGGTCATTTTGAGTATCTAGTGATGCCGTTCGGACTTGCCAATGCTCCATCTGTGTTTCAGTCTTTTATGCATGACATCTTCCGTGAGTATCTGGATAAATTCCTGATTGTTTACTTGGATGACATTTTGATCTTCTCAGATGATTGGGAGTCTCATGTGAAGCAGGTCAGAATGGTTTTTCAGGTCCTGCGTGCTAACTCTTTGTTTGTGAAGGGATCAAAGTGTCTCTTCGGTGTGCAGAAAGTTTCATTTTGGGGGTTCATCTTTACCCCTTCTACTATCGAGATGGATCCAGTTAAGGTCCAAGCCATCCAGGATTGGATTCAGCCGACATCTCTGAAAAGTCTGCAAAAGTTCCTGGGCTTTGCTAATTTTTATCGTCGCTTCATCTGTAATTTTTCTAGCATTGCCAAACCATTGACCGATTTGACCAAGAAGGGTGCTGATTTGGTTAATTGGTCTTCTGCTGCTGTGGAAGCTTTTCAGGAGTTGAAGCGTCGTTTTTGTTCTGCCACTGTGTTGTGTCAGCCAGATGTTTCTCTTCCGTTCCAGGTCGAGGTTGATGCTTCTGAGATTGGAGCAGGGGCGGTTTTGTCACAGAGAGGTTCTGATTGCTCAGTGATGAAACCATGTGCTTTCTTTTCCAGGAAGTTTTCGCCCGCTGAGCGTAATTATGATGTGGGCAATCGAGAGTTGCTGGCCATGAAGTGGGCATTCGAGGAGTGGCGTCATTGGCTTGAAGGAGCTAAGCATCGCGTGGTGGTATTGACTGATCATAAGAACTTGACTTATCTCGAGTCTGCCAAGCGCTTGAATCCTAGACAGGCCCGTTGGTCGTTATTTTTTGCCCGCTTCGACTTTGTGATTTCGTACCTTCCGGGCTCTAAAAATGTGAAGGCGGATGCTCTGTCTAGGAGTTTTGTGCCCGACTCTCCGGGTTTATCTGAGCCAGCGGGTATCCTCAAGGAAGGAGTCATTGTGTCTGCCATCTCCCCTGATTTGCGGCGGGTGCTGCAAAAATTTCAGGCGAATAAACCTGATCGTTGTCCAGCAGAGAAACTGTTCGTCCCTGATAGGTGGACTAATAAACTTATCTCTGAACTTCATTGTTCGGTGTTGGCTGGTCATCCTGGAATCTTTGGTACCAGAGAGTTAGTGGCTAGATCCTTCTGGTGGCCATCTCTGTCACGGGATGTACGTACTTTTGTGCAGTCCTGTGGGATTTGTGCTAGGGCTAAGCCCTGCTGTTCTCGTGCCAGTGGGTTGCTTTTGCCCTTGCCGGTCCCAAAGAGGCCTTGGACACATATTTCGATGGATTTCATTTCTGACCTTCCCGTTTCTCAAAAGATGTCAGTCATTTGGGTGGTCTGTGATCGCTTTTCTAAAATGGTCCATCTGGTGCCCTTGGCTAAATTGCCTTCCTCCTCTGATTTGGTACCTTTGTTCTTTCAGCATGTGGTTCGGTTGCATGGCATTCCTGAGAATATTGTTTCTGACAGAGGTTCCCAGTTTGTTTCAAGGTTTTGGCAAGCCTTTTGTGGTAGGATGGGCATTGACCTATCCTTTTCCTCGGCTTTCCATCCTCAGACTAATGGCCAGACCGAACGAACCAATCAGACCTTGGAAACATATCTGAGATGTTTTGTTTCTGCAGACCAGGATGATTGGGTGTCCTGTTTGCCGTTGGCTGAGTTCGCCCTTAATAATCGGGCCAGCTCGGCTACCTTGGTTTCTCCATTTTTTTGCAATTCTGGGTTCCATCCTCGTTTCTCTTCAGGACAGGTTGAGTCTTCGGACTGTCCTGGTGTGGATTCTGTGGTGGATAGGTTGCAGCAGATCTGGACTCAGGTAGTGGACAATTTGATCTTGTCCCAGGAGAAAGCTCAACTTTTCGCTAATCGCAGACGCCGTGTGGGTCCCCGACTTCGTGTTGGGGATCTGGTTTGGTTATCTTCTCGTCATATTCCTATGAAGGTTTCCTCTCCTAAATTTAAACCTCGTTTTATTGGTCCGTATAGGATTTCTGAGGTTCTCAATCCTGTGTCTTTTCGTTTGACCCTCCCAGACTCCTTTTCCATACATAATGTATTCCATAGGTCGTTGTTGCGGAGATACGTGGCACCTATGGTTCCATCTGTTGAGCCTCCTGCCCCGGTTTTGGTGGAGGGGGAATTGGAGTATATTGTGGAGAAGATTTTGGATTCTCGTGTTTCTAGACGGAAACTCCAGTATCTGGTTAAATGGAAGGGTTATGCTCAGGAAGATAATTCCTGGGTTTTTGCCTCTGATGTTCATGCTTCCGATCTTGTTCGTGCCTTTCATGCGGCTCATCCTGGTCGGCCTGGGGGCTCTGGTGAGGGTTCGGTGACCCCTCCTCAAGGGGGGGGTACTGTTGTGAATTCTGTGGCTGAATTCACTCCTGTGGTCACAAGTGGTACTGCAGCTTCTGAGCTTCCTCCCTCAGGTGTTCTGGTGAGCTCGTTAACTGCTTCATTACTTAACTCCGCCTGATGCTGCTATCCTTGCTCCTTGTCAATGTTTCAGTGTTGGATCTGAGCTTCTCCTGATTGTTCCTGTGACCTTCTGCTCTGTATAGCTAAGTGCTTTTTGCTTTTTTGTTGCTTTTTTTCTGTCCAGCTTGTCTTTTGTTTTGCTGGAAGCTCTGAGACGCAAAGGGTGTACCGCCGTGCCGTTAGTTCGGCACGGTGGGTTTTTTTTGCCCCCTTTGCGTGGTTTTGCTTTAGGGTTTTTTGTAGACTGCAAAGTTCGCTTTACTGTCCTCGCTCTGTCCTAGAATATCGGGCCCCACTTTGCTGAATCTATTTCATCCCTACGTTTTGTCTTTTCATCTTACTCACAGTCATTATATGTGGGGGGCTGCCTTTTCCTTTGGGGAATTTCTCTGGGGCAAGTCAGGCCTATTTTTCTATCTTCAGGCTAGCTAGTTTCTTAGGCTGTGCCGAGTTGCCTAGGTAGTTGTTAGGCGCAATCCACAGCCGCTTTTAGTTGTGTTTAGGATAGGATCAGGTGTGCAGTCTACAGAGTTTCCACGTCTCAGAGCTCGTTCTTGTATTTTTGGGTATTTGTCAGATCACTGTGTGCGCTCTGATCGCTAAGCACACTGTGTTTCTGGATTGCCTTCATAACACCTGTCATTAGCAAACATAACAGTGTTGACTAAATGGAATAATGATGCTTTGGCGGCAATTTTCAGAAAGAGTCTTTCTGAATCCGTTACAGATGTTATGGTGGGGTTTCCCACGCCTTCCGGTCTGAGTGATTCTATGTCTCTGGCCATTCAGATTGACCGGCGCTTGCGGGAGCGCAGAACTGTGCGCGCTGTGGCGTTATCCTCACAGCAAATTCCTGAGCCTATGCAGTGTGATAGGATTCTGTCTAGAACGGAACAACAAGGTTTCAGCCATCAGTATAGGTTGTGTTATTATTGTAGCAACGCTTTTCATGTCATTTCTGTCTGCCCTAAGCGGACAAAGAGGATCGCCAGTTCAATTACCATCAGTACTGTACAACCTAAATTTTTATTATCTGTGTCCTTGATCTGCTCATTGTCTTCATTTTCTGTCATGGCGTTTGTGGATTCAGGCGCCGCCTTGAACTTAATGGACTTTGAGTTTGCCAAGTGTTGTGGTTTTCCCTTGCAGCCTTTGCAGAACCCTATTCCTTTAAGGGGCATTGATGCTACACCCTTGGCTAAAAATAAGCCCCAGTGTTGGACACAGGTGACCATGGGCATGGCGCCAGCCCATCAGTAAGATTGTCGATTTCTGGTGTTACATAATTCGCATGATGCTATTGTGCTGGGTTTTCCGTGGTTGCAGGTACATAATCCTGTGTTGGATTGGAAGTCCATGTCTGTGATTAGTTGGGGTTGTCAGGGGATTCATAATGATGTTCCTTTGATGTCAATCTCCTCTTCTTCTTCTGAAATTCCAGAGTTTTTGTCTGATTTTCAGGATGTATTCGATGAGCCCAAGTCCAGTTTCCTTCCACCGCACAGGGACTGCGATTGTGCTATTGACTTGATTCCAGGCTGTAAGTTTCCTAAGGGTCGACTTTTCAACCTGTATGTGCCTGAACATACCGCCATGCGGAGCTATATTAAGGAGTCTTTGGAGAAAGGGCATATTCGACCATCTTCTTCACCGTTGGGAGCGGGGTTCTTTTTTGTTGCTAAAAAAGATGGTTCCTTGAGACCCTGTATTGATTATCGCCTCTTGAATAAGATCACGGTCAAGTTTCAATACCCTTTACCTTTGCTTTCCAATTTGTTTGCTAGGATTAAAGGAGCTAGTTGGTTTACTAAGATTGACCTTCGGGGGGCATATAATCTTGTTCGTATTAAGCAGGGTGATGAATGGAAAACAGCGTTTAACATGCCTGAAGGCCATTTTGAATACCTTTTGATGCCATTCGGACTCTCTAATGCTCCATCTGTTTTTCAGTCCTTCATGCATGATATCTTCCGGGATTATCTTGATAAATTCTTGATTGTATATTTGGACGATATTTTGATTTTTTCTGATGATTGGGAGTCTCATGTGTACCAGGTCAGGATGGTATTTCAGATCCTTCGTGACAATGCTTTGTTTGTGAAAGGGTCTATGTGTCTCTTTGAGGTGCAGAAGGTTTCCTTTTTGGGCTTTATTTTTTCTCCCTCGTCTATAGAGATGGATCCGCTTAAGGTTCAGGCCATTTATGTTTGGATTCAGCCCACATCTGTGAAGAGCCTTCAGAAATTTTGGGGTTTTGCACATTTTTATCGCCGTTTCATTGCTAATTTTTCCAGTGTGGTTAAACCCTTGACCGATTTGACGAAGAAAGGCGCTGATGTGGTGAATTGGTCCTCTGCGGCTGTCTCTGCCTTTCAGGAGCTTAAACGTCGATTTACTTCTGCTCCGGTGTTGCGCCAACTGGATGTTTCTCTTCCATTTCAGGTTGAGGTTGACGCTTCTGAGATTGGGGCAGGGGCCGTTTTGTCTCAGAGGGATACTGTTGGTTCCTTGATGAAACCGTGTGCCTTCTTTTCCCGTAAGTTTTTGCCTGCTGAACGCAATTATGATGTCG
Source organism: Ranitomeya imitator (assembly GCF_032444005.1). NCBI lineage: Eukaryota > Metazoa > Chordata > Amphibia > Anura > Dendrobatidae > Ranitomeya > Ranitomeya imitator. The sequence continues at coordinate 141,867,653 of NC_091282.1, forward strand.
GCAATCGGGAGTTGTTGGCTATGAAGTGGGCATTTGAGGAAGGCGACATTGGCTTGAGGGAGCTAAGCACCGTATTGTGGTCTTGACCGATCATAAGAATCTGATTTACCTCGAGTCTGCCAAACAGCTGAATCCTAGACAGGCTCGATGGTCCTTGTTTTTCGTACCTTCCGGGTTCTAAGAATATTAAGGCCGATTTGACGAAGAAAGGCGCTGATGTGGTGAATTGGTCCTCTGTGGCTGTCTCTGCCTTTCAGGAGCTTAAACGTCGATTTACTTCTGCTCCGGTGTTGCGCCAACTGGATGTTTCTCTTCCATTTCAGGTTGAGGTTGACGCTTCTGAGATTGGGGCAGGGGCCGTTTTGTCTCAGAGGGATCCTGTTGGTTCCTTGATGAAACCGTGTGCCTTCTTTTCCCGTAAGTTTTTGCCTGCTGAACGCAATTATGATGTCGGCAATCGGGAGTTGTTGGCTATGAAGTGGGCATTTGAGGAATGGCGACATTGGCTTGAGGGAGCTAAGCACCGTATTGTGGTCTTGACCGTTCATAAGAATCTGATTTACCTCGAGTCTGCCAAACAGCTGAATCCTAGACAGGCTCGATGGTCCTTGTTTTTCGTACCTTCCGGGTTCTAAGAATATTAAGGCTGATGCCCTCTCTAGGAGTTTTTTGCCTGATTCTCCTGAGGTCTTAGAACCGGTCGGTATTCTGAAAGAAGGGGTGGTTCTTTCTGCCATTTCCCCTAATTTACGACGGGTTCTTCAGGAATTTCAGGCTGACAAACCTGACTGCTGTCCTGTGGGGAAACTGTTTGTTCCTGACAGATGGACTAGTAGAGTGATTTCTGAGGTTCACTGTTCCGTGTTGGCTGGTCATCCTGGTATTTTTGGTACCAGAGACTTGGTTGGTAGGTCCTTTTGGTGGCCTACTTTGTCGCGTGATGTGCGTTTTTTTGTGCAGTCCTGTGGGACTTGTGCGCGGGCCAAGCCTTGTTGTTCCCGTGCTAGTGGGTTGCTTTTGCCATTGCCAGTCCCTGAGAGGCCCTGGACGCATATTTCGATGGATTTTATTTCTGATCTTCCGGTCTCCCAGAAAATGTCTGTTATCTGGGTTGTTTGTGACCAGTTCTCTAAGATGGTTCATTTGGTGCCTTTGCCTAAATTGCATTCCTCTTCAGATTTGGTTCTGTTGTTTTTTTGTATTTTCAGCATGTGGTTCGTTTGCATGGTATTCCGGAGAATATTGTGTCCGACAGAGGTTCCCAGTTTGTTTCTAGGTTTTGGAGGGCCTTTTGTGCTAGGCTGGGCATTGATTTGTCTTTTTGTTCTGCATTTCATCCTCAGACAAATGGCCAGACCGAGAAAAATAATCAGACTTTGGAGACTTATTTGAGATGCTTTGTGTCTGCTGATCAGGATGATTGGGTGGCCTTTTTGCCATTGGCCGAGTTTGCCATTAATAATCGGGCTAGTTCGGCTACTTTGGTTTCGACTTACTTTTGTAATTTTGGTTTTCATCCTCGTTTGTCTTCTGGGCAGGTTGAGCCTTCTGACTGTCCTGATGTGGATTCTGTGGTTGACAGGTTGCAGCAGATTTGGGCTCATGTGGTGGACAATTTGGTGTTTTCTCAGGAGGAGACTCAACGTTTTGCTAACCGTCGTCGGTGTGTTGGTTCCCGGCTTCGGGTTGGGGATCTGGTCTGGTTGTCTTCCCGTCATGTTCCTATGAAGGTTTCTTCCCCTAAGTTTAAGCATCGGTTTATTAGTCCTTATAAGATTTCTGAGATTATTAATCCGGTGTCTTTTCGTTTGGCGCTTCCGGCCTCTTTTGCTATCCATAATGTCTTCCATAGATCTTTATTGCGGAAATATGTGGTGCCCGTTGTTCCCTCTGTTGATCCTCCGGCCCCTGTGTTGGTTGATGGGGAGTTGGAGTATGTGGTTGAGAAGATTTTGGATTCTCGTTTTTCGAGGCGGAGGCTTCAGTACCTTGTCAAATGGAAGGGTTATGGCCAGGAGGATAATTCTTGGGTTTTTGCCTCTGATGTCCATGCTGCTTATTTGGTCCGTGCCTTTCATCTGGCTCATCCTGATCGTCCTGGAGGCCCTGGTGAGGGTTCGGTGACCCCTCCTCAAGGGGGAGGTACTGTTGTGAATTCTGCTCTTGGGTTCCTTCCGGTGGTTGTAGGTGGGAATGCAGTTGTCTCTGAGTCGCAGTCCTGGCCAGGTGTATCTACTGATTGCAGTTCTGAATGGGATATTTAGGTGTTCAGGATTCATTAGTCCTTGCCAGTTGTCAATGTTTCTTCTGAAGTGTTGGATTATATTACAGGATGATTTATATAAACTAGAAGCTTGGGCTGATAAATGGCAAATGAGCTTTAATGGGGATAAATGTAAGGTCATGCACTTGGGTAGAAGTAATAAGATGTATAATTATGTGCTTAATTCTAAAACTCTGGGCAAAACCGTCAATGAAAAAGACCTGGGTGTATGGGTGGATGACAAACTTAAATTCAGTGGCCAGTGTCAGGCAGCTGCTACAAAGGCAAATAAAATAATGGGATGCATTAAAAGAGGCATAGATGCTCATGAGGAGAATATAATTTTACCTCTATACAAGTCACTAGTTCGACCACACTTAGAATACTGTGCACAGTTCTGGTCTCCGGTGTTTAAGAAAGACATAGCTGAACTGGAGCGGGTGCAGAGAAGAGCGACCAAGGTTATTAGAGGACTGGGGGGTCTGCAATACCAAGATAGGTTATTACACTTGGGGCTATTTAGTTTGGAAAAACGAAGACTAAGGGGTGATCTTATTTTAATGTATAAATATATGAGGGGACAGTACAAAGACCTTTCTGATGATCTTTTTAATCATAGACCTGAAACAGGGACAAGGGGGCATCCTCTGCGGTTGGAGGAAAAAAGGTTTAAGCATAATAACAGACGCGGATTCTTTACTGTAAGAGCAGTGAGACTATGGAACTCTCTGCCGTATGATGTTGTAATGAGTAGTGTTGAGCATTCCGATACCGCAAGTATCGGGTATCGGCCGATATTTGCGGTATCGGAATTCCGATACCGAATTCCGATACTTCCCGCGTATCGGATACCGGAATCGGAAGTTCCCAGAATTCAAATTGAACGCAGCAGCCAATGAGGAATGAATGAAAGTGTGGGCACATCCTGTTTAGCATGGTGGGCATGTAAGTACTGGCAAGGCTGGGATTGGCTGCTGAAATGATGTCACTCTGCACTATAAAAAAGCGCTGCCGCCATTTTGCGCTCACTCTGCTGTGATTTCTGTTAGGGACAGGACGCTGTGTTCTAACTGAGGGCCAGTTGAGCTTGCTAATTGCTTTATTTTCCTTTCCAAAGGCTAATTTAGCAAAACGCTGTGTGTTCTTCACTGTTCACCTTGCTCTTGCCTTGCAGCGCTGTTTTAACAGCGTTCTGCAAGGTCTCTGTGTGTGTGTGTGTGTGCAGCTCACTCTGTAGTCTGTGTGCAGCCATATACCCGGTTGTATTCAGCTCAGGGGGGGTTCACACTGCCTCACACAGTTGTCCTTTTTTGCTCTTAGTGCAGCCTGCTGCACATTTTTTCTCAAATTTCCTATTAGTGTTTTTCCACCAGTCTCCAGCTCTATTGTGGAAAAACACTACATAGGATAACCTAGAGGGGGGTTTTAGGGCCTTGCAGCGCCGTTTACGGCTGTCTGCACGGTCTCCGTGTGAGCCCAGCTCGCCCTGCAGTCTGTGTGCAGCCATAGCCGGTTGGATTCAGCTCAGGGTTCGTTACTGGCTCATACCTTGAGAAAAATTTTCCTTTTTTTCAAATAGTGCAGCCTGTTTAAAATTTGAAAAAAAAAATTCCTATTAGTGTCTTTCCACTCGTATCCAGCTAAATAGTGGAAAAACACTATATAGGATAACCTAGAGGAGGGTTTTTTGGCCTTGCAGCGCCGTTTACGGCTGTCTGCACGGTCTCCGTGTGAGCCCAGCTCGCCCTGCAGTCTGTGTGCAGCCATAGCCGGTTGGATTCAGCTCAGGGTTCGTTACTGGCTCATACCTTGAGAAAAAGTTTCCTTTTTTTCAAATAGTGCAGCCTGTTTAAAATTTGAAAAAAAAAATTCCTATTAGTGTCTTTCCACTCGTATCCAGCTAAATAGTGGAAAAACACTATATAGGATAACCTAGAGGAGGGTTTTTTGGCCTTGCAGCGCCGTTTACGGCTGTCTGCACGGTCTCCGTGTGAGCCCAGCTCGCCCTGTAGTCTGTGTGCAGCCATAGCCGGTTGGATTCAGCTCAGGGTTCGTTACTGGCTCATACCTTGAGAAAAATTTTCCTTTTTTTTCAAATAGTGCAGCCTGTTTAAAATTTGAAAAAAAAAAAATCCCATCAGTGTCTTTCCACTCGTATCCAGCTAAATAGTGGAAAAACACTATATAGGATAACCTAGAGGGTTTTTTTTGGGCCTTGCAGCGCCGTTTACGGCTGTCTGCACGGTCTCTGTGTTAGCGCAGCTCGCCCTGTAGTCTGTGTGCAGCCATAGCCGGTTGGATTCAGCTCAGGGTGCGTTACTGCCTCATACCTTGAAAAACAATTTCCTTTTTTTCAAATAGTGCAGCCAGTTTAAAATTTGAAAAAAAAAATTCCTATTAGTGTCTTTCCACTTGTATCCAGCTAAATAGTGGAAAAACACTATATAGGATAACCTAGAGGAGGGTTTTTTGGCCTTGCAGCGCCGTTTACGGCTGTCTGCACGGTCTCCGTGTGAGCCCAGCTTGCCCTGTAGTCTGTGTGCAGCCATAGCCGGTTGGATTCAGCTCAGGGTTCGTTACTGGCTCATACCTTGAGAAAAATTTTCCTTTTTTTTCAAATAGTGCAGCCTGTTTAAAATTTGAAAAAAAAAAAATCCTATAAGTGTCTTTCCACTCGTATCCAGCTAAATAGTGGAAAAACACTATATAGGATAACCTAGAGGGTTTTTTTTGGGCCTTGCAGTGCCGTTTACGGCTGTCTGCACGGTCTCTGTGTGAGCGCAGCTCGCCCTGTAGTCTGTGTGCAGCCATAGCCGGTTGGATTCAGCTCATGGTGCGTTACTGCCTCATACCTTGAAAAACAATTTCCTTTTTTTCAAATAGTGCAGCCAGTTTAAAATTTGAAAAAAAAAATTCCTATTAGTGTCTTTCCACTTGTATCCAGCTAAATAGTGGAAAAACACTATATAGGATAACCTAGAGGAGGGTTTTTTGGCCTTGCAGCGCCGTTTACGGCTGTCTGCACAGTCTCCGTGTGATTTAAACTAGCTCTGTAGCCCGATCTGCACCAAAAAAAAAGTTAAGTTCACCAAACACAACTTAACACTTGTGTAGGCCACATTTGAAAAATAATAAAGTTTAGTCCACAATTTACAACATTAGTGTTTCTTACACCTGTTAGGAGGAGCATTACAGGAATAAGCACACTAAGGCCTTAGTACTTTTCTGCTTATCTTTATCTGTCAACCAAGATGAAGAGGGCAGGGAGTAAGGCACGTGGGCGTGGGCGCGGAGCAGGGAGAGGAGCAGGGAGAGGACGTGGTGATTCTGTGCCTGCTGCGGGCGCCGGTGACTCGTCGTCACTCAGTTTCAGCAGGGAACAGTCCTTCATGCGCAGCTTTGTCGGAGAGCGCCGTGCACCGCTGTTGCGTGAAGACCAAATTGAAGCCGTTGTCGGGTGGATGGCAGCTAACGCCTCGGCATCGACTTCAGTTAGTGCCACATCCTCTCAGGCACAGAGCACTGGAGAGCAGCCATCTGTCTCTTCACCACCTGCCAAATTGGCCAGGCAGTCAGAGAGCCCAGGACAGGAGCCGTCTCTACTTCTGTTCTCTGAATCTCTTGGCTTGGAAACAGGGGGCCAGCCAAGCAGCATTGGAGAAATGGAAGAAGAGGCAGTGTGCAGTGATGCCCAACACCTTTTTCTCTCTGACTCTGAAGAGGCAGGTGGGCCAGTGCCTCCGGTGACCACAGCGCAGTACGCATCTGATGATGAAACTCAGGTGCCGCTTTCTCGTGCGTACTGTGCTGCTGAGACTACCCAGGAGGAGCAGTTGGTGGCAGAGGGTAGTGGAGATGATGAGGTCCTTGACCCATCGTGGCGTGAGGAACAGGAAGGTGGTGGGAGCAGCTCAGAGGAAGAGCTTCCTCTTACGGGCCAAAGAGGGAGAGGGAGGGGGAAGACTGCGGAGCCTGTAGCCTCCACTTTGGCACCCGTTAGGAGCCTGTCTCTTTCCAAAGCCAAAAAGGGCGCTCCCAAGACTTGCAGTGCCTGGTCCTTTTTTGACACAGTTGCAGATGACATTTGTTTTGTCAAATGCAAGCTGTGTCATCATAAAGTAAAAAGAGGGAAAAATGTCAGCAACCTCAATACCACAAATATGTGGAAACATGTGCAGACCAGGCACGCGGTGGAGTTACAGAAACACACTGAAGATGTAGGCCAACCAACAGCGGCAGCTACCACCTCTTCAGCTCGTGTTGCCTCTTCCTCCAGCTCATGCACAGCTGGTTTGGCTTCCTTCCAGAGACCTTGTGTAATTCCACCCACAGCACCACCTTCCCAGTCATCCTCACACTCCCAGTCTACTCTACAGCCATCGGTAGTACAGGCATGGGAGAAAAGGCGGGCATTCTCGGCCAACCACCCACGAGCACAGGCTCTGAATGCAGGCATTGCCAAACTGTTGTCCCTGGAAATGCTCTCGTTCAGGCTGGTGGAGACTGACAGCTTCCGTGACTTGATGGCATTGGCAGTCCCACAGTACAAGGTGCCCAGCCGCTTTTACTTCAGCAGGCAGGCTGTCCCTGCCCTGCACAGGCATGTTGAGGCAAACATAAAACATGCGCTACTGAACGCCGTCAGTAGCAAGGTCCACCTCACCACCGATGCGTGGACCAGTCAGCATGGACAGGGGCGATATGTTTCCCTCACTGCCCATTGGGTTAATGTTGTTGAGCCAGGTACAGATCGTGCGAGTGGCGCAGGACGTGTCCTGCCCACTCCAAGGATTGCAGGAATCCAGTCTGTACGCATCGACTCCTCCTCTTACACCAGTTCCTCTGATTCCTCTCTGCAGGATCCATCACAGTCCACCCCCACATGGACCCGTGAACGTTTACCTATGACCGACATGAGCACAGCCGTGGCCAAACGTCAGCAGGCCGTCTTGAAACTAGTTTCATTGGGGCATCGAAGCCACACAGCGCAGGAGCTCTGGAATGCCATCAAGCAGGAGAGCGATGTGTGGTTACTGCCAGCGAATCTCCAGCCAGGCATGGTAGTGTGTGACAATGGCCGAAATCTGGTGACAGCTTTGGCCCTTGGCAACCTCACTCACATCCCATGTCTGGCACATGTGCTCAATTTGGTTGTGCAGAGTTTTCTGAGGGACTATCCGGATCTTGATGCCCTGCTGCACAAGGTCCGCCTAGAGTGTGCTCACTTGCGGCGTTCCAGCTTGGCCAGATCCCGCATTGCTGCTCTGCAGCGCAGATTCCGCCTTCCGGAACACCGCATCATATGTGACCTACCTACCCGGTGGAATTTCACGTTACATATGTTGGAGCGGTTGTGTGAGCAGCAGCAAGCAGTTATGGAGTACCAGCTGCATCAGGCGCAAAGAAGTCGCAGTCAGCGCCGATCAGACTTCACAACCACAGAGTGGGCCACTCTGAAGGACGTCTGACAGGTTTTGCGTCCTTTTGATTATTCCACGCGGATGGCAAGTGCAGATGATGCACTAGTCAGCATGACTGTCCCCCTTATCTGCCTGCTTCAGCAAACTTTGCAAGGGTTAAGGGATGATGTGGTGGAAGAGGTGGAGGATGAGGAGTCACCTTTTCCATCAGCTTCTGGAGAGTCAGCGCCACGTGGTTCCTCACAAAGGGGTACGCAGGGGCCAATTTGTGAGGAGGATGAGGAGGAGTCAATGGACGAGGAAGAGCTCCGTCCAGAGGAGGGAGCGACACAATTGTCCAGTGGTCAGTGTGTACAGCGAGGGTGGGGTGATGACGAGCGGGCAGAGATCATGTCTCAAGCAGGGGACAGCATTTCTGGGCCGGTTGGCACTCTGCAGCACATGGTGGATTTTATGCTGCAGTGCCTGAGAAATGACCGCCGCATCGACCACATTCTCAACATGCCTGATTATTGGGTGTTCACCCTACTCGATCCTCGCTACCGGGACAACGTCCAAAACCTCATCCCTGCGTTGACCCGGGAACGTAAATTGCGGGAGTACCACGACACACTGGTGAATTCCATCATCTTCTCCTGTCCAACTGAGAGGAGTGCTGCTAGTGCTTTACAAAGCAGCTCAGTGCGTCGAGGCAGTGGGGGAGGCTCTGCCCAAAGAGGGAGCAGAAGCAGTGCCTCTGCCCAAGGCAAGCCGAGTATGGCACAACTCTGGCACACTTTTGTGTGCCCGCCCCAAATGTCTACACCATCACCGGCGGCTCCAGTCAGCAGGAGGCAACGGTTCCGTCAGATGGTGACAGACTACATGGCTTGCCCTCTTACTGTACTCCCCGACGGCTCTTCCCCGTTCAAGTTTTGGGTCTCTAAGCTGGATACATGGCCAGAGCTAAGTCAGTATGCATTGGAGGTGCTGGCTTGCCCTGCGGCTAGTGTCTTATCGGAACGTGTCTTTAGTGCCGCAGGTGGTGTACTAACAGACCGTCGCATGCGACTATCCTCCGATAACGTTGACCGGCTTACTTTCCTGAAAATGAACCAGGCCTGGATCTCGCAGGAATTTGCCACTCCTCTGCCTGATTAATTAATTGGGTGTCATCCAGGTCTTCTGCTGTGTTCATCTTTCTACCACCTGAAATGCTATTCCTGGGCTCCAACACCGCCAGTTGCGGCTCAGAAGTGCAGGCTGCACAGTCAAAACATACGACCCAGTGTTATTGGGTTTCAGTAACGTCAGCTGATCCCCAGCTGTGTAGCCGGCAATGTGTCCTGCGACCGCTACGCTGGCACAACAACCTGAATGTAAGGGAACCTGCCCCCCCCGTCGTTTGTTACTGAAAGAGCCATCTTGTGCAGCAGTAATGCTGCACAAGGAAAAGGTAGCTATTTTTTTTGGGCTCCTTGCACACGCAGAACTTAACACTTATAAAATGTGTTCACTGATACCGTTATACCGTCCCAGAGCTGGGACTTTCCTTCGTAATGTGACGCAGCACAGCCGTCATTCCTACCCCCTTGGTGCCATGCGCTGCCTCCTCAGCGTTGTTTTAAGCTGTCACGGAGCCTGCGCTGTTCTGTTATCCCTTGGCCATGCCCTATTTGCGCTGCCTGTCTTCTGACATAATTTGGTGTCAGGCTGGCTGCGCCTGTGCGGCCGCGCTGCCATAGATCCCGCCTCGCAGTGTCTTCTGATTGAGTCACACTGCGGGCCTGGGATCCATGGGCATGCGCAGTGCATATCTTCCCCTCGGGCTCTCGCTCATTTCCCTCCGCCTTCTTTAGACTGTGCGCCGTCAGCTGATCCCTAATAGCATGCCACGGCCGTGACAACGCACAGTCTGAAGAAGAGGGAAGGAGGGGAGTGAGAGTCGAGGATATGCACTGTGCATGCCCATGGATCCAAGGCCCGCAGTGGGATTACGTTAGACGAGACTGCGAGGTGGGATCTGGAGCAGCGTGGACGCACAGGCACTGACAGCCTGACACCAAATTATGTCAGAAGACAGGCAGCGCTAATTGGGCATGGCCAAGGGATAACAGAACAGCGCAGGCTCCGTGACAGCTTAAAACAACGCTGAGGAGGCAGCACACGGCACCAAGGGGATAGGAATGACAGCTGTGCTGTGTCCCATTACGAAGGAAATTCGCACCTCCGTGACGGTTTAACGGTATAAGGGGACACATTTTTAGTGTTTACTTCTGTGTTTGCAAGGAGCATAATTAAAAGAGCAACCTTTTCCTTTTGCATCCTTAGCGCTGCACAAGATGGCTCTTTCAGCTACAAACGTCTTGGGGGGGGTTAAAGGTTCCCTTTCAACTTGCTCCAATCAGGCTTCGGCCTACACTCTGTTCCTCTGCTCCTCCTGCTGTCCCTGGGCTCTAACACCGCCAGTTGGTGCCTGGAAGTGCTGTGTGCACAGTCAACAGTCGCTCCTCTGTTATTGGGGTTCAGTAACGTCAGCTGATCCCCAGCTGTGTGTGCAGTAATACCTCCAATCTGCTCCTCCTGCTGTCCCTGGGCTCTAACACCGCCAGTTGGTGCCTGGAAGTGCTGTGTGCACAGTCAACAGTCGCTCCTCTGTTATTGGGGTTCAGTAACGTCAGCTGATCCCCAGCTGTGTATCCGGCAACGTGTCATGCGACCGCCACGCTGGCACAACTAAAATGTAAGGGGACCTGCCCCCCCCCCCCTAGGCGTTTGTTACTGAAAGAGCCACCGTGTGCAGCACTAATACTGCACAAGGGAAAGGTCGCTATTGAAATTAGGCTCCTTGGAAACGCTGAACTACACACTCATGTAATGTGTCCCCTCACACCGTCCAACCGTCCCAGAGGTGGGACTTTCCTTTGTAATGTGACGCAGCACAGCCGTCATTGCTACCCCCTTGGCACCGTGCGCTGCCTCCTTAGCGTTGTTTGATTCCGTCATGGACCCTGCACTGTTATGTTATCCCTTGGCCATGCACAGTTTGCGCTGCCCGTCCTCTGACATCATTTGTTGTCGTCCTGGCTGCGCCTGTGCGTCCACGCTGTCCGAAATCCCACCTCGCAGTGTCGTCTAATGTGATCCCACAGTGGGCCTGGTATCCATGGCCATGCGCAGTGCATATACTAGCCTCTCATTCCCCTTCTTCATGCTTCTTCAGACTAGGCGGCGTCAGCTGATCCCTAATAGCATGCCACGGCCGTGACGCCGCACAGTCTGAAGAAGCATGAAGGAGGTGAGTGAGAGGCGATGATATGCACTGCGCATGCCCATGGATCCCTGGCCCGCAGTGGGATTACATTTGATGACACTGCAAGGTTGGATCTCGGGCAGCTTTGACGCACAGGCACTGCCAGCCTGACACCTAAATGATGTCAGAAGACGGGCACCGCTAACTGTGCATGGCCAAGGGATAACATTACAGCGCGGGCTCCGTGACAGAACCAAACAACGTTGAGGAGGTGGCGCACGGCACCAAGGGGGTTGGAAGGACGGCTGTGCTGTGTCACATTACAAAGGAAAGTCCCACTTCCGGGATGGTTTGACAGTGTGAGGGGACACATTATATGAGTGTGTACTTCAGCGTTTGCAAGGAGCATTATTTTCGGAGCCACCATTTTCCATGTGCAGTATTACTGCTGTACAAGATGGCTCTTTCAGCAACAAATGCCTGGGGGGGGGGGGGTTAAAGGTTCCCTTTACACTTGCTCCACTGCAGGCTTCGGCCTACACTCTGCTCCTCTTTGATTCCCTGGGTTTCAACACTGTCAGTTGACACCTGGAAGTGTTGTCTACACAGAAAAAACACTAGGTGATGTGTCAGTGGGGTTCAGCACCGCCAGCTGTTCCCCTGCTGTGTAGTCGGCATCGTGTCCAGCACAAGCCACGCTGGCACAACCGACCAAAAGCTTCCACCAGTGCAGGCTTCGGCCTACACTTTGCTCCTCTCCTCCTCCTCCTGCTGACCCTGGGCTCTAACACCGCTAGTTTTTGCCCGGAAGTGCTAGCTGCACAGAGAAAAACACCAGCCAATGTGTTAGTGGGGTTCAGCAACGCCAGCTGTTCCCCTGCTGTGTAGCTGGCAACGTGTCCTGCAAACGCCACGCAGGCACATGAACTGAAATTGAAGGGAGCCTGGCCCCCTCTCCCCCAGGTGTTTCTATGTATAACAGCCACCTTGTACAGCAGTACTGCTGCATTTGTACAAGGTGGCTGACTTTTTATCCTTGCCCACGTGGAACTCAACACGTACAAAATGTGTCTCTTTGAGACCATTCCACTGTCCCTGAGGTGTGACTTTCCTTTCTAATGATACGCAGCACCCCCCTTGGTAGCGCTTCCCGTCTTCTGACATCATCGGTTGGCTAGTTGCGCCTGTGCGTCCGCCCTGCCTGAATAAAATGCTCCTCGTTGTCTTAATTATTTTGACTGCGAGGGTGTGATTGATGGGCACGAGCAGTGCATATCTTCGCCTCTCTTAACTCATCTCCTTCCGCCTTCTTCAGACTGTGCAGCCTCATGGCCGCGGCATGCGAGAAGGGATCAGATGAGGCCGCCCAGTCTGAAGCAGGTGTAAGGACATGTGTGAGCGGCAAACATATTTAGTGCACCAGGGCACGAATCCCAGCACCGCAGTGTGATTTTTTAAAAACACACTGTGGGTCTGGGATTCATGTCCACCGCTAACCGCAACGGCCAACATGAAATGAGGTCATAAGACAGGAAGCGCTCACAGCGCATGGCCAAGGGATCACACAATAGCGCAGACTCCTGTACAGCAAATAACAACGCTCAGGAATCTGCGCACAGCAGCTATGTGTTAATTTTGACACCTGTGCTGCATCTCCGTAAAAAGGAAAGTCACGCCTCCACTACTGTTTGACAGTATAATGGGCTAAATAGTGTACGTGTTTTATTCATCGTGTGCAAGGAGCAAATTAAATAGAGCAATCTTTTACTTGTGCAGCATTAATGCTGCACAAGGTGTGGCTCTTGTACCTTGCAACACCTGAGGGGGGGGTTAAAGGTAACCTTTGAAATTGGTTCAACTAGGCTTCGGCCTACACTCTGCTCCTCTACTCCTCCTGCTGACCCTGGGCTCTAACAACGCTAGTTTTTGCCCGGAAATGCTAGCTGCACAGAGAAAAACACCAGCCAATGTGTTAGTGGGGTTCAGCACCGCCAGCTGTTCCCCTGCTGTGTAGTTGGCATCGTGTCCAGCACAAGCCACGCTGGCACAACCGACCAAAAGCTGCCACCAGTGCAGGCTTCGGCCTACACTCTGCTCCTCTCCTCCTCCTGCTGACCCCGGGCTCAAACACCGCTAGTTTTTGCCCGGAAATGCTAGCTGCACAGAGAAAAACACCAGCCAATGTGTTAGTGGGGTTCAGCAACGCCAGCTGTTTCCCTGCTGTGTAGCTTGCATCATGTCCAGCACAAGCCACGCTGGCACAACCGACCAAAAGCTGCCACCAGTGCAGGCTTCGGCCTACACTTTGCTCCTCTCCTCCTCCTCCTGCTGACCCTGGGCTCTAACACCGCTAGTTTTTGCCCAGACATGCAATCTGCACAGAGAAAAACACCAGTCAATGTGTCAGTGGGGTTCAGCAACGCCAGCTGTTCCCCTGCTGTGTAGCTTGCAATGTGACCTGCAAACGCCACGCAGGCACATGAACTGAAATTGAAGGGAGCCTGCCCCCCACCCCCAGGTGTTTCTATGTATAACAGCCACCTTGTACAGCAGTACTGCTGCATTTGTACAAGGTGGCTGACTTTTTCTCCTTGCCCACGTGGAACTCAACACGTACAAAATGTGTCTCATTAGAGACCATTACAATGTCCCTGAGGTGTGACTTTCCTTTGTAATGACACGCAGCACCACCCTTGTTAGCGCTGCCCGTCTTTTGACATCATTGGTTAGCTGGCTGCGCCTGTGCATCTCCCCTGCTCGAAACAACGCCCCTCGGTGTCTTATTTTTTTGGACAGCGAGGGTGTGATTGATGGGCATGTGCAGTGCATATGTTTGCCTGTGTTCACTCATCTCCTTCCGCCTTCTTCAGACTGGGTGTCCTCATGGCCGCGGCAGGCGATAAGGGATCAGATGAGGCCGCCCAGTCTGAAGCAGGTGTAAGGACATGTGTGAGCGTCAAACATATTTACTGCACAAGGCCACGAATCCCAGCCACGCAGTGTGATTTTTTGAAAACACACTGTGGGTCTGGGATTCATGTCCATCGCTAACCGCAACGGCCAACATAAAATGAGGTCAGAAGACAGGAAGCGCTCACAGCGCATAGCCAAGGGATCACAAGAGCGCAGACTCCTGTACAGCAACTAACAACGCTCAGGAAGCTGCGCCCATGCAAAAAGGTGTTATTTTCGACACCTGTGCTGCTTTTCTTTAAAAAGACAAGTCACGCCTCCACTACTGTTTAACAGTATAATGGGCTAAATAGTGTACGTGTTGCATTCAGCGTGTGCAAGTAGACAAATTAATAGAGCAACCTTTTACTTGTGCAGCATTAATGCTGCAGAAGGAGTGGCTCTTGTACTTTGTAACACCTGAGGGGGGGTTAAAGGTAACCTTTGAAATTGGTTCAACTAGGCTTCGGCCTACACTCTGCTCCTCTCCTCCTCCTGCTGACCCTGGGCTCTAACACCGCTAGTTTTTGCCCGGAAATGCTAGCTGCACAGAGAAAAACACCAGCCAATGTGTTAGTGGGGTTCAGCACCGCCAGCTGTTCCCCCGCTGTGTAGCCGGCATCGTGTCCAGCAAAAGCCACGCTGGCACAACCGACCAAAAGCTGCCACCAGTGCAGGCTTCGGCCTACACTCTGCTCCTCTCCTCCTCCTGCTGACCCTGGGCTCAAACACCGCTAGTTTTTGCCCGGAAATGCTAGCTGCACAGAGAAAAACACCAGCCAATGTGTTAGTGGGGTTCAGCAACGCCAGCTGTTTCCCTGCTGTGTAGCTTGCATCGTGTCCAGCACAAGCCACGCTGGCACAACCGACCAAAAGCTGCCACCAGTGCAGGCTTCGGCCTACACTTTGCTCCTCTCCTCCTCCTCCTGCTGACCCTGGGCTCTAACACCGCTAGTTTTTGCCCGGACATGCAATCTGCACAGAGAAAAACACCAGTCAATGTGTCAGTGGGGTTCAGCAACGCCAGCTGTTCCCCTGCTGTGTAGCTTGCAACGTGACCTGCAAACGCCACGCAGGCACATGAACTGAAATTGAAGGGAGCCTGCCCCCCACCCCCAGGTGTTTCTATGTATAACAGCCACCTTGTACTGCAGTACTGCTGCATTTGTACAAGGTGGCTGATGTTTTCTCCTTGCCCACGTGGAACTCAACACGTACAAAATGTGTCTCATTAGAGACCAATGCTAATGTCCCTGAGGTGTGACTTTCCTTTTTAATGACACGCAGCACCCCCATTGTTATCGCTGCCCGTCTTCTGACATCATTGGTTGGCTGCCTGTGCCTGTGCGTCCGCCCTGCCCGACACAACGCCCCTCGTTGTCTCATATTTTGGATGCGAGGGTGTTATTGATGGGCATGTGCAGTGCATATGTTCGCCTGTTTTAAGTCACCTCCTTCCGCCTTCTTCAGACTGGGTGTCCTCATGGCCGCGGCATGCGATAAGGGATCAGATGAGGCCGCCCAGTCTGAAGCAGGTGTAAGGACATGTGTGAGCGGCAAACATATTTAGTGCACAAGGGCAAGAATCCCAGCACCGCAGTGTGATTTTTTAAAAAAACACTGTGGGTCTGGGATTCATGTCCACCGCTAACCGCAACGGCCAACATGAAATGAGGTCATAAGACAGGAAGCGCTCACAGCGCATAGCCAAGGGATCACAAGAGCGCAGACTCCTGTACAGCAACTAACAACGCTCAGGAAGCTGCGCCCATGCAAAAAGGTGTTATTTTCGACACCTGTGCTGCTTTTCTTTAAAAAGACAAGTCACGCCTCCACTACTGTTTAACAGTATAATGGGCTAAATAGTGTACGTGTTGCATTCAGCGTGTGCAAGTAGACAAATTAATAGAGCAACCTTTTACTTGTGCAGCATTAATGCTGCAGAAGGAGTGGCTCTTGTACTTTGTAACACCTGAGGGGGGGTTAAAGGTAACCTTTGAAATTGGTTCAACTAGGCTTCGGCCTACACTCTGCTCCTCTCCTCCTCCTGCTGACACTGGGCTCTAACACCGCTAGTTTTTGCCCGGAAATGCTAGCTGCACAGAGAAAAACACCAGCCAATGTGTTAGTGGGGTTCAGCACCGCCAGCTGTTCCCCCGCTGTGTAGCCGGCATCGTGTCCAGCAAAAGCCACGCTGGCACAACCGACCAAAAGCTGCCACCAGTGCAGGCTTCGGCCTACACTTTGCTCCTCTCCTCCTCCTCCTGCTGACCCTGGGCTCTAACACCGCTAGTTTTTGCCCGGACATGCGATCTGCACAGAGAAAAACACCAGCCAATGTGTTAGTGGGGTTCAGCAACGCCAGCTGTTCCCCTGCTGTGTAGCTTGCAACGTGACCTGCAAACGCCACGCAGGCACATGAACTGAAATTGAAGGGAGCCTGCCCCCCACCCCCAGGTGTTTCTATGTATAACAGCCACCTTGTACAGCAGTACTGCTGCATTTGTACAAGGTGGCTGATGTTTTCTCCTTGCCCACGTGGAACTCAACACGTACAAAATGTGTCTCTTTGAGACCATTCCACTGTCCCTGAGGTGTGACGTTCCTTTCTAATGATACGCAGCACCCCCCTTGGTAGCGCTTCCCGTCTTCTGACATCATTGGTTGGCTACTTGCGCCTGTTCGTCCGCCCTGCCTGAATAAAATGCTCCTCGTTGTCTTACTTATTTTGACTGCGAGGGTGTGATTGATGGGCACGAGCAGTGCATATCTTCGCCTGTCTTAACTCATCTCCTTCCGCCTTCTTCAGACTGTGCAGCCTCATGGCCGCGGCATGAAGCAGGTGTAAGGACGTGTGTGAGCGGCCAAAATATTTACTGCTCAAGGCCACGAATCCCAGCACCGCAGTGTGGCTTTATGAAAAGACACTGTGGGTCTGGGATTTATGGCCATCGTTAACCGCACCGGCCAACATGAAATGATGTCATAAGATGGGCAGCGCTAACAGGGCATTGCCAAGGGATAACACAAGAGCGCAGACTCCTGTACAGCAAATAACAACGCTCAGGAAGCTGCGCCAAGCACCAAGGCGTTATTTTGGACACCTGTGCTGCGTCTCATCAAAAAACCAAGTCACGCATCCACTACAGTTTGACTGTAGAATGGGGTAAATTGTGAATGTCTTTCATTCAGCGTGTGCAAGTAGACAAATTAATAGAGCAACCTTTCACTTGTGCAGCATTAATACTGCACAAGGTGTGTCTCTTGTACTTTGTAACACCTGAGGGGGGGGTTAAAGGTTTCCTTTGAAATTGGTTCAACTAGGCTTCGGCCTACACTCTGCTCCTCTCCTCCTCCTCCTGCTTCAACACGGGCTCTAACATCGCTAGTTTTTGCCCGCAAGTGCTAGCTGCACAGAGAAAAACACACGCCATTGTGTTAGTGGGGTTCAGCAACGCCAGCTGTTCCCCCAGTGTGTAGCCGGCAAAGTGTCCTGCAAACGCAACGCAGACACAAAGCTGCCTCCAGTGCAGGCTTCGGCCTACACTCATCTCCCCCTGCTTACCCTTTGCTCCAACACCGCTAGTTGGGGCTCTAGGAAGACAATCTTTAATAGGTAACGCATCCGGGTTCCAGCACCGCCAGCTGGTTCTCGGCAGTGTTCTTGTCACAGGTACTCCCTCGTGCCAAGCCTGGTTTCAGCACCGTCAGCTGTTTCCGGGTTGTGTCAAGCTCACTGAGATGCCTATGCTTGCCCCGTCGTGGTGCGGTCGAGTTAGCCAACTCCAGGGTGCCTCCAGTTTAGGAGCTTCCTATGTGGGCTGCGTGAACTGGTAGTCAAGGCTGGTTCTGTAGTGCCAGTAGGCCCAGCTCCCCCTGTAGGACTGTTGGGGTTCGGTAACTGCGGCTGCCTCGCGGCCTAGCTGTTCTCTCCTCTCCTGTGGACCTTCGGGTCCACCACCTGGTTCCAGCACCGTCAGCTGGTTCCAGGCCGAGCCTTTGGCTTAGGTGCCTCCTCCTGGGTATCCGAGTTCCGCCAACGCCAGGCGGTCCTTGGTAGTGCTTTTAAGCGCGGGCACCTACAGCTTAGTAACCGGGTTCCAGCACCGTCAGCTGGTACTCGGTCGTGCCATTGGCTCTTGCACACTGGGGCAACGCATCCGGGTTCCAGCACCGCCAGCTGGTTCTCGGCAGTGTTCTTGTCACAGGTACTCCCTCGTGCCAAGCCTGGTTTCAGCACCGTCAGCTGTTTCCGGGTTGTGTCAACTTCACTGAGACGCCTATGCTTGCCCCGTCGTGGTGCGGTCGAGTTAGCCAACTCCAGGGTGCCTCCAGTTTAGGAGCTTCCTATGTGGGCTGCGTGAACTGGTAGTCAAGGCTGGTTCTGTAGTGCCAGTAGGCCCAGCTCCCCCTGTAGGACTGTTGGGGTTCGGTAACTGCGGCTGCCTCGCGGCCTAGCTGTTCTCTCCTCTCCTGTGGACCTTCGGGTCCACCACCTGGTTCCAGCACCGTCAGCTGGTTCCGGGCCGAGCCTTTGGCTTAGGTGCCTCCTCCTGGGTATCCGAGTTCCGCCAACGCCAGGCGGTCCTTGGTAGTGCTTTTAAGCGCGGGCACCTACAGCTTAGTAACCGGGTTCCAGCACCGTCAGCTGGTCCTCGGTCGTGCCATTGGCTCTTGCACACTGGGGCAACGCATCCGGGTTCCAGCACCGCCAGCTGGTTCTCGGCAGTGTTCTTGTCACAGGTACTCCCTCGTGCCAAGCCTGGTTTCAGCACCGTCAGCTGTTTCCGGGTTGTGTCAACTTCACTGAGACGCCTATGCTTGCCCCGTCGTGGTGCGGTCGAGTTAGCCAACTCCAGGGTGCCTCCAGTTTAGGAGCTTCCTATGTGGGCTGCGTGAACTGGTAGTCAAGGCTGGTTCTGTAGTGCCAGTAGGCCCAGCTCCCCCTTTAGGACTGTTGGGGTTCGGTAACTGCGGCTGCCTCGCGGCCTAGCTGTTCTCTCCTCTCCTGTGGACCTTCGGGTCCACCACCTGGTTCCAGCACCGTCAGCTGGTTCCGGGCCGAGCCTTTGGCTTAGGTGCCTCCTCCTGGGTATCCGAGTTCCGCCAACGCCAGGCGGTCCTTGGTAGTGCTTTTAAGCGCGGGCACCTACAGCTTAGTAACCGGGTTCCAGCACCGTCAGCTGGTCCTCGGTCGTGCCATTGGCTCTTGCACACTGGGGCAACGCATCCGGGTTCCAGCACCGCCAGCTGGTTCTCGGCAGTGTTCTTGTCACAGGTACTCCCTCGTGCCAAGCCTGGTTTCAGCACCGTCAGCTGTTTCCGGGTTGTGTCAACTTCACTGAGACGCCTATGCTTGCCCCGTCGTGGTGCGGTCGAGTTAGCCAACTCCAGGGTGCCTCCAGTTTAGGAGCTTCCTATGTGGGCTGCGTGAACTGGTAGTCAAGGCTGGTTCTGTAGTGCCAGTAGGCCCAGCTCCCCCTGTAGGACTGTTGGGGTTCGGTAACTGCGGCTGCCTCGCGGCCTAGCTGTTCTCTCCTCTCCTGTGGACCTTCGGGTCCACCACCTGGTTCCAGCACCGTCAGCTGGTTCCGGGCCGAGCCTTTGGCTTAGGTGCCTCCTCCTGGGTATCCGAGTTCCGCCAACGCCAGGCGGTCCTTGGTAGTGCTTTTAAGCGCGGGCACCTACAGCTTAGTAACCGGGTTCCAGCACCGTCAGCTGGTCCTCGGTCGTGCCATTGGCTCTTGCACACTGGAGCAACGCATCCGGGTTCCAGCACCGCCAGCTGGTTCTCAGCAGTGTTCTTGTCACAGGTACTCCCTCGTGCCAAGCCTGGTTTCAGCACCGTCAGCTGTTTCCGGGTTGTGTCAAGCTCGCTGAGACGTCTATGCTTGCCCCGTCGTGTTGCGGAGACGACGACGACGACGGCGGAGACGACGACGGCGGAGACGACAACGGCGGAGATGACGACACTGAAGACGACAACCCTGGAGACGACGACATGGAAGACCGAGAAGCAGAAGAACAAGAGGCTGCAGAACAAAGAGCAGAAGAACATTAAGCATAACACTTAATATCAGAGCAAAAGATATTATCTAAATTATATGCAGAAGAAGACTAAGCAGTGTATGGGGGTGAGTCCGTTCCTCCTCGTGGTGCCCCTGGATAAAGCCTGATGCTGCAGGCCAAACTGAACGCGGACAAATGTAACTTTTGTGACTGGCAGAACGGAAGGTGTAATCTTCAAACTTTTATAGATAACAACTACGGGAATGCCTGTCACAAATGAGAATATGATGAAGAAGTAGAATAGGAAGAATAATAACAGTGGAATAAAAAGAATATGTGGAATAGGAAGAATAATAATAGTTGAAGAAAATGAATATGAAGAATGTAATAAAAAAAAAAAATAGGTAGAAGATGAAGAAGAAGATGAATAAGGTGAAGAAGTTGATGTCAAAGATGCTGATGATGATGAAGATGAAAGTGTGGGAAAAGGAAAAAAAAGAAGGGGAAGGTCGTGGAATAGTGAAACATCAATATCTGACAAAATAAAAAAAAATTTACATAGTCAATATCTTTTTCAATCCGAACGTCTTTAAAAAAAAAAAAAATCATGCTATTCTATTTGATTGGGCTAATCCTCATTGCCTTTAATGTCTCCGCCACCTCCCCCAATACATCCTACATTATTCTTAGTTGTTTTCCTTCATGTAGAATGAACCTACAAGGAAAGAAAGGGTTTATTTTAATTCCGGTATTTTGGTCCCATTGACTTGCATTGGGATCGGGTATCGGTATCGGAGATATCCGATATTTTTTGAATATCGGCCGATCCAAACCGATACCGATACTTTCCGATATCGGAAGGTATCGCTCAACACTAGTAATGAGTGATTCATTGCTTAAATTTAAGAGGGGACTGGATACCTTTCTGGAAAAGTATAATGTTACAGGGTATATACACTAGATTCCTTGATAGGGCGTTGATCCAGGGAACTAGTCTGATTGCCGTATGTGGAGTCGGGAAGGAATTTTTTTCCCCAATGTGGAGCTTACTCTTTGCCACATGGGTTTTTTTTGCCTTCCTCTGGATCAACATGTTAGGGCATGTTAGGTTAGGCTATGGGTTGAACTAGATGGACATATAGTCGTCCTTCAACCTTAATAACTATGTAACTATGTAACTTTCTGGCATCTCCTGCTCAGCTGTCATTTCAGGAAAGATAAGTATCTGGTTTTTGTTTCTGTGGCACACATGCAGTGTGCTTATATTCTGTGCTATTCATTTGTTTTTCTCTTGTCCAGCTTAGACTGTGTCAGTGTTTTCTCAGTCTTGTTGGATTCTCTGGAGATGCAGATATACGCTCCACATCTTTAGTTAGATGGAGTTTTTGTATTTTCTGCTGTGGATATTTTGGAAGGATTTTTAAAATTGACCGCTTAGTATCCTGTCCTGTCCTTTCTTTTTTAGCTAGTTGTGCCTCATTTGCTACATCCTGTTTCCTGCCTATGTGTGTCTTTCCCTCTACTACTCACAGTCAATATTTGTGGGGGGATGCCTATCCTTTGGGGTTCTGCTCTGAGGCAAGGTAGAAATTCCTATTTCCATCTATAGGGGTATTTAGTCCTCTGGCTGTGTCGAGGTGTCTAGGTTTTGTTAGGCACACCCCACGGCTACTTCTAGTTGCGGTGATAAGATCAGGGTTTGCAGTCAGTATAGTTACCACCTTCTCCAGTGAAAGTTTTCATGCTGCTCCAATGTCACCTGATCATAACAGCTACCCATTCGAGTTCCAGTACTGTCAGCTGGTTCTCGGCAGTGTCATTTGCTCTTGTACCTTCTGCTCCCCATCCTGGTTCCAGTAACGTCAGCTGGTTCCAGGCAAAGCCTTTGGCTGAGGTGCCTCCTTCTGGGTATCCGAGTTCCACCAACATCTGGTGGTCCTTGGTAGTGCTTTCTGGCACGGGTACCTCCTGCTTAGTAACCGGTTTCCAGTACCATCAGCTGGTCCTCGGTAGTTCCATTGGCTTTTGTACCTTCGGCTACCCATCCAGGTTCCAGTACCATCAGCTAGTTCTCGGCAGTTCCTCAGCCTTCTTGTACCTTCTGCTACATTTCCAAGTTCAAGACCCTAAAGACGACGACACTGAAGACCACCCCGAAGAAGACGATGACCCCTGAGACGACGACCCTGGAGACGATGACCCTGAAGACCACCCCGATGAAGACGACGACCCCGGAGATGACGACCCTGGAGACCTAGAAGCAGACCAACAAGAAGCTGCAGAACAAAAAGCAGAAGAACATTAAGCATAAGACTAAAAATCAGAGCAAAAAATATTATCTAAATTATAAGCAGAAGAAGACTAAGCAGTGTATTGGGGTGAGTCCATTCATCCTCGTAGTGTCCCTGGAAAAAACCTGCTGCTGCAGGCCAAACTGAACGCAAACAAATCCTGTTGTAAATCTTTTGTGACAGGCAGAACGGAAGGTGTAATCTTCAAACTTTTATAGAAAACAACTACAGGAAGGCCTGTCACAAATAAAAATATGATGAAGAAGAAGAATATAAAGACGATGAAGAAGTTGAATATGAAGAAGAAGAATAGTTGAATAAAAAGAATATAAAGAATGCAAAAAAAAATAATAGGAATAAGGTGAAGAAGAAGATGAATAAGGTGAAGGAGAAGTTGATGAAAAAGATACTGCTGCTGAGGATGATGAAGAAGAAAGTGTGGGAGAAGTAAAAAAGAAGGTGAAGAGCATGGAAGTAGTGAAACATAAATATCTGACAAAATATAAAACATCTTAACATAGTCAATATCTTTGTAACTCCGAATGTCTTAAAATTAATTCCTGCTATTCCATTTGATTGGCCTAAACCTCTATGCCTTTAATGTCTCCTCCACCTCCCCCAATACATCCTACATTATTCTTAGTTGCTTTCCTTCATGTTGAATTAACCTACAAGGAAAGAAAGGGTTTATTTTAATTCCAATATTTTTGTCCCATTGACTTGCATTGGTATCGGGTATCGGTATCGGCGATATCTGATATTTTTTGGATATCGGTCGATCCAATCCGATACCAATACTTCTGGATATCGGAATCCCTCAACACTACCCACCACTCAATGTGTCCCCTGCAGTTTGTGGGCTGGGGCAGCCTCAGAGCAGGAGGTCAACACTGTGACTGGCATAATCATGAAATAAATTTAAGACCCACACCTCACTAATCAGAGTAGAGGAACAAAATGTTTTTACTCAAGCTGACACTGCATCTTGGACTCTAGATCGTGCCCACACAATAGTGCAGTCCAGTTAGATTTTCTAGACTAGATGAACAGAAAGTGACCAAAGGCAGAAGGTGTGTATGTCTCCAGGTGCAACAAGTCCAACTGCCTAAACAAAGTTTTGTTTAGCTAAAATGACAAATCAATACTAGAAATCAGTGGATCTTTCAAAGTTTGAATGCACAGGCTGCACTGAATTCTCCCAAAAGATTTTATTCACAATGTATAGGTTTGCAGTAATCTCAGTACTGAAAGCTAGTAATTTCTTGCAAAATACAAGTGAGGGAGAGAGACTGATCATAAGAGATTACACTCTACAGGAGAGAGAAGGAGAGAGAGAGAAAGGACCATGCTGGCACTAATAGTTTACAGCAAATCCAACAGAAAATAGATACTCCAGCTCCGATAAAAACTTGAAATCTTTAATAATCCAAATGGTTAAAATAGATAATCCTTACATGTGGTGGACCAAACAGGTGTTTGTAATAAATAAGGCTTATTTATTACAAACACCTGTTTGGTCCACCACATGTAAGGATTATCTATTTTAACCATTTGGATTATTAAAGATTTCAAGTTTTTATCGGAGCTGGAGTATCTATTTTCTGTTGGATTTGCTGTTGCTGGACGTTTGGATCAAGACGGACACTCGTGCTCCATTACTGCTGGCCTGGTTGGTGAGCTGGCTAAGGCTTTCTAAGCCGCTTTTCGTATATATGTGCTATTACTAATAGTTTACACTATACATGACTTTTGGATATGGGATGGACCCCACTCCATCTTAAAACTACCATAACTACTGTAAACCTAGGTACTAAAATAAATACACAAAACACATTATTTTGGTTGTCAAAATGGCCACATCTTGTATTCAAATCACAGGATTAAATAATCCCAGTAGGAGTCAGGTGGAGTGCTAGTACAATGACAAATTCAAAAATACAATAAAGCATCTATCATTATACAAGCAATAATTAAAAAGTTTTAGGACAGAGATTATAAACAGGGCGGGAGGGTGGGTAAGGTTTCCTCCTGTCCATCCTGTGAGAGAAAGAGGGAGAGCCAGAGTTGCCTCCCCTATATAAGCCCCACCCTCCTCACAGTAATACACCAGGCACAAACATCTAAACTCCTTCCTCTTAAAGCAACAACACTCTTGTTTAACCCCTTAGTGACGGAGCCAAATTTTTGAAATCTGACCAGTGTCACTTTATGTGGTAATAACTCTGCAACGCTTCAACAAATCCCAGTGATTTTGAGATTATTTTTTCGTGACACATTATACTTTATGATAATGGTAAATTTAGGTCAATATGCTTTGTGTTTATTTATAAAAAATATCAAAAATTTGAGAAAAATGTTAAAAAATTAGCAATTTTCAAAATTTGAATGATTAGCCCTTTAATCCAGATGATCATTCCACAGCAAACCATTAATAAATAACATTTCCCACATGTCGGCTTTACATCAGCATCATTTGTAAAATGTTATTTTATTTTGTTAGCTTTTTAGGAGGTTTAAGAATGTAGCAGCAATTTTTCATTTTTTCAAGGAAATGTACTAAATTTATTTTGTATGGACTTATCCATGTTTGAAGTGACTTTAGGGGTCCCATATATTGGGAAACCCCCAAAACGTGATACCATTTTAAAAACAGCACCCCTTGACATATCGAAAACTGCTGTAAGGTAGTTTATTAACCCTTCAGGTGCTTTACAGGAATTAATGCAAAGTGGTAAGACAGAAATGAAAATGTGTATTTTTACCACCTAAATGCCGTTAACTTCTGAACAGAATACTACAGCCGGCAGACTCTAAGGCCGCTATTTGGTCGTGAATTGCCATGGCAAACATCAGGTCCACACAATCATGATCTGAGGGCACCAACTGGGATAAAGAGGAAGCCCCCACACTCTGTTAACCATATATAATGATGTAGTCACTATTTACAGCAGCATCTAAGGGTTTAAACAGATTTGGACTGTGCAATCACTGATTGTGGCTGATACAGAAAGTTGTCAGCTATAGTGTACAGCCGACAGAAGCTGGATTGTTACCTGTATGTGGAGGCTATTCTCTTATACCTCAGGTCAGTTAAAAGACATATTTGCGGTCATTAAAGGGGTTAAAATCTACACCACAAAACAAACAAAAGCTGCAGGAGTTCTCGGTCCACCCATCCCCAAGTCATGTCCACCTCCGTCTAGTCTCAGGTGGTTTCTTGACTTTTGGATATGGGATGGACCCCACTCCATCTTAAAACCACCATAACTACTGTAAACCTAGGTACTAAAATAAATGCACAAAACACGTTATTTTGGTTGTCAAAATGCCCACAGCTTTTATTCAAATCACAGGATTAAATAATCACAGTAGGAGTCAGGTGGAGTGCTAGTACATTGGGATTCACAAGTACTGCGATATCCCCAGCTGTCTGACATACAGCACCAGGACAGACAGCCATAAAGGGGCGGCACGCACTGGCCTGCCATTCAAGCAGAGCCAGTAAACTTTCAGGGCACCAATGACCCTATTATCATCACTCCTGTGCTTAACCACTGTGCCCACCCCTGATTAATGTTACCATTACATCCTGCAATGAGGATCCTATAATGGGGAATGCGGAAACTAAACCATAATAAAGGGGTAGCCCCAGTCTGACTACCTGTATAATGACATCTGTCATGCCCCAAAAACTATTATACCGCATGTATTGTAGCCAGCTCTAATAACTCACCAATTCACAGATTTTAGTTCTAGAAACCACCATTACATACAGTAGCTGGGATGCAGTAACCAATTCTTAAACCCACTTACTATTACTACCCAAAAAGTGATGAGTGTATATAAAGAGAAAGCTACTATAAACAAGGAGTAGTTAAAAGCCATACACAATATAATATCGACAGTATAACCGATCATTAAATAATTTAA
Source organism: Ranitomeya imitator (assembly GCF_032444005.1). Classification (NCBI taxonomy): domain Eukaryota; kingdom Metazoa; phylum Chordata; class Amphibia; order Anura; family Dendrobatidae; genus Ranitomeya; species Ranitomeya imitator. The sequence continues at coordinate 141,893,750 of NC_091282.1, forward strand.
ATAATTTCTGTAATATTTGGACATAGTAAATTAAATAAGCCTATAGCAGAAAAGTCTACAACGGCATTATTAATAACCTTGCTGCGCCATAGTTAATTGCTTTACAGGCACTTGATAACATATACCATTAACCCTCTCCAACTGGGACAAAGGCATTGGGAATAGGCACATTACCCTTCATGTTAATGCGCTTGATTACTTTACCCTTAGCGGCTCCCACTGGCTCAAGGGCATCGGGATGCACTTTATTCCTTTTCCCTTAGTCACTCCCACTGACTCCCGGGCACCCATATTAGGTACCTTGCTCTTCAGTTTAATTCCCCATATTACTGCATTGTCCAGATGACAACCTTGAAAAAAACAGGAGTTGGTCAATATAAACAGTCAAAATCTGTGCCTCAGCATTCTCAAGTCACATGAAAAAAGAGAGCATCCTTGAAGCTACAGATTGTATTGAAATGCATGCCTACTTTTTTATTTTTCTTGTTCCAGCTATTGTTTCTAGGTCATAGGACCCAATTTAATTTGTAGGCATGTAAAATATGATTGCCAGGACCACAGGGACTTTACCCCAACAGGGTCTTGTAAGATATAAATGCTTCTGGAAACCAGGGGGCCATACTGCGATGGTCACTCCTCCACACCATGGGGCCATACCAAAGATGGTTACCCCTCCATACCAGGGGGACATACTATGATGTACACCCCTCCAAACACGGGCCATACCCAAGATGTTAACTCCTCCACACAAGGGGTCATACTTTGATGAATACCCCCCTAAACAGGGGGTCCATACCTGAGATGGTTACCCCTACTGACCAAATTATAATTAGCTTCAAGGACCCACTAAAAAAGAAACAAATAAGTGCCTTTTTTTTTCTTTTATACACACCTTTATTAAAACAAACATGCAATAACTCAACAAAGCATAAATATCCTTAGCTCGCTGGGAGGAGTCCTTGAAGCTCATAAGATCTGGCGATTACCAAACATAAAGTGAACGTAAAATGTACCAATTACTCCCAGCCGTTACCCCACTGTCTCGGGAGCACCATAACCACAGGGTTCCAATGTTTACTTGAACCTCCTGAGGATCCAACAAACCCTTGCCGACACTCCCCTCCACATTGCACCAGATCCAGAACCATACTTAATACCAAAAGGAGGAATCCATATCCCAATGGATCCCCCAGACCAATTTGTAACCAACTTCAAGGACCCCCCCAACTGCCCGGCTCCAGGTAATCCACTCAGTCTGTGCTATCCACCACCTTAGGTAATATAAAATTAAGCACTCTGTGGGTATACACCATTCCTGCAAATATATGAAGGGGACAATATAAGAATTAAAAGAACATACAATAAAACATCAAAGCATAAAGAAAATTAACATGCTGGCAGGAGTCCTTGAAGCTCATAAGATCTGGTGATTACCAAACAAAAAGTGAACATAAAATGTACCAACAATTACTCCCAGCCGTTACCCCACTAGCTCGGGAGCACCATAACCACTGGGTTCCAATGTTCACTTGAACTTCCTGAGGATTCAACAAACCCTTGCTGAAAATCCCCTCTACCATTCACCAGATCAAGAACCAAATTAAATTCCAAAAAGAGGAATCCATATCCCAATGGATCCCCCAGACCAATTTATAACCAACTTCAAAGACCCCCCCCCAACTGCACAAGATGTGGGATAAGTGAAGATGAAAACACCATGTAAGTTTACAACCAAGGTATATTAGAGGTTGATACTGGAAAATGTCCCATCATAAGGTCAGATACATTCGATGATGGGCAATGCTGTGTTCTATGCTGTAAAGAAGCCGCCTGCTCCTCTACAGAGTTACAGACATGCTCTCTAATCACCAGCTGCACATACATCATAAGAAAATATAATATGTAGGTATAGTATAAGCTGCCTGCAGCCATAAGTGTATGTGCAGAAAACTGCAAGGTCTGCATCCCCAGTCAGTCACACTACCTACATACAATAGACGAGAGACAGGGCTGAAAACTGGGCCCATGATGTGTTCTCCAGAGCAAGGTGCAGCATCACACTAGGAGTGCCCACTCACTGCCAGCCATGTGCTGAGTTATTAGTGCCCACTCACTGCTCGCCATGACTGCGTTAGTAGTGCCCACTCACTGCCTGCCATATGCTGTGTTATTAGTGCCCCACTCACCATACCGTCATGTGCTGAAATACTCCCCGAATAATTATTGACACCTGATAAAATATATATAGTAAGGCTCCAGGTAATCCACTCAGGCTAGTGCTATCCACCATCTTAGGTAATATAAAAAAGTGCTCAGTGGGTATAACCCGATCCTGCAAACATATGAGCTGGACAATATACAGAAAAAGGGGTGGAAGGACAGCATGCAATATAATAGGACTAAAGGCTGCCATATCTCCAGAAATAAAGCATGGATTTGGAAGTCATGCACAGATTATATGTGCAACAAGGAAAATAACCTGGAGACCCAGGATCTAACATGTACTCAAAGTCTGTATACATGATAAGCATGCTGCGCAGAGATGGAGCCTTTTCTCATAAATCACATATGTCACGGGTTCCTTCTCCGGTATCACACAATCAATAGAGCAAGAGAATAGTGAACAATTCAAAGACCTTTATTTAGGCAAAACACGAAAGGTCCATATATACGATCCTTCACACTGAGGATAAAAAATGGTCCATATGCTTCCCCTTCTCTCTGACATGCTCTGTTCACCTTATTCCACACAAGACTGATCTGTGTCTCACCTCACTGATATTTACAAGTCTCCCTCCTCCTTCACATGTCAGGGGCTCATTGTTTCAACAAGTTAGGTCAACATGTCATTAGCATACAATACAATACTGTGGGGGCTGATATCAGGTGGCAGCAACAGCCATTCAATTCAATTAGCAAATAACTCCTTCTACAAGAGAACACCATGATATTAAGTAAAATAGAAATATACACAAAATGATACCCACATAGAATATCACACCATCACAACATATATATAGTGAGGCACCTGGTTATATTGGATCTGTACACCCAGCATCATCAGACTGTACTGTAGCAGAGATGAGATCACGTACAGGTCACCAGACTCCAAAAATGGGAAGGGAGGGAATCAGCACACAGCAGCATGCAATGCAGTGCAGCCTCTTACCATCATATATATATATATGGTGTATATATACCATCCCGTTACTGCTCCCTCTTACCAGTCCCTGTAACTGTGTCAATGCTCGGACCTATCACACATATACCCAAAACTCATGAAGACTCTGTATAATACAGCAGAAATGTGATACAACAGCCATGTCTGTAAGGAGGTCACACAGGAGCTGTCTCTGCAGTGTGTGAGGCAACTTGTAACAGACCCATGAAGGAACATGGCAGCTACATGAATCTCTGAGGTAATATTACTCCCAAATAAGATGTAAGAGCTGAGACTACACTAATACATGATGAATGTGGAGTAGTATATCAGCGATGTCTGCAGGGAGGTACACATGAGAGAACATGGCAGCTACATGAATTTCTGAGGTAAAATTGATCCCATATATGATGTAGGAGCTGATACTACACTAATACATGATGTGTGGGGTGAATGTACTCCTATCAGGTATAATGTGAGGTGATAACCCCAGTATTATACTCCCTGAAACTGCAGACATGTTTCCTCCTGTCCATCCTGTGAGAGAAAGAGGGAGAGCCAGAGTTGCCTCCCCTATATAAGCCCCACCCTCCTCACAGCAATACACCAGACACAAACATCTAAACTCCTACCTCTTAAAGCAACAACACTCTTGTTTAAAATTTACACCACAAAACAAACAAAAGCTGCAGGAGTTCTTGGTCCACCCATCCCCAAGTCATGTCCACCACCGTCTAGTCTCCGGTGGTTTCTGGAGAGAGGACCCCACTGACCATAAGATCTTTAACGCTAAAGAAGAGAGATAGTTAACCAGTGACTATGGAAATAAAAAAATGACACAGTAAAAGCTGTGAATAGTTGATTTGTGATGCCCAGGTTCTGAACACTACTGTACAAGCTAGGATAATCCTCTAGATGCCATAGATGTAGGGCATCATGGAGAAGCCACGTGGCAGCACAAAAATACATTTGCTTGCTCTGTGCTGTTTCAGCAGTGTGGTAATCTGTACGGGGTGCGTTATTTTCTTTTTTTTTTTTTTTTTTGGCAAACTTCGAATCAAATCTTAAAATGTTTGAATTCTCATGAAATAACAAATTTCCAGAAACTCAACTCAATCCTCTGCAGATTGATCTGCTCATCTTTGCTTAGGCTAGTTTACACTCACTAGAAGTATGTAAAGAATGAAACAGTTATTTACTGCCTGTGACTACTGAGCTCTGTGTAAGGCAAAGCCTGATACAGCACTGACATAAAGCTCAGGACTCACAGACATAGATTGATAAATGGAGGATTCAGCTTGAGTCAAATTTCCTGAAATTTGCGGTTTCAAATTCAGTCAGTACCATTTCCCACAGTGTGATCCTACAGAGGGCTATTGTCATTTTGCGTGGTCAAGCACGCTTTCCCATGAAACCCTTCAGCTATGACATGTTACGGATTATCGTAACTTGTACAGAGGGTGTCTGTACCTTGGCCATCATAGATCAGTGGTTCCCAGGGGAACACAGTTTGCAGAATCATTTTCCATCTCCAGAGTCACTGTGTAATTCTCTCTGTTGTGTAGTGTGAAGGCACTTATGGTCAGCAGGGTCCTCTCTCTCTTCTGTAGATTGTCAGCTCTCATCTTCAGCAGGCGTCCTCTTTCTCTCCTGTAAAGTGTAAGGTCTTATGATCAGTGGGATCCTCTCTTTTTTCTACTGTAGTACAAGCTCTAATGATCAGTGAGTTCCTCTTTCTCCAGCTGAGGGTAAGCTGTGGGGTCCTTTCTCTACTGTAGAGTGTAAGCTCTTATGATCAGTGATGTCCTCTCTCTCCTATCTAATATATAATTGCCTAGAATAAAATCTTCCTGCAATTTGTGCCAACTTCCGTGGCTTTGTCCGGAGCTAATGTCCGCAGCTAATGTCCGGAGCTAATGTCCGGAGTTAATGTCCGGAGATTAATTGCCTAGAATACTACTTCCTGCAATTTCTGCCAACTTCCGTGGCTTTGTCCGGAGCTAATGTCCGGAGCTAATGTCCGGAGCTAATGTGCGGAGATAATGTCCGGAGATAATGTCCGGAGCTAATGTCCGGAGCTAATGTCCGGAGATAAGTGACGTCAACAGTGTCCAGTGTCTGATTGGTTGCCGCCTGCTGCGAGCGACCAATCAGAAACGTGCCGTACTGTGACACACTCCGCCCGCCATTTTGGTGTGATTTTTGAATTTTTACCTCACAGCAAGTTTCTACTGCGTGGAGGCGGGCCCAGTGACGTTGCTCTTCAAGCTCCTGCCGAATTTCGTCAAAAAAATGATAATACCATTTACCAAAACTATATATATTTAGTTGTGAAGTGGTTCAGTGACATTTTCACACCAATTTTGAACTTTTGTTTGGTGTTTTCTCCATATACTGCCTATTATTTTTGTTCTTTCTTACTATTATTTATTAATTGTATTATTCTTACATTTGAATAAATAAAGTATATATGGATTCTAGACTCCCGATTCTTTAGAATCGGGCTGCCATCTAGTATAATATAAGCTCTTATGGTTACCAAGGTTTTTTCTCTCTCTATTCTCTCCCAAGAATATTTTCTAAGCAAATACAAGCTTTCCAGTAAGAGAATTTATTCATCACAAATCAAATTTTTGAGGAAAATTAGTTGAAGCCAGTGAATTAAAATGTCAAAAGATTTGCTCATTTCTGCATGTAATTTCTCAGAAGCATATGATTGCACTGAACCCTGCTATGTTTATTTTACACCTGCTTTTACAGCTGCTTCATTACTGGCATAAAGTAGTCTACAAGAAATTTTGAAACTTAGGGCTTCTTATATTTATTGTGTGAATTGTATCTATCAAAAACTGTATTTCTGAATAATAGCACATGCTTGGACTCACATCTGCAGGCAAACCAATATCACAATTTAATTTAACCGCTTCCCGACCCATGACGCCACGTAGGCGTCATGAAAGTCGGTGCCAATCCGACCCATGACGCCACATAGATCCGGTGAAAGGGTTAACTCCCATTTCACCCGATCTGCAGGGACAGGGGGAGTGGTAGTTTAGCCCAGGGGGGGTGGCTTCACCCCCTCGTGGCTCCGATCGCTCTGATTGGCTGTTGAAAGTGAAACTGCCAATCAGAGCGATTTGTAATATTTCACCTATTATAACAGGTGAAATATTATAATCCAGCCATGGCCGATGCTGCAATATCATCGGCCATGGCTGGAAATACTAATGTGCCCCCACCCCACCCCACCGATCGCCCCCCCAGCCCCCCGATCTGGCCGGTACACTGCTCCGGCTCCCCTCCATCCAGTGCTCCGCTCCCCCCCGTGCTCTTGTCCGCTCCCCCCGTGCTCCAATCACCCCCCCGTGCTCCAATCACTCCCCCTGCATTCCGATCCACACCCCCCCGTGCTCCGTTCCACCCCCCCGTGCTCCGTTCCAGCCCCCCGTGCTCCGTTCCACGCCCCCCGTGCTCCCTTCCACGCCTGCCGCGCTCCGATTCCCCCCCCGTGCTCCGATCCCCCCCCTTGGTCCCCCCCCACCCCATCATACTTACCGATCCTGCCGGGGTCCCGTCCGTCTTCTCCCTGGGCGCCGCCATCTTCCAAAATGGCGGGCGCATGCGCAGTGCGCCCGCCGAATATGCCGGCTGGCAGATTCGTTCCAAAGTGCATTTTGATCACTGAGATAGATTATATCTCAGTGATCAAAATAAAAAAAATAATAAATGACCCCCCCCCCTTTGTCACCCCCATAGGTAGGGACAACAAAAAAATAAAGAAATTTTTTTTTCCCACTAATGTTAGAATAGGGTTAGGGTTAGGAGTAGGGTTAGGGGTAGGGTTAGGGTTAGGGGTAGGGTTAGAGTTAGGGGTAGGGTTAGGGTTAGGGGTAGGGTTAGGGGTAGGGCTAGGGCTAGGGTTAGGGTTAGGGTTAGGGGTAGGGTTAGGGGTAGGGCTAGGGTTAGGGCTAGGGGTAGGGTTAGGGTTAGGGCTAGGGTTAGGGTTTCGGTATGTGCACACGTATTCTGGTCCTCTGCGGATTTTTCCACTGCGGATTTGATAAATCCGCAGTGCTAAACCGCTGCGGATTTATGGCGGATTTACCGCGTTTTTTTCTGCGCATTTCACTGCGGTTTTACAATTGCGATTTTCTATTTGAGCAGTTGTAAAACCGCTGCGGAATCCGCAGAAAGAAGTGACATGCTGCGGAATGTAAACCGCTGCGTTTCCGTGCAGTTTTTCCGCAGCATGTGTACAGCGATTTTTGTTTCCCATAGGTCTACATTGAACTGTAAACTCATGGGAAACTGCTGCGGATCTGCAGCGTTTTCCGCAGTGTGCACATACCTTTAGAATTAGGCTATGTGCACACGGTGCGGATTTGGCTGCGGTTTGGCCACTGCGGATTCGCAGCAGTATTCCATCAGGTTTACAGTACCATGTAAACATATGAAAAACCAAATCCGCTGTGCCCATGGTGCAGAAAATACCGCGCGGAAACGCTGCGTTGTATTTTCCGTAGCATGTCAATTCTTTGTGCGGATTCCGCGGCGTTTTACACCTGTTCCTCAATAGGAATCCGCAGGTGAAATCCGCACAAAAAACACTGGAAATCCGCGGAAGATCCGCAGGTAAAACGCAGTGCCTTTTACCCGCGGATTTTTCAAAAATGGTGCGGAAATATCTCACACGAATCCGCAACGTTGGCACATAGCCTTAGGGTTAGGGTTGGAATTAGGGTTGTGGTTAGGGTTGTGATTAGGGTTATGGCTACAGTTGGGATTAGGGTTAGGGGTGTGTTGGTGTTAGTGTTGGGGTTAGTGTTGGAGGTAGAATTGAGGGGTTACCACTGTTTAGGCACATCAGGGGTCTCCAAACGCAACATGGCGCCACCATTGATTCCAGCCAATCTCGTATTCAAAAAGTCAAATGGTGCTCCCTCACTTCCGAGCCCTGACGTGTGCCCAAACAGTGGTTTACCCCCACATATGGGGTATCAGTGTACTCAGGATAAACTGCGTAACAATTACTGGGGTCCAATTTCTCCTGTTACCCTTGTGAATCTAAAAAAATGCTTGCTAAAACATCATTTTTGAGGAAAGAAAAATGATTTTTTATTTTCACGGCTCTGCGTTGTAAACGTCTGTGAAGCACTTGGGGGTTCAAAGTGCTCACCACATATCTAGATAAGTTCCTTGGGGGGTCTAGTTTCTAAAATGTGGTCACTTGTGGGGGGTTTCTACTGTTTAGGCACACCAGGGGCTTTGCAAACGCAATGTGACGCCCGCAGACCATTCCATCAAAGTCTGCATTTCAAAAGTCACTACTTCCCTTCTGAGCCCCGACGTGTGCCCAAACAGTGGTTTACCCCCACACATGGGGTATCAGCGTACTCAGGAGAAACTGTACAACAACTATTGGGGTCCAATTTCTCCTGTTACCCTTGGGAAAATAAAAAATTCTGGGCTAAATAATTATTTTTGAGGAAAGAAAACGTATTTATTATTTTCACGGCTCTGCATTATAAACTTCTATGAAGCACTTGGGGGTTCAAAGTGCTCACCACATATCTAGATAAGTTCCTTTCGGGGTCTAGATTCCAAAATGGGGTCACTTGTGGGGGGTTTCTACTGTTTAGGCACATCAGGGGCTCTGCAAACGCAACATGACGCCCGCAGAGCATTCCATCAAAGTCTGCATTTCAAAACATCACTACTTCACTTCCGAGCCCCAACGTGTGCCCAAACAGTGGTTTACCCCCACATATGGGGTATCACCGTACTCCGTAGAAACTGGACAACAAATATTGGGGTCAAATTTCTCCTGTTACCCTTGGGAAAATTAAAAAATTCTGGGCTAAATAATTATTTTTGAGGAAATAAAACGTATTTATTATTTTCACGGCTCTGCATTATAAACTTCTATGAAGCACTTGGGGGTTCAAAGTGCTCACCACACATCTAGATAAGTTCCTTTCGGGGTCTAGTTTCCAAAATGGGGTCACTTGTGGGGGGTTTCTGCTGTTAAGCCACATCAGGGGCTCTGCAAACGCAATGTGACGCCCAGAGAGCATTCCATCAAAGTCTGCATTTCAAAACGTCACTACTTCACTTCCGAGCCTCGGCATGTGCTCAAACAGTGGTTTACCCCCACATATGGGGTATCAGCGTACTCAGGAGAAACTGAACAACAACGTATGGGGTCCAATTTCTCCTGTAACCCTTGGGAAAATAAAAAATTCTGGGCTAAATTATTATTTTTGAGGAAAGAAAACGTATTTATTATTTTCACGGCTCTGCATTATAAACTTCTATGAAGCACTTGGGGGTTCAAAGTGCTCACCACACACCTAGATAAGTTCCTTTGGGGGTCTAGTTTCCAAAATGGGGTCACTTGTGGGGGGTTTCTACTGTTAAGCCACATCAGGGGCTCTGCAAACGCAACGTGACGCCCACAGAGCATTCCATCAAAGTCTGCATTTCAAAACGTCACTACTTCACTTCCGAGCCCCGGCATGTGCCCAAACAGTGATTTACCCCCACATATGGGGTATCAGAGTACTCAGGAGAAACTGGACAACAACTTTTGGGGTCAAATTTCTCCTGTTACCCTTGGGAAAATAAAAAATTGCAGGCTAAAAGATCATTTTTGAGAAAATATTTTTTTTTTTTATTTTCATGGCTCTGCGTTATAAACTTCTGTGAAGCACTTGGGGGTTCAAAGTCCTCACCACACATCTAGATTAGTTCCTTTGGGGGTCTAGTTTCCAAAATGGGGTCATTTCTGGGGGATCTCCAATGTTTAGGCACACAGGGGCTCTCCAAACGTGACATGGTGTCCGCTAATGATTGGAGCTAATTTTCCATTTAAAAAGCCAAATGGCGTGCCATCCCTTCCGAGCCCTGCCGTGCGCCCAAACAGTGGTTTACCCCCACATATGGGGTATCAGCGTACTCAGGACAAACTGGACAACAATATTTGGGGTCCAATTTCTCCTATTATCCTTGGCAAAATAGGAAATTCCAGGCTAAAAAATCATTTTTGAGGAAAGAAAAATTATTTTTTTTTTCATGGCTCTGCGTTATAAACTTCTGTGAAGCACCTGGGGGTTTAAAGTGCTCAATATGCATCTAGATAAGTTCCTTGGGGGGTCTAGTTTCCAAAATGGGGTCACTTGTGGGGGAGCTCCAATTTTTAGGCACACAGGGGCTCACCAAACGCGACATGGTGTCCGCTAACAATTGGAGCTAATTTTCCATTCAAAAAGTCAAATGGCGCGCCTTCCCTTCCGAGCCCTGCCGAGTGCCCAAACAGTGGTTTACCCCCACATATGAGGTATCGACGTACTCAGGAGAAATTGCCCAACAAATTTTATGATCCATTTTATCCTACTGCCCATGTGAAAATGAAAAAATTGAGGCGAAAATAATTTTTTTGAGAAAAAAAAGTACTTTTTCATTTTTACAGATCAATTTGTGAAGCACCTGAGGGTTTAAAGTGCTCACTAGGCATCTAAATAAGTTCCTTGGGGGGTCTAGTTTCCAAAATGGGGTCACTTGTGGGGGAGCGCCAATGTTTAGGCACACAGGAGCTATCCAAACGCGACATGGTGTCCGCTAACGATGGAAATAATTTTTCATTCAAAAAGTCAAATGGCGCTCCTTCCCTTCCGAGCCTTACCATGTGCCCAAACAGTGGTTTACCCCCACATGTGAGGTATTGGTGTACTCAGGAGAAATTGCCCAACACATTTTAGGATCCAATTTATCCTGTTGCCCATGTGAAAATGAAAAAATTGAGGCTAAAAGAACTTTTTTGTGAAAAAAAAGTACTTTTTCATTTTTATGGATCAATTTGTGAAGCACCTGGGGGCTCAAAGTGCTCACTATGCATCTAGATAAGTTCCTTGGGGCGTCTAGTTTCCAAAATGGGGTCACTTGTGGGGGAGCTCCAATTTTTAGGCACACGGGTGCTCTCCAAACGTGACATGGTGTCCGCTAAAGAGTGGAGCCAATTTTTGATTCAAAAAGTCAAATGGCGCTCCTTCCCTTCCAAGCCCTGCCGAGCGCCCAAACAGTGGTTTACCCCCACATATGAGGTATCAGCGTACTCAGGACAAATTGGACAACAACTTTCGTGGTTCAGTTTCTCCTTTTACCATTGGGAAAATAAAAAAATTGTTGCTAAAAGATAATTTTTGTGACTAAAAAGTTAAATGTTCATTTTTTCCTTCCATGTTGCTTCTGCTGCTGTGAAGCACCTGAAGGGTTAATAAACTTCTTGAATGTGGTTTTGAGTACCTTGAGGGGTGCAGTTTTTAGAATGGTGTCACTTTTGGGTATTTTTAGCCATATAGACCCCTCAAACTGACTTCAAATGTGAGGTGGTCCCTAAAAAAATGGTTTTGTAAATTTCGTTGTAAAAATGACAAATCGCTGGTCAAATTTTAACCCTTATAACTTCCTAACAAAAAAAAATTTGTTTCCAAAATTGTGCTGATGTAAAGTAAACATGTGGGAAATGTTATTTATTAACTATTTTGTGTCACATATCTCTCTGGTTTAACAGAATAAAAATTCAAAATGTGAAAATTGCGAAATTTTCAAAATTTTCGCCAAATTTCCGTTTTTATCACAAATAAACGCAGAATTTATTGACCTAAATTTACCACTAACATGAAGCCCAATGTGTCACGAAAAAACAATCTCAGAACCGCTAGGATCCGTTGAAGCGTTCCTGAGTTATTACCTCATAAAGGGACACTGGTCAGAATTGCAAAAAACGGCAAGGTCTTTAAAGGGAACCTGTCACCCCGTTTTTTCAGATTGAGCTATAAATACTGTTAAATGGGGCCTGCGCTGTGTGTTACTATAGTGTATGTAGTGTACCCCGATTCCCCACCTATGCTGAGAAATAACTTACCAAAGTTGCCGTTTTCGCCTGTCAATCAGGCTGGTCAGGTCGGGAGGGCGTGGTGACATCGCTGGTTCTTCCTCAGCTTTACGTTGCTGGCATAGTGGCGTAGTGGTGAACAAGCAGCGCGCGATCTGCGCTGTCATCCCTTTCGTCGGTGGGGGAGGCCATCTTCCTGGGGCCGCGCGTGCGCAGATCGAGTGCTCTGCTGCATGGGGCTTTAGGAAAATGGCCGCGGGATGCCGCGCGTGCGCATTAGAGATCGCGGCGGCCATTTTCCCAAAGCCGAGATGCAAACTCGGCTTTGGGAAAATGGCCGCCGCGATCTCTAATGCGCACGCGCGGCATCCCGCGGCCATTTTCCTGAAGCCCCATGCAGCAGAGCACTCGATCTGCGCACGCGCGGCCCCAGGAAGATGGCCGCCCCCACCGACGAAAGGGATGACAGCGCAGATCGCGCGCTGCTTGTTCACCACTACGCCACTACGCCACCAACGTAAAGCTGAGGAAGAACCAGCGATGTCACCACGCCCTCCCGACCTGACCAGCCTGATTGACAGGCGAAAACGGCGACTTTGGTAAGTTATTTCTCAGCATAGGTGGGGAATCGGGGTACACTACATACACTATAGTAACACACAGCGCAGGCCCTATTTAACAGTATTTATAGCTCAATCTCAAAAAACGGGGTGACAGGTTCCCTTTAAGGTCAAAATAGGCTGGGTCATGAAGGGGTTAAAGATTGTAGTCCATGTTTGTTTGTTTTTAATTTAGTGAGAACTAGGAAAGTTGATAAAGAAAAAAAAAATCATTAAAAATCTCCTTCAAAGCCAGCACTGACTTTCCCTTTGCCCCCATGCTCTCAACGCCTCTCTATTCCTACTGTTTCTGTTCCTCATTCTATGGAGTAAGCTTGGTTCTGTTTCCATATCTAGGGAGTTAATGTGGTTCTGTTCCTATGTATGAAATAAATGTTATATCTTTGGTGAAGATGTTTCTATGAAAAGTCTGATGTATAGAGTTTGCTCCTTGGTGAATTTAGTGTTGTGGACTATTAGATTTGTATTTGGCTTGCATATGATAAAGCTATTAGGGTTTTATATCTCTCAGAGCTTACATGTGCAATGATTAGTGATGAGCGAATAGTGAAATATTTGAATTTAGGAAAATCAGAGCAAATCTACTATATAATTGTCTAAGGGTCACTTCCGTCTTTCTGTCTGTCTGTCTGTAACGGAAATCCCAAGTTGCCGATTGGTCGCGGCTAGTGTTGAGCATTCCGATACCGCAAGTATCGGGTATCGGCCGATATTTGCGGTATCGGAATTCCGATACCGAATTCCGATACTTCCCGCGTATCGGATACCGGAATCGGAAGTTCCCAGAATTCAAACTGAACACAGCAGCCAATGAGGAATGATTGGAAGTGTGGGCACATCCTGTTTAGCATGGTGGGCATGTAACTACTGGCAAGGCTGTGATTGGCTGCTGAAATGATGTCACTCTGCACTATAAAAAACGCTGCCGCCATTTTGCGCTCACTCTGCTGTGATTTCAGTTAGGGACAGGACGCTGTGTTCTAACTGAGGGCCAGTTGAGATAGCTAATTGCTTTATTTTCCTTTCCCAAGGCTAATTTAGCAAAACGCTGTGTGTTCTTCACTGTTCACCTTGCTCTTGCCTTGCAGCGCTGTTTTAACAGCATTCTGCAAGGTCTCTGTGTGTGTGTGTGTGTGTGTGTGTCTGCAGCTCACTCTGTAGTCTGTGTGCAGCCATATACCCGGTTGTATTCAGCTCAGGGGGGGTTCACACTGCCTCACACAGTTGTCCTTTTTTGCTCATAGTGCAGCCTGCTGCACATTTTTTCTCAAATTTCCTATTAGTGTTTTTCCACCCATCTCCAGCTAAATTGTGGAAAAACACTACATAGGATAACCTAAAGGGGTTTTTTTGGGCCTTGCAGCGCCGTTTACGGCTGTCTGCACGGTCTCTGTGTGAGCGCAGCTCGCCCTGTAGTCTGTGTGCAGCCATAGCCGGTTGGATTCAGCTCAGGGTGCGTTACTGCCTCATACCTTGAAAAAAAATTTCCTTTTTTTCAAATAGTGCAGCCTGTTTAAAATTTAAAAAATTTTTTTCCTATTAGTGTTTTTCCACCCGTCTCCAGCTACAATGTGGAAAAACACTACATAGGATAACTTAGAGGGGTTTTTTTGGGCCTTGCAGTGCCGTTTACGGCTGTCTGCACGGTCTCTGTGTGAGCGCAGCTCGCCCTGTAGTCTGTGTGCAGCCATAGCCGGTTGGATTCAGCTCAGGGTGCGTTACTGCCTCATACCTTTAAAAAAATTTTACTTTTTTTCAAATAGTGCAGCCTGTTTAAAATTTAAAAAAAAAATTTCCTATTAGTGTCTTTCCACCCGTCTCCAGCTAAATAGTGGAAAAACACTACATAGGATAACCTAGAGGAGGGTTTTTGGGCCTTGCAGCGCCGTTTACGGCTGTCTGCACGGTCCCCGTGTGAGTTAAACTTGCTCTGTAGTCCGATCTGCAGAAACAAAAAAAAAGGAAAGTTCACCAAACACAACTTAACACTTGTGTAGGCCACATTTGAAAAATAATAAAGTTTAGTCCACACTTTACAACATTAGTGTTTCTTACACCTGTTAGGAGGAGCATTTCAGGAATAAGCACACTAAGGCCTTAGTACTTTTCTGCTTATCCTTATCTGTCAACCAAGATGAAGAGGGCAGGGAGTAAGGCACGTGGGCGTGGGCGCGGAGCAGGGAGAGGAGCAGGGAGAGGACGTGGTGATTCTGTGCCTGCTGCGGGCACCGGTGACTCGTCATCACTCAGTTTCAGCAGGGAACAGTCCTTCATGCGCAGCTTTGTCGGAGAGCGCCGTGCACCGCTGCTGTGTGAAGAACAAATTGAAGCCGTTGTCAGGTGGATGGCAGCTAACGCCTCGGCATCGACTTCAGTTAGTGCCACATCCTCTCAGGCACAGAGCACTGGAGAGCAGCCATCTGTCTCTTCACCACCTGCTAAATTGGCCAGGCAGTCAGAGAGCCCAGGACAGGAGCCGTCTCTACTTCTGTTCTCTGAATCTCTTGGCTTGGAAACAGGGGGCCAGCCAAGCAGCATTGGAGAAATGGAAGAAGAGGCAGTGTGCAGTGATGCCCAACAGCTTTGTCTCTCTGACTCTGAAGAGGCGGGTGGGCCAGTGCCTCCGGTGACCACAGCGCAGTACGCATCTGATGATGAAACTCAGGTGCCGCTTTCTGGTGCATACTGTGCTGCCGAGACTACCCAGGAGGAGCAGTTGGTGGCAGAGGGTAGTGGAGATGATGAGGTCGTTGACCCATCATGGCGTGAGGAACAGGAAGGTGGTGGGAGCAGCTCTGAGGAAGAGATTCCCCTTACGGGCCAAAGAGGGAGAGGGAGGGGGAAGACTGCGGATCCTGTAGCCTCCACTTTGGCACCCGTTATGAGCCTGTCTCTTTCCAAAGCCAAAAAGGACGCTCCCAAGACTTGCAGTGCCTGGTCCTTTTTTGACACAGTTGCAGATGACATTTGTTTTGTCAAATGCAAGCTGTGTCATCAGAAAGTAAAAAGAGGGAAAAATGTCAGCAACCTCAATACCACAAATATGTGGAAACATGTGCGGACCAGGCACGCGGTGGAGTTACAGAAACACACTGAAGATGTAGGCCAACCAACAGCGGCAGCTACCACCTCTTCAGCTCGTGTTGCCTCTTCCTCCAGCTCACGCACAGCTGGTTTGGCTTCCTCCCAGGATCGCCATGGAAGAACCTCTGGCACTGTTGTCCAGAGACCTTGTGTAATTCCACCCACAGCACCACCTTCCCAGTCATCCTCACACTCCCAGTCTACTCTACAGCCATCGGTAGTACAGGCATGGGAGAAAAGGCGGGCATTCTCGGCCAACCACCCCCGAGCACAGGCTCTGAATGCAGGCATTGCCAAACTGTTGTCCCTGGAAATGCTCTCATTCAGGCTGGTGGAGACTGACAGCTTCCGTGACTTGATGGTATTGGCAGTCCCACAGTACAAGGTGCCCAGCCGCTTTTACTTCAGCAGGCAAGCTGTCCCTGCCCTGCACAGGCATGTTGAGGGAAACATAAAACATGCCCTACTGAATGCCGTCAGTAGCAAGGTCCACCTCACCACCGATGCGTGGACCAGTCAGCATGGACAGGGGCGATACGTTTCCCTCACTGCCCATTGGGTTAATGTTGTTGAGCCAGGTACAGATCGTGCGAGTGGCGCAGGACGTGTCCTGCCCACTCCAATGATTGCAGGAATCCAGTCTGTACGCATTGACTCCTCCTCTTACACAAGTTCCTCAGAATCTTCTCTGCAGGAGCCGTCACAGTCCACCTTCACATGGACCCGTGAACGTTTACCTATGACCGACATGAGCACAGCCGTGGCCAAACGTCAGCAGGCCGTCTTGAAACTAGTTTCATTGGGGAATCGAAGCCACACAGCGCAGGAGCTCCCGGAATGCCATCAAGCAGGAGAGCGATGTGTGGTTACTGCCAGCGAATCTCCAGCCAGGCATGGTAGTGTGTGACAATGGCCGAAATCTGGTGGCAGCTTTGGCCCTTGGCAACCTCACTCACATCCCATGTCTGGCACATGTGCTCAATTTGGTTGTGCAGAGTTTTCTGAGGGACTATCCGGATCTTGATGCCCTCCTGCACAAGGTCCGCCTAGAGTGTGCTCACTTGCAGCGTTCCAGCTTGGCAAGATCCCGCATTGCTGCTCTGCAGCGCCGATTCCGCCTTCTGGAACACCGCATCATATGTGACCTACCTACCCGGTCCACATGGAGAGAAGTAGAACCGGAGAATAGAAGCCGCGCAGACCACAATAAAGGTATCAGAGTTACACACACACTCTGTTTATTAGCCTACGCGTTTCGTGGCCAACAGGCCACTTCATCAGGGCATCAAGATTCATCAGTAAAAACAGGTATATATACCTACAAATACAATCAAAAAAATAAATACAAACATGTATAAACCCCACCTTCTTACGACATCACTTCTGGTGAGAACGCCCACTTTAAATCAAAAAATTTTAAAACACCCATAACATTAATTACAAAACATTAAAATACATAAAACACAATAATCAATCTTTAGAACTACAAATATTAATCAATAAATAATAAAACAAATATATATAAACATTTCTGGTATCTAGATCAACCAGGATCAGAACTCGCATATGAAGAAACCTAAAAACTATCCTCCAGAGAATAAACCTCCGTCTTATACCACTACACCACCTGGTGGTCTTAGGTGAGGGCAACTATTTATCCTGGATCCACCAGTTAAACCCATTCAAGACGCTATCATATGTTGACCCATAATAAAAGAAAAACAAACAAAGGGCTCATATAAGGTAACAACATCACATAATATGAAGTAAAAAAGTAAAAGAGTAAGGGAAAGAATGGGTTCCCATATGCTCAATTTCCACAACCCTTTTCGGATATGAACCCATATGATCTAGAGGTCTACAAACACTACAAAGGAATAAGCAGCCCCCTACGTAGACTTGGTTTTGAATGACTTCGAGTCCTTGAATTTCAAGCGAGGATCGATTAACAATCTGACAACAATTGAAATTGAGGGCATTAAGACTCTCAAAAATGATGTAAATTTGGTAATAAAATCTGCTGATAAGGGTGGAGGAGTGGTACTACAAGATTTGGATGCTTATGTCCGAGAGGCTAATAGGATTTTGTCAGATGAGGGGACTTATAATATTTCCAATAGGGCTGAATATGAGAATGCGATAATAAAATATAAGGAGTTAGTTAAAACAGCTGATGAAATGGGAATTCTGAATAAGAGCGAGAAAGAATTCCTTGGGGTAAAAAACCCAAAGATGGCAGTTTATTACCATCTCCCAAAGGTTCATAAGGATGAGTTTAACCCACCTGGACGACCGATCATAGCGGGGATTAACTCTTTAACATCAAATCTAGCAGCATTTGTGGACTCCTTTATGAATGAGTCTGTCAGAAATTTGGGTTCTTATCTCAGGGACTCTACCCACCTTATACAGGAATTGCAGGGACTTATATGGGGTGATGATTTTTTATTTATATCTATTGACGTGACCGGTTTATATTCTAATATTGACCACACTATTGGCCTTCAATGTTTTAAATTATACATCGATAGATTATCGAATGTGACCATGGCCCAAAGAGAGTTTCTGTTGAAAAGCATGACTTTTATTTTAGAGAACAATTTTTTTACATTCGGGAAGACTATTTATCACCAGATACGGGGGACTGCCATGGGGTCGAAGGCAGCGCCTACGTATGCTAACTTATTCATGGCTGCCTTTGAGTCCTGGTATGTCCTCCATTGTAAACATAAACAGAATCTGGTTCTATACAAACGTTTTATAGATGATATATTTATTATCTATAATAATGTAGATAATACGGTTCTTGATTTCCTTGATGCTATAAGGGATAATCATTGGGGTTTGGAGCTCACTCCCTGTGTGGATAGTAAAAGTGTCACCTTTTTAGACTTGAACATCTATATTGATGATGCCGGAGAGATCATGACCAAAAACCATTTTAAAAGAGTGGATGCCAATGGGTATGTTCACTATGAAAGTAACCATCATAGACCATGGCTTAGGAACATCCCAAGGAATCAGTATTATAGGATCAGAAAAAATTGTACTTCTGATACAGCATTTAGGGAACAAAGTAAAATTCTTAGGGAGAGATTTCAGGAAAAAGAATATCCGGTGAAGCTTGTTAAAAAGGCTTACAATTCCGTTAAGGGTTGTTCCCAAAATGAGCTTATACATCTTGACAAAAATAAGGGTGTTAGAGAAAACCTTTTTGAAACAAATTTTATTACTACTTTTTCGTCACAAAATGTACAAATACGGAATATATTAGAAAAACATTGGTGTGTGATCTTAAATGATCCGATCCTTAATAAGGTGGTTCCCATGAAACCAACAGTAACATTTAAAAGGGCTCCTACCATAAAAAATGTTTTGGCACCTAGTGTAGTTAAGATTTCCACCTCTGGATGCACTTTAGTAGGTAAAGAATGGATTGGCTGTTACGGTTCTTACCGATGTAATGGACGTAGGTGCAAATGTTGTAGATCTATTAGTAACAATGTTGACAGCTTCACGTCGTTTGCAAAAAAAGGGAAGGCTTTTAATATCAATTTTAGAATGACGTGTCAGACAGATTACGTAATCTATTTGATTCAGTGCAACTGTGGTAAACAGTATGTGGGAAGAACTTCTCAACCTCTTCACAAACGTGTGAACTCCCATAGGTTTAATATTCTTAGAAGTTTTTCTGAACATGGATTGTCGCGACATTGTACCATAGTTCATCATGGGAATGTTAAATTATCTGTTACTCCCATTGATCATGTGCCTGTTAATACACCTAGGAGATTGGAGGTCCTGGGTAAAAAAGAAACATATTGGATATTTAAGTTGGGCACTTTAAGCCCTGGTGGATTGAATGAGGTTAGCGACCTCTTCTAGGTACCTATAAGTAATTAATATCATGAGTTTCATCTCACGGAGATTCTTCTGTGATGGATTTTCTTGATTGTAGGAGTTCCTCCGTGTGTCGTCGCGGGGAGAGACTATGGACCTCAGTGCCCCCCATTTTTCATGAACTCCGGTGGTTAACTGGTTTGAGGTGCTGCTTATTCCTTTGTAGTGTTTGTAGACCTCTAGATCATATGGGTTCATATCCGAAAAGGGTTGTGGAAATTGAGCATATGGGAACCCATTCTTTCCCTTACTCTTTTACTTTTTTACTTCATATTATGTGATGTTGTTACCTTATATGAGCCCTTTGTTTGTTTTTCTTTTATTATGGGTCAACATATGATAGCGTCTTGAATGGGTTTAACTGGTGGATCCAGGATAAATAGTTGCCCTCACCTAAGACCACCAGGTGGTGTAGTGGTATAAGACTGAGGTTTATTCTCTGGAGGATAGTTTTTAGGTTTCTTCATATGCGAGTTCTGATCCTGGTTGATCTAGATACCAGAAATGTTTATATATATTTGTTTTATTATTTATTGATTAATATTTGTAGTTCTAAAGATTGATTATTGTGTTTTATGTATTTTAATGTTTTGTAATTAATGTTATGGGTGTTTTAAAATTTTTTGATTTAAAGTGGGCGTTCTCACCAGAAGTGATGTCGTAAGAAGGTGGGGTTTATACATGTTTGTATTTATTTTTTTGATTGTATTTGTAGGTATATATACCTGTTTTTACTGATGAATCTTGATGCCCTGATGAAGTGGCCTGTTGGCCACGAAACGCGTAGGCTAATAAACAGAGTGTGTGTGTAACTCTGATACGTTTATTGTGGTCTGCGCGGCTTCTATTCTCCGGTTCTACTTCTCTCCATGTGGATTTGTTCTGCTTGCCGGGAGCTTGCTGCGACCATACGTGCTGATCCAAGGGAGTTGTGACCTGTCACAACCAGACGAGGTGAGTCTGTTTTGTGGGGGTCCACGTGATTGCGACACCTGAAGGTATTACTCTATGTGCGCTTCTTTTTCTTGTTTTTAGAGATCTACCTACCCGGTGGAATTCCACGTTACATATGTTGGAGCGGTTGTGTGAGCAGCAGCAAGCAGTTATGGTGTACCAGCTGCATCAGGCGCAAAGAAGTCGCAGTCAGCGCCGATCAGACTTCACAACCACAGAGTGGGCCACTATGAAGGACGTCTGCCAGGTTTTGCGTCCTTTTGATTATTCCACGCGGATGGCAAGTGCAGATGATGCACTAGTCAGCATGACTGTCCCCCTTATCTGCCTGCTTCAGCAAACTTTGCAAGGGTTAAGGGATGATGTTGTGGAAGAGGTGGAGGATGAGGAGTCACCTTTTCCATCAGCTTCTGGAGAGTCAGCGCCACGTGGTTCCTCACAAAGGGGTACGCAGGGGCCACTTTGTGAGGAGGATGAGGAGGAGTCAATGGAGGAGGAAGAGCTCCGTCCAGAGGAGGGAGCGACACAATTGTCCAGTGGTCAGTGTGTACAGCGAGGGTGGGGTGATGACGAGCGGGCAGAGATCATGTCTCAAGCAGGGGACAGCGTTTCAGGGCCAGTTGGCAGTCTGCAGCACATGGTGGATTTCATGCTGCAGTGTCTGAGAAATGACCGCCGCATCGACCACATTCTCAACATGCCTGATTATTGGGTGTTCACCCTCCTCGATCCTCGCTACCGGGACAACGTCCAAAACCTCATCCCAGCATTGACCCGGGAGCGTAAATTGCGGGAGTACCACGACACACTGGTGAATTCCATAATCTTCTCCAGTCCAACTGAGAGGAGTGCTGCTAGTGCTTTACAAAGCAGCTCAGTGCGTCGAGGCAGTGGGGGAGGCTCTGCCCAAAGAGGGAGCAGAAGCAGTGCCTCTGCCCAAGGCAAGCCCAGTATGGCACAACTCTGGCACACTATTGTGTGCCCGCCCCAAATGTCTACACCATCACCGGCGGCTCCAGTCAGCAGGAGGCAACGGTTCCGTCAGATGGTGACAGACTACATGGCTTGCCCTCTTACTGTACTCCCAGACGGCTCTTTCCCGTTCAAGTTTTGGGTCTCTAAGCTGACTACATGGCCAGAGCTAAGCCAGTATGCATTGGAGGTGCTGGCTTGCCCTGCGGCTAGTGTCTTATCGGAACGTGTCTTTAGTGCCGCAGGTGGTGTACTAACAGACCGTCGCATGCGACTATCCTCCGATAACGTTGACCGGCTTACTTTCCTGAAAATGAACCAGGCCTGGATCTCGCAGAAATTTGCCACTCTTCTGCCTGATTAAGTAATTGGGTGTCATCCAGGTCTCCTGCTGTGTTCATCTTTCTACCACCTGAACTGCTATTCCTGGGCTCCAACACCGCCAGTTGCGGCTCAGAAGTGCAGGCTGCTCAGTAAAAACATACGACCCAGTGTTATTGGGTTTCAGTAACGTCAGCTGATCCCCAGCTGTGTAGCCGGCAATGTGTCCTGCGACCGCCACGCTGGCACAACAACCTAAATGTAAGGGAACCTGTCCCCACCCCCCACCCCCGTCGTTTGTTACAGAAAGAGCCATCTTGTGCAGCAGTAATGCTGCACAAGGAAAAGGTAGCTCTTTTAGTTTAGCTCCTTGCACACGCAGAACTTAACACTTATAAAATGTGTTCACTGATACCGTTATACCGTCCCGGAGCTGGGACTTTCCTTCGTAATGTGACGCAGCACAGCCGTCATTCCTACCCCCTTGGTGCCATGCGCTGCCTCCTCAGCGTTGTTTTAAGCTGTCACGGAGCCTGCGCTGTTCTGTTATCCCTTGGGCATGCCCTATTTGCGCTGCCTGTCTTCTGACATAATTTGGTGTCAGGCTGGCTGCGCCTGTGCGGCCGCGCTGCCCGAGATCCCGCCTCGCAGTGTTTTCTGATTGAATCACACTGCGGGCCTGGGATCCATGGGCATGCGCAGTGCATATCTTCCCCTCGGGCTCTCGCTCATCTCCCTTCGCCTTCTTTAGACTGTGCGCTGTCAGCTGATCCCTAATAGCATGCCACGGCCGTGACACCGCACAGTCTGAAGAAGAGGGAAGGAGGGGAGTGAGAGTCGAGGATATGCACTGTGCATGCCCATGGATCCAAGGCCCGCAGTGGTATTACGTTAGACGACACTGCGAGGTGGGATCTGGAGCAGCGTGGACGCACAGGCACTGACAGCCTGACACCAAATTATGTCAGAAGACAGGCAGCGCTAATTGGGCATGGCCAAGGGATAACAGAACAGCGCAGGCTCCGTGACAGCTTAAAACAACGCTGAGGAGGCAGGGCACGGCACCAAGGGGATAGGAATGACAGCTGTGCTGTGTCCCATTACGAAGGAAATTCGCACCTCCGGGATGGTTTTACGGTATAAGGGGACACATTTTTAGTGTTTACTTCTGTGTTTGCAAGGAGCATAATTAAAAGAGCAACCTTTTCCTTTTGCATCCTTAGTGCTGCACAAGATGGCTCTTTCAGCTACAAACGTCTTGGGGGGGGGGTTAAAGGTTCCCTTTCAACTTGCTCCAATCAGGCTTCGGCCTACACTCTGTTCCTCTGTTCCTCCTGCTGTCCCTGGGCTCTAACACCGCCAGTTGGTGCCTGGAAGTGCTGTCTGCACAGTCAACAGTCGCTCCTCTGTTATTGGGGTTCAGTAACGTCAGCTGATCCCCAGCTGTGTGTGCGGCAATACCTCCAATCTGCTCCTCCTGCTGTCCCTGGGCTCTAACACTGCCAGTTGGTGCCTGGAAGTGCTGTCTGCACAGTCAACAGTCGCTCCTCTGTTACTGGGGTTCAGTAACGTCAGCTGATCCCCAGCTGTGTATCTGGCAACGTGTCATGCGACCGCCACGATGGCACAACTAAAATGTAAGGGAACCTGTCCCCCCCCCCCCTAGGCGTTTGTTACTGAAGGAGCCACCTTGTGCAGCACTAATACTGCACAAGGAAAAGGTCGCTCTTGAAATTATGCTCCTTGCAAACGCTGAACTACACACTCATGTAATGTGTCCCCTCACACCGTCCAACCGTCCCGGAGGTGGGACCTTCCTTTTTAATGTGACGCAGCACAGCCGTCATTGCTACCCCCTTGGCACCGTGCGCTGCCTCCTTAGCGTTGTTTGATTCCGTCATGGACCCTGCGCTGTTATGTTATCCCTTGGCCATGCACAGTTTGCGCTGCCCGTCCTCTGACATCATTTGTTGTCGTCCTGGCTGCGCCTGTGCGTCCACGCTGCCCGAAATCCCACCTTGCAGTGTCGTCTAATGTGATCCCACAGTGGGCCTGGTATCCATGGCCATGCGCAGTGCATATACTAGCCTCTCACTCCCCTTCTTCACGCTTCTTCAGACTAGGCGGTGTCAGCTGATCCCTAATAGCATGCCACGGCCGTGACGCCGCACAGTCTGAAGAAGCAGGAAGGAGGTGAGTGAGAGGCGATGATATCCACTGCGCATGCCCATGGATCCCTGGCCCGCAGTGGGATTACATTAGATGACACTGCGAGGTTGGATCTCGGGCAGCTTGGACGCACAGGCACTGCCAGCCTGACACCTAAATGATGTCAGAAGACGGGCACCGCTAACTGTGCATGGCCAAGGGATAACATTACAGCGCGGGCTCCATGACAGAACCAAACAACGTTGAGGAGGTGGCGCACGGCACCAAGGGGGTTGGAATGACGGCTGTGCTGTGTCACATTACAAAGGAAAGTCCCACTTCCGGGACGGTTTGACGGTGTGAGGGGACACATTATATGAGTGTGTACTTCAGCGTTTGCAAGGAGCATAATTTTCAGAGCCACCATTTTCCATGTGCAGTATTACTGCTGTACAAGATGGCTCTTTCAGCAACAAATGCCTGGGGGGGGGAAGGGGGGTTAAAGGTTCCCTTTCAACTTGCTCCACTGCAGGCTTCGGCCTACACTCTGCTCCTCTTTGATTCCCTGGGTTTCAACACTGTCAGTTGCCACCTGGAAGTGTTGTCTACACAGAAAAAACACTAGCTGATGTGTCAGTGGGGTTCAGCACCGCCAGCTGTTCCCCTGCTGTGTAGTCGGCAACGTGTCCAGCACAAGCCACGCTGACACAACAGAACAAAAGCTGCCACCAGTGCAGGCTTCGGCCTACACTCTGCTCCTCTCCTCCTCCTGCTGACCCTGGGCTCAAACACCGCTAGTTTTTGCCCAGAAGTGCTAGCTGCACAGAGAAAAACACCAGCCAATGTGTTAGTGGGGTTCAGCACCGCCAGCTGTTCCCCTGCTGTGTAGCCGGCAACGTGACCTGCAAACGCCACGCAGGCACATGAACTGAAATTAACGGGACCCTGCCACCCACCCCAAGGTGTTTCTATGTATAACAGCTACCTTGTACAGCAGTAATGCTGTATTTGTACAAGGTGGCTGACTTTTTCTCATTGCCAACGTGGAACTCAACACGTACAAAATGTGTCTCATTGAGACCATTCCACTGTCCCTGAGGTGTGACTTTCCTTTCTAATGGTACGCAGCACCACCCTTGGTAGCGCTGCCCGTCTTCTGACATCATTGGTTGGCTGCCTGTGCCTGTGCGTCCGCCCTGCCCGACACAACCCCCCTCGTTGTCTCATATATTTTGGCTGCAAGGGTGTGATTGATGGGCATGTGCAGTGCATATGTTCGACTGTCTTAACTCATCTCCTTCCGCCTTCTTCAGACTGTGCGGCCTCATGGCCGTGGTAGGCGATAAGGGATCAGCTGAGGTCGCCCAGTCTGAAGCAGGTGTAAGGACATGTGTGAGCGGCAAACAAATTTACTGCACAAGGCCACGAATCCCAGCCACGCAGTGTGATTTTTTGAAAACACACTGCGGGCCTGGGATTCATATCCATTGCTAACCGTACCGGCCAACATGAAATGAGGTGAGAAGACAGGCAGCGCTCACAGCGCATGGCCAAGGGATCACAATAGCGCAGACTCCTGTACAGAAAATAACAACGCTCAGGAATCTGCGCCCAGCACCTAGGTGTAAATTTTGACACGTGTGCTGCGTCTCCTTGAAAAGACAAGTCACGCCTCCACTACTGTTTGACAGTATAATGGGCTAAATAGTGTACGTGTTTTATTCAGCGTGTGCAATGAGCAAAATTAAGAGAGCAACCTTTGACTTGTGCAGCATTAATGCTGCACAAGGTGTGGCTCTTGTACCTTGCAACACCTGAGGGGGGTTAAAGGTTACCTTTGAAATTGGTTCAACTAGGCTTCGGCCTACACTCTGCTCCTCTCCTCCTCCTGCTGACCCTGGGCTCTAACACCGCTAGTTTTTGCCCGGAAATGCAAGCTGCACAGAGAAAAACACCAGCCAATGTGTAAGTGGGGTTCAGCACCGCCATCTGTTCCCCTGCTGTGTAGCCGGCATCGTGTCCAGCACAAGCCACGCTGGCACAACAGACCAAAAGCTGCCACCAGTGCAGGCTTCGGCCTACACTCTGTTCCTCTCCTCCTCCTGCTGACCCTGGGCTCAAACACCGCTAGTTTTTGCCCGGAAGTGCTAGCTGCACAGAGAAAAACACCAGCCAATGTGTTAGTGGGGTTCAGCACCGCCAGCTGTTCCCCTGCTGTGTAGCCGGCATCGTGTCCAGCACAAGCCACGCTGGCACAACAGACCAAAAGCCTCCACCAGTGCAGGCTTCGGCCTACACTTTGCTCCTCTCCTCCTCCTGCTGACCCTGGGCTCTAACACCGCCAGTTTTTGCCCGGACATGCTAGCTGCACAGAGAAAAACACCAGTCAATGTGTCAGTGGGGTTCAGCACCGCCTGCTGTTCCCCTGCTGTGTAGCTGGCAACGTGTCCTGCAAATGCCATGCAGGCACCTGAACTGAAATTAAAGGGAACCAGCCCCCACCCCCAAGTGTTTCTATGTATAACAGCCACCTTGTAAACCGCCTGTAGGACATTATTGCAAGAGAGCTTGGCTGAGTAGATTACACAAGAAGGAAAACACACAGCAAGTCAGCAGGATCTAGGAGCAACATGGCAGATGTGACAACCTACATGGTGAGCTGCAGCATGTGCTACATGTTCACAGATCGACCAGAAGAAGAATCCAATTTCACCTGTCAGAAGTGTAGACTAGTGGCCCTTTTAGAAGAAAAGGTGCGGGGTCTGGAAGAAAGAATAGCAACTTTGAAACTCATCAAAGAGAATGAAGACTTTCTAGACAGAACAGAAGCATCTCTACTGGTCACAGAAGGTGAAAAAAGTGTCAGAGAACCTCCAAAAGCAGATGAGTGGAAGCATGTGACCAAAAGAAGCAAGAAGACCATGGAGAAATCACCAACCACACAACTGAAGAACCGATATCAAATCTTTGTAGAGGATGAAGATGGCACACCTAAGAATGAAGCAATACCAGCAAGCAAAAAAGAAAAGGGCACACAGCAACAAGTGACAGCAAAAAGTACAGCCAAGAAGCAACGAAGAGTGGTGGTGGTGGGAGACTCACTACTGAGAGGCACAGAAGCAGCCATCTGCAGACCGGACATAACTGCAAGAGAAGTATGCTGCCTTCCAGGTGCGATGATCAAGGATGTGATCGATAGGATACCAAAGCTCTTCAGCTCCAAGGACGTCCACCCATTTCTTCTGATACATGTTGGCACCAATGACACGGCAAGGAAGGACCTACCGACAATCTGCAAGGACTTTGAAGAGTTGGGGAAGAAAGTAAAGGAACTGGATGCACAGGTAGTTTTTTCTTCTATCCTTCCAGTAGACGGGCATGGCACCAGGAGATGGAACAGGATCCTTGATGCAAACAACTGGCTAAGACGATGGTGCAGACAACAAGGATTTGGATTCCTGGACCACGGTGTGAATTATTGGTATGATGGACTCCTCGCCAGAGACGGACTACACCTCAACAAACCTGGGAAACACACATTCGCCAGAAGACTCGCTACACTCATCAGGAGGGCGTTAAACTAGAAGAAGAGGGGACGGGAAGAAAAACATTAGACTCGAACAAAGACGACCCAGGAAAACATACTCTGAAGGGAGGTAAGAACATTTCTAAAACAATCCACAGTGAGGAGATTGGAACAAAACAAAATCCTCTAAACTGCATGCTCGCAAACGCCAGAAGCCTGACAAACAAGATGGAAGAACTAGAAGCAGAAATATCTACAGGTAACTTTGACATAGTGGGAATAACCGAGACATGGTTAGATGAAAGCTATGACTGGGCAGTTAACTTACAGGGTTACAGTCTGTTTAGAAAGGATCGTAAAAATCGGAGAGGAGGAGGGGTTTGTCTCTATGTAAAGTCTTGTCTAAAGTCCACTTTAAGGGAGGATATTAGCGAAGGGAATGAGGATGTCGAGTCCATATGGGTTGAAATTCATGGAGGGAAAAATGGTAACAAAATTCTCATTGGGGTCTGTTACAAACCCCCAAATATAACAGAAAGCATGGAAAGTCTACTTCTAAAGCAGATAGATGAAGCTGCAACCCATAATGAGGTCCTGGTTATGGGGGACTTTAACTACCCGGATATTAACTGGGAAACAGAAACCTGTGAAACCCATAAAGGCAACAGGTTTCTGCTAATAACCAAGAAAAATTATCTTTCACAATTGGTGCAGAATCCAACCAGAGGAGCAGCACTTTTAGACCTAATACTATCTAATAGACCTGACAGAATAACAAATCTGCAGGTGGTCGGGCATCTAGGAAATAGCGACCACAATATTGTACAGTTTCACCTGTCTTTCACTAGGGGGACTTGTCAGGGAGTCACAAAAACATCGAACTTTAGGAAGGCAAAGTTTGAACAGCTTAGAGATGCCCTTAATCTGGTAGACTGGGACAATATCCTCAGAAATAAGAATACAGATAATAAATGGGAAATGTTTAAGAACATCCTAAATAGGCAGTGTAAGCGGTTTATACCTTGTGGGAATAAAAGGACTAGAAATAGGAAAAACCCAATGTGGCTAAACAAAGAAGTAAGACAGGCAATTAACAGTAAAAAGAAAGCATTTGCACTACTAAAGCAGGATGGCACCATTGAAGCTCTAAAAAACTATAGGGAGAAAAATACTTTATCTAAAAAACTAATTAAAGCTGCCAAAAAGGAAACAGAGAAGCACATTGCTAAGGAGAGTAAAACTAATCCCAAACTGTTCTTCAACTATATCAATAGTAAAAGAATAAAAACTGAAAATGTAGGCCCCTTAAAAAATAGTGAGGAAAGAATGGTTGTAGATGACGAGGAAAAAGCTAACATATTAAACACCTTCTTCTCCACGGTATTCACGGTGGAAAATGAAATGCTAGGTGAAATCCCAAGAAACAATGAAAACCCTATATTAAGGGTCACCAATCTAACCCAAGAAGAGGTGCGAAACCGGCTAAATAAGATTAAAATAGATAAATCTCCGGGTCCGGATGGCATACACCCACGAGTACTAAGAGAACTAAGTAATGTAATAGATAAACCATTATTTCTTATTTTTAGTGACTCTATAGCGACAGGGTCTGTTCCGCAGGACTGGCGCATAGCAAATGTGGTGCCAATATTCAAAAAGGGCTCTAAAAGTGAACCTGGAAATTATAGGCCAGTAAGTCTAACCTCTATTGTTGGTAAAATATTTGAAGGGTTTCTGAGGGATGTTATTCTGGATTATCTCAATGAGAATAACTGTTTAACTCCATATCAGCATGGGTTTATGAGAAATCGCTCCTGTCAAACCAATCTAATCAGTTTTTATGAAGAGGTAAGCTATAGGCTGGACCACGGTGAGTCATTGGACGTGGTATATCTCGATTTTTCCAAAGCGTTTGATACCGTGCCGCACAAGAGGTTGGTACACAAAATGAGAATGCTTGGTCTGGGGGAAAATGTGTGTAAATGGGTTAGTAACTGGCTTAGTGATAGAAAGCAGAGGGTGGTTATAAATGGTATAGTCTCTAACTGGGTCGCTGTGACCAGTGGGGTACCGCAGGGGTCAGTATTGGGACCTGTTCTCTTCAACATATTCATTAATGATCTGGTAGAAGGTTTACACAGTAAAATATCGATATTTGCAGATGATACAAAACTATGTAAAGCAGTTAATACAAGAGAAGATAGTATTCTGCTACAGATGGATCTGGATAAGTTGGAAACTTGGGCTGAAAGGTGGCAGATGAGGTTTAACAATGATAAATGTAAGGTTATACACATGGGAAGAGGGAATCAATATCACCATTACACACTGAACGGGAAACCACTGGGTAAATCTGACAGGGAGAAGGACTTGGGGATCCTAGTTAATGATAAACTTACCTGGAGCAGCCAGTGCCAGGCAGCAGCTGCCAAGGCAAACAGGATCATGGGGTGCATTAAAAGAGGTCTGGATACACATGATGAGAGCATTATACTGCCTCTGTACAAATCCCTAGTTAGACCGCACATGGAGTACTGTGTCCAGTTTTGGGCACCGGTGCTCAGGAAGGATATAATGGAACTAGAGAGAGTACAAAGGAGGGCAACAAAATTAATAAAGGGGATGGGAGAACTACAATACCCAGATAGATTAGCGAAATTAGGATTATTTAGTCTAGAAAAAAGACGACTGAGGGACGATCTAATAACCATGTATAAGTATATAAGGGGACAATACAAATATCTCGCTGAGGATCTGTTTATACCAAGGAAGGTGACGGGCACAAGGGGGCATTCTTTGCGTCTGGAGGAGAGAAGGTTTTTCCACCAACATAGAAGAGGATTCTTTACTGTTAGGGCAGTGAGAATCTGGAATTGCTTGCCTGAGGAGGTGGTGATGGCGAACTCAGTCGAGGGGTTCAAGAGAGGCCTGGATGTCTTCCTGGAGCAGAACAATATTGTATCATACAATTATTAGGTTCTGTAGAAGGACATAGATCTGGGTATTTATTATGATGGAATATAGGCTGAACTGGATGGACAAATGTCTTTTTTCGGCCTTACTAACTATGTTACTATGTTACTTGTACAGCAGTACTGCTGCATTTGTACAAGGTGGCTGACTTTTTCTCCTTGCCCACGTTTAAATAAACACGTACTAAATGTGTCTCATTGAGACCATTCCACTGTCCCTGAGGTGTGACTTTCCTTTCTAATGATACGCAGCACCACCCTTGGTAGCGCTGCCCGTCTTTTGACATCATTGGTTAGCTGGCTGCGCCTGTGCGTCTGCCCTGCTCGAAACAACGCCCCTCGGTGTCTTATTTTTTAGGACAGTGAGGGTGTGATTGATGGGCATGTGCAGTGCATATGTTTGCCTGTGTTCACTCATCTCCTTCCGCCTTCTTTAGACTGGGTGGCCTCATGGCCGCGGCATGCGATAAGGGATCAGATGAGGCCGCCCAGTCTGAAGCAGGTGTAAGGACATGTGTGAGCGGCAAACATATTTACTGCACAAGGCCACGAATCCCAGCTACGCAGTGTGATTTTTTGAAAACACACTGTGGGTCTGGGATTCATGTCCATCGCTAACCGTAACGGCCGACATGAAATGAGGTCAGAAGACAGGAAGCGCTCACAGCGCATGGCCAAGGGATAACAAGAGCGCAGACTCCTGTACAGCAAATAACAACGCTCAGGAATCTGCGCCCAGCACCTAGGTGTAAATTTTGACACCTGTGCTGCGTCTCCTTAAAAAGACAAGTCACGCCTCCACTACTGTTTGACAGTATAATGGGCTAAATAGTGTACGTGTTTTATTCAGCGTGTGCAAGGAGCAAAATAAATAGAGCAACCTTTTATTGTGCAGCATTAATGCTGCACAAGGTGTGGCTCTTGTACCTTGCAACACCTGAGGGGGGGTTAAAGGTTACCTTTGAAATTTGTTCAACTAGGCTTCGGCCTACACTCTGCTCCTCTCCTCCTCCTGCTGACCCTGGGCTATAACACCGCCAGTTGTAGCCTGGAAGTGCTAGCTGCACAGAGAAAAACACCCGCCAATGTGTTAGTTGGGTTCAGCACCGCCAGCTGTTCCCCTGCTGTGTAGCCGGCATCGTGTCCAGCACAAGCCACGCTGGCACAACTGACCAAAAGCTGCCACCAGTGCAGGCTTCGGCCTACACTCTGCTCCTCTCCTCCTCCTGCTGCCCCTGGGCTCAAACACCGCTAGTTTTTGCCCGGAAGTGCTAGCTGCACAGAGAAAAACACCAGCCAATGTGTTAGTGGGGTTCAGCACCGCCAGCTGTTCCCCTGCTGTGTAGCCGGCAATGTGACCTGCAAATGCCACACAGGCACATGAACTGAAATTGAAGGGAGCCTGACCCCCACCCCCAGGTGTTTCTATGTATAACAGCCACCTTGTAAAGCAGTAATGCTGCATTTGTACAAGGTGGCTGACTTTTTCTACTTGCCCACGTGGAACTCAACACGTACAAAATGTGTCTCATTGAGACCATTCCACTGTCCCTGAGGTGTGACTTTCCTTTCTAATGATACGCAGCACCCCCCTTGGTAGCGCTTCCCGTCTTCTGACATCATTGGTTGGCTTGTTGAGCCTGTGCGTCCGCCCTGCCTGAAACAATGCTCCTCGTTGTCTTACTTATTTTGACTGCGAGGGTGTGATTGATGGGCACGAGCAGTGCATATCTTCGCCTGTCTTAACTCATCTCCTTCTGCCTTCTTCAGACTGTCCGGCCTCATGGCCGCGGCATGCGAGAAGGGATCAGCTGAGGCCGCCCAGTCTGATGCAGGTGTAAGGACATGAGTGACAGGCGAAAAAATTTACTGCGCAAGGTCACGAATCCCAGCCCCGTAGTGTGACTTAAAGAAAAGACACTGCGGGTCTGGGTTTCATGGCCATCGCTAACCGCACCGGCCAACATGAAATGAGGTGAGAAGACAGGCAGCGCTCACAGCGCATGGCCAAGGGATAACAAGAGCGCAGACTCCTGTACAGCAAATAACAACGCTCAGGAAGCTGCGCCCATGCACCAAGGTGTTATTTTGGACACCTGTGCTGCGTCTCCTTAAAAAGACAAGTCACGCCTCCACTACTGTTTGACAGTATAATGGGCTACATAGTGTACGTGTTTTATTCAGCGTGTGCAAGGAGCAAAATAAATAGAGCAACCTTTTACTTGTGCAGAATTAATGCTGCACAAGGTGTGGCTCTTGCACCTTGCAACACCTGAGGGGGGGTTAAAGGTTACCTTTGAAATTGGTTCAACTAGGCTTCGGCCTACACTCTGCTCCTCTCCTACTCCTGCTGACCCTGGGCTCTAACACCGCTAGTTTTTGCCCGGAAATGCGCGCTGCACAGAGAAAAACACCCGCCAATGTGTTAGTGGGGTTCAGCACCGCCAGCTGTTCCCCTGCTGTGTAGCCGGCATCGTGTCCAGCACAAGCCACGCTGGCACAACCGACCAAAAGCTGCCACCAGTGCAGGCTTCGGCCTACACTCTGCTCCTCTCCTCCTCCTGCTGCCCCTGGGCTCAAACACCACTAGTTTTTGCCCGGAAATGCGCGCTACACAGAGAAAAACACCCGCCAATGTGTTAGTGGGGTTCAGCACCGCCAGCTGTTCCCCTGCTGTGTAGCCGGCATCGTGTCTAGCACAAGCCACGCTGGCACAACCGACCAAAAGCTGCCACCAGTGCAGGCTTCGGCCTACACTTTGCTCCTCTCCTCCTCTTGCTGACCCTGGGCTCAAACACCGCTAGTTTTTGCCCGGAAGTGCTAGCTGCACAGAGAAAAACACCAGAAAAAGTGTTAGTGGGGTTCAGCACCGCCAGCTGTTCCCCTGCTGTGTAGCCGGCAACGTGTCCTGCAAACGCCACGCAGGCACATGAACTGAAATTGAAGGGAGCCTGCCCCCCCACCCCCAGGTGTTTCTATGTATAACAGCCACCTTGTACAGCAGTACTGCTGCATTTGTACAAGGTGGCTGACTTTTTCTCCTTGCCCACGTGGAACTCAACACGTACAAAATGTGTCTCATTAGAGACCATTACAATGTCCCTGAGGTGTGACTTTCCTTTTTAATGACACGCAGCCCCCCCATTGTTAGCGCTGCCCGTCTTCTGACACCATTGGTTGGCTGGCTGTGCCTGTGCGTCCGCCCTGCCCGACACAACGCCCCTCGTTGTCTCATATATTTTGACTGCGAGGGTGTGATTGATGGGCACGAGCAGTGCATATGTTCGCCTGTCTTCACTCCCCTCCTTCCGCCTTCTTCAGACTGTGCGGCCTCATGGCCGTGGCAGGCGATAAGGGATCAGCTGAGGCCGCCCAGTCTGAAGCAGGTGTAAGGACATGTGTGAGCGGCGAACATATTTACTGCACAAGGCCACGAATCCCAGCACCGCAGTGTGACTTTATGAAAAGGCACTGTGGGTCTGGGATTTATGGCCATCGTTTACCGCACCGGCCAACATGAAATGAGGTCATAAGACGGCCTGCACTAACAGGGTATTGCCAAGGGATAACACAAGAGCGCAGACTCCTGTACAGCAAATAACAACGCTCAGGAAGCTGCGCCAAGCACCTAGGTGTAAATTTTGACACCTGTGCTGCGTCTTCTTCAAAAGAAAAGTCACGCCTCCACTACTGTTTGACAGTATAATGGGCTAAATAGTGTACGTGTTTTATTCAGCGTGTGCAAGGAGCAAAATTAAGAGAGCAACCTTTGACTTGTGCAGCATTAATGCTGTTCAAGGTGTGGCTCTTGTACCTTGCAACACCTGAGGGGGGGTTAAAGGTTACCTTTGAAATTGGTTCAACTAGGCTTCAGCCTACACTCTGCTCCTCTCCTCCTCCTGCTGACCCTGGGCTCTAACACCGCTAGTTTTTGCCCTGAAGTGCTAGCTGCACAGAGAAAAACGCCAGCCAATGTGTTAGTGGGGTTCAGCACCGCCAGCTGTTCCCCTGCTGTGTAGACGGCATCGTGTCCAGCACAAGCCACGCTGGCACAACCGACCAAAAGCTGCCACCAGTGCAGGCTTCGGCCTACACTCTGCTCCTCTCCTCCTGCTGCTGCCCCAGGGCTCAAACACCGCTAGTTTTTGCCCGGAAGTGCTAGCTGCACAGAGAAAAACACCAGCCAATGTGTTAGTGGGGTTCAGCAACGCCAGCTGTTCCCCTGCTGTGTAGCCGGCAACGTGACCTTCAAATGCCACGCAGGTATATGAACTGAAATTGAAGGAAGCCTGCCCCCCACCCCCAGGTGTTTCTATGTATAACAGCCACCTTGTACAGCAGTACTGCTGCATTTGTACAAGGTGGCTGACTTTTTCTACTTGCCCACGTGGAACTCAACACGTACAAAATGTGTCTCATTGAGACCATTCCACTGTCCCTGAGGTGTGACTTTCCTTTCTAATGATACGCAGCACCACCCTTGGTAGCGCTTCCTGTCTTTTGACATCATTGGTTAGCTGGCTGCGCCTGTGCGTCCGCTGTCATGATCCCAATGGCAGGGGATCACAAAAGGACAAGCACAAAAAACAAAACAAGCTCTAGGGTGATGGAAACTGAGCTGACCGCGACCCTGAACCTCAACACACAACTTGCTGTAGCCGGGGAACGTGCCTACGATGATTCTAGACGTCTCGCACCAGCCGAAGAACTAACTTTCCCTATTAGAAGAAACACAGACCTCTCTTGCCTCCAGAGAAACACCCCACAGAAATAGCAGCCCCCCACATGTAATGACGGTGAAATGAGAGGAAAGCACATACGTAGTTATGAAAACAGATTCAGCAAAATGAGGCCCGCTAAAGCTAGATAGCAGAGGATACAAAAGTGAACTGCGCGGTCAGCGAAAAACCCTACAAAAAACCATCCTGAAATTACTTGAACTCATGTTCCAACTCATGGAACATGAGGAGTAATATCAGCCCACTAGAGCAACCAGCAAAAAGGAATCACATATCTGCAAGCTGGACTAAGACAAAAATTAAGCAAAACGTGGAACAGGAAAATCAAAAACTTAGCTTGTCCTGAAGAATACAGAAGCGGGAAGCAGAGGTAACAAGGCACACTGATTACATTGATAGCCGGCGAGGAAATGACAAGAAAGCCAGGTTAAATAGGAAACTCCCATATCCTGATAAAACAGGTGGACACCAGAGACCGCAGAGAACACAAGTCACCCAGTACCATCTGTAACCACCAGAGGGAGCCCAAAAACAGAATCCACAACAGTACCCCCCCCTTGAGGAGGGGTCACTGAACCCTCACGAGAACCACCAGGGCGACCAGGATGAGCCCTATGAAATGCACGGACCAAATCAGCAGCATGAACATCAGAGGCAACCACCCAAGAATTATCCTCCTGACCATAACCTTTCCACTTGACCAAATATTGGAGTTTCCGTCTGGAAACACGAGAATCCAAGATCTTCTCCACAACATACTCCAATTCTCCCTCCACCAGCACCGGAGCAGGAGGTTCAAGCGAAGGAACAACAGGTACCTCATACTTCCGCAACAAGGACCGATGGAACACATTATGAATAGCAAACGATGCCGGGAGATCCAAACGAAACGACACAGGGTTAAGAATTTCCAAGATCCTATAGGGACCGATGAACCGAGGCTTGAACTTAGGAGAAGAGACCTTCATAGGAACAAAACGAGAAGACAACCACACCAAGTCCCCAACACGAAGTCGAGGACCCACGCGGCGACGGCGATTAGCAAACTGCTGAGCCCTCTCCTGGGACAACTTCAAATTGTCCACCACATGACTCCAAATCTGATGCAACCTATCCACCACCATGTCCACTCCAGGACAATCAGAAGGCTCCACCTGACCAGAGGAAAAACGAGGATGAAACCCCGAATTACAAAAGAAAGGAGAAACCAAGGTAGCAGAACTAGCCCGATTATTAAGGGCAAATTCGGCAAGCGGCAAAAAGGTAACCCAGTCATCTTGATCAGCAGAAACAAAACACCTTAAATAAGTTTCCAAGGTCTGATTAGTTCGTTCAGTCTGGCCATTCGTCTGAGGATGGAATGCAGACGAAAAGGACAAATCAATGCCCATCTTAGCACAGAACATCCGCCAAAATCTAGACACAAACTGGGATCCCCTGTCAGAAACGATGTTCTCCGGAATCCCATGCAAACGAACCACGTTCTGAAAACACAGAGGGACCAACTCAGAGGAAGAAGGCAACTTAGGTAAGGGTACCAGATGAACCATCTTAGAAAAGCGGTCACACACAACCCAGATGACGGACATTTTTTGAGAGACAGGGAGATCCGAAATAAAGTCCATGGAAATGTGCGTCCAAGGCCTCTTCGGAATAGGCAAAGGTGACAACAATCCACTGGCCCGAGAACAGCAAGGCTTAGCCCGAGCGCAAACTTCACAAGACTGCACAAAAGAACGCACATCCCTCGACAAGGAAGGCCACCAAAAAGACCTGGCCACCAAGTCTCTAGTACCAAATATTCCAGGATGACCTGCCAACGCAGAAGAATGGACCTCGGAGATGACTCTACTGGTCCAATTATCCGGAACAAACAGTCTTTCAGGTGGACAACGATCAGGTTTATCCGCCTGAAACTCCTGCAAAGCACGTCGCAAGTCTGGGGAGACAGCCGACAAAATCACCCCATCCCTAAGGATACCAGTGGGCTCAGAATTTCCAGGGGAGTCAGGCACAAAACTCCTAGAAAGAGCATCCGCCTTCACATTCTTTGAACCTGGCAGGTATGAAACCACAAAATCGAAACGGGAGAAAAACAGTGACCAACGAGCCTGTCTAGGATTCAGACGCTTGGCAGACTCAAGGTAAATCAGATTTTTGTGATCAGTCAAAACCACCACACGATGTCTAGCACCCTCAAGCCAATGACGCCACTCCTCAAATGCCCACTTCATGGCCAAAAGCTCCCGATTACCAACATCATAATTCCGCTCAGTGGGCGAAAATTTTCTAGAAAAGAACGCACATGGCTTCATCTCTGAGCAATCGGAGCTTCTCTGTGACAAAACCGCCCCCGCTCCAAACTCGGAAGCATCAACCTCAACCTGAAAAGGAAGCGAAACATCTGGCTGACGCAACACAGGAGCAGAAGAAAACCGGCTTTTAAGTTCCTGAAAGGCCTCCACAGCCGCATAAGACCAATCAGCCACATCAGCACCCTTCTTAGTCAAATCCGTCAAAGGCTTAACAACACTAGAAAAATTAGTTATGAAACGACGATAAAAATTAGCAAAGCCCAAGAACTTCTGTAGACTCTTAAGAGATGTAGGCTGCGTCCAGTCACAAATAGCCTGAACCTTGACGGGATCCATCTCAATAGTAGAAGGGGAAAAAATATACCCCAAAAAAGAAATCTTCTGGACTCCAAAGAGACACTTTGAACCTTTTACAAACAAAGAATTGGCCCGCAGGACCTGAAACACCTTCCTGACCTGCTGAACATGGGACTCCCAGTCATCCGAAAAAACCAAAACATCATCCAAATACACAATCATAAATTTATCCAGATATTCATGGAAAATATCGTGCATAAAGGACTGGAAGACAGAAGGAGCATTAGAAAGTCCAAAAGGCATCACCAAATACTCAAAATGGCCCTCAGGCGTATTAAATGCGGTTTTCCACTCATCACCCTGCTTTATCCGCACAAGATTATACGCACCCCGAAGATCAATCTTAGTGAACCATTTAGCCCCCTTAATGCGAGCGAACAAATCAGTCAACAATGGCAAAGGATACTGATATTTAACTGTAATCTTATTCAAAAGACGGTAATCTATACAAGGCCTCAAGGAACCATCTTTTTTGGCCACAAAAAAAAAAACCTGCTCCCAAAGGGGACGAAGATGGACGGATATGTCCCTTTTCCAAGGACTCCTTAACATAATCCCGCATAGCAGTATGCTCTGGCACTGACAGATTGAACAAACGACCTTTAGGAAATTTACTGCCAGGAATCAAATCTATAGCACAATCGCAATCCCTGTGAGGAGGAAGCGAATTGAGCTTAGGCTCCTCAAAAACATCCCGATAATCAGACAATAATACCGGAACCTCAGAAGGAGTAGATGAAGCGATAGAAATCGGAGGTGCATCATCATGAACCCCCTGACATCCCCAGCTTAACACAGACATCGTTTTCCAGTCCAAGACTGGGTTATGAGTTTGTAACCATGGCAGACCAAGCACTAAGACATCATGTAAATTATACAGTACCAGGAAGCGAATCACCTCCTGATGAACGGGAGTCATACGCATGGTCACTTGTGTCCAGTACTGAGGTTTATTCATAGCCACAGGTGTAGAGTCAATTCCTTTCAAAGGAATAGGGACTTCCAGAGGCTCCGGACTAAACCCACAGCGGTTGGCAAATGACCAATCCATAAGACTCAGGGCAGCGCCTGAATCCACATAGACATCGACGGAAATGGCTGATAATGAACAAATCAGAGTCACAGACAGAATGAACTTAGACTGTAAAGTACTAATGGCAACAGACTTATCAACCTTTTTTGTGCGTTTAGAGCATGCTGATATAACATGAGCTGAATCACCACAATAAAAACACAACCCATTTTTCCGCCTATAGTTTTGCCGTTCACTTCTGGACTGAATTCTATCACATTGCATTGTCTCAGGTGCCTGTTCAGAAGACACCGCCAAATGGTGCACAGGTTTGCGCTCCCGTAAACGCCGATCAATCTGAATAGCCATAGTCATAGACTCATTCAGACCTGTAGGCGCAGGGAACCACACCATGACATCTTTAATGGCCTCAGAAAGGCCATCTCTGAATCTTGCAGCCAGGGCGCACTCATTCCACTGAGTAAGCACCGACCATTTCCGAAATTTCTGACAATATATTTCTGCTTCATCTTGCCCCTGAGAGAGAGCCAATAAAGCTTTTTCAGCCTGAATCTCTAGGTTAGGTTCCTCATAGAGCAAACCCAATGCCAGAAAAAACGCATCCACATTGAGCAACGCAGGATCCCCTGGTGCCAATGCAAATGCCCAATTCTGAGGGTCACCCCGCAGGAAAGATATAACAATCTTGATTTGCTGAGCAGGGTCTCCAGAAGAGCGAGATTTCAAAGAAAGAAACAACTTGCAATTGTTCCTAAAATTCAGAAAACTAGATCTATCTCCAGAAAAAAACTCTGGGATAGGAATTCTAGGTTCAGACATAGGAGCATGTACAACAAAATCTTGTATATTTTGAACCTTAGCAGCAAGATTATTCAGGCTGGAAGCCAAACTCTGGACGTCCATGATAAACAGCTGAGGTCAGAGCCATTCAAGGATTAAGAGGAGGTAAGACGTAGCCAGGCTGCAATTAAGGCTATGCAGCAAACTCTGAGGGGGAAAAAAAAAAAAAAACTTCCTCAGACTACTTTTCCTCCTACTTCAGCCAATACGATTACCACTTTTTGGCCGGCTATACTGTCATGATCCCAATGGCAGGGGATCACAAAAGGACAAGCACAAAAAACAAAACAAGCTCTAGGGTGATGGAAACTGAGCTGACCGCGATCCTGAACCTCAACACACAACTAGCTGTAGCCGGGGAACGTGCCTACGATGATTCTAGACGTCTCGCACCAGCCGAAGAACTAACTTTCCCTATTAGAAGAAACACAGACCTCTCTTGCCTCCAGAGAAACACCCCACAGAAATAGCAGCCCCCCACATGTAATGACGGTGAAATGAGAGGAAAGCACATACGTAGTTATGAAAACAGATTCAGCAAAATGAGGCCCGCTAAAGCTAGATAGCAGAGGATACAAAAGTGAACTGCGCGGTCAGCGAAAAACCCTACAAAAACCCATCCTGAAATTACTTGAACTCATGTTCCAACTCATGGAACATGAGGAGTAATATCAGCCCACTAGAGCAACCAGCAAAAAGGAATCACATATCTGCAAGCTGGACTAAGACAAAAATTAAGCAAAACGTGGAACAGGAAAATCAAAAACTTAGCTTGTCCTGAAGAATACAGAAGCGGGAAGCAGAGGTAACAAGACACACTGATTACATTGATAGCCGGCGAGGAAATGACAAGAAAGCCAGGTTAAATAGGAAACTCCCATATCCTGATAGAACAGGTGGACACCAGAGACCGCAGAGAACACAAGTCACCCAGTACCATCTGTAACCACCAGAGGGAGCCCAAAAACAGAATCCACAACAGTCCGCCCTGCTCCAAACAACGCCCCTCGGTTTCTTATTTATTTTGTCAGCGAGGGTGTGGTTTATGGGCACGAGCAGTGCATATGTTCGCCTGTCGTCACTCATATCCTTCTGCCTTCTTCAGACTGTGCAGCCTCATGGCTGCGGCATGCGAGAAGGGATCAGCAGAGGCCGCCCAGTCTGAAGCAGGTGTAAGGACATGTGTGAGCGGCAAAAAAATTTACTGCTCAAGGTCACGAATCCCATCACCGCAGTGTGACTTTATGAAAAGGCACTGTGGGTCTGGGATTTATGGCCATTGTTAACCGCACCGGCCAACATGAAATGAGGTCATAAGACGGGCAGCGCTAACAGGGCATTGCCGAGGGATAACACAAGAGCGCAGACTCCTGTACAGCAAATAACAATGCTCAGGAAGCTGCGCCAAGCACCAAGGCGTTATTTGGGACACCTGTGCTGCGTCTCCTTAAAAAGCCAAGTCACGCATCCACTACAGTTTGACTGTAGAATGGGCTAAATTGTGTACGTCTTTCATTCAGCGTGTGCAAGTAGA
This sequence comes from Ranitomeya imitator, assembly GCF_032444005.1. Taxonomy (NCBI): domain Eukaryota; kingdom Metazoa; phylum Chordata; class Amphibia; order Anura; family Dendrobatidae; genus Ranitomeya; species Ranitomeya imitator. The sequence continues at coordinate 141,935,118 of NC_091282.1, forward strand.
CAAATTAATAGAGCATATATATGTATGTGATCGCGCTGGAGGTGCCGATAAATCTGTTATACAAGGAAAAGCTTTCTGTTTGGAAAAACGTTCACACTATGCTTAATTACCTAGTTAGCAATTGGTGTCTGTTTCCCACATGTTTGCGGTTGCCAGGTTTTCCTATTAGTTCTGATGGTCTTCCCAGATAGATACAAAATACTATACTTAAAAATATGCGAGGGAGTGGGTGTTAAACTGTCCCGGCCGGTGACAGTCACCCGTTACCTCACATGCGGTGTGTTCCGGGTCTTTAGCGATGAAGCCGCGCTTCAGTAAGCAAATTGCCGGCGAGGTGCATATTTTTAAGTATAGTATTTTGTATCTCTCTGGGAAGACCATCAGAACTAATAGGAAAACCTGGCAACCGCAAACATGTGGGAAATAGACACCAATTGCTAACTAGGTAATTAAGCATAGTGTGAACGTTTTTCCAAACAGAAAGCTTTTCCTTGTATAACAGATTTATCGGCACTTCCAGCGCGATCACATACATATATATAGTCTTTGTGTTTTTACACTTGGTATTGGACATTCTTGTAGTTGTGTCCGTGTACTTGCAGCAGGGGGAGGACCGAGGAATGTGCAGCGCCTTTGGTTGTTTTTAATTTTGTTTTTAATTTTGAAATTAATAGAGCAATCTTTCACTTGTGCAGCATTAATACTGCACAAGGTGTGTCTCTTGTACTTTGTAACACCTGAGGGGGGGTTAAAGGTTTCCTTTGAAATTGGTTCAACTAGGCTTCGGCCTACACTCTGCTCCTCTCCTCCTCCTCCTGCTTCACCACTGGCTCTAACATCACTAGTTTTTGCCCGCAAGTGCTAGCTGCACAGAGAAAAACACCCGCCATTGTGTTAGTGGGGTTCAGCAACGCCAGCTGTTCCCCCACTGTGTAGCCGGCAAAGTGTCCTGCAATCGCAACGCAGACACAAAGCTGCCTCCAGTGCAGGCTTCGGCCTACACTCTGCTCCCCCTGCTTACCCTTTGCTCCAGCACCGCTAGTTGGGGCTCTAGGAAGACAATCTTTAATAGGCAACGCATCTGGGTTCCAGCACCGCCAGCTAGTTCTCGGCAGTGTTTTTGTCACGGGTACTCCCTCGTGCCCAGCCTGGTTCCAGCACCGTCAGCTGTTTCCGGGTACTGTCAAACTCACTGAGACACCTATGCGTTGCCCCGTCGTGTTGCGGTCGAGTTAGCCAACTCCAGGGTGCATCCAGTTTAGGAGCTTCCTATGTGGGCTGCATGAATTGGTAGTCAAGGCTGGTTCTGTAGTGCCAGTAGGCCCAGCTCCCCCTGTAGGACTGTTGGGGTTCGGTAACTGCGGCTGCCTCGCGGCCTAGCTTGTTGTGAGTTCTGTTTTTGGGCTCCCTCTGGTGGTTACTGATGGTACTGGGTGATTTGTGTTCTGCTGTCTCTGGTGTCCACCTGTTCTATTAGGATTTGGGAGTTTCCTATTTAACCGGGCTTTCTTGTCATTTCCCCGCCGGCTATCAAGGTTATCAGAGTGTTTTGTTACCTCAGCTTCTGGCTTCAGTAATCTTCAGGACAAGCTAAGTTTTTGATTTTCTTGTTCCACGTTTTGATTTATTTTTGTCTTGTCCAGCTTGCATATAATTGTTTCTTTGCTGCTGGTTGCTCTAGCGGGCTGTAATTGCTCCTCATGTTCCATGAGTTGGAACATGAGTTCAAGTAATTACAGGATGGTTTTTTGAAGGGTTTTTTGCTGACCGCGCAGTTTACTTTTGTATCCTCTGCTATCTAGTTTTAGCGGGCCTCATTTTGCTGAATCTGATTTCATACTGTGTATGTGCCTTCCTCTCATTTCACCGTCATTATATGTGGGGGGCTGCTATTTCTGTGGGGTATTTCTCTGGAGGCAAGAGAGGTCTGTGTTTCTTCTAATAGGGGAAGTTAGATCTTCGGCTGGTGCGAGACGTCTAGGATCAACGTAGGCACGTTTCCCGGCTATTGCTATTTGTGTGTTCAGGTTTAGGGTCGCGGTCAGCTCAGGTTCCATCACCCTAGAGCTCGTTGGTGCTTGTCCTTTTGTGATTCCCTGCCATTGGAATCATGACAGTATAGCCGGCCAAAAATGTTTGGGCTGAAGTAGGAGGAAAAGTAGTCTGAGGAAGTTTTTTTTTTTTTTTCTCCTCTGAGGTTGCCGCCTAGCCCTAATTGCAGCCTGGCTGATTTTTTTTTTTCTCCTCTTAATCCTTGAATGGCTCTGACCTTAGCTGTTTATCATGGACGTCCAGAGTTTAGCTTCCAGCTTGAATAATCTTGCTGCAAAGGTTCAAAATATACAAGATTTTGTTGTACATGCTCCTTTGTCTGAACCTAGAATTCCTATTCCAGAGTTCTTTGCTGGAGATAGATCTAGTTTTCTGAATTTTAGGAACAATTGCAAGCTGTTCCTTTCTTTGAAATCTCGCTCTTCTGGAGACCCTGCTCAGCAGGTTAAGATTATTATATCTTTCCTGCGGGGTGACCCTCAAAATTGGGCATTTGCATTGGCACCAGGGGATCCTGCGTTGCTTAATGTGGATGCGTTTTTTCTGGCATTGGGTTTGCTCTATGAGGAACCTAACCAGGAGATTCAGGCTGAAAAAGCTTTATTAGCTCTCTCTCAGGGGCAAGATGAAGCAGAAATATATTGTCAAAAATTTCGGAAATGGTCAGTACTTACTCAGTGGAATGAGTGCGCCCTGGCTGCAAAGTTCAGAGATGGCCTTTCTGAGGCCATTAAAGATGTTATGGTGGGGTTCCCTGCGCCTACGGGTCTGAATGAGTCTATGACTATGGCTATTCAGATTGATCGGCGTTTACGGGAGCGCAAACCTGTGCACCATTTGGCGGTGTCTTCTGAACAGGCACTTGAGACAATGCAATGTGATAGAGTTCAGTCTAGAAGTGAACGGCAAAACTATAGGCGGAAAAATGGGTTGTGCTTTTATTGTGGTGATTCAGCTCATGTTATATCAGCATGCTCTAAACGCACAAAAAAGGTTGATAAGTCTGTTGCCATTAGTACGTTACAGTCTAAGTTCATTCTGTCTGTGACTCTGATTTGCTCATTATCATCCATTTCCGTCGATGCCTATGTAGATTCAGGCGCTGCCCTGAGTCTTATGGATTGGTCATTTGCCAAGCGATGTGGGTTTAGTCTTGAGCCTCTGGAAGTCCCTATTCCTTTGAAGGGAATTGACTCTACACCTTTAGCTATGAATAAACCTCAGTACTGGACACAAGTGACCATGCGTATGACTCCCGTTCATCAGGAGGTGATTCGCTTCCTGGTGTTGTATAATTTACATGATGTTCTAGTACTTGGTCTGCCATGGTTACAAACTCATAATCCAGTCCTTGACTGGAAAACAATGTCTGTGGTAAGCTGGGGATGTCAGGGGGTTCATGATGATGCACCTCCGATTTCTATCGCTTCATCTACTCCTGAGGTTCCTGTATTTTTGTCGGATTATCGGGATGTTTTTGAGGAGCCTAAGCTCAGTTCGCTTCCTCCTCACAGGGATTGCGATTGTGCTATAGATTTAATTCCTGGTAGTAAATTTCCTAAAGGTCGTTTGTTCAATCTGTCAGTGCCAGAGCATACTGCTATGCAGGATTATGTTAAGGAGTCCTTGGAAAAGGGACATATCCGTCCATCTTCGTCCCCTTTGGGAGCAGGTTTTTTTTTCGTGGCCAAGAAAGATGGGTCCTTGAGACCTTGTATAGATTATCTGAAGAAGAAAGAGCAGCATCCATACCAGGTGATGTCAATCCAAAAAAGTTCTTTATTCCGCCATGATAAAAAAACACACGGAATAGAGTGCGCACACTATGTCAAGAGGGAGAATCCTATACATCTGAACATAACTATCACACTACCTGTAGCACATCAATATTGCAAATAATTATGTAGTGCAAATCTGTAGATTATAGTCCAGATTAAGCCCCTTGGGCTGTAGTGTTCCCAAAACTGAAATCCACCTTAGTTCCTTTTGTTTCAGTATAAGATTCCTATCACCCCCTCTCCTCAGTGTCGGGACCCCATCGATTACTCTAAAACGCAACTGATTAACAGAATGTCTACACTCACTGAAATGTTTAGGTATTGGTAGGTCAGTTAGATTCGTACGTATCGTGCTCTTATGTTTGCTTATTCGTTGTCTCACTTCCATTGTCGTCTCACCGACATACATAAGTCCACATGGACAGACTATCAGATACACGACAAACTTTGATGAGCACGTATACCGTTCTTTAATTGTAAATTTTTTACCAGTATGCGGGTGACAGAAACTGTCGCCCTTAAGCATATTCCCGCAGCACGCACAATTGAGACAAGGGAAGTTGCCCATCCGAGGGGGGCACAAAGTCCTCTGGATGGCAACTCTCCCAGCCCCAATATCTGATTTGACCAATAAATCTTTAAGGTTACATCCTCGTCTATAAGAGAGAATGGGGCGTGAGCAAAAATCTGAAATCTGAGGTAAACCCCTGTGCAAAATCCCCCAATGCTTATTAAGGATATTAGCAATGCCATTACTGGCCGGGCAATAAGTGGACACAAATGGTACCCGTTTCTGTTTGTCCCCCTTCTGGCGTTGTAAATCCTCCTCAGTCAATCTCGCCGCCCTATCTCTATGACCCATAACTTTCACTTGTGGGTACCCCCTTCGAATAAATTTGTCACACATTTCGTCCAACCTCTTATCACAAATCTGTGTATCAGTGACTATTCTTCGTACCCGAAGAAGTTGACTCCACGGTAGTGAATCCATCATATGTCTAGGATGGTAACTATCATAAGATAGAAGACTGTTCCTATCAGTTGTTTTAATAAACAGGTCAGTACAAAGTTTGTCATTTTGTTTATAGACCATAGTATCCAAAAACTGTACCCTCTCCACCGAACAGGTCATCGTAAATTTCAATTCCGGGTGTATATGATTCAATTCTGTCAGAAAACCAAGGAGGTCCTCATGGGTACCCTCCCAAACACAAAAAATATCATCGATGTAGCGCCACCAGGCCCGGACGTGCCGCCAGAAGCTGGATCTGTACACGTGTTGGTCCTCGAGTACCGCCATGTAGATGTTAGCGTACGTAGGTGCCACATTGGACCCCATGGCGGTACCCCTCAACTGCTGGTAGTAATCATCCCCAAAGAGGAAAAAATTCCTCCTGAGGATGAACTCCAGCAGAGTGAGGACCAACCGTGCACAATCCGGCGACACGTCCGAGCCTGACAGCACCACACCGACTGCATCCAGACCCCTCTCATGTTCGATGGAGGTGTACAAAGACACAACGTCAAATGACACCAAGTGAGTTGAGGCACATACCGAAACAGTATTAAGTTTCACCAAAAAATCATTCGTATCACGAATGTAGGAACCGGCAGAAGTTGAAAAAACCCGTAAAATCTTATCCAAAAAGATTGACACCTTGTTACACATGGAACCCCGGCCCGATACAATGGGGCGTCCGGGGGGATTTAATAAATCCTTGTGTATCTTTGGCAATGTGTACAGGACAGGAGTAATAGGCGAATTAACAAACAAAAATTCAGACAGCTTCTGATCGATGAGTCCATTATTTAAGGAGTCATCGATCAGAAGCTGTAACTCCCTCTGAAGGCCTGCCGTCGGATCACATGTAAGTTTCTTGTATACCGCAGTATCTGATAATTGTGTCATAATTTCAGCCCTATATTTCACAGTATCCATTACTACTACTGCACCGCCTTTATCGGCAGGTTTCACTGTAAGTGCAGTATTATTTGATAGGCGATCTAGCGCTTGTCTCTCAGCCCTGGACAGATTATTAAATCCATGATGGCAAAACCGCTCCCTTAATTTTTTGATGTCCCTCTCCACCATTTTATCGGCAGGTTTCACTGTAAGTGCAGTATTATTTGATAGGCGATCTAGCGCTTGTCTCTCAGCCCTGGACAGATTATTAAATCCATGATGGCAAAACCGCTCCCTTAATTTTTTGATGTCCCTCTCCACCAAAGTAATATATGACTCGACAAACTGGTTTTTAACGTGGGGTTGAAAAGAGCTTTTGTTAAACAAACCAGCTCCTTTAAGCGTAAAACCCCCCACCACCCCATCCGTTGGTTCATCAGCACACGGCTGTATCTCTGAAAAATAAGAGGTTAAGCGCAGCCTTCTATAGAAAGCAAACAAGTCACATTCGATCTGAAACCAATCAGGAGAGTTTTTTGGACAAAAAGACAAGCCTTTAGCCAACATATCATACTCGATACCAGTCAACTGGGCAGATGATATATTTACCACCAATTCATTGCGGTTTAGTTCACTTTCCGACGTTCGTCCATGTTCCGTGTTCTCATAGGGGACTTGTAGAACTTCCTCCGTTCTCTGTTCGAACCGCCATCTTTTGTGTTTCCTCCCGCCTCTCCGGTTCCTCCTTTTGCTGTTGTTGCGGCCACTTGTCTGACCCCTAAAAAACTTAAGGATGAAGATGAAGCTCCCAAATTAGAGTCATCAGTTGAATCGGAATCTGCTGTTGTAAAGCCAAATCTGTGTGGGTCCCTCTCCTGCGGTCTCTTTCTCCTCCTCTGCTGGGGAGGTCTAGACCTCCTATTGTTAAATGATAATTGTGTCCCCGGATGCCAGGAAAAAATCCGTCCTGATTTATAGTCCTCCATATCACGGAACCATTTGGATCTTTTGGTTTTCTCGATGTCACTCCGAAATTTTACAAGATTATCCTCCAATTTATTTTTATATGCTGTCAACTCGGGCACAGTCATTAGACCAGTCAATTGTTGCTCCAATTCCAACACCGACCCCTTGATAAGCTCCATCTCCTTACGGAGGAACTCTATATTCAGGAGCATCAAATCAAAGGAGTATTTGTTAGTGATGGATTCAAATCTATTACAGAATTGAGCATTATCTACCATCAAAGTGGGACGTAGATGTGGACGTAAGCCACGAGGTATTCTACGGGCTTTATAGTATTCAGTGAGTGTAGTCACATGCAGTTCAAAGGAGATCAATCTCCTAGATTCAGTCTCATGTTTCTTACATACCATGTCTGCAGTCGGTTTACTTAAAAAGGTATTGTCATTAGAAGTACCAGATAAAATCCGTACTGCGTCCTCCTCCGTGTATGAGAAAATTGAGGCAGTCTCCAGTTCACCCACCTCTGGAGTAGATAACGGCTCCATGGCCATAGTCCGGTGCACGTTGGTTAGGATCCACAATAGGACTGTACAACGAGGTCAACCATCAGCACTCAGACAACGGATGCACGCTCCAAAATCCAAGGATCCAATCGGACAAAGACGTATATGAAGAAGAAAGAGCAGCATCCATATCAGGTGATGTCAATCCAAAAAAGTTCTGATTATCATGGCGGAATAAAGAACTTTTTTGGATTGACATCACCTGGTATGGATGCTGCTCTTCTTCTTCATATACGTCTTTGTTCGATTGGATCCTTGGATTTTGGAGCGTGCATCCGTTGTCTGAGTGCTGATGGTTGACCTCGTTGTACAGTCCTTGTATAGATTATCGTCTTTTGAATAAGATTACTGTAAAATATCAGTATCCTTTGCCTTTGTTGACTGATTTGTTTGCTCGCATTAAGGGGGCTAAATGGTTCACTAAGATTGATCTCCGGGGTGCGTATAATCTTAGACGAATAAAGCAAGGTGATGAGTGGAAAACCGCATTTAATACGCCTGAGGGCCATTTTGAGTATTTGGTAATGCCTTTCGGACTTTCTAATGCTCCTTCAGTCTTCCAGTCCTTTATGCACGATATTTTCCGTGAATATCTGGATAAATTTATGATTGTGTATTTGGATGATATTTTGTTTTTTTCTGATGACTGGGAGTCTCATGTTCAGCAGGTCAGGAAGGTGTTTCAGGTCCTGCGGGCTAATTCCTTGTTTGTAAAGGGCTCAAAGTGTCTCTTTGGAGTCCAGAAGATTTCTTTCTTGGGGTATATTTTTTCCCCTTCTACTATTGAGATGGATCCCGTCAAGGTTCGGGCTATTTGTGACTGGACGCAGCATGCATCTCTTAAGAGTTTGCAGAAGTTCTTGGGCTTTGCTAATTTCTATCGTCGTTTTATAACTAATTTTCCTAGTGTTGTTAAGCCTTTGACGGATTTGACTAAGAAGGGGGCTGATGTTGCTGATTGGTCTCCTGCGGCTGTGGAGGCCTTTCAGGAACTTAAACGCCGGTTTTCTTCTGCTCCTGTGTTGCGTCAGCCTGATGTTTCGCTTCCTTTCCAAGTTGAGGTTGATGCCTCCGAGATTGGAGCGGGGGCGGTTTTGTCACAGAGAAGCTCCGATTGCTCGGTGATGAAGCCATGTGCGTTCTTTTCTAGAAAATTTTCGCCCGCTGAGCGGAATTATGATGTGGGTAATCGGGAACATTTGGCCATGAAGTGGGCATTTGAGGAGTGGCGTCATTGGCTGGAGGGTGCTAGACATCGTGTGGTGGTCTTGACTGATCACAAAAATCTGATTTACCTTGAGTCTGCCAGGCGTCTGAATCCTAGACAGGCTCGTTGGTCACTGTTTTTCTCTCGTTTCAATTTTGTGGTTTCATACCTGCCAGGTTCAAAGAATGTGAAGGCGGATGCTCTTTCTAGGAGTTTTGTGCCTGACTCCCCTGGAAATTCTGAGCCCACTGGTATCCTTAGGGATGGGGTGATTTTGTCGGCCGTCTTCCCAGACTTGCGACGTGCTTTGCAGGAGTTTCAGGCGGGTAAACCTGATCGTTGTCCGCCTGAGAGACTGTTTGTTCCGGATAGCTGGACCAGTAGAGTCATCTCTGAGGTCCATTCTTCTGCGTTGGCAGGTCATCCTGGAATATTTGGTACTAGAGACTTGGTGGCCAGGTCTTTTTGGTGGCCTTCCTTGTCTAGGGATGTGCGTTCTTTTGTGCAGTCTTGTGAGGTTTGTGCTCGGGCTAAGCCTTGCTGTTCTCGACCCAGTGGATTGTTGTCACCTTTGCCTATCCCGAAGAGGCCTTGGACGCACATTTCCATGGACTTTATTTTGGAGCTCCCTGTCTCTCAAAAAATGTCCGTCATCTGGGTTGTGTGTGACCGCTTTTCTAAAATGGTTCATCTTGTACCCTTGCCTAAGTTGCCTTCCTCCTCTGAGTTGGTCCCTCTGTTTTTCCAGAACGTGGTTCGTTTGCATGGGATTCCGGAGAACATCGTTTCTGACAGGGGATCCCAGTTTGTGTCTAGATTTTGGCGGACGTTCTGTGCTAAGATGGGCATTGATTTGTCCTTTTCGTCTGCATTCCACCCTCAGACGAATGGCCAGACGGAGTGAACTAATCAGACCTTGGAAACTTATTTGAGGTGTTTTGTTTCTGCTGATCAGGATGACTGGGTTACCTTTTTGCCGCTGGCCGAGTTTGCCCTTAATAATCGGGCTAGTTCTGCTACCTTGGTTTCTCCTTTCTTTTGTAATTCGAGGTTTCATCCTCGTTTTTCCTCTGGTCAGGTGGAGCCTTCTGATTGTCCTGGAGTGGACATGGTGGTGGATAGGTTGCATCAGATTTGGAGTCATGTGGTGGACAATTTGAAGTTGTCCCAGGAGAAGGCTCAGCAGTTTGCTAATCGCCGTCGCCGCGTGGGTCCTCGACTTCGTGTTGGGGACTTGGTGTGGTTGTCTTCTCGTTTTGTTCCTATGAAGGTCTCTTCTCCTAAGTTCAAGCCTCGGTTCATTGGTCCTTATAGGATCTTGGAAATTCTTAACCCTGTGTCGTTTCGTTTGGATCTCCCGGCATCGTTTGCTATTCATAATGTGTTCCATCGGTCGTTGTTGCGGAGGTATGAGGTACCTGTTGTTCCTTCGCCTGAGCCTCCTGCTCCGGTGCTGGTGGAGGGAGAATTGGAGTATGTTGTGGAGAAGATCTTGGATTCTCGTGTTTCCAGACGGAAACTCCAATATTTGGTCAAGTGGAAGGGTTATGGTCAGGAGGATAATTCTTGGGTGGTTGCCTCTGATGTTCATGCTGATGATTTGGTCCGCGCCTTTCATAGGGCTCATCCTGGTCGCCCTGGTGGTTCTCGTGAGGGTTCGGTGACCCCTCCTCAAGGGGGGGGGGTACTGTTGTGAGTTCTGTTTTTGGGCTCCCTCTGGTGGTTACTGATGGTACTGGGTGATTTGTGTTCTGCTATCTCTGGTGTCCACCTGTTCTATTAGGATTTGGGAGTTTCCTATTTAACTGGGCTTTCTTGTCATTTCCCCGCCGGCTATCAAGGTTATCAGAGTGTTTTGTTACCTCAGCTTCTGGCTTCAGTAATCTTCAGGACAAGCTAAGTTTTTGATTTTCTTGTTCCACGTTTTGATTTATTTTTGTCTTGTCCAGCTTGCATATAATTGTTTCTTTGCTGCTGGTTGCTCTAGCGGGCTGTAATTGCTCCTCATGTTCCATGAGTTGGAACATGAGTTCAAGTAATTACAGGATGGTTTTTTGAAGGGTTTTTTGCTGACCGCGCAGTTTACTTTTGTATCCTCTGCTATCTAGTTTTAGCGGGCCTCATTTTGCTGAATCTGATTTCATACTGTGTATGTGCCTTCCTCTCATTTCACCGTCATTATATGTTGGGGGCTGCTATTTCTGTGGGGTATTTCTCTGGAGGCAAGAGAGGTCTGTGTTTCTTCTAATAGGGGAAGTTAGATCTTCGGCTGGTGCGAGACGTCTAGGATCAACGTAGGCACGTTTCCCGGCTATTGTTATTTGTGTGTTCAGGTTTAGGGTCGCGGTCAGCTCAGGTTCCATCACCCTAGAGCTCGTTGGTGCTTGTCCTTTTGTGATTCCCTGCCATTGGAATCATGACACTAGCTGTTCTCTCCTCTCCTGTGGGCCTTCGGGTCCAACACCTGGTTCCAGCACCGTCAGCTGGTTCCGGGCCGAGCCTTTGGCTTAGGTGCCTCCTCCTGGGTATCCGAGTTCCGCCAATGCCAGGCGGTTCTTGGTAGTGCTTTTAGGCGCGGGCACCTACAGCTTAGTAACCGGGTTCCAGCACTGTCAGCTGGTCCTCGGTCGTGCCATTGGCTCTTGCACACTGGGGCAACGCATCCGGGTTCCAGCACCGCCAGCCGGTTCTCGGCAGTGTTTTTGTCACAGGTACTCCCTCATGCCAAACCTGGTTTCAGCACCGTCAGCTGTTTCCGGGTTGTGTCAAACTCACTGAGACACCTATGCGTTGCCCCGTCGTGTTGCGGTCGAGTTAGCCAACTCCAGGGTGCCTCCAGTTTAGGAGCTTCCTATGTGGGCTGCATGAATTGGTAGTCAAGGCTGGTTCTGTAGTGCCAGTAGGCCCAGCTCCCCCTGTAGGACTGTTGGGGTTTGGTAACTGCGGCTGCCTCGCGGCCTAGCTGTTCTCTCCTCTCCTGTGGGCCTTCGGGTCCACCACCTGGTTCCAGCACCATCAGCTGGTTCCGGGCCGAGCCTTTGGCTTAGGTGCCTCCTCCTGGGTATCCGAGTTCCGCCAACGCCAGGCGGTCCTTGGTAGTGCTTTTAAGCGCGGGCACCTACAGCTTAGTAACAGGGTTCCAGCACCATCAGCTGGTCCTCGGTCGTGCCATTGGCTCTTGCACACTGGGGCAACGCATCCGGGTTCCAGCACCGCCAGCTGGTTCTCGGCAGTGTTTTTGTCACAGGTACTCCCTCGTGCCAAACCTGGTTTCAGCACCGTCAGCTGTTTCCGGGTTGTGTCAAGCTCGCTGAGACGCCTATGCTTGCCCCGTCGTGTTGCGGTCGGGTTAGCCAACTCCAGGGTGCCTCCAGTTTAGGAGCTTCCTATGTGGGCTGCATGAATTGGTAGTCAAGGCTGGTTCTGTAGTGCCAGTAGGCCCAGCTCCCCCTGTAGGACTGTTGGGGTTCGGTAACTGCGGCTGCCTCACGGCCTAGCTGTTCTCTCCTCTCCTGTGGGCCTTGGGGTCCAACACCTGGTTCCAGCACCGTCAGCTGGTTCCGGGCCGAGCCTTTGGCTTAGGTGCCTCCTCCTGGGTATCCGAGTTCCGACAACGCCAGGCGGTCCTTGGTAGTGCTTTTAAGCGCGGGCACCTACAGCTTAGTAACCGGGTTCCAGCACCGTCAGCTGGTCCTCGGTCGTGCCATTGGCTCTTGCACACTGGGGCAACGCATCCGGGTTCCAGCACCGCCAGCTGGTTCTCGGCAGTGTTTTTGTCACAGGTACTCCCTCGTGCCAAACCTGGTTTCAGCACCGTCAGCTGTTTCCGGGTTGTGACAAACTCACTGAGACACCTATGCGTTGCCCCGTCGTGTTGCGGTCGAGTTAGCCAACTCCAGGGTGCCTCCAGTTTAGGAGCTTCCTATGTGGGCTGCATGAATTGGTAGTCAAGGCTGGTTCTGTAGTGCCAGTAGGCCCAGCTCCCCCTGTAGGACTGTTGGGGTTCGGTAACTGCGGCTGCCTCGCGGCCTAGCTGTTCTCTCCTCTCCTGTGGGCCTTCGGGTCCACCACCTGGTTCCAGCACCGTCAGCTGGTTCCGGGCCGAGCCTTTGGCTTAGGTGCCTCCTCCTGGGTATCCGAGTTCCGCCAACGCCAGGCGGTCCTTGGTAGTGCTTTTAAGCGCGGGCACCTACAGCTTAGTAACAGGGTTCCAGCACCATCAGCTGGTCCTCGGTCGTGCCATTGGCTCTTGCACACTGGGGCAACGCATCCGGGTTCCAGCACCGCCAGCTGGTTCTCGGCAGTGTTTTTGTCACAGGTACTCCCTCGTGCCAAACCTGGTTTCAGCACCGTCAGCTGTTTCCGGGTTGTGTCAAGCTCGCTGAGACGCCTATGCTTGCCCCGTCGTGTTGCGGTCGGGTTAGCCAACTCCAGGGTGCCTCCAGTTTAGGAGCTTCCTATGTGGGCTGCATGAATTGGTAGTCAAGGCTGGTTCTGTAGTGCCAGTAGGCCCAGCTCCCCCTGTAGGACTGTTGGGGTTCGGTAACTGCGGCTGCCTCACGGCCTAGCTGTTCTCTCCTCTCCTGTGGGCCTTGGGGTCCAACACCTGGTTCCAGCACCGTCAGCTGGTTCCGGGCCGAGCCTTTGGCTTAGGTGCCTCCTCCTGGGTATCCGAGTTCCGACAACGCCAGGCGGTCCTTGGTAGTGCTTTTAAGCGCGGGCACCTACAGCTTAGTAACCGGGTTCCAGCACCGTCAGCTGGTCCTCGGTCGTGCCATTGGCTCTTGCACACTGGGGCAACGCATCCGGGTTCCAGCACCGCCAGCTGGTTCTCGGCAGTGTTTTTGTCACAGGTACTCCCTCGTGCCAAACCTGGTTTCAGCACCGTCAGCTGTTTCCGGGTTGTGACAAACTCACTGAGACACCTATGCGTTGCCCCGTCGTGTTGCGGTCGAGTTAGCCAACTCCAGGGTGCCTCCAGTTTAGGAGCTTCCTATGTGGGCTGCATGAATTGGTAGTCAAGGCTGGTTCTGTAGTGCCAGTAGGCCCAGCTCCCCCTGTAGGACTGTTGGGGTTCGGTAACTGCGGCTGCCTCGCGGCCTAGCTGTTCTCTCCTCTCCTGTGGGCCTTCGGGTCCACCACCTGGTTCCAGCACCGTCAGCTGGTTCCGGGCCGAGCCTTTGGCTTAGGTGCCTCCTCCTGGGTATCCGAGTTCCGCCAACGCCAGGCGGTCCTTGGTAGTGCTTTTAAGCGCGGGCACCTACAGCTTAGTAAACGGGTTCCAGCACCGTCAGCTGGTCCTCGGTCGTGCCATTGGCTCTTGCACACTGGGGCAACGCATCCGGGTTCCAGCACCGCCAGCTGGTTCTCAGCAGTGTTTTTGTCACAGGTACTCCATCGTGCCAAACCTGGTTTCAGCACCGTCAGCTGTTTCCGGGTTGTGTCAAGCTCGCTGAGGCGCCTATGCTTGCCCCGTCGTGTTGCGGTCGGGTTAGCCAACTCCAGGGTGCCTCCAGTTTAGGAGCTTCCTATGTGGGCTGCATGAATTGGTAATCAAGGCTGGTTCTGTAGTGCCAGTAGGCCCAGCTCCCCCTGTAGGACTGTTGGGGTTCGGTAACTGCGGCTGCGTCGCGGCCTAGCTGTTCTCTCCTCTCCTGTGGGCCTTCGGGTCCACCACCTCGTTCCAGAACCGTCAGCTGGTTCCGGGCCGAACCTTTGGCTTAGGTGCCTCCTCCTGGGTATCCGAGTTCCGACAACGCCAGGCGGTCCTTGGTAGTGCTTTTAAGCGCGGGCACCTACAGCTTAGTAACCGGGTTCCAGCACCGTCAGCTGGTCCTCGGTCGTGCCATTGGCTCTTGCACACTGGGGCAACGCATCCGGGTTCCAGCACCGCCAGCTGGTTCTCAGCAGTGTTTTTGTCACAGGTACTCCATCGTGCCAAACCTGGTTTCAGCACCGTCAGCTGTTTCCGGGTTGTGTCAAGCTCGCTGAGGCGCCTATGCTTGCCCCGTCGTGTTGCGGTCGGGTTAGCCAACTCCAGGATGCCTCCAGTTTAGGAGCTTCCTATGTGGGCTGCATGAATTGGTAATCAAGGCTGGTTCTGTAGTGCCAGTAGGCCCAGCTCCCCCTGTAGGACTGTTGGGGTTCGGTAACTGCGGCTGCGTCGCGGCCTAGCTGTTCTCTCCTCTCCTGTGGGCCTTCGGGTCCACCACCTGGTTCCAGAACCGTCAGCTGGTTCCGGGCCGAACCTTTGGCTTAGGTGCCTCCTCCTGGGTATCCGAGTTCCGCCAACGCCAGGTGGTCCTTGGTAGTGCTTTTAAGCGCGGGCACCTACAGCTTAGTAACCGGGTTCCAGCACCGTCAGCTGGTCCTCGGTCGTGCCATTGGCTCTTGCACACTGGGGCAACGCATCCGGGTTCTAGCACCGCCAGCTGGTTCTCGGCAGTGTTTTTGTCACAGGTACTCCCTCGTGCCAAACCTGGTTTCAGCACCGTCAGCTGTTTCCGGGTTGTGTCAAGCTCGCTGAGACGCCTATGCTTGCCCCGTCGTGTTGCGGTCGGGTTAGCCAACTCCAGGGTGCCTCCAGTTTAGGAGCTTCCTATGTGGGCTGCATGAATTGGTAATCAAGGCTGGTTCTGTAGTGCCAGTAGGCCCAGCTCCCCCTGTAGGACTGTTGGGGTTTGGTAACTGCGGCTGCCTCGCGGCCTAGCTGTTCTCTCCTCTCCTGTGGGCCTTCGGGTCCACCACCTGGTTCCAGCACCGTCAGCTGGTTCCGGGCCGAGCCTTTGGCTTAGGTGCCTCCTCCTTTGTATCCGAGTTCCGCCAACGCCAGGCGGTCCTTGGTAGTGCTTTTAAGCGCGGGCACCTACAGCTTAGTAACCGGGTTCCAGCACCGTCAGCTGGTCCTCGGTCGTGCCATTGGCTCTTGCACACTGGGGCAACGCATCCGGGTTCCAGCACCGCCAGCTGGTTCTCGGCAGTGTTTTTGTCACAGGTACTCCCTCGTGCCAAACCTGGTTTCAGCACCGTCAGCTGTTTCCGGGTTATGTCAAGCTCGCTGAGACGCCTATGCTTGCCCCGTCGTGTTGCGGTCGGGTTAGCCAACTCCAGGGTGCCTCCAGTTTAGGAGCTTCCTATGTGGGCTGCATGAATTGGTAATCAAGGCTGGTTCTGTAGTGCCAGTAGGCCCAGCTCCCCCTGTAGGACTGTTGGGGTTCGGTAACTGCGGCTGCGTCGCGGCCTAGCTGTTCTCTCCTCTCCTGTGGGCCTTCGGGTCCACCACCTGGTTCCAGCACCGTCAGCTGGTTCCGGGCCGAGCCTTTGGGTTAGGTGCCTCCTCCTGGGTATCCGAGTTCCGCCAACGCCAGGTGGTCCTTGGTAGTGCTTTTAAGCGCGGGCACCTACAGCTTAGTAACCGGGTTCCAGCACCGTCAGCTGGTCCTCGGTCGTGCCATTGGCTCTTGCACACTGGGGCAACGCATCCGGGTTCCAGCACCGCCAGCTGGTTCTCGGCAGTGTTTTTGTCACAGGTACTCCCTCGTGCCAAACCTGGTTTCAGCACCGTCAGCTGTTTCCGGGTTGTGTCAAGCTCGCTGAGACGCCTATGCTTGCCCCGTCGTGTTGCGGTCGGGTTAGCCAACTCCAGGGTGCCTCCAGTTTAGGAGCTTCCTATGTGGGCTGCATGAATTGGTAATCAAGGCTGGTTCTGTAGTGCCAGTAGGCCCAGCTCCCCCTGTAGGACTGTTGGGGTTCGGTAACTGCGGCTGCCTCGCGGCCTAGCTGTTCTCTCCTCTCCTGTGGGCCTTCGGGTCCACCACCTGGTTCCAGCACCGTCAGCTGGTTCCGGGCCGAGCCTTTGGCTTAGGTGCCTCCTCCTGGGTATCCGAGTTCCGCCAACGCCAGGCGGTCCTTGGTAGTGCTTTTAAGCGCGGGCACCTACAGCTTAGTAACCGGGTTCTAGCACCGTCAGCTGGTCCTCGGTCGTGCCATTGGCTCTTGCACACTGGGGCAACGCATCCGGGTTCCAGCACCGCCAGCTGGTTCTCGGCAGTGTTTTTATCACAGGTACTCCCTCGTGCCAAACCTGGTTTCAGCACCGTCAGCTGTTTCCGGGTTATGTCAAGCTCGCTGAGACGCCTATGCTTGCCCCGTCGTGTTGCGGTCGGGTTAGCCAACTCCAGGGTGCCTCCAGTTTAGGAGCTTCCTATGTGGGCTGCATGAATTGGTAATCAAGGCTGGTTCTGTAGTGCCAGTAGGCCCACCTCCCCCTGTAGGACTGTTGGGGTTCGGTAACTGCGGCTGCCTCGCGGCCTAGCTGTTCTCTCCTCTCCTGTGGGCCTTCGGGTCCACCACCTGGTTCCAGCACCGTCAGCTGGTTCCGGGCCGAGCCTTTGGGTTAGGTGCCTCCTCCTGGGTATCCGAGTTCCGCCAACGCCAGGCGGTCCTTGGTAGTGCTTTTAAGCGCAGGCACCTACAGCTTAGTAACCGGGTTCCAGCACCGTCAGCTGGTCCTCGGTCGTGCCATTGGCTCTTGCACACTGGGGCAACGCATCCGGGTTCCAGCACCGCCAGCTGGTTCTCGGCAGTGTTTTTGTCACAGGTACTCCTTCGTGCCCAACCTGGTTTCAGCACCGTCAGCTGTTTCCGGGTTGTGTCAACTCACTGAGACACCTATGCGTTGCCCCGTCGTGTTGCGGTCGAGTTAGCCAACTCCAGGGTGCCTCCAGTTTAGGAGCTTCTTATGTGGGCTGCATGAATTGGTAGTCAAGGCTGGTTCTGTAGTGCCAGTAGGCCCAGCTCCCCCTGTAGGACTGTTGGGGTTCGGTAACTGCGGCTGCCTCGCGGCCTAGCTGTTCTCTCCTCTCCTGTGGGCCTTCGGGTCCACCACCTGGTTCCAGCACTGTCAGCTGGTTCCGGGCCGAGCCTTTGGCTTAGGTGCCTCCTCCTGGGTATCCGAGTTCCGCTAACGCCAGGCGGTCCTTGGTAGTGCTTTTAAGCGCGGGCACCTACAGCTTAGTAACCGGGTTCCAGCACCGTCAGCTGGTCCTCGGTCGTGCCATTGGCTCTTGCACACTGGGGCAACGCATCCGGGTTCCAGCACCGCCAGCTGGTTCTCGGCAGTGTTTTTGTCACAGGTACTCCCTCGTGCCATACCTGGTTTCAGCACCGTCAGCTGTTTCCGGGTTGTGTCAAGCTCGCTGAGACGCCTATGCTTGCCCCGTCGTGTTGCGGTCGAGTTAGCCAACTCCAGGGTGCCTCCAGTTTAGGAGCTTCCTATGTGGGCTGCATGAATTGGTAGTCAAGGCTGGTTCTGTAGTGCCAGTAGGCTGAGCTCTCCCTGTAGGACTGTTGGGGTTCGGTAACTGCGGCTGCCTCGCGGCCTAGCTGTTCTCTCCTCTCCTGTGGCCCTTCGGGTCCACCACCTGATTCCAGCACCGTCAGCTGGTTCTCGGCAGTGTCTTTTGCTCTTGTACCTTCTGCTCCCCATCCTGGTTCCAGTACCGTCAGCTGGTTCCGGGTAGAGCCTTTGGCTTAGGTGCCTCCTTCTGGGTATCCAAGTTCCACCAACGTCAGGTGGTCCTTGGTAGTGCTTTCAGGCACGGGTACCTCCTGCTTAGTAACCGGGTTCCAGTAACGTCAGCTGGTCCTCGGTAGTTCCATTGGCTCTTGGACCTTCGGCTACCCATCCGGGTTCCAGTACCGTCAGCTGGTTCTCGGCAGTGTCTTTTGCTCTTGTACCTTCTGCTCCCCATCCTTGTTCCAATACCGTCAGCTGGTTCCGGGCAGAGCCTTTGGCTTAGTTGCCTCCTTCTGGGTATCCGAGTTCCGCCAACGTCAGGCGGTCCTTGGTAGTGCTTTTTAGCACGGGTACCTCCTGCTTAGTAACCGGGTTCCAGAAACGTCAGCTGGTCCTCGGTAGTTCCATAGGCTCTTGAACCTTCGGGTAGCCATCCGAGTTCCAGTTCCATCAGCTGGTTCTTGGCATTTTCTCAGCCATCTTGTACCTTCTGCTACATTTGCAAGTTGAAGACCCTAACGTCGACGACCCGGAGGACCACCCCGATGACGACGACGACGACGGCGGAGATGACGACGTTGCGGAGACGACGACGGCGGAGAAGACGACGGCGGAGACGACGACACTGGAGATGACGACATGGAAGACCGAGAAGCAGAAGAACAGGAGGCTGCAGAACAAAGAGCAGAAGAACATTAAGCATAACACTTAATATCAGAGCAAAAGATATTATCTAAATTATATGCAGAAGAAGACTAAGCAGTGTATGGGGGTGAGTCCGTTCTTCCTCGTGGTGCCCCTGGATAAAGCCTGATGCTGCAGGCCAAACTGAACGCGGACAAATGTAACTTTTGTGACTGGCAGAACGGAAGGTGTAATCTTCCAACTTTTATAGATAACAACTACGGGAATGCCTGTCACAAATGAGAATATGATGAAGAAGTAGAATAGGAAGAATAATAACAGTTGAATAAAATGAATATGTAGAATAGGAAGAATAATAATAGTTGAATAAAATGAATATGAAGAATGTATTAAAAAAAAAAAAAGGTAAAGGATGAAGAAGAAGATGAATAAGGTGAAGAAGAAGTTGATGTCAAAGATGCTGATGATGATGAAGATGAAAGTGTGGGAAAAGTAAAAAAAAAAGAAGGGGAAGGGCGTGGAATAGTGAAACATCAATATCTGACAAAATAAAAAAAAAATTTACATAGTCAATATCTTTGTCACTCCGAACGTCTTTGAAAAAAAAAAAACATGCTATTCTATTTGATTGGGCTAAACCTCTATGACTTTAATGTCTCCGCCACCTCCCCAAATACATCCTGCATTATTCTTAGTTGTTTTCCTTCATGTAGAATGAACCTACAAGGAAAGAAAGGGTTTATTTTAATTCCGATATTTTGGTCCCATTGACTTGCATTGGGATCGGGTATCGGCGATATCCGATATTTTTTGAATATCGGCCGATCCTATCCGATACCGATACTTTCCGATATCGGAAGGTATCGCTCAACACTAGTCGCGGCAAAACAGCCACGACCAATCTGCGACGGGTACAGTCCGGCGGCAAAATGGCCACTCCTTACTCCCCGCAGTCAGTGCCCACTCCGTACTCCCCTCCAGTCAGCGCTCACACAGGGTTAATGGCAATGCTAACGGACCGCGTTATGCCACGGTGTAATGCACTCCATTAACGCTGCTATTAACCCTGTGTGACCAACTTTTTACTATTGATGCTGCCTATGCAGCATCAATAGTAAAAGGATCTAATGTTAAAAATAATAAAAAAATAAAAAATAGATATATACTCACCGTCCGTCGGCCCCTCGGATCCAGAACAGGCCTTTCCCGCTCCCCACGAAGTCCGGTGACCGCTCCATGCATTGCGATCTCGCGAGATGATGACGTAGCGGTCTTGCGAGATCACTACGTCATCATCTCATGAGACCACAATGCACTGTTCAAACCGGAGCAAACGAGGAGCGTTGGTAACCGCTTCGATTCGGGGGCCAACGGAAGGTGAGTATATAACTATTTTTTATTTTAATTCTTTTTTTTAACAGGGATATAATGCCCACATTGCTATATACTACGTGGGCTGTGCAATATACTGCATGGGCTGTGCAATATACTACGTGGGCTGTGCAATATACTACGTGGGCTGTGCAATATACTACGTGGGCTGGGCAATATACTATGTGGGATGTGCAATATAATGCATGGGTTGTGCTATATGCTGCGTGGGCTGTGCAATATACTATGTGGGCTGTGCAATATACTGCGTGGGCCATGCAATATACTGCATGGGCCGTGCAATATACTGCTTGGGCTGTGCAATATACTGCGTGGGCTGTGCAATATACTGTGTGGGCTGTGCAATATACTGCGTGGGCTGTGCAATATACTACGTGGGCTGTACAATATATTATACGTGGGCTGTGCAATGTACTATATGGGCAATATACTATGGGGCTATGCTATATACTCCGTGGCCTGTTATATACCACGTGGCTGTGCTGTATACTCCTTGGGCTGTGGTATATACTCCATGGGCTGTGCTATATACTACATGGCTGTGCTATATACTACGTGGCTGTGCAATATACTACGTGGCTGTGCAATATACTACGTGGGCTGTTAAATACTACATGGCTGTGCTATATACTATGTGGCCGGCCGCAAACAATCAGCGACAGGCACAGTCAGGCCGCGAATTGGCGCGGGATTTGAACCACGCTTCGCTAATTGGTCGCGGCCGGCCGAATCCTGTGTATTCAATGTATTCTAAAATCTTCATAAATAAACTACATACATATTCTAGAATACCCGATGCGTTAGAATTGGGCTATCATCTAGTATCTAATATCAGTGTATTTGTACTGAAGAACGGATCCAATGAGAAAGCCGAATATTTTTCTGCTGGACCCAACAAACAGGCCTGGGTGCATGGAAAAAAAGCTGAAATGGATGGGGAAGTGCTAAATCTAAATGGGAACAGCATGGAGAAGGTGCCTGTATGCCTTTCTGACTCGCAGCGTGCGATAGATGAAAAGCCGGCAATTCATCTGCCATGCACAGTTGCCGACAGGATAGAATAGACAGATTACATGCAGTAAATACTCATAGAATATGTACATATATAGATTAGAGAGATAGAGAGATACGCTGCTCAAAAAAATAAAGGGAACATTAAAATCCCACATCCTAGATATCACTGAATGATATATTCCAGTTGTAAATCTTTATTCATTACATAGTGGAATATGTTGAGAACAATAAAACCTAAAAATTATCAACGTAAATCACAACTAATATCCCACGGAGGTCTGGAGTTGAAATGATGCTCAAAATCAATGTGGAAAATGAAGTTACAGGCTTATCCAACTTCAGTGGAAATGCCTCAAGACAAGGAAATGATGCTCAGCAATGTGTGTTGCCTCCACGTGGCTGTATGACCTCCCTACAATGCCTGGGCATGCTCCTGATGAGGAAATGCATGGACTACCTCCAGTATCGTATATGCAGATGCAGATAAAAAGATTATATTTTGATTCTTCATAAAGCTGGTGGTCTGTCACGAGGCTTGCAACTGCCTAGTCCTAGCCTCTTTGCCTTGGGATGCCTACCAATGCTCTTGCCTTAGTGTTTTGGGGGCTCAAAGTGTTTTCCTTGAAAAATTATTGTTCAACGCAGGCAACCTTGCCGGAGTACTTCAGCTAGAGATAATGGAATTGTGCTTTGATTCTATTTTCTTGATTGTTCCAACTTTGGTCATGATTAAGGGGGGATCCAGTGAATCACAAAGTGAAGGAACTAGATACACTCTCAGCCATCTAATGTCAAATCACCCACAGGCAGGGTTGCAGAGCCTGGTTCCTGGCTCTCCTGCATGAAGACCACAAGAACCCCAGTGGTAAAGGATATAGCATGGGTTTGGGCCTTGGTGCTTCCAGGAAAATGGTTGTATCAGGAACACAGGTTCCTGCCACCTCAGCTGTTGCAAGAGCTTCCTATGGCTCCATTATTCCTCCGGTCACTCCCTCAGTAATCTTGTATGGTTCTGCCATCTTTATCACCTACTAAGCATGTTACTCTATTTGAATAAAGCAAAAAAATAACACGTTTTGGAGTGTTAGATATCACAGAAATGTTCCCTTAGACTGCGATAGACTATATGACTAATCAATTTAAGCCTTCAAAAAATGTTAACGCTTTTTATCAGTTTTATAGATCACAGAATTTTACTCCAGACCACAGAATAATGTACGGAGGAGAACTGTAATACAATTTTTTAATGCTTGTTGTAATGTTAGACAACAAAGAAATGTAACCCAAACTATGGAATAGTGTGTTAGGAGTTGAGTTCCCGCCACTGCACAGGGGGAATCTCGAACCATGTCTGCTGCATTCTCCCATTCTGCATCGGTCACAGTGGAGCCTGCTCAGTGGAGACATCGGTCCCAGCATCTCACTGAATCTGATACTGTGCAAAGGGTTACTGCTGCCTCTCCAGGCTTTACTATGGTGCCCTGCACTGGTCAGCAGCGAGCAGGCTTTTCTGGGACTAAGTCCTGCTTTGCACACACTGAGCATGCCCAGGGCAAGATCTCTCAGTGGAGATCAAGGGTCGCATGCTCAGGTACTGCAGCAACTTCCATTGTTCCTCCAGGAAGGCCCTGTACCTGATCAAGTTCTGTGGCAGCCTTCCATTGGTCCTTCTTGGAAGGTCCTGTAGGTGCTACAGCTATAAAGGGTTCTCATGACCGCACGGCCATGCACTAGTGTCAATTTATGTATGAGCTCAGCGCCAGTGTGGTCATGTTTTGTATCCAGTCAGGGACCCGGCTAAAATAAGCCCCTAGAATGCTGGCACTTCCGGCGAGGAGTTTTGTGTGTGTGTATTCAGGGACCCAGCTGAAATTAGCCCCTAGAATGCTGGCACCTCCGGCGAGGAGTTTCATGTTTGCATTTGACTGCATGACCACCATCTGCTCTACTAAGTAGCTGTGTGCCTCTGTGAGCCAAACAGGGCACAGCGTTAGCTTTGCTAACAGACTCTGTGAAGTAACAGAGTCTGTTTATACCACTATATAGTACCGCCATATCTAGCTGCAGGTGCTTTCCTGCACGGTAGATCCTGGGTTGCGAACGCACCAATTTCCTCTAATAAATATATATTCGGTGCGTTCCGCCAACCCTAACATAGTGTATAATTGAGAAATGTAATCCAGCAAAAGTTTTTATGTTTTTTGTAGTGTCAGATATTACAGAAATGTACCAGTATGGATGAGAAATGTAAGCCAGCTAATTAATTTTTTTAAAGCTTTATTGGAGTGTTAGTTATCACAAAAATGTACCCCAGACCATGGAATAATGTATGGGTCATAAATGTAATCCAGAAAATATTTTTGAATGCTTTGCGGGAGTGTTAGATATCACAGAAATGTATCAGAGACCACGCAATACTCTTTGTCTGAAATTTAAGCCTGTAAAAACTTTTAATGCTTTTGATCAGTTTTATACATCATAGAGATGTACCCTGGACCATAGAATAGTGTATTGGTGAGAAATGTAATCCAGCCAATTTTTCAACACCTTTTTGTAGTGTTGGATAACATAGAAATGTAACCCAAACCATGGAATAGTATGTGGGTGAGAAATGTAATATAGCAATTTTTTAAAACTCTTTTTTTTGGTGTGTTAGATATCATAGAAATGTACCCCAGCCAAAGACCACAGAATACTGTATGGCTAAGAAATTTAACCCCGTAAAAAATGTTAAAGCTTTTGTTCATTTTAATAGATCGCAGAAATGTACCTGTAATAAGATTATGCTAATGTTCTATGGAGACCGATGACGTGAGTCAGAATGACGACAAACACGGTATATCAAAGTTCAAGATATATATATATAAATATATATATATTATAGGAAGATGAACTTCAGATAACTGATGCAAACTGCAGCTTTACAGATAAGCAAGTAAACAGTCTCAAGAATATGCAGATATTAGAAGTATAGACCGAGGGTGCAAGTACAAGTCCAGCAATGCAGTATCCAGAGGTCAGAGCCTGGGCTGGCTCCTAGCAGAGGGGCAGACTGTAGCAGAGGTGGGTGCAGAGCAGGTGAAGAGTAACAGAGTCTTTCCGGTGGTACGTAGATCCAGAAGCAAGCAGGGTATCCCGAGGAGTAAAAGAACAAGCAGGTTGCAAGTCCTTGAGCTTGGCAACAAGTGAGATACAAGATACACAAGCAAGGTATAGTGTGCAGAGTTCCTTTATATATGCAGCAGACAGGAAACAAGGAGTATCAGACAGGAAACAAGATGGCCCCCATGAAGCCAGCCACTCCATCTTGGGTAAGGGCAGAATCCGACAGAACTAAGGGCAAGAACAGACAAAAACAGGTATGCAGTCTCAGTCCTTACAGTACCTCACACCACGGAATAGTATAAGGGTGATAAATTTAAACCTGCCAAATTTTTAACACGTTTTTGTTATGTTAGATATAAAAAAGAATTACCCCAGAACACAGAACAGTGTATGGGTAATAAATTTGACCCAGGAAAATCTTTCAACAATATTTTTGAGTATTATATAACAGAGAAAAGTAACATAAAGCAAGTAATACTTGATGGATCAACATAAATTCATTTTTTTCACCTTCCCCCAAAAAAGGTGCAGCTATATATTTTGCAAGGCAATGCAGAGCCCTAATCTCTGTGTACAGACTGCATTTTTCAACTGTCCCTGCTCATGCTACTCTCTTTCCCCCCACACTAAATGCATATTGTATGCGATACAAACAGCAAAGCAAACAATTAGCCTGAAGATGTGCTGTTATTGTGATGGCTTAGCTTCAACACTAGTATCAACACTACAGGCCTCTGATTCGCTATATTGTATAACCGGCCTAGACAAGCACTCTATCCCTTCAATACGAAGGGTCACAGAGCTGTGCAATGGCATCAGTGTGCTGAGCCTGTTTTTTTATAACCCCTGATGATGTCACACGGCCAGCCAATCACAGTGATGCCACAGCCAGCATGGCTATGGCATTACAGTGATGCGCAAGTGTAGAGGTCAGCCACGGCAGTAGTCGTGGCAGAGTTTATCAGGCTTTGCGTGCCCTGACATCCCTTTAAATATAAATCGCATTTCATTTTTTGCTTACTTTCCTTTGGCCTTTTGTCAAATAAAAGAGGCACAGTCCAGTTGTAACTCAAAATGCAGAACTTTACTCTCATATCTTCGCAGCACATCCAGGCTCAATACAGCATTCACAGCAGGTTTCACATTACAAGTCACTTCAGCTTTCCCTTTTCTTCTCTCCCTGTTACACGGCTCGAGATTGGGTCGTACCGTATTGTACATTTCCTCGGCGTCCTCCCTGTCCAGACTCACTGCCACTAGGTATTCCCTCAGCCATTTTGCCCCGGATCTGAGATCATCAGCACAGGCTGTGACTTGCCACATTGTGAGCGACCCGCCTGTCTGTCCTGCCATGTCTACCTTTGTAGCTTCCACACCTGTAGCTCAATCCTGTAGTTATGTCTATGCTGTTCCCCACACACTGGATGCCTGGGCACTTCCTTGAAACTAACGCTACAGGGTCTTACAATTGCCCAGGCTAATAGCCCACCGAGCTCTATGGGCACCCTTGCCCTTCTGACTCCAATCAGGAAGCTCCCTTCCTCTTACTACAGTGACCCCTCCTACTGTTAACTATTCACACTGATGCACTACCGTGCTAAACTACATACACTAAAAACATCTCCATCTAGTGGTCTATTGCCAACACTACATTTTCCTTGTATACACATATTGAAATACAGTTAAATATATATATATATATATATATATATATATATATATATATATATATATATTTGGTACACTGTACATCGGGAAATACCTAGGGGTTCAGGATGGCTACCGCCACCCCCCTACATTCCCCCTTAAGCTTGAACATCCCTGACTAAGTACTGAACAACTTTAATACTGTACAGATAATACTCCACGCAGGGAGGAAATGAGGTAGACTATATAGTAATATTAACTCAATATGAGTCAATTCACGTACTGACACATAAAGATACAAACCTAGTTCACAGTTCTCCAGGTGATATCCATCAAATATATAAAGTGACCCAACAGTGAAGTCCACAGTTCCTGGGGGTATGCCCCAGTTGAGTGGAGCACTGTCCTCTGCCAGTTTGTAGGCCGCCTGTATCACGTACAGTCTAATGCTGCAGCCTGCACCCAGTCCGTTAGTCCAAGGACCCATAGTTTCTCATAGTCCAAGTTCTGCTTTTCAGTAGAAAGGGCACAACAAAACATAATTATAGCTTAACGTTCTCTCCAGGCCATACCGGCCGCATTGCTCTCAACTCTGAGAGCACATTAGGGCTCCTTTGCCTGGGGGGGCATAGAACAGTCCCAGCTAAAGCTTATTCTGCCATAGTGCAATCAACACAAGATTTCACAGTTACAACACACACAGTTCAATGGCACGCATCCCTTGCAGCAGGGTTCCTCGCTCAAGGGCGGGCTGAAGAGGACTCTGCAGCCGCAGAGTCTGTAGGCTGCCAGGATGCAGCGTAAGCAGGGCTAGAGGCAGGTGCAGCATGAGGAGCAGACCGTTCCTGTCTTGGGCTTGCATAAAGTCCCAGGCCATCATCCTTTGGGCACAATGTTACTGCTACAGCATAGTAGCCCCTAGGACAGTCCTCTTTAAAATAGGAGACCCAGTCGGGTCTCTCGTGTTTTACAGAGGCAGCATTAATGTATATTTTATTCATCAGTCTCTGCCTCCCGAATGAAGCCATGTCCCTGATCTATATTAGCATAGACCAGTTGTCCATAAGTGCAGCACCCGGCCATAGCACCCTCCCCATGTTGGTAAAACTGGGTCCAAATTTTGTTCTCCCGCTGCTTCTTCCTACAATAATGCCTGCTATCCAGACAGACTGGCCAGGAGTGTGGGACGGGCCCTGTACCGCTGTGCTTACCCTCAGAGTGCCCCCCTCCATACTTGCGCTCGACATAGGCCAAGCCTCCCGACTTTGATGACGATGAGACAAATCGAGTTGCTCACCTCCTGGGACAGAAGACCGTGGAAAAGCTCGGCCTGGCAAGGTAGAAGGCCACAGCAAGAACCAGCCCTCTGATGTCAAGGGTCGAGATTCACTCACTGCTGATGGCATTGGGGATCCGGCCTCGTCTGTCCCACAAGTGATGTATTCCTCTGCAGCTGTGCTCTGTGGCTCCCACAGATAAAGTGTCACCTTGGCCCTCACTTCCATCACAGGCTCCGTGGAGATTACTGCTGGTTCCGGTCCCTGCTGTTGTGGTGTAGCTGACTCCAGATGGATAGGTTCCAGCTTCCGATGATGTTCCTGCTCCGGTGCAGCATCTTTTTTTGTCAGAGGCTCCTTCTGGGCAGTCACTGTCTCCAGTTCCTGGCATTGGCATCCCAACTCGACATGACGTGGTGGCTCAGGCTCCGGCAGCAATGGTGACTACCTTCAGCAGGTGGCAGGTACCATTCACCAACGTCATCCTCTTTCCATCTGAGTCGAGTTTTTTGCTCCTCTTGCCGCCGCTTCCATTCTATGTGGCCTATTCTTCCGCAGTGGCGGGTGCAGGAGTGGTGCATCGCTGCCGGTGCCGTGTTTTCCAATAATGCCCTGCAGCTGCACATGGGCCTTTCTTCTGGGCCCCACTCATCCCAGGGTGAGATCGATTCACCCATTTTCTAGAAACCTGATGTAAGGGATGAGTCCTTCTTCTCCAATGCACCCTCCAAGGGTGGGCACCATGGTTAGGCCACAGCGTCTGCCAGTCAGCTTCTCAAGCCAATTCTTCACCAGGATGCCCACAAGGGGAGGGGTCAGAGCTTTTGTCCTGTAATTGCATGCCATTAACCACCCTCTTTAGGGCCGCCATCTTGGTCATCACAATGTCAGTCTCTTTGGAGGTTTTTGAAAAGTCCAATGTATCAGTCGCATCCACAATGACTTTATCTCTTTCTCTTTTGGTCACATCATTCACATCGCCCTAGAGTTTCTAATGCGGCATGGCTTCGGCATCCTGCCGACTATGCCAAGTGTAGAGGTCAGCCGGGGCAGTAGTCATGGCTGAGCTTATCAGGCTTTGCGTGCCCTGACCTCTCTTTACATATAAATCATGTTTCACTTTCAGCTGACTTGTCTCTCCATTCATTACGCCGTCAGTGTTCTTCCTTTGCTCACTAAGGTCACCTTTGGCTGTTTGTGAAATAACAGACACAATCCAGTTGTAACTCAAAACACAGAACTTTACTCCCATATCTTTGCAGCACTTCCAGGTTCAATACAGCATTCACAGCAGGTTTCACATTATATGTCACTTCCGCTTTCCCTTCACTTCTCTCCCTGTCACACAGCTCGAGATTGGGTCATACCATGCTGTATATGTTCTCGGCATCCTCCCTGTCCAGACTCACTGCCAACGAGTGTTCTCTCAGCCAATTTACACTTTAATCTGAGGGCATCAGCCCAAGATAGGACCTGCCACATGGTAAGCTACCCGCCCGTCTATCCTGCTGTGTCCATCTTTGTAGCTTCCACACCTGTAGCCCAATCTTCTGTATCTCCTGTAGCTGTGTCTATGCTGCTCCTCACATAATGGATGTCTGGGTACTTCCTTGAATCTAATGTTATGGGATTTTACAGTTGCCCAGGCTAATAGCCCACCCGAGCTATATGCGTGCCCTCGCCCTTCTGACTCTAATCAGGAAGCTCCCTTCCTCTTAAATATAATGACTAGTGTTGAGCATTCCGATACTGCAAATATCGGGTATCGGCCAATATTCGCTGTATCGGAATTCCGATACTAAGTTCTGATATTTTTGCAATATCGGATTCTGGAATCGGAAGTTTCCATAGTGCAATGATGCACTATAATGGAGTGTGGGCAGTGCGTGACCGTGTGGGCTCTGTGTGTGCCTGCCGGGGTTCTGTGTGTGCCTGCCGGGGCGCTGTGCGTGCCTGCCGGGGCTCTGTGCGTGCCTGCCGGGGCTCTGTGCGTGCCTGCCGGGGCTTTGTGCAGCCTGCCGGGGCTCTGTGCGGCCTGCCGGGGCTCTGTTCATGCCTTCCGGGGCTCTGTGGGGCCGCTGTCGGTCTGTGTAGGCTGCTGGGGCTCTGTGCGTGCCTGCCGGGGCTCTGTGCGGCCTGCCGGGGCTCTGTGCATGCCAGCCGGGGCTCTGTGCGGGCTGCCGTCGGTCTGTGCAGGCTGCCGGGGCTCTGTGCAGGCTGCCGGGGCTCTGTGGGTGCCTGCCGGGGCTCTGTGCGGGCTTGCTGGGGCTCTGTGCAGGCTGCCGGGGCTCTGTACGGGCTTGCCAGGGCTCTGTGCGGCCTGCCGGAGCTCTGTGCAGGCTTTCTGGGGCTCTGTGTGTGCCTGCCGGGGCTCTGTGTGGGCTTGCCGGGGCTCTGTGTGGGCCTGCCGGGGCTCTGTGTGTGCCTGCTGGGGCCGGGGCTCTGTGTGGGCTGCTGGGGCTCTCTGCGGGCCTGCCGGGGCTATTTGCATGCCTGCCGGGGCTGTGTGCAGGCTGCCAGGCTCTGTGCGGCCTGCCGGGGCTCTGTGCGTGCTTGCCGAGGCTCTGTGTGTGCCTGCCGGGTTTCTGTGCAGGCTTGCCAGGGCTCTGTGAGGGCTGCCGTGGCTCTGTGCGGGCTGCAGGGGGTCTGTGCAGGCATCATCCGATGGGACTACAAGTCCCATCGGTCGATGCCTGCAAGAGTGACAGTGATTGACACATTAGCCAATGATGGGACAGTAGTAGTCCCATCATCCGGCTAATGTGTTGAATGTAAAAAAAAAAAATACTACATACATACTACATGCATACTACATACATACCACATACATACTACGTACATACTACATACATACATACATACATACTACATACTACATACATACTACATACATACCACATACTACATACATACTACATACATACTACATGCATACTACATACATATTACATACATACTATATACATACTACATACATACTACATACAGTACATTCATACATTACATACAATACATACATAAAGACATACAGTACATTAAACATAGATTACATACTCACCATTACTTGTCATTTTGATCCCCTAAGCCAATGTCATCTGTAAAAAAGATTAAAATAACAAACAACCAATATATTGATGCGACCGATCTCTAGGGGCTCCAGGAACACAATAATGGGAGGAAGGTATCCTTCCACACTGTATTCCTCCGCCGCTGTAAAAAAATAGTCCCTTTTTTTTTTCAAAACTCACAGGATTGTGTGAAAGCAGCCAGATATATGGATAGATACATCTATGTATCTATAGATATGCTGTATCTATAGATAGATATATCCATAGATATATAGTAGAAAGGCCGATGTTTCTAAGGCTACTTTCACACTTGCGTTTTTAGCAATCCGTCGCAATCCATCGTTTTGGGAAAAAACGGATCCTGCAAATGTGCTTGCAGGATGCGTTTTTTACCCATAGACTTGCATTAGCAATGGATCGCAATGGATAGCCACATGTTGCGTCTGTCGTGCAACGGATCCGACGTGTTTTGGCAGACCGTCGGCATGAAAAAACGTTCAAGTGAAGGTTTTTTTGTCCGTCACATCCGTCATTTTCTACCACGCATGCGCGGCCAAAACTCCGCCCCCTCCTCCCCGGACATCAGAATGGGCAGTGGATGCGTTGAAAAACTGCATCCGCTGCCCACGTCATGCACAAATTTCACAACGTGCGTCGGTACTTCGGCCCGACGCATAGCAAAGGACCCGTACCGGCACAACTGTGAAAGATTCTTTAATGAGCGTTGAATTTTTAAAAAAATGGAAAAAATGGCATGGGCTCCCGTGCAATTTTCTGTGCCAGAGGGGTAAAGCCGACGGCCGGGGGAAAATATTTGTAGCCTGCTATGAATATCAGCCCACACCTGTCTGCGTAGCCTTTACTGGCCATTAAAATAGGTTGGAACCCCCAAAAAATAAAGTGGGGTCCCACTACATTTTATAGCCAGAAAGGCTACGCAGACAGCTGTGGGCTGATATTCATAGCCAAGAGAGGGGCCATGGATATTGCCCCCCCCCCCGGCTACAAATACCAGCCCGCAGCCATCCCAGAAATGGCGCAACTGTAAGATGCGCCAATTCAGGCACTTAGCCCCTCTCTTCCCACTCCCGTGTAGCGGTGGGATATGGGGTAATAAGGGGTTAATGTCACCTTGCTATTGTAAGGTTACATTAAGCCGGGTTAATAACGGAGAAGCGTCAATAAGACGCCTATCCATTATTAATCCAATAGTAATAAAGAGTTAATAAAACACACACATTAGGAAAAAAGTATTTTATTATTCTTCATTTAACCATACTAACTATACTTCAGCGCCTGCAAAAAATGTAAAATAATAAACCGCATACTACCTGTCCGCCATAGTACAATTAATAATGAGTGTCTCACGACGATATCCCCTATAGAACAGTGACATCGGGTGATGTCACTGCTCTATAGGACCCTCAGTGACACACTGAAAGTAGACAATGGCTCCTGCAGTGCATCACTGAGAGGTTACCTTAGGACAAAGTCTCACTTTATGGCAATTGCTGCGTGGGAAAATTTCTCACACAGCAATGCCAAAAGTGAGACTAGGGACTATTTTTTTACAGCGGTGGAGGAATACAGTGCAGAAGGATACCTTCCTCCCGTCATTGTATTCCTGGGGTCCCTGGAGAGCGGTCGCATTAGCTGATGCTGTCGTTCTCCACGGGAGATCGTCGTGGGACACTCGTGGATTTCTGCGGACAGGGAGTATATTGGTTGTTTGTTATTTTAATATTTTTTACAGATGACACTGGCTTCTGGGATCAAAATGACAAGTAATGGTGAGTTTACTCTATGTTATATGTACTGTATGTCTGCATGTATGCATTGTATGTAATGTATGAATGTATTGTATGTAGTATGTATGTTGTATGTATATATTTTTTTACATTCTACACATTAGCCACATGATGGGACTACTATTGTCCCATCATTGGCTAATGTGTCAATCACTGTCACTGTTGTAGGCATCGTCCGATGGGACTTGTAGTCCCATCAGACGATGCCTACACAGACCCCCGGCAGCCCGCACAGAGCCCCGGCAAGCCCGCACAGAGCCCCGGCAGGCCACGCAGGGCCCCGGCAAGCCTGCACAGAGCCCCGGCAGCCCACACAGAGCCCCGGCAAGCCCGCACAGAGCCCCGGCATGCCCGCACAGAGCCCCGGCAGCCTGCACAGAGCCCCAGCAAGCCTGCACAGAGCCCCGGTAGCCCACACAGAGCCCCGTCAAGCCCGCACAGAGCCCTGGCAGGCCACACAGAGCCCCGGCAACCCGCACAGAGCCCAGGCAAGCCCACAGAGAGCCCCGGCAAGCCCGCACAGAGCCCCAGCAGCCCGCACACAGCCCCGGCAAGCCCGCACAGGGCCCCGGCAGGCCTGCACAGAGCCCCTGCAGGACGCACAGAGCCCCGGCAGGCCGCACAGAACCCCGACAGGCATGCACAGAGCCCCGGCAAGCCCATACAGAGCCCTGGCATGCCGCACAGAGCCCAGCAGGCCTGCACAGAGCTCCGGCAGGCTGCACAGACCCGCGAGATGCCCGTACAGATCCCGGCAGGCCCGCACAGACCCCGCCTGCACACACAGACACGCACAGTGTCCGCCCACGCACCACCCACACTCTTACCCCCTCCGGAACAGGATGTAGAAGGACAGAAAGGGCTTATTTACATTCCGATATTTGTGTCCCATTGACTTGCATTGGTATCGGGTATCGGTATCGGCGATATCCGATATTTTTGGGATATCAGCTGATCCAATCTGACACCGATACTTCTTGATATCGGAAGGTGTAGCTCAACACTAACAATGACCCTTCCTACAGTTAACTATTCATACTGATGCACTACCGTGCTAAACTAGATACACTAAAATTGTTTCCATCTAGTGGTCTTTTACCAACACTATGTTTCCCTCTATACACATATTGAAATACAAGTTAAATACATACAGTACATACCAAAAGTTTGGACACACCTTTTCACTTAAAGATTTTTCTGTATTTTCATGACTTTGAAAATTGTACATTCATGCTGAAGGCCTCAAAGCTATGAATTAACACATGTGGAATTATATACTTAACAAAAAAGTGTGAAACAACTGAAATAATGTCTTATATTCTAGGTTCTTCAAAGTAGCCACCTTTTGCTTTGATGACTGCTTTGCACAATCTTGGCAGTCTCTTGATGAGCTTCAAGAGGTAGTTACCGGGAATGATTTTAACTTCACAGGTTTGCCCTGTCAGGTTTAATAAGTGGGATTACTTGCCTTATAAATGGTGTTGGGACCATCTGTTGTGTTGTGCAGAAGTCTGGTGGATACACAGCTGATAGTCCTACTAAATAGACTGTTAGAATTTTATTATGGAAAGAAAAAAGCAGCTAAGTAAAGAAAAACGAGTGGCCATCATTACTTTAAGAAATGAAAGTCAATCAGTCCGAAAAATTTGAAAGTGTCCCCGAGTGCAGTGACAAAAACCATCAAGCGCTACAAAGAAACTGGCTCACATGAGGACTTCCCCAGGAAAGGAAGACCAAGAGTCACCTCTGCTAATGAGGATAAGTTTATCCGAGTCACAAGCTTCAGAAATCGCAGGTTAACAGCAGCTCAGAATAGAGACCAGGTCAATACCACACAGAGTTCTAGCAGCAGACACATCTCTACAACAACTGTTAAGAGGAGACTTTCTGTAGCAGGCCTTCATGGTAAAATAGCTGCTAGGAAACCACTGCTAAGGACAGGCAAAAAGCAGAAGAGACTTGTTTGGGCTAAAGAACCCAAGGAATGGACATTAGACCAGTGGAAATCTGTGCTTTGGTCTGATGAGTCCAAATTTGAGATTTTTGGTTCCAACCACCGTGTCTTTGTGCGACGCAGAAAAAGGGAATGGATGGACTCTACATGCCTGGCTCCCACCGTGAAGCATGGAGGAGGAGGTGTGATGGTGTGGGGGTGCTTTGCTGTTGACACTATTGGGGATTTATTCAAAATTTAAGACATACTTGTTAAGTCCTTCTCAGTCCCTGGCTTACTAGAGGTAGGGATCCAGAGTAAATGACACGCAAACAAGGTATTGTGTGATCATATACAAGGGAAGCCCAGGAGCACATCTCTCTCTCTGGGCTTTGCCCTCCCTTTATATAGAAAAGAATTATTCTTTTACAGACATGCGCACAAGCGCTCATATTTCACTATCTCTTACATAAACAATCTATACCAGTCTTTATCAGTAGAAAGTTACATCATCTGGAAGGTGAATGAAAGGCTGCTATTGAAAGAAGGAATGCACACATGATTACTTCCATAAAAGGAAATGTCAAGTCAGCAGAAATGTATCTTGTTGTAAGCGAGATTTCTCAGGAAGAAGACAAGATGGATTCCTTTAGTTCAGTCTGATCTCCACAATTCCCCCCTTTGACATTTTCTTTTATTTATTTTATTACCACAGGGCCAAAGACAAAGCCTTTATTTGGTATTACACATGTACATGCTTGTATTCAATAAGAGAATCAAATCTAGTATTAATTCTTCCGTTTAACTCTCGCAACCTTTTCTTTGTTTTGCAATAAGTACAGATATTACAAAGGGATAGCAAAATAAGCGCAATAATCAGTATTAGCAAAGGATAACATAAGAGAAGAAGGAAAAAAAACTTTATACTCTTACATCTATTACACAAAGTTTATCTGTGCATACTGAGATACTCTTGAGCACAATCTGGAATAGTACGTATATGACTACAATAATCATAACTATATGTATTATGCTCTGCATAATCCCAGCAACCCACCCACCGATTCCTCTGAACCAGTTGGCTGGGTTAAGAAAAGAAAAGGTATCTGACCACCAGCTATCCTTATTCTGGTCATTGTCTTTGTCATACTGATCTCTGAGTCGTTGTACGTCCTTTAATTTAAATCTCATACTCATAGTACTATTCGGGTCTATATAATGACAGCAGGTAGGTCTGATGATTTGACACATACCCCCTTGTGAGGCAGTTAGGTAATCCAATACCAGGGTATGTTGGTTAGTGACTATTATAAGCTGATTCTGTACAGCTATACTAGTGTTTAGTATATCCAATATATCCCAGATCTGATCATCTAGATAATCCATGGCTCTAACTAATTTATCCCACATCTGTGTTAACATAGGATAAATAAAAATGGTACTAGCAATTTTGTTAGGAATTCCCATTTGTACTATATGTGGCCTCCCCGAGGGACGTGGTGAGTTATCTGCAGCTCTTTTATACAGTGTGTGCTTGGGCACGGCTTGCATATTCACTTGTTTATTTGAAATTATGAATGTAGCCGGGGTTAGGCGTCCTAATGTACAAGTACCCTTTATACCTACGGGAAGCCATTTATATGCTCCTTCTCCGCATATCCAAAATGTACCTTCAGGCAGATCCCATAGAGCTGAGTGCTGCAATACCAATCTGTGAGCCAAGTCCACAAATCTAGATACATTCTGAAGCATACACCAAGAGGGTTTTTGTCCCAAGGGGCTACAGTACCCGGCTGCGGGATTCCCACATACAGGCATTCCTTTGATATACTCATTGGATTCATTACAAACCAGGTTCCCCAGCTTACTTGTACAACTGTTTGCATCACCTTGGGGGAACAATTTAGAATGTTTCCATTTTCTATTATGTATGTATCTTTCCAATACTACAGGTTTGAAAGCATCAGAGGGGGGGACGGTTGTACTGAAACTAAGCTGTAGATTTTCTGTGGGGACCTGTCCTAAATTAGTTAATCCAGTCTTATTTCTAGGTACCCATTTTCCTCCCCTAAATGCTAAATATTGTAGATGTGTGTTACTCCCTGAGAGATTACCCTGCCACCAAGGAAATTCTACCCATCCCACAATTGGAATGGCGATTGTAGTATTCCACAGCCTAGCATTACCAATTTGGTTGTTGGCCAGGTTGTCTGAACAATTAGGCCAAGCGAATATTTCTTCTGCTAATACGGGAACTGCTAGAAAAGGTATACTTGTGGCTGATACCGGCGAATGGGTACAGATCCAACAATCTGTCAGGGTTTGTGTATTGTTTAACAAGTCATGCACTAATTTTCTATGATGTTGTACGAATCTATTGTTCAAAGGGGCTAGAGAATTCAGTCTATCCCACGCCTCCGTTGAGGTTATCATTATTAACATCAATATCATGAGTTTATACTGCTTTTCTTGCAATGGCTTGCATGTATCCATGATGCCTTTCCTTCAAGCTTGACTGATGTAGGTGTTGTCAACAGGACTTGGAAGGGTCCGTCAAACCTTGGTTCTAGAGCCTTTCTGGTGTGTCTTTTTACATAGACTTGATCACCTGGTTCCAACTTGTGACTTCCTTCTGTGTTGTCAGGATCTGGAAGGGAAGCAAAAACTTGTGCATGCACCTTAGTTAATTGTTTCTGAAGATTTTGCACATAAGAAGTCAATGACTCAATATTTAACACAAGTTGCTGTGGAAAATAACATCCTAAATTGGCAGCCCTGCCAAACAAAATTTCATATGGAGACAGTTTAGTCTTACCCCTTGGGGTATTGCGTATTGAGTAAAGGGCCAGTGGAAGGCATTCTGTCCAAGGCTTTCCTGTTTCAGCCATGGCTTTCTGTATTTTTAATTTTAAAGTTCCATTCATGCGTTCTACCTTACCAGAACTTTGAGGATGGTACGGAGTGTGTAACTGACTTTCAACACCCAACATTTTCAGTACATTTTGAAATATTTCTCCAGTAAAATGAGTACCCCTATCTGACTCGATCACTTCAGGGAGACCGTAACGGGGTATCAGTTCGGCAACTAGCTTTACAGCAGTGTTTTTAGCTGAAGCCTTCCGAACTGGATAGGCCTCTGGCCACCCCGAGAACATGTCCACACATACCAACACATACTCATACCCATTACTTTTTGGCAGCTGGATAAAGTCTATTTGTAATCGCTGAAACGGGTAGAGAGGTCGGACGTGGTGCTTCATAGGGGTCTTTGCTGTCTGTCCGGGATTATGTGTCAGGCATATAGCGCATGCAGCACAATAGTCTCTTGCATAGTTGCCAAAACCTGGAGCCAACCAGACTTGCTTTGCCAGTAGTGTCATTGCATTTGCAGACACATGAGTAGGGTGGTGCAGTCCACCAACTACAATCGGATACCAGGCTCTAGGTAGACATATTAGTCCATCTTTCTTCCAAATTCCCGCTTGTTCTTCTGCCCCTTCCTTTTTCCACCTGTCCCTCTCCTCTTCTCCTGCATCTTCCTGTGCTTGTCTCAGTCTATCTTCAGTATTTTCTGTGAGGTTTACAGTATGGACCTGTTGTAAGGGTTTGACTGCTGCTGCTTTGGCTGCTTTATCAGCCCTATCATTTCCCCTAGATTCCCTAGTGTCGAGTCTCACATGTGCAGCTACCTTGATTACTGCTACTTCTTTTGTTTCTTGTGCAGCCTCTAAGATCTGTTTGATCAGAGAAGCATGTTTTACAGGTTGTCCTGACGCTGTCATGTAACCTCTAGCTCTCCAGATTACTCCAAAATCAAACACAATACCATGTGCATACCTAGAATCAGTGTATATATTAGCTGTCTGGTTCTCAGCTATTTTAAGAGCTTCAATCAATGCTGTTAGTTCTGCTTCTTGTGCAGACTGTTTCGGTGGAAGTGGTTCTGCTTTGAGAGTTTCAGATTCTGACACAACTGCATACCCTGTATGGAAGTTACCTGTGTCATCTGCAAACCTACTACCATCTATAAACAGCTCTAAATCTGGATTTTGAAGTGGTGTTTCGGATACATTGGGTAAGCCTACCGTTTCTTGTAAAATGAGCTCTGTACAATCATGTGTGTCTGTAGGGAAAAAATTTGCGTGTGGATCAGTGTCCTTATTCCCCCCTTCAGACTCGAAAGGTAGCAGTGTAGCTATATTGAGAGTCTGAAGCCTAGCAAATGTGATAGTAGAGGGGAGCAACAAAGAACACTGCAGCCGCAAATGTCTGGCCATGGAAATGTGTTTTGGTTGGACCTGGTTTAATATCCCATAAACATCATGTGTAGTTTGAACTGTGAGTGGATGCTCTAGGACAATTTCTGATGCTTTGTCCAACAATAGTGAGACAGCAACAACTACACGTACACAGGTTGGCGCTGCTCTAGCTATGGGATCTAACCTTGCTGAAAGATATGCAATTGGTCTTTGTTTCCCTGCATGCTTCTGGGTAAGAACTCCTGTAGCATGGGAATCAACTTCTGCAGCCATAAGCTGAAACGGTTTGGTGTAGTCTGGTAGCCCTAACGCTGGAGCTGAAACAAGGGCATCTTTTAATTGTTGGAACGAAATCTGACCTTCTTTTGTCAACAAATAAGGTTCACTTTTTACACAGTCATACAGTGGTTGCATTAGTTGACTGGCATGTATAATCCATTGTCTACAATGAGACACTATTCCTAAAAATGCTCGTAGCTGTTTATGATTTCTAGGCTCATTCATCTGTCTTATTGCTTCAGTTCTTTGTGGTGTAAGATGCTTTTTACCTTGAGAAATGCAATGACCTAGAAAGACCACTTTGGTCTGACAAACTTGTAGCTTTTGTCTATTCACTTTACACCCTTCTTTTTCTAAAAAACATAGTAAACTCACAGTGGACCTTTCTGCAGTTTCTAGATCTGGGCAGCAAAGTAGTAGGTCATCCACATACTGCAAAATTACTACCTGTGGTTCGGGTTCAAACCTCTGAAGGACTGTTTGTAGGGCATTTGAATAAAGAGTAGGGGAGTGTATCATTCCCTGTGGAAGGCGTGTCCACGCCAACTGTTTGCCCTTAAATGTAAATGCAAACAAATGCCAACTATCTTGGTGTAAAGGAACCGAGAAAAATGCATTTGAAAGATCTATTACAGTAAATACTTGAGAACTGGCTGGTATCTGTGATAGTAACGTATGAGGATTGGGTACAACTGGGGTGATTGGATCTAGAACTTTGTTTATTTCATTTAGATCATGTACCATACGATATTTGGGCATAGAACTCTTATCAAGAGTTCTCTTTTTGACTGGATACAGAGGAGTGTTAGCAGGTGATTGTATCTCTACCAAAACTCCTTTCTCTTTATATCCCTCTATCTGTTTTGTAATCGCTAGTTCCTGCTGGGCACTCACAGGGTATTGTCTGAGCTGTGGGAGAACAGTTCCTGGTTGCACAGATAGTTTTACAGGAGAGATATGCAATAGTCCCACATCGGTGTCACCCTGTGCCCACAGTGTTTCTGGGACCATTGAGAGGTCTAGATCTGTGGTGTACTCTTTTTCTTCAGCATAATCCTCAAAAGCCTGAATTCTAACATATTGTTCTAATGTTTCTGCATCATCAGGGATAGTCAGTATAACTGTGCCATCTTCCCTAAAATTGATGTTAGCTTCTAATTTCTTTAGGACATCAGTTCCCAACAAACATGTTGGGGCACCTCTGGCATACAAAAATCTGGATGCAAAACATTTAGGTCCTAATGAGACCTCTAGGGGCACAGTATATGGCAGTGTTCGAATTACCCCATCATAACCCTCAGCAAAAGTTGTTTGTTCTGAAATATCTTCCGGATTCGGAAGAAAATCTTGATTCAAAATTGAGGAAGTTGCACCTGTATCTATCAAAAATGGAATCTCTCTCCCCCCCTACATTCACCTGTATCATAGGTCTTCTAGCTGGTAGGGAAGTTTGTAACACATCGAGTCAATCTGAATCTGGTATGGGACCATCTATGATGGTAGATTTCTGCTGGTTGTCCGTTTGGGGAGGGTTATTTCTGGGAACAAATTTGCCTGACTTTATATCTGCCAACTTCTTCCTGCACTCTCTTTGGAAATGACCTGGCTTTTTACAGTAGTGGCAAGGAAAGTTGTGTCTCACTCTTCCTCCTGTATTAGCTTGTGCTATTCTAACAGGCTTACGATTCTCTCTCATATCCATGACTATTCCTAAACATCGTTGTTTCACAATATTTGGTTGTTCAATTGTTCTCCAATCTGGAGTAGAGGATTTAAATTTTTCTCTGATTTTCGGATCTAGCCCCTCTATTAATTGTTTTGTAAAAAGTCTCCTTACTGAAGCATCAGTCAAATCCAATCCTTCATCCCTAAAGCTATTTTCTAATTCTTGTCACAATATTCTTCAATACTTTGCCCAAATTTCTGCATAATCACACCCGTAGATCCCCTTTCCCTCTGTTTTTCTCTCATGAAAATTATTAATGCCTCTGTGAACTGGGTACCTGATGCTTCTGTCTGTAAGGCACCCCCTTCTGCCACTGGTCTATTGGGCTGTAGGTGTGTCAATAATTCCTGAAAAAGTCCGGGGGACATTTTCATTCTACATAATTCTTCCCCGTCCGCCCAGACCCCAGCATGAGTCTGCATGATTTGTTGTATGTATTGTGCAAATCGGATGGGATATTGAGTGGGATCAGGCGCATTATGCAGGAGGGACATACCTTCAGCAGGGGACCAAGGAAAATACTGTCGGGTCTGGTGATATCTAGTTCCCATTACCCCGTCAGCACCAGGTTCCCTAAAGGGTCTTGGTACTACCCTAACAGGGGCAAGTACAGCGCCATGTCTAGGTGTACCACAGACTAGGCAATCATTTCTCCAATCTGGATTTTGTTGTCCACAGTGTGAACATACCCATCCTCCTACCCCACCAAGATTGGGATACAAGGCTGGAAATTGTTTTCCTCCTTCTGCTCCTCCAGATGGTACAAATGATTGGGCTTTTGGATCTAGGTAAGGTGGTGGGATTATGTCACAACTTTTTCCCTTCCCCATAATCCATTTGGAAGTGTCTGGATCATACTTCCAATTCTCCTCTTTAGCTGTTTTTGAGACCTCTATCATACAGTGTATGATTTCTTCCCACCCATTGTCTTTGATAATTCCACCTCGTTCTTTACTCAGTCTTTCCCATTCAGTGCTAAACATAAGTGCTTCTGAAATTCCCAATTTTTCTCTTACCCTTCTAATCTGACTTCTGACTGTCTTCCCACATCTTTCCTGTATGATATCTGCTGCTTCCACTTGTCCTAAGACGGTTTTTGTCTGTTTATTTCCCATTTTTCTTTTTTTTTCAATATTAGCTATTTCTACCCCAGGTGACGTTTGGACAATCACTTATCCTAGGTGATGTCTCGTTGCCTTCTCTCCTAGGGAGCTAAAATATTGAAGGGCTGATCTGCTCCATTCTTTCTAATGTGCAGAATGTACTTAAGTGCTATTATGCACGCAAACAGACCCAGCAACACCATACAGATCACAAAACTTTCTGTGTCAGTTAGCATACTTGTCCCAGGCTCATGGACCCGCGTCCTGGGCTCATTCTATCAAACCTTATCCAGAAATGAAGGAGGTTAAGCACTTAAATGAGAGTCAAGCATGGGCGGAGGTCTCCCCGAAAGGACGCAACCACATGACCCAGTTAGGCTGACTTCCGTGTATAAGGCTTATACCCCAACTATTTCGGCTTATTTTTCTACGCACTTTTGCTCTTCTTTCACAACATACCACAACCTTCACTCTGTTCACACACTGCCAGGGACAGGACTCATAAATCTATACAATATAGTAACCCGAGTTTTATAGGTATCTACTCACTACTAGACTAACCCAGCGTGACACGGCTCATAGAGATCTTTCGGATAATACAAGGCAGATAAAAGAGAACTAATAATGTCTCTTACCTGGCCAGGTTTTTCAGTTCATTTGCCATCCATTATCCCAGATCTCCGTTGTCCGTATCCGCAGGTGAATCTCGAGCAAATACTCTCATCTCGGGTCCCTGTTCGGTGCGCCAAAGAAATGTTAAGTCCTTCTCAGTCCCTGGCTTACTAGAGGTAGGGATCCAGAGTAAATGGCACGCAAACAAGGTATTGTGTGATCATATACAAGGGAAGCCCAGGAGCACATCTCTCTCTCTGGGCTTTGCCCTCCCTTTATATAGAAAAGAATTATTCTTTTACAGACATGCGCACAAGCGCTCATATTTCACTATCTCTTACATAAACAATCTATACCAGTCTTTATCAGTAGAAAGTTACATCATCTGGAAGGTGAATGAAAGGCTGCTATTGAAAGAAGGAATGCACACATGATTACTTCCATAAAAGGAAATGTCAAGTCAGCAGAAATGTATCTTGTTGTAAGCGAGATTTCTCAGGAAGAAGACAAGATGGATTCCTTTAGTTCAGTCTGATCTCCACATACTGAACCAGCATGGCTACCACAGCATCTTGCAGCGGCATGCTATTCCATCTGGTTTGCGTTTAGTTTGTCCATCATTTATTTTTTAACAGGACAATGACCCTAAACACACCTCCAGGCTGTTTAAGGGCTATTTGACCAAGAAGGAGAGTGATGGGTGCTACGCCAGATGACCTGGCCTCCACAGTCACCAGGCCTGAACCCAATCGAGTTGGCTTGGGGTGAGCTGGACCGCAGAGTGAAGGCAAAAGGGCCAACAAGTGCTAAGCATCTCTGGGAACTCCTTCAAGATTGTTGGAAGACCATTCCGGGTGACTACCTCTTGAAGCTCATCAAGAGAATGCCAAGAGTGTGCAAAGCAGTCATCAAAGCAAAAGGTGGCTACTTTGAAAAACCTAGAATATAAGACATAGTTTCAGTTTTTTCACACTATTTTGTAAAGTATATAATTCCACATGTGTTAATTCATAGTTTTGATGTCTTCAGTGTGAATGTACAATTTTCATAGCCATGAAAATACAGAAAAATCTTTAAATGAGAAGGTGTGTCCAAACTTTTGGTCTGTACTGTATATATACACATTTGGTACACTGTACACTGGGAAATACCTAGGGGTTCAGGACAGCTACTGCAATCCCCTTACACAGGCAATCCCTGCATGCTTGTTGGCTGTATAACAGACACCATACAGGTGGGGCAGGGATTCGACTTTCACAGAAATCACTCCCCAATATTCGCCGAGTAACAAGTACATCCAAGCACCATGATACTCGAGTGATAACTGAGTATCACCAAGCACGTTCGCTCATCCCTATTTATTAACTAATTTATGTGGTATGACTTCCTGGTTTAAAGAGGTTCTGTCACCAGTCCATAAGTGAGTGGGTTTTGCTATTATTTTATTCCCTCTGTTCCCTTAAATATTCTATTTTTTTTTTCAAGTCTGCGATATGGTTACAGAGGTATGGGTCTTTTTATTTAGTTATAATTTTTATGATCTTTCCAAGGAGGTATGGTTCACAAGATTCCCTAGAGGAATGTCTTTAAGTTGATTTGCATAATTATCCTGAAATCCATGCTCCCATGGAAAAGACCATAATGAAAATGCCTATGTCTTTGGAACTATATGGCAGATTTTAACAAAGAAAAAAAATCAAACAATCAAGGGAGCAATGGGAATAAATTAGAAAAAAAAATATTGTCCAGTTTTGACATAATGGCAAGCCCTCTTTAAAATTAAAAGCTTAAAGATTTAATATTTTTCATCAAATTACAGAGATTTTCAAAAGCATATTAACCTAAATTTGCTACTAACACAAAGTACAGTGAGTGCATTTCATTAAAGCTTTTATGCCAGAATTCCTTCCATAAAATGCTTTAACAAAATGCACAATTTGTTGTGAATCTAACTCAGCTCAGCAGGACCTTATCGCCTTACCCTATGGCTGTTGCCCTCTTGTGTGCTCCACGCAGGGTTGTACAAGTGGTATGTTCCCATGTCATCATCATCATCTGCCTAGGCATATTTAAGGTCCATCAAGACAGACCCCTTTGTCTTCGTATTAAGACTCTTAGTTCTGTTTGTTTGACTGTGCACTAGTGACTGCTCCATACTTGTTTCTGTGTCCTGTCTGCCTGAGGCCTACAGTGCCTCAAGTCAAGTCTTTGCTCGATACGTGCCCTTCTGCTGCCGCATCAGTACCCAGGATTCATGTGCCCACCTGGACCTAGGCTTAGATTACATTTTTCATGCAACACTCAGGTGTGCCAATATTTAAGTTTTGAAGGTCTCAGTCCAGTTTGAAGCAGCTTTATGAAAATGAGTGGAGCTGGGAGGAGTCAGGTGGGACGGAGTGTGGTTACACCTGCCTAGCAAATTCAGCCAAAATGTTGACATTTTTTATTCCAGAAATGCAGAATTTTTACACAAGAAGTATCATATCTGTTGAGGTGCTGGAGGTGCAAGCCACTGAGAAAATTTTGCAAGATCATTAAATCGTGTGAACCTCTTTATAAATTCAAAGCATCAAACTCCAGAGAATCCTTTATTAACCCATGCACAGAGCCATTTTTTATGAGTCAGCCCCTACATGTTGCAAAAAACAATGTGAGAATCACATTTTAAAGTTTTTTATTACCACATAAAGTCACACATGTTAGATTTAAAAATGAGGCTTGGTCATTAAGGCCAAAGCTTTTCTCCATCATTGATGAGTTAATCTGAGGTTGATGTAGCTGGTTCATTCATAATCAGCACAGATTTTGGTTCCTAAGGAAAAGGGTAAGGCAAGCGTAATGCTACAAGAAATACTAGTGACCATGTGGAGTACAAGCAACAGACCAATTGCAGGCCTTTCTTGTTCAGATTTGGAGACAATCTATTTGCTGCTACACATACATTATAGTCATGCTATACAATGAGAGGAACATCAAAACTATAATTCTTAATTAGGCCATTGGGGACTCCTTCAGTTTTGTTTTTGTCCAAGTACATGTCACTGATGACAACTGAAACAGAAAATATGGACAAGACGAAGATAGG
Source organism: Ranitomeya imitator (assembly GCF_032444005.1). Lineage (NCBI taxonomy): Eukaryota > Metazoa > Chordata > Amphibia > Anura > Dendrobatidae > Ranitomeya > Ranitomeya imitator. The sequence continues at coordinate 141,980,057 of NC_091282.1, forward strand.
TCTTCCATGGTGCAGTGGGTAAATACTGTATCTTAGCAACCAGGCTAAAATCGGAGTTGTTAAGACAATAATGGATGATTTTGCAGCTACTTTAATTTGTGTACGTCCTGTTTATTTGCTGGTTCCCAGTCATACCTTTATCTAAGGTGTCCTCTTTCCAGTTCCCAAAATATATTGTTACAGCTTTGGCTCATGCCACATTGCAAAGTCTGAATTTAGCCTTTGCTAAATAGTTGGCTTAGTAGTTAGATTTTTACTTAATATTCATTGCTGAAGTAAGATTTTAAAAAAGACTGCAAGCCAATGCTTAGTGTGATTCAAATCTAATTAATGTTAATTATGAGAACACTTTTGACTGCATAGAACATAATTAAGTAGTAAGTTGTACGATGTTAAAATAAACCACATTATTTGGTTTTTCCTCTCTTGCAATTACAAAATACTTGAATATGAAGAACAACATCAAATGCTAAGTGAAAGCTGAATAATAACTAATTATATTGCCTTACGGACAATTTTTGATTTTCTTGAAATAACGATTGCCAGTAGGCAAACCGCATCTGTCAGGCGTCATGTTTGTAAAAAGAAAAACAATTATAAATAACAGCACAACTCTTTAAACTAACATGCATGCTATCTAAAATCAGAGCGAGAACATGCCAAAGACAGTGGGAAGGAAATAACTGGAAGGTTCAGATGCTGAAAAAAAAATGCTTACAGATGGGGTATGATTGTTACTAATGAGTCACAAAAAACACAGGAGATAAGACAATAATAAAAGTTTACTTTAAAATTGAGAATATATTAAAATGGAAAATAGTAAGTTATTATGTTATACTTTTATGTGACACACTTGTAAATCAGTCAATAATATATCAATACAGAAATATTTCCATCTTAATTCTCATTTTGTATATAAGAAGCCTACTGTGTAATCAGTACATTGCATTAGCTTTAAATAAATGTTTTGTACATGATATTGGGTCAATCCTATACATTTTGAACATTCCATCTTAAAGATTTTTTGTTCTAAGGTATGATTTGTGAAAAATATCAGATGTGCCGTTCCAGCATTGCCTCCTTGAAGCTACCCCATAGTTGACATGGAAGCATGGAGGCATCAGTGACGTGAAGACTAGAGGCCGTGAACACTCCAGCGATGCCTTAAGTTTAGTGGTCATGCCAATGTAGATAGCAAAAGACCACTGAGCCCATTGTTGGTTATATTGGTCACATTCTGTAGTTCTGATACCACCACTGCAACTATGTTAACAAAGACTAGAAGCAGAAGTGGGAAAGCAGTCCTGAACCAGCGGGAAAGCAGTCCTGAACCAGCAGTGGATAAGTAATGCTGCATTCACACATCGATGTGTAAATCTAGAAGTGTGAAATAGAATGCACAATAGGGTGATACCCTATGGAGGGAGAGTATAAGAGTGCTGGTTACATTCACCTGGTGGAATTAAAACATGCACAACACCTATGTAGGCGTGAAGAAAAAACAGCTGCTGCACCATGGCTGGCAGATAGATCCTCCAGAAGATATTTTATCCAGCTGGATGAACACATGGGTGGGCTGTGCTGCTGACGTAAATCAACTCTTCAGAAATGATGATGCAAAAAAGGTTTTTTATTCACTGTGACCCTTTTTCTCATCATCCTTTCTGAAGAATTTATTTACTCCAGCAGCGCAGCCCAACTACGTGTTCATCCAACTGGATTCAATTCACACAACTATGTAACATGTCCTTGCGCAGTCCAGATTTTTTAATAGACGGCAGTTGAAGAAATAGAACAGACAGGATGCGTTCACACATCCATTAAAATTATGGATCAAAGAGTGAGATTTGTGTGACACAGAGCATGCCCTATTCTGATTCGATTTTGTGGATCAGATATGACCATAAACCCCTTCACCCCGAAGCCTGTTTTCACCTTCCTGCCAAGGCCAATTTTTACAATTCTGACCACTGTTACTTTATGAGGTCATAACTCTAGAACACTTCAATGGATCCTGGTGAATCTGGGACTGTTTTTTCATGACATGTTGGACTTTATGATAGTGGTAAAATTTCTTTGATGTGACTTCAGATTATTTGTTAAAAAAAACAGAAATTTGGTGAAAATGTTGAAAATTTTGCAATTTTCAAATGTTTAATGCCCTTAAATCAGAGAGTCACATCGCACAAAATAGATGAAAAACAACATTTCCGACATGCCTACTTTACATCAGCTCAATTTTGGACACATATTTTTTTGTTAGGAAGTTATAAGGGTTAACAGCTGACCAGTGATTTCTGATTTTCACAACACCATTTTTTTTAAGGACCACATCACATTTGAAGTGACTTTGAGGGGCCTACATGACAGCAAATACCCAAAAATGACACCATTCTAAAAACTGCACCCCTCATGGTACTCAAAGCCACATTCAAGAAGATTATTAACCCTTGAGGTGCTTCACAAGAATATTTTGAATGTGGAAGAAGAAAAAGTAAACATTTACCTTTCTTTCACAAAAATTTAAATTAAACCTATTTTTTTTTTTACTTTTGAAAGGATAGCAGGAGAAAGTGGACCATACATTTTATTGTGCAATTTCTCCTGAGCATGCGCATACCCCATATATGGGGGAAATCTACTGTTTGTGCACACGGCAGGGCTCCGAAGGGAAGGAGCGACATTTCACTTTTTGAATGTAACATTTCCTGGAATAATTAGGGGACACCATGTTGCGTTTGGAGTTCCCCTGATGTGCATAAACAGTGGAAACCCCCAACAAGTGACAACATTTTGAAAACTAGACCCCTTAGTGAACTTATCTAGATGTGTGTTGAGCACCTTGAACCCACAGGTGCTTCTCAGAAGTTTAAAATGTTAAGCTGTGAAAAAAAAAGTCAAATTTTGGCCAGATAAATATTTTTTAGCTCCAAATTTTACATTTTCATAAGGATGACAAGAGAAATTGCTCCATACAATTTGTTGTGCAATTTCTCCTGAGTACGCAGATACCCAATATGTGGAGGAAAGCAACTGTTTGTGCACACGGCGGGGTTCAGAAGGGAAGGAGCGCCATTTCACTTTTTGAATGTAAAATTTGCTGGAATAATTAGCGGACGCCATGTTGCGTTTGGAGATCCTCTGTTGTGCCTAAGCAGTAGAAACCCCCAACAAGTGACACCATTTGGAAACTAGACCCCTTAGGGAACTTATCCAGATGTGTATTGAGCACCTTGAACCCACAGGTGCTTCACAATAGTTTAAAACGTTAAGCTGTGAAAAAAAGTCACATTTTGCCAAGATAAATCTTTTTTTAGCTCCAAATTTTACATTTTCGTAAGAGTAACAAGAGAAATTGCTAATATAATTTGCTGTGCAATTTCTCCTGAGTGCGGAGATACCCAATATGTGAAGGAAATCTACTGTTCGGGTGCAAGGCAGGGCTTGGAAGGAAAGGAATGCCATTTGACTTTTGAATGTAAAATATTCTCGAATAATTAGCGGTTGCTATGTTGCATTTGAAGAGCCTCTGATGTGCCTAAACAGTGAAAAAACCCCACAAGTGACACCATTTTGGAAACTAGAAAAAAACAAAATTTAGTCAGCTCACCATCCTCATCTAACTTTGGCTATCCGTCCATCAGCCAGGGTCGCGGCTCAGCAGCCACAGCAACAAAATCCAGACAAAAGATATGACCCTGCAATGTAGAATGCACTGCACCCTCAGAGGTCTTATTTGTATAAAACTTCAATTTATTTAGAAATTGTTAAAAAATGTAAAAATGCACAGTTATATGCTGTCAGATCAAACCAATGGACATCTAGAGCAACTTGTTTTGGCCTATAGCGAGACCTTAGTCATGGTCATAGTTTGTTCAGCGGTATGATGATAAAGCATTGCTTTTTGCTTCATTTTTTATTTATTCTTTTACGGTGATCACTGAAGGGATTAACTAGTGGGATAGTTTTATAGAGGGGGTCGTTATGGATGTAGCGATACAAAATATGTGTGCTTTTATTGTTTTTTTTATTTACATAATATAATGTATTTATTGTAGAAAATATTTGTTTTTTTAGGATTTAAAAAAAAATATTTTTACACATTCTAATTTTTTTTTAACTTTTTTACATTGCCCTATGATCCGACAGCTCTTTATAATGTCAGGTCACTGATCTGAAACACTACACAGCAGAATGATCTAACAGGTAGGGAAGGAGGCATCTCACTGACGGCACACTAGGTTAACATAGTGGAAGCCGGGACCCAGACGGACCTTGGGATAGAACATGTCCTCCTGACACCGAGGATTGCGGGTCCTATGTCAATCAGGGTTGCCCCCACAGTCTACAGCTCCTGCACCTCCTCCTCCCCCTCTTCAGCCTCCATCTCCAAAATGAGCACATCAGTCAAAAGCTGGAAGCACTGCCGAACTACCTCAGCCAAGTGGCAACAGGCTGTGCTGAAGCTAGTCTGCATAGGTGACAAACCGCACAATGCTGAAGAATTGTGGACAGCTCTGAAAGGTCAGTAACATCTGCGGCTGATACTGCTGAACCTACAGCCAGGCATGGTCATATGTGACAATGGCAGGAACCTGGTGGAGGCTCTGAGGTGAAGCGAGCTCACACACATACCATGCCTGGTCCATGTGCTTAACTGTTGTGACCTGGTGGTAAGGACTACAATGGACCTGATGGTTAAGAGCACCCGGAAAGACCTGATAGCCACAAAAACACAGAACAAGCTCTGGGAAGTGGGAACTCTGCTGACCGCAATCCCTAAGCCTATCACACACACTAAAAATAGCCGTGGATTGCTCCTAACGCTCCCTATGCAACTCGACACAGCCTCAGAAACTAGCTATCCCTTAAGAGGAAAAATAAGCCTACTTTGCCTCAGAGAAATTCCCCAAAGGAAAAGGCAGACCCCACATATATTGACTGTGAGCAAGATGAAATCACAAACACAGAGATGAAATAGATTTAGCAAAGAGAGGCCCGACTTACTGAACAGACAGAGGATAGGAAAGGTCACTTTGCGGTCAGCACAAAAACCTACAAAAGCCACGCAGAGAGTGCAGGGAAAAAAAACCCTTCCGCACCGACTCACGGTGCGGGGGGCGCCCCTCTGCGTCCCAGAGCTTCCAGCAAGCAAGGCAATATTTAACAATAGCAAGCTGGACAGAAAAAATAGCAAACAAGCAAAATAGCAAAGAGGAACTTAGCTTCTGCTGGAGTAACAGGTAACCAGTACGATCCAGGAGCAAACTAGAGCCATAGTACAACATTGACAGCTGGCATCTAACAATGATCCAAGAGGAGTTAAATAGAGTAGCCAGCTAACGAATTAAGCTCGTCACCTGTGGAAGGAAACTCAGAAACACCCACAGCCACCAGAGAAAGTCCATGGACAGAACCAGCCGAAGTACCATTCCTGACCACAGGAGGGAGCTCAACAACAGAATTCACAACACTTAACCTCATGGTTCAATGGTTTATCAAAAGCTACCCGGAGATGCTGGATCTTCTTGTGGAAGTACGCTGCCTGTGTGCCCATTTTAGAAAGTCAGCTACAGCTTCAGCCACCCTAGCCGTGCTTCAGCACACCGATTGGTGTGTGATGCCCCCACACATTGGAATGCTACACTGCATATGTTGGAAAGTATTTGTGAACAGAAGAGGGCAGTTGTTGACTACCAGAATCAACAAGGCCGTGGTTATTCAGTTCAGACTCCACACATAAGACCTCAGGAGTGGACATGGGTGTCAGACATATGTGCCATCCTACAAAACTTTAAGGACTCCACCAAGATGGTGAGCGGTGATGACACCATAATTATGAACACCATCCCGCTTCTCAGCATTCTGAAAAGCTATCTGCTCACAATCAAAGAGGACACATTGCAGGCAGAGCATGAGGACATGGAGCAAGGAACCATACAGAGTGATTACACACAGCCCAGCCTCATGTCATCCCGACGTGGAATGGTAGACAATGAGGAGGAGGAGGAGGAGGAAGAACAGGAGCTACTTTCATGTGCTATAGATGGTACTACAAGCACAACTGTCATGCCATCTTTTCAGCATGGATGGCCTGAGGACTGGAGGAGGAGGAGGATGAGGACAGCATAATCTGTCATCCTGTTGGTGAGGAAAAGGGTGAAACTCGGTCAAAGGAGCACCGAAAGGAAACTCTGACACCAGAATGGACTTAAACCCATTTCACCCTTTTCCTGTTTCTGTCCTCCTTCAGAGGTGTTCGGCTGGAGCTGCGGGGGGAATGTGCACCCTCCCCTTACTAGGGCTACCTATCTAGTGCTCCTAAAGAATCCGCCTTTTACTGACTTTATCCTGTTGGTGAGGACACGGACGTCTTGCCAGTTAGCAGTCTGGCATGCATGGTTGACTTTATGTTGCGCTACCTTTCCCGTGACCCTCGCATTATGAAAATTTTAAGTGACACTCATTACTGGTTGGTGACACTTCTAGACCCAAGCTACAAGGAGAACTTTCAATTTTTTTCTTCCAGAGGCAGACCTGTGTATTAAAATGGTGCAGTACCAGAGGGCCCTTGTTGTGGAATTATTAAAAAATTTCCATCTGAAAACGCTTGCGGCAGACTTCACAGTTCGTTGGACAACCAAGGAGTACAGGCAAGAGAGACACAACTCCAATCCAGCAGAGGCAGGGGAACACTGGCAAGGTTCTGGGAGAGTTTTCTCAGACCCTCCCATCGCCCTGGCCCAGAGGCACGGGGTACTGTCACAAGGATTGCAATGTTTGGGAAGATGCTGTGGGAGTACCTTGCTGACCATATCAATGCCCTCCATGATTCCTCTGTGCTTTTTAATTACTGGGAATCCAAGCTGGACACATGGCAGAACTGGCTCTTTATGCTTTGGAGGTCCTGGCCTGCCCTAGCGTTTTGTCAGAGCAGGTTTTTAGTGCCGCTGGTGGAATTATAACTGTTAAGCGCATCCGCCTGTCAACTGAAAATGCGGACAGGCTGACTCTCATAAAAATGAACAAGTGCTGGATTGGGCCAGACTTCTCTACACCACCGAATGATAGCAGCAAAACATAACCTTCAATACAGTGTCTTTTTTTGGGAGGTGTATTCCCATGCACCTCTTCACACCCACACATGGGTATACACTTCCTGATTTTGGCTATTTGGTGTTTTCCTCCTCCTTGTCCTCATGCTCATCATCCACCACCACTAGAACACAAGGGTGAATGTGTTCCGTGATGCTACAGCCACTCTAGTTTTTGCAAGTGTGTTTATGATGCCTGTAAAAAAAATAGAAAAATAAAATGTGCACCCCCCAGGGGGAAATGTTTGTCAGCCCATACACTTAGTGTATGGGCATTACAAGTATAGGAGACCCACTGTTTAAATTGGGAAAAGATTGATAGGAAGACATCCTCCATGTCTCTTTAGACACCGACACCACCACTAGAACACCAGCGTGAATGTATTCCGTGATGCAACAGCCACTCTAGTTTTTGGCAAGGGTGTTTATGATGCCCGTAAATTTTTAAAAATGTACATCCAGGGGAAAATGTTTGTCAGGCCATACACTTAGTATATGGGCATTCCAAGTATAGGAGACCCGCTCCCTTAAATTGGGAAAATATTCATAGGACATCCTCCACGTCTCTTCAGACACCACCACTAGAACACCAGGGTGAACGTATTACATGACGCAACAGCCACTCTAGTATTTTGACAAGGGTGTTTATGATACCTGTAAAAAAAATTTTAAATAAAAGCTGATGTGCACCCCCAGGAGGAAATGTTTGTCAGATCATACACTTAGTGTATGGGCATTACAAGTATAGGAGACCTGCTCCTTTACAATGGGAACATTTTTTTATGAGGCCATCCTCCACATCTCTTTCAAGGGGCATTGGAGTGCCTCCTAATTTTTTACAGGCCTTGCTTTCACTGCATAGGCAAACACTATGGGAGACCCATTTCGTAATAATGGGAACATGGTTTTCAGGAGGCCCATTTCTACGTCTCTTTCAAAGCTTATTGGGGTGCATGTGAATTTGGTGCAGGGCAGGCCTTGCATTCCATGCATAAGCAAACAGTATGGCAGTACCAAATCAATAATGTGAACTTGGTTTTCATGTGACCATCCAGTAAATCATTTTGGGGTGCGTGTGAATTTGTCGTAGTGCAGGCCGGGCATTCAATGCAAAAGTAAACAGTATGGGAGTGCCAAATGAATAATGTGAACTTGGTTTTCATGTGGCCATCCAGTAGGTAGGTGCAAAAGCTTATTGGGTTGTGTGTAACTTTGGTGCAGGGCAGGCCTTGCATTCAATGCATAAGCAAACAGTATGGCAGTACCAAATGAATAATGTGAACTTGGATTTCCTGTGGCCATACAGTACATGGGTTCAAAGGCTTTTTGGGGTGCACGTTACTTTGGGGCAGAGCAGGCCTTGTACTCAATGCATAGGCAAATGGTATGGCAGTGCCAAATGAATAATCTGAACTTGGTTTTCCTGTGGCCATCCAGTACATTGTTTCAAAGGCTTATTGGGGTGCATGTGAATTTGGTCCAGGGCAGGACTTGCATTCAATGCAAAAGTAAACAGTATGAGAGCACCAAATGAATAAAGTGAACTTGGTTTTCACGTGGCCATCCAGTTCGTCATTTCAAAGGCTTATTGGGGTGCATGTGAATTTGGTGCAGGGCAGGCCTTTCATTCAATGCCTAAGCACACAGTATGGGAGTACCAAATGAAGAATGTGAACTTGGTTTTCAAAGGTTTATTGGAGTGCTTGTAACTTTGGGGCAGGGCAGGCCTTACATTCAATACACAGGCAAACACTATGAGAGACCCACTTTCTTATAATGGGAACATTTTTTCAGGAGGTCTCTCTGACCTTTCCTGGCGCCTGCGCACTGCAGTACTTTGCTCTGCCCTCAACAAGGCAGATAAGGTATGCCTGCTCAGGAGCCGCGGCAGGAAGAAAATAAGAGGACGTCATTGTATGAAGATGGGAGGTGCTGGACCTGGACCGCGATGCCCATCGGACCAGAGCGCAACCAGGTGAGTATAATCTAACTTTTTTTCTTCTCTTTCAGGTTCATTGGGGGCTTAGCTACAGCATTACAGAATGCAACTCCACAACACTCCTCTTCAAACACTTAGCTTAAGTACACAGCACAGCAAGAGGAATCTCCAATAAAAACAACAAACTCCTAATCAGCACAATGTCTCCAAAGAGCAAGGAAGCAGAGCTTTCACTAGCAAGATAGAGGGGGTCTGGTCAGGTTTTATAGGAAGAGATAATGACCTGATCATAAACAGCAGAAAATTGGGGGGTGTAGCCTGCTAGCAAGTCTGGCAGCTGCATAGTTGCAGAGCTCCTGCAGCTGAGGACCTTTAGCAGCCCATCCCGGCTCAACTCGGCACCAAGCTTCCTCCAGCTACTCACCCGCAGCTCCTACAACCACCCAGGCACATAATGACAGGCAACAGATCACAGAAGAGAGGATCCCTGCTGAGAATGCCTGACTTCTTTGCGAGGTGGAAGTCCATCAATGCAACAGGTAAAATGGTGCCTGTGTCCCCTTCAGGTTCCTCACGCTCCTATGGGGGCTCTGGGAGAGGTGCAGGCACAGAGGGGATTCATCAACACCACTCTGCTCCACTCACTATGGAGGATATGCAGAAGTTTCTTTCCTCTTTGAGGGCTTCTTTTACCCCTTCATGACCTTGGGATTTTTCGTTTTTCCGTGTTCGTTTTTCACTCCCCTCCTTCCCAGAGCCATAACTTTTTTATTTATCCGTCAATTTGGCCATGTGAGGGCTTATTTTTTGCGAGACGAGCTGTACTTTTGAACTACATCATTGGTTTTAGCATGTCATGTAGGTTCACTAAATGCTAAAACTGACCTGCCATTATGATTCTCCAGGTCACTACGAGTTCATAGACACCTAACATGTCTAGGTTATTTTTTACCTAAGTGGTGAAAAAAAATTCCAAACTTTGCTAAAAATTAAAAAAAAAAAATTGTGCCATATTCCGATACTCGTAGCATCTCCATTTTTCATGATCTGGGGTAGGTTGAGGGCTTATTTTTTGCGTGCCGAGATGAGGTTTTTAATGATAGCATTTTGGTGCAGATATGTTCTTTTGATCGTCCGTTATTGCATTTTAATTCAATGTCGCGGCGACCCAAAAAACTTAATTCTGGCGTTTTGAATTTTTTTCTCGCTACGCTGTTTAGCGATCAGGTTAGTGCTTTTATTTAATTGATAGATCGGGCGATTCTGAGCGCGGTGATACCAAATATGTGTAGATTTGATTTTTTTTTTATTGATTTATTTTGATTTATTTTTTTCACATTTTTTTTAACTTTTTCTTTTTACTTTTGCCATGCTTCAATAGCCTCCATGGGAGGCTAGAAGCAGACACAGCACGATCGCCTCTGCTACATAGCAGTGATCTGCTGTTCGCTGCTATGTAGCAGAATTGCAGGTGTGCTGTGAGCGCCGACCACAGGGTGGCGCTCACAGCTACCGGCGATCAGTAACCATAGAGGTCTCAAGGACCTCTATGTTTACAATGGAGAAGCATCGCCGACCTCCGATCATGTGACGGGGGTCGGCGATGATGTCATTTCCGGCCGCCCGGCCGGATGCGGTACTTAAATGCCGCTGTCTGCGTTTGACAGTGGCATTTAACTAGTTAATAGGCGCGGCAGATCGCGATTCTGCTCGCGCCTATTACGGACACATGTCAGCTGTTCAAAACAGCTGACATGTCCCGGCTTTGGTGCGGGCTCACCGCCGGAGCCCGCATCAAAGCGGGGCTTCTGAACTCGGACGTACTATCCCGTCCAAGGTCAGAAAGGGGTTAAATGAGGACATTCATAATATGCTTAGAGAGCTGAAAGGAGAAATCTCAGCTCTGGAGAGCGCACCTCTCATTTAGAGAATAATATGACTGAATATGCCACTTCTTTCAATGTACTAGTCGACGAAAATGAAGCCTTAAAGGAAGAATTGGCTCGTGTCAGTGATAAAACATATGACGTGGAGGATAGATCGTGCAGGAACAACGTTCGGGTGAGAGGGATCCCTGAGGAGGTCTTGGATAAGGATTTGCCTGCTTTCCTGCATAACTTTTTAAAGGCTGTTCTACCTGAAATGTCCATTAGAGACATAATAGTTGATGTGGTCCATAGAACCCCCATACCAAAACACATGGATCAAGATCTGCCTAGAGACACACTGGCAAGAATAAACTTTTTTACCACCAAGGATGTATTCATGCAAACAATGAGGAAAAATCTGACTCTGCCCCAGGAGATGCAATCCCTACAAGTTTTCCCGGACTTATCTGCAGTGACTCAGGCCAAGAGGCATGAATATGTACATGTATGTAAAGCTCTGCGTGATGTGGGCACCAAATATACAGGAGATGGGGCTTTAACCCCTTCCCGACCCATGACGCCACGTAGGCGTCATGAAAGTCGGTGCCAATCAGACCCATGACGCCTATGTGGCGTCATGGAAAGATCGCGTCCCTGCAGATCGGGTGAAAGGGTTAACTCTCATTTCACCCGATCTGCAGGGACAGGGGGAGTGGTAGTTTAGCCCAGGGGGGGTGGCTTCACCCCCCCCCCGTGGCTACGATCGCTCTGATTGGCTGTTGAAAGTGAAACTGCTAATGAGAGCGATTTGTAATATTTCACCTATTATAACTGGTGAAATATTACAATCCAGCCATGGCCGATGCTGCAATATCATCGGCCATGGCTGGAAACACTAATGTGCCCCCACCCCACCGATCGCCCCCCCCAGTCCTCCGATCAGTGCTATGCACCGCTCCGTCCTGTGCTCCACTCCCCCCGTGCTCTTGTCCGCTCCCCCCGTGCTCCAATCACCCCCCTGTGCTCCGATCCAACCCCCCTGCACTCTGATCCACCCCCGCGTGCATCATCCACCCCCCCGTGCTCCGATTCACCACCCCCGTGCTCCGTTCCACCCCCCGCGCTCCGTTCCACCCCCCGCGCTCCGATCCCCCCCATGCTCCGATCCCCCCCGTGCTCCCCCCTCACCCCATCATACATACCGATCCTGCCGGGGTCCTTCCGCCTTCTCCCTGGGCGCCGCCATCTTCCAAAATGGCGGGCGCATGTGCAGTGCGCCCGCCGAATCTGCCGACCGGCAGATTCGTTCCAAAGCGCATTTTGATCACTGAGATATAATCTATCACAGTGATCAAAATAAAAAAAATAATAAATGACCCCCCCCTTGTCACCCCCATAGGTAGGGACAATAAAAAAATAAAGATTTTTTTTTTTCCCCACTAAGGTTAGAATAGGGTTAGGGTTATGGCTAGGGTTAGGGTTAGGGCTAGGGTTAGGGTTAGGGTTAGGGCTAGGGTTAGGGCTAGGGTTAGGGTTAGGGCTAGTGTTAGGGTTACGGTTAGGGCTAGGGCTAGGGCTAGGGTTAGGGTTTCGGTATGTGCACACGTATTCTGTTCCTCTGCGGATTTTTCCGCTGCGGATTTGATAAATCCGCAGTGCTAAACCGCTGCGGATTTATCGCGGATTTACCGTGGTTTTTCTGCGCATTTCGATGCGGTTTTACAACTGCGATTTTCCATTCGAGCAGTTGTAAAACCGCTGCGGAATCCGCAGAAAGAAGTGACATGCTGCAGAATGTAAACCGCTGCGTTTCCGTGCAGTTTTTCCGCAGCATGTGTACAGCGATTTTTGTTTCCCGTAGGTTTACATTGAACTGTAAACTCATGGGAAACTGCTGCTGATCCGCAGTGTTTTCCGCAGCGTGTGCACATACCTTTAGAATTAGGCTATGTGCACACGGTGCGGATTTGGCTGCGGATCCGCAGCGGATTGGCCGCTGCGGATTCGCAGCAGTGTTCCATCAGGTTTACAGTACCATGTAAACCTATGGAAAACCAAATCCGCTGTGCCCATGGTGCGGAAAATACCGCGCGGAAACGCTGCGTTGTATTTTCCGCAGCATGTCAATTCTTTGTGCGGATTCCGCAGCGTTTTACACCTGTTCCTCAATAGGAATCCACAGGTGAAATCCGCACAAAAAACACTGGAAATCCGCGGTAAATCCGCAGGTAAAACGCAGTGCCTTTTACCCGCGGAATTTTCAAAAATGATGCTGAAAAATCTCACACGAATCCGCAACGTGGGCACATAGTCTTAGGGTTAGGGTTGGAATTAGGGTTGTGGTTAGGGTTGTGATTAGGGTTATGGCTACAGTTGGGATTAGGGTTAGGGGTGTGGGGGTCTCCAAACGCAACATGGCGCCACCATTGATTCCAGCCAATCTTGTATTCAAAAAGTCAAATGGTGCTCCCTCAATTCTGAGCCCCGACGTGCGCCCAAACAGTGGTTTACCCCCACATATGGGGTACCAGAGTACTCAGGACAAACTGCGCAACAATTACTGGGGTCCAATTTCTCCTGTTACCCTTGTGAAAATAAAAAAATTGCTTGCTAAAACATCATTTTTGAGGAAAGAAAAATGATTTTTTATTTTCTCGGCTCTGCGTTGTAAACGTCTGTGAAGCACTTGGGGGTTCAAAGTGCTCACCACATATCTAGATAAGTTCCTTGGGGGGTCTAGTTTCTAAAATTGGGTCACTTGTGGGGGGTTTCTACTGTTTAGGCACACCAGGGGCTCTGCAAACGCAACGTGATGCCCGCAGACCATTCCATCAAAGTCTGCATTTCAAAAGTCACTACTTCCCTTCCGAGCCCCGGCGTGTGCCCAAACAGTGGTTTACCCCCACACATGGGGTATCAGCGTACTCAGGAGAAACTGGACAACAACTTTTGGGGTCAAATTTCTCCTGATACCTTTGGGAAAATAAAAAATTGCAGGCTAAAAAATCTTTGAGAAAATATTTTTATTTTTATTTTCATGGCTCTGCGTTATAACCTTCTGTCAAGCACTTGGGGGTTCAAAGTCCTCACCACACATCTAGATTAGTTCCTTTGGTGGTCTAGTTTTCAAAATGGGGTCAATGTTTAGGCACACAGGGGCTCTCCAAACGTGACATGGTGTCTGCTAATGATTGGAGCTAATTTTCCATTTAAAAAGCCAAATGGCGTGCCTTCCCTTCCGAGCCCTGCCGTGTGCCCAAACAGTGGTTTACCCCCATATATGGGGTATCAGCGTACTCAGGACAAAATGGACAACAACAGTTGGGGTCCAATTTCTCCTATTTCCCTTGGCAAAATAGGAAATTCCAGGCTAAAAAATCATTTTTGAGGAAAGAAAAATTATTTTTTATTTTCATGGCTCTGCGTTATAAACTTCTGTGAAGCACCTGGGGGTTTAAAGTGCTCAATATGCATCTAGATAAGTTCCTTGGGGGGTCTAGTTTCAAAAATGGGGTCACTTGTGGGGGAGCTCCAATGTTTAGGCACACAGGGGCTCTCCAAACGCGACATGGTGTCCGCTAACAATTGAAGCTAATTTTCCATTCAAAAAGTCAAATGGCGCGCCTTCCCTTCCGAGCCCTGCCGTGTGCCCAAACAGTGGTTTACCCGCACATATGAGGTATCAGCGTACTCGGGAGAAATTGCCCAACAAATCTTAGGATCCATTTTATCCTTTTGCCCATGTGAAAATGAAAAAATTGAGACGAAAAGAATTTTTTTGTGAAAAAAAAGTACTTTTTCATTTTTACAGATCAATTTGTGAAGCACCTGAGGGTTTAAAGTGCTCATTAGGCATCTAGATAAGTTCCTTGGGGGGTCTAGTTTCCAAAATGGGGTCACTTGTGGGGGAGCGCCAATGTTTAGGCACACAGGGGCTCTCCAAACGCGACATGGTGTCCGCTAACGATGGAGATAATTTTTCATTCAAAAAGTCAAATGGCGCTCCTTCCCTTCCGAACCTTACCATGTGCCCAAACAGTGGTTTACCCCCACATGTGAAGTATCAGTGTACTCAGGAGAAATTGCCCAACAAATTTTAGGATCCATTTTATCCTGTTGCCCATGTAAAAATGAAAAAATTGAGGCTAAAAGAATTTTTTTGTGAAAAAAAGTACTTTTTCATTTTTACGGATCAATTTGTGAAGCACCTGGGGGTTCAAAGTGCTCACTATGCATCTAGATAAGTTCCTTGGGGCGTCTAGTTTCCAAAATGGGGTCACATGTGGGGTAGCTCCAATTTTTAGGCACACGGGGGCTCTCCAAACCTGACATGGTGTCCGCTAAAGAGTGGAGCCAATTTTTCATTCAAAAAGTCAAATGGCGCTCCTTCCCTTCCAAGCCCTGCCGTGCGCCCAAACAGTGGTTTACTTCCACATATGAGGTATCAGCGTACTCAGGACAAATTGGACAACAACGTTCGTGGTTCAGTTTCTCCTTTTACCATTGGGAAAATAAAAAAAATGTTGCTAAAAGATAATTTTTGTGACTAAAAAGTTAAATGTTCATTTTTTCCTTCCATGTTGCTTCTGCTGCTGTGAAGTACCTGAAGGGTTAATAAACTTCTTGAATGTGGTTTTGAGTACCTTGAGGGGTGCATTTTTTAAAATTGTGTCACTTTTGGGTATTTTCACCATATAGACCCCTCAAACTGACTTCAAATGTGAGGTGGTCCCTAAAAAAAATGGTTTTTTTAAATTTCGTTGTAAAAATGAGAAATCGCTGGTCAAATTTTAACCCTTATAACTTCCTAGCAACAAAAAAATTTTGTTTCCAAAATTGTGCTGATGTAAAGTATACATGTGGGAAATGTTATTTATTAACTATTTTGTGTCACATAACTCTCTGGTTTAACAGAATAAAAATTAAAAATGTGAAAAATGCGAAATTTTCAAAATTTTCGCCAAATTTCCGTTTTTATCACAAATAGACGTAGAATTTATTGACCTAAATTTACCGCTATCATGAAGCCCAATATGTCACGAAAAAACAATCTCAGAACCGCTAGGATCCGTTGAAGCGTTCCTGAGTTATTACCTTATAAAGGGACACTGGTCAGAATTGCAAAAAACGGCAAGGTCTTTAAGGTCAAAATAGGCTGGGTCATGAAGGGGTTTACCCAGTGAAACTTTTGATTATGCATGAGGAAGAATAAGGATTGCAATATCCCTTTTGCAAAGTGACAAGCGCCTAGAGGAAAACGTTGTACCCATAATGGTCTCAAATATAAGGTGAAAGACTGGAAAGGTCCGTCTGCTCGAGCTGGTTGAAGATTGCTCGCATTTGTATCATGATCTCACTGTTCCTAGCAACCTGTGACTGTGGGCAACTCTGCTTTTTTTGTGCATCCAGTTGTTTGGATTATGTTTTGAGTATTGCTGCTTTTTCTATTTTTTCTATTTTTTCCTTTTTTATGACTCTTACTTTTCTTTTTCGTGACTATAGTGCATTCTAATGTGATGATTGACACTTGCATCTCTGTTCAGTTCATAAAGATATATAACTTATGGTTTTATATTCATGCTGGGGACCTAATTAGCTGTTATAGTGGATGGGCTTGGTGTGTTGGGGCCTGCTGCATCCATAGGAAGTTTGTTATTTAGACATAAGTGTACAGTTTATGTCCTTGAATATTAGAGGCCTCAATTCACCTATGAAACGTTCCATGTTATGGAGGGAAGTTAAAAAATCACGTGATGACATCATATGTTTGCAAGAAACGCATTTATTGGAAGCTGATAATAGAAGACTCCACCATCCACAGTTCCCTCATAGGTTTTTCCCTAATAATGCAAGTAAAAAGGCAGGAGTCTGTATATTGATTAAAAGCATTGTGGCATTTAGAAATATAGAGATGTATGTGGATCCTTCGGGCAGATTTTTAATCCTGGTCTGCTCCCTCAATGGTGAACTAAATACGCTGGTGGTGTATGCCCCTAATGAAGCCCAATACATGTTTGCTCACAAGGTGTTTAAGAAGATAACTGAATTAGCTAAAGGAGAAAAGATTATATGTGGAGACTTCAATGCCCCTATAGATAGAGAGATGGACTGCTCTAATAAATTAATGCGTTGTAGGAGGGACCTGAAAGTAGTAGTGAAGGAATATTGTCTCCATGATTATTGGAGATATTCCCATGCTACCTAATGTGACTGTACATTCTACTCCTCCCGTCACCTGACATATAGCAGAATAGATTATTTCTTGGTTAACAATATGACTCTAAATAGATGCAGATCAGCAGATATTGGATTGATTACGTGCTCAGACCACGCCCCGATATTCCTGAGACTAAAGGTACCGTCACACATAACGATATCGTTGCTTTTTGTGACGTAGCAACGATATCGTTAAGGAAATCGTTATGTGTGACAGCGACCAACGATCAGGCCCCTGCTGGGAGATCGTTGGTCGCTGAGGAAAGTCCAGCACTTTATTTCTTCGCTGGACTTCCCGCTGACATCGCTGGATTGGCGTGTGTGACGCCGATCCAGCGATGTCTTCACTGGAAACCAGGGTAAACATCGGGTTACTAAGCGCAGGGCCGTGCTTAGTAACCCGATGTTTACCCTGGTTACCAGCGTAAACGTTAAAAAAACAAACACTACATACTTACCTTCAGCTGTCTGTCCCCGGCGCTGTGCTTCTCTGCACTCCTGCATCCTGTGTCAGCGCCGGCCAGCCGGAAAGCACAGCGGTGACGTCACCACTCTGCTTTCCGGCTGACCGGCACTGACAGTGCAGAGGAAAGCAGAGCGCCGGAGGACAGACAGCTGAAGGTAAGTATGTAGTGTTTGTTTTTTAACATTTACGCTGGTAACCAGGGTAAACATCAGGTTACTAAGCGCGGCCCTGTGCTTAGTAACCCGATGTTTACCCTGGTTACCGGGGACCTCGGCATCGTTGGTCGCTGGAGAGCTGTCTGTGTGACAGCTCTCCAGCGACCAAACAGCGATGCTGCAGCGATCGACATCGTTGTCTAGATCGCTGCAGCGTCGCTCAGTGTGAAGGTACCTTTACTCTATGTTATCAATCTAATGATTAGATTCTAATCCTTCTGCTAGGAGGCAGTTAAACACATTCTTATTGTTACAAAGCAAGGTGGTAGAGAAAGTATAGACTGAGCTCCAGCATTACTTCCAGTCAAAGGACAATGTAGAAGTCAGAGAGGAGTCCTTGTGGTTGGCTGTACACTATGTTCCAAATTATTATGCAAATTGGATTTAAGTGTCATAAAGATTTCATTGTTTTGCTTTTCAAATAAACTCATGGATGGTATTGTGTCTCAGGGCTCAATGGATCACTGAAATCAATCTTAAACACATGTGATAATTAGTTTTCCAGGTGATTCTAATTAAAGGTAAACTACTTAAAAATGATGTTCCACGTTATTAAGCAGGCCCCAGGTTTCAAGCAATATGTGAAATAAAAAGGATCTCTCTGCTGCTGAAATGCATTAAATAGTGCAATGCCTTGGACAAGGTATGACAAAAATTAGATATTTCATGAAAACTTAAGCGTGATCATCATACTGTGAAGAGATTTGTGACTGAAACAGAGCACACACAGAGTTCATGCAGATAAAGGCATAATAAGGAAGGTTTCTGCCAGACAAATTAATTGGATTAAGAGAGCAGCTGCCAAAATACCATTTCAAAGCAGCAAACAGTTATTTGAAGCTGCTGGTACCTCTGGAGTCCCTTGAACCTCAAGGTGTAGTGGCCTTTAAAGGCTTGCTGTGGTGCATAAACCTACAGAAACGGTTGCAGTGGGCCCAGACATACATGAAGACTAATTTCCAAACAGTCCTGTTTACTGATGAATGTCGAGCAACCCTGGATGGTCCAGGTGGATGGAATAGTGGATGGTTGGTGGATGGCCACCATATCCCAACAAGGCTGCGATGTCAGCAAGGACGTGAAGGAGTCATGTTTTGGGCCGGAAACATGGGGAAACAGCTGGTAGGGCCCTTTAAGGTACCTGAAGGTGTGAAAATGACCTCTGCAAAGTATATAAAGTTTCTGACTGACAACCTTCTTCCATGATCTAAAAAGCAGAAACATGCCTTCAGGAGCAAAATCATCTTCTTGCATGACAATGCACCATCTCAGGCTGCAAAGAATACCTCTGAATCATTGGCTGCTATGGGCATAAAAGGAGACAAACCCATGGTGTGGCCACCATCTTCCCTTTGCCTCAACCCTCTAGAGAACCTTTGGAGTATCATCAAGCAAAAAATCTATGAGGGTGGGAGGCAGTTCCCATCAAAACAGCAGCTCTGGGAGGCTATTCTGACTTCATGCAATGAAATAGAAGCAAAAACTCTCCAAAAACTCACAAGTTCAAAGGATGCAAGAATTGTGAAGGTGATATTAAAAAAGGGTTCCTATGTTAATGCAGCCCCCCAGAGTCCTGGTCGTTGCAGTAATGTTATTCTTCCACCAGGGGGAGTGATGTTACGTCTGAAGTCAATGAAGGCAATCTTCTGTCCAGGTATCACAACCACAATACACACTTCACACTCCAGGCCGCCAGGGGCAGCCATGCTTCTATCTATTAGGGCACTCCTCACAATTAGGTAAAACTGGTAGTCTGGACAGAAAGTGAGAAGGAGGAGAGGAGAGCAGATGGAGGTCTGTGGGAGAATGAGGGTTCACGGAGCTGTGCCTGCCCCACATGTGGCAGCATCCAAAGAAAGAGACATAGAAAGGAATTGTGTTGCAATGAGTGAGAAACGAAGTCATAGCAAAAGGAGAGAAACATCAGAGGGAGACCAGCTAGAAGCAGGCTGCCTCCTTCTGAAGCGCAGTACCGGTAGCCAGAACACCGAGGGAGAAAGGATCTATATGCTTTACTTGAGAGACTGGCAGGACAGTTGATTCCACGTTGGCTGCCCAACCATATACCCAGGAGGCACGGTGGCAACTTGTAGGGGCCGGGGCATCTCTAGGGTCTATTTAAAAAGCCTCAGGTCATCAGTCATATGGGTTTGTCCTATCCATCAGGGGGACAGAGAGAAAGAGACTTAACACCTATGATAGTTGTGATGATGATGACCTCACCGAGGAGCTCAGCAGGGAGGTACTACAACACTCAGGCGCAAGAGGAAGGCTATTGAATTCCAATTGGATAAGGGGACTCTAGATTTGATTTCAGACCGGCTGGACTCTGCCTACCCGGTGGTCCTTACCCTGGACTGTGGATGCTGAAGCCTTCAGTAAAAGTAAAGAGACTGCAAACTTGTGTCCTCGTTATTCACCGTGCCTTACATCATCCACCATCCACCATCTACACTCTGGGAAGCCCTGGGGACATACTTCATCTGTGGGAAGGTATACTATCTAGCTGCCATAACATCACCCCAGCGGACCCCTAAGCAGCGTCGGTCACCCTGACCGAATACCACAGGTGGCATCACGAACACTATCCCTTTAAAGACCTTTCCCCACTTACAACAGACTTCCCCTAGGGCCACGGACAGGGCCAGCCACCGTGACATCTCCGACGAGAACCGAAGGGCCCAGCTCCGAGTAACCCCTAGCCCTTGGGGGTGCTCCATTAACATGTAACTTAGCCTGTTAGGATGTTTTGGAGTTAAATAGCTTTTTTGTTCAGTGAATGTGACCTCCTAATACTGCAAATTCCACAAATGAGCATTTCCAGTTCATTAAAACATATCAAATGTTTAGAAATTCTACTGTGCCTAATAATTTGGAACAGTGCATTTTGAGTTTTTATTCATTTTGGAGATTATACTCTTATCATTGGGAGGTTTCTTCAATAAAATTTGATGTATACTCTTAACGGCTGATGACTTTTATTAGACTGACTGTCATTTGCACAGAACATTTAGGAAAATCCGAGAAAATATCATTTACATAATAATTTGGAACATGGTGTAATTAGAGGCATCTTTCTGCAGCAAGCTTCCTATTTGAAGCGTAAAAGGGAATCCAGCAGGGTTACTTTGTTAGCCCGGCTTCAACAATTAGAATAAAACAGCAATTATACCAGCTCTGTTTGAGGAAATCTATAATATCCAATTCAAACTAAGAGAAAACCTGTTGTCACTATATGAATATAATCTTAAACTTAAAAATAATTATTATGCAACAGGAGATTGGGCTGGGGCGCTGTTATCGCGTAGAGTTAAAAAAAAAGAGAGGGACTAGCTAGAATTGACCATTTAGTAGATCAACAAGGGAAGTTTATCCGAAATCCATTAGAAATAGTAAAGGTTTTGCTAATTACTATAAACATCTCTATAACCTAGTGACTGATCCCACCAGTCTGCAGCCCTCCCAAGCTAATATTGATAGATATCTACAATCTATAAACCTAACCCAAATATCACAGGAACAACTGAACATACTTAATGCCCCATTTACAGAGGAGGAAATTCGGAACACCATCAAAGTTACAAAATGTCATAAAGCCCCTGGCCCAGATGGGTTATCAAATGAGTACTATCTCCAATTTCATCAATATTTGACTCCCTACCTCCTTTCTATATTTAATTAATGGCAAAATTCAGAATCTGTATCTGTCATGAATCTAGAGGCCACTATTACTACTGTGCCTAAACCGGGGAAACCTCCAATATTATCCAATTATCCAATATCCCAGTAATTTTAGGCCCATTGCACTCTAAAACTGGGATGTTAAAATGTTCTCTAAAATATTTGCAATTACTGTAAATTACACCATGTGATCCCCTCCTTGGTTTCGTCTGATCAAGTAGGATTTGTAGCAGGTCAGGAAGCGAAGTGCAGAACACGCAGGATGATAAATTTAATCTGGATAGTGGAATTGAGTGGGGTCCCCAGTGCATTCCTGTGCCTAAATGCTGAAAAAGCGATTGACAGGGTGCACGGGGGGTATCTCAAAAGTGTTCTACGAAAATTTGGTCTGACGGGCCCCATTTACTCGGCGATATGTGCTATGTACTTGAATACCTGTGCCAAAGTTTTATCATCAGGGTTCCTTTCAGAGTAATTTTGTATTTCTAATGGTACACGTCAAGGCTGAAATTATCATAAATTGGATTCAATGGGGATTAGTAACAATAATGGCTAATCAAAAATAAACTAACACCTCTAAAAACTACCTTTTATTGTTAAATATTTAAAATACCAAACACAACAAATGTGAAAACCAAACAAAAAGATGAAAAAATTACTGATCTGCGATTGTTGGAAAATACAGCAGCAAAAGTGTGAACAGGCCTATATGACCCTAGTTTACCCTAGCTGAAAATCCTCCATAACAGCAGAGGTTGGCACCTTCTTGATACGCAAATGGCGCCCCCGCTCAACGGTGGCTCTCCCTACAAACCCTAGGTGACCCTAAAGTAGATATACCACAGAAAAAGCAACCAGCTATAATACAATGCCAAATCATCCAATAAGCTTTCCGTGGAATCCTATAAAGGTCAAAATTAGGGTTTAAATGGTAAGCCACCATAGTAACAACAACCAAAAGTACCAAAATATCACAAATTAATACATTTATTTTAAGTGGACAAGTTTTTAACTTGAGGGGGGATGGGGGAAGATTAATTACTTTACCCTCCACTGTCTCTATTTACAGAGTCCCTTCCTGGCTGCGGAGGTTGGCACCCTAACACAACATGTAAATGGCACCACTGCTCACCGTCGGCTCAACCTATCTAGTCCTATACCTTACCCTTTGATTTATTGTTTAAATAATAATGATAAGCAAAGGGAAAGAGGGAGGAGGTGGTTTTGGGTCATTACACCCCAAATATATAAAAATGGGCTGCCAATTAGTAACCCCTCTAAATCAATGTACCCACTCCTAGCATGGTGTATGGTGACTTTTTTTTAGCTCTATTGCACTATGCCCAGACAGATCAGTAATCTGATAAACAATCTGATAAACAATTTCAAGATAAATAAATATGTCAAATTAGCATTGCCTCTGCCAGATCAGCATCACTTTAAATAATGCAAG
The DNA here is from genome assembly GCF_032444005.1 of Ranitomeya imitator. NCBI lineage: Eukaryota > Metazoa > Chordata > Amphibia > Anura > Dendrobatidae > Ranitomeya > Ranitomeya imitator. Next base: position 142,002,989 of record NC_091282.1, read on the forward strand.
GCTTATTTACTCAATGGAAAAACATGGTCAGACATTCAAGGTATCTGCTTGTCCCAATGGTAGGCCACATAGATCACCACAAGCGATATTACTGCATATTAATATGGCAGCCTACATACATCACCACTCTATTGCACTATGCCCAAACATGTCAGCAAACTGGAAATTCCCGAGTAAATTTAGCTTCAGTGTGCTAGACCAGCATCGCCTCTGCTTAATCGTCATTGCCTCAACAAAAAATTAGGAGTACCCAGGATATAGCAGGCATTAGGGTTGGACATGTGTCTCACAAAATAATAATAATAATTTTTATTTATATAGCGCCAACATATTCCGCAGCGCTTTACAAATTATAGAGGGGACTTGCACAGACAATAGACATTACAGCATAACAGAAATATAGTTCAAAACAGATACCAGGAGGAATGAGGGCCCTGCTCGCAAGCTTACAAACTATGAGGAAAAGGGGAGACACGAGAGGTGGATAAAAATTGGACAAAATTGGATTATATGCAGATGATGTAATTATCTCTTGCACTAAAGTAGAGTCCTCTTTCCATGCTATTATCCTTGCTTTGGAGGAGTTTGCTAATGTCTCATACTATAAACTAAATGCTGCTAAATCTTTGATCTTACCTGTATTGGTTCCACCCACAACGTAAGAATTTTTTGGAGCAAGAGTATCCCTTTAAGTGGTTGAGTGATGAATTAGTCCTCACTAATTCTACTCAATTGGTGGAAAGGAATTTCTCAAAATTGATACAACAATCTGGGTGGGATCTGGATGAATTATGTACAGCTAATATGTCATGGACAGCAAGGATTAACATTTATAAGATGTTGGTACTTCCCAAGGCTTTATGTTATTTCCATTGCATCCCTGTCCAGATTCCTCTTAGGATAATTAAATCACTTCAAAAAATAGCTAATGACTTCATTTGGGCATATAAAAAAAACAAGAGTGGCTGTAGGTTACTATATTATCCTTATGAATTTGGGGGGATGGGTGACCCTAACTTACATGTTTTTCATAAAGCGACAGTATTAACGCGTATTAGAGACTGGTGGTTATTGGATAAAACATATAAGTGGCTTCAGATTGAGTCATTTTATTCTAAATTGACCTCAACCCGGCTTACGTTGGAAATGGAAGCTATTAAATTTAGTAACTACACCCCGTATCTACCTACCGCATTAACAACAATACGTTATTTGAGGAAATTTGCTTCAAGCCTTCTAAATATTCTTTTAACAAATATTTCTTAAAAGCATTGGAAATGCATATCCCCTTTATTAACTTACAATGCTGATCCACAGCAGGAGTTAAATCCCTCCAAGACCTGATAGATGGCTCTCTTGTAATCCCATTCGAAGAACTCTGTTCCAAATTCCCTGGTATTAGGCGTCTTTTTTTACCAGTACCTACAGATCAGACATCTGCTCCAAACTATGCCAGACTCCCCCTTCCTTAAACCCCCTGTGAATCATAAAGCCATGGGATTCCTCCTACGACCTCAATCAGGCCCAAAAGGTGTTTCAATCCTCTATAGTGTATTAAATGATTCAGAGGTGGATGCTAAATTATAGTACATGATAAAATGGGAGGTGGAGTTGGGGACAACGTGGGATCCAGAGGAATGGGGGGATAGTTTAAGAGAAATATGTAGAGTATCATCTTGTATTGGTCACCTAGAACAGTTAAAAAAGATGCATTTTAGGTGGTATAGGTGTCCATGACAACTAGTACATTATGGGCCAAACCAGACTTCTTCTTGCTGGAGAGGTTGTGGAGGTTTGGGATCGTTGAGCCATATGTGGTGGTCCTGTCCGGAGGCGATTGGTTTTTGGAATACTATAATTATGTTGTTAAGAGAGGTGACTAGGATTCAGGTTAACTTGACACCATCAATGGGACTGTTGCATATAGGGACAACTGACTTTCCTTTAGATATCAGGGGTATGGTGTCACATATTCTGATTGCGGCTGGTCTCACGTTTGCAGCTAAATGGAAGGGAATGTCTATTCCCACCATGAGTGAAGTGATGGACAAAATCAATATACATTGTCCATATGAACAAACTCTGATGCACTCGTCAGTTATCAAGAAAAAGGTTTATCGAATATGGAAACCATGGTTGCTTAGTCAGAGGTCTGCCCCTTTACATTGAAGATATATGTCTTTTCATGTGATTTTTCCTGCAAGTATCAATAAGTTTTATACATTATGTCAATCGATAAATACACACATTTATGCTTATGGTTCCCTTGTTTAAACCCCAATGTTGTGGGTGTTGTTGCTTATAGGTTTTCTTTTTTGAAAATATGCAATAAAAATTTATTGAAGTAAAAAATAAAAAAAGCAGAAAATGGAGCTGCAAGTTTCTGACCCGCATAGAAAGGATCGTTAATCTCTTTAGCACCAAAGGAAACCAAATTCATTTAATATGAGACCCAGAGCTCCAAGATTGACATGACACACTAGTGACATTCACTTTTAGAGATCACAGACTACAAAACACTGTACGGCTGAGAAATGGAAACCTACATTTTTTAAAAACTTTTGATTACTGTTAGAGATCATAAAAATGTTCACAGATCACGTAATACTGTATGTCTGAGAAATGGAAATCTACAACATTTTTAAAAGGTTTTTAGCAGTTTTCCATATCCCAGAAATGTTCACAGACCACGTAACACTGTACGTCAGAGAAATGGAATCTTACAAAAATATTTAAAACTTTTTAGCAGTTTTACAGATCACAGAAATATTCACAGACCATGCAACACTGTATGTCTGAGAAATGGAAGCCTACAACATTTGTAAAAGGTTTTGTTCACTTTTAGAGATGACAGAAATGTTCACAGACCACGTAACAATGTATGACTGAGAAAATGGAAATGGAAGCCTACAAAATTTGTAAAACCTTTTAAGCAATTTTAGAGATCACAGAAGTTCCACACTACGGAATAATGTATGGCTGAGAAATAGATCCCAAGAAAATTTTTCAACGATTTTTGGGTGTGTTATATAACACAAAAAAGGACCTTAAACCAAGTAATACTTGATGGATCAAAATATATAATTTGTTTTAGCACCCACAAAAAACATGCAGCTATACATTTGGAATTAAACTGCACAGGCCTAATCCCTATCTACAGACAGAATTCTGTCACTCTCCCTTATCCAGAGACTCTCTCTTACTCCCTAAGCTAAATTCAGATTATACGCGCTCGTATGTGCTACAAATGATTAGCCCTTAGAAGATCTGTTAGTATGATGGCTCAGCTCCAGCACCAGTATCAAAACTACAGGCCTCTGATTCAATATCCTGTGCACACAAGCCTCGACAAGCACTCCCTCCAATCAATATGAAGTGTCACAGAGCCGTGCAATGCCGTCTGTGTGTCGAGTCGGGCAGCATCTGCCCTTTTATAATTCCTGATGATATCAGATGGCAAGCCAACTACAGTAATGGCACAATCATGATGGCTATGGCACTGCAAGCTTATTGGCTCTGTAATAGGCACCAAAGATGCCGGGTAGGGATTCATGTTTCACATTGTACACCTCCTATTACTCACCGAGTAAGGATTCTCCTATTCTCCTGTGGGCCAGTCCAAACTTGCATGTAATTCATTGATTCCCATTTTTTTGCCACTTTTGTTTGTGTATGTTTGAGTATGTCCACTTTCACTTGTTCACTTATTACATTTTTGTCTGCTTTTTGCTCAGTTTAAAAAAAAATTTCTTTTTCACCTTAACATTATTTTTTATACTTATTTATTTATTAGGGTTGTCTCACCATTCTTAATTGTCTTCTTTGTTCTGATTTTTTTAATCTCTTCCATTATTTGGCTCTCCTTTATTTTTTAAATATATTACCATTATAGTCTCTTGTCACTGGTATTCTACTAGAGCTACTTTTATTTTGGTAAAATTGTGTTAGTCAGTGGACTTCTTGCGTACGGCTGCCGATATACCTAGGTGTCCTCTATCAGACTTATATTTAGACCTTGGACGCACTATCTGGTTCGAGGTCAGAAAGGGGATAAAGGACCTGAATCTGTGATCATCTTATCCCCAGTACTATATAAAGCAATACCATAGTATTGTTGCATAAAGTAAAAATCACAGTTTCCCTTGAAGCTCAGCCACAAGCAGGGTTTCAAAGAAGCTCTGTGATGACAGGCACAGAGGTCTACAACAGACTCCTGTCAAAGCACCCCATCCGCGCCCTGCAATTGTCACAGGGGTGCCGATGGGCACTAACGTGCCCCCATAATGGAGCACTATTAATTCTGCTGTCAGAGTTTGTCAGCAGCATTTTACCCCTTAACGACCGCCGATACGCCTTTTAACAGCGGCAGTTAAGGGTACTTAAACCACAGCACCGTTAATCAATGGCGCTGTGAAAAAAGTGAATAGCGCCCCCCAGAGTTGGAGTTTCTCTGGGGTCTCGGTTGCTGGGGGTAGCCGAGACCCCAGAAAACATGATTCAGGGGATCGCCAGTAATTAACTATTTACCGGCGGTCGCAAAAAAACCCAAAAAACGCGATTTCCCATTTAATTTCTTTGTCCTCCGATGTGATTGCACATCAGAGGACAGAGAAATGGGGTCCCCGATAGCCCCTTGATACTCACCTGTCTCCACCGGTGCTCCTTGTGGCTCCCGATGGGCGCCGCCATCTGGGTCCGGCCAAAAATGGTGGGCGCATGCGCAGTGCGCCCGCCGGCCAGCACCCGGAAAATCTTTGGGGTCTCGGCTGCCAGGGGTAGCCGAGACATCATGGAACATGATCGGGGGTTGGTTTTTACCAACCCCTGTTTTGCGATTGCTGGTAATTAACTGTTTACTGGTGGCCGCAAAAAAACAAAAAGCGATCTGTCATTCTTTGTCATCTGATGTGATCGCACATCAGAGGACAGAGAAATGGGACCCTGCTATACTTACTGGTGTCCCTGGGTCCTCCTGCGTCCCCTCCTGGCCTCCGGCGTCTTCATCCAGTAAGAACATTGCGGGCGCATGCGCAGTGCACCCGCCATGATCTGCCAGCCGGCAGCTGGAGGACTTGGGGCTAAATTTAGGGTCAGGGTTAGGGTTGGGGCTAAATTTAGGGTTAGGGTTGGGGCTAATTTAGGGTTAGGTTTGGGGCTAAATTCAGGGTTAGGGTTGGGGCTAAATTTAGGGTTAGAATTATGGCAGGGGCTAAATTTAGGGTTAGATTTAGGGTTGGGGCTAAATTTAGGGCTAGGGTTAGGGTTGGGGCTAAATTTATGGTTAGGGCTATGGTTGGGGCTAAATTTAGGGTTAGGGCTAGAGTTAGACTTCTTTCACACTTCCGTCGGTACGGGGCCGTCGCAATGTGTCGGCCCGACGTACCGACGCATGTTGTGAAAATTGTGCACAACGTGGGCAGCGGATGCAGTTTTTCTACGCATCCGCTGCCCAGTCTATGTCCTGGAGAGGAAGGGGCGGAGTTGCGGCCATGCATGCACGGTCAGAAATGGCGGACGCGACGTACAAAAAAGTTACATTGAACTTTTTTTGTGATGACGGTCCGCCAAAACACAGCGGATCCAGTGCACAACAGACACGATGTGTGGCCATCCATTGCGATCCGTCAGCAATACAAGTCAGTGGGCAAAAAACTCATCCTGCGGGCACAATTGCAGGATTCGTTTTTTGTCCAAAACGATGGATTGCGACAGATGCCACACGACGCAAGTGTGAAAGTAGCCTTAGGGCTAGGGTTAGGTCTTGGGTTAGGGTTGGGGCTAAAGTTAGTTCTAGGGTTAGGGTTCGGCTAGGGTTAGGGTTGGGGCTAAATTTAGGGTTAGAGCTAGGGTTAGGGCTAGGGTTGGGCTAAAGTTAGGGTTAGGGCTAGGGTTAGGGTTGGGGCTAAAGTTAGGGCTAAGGTTGCAGCTAAAGTTAGGGTTAGAGTTGGTATTAGGGTTAGGGTTTGGATTAGGGTTGGTATTAGGGTTAGGGTTGGCATTAGGGTTACACTTGCGATTAGGGTTAGGTTTGGGATTAGGGTTAAGGTTAGGGTTGGGATTAGGGTTAGGGGTGTATCGGGATTAGGGTTAGGTTTGACGTTAGGGTTAAGATTAGGATTAGGGGTGTGTTGGATTTAGGGTTTTGATTAGGGTTATGGTTAGGGTTGAGATTAGGGTTGTTTTGGGGTTAGGGTTGTGATTATCGTTAGGGTTGTGATTAGGATTATGGATCGGGTTGGGATTAGGGTTAGGGGTGTGTTGGGGTTAGGGTTGGAGTTAGAATTGTAGGGTTTCCACTGTTTAGGTACATCAAGGGGGTCTCCAAACATGACAGCCAATTTTGCGTTCAAAAAGTCAAATGGTGCTCCCTCCCTTCTGAGCTCTGCCGTGTGCCAAAACAGTGGTTTACCCCCACATATTTGGCATCAGCGTACTTGGGATAAATTGGACAACAACGTTTGGGGTCCAATTTCTCCTGTTACCCTTGTGAAAATAAAAACTTGGGGGCTACAAAATCTTTTTTGTGGGAAAAAATATCTTTTATTTTCACGACACTGCATTATAAACTTCTGTGAAGCATTTCGGCATTCAAAGTTCTCACCACACATCTAGATACGTTCCTTGGGGGTCTAGTTTCCAAAATGGGGTCACTTATGGGGGGTTACTACTGTTTAGGTACATCAGGGGCTCTGCAAATGCAACATAATACCCGCAGACCATTCTATCAAAGTCTGCATTCCAAAACGGCGCTCCTTCCCTTCCGAGATCTGCCATGCGCCCAAACAGTGGTCCCCCCACATATGGGGTTTCAGCCTACTCAGCATAAATTGCATAATAAATTTTGGTGTCCAATTTCTCCTGTTACCCTTGTGAAAGTAAAAATTTGGGGGTGAAAAGATCATTTTTGTGGAAAAAATATGATTTTTTTATTTTCATGGCTCAACATTATAAATTTCTCTGAAGCAGTTGGGGGTTTATAGTGCTCACCACACATCTAGATATGTTCTTTGGGGGGTCTAGTTTCCAAAATTGGGTCATTTGTGGGGAGTTTCTACTGTTTAGGTACATCAGGGGCTCTGCAAATGCAACATGATGCCCGCAGACCATCCCATCAAAGTCTGCATTCCAAGCGGCGCTCCTTCCCCTCCGTGCCTTGATGGGTGCTCAAACAGTGCCCCCCCCACATATGGGGTATCAGCATACGCAGGACAAACTGGTCAACAGATTTTGGGGTCAAATGTCTCCTGTTACCCTTGAGAAAATAAAAAAATTGCAGGCTAAAAAATCATTTTTGAGGAAAAAAAAAGGATTTTTTATTTTCACGTCTCTACTTTATAAATTTCTGTGAAGCACTTGGGGGTTCAAAGTGCTCACCACACATCTAGATAAGTTCCTTAAGGGGTCTAGTTTCCAAAATGGGGTCACTTGTGGGGGGCTTCGACTGTTTAGGCACATCAGGAGCTCTCCAAACGCGACATGGCGTCCGATCTCAATTCCAGCCAATTCTACATTGAAAAAGTAAAACGGCGCTCCTTCTCTTCCAAGCTCTGCGGTGCGCCCAAACAGTGGTTTACCCCCACATATTGGGTATTGACTTACTCAGGAGAAATTGCACAACAACTTTTGTGGTCTAATTTCTCCTGTTACCCTTTTGAAAATAAGAATTTGTGGGTGAAAATATCATTTTTGTGTAAACAAATGTGATTTTTTATTTTCACGGCTCTACGTTATAAACTTCTGTGAAGCACTTGGGGTTTCAAAGTGCTCACCACACATCTATATAAGTTCTTTAAGGGGTCTAGTTTCCAAAATGGTGTCACTTGTGGAGCGTTTCCACTGTTTAGGCACATCAGGGGCTCTCCAAACGCGACATGGCGTCCAATCTCAATTCCAGCCAATTCTACATTGAAAAAGTAAAACGGCGCTCCTTCACTTCCAAGTTCTGCGGTGCGCCCAAAAAGTGGTTTACCCCCATATATCGGGTATCGGCGTATTCAGGAGAAATTGCACAGCAAAATGTATGGTTACATTTCTGTTTTTACACTTGTGAAAATAAAATAAAATGGTTCTGAAGTAAAATGTTTGCAAAAAAAGGTTAAATGTTCATTTTTTCCTTCCACATTGTTTCAGTTCCTATAAAGCACGTAAAAGGTTAATAAACTTCTTGAATGTGGTTTTGAGCACCTTGAGGGGTGCAGTTTTTAGAATGGTGTCACACTTGGTTATTTTCTATCACATAGACACATCAAAATGACTTCAAATATGATGTGGTCCCTAAAAAAAATGGTGTTGTAAAAATGAGAAATTGCTGGTCAACTTTTAACACTTATAACTCCCTAACAAAAAGAAATGTTGTTTCCAAAATTGTGCTGATGTAAAGTAGACACATGAGAAATGTTATTTTTTAACTATTTATTGTGACATATCTCTCTGATTTAAGGGCATAAAAATACAAAGTTTGAAAATTGCAAAATTTTAAATTTTTTTGCCATATTTCCATTTTTTTCATAAATAATCGCAAGTAATATCGAAGAAATGTAACCAATAACATGAAGTACAATATGTCTTGAAAAAACCATCTCAGAATCAGCAGGATCTGTTAAAGTGTTCCAGAGTTATAACCTCATAAATTGACAGTGGTCAGAATTGTAAAAATTGGCTCGGTCATTAAATATCAAATTGGCTCATAATGAGTGTTCAAAATAAGTACCACCGCTCAGTGCTTAAAGGCGGAGGAGGGGGCAATCATTTACATACACCTTCCCACCTGCTCTTTTACCCTCAATATCCACCCCCTCTTTGACAGCTCTTGTTTAATTGAGCTAGAGAAGGAAACCAAGCAGGTAGTAAGTGGATTTAAATGATTGGCCTCACCATGATGCAATCTGTCATTAGGTTTTTGCTGCCTCATCTGAGAGCAGCATGATATAGGCAAAGAGATCCTGATTCCTGCAATGTCTGCAGATATAGCATGCATTAGAAGAAGGAAGATAGGTCCCCACACCACCACCCGCCCACACCAGGCTCTGTATGTATATTGTCTATAGACAATAAGCTATTTATCACAATGATATTCTCAAGGTGATAAAACCTTCACTGTAAGTAAACAACAGCACACAGCTTGATAAGTAATGCATTGTTAAATTATGTGTTTTAACCCCTACCTCATGCTGTCCTCAGATTGCATAACAAAAAACTGCTTACATTCTCTGTAACAGGATAATAGTCATGGGTCTGCTCCATCCATGGCTGTTAGAGGCAGGTCCTGGGTGTGTGTTATTATCTGCCGAGTGTGGGTCGGGCTCAACAAAAACCCTCTACCAACAGGTACATGTACGGCAGATGTCAGTACGGTGTTAAATCACCCTAAAATGTCTTGTATTCCCTGCCTAGGCTGTCATACAAACTCCAATAGTCCCTCCTGCTTAGCTGTGCTATGTCGTGTGATGTGACAACTGCTAGGTATTATGGGAAAGTTTGTGCATTTGCGCCTGAGGTCATGTCTGCCTTTTTTGTTTGATGCAATCTTTTGCAATGAGTAAAAATATGATGGGTATTTTTTTGACAATTCACAACACAAAATCACAAAGTGTTTGAATTCACTGGTACTTGAGAATTTCACAAAATTTGATGAATTCCATTTGCATCAATTCAATTTGCTATCTCTAGTCTATGAAAAATAAGAACGCTATCTATAAAAAGTTTTACTGTATTTGTGTTAGTAAAGAATGGTTATTAGCAGTACAGGATGGTAAAATAGATACAGAACATGGATCAGAAAACAACATAACTTTGCATTAAATTGTGTTATAAGACCCCTATAAGCTGTTCAGAAAATTAAAACTGAGATTGCTTTTCATGTGTATATACAACTTGTGTCAAAGTCACATTCATATTTTTTAATAGATTTGTAAAAACAAATTTCCTTTTCATGATCACGATTCAGTACAGCAGAGGATGTATTAAAAACTATTACTTCATTTCATCAAATACTCACAGACTACTTAAAAAATTAATCCCAAAGAGGCAATAAGAAAGCATTAAAATGTGGAGCTTTATACTAACACTGTTGCTTTTAATTAACTATAAATCACTTTCAAGTCCAGTGACCCTATTTCTGCTTGATCTTTGTATCTCGGCACTAATCCTAAGAGTGTATCTGAATATAAAATAGCAAGTAGATCTTTCCAAGGATGTTAACAAACTTTTCAGAAATGTTTCAAAAATATATTTAATATGTGAAAGTGGAAGAAAATAAAATTAAAAACAATAAAGAGTAAAGAGATGAGCAGATATTTTAAAATTCAAAACCTTGGGGTTCGACAAATTTTCCTCAAATAGTCAATTTGCATCTAATTAATGAAGAACTCCCATCAAATATTTATCCTCTTAATATATTGCAGTCATAATGATATGTAGCACTGTGTACATACAATGACGAGGGAAAGGCAGAGAAGCTGGGTAACTTCCTGTTTCTACTCATTCTACTCATACTGTAGAATCGCAAAATGGTATGGTTGGAGCCCTATAATATCTTTTCATGGTCAGTCCACTCCGCTGCTGCTGTGTTTGAATTGACATGAAATGAGGATGAAGAATATATAGACTGGAAACCCTCCCCCTGTCACTCCAGCTCTATTCCACACCCATCAATGACTCCTTCTGCTTAACTAATGGATCTTTCGAAAAAAGCCAAACATAGGTTGAGAGTCAAGTAGGAAAAAGTGGTTTTGTGAAGGGCATAGAGATGGAGTGAAAGAGGCTTCAGATCTACAATACCTCTCAAGCCTTATTAGCACGTAATTTCAAACATTGATTTCTCAGTAACGGAATAACAGTCTGGTCATGTAAAAGTATTGCTGGATTTGTCCTTGAAAGAGATACATGCTCATATAAATTGGTTTAAGGCAAAATCCTGCTGACCAGTTTATGCAGCTCTACTTGAATATCCTTATTTATTAAAAGGATAGCTAAACCAAACACAAGCAATTTTTTTTTGGGTGTCAGCTTCATTTTCTTATAGCTTGTAAGTTTGTGACCAGGGTCCTCACTCCTTTTGCTTTATTCTGTAATGTTTGATATTTTATGTGTACCCTCTGAATTGTAAAATGCTGTGGAATATGTTGGTGCTATACACTTGACAATAAGTATTTGATACACTGACGATTTTGTAAGTTTTCCTACCCAAAAAGAATGGGATGGAATCTAAAAGTAAAAATCAGAAAATCACATTGCATTATTTTTGAACAATTAAATTGCATTTTATTGCATGAAAAAAAAGTGTTTGATCACCTACCAACCAGCAAGAATTCATTCTGGCTCTAACAGATTTGTTAATTTTTTTTTAAGAAGCCCTCCTACTCAGCACTCATCACCTGTGTTAATTGCATCTGTTTGAATTTTTTAGTCATTACCTCTATAAAACACCTGTCCACATATTCAATCACACTCCAACCTCTCCACCGTGGCCAAGACCAAGGATCTATCTAAGAACATCAGGGACAAAATTGTAGACCTACACCAGCCGGGGATGGGCTACAGGACAATAGGCAAGCAGCTTCGTGAGAAGGCAACAACTATTGGTGCAATTTTTAGAAAATGAAAGAAACACAAGATAACTGTCAATTTTCCTTGGTCTAGGGCTCCAAGCAAGATCTTATCTCATGGGGATAAGGATGGTTTTGAGAAAGGTCAAGAATGAGCCAAGAACTTCATGTCAATGACCTGAAGAGAGCTGGGACCATAGTCTCAGACATTACTATTAGAAACACACTACACTATCAAGGATTAAAATTGTGCAGGGCACGCAAGGTCCCATGTTCACGCCAGCACATGTCCCGGACAATTTTATGTTCACCAATGACCATCTGGATGATCCAGAGGAGGTATGGGAAAAAGTCATGTGATCATATGAGATGAAAATATAACTTTTAGGCATCAACTCAACTTGCATTTTTTGGAGGAAGAAGAAGGATGAGTATGACCACAAGAACACCGTCCCAACCGTGAAGCACAGTGGGGGAAACATTTTTTGGTGTGGAAAACATACTTTTGGGGTAATTTTATCCAAAGGGACAGGATGACTGCACAATATTGAAGGGAGGATGGATGGGGCCATGTATGGTGAGATTTTGGCCAACAATCTCTATTCCTCAGTGAGATCACTGAAGATGGATCATGGCTGGATCTCCCAGCATGACAGTGAACCAAAACACATCACAAGGGCAACTAAAGAGTCACTCTGTAATAAGCATTTAAAGATCCTGGAGCGGCCTAGCTAGTTTCCAGAGGGAGCAGAAACTCAATGTTGCCCAGCAAAAGCCCCAAATCCTGAAAAATCTGGAGAAAAACTTTGTGGAGGAGTAGGCCAAAATCTTTGCTGCAGTGTGTGCAAACTTGGTCAAGAACTACAGGAAATGTCTGACCTCGCTAATTGCAATCAAAGATTTCTGTAGCAAATATGAAGTTCTGTTTTTGTATTGTATCAAATACTTATTTCATGCATTAAAATGCTACTCAATTATGTAAAAGACACAATTTTCTGGATTATTTTTAGATTCTGTGTCTTACAGTTGAACTCTACTGACAATAAAAATTACAGGCCTCTCTATTCTTTGCAGATGTGAAAACTTGCAAAACCAGCAGTGTATCAAATACTTATTTTCCCAGCCTTAAAATTATTATTATTGTTACTAAAAGACAAGCCATAGACAAATGCACTAAACATAACTTTATTTAGAGGCGGAAAACACAAAGCACTTAACAAAATTTACTACATGCCCCATAATAAAGGCATGTAACTATCTATGACAATAAGTGAAATAAATATGGCAAAGCAATACCCCTAATACAGAGACTGTGTCACATCCACATTTTTAAAGGTGCATTGCTTTGCAATAATTAGTTTGACACTGAATGGCATTTTTATATGTATATTCAGATTTAAAACATAGCAACCAAAATTGTATTTAAATCTAAATTTTAATTTAATGTCATTGTAGGGTAACTCGTCTAGTGTAAATGTGCATACATTATAGCATTTGTTGAATTTTTTGTGTTGTTTGTTGCAACTGGGATAAATTATTTATTGTAGCCTGAGTATCTGTATCCCTGTATACAGGCCCTCTCACTGATTCCTATATTATAGACACCTGTGATTAATGGACACAACTTGATTTAACATGTCCCTTTTGTCACAATATTTTCAGGGGTACCATCATTTCTGTCCAGGCCTATTTTATGAGTTTTATTTTTTTTAAAAATCTGTGGAAACATGGTTGAAAAGCAATGTCTGACTTTCATTTGTTCATAGATTTTTTTAATTTATTACTACTTTTGTCAGATTCAAGTTATTTCTGTGACCATGCATCTGTTGTGAGGTGCACCTTTCTACTGACAGATTGCCAGGGTGCATGGACAATGCGGTCTTTTACATGCTGGTGGAGGGCTTTGATGGCTTTTCTCGCAAATAAGTGTTGACTGGGTAGGTCGTAGCGTGGTACTGCGTAGTCCATCAGGGCTTTGAAAGCTTCGCTTTCAACTAACCGGTAGGGCATCATCTCTAACGAGATTAGTCTAGCAATGTGGGCGTTCAAACCCTGTGTACGCGGATGAAAGGATGAGTACTTCCTTTTCCTAACGAGAGTCTCTTGTAGGGTGAGCTGGACTGGAGAGCTGCATATGGTGGAACTAGCGGGGGGTGGTGGTGGACATGGCAGACTGAGAGAGGGTTGGTGATGGTATTCTTGCTGTTGGCCTACATAGAGTGTTTCCTACCAAGAACCTGGTGATTCCCTGACTGCTTTGGCCTTGCGATGATACCTCCACATTTGCTGCAGGTGGTGTCGTAAACAGTGGGCTTACAGTGAAGGAAGGAATGTAGCATTGCTGACTAGCTTCTTTGTGAGCGGGTGCAACAACGTTACGGGACGATTGGTAGTTAGTCCAGGCTTGCAAGTGCATGGTGGTTAAATGTCTACGCATGCAAGTTGTATTTAAATTTTTGACATTCTGACCTCTGCTATAGGTCCTTGAGCATTTCTTACAGATGACTTTGCACTGATCATTCGGATCTTGGTTAAAAAATTGCCAGACTGCACTCTTCCTACTATCGAATACCTTTTCAGGCATTGCAAACTGAGCTACTTTAACCGAATGGCCACGCTGTCCTACAACTGTTTTTGGTTTTGACACACGTTTTTGGCCAGATACGGGCCTGCCAGAAGCTGTTGCGATGTTGATGCCTCCTGCGGCTCCTCCTCCTCCGCTTCAGAGCTACTGCCAGTGGCACCCTGTTCCCCCAATGGCTGCCAATCGGGGTCAACAACTTGGTCATCTATCACCTCCTCTTCTATATCCTGTGCACCTTCCTCTGTGTCACCGTGTAAGCCGGTGTTATAGCGTTTGGGACGGGGCACCATAGTCTCATCATGGTCAGATTCTGGATCATTACACTGCGAGGGCAATGTTCTGATCTGAGTCAATGGAACAGCATAATAATCTAGCTGTAGCTTTGCATCTGTGCACTCCATGTCCGATTCATCTTGTAATGGGCATGGCCTGTTAAGAATTTCCCTTTCTAACCCAGGCACGGTATGTGTAAAGAGCTCCATGGAGTAACCCGTTGTGTCGCCTGACGCATCCGTCTCTGTTGTTCTGGGTGAAAGACACAAGGAAGCGACTTGTTCCTGACCGGGAGCATCCACTGACGACGCGCTGCTTTTAAATTTTGCACTTTCCAAAGAGGAGGCGAAAGAGCTAGAGGCAGAGTCAGCAAGGAAAGCCAAAACTTGTTCCTGCTGCTCCGGCTTTGAAAGCGGTTTTCCTACTCCCAGAAAAGGGAGCGTTCGAGGCATTGTGTAGCCAGACGATGATGCTGGCTCAACAACTCGAGACTTAGGTGCTATATTGCTTTTCCCACGACCACCTGATGATCCACCACCACTACCATCATTACCAGCTGGCAATGACCGCCCACGGCCACGACCTCTTCCACCAGACTTCCTCATTCTTGGAAAAATGTAACCAAACTAACAAACGTTATATGGTACTGTAAAACCAGTTAGAAGGTGTACGTTAACTTGTTGTGAATTTAAATCTCCCTTTATTGATGTGTGAGACTGCTGGAAAAATCAGGCCCACTGTATTACACTACACAATTTCTGTGTCTGAAAGTGGCTGACAGATATGACACAAAGAGGACTGACGCAGATGCACTTAGTGGCAATAGAAATTTCCCTTTATAGGTGTGGGAGACTGCTGGGAAAATCAGGCCCACTGTATTACACTACACAGTTTCTGTGTCAGAAAGTGGCTGACAGATTTGCCACAAACAGGACTGATGCAGATGCACTTAGTGGCAATAGAAATTTCCCTTTGTAGGTGTGGGAGACTGCTGGGAAAATCAGGCCCACTGTATTACACTACACAGCTTCTGTGTCAGAAAGTGGCTGACAGATATGCCACAAACAGGACTCACGCAGATGCACTTAGTGGCAATAGAAATTTCCCTTTATAGGTGTGGAAGACTGCTGGGAAAATCAGGCCCACTGTATTACACAGTTTCTGTGTCTGAAAGTGGCTGACAGATTTGCCACAAACAGGAGTAACGCGGATGCACTTAGTGGCAATAGAAATTTCCTTTTATAGGTGTGGGAGACTGCTGGGAAAATCAGGCCCACTGTATTACACTACACAGCTTCAGTGGCAGACAGTGGCTGACAGATATGCCACAAACAGGACTGATGCAGATGCACGTAGTGGCAATAGAAATTTCCCTTAATAGGTGTGGGAGACTGCTTGGAAAATCAGGTCCACTGTGTTACACTACACAGCTTCAGTGGCAGACAGTGGCTAGCAGATATATATATATATACTTGCTATTGAACCTGTTCTACGCCCGGGTGGCTAGCATCTATATTGGTATATGGTCTCCATCCTGGTATGTGCTGCTCCATCCTGCATCCCCATCCTGTCATGAGCTGCTCCATCCTGCGTCCCCATCCTGACATGTGCTGCACCCATCCTGCACCCACATTCTGACATGTGCTGCTCCCATCCTGCACCCCCATTCTGACATGTGCTGCTCCATCCTGTGTCCCCATCCTATCATGTGCTGCACCCATCCTGCGCCCCCATCCTGCCATGTGTTGCACCCATCTTGCGCCCCCATTCTGTCATGTGTTGCACCTATCCTGCGCCCCCATTCTGTCATGTGCTGCTTCCATCCTGCGCCCACATTGTGACATGTGCTGCTCCCATCCTGCACCCCCATTCTGACATGTTCTGCACCCATCCTGCGCCTCCATTCTGACATGTTCTGCACCCATCTTGCGCCCCCATTCTGTCATGTGTTGCACCCATCCTGCGCCCCCATTCTGTCATGTGCTGCTCCCATCCTGCGACCCCATTGTGACATGTGCTGCACCCATCCTGTGCCTCCATTCTGACATGTTCTGCACCCATCCTGCGCCTCCATTCTGTCATTTGCTGCTCCCATCCTGTGCCCCCGTTCTGTCATGTGCTGCTCCCATCCTGTGCCCCCGTTCTTTCATGTGCTGCTCCCATCCTGCGCCCCTCGTCTGTCATGTGCTGCTCCCATCCTGTGCCCGTTCTGTCATGTGCTGCTGCCATCCTGCACCCCCGTTCTGTCATGTGCTGCTCCCATCCTGCGCACCCGTTCTATCATGTGCTGCTTCCATCCTGCGCCCATTCTGTCATGTGCTGCTGCCATCCTGCGCCCCCGTTCTGTCATGTGCTGCTCCCATCCTGCGCCCATTTTGTCATGTGCTGCTGCCATCGTGCGCCCGTTCTGTCATGTGCTGTTCCCATTCTGCGCCCCCGTTCTGTCATGTGCTGCTCCCTTCCTGTGGCACCGTTCTTTCATGTGCTGCTCCCATCCTGCGCCCCTGTTCTGTCATGTTTGCTCCCATCCTGCGCCCGTTCTGTCATGTGCTGCTGCCATCCTGCACCCCCGTTCTGTCATGTGCTGCTGCCATCCTGTGCCCCCGTTCTGTCATGTGCTGCTGCCATCCTGTGCCCCCGTTCTGTCATGTGATGTTTCCATCTTGCACCCCCGTTCTGTCATGTGCTGCTGCCATTCTGCGCCCCCGTTCTGTCATGTGCTGCTGCCATCCTGTGCCCCCGTTCTGTCTGTGATGTTTCCATCTTGCACCCCCGTTCTGTCATGTGCTGCTCCCATCCTGCGCCCCTGTTCTGTTATGTGCTGCTCCTATCCTGCGCCCCCGTTCTGTCATGTGCTGCTCCCATCCTGCGCCCCCGTTCTGTCATGTGCTGCTCCCATCCTGCGCCCCTGTTCTGTCATGTGCTGCTCCCATCCTGCGCCCGTTCTGTCATGTGCTGCTGCCATCCTGCGCCCCCGTTCTGTCATGTGCTGCTCCCATCCTGCGCCCCTGTTCTGTCATGTGCTGCTCCCATCCTGCGCCCCCATTCTGTCATGTGCTGCTCCCATCCTGCGCCCCTGTTCTGTCATGTGCCTCTCCCATCCTGCGCCCCTGTTCTGTCATGTGCTGCTCCCATCCTGCGCCCCCGTTCTGTCATGTGCTGCTGCCATCCTGCGCCCCCGTTCTGTCATGTCCTGCTCGCATCTTGCGCCCCCATTCTGTCATGTGCTGCTGCCATCCTGCGCCCCCGTTCTGTCATGTACTGCTGCCATCCTGTGCCCCCGTTCTGTCATGTGCTGCTCCCATCCTGCGCCCCTGTTCTGTCATGTGCTGCTCCCAACCTGCGCCCCCATTCTGTCATGTGCTGCTCCCATCCTGCGCCCCCGTTCTGTCATGTGCTGCTGCCATCCTGCGCCCCCGTTCTGTCATGTGCTGCTCCCATCTTGCGCCCCCGTTCTGTCATGTGCTGCTGCCATCCTGCGCCCCCGTTCTGTCATGTGCTGCTCCCATCCTGCGCCCCCGTTCTGTCATGTGCTGCTCCCATCCTGCGCCCCCGTCCTGCCATGTGCTTCTCCCATCCTGCACCCCCATTCTGACATGTGCTGCTCCATCCTGCGTCCTCATCCTGTCATGTGCTGCACCCATCCTGCGCCCCCATCCTGCCATGTGTTGCACCCATCTTGCGCCCCCATTCTGTCATGTGTTGCACCCATCCTGCGCCCCCATTCTGTCATGTGCTGCTTCCATCCTGCGCCCACATTGTGACATGTGCTGCTCCCATCCTGCACCCCCATTCTGACATGTTCTGCACCCATCCTGCGCCCCGTTCTGTCATGTGCTGCTCCTATCCTGCACCCCCATCCTGCCATGTGCTGCTCCCATCCTGCACCCCCATTCTGACATGTGCTGCTCCATCTTGCGTCCCCATCCTGTCATGTGCTGCACCCATCCTGCGCCCCCATCCTGCCATGTGTTGCACCCATCTTGCGCCCCCATTCTGTCATGTGTTGCACCCATCCTGCGCCCCCATTCTGTCATGTGCTGCTTCCATCCTGCGCCCACATTGTGACATGTGCTGCTCCCACCCTGCACCCCCATCCTGTCATGTGCTGCACTCATCCTGCGCCCCCATCCTGCCATGTGTTGCACCCATCTTGCGCCCCCATTCTGTCATGTGTTGCACCCATCCTGCGCCCCCATTCTGTCATGTGCTGCTTCCATCCTGCGCCCACATTGTGACATGTGCTGCTCCCACCCTGCACCCCCATTCTGTCATGTGTTGCACCCATCCTGCGCCCCCATTCTGTCATGTGCTGCTCCCATCCTGCGCCCCCATTGTGACAGGTATAATACAACAAGAAGAGCAAGCGTATGCACAGAAATTGGGATCACCACAACATGTTATAGCAATATAATAAATCTTTTATTCAAAGAACAACGTAAACAAAACATTTAAAAACATCTAAAAACAGAGAGGACATAAAGGGTCCATGAATACAATATATAGCATAAATACTGCAAATACGCCAATGTCCCACACAGCTTAATCTAGAATTTTACCATAATAAGGCATAAGAACACACCTATTGCTGACAGCTCTTTCCCACCCCATATATGCACTCCAAAACAGGTCTAGGAGCCTGGTACCATATAGGAACTAATGCCCAAATAAAGGTGGGTAGGGAAGAAACTGGATATACAGACACTAATCCCACTACATCCACCTCCAAGGGATGGTGAAAAGGGTCTTACCTAGCCCTCGTGCGGTAACCTATGCCAGTAACCATAACCAGCAGGCGTGTCAAAATAATGAAGCTGTGTGGGTGCTCAGACCCACACGTATCGACGCTCAAGGCGTCTTCCTCAAGGTCGCTCTGAAGTTACTTACGTTGTTCCCCAGTACTTATAGTAAACAAATCACACAGGAAGCGCCTCTCAGCTGTGAAGTGGCATGGCGGCGTCGGGGTTTCAAACCGGCGTCCTGGCCGATAGACTGCGCAGGCGCTGAAGGGAAGAGGACCCAGAGGGCTGTGCGCAGTAAACCTCCGATTCAGATGAGGTTGCCATGGAGACCACCCGCGCTTGCCGGCCGTGATTTATCCAAGCAGTGACACCTTATACAAGTGTCACACTATCGATATAGTTCCTGGGCACACGCGCAACCCTCCCACCCCACTGGAGGGGGATTTTTGCAAATTTGAAATAACCACAGGTTGCGCACGCGCTCAGGATTTAGGAATAGTCTCCCCACATAAACGGCATGGCGATATATATACAAAAAAAGAGAGACATATATGTCTATATCGAATCCCAATGGGGTTCCACACCATACCACAAATGGTGGTCAGATGAGGATCACTCATTGGATTCCACATGTCCCACCACAAAACCCATATTTGGCTGCAAGGGTAATTAACCCATTACGCACAAAGCAGGGGCCCATTTTATCCCATCCACCGTTATAGCACCTCTAAAACACATATAACACACAAATTGAAGTATCCCATACACGCCAGCAAATATCGACCCTGGCCAGGGCACAGACACCCACACAGACATACATAACCAAGCCCACCAAAAAATGCTGGTACGAGGGAGGGACTATATTACATTATGACAGAATATATCACCTATTTGGGCTATTAGTCAACAAAAAATAATGTTCAATCTCACCCACGATGCATGCACAAACTTATGCCCTCAAACCAAAATATGTAAAGGGGCAGGGTAGTGCATGCTCAGTGAGGTGAGAAATACTGGTGAAATAAACGGATCTACGCACTTAGTTTGGACTAAGAGATATGAACACGACCTACCACAACGTGTCAGATCTCACCAGGACCTGATACTGTGATGAGAGTAAACAAAAAGACGTAAAAAAATATATGTAAAAAAATACAAAGAATACAAAAAATCCACAATTACCCATTGTGACATTTGCTGCACCCATCCTGCGCCTCCATTCTGACATGTTCTGCACCCATCCTGCGCCTCCATTCTGTAATTTGCTGCTCCCATCCTGTCATGTGCTGCTCCCATCCTGTGCCCCCGTTCTGTCATGTGCTGCTCCCATCCTGTGCCCCCGTTCTGTCATGTGCTGCTCCCATCCTGTGCCCCCGTTCTTTCATGTGCTGCTCCCATCCTGCGCCCCTCGTCTGTCATGTGCTGCTCCCATCCTGCGCCCGTTCTGTCATGTGCTGCTGCCATCCTGCGCCCCCGTTCTGTCATGTGCTGCTCCCATCCTGCGCCCCCGTTCTGTCATGTGCTGCTCCCATCCTGTGCCCCCGTTCTTTCATGTGCTGCTCCCATCCTGCGCCCCTCGTCTGTCATGTGCTGCTCCCATCCTGCGCCCATTCTGTCATGTGCTGCTGCCATCCTGCGCCCCCGTTCTGTCATGTGCTGCTCCCATCCTGCGCCCATTTTGTCATGTGCTGCTGCCATCGTGCGCCCGTTCTGTCATGTGCTGCTCCCATCCTGTGCCCCCGTTCTGTCATGTGCTGCTCCCATCCTGTGCCCCCGTTCTGTCATGTGCTGCTCCCATCCTGTGCCCCCGTTCTTTCATGTGCAGCTCCCATCCTGCGCCCCTCGTCTGTCATGTGCTGCTCCCATCCTGCGCCCGTTCTGTCATGTGCTGCTGCCATCCTGCGCCCCCGTTCTGTCATGTGCTGCTCCCATCCTGCGCCCCCGTTCTGTCATGTGCTGCTCCCATCCTGCGCCCCTCGTCTGTCATGTGCTGCTCCCATCCTGCGCCCCTCGTCTGTCATGTGCTGCTCCCATCCTGCGCCCATTCTGTCATGTGCTGCTGCCATCCTGCGCCCCCGTTCTGTCATGTGCTGCTCCCATCCTGCGCCCATTTTGTCATGTGCTGCTGCCATCGTGCGCCCGTTCTGTCATGTGCTGTTCCCATCCTGCGCCCCCGTTCTGTCATGTGCTGCTCCCATCCTGTGCCCCCGTTCTTTCATGTGCTGCTCCCATCCTGCGCCCCTGTTCTGTCATGTTCTGCTCCCATCCTGCGCCCGTTCTGTCATGTGCTGCTGCCATCCTGCGCCCCCGTTCTGTCATGTGCTGCTGCCATCCTGTGCCCCCGTTCTGTCATGTGATGCTTCCATCTTGCACCCCCTTTCTGTCATGTGCTGCTCCCATCCTGCGCCCCCGTTCTGTCATGTGCTGCTCCCATCCTGCGCCCCCGTTCTGTCATGTGCTGCTCCCATCCTGCGCCCCCGTTCTGTCATGTGCTGCTCCCATCCTGCGCCCCTGTTCTGTCATGTGCTGCTCCCATCCTGCGCCCGTTCTGTCATGTGCTGCTGCCATCCTGTGCCCCCGTTCTGTCATGTGCTGCTCCCATCCTGCGCCCCCGTTCTGTCATGTGCTGCTCCCATCCTGCGCCCCTGTTCTGTCATGTTCTGCTCCCATCCTGCGCCCCCGTTCTCTCATGTGCTGCTCCCATCCTGCGCCCCTGTTCTGTCATGTGCTGCTCCCATCCTGCGCCCCTGTTCTGTCATGTGCTGCTCCCTTCCTGCGCCCCCATTCTGTCATGTGCTGCTCCCATCCTGCGCCCCCGTTCTGTCATGTGCTGCTCCCATCTTGCGCCCCCATTCTGTCATGTGCTGCTGCCATCCTGCGCCCCCGTTCTGTCATGTGCTGCTCCCATCCTGCGCCCCTGTTCTGTCATGTGCTGCTCCCATCCTGCGCCCCCGTTCTGTCATGTGCTGCTCCCATCCTGCGCCCCTGTTCTGTCATGTGCTGCTCCCATCCTGCGCCACTGTTCTGTCATGTGCTGCTCCCATCCTGCGCCCCCGTTCTGTCATGTGCTGCTGCCATCCTGCGCCCCCGTACTGTCATGTGCTGCTGCCATCCAGCGCCCGTTCTGTCATGTGCTGCTGCCATCCTGCGCCCCCGTTCTGCCATGTGCTGCTACCATCCTGCGCCCGTTCTGTCATGTGCTGCTGCCATCCAGCGCCCGTTCTGTCATGTGCTGCTCCCATCCTGCGCCACAATTGTATTATATGCCCCCCATAAGATGCTCCATTATATATGCCCCGTATGCTGCTGCCATATATATAAAAAAAAATACCATACTCACCTATCGTCGCTGGGCGCCGAGTGCTGGGGGCCTGAGCAGGTGGGGACACCGGCGCGCTGTGGGGGTCAGGTGCCGGAGTCACCGCTAGCTCAGGCCCCCAGCACTTGCTATACTCACCTGTCTGTCCCGTTCCAGCGCTGCGCGCCGCCATCTTCCGGCTCCTCTGGCTGTGACTGTTCGCGCATTAAGCGCGTCATCGCGCCCTCTGAACTGGGAACGTCACAGCAGAGGACCCGGGAGACGGAGCCGCACGCAGCGCTGGAACGGGACAGACAGGTGAGTATACTTACCCTCCTGGTGGTCCCTGACTCTCCGGTGGAGATCTCAGTGTGCGTTCAGTGTTTACGCATACCGCGATCTCCTGGGAGCGTCACTCTGTGAGGCCCAGACTGCGCCGGCGCTTGCGCTTGCGCAGTCTATAAAGGCTTCGGACAGAGTGACGCTCCCAGCGTTATATTATATATATATATGTATATATATACAGTGGGGCAAAAAAGTATTTAGTCAGTCAGCAATAGTGCAAGTTCCACCACTTAAAAAGATGAGAGGCGTCTGTAATTTACATCATAGGTAGACCTCAACTATGGGAGACAAACTGAGAAAAAAAATTCCAGAAAATCACATTGTCTGTTTTTTTAACATTTTATTTGCATATTATGGTGGAAAATAAGTATTTGGTCAGAAACAAAATTTCATCTCAATACTTTGTAATATATCCTTTGTTGGCAATGACAGAGGTCAAACGTTTTCTGTAAGTCTTCACAAGGTTGCCACACACTGTTGTTGGTATGTTGGCCCATTCCTCCATGCAGATCTCCTCTAGAGCAGTGATGTTTTTGGCTTTTCGCTTGGCAGCACGGACTTTCAACTCCCTCCAAAGGTTTTCTATAGGGTTGAGATCTGGAGACTGGCTAGGCCACTCCAGGACCTTGAAATGCTTCTTACGAAGCCACTCCTTCGTTGCCCTGGCGGTGTGCTTTGAATCATTGTCATGTTGAAAGACCCAGCCACGTTTCATCTTCAATGCCCTTGCTGATGGAAGGAGGTTTGCACTCAAAATCTCACGATACATGGCCCCATTCATTCTTTCATGTACCCTGATCAGTCGTCCTGGCCCCTTTGCGGAGAAACAGCCCCAAAGCATGATGTTTCCACCACCATGCTTTACAGTAGGTATGGTGTTTGATGGATGCAACTCAGTATTCTTTTTCCTCCAAACACGACAAGTTGTGTTTCTACCAAACAGTTCCAGTTTGGTTTCATCAGACCATAGGACATTCTCCCAAAACTCCTCTGGATCATCCAAATGCTCTCTAGCAAACTTCAGACGGGCCCGGACATGTACTGGCTTACGCAGTGGGACACATCTGGCACTGCAGGATCTGAGTCCATGGTGGCGTAGTGTGTTACTTATGGTAGGCCTTGTTAAATTGGTCCCAGCTCTCTGCAGTTCATTCACTAGGTCCCCCCGCGTGGTTCTGGGATTTTTGCTCACCGTTCTTGTGATCATTCTGACCCCACGGGGTGGGATTTTGCGTGGAGCCCCAGATCGAGGGAGATTATCAGTGGTCTTGTATGTCTTCCATTTTCTAATTATTGCTCCCACTGTTGATTTCTTCACTCCAAGCTGGTTGGCTATTGCAGATTCAGTCTTCCCAGCCTGGTGCAGGGCTACAATTTTGTTTCTGGTGTCCTTTGACAGCTCTTTGGTCTTCACCATAGTGGAGTTTGGAGTCAGACTGTTTCAGGGTGTGCACAGGTGTCTTTTATACTGATAACAAGTTTAAACAGGTGCCATTACTACAGGTAATGAGTGGAGGAAAGAGGAGACTCTTAAAGAAGAAGTTACAGGTCTGTGAGAGCCAGAAATCTTGATTGTTTGTTTCTGACCAAATACTTATTTTCCACCATAATATGCCAAAAAAATGATAAAAAAACAGACAATGTGATTTTCTGGATTTTTTTTTCTCAGTTTGTCTCCCATAGTTGAGGTCTACCTATGATGTAAATTACAGACGCCTCTCATCTTTTTAAGTGGTGGAACTTGCACTATTGCTGACTGACTAAATACTTTTTTGCCCCACTGTATATATACTAGATTGTGGCCCGATTCTAACGCATCGGGTATTCTAGAATATGCATGTCCCCGTAGTAATCCCTGCATGTCCCCGTAATTCCAGAATTAGCGGCAGACTGTGCCCGTCGCTGATTCGTCGAGGCAAACTTTGTGACATCATCGTCGCCATGGCAACCATTATGACATCTACGTCGATACTGTGCCCGTCGCTGAATCAGAAACGTGGGATTTCTACGTCCTTTATGACATCATCGTCGCTGTGCCCGTCGCTGATTGGTCGAGGCCTGGTGGCCTCGACCAATCAGAGACGCGGGATGTCTACATCCTTTATGACATCATCGTCGCTGTGCCCATCACTGATTGGTCGAGGCCTGGCGGCCTCGACCAATCAAAGACGCGGGATTTCTACGTCGATATTGTGCCCGTCGCTGATTGGTCGAGGCCGCTAGGCCTCGACCAATCAGAGACGCGGGATTTCAAGGACAGACAGACAGAAAGACAGACAGACGGAAAAACCCTTAGACAATTATATATATAGATATGGGACTGTGCTACAATAACAATCTCCCTACAATGATCTCAGGACAAGTATGGCAGCCGGCAGTAAAAAGGACTGCTGCACTCAAAAGTGTGGACAAACAAAGGAACAAGAGAACTGTGCAGAAAGAAGCAACAGGATTTTTGCTTTGAAAAAAGCAGTTGGTTTGCACAGCGGCATACAAACAGTAATGCAGCTATCAGGGAGCCTTATAAGCTACAGAGCTGATGCACAGAAATCTAGCCTCCACTGTCCCTGCAAAGAAAAGGTGGTGTTGGACAGTGGAAATCGCTACAGCACAAGTGGTTTTGGGGTTTATTTTCCCTCCCTAACAATATCCCTGCTTCTGACAAAGCTGCAGCAACCTCTCCCTATGCTCAGATCGGCAGAAGTAAGATGGCGGTCGGTGTGCACGCCCCTTTATAGCCCCTGTGATGCCGCTGAAAGCAAGCCAATCACTGTAATGCCCTTCTCTAAGATGGTGGGGACTGAGACCTATGTAATCACGCTGCCCACACTCTGCATTCACCTTCATTGGCTGAGAAATGGCGCTGAACGCATCATATGAAACGCGACTTTGGCGCGAAGTTCACCGACCGCATGTCCGATCCCACACTGGGATCGGCTCGGGTTTCACAAAACCCGACTTTGCCGAAAGTCGGCGATTTATGAAATTGACCGATCCGTTTCGCTCAACCCTAGTACAAGGTACAGAGTCATGGATTCTCAGAAGTTCCGAAATTGCCTCCAGTGCCTCATCCACTGGATGACCGAACTGGATCAGAGATCTTTGGTTCTAGCCGTATCCATGAAGGCCGATTGTCTTGTCAGGGCCTTCTATTCTAGGTTTTCTTGCAAACCTGGGGTCCTGTGGCCCCTTAGAAGAGGGGATACTGTCACAATTCCACCACTCACAGTCCTATGTACAATAGGATCAAGGGAATGCTGGGCTGTCAGTATGGTGAATGGCTTCCCAGTAGTCCAATCTGAGGTAGGGGCATGTTGGGTTCTCAGTGAATGACAGCCAAGCTATTCAATCTTGCTGGGCCTCTAGAATTTCCTTCAGACATCACCTGCTCAGGGTGATTACTTGGCTACTGAACTGGCTGGCAATGGTCAGGCTATTGCCAGGTGTAGCTTTGCTCAGTAGTGTGTTGGCTCCGTGCGCTATCATCTGATTTTCTGATCTTTGCTGTCGGACCATGGGGTTGCCTTTTGACTACTCGTTTGTATTACCCCTTTTGCTTTTGCTGTACTCTGACCTTAGCTACCTGACCCAGGTCTTTTCCTCTGACTATTTTCTTGTCTTATCCCTTTGTCCTTGATGTACCATCCTGGCATTTGAAATTGGACTCCATGACTTCTCTGCCTCAGGGCTTGCCTGTGAGAGGTGACTCAGCAGCATCAAATGTAAATCAGGAGGAGTAAAAGGAGATGTTTGTTTCTGGTTGACAACACTGCTGTTGAAAAAGTAATCATTCCATGCTGTGGGAATATTTAATTGTAGCTTTATAATGCTTTTCTAGTTCACACTAAACTCTTCTTCAAAAACATAGTTCATTTTTCTAAAAAGAGTATGGTATAAACTTTAAATGCTTAATAAAGCTAATATTAATCACTCCCACAGCCATGGAATGACAACTTTTCCAGTAGCAGTACAGTCAACCAGTAAAGTCTGATGAAGATTTCCTTTTGTCTGCGGGGGTGACTGCAGCAGCTGCATATTGTACGGGCATACAATGGGGTTGTGACATGCGCAACCTGGTCAGGTGAGCTCACTCCTTACTTCTCCGTAATTTCCTTTACTATATATAATGTATTACCCTGTATGAGCTTGTCTCTCTTTTTTCTCTTCATGTAGATCAGTTCAGCAGACTTTCTGCTAAAGTGAACCTGTCACCAGGTTTGGCCAATATGAGATGCGGCCACCACCTTTCATGGCTGATATACAGCATTTTATATTGTTGTATACAAGCCCCCAACCCGACCTGTAAGAGAATAAAAAGAACTCTTATTATACTCACTTGTGGGGCAGTCCAGTCGGAGGGGTGTCGATGCTCTTGGTCTGGTGCCTCCCATCTTTTCACAATCACCGTCCTCCTTGATGGCGCAGTGTGTCACTAACGGTAATGTTTGAGACTGTAGTCCCAGCTCTCTTCAAGTCATTGACCAGGTCCTCCTGTGTAGTTCTGGGCTGATTTCTGACCTTTCTTAGATCATTCTTACCCCACGGGGTGAGATCTTGCATGGAGTCCAAGATCAAGGAAGATTGACACTCATCATGTGTTTCTTCCATTTTCAAATAATTTTGTCAACAGTTGTTGCCTTCTCACCAAGCTCCTTGGTTATTGTCCTGTAATCTATCCCAGCCTTGTGCAGGTCTACAATTTTGTCCAATGGTGTCCTTAGGCAACTCCTTGGTCTTGGCCACGGTGGAGAGGTTGGAGTGTGATTGATTGAGTGTGGGGACAGGTGTCTTTTATACTGATAACGAGTTCAAACTCGTGCAATTAATACAAGTGATGAGTACAGAGTAGGAGGGCTTCTTTAAAAAAAAAAGAAAAGTAATGGGTCTGTGAGAGCCAGAATTCTTGCTGGTTGGTAGGTGATCAAGTACTTATTTCATGCAATAAAATGCAAATTAATTTTGTAAAAATCATACACTGTGATTTTATGAATTTTTTAAAGATTCTGTCTCTCACAGTTGAAGAGTAAGATAAAAATAACAGACCTCTCCATTCTTTGTAGTTGGGAAAACTTTCAAAATTACTCAGGGTATCAAATACTTGTTTTCCCCACTGTATACAGTTCAAATATTCCAGCTTGTGTAAATTATTTGAGAGGGATTTACTAATATATAGGGCAATAACCCCTTACGTTGAAATCACTGAATATTTCCTGTTTTGATAGAGCATTTTTGAACATTTTCCTTTTTTTTATTATGAATTAAAATTGGACATCTATTTATTGCTTGTTCAGATCAAGTTGAAGTAATTATTCAAAAGCAGATAATTGGGCAGTGAGTCATATTTGAAAATGACATACAGCAATAAACTTTTCCCATTATGTTCTTATTAGGAGCAGATATGTAATATAAATGAAGACCTGGATAACCACATCTGTTATCTTAATTATAAATCAAACCTCGGCAGCGCTACAAAACATCCATTATGAAAATAGCTTTCTGTGAAAAGGGAAAGAAATTAGGAGTGTTTAAATTTAATAGAAATAATAGAGCGTTATCAGGTGCTTTCAACCTAAATAACAAATTGATTTTATAACAAGTATAACTATATCTGGAACTAGTCAAATTCATGTAATCTGGCAGTATTGGGACCAGATGTATGTTGGATTATCAAATATTCTGGATTATTTAATAATGTTAGAAAGGTATGGAAATTAATTGGAAAGGAAGATAGCTTTGAAGAAGACAAGCCAAGAATATTTTTTAACATAAAATAAGTAATGGTTGAAAATTTTGTATCAGAGATTCCATATAATTGACTCTCTCTGCTCTGACATACAGTTGGGCTTGCATAACAATCTAAATTACACATGGCTATCATTGTTGAAATTATTCTATAAACTTTGTGTGACACGAGTCACGGCAGTAAATATGTATTCTACTTACTGAAGGTAAAGGGAGGTCAAACAGTCCGAGGTCAAGTCCAGGAAATGGCACAGCATGACAAAGGGAAGTCAGAGATGAAGTCCAATACACAAGCCGAGGTCAGGAAAGCCAGAGAGACAAAACAGATACAGGGAGCAGGCACAAGCAAAGTCAGGTCACAAGCAAAGGGTCAGAGTCCGGAAAGATAATCAAGTGAAGCAGGGTCAGGCACAGAGCACAGAGGGATCAATGTTCCACAGGCAACAGCAAGTGTACGATTGACACTGGAGGAAAGAACTAGCATGCTTAAGTAGAAGCCTGATTAAGGAAAATGAACAAAGGTGATTGCAGCACAGACCCAGCACAGACTTTGCTCATGTGTCAAAAGGTTTTGTTTAATTAAACTAATTATAGGCTTAAAATTGTATATGGAAAATACTTTGTGGTCCACCATCCATTATAATTCAAAAAATATGCTTGATTCTTTGCTTTTGCCTAAGTACATTGTTTTTGTGAACCACATTTTTTTTATTTTCTGGAGCACCCCTCTCTGAAAACATGAATATTTTTAAAATTATAATTAAAGACTATCTGCAAAAAAAATAATACCTGCTCAATTTAGGTCCACTAATTTGGACATTTCTGCCATGGAAAGAAACCTGGCAAGTGTTCATTTTACCTACAGCTCTACGACTAGGGCTACCAACTAGACTTTTTATTTTTTATTGATGGGTTAGCAAAAAATCAAGGTCAAACAATTTTTTTTATAGACACATTGAAAAACCTTAATAAATAATATTATGATTGTATGTGAAATGTCTACAGCCCATAATGCTGATATGTAGACATCAGCTGTAGTGATGAGTAGTGTTGAGCATTCCGATACCGCAAGTATCGGGTATCGGCCGATACTTGCGGTATCGGAATTCCGATACCGAGATCCGATACTTTTGTGGTATCGGGTATCGGTATCGGATACATAGAGATGTGTAAAATAAAGAATTAAAATAAAAAATATTGATATATTTACCTCTCCGGCGGCCCCTGAACTCAGCGCGGGTAACCGGCAGGCTTCTTTGTTCAAAATCAGCGCTTTTAGGACCTGAGAATCACGTCCCGGCTTCTGATTGGTCGCGGGCCGCCCATGTGACCGCCACGCGACCAATCACAAGCCGCGACGTCACCGCAAGCTATTAACGCGCTCATTTTTAAAAATGAGCGCGTTAATGGCTTTCAAAGACGTAGCGGCTTGTGATTGGTCGCGGCCACGCGACCAATCACAAGCCGCGACGTCACCGCAAGCTATTAACGCGCTCATTTTTAAAAACGCGCTGAGTTCAGGGGCCGCCGGAGAGGTAAATATATCAATATTTTTTATTTTAAGTCTTTATTTTACACATCCCTATGGATCCCAGGGCCTGAAGGAGAGTTTCCTCTCCTTCAGACCCTGGGAACCATGAGAATACCTTCCGATACTTGATGTCCCATTGACTTGTATTGGTATCGGATATCGGTATCGGCGATATCCGATATTTTTTGGGTATCGGCCGATACTATCCGATACCGATACTTTCAAGTATCGGACGGTATCGCTCAACACTAGTGATGAGCGAACATGCTGGCCGCTACTCGTTACTCGCCTGAGTCTCCACTCCACTGCAGTCTCCACCCAGCATTTTAGGCAGACTTTAGAGACCCAATCTCATGGCCTGGCAGGGATTGTCTGCCAGACCATGAAACACTGCAGCCATCTTTGTTGTGGTCATGCAGTGATTGGCTTGGCCGCACAGCATCATCTCGAGTATAAGAGACCTGGCACCGCCCTGCTTGCCGCATTCTGTTCCTGTTTCAGCAAGAGTAGGGAGAGCTGTTGCCGAGATAGGGCCAGAATCATAGTTTTAGAGTTAGTGTAGGTCTGCAGCTCTTACATCCACAACTCCTCAGAAACCAAAAGTCCTTTTTAGGGCTAATTCGTGGGTCCCGATATTGCAGCGCTAGGTAGGCAGGGCACAGCATATTCACATCAGTGCAAGGCCTGCAGGCACTGTATGTGCATCTATTGGTCCCACTGCATCCTTCCCAAAGCTCCATAACTGCCTGCTGCTGCTGCAGCTTATTTACTGTCTATATACCTATTTTTTTTCTTTTTTTTTCCACAAATTCCCCCACCCCCCAAAAAAAATATATACAGTTTGTTCTGTCAGACTGAGGCCTGTAGAAAAGTGATAGTTTGTCAGGCATAAGTAGCATAGTTGTGTGTTCTACCCTTGTGCCCCTTTTTTTTTTGGTGTTTTAAATTCACCGAAAAAGGTCTCATATATCTGTGTGCTCCAAGTTTGGTCTTTGGAGGCCGGCGTACTTATTTTTTTGGCTGTGTGATACTCAAAATCTATACAGCGCTATTCAGCATAAAAAAATTGAAAGGCCACAGATTTGCCAGTGTGGTATTTCTGTTACAGCCGTCATATATCTGTGTGCGCCAAGTTTGGGTATTGGAGGCCGGTGTACTTATTTTTTGGCTGTGTGATACTTAAATTCTATACAACTCTATTTCGCATAAATTAACTTAAAAAAAAAAAAGGTCCAGCTGAGGCCTGCCTGGTGTTTGGGTTTGAAAAATCGTAGATTTGCAGGCATACTGATCACATATTATTTCGCTACTAATAAAGACATTTGTGTTGAGCATTTGAAATAGTGCAGTAGTCCGTTTAAAATGGTTAAGGCAAGGGGCAAGGAATGGGGAAGTGAACGTGATGCTGATGGTGCATCCAGAGGACGAGGCCATGGCCAAGGTGAAAGAGGGCAACAGCAAAGACCCACATCTTCTCGCTCGACCTTTCTGCCCCAGTTTCTAGGGGACCGCAGCACACCACTATTGAAGCCAGAGCAGTGTGAAACGGTTGTTGGTTGGATAGCGGATAATGCTTCCAGTCACTTAGCCACCACCACCACCTTGTCTTCCACACGGTCAAGTCTGAGTAGCTGTGAGTGTGGCCAGGATATTCCTCACCCTGATCTTCCTTCCTCCCACCATGCCGAGTGCCCTGAGACAACTGATCCCACACTTGGACACTCTGAAGAGCTGTTCAGTTTTTCATTTCAAAATTCAGAAATCTCTGCCGGTCAACTTGAAATGGGGAAAGATGAGATCGCATGTAGAGCTGCCCAAAGCTTTGACCAGCCCCAGTCACACAAAGGCAATGGTGGGAATGTGTCACAAGAGGTGGACAATGATGAGACAGAATTGGCAGAAAGTTAGGAGGAGGAGAATGGTGCTGATGTGGAAGACAAGGTTGTGGATGACATAGTGACTGACCCAACCTGGCAGGAGGATATGCATAGCGAGGATAGCAGCAAAAATGGAGAAGGAGGCAAATCCCCAAAAAGGCAGGAAGAAGCAGTGTGGTGGCCACAGACAGAAGGTGTGCATCCGTTCCCCATAACACCAACATGAGCGAAGTTGACATTCCATCTGTGAGAGCTTCTCGAGTCTGGCTATTTTTAAAGACTCTGCCCTAAACAGGCCATTTGCAGCACTTGCCATGCCTGCATCAGCAGGGGTAGCAAAACAACCAGCCTGGCAACCACCAGCATGATCAGGCACATGCAAGCAAAGCACCCGAATTTGTGGGCCGAACCCCAGGCTCCAGGACCACTGCCTGCTGGTCACACCACTGCTTCTTCCACTGTTTTGCATAGAAGCCAATCCCCAGTACACCGTGCATGTGAAGATGCCTGTAGCCCTGCATCTGTTGTGGCCCACAGTCAAGCAGCACCGTCAGCAAGTCTGTCCACGTCCTTGTCCCATCACAGCGTTCAGTTGTCAATAACCCAGTCTTTGGAACGCAAGTGGAAATACTGAGCCAACACCCCACAGGCCAGAGTTCTCAATTCTAATATTTCTCTTCTTTTTGCACTAGAAATGTTGCCTTTTAGGCTTGTTGAAACAGAAGCTTCCCACAACCTGATGTCAGCGGCCGTCCCAAGCTACTCGGTCCCCAGTCACCACCATTTCTCCAGGTGTGCTGTTACACCAGCATGTGTCCCACAACATTACCCATGCCCTCAACAATGCTGTTACCGGGAAAGTCCACCTAACCACGGACACGTGGACAAGTGCTTGTGGGCAGGGACGGTACATCTCAATGACGGCACACTGGGTTAACATAGTGGAAGCCGGGACCCTGTCGGACCTTGGGATGGAACACATCCTCCCCACACCGAGGATTGCTGGCCCTATGTCAATCAGGGTTGCCCCTACAGTCTACATCTCCTGCACCTCTTCTTCCTCCTCTTCATCCTCTATCTCTGAAATCAACACATCAGTCAGAAGCTGGAAGCACTGCAGCACTGCCTCAGCCAAGCGGCAACAGACTGTGCTGAAGCTGATCTGCATAGGTGACAAACCGCACAATGCAGAAGAGTTGAGAACAGCGCTATAAGAGCAGTCAGATGTTTGGGTGACACCGCTGAACCCACAGCTAGGCATGGTGGTATGTGACAATGGCCATAACCTAGTGGCAGCTCTTAGGCAAGGTGAACTCACACACATACATTGCTTGGTCCATGTGCTTAACCTCATGGTTCAACGTTTTCTGAAAAGTTACCCAGAGCTGCTGGATCTGCTAGTGAAAGTACGCCATCTGTCTGCCCATTTTAGAAAGTCAGCTACAGCTTCAGCCACCCTTGCCGTGCTTCAGCAGCATTTTCAGCTTCCAGCTCACCAACTGTTGTGTTATGTCCCCATGCCCTGGAACTGCACGCTGCATATATTGGAAAGGATTTGTGAGCCAAAAAGGGCCGTTGTTGACTACCATCATCAACAAGGCCGACGAATTTCAGGTCAGACTCCACACATAGGACCTCAGGAGAGGACATGGATGTCAGACATATGTAACATCCTCCAAAACTTTGAGGACTGCACCAAGATGGTGAGCGGCGATGACGCCAAAATTAGCATCACCATCCCGCTTTTCAGCATTCTGAAAAACTTTCTGCTCACAATCAAAGAGGATGCATTGCAGGTGGAGTAACGAGGACATGGAGCAAGGAAACATACAGGGGGATTACACTCAGCCCAGCCTCATGTCTTCTCAACGTGGATTGGTAGGCAATGAGGAGGAGGAGGAGGAAGAACATGAGTTACTTTCATGCGCTATAGACGGTACTAAAAACACATCTGTATTAGCTTCTATTCAGCGGGGATGGCCTGAGAACAGGGAGGAGGAGGATAGAGGAGGAGGAGGATAGCATCATCAGTCGTCCTGTTGGTGAGGACACGGAAGTCTTGCCTGTTAGCAGTCTGGCACGCATGGTTGACTTTATGTTGCGCTGCATTTCACGTGACCCAGATTATCAAAATTTTTGGTGACACTCAT
The DNA here is from genome assembly GCF_032444005.1 of Ranitomeya imitator. Lineage (NCBI taxonomy): Eukaryota > Metazoa > Chordata > Amphibia > Anura > Dendrobatidae > Ranitomeya > Ranitomeya imitator. The sequence continues at coordinate 142,037,077 of NC_091282.1, forward strand.
TACTGGTTGGTGACACTTCTAGACCCACGCTGCAAGGAGAACTTTCAATCTCTTCTGACTGAGGCAGACAGGTGTACTAAAATGTTGTATTACCACAGGGCCCTTGTAGCGGAATTACTTATAAAATTCCCATGTGAGAATGCTGGCAGCAGATGTCAGCGTTTATTGTACAACCAAGGACTCCAAGCGAGAGAGACAGAAGTACAATCCAGCTCAGGCAGGGGAACAATGGCCAAGTTCTGGGACAGTTTTCTCAGACCCTCCTATCATGGCGGCACAGAGGCACGGGGTGCTGTCACAAGAAGTGCAATGTTTGGGAAGATGGTGAGGGAGTACCATGCAGATCGTACAAACATCCTCCGTGATTCCTCTGTGCCTTTTAATTATTGGGTATCCAAGCTGGACATGTGGCATGAACTGGCTCTCTACGCCTTGGAGGTCCTGGCCTGCCCTGCTGCTAGCGTTCGGTCAGAGAGGGTTTTTAGTGCTGCTGGTGAAATTATAACAGATAAGCGCATCCGCCTGTCAACTGAAAATGCAGACAGGCTGACTCTTATAAAAAATGAACAAGGCCTGGATTGGGAAAGACTTCTGTAGACCACCAAGTGAAAACAGCAAAACATAACCTCAAATACATTCTCTCTTTTGGGGAGGTGTATTCTCATGCACCTCCTCACAACCACACATGGGTATATGCTTCCACATTTGGTCTGTTTGTTGTTCTCCTCCTCCTTCTCCTCATCCTCATCCAGAACCACTAGATGACCAGAGTGAATGTGCTCTTTACTATTATAGGCTGGTGATTTGGGGGCACGAGGGCTTTGAAGGCACTATTTCATTTTGTAAATACAGGACCCCACATTGGGGAATTGGGCATTACATTACATTGGTATAAACATGCCAGACGACCACATAATGACTATGCCATGCGTGACGTTATGCCAAACAGCACCTCACAAGGAGGAAGCATATATTAACTGTTATGCTCCGGTGACCTTGGAGCTGCATGGAACTTTCTCTGGAGTAGGTGGTAACTATACTGACCGCCAATCCTGATCTTAACACCGCAACAAGAAGTAGCCGTGGGGTGTACCTAACAAACCCTAGACACCTCGTCACAGCCGGAGGACTAGATACCCCCATAGATAGAAATAGGAATACTATCTTACCTCAGAGCAGAACCCCAAAGGATAGGCAGCCCCCCACAAATATTGGCTGTGAGTAGGAGAGGAAAGACAAACACAGGCAGAAAACAGGTTTTAGCACAAGAGGCCACTCTAGCTAGAATAGGAAAGGATAGAACAGAGTCCTGTGCGGTCAGTATTAAAACCCTTCCAAAAATATCCACAGCAGATTATACCAAAAATTCCTCCATCTAACTAAAGACGTGGAATGTACATCTGCAACTCCAGAGACTCCTAAACTCAGAGCAGGAATACAATCAAAAAACAAGCACACAGCTTGTGTGCCATAGAAAAAGAAACAGACATTTATCTTTGCTGAATTGGCAGCTAAGCAGGAGAAGCCAGACAAAGATCCAACACTTCCCAAGAAACATTGATAACTGGCAAGGACTAATGAGTCCTTCAAACCTAAATACCCCAGTCAGAATTGCAATTAGCAGATACACCTGTCCAGGACTCCAGGCCAGGGACAACTGCATTACCACCTACAACCACCGGAGGGAGCCCAAAAGCAGAATTCACAACAGTACCCCCCCATGAGGAGGGGTCACCGAACCCTCACCAGAGCCCCCAGGCCGATCAGGATGAGCCAGATGAAAGGCACGAACCAAATCAGCGGCATGGACATCAGAGGCAAAAACCCAAGAATTATTCTCCTGGCCATAACCCTTCCATTTTTCAAGGTACTGAAGCTTCCGACTCGAAAAACGGGAATCCAAAATCTTCTCAACAACATATTCCAACTCCCCATCAACCAACACAGGGGCCGGAGGATCAACAGAGGGAACAACGGGCTCCACATATTTCCGCAATAAAGATCTATGGAAGACATTATGGATCGCAAAAGACACCGGATTAATAATCTCAGAAATCCTATAAGGACCAATAAACCGAGGCTTAAACACTTAGGAGAAGAAACCTTCATAGGAACATGACGGGAAGACAACCAGACCAGATCCCCAACCCGAAGCCAGGAACCAACACACCGACGACGGTTAGCAAAACGTTGAGCCTCCTCCTGAGACAACACCAAATTGTCCACCACATGAGCCCAAATCTGCTGCAACCTGTCAACCACAGAATCCACACCAGGACAGTCAGAAGGCTCAACCTGCCCAGAAGAAAAACGAGGATGAAAACCAAAATTACAAAAGAAAGGCAAAACCAAAGTAGCCGAACTAGCCCGATTATTAAGGGCAAACTCGGCCAATGGCAAGAAAGCCACCCAATCATCCTGATCAGCAGACACAAAGCATCTCAAATAAGTCTCCAAAGTCTGATTAGTTCGCTCGGTCTGACCATTTGTCTGAGGATGAAACGCAGAAGAAAAAGACAAATCAATGCCCAGCCTAGCACAAAAGGCCCGCCAAAACCTAGAAACAAACTGGGAACCTCTGTCGGACACAATATTCTCCGGAATACCATGCAAACGGACCACATGCTGAAAAAACAACGGAACCAAATCCGAAGAGGAAGGCAATTTAGGCAAAGGCACCAAATGAACCATCTTAGAGAAACGGTCACAAACAACCCAGATAAAAGACATCCTCTGGGAAACCGGAAGATCAGTAATAAAATCCATAGAAATATGCGTCCAGGGCCTCTCAGGGACCGGCAATGGCAAAAGCAACCCACTAGCTCAGGAACAACAAGGCTTGGCCCGCGCACAAGTCCCACAGGACTGCACAAAAGAACGCACATCACGCAACAAAGAAGGCCACCAAAAGGACCTACCAACCAAGTCTCTGGTACCAAAAATGCCAGGATGACCAGCCAACACGGAACAGTGAACCTCAGAAATCACTCTACTAGTCCATCTGTCAGGAACAAACAGTTTCCCCACAGGACAGCGGTCAGGTTTGTCAGCCTGAAATTCCTGAAGAACCCGTCGTAAATCAGGGGAAATGGCAGAAAGGACCACCTCTTCTTTCAGAATACTGACCGGTTCTAAGACCTCAGGAGAATCAGGCAAAAAACTCCTAGAGAGGGCATCAGCCTCAATGTTCTTAGAACCCGGAAGGTACGAGACCACAAAATCAAAATGGGAAAAAAACAAGGCCCATCGAGCCTGGCTAGGATTCAGCCGTTTGGCAGACTCGAGGTAAATCAAATTCTTATGATCGGTCAAGACCACAATACGGTGCTTAGCTCCCTCAAGCTAATGTCGCCACTCCTCAAACGCCCACGTCATAGCCAACAACTCCCGATTGCTGACATCATAATTGCGTTCAGCAGGCGAAAACTTACGGGAAAAGAAGGCACACGGTTTCATTAAGGAACCAACAGGATCTCTCTGAGACAAAACGGTCCCTGCCCCAATCTCAGAAGCGTCAACCTCAACCTGAAACGGAAGAGAAACATCCGGTTGGCGCAACACCGGAGCAGAAGTAAATCGACGTCTAAGCTCCTGGAAGGCAGAGACAGCCGCAGAGGACCAATTCGCCACATCAGCACCTTTCTTCGTCAAATCGGTCAAGGGTTTAACCACGCTGGAAAAATTAGCAATGAAACGGCAATAAAAATTTGCAAAACCCCAAAATTTCTGAAGGCTCTTCACGGATGTGGGCGGAATCCAATCATGAATGGCCTGAACCTTAACCGGATCCATCTCTATAGACGAGGGAGAAAAAATAAAGCCCAAAAAGGAAACCTTCTGCACCCAATAGAGACACTTAGACCCTTTCACAAACAGGGCATTGTCATGAAGGATCTGAAATACCATCCTGACCTGTTCCACATGAGACTCCCAATCATCGGAAAAAATCAAAATATCGTCCAAATATACAATCAAGAACTTATCAATATAAGTCCGGAAAATATCATGCATGAAGGACTGAAAAACAGATGGAGCATTAGTGAGCCCGAGTGGCATCACAAGGTATTCAAAATGGCCTTTGGGCGTGTTAAACGCAGTTTTCCATTCATCTCCCTGCTTAATACGAACAAGATTATATGCCCCCTGAAGGTCAATCTTCGTAAACCAACTAGCTCCCTTAATCCTAGCAAACAAATCGGTAAGCAAAGGTAAAGGGTATTGAAACTTGACCGTGATTTTATTCAAGAAGCGGTAATCAATACAGGGTCTCAAGGAACCATCTTTTTTAGCAACAAAAAAGAACCCCGCTCCCAACGGTGAAGAAGATGGCCGAATATGCCCTTTCTCCAAAGACTCCTTAATATAGCTCCGCATGGCGGTATGTTCAGGCACAGACAGGTTGAAAAGTTGACCCTTAGGAAACTTACAGCCTGGAATCAAGTCAATAGCACAATCGCAGTCCCTGTGTGGTGGAAGAAAACTGGACTTGGGCTCATCGAATACATCCTGAAAATCAGACAAAAACTCTGGAATTTCAGAAGAGGAAGAAGAGGAGATTGACATCAAAGGAACATCATTATGAACCCCCTGACAACCCCAACTAGTCACAGACATGGACTTCCAATCCAACACAGGATTATGTACCCTCAACCACGGAAAACCCAGCACGATAGCATCATGCAAATTATGCAACACCAGAAATCGACAATCTTCCTGATGGGCTGGCGTCATGCGCATGGTCACCTGTGTCCAAAACTGGGGCTTATTTTTAGCCAAGGGTGTAGCATCAATACCCCTTAAAGGAATAGGGTTCTGCAAAAGCTGCAAGGGAAAACCACAATGCCTGGCAACCTCAAAGTCCATTAAGTTCATGGCGGCGCCTGAATCCACAAACGCCATGACAGAAAATGATGACAATGAGCAGATCAAGGACACAGATAGCAGAAATTTAGGTTGTACAGTACTGATGGTAAATGAACTAGCGATCCTCTTTGTCCGCTTAGGGCAGACTGAAATGACATGAGAAGCGTCGCCACAATAATAACACAACCCATTCTGACGTCTGATTCCTTGTCGTTCCGTTCTAGACAGAATCCTATCACACTGCATTGGCTCAGGAATCTGCTCTGAGGACAACGCCACAGCGCGCACAGTTCTGCGCTCCCGCAAGCGCCGGTCAGTCTGAATGGCCAGAGACATAGAATCACTCAGACTGGAAGGCATGGGAAACCCCACCATAACATCTTTAATGGATTCAGAAAGACCCTTTCTGAAAATTGCCACCAAAGCATCATTATTCCATTTAGTCAACACAGACCATTTTCTGAATTTCTGACAATACAATTCTGCCGCCTCTTGACCCTGAGACAAGGCTAACAAGGTCTTCTCAGCTTGATCCACAGAATTAGGTTCATCATATAATAATCCTAAAGCCTGAAAAAAGGAGTCTACTTTAAGCAAAGCCGGATTCCCAGATTCCAGGTAAAACGCCCAATCCTGCGGGTCGCCACGCAGCAGGGAGATGACGATTTTAACCCGCTGAATGGAATCACCGGAGAATCGAGGTCTCAAAGCAAAAAACAGTTTACAGTTGTTTATAAAGCTCAAAAATTTGGACCTGTCACCAAAAAACAAATCAGGAGTAGGAATCTTTGGTTCTAAAACAGGAGTCTGAACAATATAATCAGAAATACCCTGTACCCTAGCAGCAAGCTTGTCTACATGAGAAGCTAAGTCCTGAACATTCATGCTAGCACTAGGCTCCTCAGCCACCCAGAGATAAAGAAGGAAGAGAAGATAAAGCAGACTGAAGAAAATAAAATGGCTCAACACCTTTCTTCCCTTCTTCTGAGATGCATTTAACTCATTATAGGCCAGTTGTACTGTTATGCTCCGGTGACCTTGGAGCCGCATGGAACTTTCTCTGGTCTAGGTGGTAACTATACTGACCGCAAAGCCTGATCTTAACACCGCAACTAGAAGTAGCCGTGGGGTGTACCTAACAAACCCTAGACACCTTGTCACAGCCGGAGGGCTAGATACCCCCATAGATAGAAATAGGAATACTATCTTGCCTCAGAGCAGAATCCCAAAGATAGGCAGCCCTTCACAAATATTGGCTGTGAGTAGGAGAGGAAAGACAAACACAGGCAGAAAATAGGATTTAGCACAAGAGGCCACTCTAGCTAAAATAGGAAAGGATAGAACAGAGTCCTGTGCGGTCAGTATTAAACCCTTCCAAAAATATCCACAGCAGATTATACCAAAAATTCCTCCATCTAACTAAAGACGTGGAACATATATCTGCAACTCCAGAGACTCCTAAACTCAGAGCAGGAATACAATCAAAAAACAAGCGCACAGCTTGTGTGCCATAGAAAAAGAAACAGACACTTATCTTTGCTGAATTGGCAGCTAAGCAGGAGAAGCCAGACAAAGATCCAACACTTCCCAAGAAACATTGACAACTGGCAAGGACTAATGAGTCCTGCAAACCTAAATACCCCAGTCAGAATTGCAATTAGCAGATACACCTGTCCAGGACTGCAGGCCAGGGACAACTGCATTACCGCCTACAACCACCGGAGGGAGCCCAAAAGCAGAATTCACAACAATTAACCCACTCCATATATACATAGAAAAATAGGAGAATTGAATATAAAGGGTTAAAAACTGGTACTTTATTATAAACCTGTCAAGTGACATAAATACAACACATAGGATAAAGGAAGAAAAGGATGATGTGCACGATCACAGGTACAATCAACCCCCCAGTGATATACAGAGTCTCTAATTAGTAGGAAGCACACTCTCCATAAGGTGCAGATATATCATAGCCAAGTGGTCTATACATACATTAGTATTCCTAGAGCAGCGCTTACCAGCAAATAATCAATCAGGTAGATGGGGTGAATGGTGGATGGTACCGGGCTGCATCCAAGAGCGCCCCAACGCACGTTTCGCCTCTTAGTGTACAGCTTTTTCAAGGGGATAACTCTATGTCCAGGCAAGGACCTTTTATATCCCATTAGTAATTACCTGAGGCCGGTTACATGTTGTGACCAGACCAATCACCTCAGCATATGCGGCGCATGCGCACTGTGACCCACAGGTCCTGCACCAGCAGCCAGCGTCAAGCACAATCGCGCATGCACGGGGACAGAAGTCACCGCGCATGCACGAAAGACCATAAAGACGCCGCGACAGGGGGAGGAAAACCGCAGAAAACAGCACGCACGCGCACAGCCAGGTGGGTATGGAGAGGACATATACATATACAATTTAGTTCAAAGTCAATAGCAGAATAGTCATCCAACATAATCATGTATATGCTATTGGAAAGTCTTTGCAAAGTAGTTATGGCCGGAAATCTTCCTGCTGGAGCGGTCCATCCATATAAGATGTAACATATGAAATTTCCAATATGCCAGGTTCAAATGGGAGAGGCATATACTGTAATTGAAGACATCTATGGATAAATGGGCACATATCGGTCCATGCCTTGAGATATGCTAAAACTGTGAATCTGATAAGAGAAAAAAGGAATAAATGAACAAATATGAAAAACAATTTGTAGGATGTGACCATGGGGGTGCATGATGGTAAAAAAAAAAAAATGGGGACAATTTCATAAACCTCAGGAGATACATAGTATAGTAAATGCCTCGTTTAACCCATTTGGTACCATGGTGTTGAGGCGCACTATCCAGCTTGCCTCTCTTTGGGTCAGAATTTTTTTTAGAATACATTGGGCCTACTTCTTAAGTCTGTCTCCTGCAATGTGTCCTTTAAATGCCACTAGATGACCAGGGTGCAGGTGCTCAGTACTGTTATAGGCCACTGATTTTTGGGCACGGGGGCTGTAAAGGCACTATTTATTTGTAAAAACAGGACCCCACATTGGGGAATTGGGCATTACATTACAATGGGCCTACTTCTTAAGTCACTCTCCTGCAATGTGTCCTTTAACTACCACTAGATGATCAGGGTGCACGTGCTCAGTACGTGCACAGTGCTTATAGGCCGGTGAATTTTGGGCAAGTGGGCTGTGATGTCCCAAAAGGACAACACATTGGGGAATTGGGCATGACATTTCTTTGGGCCTACTTCTTAACTCGGTCTCCTGCAATCTGTCCTGTTCCTGTACCTGCCACTAAATCACCAGGGTCAACGTGCTCTGTACGGTGCATATTCGTCAAAGGGGCTGTAATGGCACTATTTTGTACAAATCAGTGTTATTGAGAATAATTTACAAGAGTACAGTCAATTATATCGACAAAGTAGTTTGAAAATTCTTATAAATTGTTTGAGAATCTATAATTTAGTAAATTTACATGTTTACACGGATTTGTACTCTATCAAATATTATCATGGTACCTAGTGTTATTGTGAAGGATTACAAATCAATAAAATATTTGACAACACCATCCGTTACTGTTGTAATAGTTATTCAGAAGGAGAAAGGAAATTGAGGCTATATAGGGAAGAAGAAGAAGAAGAAGAAGAAGAAGAAGAAGAAGTCCATCATCTCAGCTACTGACAAATACAGCGTTCCAGGGATGTATCATCATCGCTAAGGAACCTATCGATTAATCATTGAAGAGTGGATGAGTATATGGGAAGATAGGTATATAAGTGGGTGCTTTAGGTTTTGGAGAGCCAAAGATCTTATTCGGGTGTCTCCCTGAATACAATCCAGGGAACCCATGTATAATACTGTATGTTGTATCAGGATTTCCTGTGGTCTGACTTATCATTTGTTCCATTCTGTAAATATCATTGAGTTCTGCCACAAATTCAGAGCGGGAAGGGAATTTCTCTTGCTTCCAAAATCTGGGGATTAAATTCCTAACAGCAGTAAGAAAGTGTCTGAGCAGGCCTTTCTTGATCCGAGCTATTGATACGTCACATAGGGATAGCAAGGCTAAACCTACTGTGGGTAAAATCTATAAGATTGATAGCTTATTGTGGAGTTCGAATACAGCCCGTCATAGGTTTTTTATGGGGGGGCAATCCCACCAAATATGTACATAGGATCCTTTCTCTTTTAGGCACCTCCAACAGGTATCGGGAGTTGTTGGAAACACAGTTTGTACCATGGATGGGCACTTATACCACCTTGACAAAATCTTATAGCTCCTCTCCTGTGATACCGCGCATAATGATGACCTGTATGTGAATAAGAGAATCTTCGTTCTATCCTCGAGTGATAAGGACTTCCCCAGATCAATTTCCCATTTTGAAAAGAATGTTGGGAAGTCCTGAAGGGGGGTGCTCCCATCTTGGAAGATTTTGCATAGTAATGAGAGTATAGTGCAATTGGGAGGGTTTATTGATATACACAGTGTTTTAAAGGGAGTTAATGGCCTACTGATGTTAGATTGTTTTGCCAGTGTGTGTATGAAGCTTTTCAATTGTTCATAAAAGAACCATGAGCCTGGCGGTGGCTCTCCACCCTGGAATATTTCTTTTTAAGATTTTATTCTGGTTTGTTTTAAATAGTCGTAAATAATAGATTTTGTGCTTCTACACCAACCCAAATACAACTCTCTGTTTGACCCCGCAGGGAAAGCTGGATTGTCATAAATTGGGATCAGTGGTCCTGGGAATGTTGTGATCTGGAGACCCTTGTTTCTGATTTTGACAAAGGATAACATGTTTCCAGTTAGAAAAGGTAAGGGGTATTTTTTTCTTCCCCTCTTTTAAAGGACCAGAGGACTATCTGAGAATCGCAACCCATAAGGTCGTTTTCCAGGTTAACCCATTTTTTGTTGTTTCTGCTATGGTACAAGTCTAGGATACATGTTCCTATTGAAGCATAGCTGTAGATCGCGAAGTCTGGGAGGCCTAGACCACCTGCTTGTTTGGATCTACGTAATAATAAGTACGATATACTTGCTTGGCTACGAAGCCAGACAAATCGGGTGATCGCTTGTTTGAGACGAGAGAAGAAGGAAGCTGGTAGGTATAGAGGTATTGTTTGAAAATAATATAGGAGATGCAGTAGGAGATCCATTTTAATTACATTAATCCTACCTAGCCACGACAACTGGAGTTTATGCCACCTCTCCAAGTCAGATTCAGCTTTTTGTGGGGCTATTTTAAAGTTTGCATCGTATAGCTGAGATGTTTTAGCTGTGATTTCAATATCTAGATAAGTGAGAAAATCAAAATGCCATTTAAATGGGAATGCTATTCTCAAATTATCCACCAAGGATAATTTTACTGATATATTTAGAATTTCCGATTTGTGGGAGTTCATTTTAAAATTACTTAGGAGGCCAAATTTGTCTAATTCCGAAATAATGTTTGGTAGGCTCGTAGTCGGAGATGTAATGTATAGGAGAATGTCATCTGTGAAGAGTGCTAGCTTATGTTCCTCTGATGGTAATTTTATTCCTTTAATTGAAGGGTTACTCCGTATTGCGGTGGCCAAATGCTCCATCGTTAATATATACAAAAGGGTGGAAAGTGGGCATCCTTGTCTTGTACCATTTCTGACAGGGAATATATTTGAGAGTGCGCCGTTGACCTTGACTTGGGCACTGGGGGAAGTGTACAGGGCGATAATCCTATGCAACATGTTCTCTTTTAAACCGATTAACTCTAGGGTCTAAAGGATGAATTCCCAGTGCACTCGGTCAAAAGCTTTTCCGGCATCAATAGACAAGAAACATAGGGGATCCCCTTCCCGTCCCGCTCTATCTATTAGTGAGATAGTTCTAATAGGGTTGTCTCTCGCTTCCCAACCAGGAATGAAGCCAACTTGGCCTTGATTAATTATTTTTGGTAGGGGGAGACATAATCTCTTTGCTAACATCTTTGCATATATTTTGTCTAGGTTTATCAGGGATATTGGGTGATTATTATTGCATGTAGAAGGGTCTTTACCAGGTTTGGGGAGTACCGTGATGTGAGCGGTTAGCGCCAGTGGGGAAAGGATCCTCCCAATGAAACATAATTACAGACTGTCAGAAATATTGGATCTCTTATAAAAGCCTGCTGAATACCAATCAGGACCAGGGATTTTCCCCAGTTTAAGAGAACTAATAGTTACGAAGATCTCTTCCACTGAAAAGTAATTTATCTTTTGGTATTGAGGGTATTTTATTTTGTTGTAAGCATGATTTAATTTTGCTACGAAGTGACTGTGGTGGTGCATTCTTATAATGCCCTGCTATGTTATACAAGGAGTTATAGTAGTCGCTAAAGCTGGAGAGAATATCCCTGGTGTTATATACTTTCTTCCCGGCTTTATTTTTGATGAAGGGTATGTAAGTATTTGGGTTACGCTGATTAAGAGCTCTTGCCAAAAGTTTACCGCTTTTGTTACCAAGTTGGTAAAAGCGACTCCTGAATCTTTCCCTGAGGTGTCTACATTTTTTATCTAGCATGGCGAGCAGCTTTTGTCTAGCCGTGGAGAGCTGTGTGAGTGTGTTGGCCTTAAGATCTCGTTTATGTTGGTTTTCTAATTTGTGAATGTGATCTGTTAATCTGGCTATCTCCGCAATTCTATTTTTCTTTCAACCTAGCCCGGTGGGAGATGAGCACACCTCTCACTACACTCTTCAATGCCTTCCATTTTATAGAGGGGGACGTGGCATCCCCTCCATGGTCAGCCACAAAGTTGGATATTGTTTGTTCCACTTCAGATTTGCATAAGGGATCTTGAAGTAGGTTCTCGTTCAAGCGCCATGAAAAGCCCGGTTTTACAACAGGATGGAGTAAAATTGAGAAGTATATAGGGGCATGGTCTGACCAGAGTATAAACCCCACGACCGCCTCCACCGGCAAGTCAAGTAACTTATGTGAGATTAAAAAGTAATCTATTCTAATGTAAATATTGTGGATGAAGAACCCTCCAGACATCCACCAGTCTCAGACTACGCAGCTGTGATCTTATCTGGCTAACAGAAGATGGGGGTATGAGGACTTACCGGAGGAAATGTCCACTGCGGGATCCATTGTAATGTTGAAGTCACCCCCAAGTATCACAGGAGAGGAGCCAGCAAACTCATCAAGGCGTCTTTTGCATTCTGCTCCAAACCTCTGCTGTCCTTGATTTGGGAAATACACATTAGCTATTAGAAATTTATATGCAGCCCATGAGAAGCGTACAAAAATGTATCTACCATCCTTATCAACCAAAGAGTCCAGGATCTCTGGCACAAAGGATTTGCGTAAAGCTATTGAGACACCTTTGGATTTGGAATATGGGTTTTAGCTATGATACCACTTGGGATAATGTCTCGAGATGCACTGTGGTATTGCTCCGGTTTTGAAATGTCTTTTGGAGCATTAACACCGAGACTCACTGTTTGTGGCTTGAAAAAAGAACCTGTCTCCTTTTTCCGGGATATTTAGCCCCTTTACATTAAAGGAGCAGAATTTAATCTTATCCATTATCTAAATAATTTTTGACATCTCGTATCCTCACATGTCCATTCGAAGGAGAGATTTGCTGGGTTATAAGGCAGTTAGGTAGGATAGGGAGAGAATGAGGATGAAGAAGAAAAGAGGGTGAAGTGGGGAAAGAAAGGTAAAAAATAGAAAACATGTAAAAAATTGTATTAGAGCAAGTGCTCCAGGTTATTCGTTGCATAGGTGCTATATGGGCAACGAACTGCCAATGCACCATGTAAAGAGTAAGGAAGACGAGGGTGGGCCACAACCCCCCCGCCAAGCCCCCCCCCCCCCCCAATTATGGAAGGTCCCGGGAACATATGTAAACATTCATAAACTTATCCAAACTAAGAAACTACATTCCCTTAATAAAACAAAGCATGACAGATATGTAAAAAAAGGAAATAATAGTGACATATGCATGTCTATTCACTAAACAAACTTTACCTATTTCGTTCCCATTACTCTGATCTAGATTAAGGTCAGACCCCGAAGTGAGTCCAAAAAGAATAGGTATTAGGTAATGCTGTAATGACCCAACCAATCCAACGAGGAGGTCCGACCAAACAATAAAAGATAGGAACAGGATAATTTTAACTACTGCAGAACATCTATATATAACAAAATAATGATCAATAAAATCTATTTCAATTATGGTGAAGACGACGAGCCAGGATTATCTCCTCTGGTGGTCATTTATCACCTAATGAGGATTGTGAATAACAGAGAGGAGGAAGAAAAGAAGAGAAGACTTCATGGTGGATCAGAAGGACCTCCTCTATTGCTCCGTTTCTTGGGATGAGGAACTCTGAGCCATCTCGGAGGAGCATCTGGAATCGCTGGGATCGAAGGACACTCAGGAAGGTCTACCTGTGAAAGTTCAAATGTTCCTAGGAAATTGGCCAGGTCCCCAATCAGACGAAAATAGGCATTTTTACCTCCTTTGAAAGCTTTTAATTGAAAGGGTAATCCCCATCTATAGAGTATGTCCTTCTCTTTAAGTACAGTTAGTAAGGGTTTCCAGGCTCTGCGCAAAACTAAGGTGCGTCTGGATAGATCTGAGAGGAGTAGAATCTGATGACCCTCGAACTGGAGAGTCCCCTTCTTTCTGGAAGCTGTCATAATGGCTTCTTTGATCTTAAAGTAGTGCACCCTATAAATGACATCTCGATGGATCCTATCAAACTCAATGGAATTGTCCTCACTGTCACAGAGAATGTTCAGAAAGATCTTCTGCACTGTGCGATCTAAATCAGAAGGGCTTATGGACTCAGGCAAACCACGTATGCGAATGTTATTTCTTCTATTGCGGTTTTCTAAGTCCTCTAGTCCAGACAATATTTCCTCCAATTTCAGAGTGTGGTCGATTATGATTTCTCTATGTGCCTGTAGTTCTTGGGAGATATTCTCCTGGGTCTTCTCCTCGTCCTCTGTAAGTGATGTGAATTCCATCTGCAGGTAATGGAACTATTTTAATCAGTCCAAAAAGGACACTACATTGGGGAATTGGGTATGGCATTCAATTGGGCCTACTTCTTAACTCTCTCTCCTGCAATGTCTCTTGTTTAACTGCAACAAGATCACCAGGGTGAACGTGCTTTGTACTGTTATAGGCCGGTGAAGTTTTATCAAGGAGGGCTGTGATGGCACTAGTCTATTTTTGCAAAATGTACCCCCCATTGGTGAAACCACATGCTTGTTGGCAAATGCTTCATAACATTTGTGTACCTTAAAGAGCTCACTTGAAAAGCTCCTTTTTGTGTTGCCTGGTTGCTAACATTGGACACAATACACTTCATATAAATTTCATAAAGCAATGCTGTTACTTTGCCTCAGTACTTCATTAAAAAGATAGCTTTGTCCACTATATTAGTTTCTCTCCTTGCGAGCCTTAACTTTGTCTGCCTCAAATGTACAAATGGAGAATATACAAATGGCGATTTGTAAACAAGATTGAAATACTGTACACCGAATGCATTCAGACAATCACATAGCTGCATTATTTGTTAAACATTTAAAGATGTGACAGACAATGCTCATAGTGACACAATCTTGATAAATGTTTGTTCATTCACTTCACAAACAGTTCTAAGCCTCTATATGTTTGCTGTTTGTCATTGTAAAGCATTAGGGTTTACTGAAACTATGCCGGTGGTGGTTTGATCTAAATCCTTGTGGCTTTTATTTTCTAGGGGTTTATGGCCTCTCGTCTGATGACTCCATGATATCTCAGTTTCATCCAACCTTGAAAAGTGGCCACTTGAAGGTGTGGGTGAAACTAGAGTTACTACAAGTGTTATTCACCATATAAGACCAGAGAAACATGACTTAGGCTGGGTTCACACTGCGTTGTGTGAACCCGTTTAACGGACTACGTTATACCGTGGCATAACGCGTTGTAACATAGTCCATTAATGCCGCCATTACTTGCAATGGCGAACGCATCGCTAGCACATGCCCACAATGGGTGTGCACTAGCGATGTGCCGTCATTGAGTGACAGACCCGAGACGCGGGCTGCAGCGTTTCCGGGTCCATCACTGCTAGAGCACTGATAGCGCAGATGGAGCTAGCAGATGCTCCATCTGCGCTAGCGCAGTGCCAAAGTCAGCACTTGCATTAGTGCAGTCCGTTTAACAGATTTGTTGAACGGACTGCACAACGCAAGTTTGAACCTAGCCTAAGACAGATGCCAAAACTGGGATACCTGTACATGTACAGTGTGCTGATACCTGCATAATTGGGGACGCCCATGCAGTGTAGGTAATCTCCCAGGGGTTCTCTGTCTTGGTATTGCTTCTCTGATATTCCAGATGGAAGATGTTTAAAAGCTTCTTGGTGATGATCTAAGTATACTGTATGTAGTTAATCTTCATATATACGTAATCACTATATTTATTTAATCCTTATATGTACTTATTGACCTGTGTATGTTAACACATAAAAAAGTGTATGCACTCACACTATTCAATCATACTATTTTTTGAATTTTTTAGTTTGCAATAAAATTGCCTTGTATTGAAAGTATTAGCCTTTTTTAAAGCCGTATCTGAACCTTAATGTTATAAACGTGTCAAATAAAATTGCCAAATTCTCCTGTAAATAATTGTGCAATGAGGGAACCATCATACCATTAAAAAATACCAGTGAATTTTCATGGGCCCATCCAGTACTGTATGTGGGTTCCAAGGCCTAATGGGGTGCATGTGACTGACGATGCAGCAGGGCTCGCCCTCCTGCCAATGTATAAAACAAAGGAAAATGGATATGGAGCACAAAATGCATAATTGTGAAGTGGATTTTCAGGGACCCATCCAGTATGTGGGTTCCAAGGCCTAATGGGCATATGACTATGCAGCAGGGCTTGCCTTCCTGCCAATGTATAAAACAAAGGAGTATGGAGCACAAAATGCATATTGTGAAGTGGATTTTCATGGGACCATCCAGAATTTTCGGTGATTTATGGGCATGAAAATTCAAAGTTGGATAATTGCGAAATTTTCAAAATTTTCGCCAAATTACCATTTTTTTCACAAATAAACGCAACTAATATTGAGGAAATTTTACCACTAACATGAAGTACAATATGTCATGAGAAAACAATGTCAGAATCATTGTGTGCACCATGTTGTGGTCCATATTGTGTGCTGTATACCAAAGCATAAATAGTGGAGAATATTTTTTGTGATACAGGACCATATGCAGGCTCCATATTAAAGAACATGAAGTGTCAATAATGTAGAGTCAAGGTAATCAGAAATAAGCTCTATCTCTATGCAGCGTAGGATAGAAGCTACAGTTGCTTTCTTGCACACAGTGGTATTCTGAAAATAGCGGCAGTCCATGCAACTGCTAATAGGGCCCACGAGTTGGAAAGGTTTGGTGTCAAATTGTACCACCCTCTGCCTGTTTTTCAGTTTTGGTGGTATCTGCATCCTTCAGCTTCTTGTTTCACCATTCAGCCTTTGCAACTGAGTCTGTGTAGCAAGCATCATATAACATCACTAAATCATGCCTGCTGCGTGGCTTCTCAGTCCACACATTGCCCAGGTCCGAACATTACAAAGGGTAACTGAGCTACATAGGTGAGTAATTTTTAATTTCATATTTCATCAGTCATTACTTGTGGGGGGCTGTGAGTCTCATAATGTGTGTGTGGCAGAGTTGTGGGGGCATAATACTGTGTTTTGGACACCATGATTGTCTTTGAACACCAACATACTTTGTGGGTGCATCATACTGTGCTGGGAGCTATACAGGCCATCAAACTGTGTAAGGTGGTGGAAGCCATTATACGGTGTGTGGGGGTTTGGGGAATGTCATACAGTGTGGGGGTTTTGGAGGCATTATATTGTGTGTGGGGTGTTGTACTGCAATCTGTCTGTGTGAAGGGCCATCATACTGGGTAGAAGGCTGTAGGAGCAATCATGATGTATGGGGGTCTGTGAGGACATCATAGTGTTTGGAGAGGCTCAAGGAGAATCATACTCTGTGGTAAGCTATCATACTGTGTGAAGAATCTGTGGGGACCATTTTGCTGTGAGGTAGTGCCGTGGGCACTGCAAATACTAAATGTTTGCACATATCCTAAGTGCCACTGTACATATTGATCTTTATTTTTAAAACTTGGGAGCTTTTCAATTCCGTAACTGCACTTATTGGTCGTGATCACACCTATTTAGACAAATATTTCTTTTGGGGAGAGTACTTGCCAAAATAAGACTTTAGCTATGAAGTCCCATGGTCTCTATATACTTGTCTTGGACAGATGTGGTATATTTAATTATTGTGGCTCTATATATTTAAAGCATATCAGTTTGCTATATAATAATTTATCATTGTTAATAGTCTGAGAATATGAAGGGCTCATTACAAAAACATTTTCTATATATATGCAAGCATTAGTCAAAATCAATTTTGTAATTAAGACCTATGCGAATATGCTGCTAAAATCTACAGTGATCACCTAGTCACCTCCACTATAAATAAGTGTGGGAACCCCAGGGCTTGTTGGTGATTTAGTAAAGGGAATTGGAATGTATATAAACTCATCCCACCATTGAAATTGTAGTGCAGAAAAATACTGTTTTATTCTTTCTATAGAAAAGCATTGTTTGCCTAACCTACAAGGCTTATTTTACTGCTCACTTTAAATATATTTAATGGAAGATTCTGTAGTCTATCTTTTTAAACCATTATAAATTATGCAATGAAAGAAAAGTTCTGCAAATTTCTCAATCCTTAAAGAATCTTTCTAGAGTTGAAAAATTGCTTTAATCTGGCTCTGTCCAACCTCTTTCTCACTTCAACTTCTAAATTGCATTCTACTGAATTCAAATGTGATTGTAAATCTTTCAAGCTCTTAGTACAAAGAATGCAAGCTACTGGTTCAAAAAGTCTCGAAACAGAGAGTGTACATTTAGTAGTACCCATGGTTTTCAGCCAAGATCTAATATGGTAGAAAAAAGCTGATTTACCTGCCAAAGGTATCTTGCTTAAATTGACATTCTTGTCACCAAATCCATAAATCATTCTTTGGCAGAACAGACCCAGATGTTTGGGAAATTGTCTTATCTGTCCTTTGCTTTTGAAACTAAGAAATTTTTAGCACTTTAAGGCCTATATATTTACCTTTAAACTAGAACACAGTAAAAGGAATCATATATTTTTGCAAAGCATGCAAAAAATAGATAACCATGTAGCATTTGTATTATATCCCTAAACTTTAGAAATAAGATATTTATCTGCAGACCATTGATAGACATTGTTCTGAGAACAATCTGATGCACAGATATATATATATATATATATATATATATATATGTACATACTAGCTGAAGAGCCCGGCGTTGCCTGGGCATAGTAAATATCTGTGGTTAGTTATAGCGCCTCACTTCTCTTATTTTCCCATCACGCCTCTCATTTTCCCCCTCACATCTTTCATTTTCTCCCTCACACCTCTCATTTTCCCCCTCACTCCTCTTATTTTCCCCCTCACTCCTCTCATTCCCCCCTCACTCCTCTCATTCCCCCCTAACACTTGTCACTTCGACCTCACATACTGTACCTGTATGTCATCTCCTCCTGTATTAGACCTTGTTCACACGTTATTTGGTCAGTATTTTTACCTTAGTATTTGTAAGCTAAATTGGCAGCCTGATAAATCCCCAGCCAACAGGAGCCCCCCCCCCCTCCCTGGCAGTATATATTAGCTCACACATACACATAATAGACAGGCCATGTGACTGACAGTTGCCGTATTTCCTATATGGTACATTTGCTGCTCTTGTAGTTTGTCTGCTTATTAATCAGGTTTTTATTTTTGAAGGATAATACCAGACTTGTGTGTGTTTTAGGGCGAGTTTCATGTGTCAAGTTGTGTGTGTTGAGTTGCGTGTAGGGACATGCATGTAGCGACTTTTGTAAGATGAGTTTTGTGTGGCGACATGCGTGTAGCAACATTTTGTGTGTCAAGTTGCATGTGACAGGTCAGTGTAGCAAGTTGTGTGCAGCAAGTTTTGCACATGGTGAGTTTTGCGTGTGGCGAGTTTTATGTGTGGTGTGTTTTGAGTATGTGCAAGTTTTGTGTAAAGCAGCTTTTGCATGTGTTGCAACTTTTGTGCATGTGGCGATTTTTCCATGAGGTGAGTTTTGCACATGTGGCTACTTTTGCGTGAGCCTAGTTTTGCATGTGGCGAATTTTGTGCATGGCGAGGTTTGAGTGGTGACTTTTCTGTTTCGACTTTTATGTGGTGAGGATGGTGTATGTGTGGTGAAATGTGTGCTGAGGGTGGTATATGTGTTCAAGCACGTGGTAGTGTGTGGCGCATTTTGTGTGTGTGTTCATATCCCCGTGTGTGGTGAGTATCCCATGTCGGGGCCCCACCTTAGCAACTGTAAGATATATACTCTTTGACGCCATTGCTCTCATTCTTTAAGTCCCCCTTGTTCACATCTGGCAGCTGTCAATTTGCCCCCAACACTTTTCCTTTCACTTTTTCCCCATTATGTAGATAGGAGCAAAATTGGTGAATTGGAAAGTGCGGGGTTAAAATTTCGCCTCACAACATAGCCTATGACGCTCTCGGGGTCCAGACGTGTGACTGTGCAACATTTTGTGGCTGTAGCTGCGACTAGGGTTGAGCGAAACGGGTCGAATTTATTCAAAAGTCGCCGACTTTTGGCAAAGTCGGGTTTCATGAAACCCGACCCGACCCCAGTGTGGGGTCGGCCATGAAGTCGGCGATCTTTTGAATCTGGAATCGGAATTCCGATACCGATTCCCGATATGTTTAAGATATCGGGAATTGGTATCGGAATTCAGATTTAAGTGTAAAATAAAGAATTAAAATAAAAAATATCGCAATACTTACTGTTGTGAGTTCTGTTTTTGGGCTCCCTCTGGTGGTTACTGATGGTACTGGGTGATTTGTGTTCTGCTGTCTCTGGTGTCCACCTGTTCTATTAGGATTTGGGAGTTTCCTATTTAACCGGGCCTTCTTGTCATTTCCTGGCCGGCTATCAAGGTTATCAGAGTGTTTTGTTACCTCAGCTTCTGGCCTCAGTAATCTTCAGGACAAGCTAAGTTTTTGATTTTCTTGTTCCACGTTTGCTTTATTTTTGTCTTGTCCAGCTTGCATTGACGTGTTTCTTTGCTGCTGGTTGCTCTAGCGGGCTGTAATTGCTCCTCATGTTCCATGAGTTGGAACATGAGTTCAAGTAATTACAGGATGGTTTTTTGAAGGGTTTTTTGCTGACCGCACAGTTTACTTTTGTATCCTCTGCTATCTAGTTTTAGCGGGCCTCATTTTGCTGAATCTGTTTTCATACTGTGTATGTGCCTTCCTCTCATTTCACCGTCATTATATGTGGGGGGCTGCTATTTCTGTGGGGAGTTTCTCTGGAGGCAAGAGAGGTCTGTGTTTCTTCTAATAGGGGAAGTTAGATCTTCGGCTGGTGCGAGACGTCTAGGATCAACGTAGGCACGTTCCCCGGCTATTGTTATTTGTGTGTTCAGGTTTAGGGTCGCGGTCAGCTCAGGTTCCATCACCCTAGAGCTCGTTGGTGCTTGTCCTTTTGTGATTCCCTGCCATTGGAATCATGACAGTATAGCCGGCCACAAAGTTTGGGCTGAAGTAGGAGGAAAAGTAGTCTGAGGAAGTTTTTTTTTTTTTTTCTTCTCCTCTGAGGTTGCTGCCTAGCCTTTATTGCAGCCTGGCTGATTTTATTTTTCCTCCTCTTAATCCTTGAATGGCTCTGACCTTAGCTGTTTGTCATGGACGTCCAGAGTTTAGCTTCCAGCCTGAATAATCTTGCTGCTAAGGTTCAAAATATACAAGATTTTGTTGTACATGCTCCTATGTCTGAACCTAGAATTCCTATTCCAGAGTTCTTTGCTGGAGATAGATCTAGTTTTCTGAATTTTAGGAACAATTGCAAGCTGTTCCTTTCTTTGAAATCTCGCTCTTCTGGAAACCCTGCTCAGCAGGTTAAGATTATTATATCTTTCCTGCAGGGTGACCCTCAAAATTGGGCATTTGCATTGGCACCAGGGGATCCTGCGTTGCTTAATGTGGATGCGTTTTTTCTGGCATTGGGTTTGCTCTGAGGAACCTAACCAAGAGATTCAGGCTGAAAAAGCTTTATTAGCTCTCTCTCAGGGGCAAGATGAAGCAGAAATATATTGTCAAAAATTTCGGAAATGGTCAGTGCTTACTCAGTGGAATGAGTGCGCCCTGGCTGCAAAGTTTAGAGATGGCCTTTCTGAGGCCATTAAAGATGTTATGGTGGGGTTCCCTGCGCCTACAGGTCTGAATGAGTCTATGACTATGGCTATTCAGATTGATCGGCGTTTACGGGAGCGCAAACCTGTGCACCATTTGGCGGTGTCTTCTGAACAGGCACTTGAGACAATGCAATGTGATAGAGTTCAGTCTAGAAGTGAACGGCAAAACTATAGGTGGAAAAATGGGTTGTGCTTTTAATGTGGTGATTCAGCTCATGTTATATCAGCATGCTCTAAACGCACAAAAAAGGTTGATAAGTCTGTTGCCATTAGTACGTTACAGTCTAAGTTCATTCTGTCTGTGACTCTGATTTGTTCATTATCATCCATTTCCGTCGATGCCTATGTAGATTCAGGCGCTGCCCTGAGTCTTATGGATTGGTCATTTGCCAAGCGATGTGGGTTTAGTCTTGAGCCTCTGGAAGTCCCTATTCCTTTGAAGGGAATTGACTCTACACCTTTAGCTATGAATAAACCTCAGTACTGGACACAAGTGACCATGCGTATGACTCCCGTTCATCAGGAGGTGATTCGCTTCCTGGTATTGTATAATTTACATGATGTTCTAGTACTTGGTCTGCCATGGTTACAAACTCATAATCCAGTCCTTGACTGGAAAACAATGTCTGTGTTAAGCTGGGGATGTCAGGGGGTTCATGATGATGTACCTCCGATTTCTATCGCTTCATCTACTCCTTCTGAGGTTCCTGTATTTTTGTCTGATTATCAGGATGTTTTTGAGGAGCCTAAGCTCAGTTTGCTTCCTCCTCACAGGGATTGCGATTGTGCTATAGATTTAATTCCTGGTAGTAAATTTCCTAAAGGTCGTTTGTTCAATCTGTCAGTGCCAGAGCATACTGCTATGCGGGATTATGTTAAGGAGTCCTTGGAAAAGGGACATATCCGTCCATCTTCGTCCCCTTTGGGAGCAGGTTTTTTTTTCGTGGCCAAAAAAGATGGGTCCTTGAGGCCTTGTATAGATTATCGTCTTTTGAATAAGATTACCGTAAAATATCAGTATCCTTTGCCTTTGTTGACTGATTTGTTTGCTCGCATTAAGGGGGCTAAATGGTTCACTAAGATTGATCTTCGGGGTGCGTATAATCTTATACGAATAAAGCAAGGTGATGAGTGGAAAACCGCATTTAATACGCCTGAGGGCCATTTTGAGTATTTGGTAATGCCTTTCGGACTTTCTAATGCTCCTTCAGTCTTCCAGTCCTTTATGCACGATATTTTCCGTGAATATCTTGATAAATTTATGATTGTGTATTTGGATGATATTTTGGTTTTTTCTGATGACTGGGAGTCTCATGTTCAGCAGGTCAGGAAGGTGTTTCAGGTCCTGCGGGCTAATTCCTTGTTTGTAAAGGGCTCAAAGTGTCTCTTTGGAGTCCAGAAGATTTCTTTCGTGGGGTATATTTTTTCCCCTTCTACTATTGAGATGGATCCCGTCAAGGTTCAGGCTATTTGTGACTGGACGCAGCCTACATCTCTTAAGAGTCTACAGAAGTTCTTGGGCTTTGCTAATTTCTATCGTCGTTTTATAACTAATTTTTCTAGTGTTGTTAAGCCTTTGACGGATTTGACTAAGAAGGGTGCTGATGTTGCTGATTGGTCTCCTGCGGCTGTGGAGGCCTTTCAGGAACTTAAACGCCGGTTTTCTTCTGCTCCTGTATTGCGTCAGCCTGATGTTTCGCTTCTTTTCCAAGTTGAGGTTGATGCTTCCGAGATTGGAGCGGGGGCGGTTTTGTCACAGAGAAGCTCCGATTGCTCGGTGATGAAGCCATGTGCGTTCTTCTCTAGAAAATTTTCGCCCGCTGAGCGGAATTATGATGTGGGTAATCGGGAACTTTTGGCCATGAAGTGGGCATTTGAGGAGTGGCGTCATTGGCTGGAGGGTGCTAGACATCGTGTGGTGGTCTTGACTGATCACAAAAATCTGATTTACCTTGAGTCTGCCAGGCGTCTGAATCCTAGACAGGCTCGTTGGTCACTGTTTTTCTCTCGTTTCAATTTTGTGGTTTCATACCTGCCAGGTTCAAAGAATGTGAAGGCGGATGCTCTTTCTAGGAGTTTTGTGCCTGACTCCCCTGGAAATTCTGAGCCCACTGGTATCCTTAGGGATGGGGTGATTTTGTCGGCTGTCTTCCCAGACTTGCGACGTGCTTTGCAGGAGTTTCAGGCGGGTAAACCTGATCGTTGTCCGCCTGAGAGACTGATTGTTCCGGATAGTTGGACCAGTAGAGTCATTTCCGAGGTCCATTCTTCTGCGTTGGCAGGTCATCCTGGAATATTTGGTACTAGAGACTTGGTGGCCAGGTCTTTTTGGTGGCCTTCCTTGTCGAGGGATGTGCATTCTTTTGTGCAGTCTTGTGAGGTTTGTGCTCGGGCTAAGCCTTGCTGTTCTCGAGCCAGTGGATTGTTGTCACCTTTGCCTATCCCGAAGAGGCCTTGGATGCACATTTCCATGGACTTTATTTCGGATCTCCCTGTCTCTCAAAAAATGTCCGTCATCTGGGTTGTGTGTGACCGCTTTTCTAAAATGGTTCATCTTGTACCCTTGCCTAAGTTGCCTTCCTCCTCTGAGTTGGTCCCTCTGTTTTTTTAGAACGTGGTTCGTTTGCATGGGATTCCGGAGAACATCGTTTCTGACAGGGGATCCCAGTTTGTGTCTAGATTTTGGCGGACGTTCTGTGCTAAGATGGGCATTGATTTGTCCTTTTCGTCTGCATTCCACCCTCAGACGAATGGCCAGACGGAGTGAACTAATCAGACCTTGGAAACTTATTTGAGGTGTTTTGTTTCTGCTGATCAGGATGACTGGGTTACCTTTTTGCCGCTGGCCGAGTTTGCCCTTAATAATCGGGCTAGTTCTGCTACCTTGGTTTCTCCTTTCTTTTGTAATTCGGGGTTTCATCCTCGTTTTTCCTCTGGTCAGGTGGAGCCTTCTGATTGTCCTGGAGTGGACATGGTGGTGAATAGGTTGCATCAGATTTGGAGTCATGTGGTGGACAATTTGAAGTTGTCCCAGGAGAAGGCTCAGCAGTTTGCTAATCGCCGTCGCCGCGTGGGTCCTCGACTTCGTGTTGGGGACTTGGTGTGGTTGTCTTCTCGTTTTGTTCCTATGAAGGTCTCTTCTCCTAAGTTCAAGCCTCGGTTCATCGGTCCTTATAGGATCTTGGAAATTCTTAACCCTGTGTCGTTTCGTTTGGATCTCCCGGCATCGTTTGCTATTCATAATGTGTTCCATCGGTCGTTGTTGCGGAGGTATGAGGTACCTGTTGTTCCTTCGCTTGAGCCTCCTGCTCCGGTGCTGGTGGAGGGAGAATTGGAGTATGTTGTGGAGAAGATCTTGGATTCTCGTGTTTCCAGACGGAAACTCCAATATTTGGTCAAGTAGAAGGGTTATGGTCAGGAGGATAATTCTTGGGTGGTTGCCTCTGATGTTCATGCTGATGATTTGGTCCGTGCTTTTCATAGAGCTCATCCTGGTCGCCCTGGTGGTTCTTGTGAGGGATCGGTGACCCCTCCTCAAGGGGGGGGTACTGTTGTGAGTTCTGTTTTTGGGCTCCCTCTGGTGGTTACTGATGGTACTGGGTGATTTGTGTTCTGCTGTCTCTGGTGTCCACCTGTTCTATTAGGATTTGGGAGTTTCCTATTTAACCGGGCCTTCTTGTCATTTCCTGGCCGGCTATCAAGGTTATCAGAGTGTTTTGTTACCTCAGCTTCTGGCCTCAGTAATCTTCAGGACAAGCTAAGTTTTTGATTTTCTTGTTCCACGTTTGCTTTATTTTTGTCTTGTCCAGCTTGCATTGACGTGTTTCTTTGCTGCTGGTTGCTCTAGCGGGCTGTAATTGCTCCTCATGTTCCATGAGTTGGAACATGAGTTCAAGTAATTACAGGATGGTTTTTTGAAGGGTTTTTTGCTGACCACACAGTTTACTTTTGTATCCTCTGCTATCTAGTTTTAGCGGGCCTCATTTTGCTGAATCTGTTTTCATACTGTGTATGTGCCTTCCTCTCATTTCACCGTCATTATATGTGGGGGGCTGCTATTTCTGTGGGGAGTTTCTCTGGAGGCAAGAGAGGTCTGTGTTTCTTCTAATAGGGGAAATTAGATCTTCGGCTGGTGCGAGACGTCTAGGATCAACGTAGGCACGTTCCCCGGCTATTGTTATTTGTGTGTTCAGGTTTAGGGTCGCGGTCAGCTCAGGTTCCATCACCCTAGAGCTCGTTGGTGCTTGTCCTTTTGTGATTCCCTGCCATTGGAATCATGACAACTTACCCTCTGACGCGCCCTGGTACTAACCGGCAGCCTTTCTTCCTTAGAATCAGCCTTCCAAGACCTTGCGGTGACGTCGCGGCTTCTGATTGGTCGCGCAGCAGTCACATGGGCGGCCGCACGACCAATCACAAGCCGCGACGTCACCGAAGGTCCTTCCTAAGAATCAGCGCATCCAGGACCTTCGGTGACGTCGCGGCTTGTGATTGGTCGCGCGGTCGCCCATGTGACCGCCGCGCGACCAATCACAAGCCGCGACGTCACCGCAGGTCTTGGAAGGCTGATTCTAAGGAAGAAAGGCTGCCGGTTAGTACCAGGGCGCGTCAGAGGGTAAGTATTGCGATATTTTTTATTTTAATTCTTCATTTTACACTAAAATATGGATCGCAGGGCCTGAAGGAGAGTTTCCGCTCCTTCAGACCCTGGGAACCATGGAAACCCAATGCACTGCATTGGGTTTCGAGTTTCGGCCGACCCCGACCCCGAATTTTTTATAGGATCGGCCGATTTCACTCGACCCGACTTTTGAAAAAGTCGGGTTTCGTGAAACCCGACCCGATCCTATAAAAGCAAAGGTCGCTCAACCCTAGCTGCGACGGTGCAGTTGCCAATCCCGGACATACACACATACATACACACACACACATTCAGCATTATATATATATACTAGCTGAAGAGCCCGGCGTTGCCTGGGCATAGTAAATATCTGTGGTTAGTTATAGCACCTCACTTCTCTTATTTTCCCATCACGCCTCTCATTTCCCCCCTCACATCTCTCATTTTCTCCCCCACTCCTCTCATTCTCCCCTAATACTTGTCATTTCAACCTCACATCTGTCATTTTCTGATCACTCCACTATTTTTCCTCACTCCTTTCATTTTGTACTCACACCTTTTCATTTTCACCTCACACCTCTCATTTTCACCTCATCACCTCAGTATATACATGTTTGTCATCTCCCTTATATATAGTATACATCTGTATGTCATCTCCTGTATATAGTATATACCTGTATGTCATCTCCCCTGTATATAGTATATACCTGCTGTGTGTCATCTCCCCTATATATATATATATGCAATATATATATATGCAAGAGCCTAGTTTTTGCATGTGGCGAGTTCTGCGCGTGGCGAGTTTTGAGTGGCGACTTTTGTGTTTTGACTTTTATGTGGCGAGGTTGGTGTATTTGTGGTGTGTTCATATCCCCGTGTGTGGAGAGTATCCCATGTCGAGGCCCCACCTTAGCAACTGTACGGTATATACTCTTTGGCGCCATCGCTCTCATTCTTTAAGTCCCCCTTGTTCACATCTGGCAGCTGTCAATTTGCCTCCTACACTTTTCCTTTCATTTTTTCCCATTATGTAGATAGGGGCAAAATTGTTTGGTGAATTGGAAAGCGCGGGGTTAAAATTTCACCTCACAACGAAGCCTATGACGCTCTCGGGGTCCAGACGTGTGACTGTGCAAAATTTTGTGGCTGTAGCTACGACGGTGCAGATGCCAATCCCGGACATACACACACATACACACACACACACATTCAGCTTTATATAGTAGACTAGCTGAAGAACCCGGCGTTGCCTGGGCATAGTAAATATCTGTGGTTAGTTATAGCACCTCACTTCTCTTATTTTCCCATCACACCTCTCATTTTCCCCCTCACATCTCTCATTTTCTCCCTCACACCTCTCATTTTCTCCCTCACTCCTCTCATTCCCCCCTAACACTTGTAATTTCAACCTCACATCTGTCATTTTCTGATCACTCCACTATTTTTCCTCACACCTTTTCATTTTCACCTCACACCTCTCATTTTCACCTCATCACCTCAGTATATACATGTTTGTCATCTCCCTTATATATAGTATACATCTGTATGTCATCTCCTATATATAGTATATACCTGTATGTCATCTCCTCCTGTATATAGTATATACCTGTGTGTCATCTCCCCTGTATATAGTATATATCTGAGTGTCATCTACTCCTGCATATAGTATATACCTGCATGTCATCTTCTATATATAGCATATACCTGTATGTCATCTCCTCCTGTATATAGTGTATACCTGTGTGTCATCTCCCCTGTATATAGTATATATCTGAGTGTCATCTCCTCCTGTATATAGTATATACCTGTATGTCATCTCCTCCTGTATATATATATGTACCTATATGTCATCTCCTCCTCTATATAGTATATACCTGTGTGTCATCTCTCCTGTATATAGTATATATCTGTGTGTCATCTCCCCTGTATATAGTATATACCTGTGTGTCATCTCCTCCTGTATTAGACCTCGTTCACACGTTATTTGCTCAGTATTTTTACCTCAGTATTTGTAAGCTAAATTGGCAGCCTGATAAATCCCCAGCCAACAGGAAGCCCTCCCCCTGGCAGTATATATTAGCTCACACATACACATAATAGACAGGTCATGTGACTGACAGCTGCCATATTTCCTATATGGTGCAATTGTTGTAGTTTGTCTGCTTATTAATCAGATTTTTATTTTTGAAGGATAATACCAGACTTGTGTGTGTTTTAGGGCGAGTTTCGTTTGTCAACTTGTGTGTGTTGAGTTGCGTGTGGCGACATGCATGCAGCGACTTTTGTGAGATGAGTTTTGTGTAGCAACATGCGTGTAGCAACTTTTTATGTGTCGAGTTGCATGTGACAGGTTAGTGTAGCAAGTTGTGTGCAGCCAGTTTTGCGCATGGCGAGTTTTGCGCGTTGCGAGTATTATGTGTGGTGCCTTTTGAGTATGTGCAAGTTTTGTGTGAGGCAACTTTTGCATGTGTTGCAACTTTTGTGCATGTGGCAATTTTTCCGCGTGTGCAAGTTTTGCGTGTGGCGAGTTTTTCATGAGGAGAATTTTGCACCTCACTTCTCTTATTTTCCCATCACGCCTCTCATTTTCCCAATCACATCATTCATTTTCCCCCTCATATCTCTCATTTTCTCCCTTACACCTCTCATTTTCTCCCTCACTCCTCTCATTCCCCCCTAACACTCGTCATTTCGACCTCACATCTGTCATTTTCCGATCACTCCACTATTTTCCCTCACTCCTCTCATTTTGCACTCACACCTTTTCATTTTCACCTCAGTATATACATGTTGGTCATCTCCCTTATATATAGTATACACCTGTATGTCATCTCCTGTATATAGTATATACCTGTATGTCATCTCCCCTGTATATATAATATACCTTCTGTGTGTCATCTCCCCTGTATATAGTATATACCTGTATGTCATCTCCTTCTATATATAGTATATACCTGTATGTCATCTCCTTCTATATATAGTATATACCTGTATGTCATCTCCTCCTGTATATAGTATATACCTGTGTGTCATCTCCCCTGTATATAGTATATATCTGTGTGTCATCTCCTCCTGTATATAGTATGCGCGTGGCGAGTTTTGAGTGGCGACTTTTGTGTTTCGACTTTTATGTGGCGAGGTTGGTGTATGTGTGGTGAAATGTGTGCTGAGGGTGTATATGTGTTCAAGCACGTGGTAGTGTGTGGCGCATTTTGTGTGTGTTCATATCCCCGTGTGTGGTGAGTATCCCATGTCGGGGCCCCACCTTAGCAACTGTACGGTATATACTCTTTGGCGCCATCGCTCTCATTCTTTAAGTCCCCCTTGTTCACATCTGGCAGCTGTCAATTTGCCTCCAACACTTTTCCTTTCATTTTTTCCCATTATGTAGATAGGGGCAAAATTGTTTGGTGAATTGGAAAGCGCGGGGTTAAAATTTCACCTCACAACGTAGCCTATGACGCTCTCAGGGTCCAGACGTGTGACTATGCAAAATTTTGTTGCTGTAGCTGCGACGCTTCCAACACATTTCCTTTCACTTTTTTCCCCATTATGTAGATAGGGGCAAAATTGTTTGGTGAATTGGAACGCGCAGGGTTAAAATTTCACCTCACAACATAGCCTATGATGCTCTCGGGGTCCAGACGTGTGACTGTGCAAAATTTTGTGGCTGTAGCTGCGACGGTGCAGATGCCAATCCCGGACATACACACATACATACACACACACACACATTCAGCTTTATATAGTAGATATACATATATGTACGACTCATGGAAGATGCTACTAACATCTGCTACATTGCTGCTCATTTTTTGTACATTTTATTGGGTGTTTATATGTGATGGGATGCAATTAAACCTGGACAGCACGGTGGAATAAAATTCTGTTGATTTTATCCCGCCATCGATCTTTCATCAGCAGCACATTGAATGACTCCTCCTTCCTGCTCTTCATGTTTCCTAGGTCCATATGTGACTGGCGTCCTGCAGCAGCTGTAATATGTGCCTATCCTATGTTGCTAAATTGTAACTGCACCAGGTGAGTTTTCTCACTTTTTCTACTTTTCCATTATCATCGGACAAGACCCTATTGCGCTCCTATGTCTTCTAGTTTTTCTCTACCACAAAGACATACTAATAATGAACTTTGATTTTGAGTCCCAATAGGGACAGTGATGATAATGTCAGTAAAGCGTTGCAGAATTTATGGCACTATATAAGTGAGTAAATTAAATAAACCCAAGAAGCTAAAATTATTACACTGATGATGACATATTATGTATGTATTAATTATATTATAAGGCCTCAGTTTAATGCCAGTTACTTGAAGCTCACTACGTTGGCTCGCGTTTTAACATTTTTAATAATCAAGAGCAGATGATTTTGTAACTTGTGTGTAACATGAAAGGGCAAAATAATTGTTCTAAAAGAAGATTTAAAAATTATTTAAAATGTGAAAATAGAACAACTCAGGATCCTCAGTTGATACATAGTGAACAAATGGTTAGATTATAAGCATGATCAATGATGACATCACATGGTAAAAATGATCCAAGGGGTGGAAGTAAAGATGGTTCACAGAAGTATGGTGAAAAAGATGCTTCATAACAGTGGCTGTATAAATACAATACATTTTGAAGGGCTTCTTTTTCAAGCCGAGGGACATAAGTCTCATGTACAGAAAGACAAGGTAAAGGAGAGAGCTATAAAGAGTGATAGCGATTTAGGCAAGCGTAAACCAAGCATTTCAGGAGTTCGTATATGAAAGGGAAATGATGCACAACTTTGTAATTACCAGTATATTTTTTTGTTTTTGTGTATTTTTTCTATAATAAAGTTTTGATGACATATTTAAAAGCTGATACCAGAAGTAAAAGAGGATAAATATCCTAGATACGTAATTAGTGACAGTTGGGGAGCGGGACTGTAGTATAAGCAGTACAGTTGGCACTGAGCCCTACTGTAGTGGACGTGGTTAGTAGATATTGCCTTAGTATAGTGCACAAGAAAAATGTTCAGCATTCACATACTTGTTGATCTTCAATTTTTATTTATGCAATAACACTTGGGAGAAGCACTAGACAAGGTATGTGGGAATAATGTCACTAGTGTAGGTATTAGAATGAGAAGAAGAGAGGAGCATGGACACTTCTGTTTATTTTTTCTTAAAAACAAAAATTTAACAATAGGAAGTGCAAGAGGGATTGGAATTGATGCTACCAGGGGATTATGAGATAATTTCTTGCTAGATATACAGTGGGGAAAATAAATATTTTATACACTGCTGATTTTGCAAGGTTTCCCACATACAAAGAATGGAGAGGTCTGTTACTTTTACTTGTAAAAACAAACTGTGAAAGACAGAATCTTAAAAAAATCCAGAAAATCACACTGTATGAATGTTACACAATTAATATGCATTTTAATTCGTGAAATAAGTATTTGAAACATTAGAAAAACAGAACTTAATATTTTTACAGAAACCTTTGTTTGCAATTACAGAGGTCAGGCGTTTCCTGTAGTTCTTGACCAAGTTTCAAACACTGCAGAACTGATTTTGGCTGACTCCTCCATACAGATCTTCACGGGTTTACCGAGACAGAGAGGAGTCAGAAGACCGCAGAGTCTGATTTCTCCTACTCCTGCACTGTTTAGAAGCACTTTACATTCATATTAAAATGTGCAGATTTCTTTCAGCAGTGCAAGGGTTAATCTGCTCAGTTGAGAGCTCCTGGAAGATTTCCTGCATTAAGGTTTTCAGCTGTTCTCTGTTAGCCACTCCAATCTTCTTTATAATATGGGCCCTGGCAAGCACTCATTGCCAGAGCTAGCTTATGCTGCATGGTTAGGAGATGGTTACTGCAACACCCTCCTCTGTGGCCTCCCAGCTAACTCTCTTGCACCACTCCAGTCTGTCCTCAACTCTGCTGCCCGGCTAGTCCACCTCTCTCCTCGCTACACCCCTGCTTCTCCCCTCTGCAAATCCTTCCACTGGCTCCCAATTCCCCAATGAATCCAGTTTAAACTATTAACACTGATCTACAAAGCCATTCACAACCTGTCCCCTCCCTATATCTCTGAACTAATCTCCCAATATCTTCCCTCACG
The DNA here is from genome assembly GCF_032444005.1 of Ranitomeya imitator. NCBI lineage: Eukaryota > Metazoa > Chordata > Amphibia > Anura > Dendrobatidae > Ranitomeya > Ranitomeya imitator. Next base: position 142,068,994 of record NC_091282.1, read on the forward strand.
TAATCTTCGATCCTCCCAAGACCTCCTACTCTCCTCCACACTTATTTGTTCCTCACACAACCGCCTCCAAGATTTCTCCCGAATATCCCCCATCCTCTGGAATTCCATGCCTCAACACGTCCGATTATCCACCACCCTCGGATCCTTCAGACAGAACCTGAAAACCCATCTCTTCAGGAAAGCCTACAGCCTACAATAACTAAGCCGCCACCTCACCACCGCCTCACCGCCGCCACAGCCGCTGCCTCACCTCTGTCAGAGCCGCCGCCTCACCTCCGCCAGAGTCACTGCCGTCTCACCTCTGCAAGAGTCACCGCCGCCTCACCGCCGCCAGAGCCGCCGCCTCACCGCCACCTCACCGCCGCCAGAGCTGCCGCCAGAGCCGCCGCCTCACTGCCGCCAGAGCTGCCGCCGCCTCACCGCCGCCAGACCCGCCGCCTCACCCCTACCTTCTGTCTCTTCCCCACTATCCCATAGAATGTAAGTCCGCAAGGACAGGGTCCTCTGCCCCCTGTACCAGTCTGTCACTGTAAACCTGTTTACTGTAAACGATACCTATAACCCTGTATGTAACCCTTTCTCATGTACAGCACCATGGAACTAATGGTGCTATATAAATAAATAATAATAATTATAATAGTGGTTTGTGCTTGTTGTTTGAGAAGGCATTTGGTGGATTTATCTGAGACTGTTGCTAGGTATTGGGTGTGTGCTATTTCCCCTCCTTCTCCTACTTTGGTTTTACCCCATCTTTCACTCCCCGTTGTTTACGTCTGTTGTTTGTGTATTACCTTTTCAGTCTGGTTGGTGTATTACGGTACACTACTACTTCCTTCTTACCTGGGTGGGGGTAATGTACAGACTGAGGGACAGATTCAGGAGCTAAGGCAAGGTGCGTGGCCTCTGTGTCTTCACAATCAGAAGTAATCCAGGGAACATGGCGAGCTAGGGTGCCCCTAGCATTAGGGACAGGGAAGGAGCCTTTGGTCCCGGAACACCTAACAACAGAATCGTGACACAGATCTTCTCCTGATCTTTCAGATTTCAGTGCTGTCTCAGGGCAACATTGCGCTTCAAAGATTTTCAGGTCTGAAAACTGGCTAGACCATGAATTGCTTCTACATAGAGCAACTCCTTAGTTGCCCTGTCTGTATATTTTGGGTCATTATCATGTTGAAAGAAAGTTGTTGGCCATAATCTCTCAATACATGACCACATCCATCCTCCCTTCAATATAGTGCAGTTGTCCTGCCCCTTTGCTGAAAAGCACCACCAAAGTATGATGTTTTATCCACAATGTTTCACCATTGGTAAAGTGTCCTTGGGGTTGTACTCATCTGTCTTCCTCAAAACACAGCGAGTGGAGTTGATACCCAAGTTGATACCCAAAAGTTCTATTTTGGTCTCATCTGACCACATGACCTTCTCCCATGCTTCCTCTGGATCATCCAGGTGGTCACTGGTGAACTTCAAACGGGCCTGGACATGTGATGGCATGAGCATAGGGACCTTGCGTTCCTTTCAGGATTTTAATCCATGACGGCATAATTTGATACTAACAATAATGTTTGAGACTGTGGTCGAAGCTCTCTTGAGGTCATTCACCAGGTCTATCCATGTAGACTGACTTTTCTCAGAATCATCCTTACCCCACAAGGCATGATCTTGTATGGAGCCTGTAATGCTGCGGTAGCACCGTATGCAGTGAAGAGGCTGTGACCCACAAAGTTCAAACACAAAAGTCTCTTTAATGTGTTTCTTCACACATGAAGGTGCATAGCATTTTATAGTACACAACATCAAAGTTCAATACACACAGTTGCATCTCATCTCAGTGCCCGTTTCATAGCACTACACATCATACGACTTTAGATTGCAGTCTCAAAACAGGCCGGACTTCTCTTTGTCCAGTTTCCCTAGGAGAACACAAGCCATATTACAGTCTCCACCCACAGCTTTATATGTTGCAGACACTACACACGCCAGTTCTCCTCTGACTAGTTCCCGTGGGTGTCCTTCACTGCTCTATCACAGTCTATTTACTCTCACAGCTGTACACAGCCCAGGATATCCTCCGGATAGCAGCCGGGCACCATATCCACCTGTTTTACAATCATTGCACATACCAGTCCTCTTTTGGGCACAGGATATCCACCTCTGGTACTCCTCCGGGCACAGGACTGTCCACACCCGAGACCATTTGCCATGGACAACTTGCATCGCTGTGTACGCTGCGAGTGCCAGGCTATTCAGCTGCCGGCTTTGTTGGCATGTGCCTCCATGCACTCAGCCAGCGCTCTGCAGGCCTTTGCTCTGCACACCAGCTTTCACCAGACTGACACTGATGTTGCACCTGACACCTGACACACCCATACCCCTTACTGCAGGGTTTTTAACAAACAAACCTGGACCGGAAATCCGTGACTGCCATGCACACCTATGGACTTCATCCGTCTCCATGCACAACCTGAGGAGAACATACTGCGACCCCTAACTGTGACACAAGTCACTGCCTCACAAGCCCCGGACCAAGGAAGATTGAAAGTCATATTGTGTTTCTACCATTTTCTAATAATTGTGCCAACAGTTGTTGCCTTCTTACCAAGCTGCTTGCCTATTGTCCTGTAACCCATGCCAGTCTTGTGCAGGTCTACAATTCTGTTCCTGGGGTCTTTAGACAGCTCTTTAGTCCTGGCCACAGTGGAGAGGTCGGAGCGTTATAGATTGCGTGTGTGGACAGGTGTCTTTTATTCAGGTAACAAGTTCAAACAGAAGGAATTTATACAGGTAATGAGGGCAGAGTAGGAGGGCTTCTTAAAGAAAAACTAACAGGTCTGCGAGAGCCAGAATTATTGCTGGTTGGTAGATGATCAAATACCTATTTCATGCAATAAAATGCAATTTAATTTTTTAAAAATCATACAATGTGATATTCTGTATTTCATGTTTAGATTCCATCTCTCACAGATAAAAATTACAGACCTCTCCATTCTTTGTAGTTGGGAAAACTTGCAAAATTATCAATATATCAAATACTTATTTTCCCCACTGTAGGTCATCAATGATAAAGTAGAGGACAACCTCTCTGATGATAAATCTGTAATGGAGGAATTCTGCTGACATGTGATATTGTCCATAGATATTTCGCATGTTTAGGCCACTGCTGAAGAAATTGTGTCTGAGTTGTGGCCCAAGGTTTCTTCTGTTACTGTTTCTCCTAATTTGTATTAAATAGGCTTGAACAAGTTTTACATACATTCCCATGATATATTACTGGTACAGTAGAACTTGAAAAGTCTTTTTTTTTCAAATCCCAGAAAATTCACATGCAGAACACAGGATATCTAAATAGGTTTTATCTTTCAAAACTTTTTTTCCTAGAAGTTTGTAGACCAAGGAAACATAAAATTTTGTAGTCCAGAAAAAAAGCTTACCTGAAGTTTTATGTCTTACTTAAAGATTATTAAATTCATCATTTTCATCGTGAAGTTATAAAACTGGTTATAAAAAAACTGAATAACTCAGAATACAGTATTGCATAAAACCTAGAGTTTTCAATCAATGCATTTGGTTTATGGTAGTCAGTTGTAAAATACAGCCTATCTTTTAACAAGGTATTTTACGTTCCAAGAAAATATATGGCGAGATTAAAATGTAATTGACTGATGTGCATTTAACTGTAATTGCATATACTATTTGCATGGATATGGTTTTAACATACAGAAACTTAAAGTAGCTTTCTGATTTAGGAACTCAATTTTACATAGGGGTTCTTCTTAGGAACCCCATTGGAGCACCACTGAAGTATATTACAGGGAGTGTATTCTTTCTGATAGACTTGGATTGTTTGTGGACCACCCATTAATTTTGAACGGTACAATGTAAGGCTACGATCACACTATCAGTATTTGGTCAGTATTTTACATCAGTATTTGTAAGCCAAAACCAGGAATGGAACAATCAGAGGAAAAGTATTATAGAAACTCGAGCATCAGTTCCGTATTTGTCATCCACTCCTGGTTTTGGCTTACACATAATGATGTGAAATACTGACCAAATACTGATAGTGGGACTATAACCTAATGCTTTAGTTTTCTTTAGATTCTGCTGCAGAAAAAACTGAAAGACTGTTGTTTGTTCCCACTACAGATACCCACCAATTAATGGAAGTCTCAACATTGGGATTCTCTACAATCACTTTATTTTCAATGAATCCTTATAATGAAACAGGGTTGTCCAAAGCAGACAATCCATTGAACTAACTTAAATTGTCACTATACTTTCAGAAAAACTGATCCCATTTGATAGCTAATGACTCTTTCACACTTCAGTTGTTTGGCGTCAGTCTAAAACCGCCATTTTCCTCAAATAACGGATCTGTCTTTTTTTTTACGGATATGTTATTTTCCCATAGACTTGCATTAGCGACGGATTGTGACGGATGGTCGTCCGTTCCATCCGCCGTGCGACGGATCCGTCGAAATTTGGCGGACGTCATCTAGACATAGACGGACATTATAACGTTTTTTGTCAACGCCGAAATGGCAGATCATGACGGATCCGTCGCATCCGCCATTCCATAGAATGGCCGCCTATGGGCGACGTATCCGTCAATCCGTCACTATGTCGGAAGTGACTGACGCCAAACAACTGAAGTGTGAAAGAAGCCTAATGTGCTAAATAGGTAGTATGCAATTCACTTTGTTAAAAAAATAATACTGGCTTACCCATGAAAGTCTTTCTTCTCATTTGCTGTTTCTAACCACAGAGACATCAAGATGGATTCCACTCCTTCTCGCCTCTTCTCCTGTCAGTCAGGTAGACAGCTAACAGTTCAGGACAAGAAAGCCATCAGACAATAGCATGAGCAATGCATGGTGGGAGGTGAGAGCAAGGAAGTTCCCATATCTACAGTGCTGGAGTAAAGCCAAGTAATCACCCACTTTATTTGAAATGAAATATTCTTGCAACTGTGAAAGAACAGTGTGCGGTGAAATTCCTTGCTACATGAACCAGACACCTTCTTCTGCCGACACCTCGAAACCCTCACTGTGTTCGTGCCAATTCTCTATATCCAGTGGAAAGAAGTTGATGGCATGTTACATAACAAGAGAATCACAACACTTCAATACAGTTTTATCTAGGATCTATCATCTTCTTGAAAACCTCATAAGGTAAAATAACATAAAACATAAAATGTTCTTAAATATTTATAATTAGAAAAATTAAACCATTTCCTCACTAATTTAGTGATTAAAAAGCTCTCACCCTTTAACCCCTTCATGACCCAGCCTATTTTGACCTTAAAGACCTTGCCGTTTTTTGCAATTCTGACCAGTGTCCCTTTATGAGGTAATAACTCAGGAACGCTTCAACGGATCCTAGCGGTTCTGAGATTGTTTTTTCGTGACATATTGGGCTTCATGTTAGTGGTAAATTTAGGTCAATAAATTCTGCGTTTATTTGTGATAAAAACGGAAATTTGGCGAAAATTTTGAAAATTTCGCAATTTTCACATTTTGAATTTTTATTCTGTTAAACCAGAGAGATATGTGACACAAAATAGTTAATAAATAACATTTCCCACATGTTTACTTTACATCAGCACAATTTTGGAAACAAAATTTTTTTTGTTAGGAAGTTATAAGGGTTAAAATTTGACCAGCGATTTGTCATTTTTACAACGAAATTTACAAAACCATTTTTTTTAGGGACCACCTCACATTTGAAGTCAGTTTGAGGGGTCTATATGGCTGAAAATACCCAAAAGTGACACCATTCTAAAAACTGCACCCCTCAAGGTACTCAAAACCACATTCAAGAAGTTTATTAACCCTTCAGGTGCTTCACAGCAGCAGAAGCAACATGGAAGGAAAAAATGAACATTTAACTTTTTAGTCACAAAAATTATCTTTTAGCAACAATTTTTTTATTTTCCCAATGGTAAAAGGAGAAACTGAACCACGAAGGTTGTTGTCCAATTTGCCCTGAGTACGCTGATACCTCATATGTGGGGGTAAACCACTGTTTGGGCGCACGGCAGGGCTTGGAAAGGAATGAGCGCCATTTGACTTTTTGAATCAAAAATTGGCTCCACTCTTTAGCGGACACCATGTCACGTTTGGAGAGCCCCCGTGTGCCTAAAAATTGGAGCTCCCCCACAAGTGACCCCATTTTGGAAACTAGACATCCCAAGGAACTTATCTAGATGCATAGTGAGCACTTTGAACCCCCAGGTGCTTCACAAATTGATCCGTAAAAATGAAAAAGTACTTTTTTTTCACAAAAAAATTCTTTTAGCCTCAATTTTTTCATTTTCACATGGGCAACAGGATAAAATGGATCCTAAAATGTGTTGGGCAATTTCTCCTGAGTACACCAATACCTCACATGTGGGGGAAAACCACTGTTTGGGCACATGGTAAGGCTCGGAAGGGAAGGAGCGCCATTTGACTTTTTGAATGAAAAATTATTTCCATCGTTAGCGGACACCATGTCGCGTTTGGATAGCTCCTGTGTGCCTAAACATTGGCCCTCCCCCACAAGTGACCCCATTTTGGAAACTAGACCCCCCAAGGAACTTATTTAGATGCCTAGTGAGCACTTTAAACCCTCAGGTGCTTCACAAATTGATCTGTAAAAATGAAAAAGTACTTTTTTTTCACAAAAAAATTCTTTTCGCCTCAATTTTTTCATTTTCACATGGGCAGTAGGATAAAATGGATCATAAAATTTGTTGGGCAATTTCTCCCAAGTACGCCGATACCTCATATGTGGGGGTCAACCACTGTTTGGGCACTCGGCAGGGCTCGGAAGGGAAGGCGCGCCATTTGACTTTTTGAATGGAAAATTAGCTCCAATTGTTAGCGGACACCATGTCGCGTTTGGAGAGCCCCTGTGTGCCTAAACATTGGAGCTCCCCCACAAGTGACCCCATTTTGGAAACTAGACCCCCCAAGGAACTTATCTAGATGCATATTGAGCACTTTAAACCCCCAGGTGCTTCACAGAAGTTTATTACGCAGAGCCATGAAAATAAAAAATAATTTTTCTTTCCTCAAAAATGATTTTTTAGCCTGGAATTTCCTATTTTGCCAAGGATAATAGGAGAAATTGGACCCCAAATATTGTTGTCCAGTTTGTCCTGAGTATGCAGATACCCCATATGTGGGGGTAAACCACTGTTTGGGCGCACGGCAGGGCTCGGAAGGGATGGCACGCCATTTGGCTTTTTAAATGGAAAATTAGCTCCAATCATTAGCGGACACCATGTCACGTTTGGAGAGCCCCTGTGTGCCTAAACATTGGAGATCCCCCAGAAATGACACCATTTTGGAAACTAGACCCCCAAAGGAACTAATCTAGATGTGTGGTGAGCACTTTGAACCCCCAAGTGCTTCACAGAAGTTTATAACGCAGAGCCATGAAAATAAAAAAAAAAAATTATTTTCTCAAAAATGATCTTTTAGCCTGCAATTTTTTATTTTCCCAAGGGTAACAGGAGAAATTTGACCCCAAAAGTTGTTGTCCAGTTTCTCCTGAGTACACTGATACCCCATATGTGGGGGTAAATCACTGTTTGGGCACATGCCGGGGCTCGGAAGTGAAGTAGTGACGTTTTGAAATGCAGACTTTGATGGAATGCTCTGTGGGCGTCACGTTGCGTTTGCAGAGCCCCTGATGTGGCTTAACAGTAGAAACCCCCCACAAGTGACCCCATTTTGGAAACTAGACCCCGAAAGGAACTTATCTAGATGTGTGGTGAGCACTTTGAACCCCCAAGTGCTTCATAGAAGTTTATAATGCAGAGCCGTGAAAATAATAAATATGTTTTCTTTCCTCAAAAATAATTATTTAGCCCAGAATTTTTTAATTTTCCCAAGGGTAACAGGAGAAATTTGACCTCAATATTTGTTGTCCAGTTTCTCCTGAGTACGGTGATACCCCATATGTGGGGGTAAACTACTGTTTGGGCACATGCCGGGGCTTGGAATTGAAGTAGTGACGTTTTGAAATGCAGACTTTAATGGAATGCTCTGCAGGCGTCACGTTGCGTTTGCAGAGCCCCTGATGTGCCTAAACAGTAGAAACCCCCCACAAGTGACCCCATTTTGGAAACTAGACCCCGAAAGGAACTTATCTAGATGTGTGGTGAGCACTTTGAACCCCCAAGTGCTTCATAGAAGTTTATAATGCAGAGCCGTGAAAATAATAAATACGTTTTCTTTCTCCAAAAATAATTATTTAGCCCAGAATTTTTTATTTTCCCAAGGGTTACAGGAGAAATTGGACCCCAAAAGTTGTTGTCCAGTTTCTCCTGAGTACGCTGATACCCCATGAGTGGGGGTAAACCACTGTTTGGGCACACGTCAGGGCTCAGAAGGGAAGTAGTGACTTTTGAAATGCAGACTTTGATGGAATGGTCTACGGGTGTCACGTTGGGTTTGCAGAGCCCCTGGTGTGCCTAAACAGTAGAAACCCCCAGAAATGACACCATTTTAGAAACTAGACCCCCCAAGGAACTTATCTAGATATGTGTTGAGCACTTTGAACCCCGAAGTGCTACACAGACGTTTACAACGCAGAGCCGTGAAAATGAAAAATCATTTTTCTTTCCTCAAAAATTATGTTTTAGCAAGCATTTTTTTAGATTCACAATGGTAACAGGAGAAATTGGACCCCAGTAATTGTTGCGCAGTTTGTCTTGAGTATGCTGGTACCCCATATGTGGGGGTAAACCACTGTTTGGGCACACTTCAGGGCTCGGAAGTGAGGGAGCACCATTTGACTTTTTGAATACGAGATTGGCTGGAATCAATGGTGGCGCCATGTTGCGTTTGGAGACCCCTGATGTGCCTAAACAGTGGTAACCCCTCAATTCTACCTCCAACACTAACCCCAACACACCCCTAACCCTAATCCCAACTGTAGCCATAACCCTAATCACAACCCTAACTCCAACACACCCCTAACCCCAACACACCCCTAACCCTAACCACAACCCTAATTCCAACCCCAACCCTAAGGCTATGTGCCAACGTTGCGGATTCGTGTGAGATATTTCCGCACCATTTTTTAAAAATCCGCGGGTAAAAGGCACTGCGTTTTACCTGCGGATTTTCAGCGGATTTCCAGTGTTTTTTGTGCGTATTTCACCTGCGGATTCCTATTGAGGAACAGGTGTAAAACGCTGCGGAATCCGCACAAAGAATTGACATGCTGCGGAAAATACAACGCAGCGTTCCCGCGCGGTATTTTCCGCACCATGGGCACAGCGGATTTGGTTTTTCATATGTTTACATGGTACTGTAAACCTGATGGAACACTGCTGCGAATCCGCAGCCAAATCTGCACCGTGTGCACATAGCCTAATTCTAAAGGTATGTGCACACGCTGCGGAAAACGCTGCGGATCCACAGCAGTTTCCCATGAGTTTACAGTTCAATGTAAACCTATGGGAAACAAAAATCGCTGTACACATGCTGCGGAAAAACTGCACGGAAACGCAGCGGTTTACATTCCGCAGCATGTCACTTCTTTGTGCGGATTCCGCAGCAGTTTTACAACTGCTCCAATATAAAATCGCAGTTGTAAAACCGCAGTGAAATGCGCAGAAAAAAACGCGGTAAATCCGCCGCGGTTTAGCACTGCGGATTTATCAAATCCGCAGAGGACCAGAATACGTGTGCACATACCGAAACCCTAACCCCAGCCCTAACCCTAACCCTACCCCTAACCCTAGCCCTATGTTAGGAGTCGAGTTTCCTCTGCTGCACAGGGGGAATCTCGATCCATCTCCGCTGAGGTCTCCCATTCTCCTCCAGCCGCAGTGGAGCCTGCTCAGCAGGGACGTCGATCCCAGCGTCTCGCTCAGTCTGACTCTGTGAGAAGAGTTACTGCTGCTTCTCCAGCTTCTGCCTTTAAAGCCAATACTGGTCAGCAGCGAGTGGACTTCTCTGGGACTAAGTCCTTGTCTGCGCACACTGAGCATGCCCAGGGCAAGATCTCCCGTTGGAGATCGAGGGTCATGTGCTCAGACTCTGCAGCGCATTCTATTGGTCCTCTTGGCAGGTCTTGGAAGGGCAAAGTTTCTGTGGCCGCTTCCTGTCCTGCAGCTATATAAACTGCGCATGACCGCACGGCCATGCGCTAGTGTACAACTTTATACGTGTGTTTGTTGTGAGTGCAAGTCGTCCTTTAAATACCCCTACCCTACTGTATGATTGTTCGCGTATGGTGTATGGCTGCTATCTAGCGCCCGACTTAACACTCAACGTGTCACACACGTGTCAGCGTCCTCTGCTGTGACCGCCAGTGCGGCGCCACGCGCCTGTGTGCGCTTCCTGACCCATGTCTGGGTACTTAGTGGTGCCTGCCAGCACGGCACAGTTTGCACTTCGGTGCCTCTATTGTATATACTTTTCACACCCAGTTGTGGTGTAGTGCCAGCAAGGGTCTAATCGGACTACTATCCCTGTTGGGGTCTAGTTCGCTGACCACTTGCTCGCGCTCTATGTGCGGTACCGCGATCCTGTGACGCAACAGGATCGCTTTCTTCACGCTGGGTGAGGTTTAACCCACGCGTGCATACTTATGAGTACCGCCATATCGTCTGTCATGTCCTAGCAGCAGGTTTCACCTGCACGGTGGACCCCGGACTGCGAACGCATCCATTACATCTCTCTTGGTGCGTTCCGCCAGTCCTAACATTACACTAGCGCCAGGGTCTGGCTAGTGATGACAGACATACAGCAATCTCTGCGGCATATCCAGCAGCTGGAGGGTAGGTTGGCGGCTCTCGAGAGCGCGACCTCAGCTGTGGATGTTACTGCAGTAGCTGTACAGGCTGCCAGCGTGGCTGCAGCTACTATGTCCATTGCCACCCCTGTTCCAACATTATCTCACCTCCCGCTGCCAGAAAAATTTTCTGGTGATAGCAAGTTTTGTAGGGGATTTGTGAGTCAGTGCTCTATTCATCTCGAGCTCCTGGCTACACGTTTTCCCACAGAGCGGGCTAAGGTGGGATTTATTTTGTCTCTATTGTCGGACAGGGCGTTGGAATGGGCTACGCCGCTGTGGGAGCGTGGCGATCATGTGGTGCAGAGTGCTCCGCTGTTTCTGAGCGCTCTGAAACAGGTCTTTTTAGGACCTCAAGTCACCCATGATACTGCGCTCCAATTGCTGGCATTACCTCAGGGTGAGTCCTTGGTCAGTCATTTTGCCGTCCAATTCCGCACCTTAGCATCTGAGCTGGATTGGTCGGATAAAGCTCTTATCCCCATATTTTGGAGGGGCTTGGCTGACCACGTAAAGGACGCTCTGGCCACTAGGGAGATTCCTGCCACACTGGAGGAGTTAATAACTGTCTCCACTCGAATTGACCTCCGTTTTAACGAGCGGAGGCTAGAGCGAGCCCAGTGTAGGCAGAGGTTTCGGCTGGCTCCTACTTTTGCCAAACCTCTTGAATTTCCAGTCCTGGTTCCTGAGTCACATGAGGCCAGGGAGGTGTCACAAGCAGAATCTAAGTCCCGGACCGCTTGTGCACTCAGGGTCTGTCATGTTTGCCAGCAGTCAGGACATCTAGCCACCAGATGTCCTCAGCGGTCGAGGAAACGTCAGCGTCTAGTGGTAGTTGGTGGAGGTACACTAGACATGGCGACGTTTGCCTCTAAGTTGTCCTTTAAGGGGACAATTACTATTGGCTCATTTTCCCACTCGGTAGAGCTCTGCGTGGATTCTGGGGCGGAGGGCAACTTTATGTCTTCTGCCTTCGCCCAACGTCACGCAATACCCTTGGTTATGCTTGCTCAACCAGTAACGGTGCGAGTGGTGAATGGGTCGACATTGCCCTCACAGATAACACACCAGACCATCCCTTTTACTCTGTCCATGTCGCCATCTCATCAGGAGATAATTTCTCTGCTCGTCATTCCGGAAGGAATTGATGATATCCTGTTGGGAATACCTTGGCTACGGTACCACTCTCCTCATATCGAGTGGTCCTCAGGCAGAATTCTGGGTTGGGGTGAATCTTGTGGGGGTAGGTGTCAGAGGGAGTGCGTTCAGGTTGCTACTACTGAGGTATCCGCAGATCTATCCCCTCTCCCCAAGCAGTATTGGTCATATGCAGACGTATTCTCCAAAAAGGCGGCGGAGACCCTTCCGCCCCATCGCCCCTATGACTGTCCTATTGACCTCTTGCCTGGTGCTGAGCCTCCCCGGGGTCGAGTCTATCCGCTATCTCTCCCGGAGACGGAGGCAATGTCACAGTACATACAGGAAAATCTGGCAAGAGGGTTCATCAGGAAGTCAGTGTCACCTGCTGGGGCAGGATTCTTCTTCGTGCAGAAGAAGAGTGGGGAATTGCGTCCATGCATAGACTACAGGGGTCTTAACGCCATCACCGTTAAGAATAAATACCCTTTGCCTTTGATATCTGAACTGTTCGATAGGCTTCGGGGAGCAAGGGTATTTACTAAATTAGATCTTCGGGGTGCTTACAACCTGATTCGCATCCGTGAGGGGGACGAATGGAAGACGGCTTTTAACACCAGGGATGGGCACTATGAATATCTGGTGATGCCCTTTGGGCCCTGTAATGCCTCAGCCGTTTTCCAAGACTTTGTGAACAATATCTTCCGGGATATGCTTTCCACCTCGGTCGTAGTCTATCTGGATGATATTCTCATCTACTCTCCAGATATTGACTCCCACCGGAGAGATGTTTGCAAAGTCTTCGACCTCCTACGGGCAAACTCCCTCTATGCCAAGTTGGAGAAGTGCATGTTTGAGCAGGAGTCCTTACCTTTCCTAGGCTACATCATCTCAGCCCAGGGATTGGCTATGGATCCTGCCAAACTACAGGCTGTGATGGACTGGCAGGAACCTCATTCTCTTAAAGCGGTGCAGCGCTTTATGGGGTTCATCAATTATTATCGCCAGTTCATCCCGCATTTCTCAACTTTGGTAGCTCCCTTGGTTGCCCTCACCAAGAAGGGGGCAAATCCTAAATTGTGGTCTGAGGAGGTCTCCAAGGCCTTTATCTCTATAAAGTCACACTTCGCTAGCGCTCCCATACTTCATCGCCCCGATGTTGATAAACCATTTTTCATGGAGGTGGATGCCTCTTCTGTTGGTGCTGGAGCAGTCCTCTTCCAAAAGGATGCTCAAGGTCGGAAGCATCCTTGCTTCTTTTTCTCCAAGACCTTCGCACCAGCAGAGAGGAATTATTCCATCGGGGACAGGGAGTTGCTAGCCATGAAGTTGGCTTTCTCGGAGTGGAGACATCTCTTGGAGGGAGCACGTTTTCCCTTCCAAGTCTCCACAGATCACAAAAATTTGGTGTATCTGCAGACAGCTGAGCGGTTGAATTCTCGCCAGGCCAGATGGTCCTTATTCTTCTCCCGGTTTCATTTCTCCCTCCATTTCCTTTCTGGGGAGAAGAACATTCGGGCCGATGCTCTCTCTCGCTCCGTTGTGTCATCTGCGGAGGAGGAGGAGGAGCCTCAGCTTATTGTCCCCACCGAGAGTTTGAGAACCGTGGCCCCGGTTTCGCTGGAGTCTGTGCCTCCGGGCAAGACTTTTGTTCCATCTAGTTTGCGGCCGGAGGTTCTTTCTTGGGTGCACTCGTCCAGGGTGGGTGGACATTTTGGTACTAAAAGGACATCTGAGTTACTGGCGAGGACATACTGGTGGCCGCATATGGCTCGTGATGTCGCGGAGTACGTTCGGGCGTGTGTCTCTTGCGCCAGGAACAAGACTCCTCGGCAACGGCCAGCTGGTTTGCTTTACCCTCTGCCCGTGGCTGACAGGCCCTGGGAGATGGTCGGGATGGACTTTGTGGTGGGCTTACCCAAGTCTCGTAATTGCACCATTATCTGGGTGATCACCGACCATTTCTCCAAAATAGTGCATTTGGTGCCTCTTCCACGGCTACCATCTGCACGGGCGTTTGCTGTCTTGTTTATCAAGCATATCTTTCGCTTACACGGTATGCCAGACAAAATTGTTAGTGACCGGGGTCCCCAGTTTGCGTCTCGATTCTGGAGGGAGCTATGTCGTTTACTCAGTATTGAGTTAAATCTCTCTTCGGCATATCATCCCGAGACGAATGGGTTGGTAGAAAGGGCCAACCAGACCTTGGTCACATATCTGCGACATTTTGTTTCTGCCAGACAGGATGACTGGGCATCCTTGCTACCGTGGGCAGAGTTTGCACTTAACAATGCCGTAGCCGACTCCACCGGTCAGACTCCATTCCTCTTAAATTACGGCCAGCATCCGCGTGTTCCAGTGCCCATGCCTGTGTCTTCCGCTGATCCCAGGGTGGCAGACTGGGCTGTGGAGGCACGGGACATTTGGGATCGCACGCAGGATGCCATTCGGGCCTCCAAGGAGAGAATGAGGTCCTCCGCCGATGTTCATCGGCGCCCTGCTCCGACTTTTGTCCCTGGCGACTTGGTGTGGCTCTCCGCCCGTAACATCAGGCTGCGAGTTGAGTCCACTAAGTTTGCTCCTCGCTACTTGGGTCCCTTCAAGGTTCTCGAACAGGTTAATCCTGTGGTCTACCGCCTGGCTCTTCCTCCACGCTTGGGTATCACCGACACCTTTCATGTGTCCCTCTTCAAACCCGTATACATGTCCCGGTTTTCCGAGTCATCTGCCGGGACATCGGGTTCGTCTACGGACGATTACGAGGTGAACGCTATTTTGGGGTGTAAGGTGGTACGCGGCAAAAAGTTCTATCTGGTGGATTGGAAGGGTTATGGTCCAGAGAACAGGTCATGGGAGCCTGCTGAAAACATTCGGGCCCCACAGCTCATTGCTGCCTTCGAACGTAGCGAGGCCCAAGGAGGGGGGGGCCCTAGGAGGGGGGGTAATGTTAGGAGTCGAGTTTTCTCTGCTGCACAGGGGGAATCTCGATCCGTCTCCGCTGCGGTCTCCCATTCTCCTCCAGCCGCAGTGGAGCCTGCTCAGCAGGGACGTCGATCCCAGCGTCTCGCTCAGTCTGACTCTGTGAGAAGAGTTACTGCTGCTTCTCCAGCTTCTGCCTTTAAAGCCAATACTGGTCAGCAGCGAGTGGACTTCTCTGGGACTAAGTCCTTGTCTGCGCACACTGAGCATGCCCAGGGCAAGATCTCCCGTTGGAGATCGAGGGTCATGTGCTCAGACTCTGCAGCGCATTCTATTGGTCCTCTTGGCAGGTCTTGGAAGGGCAAAGTTTCTGTGGCCGCTTCCTGTCCTGCAGCTATATAAACTGCGCATGACCGCACGGCCATGCGCTAGTGTACAACTTTATACGTGTGTTTGTTGTGAGTGCAAGTCGTCCTTTAAATACCCCTACCCTACTGTATGATTGTTCGCGTATGGTGTATGGCTGCTATCTAGCGCCCGACTTAACACTCAACGTGTCACACACGTGTCAGCGTCCTCTGCTGTGACCGCCAGTGCGGCGCCACGCGCCTGTGTGCGCTTCCTGACCCATGTCTGGGTACTTAGTGGTGCCTGCCAGCACGGCACAGTTTGCACTTCGGTGCCTCTATTGTATATACTTTTCACACCCAGTTGTGGTGTAGTGCCAGCAAGGGTCTAATCGGACTACTATCCCTGTTGGGGTCTAGTTCGCTGACCACTTGCTTGCGCTCTATGTGCGGTACCGCGATCCTCTGACGCAACAGGATCGCTTTCTTCACGCTGGGTGAGGTTTAACCCACGCGTGTATACTTATGAGTACCGCCATATCGTCTGTCATGTCCTAGCAGCAGGTTTCACCTGCACGGTGGACCCCGGACTGCGAACGCATCCATTACATCTCTCTTGGTGCGTTCCGCCAGTCCTAACACCCTACCCCTACCCCTAACCCTACCCCTAACCCTAACCCTATTCTAACATTAGTGGAAAAAAAAATGTCTTTATTTTTTTATTGTCCCTACCTATGGGGGTGACAAAGGGGGGGGGTCATTTACTATTTTTTTTATTTTGATCACTGAGATAGATTATATCTCAGTGATCAAAATGCACTTTGGAACGAATCTGCCGGCCGGCAGATTCGGCGGGCGCACTGCGCATGCGCCCGCCATTTTGGAAGATGGCGGCGCCCAGGGAGAAGACGGACGGGACCCCGGCTGGATCGGTAAGTATGATGGGGTGGGGGGACCACGGGGGGGGGAATCGGAGCACGGGGGGGGGGAATCGGAGCGCGGGAGGGGTGGAACGGAGCACGGGGGGCGTGGAATGGAGCACGGGGGGGTGGATCAGAGTGCAGGGGGGGTGATTGGAGCACGGGGGGGTGATTGGAGCACGGGGGGGTGATTGGAGCACGGGGGGAGCGGACAAGAGCACGGGGGGGAGCGGAGCACAGGACGGAGGGGAGCCGGAGCAGTGTACCGGCCAGATCGGGGGGCTGGGGGGGCGATCGGTGGGGTGGGGTGGGGGCACATTAGTATTTCCAGCCATGGCCGATGATATTTCAGCATCGGCCATGGCTGGATTGTAATATTTCACCCATTATAATAGGTATAGGTATAGGTGAAATATTACAAATCGCTCTGATTGGCAGTTTCACTTTCAACAGCCAATCAGAGTGATCGTAGCCACGAGGGGGTGAAGCCACCCCCCCTGGGCTAAACTACCACTCCCCCTGTCCCTGCAGATCGGGTGAAATGGGAGTTAACCCTTTCACCCGGCCTGCAGGGACGCGATCTTTCCATGACGCCGCATAGGCGTCATGGGTCGGATTGGCACCGACTTTCATGACGCCTACGTGGGTCGGGAAGGGGTTAATAGAAGAAGACTAAAGTCAGTTCATGCCAGGGGCAGTATTTAAAAATCTTGTAAACCACGTGCAATTTTCTCAATAGTATAGAGTGTAAACTGATAATGGTGTAATCCTAGATGCAAACATCTATCAAACCAGGATCCCTTGGACACAAACAACTCATTGACTAAAGGAGCCAGAAGAGTCAGGATGTCAAGAAATGTTCTGATAAGCAGACAGTATACAGCAAGTAAGTTACAACGGAATACAATGCTGGTGTTAAACTAACAAACTAATATGTCAGAAAGAATAAATCGTCAATCCTTCACACAGATGGGCTTTAACAGCTGACCACTAGTTTGAGTGCCAAGATAATGTCTGAAAAAAGTGTCTAAGGGAAAATAGAGAAAAGTATCTAGTGGGTAAAAGAGCAGCAAAATCAGATCACTGAGCAGGAAACAAAAATTGCCTGGTTAGAAATGACCTGATGAAGGAGTCAAATAGCTATGAGAACATATTGAATAATGCAAATAAAATCCATTTCAACCTACAGTGGCTTGCAAAAGTATTCACTCTCTTCGCTTTTTAGTTATTTTATTACATTACAACCTGTGTTTAAATATTTTTGTAATAACGATTTTTCTGTGATATATCGGCATTAAACAGTTGGTGAAGTGAGGTGAGAAAAATATAGGCATAAATGAAATATATGGGATCAAACAGCTAAAAATTGTCATGTTCATAAGTATTCACCCTTTTTGTGATGAAGCCCATAAAAAATTTGGGTTCAACCAATTACAAGTGCTTCTCAATAAATTAGAATAACATAAAAAAGTTAATTTATTTCAGTTCTTCAATACAAAAAGTGAAACTCATATATTATATAGAGTCATTACAAACAGAGTGATCTATTTCAAGTGTTTATTTCTGTTAATATTGATGATTATGGCTTACAGCCAATGAAAAGCCCAAAGTCATTATCTCCAGTAAATTAGAATAATTAACAAAAACACCTGCAAACTCTTCCTAAGCATTTAGAAAGGTCCCTTAGGGTTAGGTGTCGAGTTCCAACAACTGCAAAGGGGTAATCTCAAGCCATATCCCCTGTGGTCTCCCATTCTTCCCCAGCCATAGAGTAACCTGCTCAGCAGAGACGTCAGTCCCAGTGTCTTGCTCAAGCTGATGCTGTGCATCTGGTTACTGCTGCATCCCAGGTTCAGTTATTGTAACCAGCATTAATCAGAGGTGAGCAGACGCTCCAGGGACTAAGTCCTGCTTTTTGTCTACTGAGCATGCCCATGGGGTGACCTCTCATTGGAAGTCAGAGGTCACATGCTCAGGTCCTGTAGCAGCTCTGATTGGACCACTGAGAAGGTCCCAGAAGGCTGCAACTATAAAAAGTTTGCATGGCCGCTCGGCCATGCGCTGGTATAAATTAAAATTGTGTGTGTGTGAATATGTGTTAGTTATCTGGTGAAAGCTCCTAATCTTTCCCCTCCCTAGTGTTGTTGCATGTGGTTGAGTGTTTGAGCTGACTAGTGCCAGATTGTGCCATCCAGCACTAGGCATGAGCATACAGCATCAAATAAGCAGCATCCGCCAGAGCGGCGCCGTGTGCAATTAGAGCACTTTCCAGGCCCTAGTTTGGGTGGTTAGTGGCATCCTAGTGCACTAAATCTATTAACTTAGTTTCTCCCTGACACCGCAGTTGCGGCGCCGAGCGCTAGTGGGTCTATAGGGACTCTAACCCTGTGTCCTTGGGGCAGAGTCCTGTGACCCAACACTAGAGTTCACTCTGCGGTATTGTGGCCCTGTGATGCAACAGGGTTTGCCTCCTTTCATACTGGGTGAAGTTAACCTGTATGGGTTTTCATTATACCACCATATACTGTCATCTCTGCACAGTGGACCCCAGGCTGCGAACGCACATTATATCTTCATTTATATCATTTGGTGCATTCCACCAGCCCTAACACTTAGTCTGTTTCATTAGTTTTCAGAATCATGGGGGAGACTGCTGACTTGACAGATGTCCAGAAGGCAGTCATTAACACACTACACAAGGAGGGTAAGCAACAAAAGGCCATTGCTAAAGAAGCTGGCTGTTCACAGACTGCTTTATCCAAGCATATTAATGGAAAGTTGAGTGGAAGGAAAAAATATGGTAAAAAAAGGTGAACAAGCAACTGGAATAACCGCAGCCTTGAAAGGATTGTTAAAAAAAGGCCATTCAAAAATTTCAGGGAGATTCACAAGGAGTGGACTGCTGCTGGAGTCATTGCTTAAAGAGTCACCACACACAGACTTATCCAGGACATGGGCTACAAGTGTCGCATTCCTTGTGTAAAGCCACCCATGACCAATAGACAACGCCAGTAGCATCTTACCTGGGTCAACTGATCCAAAATTTTCTGCCGCCCAAAATGCCACTAATAAAAGTTTCTACTCAACACACAAAAAACAAGTCCTCACTTAGATTCGTCATTTGTTAACCGAACTATACGGTGTGTCCACATTACTGGTAGCACAAAGGCTCTTGAAAAGTGATGTGGTTCCCACCACAAGAAATCAAGCGTAAACTGTGCTACCAAATCTAAATGCACCCTCCTCCTGAGCCACACAGCATGTCTAAACCACAGTTAGTGTTCACATCTATCGCATTACGAGAGAGCCTAGTTAATTTATGGGATGCTTGTCTTCAGAAGCAATAGCTGTGCACAAGGTACAAGCACTACAATGGAAAATTTGCATTTTCACATAGCAACATGCATTGCTGCTTGTTGCCAGAAAACCCCCATGGAGTCAAAATACCTGCAGATGAATTTCCAGAAGGAAGTAATTTCCAAATTAGAGTCAATTGAGGAGCATTCTGCTCCTCTGGCAATTAGGAGCTTTGTATATGGAGTCCGCAAACTATTCTACCAAAATTTGTTCTCCATGAGTCAAATAGAGCTCCTCCCCTCCTGGCACTCACTCTGTGGCCAAACAGTACTATACAGCCATATATGAGGTATAGCCTGATTTAACAGAAATTGTGTAACAAATTATATGAAATAAATTATAAAATCTGGGGCTAAAACAACTTTATAGTGTAAAAATGTAATTTTGTTCCTTCACCGCTCAATGATTTACAATTTTGTGAACCATCTGGGGATTTAAAATGCTTAATAAGCCTCTAGAAAAATTATTCAAGAAGTTTCCAAGCATTTTCCAAACTGGGGTCACTTGAGGGGTTTTTGCTGTTCTGGAACCTTGAAGGTTCTCCAAATGCAACATTGCATCCACAATGTATTCCAGACAATTTTGCACTTCAAAAATCAAATAGTGCTCCTTCCCTTCCGAGCCTTGCCAGGTGCCCAAACAAGATTATCTAAGCACATACAGTGGGGAAAAAAGTATTTTATACCATTAATTTTTACATAATTAATTTGCATTTTATTGTATGCAATAAGTATTTGATACTATAGAAAAACAGAACTTAATATTTGACACAGAAACCTTTGCTTGCAATTTCATAGGTCAAACATTTCCTCTAGTTCTTGCCCAAGTTTGCACACACTGCAGCAGGGATTTTGGACACTCCTCCATACAGATGTTCTCCAGATCTTTCAGGATTCTGGCCTGTTGCTGGGCAGCATTGATTTTCAGCTTCCTCTAGAAAAATATTTAGAATGGAGAGTCCTCAGTGGTTGATACCTTTTTAATGGCTAACTGAAAAGATGGTAACAAATTGCAAACTTTCGAGACTACACAGATCTCTTCATCAGGTAGTCTCTTCATCAGTGTAGTCTCGAAAGCTTGCAATTTGCAACCATCTTTTCAGTTAGCCATTAAAAGGTATCAGTCACTGAGGGCTCTCAATTCTAAATATTTTTCTATCTACTTGCTAACATGGTACCAAGATATTTTTCTTTCCAGTTTCCTCTAAAGATTTTCTATTGGTTTCAGGTTTGGAGATTGGTTATGCCACTCAGGACCTTGAATTGCTTCTTACGGAGTCACTCCTTATTTGCCCTGGCTGTGTGTCTCCAGCATCTGTCATGCTGTTAACGGCGATAAAGGGGCAGGACGGCGTACTGGGACCCGCACCTGTCCCTGCCACTATAATGGGGCCCTGACTTTCCCTTATCTCAGGGGTACCTATAATGGTTAGGAGGCCTGAGCCGCCATCGTATCCCTGTCTCCTGTGAAGGCCCTATCAGTGGCCCCCTTTTCCCCCCAGGGAGGAGGACTGCACCAGTGTATAAACACAACAATAAACAGACAAGGTAACTAACAGTCTCAAACTCACCAAATGCTCACACAACCACAGAGGTTGTGTGAGCTCTCTGTCGCGGTAGCCCCGTGATATTATCATGTAAAAATCATTCAATTTTCTGAAATTTTTTTAGATTCTGTCTCACAGCTCAAGTGTACCTACAATAAAAATTGCTAAATCGGCAAGGGATCAAATACTTATTTCCCCCACTGTACTGTATGTGATTTCCCTGTACTCAGGGGAAATCGCACATTTTCTTTTATTTTCTTTTGAAATTTGAGGCTAAAACAACATTTCTGGAGAAAAAAATGCAATTTCTAATTTTCAAGGTGCAATGTTTTAAAATTCAGCGAAGCACCTGTTGCTTGAAGAAGCTCTTCACACCACTAGTCAAAT
Organism: Ranitomeya imitator; assembly: GCF_032444005.1. Classification (NCBI taxonomy): domain Eukaryota; kingdom Metazoa; phylum Chordata; class Amphibia; order Anura; family Dendrobatidae; genus Ranitomeya; species Ranitomeya imitator. Next base: position 142,090,404 of record NC_091282.1, read on the forward strand.
TCCTTGAAGGGTACAGTTTCAGTTGTGGGGAATTTCCACTGTTTAGGCACATCAGGGACTCTGCAAATGCGACATGGCATACGCTCTCTTTTTTAATTTTGCACTCCAAAAGTCAAGTAGTGCTCCTTCCCTTATGAGCATTTCTGTGCACCCAAGCAGTAGTTTTCCACCACATATTGGGTATTGGTGTACTCAGGACAAATTGCACAATAAATTGTGTAGTCCAATATCTCCTGTTACCCTTTTGAAAATGAAACCTTTGAAGCTAAAACAACATTTTAGTGGGAAAAATTAGATTTTTTTTACGACTCAACATTATAAAATGCAGTAAAGCATCTGGGGGTTCAAGGTGCTTGTGGAGACACGGGGAAAGGGGTATCAGGGAGTGTCCTAGTCCGCTAGCCAAAACCTCATGGATGAGGGATCATCCCACTGAACACCCACTCTCCTTTGATCATGGGCTTATTGCTACTGAGACAACACAGGGTAATTGTGAAACAGTGTGTTAGGTGTCGATTTCCCATGGCTGCACAGGTGGAATCTTGAACCATGTCCTCTGCGGTCTCCCAATCTTCCCCAGCCGCAGTGGAGTCTGCTCAGCTGAGACATCAGTCTCAGCGTCTGGCTCAAGCTTATACTGTGTGGCTGGTGTTATGACCTGGTGGTCAGGACAATAATGGACCTGGTGGTTAAGAGCACACGGAATGACCTGATAGTTACTGATAATATAGGACAAGCTCTGGGACATGGGAACTCTGCTGACCGCAATCCCTAATCCTATCAACCACACTAGAAATAGCCGTGGATTGCTCCTAACGCTCCCTATGCAACTCGGCACAGCCTAAGGAACTAGCTAGCCCTAAAGATAGAAAAATAAAGCCTACCTTGCCTCAGAGAAATTCCCCAAAGGAAAAGGCAGCCCCCCACATATAATGACTGTGAGTAAAGATGAAAATACAAACACAGAGATGAAATAGATTAAGCAAAGTGAGGCCCGACTTACTGAACAGACAGAGGATAGGAAAGGTAGCTTTGCGGTCAGCACAAAAACCTACAAAAAGACCACGCAGAGGGCGCAAAAAGACCCTCCGCACCGACTCACGGTGCGGAGGAGCTCCCTCTGCGTCCCAGAGCTTCCAGCAAGCAAGACAACAATCAAAATAGCAAGCAAGACAGAAAAATAGCAAACTAGAGAAAAACAAGCAGTCACTTAGCTTCTGCTGGGAAGACAGGTCACAAGAACGATCCAGGAGTGAACTAGACCAATACTGGAACATTGACAGGTGGCATGGAGCAAAGATCTAAGTGGAGTTAAATAGAGCAGCCAGCTAACGAATTAACCTCGTCACCTGTGGAAGGAAACTCAGAAACACCCACAGCCACCAGAGAAAGTCCATGGACAGAACCAGCCGAAGTACCATTCATGACCACAGGAGGGAGCCCGACAACAGAATTCTCAACAGGCTGGTTACAGCTGCTGCCCCAGGTTCAGCCTTTGTAACTAGCATTGATCAGCAGCAAGCAGAGGCTCCTGGGACTAAGTCCTGTTTTTCCTCTACTGAGCATGCCTAAGGGACGACCTCTCATTGTAGGTTGGGGCGCCACATGCTCAGGTCCTGTAGCAGCTCCTATTGGACCACTAGGAAGGTCCCAGAAGGCTACATCTATAAAAGGCTTGCATGGTCGCCCGGCCATGCACTAGTATAAACCTGTAATCATGTGTGTGTGGTTGTAAGCGTATTCTGCTGATTGCTGTTATGAAAGGTAATTCAGTACCACAATGGACATAGAGGTCAGCGCACATACAGTGACCTGGCAATAACCCAAAAAACAAGAACGAGCTCTGAGACGTGGGAACTCTGTTGACGGCAATTCCTAATCCTCTCCAACCACACTAAAGGCAGCCGTGGATTGCGCCTGACGCTCCCTATGCAACTCGGCACAGCCTGAGAAACTAGCTAGCCTGAAGATAGAAAATAAGCCTACCTTGCCTCAGAGAAATACCCCAAAGGAAAAGGCAGCCCCCACATATAATGACTGTGAGTTAAGATGAAAAGACAAACGTAGAGATGAAATAGATTTAGCAAAGTGAGGCCCAACTTTCTGAACAGAGTGAGGATAGGAAAGGTAACTTTGCGGTCAACACAAAACTCTACAAAGACCACGCAAAGGGGGCAAAAAGACCCTCCGTACCGAACTAACGGCACGGAGGTACAGGCTCTGCGTCCCAGAGCTTCCAGCAAGCAGAAAAAAACAAATTGACAAGCTGGACAGAAAAAAACAGCAAACAAATAGCAAAGAGGAACTTAGCTATGCAGAGCAGCAGGCCACAGGAACGATCCAGGAGGAAACAGGTCCAATACTAGAACATTGACTGGAGGCCAGGATCAAAGCACTAGGTAGAGTTAAATAGAGCAGCACCTAACAACTTTACCACATCACCTGAGGAAGGAAACTCAGAAGCCACAGTACCACTTTTCTCCACCAACGGAAGCTCACAGAGAGAACCAGCCGAAGTACCACTTGTGACCACAATAGGGAGCTCTGCCACAGAATTCACAACAGTACCCCCCCTTGAGGAGGGGTCACCGAACCCTCACCAGCGACCAGGATGAGCCATATGAAAGGCACGAACAAGATCGGGAGCATGGACATCAGAGGCAAAGACCCAGGAATTATCTTCCTGAGCATAACCCTTCCACTTAACCAGATACTGGAGTTTCCGCCTTGAAACACGAGAATCCAAAATCTTCTCCACAATATACTCCAACTCCCCCTCCACCAAAACCGGGGCAGGAGGATCAACAGATGGAACCATAGGTTCCACGTATCTCCGCAACAATGACCTATGGAATACGTTATGTATGGAAAAAGAATCTGGAAGGGTCAGACCAAAAGACACAGGATTAAGAACCTCAGAAATCCTATACGGACCAATAAAATGAGGTTTAAACTTAGGAGAGGAAACCTTCATAGGAATATGATGACAAGATAACCAAACTGTCATGCCGTTGCTGCCGCCGGCTCTTCCCACTGCAGCTCGCCGGGTGCGCGCGCGCGCCGCATTCAGCTCTGCGCGTGCGCACATCTGATTCCTCTGTTGGCGCTCTTTCCTGTCCTCTCTGTCATCCTGGAGGACTGTAACCCGGAAGTAGCTCCCATGCTGCTATGTAAACTGCTTCCTGCTGCTTCTCTGTGCCTGATGTTCATTTGTGTTTACAAGTGCTTCTGGCCACCTGTGGTCTCTGAGCGTTCCTAGCTCTCTGACTTTGGGTCTCCTCCGCCCTCTGCAGTGCCTGCCTGTTTCCTGTGTTCCTGTCTTGTTCCTTCAGTTCCTTTTCCTCTGCAGTACCTGCCCGGCTCCTATATCTTTTCCTTGCTCCCGTCAGCCTCGGTCTTTCCATATTGTCCTGCCAGTCTCCGTGCCTCTGTAGCGTTCCCATCTTCTCCCTTGTCTCAGTATTTCCTTTCTGTTCCCTCTTTCCCTTTGTGCCTGCTGTGTTCCCATCTGTTCTCAGTCGACCCTCCAGCTTCCGTGGCGATAGTCCCTCACGGGCCTGCCCCTAACTCTCCCTGTATAGGGGGCGGTCCACCTGGTCAGCTCGTCCGAGAGGGGTTCGTCATCACGGTCCAGTGGGTCCACTCTCCGTTTGAATATACATGCTCTAATCGGACTGCACTCGGGTGACATCCGAGTGCAGCCAGATTCTTACAGCGTCACAGTAACATCAGGCCATGGACCCCGCTGGAGTCTCTGCCACTCAAAAGGAGTTACTCTTTTTGCGTGAAAACCAGACTAGGATCATGTCATTTTTAAAGAATATGGAGTCTCGCCTAGCGGCTTTACAGCCTTCTGATCCTGGTATTGCTCCGCAGTTGGTTGCCCTTCAGCAGGAGCTAGGTCAACAACGGGACACTTGGTCCCATATTTTGAATTTTATGGCCTCCATTAATGATCGGCTTCGCTCCCTCCAGAATGTGGCCTCTGGTTCCACTCCTGTCTCTGCGCCACAACCCTCTCCCCGACTTGCTAGACCTCCTCGGTATGGTGGGGATTCTAAAGCGTGCCGTGGCTTTCTTAATCAATGCCAGTTGCATTTTGAATTGTCTCCGCTACTTTATCCTACCGACCGAGCTAAGGTTGCTTTTATAGTATCCCATTTGGAGGGTGAGGCTTTGGCATGGGTTAATCCCCTCTGGGAGCGTGATGATCCTTTGGTCTCCCAACTCAATCCGTTCCTGGATACCTTCCGTAAGGTTTTTGATGAACCTGGTCGTCTGGTCTCTACCACTGAGTCCCTCTTTAACCTTTACCAGGGTACTCTCTCAGTAGCCCAGTACGCCATCCGTTTCTGGATTCTGTCCTCAGACCTTGGGTGGAATAATGAGGCTTTGGTTGGAGCGTTTTGGCGTGGTTTGTCTTCACGGATTAAGGATGAGTTGGCGGGACAGGACACTCCCACCTCTTTGGATGATCTTATCTCCTTGGCCATACGCATTGATCTGCGCTTTCAGGAGCGCACTCGTGAGCTTGCCAGAGAGAGGAGACCTCTTCGCCAGACCACTGTTGCTCGAGGGACTTCCTTTTCTCAAGCAGCCCCGGTGGCTTCTTCATCTTCTCCTGAACCCATGCAGGTCGATCGCCTTAAGTCTTCTGAGCAACGCCGCAAAGAGAGACTCGCACAAGGTCTTTGTTTTTACTGCGGCAGTGCCTCTCATCTCTTACGCGCGTGTCCTCAGAAGTCGGGAAACGCATCCGCCTAGGACAGGTAAGAGAGGCCTTCCTAGGTGGTTATGATTCCTCTCCGCCTCTGGTTTTGTCTGTTATTCTTCATTTAGGTTCCCATCACTTTTCTCTGGAGGCTTATGTTGATTCAGGAGCGGCTGGGAACTTTGATCAGCTCGAGGTTGTTAACAGGCTTGGGATACCTGTTAGACCCTTGGAGACTCCTAGACAAATAGCTTCTGTCGATGGTCAGCCTTTGCGGGAGACCGTCAACTTGGTTACGGAGGAAGTCGAACTTCAGATTGGAGCACTTCATCGTGAGAAACTGGCCTTTTATGTTTTACCTTCTTTGTCTCATTCTTTCCTTTTGGGTCTTCCTTGGTTGAGAGATCACGAACCCACGCTGGACTGGCGTACTGGAGATGTTCTACGGTGGGGACAGTCTTGTCTGAACAGGTGCCTGCTTCCCGTCAAGCCTGCGTCCTCCTCTTGGTCTGCTTCGGAATCCATGGGAATTCCTCCTGCCTATTGCGCTTTCTCGGACGTCTTTAACAAGAAGGAAGCGGAGATTTTGCCACCGCACCGTTCTTATGACTGCCCGATAGACCTTGTTCCTGGTTCTACTCCACCTAGGGGTCGTATTTACCCATTGTCTCCTACCGAGACGCAAGCCATGTCCGAATATATTCAAGAGAATCTGGCCAGAGGCTTCATTCGAAAGTCTTCCTCACCTGCAGGAGCTGGGTTCTTCTTCGTTAAAAAGAAGGACAGTTCTCTTCGCCCATGTATAGACTACCGGGGTCTCAACACCATCACGATCAAAAACAAGTACCCACTTCCTCTCATACCAAAACTCTTTGATCGTCTGCGTGGAGCACGAATCTTTACCAAATTGGATCTCAGAGGAGCTTATAATTTGATCCGTATCCGTTCTGGTGACGAGTGGAAGACTGCGTTTAATACCAGAGATGGTCATTATGAATTTTTGGTTATGCCCTTCGGTTTATGCAATGCACCCGCAGTCTTCCAGGAGTTCGTAAATGATGTTTTTCGGGATCTACTTTACACCTGTGTTGTAGTGTACTTGGACGATATCCTTGTGTTCTCTCCAGATCTGTCTACTCACAGAAGAGATGTACGGCAAGTACTTCAGCGTTTGAGAGAGAATCGGCTGTATGCAAAACTGGAAAAATGTGTCTTCGAACAGTCATCTCTACCCTTCTTGGGTTTCTTCATTTCCGACGCTGGTTTGTGTATGGATCCGGGAAAAGTTTCTGCCGTGCTCAACTGGCCGCGTCCTCTTGGAGTGAAAGCAATTCAGCGATTTCTTGGATTTGCTAACTACTATCGGCAGTTTATACCTCACTTTTCCTCTTTTTCAGCTCCAATCTCCTCCATGATTCGGAAGGGTGCCAATCCTCATCTGTGGTCGTCTGAGGCCGAAGAGGCTTTCCGGTCCATCAAGCAAGCCTTTGCCTCAGCTCCTATTCTTCATCGTCCAGTGGCCAATAAACCCTTCATCCTTGAAGTAGATGCTTCTGCAATTGGAGCTGGAGCTGTGCTCTCACAGAAATCCTCTTCTGGTCGTCTTGTGCCTTGTGGTTTTTTCTCAATGATCTTCTCCTCCTCGGAAAAAAATTATTCCATCGGTGATAAAGAACTGTTGGCAATCAAGTTGGCATTAGAGGAGTGGCGGTACCTCTTAGAAGGGGCTTTACATCGTTTTATAATCTACAGCGATCACAAGAATCTGGTGTATATTCGTTCTGCGCAAAGACTTAATCCTCGGCAGGCCAGGTGGGCCTTGTTTTTCGCCAGGTTTGACTTCGAACTTCGTTTTTTGCCAGGAAATAAAAACTCCAAAGCCGACGCTCTGTCTAGGTCATTCCAGGTGGTGGATTTGGAGGACGAGCCTGCACACATCATTGATCCTGCCAGAGTCATCACAGTTGCTCCAGTCTCTCTTACTTCGTTGCCTCCGGGTAAGACCTTTGTCGCTGAAGGGAACAGGAGACGTGTCTTACTTTGGGGTCACGCCTCCAAACTGGCTGGACATGTTGGTTTAAAAAAAACCTTTCGTTTGATCTCTCGTTTTTACTGGTGGCCAACGTTGTCTAAGGATGTCCAAAGTTTTGTCGCCTCTTGTCCTTCCTGTGCCAAGAATAAGATTCCCAGGCAACTACCTTCTGGGCTTCTACATCCTTTGCCAGTACCTTCCTCTCCGTGGCAACATTTATCTATGGATTTCATCACTGATCTGCCTCATTCTTCTGGTTCCACCGTCATCTTCGTGGTCATGGACCGTTTCTCCAAGATGGCTCATTTCATCGCTCTCCCAGGTTTACCTTCTGCTCCCGAATTGGCAAAGATTTTTGTTCACCATATTTTTCGTCTTCATGGTCTTCCTTTACATATTGTTTCTGACCGAGGTGTTCAATTCACCGCCCGCTTCTGGAGATCCCTCTGCAGATCTATGAACATTTCGCTTGATTTTTCTTCGGCCTACCATCCACAGTCCAATGGCCAGGTGGAACGTACTAATCAGACCTTGGTAACTTATCTCCGCCATTTCTCCAATTCTCATCAGAATGATTGGTCTGACTTACTGCCATGGGCTGAGTTTTCTTACAATAACCATCCCAGCGAAGCTACTAACAAATCTCCATTTTTTATCGTCTACGGTCAACATCCTGGTCTTCCTCTTCCGGTTCCTCCTGTCTCTACTGTACCAGCGGCTGATCTTCTGTCTAGAGAGTTCTCCAGGGTCTGGCAGGAGACCAAGTCCGCCCTTGAGTTGACTCAAGTTAGGATGAAGAGACATGCGGACAAAAGACGTCTTGATTCTCCTATATTCCATCCTGGGGACAAGGTTTGGGTTTCTTCTAAATTTATCCGTCTCAAAATCCTTTCACATAAGCTGGGTCCTCGCTATATCGGTCCATTCGAAGTTTTGTCTCGTATTAATGACGTTTCTTACAAACTTAAGTTGCCTGCCTCTCTGCGTATTTCTAATTCTTTTCATGTGTCTCTCCTTAAACCTGTAGTTTTTAATCAGTTTCATTCTTCTAACCTTTGTTCTCCTTCGCCTGTTTCCGAGGATGATGTCTTTGAGGTTAGGGACATCTTAGCCATGAAAAAACTTAGAGGGAGAACTTTGTTTTTGGTTGACTGGAAGGGTTTTGGTCCTGAGGAGAGGTCCTGGGAGCCTCGAGAGAACATTCGGGCTCCTCGTATTTTGTCCCGGTTTCTTTCTAGTCTTAAAAAGGAGGGGCGTAAAGGTGGGGGTACTGTCATGCCGTTGCTGCCGCCGGCTCTTCCCACTGCAGCTCGCCGGGTGCGCGCGCGCGCCGCATTCAGCTCTGCGCGTGCGCACATCTGATTCCTCTGTTGGCGCTCTTTCCTGTCCTCTCTGTCATCCTGGAGGACTGTAACCCGGAAGTAGCTCCCATGCTGCTATGTAAACTGCTTCCTGCTGCTTCTCTGTGCCTGATGTTCATTTGTGTTTACAAGTGCTTCTGGCCACCTGTGGTCTCTGAGCGTTCCTAGCTCTCTGACTTTGGGTCTCCTCCGCCCTCTGCAGTGCCTGCCTGTTTCCTGTGTTCCTGTCTTGTTCCTTCAGTTCCTTTTCCTCTGCAGTACCTGCCCGGCTCCTATATCTTTTCCTTGCTCCCGTCAGCCTCGGTCTTTCCATATTGTCCTGCCAGTCTCCGTGCCTCTGTAGCGTTCCCATCTTCTCCCTTGTCTCAGTATTTCCTTTCTGTTCCCTCTTTCCCTTTGTGCCTGCTGTGTTCCCATCTGTTCTCAGTCGACCCTCCAGCTTCCGTGGCGATAGTCCCTCACGGGCCTGCCCCTAACTCTCCCTGTATAGGGGGCGGTCCACCTGGTCAGCTCGTCCGAGAGGGGTTCGTCATCACGGTCCAGTGGGTCCACTCTCCGTTTGAATATACATGCTCTAATCGGACTGCACTCGGGTGACATCCGAGTGCAGCCAGATTCTTACAGCGTCACACAAACCAAGTCCCCAACCCGAAGTCGGGGACCCACACAGCGTCTGCGATTAGCGAAACGTTGAGCCTTCTCCTGGGACAAAGTCAAATTGTCCACTACATGAGTCCAAATCTGCTGCAATCTGTCCACCACAGTATCCACACCAGGACAGTCCGAAGACTCAACCTGTCCTGAAGAGAAACGAGGATGGAACCCAGAGTTGCAGAAAAACGGTGAAACCAAGGTAGCCGAGCTGGCCCGATTATTAAGGGCGAACTCTGCCAAAGGCAAAAAGGACACCCAGTCATCCTGATCAGCAGAAACAAAGCATCTCAGATATGTTTCCAAGGTCTGATTGGTTCGTTCGGTCTGGCCATTAGTCTGAGGATGGAAAGCCGAGAAAAAAGACAAGTCAATGCCCATCCTACCACAAAAGGCTCGCCAAAACGTCGAAACAAACTGGGAACCTCTGTCAGAAACGATATTCTCTGGAATGCCATGTAAACGAACCACATGCTGGAAAAACAATGGCACCAAATCAGAGGAGGAAGGCAATTTAGGCAAGGGTACCAAATGGACCATCTTAGAGAAGCGATCACAGACCACCCAAATGACTGACATCTTTTGAGAGACGGGAAGATCTGAAATGAAATCCATAGAGATATGTGTCCAAGGCCTCTTCGGGACCGGCAAGGGCAAAAGCAACCCACTGGCACGAGAACAGCAGGGCTTAGCCCGAGCACAAATCCCACAGGACTGCACAAAAATACGCACATCCCACGACAGAGATGGCCACCAAAAGTATCTAGCCACTAACTCTCTGGTACCAAAGATTCCAGGATGACCAGCCAACACCGAACAATGAACCTCAGAGACAACTTTATTCATCCACCTATCAGGGACAAACAGTTTCTCCGCTGGGCAACGATCAGGTTTATTAGCCTGAAATTTTTGCAGCACCCGCCGCAAATCAGGGGAGATGGCAGACACAATTACTCCCTCTTTGAGGATACCCGCCGGCTCAGATACACCCGGAGAGTCGGGCACAAAACTCCTAGACAGAGCATCCGCCTTCACATTTTTAGAGCACGGAAGGTATGAAATCACAAAGTCAAAACGGGCAAAAAACAACGACCAACGAGCTTGTCTAGGATTCAACCGCTTGGCGGACTCGAGATAAGTCAAGTTCTTATGATCAGTCAAGACCACCACGCGATGCTTAGCTCCTTCAAGCCAATGACGCCACTCCTCGAATGCTCACTTCATGGCCAGCAACTCTCGATTGCCCACATCATAATTTCGCTCAGCAGGCGAAAACTTCCTGGAAAAGAAGGCGCATGGTTTCATCACAGAGCAATCAGAACTTCTCTGCGACAAAACAGCCCCTGCTCCAATCTCAGAAGCATCAACCTCGACCTGGAACGGAAGCGAAACATCTGGTTGACACAACACAGGGGCAGAAGAAAAACGATGCTTCAACTCTTGAAAAGCTTCCACCGCAGCAGAAGACCAATTGACCAAATCAGCACCTTTCTTGGTCAAATCGGTCAATGGTTTAGCAATACTAGAAAACTTGCAGATGAAGCGACGATAAAAATTAGCAAAGCCCAGGAACTTTTGCAGACTTTTCAGAGATGTCGGCTGAGTCCAATTATGGATGGCTTGGACCTTAACAGGGTCCATCTCGATAGTAGAAGGGGAAAAGATGAACCCCAAAAATGAAACCTTCTGAACACCAAAGAGACACTTTGATCCCTTCACAAACAAAGAATTAGCACGCAGGACCTGAAACACCGTTCTGAGCTGCTTCACATGAGACTCCCAATCATCCAAGAAGATCAAAATGTCATCTAAGTACACAATCAGGAATTTATCCAGGTACTCTCGGAAGATGTCATGCATAAAGGACTGAAACACTGATGGAGCATTGGCAAGTCCGAATGGCATTACCAGATACTCAAAATGGCCCTCTGGCGTATTAAATGCAGTTTTCCACTCATCGCCTCGCTTAATACGCACAAGATTATACGCACCACGAAGATCTATCTTGGTGAACCAACTAGCCCCCTTAATCCGAGCAAACAAATCAGATAACAATGGCAAGGGGTACTGAAATTTAACCGTGATCTTATTTAGAAGGCGGTAATCTATACAAGGTCTCAGTGAACCATCCTTCTTGGCTACAAAAAAGAACCCTGCTCCTAATGGCGACGATGACGGGCGAATATGCCCCTTCTCCAAAGACTCCTTCACATAACTCCGCATAGCGGCGTGCTCAGGCACAGATAAATTAAACAGTCGACCTTTTGGGAATTTACTACCAGGAATCAAATCGATAGCACAATCACAATCCGTATGCGGAGGTAGGATATCGGACTTGGGCTCATCAAATAAATCCCGGTAATCAGACAAGAACTCAGGAACCTCAGAAGGGGTGGATGACGAAATAGTCAGAAATGGGACATTACCATGTACCCCCTGACAACCCCAGCTGGACACAGACATGGATTTCCAATCTAATACTGGATTATGGACTTGTAGCCATGGCAACCCCAACACGACCACATCATGCAGATTATGCAACACCAGAAAGCGAATAACCTCCTGATGTGCAGGAGCCATGCACATGGTCAGCTGGGTCCAGTACTGAGGCTTATTCTTGGCCAAAGGCGTAGCATCAATTCCTCTCAATGGAATAGGACACTGCAAGGGCTCCAAGAAAAACCCACAACGCCTAGCATACTCCAAGTCCATCAAATTCAGAGCAGCGCCTGAGTCCACAAATGCCATGACAGAATACGATGACAAAGAGCAGATCAAGGTAACAGACAGAAGAAATTTTGACTGTACCATACCAATGGTGGCAGACCTAGCGAACCGCTTAGTGCGCTTAGGACAATCAGAGATAGCATGAGTGGAATCACCACAGTAGAAACACAGCCCATTCAGACGTCTGTGTTCTTGCCGTTCAACTCTGGTCAAAGTCCTATAGCACTGCATAGGCTCAGGTTTAAGCTCAGGTAATACCGCCAAATGGTGCACAGATTTACGCTCGCGCAAGCGTCGACCGATCTGAATGGCCAAAGACATAGACTTATTCAGACCAGCAGGCATAGGAAATCCCACCATGACATCCTTAAGGGCTTCAGAGAGACCTTTTCTGAAAATAGCTGCGAGCGCACCTTCATTCCACTGAGTGAGTACGGACCACTTTCTAAATTTCTGACAATATACCTCTATTTCATCCTGACCCTGACACAGAGCCAGCAAATTCTTCTCTGCCTGATCCACAGAATTAGGCTCATCGTACAGCAATCCGAGCGCCAGGAAAAATGCATCGATATTACTTAATGCAGGATCTCCTGATGCAAGAGAAAATGCCCAGTCCTGAGGGTCGCCACGCAAAAAAGAAATAACGATCCTAACTTGTTGAACTGGGTCACCAGAGGAGCGAGGTTTCAAAGCCAGAAATAGTTTACAATTATTTTTGAAACTCAGAAATTTAGTTCTATCTCCAAAAAACAAATCAGGAATAGGAATTCTCGGTTCTAACATAGAATTCTGAACCACAAAGTCTTGAATACTTTGTACTCTTGCCGTGAGCTGGTCCACACATGAAGACAGACCTTTAATGTCCATTGCTACACCTGTGTCCTGAACCACCCAAATGTCTAGGGGAAAAAAAAGGCAAAACACAGTGCAAAGAAAAAAAAATGGTCTCAGAACTTCTTTTTTCCCTCTATTGAGAATCATTAGTACTTTTGGCCTCCAGTACTGTTATGAAAGGTAATTCAGTACCACAATGGACATAGAGGTCAGCGCACATACAGTGACCTGGCAATAACCCAAAAAACAAGAACGAGCTCTGAGACGTGGGAACTCTGTTGACCGCAATTCCTAATCCTCTCCAACCACACTAAAGGCAGCCGTGGATTGCGCCTGACGCTCCCTATGCAACTCGGCACGGCCTGAGAAACTAGCTAGCCTGAAGATAGAAAATAAGCCTACCTTGCCTCAGAGAAATACCCCAAAGGAAAAGGCAGCCCCCACATATAATGACTGTGAGTTAAGATGAAAAGACAAACGTAGAGATGAAATAGATTTAGCAAAGTGAGGCCCAACTTTCTGAACAGAGCGAGGATAGGAAAGGTAACTTTGCGGTCAACACAAAACCCTACAAAGACCACGCAAAGGGGGCAAAAAGACCCACCGTACCGAACTAACGGCACGAAGGTACACCCTCTGCGTCCCAGAGCTTCCAGCAAGCAGAAAAAAACAAATTGACAAGCTGGACAGAAAAAAACAGCAAACAAATAGCAAAGAGGAACTTAGCTATGCAGAGCAGCAGGCCACAGGAACGATCCAGGAGGAAACAGGTCCAATACTAGAACATTGACTGGAGGCCAGGATCAAAGCACTAGGTGGAGTTAAATAGAGCAGCACCTAACGACTTCACCACATCACCTGAGGAAGGAAACTCAGAAGCTGCAGTACCACTTTCCTCCACCAACAGAAGCTCACAGAGAGAACCAGCCGAAGTACCACTTGTGACCACAGGAGGGAGCTCTGCCACAGAATTCACAACAGATTGCGCCTTAATCATTCCCATTCCTAGAGTTGTTGAATGTTCGTGAATGTTGGAGCTACCTAGCGCCTGACAGTGCTATCCTTAACACAAGAGCACGATCCTTACTGCGCCTAACCAGCAGCGACCACCAGTGTGGTGCCGTGCACAATTAGAGCGCTTTCCTAACCTTTGTAAGGGTGGTTAGTGGCGTCCGCCAGAGCAGCGCTGTATGCACTCTGTGCAGTAATCTTTAATTAGTCCGGCGTTGTACCGCCATATAGTGCTGCCATTAACTAGCAGCAGGTTCGATCTCTGCACGGTGGACCCCGGGCTGCGAACGCACCTTTTATTATCTTTATATTTATTTGGTGCATTCCACCAGCCCTAACACAGTGTGGTATTACTTTACTTAACCACAAACAGGCAAATAAAATATAGACCAGTCCCAGCAAAATACCCAAGATACAGTAGTGCAAAATTACAGAGTCTCACCCTTCCACTTACTTGCTGGGATAAGAGCAGCTACTTAAAAACCTCCAGGGCCGACTACCCCGCCTGTTGCATGCACACAGAAAAGAGGTAACAACAAGCTTAGGAAGATGACAGTCCCTTCAGGTACAAGGCCAGTGGACCGGAGGGTCACAACTTGGCATATCTGAACATCTCCATGAAGTCAGGCGACCGGAGGGTCCTTGCTTAAAAAAATGTATACTTGGTTCAGTGATGACCAAAGGAGCAGATCTGCATGTTTTCATCTGGGGCTGTGGTCCCCTAAACTGGCATCCTGTAGAATGACAAATCTGTGTCCCTCGTGATGGAGCCAGGATGTCTTGGCTGCTGTCCTGTACAGAGTCTCTGGTTCTCTGGATGTCTTGGCTGAATATCTGTGTCATCATAAAGAGGCATATAACCTCTTTTTATAGTTAACAAGTGGCCTTCAAGCCATTATTCATAGGTTAAGGAGAAGGGGCTGTGAAATTGACTTACATTGTTTGACCATCTAATCAATTTGCATAGTCTTTATTCCTCTGTTTTGCAAGTCAACAAGCCACAGGACCCGCATAATAGCCATTCAACATATTAACATATGTTATATTATATATTAACAACATATTAAGAAAACATCCATTGATTAATGACCCTGCATGAAAGAAGAGTCAACATTTCAGACTCTTGACCAACAAGAAAGAAACACATAAATTAAAAAATCAACATGTAGATAACAATCTATTCCTCCCGATTTGCTGAAAATAGACATCTAGTTAATTAAGATTAAACGCTGTGTCATCACAGTACTCACTACATATCTAAATACATTTCTTGAATGGTTTACTTTCCAAAATGGGGTCCCTTTTGGGGGCTTTCCGCACTCTCCAAACGTGAGATGTTGTCTGATGTTTCCAGCCACTTTTGAGTTAAAAAAGTCAAGCAGTGCTCATTATCTTCCAAGCCCTATAGTGCACCAAAACAGTAGTTTTACCCCACATATGGGGTATCAGCGTACTCAGGAGAAATTGCTCAACAAATTTTTGGTTCAATTTTCTCCTGTTAGCCTTATGAAAGTAAAAAATGGGCATAAAACAACATTTTGTGGGAAAAATGTGATCTTTTGCTTTCACGGCAATTATGATTTCAAAGCTTAATGTTATAAAATTCTATGAAGTACCTGGGGGTTCAAGGTGTTCCCCACACATCTACATAAATTCCTTGAGGTGTCTAGTTGCCAAAATGGGGTCACTTGTTCGAGTTTCTACTGTTTAGAACTGTTTAGACACATCAGGAGCTTTCCAAACGCAAATTCAGCCAATTTTGCATTCCAAAAGTTAAATGGTGCTCCTTCTATTTTGAGCCTTGCTGTGCAATCAAACAATAGTTTTCTCCCACATATCGGATATCTTCATACTCAGTAGAAATTGCACAACAAATTTTGAGGTCCATTTTCTCCTGATACATAGTTACTGTACATAGTTACGTAGGTTGAAATAAGACCTAGATTCATCAAGTTCAAACTTTCTCCACCAATTGTAAATTTTGTCACTTATTAAGCTATAACCCGCAATGTTGCGTGTATCAAGGAAATTGTCCAGTCCTTTATAAAAGCTGTTATAGTGTCTGCCAATTAAAAAAATTGGAGCTAAAGTAAGATTTTTGTGAAAAAGTAAAATGTTCATTTTTTTCTTTTACATTCATTTAATTCCTTTGCAGAACCTGAATGGCTAATACTTCTTGAATGTGGTTTTGAGCATTATGAGAGGTGCTGCTTTTAGAATTATGTAAATTTTCTGTGATTTATGTCAAATTGGCCCCTCAAAGTCAATTTAAATGAGAAGTGTTCCCTAAAAATTTTGTTGCAAATTTTTTGTAATTTTGTTATCATGATGAGAAAATGCAGATAAACTTTTAACCCTCCAAACTTACTAAAAAAAAGTTATGTTTTAAAAAGATATAAAGTAGACAAATGGAAAATAGTATTTATTCACTATTTTGCGTGACATAGCTATCTGATTTAAGGGCATAAAAATATAAAGTTTGAAAATTGAAAATATTTTTCAATATTTCCATAAATAAATGATAATCATTGTTAGGGCTGGCAGAATGCACCAAGTAAATATAAAGATAGAAAAGGTGCGCTCGCAGCCCGGGTCCACCGTGCAGGAGTGGAACCTGCTGCTAGTTAATGGTGGCACTATATGGCGGTACTATGCCAGAATAGACACGGGTTCCGCCACCCGGTCTGTATAGAACCGAACTCTGTTGCTTCACAGAGTTGCAGGGAATAAAGGTAACGCTGTGCCCTGTTAGCAGTCACAGGGTGCAGCAAATGGATACTAGTGGGATCCCTGCAATTTACCCTCACTATGCTGGTGATTGATCCCACTCTGACACTCACTGGTTTTGAGCCCTGAGTCAGATGCTGGTATCAAGCGGGAGTTCCCTCCCTACACTGACGGATTGTCAGGAGAAACTGGAGATAGCCGCACAGTGTGCGTACAGCACCGCACTGGCGGTCACTGCTGGTTAGACGAAGTATAGATTGTGCCTGGTGCTGGATGGCACTTTCTGACACTAGGCAGCTCAAAGATTCGCGAACATTCATCAACTCTAGGGATGGGAATGATTCAGAGCTTTCACCAGAACAGGCATACATCCACACACACACAATTACTGATTTATACTAGCGCATGGCCATGCAACCATGCAAACCTTTTATAGAGGAAGCTCTAAGGGACCTTCCTAGTGGTCCAATAGGAGCTGCTACAGGACCTGAGCATGTGACCCCCGACCTCCAATGAGAGGTTGTCCCTTGGGCATGCTCAGTAGAGGAAAAGCAGGACTTAGTCCCAGGAGCGTCTGCTCACCGCTGATCAGTGCTGGTTACAATGGCTGAGCCTGGCAGATCAGCAGTAACCAAGTGCACAGTATCTGCCTGAGCCAGAAGCTGGGACCAATGTCTATGCTGAGCAGGCTCCACTGCAGCTGGAGAAGAATGGGAGACTGCAGCGGAGGTGGTTCGAGATTCCCCCTGTGCCGCGGCGAGACCTCGACACCTAACATCACCCCTCCTATAGGGCCCTTGGGGCCCTTGGGCCTCTCTACGCTCGAAGGCAGCAATGAGCTGCGGAACCCGAATGTGCTCAACATGCTGCCAGGACCTGTCCTCTGGGCCATGACCCTTCCAATCCACCAAATAGAATCTTTTACCACGTACCACCTTACACCCCATGATGGCGTTCACCTCATAATCATCCGTAGATGAACCTGATGTCCCGGCAGATGGCTCAAGAAACTGGGACATATGCACCGGCTTTAAGAGGAACACATGAAAGGTGTCGGTGATGCCTAGGCGTGGAAGAAAGGCTAGATGGTAGACCACAGGGTTAAACTGTTCCAGGACCTTGAAGGGACCCAAGTAGTGAGGTGCAAACTTAGTGGACTCAACTCACATCCTGATGTTACGGGCAGAGAGCCACACTAAATTGCCAGGAGCAAATGTCTGAGCGGGGCGTTGATGTGCATCAGTGGAGACCCTCATTCTCTCCTTGGAAGCCCAGATGGCATCCTGTGTGCGGTCCCAAATGTCACGTGCCTCCACTGCCCAGTCTGCCACCCTGGAGTCAGCGGAAGACACGGGCATGGCCACAGGAACCCGCGGATGCTGGCTGTAATTAAGGAGGGATGGGTTCTGTCCAGTCGAGTCAGCTACGGCATTATTCAGCACAAAATCCGCCCACGGTAGCAAGGATGCCCAGTCAAAATGTCGCAGATATGTGACCAGGGTCTGGTTGGCCCTCTTTACCAACCCATTTGTCTCAGGATGGTATGCTGAAGAGAGATTCAGCTCGATGCTGAGAAGACGACAAAGCTCTCTCCAGAACCGAGACGCAAACTGGGGACCCTGGTCACTGACATTTTTCTCAGGCATACCGTGGAGGAGGAAAATGTCCTTGATAATGCCGCCAAGGCTCGTACAGAAAGTAGCCGTGGAAGCCGCACCAAGTGCACCATTTTGGAAAAATGGTCGGTGACTACCCAAATAATGGTGCAGCAACGGGACTTAGGTAAGCCCACCACAAAGTCCATTCTGACCATTTCCCAGGGCCTGTGCACTACCGGCATGGGTTAAGTAGTCCAGCAGGCCATTGTTGAGGAGACTTATTCTGGGCGCAGGAGACACATGCCCGAATATAGTCTCCGACGTCATGGGCCATATGAAGCCACCACTACGTCTTCGCCAGAAGCTTAGATGTCCTTTTGGTCCCAAAGTGTCCACTTACCCTGGACAAGTAAGCCCAAGAGAGAACCTCCGGTCGCAGATTAGATGGCACAAAAGTCTTGCCCTGGGGCACAGACTCTAGCAAAACCGGAGCCATGGTCCTCAGACTCTCAGAAGGGACAATAAGCCGAGGTTCCTCCTCCACTGATGACACTACGGAGCGGAAGAGAGCGTCGGCACGAATGTTCTTCCTCCTGGAGAGAAAATGGAGGGTGAAATGGAATCGGGAGAAGAACAGGGATCATCTAGCCTGGCGAGAATTTAGCCGCTGGGCAGTCTGTATATTCACCAAATTTTTGTGGTCGGTGTAAACTTGGAAGGGAAAGCGAGCCCCCTCCAGGAGGTGTCTCCACTCCGAGAAAGCCAACTTCATGGCTAGCAACTCCCTATCCCCAATGGAATAATTCCTCTCCACTGGTATGAAGGTCTTGGAGAAGGAGAAGCTAGGATGCTTCCGACCTTGAGCATCCTTCTGGAAGAGGACTGCTCCAGCACCGACGGAAGAGGCATCCACCTCTATGATAAATGGTTTATCAACATCGGGGCGATGTAAAATGGGAGCGCTAGCGAAGTGTGACTTAATAGAGAGGAAGGCCTTGGAAACCTCCTCCGACCCCTTTTGGGGATTTGCTCCCTTCTTGGTGAGGGCAACCAAAGGAGCTACCAAAGTTGAGAAGTGGGGAATGAACTGGCGATAATAATTAATGAACCCCATAAAGCGCTGCACTGCTTTAAGAGAATGGGGTTCCTGCCAGTCCATCACAGCCTGAAGCTTGGCAGGATCCATGGCCAATCCCCGGGGAAAGATGATATAGCCCAGGAAAGGCAAGGACTCCTGCTCAAACACACACTTCTCCAACTTGGCATAGAGGGAGTTTGCCTTTAGGAGGTCGAAGACTTTGCAAACATCTCTCCGGTGGGAGTCTATATCTGGAGAGTAGATGAGAATAACATCCAGATAGACTACGACCGAGGTGGTGAGCATATCCCGGAAGATATCATTCACAAAGTCTTGGAAACGGCAGGAACATTACAGAGCCCGAAGGGCATCACCAGGTTTTCATAGTGCCTGTCCCTGGTGTTAAATGCAGTCTTCCATTCTTCCCCCTCACGGATGCGAATTAGGTTGTAAGCACCCCGCAGATCAAGTTTAGTAAATATCCTCACTCCCCACAACCTATCGAATAGCTCTGATATCAGAGGCAGAGGGTATTTGTTCTTAACGGTGATGGCGTTAAGACCTCTGCAATCAATGCATGGACGTAATCCTCCATTCTTCTTCTGCACGAAGAAGAACCCAGCCCCTGCAGGTGACACTGACTTCCTAATGAGTCCTCTTGGCAAATTCTCCTGGATATATTGGGACATCGCCTCCGCCTCTGGGAGACATAGGGGATAGACTCGACCCCGGGAAGGCTCTGCACCAGGCAAGAGGTCAATAGGACAGTCAAAGGGGCGGTGAGGTGGAAGGGTCTCCGCAGCCCTCTTGGAGAATACGTTCGCATAGTGCCAATAGTGCGTGGGGAGAGAAGAAAGGTACTTCAGTAGTAGCAACCTAAACGCACTCCCTCAGCATCTACCCTCACAAGATTCACTCCATGCCAAAATTCTTTCTGTGGACCACTCTATATGTGGGGAGTGGTAATGTAACCAGGGTATCCCAAGCAAGTTCTTGTCTATCCCCTCAGGAATGACCAGTAAAGAAATAATCTCCTGATGGGATGGCGACATAGAAAGAGTTAATGGGATGGTCTGGTGTTTTGTCTGTGAGGGCAGAGTCGACCCATTCACCACTCTTCCGGTCACTGGTTTGGTGAGCATCACCAGAGGTATTGTGTGTCATTGGGCGAAGGCAGAAGACATGCAGTTGCCCTCCGCCCTGGAATCCATGCAAAGCTCCACCGTATGAGTGGATGGGCCTATAATAATTGTCCCCTTGATGGACAGTTTGGAGGAAAATGTTGCCGTGTCTAGTGTACCTCCTCCTACAACCTCTAGACGCTGATGTTTTCCCGACATTTCCTACCATAATGTCCAGACTGCTGTCATACAGGACAGATCTTGGGTATACGAGCGGTCTGGGACTTAGACCCCACCCATGACACCTCCATGGCCTCAGGTGGCACGGATGCCTGGACCTGAGATTCCAGAGGTATGGTGAAGGTGGGAGGCAGGCAAAACCTCTGCCTACACTGGGCGCGCTCCAACTTTCGCTCATTAAAACGAAGGTCGATGCTGGTAGATATTGCTATTAGCTCCTTCAGTGTGGCAGGAATCTCCCTAGTGGCCAAGGCGTCCTTCACATGGTCAGCCAGTCCCCTACAGAACACTGGGATAAGGACTTTATCCGAACAGTCCAGCTCAGATGCCAATATCCGGAAGTGGATAGCAAAATGACTGACCATGGACGAACCCTGTATCAATGCCAGCAGTTGGAGCGCCGAATCATGGGTGACGCGAGGTCCCATAAACACCTGTTTCAGAGTGTCCAGGAACCTTGGAGCACTCTGCACTAACTACATGATCGTCATGCTCCCACAGCGGCATTGCCCACTCCAACGCCCTGCCCGACAGAAGGGATATAATAAATCCCACTCTAGCCCGTTCCATGGGAAAACGTGCAGCCAGGAGCTCAAGATGTATGGCACACTGGCTCACGAATCCCCGACACAGCTTACTGTCGCCAGCAAACTTATCTGGCAACGGGAGACGGGATAATGTCGGAGCAGGAATGGCAGTAGACAAACTGGCTGCAACCACGCTAGTAGCTTGAACAGCTACTGCAGTAACATCCACAGCTGAGGTTATACGCTTGAGAGCCACAAACCTACCCTCCAGCTGCTGGATGTACTGCTGCTGTCACAGTTTGTCCACCATTACTAGCCAGACCTTGGCAGTAGTATAATGTTAGGGCTGGCAGAATGCACCGAGTAAATATAAAGATAGAAAAGGTGCATTCGCAGCCCGGGGTCCACCGTGCAGGAGTGTAACCTGCTGCTAGTTAATGGCGTCACTATATGGCGGTACTACGCCAGAATAGACACAGGTTCCATCACCCGGTCTGTATAGGAGCGAAGTCTGTTGCTTCACAGAGTTGCAGGGAATTAAGGTAATACTCTGCCCTGTTAGCAGTCACAGGGTGCAGCAAATGGATACTAGTGAGATCCTTGCAATTCACCCCCACTATGCTGGTGATTGATCCCGCTCTGACCCTCGGTGGCTTTTGAGCCCCCCGACTGAGGATGCCCTGAGTCAGATGCTGGGATCCAGCAGGAGTTCCCACCCTACACTGACGGATTGTCAGGAGAAACTGGAGATAGCCGCCCAGGGTGCATACAGCACCGCACTGGCGTTCACTGCTGGTTAGATGCAGTATAGGTTGTGCCTGGTGCTGGATGGCACTTTCTGGCACTAGGCAGCTCCAACATTCGCGAACATTCATCAACTCTAGGGATGGGAATGATTCAGAGCTTTCACCAGAACAGGCTACATACACACACACACAATTACTGATTTATACTAGCGCATGGCTGTGTGGCCATGCAAACCTTTTATAGAGGAAGCTCTCCGGGACCTTCCTATTGGTCCAATAGGAGCTGCTACAGGACCTGAGCATGTGACCCTCAACCTCCAATGAGAGGTCGTTCCTTGGGCATGCTCAGTAGAGGAAAAGCAGGGCTTAGTCCCAGGAGCATCTGCTCACCGCTGATCAGTGCTGGTTACAATGGCTGAGCCTGGAAGATCAACAATAACCAAGTGCACAGTATCTGCCTGAGCCAGACGCTGGGACCGATGTCTCTGCTGAGAAGGCTCCACTGCGACTGGAGAAGAAAGAGAGACTGCAGCAGAGGTGGTTTGAGATTCCCCCTGTCCGCTTTCTACCTAAAACTCCACCTTTCAAAAACTGAACTTTTTCTGCTTCCGCCATCTACTGACCTCCCTAAATCTGATGTCTCTCTCTCTGTGGATGGCACTATAATAAAGCCTAGCCAGCAAGCGGGCTGTCTATGTGTTTGACACTAACCTTTCCTTAACCTCCTATATATAATGTTTTGCCCGCTCTTGTAACTTGTACCTGAAGAAGATTTCTAGAATCTGCCCCTTCCTCACCATGGAAACAACAGAAACCCTCATTGTTGCTCTGATCCACTCCTTGACTACTGTAATTCTCTATTAATTGACCTCCCCCTCACTCAACTTTCCTCTCTCCAGTCCATCCTTAATGCAGCAGCCAGGGTCGTCTATCTGGCTAATCGTTACTCGAATGCCTCTGCTCTGTGTCAGTCATTGCACTGGCTGCCCATACATTTTAGGATCCAATTTAAACTGCTTATTCTCACTCCCAAAGCTCTCCACAGTATGGCACCCCCTACATCTCCTCCATCGACTAACATCCGCACTAATCTATACCTCCCACTCCCGGCTCAAGGACTTCTCCCGAATTACACCAATCTTCTGGAATGCTCTACTCCAAAGTATTAGTACTAACCACAATATACACAGTTTTTGGCGCTCCCTAAAAACACATCTGTTTAGGGCGGCCTATCACATTCCGTAATAATAAGTTCTTTTATATATAGTCCATTCTTTACTTCTCTGATCATAACCCTCCATTGCTCCCAAAAGCACTACAAATATTGGCTGGTGAATAGATCATGCAGCCTTTATCTACCCCCATTTTCTCAAGATGGCTGGACCATCATTGTAAATAAAACTGTACTTTGTGTCACCCCCCACCTCATGGTAGATTGTAAATTCTTATGGGCAGGGTCAATAATGTCTGCATTAATTGTTGCTTTATTATTAACTTTGTTATGATTGTTGTATATGAACTGTTGAATTGTAAAGAGCTGTAGAATATCTTGGTGTTATATAAATAAAGATTACTATTATTATTATTAAGGTATAAAGTTGCTTGGTCCTTAAAAGATTAAGTCCATATTGACTATGTAACTGCATTTGAATAGAGTTGAGCAAATATGTTTGGGTTCCCTCTTATTCGGCAAGCTATAGTGCTTGCCTAATAAGCTGCAGAGGGAACCCGGCTTCCTGGATTGCGCCGGCCGATCAGCTGATCGGCACCGCAGCTGCATGTGTCACAGCTGTGTCACAGTAACAAACAGGCGCAAAACAGGAAGTGCTATAGCTTGCCGAATAAGAGGGAACGCGAGCAAATTTTATCATCTCTCATTTTGAATACCAAAACTTGTGTCACTTTCTCAATATTGGTGTACCTAACTGTATATGTGAAAGAACACTGGAGAAGGAGTTTTTATAATTTATTATTATTATTATTATTTATTTATATAGCACCATTGATTCCATGGTGCTGTACATGAGAAGGGGTTACATACAAGTAACAGATATCACTTACAGTAAACAAACTAACAATGACAGACTGATACAGAGGGGCGAGGACACTGCCCTTGCGGGCTTACATTCTACAGGATTATGGGGAAGGAGACAGTAGGTTGAGGGTTGCAGGAGCTCCGGTGTTGGTGAGGCGGTAGCTTCGATAGTGATGAGGAAGCAGCGGGGTCTGTGCAGGCTGTAGGCTTTCCTGAAGAGATGGGTTTTCAGGTTCCGTCTGAAGGATCCCAATATGGTTGATAGTCGGACGTGTTGGGGCAAAGAATTCCAGAGGATTGGGGATATTCGGGAGAAGTCTTGGAGGCGATTGAATGAGGAGCGAATAAGTGTGGAGGAGAGAAGGAGGTGTCTTGGGAGGACCGGAGATTACGTGAGGGAAGATATCGGGAGATTAGTTCAGAGATATATGGAGGAGACAGGTTATGGATGGCTTTGTAGGTCAGTATTAGTAATTTGAACTGGATACGCTGAGGGAATGGGAGCCAGTGAAGAGATTTGCAGAGGGGGGAAGCAGAGGAGTAGAGAGGAGAGAGATGAATTAGGCGGGCAGCAGAGTTAAGGATGGACTGGAGAGGTGCAAGGGTGTTAGCAGGGAGGCCGCAGAAAAGGATGTTGCAATAGTCAAAGCAGGAGATGATGAGGGCATGCACAAGCATTTTAGTAGATTGACGGTTGAGGAAAGGACGGATTCTGGAGATATTTTTGAGCTGGAGGCGACAGGAGGTGGAGAGAGCTTGGATGTGTGGTTTGAAGGACAGGGCAGAGTCAAAGGTTACTCTGAGGCAGCAGACTTCCGGTACAGGGGAAAGCATGATGTCATTGATTGCGATTGATAGGTCAGGTAAGGAAGATCTATGGGATGGAGGAAAGATGATGAGTTCAGATTTGTCCACTTTGAATTTGAGGAAGCGAGAGGAGAAGAAGGAGGATATGGTTGATAGGCATTCTGGGATTCTGTCCCAAGCCAAGTGTATAGATTGAGAAGAGTAGGGGTCCTAGAACAGAGCCTTTGGGGACTCCAACAGAGAGAGGGTGGGATGAGGAAGTAGTGTGGGAGTGGGAGACGCTGAATGTGCAGTTGGAAAGGTATGAGGAGCTCCAGGATAGGGCGAGGATCTGTAGTAGGAGGCAGTGGTTAACTGTGTCGAAAGCAGAGGACAGGTCAAGAAGGAGGAGTATAGAGTATTGTCCATTAGCTTTGGCGGTAAGTAGGTCATTAGTGATTTTGTTCAGGGCGGTCTCAGTTGAGTGATGGGGGAGGAAACCAGATTGTAGATTGTCAAAGCGCAAGTTAGATGAGAGGTGGGAGGAAAGTTCAGAGTGGATGTGCTGCTCCAGGAATTTGGAAGCGAATGGGAGCAGCGATATTGGGCGATAGCTGGGCATAGCAGTTGGATCGAGGGTTGGCTTTTTAAGGATAGGCGTGATTGTCGCATGTTTGAATGCAGAAGTGAAGGTGCCAGAAGATAGTGATAGGTTGAAGAGGTGGGTTAGAGATGGGATAAGTGTTGTGGTGAGGTTGGGGAGGAGGTGGGATGGGATGGGGTCGAGCGCACAGGTGGTGAGGTGTGATTTGGAGAGGAGACAATTAAGCCCCCCTTCAGTGATGTTGGATAGGGAGGTTATGGGGTTTGGGCATTGGTCTGGTATACAAACAGATTGTGGTGGTTGAACAATGAAGACTTGCCTTGTCTGGTCGATCTTATTTTTAAAGTGTGTGGCAAAGTCCTCAGAAGAGATGAGGGAGGTTGGAGGGGGCAGTGGGGGGCGGAGGAGGGAGTTAAAGGTTTTGAATAGCTGTTTGGGGTTGTAGGATAGGGAGGTTATGAGGGTTGTGAAGTAGGCCTGTTTAGCAGAGGTGAGAGCAGATTTATAATTTATGATATCCCTGTTGCCTTTTATATCTCTTCCTACCCCTAATATGCAGAGTTCTAACTTTTTTTTATTGTATCTCATGATGTTTTTTTTTATAAATTTCGCATTTTTTAGAAATAAACCTATAACATTGATGACAAGAGGTACCCTGGTTGACCCCCCAATTGTCTACTTTCCCTTGCTTCTCCTGGTTCTTGACCTCCCATTGGGCAGATGTGGTCGTGTATCTTCTCACTACAAAGCTAATTGGCTGTGCAAAAATGCAATCTGAAGCTACAGTTATACATATCTCCTCCAGGATTCTACTTCAACACTGTTGTACTTTTGTTGATGTTCTGAGATCCTGTAACTACCATCATGTGTGCGGTGCGCATGCCCGCCATTCTGCTGTCATCCGGCAGTGGCACGATGTAAGCACTATGATTGGTTGCCGAGTAGACACGTGACTATGCATGTGACTGGGATCAAATGGTTATAAGGTCCTCATTGTCTCCACACATTCATCCCCTTGAAAAAGCTTGAATATCGCACATGAAATGCACGTTGGGGTTCTGCTCTCTGCTCTTGTGACAGCCTGGTTCTGCCCTCACCCCTTGGTAAGGTATGTACTGCCTTTGATTTGCACACATCGCTGTCCACTTGGCCTCTATTTATGTCTCTCACACTTTGAGACTACGGCAGTGCATACTCTTACTGTGCCTCACACAAAGGCTTTCTTTGGGTTGGTGGACTAAGGCTACTTTCACACTAGCGTCGGATTCGGCCCGTAGCATTGCGTCGGGCCGAGATTCCGAAGCTAGCGTTTGTTGTGCCACACAACGGAGGCAGCGGATGCATTTCTCCGGCGCATCCGCTGCCCCATTGTGAGGTGCGGGGAGGTGGAGGTGGAGTTCCGGCCGCGCATGCGCGGTCGGAAAAAGTGGTCCGTCAGCTGCAAAAAAACGTTACATTTAACCTTTTTTGCTCCCGGCGGTCCGCCGCAAGACGGTTGCGACGTGTGTCAATACGTCGCAATGCGTCGGTAATGTAACTCTATGGGGCAAAAACGCATCCTGCAAACAAACTTTGCAGGATGCGTTTTTTCCCCTAAACGACGCATTGCGACGTATTAAAAAAAAACACCAGTGTGAAAGTTACTTGTCTATCTTTGCTATTTAAGTGTTATTATATCTTTGTGACATCAATTGTTTTGTACCTTGTATATGCATTCATAAACTCTGTCTCCAGTTCTCTTTCTAGTTTGCATGGAGTAAATCTTCCCTTGATGTGTGTTAATTGCACACTTTAGAGTGGTGTTTTTCCCACACAACCTATATTACTGGGTTCATGTTTAGTCACCTAACTGTATAAATGCATATTGCCTAATTTCTGCACCTCTTACCTCACCATCTCTCCCATTCACCCCTCTCCCTTTTTCCTAAAGGTCATTACGTTTTTATCTTCACTGTTTAATGTGCTGACAAATGGGAAAAAAATTCCGAGTGATGATAGAGGTTTTACAATCCAACATAGTGAATTAACAGCAAAAAAAATATTTATCGTAACTTACTTAAAATAGTAGCATGTGCATAGAAAAATATCTGCCATGTTTTGAGTCTAGCTGACTCTTAATCGTAGGTAGAAAAAAATTGTGAGGTGAAATGTTTAAATATTCTGCCTTTTCTTAGTTTTGCTTTTACAGTGTTTAATGTGTAGTAAAAATTACTTTAGTTAGAACATGATATGACTCATAAAATCATCATAAATATGGCCTAAATGGCTGTTATTTTATATTTTGTTAAAAAAAAATTGTGTCGCCATTTTCTGGAATTTTTTTAATTTTTCTGTCGATAGTCCTATTGCTAAACTTAGTTTTTAATTTTGTTTTGTTTTGAATTAAGAATACCGTAAGTAAGGAGAATTTGAGATTTTAGGCTCCTATTCAGCAAATCTTTTATGCTGGAAAACTGGCATAAAAAGTGTTGAAAAATCGCAATGTTGTTGCCAATTTTGCCTAACTTCATCAAAATGGGGGATCCTGGGCAGGAGAAGGCGTGATTAAGGCATGAGTTAAATTAACTAAGGCATTTCTTATGCCAGAAATCAAACTGACTGAAGGAGTCACAATGTGGGGGCAGTCTCCCATTTCATCATTGCCTTTTATTAGTTACCGTTGCTCATTAAGCTAACACACCCAGAATTGTAGCAAGCGAATTTTGAGAAAAGGAGAGGATGGAGGGGATCAGTTATGTGCTCGTTCTATTTTCAATGCATCACAGAGTAGGTTAATGTTAGTAGTGATTGTGACCTATTCTGTGATGCACATAACACATAACTGATCCACTCCAACCTCTCATTTTCTGTAAACTCACTCGCTACACTTCCGGTTGCATAAGTGTAGAGAGCAGCAGTAACTAACATGAGGCAATGATGATACAGGGAACTACCCCCAACACTGTGTGAGTGACACTGACTCAGTATGCATACACTAGGCCACTGCTAGAGCCTTGCACAACTTGCATATTTGCCGCACTTTTGTCACTTTTTTCTGCACAAATTTGTCACAAAACCTGAATGAATTCATATTGCCAACAAAGTGAATGAGAATCCTGAAGGCTAATGCTCAGGTTGCTTATCTTTGGCTTGCAGATTTGGTGCTGATTGTGATTTCTTTTAGGGTACCGTCACACTATACGATTTACCAACGATCACGACCAGCGATGCGACCTGGCCATGATCGTTGGTAAGTCGTAGTTTGGTCGCTGGAGAGCTGTCACACAGACAGCTCTCCAGCGACCAACGATGCCGAGGTCCCCGGGTAGCCAGGGTAAACATCGGGTTACTAAGTGCAGGACCGCGCTTAGTAACCCGATGTTTACCCTGGTTACCAGCGTAAAAAAAACCAAACAGTACATACTTACATTCCGGTGTCTGTCCCTTGCCGTCTGCTTCCCGCACTCACTGACTGCCGGCCGTAAAGTGAAAGCACAGCACAGCGGTGACGTCACCGCTGTGCTCTGCTTTCACTTTACGGCCGGCAGTCAGTGAGTGCGGGAAGCAGACGGCAAGGGACCTGACGGACACCAGAATGTAAGTATGTACTGTTTGGGTTTTTTTACATTTACGCTGGTAACCAGGGTAAACATCGGGTTACTAAGCGCGGCCCTGCGCTTAGTAACCCGATGTTTACCCTGGTTACAAGCGAATGCATCGCTAGATCGGTGTCACACACACCGATCTAGCGATGACAGCGGGAGATCCAGTGACGAAAGAATGTTCCAAACGATCTGCTACGACGTACGATTCTCAGCAGGATCCCTGATCGCTGCTGCGTGTCAGACACAGCGATATCGTATGGATATCGCTGGAACGTCACGAATCGTACCATCGTAGCGATCAAAATGGCACTGTGTGACGGTACCCTTAGTGTTTTTGCTGTTAATTTCACCAATACTAACGAGTGGGGAAAAATGTGAACTAAAAATGTAAGTAAATACAAGCATAAAAAATTAAATGCAGCAAAAAAAGTGCCTATTTCAAACAGTGTTTACCTATCAAGAGATGTAGAAAGTTCTGCATCCTATAGTGAACATATGCACATAGCATTTGAGATCGGGTAGCAGTTGCTCTTTCAATCAGAATCAGAAGAACTGCTCTGTATTCAAATTGAGGGGATGCAACGATGCACCAAGCACTTGGCCAGGCCAAGTTTGCACCAAAGCCACCACATTTGCATATGGAATGAAAACAGGCTTTGAAGTAATTACAATAACACTAGTTATGGGGAGGAAATTAAATTTTAATCTCCTTGTAACTAGAGCTGAGAAAACTTGTTCGGAAATTGTTCACCAATTTCAAATTCCAATTTTGTTTGATGAGGGGAGGGGGAGTGGAGAGGTTATAAGAGCATGTGGAGAAGTTACAGGCTCTGTGTGCTCTTTTATTTTTTCCCTTTACTTTGTGTGTGTTGTTTCCGGCAGCCAATCAGGGTGCAGAAATCATCCATAACGTCATGACACAAGGTTTTCTGTGATTGGATGCCAAAGTCACATGTTCCTGTCCATATTTTACTGGCATCATTGCCTTAGTGTCACAGTGCAGAGAGGTCGCTCCTACGCTAGTGCTGCTGCTGAAAGTGAACTTGTCAGTTAAATAGATACGATCATGTCCTATGTGAAATCAATCTTCCAGCAATGAAGTATCAATATACAAAAACTATGTGGCAGTCTCTGGAGGCACCGTTTGCTACTCCAAATCATTTGTGATACAACTGAGTTTCAATGGCAATTCAGAAGGCCAGATTTCCACTTAAAAATCGTTAGGCATAACATGCCCGGGTACCGAATCAACCCCCTGACGCGCCTTTCGCTTAAGCTTTATGACTTATAGTGGCTTATACTAGTACCATGATTTGGGTCCAAATAAATTTTCTGGTTGTGCCGGGGACTTACTTGTTTCTAAACTAGGGCTTTCGTCTTTTTTCGATTCTTGTGTTATTTAAATGTGTTAACAGTATCTATAATAAAATTTACAATTTTTTAAAATTTTCTTTGTGTATGGAACTCCATTTTTTCTGTGTTTAAATGTGTATCAGGAGTATACACTTACTATCAGGTTACCTTATGGGCATATATATGAAGTCAATTAGACATCACTCTTTATTATATGGGACCCATTTTTTTCTCTGTGAGTTTGAGCATATAACATTGGGGTGGAGTCACAAGGCACAATTAGCTACTCCAAACCATTTGTGATAAAACTGTGTTTCAGAGACTAATCAGAAGGCCAGATTTCCACTTAAAATCATAAGGCCTAATATTGGGATGCAGCCTGGAGGGCAAATTATCTAATCCAAATCATTTGTGATAAAACTACGTAAAACTGTGTTTCAGAGACTAATCAGAAGGCCAGATTTCAACTTAAAAATCGTTAGGTATAACAGTGTTGTTCAGGCACACTATCTAAGAAAATAAATAGTGATTGCTCATTTATTGACAGGTGACTGACTGCTGTGGGCCTAAGGTTGTGAAACAGCAGGTTACAAGACGGGAAAGCTACTTACAACGTGCCTGGGAAAAAGCAAGGTCATGGTGGAAAGAGGAATAGGCTTGGTGTTCACTGTGTACGTGGGTTAGGTGTTAGTGTGAATGAAAGCTCAACTGAACAAACAATGTCTTATCCTATCTGAAGACCATTGACAACATCTGTTATTGGACAGTCTACTTGACTTCCATTCTTTGGCAGCTGCACAGCGGTATGCCTAGTAGATGAGTCTCAGAAAGAGCATGTGCCACAGTGGATGGCAAGCGCTGCATCAAGTGGCCTCCCCCCCCCCTTCCTTCACCTTAACAGCACAAACAGTACAATCCTCAGAGGTTGCACTTCAATCACCTTTGTTTCCCCCATGTCAAACATTTCCAACCTTAGATGGGCCATTCAGAGCCCGTTTCACACATTCTATTCCATGGGCATCAGAGGTCGTCTCCAAAGAACCAATGAATCCAAAGGAGGAAAGCATTTGGACCGATGAACAAAATTTTTTCATGTTGGATCTGGGCCAGATGAAGTAGGGTCTGAGTAAAATTCAGACTCTCATCACCAGACATTAACCTTCGAAGGTGGAGGTGATCCTGATGAAACTCAGATACCAGAAGCACATGCGGACTTCACAGTGATGTTAAGGCAGGAAGAGGAGGGTGACTCTCAGGGTGAGCAGTGTGAGAACAGAGAGGATGGCGATGAGGTTGTAGATCCCACTTGGTGTGAACACAGAGGTACGCAGTTCAGTAACTCAGCAGAGGAGGTGGAGGAGGAGGAAGATATGAAAGTTATATTGCGGCTTCCCACACAGACATGAAGTGATACAACCATGACAATCTTTGCTTCCTCAGCCCCAACTCTGGCTGTGGCCAGCATCAGTCACGATTGTGCAGTTCTCAGTGGACGCAAGGGTTGCCTTGCTAGGGCTTTTTTGAGACCACAAAGGATGACCCAATACATGTTATCTGTTAAATTTGCAGAAAAACTCACTAGAGGCAAAAATAGCAATAATTTGACATGTACATGCATGAACTGGCACATGTGTGATCGACACATCTTTCTCAATTTGCGATAACATCTCCACCTGCACCTCACTCACAGTCCAGGAGTCTGTCCTGTTCTCCATACTTCACCCTCTCTCAGCACAGCAGCCAGCCCTTGGTCCTGCAGTTGGAGTCTTGAAAAAGATTGTTTCCTCCTTCCTTCCTGCCAAAGCTAAGAGCTTGAACTCCACTGCCTCTAATCTGTTGGGTATGGAAATGCTGCCTTTCTGTCTGGTGGATACAGACGGTTTCAGAAAGTCGATGGCCATCACCATCTCCCAGTACCAGTTACCCAGTCACCATTACTTCTCCATGAAAGCTTTGCCTGCGCTACATGACCTGAAAACATCACCCGTCCCCTGCAAAAATTTATGTCTGTCATAGTGCATTTCATCACTGACACCTGGATGAGCAAACAGGGGCAGGGGCGTTGCATCTAGAGATAAGCGAATATTTAAAGGTTCGGTTCACGATCGCCAATTTTGAAATATTAGCAGATTTAATGATTGTTCTCATGATTAATGTAATCATATGTTATCTATGTGTAACATCTTCTGCATATGTTGAACACAGATGCCTTTGTCTGCCATATGTTTTCGTCATGTTACAGCATGACGGATTTGGTTATATTATTGCTCTATCTAATTATGGACAAACATCTTTTTGTACATCTTTTTGTATGTATATATGTTCGCCGGATCTTGATTTAAATTTGGGCTACATGTGCTTTGTCACATATTTTCATAATCATGTATTGGCTATCCTTCAAAAATCATAATATTGATGATACAGCGCTTGTTGTAGACATTCTGGCAGGAGGCATTTAGTTGATCTTATTTATTTGGATGGTTCCTGCCAGGGTGACGATTATGCATCTTATGTCCCCGTTACTCTGAAATGGACCTGGTCCATACTTGGTGGTTATACATCCATCTAGGCGCAGACGCGCTTTGCTCGCGTGCTGCACCCGCTCTCTGTCCCGGGGGGGTCTGGGCGTGTTGCCGCGGTGATGGGAAGTGATGACGGTTGTCCTCCTTCCCATCATCGGCATTGCGCGCCGGGCCTCCTCCCCGGGGTGCAGGGCATCACGAGCAGCTGCGCGCCGATTCGCTGATTGGTCCCTACCTCCTGATACTTATACCCGTGACCCTTATCTTTTAACCACGCCTCCTGACGAAGCCGTGGGTGGTGAAACGCATGTGTTACCTGCCCTGGCACTACTGACAGGTTTAAAAGCTTGTGCCACATAAGAACTGATCACCTGCATTAGATAATGAATACTTGGGCTTACTTATCGCCGCTTAGTACTTAGATCTTCACCTGCCTTTTTTGCGGCCATGCCTTTTATTGGAGCATGTAGCGAACCTTGCAGTATGTTGGTATAGCTGGCAGTCTCAAACTCAATTGGGCATGACTGCTAGCTATAGAGAGGCAAGAGACAATTTATGCCTTTAACTGAATATGAGTGTTCATTATAAGTAGATTTTAACTGGATCTCATATCAGTGGTGGACCTCTCTCTAATCAGTGTGTGCGGCCGTGTGCTCTGAGACGTGTATACTTTTTTCTCTTTATTCCGGCACCAACTCACGTCATCCTTTTTGGTGCCATAGTCTTTTAACTGTTCTCTATCCATGTACAGTGTTTGCAATTCTTGTCCCAATATTTTGTATTATATATGTTTAATAAAAATTTATTTGTTTATTATACCAATCCCCCTTTTTGTTTTTGCGATTTCTTTTGGGATATGTTATCATACATGGGCTTCTATGAGGTTGCCCACCACCTATTAGATCTTATTTATTCAAGATTACTCTGCTCTTTTTGAGCATTTTTGTCGGTATACATAAATTAGCGACAGGGGGATTATTTCCGTTTGGCCACAGATTCGATGTAGGTTTATATATATGCATTTCATCACTGACACCTGGATGAACAAACATGGGCAGGGGCGTTGAATCTAGAGATGAGCGAATATTTCAAGGTTCGGTTTACGATCGCCAAATTTGAAATATTAGCAGATTTATTGGTTGAATATTCGTCGAACATAGCTGAATGTCATTGGAGTCAATGGGAGGCAAAAACAAACGCATACACAACACCTTCAAATGGGCCCAAAAGCTGCCAAAACACATCAAATTAAGGGTAGACACCAGGAAAGTGGCCTCAATTCACCCACAGTAGAAATTTTAGAATGGCAAGGCAGCAATCAGCCATGCATGAGGTATCAAGTTCTGGCCAGCATTTACAGCTTTGAATTGAACTTCAAATTAAGGCAAGGTGGGTGAGGGATTGGTGTAGGCATGTTGTGCTGGGAGCCTGATACCACATGCAACAGCTCAACCTGCTTTGATGCTCAGCCACACTCAGGTGGCACAAATATCAGTTTCGTAGACTACTATTGTCAGAAAAATGTAAAGATAGTAACACAGGCAAACCAACACAGCTCATCACCTCAAAAACACCATCCCCATAGTGAAACATTGTGGTGAAAGCATCAAGCTGTGAAGATGTTTTTTGGCAGCAGTGACAGAGAAAATCGTCTGAGTTGAGGGGAAGATGGATGGTGCGAAATACAGGGATATTCTGGAGCACAACCTGTTTCATTCTGTCAGTGATTTGAGACTGGGATGGAGGATGACCTTCCAAGAAGACAGTGACCCAAAGCATACTGCTAAAGCAGCACAAGTGATTTAAGGGGAAATGTGTAAATGTTTTGGAGTCTGTGGTCAGACTTGAATATTGCTATTCACCAGAGGAAACCATCTAACTTAAAGGAGCAGTTTTGACTTGAGGAATGGGCAAAAATCCCAGTGGCAAGATGTGGAAAACTCATAGAGAAATATCCAAAGCGACTTGCAGCTGCAATTGTCGAAAAAAAAAAGCTCTAGAAAATACTGATTTTAGGGGGTGAATAGTTAGGCACACTAAAGTTTTCACTTATTTTGTCCTTTTGTTGAACACAAAAAATGCCAAAGGGGTGAATACTTTAACAAACCACTGTAGGTGTACAAGACATACAGTCATGCTTGAAAGTGTTGGCACCCTTGAAATTGTTCAAGAAAATGAAGTACTTCTTCCAGAAATGTATACATTTATTTATTTGCGTGTATTGGAACAACAGAAAAAAAGAAAAAAGAAAAATATGCAAAATGTACACAATTTCACACAAAACGCCCCAAAATGGGCTGATCAAAATTATTGCTACACTCAACTTATTATTTGACTGCACACCCTTTTGTAATAATTGCAATCAATTGCCTCCAATAAAGATCAACAAGCTGGGTAGGACTTGAATCCAGGTCCCGGCTTTAAAAGCAACATTGCTAACCACTGAGCCACTGAGCTCTCTGCTACATTTGCCACTCATGGACATGTGATATTGGATCATTTTCCACTGTGGAAATATGACCAGGTGTAATATTTTTAAATGAAGAGAAGTATAGCCAGCTCACCGACAGTTAAAAAGGTGCATGGAACCCCAGCCTGATGAGATGTGATCAATAGTGGAAAAAAGAGGTTTGATGCTTCAGCTCCTTGGTAAAAAATCTGAACATTTATTTAATCCAAATTAAAACATGCAAATGCTCTTGGACAGCGCTTGAGCAGATAAGAGAAAAAAGCTGCATCTATCGAAACGCGTCACTTTTTTCTCTTGTCTGATCAAGTGCAGTCCAGGGTCACTTGCATGTTTTAATATGGATTAAGTACATTTTTGAATTTTTTACCAAGGAGCTGCAGCATCAAACCTTTTTGTTTCCTGTAATGTTTTTAACTAATTTGTTTGATTTGGTTCTTGTTATGTCCTTTTAGGTCTTGTTTGCAGATCTGATGTAGTTTTAGGTCAAATCTATGCAGATATTGAAAATTCTGAAGTGTTCAGAAACTTTCAAGTAATACTGTATATACACAAGCTTGCTTATTTTCGTTAGTCCTGAATTCTCCTTTAACAGATACATGAAATGGAGAGAGAAGTTTACAAGAGATTCTCAAAGTAAACTATAAAAAAGAATAGAAAAGAAACACTAGTCTAATAATACCCGGCATAAAAGCTTTTATATATAGCCATAAAAACGCCCTATGTGAGTAGCTGGAAGACATGAAGACACTATGTACTGCTGAAACAAATTAGAATATAATGGATACAACAGAGAGGTGATTTTTGTTAGTTAATTTTTAGTATGCAAGATATAATATGTTTCTCTGTTCCACTTGTTATTATGCAATATAACTTTTCTCCAGTTTTGTTTTCTTCTATCCAAGGTATCAAATTTGAAAATGAGACCTGTTATTTCTCTTGTCGAAAGACGTTGTTTTTAACTGCAATGTTGTCATCTTTGCATCTTTCGAAGAAAAAAAGAAAAACAGCAGCATGTTGGGCTATTTTGTCTGTTAAAATGCACTCTGATGGAAACCAGATGGACGGCATAATAGTCAATGTGATACCTCCAGCATGTAAGGATGCAGCACTTCTGTTAATTTCATTGCTCTACATCTATGATGGAGAAGAAATAAGGAATTAGAAAATGCAGGTGTGAACAGGATTTTACAGATTAGGTGCACATGTATGAAGCTCACTCAGGTATACAGCCAACCCCAGGCTTTAACAACGAACAAAGGCAACCACCATTGCAGTATCTAGTGAAATTGATCGAATGTTTGCAGGTTGAAGTCCACTAGATTCATATTTTTTAAAATTATATTTAAATATAAAAAGCACAGAAAATATCACTTTTCTTATTTCGAATTGCTGTGTCTGTAGAAGTCTTGGTCTGGTTAAATGTAATAAAATATAAAACTAATTAACCCATAAGGTAATCAACATAAGTAAAAAAAAGGAAATAAAATGACAGAATTGATGTTTTTTGTGGCACTGTACGCTGAGGGAATAGGAGCCAGTGAAGAGATTTGCAGAGGGGGGAAGTGGAGGAGTTGCGAGGAGAGAGATGAATTAGTTGGGCAGCAGAGTTAAGAATGGACTGGAGAGCTGCAAGGGTGTTAGCAGGGAGGCCACAGAAAAGGATGTTGCAGTAGTCGAGGTGGGAGATGATGGAGGCATGCACAAGCATTTTAGTAGATTGACAGTTGAGGAAAGGACGGATTCTGGAGATGTTTTTGAGCTGGAGGCGACAGGAGGTGGAAAGAGCTTGGATGTGCGGTTTGAAGGACAGGGCAGACTCAAGGGTTACTCCGAGGCAGCGGACTTCCGGTACGGTGGAAAGCGTGATGTTGTTAATTGCGATAGATAGGTCAGGTATGGAAGGCTGAGATGGAGCAAAGATGATGAGTTCAGATTTGTCCACATTGAGTTTGAGGAAGTGAGAGGAGAAGAAGGAGGATATGGCTGATAGACACTCTGGGATTCTGGACAGCAGAGAGATGATGTCTGGGCCAGAGAGATAGATCTGAGTGTCACCAGCATAAAGGTGGTACTGGAATCCATGGGACTTTATGAGTTGTCCCAGGCCAAGTGTATAGATTGAGAAGAGTAAGGGTCCTAGAACAGAGCCTTGGCGGACTCCAAAAGAGAGAGGATGGGATGAGGAGGTAGTGTGGGATTGGGAGACACTGAATGTGCGGTTGGAAAGGTATGAGGCGATCCAGGATAGGGTGAGGTTTTGATGCCAAAGGAGGAGAGGATCTGTAGTAGGAGGCAGTGGTCAGCTGTGTCGAAAGCAGAGGACAGGTCTAGGAGGAGTATAGAGTGTAGAGTATTGTCCGTTAGCTTTGGCTGTAAGTAGGTCGTTAGTAATTTTGGTCAGGGCTGCCTCAGTTGAGTGATGGGGCGGAAACCAGATTGTAGATTGTCAAAGCGCAAGTTAGATGAGAGGTGGGGGGAAAGTTCAGCATGGACGTGCTGCTCCAGGAGTTTGGAAGCGAATGGGAGAGATGATATTGGGTGATAGCTGGACATAGCAGTTGGATCGAGGGTTGGCTTTTTAAGGATAGGCGTGATTGTGGCATCTTTGAATGCAGAAGGGAAGGTACCAGAAGTTAGTGATAGGTTGAAGAGGTGGTTTAGGGATGGGATAAGAGTGGCGGTGAGGTTGGGGAGGAGGTGGGATGGGGTCGAGCGCACAGGTGGTGAGGTGCGATTTGGAGAGACAATTAAGCTCCCCTTCAGTGATGTTGGATAGGGAGGCTATGGGGTTTGGGCATTGGTCTGGTATACCAAGCAGTTGTGGTGGTTGAACAATGAAGACTTGCCTTGTTTGGTCGATCTTATTTTTAAAGTGTGGGGCAAAGTCCTCAGCAGAGATGAGGGAGGTTTGGTGGGGGCAGTGGTGGGCGGAGGAGGGAGGTAAAAGTTTTGAATAACTGTTTGGGGTTGTAGGATAGGGAAGATACGAGGGTTGTGAAGTAGGCCTGTTTAGAAGAGGTGAGAGCAGATTTGAAAATGAGTGTTGCCTGTTTGAATGCATTAGAATTATTGTTTCTTAATGAATATGAACTTGTTTTTCTTGCATTATTTGAGGTTTGTAAGCAATGCATTTTTTTTGTTATTTTGACCATTTCTCATTTTCAGAAAATAAATACAACATTTATTGCTTGGAATTTCGGAGACATGTTGTCAGTTGTTTATAGAATAAAATAATAATTTACATTTTACTCAAAAATATACCTATAAAGAGAAAAATCAGACAAACTGAAAATGTTTGCAGTGGTTTCTTAATTTTTGCCAGAGCTATATCTGTTCTTTCTTGTCGGGTACCAATGTGATTTTTCTGTACGCAGCAGATGATTGCTGGCTTTTTAAAGGAGATCAGTGCATAAAAATTGGACAGCACTCGCATGGTCCGAGTGCTGTGTGATTTTTTTGCTCTCACCATACAGCCTGTCATCCAGTGGTTTCCCTGCTTATGTCAGCACATGTCCAGGCCCATTTAAAGTATGCCAATGACCATCTGGATGATCTGAAGGAAGCATGGGAGAAGGTCATGTGATAATATAAGAAAACATTTTGAGGAAGAGGAAAGATGAGTACAACCTGAAGAACACAATCCCAACTGTTAAGCATGGAAGGGGACAGATAATACTTTGGGAATGCTTTTCTGCAAAGGAGACAGAACAACTGCATGGTATTGAAGGGAGGAGGATAGATGGGGTCATATACCACAAGATTTTGGCTAACACGCTCCTTCTCTCAGTAAGAACATTGAAGATGGGTCATGGCTGGGTCTTGCAGCATTACAATGACCAAAAACACACAGGCAGGAAAACTAAGGAATGACTCCGTAAGAAGCATTTCAAGTACCTAAAGTGGCCTAGCCAGTTCCCTAACATGAACCCAATAGAAAATCTTTGGAGGGAGCAGAAATTCAATGTTGCCTAGCGACAGTCCCGAATCCTGAGATCTGGAGAAAATCTGTATGGAGTAGTGGGCCAACATCCCTGCTGCAGTGTGTGCAAACTTGGTTAATAACTACAGGAACGTCTGACCTCTGTAATTGCAAACAAAGGTTTCTATACCAAATATTGAACTCTGTTTTTCTGTTGTATGAAATACTTATTTTATGCAATAAAATGCTAATTAATTATGTAAAAATCATAAAACGTGATTTTGTGGAATTTTTTTCAGATTCTGTCTCTCACAGTTGAATTGCACCTACGATAAAAGTTATAGACTTCTCCTTTCTTTGTAGGTGGGAAAACTTGCAAAACCTGTAGTGATTCAAATACTTATTTTCCCCGCTGTATGTACAGGTGCTTTGAGGCAGATTAAATCCATACCTTGATTGTAGAAATTCTTTTCCATCATTATCAGCAATTTGGCATTTAAATTTTTCTGTCGCGCACAGTGTGGGAAAGTCTAAGTGCAACACAAAGGGATGATAAGTAGGGAGCCCAACACTAGGGAAGTGGGGAGTGGAGACCCGTAGGCAGATCTAAAGTCACCCTGTCTCACCTAAAATAGTCAATCCCCACTACAACAAAATACATATTGAATAGACAAATGAGGGGAACATTTACCTTGAGTTGACTCAGAAAGTAAACACAGATGTCCTCCAACAGCACCAAAGAAGAAGATAGCCGACTGTTGTAGTTCCAAGCCTCAACAGGGGGGAATAGAAATATAACTGTTGATTCCCAGAAGCAGCCAGGAAGTCTATAAACACCCAGGTCAAAGTGTGTCAGTTAGAGCCAGGGGGAGGTTGCCCCTGGGTCCAAGATTCTGAAGTACTAGGAAGGTGACTGCAAAGCCATCCGCAGACACCTTATGCAGCCAGATGCTGTGCGATTGTTTGCAGCCTCTAATATACCCGTGACAGCAACAATGCAAGTATGTAGGGGAGGCAGGTCACTGAAACAAAAGTTACCTTTTAGCTAGACACATAAGCAGACAGAAGCATACTCAGTTCTGAGAAACCACTGGAGAATCTGTGGGTTCAATATTTTACAGAACTTTGTTATCCTTAATCACCTTTAATTTTCTACAGTGGTAATTTACAGTCACGTCTGTGTCTAAAAGTTTGTGACCTAAAGTTGTTATTATAAATTTACATTGCTGCATATTTCTTTCAGCTTCTAATTCTTTATCATCATAAGTATATGTTTACACTGCATCTTTTTCGAGCAGAAGACACTTCAGGAACCCTTTGCGCTTGAGTTCTGTAATTCCAAAGCATGTATTTTTTCATGTTCCTTTTGGTCATATCCTATTCTCTTTTTAAACATATTTTCAGCTTGCATGTTTTTGTAAGCAATTTACCATGTTTTGGTTAATTTTAGAAACTTTTATCAGTGCATTTTTTAAAATAAATAAGTTAATAAAGAAAAAGTAAGTGTTTTTTTTAGGTGAATATCCTACAAAGTGCGCAAAAAGATGGGATGGCATCCTTTTAACCTTCTCATTCACCTATTTCATAAAGAATTAATATTAATATTAATATTACCAGTAAAAGCTTCAAATCAATCCACAAAAAAACAAGTCCCCACTCAGGTCCCTTATATGTCAGTGAAAATATAGAAGGCTTCCACATTACTGGTAGCCTAAAAAGCTCTATGGCTCATTGATCTCAAAAGAAGTCCAGCAAATTCTGTGCCCCCATACCCAAATGCCTCCCTCCGCTCCAAAACTCAATGTTCTAAACTTCATTCAACGTCCACGTGTTAGGCACTTCTGTAGCTCCAGAAGCGTAGGCTATGCATAATATATGAGCACTACAACATATGAGCACTACAATGTATTTCCACTACAATGACAGATTTTAAATTTTCATTCGGCAACATCCAATGCTGCTTGTTTCTGGAAAACGCCCATGGAGTCAAAATCATCACTACACATGTAGATACATTTCCAGAGGGTTGTAATTCCCAAAATGGGGTAAATTGCGGGGGGATTCTGCTTTTCTGACACATAGGAGTCCTGTATCTGGAGTCTGCAAAGTATTCTACAAAACTTTGCTCATCGTGAGTCAAATAGCGCTCCTTCCCTCCAGAGTCTTGCCTTGTGGCTAAGCAGTACTCTATAGCCACATTTGGGGTATTGTCATTTTCAGCAAATATTCCTGAAGAAATTGCCTGACAACTTTTGTTACCATTTTTCCCATTTTCCCTTGTGAAAATATATTATCTGGAGCTAAAACACATTTTTTGTAGTAATAATTGTAATTATTTTTTTTTACTGCCCAAAGGAGTAAAATTTTGTCACGCATCCGTGGTGTCAATATGATCACTGCACCCTTAGATGAATTCATTGAGAGCTGTAGTTTGTAAAATGGGGTCACTTATGGGGGTTCTGCTGTTCTGGTACCTCAAGGGCTCCACCAATATGATATGGCACCCTTAAGCCATTCCAGCAAAACCTGAACTCAAATATGGCACTTCTTCCTTTCTGGCAGGCACGGTGCTGCATAAGGAGCGTGCCTCTGACTGTGGAACCCATATAACAGATGCCAACAAAATACTGTCAGTGTCCATGTGCCCCCTTGCACAACTCCCCTTGGTGATGCACTAATTGGGATGCCAATATTAAGACTAAGATTAAATATATAGGGTTTCAAAAAGCAAAAATCATGTAAATACCCAATAACTAAAAATATTTTTTATTATTAAAACAAAGGCAAGCCATACCACCAGTAGTGACAAAACAAACAAACAAAAAGTGTTCAACCCAAAGAAAATCTAATGGGTAATGCTAGATTTCCCTGGACCAGCACCTAGATAAGCCCTACCTATCAGCGGAGGTTGACACCCTAGGGGGGAGCGTTGTGGCGCCCCCGCTCCACGATGACTGACCCTAGGGGCCCTACTAGACCCTGCAGCCAATACTGAGATCCTCTACCCACAGACTACAGGACCCCTACCGCTAGACATAGGAAGTGCTGTCCTAAGGAAAAACTAGAACCCCAAAAGACATAAAAACAAATGAACACAACAAGGGCAATGACTGGTGTTATAAATACTTGATATTTGCAGACAATAGTAACCACTTAGGTGGTTGGTATTTAAACGTATACACCCACCATATCAAAGGTTAGATAACCCCAATAAAGTTTCCATACTCATTTCATTTGTGTCTCGGACCATTAAAGTCAGGGCACCCTTTTAAGATTCAAAAAGACACAACAAATGACTTAACTACAAGTATACATCCCAGAACACCGGGTACATGATACACCATAGCCAATAGGAACAGCATGGAAACCATTAGCACTCATCTGCATTTGCCTACATGTCATACACCATTGGTCCTGAAACGTTAGCGCCTCACTGGTGTCTAGATACTTGATGTCTGCAGACAATAGTACGCAGGAGGTGGTTGGTATCAAGATGTCTACAACCACCACGACAAAGGTTTGATACATCAAATCAGATTTCCACACTGGTTTCGTTTGTGCCTTGGACCCTTACAGTCCAGGGACCCCCTTAACTTCCCAAAGACACAGCAAATGGTTCACCTACATGTATACCCAGAAAACTGGGTTCATGATAACTCATAGCCAAAAGTATGAAAAGTGGAAACCATTGATACTCATCTGCACTTGACTGAATGTAAAACACCATGAGCCCTTAGACGTTAGCGCCTTAATGCGTTTCGCCTGCTTAGGCTCATCAGGAGGCCTGATGGAATGATATCTTGTGTCACAGTAGATAATAGCTCAATGCCGGCTGATACCAGCCTCCTTTTATATTTACCACCAACTGTGCCTTGTAAAGGTCCCTCCCCTCCATTTCCTGTGGCGTGTTCCCTATAGCAGAGTTACGTCAAATGCCGCCCCTTCGTGTGCGTGTGCAACCTGGAACGCACAAGTCACCGTCCGTCCAATACCTGAAAGGCGCACACTGCTAACCACTTCCGGTTCGCCGGGAAACTACTTCCTATCTGCCGTCATCTCAAGCGCTTGCCGTGCGTACACACCTAAGGTTGCCTAGCAACCACGGAGGTACTCACACAGCTGTGCAGTCCAGGTGGACCGGACACGACAGTGCCAACGTTCCATGATATTTTAATCATGCGCTTCAGCCCAGATATAGATCCAGGCGCACCGAGAGCATAATTCCGCTTATCTGCCACAGACACATAATTAAATGGCTTAGAATCACAAATATATATAAGGGAAGGAATGAGCTGTATATGGAGTGGAGTACTAAAGGATTATTGCCCCAACCATTATCCACAGGCAGTTAACCCTAGTGTGCATACACACACTTTATTCTCCAGTGTCTATCTCTGAAGCCCAAATTAGCTGCAAAAACACAGCAGAACGTAATATTGGGGCATTCACCCACTTTCTCCTTCAGATCTTGGTCCAATCTAAAAAAACATCCCAGTGTTTTGCAAATATCCATCTTACATCCCCATGTCGCACATCAAAGGTACCAATGACCCTCAAAACCTCCCCAGAATCATCCTTAGCACGTTTCTGCAGCAGGCCTTGTCGATCCACCTTTTTTGTGAAGTTGAATGCTGTATCTATGACATGTCTTGGATAGCCCTTTTCTTGGAACCTATTAAACATGTCCCCTGCCTGACTTTTGAACATATCATATCCAGAACAATTCCTTCTCAATCTAAGGAATTGTCCCTTAGGGATCCGTCTCTTGAGGGGAACCGGATGGTGGCTATGCCAATGTAGCAGGCTATTAGTGCTTGTCGGCTTATGGTAAATACTGGTGGACACCCCTCCGTGTGTCTTCTTCTTGATTTTAATATCCAGGAATGCCAATTCTACCTCGCTAATTTCTGATGTAAATCTAAGGCCCACATCGTTTACATTGAGAACCCGACGGAACTCACAGAACTCCTCTTTTTTGTCCTGTCCACACTACGAACACGTCGTCAATATACCTATACCAAATAGATATATATTCATGCCACCACTCCTCCTCACCCCCAAACACAATGGTCTCCTCCCACCAGCCCAGGAACAGATTTGCATATGACAGGGCACACGGACACCCCATTGCAGTGCCCCTGAGCTGGTGGAAATGTTTCCCATCAAAGGTAAATGCATTATGGGTCAGCACATATTCCAATAGTGACAAAACAAAGACATTATGCTCACTGCAGGTCACCAATCTCTGTTGTAGAAAGTATTTCACACCTTGCATCCCTGCTTGATGTGGAATGCTGCTATATAATGCCTCTATGTCAATGGAGACTAACCACGCACTTTGACCCAAGCATACACCTTCAAGTTTGAGTAGTAAATCTGATGCGTCTCTTAGGTAGGAGGGGATAGAGATGACAAATGGACGGAGAATCTGGTCTATATACAACCCACAGTTTTGTGTCAGGGAATCCA
The DNA here is from genome assembly GCF_032444005.1 of Ranitomeya imitator. Taxonomy (NCBI): domain Eukaryota; kingdom Metazoa; phylum Chordata; class Amphibia; order Anura; family Dendrobatidae; genus Ranitomeya; species Ranitomeya imitator. The sequence goes on from NC_091282.1 coordinate 142,134,513, forward strand.
CCCCAGAGACTATTGGTCGTCCCTTCAAGGGGTGAAGACCCTTATGAACCTTGGGGAGTACATAGAATGTTGCTACAAGAGGAAATTCTGGTAACATAAAATCAAATTCATTTTGTGAGACTAGGCCCTGGGACAAGGCACCCTCCAGTATCACCCTCAATTCGTCCTTAAACGTCCCCAGTGGATTTGTGGTAAGTATCTCATACGTTGTATTATCCTCTAACATTCATGTACATATTGCATGATACTCAGGATGGTTCATAATCACCAGATTCTCCTCTTTATCCGAGGGTTTGATGATAATATGGTCATTCTTCCTAAGGGCATCCAGTGCTCTCCGTTCATTCTCCATAAGATATACCTCTGATATGGTGGGTGTATATGTTTAAATACCAACCACCTAAGTGGTTACTATTGTCTGCAGATATCAAGTATTTATAACACCAGTCATTGCCCTTGTTGTGTTCATTTGTTTTTATGTCTTTTTGGGTTCTAGTTTTTCCTTAGGACAGCACTTCCTATGTCTAGCGGTAGGGGTCCTGTAGTCTGTGGGTAGAGGATCTCACTAGTGGCTGCAGGGTCTAGTAGGGCCCCTAGGGTCAGTCATTGTGGAGCGGGGGCGCCACAACGCTCCCCCCTAGGGTGTCAACCTCCGCTGATAGGTAGGGCTTATCTAGGTGCTGGTCCAGGGAATTCTAGCATTACCCATTAGATTTTCTTTGGGTTGAACACTTTTTGTTTGTTGGTTTTGTCACTACTGGTGGTATGGTTTGTCTTTGTTTTAATAATAAAAATTAATTTTAGTTATTGGGTATTTACATGATTTTCACTAATTGGGATGCCCCAGCTGAACAATCATTCTTAACCCTGCTGTTCTGTTCGGTCTGGGGAGACCTATTTTGAACTTTGGTATTTTTTGGGGTGTTCAAGATGCGGTTCTGAAACTTGTGGTTGATTGACTTAAATGAGGATGGGTCGGTCGGCCACGGGTTTCAGAGCCGCATCTTGAATATTTTAAAGAATATTGAAGTTCAAAGTCGGTCATTTTTGACCAACAGAAGAGCAAGGGGAATGTTCCTACGGCCACACGTACAGGGGAAAAATCCAGGTGTCCGGGCCAGTAACTTCCTCTTTCCCCGGCAGACACCTGGAAGCTTTTGTCCACAATCTTCCCTGGAACCCCCAGCAGCATGTCCGTCGCTTGGACCGAGGCCCTGCAGCAGAGAGCAGCACAGGAAGATGATCTCTGGATTCGAACTTTGATTAGCAGCCTTAGCGCTCACCTCCCTGTGCCCTCAGTGTTTTCATTATGGGATTGGAGGGAGGGGGGAAGGAACTGGTTACGACACACAGGTCTGCACAGCCTGAGCTTTGCAATCATACATACAGTATGTAGTATTGGTATACTAAGGAGAAATTACATAATAAATTGTACTGTTCATTTTTTCCTATAATTCCTTTTGAAACATAAACACTTGGGAGCCAAATCAAAATTTTAGTAGAAAAAATTATTATTTTCCATTTCCTCAGCCCAATGTTAGACTATTATTTTAACCCTAAGGGTCAAATATGCTCACTGCACCCCTAGATGAATTCCTTAAGAAGTGAAATTTCCAAGATGGCATCACTTGTGGGGTTTTCTGCTGTTTTGGCATGTTAGGGACTCTTCAAACGTGACATAGCATCCGCAATCTATTTCAGCCAAAATTTCACAATTGCACACATACAGTGATTATTATTATTAATATTTATCATTATAGGGCCATTTATTCTATGACGCTTTACATGTGAGGGGTGTATACATAGTAAAAACAAGTACAATAATCTTAAACAATACAAGTCACGACTGGTACAGGAAGAGAGAGGACCCTGCCCGCGAGGGCTCACAATCTACAAGGGATGGGTGAGGATACAATAGGCGAGGGTAGAGCTGGTCGTGCAGCGGTTTGGTGGAATAAGGGTTACTTTAAGTTGTAGGCTTGTCGGAATAGGTAGGTCTCCAGGTTCTTTTTAACTGTATGTGAGTTGATTTATTAATGCATGGGTCAACAATAGTGTTGAGTGATACCTTCCGATATCCAAAAGTATTGGTATCGGATTGGATTGGCCGATATCCAAAAAATATTGGATATCGCCGATACCGATACCCGATACCAATGCAAGTCAATGGAACCAAAATATCGGAATTAAAATAAACTCTTTATTTCCTTGTAGGTTAATTCTACATGAAGGAAAACAACTAAGAATAATGTAGGATGTATTGGGGGAGGTGGAGGAGACATTAAAGGCATAGATGTTTAGCCCAATCAAATGGAATAGCAGGAATTAATTTTTTTTAAGACGTTCGGAGTTACAAAGATATTGACTATGTTAAGATTTTTTATATTTTGTCAGATATTTATGTTTCACTACTTCCATGCTGTTCACCTTCTTTTTAACTTCTCCCACACTTACTTCTTCATCATCCTCAGCAGCATCATCTTTTCCATCAACTTCTCCTTCACCTTATTCATCTTCTTCACCTTCGAATTATTTTTTTTTACATTCTTCATATTCTTTTTATGCAACTATTATTCTTCTTCATAATCAACTTCTTCATCTTCTTCATATTTTTCTTCTTCTTCATCATATTCTTATTTGTGACAGCCAGGCCTTCCTGTAGTTGTTATCTATAAAAGTTTGAAGATTTCACCTTCTGTTCTGCCTGTCACAAAAGATTAACAACAGGATTTGTCCGCATTCAGTTTGGCCTGCAGCAGCAGGTTTTTTCCAGGGGCACCACGAGGAGGAACGGACTCACCCCCATACGCTGCTTAGTCTTCTTCTGCTTATAAGTTATAATTTAGATAATATCTTTTGCTCTGATTTTTAGTCTTATGCTTAATGTTCTTCTGCGTTTTGTTCTGCAACTTCTTGTTCTTCTGCTTCTCGGTCTTCAGGGTCGTCATCTTTAGGGTCTTGAACTTGGAAATGCAGCAGAAGGTACAAGAGCAAACGACACTGCCGAGAACCGGCTGACGGTATTGGAACCCGGATGGCTAGCCGAAGGTACAAGAGCCAATGGAACAACCGAGGACCAGCTGACATTACTGGAATCCGGTCACTAAACAGGAGGTACCCGTGCTAGAAAACACTACCAAGGACCACCTGACGTTGATGAAACTCGGATACCCAGAAGGAGGCACCTAAGCCAAAGGCTCTGCCCGGAACCAGGTGATGGTACTGGAACCAGGATGGGGAGCAGAAGGTACAAGAGCAAATGACCCTGCCGAGAACCAGCTGACGGTACTGGAACCCGGATGGCTAGCCGAAGGTACAAGAGCCAAAGGAACAACCGAGGACCAGCTGATGTTACTGGAACCCGGTTACAAAGCAGGCGATACCCGTGCTAGAAAGCGCTACCAAGGACCACCTGACGTTGGAGGAACTTGGATACCCAGAAGGAGGCACCTAAGCCAAAGGCTCTGCCCGGAACCAGCTGACAGTATTGGAACCCGGATGGCTAGCCGAAGGTACAAGAGCCAAAGGAACAACCGAGGACTAGCTGACGTTACTGGAACCCGGTTACTAAACAGGAGGTACCTGTGCCAGAAAGCACTACCAAGGACCACCTGACGTTGGTGGAACTCGGATACCCAGAAGGAGGCACCTAAGCCAAAGGCTCTGCCTGGAACCAGCTGACGGTACTGGAACCTGGATGGGGAGCAGAAGGTACAAGAGCAAAAGACCCTGCCGAGAACCAGCTGATGGTACTGGAACCCGGATGGCTAGCCGAAGGTACAAGAGCCAATGGAACAACCGAGGACCAGCTGACGTTACTGGAACCCAGTTACTAAGCAGAAGGTACCCGTGCTAGAAAGCACTACCAAGGACCACCTGATGTTGGTGGAACTCGGATACCCAGAAGGAGGCACCTAAGCCAAAGGCTCTGCCCAGAACCAGCTGACGGTACTGGAACCAGGATGGGGAGCAGAAGGTACAAATGCCAAAGACACTTGTGAGCAGCAACTTGCGGTGTTGGAACCCAGGGACGGCAGGAGGAGCAGAGTGTAGGCCGAAGCCTGCACTCTAGTCAGTTTAATATCTGTTGTTGTGTCAGTGTGGCGGTCGCTGGACACATTGCCGGATACACAGCTGGGGATCAGCTGACATTACTGAAACTCAAATACATGGCAGCTAGTGTTGACTGTGGAGACAGCACTTCCAGGCAGCGACTGGCGGTGTTGGAGCTCAGGTACAGCAGGAGAAGCAAAGTGTAGGCCGAAGACTGCACTTGAGGCAGTTTAATTTCTGATGTTGTGTCAGCGTGGCGGTCGCGGGACTCATTGCCAGATACACAGCTGGGGATCAGCTGACGTTACTGAAACCCAATAACATGGCAGCTAGTGTTGACTGTGCATACAGCACTTCCAGGCAGCAACTGGCGGTGTTGGAGCCCAGGGACAGCAGGAGGATCGGAGTGTAGGCCGAGGCCTGCGCGGGAGGCAGTTTAATGTCTGTTGGTGTGCCAGCGTGGCGGTCGCTGGACAAGTTGTCGGATATACAGCAGGGGAGCAGCTTGCGTTACTGAACCCCACTGACACATGAGCGAGTGTTTTTCTCTGTGCAGCCAGCACTTCCAGGCACCAACTGGCGGTGTTTGTGCCCAGGGAATTCAGGAGGAGCAGAGTGTAGGCCGAGGCCTGTACCGGAGGCAGTTTAATGTCTGTTGTTGTGCCAGTGTGGCGGTCGCTGGACACGTTGCCGGATACACAGCAGGGGAGCAGCTGGCATTACTGAACCCCACTAACACATGAGCGAGTTTTGTTCTCTGTGCAGCCAGCACTTCCGGGCACCAACTAGCGGTGTTTGTGCCCAGGGAATCCAGGAGGAGCAGAGTGTAGGCCGAGGCCTGCATGGGAGGCAGTTTAATGTCTGTTGGTGTGCCAGTGTGGCGGTCGCTGGACACGTTGCCGGATACACAGCAGGGAAGCAGCTGGCATTACTGAACCCCACTGACACATGAGCGAGAGTTTTTCTCTGTGCAGCCAGCTCTTCTGGGCACCAACTAGCGGTGTTGGAGCCCAGAGAATTCAGGAGGAGCAGAGTGTAGGCCAAGGCTTGCACAGAGGCAGTTTAAAGTCTGTTGTTGTGCCAGCGTGGTAGTCGCTGGACACGTTGCTGGATACACAGCAGGGGAGCAGCTGGAATTACTGAACCCCACTGTCACATGAGCGAGTGTTTTTCTCTGTGCAGCCAGCACTTCCGGGCACCAACTAGCAGAGTTGGAGCCCAGGGAATCCAGGAGGAGCAGAGTGTAGGCTGAGGCCTGCACGGGAGGCAGTTTAAAGTCTGTTGTTGTGCCAACGTGGCGGTCGCTGGACACGTTGCCGGATACACAGCAGGGGAGCAGCTGGCGTTACTGAACCCCACTGACACATGAGCGAGTGTTTTTCTCTGTGCAGCCAGCACTTCCAGGCAGCAACTGGTGGTGTTTGTGCCCAGGGAATCCTGGAGTAGCAGAGTGTAGGCCGAGGCCTGCACGGGAGGCAGTTTAATGTCTGTTATTGTGCCAGCATGGCGGTCGCTGGACACATTACTGGATACACAGCAGGGGAACAGCTGACTTTACTGAACCCCAATAACAGAGGAGCGACTGTTGACTGCGGAGCCAGCACTTCCGGGCACCAACTGGCGGTGTTTGTGCCAAGGGAATGCAGGAGGAGCAGACTTTAGTTATTGCCGCACACACAGCAGGGGAATAGCTGACATTACTTAACCCCAATAACAGAGGAGCGACTGTTAACTGTGCAGACAGCACCTCCGGGTAACAACTGGCGGTGTTTTTGCCCAGGGAAAGCAGGAGGAGCAGACTTTAGTTATTGTCACACACAGAAGCAGAACAGCTGATGTTACTGAACCCAATAACAGAGGAGCGACTGTTGACTGTGCAGACAGCACTTCCGGGCACCAACTGGCGGTGTTTATGCCCAGGGAAAGCAGGAGGAGCAGACTTTAGTTATTGCCGCACACACAGCAGGGGAGCAGCTGATGTTGCTGAACCCCACTAACACAGGAGCTAGTGTTTTTCTCTGTGCAGACAGCACTTCCGAGCACCAACTGGCGGTGTTGGAGCCCAGGGTCAATCAGGGTGTAGGCCGAGGCCTAATTGGAGCAAGTTTAATATCTGAAGTAGTGTGAGTGTGGATGGAGCAGGAGGAATTGCCAGATACACAGCAGGGGATCAGCTGACGTTACTGAAACCCAATAACACTGGGTCATGTGTTGACTGTGCAGACGGCACTTCTGAGCAGCAACTGGCAGTGTTGGAGCCCAGGAATTACAGTTCAGGTGGTAGAAACATGAACACAATAGGAGACCTGGATACTGTTGCCAACAAAGTATTTAATCTGGAAGAGGAGTGGCAAATTCCTGCGAGATCCAGGCCTTGTTCATTTTCAGAAAAGTAAGCCGGTCCACGTTATCGGAGGATAGTCGCATGCGACGGTCTGTTAGTACACCACCTGCGGCACTAAAGACGCGTTCCGATAATACACTAGCAGCAGGGCAAGCCAGCACCTCCAATGCATACTGGCTAAGCTCTGGCCATGTATCCAGCTTAGAGACCCAAAACTTGAAGGGGAAAGAGCCGTCTGGGAGTACACTGAGAGGGCAAGCCATGTAGTCTGTCACCATCTGACGGAAACGTTGCCTCCTGCTGACTGGAGCCATCTGTGATGGTGTAGACATTTGTGGCGGGCACACAAATCTTTGCCACTGTTGGGCCATACTAGTCTTGCCTTGTGCAGAGGCACTGCTTCTGCTCCCTGTTTGCTCTAAGCTTCCTCCATTGCCTCGACGCACAGAGCTGCTTTGGAAAGCACTAGCAGAACTCCTCTCGATTGGACTGGAGAAGATGATGGACTGCACCAGTGTGTCTTGGTACTCCCGCATTTTACGCTCCCGGTTCAATGGTGTTATGAGGCTTTGAAAGTTGTCCCGGTATCGAGGATCTAGGAGGGTGTACACCCAATAATCAGCCGTGTTGAGAATGTGGGCGATGCGGCGGTCGTTTCTCAGGCACTGCAGCATGAAATCAACCATGTGCTGCAGACTGCCAACTGGCAAAGAAACGCTGTCCCCTGCTTGAGGCATGACCTCTGCCTGCTCAGCATCACCCCACCCTCGCTCTACACACTGACTACTGGAGAATTGTTTAACTCCCTCCTCTGGAGTGATGTCTTCGTCCTCCATTGACTCCTCCTCATCCTCCTCACAAAGTGTCCCCTACCCAGGCCTTTGTGAGGAACCACGTTGCGCAGACTGTCCAGAAGCAGATGGCATTTGTGACTCCTCATCCTCCTCCTCTTCCACAACATCATCCCTTAGTGCTTGCAGTGTTCTTTCAAGCAGGCAGATAAGGGGGACAGTCATGCTGACTAGTGCATCATCTGCACTCGCCATCCCTGTGGGATCATCAAAGGCACGCAAAACCTGGCAGATGTCCTTCATAGTGGCCCAATCAGTGGTCCTGAAGTCTGAATGGCGCACAGTGCGACGTCTTTGCGCCTGATGCAGCTGGTACTCCATTACTGCTGGCTGCTGCTCACACAACCGTTCCAACATATGTAATCTTGAATTCCACCTGGTGGGTAGGTCACATATGATGCGATGTTCCAGAAGGTGGAATCGGCACTGCAGAGCTGCAATGCGCAATCTTGCCATGCTGGAACGCCGCAAGTGAGCACACTCTAGGCGGACCTTGTGCAGCAGTGCATCAAGATCCGGATAGTCCCTCAAAAAACTCTGCATGACTAAGTTGAGCACATGTGCCAGACATGGGATGTGAGTGAGGTTGCCTAGGGCCAAAGCTGCCACCAGATTTCGGCTATTGTCACACACTACCATCCCTGGCTGGAGATTCGCTGGCACAAACCACACGTCGCTCTCCTGCTTGATGGCATTCCAGAGCTCCTGCGCTGTGTGGATTCGATTCCCCAAAGAAATTAATTTCAGTATGGCCTGTTGACGTTTGGCCATGGCTGTGCTCATATCGGTTGTAACAGGTTAGCGTTCACAGGTCAAGGTGGAGGTAGACCGTGACGGCTCCTGCAGCGATGATTCTGAGGAACTGGAGTATGAGGAGGAGGCAATGTGTACAGACTGGATGCCTGCAATCCTTGGAGTTGGCAGAACATGTACAGCGTCATTCGCAAGATCTGTACCCGGCTCCACAACATTGAGCCAATGGGCAGTGAGGGACAGGTATCGTCCCTGTCCATGGTGACTGGTCCACGCATCGGTGGTGAGGTGGACCTTGCTACTGACGGCGTTTAGTAGCGCATGCTTAATGTTTCCCTCCACATGCTTTTGCGAGGCAGGGACGGCTTGCCTGCTGAAATAAGCAGCTGGGCACGTTGTATTGTGGGACTGCCAATGCCATCAAGTCACGGAAGGTGTCAGTCTCCACCAGCCTGAATGACAGCATTTCAAGGGACAGTAGTTTTGCAATGCCAGCATTCAGAGCCTGTGCTCGGGGGTGGTTTGCCGAGAATGGCTGCCTTTTCTCCCATGCCTGTGCTACCGATGGCTGTAGAGTGGGCTGGGAGTGTGAGGATGACTGGGAACGTGGTGCTGTGGGTGGAATTACACTGGGTCTCTGGACAACAGTGCCAGAGGTTCTTCCATGGCGATCCTGGGAGGAAGCCGAACCAGCTGTGTGTGAGCTGGAGGAAGATGCAACAACATGAGCTGTTGGTTGGCCCAGGTCTTCAGTGTGTTTTTGTAACTCCACCACGTGCTTGGTCCGCACATGTTTCCACATATTTGTGGTATTGAGGTTGCTGACACTTTTCCCTCTTTTGACTTTCTGATGACACACTTTGCATTTGACTAAACAAATGTCATCTGTAGCTGTGTCAAAAAAGGTCCAGGCACTGCAAGTCTTGGGAGTGCCCGTTTTGGCTTTTGGAAGAGTCATGCTCCTAATGGGTGTCGAAGTGGAGTCTACAGGCAGTCTTCCCCCTCCCTCTCCCTCTTTGGGCCATTCGGGGAATCTTTTCCTCAGAGCTGCTCCCACCACATTCCTGTACCTCATGCCATGATGGGTCAAGGACCTCATCATCTACACTACCCTCTTCCACCAACTGCTTCTCCTGTGTAGTCTCGGCAGCACAGTACGCTCCTGAAAGTGGCACCTGAGTCTCATGATCAGATGCGTACTGAGGTGTGCTGCCTGGAGGCACTGGCCCACCCGCCTCTTCAGAATCAGAGAGACAAAGCTGTTGGGCATCACTGCATACTGCCTCTTCTTCCATTTCTCCAATGCTGCTTGGCTGGCCCCCTCTTTCCAAACCAAGAGATTCAGAGAACAGAAGTAGAGATGGCTCCTGTCCTGGGCTCTCTGACTGCCTGGGCAATTTGGCAGGTTGTGAAGAGACAGATGGGTGCTCTCCAGTGCTCTGTGCCTGAGAAGATGTGGCACTAATTGAAGTCGATGCATTAGCTGCCATCCATCCGACAACGGCTTCAATTTGTCTTCCCACAGCAGCGGGGTACGTCGTTCTCCTACAAAGCTGCGCATGAAGGACTGTTCCCTGCTGAAACTGGGTGATGATGAGTCACAGGTGCCCGCAGCAGGCACAGAATCCCCACGTCCTCTACTTGCTCCACACCCACGTGCCTTACTCCCTGCCTTCTTCATCTTGGTAGACTGATAAAGATAGGCAGAAAAGTACTAAGGGCTTAGTGTGCTTATTCCTGAACAGCTCCTAACAGGTATAAGAAACACTAATTTTCAAAAGTGTGGACTAGAATTTTATATGAGCTAATGTGGCCTACACAACTGTAAAGTGGTGTGTTTAGTGAACTGTATTAATTTTTTTTTTGCATAACAGACTACAGAGTGAACTGCACTCACACACAGACCGTGCAGACAGTCGTGAACGGCGCTGCAAGGCCAAAAAACCTCCTCTATGTACTCCTATATAGTGTTTTTCCACAATCTAGCAGGATACGGATGGAAAGCCACTAATAGGATAAATTTGAATAAATTTGCAGCAGGCTGCACTAATTGAGAAATAGACAATGGAATGGTATGCAGCAGTGACGCACCCTGAGCTGACTACAAACGGATGTGGCGGTAGAACAGACTACAGAGTGAGCTGCACTCACACAGAGACCGTGCAGCCCGCCATGAACAGCGCTGCAAGGCCAAAAAAAGCTCCTCTATGCAATCCTATAGTGTTTCCCACAATCTAGCTGTATACGGATGGGAAGCCACTAATAGAATAAATTTGAACAAATGTGCAGCAGGCTGCACTAATTGAAAAATCGACAATGGAATGGTATGAGGCAGTGATGCACCCTGAGCTGACTACAACCAGCGGTGTCTGCAGACCAGACTACAGAGTGAGCTGCTCTCACACAGACACCTTGCAGACACCTGTGAACAGCGCTGCAAGGCAAAAACAAGGTTCTCACACAGCGGTTGCTAAATTAGCCTGGGTAAAGCACAATGAAGCAAATCGCTATCTCTAAACTGGCCCTCAGTCAGAACACAGTGTCCTGTCCCTAACTGAATTCACAGCAGAGTGAACCCAAAATGGCAGCAGCGACTTTTATAGTGCATCATGACATCATTTCAGCAGCCATTCACAGCCATGCCAGTAGTTACATGCCTACCATGCAGAACAGGATGTGCCCACACTTCTAATCATTCCTCATTGGCTGAATTCTGGCTGTTTGAATTATGGGAACTTCCGATTCCGGTATCCGATATACTGAAAGTATTGGAACTCGGTATCGGAATTCCGATACCACAAATATCGGCCGATAACAGATACTTGCGATATCGGAATGCTCAACACTAGTCAACAATGCACTACCTGGATAGTGCATACAATATTTGATAGGTCTAATTGAACCAGTGCACTGCATTTAATTGTAATTAATTTTGGCATTGCTTTCCATACTCTAATGATGGATACATGAAATTCAACCTTCAATTCAAAGGGAGAACGGTTGAGATTCCATCTACCGTAATTTAATTTTCCGCTAAGTCTAATACCTAACCGGGATTTAGTGGATCACAGTGGTGATTATAATATAATAACACTATGGTATTTCTTTTTAGAACAAAATATATCTTATTAATACACTAATAAAAGTAAATTTTTATTCACATTTTACTCACCCTTTTACCCCCTTGTGTTTATCCAATATTCTTCGGTGGTGTCCACCTATGAGAGTAATGTCTGATGAGATTTGACATTGTTGTTACCTTAAAGTTCATTTAGTCCTGGCAGTGGGTCTTTCAGTGTGTGAGCCAGGCAGCTTTAGAATGCTATTTACCTGCAGATGAGCCCCATATACGCAGGTTAACAGCAATTTTTTTTTTGTATGACAGGTACCCTGTAAACAGTAAACTCAATTTTAGTGACAAATGAGAGGCAGGGGTTGCCTAAGAAAGATCATAGGGTGCATTAAAAGAGACATAGATGCTCATGTCACGAACATAGTTTTGCCTCTATACAAGTCACTAGTGTGGCCACACTTAAAATAAAATACTGTGTGCAGTTTTGGCTCCGGTGTAAAAGAAGAATATAGCTAAACTACAGCAGGTTTAGAGAAAAGCACTACAAGAATGGTTATCATTAGGGTTGAGCGACCTTTACTTTTATAGGATCGGGTCGGGTTTCACGAAACCCGACTTTTTCAAAAGTCGGGTCGAGTGAAATCGGCCGATCCTATAAAAAAGTCGGGGTCGGGGTCGGCCGAAACTCGAAACCCATTGCAGTGCATTCAGTTTCCAATGGTTCCCAGGGTCTGAAGGAGCAGAAACTCTCCTTCAGGCCCTGGGATCCATATTTAAGTGTAAAATAAAGAATTAAAATAAAAAATATCGCTATACTTACCCTCTGACGCGCCCTGGTACTAACCGGGAACCTTCCTTCCTTCGAATCAGCGCTTGCAGGACCTTGCGGTGACGTCGCGGTGACGTCGCGGCTTGTGATTGGTCGCGCGGCCGCCCATGTGACCGCTCGCGCGACCAATCACAAGCCGCGACGTCACCGCGACGTCACGCAAGGTCCTGCAAGCGCTGATTCTTAGGAAGGAAGGCTGCCGGAAAGAAGCAGGGCGCGTCCGAGGGTGAGTATATTCCTATTAGTTATATACTCACCCTCGGACGCGCCCTGCTTCTTTCCGGCAGCCTTCCTTCCTAAGAATCAGCGCTTGCAGGACCTTGCGTGACGTCGCAGTGACGTCGCGGCTTGTGATTGGTCGCGCGAGCGGTCACATGGGCGGCCGCGCGACCAATCACAAGCCGCGACGTCACCGCGACGTCACCGCAAGGTCCTGCAAGCGCTGATTCGAAGGAAGGAAGGTTCCCGGTTAGTACCAGGGTGCGTCAGAGGGTAAGTATAGCGATATTTTTTATTTTAATTCTTTATTTTACACTTAAATAAGTATATTCCTATTAGTTATATACTCACCCTCGGACGCGCCCTGCTTCTTTCCGGCAGCCTTCCTTCCTAAGAATCAGCGCTTGCAGGACCTTGCGTGACGTCGCGGTGACGTCGCGGCTTGTGATTGGTCGCGTGAGCGGTCACATGGGTGGCCGCGCGACCAATCACAAGCCGCAACGTCACCGCGACGTCACCGCAAGGTCCTGCAAGTGCTGATTCGAAGGAAGGAAGGTTCCCGGTTAGTACCAGGGCGCGTCAGAGGGTAAGTATAGTGATATTTTTTATTTTAATTCTTTATTTTACATTAAATATGGATTCCGATACCGATTTCCGATATTGCAAACATATCGGAACTCGGGATCGGAATTCCGATACCACATTCAGAAGATCGCCGACTTCATGGCCGACCCCACACAGGGGTCGGGTCGGGTTTCATGAAACCCGACTTTGCCAAAAGTCGGCGACTTCTGAAAGTGGCCGACCCGTTTCGCTCAATCCTAGTTATCAGACTTGGAGTGATCGAACTTGTAAAAAAAGTTGTGATTTTAACATAATGTTCAAATATAAGAAATAGACACTAACTATATATTTTTATTGCCCTCTGTATACCTATGCCTACAACGATGACAAGGTGGTACAATCTATGTCTAGATGAAAAAAGGTTTCACTGCATGAGCTGTAGGGGATCACTCTCTCAGGTAGGTATTAGGTAGCGTTCACAAAGGCAATGCGGTTGGTCCAAAAAGATGCAGTTTAATTGCTTTCATAAACGCCAAGGGATTCAAAATCAAATGGAGACTCTTCTGCACAAAGGAATCACAGCAAATAAACAGTTCACTTGGCAGTGCACATATGTTAGTTCGTGGTAACTTAAAAAAATTACAGTCCTTTCTCCTGAAGCAAACTTTATACACAGAAGCATGATCCCACCAGTGTCAGCATCCCTTTCAGTCTGACCGCCAGAAGCTTCTAGCACCAAATAAAAGTGTTCACATTGAACAGGATGCAGCTTCAACATGGTTCTCTAAAGATCCAACACACTGACTGCTCAGCTTTCCTAGCTGACCCATGCAGTCTCCATTGAGAGTGAGACAGTGGCATGTCTCTCTCCCAACTAAAGCTTACATTTTGGCTGGTCACTCACCAGTAGCACACTCGACTCTGCTCAACATCCAGCAGACTGAAACACCTAGTGACAATAGGCCATGGTTCTTAGTCTGAATTAGTCAGGTGCATCTAATAAAGACCTGCAGTGTTATGAATGATCTAACCATGTCCTATCTAGCTCTGCTATACAGCAGAGTAAACAAGGAATTTTGCACATGGTGTTGCATTGGTCAATTCATTCAAGTGCAACTTTATGGAAAATTTGCCATCCCTCAGATCAATATGTTTAGTTGGACCTGTGTCTTTTTTTATCAACCTATGTCTTTTTTCAACCTTAACTATGAAACCATAATACTTTGATTGAAATTGGTCTTCAATGAGTTAAGTTTCCTTTTGCAGCCACCATGTCAAGAAATCCACTCTTATGAACCACTTTAGTTTTGCAATAATAACGTATATATATGTAGCTATTGTTCTACACAGCAGTGTCTGCTCTCTAATCTGCAGTCATAACCATTTCTTAAGTAGCATTTTCACGGCTGTATAATTAACATAAATTGGAAGTGCTGTGTTCAAACATTCCACATGCAATATACTAGAACTCCTAAAGGTACGATATATCAACAGCTGTCACAGTGTGAATCCGTAATGAACTGTGGTTTAGTCTGCATTTGTACAGAGAGAGATCCAACTACTCCTGGGTTTTTCAAATGGCCCTTGAAATAAATCCGCTTTTGAATCTTTCCACCCACAATATTGTATATCCAGTGATTAATACAGCTGTAATACAAATGCATTTTTATTCGCAAGCTACGGCGCCCCCTGCAGGGGGATTTTTCCTTCATTGATTTTGAGTGGCTATACAAATATTTACCATCTTGGTAGAAAGCCTAAAATTACATGACAAAATGTACTTTTACATCTGAATGCAGCACTTTATTTCTGAATATATAATTTATTATATTTATTTCAGAATAAACTATAATATACAGTTTTATTTGTATTGATTTGGGATAGTGAAAATAGGCCTCATTATCACTTAACCTGGGACATTGAATAGAAAATCAGAGAAAGAAAAATGTCTCCCTTCCGGAATGCAAACAGTGGTCAATTCAAGCAATAGAAATATTTTTGCAAGGTTAGTATGTGAGTCTTTCCTATACAGCTAGACGTGCTAATATATGCTTACATCAGCTAAGCACAGTGCCTGTATGTCTGAAAACAAGTCTCCTTTTAAAGAAGTCTACAAAAATGTGGATTTAAAAATGTAGAATATGTGTGAAACCAGAGCTCTTGTACCTATAGGACATAAACATTTACAGAATTTGCCATATTGTTTGATGAAAGTATACATTATTATCACCACTTCATGTAATGTATTCACCCTTTTATTTAATAGTTTACAATGTTAAATATGTACCAGTTGAAGACCAGGCCGCCCCAAGCCCCTACCATTACACCCCCCACCCCTTCCTGCCCAGACATCTTTTCTGGTTTTTTCATACTCGTAGTTTACAGAGGTGTGAGTTTTTTTTATCGTTCAGATATTCAAATACTTTTTAATATTTGTCTCTGATATGTGTGGCCTAATTTTAATTTATTTTCACTGTTACTTTTCACCATTATTTTCATTACCCTTTCTTTTTTTGCTATCATTGGGTGAATATGAGGAGAAAATAAAGGAAATCCTGTACATGTCTATTTTTCATATTTATTTTATTTTATTTTTCCAGGACCCCAAAGGACTATTAAAATATATTTTCAATTTTGTTCTTTTCTTAACAATTATTTTTACATATAAGACACATGATTTTTATTTTATTTTTTTTACCAGGACGAGGCTAAGGAACATCAATTTGGATTTTCTTTTTTGGTTATTTTTTTTTTTTACTTTTGATTTATTTTTCATTAGTTTCACACATTGTACCACCCCCCATAAGGACATAAGATATTTGGGGGGGGGGGGGTCAATTCAACATTTAGCATTTTTATTTTTATCTGATTTCCCCTTTTGGCTTCACAGTAGAACTGTGCTGGGTTTGTTAGGACCCAGCAGCTCCTGCTCCCTACACACAGTGATCATATGATCATTGGGTCTAGAGAAGGAAGCACTGTCAGTGATTCTTATGTCATACACAGAGTGCTTGTTCAGAAAAGTATAAACGCAAGGGTTAAACCCTCTCTGCCGTCTCTATGGGGAGTCCGTCTGTGTCTGGTACGGCTGCTAAACTAGATTTTAGTATGTTATAGCTGAGTAGAATGCATACCACACATGCGTTTAAAGTCTTCAGGAGAGGAAAAGACATTCATCACATCCATCTGGTAATGTATAACAAATGATCATCTTTATTTTTAATCCATTAAAATACGAACGTCCAAGTTAGCATTAAAAAAAAAAACCTGGTGCATTACTGGTGAACCCACCCTTAATCATAATATAAAGAACCAAATAACCTAGATTGTATTTAAATCCTAATGAACCAACCACCATCAAGTAAAGAAGAAATCAATAATGAACCATCTTACACGCATTGGAAAAAACAAAAAACCTTGCTAATGACAATACATTAACAATAGTAATGGACCAAAGCATTAACTTGAATCATGAAAAGAAAAAAAATTATAACAGGATATACTAAATAAACAAAAAATAATCATATACAAAAAAACAAAAACCTTGTAGTGAAAATATAAGAACAATTATAGTAGCAAGAATGGTTAGTATAACAAGCTGAAATCAAAACAGGATACAAATACTACAGAGGAGCTGATCAGACAGGACTAAACAAGGCTATATCTGGCAGATTCCAGTAGTAAGCTGGAAGCCTGAATAGGGTGTGGTTATTTCCAACTGCCTGGGGAATAAAGCTGATAACTCCATCTGGACAGCACACACACCCATACTGTCAGATTGCAGGTCTCAGCCACCCTACTCTAAATCGCTAGACAGAGCCTGTGCCACTCAGAGACTCTGGTTCCGGCATCTCTTCTGTCACCAGTGCCACCCAGAGAATGAATACAGCAGTACCTGGCGACAGAAGTTGAGCCTGGTGTAGATGTCACAGCTACAAGGTTTTCCCACAGATTACACTCACAATCTGTCCATTGACATGTTCCAAAAGAAAATATACACGTGGCACTCCCCAGCTTGAATTAAAATTCAAGTTGGTTTCTTTATTTAATCCATACAATGCAAATACAGTCTACTGCTGTTTCAAGGAATCTATGAAATTTAAAGCAAACTGGTAAGTGCCATATGTATAGTTTCCTTTTTGAAAATAAAGTTGAACTAGCTGCGAATGCTCAACACCATCAGTTAATCCACATGCTAAGCTACCATTTTCCCATATGAATTCTGTAATTGAACGGCCCTGTACACACTTTGCATATCTTTAGATTTTTCCTCCAATTCTTCAGAGAGCCATAAGTAGAGATGAGTGAATGTGTTCGAAAAACAATTGCCAATCTCAAAATTAGCAATTCGGATTCGTGTTCGAATGTCCGAGCATTTTCCTCGGCAAAATTCGGCCAAAGTTTGGTAAATTATCAAGTTTACACTTACGGTTTTGTTAGGACTTTGGCTAGATTAGTGGTACTGTATGAAGAGAGGGGGGATGGGGATGTGTTTGATGAGGGGAAGGAAGAAGTCAGAGCTATGGCGGACTGTTACGCTTTTTTTAACCCTTTAACATAAAAAAATTCTGTCATTTTGACTTTTTTTCTCACTATGCCGTTTAGAGACCAAGTTAATCCTTTTTTTTTATAGATAGATTGGGCGATTCTGAACACGGCGATACCAAATATGTGTATGTTTGATTTTTTTTACTGTTTTATTTGAATTGGGCGATAGGGGGGTGATTAGAACTTTTATTAATATTTTTTTTTTAATTTTTACTTTTGGCATGCTTCAATAGTCTCAATGGGAGACTAAAAGCTGCCATAACCTGATCACCTCTACTACATACAGGCAATGATCAGATCGCCTGTATGCAGAAGGATTACTCACTTGCTATAAGTGCCGACCATCGGGTGGCGCTCATAGCCATCTGGCAGTGGAAACCATAGAGGTCTCCACTGCCATGCCAACCTATCGGTGACCTACGATCACATGACGGGAGGTCACCGATGGGCAGATTTCCGGCACAATTTCCGGAAATGCATGTTAAAGGCCGCTGTCAGCATTTAACAGTGGCATTTAATGGGTCAAAGGCACATGTCAGGTGTTCAAAACAGCTGACGTGCCAGGAAAAGGGCAGGCTCACCGCCGAAGTCCACACCAAGCAGGGGGAAGCATCCAATGACGGATGAGTGTGATAAACACCATGTTAACAGACAGCACAGTGAGTATCTGTAGCCCTATATACAGGCCCACTCACTGATTCCAAGATTGTAGACACCTGTGATGCTAGTTAGTGGACACACCTTGATTTAACATGTCCCTTTTGTCACATTATTTTCAGGGGTACCATCATTTCTGTCCAGGCCTATTTCATGAGCTTTATTTTTTATTTTTTTAACTCTGTGGAAGCATGGTTGAAAAGCAATGTCTAACATTCATTTGTTCATTTTCATAGATCTTTTATTTATTATTACTTTTGTCAGATTCAAGTTATTCCTGTGACTATTGTGGATTTTTCTGTCATTAAAAGAGGGGTACCAAAAATTTTGGCCACGTGTGTAGGTGTCCTGCACTGACTCCGAACTGTACCATTCAAGTTCGCTCTGTCATGATCCCAATGGCAGGGGATCACAAAAGGACAAGCACAAAAAACAAAACAGGCTCTAGGGTGATGGAAACTGAGCTGACCGCGATCCTGAACCTCAACACACAACTAGCTGTAGTCGGGGAACGTGCCTACGATGATTCTAGACGTCTCGCACCAGCCGAAGAACTAACTTTCCCTATTAGAAGAAACACAGACCTCTCTTGCCTCCAGAGAAACACCCCACAGAAATAGCTGCCCCCCACATGTAATGGCGGTGAAATGAGAGGAAAGCACATACGTAGTTATGAAAACAGATTCAGCAAAATGAGGCCCGCTAAAGCTAGATAGCAGAGGATACAAAAGTGAACTGCGCGGTCAGCGAAAAACCCTACAAAAAACCATCCTGAAATTACTTGAACTCATGTTCCAACTCATGGAACATGAGGAGTAATATCAGCCCACTAGAGCAACCAGCAAAAAGGAATCACATATCTGCAAGCTGGACTAAGACAAAAATTAAGCAAAACGTGGAACAGGAAAATCAAAAACTTAGCTTGTCCTGAAGAATACAGAAGCGGGAAGCAGAGGTAACAAGACACACTGATTACATTGATAGCCGGCGAGGAAATGACAAGAAAGCCAGGTTAAATAGGAAACTCCCATATCCTGATAGAACAGGTGGACACCAGAGACCGCAGAGAACACAAGTCACCCAGTACCATCTGTAACCACCAGAGGGAGCCCAAAAACAGAATCCACAACAGTACCCCCCCCCTTGAGGAGGGGTCACCGAACCCTCACGAGAACCACCAGGGCGACCAGGATGAGCCCTATGAAATGCACGGACCAAATCAGCAGCATGAACATCAGAGGCAACCACCCAAGAATTATCCTCCTGACCATAACCCTTCCACTTGACCAAATATTGGAGTTTCCGTCTGGAAACACGAGAATCCAAGATCTTCTCCACAACATACTCCAATTCTCCCTCCACCAGCACCGGAGCAGGAGGCTCAAGCGAAGGAACAACAGGTACCTCATACTTCCGCAACAACGACCGATGGAACACATTATGAATAGCAAATAGTGTTGAGCGATACCGTCCGATACTTGAAAGTATCGGTATCGGATAGTATCGGCCGATACCCGAAAAATATCGGATATCGCCGATACCGATATCCGATACCAATATAAGTCAATGGGACATCAAGTATCGGAAGGTATTTTCATGGTTCCCAGGGTCTGAAGGAGAGGAAACTCTCCTTCAGGCCCTGGGATCCATAGGGATGTGTAAAATAAAGAATTAAAATAAAAAATATTGATATGCTCACCTCTCCGGCGACCCCTGGACTTCACACTGCTAACCGGGAGGCTTCTTTGTTTAAAAAGCGCGCCTTTCGGACCTGTGAATGACGTCCCGGCTTCTGATTGGTCGCGTGCCGCCCATGTGACCGGCACGCGACCAATCAGAGGCCGCGACGTCATTCGCAGGTCCTCAATTCCTATAATTAGCAGTTTTGTGAATGAGAATGACGTCGCGGCTTCTGATTGGCCGCGTGCCGGTCACATGGGCGGCACGCGGCCAATCAGAAGCCGCGACGTCATTCTCATTCACAAAACTGCTAATTCTAGGAATTGAGGACCTGCGAATGACGTCGCGGCCTCTGATTGGTCGCGTGCCGGTCACATGGGCGGCACGCGACCAATCAGAAGCCGGGACGTCATTCACCGGTCCGAAAGGCGCGCTTTTTAAACAAAGAAGCCTCCCGGATAGCAGCGTGAAGTCCAGGGGCCGCCGGAGAGGTGAGCATATCAATATTTTTTATTTTAATTCTTTATTTTCCACATCCCTATTGATTCGATACCGATACCCGATATCACAAAAATATCGGATCTCGGTATCGGAATTCCGATACCGCAAATATCGGCCGATA
Source organism: Ranitomeya imitator (assembly GCF_032444005.1). Lineage (NCBI taxonomy): Eukaryota > Metazoa > Chordata > Amphibia > Anura > Dendrobatidae > Ranitomeya > Ranitomeya imitator. The sequence goes on from NC_091282.1 coordinate 142,154,706, forward strand.
CCCGATACTTGCGGTATCGGAATGCTCAACACAAATAGCAAACGATGCCGGGAGATCCAAACGAAATGACACAGGGTTAAGAATTTCCAAGATCCTATAGGGACCGATGAACCGAGGCTTGAACTTAGGAGAAGAGACCTTCATAGGAACAAAACGAGAAGACAACCACACCAAGTCCCCAACACAAAGTCGAGGACCCATGCGGCCACGGCGATTAGCAAACTGCTGAGCCCTCTCCTGGGACAACTTCAAATTGTCCACCACATGACTCCAAATCTGATGCAACCTATCCACCACCATGTCCACTCCAGGACAATCAGAAGGCTCCACCTGACCAGAGGAAAAACGAGGATGAAACCCCAAATTACAAAAGAAAGGAGAAACCAAGGTAGCAGAACTAGCCCGATTATTAAGTGCAAATTCGGCAAGTGGCAAAAAGGTAACCCAGTCATCTTGATAAGCAGAAACAAAACACCTTAAATAAGTTTCTAAGGTCTGATTAGTTCATTCCGTCTGGCCATTCGTCTGAGGATGGAATGCCGACGAAAAGGACAAATCAATGCCCATCTTAGCACAGAACGTCCGCCAAAATCTAGACACAAACTGGGATCCCCTGTCAGAAACGATGTTCTCCGGAATCCCATGCAAACGAACCACGTTCTGAAAAAACAGAGGGACCAACTCAGAGGAGGAAGGCAACTTAGGCAAGGGTACCAGATGAACCATCTTAGAAAAGCGGTCACACACAACCCAGATGACGGACATTTTTTGAGAGACAGGGAGATCCGAAATAAAGTCCATGGAAATGTGCGTCCAAGGCCTCTTCGGAATAGGCAAAGGTGACAACAATACACTGGCCCGAGAACAGCAAGGCTTAACCCGAGCGCAAACTTCACAAGACTGCACAAAAGAACGCACATCCCTCGACAAGGAAGGCCACCAAAAAGACCTGGCCACCAAGTCTCTAGTACCAAATATTCCAGGATGACCTGCCAACGCAGAAGAATGGACCTCGGAGATGACTCTACTGGTCCAATTATCCGGAACAAACAGTCTTTCAGGCGGACAACGATCAGGTTTATCCGCCTGAAACTCCTGCAAAGCATGTCGCAAGTCTGGGGAGACAGCCGACAAAATCACCCCATCCCTAAGGATACCAGTGGGCTCAGAATTTCCAGGGGAGTCAGGCACAAAACTCCTAGAAAGAGCATCCGCCTTCACATTCTTTGAACCTGGCAGGTATGAAACCACAAAATCGAAACGGGAGAAAAACAGTGACCAACGAGCCTGTCTAGGATTCAGACGCTTGGCAGACTCAAGGTAAATCAGATTTTTGTGATCAGTCAAGACCACCACACGATGTCTAGCACCCTCAAGCCAATGACGCCACTCCTCAAATGCCCATTTCATGGCCAAAAGCTCCCGATTACCAACATCATAATTCCGCTCAGTGGGCGAAAACTTTCTAGAAAAGAACGCACATGGCTTCATCACTGAGCAATCGGAGCTTCTCTGTGACAAAACCGCCCCCGCTCCAATCTCGGAAGCATCAACCTCAACCTGAAAAGGAAGCGAAACATCTGGCTGACGCAACACAGGAGCAGAAGAAAACCGGCGCTTAAGTTCCTGAAAGGCCTCCACAGCCGCAGGAGACCAATCAGCAAAATCAGCACCCTCCTTAGTCAAATCCGTCAAAGGCTTAACAACACTAGAAAAATTAGTTATGAAACGACGATAAAAATTAGCAAAGCCCAAGAACTTCTGTAGACTCTTAAGAGATGTAGGCTGCGTCCAGTCACAAATAGCCTGAACCTTGACGGGATCCATCTCAATAGTAGAAGGGGAAAAAATATACCCCAAAAAAGAAATCTTCTGGACTCCAAAGAGACACTTTGAACCTTTTACAAACAAAGAATTGGCCCGCAGGACCTGAAACACCTTCCTGACCTGCTGAACATGGGACTCCCAGTCATCCGAAAAAACCAAAACATCATCCAAATACACAATCATAAATTTATCCAGAAATTCACGGAAAATATCGTGCATAAAGGACTGGAAGACAGAAGGAGCATTAGAAAGTCCAAAAGGCATCACCAAATACTCAAAATGGCCCTCAGGTGTATTAAATGCGGTTTTCCACTCATCACCCTGCTTTATCCGCACAAGATTATACGCACCCCGAAGATCAATCTTAGTGAACCATTTAGCCCCCTTAATGCGAGCGAACAAATCAGTCAACAATGGCAAAGGATACTGATATTTAACTGTAATCTTATTCAAAAGACGGTAATCTATACAAGGCCTCAAGGAACCATCTTTTTTGGCCACAAAAAAAAAACCTGCTCCCAAAGGGGACGAAGATGGACGGATATGTCCCTTTTCCAAGGACTCCTTAACATAATCCCGCATAGCAGTATGCTCTGGCACTGACAGATTGAACAAACGACCTTTAGGAAATTTACTGCCAGGAATCAAATCTATAGCACAATCGCAATCCCTATGAGGAGGAAGTGAATTGAGCTTAGGCTCCTCAAAAACATCCCGATAATCAGACAAAAATACCGGAACCTCAGAAGGAGTAGATGAAGCGATAGAAATCGGAGATGCATCATCATGAACCCCCTGACATCCCCAGCTTAACACAGACATCGTTTTCCAGTCCAAGACTGGGTTATGAGTTTGTAACCATGGCAGACCAAGCACTAAGACATCATGTAAATTATACAGTACCAGGAAGCGAATCACCTCCTGATGAACGGGAGTCATACGCATGGTCACTTGTGTCCAGTACTGAGGTTTATTCATAGCCAAAGGTGCAGAGTCAATTCCTTTCAAAGGAATAGGGACTTCCAGAGGCTCCAGACTAAACCCACAGCGGTTGGCAAATGACCAATCCATAAGACTCAGGGCAGCGCCTGAATCCACATAGGCATCGACGGAAATGGCTGATAATGAACAAATCAGAGTCACAGACAGAATGAACTTAGACTGTAAAGTACTAATGGCAACAGACTTATCAACCTTTTTTGTGTGTTTAGAGCATGCTGATATAACATGAGCTGAATCACCACAATAAAAACACAACCCATTTTTCCGCCTATAGTTTTGCCGTTCACTTCTGGACTGAATTCTATCACATTGCATTGTCTCAGGTGCCTGTTCAGAAGACACCGCCAAATGGTGCACAGGTTTGCGCTCCCGTAAACGCCGATCAATCTGAATAGCCATAGTCATAGACTCATTCAGACCTGTAGGCGCAGGGAACCCCACCATGACATCTTTAATGGCCTCAGAAAGGCCATCTCTGAATCTAGCAGCCAGGGCGCACTCATTCCACTGAGTAAGCACCGACCATTTCCGAAATTTCTGACAATATATTTCTGCTTCATCTTGCCCCTGAGAGAGAGCCAATAAAGCTTTTTCAGCCTGAATCTCTAGGTTAGGTTCCTCATAGAGCAAACCCAATGCCAGAAAAAACGCATCCACATTGAGCAACGCAGGATCCCCTGGTGCCAATGCAAATGCCCAATTCTGAGGGTCACCCCGCAGGAAAGATATAACAATCTTGACTTGCTGAGCAGGGTCTCCAGAAGAGCGAGATTTCAAAGAAAGAAACAACTTGCAATTGTTCCTAAAATTCAGAAAACTAGATCTATCTCCAGAAAAAAACTCTGGGATAGGAATTCTAGGTTCAGACATAGGAGCATGTACAACAAAATCTTGTATATTTTGAACCTTAGCAGCAAGATTATTCAGGCTGGAAGCCAAACTCTGGAAGTCCATAATAAACAGCTGAGGTCAGAGCCATTCAAGGATTAAGAGGAGGTAAGACGCAGCCAGGCTGCAATTAAGGCTATGCAGCAAACTCTGAGGGGAAAAAAAAAAAAAAAAACTTCCTCAGACTACTTTTCCTCCTACTTCAGCCAATACGATTACCACTTTTTGGCCGGCTATACTGTCATGATCCCAATGGCAGGGGATCACAAAAGGACAAGCACAAAAAGCAAAACAGGCTCTAGGGTGATGGAAACTGAGCTGACCGCGATCCTGAACCTCAACACACAACTAGCTGTAGCCGGGGAACGTGCCTACAATGATTCTAGACGTCTCGCACCAGCCGAAGAACTAACTTTCCCTATTAGAAGAAACACAGACCTCTCTTGCCTCCAGAGAAACACCCCACAGAAATAGCAGCCCCCCACATGTAATGACGGTGAAATGAGAGGAAAGCACATACGTAGTTATGAAAACAGATTCAGCAAAATGAGGCCCGCTAAAGCTAGATAGAAGAAGAGGATACAAAAGTGAACTGCGCGGTCAGCGAAAAACCCTACAAAAAACCATCCTGAAATTACTTGAACTCATGTTCCAACTCATGGAACATGAGGAGTAATATCAGCCCACTAGAGCAACCAGCAAAAAGGAATCACATATCTGCAAGCTGGACTAAGACAAAAATTAAGCAAAACGTGGAACAGGAAAATCAAAAACTTAGCTTGTCCTGAAGAATACAGAAGCGGGAAGCAGAGGTAACAAGACACACTGATTACATTGATAGCCGGCGAGGAAATGACAAGAAAGCCAGGTTAAATAGGAAACTCCCATATCCTGATAGAACAGGTGGACACCAGAGACCGCAGAGAACACAAGTCACCCAGTACCATCTGTAACCACCAGAGGGAGCCCAAAAACAGAATCCACAACATCGCTCATCCCAACTCCTTACATTTTACTACTAGAAACTCCTTTTCTTTTAAAAAGTAGCAGTGGTCCTCTTGATTTCTGACAACTGCACAGGTAGCACATATATCAGGTCTGCACTTCTAATAACAGAATATTATTGCATACTTTTGTGCTGCAGTTTTCAAATCCTTTAAGAAAAGTGGACATCAAAAACATCATATAGTAGGGGAAATAAGCATTTGATCCCTTGCTGATTTTTTTAGTTTGCCCACTGACATGGACAGTCTATAATTTTAAGGGTAGGTTTATTTTAACATTTATTTAATATAATATCAAAAGTACATTTCAGAAAATCACATTGTACAAATTATATAAATGTATTTGCATTTTACAGTAAGAAATAAGTATTTGATCTCCTACCAACCATTAAAAGACTTTTGGCTCCTACAGACCAGTTAGACGCTCCTAATCAACTCGTTACCTGCATTAAAGACAGCTGTCTTACATAGTCACCTTTATTCAAAGGGAAAATACTGTGAACTCCAAGCAAATGTGGCGCCAAGCACCTTAGGATTTTTTAAATGCATCCACTTCCAGTGAAAAATGTTAATAAAAATTCATTTATTTTCTCAAAACAAAAAAAGAAAAAAATATATATATTTTTTTAAAATATTTTTAAAATACAGTACAACGGGTTTCGGCTGCCTTCATCAGGTAGCAAAAAAACCCAGACATACAATAAGCACTATAAATTGATCACTTTATAGTGCTTATTGTATGTCTGGTTTTTTTTCCTTTTTTTGTTTTGAGAAAATAAATGAATTTTTATTAACATTTTTCACAGGAAGTGGATGCATTAAAAAAATCCAAAGGTGCTTGGCGCCACATTTGCTTGGAGTTTATTTTCCCTTTGAATTCGCCACCTATGTGGATCCGAAGCAGGATCAACACATAGTTCTCCAAAGTGAGCTGCACACCTTATTGGATTATAAAACATACGGAGAAGAGTTGCCTAAAGAACTGATTCCTTGAGAATCTCAACGTGCATTTCTTACCGATAGAAGGTGAGCATAACCACAACTAAAAGAATTTTTTTACTGTTGGTAAAAACGTATTACGCTCAGAGGAAGCGCCGCACTTGTCTCTTTTTTTCCCTCTTTCCCTAAACCAGGGAATTTCTATAGTCACCTTTATAAAAAACTCTTGTCTACAGAGTCAATTAATCAGTCAGACTCAGAGGCGTAGCTATGGTTTGGGTTCAGGGGAGGGGTGGGGCAAAGCTTCTGAGTGGGCCCCTAACCAGGTAACCTTGATTACAACTGTGTGATGCACCCTAATAGTGGAGGAGAACCTCAGCAGATGACCACGCTGTTACTGAAGATAATCTCTATATAACGACCGGTATGGATATTACCGCAATATGGTCATTGGTAGATACCAGCCCTACAGAACATATAAGAGATCACAGCACAGTTGTACATCTGGCCCAGACCAACATGACAACTTTTTCCACCCAGGACTCGTCTGCAGAGAAAATAACAAAAGACGCGTTTCACTTCTCATATTCCAGCCCCATCACCATCTAACCCCAACCTGCACAAACTCCTCATCCTTCTGATATCCCAATGCTGAGTCACTGCTGCCATATGTGTCCCTATTACTGCACCTGCCATGTGGATCTCTGTGCTCTCTAAATTCTAAACACCCCTCTATAATTGTAACAACTCTGCTGGCATCACAGCATGGCCTCACATCTCTCACACAATCTTACCCACTGCTCCAGGCCATGATGTGGTTTCTGTTTAATGCCAGCTCCATGTTCTGTGTCTCTGCTCTCTGCATGCCTCATGGCTATGTGTATAGGGGGCCGGCGCCTGAACTGTCTGGTTCTTATAGGAATAAGGTGCATCTGTCTAATCAGTTCCTGACCAATTATCAAGAGGCCTCCTGTATATAGTGCAGCTCCACCCTGTGGTCTGGGCCTGTGCAATGTGTTAGCTCAGTTAGTGTTTAGCTGCTGAGTTTGCCTGGCCTTGCTCTGAGTGTCTCCCTCTCTGGAGGCTTTTTTCTGTGCTATTGCCTTGATCGTGTAGTCCGTCCTCCAGGAGGCAGAATATCCTGGTCCCTGTGTCTTTGTCCCTGTGTCTTGTCCCATTGCCTTGTCTGTACTTTGTCTTTTCTCGGTCTCCTTGTCTGTGGCTTCCTTCCCTGCTGTGTCTTTCCTTGTGTTCTCAGTTTGCTTTCACTCCGCACTCTTGCGGCTCTGCACTCAGTACTTGCTTCGCACTCTCTGGCTTTGCTCTCTGGCTCCGCTCTTTGTGGTTCTATCTGGCTCCGCCTCCTGTGTTTCTGCACTTGGCTCCATCTCGCTCTTGGCTCCGTCTCCAGTGCCTCCGCTCTTGGCTCCGCCTCCAGCGTCTCCGCTCTTGGCTCCGCCTCCAGCGTCTCCGCTCTTGGCTCCGCCTCCAGCGTCTCCGCTCTTGGCTCCACCTCTAGCATCTCCGCTCTTGGCTCCGCCTCTAGCGTCTCCGCTCTTGGCTCCGCCTCCAGTGTCTCCGCTCTTGGCTCCGCCTCCAGCATCTCCGCTCTTGGCTCCGCCTCCAGCGTCTCCGCTCTTGGCTCCGCCTCTAGCATCTCCGCTCTTGGCTCCGTCTCCAGCGTCTCCGCTCTTGGCTCCGCCTCCAGCGTCTCCGCTCTTGGCTCCGCCTCCAGCGTCTCTGCTCTTGGCTCTGCCTCCAGTGTCTCCGCTCTTGGCTCCGCCTCCAGCGGCTCCGCCCTTGGCTCCGCCTCTCGCGGCTCCGCCCTTGGCTCTGCCTTCTCCTTCTCTTCTCTTAGTTCCACCTTCTACTTGTTACTTAGTCCTCCTGTCTGAACAGGTTCCAACCTGTTTCACATACCTGCCTGCAGACCGGTCCCTACCGGTTCTTCCTATGTTCCAGCCGTACCCGCCTGCCTACCAGAGAGCCAGCCGTGTCCGCCTGCCCGCCAGTGTCTCTGTTGTACCCGTCTGCCTGCCTGTCTCCCAGCCGTGCCCGCCTGTCAGCCAGAGTGCCAGCCGTGCCCGCTCCGTTCCTTAGTGGGATCAGCAGCCACAGCCAGACATCACCCTGGAGTGGCACCTTGTAGCTTCCTATTGCACAAGTCTAACCTCACCATCAGAGGCTCCAGCGAACACCTAGGAAGCTACTTAGTTACGCCCCTTCCAGGGAAGTTTGGTCTGTGGTCCAGTGGGGCCACACCCCCGTATGCCCGCGCCAACCAGTCTGGGCGCGTGCGTGACAGTTTGCACAGACCATGGTCCCCGCTGAGTCCCATGTACCTTCGCTCTCGGAGCAAGATGAACTCTCTTCTTGCCAGTATTGGCCTCCGAGGAACATGTTTACCCTGTCTGAAAGCCAGTCCTTCACTGCTCCATCCCCAATTGTCATCTCTAATGAGCTGTTTGATCGACTTCAAGCCTGCGCTCCTAATGACGAATCCAAGCCAGCAGATCCTCCATGCTACTATGGGGACCCAAAGCAATGTCGTGTGTTCCTGGAGCGGTGCTTGCGTTATTTCAAGTGGCATGCTCCCCAATTCCCCACTGACTGGTTGAAAGTAGGTTTCTTAATGGCCTACCTTAGAGGAGATGCTTTGATGTGGTGCGACCCCCTTTGGGAAGCAGGGGACCTCATCATCTCGAATCTGCCGGCCTTCCTGGTGGCCTTCTGTAAAGCCTTCGATGAGCGAAGTACTGCATCTCCTGAAAAGTCTTCCCCTTCAAGCTCACAGAGACGGTCTAGACGAAAGAAACCTGTAGGTAAACCGTCACTTCCGTCCATGACCGTCCAAGACTCATCTGTTCCACAACCCGCCAAAACGGCCACCCGAGCAAGATCCAAGAGGTCTAATAAAAGGGGTCTGGCAAATCTGCAGCCTGAATCTGGTGCTGAGATTGAAATACGGTATCCCTGTGGTTGTAAAGAACATTCAGATGGTCTTTGCCCTGTGAAGCCTGTACTCCAAAACCCTGGGCCAGTAGGAGAGGCTGCCCCTGGCGAGAGTACTTCCTCTCCGTCAAAGTTAATGACTGTTTCTCTGCCTTCTGGGAGCTTTGGTGTGTTTAAGCTGCCTATCTTTCGGAGTCAGTGTATGGTCTCCGTTCTACAGCTCCAGAACCCGGTGTGGGCGTTGCCTGAAAATGGCCGAGCCCTGCTAAAGAGCAGTCTCGTCCTGCAAGGACAACTACAGCTCCAAGTTGGAGCCTTATGCACGAAGAAGTTTGTTTTCCGTATGCTGTCTGTTATGCCCATGGGTCATTCTGAGCCAAGGACTCTACCACCCGCTCTGGTCAAGAGTTCCAGTAAAGTGCTTCGTTTGAACTTACCCAGTCTTGAGAAGTGTCTGGTTCCCATGCGTCAAAGACACTCAGCAGTGTCATCTTCTTCAGCTGGTCTGCTAGTCGTCGAGTCAAGTTGTGCTGACGTCACTGAAGATGGGGAAACGGTGACGAGGTCTCCACACATCTCCAATGACTATACCAGTAAACAGTTAGTCGTCGAGTCAAGGTGTGCTGACGTCACTGAAGATGGGGAAACGGTGACGATGTCTCCACACATCTCCAGCGACTATACCAATAAACAGTTAGTCGTCGAGTCAAGGTGTGCTAACGTCACTGAAGATGGGGAAGCGGTGACTATCTCTCCACACATCTCCCACGACTATTCCTGTAATCTGTTCCTAGGAACATGCCCGCCATTTGGACGATTTCTTCTGGATAACGGGCAGAAGATGGTTCCTATGTGGATACCTTCAGCGTCCTTGTGGCCGGCTGGTGAAGATTTCAAAACAGAAGTTTGTTCACCTCAATTTTTCTCTGACCCGGTGGAGCTGTTTTTCTCCTCTCTCATCTCTAATGACTTTTCTTGTGTTCCGTATCTAAGAACATCTCTGCTACCTGTCGGGCAAAAGTTGAATCCTATGAGAAGGCTTCCAGTTTCCATGTGTCCGGCTGGTGAAGATGTTAAGACAGCAGCATTCAATTCCCTGTTACCTGTCTACCTGAAGGAGGTAGTCCAGCTCATTGTGGAAGCTAACCCTGTTGAGCACCAAGAGACTTTGTTTTATGAGATTCCTGGTGACCCGCCTGCCTTATTCTACCCCGAAGATGTCATGTTGGCCTGGACTATGTGTGCTCCTATCCTTCTTCTACAAGTTATTCTGGCGGGCTTGAAGAAGAGGGGTCGTAAAGGGGGGTACTGTAACAACTCTGCTGGCATCACAGCATGGCCTCACATCTCTCACACAATCTTACCCACTTCTCCAGGCCATGATGTGGTTTCTGTTTAATGCCAGCTCCATGTTCTGTGTCTCTGCTCTCTGCATGCCTCATGGCTATGTGTATAGGGGGCCAGCGCCTGAACTGTCTGGTTCTTATAGGAATAAGGTGCATCTGTCTAATCAGTTCCTGACCAATTATCAAGAGGCCTCCTGTATATAGTGCAGCTCCACCCTGTGGTCTGGGCCTGTGCAATGTGTTAGCTCAGTTAGTGTTTAGCTGCTGAGTTTGCCTGGCCTTGCTCTGAGTGTCTCCCTCTCTGGAGGCTTTTCTCTGTGCTATTGCCTTGATCGTGTAGTCCGCCCTCCAGGAGGCAGAATATCCTGGTCACTGTGTCTTTGTCCCTGTGTCTTGTCCCATTGCCTTGTCTGTACTTTGTCTTTTCTCGGTCTCCTTGTCTGTGGCTTCCTTCCCTGCTGTGTCTTTCCTTGTGTTCTCAGTTTGCTTTCACTCCGCACTCTTGCGGCTCTGCACTCAGTCCTTGCTTCGCACTCTCTGGCTTTGCTCTCTGGCTCCGCTCTTTGTGGTTCTATCTGGCTTCGCCTCCTGTGTTTCTGCACTTGGCTCCGTCTCGCTCTTGGCTCCGCCTCCAGCGTCTCCGCTCTTGGCTCCACCTCCAGTGTCTCCGCTCTTGGCTCCGCCTCCAGCGTCTCCGCTCTTGGCTCCGCCTCCAGCGTCTCCACTCTTGGCTCCGCCTCTAGCGTCTCTGCTCTTGGCTCCGCCTCCAGCGTCTCCGCTCTTGGCTCCGCCTCTAGCATCTCCGCTCTTGGCTCCGCCTCCAGCATCTCCGCTCTTGGCTCCGCCTCCAGCGTCTCCGCTCTTGGCTCCGCCTCCAGCATCTCCGCTCTTGGCCCCGCCTCCAGCGTCTCCGCTCTTGGCTCCGCCTCCAGCGTCTCCGCCCTTGGCTCCGCCTCTTGCGGCTCCGCCCTTGGCTCTGCCTTCTCCTTCTCTTCTCTTAGTTCCACCTTCTACTTGTTACTTAGTCCTCCTGTCTGAACAGGTTCCAACCTGTTTCACATACCTGCCTACAGACCGGTCCCTACCGGTTCTTCCTATGTTCCAGCCGTACCCGCCTGCCTACCAGAGAGCCAGCCGTGTCCGCCTGCCCGCCAGTGTCTCTGTTGTACCCGTCTGCCTGCCTGTCTCCCAGCCGTGCCCGCCTGTCAGCCAGAGTGCCAGCCGTGCCCGCTTCGTTCCTTAGTGGGATCAGCAGCCACAGCCAGACATCACCCTGGAGTGGCACCTGGTAGCTTCCTATTGCACAAGTCTAACCTCACCATCAGAGGCTCCAGCGAACACCTAGGAAGCTACTTAGTTACGCCCCTTCCAGGGAAGTTTGGTCTGTGGTCCAGTGGGGCCACACCCCCGTATGCCCACGCCAAACAGTCTGGGCGCGTGCGTTACAATAATATAGTAATGCCGGGTGCAAGTGCCCTAGAAAACAGTGCCCATATTTTGCCCCCTGGAAAGTAATATTGCCCTGTGTCTGCCGCTTTGATAGTCACAGTAACCTGAGTTCCCCTATAATAAGTGCCCACTTTATATTTATTAATGTCCCGAGTCTCCCCCTGTACAGCTCCCCTATACACAGTATGTTGCTCTCTTATACACAGTAGAATTCCCCTCACTGTATAGTACCACCCACACAGTATACTGACCCCTTAGTAGCCCCCAAACTGTTTGATGGCTCCAACACTGTACAATTGCCCCCTCACTGTAATCTCCATACTGTATGATGTCCCTTAGATAGCCTCCATATAGTATAATGCACAAGATAGTCCTAAATGCAGTATAATGCACTCCCCTTAAGCCTCCATATAGTATAGTGCACTCCTCATAGGCCTGCTATACATTGTATAATGCACCCCATAGGCAGACTCTATAGCACAAGGCAGCCCTTTAGGCAGACTCTATAGCACAAGGCAGCACCCATAGGCAGACTCTATAGCACAAGACAGCACCCATAGGCAGACTCTGTTATATCAGGCAGCACCCTATAGGCTGACCCTGTAGTATAAAGCAGCACCCCTATAGGCAGACCCTGTAATATAAGGCAGCACCCCCATAGGCAAATCCTGTAGTATAAGACAGCACCCCTATAGGTAGACCATGTAATATAAGGCAGCACCCCTATAGGCAGACCCTGTAATATAAGGCAGCACCCCTATAGGCAGATCCTATAGTATAAGGCAGCACCCCTATAGGTAGACCATGTAATATAAGGCAGCACCACTATTGGCAGACCCTGTAATATAAGGCAGCACCCCTATAGGCAGATCCAATAGTATAAGGCAGCACCTGTAGTATAAGGCAGCACCCGTAAAAAAAAAATAACCATACGTAAGACACTGGGTGAGAAGGAGACAACTGTTGGTGCAATAGTAAGAAAATGGAAGAAATAAAAAAATGACAATCAATTGACATCCATCTGGAGCACCATGCAAAATCTCACTTCATGGGGTATCTTTGATCATGAAGTACTCCAGTTCTCCTTTGACACCTTGGTATTTCTCCAGCTTCTCATATTCCTTCTTTCTGATGCTGCTGTCACTTGGCACTGCCACATCTACTATCATTGCTGTCTTCTGATCCTTGTCTACTATCACTATGTCTGGTTGGTTAGCCAAAACCTGCTTATCCATCGGGATTTTGAAGTCCCACAGTATTTTAGCCCTTTCACTCTCTACCTCTTTTTCTGGGGTCTCCCACCTGGACTTAGGGGGACTTAGCCCATATGCTGTGCAGACATTCCTGTATAAAATTCCCGCTACTTGATTGTGGCATTCGGTATACGCTGTTCCTGCTTGCATTTTGCATCCTGCTGCTATGTGTGTGTTGTTCTGTTTCTGAGGTTTCTTTGCATAGTCTGAAACTTGGATCTTGTCTTGTGTGGTAGATTACTGTTTCTATGGATCTGGTATTTAGTGCTTGCTCTTGTGTCGCTATGATTAGTGCTTCTGTGCTGTCTTGAAGTCCAGCTTTCTCCAGCCATTGGTAGGATTTCTCCATGTCAGCCACCTCCAGTACATCCCAGTGGCTTGTCTTGCCATGGTGCTTCATGTTCCTGTTCTTCCTTTCAGATCTGTTATTGTTGCTGCCTTAGGCTTTCTCTCAGCATCTCATCTTTTGGTGCCATTTTTATGATGTATTCCTGAATGTTTCTTGTCTCATCCCTGATGATGGCTTGGATGCTTATCAATCCTCGACCACACTCCTTTCTGTTGGTATACAATCTTTGGTTGTTAGACTTATGGTGGAAACATCCGTGCATTGTGAGGAGCTTTTGTGTCTTCAAATCTGCAGCTTCCATCTTTTCTTTTGGCCAACACACTATGCCTGCAGGTTATCTGATACATGGCAGGGCATATGTATTGATGGCACAGATTTTATTCATCCCATTGAGCTGGCTCTTCAGGACCTGTCTTACCCATTGATGATATTTGAATGTTGCTGCTTTTCTCGCCTCCTTATCATGGCTACCATATCCCTGTTGGATGCCAAGGTACTTGTAGCATGTCTGTACAGCTGTTATGTGCCCTGCTGATAATTCCACTCCATCAGTCTTGACTATCTTGCCTCTCTCAATTGCCAACTGGCCACACTTAACCAGTCTGAAGGACATCCCGATGTCTTGCTGAATATCCTTGTCAGGTGGATCTGTGAATTGATGTCTCGTTCGTTTTTCGCATACAGCTTGATTTCATCCATGTAGAGGAGGTGGCTGATGGTACTTGAACTCTTGAACTTGTATCCATAGCCAGACTCTGTAATTAATTAACTGACAGTGTTCAAGCCTTTGCAAAACAGCAATGGGGACAGTGCATCAACTTGCTATTGTAGGTATGGAAAGTATTCAGACCCCTTTAAATTTTTCACTCTTTAATTCTTTGCAGCCATTTAGTAAATTCTATACAGTTCATTATTTTCTCATTAATGTACAATCTGCACCTCATCTTGACTGAAAAAAACCATAAATGTAGAAATTTTTGCAAACTTATTAAAAAAGAAAAACTGAAATATCACATGGTCATAAGCATTCAGACCGTTTACTCAGTATTGAGTAGAAGCACCCTTTTGAGCTAGTACAGCCATGAGTCTTCTTTGGAATGATGCAACAAGTTTTTCACACCTGCATCTGCCATTCTTTCTTGCAGATCCTCTCCAGTTCTGTCAGGTTGGATGGTGAACGTTGGTGGATATCCATTTTCAGGTCCCTCCAGAGATGCTCAGTTGGGTTTAGGTCAGGGCTCTGGCTGGGCCAGTTAAGAATGGTCACAGATTTTTTCAGAATGCACTCCTTTGTTATTTTAGCTGTGTGCTTAGGGTCATTGTCTTGTTGGAAGGTAAACCTTCAGCCAAGTCTGAGGTCCAGAGCATTCTGGAAGAGGTTTTCATTTAGGATATTTGTATACTTGTCCACATTCATGTTTCCTTCAATGACAACCATCAGTTGTCCTGTCCCTGCAGCTGAAAAACACCATCATAGCATGATGCTGCCAACACCATGTTTCACTGGTGGGATTGAATTGGGCAGGTGATTAGCAGTGCCTGGTTTACTTTGCACATTCTACTTAGAATTATCACCAAAAAGGTCTATCTTCATCTCATCAGACCAGAGATCTTATTTCTTATAGTCTGGGAGCCCATCATGTGTTTTTTGGCAAACTCCATGCGGGCTTTCATATGTCTTGCATTGAGGAGAGGCTTCCGTTCTTTATGCTTCCGTTCTTTATGCCATTCTGACATAAAGGCCAAACTGGTGGAAGGCACCAGTGATAGTTGACTTTGTTGAACTTTCTCCCATCTCCCTGCTGCATCTCTGGAGCTCAGCCACAGTGATCTTGGGGTTCTTCTTTACCTCTCTCACCAAGGTTCTTCTCCCACGATTGCTCAGTTTGGCTGGATAGCCAGGTCTAAGAAGACTTCTGGTGGTCCCAAACTTCTTTCATTTAAGGATTATGGAGGCTACTGTGCTCTTAGAAAGCTTGAGTACTGCAGAAATTCTTTTGGAACCTTGGTCAGATTTGTGCCGTGCCACAATTATGTTTCTGAGCTCCTTGGCCAGTTCCTTTGACCTAATGGTTCACATTTAGTCTGTCATGCACTGTGAGCTGTGAGGTCTTATATAGTCAGTTTAATTAAACACTGCTGGACTCGAATGAAGGAGTAGGACCATCTCAAGGAGGATCACAAGGAAATGAACAGCATGTGACTTAAATATGAGTGCCTGAGCAAAGGGTCTGAATACTTATGACCATGTGATATTTCAGCTTTTCTTTTTTAATAAATATGCAAAAATTTCTACATTTCTGTTTTTTTTTCCAGTCAAGATGCTGTGCAGATTATACATTATTGAGAATAAAATGAACGATTTTGAATTTACAAAATCGCTGCAATGAAACAAAGAGTGAAAAATTTAAAGGGGTCTGAATACTTTCTGTACCCACTGTATATGCCACATATGAAGGTCACTTGTGCTAGTTGCATTGAGTTGACTTCCAATGTTGTTCTCCATAACCTCATTGAGTTTCAGATGAAGGTTCTTAACTTCCTGTTGACATTGTAGAGAGCCAAGCATTCACATATCCATTGAGTGTGTGGCATTGAGTCATAGACTTTCCTGTAGTCAATCCAGGCTGCGCTGAGATTGGTCTGTCTGGATCTTGAGTCTTGAGCAACTGCGCTATCTAATAGGAGCTGGTGCTTAGAGCCTCAGGTGTTGGTCCCAATGCATTTCTGAGCTGGATTCATGTATTGGTTCATATAGTTCTGCAGCTTGATGGCTATGATGCCTGACAGGAGATTCCATGTTGTTGTAAGGCAGGTTATTGGGTGGTAGTTGGATGGAACTGTTCCTTTGTGAGGATCCTTCATGATAAGCACTGGTCTTCCTTGTGTTAACCATGCTGGGTGGTGGCCTGCTTCTAGCAGTTAGTTCATCTGCTTTGCCATGAATTCATGTAAAGCTGTTAATTTCTTTAGCCAGTAGCTGTGGATCATGTCTGGACCAGGTGGTGTCCATCTCTTCATGTTCTTGACCTGCTGTTGGTTTCTGGTTCTGTAATGGTTCATGCTCTAGGTGGTTGCTGTGCGTCATTCTCAGATCTTGCAGCCAGATTGCACTGGTGTTGTGTATTTTTTCCTTCAGTATTGTTCAGTCTCTGCAATTGGTGGAGTTGCTACCTTTGTGCTGTTACTCTTTAGCTGGGAGTACACCTTGGATGATTCTCTGGAGAGCAGGGTATTTATTTTCTTGGCCTCAGCTTCTCTAGTGTATCTGTCTAGTCTTACAGCGAGTCTCTAGGGTTTCAGTTGGGGTCATGCCTTTGCACTTGTCCAGCTTGGTTTTATTCTTGACTTTTACACCCTGCTGTATTTCTGTTAGTTGGCAGACTTCCCTTTGTGTCACCTTGATCTTTGTCTTCTTTTCCAAGGGGGCACTGTTGTGAATTCCGCTCTTGGGCTCCCTCCGGTGGTTGTAAGTGGCACTTTTGTGAGTTCTGCTCTTGGGCTCCCTCTTGTGGTTTCTAGTGGTATGGCTGCTCCTTGGAGTTAGCTGTCATCAGCTGCCTCCACTTATCGTCTGCTATTTAAGTCTGGCTCTTTCTTCAGCCTGTGCCACTTGTCAATGTTTCCTGGCTGGATTCACATCTCTGCTTGGATTCTCCTGGTTAACTGACCAGTTCTGCCAAGATAAGTTCTGGCTTTGCTCATTTCAGTCCACATGTTGTGGACTTATTGTTCTGAGCATTCTATATTTGTCCAGCTTGTCAGTATGGATTTTTTCTGTTAGCTGGAAGCTCTGGGAAGCAGATTTACCCTCCACACCTTTAGTCAGGTGTGGAGCTTTTGTAAACTCTGTGTGGATTGTTTTGTAGTTTTTATACTGACCGCACAGTATCCTTTCCTGTCCTATCTATCAAGCTAGACTGGCCTCCTATGCTAAAATCTGATTTCGTTTCTGCGTATGTTATTTTCCCCTCCTCTCACCGTCAATATTTGTGGGGGGCTATCTTTCCTTTGGGGATTTTCTCTGAGGCAAGATAGGTTTCCTGTTTCCATCTTTAGGGGAAGTTAGATCTTAGGCTGCCGAGGGGTCTAGGGAGCGACAGGTACCCCCCACGGCTATATTTAGTTGCGCTGCTAGGTTCAGGGTTTGCGGTCAGTACAGATACCACCTCCTTCAGAGCTTGTCTCATGTTGTTCCTAAACCACCAGATCATAACAGTACAAGTGGCCAAAAAATGAATTAAATGTATCTCAAAAGAAGGAAAAGAAAGTTCTGAACCTTTTTTTTTTTTCCGTGCTTTGGTTTGTCTTTTTTTTTTCCTCTTGAAATCTGGGTGGTTCAGGATATATGTTTTGGCATGGATGTTCAGAGTTTGTTTTCTCGTGTGGATCAACTTGCTGCAAGAGTACAGAGAATCCAGGAATATGTTGTCCAGACCCCGGCTTTAGAGCCCAGAATTCCTACTCCTGATTTGTTTTTTGGGGACAGATCCAAGTTTTTGAACTTTAAAAATAACTGCAAATTGTTTTTTGCTTTGAAACCCCGTTCTTCTGGTGATCCCCTTCAGCAGGTGAAAATCATCATATCCTTGCTGCATGGTGACCCTCAAGACTGGGCTTTTTCTCTTGAAACAGGGGATCCGGCATTATTGAATGTAGATGCATTTTTTCAAGCGCTCGGATTATTCTATGACGAACCTAATTCTGTGGATCATGCAGAAAAAACCCTGTTGGCCTTGTGTCAAGGTCAGGAAGCAGCAGAGTTATACTGCCAGAAATTTAGAAAATGGTCTGTGCTCACTAAATGGAATGAAGAGGCTCTGGCTGCTATTTTCAGAAAAGGTCTTTCTGAAACCCAGATTTAATGGTGGGCTTTCCTACGCCTGCCGGTTTGAGCGAATCTATGTCTCTAGCCATTCAGATTGATCGGCGTCTGCATGAGCGCAAAGCTGTGCACCATATGGCAGTATCCTCTGAGCATAGTCCTGAACCTATGCAATGTGATAGGATTTTGACTAGAATAGAACGGCAGGAATTCAGACGTCAGAATTGGCTGTGTTTTTACTGTGGTGATTCGGCTCATGTTATCTCTGATTGCCCTAAGCGTACTAAGAGAGTCGCTAGGTCTGTTACCCTTATTACTATACAGCCTAAATTTCTCTTATCTGTGACCCTGATTTGCTCATTGTCGTCCTTTTCTGTCATGGCATTTGTGGATTCAGGCGCTGCCCTGAACTTAATGGACTTAGAATTCGCCAGGCGCTGTGGTCTTTCCTTGCAGCCTTTGCAGAGCCCTATTCCTTTGAGGGGCATTGATGCTACACCCTTGGCCAAGGATAAACCTCAGTACTGGACACAGATGACTATGTACATGGCTCCTGCACATCAGGAAGATTGCCGTTTTCTGGTGTTGCATAACCTGCATGATGTTGTTGTGCTGGGATTTCCATGGTTACAGGAACATAATCCGGTACTGGATTGGAAAACTATGTCGGTGACTAGTTGGGGTTGTCGAGGAGTACATAGTGACGTTCCTTTGATGTCAATTTCCTCTTCCCCCTCTTCTGAGGTCCCTGAGTTTTTGTCGGATTTCCAGGATGTATTTGATGAGCCCAAGTCCAGTTCCCTTCCTCCACATAGGGACTGTGATTGTGCTATTAACTTGATTCCTGGTTGTAAGTTCCCTAAGGGCCGACTTTTCAATCTGTCTGTGCCAGAGCATGCCGCCATGCGGAGCTATGTCTCTTTTTTGTTGCTAAGAAGGATGGCTCCTTGAGACCCTGTATTGATTATCGTCTTCTTAATAAGATCACGGTTAAATTCCAATACCCCTTGCCTCTGCTTACTGATTTGTTTGCTCAGATTAAGGGGGCTAGTTGGTTTACTAAGATTGACCTCCGAGGGGCATATAATCTTGTTCGTATTAAACAGGGTGACGAATGGAAAACTGCATGTAATACGCCCGAAGGCCATTTTGAATACCTTGTGATGCCATTTGGGCTCTCTAATGCTCCATCTGTGTTCCAGTCTTTCATGCATGATATTTTCCGCAATTATCTTGATAAATTCATGGTCGTATATTTGGATGATATTTTGATTTTTTCCAATGATTGGGAGTCTCATGTGAAGCAGGTCAGGATGGTGTTCCAGATCCTTCGTGATAATGCTTTATTTGTGAAGGGGTCTAAGTGCCTAATCGGAGTTCAGAAGGTCTCTTTTTTGGGTTTTATTTTTTCTCCCTCGTCTATAGAAATGGATCCTGTTAAGGTCCAAGCTATTCATGACTGGATCCAACCCACATCTGTGAAGGGACTTCAAAAATTTTTGGGCTTTGCTAATTTCTATCGCCGTTTCATTGCCAACTTTTCCAGTGTGGTTAAGCCCCTTACTGATTTGACGAAGAAAGGCGCTGATGTGACGAATTGGTCCTCTGAGGCTGTTGAGGCCTTTCAGGAGCTTAAACGCCGATTTACTTCTGCCCCTGTGTTGCGTCAACCGGATGTTTCTCTTCCTTTTCAGGTTGAGGTCGACGCTTTTGAGATTGGGGCAGGGGCCGTTTGTCTCAGAGGGAGTCTGATGGTTCTTTGATGAAACCATGTGCTTTTTTTTCCAGAAAGTTTTCGCCTGCGGAACACAATTATGATGTCGGCAATCCGGAGTTGTTGGCTATGAAGTGGGCGTTTGAGGAGTGGCGACATTGGCTTGAGGGAGCTAAACACCGTGTTGTGGTCCTGACCGATCATAAGAATCTGATTTACCTCGAGTCGGCAAAGCGGCTGAATCCTAGACAGGCTCGATGGTCCCTGTTTTTCTCCCGTTTTGATTTTGTGGTCTCGTATCTTCCGGGATCTAAGAATGTTAAGGCTGATGCCCTCTCTAGGAGTTTTTTGCCTGATTCTCCTGGAGTCCTGGAGCCGGTTGGCATTCTTAAGGAGGGGGTGATTTTTTCTGCTATCTCCCCTGATTTGCGGCGGGTGCTTCAGGAATTTCAGGCTGATAGGCCTGACCGCTGTCCAGTGGGGAAGCTGTTTGTTCCTGATAGATGGACAAGTAAGGTAATTTCTGAGGTTCATTGTTCAGTGTTGGCTGGTCATCCTGGGATTTTTGGTACCAGAGATTTGGCTGCTAGGTCCTTTTGGTGGCCTTCCTTGTCTCGCGATGTCCGTGCTTTTGTGCAGTCCTGTGGGACTTGCGCCCGGGCCAAGCCTTGCTGTTCCCGTGCTAGTGGGTTGCTTTTGCCTTTGCCGGTCCCTGAGAGGCCCTGGACGCATATTTCCATGGATTTTATTTCGGATCTTCCTGTTTCCCAGAAGATGTCTGTTATCTGGGTTGTTTGTAACCGGTTCTCTAAAATGGTCCATCTGATACCTTTGCCTAAGTTGCCTTCCTCCTCAGATCTGGTTCCATTGTTTTTTCAGCATGTGGTTCGTTTGCATGGCATTCCGGAAAATATTGGGTCTGACAGAGGTTCTCAGTTTGTCTCTAGATTTTGGCGGGCCTTTTGTGCTAGGATGGGCATTGATTTATCTTTTTCTTCGGCGTTTCATCCTCAGACTAATGGCCAAACTGAGCGAACTAATCAGACCTTGGAGACCTATTTGAGATGCTTTGTGTCTGCTGATCAGGATGATTGGGTGTCTTTCTTGCCGTTGGCCGAGTTTGCCCTTAATAATCGGGCTAGTTCGGCTACTTTGGTTTCACCTTTCTTTTGTAATTTTGGTTTTCATCCTCGTTTTTCTTCTGGGCAGGTTGAGCCTTCTGATTGTCCTGGTGTTAATTCTGTGGTGGACAGGCTGCAGCAGATTTGGACTCATGTGGTGGACAATTTGACGTTGTCTCAGGAAAGGGCTCAACGTTTTGCTAACCGCTGTCGGCGTGTTGGTCCCCGGCTACGTGTGGGGGATTTGGTTTGGTTGTCTTCTCGTCATGTTCCTATGAAGGTTTCTTCTCCTAAGTTTAAGCCTCGGTTTATTGGTCCTTATAAAATTTCTGAAATTATTAATCCAGTGTCTTTTCGTTTGGCTCTTCCTGCCTCTTTTGCCATTCATGATGTTTTCCATAGATCTTTGTTGCGGAGATATGTGGTGCCCGTTGTTCCCTCGGTTGACCCTCCTGCCCCGGTGTTGGTTGAGGGAGAGTTGGAATATGAGGTTGAGAAGATTTTGAATTCTCGTTTTTCGAGGCGGAGGCTTCAGTATCTTGTCAAGTGGAAGGGTTATGGCCAGGAGGATAATTCTTGGGTTGTTGCCTCCGATGTCCATGCTACCGATTTGGTTCGTGCTTTTCACTTACATAGTAACATAGTAACATAGTTAGTAAGGCCGAAAAAAGACATTTGTCCATCCAGTTCAGCCTATATTCCATCATAATAAATACCCAGATCTACGTCCTTCTACAGAACCTAATGATTGTATGATACAATATTGTTCTGCTCCAGGAAGACATCCAGGCCTCTCTTGAACCCCTCGACTGAGTTCGCCATCACCACCTCCTCAGGCAAGCAATTCCAGATTCTCACTGCCCTAACAGTAAAGAATCCTCTTCTATGTTGGTGGAAAAACCTTCTCTCCTCCAGACGCAAAGAATGCCCCCTTGTGCCCGTCACCTTCCTTGGTATAAACAGATCCTCAGCGAGATATTTGTATTGTCCCCTTATATACTTATACATGGTTATTAGATCGCCCCTCAGTCGTCTTTTTTCTAGACTAAATAATCCTAATTTCGCTAATCTATCTGGGTATTGTAGTTCTCCCATCCCCTTTATTAATTTTGTTGCCCTCCTTTGTACTCTCTCTAGTTCCATTATATCCTTCCTGAGCACCGGTGCCCAAAACTGGACACAGTACTCCATGTGCGGTCTAACTAGGGATTTGTACAGAGGCAGTATAATGCTCTCATCATGTGTATCCAGACCTCTTTTAATGCACCCCATGATCCTGTTTGCCTTGGCAGCTGCTGCCTGGCACTGGCTGCTCCAGGTAAGTTTATCATTAACTAGGATCCCCAAGTCCTTCTCCCTGTCAGATTTACCCAGTGGTTTCCCGTTCAGTGTGTAATGGTGATATTGATTCCCTCTTCCCATGTGTATAACCTTACATTTATCATTGTTAAACCTCATCTGCCACCTTTCAGCCCAAGTTTCCAACTTATCCAGATCCATCTGTAGCAGAATACTATCTTCTCTTGTATTAACTGCTTTACATAGTTTTGTATCATCTGCAAATATCGATATTTTACTGTGTAAACCTTCTACCAGATCATTAATGAATATGTTGAAGAGAACAGGTCCCAATACTGACCCCTGCGGTACCCCACTGGTCACAGCGACCCAGTTAGAGACTATACCATTTATAACCACCCTCTGCTTTCTATCACTAAGCCAGTTACTAACCCATTTACACACATTTTCCCCCAGACCAAGCATTCTCATTTTGTGTACCAACCTCTTGTGCGGCACGGTATCAAACGCTTTGGAAAAATCGAGATATACCACGTCCAATGACTCACCGTGGTCCAGCCTATAGCTTACCTCTTCATAAAAACTGATTAGATTGGTTTGACAGGAGCGATTTCTCATAAACCCATGCTGATATGGAGTTAAACAGTTATTCTCATTGAGATAATCCAGAATAACATCCCTCAGAAACCCTTCAAATATTTTACCAACAATAGAGGTTAGACTTACTGGCCTATAATTTCCAGGTTCACTTTTAGAGCCCTTTTTGAATATTGGCACCACATTTGCTATGCGCCAGTCCTGCGGAACAGACCCTGTCGCTATAGAGTCACTAAAAATAAGAAATAATGGTTTATCTATTACATTACTTAGTTCTCTTAGTACTCGTGGGTGTATGCCATCCGGACCCGGAGATTTATCTATTTTAATCTTATTTAGCCGGTTTCGCACCTCTTCTTGGGTTAGATTGGTGACCCTTAACCCTTATCCGGCTGAATAGGTACAATTGTAACTATTCCGTTTTAAAATTGCAATAACTTTTTTTTGAAAAGACGTAGAGGGCTGAAATTTCGTGACATCTCTACATTTTTGGTCCAGAATATATTGGCCAAATTTCAATAAAATATCTCCACCCGCTTCCGAGATAAGGGGTCGAGATCTTTTTGCATCCATAACAAGCTGCATAGGTACAAATGTACCTCATATATTTTGAATGAAGATAATGCAAGGGAAAAAGCATAAATTTTTTTTTAATGATAATGCTATTTAACTATTATAAACAAGTAAAAAACTGTTCATTTACATTATAAAAGAAAATGTAAGAAACTTTTTTTTATTGATTTTCTTTGCAAGTAATGCATGTTGGCTTTGCTACAGAGTGTTCATCGCAAATGGGTTTCACACAAACCACACAAGACTTTCTAGTCTTGCGTTGTTTTCGCCTCAGGTCTCTGCAGACATAGCAACTACCAACAACAGGGGAGGGTCCACGACTACCATGAGGTATTTTGGGGCCAGCTGCTGGCTGCGATGCTACCACAATGCATCGTCCAAGCACCATTTCTACTGCACCTTGAAGAAAATGGTTTCTCATTATCATTTTGTTTGTACTACGATCTTCAATTGCAATCATACACAGCTGATTTGCGAGATCTTTCAGGAACTTTCTTCGTTGATCCTTTGCCCTGAAGCTTGGATTGTGTTCTCTGTAGATGATGTAGGATGCTAACCCACTGACATCAATCATATTGTAGAAAAATGCCAAAGTCCAACGTGATGTTCGTCGTTTCACAGTGTACTCTCCCAACATTTTATCCATAACATCAACGCCACCTTTTGTTATGTTGTAGTATTTTATTATCTCTGGCTTGGCTGCTAGTGTCTCTTCAACTTCTCCCGTCATGTGCATAGATGATAGAAGCACGACTGATTTGTTCTTCTTTGGTACATATGAACAGACTGTTGCATCATGATTGTAGGCAAAATTTGTCGAGTATACAGGCCTTTCTTTGGCAGGCTGCATGTTGTTAGGTAGGAACCTTTTGTTTTTTCTCACTGTACCAACTAGTGTCATGTTCCAGGAGTTCAATACCTTAGCTAGTTCCATGGTTGTAAAGAAGTTATCGGTGGTGACATTTCTTCCAGAGCCTTTATACGAGCTCACTAGGTCCAATACTGTTCGTTCTCCAATGTTTACTTGTCGAGGACCATCAGTTGGTTTCCCAGTGTAGAGCTGACCTTGTAAAGGGTAGGCATTTGATGAGTCACAAGCCCAGAAAATCTTTATGCCATATTTAGCTGGTTTTGAAGGTATATACTGGGTAAATTTAGTATGACCTCTAAATGGAAATAATTGCTCGTCGACGGTGATACAATGATATGGCTTGTAGGCTCTCTCCAGATTACTGTTCAGCATTGTCCAGATGTCCCGTATTGGTGCAGCTTTATCTGTTTGCACACGTTCTGCACGTGTATTTTCGTTGTCAAACCTGATAAATCTGAGTATCATCTTGAAGCGGTCACGAGACATGGCTGCACGTATAAGAGGCAGAGCAGCAACATTCCACATTTCCTCCAGATTCTCTTTGTTGGCTCTGTGCACACCAACAGCAATCAGTATGCCCAAAAATGCATGAAGTTCAGTTTCAGTAAATTGCTTGAATGTTTTTTGTGGTGGCCGTTTGGAAGAATCAGGAAAACGTTGTACCAGTTCGTTGTTGTAAGCATCACAAACTCTCTTGGCCTTTCGATTCGTTTCCCGTAATATGATGTCACACATCTCGGGAGTCATGATGGACTTGAATAGCTCTTTTGCTGTATATAGGTTGCTGATTGCTGCAGGGCCACCTCTTTGTCGTAGGACATTACGAGATTTTGTTTGTGCATTTGGCAGTGGATTACTGCACCATTGAGTTTCATCCTTAGCAGTCCAAATGTCGCCTGCACTTTGAGGCACAGAATCATCCTCAACACTTTCGTCTGATTCGTATTCATTTTCATGCTCTATGACCATTTCTTGTTCAATGTCTGAATCTTCTTCAGTAACATCCACTTGTGGTACATAGTTTTCATCATCAGATGGAACATATGGTTCATCCTCATGCTCAGAATCAGATTCTTCTAGCATTCGCATTATTTCGTCAGACGTAAATCTGTAAATATGAAAAAATGTAAAATAAATAATTTTCCGAAATACTACATTATTGGCTTTTCACAAAATTATACTAACCTGCAAACACGTTTTCTTGGATTATGGCGGAAACTAGATCCAGCATTACTATCACTCATGATGACTTGCTAGATGAATTTTGGCTTCGTATTTTGTGCTGAATATAAATAAAACATCGTAAAACAATATGTAGATACTAATTATTATCCATTTTTCGTATAAAAATTATACCTATAGTGATAAGTTTCATACAAAATATATGTAAGCCAAGTCCAGGCTGAAAGACAATTTGACTGTTCTGTCCCCACATAATGAGAATAAAGGTATAACTGGCTGTTAGATGCTGTGAGACTTTCCTACCTTCGTTTCCAAGAAATTGAAGACTTCACAAGCCTAGAAATGTGTGCTCACAGCAATGAGATGAACAGCAAAATGGCTAATGAGAGGAGGGAGGCAGGAAGACAAGTAGAAGCCACTCCCAGTTTGAATTAACTTAATTGACAGCAACATAAGTGACCAGTAACAACACTGAACAATAGATATCAGCATAACATTTGTAGCTGAATGAACTTTAGTTTCTGAAACCAAGTAAAGTCTTCCCACAGTGGAGGTATATGTGAAGGTACAATTGTACCTATGCAGCCTGTTAAGGTTGTAAAATTATGCAGCCTGACAAGGGTTAATATAGGGTTTTCATTGTTTCTTGGGATTTCACCTAGCATTTCATTTTCCACCGTGAATACCGTGGAGAAGAAGGTGTTTAATATGATAGCTTTTTCCTCGTCATCTACAACCATTCTTTCCTCACTATTTTTTTAAGGGGCCTACATTTTCAGTTTTTATTCTTTTACTATTGATATAGTTGAAGAACAGTTTGGGATTAGTTTTACTCTCCTTAGCAATGTGCTTCTCTGTTTCCTTTTTGGCAGCTTTAATTAGTTTTTTAGATAAAGTATTTTTCTCCCTATAGTTTTTTAGAGCTTCAATGGTGCCATCCTGCTTTAGTAGTGCAAATGCTTTCTTTTTACTGTTAATTGCCTGTCTTACTTCTTTGTTTAGCCACATTGGGTTTTTCCTATTTCTAGCACTTGGCTCGTCCTGATCGGCCTGGGGGCTCTGGTGAGGGTTCGGTGACCCCTCCTCAAGGGGGGGGGGTACTGTTGTGAATTCCGCTCTTGGGCTCCCTCCGGTGGTTGTAAGTGGCACTTTTGTGAGTTCTGCTCTTGGGCTCCCTCTTGTGGTTTCCAGTGGTATGGCTGCTCCTTGGAGTTAGCTGTCATCAGCTGCCTCCACTTATCGTCCGCTATTTAAGTCTGGCTCTTTCTTCAGCCTGTGCCACTTGTCAATGTTTCCTGGCTGGATTCACATCTCTGCTTGGATTCTCCTGGTTTCCTGACCAGTTCTGCAAAGATAAGTTCTGGCTTTGCTCATTTCAGTCCACATGTTGTGGACTTATTGTTCTGTGCATTCTATATTTGTCAGTATGGATTTTTTCTGTTAGCTGGAAGCTCTGGGAAGCAGATTTACCCTCCATACCTTTAGTCAGGTGTGGAGATTTTGTAAACTCTGTGTGGATTATTTTGTAGTTTTTATACTGACCGCACAGTATCCTTTCCTGTCCTATCTATCAAGCTAGACTGGCCTCCTATGCTAAAATCTGATTTCATTTCTGCGTATTGTTAGGGTTGGCGGAACGCACCAAATATATAATTTATTAAATGGAATTGGTGCGTTCGCAACCCGGGATCCACCGTGCAGGAAAGCACCTGCTGCTAAATAATGGCGGCTCTATATGGCGGTATATACCAACTCTGTTAGCTTCACAGAGTAACCGCGAGAGGAAAGCTCTGTGCCCTGTTAGACTTTCACAGAGGCACAGGCCAACTACCCAGATGTGAGCAGTGAGTGGTCATGCATGCATACAAAACTCCTCGCCGGAGATGCCAGCATTCTAGGGGCTTATTTCAGCCGGGTCCCTGAACACACTTAAACACAATCTCCTCGCCGGAAGTGCCAGCATTTCAGCCGGGTCCCTGAACACATTCAAACACATGACCACATTGGCGCAAAGCATATAGCATAAGACGATACTAGCGCATGGCCGTGCGGTCATGCGCAGTTTATATAGTTGCAGCACAGGAAGCTGCTACTGAAGTTTTTGCCCTTTCAGGACCTTCCAGAAGGACCAATGGAAAGTGCTGCAGTACCTGAGCATGTGACCGAACATGTGGCCCTCGACCTCAAATGGGAGACCCTGCCCTGGGCATGCTCAGTGTGAGTAAACAAGGACTTAGTCCCAGAGAGGCTCGCTCGCCACAGATCAGTGCAGGGTACCATAGGAAAGCCAGAAAAGGCAGTAGTGACCCTATGCACCGAATCAGCCCCAGCGAGACGCTGGGAGCGACGTCTCTGCTGAGCAGAGCCCACTGCGGCCGATACCGAATGGGAGACCGCAGCAGACATGGATCGAGATTCCCCCTGTGCAGCAGAGGAAACTCGACTCCTAACATTACCCCCCCCTCCTAGGGCCCCCCCGCTCCTTGAGCCTCACTACGCTCAAAAGCTGCGATAAGCAGCAGAGCCCGAATGTGCTCCACAGGCTCCCAGGTTCTATCCTCTGGGCCGTGACCCTTCCAGTCCACCAGATAAAATTTCTTGCCACGTACCACCTTGCACCCCACAATAGTATTCACCTCAAACTCATCCGTGGATGAACCCGATGTCCCAGCAGATGACTCGGAAAACCGGGACAAATGAACGGGCTTCAAGAGGGAAACGTGGAAAGTATCGGTGATACCAAGGCGTGGAGGAATAGCCAAACGGTAGACCACAGGGTTGACCTGTTCCAGAACCTTAAACGGGCCAATGTAGCGAGGAGCAAACTTAGTGGACTCAACTCGCAGCCTGATGTTACGGGCGGAGAGCCACACTAAGTCGCCAGGAGCAAAGACCGGAGCGGGGCGCCGGTGTGTATCAGCCGAAACCCTCATTCTCTCCTTGGAGGCCCGGATGGCATCCTGTGTGCGGTCCCAGATGTCACGTGCCTCCACCGCCCAGTCTGCCACCCTAGAATCGGTGGATGACACGGGCATGGGCACAGGGACACGTGGATGCTGGCCGTAATTAAGGAGAAAAGGAGTTTGACCAGTGGAATCGGCTACGGCGTTGTTCAGGGCAAATTCCGCCCAAGGTAGCAAAGATGCCCAGTCATCCTGCCTAGCAGAGACGAAATGTCGCAAATATGTCACCAGAGTCTGGTTGGTTCTCTCCACCAACCCATTCGTCTCGGGATGGTATGCAGAGGAGAGGTTTAACTCTATGCTGAGTAAACGGCAGAGCTCTCTCCAAAACCGAGATGCGAACTGGGGACCCCGATCGCTGACAATCTTATCAGGCATACCATGCAAACGGAAAACATGTTAAATGAACAACACCGCCAAGGCCCGTGCTGAGGGTAACCGAGGAAGCGGCACCAAATGCACCATCTTGGAGAAATGGTCGGTGACAACCCAAATAATGGAGCAGCCACGCGACTTGGGTAGACCCACCACAAAGTCCATCCCGACCATCTCCCAGGGCCTGTCTGCCACCGGTAGAGGGTAAAGCAACCCAGCAGGCCGTTGCCGAGGAGACCGATTCTGGGCGCAAGAAACGCACGCCTGAATATAGTCCTTGACATCTCGGGCCATATGCGGCCACCAGTATGTTCTCGCTAGAAGCTCAGATGTCCTCTTGGTCCCAAAATGCCCACACACTCTGGAGGAGTGAGCCCAAGAGAGAACCTCCGGTCGCAAGTTAGCTGGTACGAAAGTCTTGCCCGGGGGCACAGACTCTAGCGAAACTGGAGCTACAGTTCTCAGGCTCTCAGAAGGGACAATAAGCCGAGGCTCCTCCTCCTCCGATGACACCACGGAGCGGGAGAGAGCGTCAGCACGAACGTTCTTCTCCCCGGAGAGGAAATGGAGAGTAAAATGGAACCGGGAGAAGAACAGGGACCATTTAGCCTGGCGAGAATTCAGCCGCTGGGCCGTTTGCAGATACACCAAGTTCTTGTGGTCAGTGAAGACTTGGAATGGAAAGCGAGCTCCCTTCAAGAGATGTCTCCACTCCGAAAAAGCCAACTTCATGGCCAGCAACTCCCTGTCCCCAATGGAATAATTCCTCTCCGCTGGTGTGAAGGTCTTGGAGAAGAAGAAGCAAGGATGCTTCCGACCTTGAGCATCCTTTTGGAAAAGGACTGCTCCAGCACCAACGGATGAGGCATCCACCTCCAAGATAAATGGCTTATCAACATCGGGGCGATGTAGGATGGGAGCGCTAGCGAAGTGTGACTTGATCGAGAGAAAGGCTTTGGAGACCTCCTCTGACCACAACTTGGGATTTGCTCCCTTCTTGGTGAGGGCAACCAAGGGAGCTACCAAAGTTGAGAAGTGTGGAATGAACTGGCGATAGTAATTAATGAACCCCATAAAGCGCTGCACCGCTTTAAAAGAATGGGGTTCCTGCCAGTCCATTACAGCCTGTAGCTTGGCAGGATCCATAGCCAAACCCTGGGCAGAGATGATATAACCAAGGAAAGGCAAACACACACTTCTCCAACTTGGCGTAGAGGGAGTTTGCCCATAAGAGGTTGAAGACTTTGCGAACATCTCTCCGATGGGAGTCAATATCTGGAGAGAAGATGAGAATATCATCCAGATAGACTACGACCGAGGTGGTGAGCATATCCCGGAAGATGTCGTTCACAAAGTCTTGGAAAACGGCTGGGCATTACAGAGCCCGAAGGGCATCACCAGATATTCATAGTGCCCATCCCTGGTGTTAAAAGCCGTCTTCCATTCATCCCCCTCACGGATGCGAATCAGGTTGTAAGCACCCCGCAGATCTAACTTTGTAAATACCCTCGCTCCCCGTAGCCTATCAAACAGCTCAAATATAAGGGGTAGTGGGTACTTGTTCTTAACGGTGATGGCGTTAAGACCCCTGTAGTCTATGCATGGACGTAAGTCTCCAGTCTTCTTCTGTACGAAGAAGAACCCTGCCCCTGCCGGTGACACTGACTTCCTAATGAATCCTCTTGCCAGATTCTCCTGGATGTACTGGGACATTGCCTCCGTCTCCTGGAGAGATAACGGATAGACTCGACCCCGGGGAGGCTCAGCACCAGGCAAGAGGTCAATAGGACAGTCATAGGGGCGGTGAGGCGGAAGGGTCTCCGCAGCTCCTTTGGAGAACACGTCTGCATAGGGCCAATAGTGCTTGGGGAGAGAGGAAAGATCTGCGGGTACCTGTGTAGTAGCAACCTGAACGCACTCCCTCAGACATCTACCCTCGCAAGATTTACTCCAACCCAAAATTCTCCCAGAGGACCACTCAATATGAGGAGAATGGTAGCGAAGCCATGGTATCCCCAACAGGACCTCATCAATTCCCTCAGGAATGACTAATAGGGAGATTATCTCCTGATGTGATGGAGACACAGATAGCGTGAAAGGAATGGTTTGGTGGGTAATCTGTGAAGGTAGTGTTGACCCATTTACCACTCGAACGGTTACCGGCTTGGCGAGCATCACCAAGGGTATTGCGTGACGCTGGGCAAAAGCGGAAGACATAAAGTTACCCTCCGCCCCAGAATCCACGCATAGCTCGACCATAAGAGTGGATGGGCCTATGGTAATTGTCCCCTTGAAGGACAACTTTGAGGCAAACGTCGCCGTGTCTAGTGTACCTCCTCCAACTGCCACTAGACGCTGATGTTTCCCCGACTGCTGAGGACTCTTGGAGGCAAGGTGTCCTGACTGCTGGCAAACATGACGGACCTTATGTGCACGGGCAGACTGAGACTTGGATCCCGCTCGTGTCACCTCTAAGGCCTCATGTGACTCGGATGCCTGGACTGGAGATTCCAAAGGTTTGGCGAAGGTGGGAGCCAGCCGAAACCTCTGCCTACACTGGGCTCGCTCCAACCTCCGCTCGTTAAAACGGAGGTCAATATGAGTAGATACGGCTATGAGCTCCTCCAGTGTGGCGGGAATCTCCCTAGTGGCCAAAGCGTCCTTCACATGGTCAGCCAGCCCCCTCCAAAATACGGGAATGAGGGTTTTATCTGGCCATTCCAACTCAGACGCTAATGTCCGGAAGTGAACAGCAAAATGGCTGACCATGGTTGAACCCTGAGTCAAAGCCAGCAGTTGGAGCGCTGTATCATGGGTGACTTGAGGTCCTAAAAAGACCTGTTTCAGAGTGTCCAGAAACCTAGGAACACTCCGCACCACATGATCGTTGCGCTCCCACAGCGGCGTAGCCCACTCCAACGCTCTGTCCGACAGGACAGAGATTATGAATCCCACCTTTGCCCGCTCAGTAGGGAAACGTGCAGCCAGGAGCTCGAGGTGTATACCACATTGGCTCACAAAACCCCTACAGGACTTACTGTCCCCAGAGTATCTCTCAGGCAAAGGAAGGTGAGATAGGGTCGGAACAGAGATGGCAGTGGGTAAAGCTGCTGCAGCCACGCTAGCAGCATGAACAGCTATTGCGGTAACATCCAGCGCCGAGGTTGCACGCTCAAGAGACGCCAACCGGCCCTCCAGCAGCTGGATGTACCCCTGCAATCGCTGTTCATCCGCCATTACTTAGCCAGATCCTGGTGCTAGTATACTGTTAGGGTTGGCGGAACGCACCAAATATATAATTTATTAAATGGAATTGGTGCGTTCGCAACCCGGGATCCACCATGCAGGAAAGCACCTGCTGCTAAATAATGGCGGCTCTATATGGCGGTATATACCAACTCTGTTAGCTTCACAGAGTAACTGCGAGAGGAAAGCTCTGTGCCCTGTTAGACTTTCACAGAGGCACAGGCCAACTACCCAGATGTGAGCAGTGAGTGGTCATGCATGCATACAAAACTCCTCGCCGGAGATGCCAGCATTCTAGGGGCTTATTTCAGCCGGGTCCCTGAACACACTTAAACACAATCTCCTCGCCGGAGGTGCCAGCATTCTAGGGGCTTATTTCAGCCGGGTCCCTGAACACATTCAAACACATGACCACATTGGCGCAAAGCATATAGCATAAGACGATACTAGCGCATGGCCGTGCGGTCATGCGCAGTTTATATAGTTGCAGCACAGGAAGCTGCTACTGAAGTTTTTGCCCTTTCAGGACCTTCCAGAAGGACCAATGGAAAGTGCTGCAGTACCTGAGCATGTTTTGCCCTTTCAGGACCTTCCAGAAGGACCAATGGAATGTACTGCAGCACCTGAGCATGTGACCGAACATGTGGCCCTCGACCTCCAATGGGAGACCCTGCCCTGGGCATGCTCAGTGTGAGTAAACAAGGACTTAGTCCCAGAGAGGCTCGCTCGCCGCAGATCAGTGCAGGGTACCATAGGAAAGCCAGAAAAGGCAGTAGTGACCCTATGCACCGAATCAGCCCCAGCGAGACGCTGGGAGCGACGTCTCCGCTGAGCAGAGCCCACTGCGGCCGATACCGAATGGGAGACCGCAGCAGACACGGATCGAGATTCCCCCTGTGCAGCAGAGGAAACTCGACTCCTAACACGTATGTTATTTTCCCCTCCTCTCACCGTCAATATTTGTGGGGGCCTATCTTTCCTTTGGGGATTTTCTCTGAGGCAAGATAGGTTTCCTGTTTCCATCTTTAGGGGAAGTTAGATCTTAGGCTGTGCCGAGGGGTCTAGGGAGCGTCAGGTACCCCCCACGGCTATATTTAGTTGCGCTGCTAGGTTCAGGGTTTGCGGTCAGTACAGATACCACCTCCTTCAGAGCTTGTCTCATGTTGTTCCTAAACCACCAGATCATAACAGGGCACGTACTTCTGTTGTTCTTGATGGTTATGTAGCTCACCATTTCCATGATTGCTGAGGCAGTAGCATAGATCAGTTTATTTGTTTGAGTTATGGTGGTGGTAGGTATTAATGCAAGTGCTTTATTGGCATCTTCTAGTATACTGTCTGGTGGTCTCTGCTGAACCTTGGCAGTTGATCTCTGGTATTGATGGTATTTAGTTTATCTATGATCTTCTGTTTCAGATCAGCTTCAGTGCTCTCTAGTTGCTGAATTTTCAGGGGGTTTCACATGTTGTTCTCGCAGGTCTTCATGTGGGGTGGATCTCCAGTGCAGTTGATCCATCTCAAGTTGTGATAATAACTTTCTCTTTATGACACTAAAATATTAAGTGACTAGTTGTTTCTCAGTCAGTGGACATTCAGGTCTTGTATCCATCCAGAGTTTCCTCATACGCTTCATATATCCTTTCTCATTTGGTCTGCTGTTATAGTAGCATTTCATCAGATCCAGGTTCTCTTGCCTTGTCCATGTATGGTTTGTTCCAGTAGCCCATTTATCATCAGATTGTCCTGGTTGCTCAACATCTGACGTGGACCTTGTTAATCCAGGTGACGTCCTGCTGCTATGTGTGTGTTGGACTGTTTCTGAGGTTTCTTTGCATAGTCTGAAACTTGGGTCTTGTCTTGTGTGGTAGATTACTGTTTCTATGGATCTGGTACTTAGTGCTTGCTCTTGTGCCGCTATGATAAGTGCTTCTCTGCTGTCTCGGAGTCCAGCTTTCTCCAGCAATTGGTAGGATTTCTCCATATCAGCCAGCTCCAGTACATCCCATGCAGTGGCTTGTCTTGCCATGGTGCTTCATGTTCATGTTTTTCCTTTCAGTTCTGTTATTGTTGCTGCCTTAGGCTTTCTCTCAGCATCTCATCTTTTGGTGCCATTTTTATGATGTATCCCTGAATGCTCCTTGTTTCATCCCTGATGATGGCTTGGATGCTTATCAAGCCTCGACCACACTCCTTTCTGTTAGTATACAATTTTTGGTTGTTAGACTTATGGTGGAAACATCCATGCATTGTGAGGAGCTTTTGTGTCTTCAAATCTGCAGCTTCCATCTTTTATTTTGACCAACACACTATGCCAGCAGGTTATCTGATACATGGCAGGGCATATGTATTGATGGCACAAATGTTATTCTTCCCATTGAGCTGGCTCTTCAGGACCTGTCTTACCCATTGATGGTATTTGGATGTTGCTGCTTTCCTTGCCTCCTCATCATGGCTACCATATCCCTGTTGGATGCCAAGGTACTTGTAGCATGTCTGTACAGCTGTTATGTGCCCTGCTGATAATTCCACTCCATCAGTCTTGACTATCTTGCCTCTCTCTATTGCCAACTGGCCACACTTAACCAGTCTGAAGGACATCCCGATGTCTTCGCTGAATATCCTTGTCAGGTGGATCTGTGAATTGATGTCTCGTTCGTTTTTCGCATACAGCTTGATTTCATCCATGTAGAGGAGGTGGCTGATGGTACTTGAACTCTTGAACTTGTATCCATAGCCAGACTCTGTAATTAATTAACTGACGGTGTTCAAGCCTTTGCAAAACAGCAGTGGGGACAGTGCATCACCTTGCTATTGTGGGTATGGAAAGTATTCAGACCCCTTTAAATTTTTTACTCTTTGATTCTTTGCAGCCATTTAGTAAATTCTATACAGTTCATTATTTTCTCATTAATGTACAATCTGCACCTCATCTTGACTGAAAAAAACCGTAAATGTAGAAATTTTTGCAAACATATTAAAAAAGAAAAACTGAAATATCACATGGTCATAAGTATTCAGACCGTTTGCTCAGTATTGAGTAGAAGCGCCCTTTTGAGCTAGTACAGCCATGAGTCTTCTTTGGAATGATGCAACAAGTTTTTCACACCTGCATCTGCCATTCTTCCTTGCAGATCCTCTCCAGTTCTGTCAGGTTGGATGGTGAACGTTGGTGGATATCCATTTTCAGGTCCCTCCAGAGATGCTCAATTGGGTTTAGGTCAGGGCTCTGGCTGGGCCAGTTAAGAATGGTCACAGAGTTGTTCTGAAGTCACAACTTTGTTATTTTAGCTGTGTGCTTAGGGTCATTGTCTTGTTGGAAGGTAAACCTTCAGCCAAGTCTGAGGTCCAGAGCTTTCAGGAAGAGGTGTTCATTGAGGATATCTGTATACTTGTCCACATTCATGTTTCCTTCAATGACAACCATCAGTTGTCCTGTCACTGCAGCTGAAAAACACCCCTATAGCATGATGCTGCCAACACCATGTTTCACTGGTGGGATTGAATTGGGCAGGTGATGAGCAGTGCCTGGTTTTCTTCGCACATTCCACTTAGAATTATCGCCAAAAGGTCTATCTTCGTCTCATCAGACCAGAGATCTTATTTCTTATAGTCTGGGAGCCCATCATGTGTTTTTTGGCAAACTCTATGCGGGCTTTCATATGTCTTGCACTGAGGAGAGGCTTCCGTCGGGCCATTCTGACATAAAGGCCAAACTGGTGGAAGGCATCAGTGATAGTTGACTTTGTTGAACTTTCTCCCATCTCCCTGCTGCATCTCTGTAGCTCAGCCACAGAGATCTTGGGGTTCTTCTTTACCTCTCTCACCAAGGTTCTTCTCCCACGATTGCTCAGTTTGGCTGGATAGCCAGGTCTAAGAAGACTTCTGGTGGTCCCAAACTTTTTTCATTTAAGGATTATTGGGGTCACTGTGCTCTTAGAAAGGTTGAGTACTGCAGAAATTCTTTTGGAACCTTGGTCAGATCTGTGCCGTGCCACAATTATGTTTCTGAGCTCCTTGGCCAGTTCCTTTGACCTCATGATTCTCATTTAGTCTGACATGCACTGTGAGCTGTGATGTCTTATATAGACAGGTGTGTGCCTTTACAAATAAATGAAGGAGTAGGACCATCTCAAGGAGGATCACAAGTAAATAGACAGCATGTGACTTAAATATGAGTGCCTGAGCAAAGGGTTTCAGTTGGGGTCAAGCCTTTGTACTTGTCCAGCTTGGTTTTTTTCTTGACTTTTACACCCTGCTATATTTCTGTTAGTTGGCTGAGATCTCTTTGTGTCACCTTGATCTTGTCTCCTTTTTCAAGGGGGGCACGTACTTCTGTTGTTCTTGCTGGTTATGTAGCTAAGCATTTCCATGATTGCTGAGGCAGTAGCATAGATCAGTTTATTAGTTTGAGTTATGGTGGTGGTAGGTATTAATTCAAGTGCTTTATTGGCATCTTCTAGTATACTGTATGGTGTTCTCTTTGCTGAACCTTGGCAGTTGATCTCTGGTATTGATGGTATTTAGTTTATCTATGATCTTCTGTTTCAGATCAGCTTCAATGCTCACTAGTTGCTGGATTTTCAGGGGGTTTCACATGTTGTTCTCCCAGGTCTTCATGTGGGGTGGATCTGCAATGCAGTTGATCCATCTCAAGTTGTAATAATAACTTTCTCTTTATGACACTAAAACCTTAAGTGACTAGTTGTTTCTCAGTCAGTGGACATTCAGGTCTTGTATCCATCCAGAGTTTCCTCATATGCTTCATATATCCTCTCTCATTTGGTCTGCTGTTATAGTAGCATTTCATGAGATCCAGGTTCTCTTGCCTTGTCCATGTATGGTTTGTTCCAGTAGCCCATTTATCATCAGATTGTCCTGGTTTCTCAACGTCTGACGTGGACCTTGTTAATCCAGGTGACATCCGCACAGGCATGACTCTCTTTGTTCTTGACATTCTCATGTTTATTGAGGTAGGCACTATAGTGCTAGTATTCCTGCCCAAGGACCACTACTGGTATATTATTTCCAACAGGGCAGAGCCAGAATTTGAACCCCAGTCTCCCATGTCGTAAGATGTGCACTTAACCATTAAACTATACCAGCCACTATATATATATATATATATATATATTTATATATATCGTGGTCGGCACCCCCACACCATTCAGGCATGAAAGGAGACTAGGTTCCATTACATTTGACCCCCTTCTACAGCAGATTCATCTTGAGAAAGGCATGTTCGTGCCGAAACATTGTGAAAGTTAATCTGTCTTTCAATCAGGATATCCTGTATTTTTTTCTTTGTTGTATGGTGGGGGTATTTGCCTCATTGGTCTACATTGGACAATAAATTTTCATTTGAGTGTCCAAGCTTTTTTGTTATTTATTGCTAACTAATACCTTGGAGCTCCACCTCGTACGTGCAGTGAGGACCCCCTATATTCTCTAAAATGCCTTTACAGTATACTGTGACACGCTGCAGTTTTTCAGTGTGAAACACACATGGCTGGAATTATGCAGCCAGTGTCTGATACATGCCGCACATGGATAGAGTAGCCTGTATCACCTGTAAGGTACCTTTCCAAATTAGTTTTACAAAAAAAATGCAAAACTTGATGTGATCACGAATGCGTAAGAAAACAGTGTGAAGTCTGCCAAGCGGCTAATAACATGCGGAGTGTAGGTGAACTGGTGTAACAGTAAGAAGTGACAAAGTATCACAAGTCTATTAAGCCCTGGGAACTGTTTCATGTGTAATGCTTCTCACTTCTCTGTGTAACTTAGCTCTAAACAATCCTGCTTTTTCCAATTGCTTATTTCACCAGGAAAAAAGACTTGCAAATGGATATGTTACCTTGAAGATTAACAAAAATTATATATAGCTCAACACATAGCAGGAACCCCAAACATTACTTGAAATCTAACACTGTGGTAAAGGTTTTGGTGTCTCAAAGTATCTCACCGTTTCAATAGATTTACAGCTGACCAACTAAGATACAGCTGTCTAGAAAATGAACACTATTTATATCATGGTAGATCTCAAGCCTAGTTTAGAATTATTCATCTGAAAATGTGCGTCCCATCGTGCACCATATCAGCTGCAAATGTGATTGACTTTTCAGCTTCTGCAGTCGTTTCAGTGTGATGATCATATAATAGGTACAATTTTATTTTTCTTGCAAATTTAATAGCTATCAGTATTAAGAATGTTTTCTACTTACAGGAATGCTTTGAGGTCAATCTATTTTTTATAGAGGACAGATCCCATCATGTACAATGTAATGACATTTTACTCTTGAAAAATATAGTCATCATTTTTTTTCTTCCATATAACAAAAAGATAAGTGTATTGCGAATCTGTAAACTACAGAGGAGAAATTATTCTGTAGCTTGAAAGATGACATTATTGAAAATGTGATTCTGAATGACTTAAAAAAGTAGATTAAAGAAAGACTTTAGTCTATTCAGTAGCACAGGATGAGAAGAATTAAAAACCCTTTATTCAAAAAGTCCGAAAATAAAAATCATTTAACCCCTTCATGACCCAGCCTATTTTGACCTTAAAGACCTTGCCGTTTTTTGCAATTCTGACCAGTGTCCCTTCATGAGGTAATAACTCAGGAACGCTTCAATGGATCCTAGCGGTTCTGAGATTGTTTTTTCGTGACATATTGGGCTTCATGTTAGTGGTAAATTTAGGTCAATAAATTCTGTGTTTATTTGTGATAAAAACGGAAATTTGGCGAAAATTTTGAAAATTTCGCAATTTTCACATTTTGAATTTTTATTCTGTTAAACCAGAGAGTTATGTGACACAAAATAGTTAATAAATAACATTTCCCACACGTCTACTTTACATCAGCACAATTTTGGAAACAAAATTTTTTTTTGCTAGGAAGTTATAAGGGTTAAAATTTGACCAGCGATTTCTCATTTTTACAACGAAATTTACAAAACCATTTTTTTTAGGGACCACCTCACATTTGAAGTCAGTTTGAGGGGTCTATATGGCTGAAAATACCCAAAAGTGACACCATTCTAAAAACTGCACCCCTCAAGGTGCACAAAACCACATTCAAGAAGTTTATTAACCCTTCAGGTGCTTCACAGCAGCAGAAGCAACATGGAAGGAAAAAATGAACATTTAACTTTTTAGTCACAAAAATGATTTTTCAGCAACAATTTTTTTATTTTCCCAATGGTAAAAGGAGAAACTGAACCACGTACGTTGTTGTCCAATTTGTCCTGAGTACGCCGATACCTCATATGTGGGGGTAAACCACTGTTCGGGCGCACGGCAGGGCTTGGAAGGGAAGGAGCGCCATTTGACTTTTTGAATGAAAAATTGGCTGCACTCTTTAGCGGACACCATGTCACATTTGGAGAGCCCCCGTGTGCCTAAAAATTGGAGCTCCCCCACAAGTGACCCCATTTTGGAAACTAGACGCCCCAAGGAACTTATCTAGATGCATAGTGAGCCCTTTAAACCCCCAGGTGCTTCACAAATTGATCCGTAAAAATGAAAAAGTACTTTTTTTTCACAAAAAAATTCTTTTAGCCTCAATTTTTTCATTTTCACATGGACAACAGGATAAAATGGATCCTAAAATTTGTTTGGCAATTTCTCCTGAGTACACCGATACTTCACATGTGGGGGTAAACCACTGTTTGGGCACATGGTAAGGCTCGGAAGGGAAGGAGCGCCATTTGACTTTTTGAATGAAAAATTATCTCCATCGATAGCGGACACCATGTCGCGTTTGGAGAGACCCTGTGTGCTTAAACATTGGAGCTCCCCCACAAGTGACCCCATTTTGGAAACTGGACCCCCCAAGGAACTTATCTAGATGCCTAGTGAGCACTTTAAACCCTCAGGTGCTTCACAAATTGATCCGTAAAAATGAAAAAGTACTTTTTTTTCACAAAAAATTTATTTTCGCCTCAATTTTTTCATTTTCACATGGGCAATAGGATAAAATGGATCCTAAAATTTGTTGAGCAATTTCTCCCGAGTACGCCGATACCTCATATGTGGGGGTAAACCACTGTTTGGGCACACGGCAGGGCTCGGAAGGGAAGGCGCGCCTTTTAACTTTTTGAATGGAAAATTAGCTCCAATTGTTAGCGGACACCATGTCGCATTTGGAGAGCCCCTGTGTGCCTATGCAATGGAGCTCCCCCACAAGTGACCCCATTTTGGAAACTAGACCCCCCAAGGAACTTATCTAGATGCATACTGAGCACTTTAAACCCCCAGGTGCTTCACAGAAGTTTATAATGCAGAGCCATGAAAATAAAAAATAATTTTTCTTTTCTCAAAAATGATTTTTTAGCCTGGAATTTCCTATTTTGCCAATGGTAATAGGAGAAATTGGACCACAAATGTTGTTGTCCAGTTTGTCCTGAGTATGCAGATACCCCATATGTGGGGGTAAACCACTGTTTGGGCGCACGGCAGGGCTCAGAAGGGAAGGCACGCCATTTGGCTTTTTAAATGGAAAATTAGCTCCAATCATTAGCGGACACCATGTCGCGTTTGGAGAGCCCCTGTGTGCCTAAACATTGGAGATCCCCCACAAATTACCCCATTTTGGAAACTAGACCCCCAAAGGAACTAATCTAGATGTGTAGTGAGCACTTTGAACCCTCAAGTGCTTCACAGAAGTTTATAACGCAGAGCCATGAAAATAAAAAAAAAAAATTATTTTCTCAAAAATGAATTTTAGCCCGCAATTTTTTATTTTCCCAAGGGTAACAGGAGAAATTTGACCCCAA
Source organism: Ranitomeya imitator (assembly GCF_032444005.1). Classification (NCBI taxonomy): domain Eukaryota; kingdom Metazoa; phylum Chordata; class Amphibia; order Anura; family Dendrobatidae; genus Ranitomeya; species Ranitomeya imitator. Next base: position 142,195,256 of record NC_091282.1, read on the forward strand.
AAGTTGTTGTCCAGTTTCTCCTGAGTACGCTGATACCCCATATGTGGGGGTAAACCACTGTTTAGGCACATGCTGGGGCTCGGAAGTGAAGTAGTGACGTTTTGAAATGCAGACTTTGATGGAATGCTCTGCGGGCGTCACGTTGCGTTTGCAGAGCCCCTGATGTGGCTAAACAGTAGAAACCCCCCACAAGTGACCCCATTTTGGAAACTAGACCCCGAAAGGAACTTATCTAGATGTGAGGTGAGCACTTTGAACCCCCAAGTGCTTCACAGAAGTTCATAACACAGAGCAGTGAAAATAATAAATACGTTTTCTTTCCTCAAAAATAATTTTTTAGCCCAGAATTTTTTATTTTCCCAAGGGTTACAGGAGAAATTGGACCACAAAAGTTGTTGTCCAGTTTCTCCTGAGTACGCTGATACCCCATGTGTGGGGGTAAACCACTGTTTGGGCACACGTGGGGGCTCAGAAGGGAAGTAGTGACTTTTGAAATGCAGACTTTGATGGAATGGTCTGCGGGCGTCACATTGCGTTTGCAGAGCCCCTGGTGTGCCTAAACAGTAGAAACCCCCCACAAGTGACCCCATTTTGGAAACTAGACCCCCAAAGGAACTTATCTAGATGTGTGGTGAGCACTTTCAACCCCCAAGTGCTTTACAGAAGTTTATAACGCAGAGCCGTGAAAATAATAAATACGTTTTCTTTCCTCAAAAATAATTTTTTAGCCCAGAATTTTTTATTTTCCTAAGGGTTACAGGAGAAATTGGACCACAAAAGTTGTTGTCCAGTTTCTCCTGAGTACGCTGATGCCCCATGTGTGGGGGTAAACCACTGTTTGGGCACACGTGGGGGCTCAGAAGGGAAGTAGTGACTTTTGAAATGCAGACTTTGATGGAATGGTCTGCGGGCGTCATGTTGCGTTTGCAGAGCCCCTGGTGTGCCTAAACAGTAGAAACCCCCCACAAGTGACCCCATTTTGGAAACTAGACCCCCCAAGGAACTTATCTAGATATGTGGTGAGCACTTTGAACCCCCAAGTGCTTCACAGACGTTTACAACGCAGAGCCGTGAAAATAAAAAATCATTTTTCTTTCCTCAAAAATGATGTTTTAGCAAGCAATTTTTTATTTTCTCAAGGGTAACAGGAGAAGTTGGACCCCAGTAATTGTTGCGCAGTTTGTCCTGAGTATGCTGGTACCCCATATGTGGGGGTAAACCACTGTTTGGGCACACGTCGGGGTTCGGAAGTGAGGGAGCACCATTTGAATTTTTGAATACAAGATTGGCTGGAATCAATGGTGGCGCCATGTTGCGTTTGGAGACCCCCTGAAGTGCCTAAACAGTGGAAACCCCTCAATTCTACCTCCAACACACCCCTAACCCTTATCCCAACTGTAGCCGTAACCCTAATCACAACCCTAACCCCAACACACCCCTAACCACAACCCTAACCCCAACACACCCCTAACCCTAACCACAACCCTAATTCCAACCCAACTCTAAGGCTATGTGCCAACGTTGCGGATTCGTATGAGATTTTTCAGCATCATTTTTGAAAAATCCGCGGGTAAAAGGCACTGCGTTTTACCTGTGGATTTACCGTGGATTTCCAGTGTTTTTTGTGCGGATTTCACCTGTGGATTCCTATTGAGGAACAGGTGTAAAACGCTGCGGAATCCGCACAAAGAATTGGCATGCTGCGGAAAATACAACGCAGCGTTCCCGCGCGGTATTTTCTGCACCATGGGCACAGCGGATTTGGTTTTCCATATGTTTACATGGTACTGTAAACCTGATGGAACACTGCTGCGAATCCGCAGCGGCCAATCCGCACCGTGTGCACATGGCCTAATTCTAAAGGTATGTGCACACGCTGCGGAAAACGCTGCGGATCCGCAGCAGTTTCCCATGAGTGTACAGTTCAATGTGAACCTATGGGAACCAAAAATCGCTGTACACATGCTGCGGAAAAACTGCACGGAAACGCAGCGGTTTACATTCCGCAGCATGTCACTTCTTTCTGCGGATTCCGCAGCGGTTTTAGAACTGCTCCAATAGAAAATCGCAGTTGTAAAACCGCAGTGAAATGCGCAGAAAAACCGCGGTAAATCCACGATAAATCGGCAGCGGTTTAGCACTGTGGATTTTTCAAATCCGCTGCGGAAAAATCCGCATAGGACCAGAATACGTGTGCACATACCGAAACCCTAACCCTAGCCCTAACCCTACCCCTAACCCTAACCCTAACCCTAGCCCTAACCCTACCCCTACCCCTAACCCTAGCCCTAACCCTACCCCTACCCCTAACCCTACCCCTAACCCTACCCCTAACCCTACCCCTAACCCTACCCCTAACCCTAACCCTAGTTCTTACCCCAACCTTAGTGAAAAAAAAAAAAATTCTTTATTTTTTTTATTGTCCCTATCTATGGGGGTGACAAAGGGGGGGGTCATTTACTATTTTTTTTATTTTGATCACTGAGATAGGATATATCTCAGTGATCAAAATTCACTCTGGAACGAATCTGCCGGCCGGCAGATTCGGCGGGCGCACTGCACATGCGCCCGCCATTTTGGAAGATGGCGGCGCCCAGGAAAGAAGACGGACGGACCTCGGGCGGCCAGGTAAGTATAAAGGGGGGAGATCAGGGCACGGGGGGGGCGTCGGAGCACGGGGGGGTGGATCGGATCATGGGGGGGGGTGGATCGGAACACGGGAGGGAGGATTGGAGCACGGGGAAGGATTGGAGCACGGGGTGAGGGATCGCTGTGCGGGGGGGTGGATCGGAGCACGGGGGGGGGGGTCGCTGTGTGCGGGGGGGGGATCGGAGTGCGGGGGGGTTTGATTGCAGCACAGGGGGTGTGATTGGTGCACGGGGAAGCGGACAGGAGGACGGGGGAGCGGAGCACAGGACGGAGGGGAGCGGACCACAGATCGGGGGGGTGGGGGGGCGATCGGAGGGGTGGGGTGGGTGCACATAAGTGTTTCCAGCCATGGCCGATGATATTGCAGCATCGGCCATGGCTGGATTGTAATATTTCACCAGTTTTTTAGGTGAAATATTACAAATCGCTCTGATTGGCAGTTTCACTTTCAACAGCCAATCAGAGCGATCGTAGCCACGAGGGGGTGAAGCCACCCCCCCTGGGCTAAACTACCACTCCCCCTGTCCCTGCAGATCGGGTGAAATGGGAGTTAACCCTTTCACCCGGCCTGCAGGGACGCGATCTTTCCATGACGCATATGCTGCGTCATGGGTCGGAATGGCACCGACTTTCATGACGCAGCGTATGCGTCAAAGGTCGGGAAGGGGTTAATGTACATCATTCAACCTACACAGATCAGAATGGCTGATTAATCACTATTAATGTCAGCTGTTGTTAATTTTTTTAAAGTGGATGTTTCTTCACCTTTAGGGCTCATACTCACTTGCGTGAAATACAGCCGAGCCTCGCATGTTAAAACCCGGCTCTGCTGCCGGCACTCCAGAGCGGAGCGTGCGGCCGCATAGCAATACATGTAGCTGCACGCTCCGCTCCCAATTGCCGGCGGCAGAGCCGGGTATTACCATGCGAGACTTGGCCGTATTTCACGCAAGTAAGTATGAGCCCTTAACATGATAGCTTTGGTTGGCATCAGATAATTCTTGCAGGTGTGATTAACCCCTTCCCGAAATGGCCATACTACTGCTCTTCGTTCCCGCAAACAGCAGCACTAGTACGGTGCACCGATCGCGCGGCCTCACACTGAGTGCTGCAGCGATCATGTGCGGATGTCAGCTGTATGTCTGAATGAATGAATTGCAGGCATTTAACTCTTCTGATGCTACTGTTAGTAGTGACTGACATAGAGGGGCATTGCACAGGGAGGGGACCCTGTGCGCTTCCATCAGCACAAAACGATACAATCGCGTTGTCTTGATGGTCTCAAAGATGGCCGTTGGTTCCTTCTGGGTCCTCCAGGGAAGGTGGCTTGTGAGCGCTGACATGCCTCCTTCCCTGTCTGTCATATCCTGATCTGACACTCTGCAGTGCAGAGTGTCAGATCAGCGATCTGATGTAATATAGTAATGTCTCATGCTGGGACAATGTAAAAAGTTTAAAAAAAAAGATTACAAAGTGTCAAAATATTTTTTATAAAGCCCTAAATAAACAAAAAAAAGAAAAAAAAATATTTTTCCAATAAATACATTTATTATGTAAATTAAAAAAACAAGAAAAGTGCACATATTTGGGATTGACTCATCCGTAACAACCCACTCTATTAAACTGTCCCACACCATAAAAAAGAAAAAAAAAGAGGCAAAAAACAATACTTTACCATCATACCGCCAAAAAAAGTGCAATAAAACACAATCAAAAAGACAGATGTAAATAAAAATGGTACCGCTGAAAACTACGTCTTGTCCCACAAAAAACAAGCTGCCATAGCGCTCGAACAGTGGAAAAATAAAAAGTTAAAGCTGTCAGAATAAAGCAATGCAAAAAGAATTATTTTTTCTATAAAATAGCTTTTATTGTGTAAAAGCACCAAACCCTAAAAAATATTCAATTTGGGCATAGCTGTAATGGAGTTGACCCCAAGAATAAAGTTGCTTTACCAATTTTTCCACATGCAGAATGGTATAAAAAAAGGCAATTCATAAATTGCTGTTGTTTGTTCATTCTATCTCCCAAAAATCGGAATAGAAAGCGATCAAAAAATGTAATGTGCCCAAAAATGGTGCCAATAAAAACATCAGCTTGTCCCCCAAAAAACAAGCCCTCACATTACTCTGTTGGCTGAAAAACAAAAAAATTGTAGCTCTCAAGATATGGTGATGCAAAAACTAGTTTTCGCAAAAAAGCATCATTTAGTCATGTGACAGCAGCTAAAAAAACCTTAATATAGATCTTGTATCGCTGTAATCTCACCGACCCAAAGAATAAAGTCACCTCATACTACTTGAGGAATGGCATAAAAAACAAATAAAATCAATTCTTAACATGCTGTTGATTTTTTAATTCTGCCTCCCAAAGAACGCAGTAAGACTCGGCGTGCATTTATCCTGTGGTCTATGCTGCGTGCTTACGCCGAGATTTCTTGTAAATCTCTGAAATACATGATTCAGACAGAACCCCAGGTGGAAAATTCGCTATAATTAGGCAGATGGAGGCACTGTGGACACCATAGGATCTGTGATCTGGCGGTGTCCATCTTTTTAGGCTTGCACAAAAGTGCAATTGGTCACAGTTTTGTGCACTTCTGAAAAGCATAATGCTGAACAAAGGCCAGACAGAGTCCAAAGTAAATCTGCTGCCTCATTATAGTGAATGGATCCCTGTGGGGTTTCATCCAAATCATGTCACTCAGAGATTTAAATGGAAAGGCCAAATTATGTAGTCAGCATAGAGCGGCAGATAAATGTGATTCCACACATTATGTAAAATGTTCCCAATAAAAGTTTCAACTCAGTCCACTAAAAAAGCAATTCTTCACTCAGGTCTGTCATCTGTTAACGAAAATATAGGGGGCTTGCATGTTACTGGTAGTACAAAGGCTCTGAAAAAGCTAAATGGCTCCTTGTTCCCCAAAAGAAATTCAGCAAATTCTCCCCTCCCAAATCCAAATGCCCCTCTCTTCTGAGCCCCAGTATAGCTAAACCACATATTGTGTCCACGTTTGGCATTTCTGAAGCAATGAAAGTCCGCCTAACTTAAAGGTGCATGCCTCCAGAAGCATTAGCTGGGCATAATGTACTGATGACTGCAATGTACTGGTCACTGCAGCATACTGGTCACTACAATGTACTGGTCACTGCAGCGTACTGGTCACTACAACGACAGTTTGAAATTTTCACTCAGCAACATCCACTGCTGCCTGGAAAACACCCATGGAGTCAAAATCGTCACTACATCTGTGCATAAATTCCCAAATGGTTATAATTTAAAAAATGTAGTCACTTGAGGGGGATTCTGCTTTTCTAGGAGTTAAGGGGCTCTTTATATGGAATTCACAAACTAGTCTAGGAAAATCTGCACTCTAAGAGACAAATAGCACTCCGTCCCTCCCGAGCCACTCCGTATGGCTAAGTAGTACTGTACATACACATATGTGGTATTTTTACGTTTAGCAAAAATTGTGAGATAAGTTCTGGTGCCATTTTTAATCATTTCCCAGAGTGAAAATGTAAAACTTGGGGCAAACACACAATCTTGGTGGTAAAAATGTAAATTATTTTTTCTTCACTGCCCAATGGTATAAAAGTTTGTGACACACCTGTGTCAATATAATCACTGCACTGCTATATGAATTCATTGAGAGGTTTAATTGGTAAAATAGGGTCACTTATGGTGGGTTCTGCTGTTCAGGCACCTCAGGGGCTCTGGCAATGTAAAATGGCACCCTCAAAGAAGTGCAGTGAAATCTGGACTGTAATATGGCATTTTGTCCCTTCTGAGCTTTGCACTGTGCTTCAAAAACAGTTTTCGACCACATATGGGGTATCGCTGAACTCAGGAGAAATTGCACAACAAACTGTGTAACCCATTTTCTCCTTTTGCCCTTGTGGAAATACAAAATTTGTAGCTAAAAAGATTTTTGTTGGAAAAAATGAGATTTTATTTTTATTTTCACGGCTTAACATTATAAACTTCTGTGAGGCACCTGGGGGTTAAAGGTGCTCAATACACACCTAGATAAGGTCCCAAAGGGGTCTAGTTTCCAAAATGGTGTCATTTGTGGGGGGGTTTCCACTGTTTAGGCACATCAGGGGCTCTTCAAATGCGAAATGGAGTCCGCTAATTATTCCATCAAATTTCGCATTCAAAAAGTCAAATGGAGCTCCTTCCCTTCCAAGCCCTGCCATGCACTGAAACAGTTGTATTTCCCCACATATAGGGTATCGGCGCACTCAGGAGAAATTTTACAACAAATTGTATGGGGCAGTATCTCCTGTTACCCTTATGAAAATGCAATGCAGATGCTGGGAAAGGTCAGAGATGCCCAGCGCCTGTGCACTGCAGTACTTTACTGCACTCTAGCTATTAAATTAAAGGGTTAAATCGCGGAAAAAATTGGCGTGGGCTCCCGCGCAATTTTCTCCGCCAGAGTGGTAAAGCCAGTGACTGGGGGCAGATGTTTTTAGCCAGGAGGGGCCAATAACCATGGACCCTCTCCAGGCTATTAATATCTGCCCTCAGTCACTGGCTTTACCACTCTGGCGGAGAAAATTGCGCGGGAGCCCACGCCAATTTTTTCCGCAATTTAACCCTTTAATTTAATAGCTAGAGTGCCCACATTTTGCACATACACACTACTAACATTAGTAGTGTGGAATATGCAAAAAAAAGGGATATGAGATGGTTCACTGTATGTAAACCATGTCTCATATCATGTCGGGTTTGAGAAGGAGATAGGAAAAGCAGGCAATTGAATTACCGGCTTTTAAGCTATCTAGCGCTGTATGAAATATTAATATATATACATATATGTGTCTCACTGACATATATATATATATATATATATATGTATATATATATATATATATATACCCCTATACTATGTGTAGACATTTATCTTAGCTATTCTATTCTAACCTGTCAGTGTGATTTTACTGTACACCGCACTGAATTGCCGGCTTTTCGCTAGAACACCGCTGCGTATTTCTCGCAAGTCACACTGTTGGTCCGTATTTTTCTCACCCCCATAGACTTTCATTGGCGTATTTTTTGCGCAATACGGTGACAAACGAAGCATGCTGCGATTTTCTACGGCCGTAGAAGACCGTATAGTACAGATCAGTAAAATACGGCAGATAGGAGCTGGGCCATAGAGAATCATTGTACCGTATGCAATCCGTATTTTCTGCACCTCTCATATGTCCATAAAACTCGCTAGTGTGAGGCCGGCCTTATAGTCTAAAGTGCAAATGCAGAGAATATTACAAATACCAAAAACCATGTTACCTATATATAAGTTTAAGGGAACCTGTCACCTGAATTTGGCGGGACTGGTTTTCGGTCACATGGGCGGAGTTTTCAGGTGTTTGATTCACCCTTTCCTTACCCGCTGGCTGCATGCTGGCCGCAATATTGGATTAAAGTTCATTCTCTGTCCTCCATAGTACACGCCTGCGCAAGGCAAGAGGTAACATGGTTTTTGGTCACGCAAGTGAGCAATCACAGCCAACACCCCACAGGCCATGGTGGTGCCCATGCCCCTATTGACTGGGGTATAGACAACTGAAGGCTTCACTGGGACAAGGACTTGGACGGGCTTGATGATGGTGTTTGTTGACTGTGGGCAACAACAGGTGCAGGGCTAGAGAGATCTTCACATGCACTGTGGACTGGGGATTGGCTTCTACACAAAACAGTGGTAGAAGCAGTGGTGTCATATGCAGACAGTGTTCCTGGAGCCTAGGGTTCGGCCCACAAACTCGGGTGCTTTGCTGCTATGTGCCTAATCATGCTGGTGGTGGTCAAGCTGGTAGTTTTGCTACCCCTGCTGATGTGGGCATGGTAGGTGCTACAAATGGCCTGTGGCAGAATCTTTAAAAAAGAGCCAGACTGGGGAAGATCTAACAGTAGGAGTGGCAACTTCCGTCATGTTGGTGTTACGGGGGAACAGATGCACGCCTTCTGTCTGCAGCCACCACACTGCTTCTTCCTGCCTGTTAGGGTGCTATGCCCCCATCCCCATGTGTGCTGCTGTCCTCGCTCTGCATGTTCTCCTGCCAGGTTGGGTCAGGTACTATGTCATCCACCACCTCGTCTTCCATATCCACATCCTGCTCCTTCTCCTGACTTTCTGGCAATTGTATTTCATCATTGTCCACCTTTTGTGACACTTTCCCACCATCGCCTTCATGTGACCATGGCTGCTCAAATCTTTGGGCATCGCTACATGCGATCTCATCTTGCCCCACTTCAAGTTGACCGGGCGAGAGTCCGGAATATTTAAAGGGAAAAGTGAACAGCTCTTTGAAATGTCTAAGTGTGGGATTAGTTGTCTCAGGGCACTTGGCATGGTGGGAGGAAGGAGGATCAGGGTGAGTAATATGCAGTCCACACTCACGGCTACTCAGACTTGACCGTGTGGAAGAAGTGGTGGTGGTGGCTAAATGACTGGAAGCATTATCCGCTATCCAACTAACAACCTTTTCACACTGCTCTGGCTTCAGTAGTGGTGTGCTGCAATCCCCTAGAAACTGGGACAGGAAGGTCGAGCGATGTAGATCTGATGTAGGTCTTTGTTGTGGCCAATTTTCAGTTTGGCTACGGCCTCGTCTTTTGCATGCACCATCAGCATCACATCCACTTCCCCGTCCCTTGCCTTGCCCATTTTAAATAGACTACTGAAATATTTTACAAGTTCAATACAAATGGATTAATTTTGATAAAACTTATATATAATCAGTATGCCTGAAAAGCAAGTATTTGGAGACCAGATAGAGCAGGTGTATGACTGAGATAACAGACTGTTTCAATATGTGGCCTTTATAGTTTTAACAAATACTGAAATGTATGTTTGAACAGCAAGGATTTCAACACCACTGACACACCAGGCATCTGAGTGAGATAACAGACGGCTTCAATATGTGGCCTGTATTTTTTATTTTTTTTTGAACCACAAAATACTGTAGACACCGTGGGTAGCTGACCAAAAACTGGAATGTATGCCTGAAAAGGAAGGAGTTCGACACCTCAGATAGACCAGGCTGAGAAAATAGACTGTTTTAATATGTGGCCTGTATTTTTTTTTAATTTTTTAACAATAAAATACTGTATAGACCAAGACTAGCAGACCAAAAAATGCAATGTATGCCTGCAAAGCAAGGATATGGACACCTCAGATACATCGGGCGTCTGACGAAGATAACAGACTGCTTCAAAATGTGGCCTGTATTTAAAAAAGAAAAAGCATTTTAACCACAAAATACTATATAGACCAAGGCTAGCAGACCAAAAAATGCAATGTATGCCTGAAAAGCAAGGATTTGGACACCACAGATACATCGGGCGTCTGACGGAGATAGCAGACTGTTTCAATATGTGGCTGGGGTTTTTTTTGCAAATTTTTTAACCACAAAATACTGTATAGACCAAGGCTAGCAGACCAAAAAATGCAATGTATGCTTGCAAAGCAAGGATTTGGACACCACAGATACACCGTGCATCTGACGGAGATAACAGACTGTTTCAAAATGTGGCCTGTTTTTTTGTAAAAATTTTTTAACCACAAAATACTGTATAGAACAAGGGTAGCAGACAGGCAAAAAAGTGGAATGAATGCCTGAAAAGCAAGAATTTGGAGACCACAGATAGACCAGGCATCAGTCGGAGATAACAGACTGATCAAAATGTGGCCTTGATTTTTTTTGGTCCACCAAAATTGTGTCAATAAGTAGGCTATGACACTGAAAAAAAATTGGTGTACTAAAATTGTAAAATATTTAGCACAATGATATGCGATAAGTGTGGAGTACAAATCACAGTGATAAATATAAGAACTGTAGCTAAATATTTTTGAGCCAGCTACAGATTTTTGGGCAGCAAAATGGTGTCCAAAATTGTTGTAAGACACTCCAAAAATAATATAGTACAAAAAAAGGCCAGAATTTTCTGCGCACTCACATATGATGCCTGGGACAAAACTAAATTTTTTTAAATTGTTAAATTTTCAGGCTATTGTATTGAAATGACCTGGATGTATTCTGTAGTGTGACTAAATGAAGGAAAAAGCGGGCTATGGATCGTTTCTAATAAAATTAGCAGGTATAAGGTGGAAAAAAAATAACAACGGATACCTGCAGCTACGTATATATAAAATATGCTGCAGCAGACAGTAATGGAGCTTTATGAGGTATGCAGTGAGATCTATCTACTCACATAAAGTGTCTGCATGCCTTGCACTGATGTGGATATGAGCACATAGAATCCCCTGCCTACCTACCACTACAATCTATGAACTCCCAAATTAGACCTAAAAAGGACCGTTGGTTTGTTAGGTGTCAAATTCCCGCCGCCGCACAGGGGGAATCTCAAACCATGTCCACTGCGGTCTCCCATTCTCCTCCAGCCACAGTAGAACCTACTCAGCAGAGACATCAGTCCCAGCATCTGGCTCAAGCTGATACCGTGCAAATGGTTACTGCTGCCTTTCCAGGCTCTGCCTTTGTAGCCAGCACTGACCAGCAGCAAGCAGGTCTTTCTGGGACTAAGTCCTACTTTTCCCATACTGAGCATGCCCACGGGACAACCTCCCATTGGAGGTCGGGGGTCACATGCTTAGGTCCTGTTGTGGCTCCTATTGGACCATCAGGAATGTCCTGGAGTGCTACTGCTATAAAAGGGTCGCATGGCCGCTCAGCCATGCGCTAGTGTAAACTTATTTGCTTGTGTGTGTAGATGAATGCCTGTCGATGGATGAAAACTCCAAATCATTCCCATCCCTATTGTTGCTGCCTGCTCGCGAATGGTGAAAGCTACCTAGCGGCAGACAGTGCTACTCTGCACATCCAGCACACAATTCAGTGTCTCTCAGCAGCGACCGCCAGTGCGGCGCCATGCGCTTAGTGCGCTTTCCGGGCCCTGGTTAGGGTGGATAGTGGCGTCCGCCAGGGCAGCATTGTATGCACTCTTTTGCTATAAATTATTATTATTAATTCACTTCTACCCCTGACACCTCAGTAATGGTGTCAAGCATAAGAGGTCTAGAGGAACTCTTTCCCCGTGTCTTGGGTCAGAGTGCTGTGACCCTTTACTTGCGCTCTCTGTGCAGTATCGTGGCCCTGTGATGCAACAGGGTTCGCTTCCTTCATACCGGGTGAAGCGAACCTGTGTGTGTATTCACGTTATACCGCCATCTAGTCCGTCATTACAGAGCAGCAGGTGTCCTTTCGGCACGGTGGACCCGGGACTGCGAACGCACCTCATATCCTCTCTAAATATTATTTGGTGAATTCTGCCAGTCCTAACATGGTTAATCAGGATTTGCGGATTAAACACTAGTAAACCCACACTAACTAATAAAAGTAAGAATCTAATCCTATCACAGCAGCAGCTTTACCTACACTAGCTGAGTCGGGAGCAGAATGCTGTGAGCGGAGCAGCGCCAGATCTCTTATAGACCTGATGATGCTGTGAGGCCAGCCAATCACTGTAATACCACAACAAAGATGGCTGCTGTATTACAGTGCATGCCAGACAATCCCTGCATATTGCTTTGCACTCTAAAAAGCGCCAAAATGAAAAGGGGGAGACCCGAGCTCCTGCCGAATAATCTCGGAAATACTAGGTACTTGCCGAGTACACCAAGCATAGTGATACTCGGGCGAGTACTGAGTAGTGGCGAACACGTTCGCTCTTCACTAATGATGAGGTTTGCACACATGTCAGAAGGAATTTTGGTACTCTCCTCTTTGCAAATCATCTTTAAGTCATTAAGATTTGGGGCTGTCGCTTGGCAACTTGAAACTTCAACTCCCTCCATAAGTTTTTTTATGGGATTAAGGTCTGGAGACTGGCTAGGTGACTCCATGACATTAATGTGCTTCTTTTTGAGCCACTCCGCTTTGGCTGCATGTTTTGGGTCATTGTCTTGCTGGAAGACCCAGCCACGACCCATTTTTGCCCTTGCTGTGGCTCATGTCCACTTTGAGATGCATGCTTTGTACAGTGCCTGCTTTTTTCACTGCATCAGGTAGAGACTATAGCCACAGCCATAGTCCCAATATCTAGGAATGTCACCAACACCATACATAATATGAGCTCACTGGGTGAGGTGGATTCTGTAAGCCCAAGGTCCAGGTGGGCACACTGACCACAGGTATCGGTGAAGTAGATTGGTGCATCCTGGAATGTGCAGGCGGACAAATAGCCAAAGCAAATTAAAAGTCTAATAAAGTCCTGGAATCTGCAAGTGGACAGGAAATATCCTGGAAGCAGTAGTCTGATAAGTAGCAAATGCAACCTAAAAGTCTTAATAAAGTCATGGAAGCTGCAAGGGGACGAGAGATGCCTTGGATCCCCTGGTTGGACATCTAGCAGAAGCAAACAAAAAGTCTTAATAAAGTCCTTGAAGCTGCAAGCGGACAATAGACAATCTGGAAGCCGCAGGCAGACTGATAGAAAGGACAAGCTAAAAGTATTAATACAGTTCTGGAAGCTGCAAGCAAACAGGAGACGTCTTGGATGCCACAGGTGGACATGTAGCAAAAGAAATGTCTTAATAAAGTCCAGGAAGCCACAAGCGGACAGGAGACATCCTGAAGGACACATAGCAAAGGCAAACTAAAAGTCTTAATAAAGTTTTGGAAGTTGCAAGCAAACAGGAGACATCTTGGCAGCAACAGGAGGGTCATAAAGCAGGGTTACTGGGAGCCTCAGACAAACAAAGTCCTCAAATGAAGTCCTCAAGACCACTGATAGATAGCAATGTTGTTGTTCACAGATGAACTAAAAGTCATACTAGAAAGTCTTAGTTTCAAGACCCAGATGTGTGTCTTGGGATGCCATACATAGACCTAAGAAGTACAACACATGGGAGCATGTCAAGCTACTTGCAAAGCCTGTTGTGGAGCACGAGAAAGTATAGTGGACCGAGGTGAGGGAAGCAAATCACAGATACTGGACAGGTCTGTAACACCAATGTTGAGGGAAAGGTTCAACTTATAAGTAAAGGAAGCTTAATAGCAACTGAAAACTACCTAGTAGTTCAACAGCCTGGCAGTATAGCCATGTAGCATACTGCAAAAATTGCATCTCAGAATTGAATTCAGAAAAGTCCTATGACTAATGATATTAACCACAAATAGAGCAGTCGCCTGAACTCTTCTATTGTTTAGCTGCACAGATAAACACTTTTAATGCAGGGCAGTAAGTGTATTAGTACCAATGTTTTAGGTGTCAAATGTATAGCATAGAATAATAGGGCATAATTAATTAAAATAATAATTTTACTCCCCAAACATAAATACAGAGTGGATTGGTTTAGTGTAAGTAAGCTCTTTATGCTGTGTATCCTGAAGCTAATAAGAGTGGCACAGTGCTAACAATGTACAGGTGTTTCTCACAAAATTAGAATATCATCAAACGTTAATTTATTTCAGTTCTTCAATACAAAAAGTGAAAATCATATATTACATAGAGTCAATACAAACAGAGTGATCTATTTCAAGTGTTTATTTCTATTAATGTTGATGATTATGGCTTTCAGCCAAGGAAAACTCAAAAGTTATTGTCCCAGTAAGTTAGAATAATTAACAAAAAACATCTGCAAATGCTTCCTAAGCATTCAAAAGGTACATTAGTCTGTTTCAGTAGGCTCCACAATCATGGGGAAGACTGCTGACTTGACAGATGACCAGAAGGCAGTCCTTGACACACTCCACAAAGAGGGTAAGCCACAAAATGTAATTGCTAAAGAAGCTGTCTGTTCACAGAGTGCTGTATCCGAGCATATTAATGGAATGTTGAGTGGAAGGAAAATATGTGGTAGAAAAAGGTGCACAAGCAACTGGGATAACTGCAGGCTTGAAAGGATTGTTAAGAAAAGGCCTTTCAAAAATTTGGGGGAAATTCACAAGGAGTGGACTGCTGCTGAAGTCATTGCTTCAAGAGCCACCACACACAGATGTATCCAAACAAACCACTCATGAGTCATCACCAATAAACAATGCCAGAAGTGTCTAAAGGTACTGTCACACTAGACGATATCGCTAGCGATCCGTGACGTTGCAGCGTCCTCGCTAGCGATATCGTCCAGTGTGACAGGCAGCAGCGATCAGGCCCCTGCTGGGAGATCGCTGGTCGGGGAAGAAAGTCCAGAGCTTTATTTGGTCGCTGGACTCCCCGTAGACATCGCTGAATCGGCGTGTGTGACACCGATTCAGCGATGTCTTTGCCGGTAACCAGGGTAAACATCGGGTTACTAAGCGCAGGGCCGCGCTTAGTAACCCGATGTTTACCCTGGTTACCATCCTAAAAAGTAAAAAAACAAACAGTACATACTTACCTACAGCCGTCTGTCCTCCAGCGCTGTGCTCTGCTCTCCTCCTGCTCTGGCTGTGAGCGTCGGTCAGCCGGAAAGCAGAGCGGTGACATCACCGCTCTGCTTTCTGGCTGCCCGGCGCTCACAGCCAGACCAGAGAAGCAGAGCGCCGAGGACAGACAGCGATAGGTAAGTATGTAGCGTTTGTTTTTTTACTTTTTAGGATGGTAACCAGGGTAAACATCGGGTTACTAAGCGCGGCCCTGCGCTTAGTTACCCGATGTTTACCCTGGTTACCGGGGACCTCGGGATCGTTGGTCGCTGGAGAGCTGTCTGTGTGACAGCTCTCCAGCGACCAAACAGCGACGCTGCAGCGATCCGGATCGTTGTCGGTATCGCTGCAGCGTCGCTATGTGTGACGGTACCTTTACCTGGGCCAAGGAGAAAAAAAAATTGACTGTTGCTCAGTGGTCCAAGGTGTTGTTTTCAGATGAAAGTAAATTTTGCATTTCATTTGGAAATCAAGGTCCCAGAGTCTAGAGGAAGAGTGGAGAGACACACAACCCAAGCTGCTTGAGGTGTAGTGTGAAGTTTCCACAATCACTGATGGTTTGGGAAGCCATGTCATCTACTGGTGTTGGCTCACTGTATTTTATCATGACCAATGTCAGCACAGCCCAGCAGCGTAGCTACCAGGGGGGCACAGGGGGCCATCGCCCTGGGCCTGGAGCTCAGAGGGGGCCCACCTGGAGCTATGCTACTGTAACTGTATCGACACCTGCTCTGCTGCCCACCATGGGGCCCCTGAGCAGGCCAGGGGGCCCTGGTGCCAGTAGTGGGCTCCCCGCCGGTCACCGCACTGATGAGGGAAGGATCGCTGTGTAGCGCTCCTTCTTCCATCATCCCCCTGTCAGCGTCTGGTGTCACCAACACTGACGCTGACAGTGGGCGCGATGATGTCACCACCCAGCATCTGCTGTCAGAAGATGAGCGGGAGGTCAGAGCACAGCTGGAGCAAGGAGGAAGAGAGGTGAGTATTTTTTGTTTTTTATGGGGGCTGCCTTATACTTCAGGATCTGCCTATAAGGGTGCTGCCTCATACTTCAGGATCTGCCTATAGGGGTGCTGCCTTATACTTCAGGATCCCGATCTGCCTATATGGGGCTCCCTTATACTTCAGGATCTACCTATAAGGGGGCTGCCTTATACTTCAGGATCTGCCTATAAGGGGGCTGCCTTATACTTCTGGATCTGCCTATAGTGGGCTGCCTTAAACTTCAGGATCTGCCTATAGGGGGCTGCCTTATACTTCAGGATCTGCCTACCGGGGGGCTGAGTTATACTTCAGGATCTACCTATAGGGGTGCTGAGTTATACTTCAGGATCTACCTATAAGGGTGCTGCCTTATACTTCAGGATCTGCCTATGGGAGGTTGTCTTATACTTCAGGATCTGCCTATAGAGGGGCTGCCTTATACTTCAGGATCTGCCTATGGTGGGCTGCCTTATACTTCAGGATCTGCCTATATGGGTGCTACCTTATACTTCAGAATCTGCCTATGGGGTACTGCCTTTTACTACAGGGTCTGCCTATGGGGTGCTGTCTTATACTACAGGGCCTGCCTATGGGGTGCTGCCTTTTACTAGAGCCTGCCTATGGGGGACTGCCTTATACTACCGGGTCTGCCTATATGGGTGTTGCCTTATACTTTAGAATCTGCCTATGGAGTGCTGCCTTATACTGCAGGGTCTGCCTAAGGGGTGCTGTCTTATACTACAGGGTCTACCTATGGGGTGCTCTCTTATACTACAAGATTTGCCTTTGGCAGTGCTGTCTTGTGCTACAGAGTCTGCATATGGGTGCTGCCTGGGGGAGTGCATTATACTATATGGAGTCCTACGAGGAGTGCATTATGCTATATGGAGTCCTATATGGGGTGCATTATATTATATGGAGGCTTATGGGGAGTGCATTATACTATAAGGAGTCCAATGGAGAGTGCATTATACTATATGGAGACCTATGGGGAGTGCATTGTACTATATTTAGGATGATCTGGTGCATTATACTATATGGAGGCCATCTAGTGGGCCATCATACAGTGTGGAGATTACAGTGAGGGAGCCATCAAACAGTTTGGGGGCTACTAAGGGGTCAGTATACTGTGTGGATGGTACTATATAGTGAGGGGGCATTTACTGTATAGGGGAGCTGCACAGGGCGGCAGACTAGGGACATTACTAAATATAAAGTGGGCACTTCTTGTTATAGGGGATCTCAGGTTACTGTAACTATCAAAGGGGCACACATGGCAATATTACTTTCTAGGGAGCAAAATGTGGGCACTGTTTTCTAGGGCACTTGCACCCGGCATTACTATATTATAGAGGGGTGCTTTAGAATTTAGAAGGCACAGAGAAACGCACAGCAGGTGCAGTAATAGGTACACAAATGGCAGCAGCGGCTCAGTATTGGGGTATCAGGCAGTAATAGGGACACATACGGCAGCAGCGGCTCAGTATTTGGATATCAGGTGCAGTATTAGGGACACATATGGCAGCAGCGGCTCAGTAATTGGGTATCAGGGGCAGTAATATTGACAAATACGGCAGCAGAGGCTCAGTATAGGGTATCAGGGGTAGTAATAGGGACACATATGGCAGCAGAGGCTCAGTATTGGGGTATCAGGGGCAGTATTAGGGACACATACGGCAGCAGCGACTCAGTATTGGGGTATCAGCAGGATGAGGAATTTGTACAGGTTGGGAATAGATGGTGATGGGGCTGGAATATGAGAAGTGAAATGTGTCTTTGTTGTATTCTCTGCAGACGAGTCCTGGCTGGAAGGTGTTGTCATGTCGGTCTGTGCCAGATGGAAAAAATGGGAAAAGTGAATGATTCCATCAGAGAACATCAGCGGTAAGTCATTATCTGTAACTGTGCTGTGATCTCGTATATGTTCTGTAGGGCTGGTATCTACCACTGACCATATGGCGGTAATATCCATGTTGGTCGTTTTATAGAGATTATCTTCAGTAATAGTGTGGTCATCTGCTGAGGTTCTCCTCCACTATTAGGGCGTGTCACAGAATTGTAATGAATGTTACCTGGTTAGGGGCCCACTCAGAAGTGTCGCCCCCTGAACCAAAACCCTAGCTACACCTCTGGCGCAGCGTCTACCAGGAAATTTTAGAGCACTTCATGCTTCCCTCTGTCAACAAGCTTTTTGCAGTTAGAAATTTCATTCTCCAGCAGGACTTGACACCTGTCCACACTGCCAAAAGTATCAATACCTGGTTTAAAAATAACAGTATCTCTGTGCTTAATTGGCCAGCAAACTTGCCTGACCTTAAACCCATAGAGAATCTATGAGGTATTGTCAAGAGTAAGATGAGAGACACCAGACTCAACAATGCAGGTGAAGGCGTATATCAAATCAACCTGGGCTTCCATAACACCTCAGCAGTGCCACAGGCTGATCGTCTCCATGCCACGCCGCATTGATGCAGTAATTGATGCAAAAGGAGCCCCGACCAAGTATTGAGTGCATCTTCTGAATATGGCCAACATTTTGGATTCTAAAATCATTTTTGAAACTGGTGTTATAAAGTATTCTAATTTACTGAGATAATGACTTTTTTGTTTTCATTGGCTACAAGCCATAATCATCAACATTAGCCCCTCTCTGACCTTAGACGTACTATCCTGTCGAGGTGCAATGGGCCACTCTGACCCTCGACGGGATATTATGAAGCGCCCCCAGACACAGGGCCATGAGTTCTCGATACCGGGCCCCTCAGTCTCAGTATTGGGGTCGTCACGGTGGCTAG
This sequence comes from Ranitomeya imitator, assembly GCF_032444005.1. Classification (NCBI taxonomy): domain Eukaryota; kingdom Metazoa; phylum Chordata; class Amphibia; order Anura; family Dendrobatidae; genus Ranitomeya; species Ranitomeya imitator. Next base: position 142,214,064 of record NC_091282.1, read on the forward strand.
ACCCGGTCCGTGACCCTGCTAAGGGGCGCCCAATGAAAGGTGATGGTGTGATGTCATCCAGAGTCTGGGCATCGGCCTCAGCAGAGACGGGTGTATCTGGCGCCACCTCCTGGTGGTGCGTGAGGGCTTGATGCCTGGGGAGTACAGCACGGCTGGGCTGTCACTCTGGGAGCGCTTGGATGGCTTTATCTTTGAATTGCGCAAAGGTCAGGTCTGGGTTCTGCATGGCTAAGAAATAAAACTGAGCCCTTTGGTTACTGCACAGGAGCCCCTCGATGAACTGCTCTTTCAGGAATTTATCTTCATCTTGCATGCTGCTGGGGTCACTCTGCTTGATGGCCCGCAGTGCCTCCTGAAGATTGAGGGCATAGTCCCGTAAGCTATCCTGCGGCCTCTGCTTGCAACCATAGAATACCAATTTAATTTCCGTAGCGGTGTGGGTGTCAAAGGTGGTTTTTAGTTTTGCAAGGACCTGCTGTGCAGTTTTCTTGTCCACGGCGGGCCAGGACTTTGCTTCTCTCAAAGCCGCGCCAAAGAGCTGTCCAGTTATCATATGAACCTTATGAGGCTCTGTCAGGGGATAAAACTCGAGCAGGCTGCAAATCCCCTCTTTAAATTCAGTGAACGTGTGGGCATCTCCGGAGTATCGCGGGAGCCAGGTGGCTCCTGGTAGGTACGGCATGGAGAAGGGCATTATGGCTGTTGTGGCTGCAGCAGTGTCCAGCTGGCCGATGGGAGCGGCAGGCCCCGCGGCTTCTGGCGGTGGTACCAGGCCCGCGGCTGTGTCTACTACGGGGTCTGGAAGTGCCCCCGCGGCTGTGGCCGCCGCTTCACCTGGATCTGACATGGCCGTTCCTCCTTCCTGCTAAACCCCCCCCCCGGGGTCGGAGTGCCACTTCCGTAATCAGCACTTCACCGCGCCTTTTTGTTCTGCGCTCTTTTCGGCCGGCTCTGCCCACGAAACAATGGCTCCTCCCCTCGCGCCCCACTCGGCGCGGCAATGGCGGATTTTGGCGGCAATTAGCAATACACAGTCTTTGCAAGGGATCACAGTTCAAGTACAATTCAACACAGTTCCAAGGCACACATGACCTGATTCTTTCAGGCTTAAGTAGATTCTGTTCGTGACGCCAAATTGGAGCGCCCCCAGACACAGGGCCACGAGTTCTCGATACCGGGCCCCTCAGTCTCTGTATTGGGGTCGTCACGGTGGCTAGACCCGGTCCGTGACCCTGCTAAGGGGCGCCCAATGAAAGGTGATGGTGTAATGCGTGGTACGAGGCGCGATGAATGACAAGGACACAGGGTTGCAGTCTCTTTACCTCTTTACTGAAGGCTTTGGGATCCACAATCCAGAGCACTGCTAACAGGGCTGGCTGATACGGCCAGTCCGAAGGCACATCCAGAGTTTCCTTTGCAGGTGGAAATCAGTGCCTACCCACTAGCGCCTGTGTGTTGTAGTCCTTCCCTGCTGAGCACCACGGGATAGTCCTCACAACTGTTGTGTCTGTGTTCGTTGTTCTTTCTCTCTCTCTTCGTCCCCCAGATGATATGGTTAGGACGCAACCGTATGACGGGTAGGCCTGGAGTTATTCTGGGACCCTAGAGACGCCCCTCTCCCACAGTTGCCTCCCTTGTCTGCTTAGGTGATTTAGGTGAGACAGTCAACCTATAATTAACTGTCCTGCCGTGTTGAAGTAATGCGTAAAGTCTCTTACTTTCTCGGTGCTCCGGCCACCGCTATGCGCCTCAGAAGGATGTTGCCTCGGTCTCACGGCACGACTCCTACTGGCTCTATCTCCTTTACACTGTGATCCCGCTTCTCACTTCTCCACAATCAACTTCGCTTCATGTCCTTTCTTAGAATACCGCCGCAAGGTAGTGCAGGCGCGGCTCCGTAATGATCTGTTCTCTTTCTAGACCGCTGTCAGGATCCCACCCCTGACAGGTCCTCTCCCGAAATCTCCCGGGCTCTTTCTGTCTAACTTCCTGTCCAACCCCCAGTTTTACCAGAGTGTGAAGAGTGGCCTACTAGATAGAACCACTCCCCCTGGTGGCCGGAGTGTGAAGTGTCATGTGTGTTTGTGATACCTGGTCAGAACTCCTTTAGTGCCATCAGACGTACCATCACTCCCCTTAGCGGCAGAGTGTCATACTGCAACGACCAGATCTCTGGGGCGCTGCAAGTACATCATAGCAATCGGCTGCGCTTACGGGGGGAGCGCGGCCGATCGCGGCTGGGTGTCAGCTGCCTATCGCAGCTGACATCTGGCACAATGTGCTAGGAGCAGTCACAGACCGCCCCCGGCACATTAACCCTCGTCACACCACAATCAAACATGATCGCGATGTGCCGGCGGTGCAGGGAAGCGTCGTGCAGGGAGGGGGCTCCCTGAGGGCTTCCCTGAACCCCCCGCAGCAACGCGATGTGATAGCGTTGCTGCGAGGGTCTCCTTACCTCCTTCCTCGCTGGAGGCCCCGGATCCAAGATGGCCACGGCATCCGAGTCCTGCAGGGAGGGAGATGGCTTCACAGAGCCTGCTCAGAGCAGGCACTGTGAAGCCTGCAGTGCTGTAAGTCAGATCGGTGATCTGCCAGAGTGCTGTGCAAGCTGTCAGATCACCGATCTGTGATGTCCCCCCCTGGGACAAAGTAAAAAAGTTTAAAAAAATTTTTTCCAAATGTGTAAAAAAAAAAAAAAAAATCCTAAATAATGAAAAAATATATATAGATTATTCCCATAAATACATTTCTTTATCTAAATAAAAAAAAAAAAAACAATAAAAGTACACATATGTAGTATCGCCGCGTCCGTAATGACCCAACCTATAAAACTGGCCCACTAGTTAACCCTTTCAGTAACACTGTAAGAAAAAGAAAAAAACGAGGCAAAAAACAACGCTTTATTATCATACCGCCGAACAAAAAGTGGAATAACACGCGATCAAAAAGACAGATATAAAGAATCATGGTACCGCTGAAAACGTCATCTTGTCCCGCAAAAAACTAGCCATGATACAGCATGATCACCAAAAAAATAAAAAAGTTATAGTCCTCAGAATAAAGCGATGCCAAAATAATTATTTTTTCTATAAAATAGTTTTTATCGTATAAAAGCTCCAAAACATAAAAGATAATATAAATGAGGTGTCGCTGTAATCGTACTGACCCGAAGAATAAAACTGCTTTATCCATTTTACCAAACGCGGAACGGTATAAATGCCTCCCCCAAAAGAAATTCATGAATAGCTGGTTTTCAGTCATTCTGCCTCACAAAAATCGGAATAAAAAGTGATCAAAAAATGTCACGTGCCCGAAAATGTTACCAATAAAAACGTCAACTCGTCCCGCAAAAAACAAGACCTCACATGACTCTCAAAATGTGGTAATGCAAAAAATATTTTTTGCAATAAAAAGCGTCTTTCAGTGTGTGACGGCTGCCAATCATAAAAATCGGCTAAAAAACCCGCTATAAAAGTAAATCAAACCCCCCTTCATCACCCCCTTAGTTAGGGAAAAATTAAAAAAAATTATTTATTTCCATTTTCCCATTAGGGCTAGGGTTAGGGCTAGGGCTAGGGTTAGGGCTAGGGTTAGGGCTAGGGTTAAGGTTAGGGTTAGGGTTAGGGTTAAGGCTAGGGCTAGGGTTAGGGTTAGGGCTAGGGATAGGGCTAGGGTTAGGGTTAGGGCTAGGGTTAGGGTTAGGGCTAGGGTTAGGGTTAAGGCTACAGTTAGGGTTGGGGCTAAAGTTAGGGTTAGGGTTGGGGCTAAAGTTAGGGTTAGGGTTTGGATTACATTTATGGTTGGGAATAGGGTTGGGATTAGGGTTAGGGGTGTGTCTGGGTTAGAGGTGTGGATAGGGTTACCATTGGGATTAGGGTTAGGGGTGTGTTTGCATTAGGGTTTCAGTTATAATTGGGGGGGTTTCCACTGTTTAGGCACATCAGGGGCTCTCCAAATACGACATGGCTTCCGATCTCAATTCCAGCCAATTCTGCGTTGAAAAAGTAAAACAGTGCTCCTTCCCTTCCGAGCTCTCCCGGGTGCCCAAACAGGGGTCTACCCCAACATATCGGGTATCAGCACACTCAGGACAAATTGGACAACAAATTTTGGGGTCCAATTTCTCCTGTTACCCTTGGGAAAATACAAAACTGGGGGCTAAAAAATAATTTTTGTGGGAAAAAAAGGATTTTTTATTTTCACGGCTCTGCGTTATAAACTGTAGTGAAACACTTGGGGGTTCAAAGTTCTCACAACACATCTAGATAAGTTCCTTGAGGGGTCTAGTTTCAAATATGGGGTCACTTGTGGGGGGTTTCTACTGTTTAGGTACATTAGGGGCTCTGCAAACGCAATGTGACGCCTGCAGACCAATCCATCTAAGTCTGCATTCTGTTGTGAATTCTGTTGTCGGGCTCCCTCCTGTGGTCATGAATGGTACTTCGGCTGGTTCTGTCCATGGACTTCCTCTGGTGGGTGTTTCTGAGTTTCCTTTCACAGGTGACGAGGTTAATTCGTTAGCTGCTGCTCTATTTAACTCCACTTAGATCTTTGCTCCACGCCACCTGTCAATGTTTCAGTATTGTGTTGTGAATTCTGTGGCAGAGCTCCCTCCTGTGGTCACGAGTGGTACTTCGGCTGGTTCTCTCTGTGAGCTTCCGTTGGTGGAGGAAAGTGGTACTGCGGCTTCTGAGTTTCCTTCCTCAGGTGATGTGGTGAAGTCGTTGGGTGCTGCTCTATTTAACTCCACCTAGTGCTTTGATCCTGGCCTCCAGTCAATGTTCTAGTATTGGACCTGTTTCCTCCTGGATCGTTCCTGTGGCCTGCTGCTCTGCATAGCTAAGTTCCTCTTTGCTATTTGTTTGCTGTTTTTTTTCTGTCCAGCTTGTCAATTTGCTTTTTACTGCTTGCTGGAAGCTCTGGGACGCAGAGGGTGTACCTCCGTGCCGTTAGTTCAGTACGGAGGGTCTTTTTGCCCCCTTTGCGTGGTGTTTGTAGGGTTTTGTGTTGACCGCAAAGTTACCTTTCCTATCCTCGCTCTGTTCAGAAAGTTGGGCCTCACTTTGCTAAATCTATTTCATCTCTACGTTTGTCTTTTCATCTTAACTCACAGTCATTATATGTGGGGGGCTGCCTTTTCCTTTGGGGTATTTCTCTGAGGCAAGGTAGGCTTATTTTCTATCTTCAGGCTAGCTAGTTTCTCAGGCCGTGCCGAGTTGCATAGGGAGCGTTAGGCGCAATCCACGGCTGCCTTTAGTGTGGTTTGAGAGGATTAGGGATTGCGGTCAACAGAGTTCCCACGTCTCAGAGCTCGTTCTTGTTTTTTGGGTTATTGCCAGGTCACTGTATGTGCGCTGACCTCTATGTCCATTGTGGTACTGAATTACCTTTCACAACAGTATTGGTCTAGTTCACTCCTGGATCGTTCTTGTGACCTGTCTTCCCATCAGAAGCTAAGTTCCAGCTTGTATTTCTTTGGTTTGCTATTTTTCTGTCCAGCTTGCTATTTAATTTGTTGTCTTGCTTGCTGGAAGCTCTGGGACGCAGAGGGAGCGCCTCCGCACCGTGAGTCGGTGCGGAGGGTCTTTTTGCGCCCTCTGCGTGGTCTTTTTGTAGGTTTTTGTGCTGACCGCAAAGTAACCTTTCCTATCCTCGGTCTGTTCAGTAAGTCGGGCCTCACTTTGCTTAATCTATTTCATCTCTGTGTTTGTATTTTCATCTTTACTCACAGTCATTATATGTGGGGGGCTGCCTTTTCCTTTGGGAATTTCTCTGAGGCAAGGTAGGCTTTATTTTTCTATCTTCAGGGCTAGCTAGTTTCTTAGGCTGTGCCGAGTTGCATAGGGAGCGTTAGGCGCAATCCACGGCTATTTCTAGTGTGGTTGATAGGTTTAGGGATTGCGGAGTTCCCACGTCCCAGAGCTCGTCGTTTATTATCAGTAACTATCAGGTCATTCCGTGTGCTCTTAACCACCAGGTCCATTATTGTATTGACCACCAGGTCATAACAGCATTCCAAATGATGCTCCTTCCCTTCCGAGCCCTCCCATGCGCCCAAATGGTGGTTCCCCCACACATATCGGGTATCAGCGTACTCAGGACAAATTGGACAACAACATTTAGGGTCCAATTTCTCCTGTTACCCTTGGAAAAATACAAAACTGGTGGCTAAAATATAGTTTTTGTGGAAAACAAAATATTTTTTATTTGCACGGCTCTGCGTTATACACTGTAGTGAAATACTTGGGGGTTCAAAGCTCTCACAACACATCTAGATGAGTTCCTTAGGGGGGTCTACTTTCCAAAATGGTGTCACTTGTGGGGGTTTTCTACTGTTTAGGTACATTAGGGGCTCTGCAAACGCAATGTGACACCTGCAGACCATTCCATCTAAGTCTGCATTCCAAATGGCGCTCGTTCCCTTCTGAGCTCTCCCATGCACCCAAACGGTGGTTCCCCCCCACATATGGGGTATCAGGACAAATTGTACAACAACTTTTGTGGTCCAATTTCTTCTCTTACCCTTCCAAAAATAAAATATTGGGGGCGAAAAAATAATTTTTGTGAAAAAATATGAGTTTTTATTTTAACGGTTCTGCATTATATACTTCTGTGAAGCACTCGGTGGGTCAAAATGCTCACCACACCTCTAGATAAGTTCCTTATGGGGTCTACTTTCCAAAATGGTGTCACTTGTGGTTGTTTCAATATTTAGGCACATCAGTGGCTCTCCAAACGCAATATGGCATCCCATCTCAATTCCTGTCAATTTGCATTGAAAAGTCAAATTGCCCTCCTTCGCTTCTGAGCTCTGTCATGCGCCCAAACAGTGGTTTACCCCCACATATGGGGTATCATGTACTCAGGACAAATTGTTCAACAACTTTTGGGGTCCAATTTTTCCTGTTACCCTTGGTAAAATAAAACAAATTGGAGCTGAAGTAAATTTTTTGTGAAAAAAAGTTAAATGTTCATTTTTATTTAAACATTCCAAAAATTCCTGTGAAACACCTGAAGGGTTAATAAACTTCTTGAATGTGGTTTTGAGCACCTTGAGGGGTGCAGTTTTTAGAATGGTGTCACACTTGGTTATTTTCTATCATATAGACCCCTCAAAATGACTTCAAATGAGATGTGGTCCCTAAAAAAAAATGGTGTTGTAAAAATGAGAAATTGCTGGTCAACTTTTAACCCTTATAACTCCCTAACAAAAAAAATTTTGGTTACAAAATTGTGCTGATGTAAAGTAGATATGTGGGAAATGTTACTTATTAAGTATTTTGTGTGACATATCTCTGTGATTTAATTGCATAAAAATTCAAAGTTGGAAAATTGCAAAATTTTCACATTTTTCGCCAAATTTCCGTTTTTTTCACAAATAAACGCAGGTATTATCAAAGAAATTTTACCACTATCATGAAGTACAATATGTCACGAGAAAACCTTGTCAGAATCACCAGGATCTGCTGAAGCGTTCCAGAGTTATAACCTCATAAAGGGACAGTGGTCAGAATTGTAAAAATTGGCCTGGTCATTGCCGTGCAAACCACCCTTGGGGGTAAAGGGGTTAACAGAAATAAATACTTGAAATAAATCACTCTGTTTGTAATCACTCTATGTAATATGAGTTTCACTTTTTCTATTGAAGAACTAAAATAAATTAACTTTTTGATGATATTCTAGTTTTTTGAGAAGCAGCTGTATATTGCACAGTACTAAAAAAAAGCACAAATCATACATTTTTAAGCTATCTCCAAGATATTTACTAAAGGAATTATCTTTCCTACTGAGAAAATATAACAACGCTATTTCCTCCATGGTGCAATCTATCACATCACTCCCAATCTACTGGTCATCTTTATTTTCTTCTTTATTTAACATTCTGTTGATATAGGATATTTTGTACATAAAAATAAAGTTTGATTTTTTTGCATCACTTTCATATTGTGTTCTCATTTTTACTTTTAACCTTTTTAATTTTTTGGCTGGAAATGTATGATTCATTTTTATTACCACCCCAAATGGACATACCTTTAGCTCAATGGCTCCCTGTAAGCTACAGTAATAGGCATAGGTCTCTACTGCATGCAAACAGTAACAGCACCTCAATAGCAGCTCCAAAGTGCTTTGTCTCATCAGTTTTCATATTGTATATATTCATATGCTATAATAGCATTAGTCTTGCCATTCCTTTAAACCTTCAAGAAGATGCCAATATATGCAGCAAAACTTTGTCAAGCATTGGACTAAAACTGAGAGCTGTCACGTGGACAGCATTTTACTATGCTGTTTTTATACTAATGTTTGTAAGTTTGGAAAAATCCTATTGAGCTTGAACCTATCAAGAAATGTGGATTTGCCTCAAATACACTAAAATAATTAAGTCACGGTTGGCATAGACCCATGAGCTACTCTAAATACAAACTGGCTCCCATGTTGCAGAAGGCTATGTTCTTGCAAAAGTTATGTTTTTTTAGAGATAACATAGCTTCTAAAATAAACTGGACATGGGAAGAAGACTCAGCTCTCACTGCACACTTTGGCTTAATTGCCATGTGTGTACCTATTTGCATATAGGAATACACTTGACAATCAAGCCGAACTGAGCAGTGAGTAGCCAGGGAAGCCATCCATCAGATACCTCACCCTGTGCCATAACATTTTAGAGAACAGCATAACTTTCTGTAATGAGGGACCCTGTCTGTATTTCATGCTGCCAGTGATTTGGGCAAAATGAAATGGCTGACAGGTCCCTCCCCCACCCTCTTATATATAATTACCGACAGTGCTCTTGAATAAAAAAAAATTACAATAAATTGCCCCCCTGAATACAACCCTAATTCCAAAAAAGTCAGACTTTGAGTAAAATGTAAAAAAAAAACCCCAAGAATTAAATAATTTGGAAATCTCTTATAACTAGGGATGAACGAGCACTAAAATGCTCATTACCCGAACGAAGCAATTCATAATGCTCAGATGCTTGTTTCAAGTAATGGGTATAATGGGAGTTAATGGGAAATCTGAGCATCTTTCCAGCAGACCCTAAAAGGATCTCTGACTCTCAGATTGCTGCTCAGAACAATGGTGTCATAATTTTACTCCACTTTAACAACTGACGATAAAACATTCAAAATTGATGAGAAATTGGAGTTTACAAGAAAGGTAAGAAAGATTCTGTTAGGTATCGAGTTCCCACCTCTACACAGGGGGAATCTCGAACCATCTCTGCTGTGGTCTCCCATTCTTCTCCAGCCGTAGTGGAGTCTGCTCAGCAGAGACAACGGTCCCAGCATCTTGCTCAGTCTCACTCCATGCATAGAGTTACTGCTGCTTTTCCAGCTTCTGCCATTGAAGCCAGTGCTGGGCAGCGGCGAGCAGATGCTTTTGGGACTAAGTCCTGCTTTTCCCCTTCTGAGCATGCCCAGGGCAAGATCTCCCGTTGGAGATCGAGGATCACATGCTCAGATACTGCAGCAGATCCCATTGGTCCTCCAGGAAGGTCCTGAAGGTGCTCAACTTCTGTGGCAGCCTCCCATTGGTCCTTCTGGGAAGGTCATGTACATGCTGCAGCTATATAAGGTTTGCATGACCGCACGGCCATGCGCTAGTGTACATTTGTAAACGTGTGTGTGTTGTGAGTGAAAGTCGTTCTTTAAAATCCCCTATTGGATGACTGTTCGCGGAAGGTGGATGATTGCTATCTAGCGCCCGACTTAGCCACCAGCACGTTACACACCATACAGTGTCTAATTGCTGTGACCACCAGTGCGGCGCCGTGCACTTTCACAGCGCTTTCCTGACCCAAGCCTGGGTGGTTAGTGGCGTCCGCCAGTGCGGCACCGCATGCACTCTCGTACATCTTTAATTATAATTTTGGTTACGCTGACACCTCATTAGCAGTGTCGAGCGCAAGTAGTCTAGACCAGGGGTCCCCAACTCCAGTCCTCAAGGCCCACCAACATGTCATGTTTTCAGGATTTCCTTAGTCTTGCCCAGGTAATAATTGCATCAGCTGTGCAATCCAAAGGAAATCCTGAAAACATGACCTGTTGGTGGGCCTTGAGGACTGGAGTTGGGGACCCCTGGTCTAGATGGACTTGGATCCCAAGTCTTGGGACTGAGCTCGGTGACTCCTTGCTTGCGCTCTTGTTTGCGGTACCGCAGCCCTGTGACTTAACAGGGTTCGCTTCCTTCACACAGGGTGAAGTTAACCTGTGTGTGTATTCACATTGTATCGCCATATAGTCCGTCATTACTTGGCAGCAGGTTCCATCTCTGCACGGTGGACCCCGGGCTGCGAACGCACCTTATTCTACCTATCTTATTATTTGGTGCGTTCCACTAGCCCTAACATTTTCTTTCCTGTATAATGACTTGCATATAAGGAAAATTTAAAAATGATTTTAAAAAAAATATAATTTAAGTATACCAAAATTGAAATTTCCAATTTTTAATTACAATGTCAGTTTAATTTATGAAACAAGCAAGAAATGCCAAATATTTGATGGAAGAAGGACTCAGATACACCCTGTGATAGATATACAGGAGAGGAGGGCCTCATACACATTCTATTAAAACTGTCATGTATTGGTTCTAGTAACATAGTAACATAGTTAGTAAGGCCGAAAAAAGACATTTGTCCATCCAGTTCAGCCTATATTCCATCATAATAAATCCCCAGATCTACGTCCTTGTACAGAACCTAATAATTGTATGATACAATATTGTTCTGCTCCAGGAAGACATCCAGGCCTCTCTTGAACCCCTCGACTGAGTTCGCCATCACCACCTCCTCAGGCAAGCAATTCCAGATTCTCACTGCCCTAACAGTAAAGAATCCTCTTCTATGTTGGTGGAAAAACCTTCTCTCCTCCAGACGCAAAGAATGCCCCCTTGTGCCCGTCACCTTCCTTGGTATAAACAGATCCTCAGCGAGATATTTGTATTGTCCCCTTATATACTTATACATGGTTATTAGATCGCCCCTCAGTCGTCTTTTTTCTAGACTAAATAATCCTAATTTCACTAATCTATCTGGGTATTGTAGTTCTCCCATCCCCTTTATTAATTTTGTTGCCCTCCTTTGTACTCTCTCTAGTTCCATTATATCCTTCCTGAGTACCGGTGCCCAAAACTGGACACAGTACTCCATGTGCGGTCTAACTAGGGATTTGTACAGAGGCAGTAGGTTCTGCTAAACTCATAAAGGCTAAGCACTAAGTACAAAGGCTGCCAAAAATTAGAAGTAGGGTCAAGGCACCAACTATAGTAGCTCATTCAAATATTGTGAAAAAAGTGTAGTTGGGTTACTGCCACACTCATAAAAGGTCTGCACACAGTGCAAAACCTGCCAAAAAGTGAAAAGCAGGGTCATCCATACGCCCTTCAATGCAGCAACTCTAGTATTTCATTCAGATATTGTGAACGAAGTGTAGTTGTGGTACTCCTACACACAGTGCAAAGTTATAAAAAAATTATAAGGAGGGTCATCCATAGACCCTTCAAGGCAACAATTGGAGGGTCTCATTAAAATATTTTGAAAGTGCAGTTGATGTACTGCTACATTCAAAAAGGCTTTGAACAAAGTGTAGAGCCAGGAAAAAATATCCAAGTAGGATCATCCAGGCATCCATAAACCCTTAATGTCAATAATTGACAGGCCTCATTCAAATATTGAAGATTAAAAACATTTTATGTGCTGTTGTCATCTGGTGGGGTGGAAAAGTCTGGCTAATCCAGGCTTTGCTCTCTTTATTGCCTATCTGTTATGACCCCCATGGCGGCACTAAAAACCAACTCAGACAAGATTCTAGAGGCAGGGCCGCAGAGCTCCCAGGTATAAAGGGAAGATCAGGCCAGGTAACAAAATAGTTAAAGGTTGCAAAGAAATTAGGGCATATGCTGGTTTTGTCTGCTAGGTTTAAGTTGACCATCTTTACTTTTCCCTACCTGTCAAAAATACCCGGTCATCAGGGCATGGACGCTGGGAGGTTGTCATGAAATTGGCCCAGGCATTGGACAGTGTACCCCTGCCTCTGCTGTACCTGGAGTCTGTCTCTCTCGCCTCGTTGGGCAAAGAAGCATGCCCCCTGCCGCTAGTGTTGTCTGATGGGAATTTTTTAAACATATTTTCCACAATGGCCTTCTGGTATGGCACCATTTTTGGTAGACCTCTCAAGCTCAGGAAGGAGAGATGCAAGTTTCTCCTTGTAGCTTGGGGTGTAACAGGGTGAATAACCAGTACTCTTTTTTGGCCAAGATGAATGTAACACAAGGGTCACAGGTAAGGAAGTGGTACATAAAGTCGGCCAATTATGCCAAGCTCCCTACAGCCAACACGTCCCTGTCTCCACCATGATGACTACTGGTATGTATGCAAAGCTTCAGCTTTAATTGTGAGCATCGGTTGTTTAAGTGGGCAAATAGGTGGGATCATTGCGCTGATTATTTCGCCATCGCAGATCACCATCTTTGTGGAGTACCCAAAGTCTTGGAGAACTGCACAAATGTCAGACATCAATGCCCACTCTTCAATTGTTATGAGCTGAGTTTGCCCAGATACTAACGGGCATGTTGGAGTTGGTATCTGACAAGTGACCTCAGCTGCTCACAAAGCCTTTCCAGCATGTGCAGTGTGGTGTTCCAGCGCATGGTAACATCGCACAACAGTCGGTGAGTTGGCACTTGCGTGCGCTGATATAGCACTGACAAAGCTGCAGCAGTTGTAGCCAAATTGAGGACATGGATGCTGATGTGGCTTATTTAGCCCAGAAGCTCTGGCAAAACTGGGTACGTTTATAGAAACCACTGAACCACCAAGTTAAGCATGTGGGCCAAGCACGATATGTGTGTGAGCTTGCCAAGCTCCAAAGCCACAATTAGATTACTCCCATTATCACACATTACAGTGACTTGCAAGGAATCCCAGCATGCTTATTGGCTGTGTAACAGGCACCAAACAAGCGGGGCAAGGATTCAAGCTTAAAATCGAGCACCAGTCAATGCTCGCCTAGTGCCAAGCACATCCGAGCACTCAAATACTCGAGTGATATCCGCGATTCACAGACCACTTTCGCTCATCCCTACTTATAATTATATTTTATTCACAACAGAACATAGGATACAAATCAGAAGGATAAATTTAAACATTTGTGAATGTCATTTGGAAAAGTTAACTCATATGAAAATTGATGGCAACCAGCATATCTCAATAAAGTTTGGAAATGAAATACAGCTATAAGTGATTTTCAAATTCATTGCATTCTCATTTTCTTTACATTGGAAACAACCTCCTTTTGAGAATTGGGGGTTATATATAATTAGCCACTGTATCACCATTACAATAAGTTAGCCACTGTGCCCACCCTTTAATATTATACAGGTCCTTCTCAAAAAATTAGCATATAGTGTTAAATTTCATTATTTACCATAATGTAATGATTACAATTAAACTTTCATATATTATAGATTCATTATCCACCAACTGAAATTTGTCAGGTCTTTTATTGTTTTAATACTGATGATTTTGGCATACAACTCCTGATAACCCAAAAAACCTGTCTCAATAAATTAGCATATCAAGAAAAGGTTCTCTAAACGACCTATTACCCTAATCTTCTGAATCAACTAATTAACTCTAAACACATGCAAAAGATACCTGAGGCTTTTATAAACTCCCTGCCTGGTTCATTACTCAAAACCCCCATCATGGGTAAGACTAGCGACCTGACAGATGTCAAGAAGGCCATCATTGACACCCTCAAGCAAGAGGGTAAGACCCAGAAAGAAATTTCTCAACAAATAGGCTGTTCCCAGAGTGCTATATCAAGGCACCTCAATGGTAAGTCTGTTGGAAGGAAACAATGTGGCAGAAAACGCTGTACAACGAGAAGAGGAGACCGGACCCTGAGGAAGATTGTGGAGAAGGACCGATTCCAGACCTTGGGGAACCTGAGGAAGCAGTGGACTGAGTCTGGTGTGGAAACATCCAGAGCCACCGTGCACAGGCGTGTGCAGGAAATGGGCTACAGGTGCCGCATTCCCCAGGTAAAGCCACTTTTGAACCATAAACAGCGGCAGAGAAGCAGCACTGGACTGTTGCTAAGTGGTCCCAAGTACTTTTTTCTGATGAAAGCAAATTTTGCATGTCATTCGGAAATCAAGGTGCCAGAGTCTGGAGGAAGACTGGGGAGAAGGAAATGCCAAAATGCCTGAAGTCCAGTGTCAAGTACCCACAGTCAGTGATGGTGTGGGGTGCCATGTCAGCTGCTGGTGTTGGTCCACTGTGTTTCATCAAGGGCAGGGTCAATGCAGCTAGCTATCAGGAGATTGTGGAGCACTTCATGCTTCCATCGGCTGAAATGCTTTATGGAGATGAAGATTTCATTTTTCAGCACGACCTGGCACCTGCTCACAGTGCCAAAACCACTGGTAAATGGTTTACTGACCATGGTATTACTGTGCTCAATTGGCCTGCCAACTCTCCTGACCTGAACCCCATAGAGAATCTGTGGGATATTGTGAAGAGAAAGTTGAGAGACGCAAGACCCAACACTCTGGATGAGCTTAAGGCCGCTATTGAAGCATCCTGGGCCTCCATAACATCTCAGCAGTGTCACAGGCTGATTGCCTCCATGCCACGCCGCATTGAAGCAGTCATTTCTGCCAAAGGATTCCCGACCAAGTATTGAGTGCATAACTGAACATTATTATTTGATGGTTTTTTTGTTTGTTATTAAAAAACACTTTTATTTGATTGGATGGGTGAAATATGCTAATTTATTGAGACAGGTTTTTTGGGTTATCAGCAGTTGTATGCCAAAATCATCAGTATTAAAACAATAAAAGACCTGACAAATTTCAGTTGGTGGATAATGAATCTATAATATATGAAAGTTTAATTGTAATCATTACATTATGGTAAATAATGAAATTTAACACTATATGCTAATTTTTTGAGAAGGACCTGTATTACACACTATTACATGCTTAAGATTTAATTAGCTCCTATGCCTTCTTGGACTGCCAGCGCCCTGGTCTTCATTGACAGCAACTCACTGACCTCTTATTAGTCTGCCAACCCACAACATTAATAATGTATTGGGTTTTTTCTTCAAATTTTGACCACTTCCCTCTTAGTCCCCATGGTGGTGTAAAGTGGTGCCGTTGGTCGTTGCTTACTTCCAACTGCCCTTCATCCTTAACAGTCTAATGTGTGTGGCGGACTGTTCAACTTCAAAGGCTGATCCTTTTGTTTGGATTAAAGAAAAGTCAATGCCAGAGGAGTCTGGCAGTGGCTTTTTCATAGACAATATAGGAACACTCAGCCATAACAAGTGTTGAAATGCATAAATGAGTGAACTATCTAATGCATATAAGGACATTTACCATAAAACTCAACAATTTAGCATAACACATTAGTTCTGACAGTGTCTAATAAAATATTTGAAATAATATAAGGTAATGATACAGAAAAAAAACAATAATGTCATATTTAATATAATTTATTAAATATAAATGTTTATATGCATACACATATATGGACAGTAAGAGAAAAAGAGAGTATGCACTTCTTTTGAATGCAGTTATTAATAGACACATAAATCACATTTCAATTCAATTTTGAAATGTAATTTTCCTAAAGTTTCTGCTCATAACTTTAGAGATACATTTCAATCTCTTCAATATGCAGAACACCTTGAGTTAAAAATAATGAAATAGAGAAAATACATGTTTTGTCTTCTAGTTAAACTCCACTGCCCTCTGCAGTCAGTCTTCCCACCATTTACACGGGGGAATTTCAAACATGTTTTGCTTGCACAATTTGGTTTGGGAGATACAGACTATGATTAATTAAAGCACTAGATACACAGACAAGCTGATTAATTAAACTCATCTAAAAACTTTGGCTGTACCTTAGACACATTACAATGCAAGAAATAAAGATATTAATCACTGGACAGAAAAGAGTATTAGAACAAAAGCAAATTAGCCTAAAACACATGAACACGGGTCTTTTGTGGCGTTATCAAGAGTTCAGGAAGTTGCCCTCAGGTAGGATGATAAACATCCAGCCTTTATGTAAGGTAAGTAGCATTTATTGTAACGTTGAGATACACAATGAAATAAAACTTGAATGCCCAAATGCAGCAAACATATTCTAAAATAGGAACAGATATAACAGGAACCATAGTTCTCTCTGCTCACAACCAAACTAGCTTTTGAAAAATAGTATAACAATATGTGATTTTAGATACCGTCGTACTACAGTAGATGAGGATTTGAAACTGAAAATACATCAGGAAAATGGCAGCAGTGTTTTTCCTGAAGCATCTAGTTTTGTATTTGGGTCACTTTTGCATTGGGTTTGCCAGGGGCTTTATTTTTCACTGTACAGTGGGTATGGAAAGTATTCAGGTCCCTTTAAATTTTTCACTCTTTGCTTCATTGCAGCCATTTGAAAAACTCAAAAAAGTTCACTTTTTTCTCATTACTGTACACTCTGCACCCCATCTTAACTGAAAAAAAACAGAAATGTAGAAATTTTTGCAAATTTATTGAAAAAGAAAAACTGAAATATCACATAGTCATAAGTATTCAAACCCTTTACTCAGACACTCATATTTAAGTCACATACTGTCCATTTCCTTGTGATCCTCCTTGAGATGGTTCTACTCCTTCATTGGAGTCCAGCTGTGTTAAATTAAACTGATAGGACTTTATTTGTAAGGGCACATGCCTGTCTATATAAGACCTCACAGCTCACAGTGCATGTCAGACCAAATGAGAATTATGAGGTCAAAGGAACTGGTCAAGGAGCTCAGAGACAGAATTGTAGCAAGGCACAGATCTGGCCAAGGTTACAACAGAATTTCTGCAGTATTCAAGGTTCCTAATAGCACAGTGGCCTCCATAATCCTTAAATGGAAGAAGTTCGGGACCACCAGAAGTCTTCCTAGACCTGGCCATCCAGCCAAACAGAGCAAATGTGGGAGAAAAGTCTTGGTGAGAGAGGTAAAGAAGAACCCCAAGATCACTGTGGCTGAGCTCCAGAGATGCAATAGGGAGATGGCAGAAAGTTCCATAAAGTCAACTATCACTGCACACCTCTACCAGTCAGGCCTTTATGGCAGAGTGGCCCGACAGAAGCCTCTCCTCAGTGCAAGACATATGAAAGCCCATATTGAGTTTGCTAAAAAAAAAAACACATGAAGGACTCCCAGACTATGAAAAATAAGATTATCTGGTCTGATGAGATGAAGATAGAACTTTTTGATGATAATTCTAAGTGGTATGTGTGGAGAAAACCAAGCACTGCTCATCACCTGCCCAATACAATCCCAACAGTGAAACATGGTGGTGGCAGCAACATGATATAGGGGTGTTTTTTCAGCTGCAGGAACAGGATGACTGGTTGCAATTGAAGGAAACATGAATGCAGCCAAGTACAGAGATATCCTGGATGAAAACCTCTTCCAGAGTGCTCTGAACTGGTGTCTCCGCAGTGTTGGATGTTTTGGTCTCCCCGAGGCCAATCATCTGTGCCTTTATAGCCTTTTTACTAGGCACTGCTCCTAATAGCCAGATTCCTACTCCACACTGATGAGGGGCAAAAACCCCGAAACAGCTGTCTGTGGATGGATACCATGCTTGGCATAGGTGGCTTTCCTTCATAGGATGCTGCCCTTCCCGTGGTTGTTCCTTCCCGGGGAAAGGCCTGGCTATTCACTGCTTGCGTCGAGAAACACGTGATGGTGTCTCCGCAGCTTCTTTACCTGCATCTGCATATTTCCCATAAGGGATGGGGGCAGTGTTCTGGAATCACTGCGTTGAGAAACACGTGATGGTGTCTCCGCAGTGTTGGATGTTTTGGTCTCCCCGAGGCCAATCATCTGTGCCTTTATAGCCTTTTTACTAGGCACTGCTCCTAATAGCCAGATTCCTACTCCACACTGATGAGGGGCAAAAACCCCGAAACAGCTGTCTGTGGATGGATACCATGCTTGGCATAGGTGGCTTTCCTTCATAGGATGCTGCCCTTCCCGTGGTTGTTCCTTCCCGGGGAAAGGCCTGGCTATTCACTGCTTGCGTCGAGAAACACGTGATGGTGTCTCCGCAGCTTCTTTACCTGCATCTGCATATTTCCCATAAGGGATGGGGGCAGTGTTCTGGAATCACTGCGTTGAGAAACACGTGATGGTGTCTCCGCAGTGTTGGATGTTTTGGTCTCCCCGAGGCCAATCATCTGTGCCTTTATAGCCTTTTTACTAGGCACTGCTCCTAATAGCCAGATTCCTACTCCACACTGATGAGGGGCAAAAACCCCGAAACAGCTGTCTGTGGATGGATACCATGCTTGGCATAGGTGGCTTTCCTTCATAGGATGCTGCCCTTCCCGTGGTTGTTCCTTCCCGGGGAAAGGCCTGGCTATTCACTGCTTGCGTCGAGAAACACGTGATGGTGTCTCCGCAGCTTCTTTACCTGCTCTGAACCTCAGACATGGCCGAAGGTTCATCTTCCAACAAGACAATGACCCTAAGCACACAGCTAAAAAATCAAAGGAGTGGCTTCAGAACAACTCTGTGACCAGTCTTGACTGGCCCAGCCAGAGCCCTAACCTAAACCCAATTGAGCATCTCTGGAGAGACCTGAAAATGGTTGTCCACCAACGTTCACATCCAACCTGATGTAACTGGAGAGGATATGCAAGGAAAAATGGCAGAGGATTCCCAAATCCTGGTGTGAAAAACTTGTTGCACCATTCCCAAGAAGACTCTTGGTTGTAATAGCTCAAATGGGTGCTTCTACTCAATACTGAGCAAAGAGTTTGAATTCTTATAACCATGTGATATTTCAGTTTTTCTTTTTTAATAAATTTGCAAAAATTACTACACTTCTGTTTTTTTCGGTCAAGATGGGGAGCAGAGTGTACATTAATGAAAAAAAAATAACTTTTTTGAATTTACCAAATGGCTGCAATGAAACAAAGAGTGAAAAATTTAAAGGGGTCTGAATACTTTCCATACCCACTGTACATACAGTACAGACCAACAATTTGGACCATCCCATTTAAAGATTTTTCTGTATTTTCATGACTATTAAAATTGTACATTCACACTGAAGGCATCAAAACTATGAATTAGCACATGTGGAGTTATATACTTAGCAAAAAAGTGTGAAACAACCGAAATTATGTCATATATTCTAGGTTCTTCAAAGTAGCCACCTTTTGCTTTGATGACTGCTTTGCACACTCTTGGCATTCTCTTGATAAGCTTCAAGAGGTTGTCATCGGGAATGGTCTTTCAACAATCTTGAAGGAGTTCCCAGAGATGCTTAGCACTTTTTCGCCTTTTTGCCTTCACTCTGCGGTCCAGCTCACCCCAAACCATCTCGATTAGGTTCAGGTCTGGTGACTGTGGAGGCCAGGTCATCTGGCATAGCATCCCATCACTCTCCTTCTTGATCAAATAGCCCTTACACAGCCTGGAGCTGTGTTTGGGGTCATTGTCCTGTTGAAAAATAAATGATGGTCCAACTAAACGCAAACCGGATGGAATAGCATGCCACTGCAAGATGCTGTGGTAGTCATGCTGGTTCAGTATGCCTTCAATTTTGAATAAATCCCCCAAAGTTTCACCAGCAAAGCACCCCCACACAATCACACCTCCTCCTCCATACTTCACAGTGGGAACCAGGCATGTAGAATCCATCCGGTCACCTTTCCTGTGTCACACAAAGATACGGTTTTTGAAACCAGAGTTTTCAAATTTGGACTCATGAGACTAAAGCACAGATTTCCACTGGTCTAATATCCATTCCTTGTGCTCTTTAGCCCAAACAAGTCTCTTCTGCTTGCTGCCTATCCTTAGCAGTGGTTTCCTAGCAGCTATTTTACCATGAAAGCCTGCTGCACAAAGTCTTCTCTTAACAGTTGTTGTAGAGATGTGTCTGCTGCTAGAACTCTGTGTGGCATTGACCTGTCTCTAATCTGAGCTGCTGTTAACCTGCGATTTCTGAGGCTGGTGACTCAAATAAATTTATCCTCAGAAGCAGAGGTGACTCTTGTTCTTCCTTTCCTGGGGCGGTTCTCATGTAAGCCAGTTTCTTTGTAGCGCTTGATGGTTTTTGCCACTGCACTTGGGGACACTTTCAAAGCTTTCCCAATTTTTCGGACTGACTGACCTTCATTTCTTAAAGTAATGAAGGCCACTCATTTTTCTTTACTTAGCTGCTTTTTTCTTGCCATAATACAAATTCTAACAGTCTATTCAGTAGGACTATCAGCTGTGTAGCCACCAGACTTCTACACAACACAACTGATGGTCTCAACACCATTTATAAGGCAAGAATTTCCACTTATTAAACCTGACAGGGCACACCTGTGAAGTGAAAATCATTCCCGGTGACTACCTCTTGAAGCTCATCAAGAGAATGCCAAGATTGGGCAAAGCAGTCATCAAAGCAAAAAGTGGCTACTTTGAAGAACCTAGAATATAAGACATAATTTCAGTTGTTTCACACTTTTTTGTTAAGTATATAATTCCACGTGTTAATTCATAGTTTGTATGCCTTCAGTGTGAATGTACAATTTTCATAGTCATGAAAATACATAAAAATCTTTAAATGAGAAGGTGTGTCCAAACTTTTGGTCTGTACTGTACATAAACTAATGAGCTCCTCCCAAGCTGCCTGAAAACTGGTCTACTCACTTTTGTAAGCCACTTCACAGCTTTCAGAGAGGTTAAAAGAAGGTCTAAAAGCTAAATTTATGCACAGCAAGTCATTTTGACATTGCAATGTATATATTCATTCTTTTTAGCAGTTTGTGAGAACTTTTTCAGGCAGATTTTGAGGGGGAATCTCTCGTAAAAGATTTCATCTGTACATACCTTATTTAAGAAACTGTAATAGGATGTCCAGTCATCTGACATTCATATGAAGAGGCTAATAAAGTCGGGCTTGTCTAACTCAGAAATAAAGACATCTTATGTATATGTATAAATACATGTGTGATCAATAAAAAAGACTATGCAGAAAGATAACTCCGGCACACAATAGAAATCAAATGCAATTTCATGAAAGTTTATTGAAAAATTCCAAACGTTGAAAATGACGTATTCAAACGACATTAATTCACCGCACACGTATTAGAAAAAATGAATAATAATATCCATCACTCCACAGGTTATTTTTTCGACGTTTCGGCTTATGAGCCTTTTTCAAGTAAACCTGTACATGTATCAGTGGTGGTGATCCGGCT
Organism: Ranitomeya imitator; assembly: GCF_032444005.1. Classification (NCBI taxonomy): domain Eukaryota; kingdom Metazoa; phylum Chordata; class Amphibia; order Anura; family Dendrobatidae; genus Ranitomeya; species Ranitomeya imitator. Next base: position 142,235,329 of record NC_091282.1, read on the forward strand.
AAGTGAGGTCCGTGGTGCGGTGGATATTACCTGTGGAGTGATGGATATTATTATTCATTTTTTTCTAATACGTGTGCGGTGAATTAATGTCGTTTGAATACGTCATTTTCAACGTTTGGAATTTTTCAATAAACTTTCATGAAATTGCATTTGATTTCTATTGTGTGCCGGAGTTATCTTTCTGGATGTTCTATTTTTTTCTCCTGAGCACTAACTAAGTAGTGAAGCACCTCATTTTTTTCTATATTCAATAAAAAAGACTGGCACATGACTTATTCCATCCAAAGACCATACAAATGACGCATTACAGGTGGAAGAAAGACGATTCAGGCAGCTAAATAGGAAAGGATTCTGTCACGGTTCAGCTGCAGCCTCAATACTGTGGCCCAACCCATAGACGCCCCCAAGCCGACCAACCTCAGAAAGCGTGGGGCGCGCATCTCTCGGGGACGCAATACAGACCCTTTAAACTGCAGAGGGGGACCCGGGCCTACCCGAACTAGGGGAGGGCAGAGACCGGGGTTCTGTGGCAGCTGAGCATGTGGACAAGGAAAGAGACACGTAGGACTATATTACACCGCACAACTTCAGGTATAGAGAAAGTAAAGTTTAGTAAAGTGAAGTCACACAGTACATAAACAAACAAATGACGATCTCAGGTTCCCGATTCCACATCTCCAGAAGGGTACCACCCAGTGGACCCCAAGGCACCAAGGGATCACTGAGGCACACATAGGCAGGACATCAGGACCCAGGCAGGCATCAGGACCCAGGCAAGACATCAGGGTACAGGCAAGATATCAGGATACAGACAGGACATCAGGACATCTGGACTCAGGAAAGACCTCAGGACATCTGGACACAGGCAGGGCATCAGGACACAGGAATACCGGATAGACATCTGGGACACTGGCGTGGCAGCCCAGGTCATCAGCTGGGACACTGGCGTGGCAGCCCTGGTCATCTGTTACATCAGGACATAGAACACAGGAAGGACATCAGGACATCAGGGAACATGAGGTCATCAGGATGCAGGTAAGATAGCAGGACATCAGGAATACCGGATAAACATGTGGAACACTGGCGTGGCAGCCCAGGTCATCAGCTGGGACACTGGCGTGGCAGCCCAGGTCATCAGTTACATCAGAATATCAGACAAAGGGAGGACATCAGGGAACAGACAGGATATCAGGACATCAGGGTCCATGAGGTCATCAAGACACAGGCAGGACATCAAGGTACAGGCAGGACATCAGGACATCTGGACCCAGGGTCACCGGCAGACAGCAGACAGGAGTCATTCGGTTCCGGACATCCGACACGACCTACAGGTACCACCAGAGTCATCAGGCTCCAAGCTCCAGACAGCGGTCATCAGGTTCCAGACTACGGTCGTCAGGCTCCGGGCATCGGACATAGGAAGGAACTCAAGCGTGATCGTGATGGTGCAATCACTGCCGTACTGGACATGAGCCAGACGGGGTTAACACCGCATGGTAGTCAGAGCACAGAGTAGTAGATGCTCATCAGAAACACCGGTTTCAAGAGACTCAAAGTCACTGGGAGTGAGGTTCCAGATGCAGAGAGATTCCAGGAACATAATCACAGCAGACACAGTTCAGACAGGTTCAGGTACAGGACAGGTACAGGATCAAGGATTCGGGCCTGGATATACTGCCTCCAGGACAGGCGCCAGAACAGGACAAAACAGGAATCAAAGCAAGGACTTTGGTACCAAAACATAGACAGGAGAGGTGCAGGAACACAAACACACATAGCAAAGTTCAGGAGCTTTGCGACTAGCTCAGGCCCTGCCCATAGGGCAGGGGAGTTTTTATATAGGAGCTGCCCCTCAGCAATTGGCTGGGGACAGTATTTCAAGTACACACCCTAACCCTGATAAAAGCAGGGGAGGTGTGGCCGCACACGCCCTAAGCACAAACAGAAACCATTACAGCACAAACAGTGCAGGATCTGAGGAAAGTCATGCACTAGCTGCAAATGACCTCACAACCCGCGGACAGCTTCACAGCAGCAACCAGGGACTGCACGTGAGGAATGTATGCAGCAGGGCAAATACCTAAACACCCATGTACGACTGCGCAGCAGAGCAGGGAACTGAAATGGCTCCATCCAAGTAACAGCCAACAGTATCCCAGCTCAAATTAGGGGGAAAAGAGTAAAGGGTTAAAGCAAGTATATGCATTGTCATGCCGAAAACCAGAAACAGACAGAACGGCATGACAGATTCTTTACAGCTAGAGTAGTTAGACTGTAGAATTCTTTACCAAAGAGGTAGTCATGGCAAAAATTGGCATTGTGGGTTATCGATAATTTAGTGACAAAAAGTGCTTAATTGGTGGAGAAACGTTGAACTAGATGGACCTCTTTTCAGCCTAAGTTTAGCAATTAACCTAGATATTTACCAATTGCTGCAAAATGACAAAATACAGTGGAAGCTTTAAATAATACAAGCTAGCTCACATTACTTTTTCCCTTTTCTCTCCTGTTAATACACTACATATCGCTTTACTACTTTACTATATTGCTTATTAATGTGTGGCAATGTAAGTGAGGGGAGATATGTATTATGAAGATTGCTATCTTCTCTGATGTGAAAATACAGAAGTTTTGCTCCAGCATGTTATGTTCTGAGAGGGGTTAATCAGCCATGACAGGGTTGGGCTTTTTTCTGAGTGGCTGTAAGAGATGGGCAGGATGGCTGCTCACCATATCTTCTCCCCCAAGGGTGTGGTTTGTGAAGTTAAATGTCTGACCACTGAGTTTTTATCATTTGTCTGTGGATCTGGAGGTTGGAAGCTCCAGAGAAGTATTTATGTTTAACTGTGCTGGACTCTATTGATTGAACCCTGAGCGCGCAGATCCCCGCAGGCATATGAACTATATATATTTTATCTTTTGTTTTCTATTTTTGCCAGAAAAGGCCACATTTGTGTTATTGAACCCTGCTCTGGCTTATGCTTTGTTTGAATAAACCAGCAGAAGAAATGTTTCTGTGTCTATCTCTGTAAGTAGCTGAGTAAGTCACATTACCAAATGCTGTAATCACAGTATGTTATTAGCACTGCAGTGATACACGTGGGGTCTGCTTTCAACCCCCATCCCTCACCCCTGTTGCCTCTATTACCACTCATTTTTACCTGTTGTCCTACAATACTTCATCATGATTTTCACATCTGTGATCTAGCCTGTTCAATGGCTTGCAGGGGACAAGGCATATCTGGTACTGCTTGATTATCTAATGCACTTCACATTACGTTATTCTTTGGGGACGCCCATTGATGCTATGGTATCATGAGCTGTATAATGAACCTTATTTATTATTTGACTAGATGGTGGCCCAATTCTAACACATTGGGTTTTCTAGAATATGTATGTATGTATGTATGTATTTAGCAGCCACATAGTATATAGCACAGGCCACGCAGTATATAGGAGCCATGTAATATATAGCAGACACGCAGTATACAACACAGCTACGTAGTATATAACACAGCCCACGTTATATATAGCACAGCCCACACAGTATATAACAATCCACGCAGTATATAACACAGCCCACGCAGTATATAACACAGCCCACGTAATATATAGCACAGCCCACGCAGTATATAACACAGCCCATGCAGCATATAACAGCCCACGCAGTATATAACACTAACCACGTATTATATAGCAGCCACGCAGTATATAACACAGCCCATATAGTATATAGCAGTGTGGGCACCATATCCCTGTTAAAAAAAAATAATGAAAATAAAAAATAGTTATATACTCACCCTCCGTCGTCCAGCAAAGCTGTCCCAATGCGTGCGCGGCTGCTGCCAGCTTCCGTTCCCAGCGATGCATTGCAAAATTACCCGGATAACTTAGCGATCTTGCGAGAACTATTGATGCTGCATAGGCTGCATCAATAGTAAAAAGTTGGTCACACAGGGTTAATAGCAGCGTTAACAGAGTGCGTTACACACGGCATAACGCGGTCCATTAACGCTGCCATTAACCCTGTGTCAGCGGTGACTGGAGGGGAGTATGGAGTGGGCGCCGGGCACTGACTGGACGGAAGTAGGGAGGGACTAATTTTCGGCCGGACTGTGCCCGTCGCTGATTGGTCGCGGCCGCTAGGACAGGCAGCTGGCAAAACCAATCAGCGACGTGGGATTTCCATTAGACAGACAGACGGAAGTACCCCTTAGACAATTATATATATAGTTTGTGGTATCCTCTCAGATTCATGATACCCAGCTGTGACTCTTTGATCTGTACAGACAACAACTGAATTAAAATTTATCTGGCATGCTTACACATATCTTTCATCAGGTATTCAAAATTTATTTTCACAGGTTTTTCTAGCAGGCTACATGTCATTATTGAATATGTAACACCTATTTTGTTATAGCTATCATTGCATAGCTTTGAGTGTGTATACATGACCCATTGCCATACGATTGTCACTCTTCTAAGTGCTGCATTCTTTGGGGCAGTGGTTCCATCCTTCTCTGTGTAGTTTTTAATGATTTTACATGTCTCTTGTCATATCTCTAGTGTTACCAATACATACATGCTAGCCACCTTAGCGAGAGACCCAAGTTGGGCTAAATGTAGCGGGACGAAAGAGACCAAAAAGCCCTCTACTTAAAGGAAATACATAGTGGATGCTTTCCTGAAACGGAAAGTACTTGCAAGCAGCATAATACAAAGAATAGCAGGTTTACCCAGAATCCTTTGCAGTAGGCAGGGCTATGCAAATCATCTCTTTCCACCCCTGTCTAATCCACAGCGCTTGGAACCGCCAAGCGTGCAATGCTGCGGATTAGTTTGTAAATTTACACAACCAACCAATTCCTACCTGTGGACACGTGTTTCGGGCTTTAGGCCCTCATCAGCACAGGGCTGGAATTGGTTGGCTGTATGGAGTGGGGCTCGGTGAACAAGCGATACATACATGCTAGCCACCTTAGGGAGAGACCCAAGTTGGGCTAAATGTAGCGGGACGAAAGAGACCGAAAAGCCCTCTACTTAAAGGAAATACATAGTGGATGCTTTCCTGAAACGGAAAGTACTTGCAAGCAGCATAATACAAAGAATAGCAGGTTTACCCAGAATCCTTTGCAGTAGGAAGAGCTATGCAAATCATCTCTTTCCACCCCTGTCTAATCCACAGCGCTTGGAACCGCCAAGCGTGCAATGCTGCGGATTAGTTTGTAAATTTACACAACCAACCAATTCCTACCTGTGGACACGTGTTTCGGGCTTTAGGCCCTCATCAGCACAGGGCTGGAATTGGTTGGCTGTATGGAGTGGGGCTCGGTGAACAAGCGATACATACATGCTAGCCACCTTAGGGAGAGACCCAAGTTGGGCTAAATGTAGCGGGACGAAAGAGACCGAAAAGCCCTCTACTTAAAGGAAATACATAGTGGATGCTTTCCTGAAACGGAAAGTACTTGCAAGCAGCATAATACAAAGAATAGCAGGTTTACCCAGAATCCTTTGCAGTAGGAAGAGCTATGCAAATCATCTCTTTCCACCCCTGTCTAATCCACAGCGCTTGGAACCGCCAAGCGTGCAATGCTGCGGATTAGTTTCTAAATTTACACAGCCAACCAATTCCTACCTGTGGACACGTGTTTCGGGCTTTAGGCCCTCATCAGCACAGGGCTGGAATTGGTTGGCTGTATGGAGTGGGGCTCGGTGAGCAAGCGATACATACATGCTAGCCACCTTAGGGAGAGACCCAAGTTGGGCTAAATGTAGCGGGACGAAAGAGACCGAAAAGCCCTCTACTTAAAGGAAATACATAGTGGATGCTTTCCTGAAACGGAAAGTACTTGCAAGCAGCATAATACAAAGAATAGCAGGTTTACCCAGAATCCTTTGCAGTAGGCAGGGCTATGCAAATCATCTCTTTCCACCCTTGTCTAATCCACAGTGCTTGGAACTGCCAAGCGTGCAATGCTGCGGATTAGTTTCTAAATTTACACAGCCAACCAATTCCTACCTGTGGACACGTGTTTCGGGCTATAGGCCCTCATCAGCACAGGGCTGGAATTGGTTGGCTGTATGGAATGGGGCTCGGTGAGCAAGCGATACATACATGCTAGCCACCTTAGGGAGAGACCCAAGTTGGGCTAAATGTAGCGGGACGAAAGAGACCGAAAAGCCCTCTACTTAAAGGAAATACATAGTGGATGCTTTCCTGAAACGGAAAGTACTTGCAAGCAGCATAATACAAAGAATAGCAGGTTTACCCAGAATCCTTTGCAGTAGGCAGAGCTATGCAAATCATCTCTTTCCACCCCTGTCTAATCCACAGCGCTTGGAACCGCCAAGCGTGCAATGCTGCGGATTAGTTTCTAAATTTACACAGCCAACCAATTCCTACCTGTGGACACGTGTTTCGGGCTTTAGGCCCTCATCAGCACAGGGCTGGAATTGGTTGGCTGTATGGAGTGGGGCTCGGTGAGCAAGCGATACATACATGCTAGCCACCTTAGGGAGAGACCCAAGTTGGGCTAAATGTAGCGGGACGAAAGAGACCGAAAAGCCCTCTACTTAAAGGAAATACATAGTGGATGCTTTCCTGAAACGGAAAGTACTTGCAAGCAGCATAATACAAAGAATAGCAGGTTTACCCAGAATCCTTTGCAGTAGGCAGAGCTATGCAAATCATCTCTTTCCACCCCTGTCTAATCCACAGCGCTTGGAACCGCCAAGCGTGCAATGCTGCGGATTAGTTTCTAAATTTACACAGCCAACCAATTCCTACCTGTGGACACGTGTTTCGGGCTTTAGGCCCTCATCAGCACAGGGCTGGAATTGGTTGGCTGTATGGAGTGGGGCTCGGTGAGCAAGCGATACATACATGCTAGCCACCTTAGGGAGAGACCCAAGTTGGGCTAAATGTAGCATAATACAAAGAATAGCAGGTTTACCCAGAATCCTTTGCAGTAGGCAGAGCTTTGCCAACTGCAAAGGATTCTGGGTAAACCTGCTATTCTTTGTATTATAGTGTTACCAAAGCATCCTTTTATACATATATATTCATCAGGTGTGCACATTGCATATGTATTGGTCTTTGTTTCTGTAGGGGGGGCTCAAAGGCGGTGCTATCCCCCCACACTTGTGCCGTCATGTTTTATAGTAATATAAGGTTTTATTGTTGAATTGCATATTTCATGTATATTGATCTAATGCTCTTGCACAATGTATGTTATTTGGCTAAGGAAAGCGTAGTTTTCTAATAGATCCACTAGAGGGAGCACCTTGTATTAGTAGTTTGAACACTGTGCATAGTTAGCATAGGAGGGGCCACTGTGGGATATGATAGGGAGTATTTCCTGTTTTCAAGAGAGAGAAGCCTGGGAGCTGAACAGCTCAGGAGTGCCTTAGTGCCCAGACAGTCCCGACGAGCTTAATGCCCAGGACAGCATAGTGACCACGAAACATTCCAAGGAAAAATCCCAGCTATCCAGGGCCAGCATGCCAAATCAGCAGGAAAGCAGCAGCAGTGATAGCATTAGGAAGAATTGGAGCTGCAGGAGAAGTCACAATAGTAATGAAGGGCAGGTCACTCACCATGTGGCGGATCATCGCATAAGCTGATGCCCTCAGATCTGGGGCAAAATGGCTGAGGGAATTCCCAAGCGCAGAGAGTCTGAACAGGGAGGACACTGAGGAACCACATGATATGGTCTGTCCTGGGCACGTGCTGTGTGACAAGTAGAAGAGTACAGGGAAAGAGGAAGACATGTGCAATGTGGAATCTGTTGTTGATGCTGTTATGAAAATGGATGTGCTGTAAAAACATGAAAGTAAAGTTTTGCCTTTGAAGTTTGAAATGGACTCTGTGTCTTTAAATGGAACAATTAAATAGCAAAAATTCACTGCACACTGTAATGGAATGATTTGCAGCCATGTGTGGAATTTTATTTTAGACAAAGAAAATAAGTGCCAAGTTACAAAAAATTGGTCCAAAACCCAGTAGATATACCCGACTTTTCGACCCTCGCGGGTCTTAATCATGAGGTTTACTAAAAGACAAAGGGTAGGCGAATGAAAAACATGTACATATATACAAGAAAAATAATAAGAACATACAGAAAAAAACAATATAGCAATAAAAAGAAATTCTCAAAGTGCAACCAGAGTTGCCATTTGCACCTTGAGAATTTCTTTTTATTGCTGTATTGTTTTTTTTCTATCAAGTTCGGGAGACCTCTAGTAGAAGGGGCCTGGGTGTCTTTCTTCAAAGAGGACTGCCCCAGGGGCTATTTTGTGATAGCAGTGACACTGTGTACTGAGGATGACGACCCAGAACTGTACACGGGCCCAAGGCATGAACAGTCGGTACCACATGCTTCATCTACCTCCACCTCCAGTACTGCCTCTGCTGCATCCTGGCAGCCTATGGACTGTGGCTGCAGAGTCCTCTACAGCCCATACACGGGCATGGAACAGTTATGATGGAGCAGCATGGATGGATGAAAATATGTTGTGTTCGTTGCACGGTACTATGCTTCGGGACTGATCCGCATCCCTATGGGCAGTTGGAGTCCTGACCACCCCAAAGGATGGGGGTAGCGTGACCAGAATTGGTCATGAAGGATATGTTTATGAGTCAAGTTTTTTTGTTGTTGTTTTTGTTGTGCTTGTTGCACCGCTTCTGCTGGAAAGCAGGAATATGCCCCTGGGACTATGTGCAACTGCAACAACAGACTGTTCCTGGGACAGGCAATGCACCTTACATTTAAGGGCAGTTCTCAGTTTAAAGGGAGGAGACTCCTTTATAAGGAAAAAAAAACTGTTGACCTCACAGAAAAGGTCATATTTTTGTAAACATATGCCGGTTTTCATACTACAAGTGTCACCTGGAGGACTGTGTGCCAAGTACTCGTAGGCTACTACACCTACCTCATTCATACATTGGTCTCCCTGCGTGGAGCATTTAAATGTAAAATATTAACAATAGTAAAGCATTATATGGTCCGGGATGACCATCTTAAAAGGAAGGGGGATTGTAAGAGGGTGCAAAGGCGGTGCTATCCCCTCCCACACTCGTACAGTCATGTTTTATTGTAATATAAGGTTTTACTGTTGGATTGCATATCTTATGTGTATTGATCTAATGCTCTTGCACAATGTATGTTATTTGGCTAAGGAAAACGTAGTTTTCTAATAGGTCCACTAGAGGGAGCACCTTGTATTAGTAGCTTGCACACTGTACATAATTAACATAGGAGGGGCCACTGTTGGATATGATAGGGAGTATTTCCTGTTTTCAAGAGAGAGAAGTCTGGGAGCTGAACATCTCAGGAGGGCCTTAGTGCCCAGACAGTCCTGACGGGTTTAATGCCCGGGACTGCAAAGTGACCACGAAACGTTCCAAGGGAAAAGCCCAGCAAATCAGATCAGCAGCAGTAGTGATAGCATTATTAAGAATTGGAGCTGCAGAAGAAGTTACAGCAGTAACGAAGGGCAGGTCCCTCACCATGTGGCGGATCATTGCATGGGCTGATGCCCTCAGATACGGGGTGAAATGGCTGAGGCAACCCCAAGCACAGACAGTCTAAACACGGAGGTCACTGAGGAACCGTGCGATATGGTCCATCCTGGGCACATGCTGTGTGACAAAGAGAAGAGTACAGGGAAAGAGGAAGAAATGTAGAATGTGGAATCTGTTGTGGATGCTGTTATGAAAATGGATGTGCTGTGAAAACATGAAAGTAAAGTTTTGCCTTTGAAGTTTGAAATGGACTCTGTGTCTTTAAATGGAACAATGGCAGCAGTGGAACTTCAGCCAGCCCCATGAGACCCTGATGGTACAGAATGTGAAGTGGAAGGTAAGCTGCAGTGGGAACACTATTTTCATGTGAAGGGAGACCAGGGTACGCTAACGCATATGCTCTTGGCCATGACAACGGCCCTGTCTCTGCCTCTCACATTTGCATACATAATATACCACCCTTAGACTGTTATATACTTCTATACATGGACATGTTAGTGCATCCCATCTCTAAATGCATAGATATAGTACTTTACCAGCTAGCAAATGATCTTAACTGACACACAAAAGTTTGCAGTTCTAGATTTGTATAAGATTTCAAGTTATTTTCTCTCTATCTTTATTTGCTCCTGCAGTTAACTGTTATGAACTGGTGGTTTAGGAGCAACATGGGACGAGCTCTGAAGGAGGTGGTACCTGTACTGACCGCAGTCCCTAAGCTCAACACAACACTAGAAATAGCTGTGGGATGCTCCTGTCACTCCCTAGGCACCTCGTCACAGCCTGAGAACTAACTACCCCTAAAGATAGAAACAGGAAAACTATCTTGCCTCAGAGAAAATCCCCAAAGGATAGATAGCCCCCCACAAGTAATGACTGTGAGTGGAGAGGGAAAAGACATACACAGAATGAAACCAGGATGTAGCACAGGAGGCCAGTCTAGCTAGATAGATAAGACAGGATAGAATACTATGCGGTCAGTATTAAAAACTACAAAAATCCACACAGAGTTTACAAAAATCTCCACACCTGACTAAAGGTGTGGAGGGTAAATCTGCTTCCCAGAGCTTCCAGCTTAACAGAATTAATCCATACTAACAAGCTGGACAAAACATAGAATGCACAGAATGAATAAGTCCACAACATGTGGACAGAAAAGAGCAAAGCAAGGACTTAACTTTGCTGAACTGGTCATGATATCAGGGAAATCCAAAAGAGATGTGAATCCAACCAGGAACCATAGACAAGTGGCACTGGCTGAAGGGAAGAGCCAGGCATAAATAGCCGAGCAGAAGGACAATCAGTGGAAGCAGCTGCAGACTGCTTATTCCAAGGAGCAGCCATACCACTTAAAACCACCAGAGGGAGCCCAAGAGCAGAACTCACAAAAGTGCCACTTACAACCACCGGAGGGAGCCCAAGAGCGGAATTCACAACAGTTAACATCAGTAGGAAGTCAGTAAAGGGCATCAGTAAATCAATTCTCCTTTTGGGGGCATCACAACCATGGACCAGACCTAAATCACAGGACAATAAAACTTGCACACTCCTTATCTATGAACTGTTCCAATATTTACTGCCATGACTTTCTCTTCCCTTCCCTCATTGATAGTTCTGCTTCACTTCACTTGTCATATACATTTATTCCATGGCGCTTTACATGTGAAAAAAAGGAACATACATAGACAAATACAATAAACATTAGCAATACAAAGCACACACAAGTACAGAAGGAGAGAGGACCCTTCTCGCGAAGGCTCACAGTCTTCAGGGGATGGGTGAGGATACACTAGGAGAGGGTATAGCTGGTCATGCAGCGGTTCAGTAGACTGAGGATCACTGTAGGTTGTAGGCTTGTCGGAAGAGGTGGGTCTTCAGGTTCCTTTTGAAGGTTTCTGTGGTAGGCGAAAGTCTGATGTGTTGGGGTAGAACGTTCCAGAGTATGGGGGAAGCACAGGAGAAGTCTTGTATGCGGTTGTGGGAAGAAGAGATAAGAAGGGAGTAGAGGAGATCTTGAGAGGATCAAAGGTTGCATGCAGGTAAGTACCGGAAGACTATGTCACAGATGTATGGAGGAGACAGGTTGTGGATGGCTTTGTATGTCATAGTTAGGGTTTTGAACTGGAGTCTCTGGACATTAGGAAGCCAGTGAAGGGCTTGGCAGAGAGGAGAGGCGGGGGAATAATGGGGAGACAGGTGGATTAGTCGGACAGCAGAGTTTAGGATAGATTGGAGTGGTGCAAGAGTGCTAGGGGGTCCCGAGAGTAGGAGGTTGCAATAGTGGAGGAGGGAGATTATGAGAACGTGCACAAGCATTTTTGCAGTTTCTTGGTCAATGTATGGATTCGCAAAATGTTTTTGAGTTGGAGTTGGCAGGAGGAGGCAAAGGCTTGAATATGTGGCTTGAAAGAGAGGGCAGAGTCGAGGATCACCCCAAGGCACTGAGCATGCGGGACTGGGCAAAGTGAGCAGCCATTGACATTGATGGATAGGTCTGGTGGAGGGGTAGAGTAAGATGGGGAAAATTATGAATTCTGTTTTGTCCATGTCCAGTTTTAGAAAGTGAGCAGACAGAAAAGAAAGATGAAATAGCGGACAGACATTTGGGGATTTTGGTCTTCAGATTTTGTGTTATATTATTCATGATGAAGAGACCTAAATAGTCTTTAAAGCTTGAAATTTGTTACCATCTTTTCAGTTAGCCATTAAAAGGATTCAACCAATGAAGACTCTCAAATTTTATTATTTTCCTACAGTTCCTGAAATGATTGGGGCAGCCTGTAAGTGCAAAAATAATATGCTGTATGTGTTAATGGCATTGTTCATTACTATTTATTTTAATAAAGATGGGTTAAAGGGTCCTAAAATGAATAAAAGCCATATATTCATCTACTTGAACCGGTTTCCTGGCTTCTTGCATCAGGTGGGCGTCAAGTGATGGCTTCAGACAGTCAGCAGCAAAGCACTGCATTGATAATGTTCTGCCTAAGTTGGAAGATATGGTGTTAGGGTTGGCGGAAATCACCGAATATATATAATTTATTAGTAGTAGTAAGTACGTTCGCAACCCGGGATCCACCGTGCAGGAAAGAACCTGCTGCTAACTATGGCGGTACAATATAGTACTATAAACAAACTCTGTTACTTCACAGAGTCTGTTAGCAAAGAGAACACTGTGCCCTGTGTAGCTCACAGAGGAACACAACTACTTAGTAGACCAGTTAGTGGTCATGCAGTCAAATGCAAACACGCAGCTCCTCTCCGGTGGAGCCGCCGGAATTCAAATGGCTATACGCCAGCCCTGAATCCACTCACATGAAACTCCTCGCCAGAGGTGCTAGCATTCTAGGGGCTTATTTCAGCCGGGTCCCTGAATACACACACACGAAACTCCTCGCCAGAGGTGCCAGCATTCTAGGGGCTTATTTCAGCCGGGTCCCTGACTGCACACAAGTGACTAGCACACTGCAAAAGTGTTGTGATGCAAAGTGGGGTTTTTTATTTACATACAGTATACACAAACGTTTCGGTCGTTACTGGACCTTCATCAGTGTGCTAGTATACTAGTATGCTTAGAGAAGCCCCGAGTAGTAAGATTTGATTGCATCAATAAAAGCCTGAAGATATATAGGACACAGGGGTAGGCACAAGCCGCAGAGATACAATGGTGTGTAGACACCTCATGCGCACTATTTTGTAGCCCATTCTGGCGGTATATTATGCGTGGCTCCTGCTCCATCCAGCAGTTAGTGTCACTTGTGACACACCATTGTATCTCTGCGGCTTGTGCCTACCCCTGCGTCCTATATATCTTCAGGCTTTTATTGATGCAATCAAATCTTACTACTCGGGGCTTCTCTAAGCATACTAGTATACTAGCACACTGATGAAGGTCCAGTAACGACCGAAACGTTTGTGTATACTGTATGTAAATAAAAAAAGCCACTTTGCATCACAACACTTTTGGAGTGTGCTAGTCACTTGTATCTATATATATTATTGTCTAAGGGTTTTTCCGTCTGTCTGTCTGTCTGTCTGTCTTTCTGTCTGTCTGTCCTGGAAATCCCGCATCTCTGATTGGTTGAGGTCACGAGGCCTCGACCAATCAGCGATGGGCACAGCGACGATGATGTCATAAAGGACGTAGACATCCCGCGTCTGATTGGTCGAGGCCGCCAGGCCTCGACCAATCAGCAACGGGCACAGTATCGACGTAGATGTCATAATGGTTCCAATGGCGATGATGATGTCATAAAGGTTGCCTCGACCAATCAGCGACGGGCACAGTCTGCCGCGAATTCTGGAATCATCATTGTCCATATACTACGAGGACATGCATATCCTAGAATACCCGATGCGTTAAAATCGGGCCACAATCTAGTTTTACATAACAGGCTTGGGAACCTATGACCGTGCCCCTCCTCCTCTTGGCTGTGCTGAACATTTTCTATATAACCTGACTGCATACAAACATGACCACATTCATAAATTGACACTAGCGCATGGCTGTGCGGTCATGCGAACCTTTTATAGCTGCAGCATGTACAGGACCTTCCAAGAAGGACCAATGGAAGGCTGCCACAGAACTTGATCAGGTACAGGGCCTTCCTGGAGGACCAATGGAAGTCGCTGCAGTATTTATTCCTACTTCTATAACCAAGCAAAATACTTATGGTAATTACAGTACAGTAAATATAAATATGGCAAGTAAATATTTATAATTGTATACACTTTAATTTCTTACAAATGATGCAAACTTCTGTGCCCCCATCCCAGCTAGAAAACTAGTCGGCATACTTTTACCCTATCATTACTTTACACTTATCCTATAATTCTGGAACTATCTGAGCATGTTCAGTAAAATAGGCATGAGCTGTGTTTTTAGTTTACGTTGTGCACAGTGAGAAAACAGGTGAGCTGTATAGTGTGTGAAGTATACCACAGCGAATATCCAACAATTCCAATAACTTCCCTTACCCCCCAAATGACAGGTTTTAAAGGGGTGTTCTCAGCTTCTTAAAGTGCTTTAATTAGTTAATCCGCATGAAAATAAGCAAGTTTCCAATTACAATTGTTCCCATGTAGTTGACAAAAATAGCACGTGGAAGACGGTGCTCCAGTCAAATGAGTCCAAAAGAGAACTTTTTGGGCTAAATGCAAAGTGCTACGCATGGTGAAAAATAGCACAGTACATCACTCTGAAAACACCACTCCCACTGTCAAACATGGTGGTGGCAGCATCATGCTGTAGGGATGCTTTTCTGCAACAGAGAGAGGGAATCTGGTCAGAGTTTATAGTAAAATGGATAGAGCTAAATTTAGGTCAATCCTGGAGGAAAACCTGCAGAAAACTTGAGACTGGGGAATAGGTTCACCTACCAGCAGGACAACGACCCTAAACATACTGCCAGAGCTACAATGGAATGGTTTAGATCAAAGCATATTATCTGTTTGAATGGCCCATTCACAGTCCAGACCTAAATCCCATTGAGAATCTGCGGCAAGACCTGAAAATAGATGTTCACAGATGCTGTATATCTAATCTCTCTAAGCTAGAGCAGTATTTGCAGTGATAGATGGTCCTACAAAGTAATGAAACAGGGAGACGGAATACAAATGCATGTCATAATTTAAAGATTTACATTTACAAAATATTTAGAAAACCATGTACCATTTCCTTTACACTTTACAACTACTTACTACTTAGTTTTGATATATCACATAAAATCCCAATAAAATACATTTACGTTTGTAGGTTTAACGTGAAATAGTTCATGGGTTATGAATACTTTCTCAAGGCTTTGTAGTGCACTGTAGAATATTTGATGGCGCTATTAAAAGTTTATTTTAGTTTTACATTTTTTTTAAGTAGCTCAGTTCCAGACTCGGCAGTTTTGTAGATAAAGAACAGAAGGTCAATGTAAGTAAATAATAAAAAGCATATAAACTCTATACTTTAAAACTGATCCTGTAAATGTAATGATACATGACAGTGTAGTCTGGCAACAAAACTAGAACAACAAACATATTCCTAGGTGAGGGCAATAGCTCCCAAGGAAAAACGAAGTGCAGAGAAGAAAATATGATTAAAAATTATGTTTATTAACAAATTGTAAAAGCATATCGATCAGTAAGGGAAAAGGGGAAGACAGGGGGGATATATGCCACCAGACAAAAACTGGGGAGACGAACCTGCTCTGGCCGCTGTGTGATTTAAAACCCCAAGGGGTAACGTATAATGTACCACCAATACATATGAATGAAAAGCACAATATGGCACAAAAGGTAAACTCCTCGCCCCCTCAGAAGAAGCTACGGCGAAACAGCGCTTGTCGGGCGCCCGGGGATCCGCACCTGCCTCTCGCCATCTGTGCCCCGCACCTCTGTGCACCTCCATACAGGTAAACCATTTTGTGACCAGCCGCACGAGTCTCCTTCACTTTACTTTACCTCCTAGCAGGAATCTTTTCCTTCTACGTCCCCTCACAGAGAATCTACCCTCCAGCCTGTTAGCATCTCTGCTCAACTGGATAAGAATTCTAGGCTCAAATGTGTTAGCAACTATAGGAGCATTACCTGTCAGTGGCCATACATTACCCATATCTATAGTGTGGAGTTTACCTTTTGTGCCATATTACCATATTGTGCCATATTGTGCTATAGTGTGGAGTTTACCTTTTGTGCCATATTGTGCTTTTCATTCATCCCTTTTCCCTTACTGATTGATATGCTTTTATAATTTGTTAATAAACATAATTTTTAATCATATTTTCTTCTCTGCACTTCGTTTTTCCTTGGGAGCTATTGCCCTCACCTAGGAATATGTTTGTTATTGATATTTGAAGTGACTTCAGCCTGTCTGAAATAGGACTATGAAAATAACAAAACTAGAACGACAAAACAAAAAATAATGTGCTGCATCAATTCTTTTGTATTTTCCAAATTAAAATGTAATTTTTTTATACTATAATTTTTACACAAATTAAAAACTAATAAAATATTGATTAAATATTTTTAGCATAGATACATCATACAACAAACATTCCAGGGACCTTGCTGGGTTATTGGCAGAACAAATGCTCATTTATTTATATACTAGCTGTACTACCCGGCTTCGCTAGGGTTCATAACTGATGTTAGCAAAATAGAATGTGTTAACAAAAATTTATTCTGCACACAAAAACCACAAAACAAATAGATAGAAATGTAATTATTAAAAGGCAGAAACTAAGCTAATAGAAGCATTTCACAACATATATTTCATCTTGTTTTCATGTCTGCAAGCCTCGCTTCCCTCTCATCAGAAAGTTCATTGGCCCTTGAGGAAGTAGCTCTTGTTTTCATGTCTGCAAGCCTCGCTTGCCTCTCCTCAGAAAATTCATTGGCCCTTGAGGAAGCAGCTCTTGTTTTCATGTCTGCAAGCCTCGCTTCCCTCTGCTAAGAAAGTTAATTGGCTCTCGAAGAAGCAGCTGCTCTTCTCATGTGTGTCAGCCTTGTTTCTCGGTCTTCACATTTTTCATTGGCCCGTAATGCAGCTTTTCTTTTCGCATCAGCTGACATTCGTGCCATGGAATTCCTTTTCTTATGAGGCATTATTGTGGTAAAAATAGTCTGTAACTGGCAGTTTCTATATCCTCTCACATAGAGGTAATGTGACTGACATCAGCCTTTCCACAAACACACCCTAACTGACATGTTATTACCTCACACAAGCTTTGTTATACAGAGAATGTCCTTTGTTGCCTATATTAACTAATCAGAGCTCAGATTAATTAACTGTAGCAAAATAGAAGCTGAGTTGTGATTAGTTGCTATTGGCAGCCTGATAAATCCCCAGCCAACAGGAAGCCCTCCCCGGCAGTATATATTAGCTCACACATACACATAATAGACAGGTCATGTGACTGACAGCTGCTGTATTTCCTATATGGTACATTTGTTGCTCTTGTAGTTTGTCTGCTTATTAATCAGATTTTTATTTTTGAAGGATAATACCAGACTTGTGTGTGTTTTAGGGCGAGTTTCATGTGTCAAGTTGTGTGTGTTGAGTTGCGTGTGGCGACATGCATGTAGCGACTTTTGTGAGATGAGTTTTGTGTGGCGACATGCGTGTAGCAACTTTTTGTGTGTCGAGTTGCATGTGACAGGTTAGTGTAGCAAGTTGTGTGCAGCAAGTTTTGCGCATGGCGAGTATTGCGCGTGGCGAGTTTTATGAGTGGTGCGTTTTGAGTATGTGCAAGTTTTGTGTGAGGCAACGTTTGCATGTGTTGCAACTTTTGTGCATGTGGCAATTTTTCCGCGTGTGCAAGTTTTGCATGTGGCGAGTTTTCCATGAGGTGAGTTTTGCATGTGTGGTGAGTTTTGCGTGAGCCTAGTTTTGCATGTGGTGAATTTTGCACGTGGTGAGTTTTGAGTGGCGACTTTTGTGTTTCGACTTTTATGTGGCGAGGTTGGTGTATGTGTGGTGAAATGTGTGCTGAGGGTGGTATATGTGTTCAAGCACATGGTAGTGTGTGGCGCATTTTGTGTGTGTGTTCATATCCCCGTGTGTGGTGAGTATCCCATGTCGGGGCCCCACCTTAGCAACTGTACGGTATATAATCTTTGGCGCCATCGCTCTCATTCTTTAAGTCCCCCTTGTTCACATCTGGCAGCTGTCAATTTGCCTCCAACACTTTTCCTTTCACTTTTTTCCCATTATGTAGATAGGGGCAAAATTGTTTCGTGAATTGGAAAGCGCGGAGTTAAAATTTCACCTCACAACATAGCCTATGATGCTCTCGGTGTCCAGACGTGTGACTGTGCAAAATTTTGTGACTGTAGCTGCGACAGTGCAGATGCCAATCCCGGACATACACACATATATACATACACACACACATTCAGCTTTATATATTAGATTGATTTTTCTATCTCTATCATGGAATACAAGAGCACCATAAATCATACATATCATATTATGTAAGTCACATAAAATGAAAAATATTCAATATTTAGACCTTTTGAATTAAAAATAACTGTTACAACAATAGGAATTTGTCTATTCTGTGGCTTTATGAACAGAACATTTAGTCACATTTATTATATCACAGACGAGTCAATCTATCAGAGTCCATATATATGGCTTGACATTTATGACATAACAGGTGTGGCCAGCTAACTGCCTTTTGGGAACTACCGTAATTGCCAGCTGCCACTCAGCCGCCTAAATCACAGAAGCATATTCCCCACGCTGCTATGACTGTGCCCATAGACACGTGCCAAGCAAAGATTTTTTTCATATAAAGTGTCCTAATTAAAATACACATGCCAATATGCCTTCCACATTGCTCTCTATCATGCATAAGACTTTTTTATGGTCCTGGCTAATTTAAGTTCTTGTGAACAGATTTTTTTTTTGTTTGCGTTTTTGTTATGTCCTCCCGTTTTTCGCTTTTTTTTTTCATTGACATAGCCATATGAGTGCTTGTCTTTCTACGGTGCAAGTTGTAATTTTGCATTGGGACATTCAATTCACCATATGATGTAATACAAAACAGGAAAAAGTGCCGTAAACTAGCAAAAAAAGCTGAATTCCAGTATTATTATTTTCAGATAATGTTTTTTGCAGTTTCATTATGCGGTAAAAATGACATGGCAATATTATTCTTCAGATTTCTACAATTATGGTAATTCAAACTTGCATAGTCTTTATTTTATTATTTTAGTGTTGAAAAAAAATGTCAGAAATCTGTAAAAAAAAAAAATCCATTATAGTAGCTGTGTGAGAGTTTGTTTTTGTGCCTGGCAAGCTGACATTTCCATTAATAGCATTTTTTGTGGGGGTAGTTGCATGTAAAATTGTGGTATTTTCATTTTTTGTTGCTTTACATCAATTGCCATACTAGTTAAAAATATTTTTTTCTTATTTCGATAAGTCACACTTTTATAGATGTGGCATTAATGAGTATGTTTATTAATTATTTTAAAGTTTCTTTTTTTAAGAAGGGAAAAATGTAGATGACTTTAATTTTTATGTCTTTAATTTTTCATTAAAAAAAAAACTAGAAATAGGGACATAGCAGCCATGGATTTGGATATCTTCTTCAAGCCCCGTACTGCCATAACACCCCACAGCGGCTTTGTAGGAGGGAAATCGAGGAACAGTGCACCACCAAGATGACAAATTTTCTTTCTAAGAAAGTGATTTTCAGAAAAAGTTATTTTAAGCTTGCTTCTTAAGAGAAGTTCACACAATGTTTTTTTTCAGGTGGGAGAACCCGCTGCGTTTTTTTAAGAGTAAGATGTTTCAGGAAACATTAGATCACTATTTTTTCCTGCTGTGTGTTTTTTAGTGGGTATTTGGTAATATCTGAGTGCTTTTTTGACATTTTTTGGCAACATAAGTGTTTTTTCATACATTTTTCCAGTTTTATTTTATTTTTTTATTATTATACATTTTATTGCGCCATTTTTTCCATGGCGCTTTACATGTGAATACGGGGCAAATATAGACAAATACATTAAACATGAGCAGATAACAAGGCACACGAGTACATAAGGAGGGAGGACCCTGCCCGCGAGGGCTCACAGTCTGCAGGGGGTGGGTGAGGATACACTAGGAGAGGGAAGAGCTGGCTGTGCGGCTGTTCAGTAGGTTGAGGATCACTGCAGGCTGTAGGCTTGTCGGAAGAGATGAGTCTTCAGGTTCTTTTTGAAGGATTTTTTTATAGAGGTTGACTGTAGATATTTTCTTTTATGACAGGTATTTACTTGTGATGGTCTGCGAAAGTGGAATGATTTAGGCTGAACTGGATGGACAAATGTCTTTTTTCGGCCTTACTAACTATGTTACTATGTAATGAATGTACTATAAAGTCTAAAGATGGTTTGAAGTCCAGCACACAGAGTTTTAAAATCCAACCATTTTTATTGTGAATTCAGTAAAGTATGGAAGATACAGAGGTGTTTTAACAAATATATTGGTATAGAAGAAGAGCACTCACCCTCTGCAAACTTTTTCAATCTTTATTCTGGCATCATATAAATAGCAGGAACATATAGGGATAACAGTGGATCCAAAAGACAGAGGTGTTTTACTGATGCGTTTCGAGTAAACCCAACTTGTAGATCTACAATTAATAGTTAGATCTTTATCTACAATATAGATTATTGGATATTAAAACATCTTCAGACTTTATCAAGTATGTCTGAAGCCTCACCAGCTTTGTCCATGCACTGGCACTTGTCACCTGCAAGCTGAATCAACTTACACAAATCAAACAAGGGTAAGCTGTATCTAACAATGCTATTTATCTACGAGCAAGGAACCTATATCTACTCTTATTTTCTTTATTGTATTCAATTTTTTTGCCTAACTCTTTAATTTGTAGAAATAAAAATGCTATTAGTATGAAAAAATACAATATTGGTCAGGTAAAAGACTGAGGGACCGATATTTTAAAACCGGTGTTTTATTCAGCAGTCTTAATGAAGGGCTCACTGTAGTATGATGCATCCCTAAGAGGTGCACGCCACTTAATGAATTCAGTGCAGCTTTTCTGTGGCGCTCACTTACATTGAACTTCGCAAGAAATTCATCTCTGGTAAGCCACTGGAGTAGCATTTCTGGCATAAAAAACTCTGGCACTTTTGCAGTATTTGACGAGCAAGTGCAGTCATGCCCTATCCTGACTCCTCTCCAGCACCACAATTTTTGGCAGAGCTTCTCAGTCTTGCACACAAATATTGTACATTTTCATTACATTTTAAGCCAGTTTTCTGAAATAAAAGCTTTGACATATTGCCCACAAAGTCTTCACTTGACAACTACAAAGTTGAACATCAAGAATGGTAAAAGAAGGCTTTTGACACTTCTTGAGTAAAGTAAAATATAGTAATCACTAAAATCCTTAAATCACATGTGCCCACATATTTCCAAATAGAACCTGTTTATTGTAGCAAAGGTAATTCCTTCTCCAACTCACAACACTACTATCTTATTCATCGGAATTAGGGGTGAGCAAACACCGAACATGAACATTTTACTGTATGTCGGGTTTCCTGTCCTGGTTCGCCAGTTTAATAAACTGTAATTAGACTGTGGGTACTTCCAGAGCCATAGCAGCCATGCCGAGTATTGTCATGGTTATGACTGGCCGACGGAGCCCGAAACCCGGGCCAGCATAAAGGCCGTATCATGAGTTCTGCCACAATTATGCTCTTGTTAGTTTAGGGATAGGATGCATCTGAAGTGAAGGACAGATTCTGACTGAGCACTCTGCAAAAACAAAGCTTTGTGTACTTTGCAAACCCTATATGTGCTATTTCTGTGGTAAAAGCCACTGTGTTTACTTTGCAAACCTGTCTGTGAGAGTACTTTGCTAAAAGTCGCTGTGTGTACCCTGCACCCCCTTGCCTGTGTGAGTACTGTACTTTAGGCTGCAATGAGTACTATGTACCCCCCAGCTGTGGGAGTACTGTTCTTCAAGCCACTTTGTGTACTCTGCACTCTTCACATGTTGGAGTACTGTCCTTGAAGTTGCTATGTGTACTCTGCATCCCCTGCCTGTTGGAGTACAGTTCTTGAAGTCACTTTGTGCACTTTGCACCTCCATCTGTGAAACCACTGTACTTGAAGCCACTGTGTGTACTCTCCTCCCCTCTGCCTGTGGGAGTACTGTCCTAGAAGCTGCTGTGCATACTCTGCACTTCCCTGTCTGTGGGAGTATTGTCCTAGAAGCCGCTGTGTGTAGTCTGCACCCCCAATTGTAGGAGTACTGTCCTTGAAACCGCTGTGTATACTCTGCACCCCCCATTTATGGGAGTGCTGTCTCAGAAATAAATATCTTCAGTTTTCTCATTGCTATTAGTAGGTCCCCCCCCAAAAAAATTTGCAGGCCTGATGTGTGATTTCTATTACTTTTGCAAAACAATATATCACATCAGCAGTCTCGTTGCCATTTTTATAGTATTTTTGCAAATCAATATATCACATCAGCTTTCTTGTTGCTATTTCTAGTCTCCAAAAATACTTTTTCAGGCCTGGTGTGTGTTGTAGACACAAAAAAGCACAGCGAGGTCAAAAATACTCTGTTGTAAAAAAATCACAGTAATAAGCAAGTGCTTGTCAAAAGATGGAAAAAAACCAGGGTATTTAGTTGATACGTTTTTTACAAAAAAATGTTTACTAAGCTGCTTCACCAATCGTCAAGGTATACCCTTATAGATCAGTACTATCTGATGTATTTAAAGCCTGATCATCTGTATAGTACTTGTATAAGCAGGGTTCAGAGAAGGAATATCCTTGTGGACATGCAGGATGGAACAGCTTAAATGCAAATTACCCACAGAGGAGTGATGGACTCCCCAGTCTTGTAGAAACAAGAGAACAATTATAGAACCAGAAACACATGGGCTACTTGCACATTGAACAAGTCTGTAGGAACCCGTCCACACCACCAAAAAACTTGAAGACATAAAAAAGCACAGTGAGGTAAAAAATACTCTGTTGTATAAGGGTACAATACTGCTCTATAAGGGTATACCTTGATGATTGGTGGAGCAGCTTAGTATACATATTTTAGCAAAAAAACGTATCAACTAAACACCCGGTTTTTGTTCCATCTTTTGAATAGCACTTGCTTATAACTGTGATTTTTTTTACAACAGAGTATTTTTTACCTCACTGTGCTTTTTTGTGTCTTCAAGTTTTTGGTGGTGTGGACGGGTTCCTACAGACTTGTTCAATGTGCAAGTAGCCCATGTGTTTCTGGTTCTATAATTGTTCTCTTGTTTCTTCAAGACTGGGGTGTTCATCACTCCTCAGTGGGTCATTTGCATTTAAGCTGTTACATCCTGCATGTCCACATGGATATACCTTCTCTGGACCCTGCTTATACTTATACCATACAGATGATCAGGTTTTAAATACATCAGATAGGGATTATATACATTAGATAGGACTGCTCTATAAGGGTATACCTTGACGATTGGTGGAGCAGCTTAGTATACATTTTTTTGCAAAAAAAGTATCAACTAAATACCGTGTTTTTTTCCATCTTTTGACAAGCACTTGCTTACTACTGTGATTTTTTTTTTACAACAGAGTATTTTTGACATCACTATGATTTTTTGTGTCTTCAAGTTTTTTGGTGGTGTGGATGGGTTCCTACAGACTTGTTCAATGTGCAAGTAGACCATGTGTTTCTGGTTCTATAATTGTTCTCTTGTTTCTACAAGACTGGGGAGTCCATCACTCCTCTGTGGGTCATTTGCATTTAAGCTGTTCCATCCTGCATGTCCACATGGATATTCCTTCTCTGAACACTGCTTATACATGTACTATAAGATGATCAGGTTTTAAATACATCAGATAGGGATTATATACATTAGATAGGACTGCTCTATAAGGGTATACCTTGACGATTGGTGGAGCAGCTTAGTATACTTTTTTTGCAAAAAAAGTATCAACTAAAAACCTTGTATTTTTCCATCTTTTGACAAGCAGTTGCTTATTGCTGTGATTTTTTTTTACAACAGAGTATTTTTGACCTCACTGTACTTTTTTGTGTCTTCAAGTTTTTTGGTGGTGTGGACGGGTTCCTGCAGACGGGTTCCTACAGACTTGTTCAATGTGCAAGTATCCCATGTGTTTCTGGTTCTATAATTGTTCTCTTGTTTCTACAAGACTGGGGAGTCCATCACTCCTCTGTGGGTCATTTGCATTTAAGCTGTTCCATCCTGCATGTCCACATGGATATTCCTTCTCTGATCCCTGCTTATACAGATACTATACAGATGATCAGGTTTAAATACACCAGATAGGGATTATATACATTAGATAGGACTGCTGTATAAGGGTATACCTTGACGATTGGTGGAGCAGCTTAGTATACATTTTTTGCAAAAAAAGTATCAACTAAATACCCTGTTTTTTCCATCTTTTGACAAGCACTTGCTTATTACTGTGATTTTTTTTTACAACAGAATATTTTTGAACTCTCTGTGCTTCTTTGTGTCTTCAAGTTTTTTGGTGGTGTGGACGGGTTTCTACTGACTTGTTCAAGTTGAAAGTAGCCCATGTGTTTCTGGTTCTACTGGTGTGTGCTGTGTAGTACTTTGGCAAATTTTATATATCGCATCAGCTGTGTTGTTGCCATTTCTAGGTACTCCAAAATACTTTTTCAGGCCTTGTGTCTGTTTTCTAGTAGTCTTGCACATCAATATATTGCATCAGCCATGTTGTTACAATTTCTAGGTCCCAAAACTAATTTTTCAGAGCTGGTGTGTGGTATTTATTAGTCTTGGAAATAAATAATTGGCATTAGACCGCTGTGTTTTTTCATGTATTGTTGAGAATAAATAAATCTAAACTTCTGCCATCTCTTTGCGAACAGTGTTTACAACATCAACTTCCAAAAATTAGGAGAGCATCAAATAAGGAATGTGGACCTGGCAGTGCTAGTGTAGCTGCTGATGGAGGTGGTGGACCCATAGAATTGCTTTGACAGCGTGAAACAGCCATTGTCCTGCACTACCTCCCTGCCTGCTATCTTATTTGTATTCCTAACGGATTAAAGAATACGAATGTTGCAGTATTTGGTGAGTGCCATTTTCTATTTTGCTATCTGAATGCTACTGAAATTTGCAAGCTGCTAATGTAGGGGTACTGTGCCTCATGCTCTGTGAGTGAAATTCTTAACTGGACTAGAAGAAGTTAGCCTCAGCCTCTGTGAGTGCACTGTTAACATTTTTACGCTATTCATTTACTTCCTATTTTTCAAATGATTTCTATGGTGACTGAATCCCTAGCCCTAACTAAGACCATTTTACAACCATTTTAAAGCACCTAAGTTCAGGTCCCCATCAACTTTTGGTTTTGGTCTAGGGTCAAGTTCAGACCTGAACCAAATGTTTTACTGTGTGTTCATTCAACCTGGTGCACCCAAACCTCCGTGGATTTGCTCATCTCTAATCAGAATGCTATCTGTATAACATCTAGTTTGATTGAAGATTTTCTAGGTATAACTATATATTGGGGGATCTTTGTCGTTTTTGTACCTTTCCAAATGCGATGATGGACAGGCTTGAACATTCAGCTTCTCAAACTTTACTGTGCAGCTACTTTTGAGGTATATAGCTCTTCTGTTCTAATAAGTGGGATTCTGTATTTACAAATTTACTTTACAGCAAACCAGATATATTTTGTCAGAGGTACCATGAAAGTCTATTCTGTTATATTCGACTTCATTAATTATCTACCAGAATACTAGTTGGAAGCACTACTTGCAAATTCAGTTACTTTGATGGTCTATTGGAAGATATTATTTTACAATAGTCATGCCATATCATCACTTAATAGGAATTGGATCATTTACACTTATTTGATCAAACCTACGCTTCAAAAAACAAGGCATATTTATGTTATAGCCCTCATGAATATGTTATATGGCCAATTACTTTCAATAAAAACATCTAATTAAGTTCCAACTAATTTTCAAATTGAAAGAGAACATTTTCTGCTCCTCTAATTACTAAGCAGTGCTCAGTCATTGCAAAAAAGATCCATTGAGACTTGATTTCGTAGCTGCTAATGATAATTTATTTGGATTGTCTTTAATTGCACAGCATATGAGGTTGAATTCAATGTGTTTATTTAAATGTAAATAAAGGTGTAGTGTTACTTATCTGTATCCTGGTGAGATGACAGACACATTATACCAAATATCACATACTCAGATGGTTCATATTGTAAAGTGCTTTCTTCTTATATATAATTGCAAGAAAAGTTAGTTTTTGATGGTTAGAGGACAGCAAACTCAAACACGTCTCTCATACTGTAGTAATGTGCAGCATGAAAAAAATCTATGCCCTGTCTTCAGTTAGATTTATCTATCTATCTCTACGTATATCTATTTATACATAAAAAATAATGTAGCATTAAAAAGAGAATACATTCAGCGTTTTTATCTTTTTAGGAGTTTTATTTATTCAGTTTTTTTACATGAAGCCAAAAGCTAATTCAAAAGATAAGGGAAAAATGAAGGGATGACTTCTAGTTCTCACTCTTTTTCAATCCAATTGTTCAGCAATTTAACCCATTCACCACCCATGCATGTTTTCACCTTTGTGATCAGGCCAAATTTTGCAATTCTGACCAGTGTCAATTTCTGTGGTAATAACTCTGGAAAGCTTTAACAGATCCCACTGATTGTAAGATTGTTTTTTCGTGACATACCGTACTTCAGAATAGTGGTAAAATATGATATGACTTTTATTTGTGAAGAAAATGGAATTATTACAATGTGGAAGGAACATTTTACTTTTTTTCACAAAAATTTTACTTTAGACCCATTTTTTTATTTCACAAGGGTAACAAAAGAACATGGAGCCCGTAATTTGTTAAACAATTTCTTCTAAATACATCGATACCCCAAATGTGGGGGAAAACTACTGTTTTGGCGCACAGCAGGAATTGGAAGGAAAGGAGCACCATTTGACTTTTTGAATGCAAGATTGGCTGGAATTGAGAGCAGACACCATGTAGCGTTTGAAGAGTCCCTGATGTAATAAAACAGCTAAAACACCCACAATAGTAACCAAATTTTGGAAACTAGACCCCTCAAAGACTGTATCTAGATGTGTGCTAAGTACCTTGAGCCCCAAGGTGATTCACAGAAGTATATAATGTAGAGCGTTGAAACTAAAAAGTCAGATTCTTCCCACAAAAAATGTTCTTTTAGCCCCAAATTTTGCATCTTCAAAAGGGTAACAGGAGAATATGCAGCATATGATTTGTTGAGGAATACTACTGCTTGGGCGCACGGCAGGGCTAGGAAGGGAAGGAGCACCATTTGACTTTTTGAAGGCAAAATTTGATGGAATCCTTAGCAGATGCCATGTTGCACTTTATTTTGGTCCCAAATTTTGCATTTTCATAAGGGGAACAGGAGAAATTGCACCATACAATTTGTTGTGCAATTTCTCCTGAGTATGCCGATACCCCATGTGTGGGGGAATACAACTTTTGAGGCACAGTGCAAAGCTCGGAAGGGATGAGGCGCAATACCGGAGTTCAGGTTTTGCTGTAATGGTTTGAGGGTGCCATGTCACATTCACAGAGCCCCTGAGGTGCCAGAACAAGAGACACCCCCTAAAAGTGAGCTCATTTTGCAAACTACACTCCTCAATAAATTCATCTAGTGGTACAGTGATCATATGTGCCTCACAGAATTTTATACCATTGAGCGGTGAAGAAAGAATAAGTTACATTTTTAATCAGCTTTAAAAATACCGCGCTACAGA
Source organism: Ranitomeya imitator (assembly GCF_032444005.1). NCBI lineage: Eukaryota > Metazoa > Chordata > Amphibia > Anura > Dendrobatidae > Ranitomeya > Ranitomeya imitator. The sequence continues at coordinate 142,263,140 of NC_091282.1, forward strand.
GTATACATATATATAAACATACCTATATATACACATATGTGACGCCCAGGAGACCGGGATACCCAGCACCGGACCAATGGAGTCTGTCTCTTGAGGGGGATGTCACGGGTGGCTTGACCCGGTGCTGTGGCCTCAGGCAATGCACAGTGTAAGGGGTATCATGAGGGGACAGGCACTTACTTGATCAGCAGCAGGTTCTCCCAGCGGTGACGATCCTGATCCTGGATAGATGGCTATTGTCCAAATGAAAGACTGAGGCACTGAAACGTTTAACCAGTTTACTTTAACATAAAAGGATTTACAACCAGTCCTGTCACCGGAGTCTGTATGGGAACTCTGAGTTACTTTGACCCTGCCGGGGTCTTCGCCTCTTATTGTGCGCAATTTCTGTGTGGCCCTGCTGCTGTATGTGAACTGGCTGCCGGCCCAATCTGTCCCCTCCGGGTCCTGGTTCGACGGGCAACCCGAGTCCTTTTATCGGTTTACCCCCTCTGGGAGTACCGCTGAACTCTGTGTCTGTTGCTGCATCCGACCCTAGTGAAGCTGATATCACCTCACGTTTTTCCGGTTGCTGTATTATATATAATGAATACAGCCACGGATCCGGTATCCGTCTTTGCGCCTGTTCTGGGTAGTGATTAATGCTACCCGGTTCTCACAATGTCCTTTTTCTCTATCCCTCTTCTCCTCAGGCCGGTGATTTAGGCCTGGTAACAGTCACAGGGCTGTTAGAGATTCAACTGTATGACCTCTCACCATCAGCTCCTTGGCCCAACTGCCATTTCTTCTCTCAGACCAGAATGGATCAAGGGGAGTCTCTGGAGCTCCCCCTTCTGGCCGGAGGTGGTAGTGCAGTCTTGCTATTTTAGTATTTGTACTTACTGTCAGTAACTATTTTTGTGGCAAATACCCCTAGGGGTGCCACATTCCCCCTTAGTTAAGAACAGTACTCCGGGACTGTGGGACAATAACATTTTGAAATAACAATTAATATGTACAGAGTCTTAAAAATGAAAAGTTACAAAAACCACTCAAGGAAACAAAAATAGAGTTCTGTAAAAAGTCACTTCAAATAGCGTCCATTAATACAGTTCTATCCTTGAAGGTATTAGGAACGGCACTGTACTTAGTGTCCAGGAATTTAGTTCCATTTTTCCAACGGAGTTATCAATATAAAGTCTAAAGAAAGTTCAAAAAGAGCAAAAAGCAAAGTTCAAAAAGCAGTCTTTCCGGAGCTTTGATTTAGTGCCTCCGGGCTGATAAAAAGTTCAAGAATATGCAATAAGTTCATACAGACAAGTCTCTGTAGGCACTGGGCTTAAACGTTGCAGACTGATAGCAATGACTATACTACATTTTCTGTTTAACTATATACGGCATAACATACATACAATACACATTATGAGCTTTATAGTTGGTAATCTGCATACCTGGCCGGTAATTGACCCTGGGTACTACGCTGTGATCTACGTAATAGCGGTGTCTCTTCATGTGGTGTACTACTGTCTACTGCGGATGTAGTATCTGCCCGCTCTGCTAAAGATAATTCCACGACTATGGAGTTGGCAAGTCCACCGTGAATGGGATCACTCTGATCAGGAATCTGTTCTTCGTGGCCTGGAATCTCCTGTAGTACGGGGTCAGCCTCTTCCTGTCTTGGGACTTCTGGTATTGGGTTCGGTGTTGGGTAAAAGGCCACCATGGGAACCACTACTGCACCATGGTATGTTAGTAGGGTTTTGGGAAAGTCTCCTATACAGGTGTGATACATTTCCTCTTCTTTTTCCTTTACTGGTTGGACCTGCATGGGTTGAATAACTTCTGGTTCTGCCTGGACAACTTCTGTCTCTTTCAATGCTTCCGGACATAATTTAAGATTGTCTCTTGACACTAGTACAGATGATAAGCCCCCGTTTTTGCTAATGAGACACATTTTAGGATTATCCATTCTTGTTGGTAAAACTGTGTAGGGTACGGCTTCCCACTGATTGTCTAGTTTATTGGTTCGACGATTTCTCTTGAGCACTTGGTCACCCGGTCTTAATGGGGTCGCTAGAGCATTCTGGTTGAAAGTTCGCTCTTGTCTTTCTCTAGTTTGCTGAAGGCTTCTTTCCACACTCTCTTGCACTTGGCGATACTGCTTTTGCCGTATGATATCCCAATTGGAGTCTTGGACTTCTGCGTCTGGTTTCAGAATTCCCATTTCTAGATCGATTGGTAATTGGCCGGGTCTTGCACGCATAAGGTAAGCTGGGGTGCAATTGGTGGAGCTCACCGGGACATGATTATACAGATCCACCAAGTCAGGCAATTTCTCTGGCCATTGATTCCTTTCTGTCTCAGGTAAAGTCTTTAGTAGGTCCATTACAATATGGTTCATCTTCTCGCATAAGCCGTTTGTTTGTGGATGATAAGCCGTCGTCCGGATCTTTTTGCAACCATACATATTACAGAATTCTCTGAAGATCTCTGATTCAAAGGCTGTACCTTGGTCGGTGAGAACCTGTTCCGGATATCCATGGGGTCTACAAAAGTACGTTTGGAATGCTTTGGCTGCTGTTTTTGCTGTCAGATCTTTTACGGGTACTACTACCAAGAAACGTGAATAATGGTCCACGATGGTCAAGGCATAGACATAGCCGGACCGGCTTGGTGTCAACTTCACGTGGTCCATGGCTACAAGTTCAAGTGGTTGTTTGGTGATTATGGGCTGCAGTGGTGCTCTTTGGTTCTTTTGATCGTTTCTTCTGAGGTTACACGGGCCACAATTTCTGCACCACTGTTCGATTGATTTTCTCATCCCGACCCAATAAAATCTTTCTCTTAGAAGTACTTCTAACTTTTTCCAACCGAAGTGACCAGCACCATTATGGTAAGCTTCGAGGACCATCTTCACATCTTGTTTAGGCACAATAATCTGCCAAACCAATTCATGTGTTTTCGGATTGGTGTATCTTCTACAGAGCTTCCCTTGATACAGGAACATTTTGCCTCTCTCTTTCCAGAGTTGATGCGTCTCTTCTGGGGCATCCTCATAGGGATATGCACTTTGCTCAGTCAACAGTTCCTTCACCAACTTCACAGCCGGATTGCTGCCTTGGGTGTCAGCCCATCTATGGTGTGCTAACGGATTAAAATTCACCTCTTGTTGTTTCTGATAGGTACTTGACTGATGATGTTTTGCCTTGGGACGATGGAAGGCTGGTAGTTCAATTTCTTCAAGCTCCCTCGTTTCCTCTTCTACATCTCTCAAGTGTGGCATCCGGGATAGGGCATCGGCATTTCCATTCTTGCGACCTGCTCGATACTTGATTATGAAGTTGTAATTAGATAACCGGGCTATCCATCGCTGTTCTAACGCACCTAATTTGGCTGTGTCCAGGTGGGTCAACGGATTGTTGTCAGTATAGACAATAAATTCTGCAGCGGCCAGATAGTGTTTGAAACGCTCCGTCACAGCCCAAACTACTGCCAGTAGTTCCAATTTGAAGGAGCTGTAATTTTCTGAATTTCTTTCAGTAGGCCGGAGCTTTCTACTTGCAAAGGCGATGACTTTCTCCCGACCTTCTTGCTTTTGCGACAGCACCGCTCCTAGTCCCACATTACTGGCATCGGTGTAGAGGATGAAAGGTTGATGGTAATCTGGGTATGCCAGAACCTCTTCTCCGGTTAGTGCCTTCTTTAGTTGTTCAAAGGAGTCTTCCCTTTCGTCGTTCCACTGAAAAGGAGGGTTTCGGTTTGAAGGTTTCTTCGTCTGCCCTACCAAGGTGTCTTGCAAGGGTGCTGCCAACTTCGTAAATCCTTTTATAAATCTGCGATAGTAACCCACCAATCTCAGGAATTGTCTCACTTCTTTTGCGCTGGTAGGTCTTGGCCAATCCCTTATGGCGCTTATTTTCTCGGGATCTGGTGCTACTCCCTCCGAACTCACGATGTGTCCCAGGTACTGTACCTTTGGCTTGAGAAGGTGACATTTGGATGGCTTGACTTTCATGCCATACCTGGATAAGGCTTCGAACACTTCTGCCAGGTCTATTAAGTGTTGTTCGTAAGTCTTTGAGTAGACGATCACATCATCTAGGTACAGGAGGACGGTCTCGAAGTTCTTGTGTCCGAGGCAGCATTCCATCAGCCGCTGGAAGGTACCGGATGCGTTGCAGAGTCCGAACGGCATGCGATTAAATTCACATAGACCCATTGGTGTGGTGAATGCCGTCTTTTCCTTATCTCTCTCAGCCACAGGGACTTGCCAATACCCGCTTGTTAAGTCTAAGGTGGAAAAATAATTAGCAGATTTCAAAGCAGTTAAGGACTCTTCTATCCTAGGCAAGGGGTAGGCGTCTTTATGGGTGATGTTATTAATCTTCCGGTAGTCTACGCACATTCTCATGGTTCCGTCCTTTTTTTTGACAATCACTAGAGGGGCCGCCCAGGGGCTACAGCTGTCTCTTATTACCCCGGCCTGTTTCATTTCCCTCAGCATATCTTTTGCACATTGATAGTGAGCGGGCGGTATGGGTCTATATCTTTCTTTTATTGGGGGATGGTCACCTGTGGGGATTGTGTGTTCTACCCCTTCTATCCGTCCGAAGTCCAATGGGTGTTTACTGAAGACTTGTTCATATTCCGTCACTAGCCTATACACCCCTTGTTTTTGATGGGTAGGTGTTGAATTTATGCCCACGTGTAGCTGTTGGCACCAATCCTCCATTTCTCCATCTGAGCCATTGCCTTCCACCTGACAGGTTGGTTCTAAGGGCTCAATGGTTGTGATGGCATTGTTGTCAACAGTATATAGCTTTGCCATTGTAGCATACCTTGGCAAAGTGACCTCTTCCTCTCCACAGTTCAAAAGTCGTACCGGCACTCGTCCCCGGTGTACCTCGACTATCCCTCATGCTGTGAGTATAGTGGGCCTGCTGTCGGTGTACACTGGTTCTATTAAGGCTTGATAATCTCGTCCCTTAGTACCAATGGCTGCTCTACACCATACCAGCATTTCTGTTTTTGGTGGGATTACAATAGACGTTGGATCACTTACCCTCACACTGCCGATTTCTCCACCTGCAACTTCTACCTGTTGCCTTAACATCAATACTTTTATTTCCCTCCGGAGAACTCTCTGCTGGCAGGATTGGGCAGTTTCAGCAATTTGCTGTAAGACAGAAATGACTTCGGAAAAGCAGTTCTCTAACACATTCATTCCTATCAATACAGTTGGTTCACAGTTCCGCCGGTCAACATCAACAACAATTATACCCTGTTTCTTCAGTTCTACTTTACCAATCTTTATGGTCATCTCCCTGAATCCTAGTTTCGGTACCAACTTACCATTACTGGCCCATATATCTAGTTCAACATCAGAGGGCCCTTTATCAATATCTGCATCAGCCCAGTACCTCTTATAAAGGATATACGGTATAGATGAAATCTGGGAACCTGTGTCCAGCAAAGCGTTGAGGGGAATTCCGTCCAGCACGATAGGGATAATGGGTCGTCCTCCGATGTACCTGTCGTGCCAGGGTGTTGGGCCTTGAAAGTTCATTCCTGCGAAGCGGCCCGCATTCCCAGGGGATTCCCGTTTAAATCACAATCTCGTGCAAAGTGGCCCGGCTGCTGGCAACGGCAGCAAATGGGCTGTCCATCCGGTTGGTAGCGGTCGCGGGGTCGTCCTCTCCATGTCGGGTATCTCCGGGGTCTCATCCATGGAACATCCTCTCTACAGTTTGCCAACTCCATCTTGTGTCCTCTCATCTCCTGCATGGTTTTAGCCATTGAAGCAACAACATCAGCTAAAGAGTCAAGCTTTTGTTGAAGAGCCTCATTAGTACTGGGCCCCAGGGGCTTAGCAATGGCCCCAGACATAGCTGATGTCACTGGCACTCCCTGTTGTTGAGGTGCCTCTGCCATGGGTTGCGCAGGATCCTGATCCCGAGGTGCCTCTGCCAGCTGGAGACGTATAGCGCTCTCCTTTAATTGGGCAAATGTCAATTCAGGGTTCTTAAAAACAAGCATGCTCACATGCCCCCGGTGAGAAGGGGTGTAGAGTCCCTCAATAAATTGATCTCTTAGCAGTTTATCCGCTCCGGTGTTAAAAATGGGTTCAGCCAGTGTAAGTGATTTAAGGGCTTCCTGCAGGTTTAAGGCAAAGTCTCTCACGCCCTCATTAGCTTTTTGTTTGCAACTAAAGAATCGTATTTTAGCTTTGCTGCTGGCCGTGGTTTCAAATGTAGCTTTTAATCCAGCAAATATGCGTTCAACAGTGCCTTTTAGATCAGCTGCCCATGCTGTGACTTCTCGCTTAGCATGGCCACTTAACTGCATCATCAGGAGACTAACACGCTGAACTTCACCCACAGGGAACATGTCAAAATGGGCCAGCATCTTTTCTCTGAAATCGTCAAGGGTATTAGGCTCACCTTCATACATTGGAAGCCATGGGCCACCCGGGGTATATGGCATCAGCACCGGCATGATGGGCGCCACTCCTTGCACCGCTGCGCTGCCGGACTCTCTATTGACACTCTGTCTTTCAGCTGCATTAGCGTTGCCGAGTGCTGCGGCGTCTCCGTGCTGCGACATACTGTGCCCCCTTAGTTAATCCGGACCCTTCCGGTCCTCCGCTTCCGTCGGGATAGTGTAGATTCGTTCCGCTGTGCAGCAGGATCGATTTTCCCCTTGCTCGGATGTCAGAGCGCTCAGCTTGGTGCCGCCCACAATGACACGCCCCCTGCTGCTCCCACCCACCGCGCTCTGTAATGGCGGATTCTGAAGTTTTTCAGTTAGACTGGGGCTCAGGTGATGGCGTAGCTCAATTAACAGTCTCGTGCCTAACGGTTATGAAGTGATTACCTCAGGGGATGGCGGCCATCTTTACTCCATTATAACCAATGGGGAAAAGTCACTTTCAATAGTTTTCAATGGGGAATGGATTTTTCTTTAATAAAGTCAATTTTCAAGATTTTTCATCCCAGTTTTCACAGTTTTGGGCTCCAATCGCGGCACACAATACCCGGTATACGGGCTGGCTAGATCCTGTTCGTGACGCCAATTGTGACGCCCAGGAGACCGGGATACCCAGCACCGGACCAATGGAGTCTGTCTCTTGAGGGGGATGTCACGGGTGGCTTGACCCGGTGCTGTGGCCTCAGGCAATGAACAGTGTAAGGGGTATCATGAGGGGACAGGCACTTACTTGATCAGCAGCAGGTTCTCCCAGCGGTGACGATCCTGATCCTGGATAGATGGCTATTGTCCAAATGAAAGACTGAGGCACTGAAACGTTTAACCAGTTTACTTTAACATAAAAGGATTTACAACCAGTCCTGTCACCGGAGTCTGTATGGGAACTCTGAGTTACTTTGACCCTGCCGGGGTCTTCGCCTCTTATTGTGCGCAATTTCTGTGTGGCCCTGCTGCTGTATGTGAACTGGCTGCCGGCCCAATCTGTCCCCACCAGGTCCTGGTTCGACGGGCAACCCGAGTCCTTTTATCGGTTTACCCCCTCTGGGAGTACCGCTGAACTCTGTGTCTGTTGCTGCATCCGACCCTAGTGAAGCTGATATCACCTCACGTTTTTCCGGTTGCTGTATTATATATAATGAATACAGCCACGGATCCGGTATCCGTCTTTGCGCCTGTTCTGGGTAGTGATTAATGCTACCCGGTTCTCACAATGTCCTTTTTCTCTATCCCTCTTCTCCTCAGGCCGGTGATTTAGGCCTGGTAACAGTCACAGGGCTGTTAGAGATTCAACTGTATGACCTCTCACCATCAGCTCCTTGGCCCAACTGCAATTTCTTCTCTCAGACCAGAATGGATCAAGGGGAGTCTCTGGAGCTCCCCCTTCTGGCCGGAGGTGGTAGTGCAGTCTTGCTATTTTAGTATTTGTACTTACTGTCAGTAACTATTTTTGTGGCAAATACCCCTAGGGGTGCCACACATATATATATCTTTCACTTCAGAGAAACCGTGGGAACACAGGATGCCACTATTTACAAACAAAGGTTTGGTGGGTATCCACTATAAAGGGGATGCTATAACCAAGAAAAGGGGGGGTGGGGGGACGCTATAGCTAACAGGCTGCAGTCAGAAACTAGCAGGATATATAAACCTTCCTTATAAGCATTCAATAGTAGGAGGTTTTAATAGTTAACAGCCTGGTGCATGTATAGTCTAATGTGCATACCTTAATGTTGCTGCATCAAGATGCCCTGTGCTTCCTGGGGTGAATAACTCCGGTTGGTATAATCACTGTGCCGCTCTTGAACTGGAGTGTGCAGAGGGGAGGAAGTGTCACGGCGGCCGGTAGCGTCCCTGGTTACACGAGGAAGGTAGGAAGATGGCCGATGTACTCAGCCACTCGACCTGAAAGTGACGTCACTTTACTGACTCTCCGTAAAGCATTCACCACAGACTCCGCTTCAGGGAGACGCCTGGGTGTGCTGTACCTGGAGGATCGGACCCTTAGTAGGAAGAGGTAATTATCTTGGCCGCATTTTTGTACTCTGCACTCAGCAGTTTTGTGACCCTGGGCACACCCTACACCATTTTTACACATGTGTGTATATATTTATATGTACTTTTAATATTACTGCTCAGGTGTTCTTCTCACCCACTTATTACATAAGTCTGGATTACCCTCCTTTGCACTTTTGTTGCACCTTATTGCCAGTTGTGCACATATTTTTACACATAATATTTTTTCAGTTTTTATATAGTACACTTTTTTTACATAACACCTTTTTATATTGTTTATGTAGCCTTCACTTTGTTTGCTGAGTGCCCCTAATTCCGGCTATTTAATTACATCTATACATATAAACTTATATTTATAGTACCATCTATATATAATATATATATTTTTTCATTTTTACATATACCCAGTCCTCTTTGTGTCCGTTACGGTATCTGCTATTTTGCTATATTTTTTATATATATTTTTTCCTCCAGTTACAGGCACACTTTTGGTGATTGCCTATTGTTGCCCTGTATATATATATATATATATATATATATATATTTATATATTAATTTTAATAAAGGCATTTTATTATACTGTACCTTTCCTTGTCCATCCCCCCTCTTTTCTTTATATATGTGCAGCGCCAGTGTGGTTATTGGTTAAATAAAGTTACATTTTTAATATTAGCCAATTTTTTCTTAAAGTCAGAAAAGCTGGGTGGGGTGAAGTTGTGGCTTGCCCTACAAATTTATGCCAGGAATGTACACTTGTCTCCCAATGGAGTACAATTCTTATGGGGTGCACGGCAGCTGAAAGAGGCTCCAAAACCACTAACAGTTACGATTCTCTTTGAATTTGGTCTTTCTTACTTCAGCAGATCCTTCCTCAAGATTTGCATACAAAAACGCCAGCCCTGATGAATCAGGGTGCCAATGTCCTTCATGTTTTGCTACAATTCTTGGACTGCTATATAAAAAAAAAAAGTATTCTCACCTAAAGAAAATAAAAGTCTCATATAGACAGCGCTACATATAATGTGAATGTTAGAATACATCAACCAGCAGCAACAGCTTCATTGTTGAGAATGATTTTCAGAAAAGTGATTAAATATGGAAAAACTGTTTACAAGAGAATAATTATAAGAAAAGGCAATTAAAGGGTATAATATTGGCTATAATTTCAAAGCATTTTAAAACGGCAAATCAACATTTCTCCCAGGCACCCAGATGGGTAGTATAACATCTAATGTATATGCAGAAAAAAATGTGCTTTGCACATCAGCTTAAAAAACAAATATTGCCTTCCAGACAGGAATGCTAGAAACATTTTTAAGCTAAAATCTTTTTACGTGAGGTGCATATTTCTGAGCTACAAGTAAAAGAAATAAGAAAACAATTTTTTTTCGAGGATCTGAAACCAGAAAATAACTTATTGACGATTAATTACAATGTTCAAAATTATATATATGTATGTATATATATATATATATATATGTTACTGTAAAAGTCAGAAGGACGGTAAAACCTAGGATTTACCGGTCAATCTGGACATTCACCGAGGCCGTCGGTAAACGCTCAAAATGAAAAGTAAATTTGGACTTTTACAGGTGAAGTCTTGTTAACATTTCTCAACAGCGTTGGTAAAAGTCAGAAATATCTGGTATGAAGATGGAACATCTGACTTTAACCAAGCGCTGTTGGTAAATGTGCACATTTACCACGGCTTCTTGGTAAGTGTAGCTGAGAAGGGGGTAATAAAAAGTGTAAGCCACCGCGGGCGAGGAAATGGAGGACACAGTGTTCAAAGTTTTTATAAATGTAATAAGAGTAAATGGGGAAAATATGGTAATAACAATGAACAAAATCTGCTACCCTGTAAGGTATCTGCTACCCTGTAACGTATGTACGTTCTATATATACACAGATGTCAATCCTGACTATCCTATGATTATTGTTCCGATCATACAAAAAGTGCCCACTTCCCGCTAACATACAACCACTAACCCCACACTAAAATATGCAAAAGAGAACGTCCTATGAATAGGAAATTGCGCTTAGTTAACTTTTACCACCATCATCTGCTGGTCAGAGTCAGAATTCTGTGACTCAAAGTTACTTTTACCAACACATGCTGGTAAATGTAAATATATATTTTTTTAGACTATTCCATGCTCGTCATATGATTTAAAAGAAAACAACAGTGCTGCTGGTAATGAGAGCCAGACTTTGATACAGTAAATTACAATCACTGATGTGAATAATCTAAGATTACAGTGCAGTAAACAGCATTAGATAAATCTTCCATGTAAAAGGATTTCCCAAGATAGCTATTTGAAGATATTCTGTGATGACTAATAAGCAAAATGAATCCATCGGTATAGAATACTCAACAATGTAGCTGCGGTAATTTGGCTTTTGAAAATACATCCAATGACAATAGTTTAACGTTTTAAGTTTTAAATGTTCAAGCCATATCTTAGGAATCATTGTATGTGTTTCTATTTATTCTGTATTTATGTATTAAGATATCAATGAATTAAAGTATTAGATATTAAATACAGTAGTTCTTATTAGAAACAAAGTATAACGGATTTGACTTAAGGTATGTTCCCACGGTCAGGAATGGCTATTTGATCAGGATTTGATGCAGTTGAAATCTGCATGTGAGGTCACCTGCGTTTTTGATACATTTTTTCCGCATGTGTTTTTTATGTGTTTTTTCATTGCTTGCGTTTTTTTGTCACTTGAAATAAAACTAATTGAAAGGTGGCTTCTGGGAAGGAAAAATAAAGTGATTTCCTGTTTGCAGATATATTGGGGTATGTTCCTATGGTCAATAGACTGTGTACATCTGCAGCGTCCAACCCGCAGTGGCCAGATGTTACAGCATAGTTGGTGGGATTTCAAGAAATCCCATGCCCACTGTGCGTGCACCGACTCCGCCGGATCACTTGCGGAGACGGACTATTTATGTAGTGGAGACCAAATTCACTATCATTAGATGCTTTAAAACCGCATTATTTTCCTAATCACATGCATATTAAGTGTGGGAACTCAGCTTACTATGCATGTGAACTAATTTACATAATGGTGAATCTTGTGACACAGCTGGACGTACACAACACAGAAAGTGTAGGAAAGCATGCACGCCCCCTGTTTAATAAATAAACAATAGATCAAGGGAATAGTCATCTAAAAAGTACCTTCAGGAAAATAGTATATATAAGATTGATAAACCTGAGGCATAAGTGTCAAGAGATCAACTTTTATTGCGACCCATCATACAGAACCAAAAACGACGTTTCAGCTGTCTGGCCTTTGTCAAAATTGTTATCTTAATCATGTAGCAGGGTTTGAACCGCTGTGGGACTGGTGTCGCAATAAAAGTTGATCCCTTGACACTTATGCCTCAGGTTTAATCAATCTTATGTTTAATAAATAAATAATAATTTTTAAAAAAATGGCGTGGGGTCTCCCTGTATTTGTTAACCAGCCAGAGTAAAGCAAACTACTGGGACTGGTATTTCAGGCTGGTAAGGATCCAATATCCATGAACCTTACCAGCCTAATAATACTAGGCCGCAGCAGTCTGCTTACTTTGGATGGTTAGCAAAAATAGTGGGATCCCCTCCAAAAAAAACAGCGAGGGGTCCCCCTATAATTGTTAACCAGCCAAGGAAAAAGACAGCTGCAGCACTGTATTCTCAGGCTGGCAAGGCCCATGGATTTTGGCCCTCACGAGCCTAAACATAGCAGCCATCCATAATTACAACATCCAAAGATGTGCCAATTGTGGCACTTTACCTGGATCTTCCCACTTGCCCTGTAGCGGTGGCAAGCGGGGTAATATTTCTGAGGATGATGTCACCTTTATATTGTCCGGTGACATAAGAAACCTATCCATTACTAATCCTATAGTTATAGGGTAAATAAAGACATTGACAGAATAAAGTCCTTTAATTAAAATAAAGACACAGACTCCTTTAATATTCTAAATTAAACCATACTTACTGCAACACCTAATTCCCAGAAGCCCTCGATCTCCTGTAAAAAAAAGTAAAATAAAAAAGCAACAATATTCCATACCTGTCCACCTAGAAGATAATCCATAATGTCCCACGACGAGTCCAGCTCTTCTTCATCTGGATGCCTTTGGCTGAACGGTGGCATTATGCCACCATCCAGCCTGACATCCAGACACAGGGGAGCTTCTAGATGACCACCGGAGATAACTCCGACGGTCACCTGCACTGCAGTTCTCATGATCAGCTGAACTTGGCAAGTGACCGGAGATAACCCCGGTGGTCACATGCATGGCGGTTCTCGCGGTCAGTTCAGCTCATCGTGAGAACTGCAGTGGATTTGAAGTTCCGGCTGTGTCACAAGGTAAGACATTATTTAACTTAGTTCTCATGCACAGTAAGCTATGCTTTTGCACTTAATACACATGTGACTATAAAGATAATGCGGTTTTACCGCATGTAACGATAGTCTATGGGTAATTTATGCTGCGGAGACTGAGCATCTCCACAACATAAATTGACATGCTGCAGTCTGGAAAGACGTGCCACATATCCGTTTACACAGGGATGCCGCGGGCGCCTCGGAACGCATAGTGGTGATGGGATTTCTTGAGATCCCAACCACTATGCTGTAACATCTGGCCACTGCGGGTTGGACGCTGCGGATGTACACAGCGTCCAACCCGCAGCATTTACTGACCGTGGGAACATACCGTTAAGCATTGCAAAAGGTAATCAGTTTCCAAAATAATTCTAAAAGTCTGTGCTGATAAATTTCCATCATCATAGTGACAGAGATAATAAAAAAAGATAATATTCTAGATTCCTGCATCCCTCACTAGAGAAAACCTTGGAACTTACTATATACTGTTATATATCCTCCTTAAAGGGAATATATAAATTTAGTATATATTTTTTAATAATTAAAACTATATCTAATAATAATTTAATAAGTAAAACTATCTTTTTTCTATTCTCTATACATGGTTATGGGAATAGCCATCTTCTTGCAGCTGTTTACAGCATTTGGAGATATAACACAAAGATTAATTTAATCTCTTCACCCAAAAGCCTGTTTTCACCTTCCTGACCTGGCCAATGTTTTCTATTCTGATCACTTTCATTTTATGGCATCATAACTCTGGAATGTTTAAATGGATCCCACTGATTCTGAGACAGTTTTTTCAATAAACATTGTACTTCATTATAGTGGTAAAATTTCTTTGATATGACTTACGTTTATTTGTGGAAAAATCAAAGTATTGTTGATCATTTTAAAAAATTTGCAATTTTCAAACTTTGGTTGCCATTGAGTAAACATGAATGCTGCCAAGTACAGAGATATCCTGGATGAAAACCTCTTCCAGAGTGCTCTGGACCTCAGACGTGGCCGAAGGTTCACCTTCCAACAAGACAATGACCCTAAGCACACAGCTAAAATAACAAAGGAGTGACTTCAGAACAACTCTGTGACCATTCTTGACTGGCCTAGCCAGAGCCCTGACCTAAACCCAATTGAGCATCTCTGGAGAGACCTGAAAATGGCTGTCCACCAATATTCATCGTCCATCCTGATTGAACTGGAGAGGATCTGCAAGGAAGAATGGTATAGGATTCCCAAATCCAGGTGTGAAAAACTTGTTGCATCATTACCAACTTTCAACTTCCTCCAAAGGTTTTCTATGGGGTTGAGATCTGGAGACTAGCTAGGCCACTCCAGGACCTTCATATGCTTCTTGCGAAGCCACTCCTTCATTACCCTGGTGGTGTGCTTGGGATCATTATCATGCTGAAAGACCCATCAACATTTCAACTTCAATGCCCTTGCTGATGGAAGGAAGTTTGCCCTCAAAATCTCATGACACATGGCCCCATTCATTCGTTCATGTACATGGATCAGTCCTCCTGGTCACTTTGCAGAGAAACAGACCCAGAGCATGATGGTGCCACTCCCATGCTTCACAGTAGGCATGGTGTTCTTTGGATGCAACTCAACATTCTGTCTCCTCCAAACATGACAAGTTTTTATTCTACCAAACAGTTCTACTTTGGTTTAATCAGACCATCTGACATTCTCCCAATACTATTCTGGATAATCCAAATGCTCTCTAGCAAACTTCAGATGGGCCCAGACCAGTACTGGCTTAAGCAGGGGACCACGTCTGGCACTGCTTGATCTGAGACCCTGGCAGTGTAGTGTGTTACTGATGATAGCCTTTGTTACAGTGGTCCCAGGTCTATGCAGGTCATTTACTAGGTTCCCCAATGTGGTTATGGGATTTTTGCTCACCGTTCTTGTGATAATTTTGACCCCACGGGGTGAGATCTTGTGTGGAGCCCCAGATCGAGGGAGATTATCAGTGGTCTTGTATGTCTTCCATTTTCTCATTATTGCTCCAACAGTTGATTTCATCACACCAAGCTGCTTGACTATTGCAGTTTCAGTCTTCCCAGTCTGATGCAGGGCTACAATATTTGTTTCTAGTGTCTTTCAACAGATGTTTGGTCTTCACCAGTTTGGATTTGATAGATATGTCTTTTATCAGTTGTAATATGTCACTTAGGAGTACTGTGGAGTACGGTGTTTCCTCGCAGAAACCTTGCACACCTAGACATTCACAGACTCTCAGACTCTCTTCTACCCCTGTCCTCCATATCTTCAATCAACGACATGGATAGCACCACCGCTTTCTATAACTCCACCCTCACATCAGCCATAGACTCAGTCGCCCCTCTCATGCATGGCAAAGTGCGACAAATCAATAGGCAACCCTGGCATAACAACCTCACCAAAAAACTCTGACAAGCATCCAGGGTCGCTGAGCGGCGTTGGAAAAAAATACGCCTGCCAGACAACTTCACCACTTTCAAACAAGCTACACTTGCCTTCAAACTAGCCCTCACTTCTGCTAAACAGACCTATTTCACTAACCTTGTATCTTCACTATCCTACAACCCAAAACAACTGTTCAGCACATTTAACTCTCTCCTCCACCCACCACTGCCACCTCCAACTCCCCTAAGCTCTTCTGAGGACTTTGCCACCTACTTCAAAAACAAGATCGATCAAAAAAGGCAAACCATTACTTTTCCAAAACCCGAGCCACTCCATATACCAGACCTCTGCCCTTCCTCAATAACTTCCCTCTCCAACATCACTGAAGGAAAACTTACTCGCCTCCTTTCCAAATCACACCTCACCACCTGTGCACTTGACCCCATCCCTGCCCACTTGCTCCCCAACCTCACTAACACGCTCAATCTAGCCCTAACCCATCTCTTCAACCTATCTCTATATTCTGGTACTTTGCCCTCTGCCTTCAAACATGCCACCATCACACCCATCCTCAAAAAAGCTAACCTTGACCCAACTACTATGCCCAGCTATTGCCCCATATCACTGCTCCCATTTGCTTCCAAACTCCTTGAGCAGTATGTCCATGGTCAACTTTCCTCCCACCTCTCATCTAACTCTCTCCTTGACAACCTCTAATCTGGCTTCCCCCCCACCACTCCACCGAAACTGCTCTGACCAAAATTACTAATGACTTACAGCCAAAGCTAACAGACAGTTCTCCATCCTCCTCCTTCTTGATCTGTCCTCTGCTTTCGACACAGTCGACCACCTCCTACTGCTACAGATTCTTACTTCCCTCGGCATCAAAGGCCTTGCCCTGTCCTGGATTGCCTAATACCTTTCCGACCGCACATTTAGCGTTTCTCACTCCCACACTACCTCCTCACCCCGCCCCCTCTCTGTTGGAGTCCCTCAAGGCTTTGTCCTAGGGCCTCTACTTTTTTCCATCTATACCCTTGGCATAGAACAACTCATAAAGTCTCATGGCTTCCAGTACCACCTATATACAGACAACACTCAGATCTACCTCTCTGGCTCAGGTGTCGCCTCTCTTCTGTCCAGAATCCCGGAGTGTCTGTTAGACATATCCTCCCTCTTCAACTCTCGCTTCCTAAAACTCAATGTAGACAAAACTGAACTCATCATCTTTCCCCCATCTCACGTATCCCCCCCACCTGAACTATCTATTACAGTAAACGGCATCACGCTCTCTCCCGCACCTGAAATCCGCTGCCTCGGGGTAACTCTCGATTCTGCCCTGTCCTTCAAACCGCACGTCCAAATCCTTGCCACCTCCTGTCACCTCCAACTCAAAAATATTGCCAGAATCCATCCCTTCCTCAGCCCACAATCTACTAAAACTCTTGTGCATGCCCTCATCATCTCCCGCCTCGATTACTGCAACACCCTCCTCTGTGGCCTCCCCGCTAACTCCCTTGCACCACTCCAGTCTGTCCTCAACTCTGCTACTCGGCTAATCCACCTCTCTCCTCGCTACTCCCCTGCTTCACCCCTCTGCAAATCCCTCCACTGGCTCCCAATTCCCCAGCGATCCTGTTCAAACTACTAACACTGATCTACAAAGCCATCCACAACCTGTCCCCTCCCTATTTCGCTGAACTAATCTCCCACTATCTTCCCTCGCGTAATCTTCGATCCTCCCAAGACCTCCTACTCTCCTCCACACTTATTCATTCCTCACACAACCGCCTCCAAGATTTCTCCCGAATATCCCCCATCCTCTGGAATTCCACGCCTCAACACGTCCGATTATCCACCACCCTCGGATCCTTCAGACGGAACCTGAAAACCCATCTCTTCAGGAATGCAATAACCATTCTGCCGCCTCACCGACCGCCCGAACTGCCGCCACGTCACCGACCACCCAAGCTGCCGCCATGTCACTGACCACCCAAGCTGCCACCACGACCACCCGAGCTGCTGCCACAACCACCCGAGCTGCCGCCTCACCACCACCAGTACTGCAGCACACCAACCTCCTGTCTCTTCCCCATTATCCTGAAGAATGTAAGCCTGCAAGGACAGGGTCCTCTCCCCTCTGTACCAGTCTGTCACTGTAAATTTGTTTACTGTTATCAATATCTATAACCCGGTATTTAACCCCTTTTCACATGTACAGCACCATGGAATTAATGGTGCTATATAAATAAATAATAATAATAATAATACTGTGTCACCCACTTATAAGAATGTAGGGTTAAGTAATACATTTACAGGAATCACTCAAAAGAATAAAAAAGTAATAGGTAAAAATTTTAAATGCATTCTATTTTATATACATCACATTAAAAAGGCATAAACATATAAAAGGCATAGACAGAAAAATGTTGAATTTGTTAAACAGTGTAAGTATACTATTGTGTAATACTTATCTGCATTGCCAAACACTCACAGGAGATTTCTGCTACAGCAATATAAAATCTGAAAACTGGTAGTCCCAAATGCTTCGCTTTATTCTGTACCATGTCAAGTAAATCCTCTTTACTCAGAGATATCAGTTCAAAAAGCCTGTTAGCCATTTAATGGCAATTTAAAGACATGCGTTTTCTTCTACTTTTAAATTTAGTATATTAAACATGAAAAAAAAAATCTTTGATGATTTGACACAAGAAAAGATCATACGTTACACTTCTAAAATGTTTTCTTTAGAGAAATGTAAAGATTAAGCATCATTAGCAATATAGCATACTGACATTAAAATTCCAATATAATCTGGCAAAAATGAGCTCTTGAATTTCCTAAACAGCTTAGTGCTTTTGTTTTAAACTTTAACAGACACATTTATAGCGATCTTGTTAGATTTCTGAAAAAAATACTTAATATTAGTAACAAACTCTGGATATTCCTTAAATGCCTGATAGATGCTGTTGTGTCAAGACTAGTGATGAGCACGAATAGTACTGTATTCAGGCTTTTTGTTACTCCGCGAGTAATTAGCTATTCACCTCGGTATATTCGATTGACCCACTCAGCATGTTTGGTGCCTTATTTGCAGGCAATGACTATGCTGGGCTTGATTGCCAATCACAGTAATTCCTGCATCATCTCTGGTGTGCCATTACTGTGATTGGCTGCACGAACAGTGCAAACACCTCTTCTGATCGGTGGTGAAATCATCACTGCTGGTCAGAGAACCGCGGTTCCCACGCTGTTAAAAACAGTGTGAGTACACAGCTGTGATCAGAGGTATAAAGTTCACCTCCGGTCAATGATGTCAGCTGATGGGACTACAGCTCCCATCAGCCGACACGTGTTGCCGCTAATAACAGTGAGAGCAGAAGCGGCTGATGGGAGTATTTATTAGCCAACTCCTGCGGTGTAAATAAATAACTAAAAACTCGATGTGGGTTCCCCTGTATTTTTGATAACCAGTCAGGCAAAACTTACAGCTATGGGCTGCTACCCTCAGCTGTCAGATTCAGCAAGTCTGGTAATCAAGAGTAGAGGGGTTCCACACGTGGTATTTTTTAATTATTTAAATAAATAATTTAAAAAAACGGCTTTGGATCCCCTCCATTTTGACAACCAGCCTTGCTAAAACAGACAGCTGGGGACTAGCATTCTCACGCTGGTAAGGGGCCATGAATATTGTCCCCCAGCCTAAAAATAGAAGCCCGCACCCGCCCAGAAAAGGTGCATCTATTAGATGTGCAAATCAAGGTGCTTTGCTAAGCTCTTCCCACTTGCCCTGTAGCGGTGGCAAGTGGGGTTCATATTTGTGGGCTTGATGTCACATTTGTATTGTCGGATGACATCAAGCCCATGGATTAGTAATGGAGAGGCATCTATAAGACACCTATCCATTACTAATCCTTTAGTTATATGGTAAATAAAAACATAGCCTTTATTGAAAATAAAGCAAAACACAGTTTTCCATTTTTATTTAAAAATAACAAACACAGTTATACTCACCTAACACCTAATTTGACTGAATACCTCGTCTCCTGCAATAAAGCAAAAATAAAAAACAACCATATCCCTCATTGGTCCGTAGTTCTGTCCCACGCCGTAATCCATGTCTGAGGAATAGTTTTCAACTGGACAATGCCAAGATGCAACCATCCAGGCTGAGAACCACAGGTGAATGAGCTGCTGTGAGCGCAGCATCAGTGACTAGCAGTGACATCATCGAGCTTACCTCAAAAATCAGTGATGAGGTCGTCGCTGTTCAGAACTAGAGATGAATGAATATTTCAGTGTTGTTTGGATTCCGAACGACCAAATTTGCAATATTCGCTGATTAATTCATTGAATATTCACTGAGCATAACCGAATGCCTTTCATGTCAATGGGAGGCAAAAGCAAACGCATGCACAACACCTTATAATGGCTCCAAATGTTGCCAAAACACATCAAATGAGGGATAGACATCAGGAAAGTGGCCTCAATTAAACCACAATACAAATGTAGCATGGCACTACAGCAATCAGCCAGGCATAAGGTATCAGGGTTTGGGACAGCATTTACAGCTTTCAACTGAACATCACAGTAAGATGAGGTGGGTGAGCGATCGAAACCAGGGAACTGAAACCACATGCAACACCTATACCTGTTTTCATGCTGAGCCACACTCAGGTGGCACAAATATCGGTTTCGTAGACTACCATTGTCCGAAAGGAGGTGGAGGCCTGATGGTCTCGGAGGCCTACTGCTACAGGCAACATGCATGAAGGAGACCCAACCAGGAGTATTCACATTTGCCCAAATTATTGGTAGACTATACCAAAGTGGCATCAATTTCACCACAGTAGAAATAGTATAATAGGGACAACAGGTCTTCCACTATGCCCAATCCAGCAGATGCACACCCAACTAGGAGTGTTCACATTTAAACAAATGAGGACCTTACACCACAGAAGTGGCATCAATTTCACCACAGTAGAGATAGTATAATAGGGACCAACAGATCTTCCACTACGCCCAGATAATACCAAAGTGGCATCAATTTCACCACAGTAGAAATAGTATAATAGGGACAAACAGGTCTTCCACTACGCCTAATCCAGCAGATGAACATCCAACCAGGAGTGTTCATATTTAAACAATTGAGGGCCTTACACCACAGAAGTGGCATCAATTCACCACAGTAGAAATAGTATAATAGGGACCAACAGGTCTTCCACTATGCCCAATCCAGCAGATGCACACCCAACCTGGAGCTTTCAAATTTAAAAAAATGAGGGCCTGACAACACCGAAATGGAATAACTGTCACAAGAATAGAAATAGTATAATTGGGACATCTTCCTCTACAGCTAAACCAGCCAATGTAGACCAATCATGACTGTTCATATTTCCACAAATTTGTGTTAACATCAGCAGCAGCAGCCACAGCAGGCACAGAAGCCATACTAAAGATATCACAGAGTGCAGTTAAGTGACATTAATGCATCACACTAAAAAATGCAATATCACCTAGCCTGTACAGCCTGTGATTGGGGTGCAATAGTCCTTGGAGATCCATGACTTGTTCATCTTGATGAAAGGTAGGTGATCTACACTTTCAGGAAACAGCCGACTGTTCTTATCCATCAGAACACTACCAGCAGCGCTAAAGACACGTTGTGAGAGAACGCTGGCTGCTGGGCATGATAAAACCTCCAAGGCATGTGAGGCGAGCTCAGGTCACTCATCCATTTTGGAAGACCAAAATGTGAAAAGGTCCAAACCATCCCCGATGGTATTGATATTCAGTTCTAGATACTCCTGCACAATTGACTCCATTCGTTCTCCATGTGTAAGACGTGGACTCTGTTGTGCTGGTGCACTAGCTGGTCTAAAATAAAGTGTCAAAGAACTCACTTACACCACTGCTGCTGCTAATGTTTTGGCGATGACAAACTGACGTGATGGAGGTTGGAAGTCTAGAGCTGTGATGCGAAGTGTGTGATTCACTGCTGTCTTGGGGAAAAGCTCTCTGAAGGTTGTATAAAAGCGTGTTTCAATACTCCAACATTCGCAGGTCCCTTTCCAGGGTGGAAAGCATCTGGCAAAATTTGGTTTTAGAACATGGATCTAATAAAGTGGCAACCCAGTAGTCAGTAGTATTCCTAATCATAACTATAAGGGAATCATGTTGCAGATAGTGCAGCAAGAAGGCACTCTACCATGAGGACCAAGCCCATGTTGTGTTGGTGGCTGGGTAACAATGAGGCTTTCTTCTTCCATACCCTCCCGCCAACCATGAACAGAGAGGGGAGGATTATCCTCTTCATCTGACAGTTGCTCGACCATCACCTCTTCATTCTCCATTTGTTCCTTGGATCTTGCACCTTCAATTACAGTTTGTTATCACCAGTCCCCCCTTGAACGAAGTATTCCACCCTCCCATGGCACCCTCCTGTGTGACGACAGTCTTGGACTTAGAGACAGTGTTATCCCTTCCTCATCCTCCTCTGTTTCCTCCTCTTCTTCTGGGGCCACCAACTCCTCCCGCAGGCTATTAAAAGTCTGCTCCAGCATGTATATGACCGGAATAGTGATGCCGATAATGGCCAGCTGCAGCGCTAACCATCTTAATAGCCATTTTGAAACTGATCAGAAGGGTGCAGAGGTCCTTATTCTCTGCCCACTATATAAACATGATATGTGCCACTTCCATACTGCTTTGGCACACGCTATATGACATGACATACTGCTTATGGGCTCGTTGCTGCTGCCACAGTCGCTGCAACATGTGCAGAGTGGAATTCCACTGTGTCAGCACATCGTATATCAACCTGTTAACTGGCATGGACAAAGACCTTGGTATCAATGCAAGTCGATGACTTGAGGGGTGTGAACTGCGGAAATGAGCACACAACTTGCGTGCTTTCTGCAGCACCTCACCTAGGCCAGGATAGTGGCGGAGAAAATGCTGTACCACCAGTTTGAGAATGTGAGCCATGCAAGGCACTTGTGTGAGTTTGTCTTGCCGTAGGGCCACCATCATGTTTTCACCATTGTCAGACACGGCCTTTCCTGGATGCAGGTTCAGCGGAGACAGCCATTGATCAAACTCAGCTTGGAGAGCTGTCCACAACTTTTCAGCAGTATGACTGTGATCTACAAGGTATATCAATATTAGTACTGCCTGATTGTGGTGAGCCCTAGCTGCGCAGTATGGAGATTGAAGAGATTGCACTGTTGGATTGTATGTCTAATTAAGGCAGAGGTTGAGGGTGCAGGTGGAAGCCCTAGAGGTCATAGAGGAGGAGGCAGAAGAGGTAGAGGAAGTGTTAAATGTAGAAGGCTGTCCTGCAAGCCTTGGAAATTTCAAGACTTGTGGAGCAGCGACTGCCCCCACAGCCACCAGAGTCACCCAGCTCCCAGTCAGCAAGATGTAACGCCCTTGGCCATGCTTACTCGTCCAAGTGTCTGTGGTGAAACGAACCCTGACAGACAGAGATTCAGTCAAGGAATAGGGGATGTTGTCTGTGACCTGCTGGCGTAGCGCAGGCACAGCTTTCTTAGAAAAGTAATGGTGATTGAGCAATTGGAACTGGGGGACTGCGACAGCCATCAGCTTTTGTAAACTGTCTATGTCTACCAGGCGGAAAGGCAACATTTTTGTGGCCAACAGATTGGAGATAGTGGAGTTCAACCTCTTAGCTTTGTCATGCGTAGGAAGAAACAATCTTTTACAAGACCACAACTACGGAACGGTGGGCTGGCTGCAGTGCTGAGAGAAAGTGGAGTATGGTGAACCAGACAAACTGCTGGACCATGAGAGAGGTGGAGGAGGAGATGTTATGGTGAATTGAAAACGATGTGGTGTGCTCGCTCTCTGAGATCGGTCAAAAGTAGCAGGCATGCCTGCTTCCGTCACAGCTGATGCGATGCAGAAGCGATTGAAGAGCAGCTGATAATGGTTAAAGTCAACTGCATTCACTAACCTTATCACTTACCCCACGTACACCTTGAACACCAAGCCTAATTCCCTTTACACCACAGCCTTTAAACTCTGCACCACCTCTGCAAACAGCTGAATTTCAGAGACAGTAAATTCCAAGGTGAAATATGGTGTACTGTATCTCATTAGTCACAGGAGAAAGAATTGTTTGAGTGTGGATGAGACCTGTATGACAAAGAAGATATGCTACAAACAATATGAAAGTCAGATGTCCCCTACTGTATAACGTTTGGAACACAAGAATTTTTTTTCGTGGCCTCTGGATAAGTCCGCTATAATACACTAGATGCTACAAACTATTTTAAAGTCAGGTTCCCTATTGTATGACACTAGGAACATAAAAATGTCCGGGTGGCCTTTTAATCAGGCCTCTATAACACACTAGATGCTACAAACTATTTTAAAGTCTGGTCCCCTACTGTATGACACTAGAAGCAGAAGACTTTTTGTGGCCTTTGGATCAGGCCTCTATAACACACTAGATGCTACAAACTATTTTAAAGTCAGGTTCCCTACTGTATGACACTATAAACAGAACAATTTTTGGGTGGCCTCTGGATCAGGCCTCTATAACAAACTAGATGCTACAAACTATTTTAAAGTCAGGTCCCCTACTGTATGACATTAGTTTGCTGGCCAATCAAGCACAGTGATACTGTTGTTTTTAAACCATTTTTATTGGTACTTTTGGCAGTATGGACAGGTGCCAAGTCCTGCTGGAGAATGAAATTTCCATCTCCATCACTGTGTCAAGCCACTCATGACCAATAGACCATGCGCTTTATTTCGCTATGACCTGACTGTAATTTTCCATTACTGCAGCTCTGATGCTTTGCACTGCCGCCTTTGATGTATATACTTTTGTTTTATTTTACGTTTATTTTTGTATTTATGTATAATTTTAGTTTGTTTTTCACTTCTGTAGTAACTGATGAAGGTCCTGTTTTTGGACCGAAACGTTTTGGGTACTACATTAAAAATTCACAAGAGCATTAAGTTGAGTGCAAGGTTCTTTCTTTCTGGGTCCCTGAATACAATCACACATAACCACACTGGCGCAAAGCACATAACTTGGATTGATACTAGCGCATGGCCGTGCGGTCATGTGATCCTTTTATAGCTGCAGCAAGTAGAGGACCTTCCCAGAAGGACCAATGGGAGGCTGCCACAGAAGTTTAGCACCTTCAGGACCTTCCTAGAGGACCAATGGGATTAGCTGCAGTATCTAAGCATGTGACCCTTGATCTCCAACGAGAGATCTTACCCTGGGCATGCTCAGAAGGGGAAAAGCAGGACGTAGTCCCAAAAAGTCTGCTCACCACTGTCCAGTACTGGCTACAATAGCAGAAGCTGGAAAGGCAGCAGAGTCAGACTGAGCGAGACGCTGGGACCGACATCTCCGCTGAGCAGAATCCACTGCAGCAGGAGAAGAATGGGAGACTGCAGCGGAGATGGCCCAAGATTCCCCCTGTGCAGAGGTGGGAGCTTGACCCCTAACATGTAACCAGCCATCTTTAAGTTTCTCATTGAGATCCAGCATGTATTCACACCAGCAGACAAGATTCGTTTTTTTTCTTCAATCATTGCCTGTCATTGGAGTAAGTAACAAGCAAATATACTAAGCGAACGCGTATATTAGTACAATTTACTGTGAATATATCACTAATTGCTGCATCATTTTACTAGTTTCCACTTTTGGACATTACATCCTCTCACGTCAACAAGAGAAATTGCTAACCTTCTCCACCACAAGAGTAAGTACACTCTACTTATTTGTCCTTTTAGACCAATTGGTACAACAGTAGCATGGCGAATATTATTTATTTATCAAAACAAACATTCCTTTAATGTGTTACTTCACACAGTCCATTAGAATACATAGTACGCAGCCTTAGTTTGCAGTCCCAAAACAGTCCCAAAACAGGCCAGACTTCCTTTTGTAGAGGTTCCCTGGGTGATCGCACACCGGGACCAAGTCTCTTTACTCACACAGTGCACAGCATGCTGTATCCCCTGGATCACCGCTGGGTAAACGAATGACAGCTTGAGAAACAGGGTGTCAGTCCCTTTGGTTCCCCTTGCCCGTTTGTTGCTTCACATAGGGAGTGCCCTGTCTGCTTCCAAGACCAACACTGACACACCTCCCCTTTACTACAGGGCTTTTAACCAGTCACTGCTTCACCATTTGTACTCACAGCTACACCTGTGACTGCAATACCCCCTCATGGCCCCACTACGCCTCCGTGAGCATTCTGGAAAGCACAAACAGTGCCCTTTAGCTGTAACAGGGGTCACTGCCTCACAATATCCTGAAAACATAGACCAAAACCCTTCTTCCCCCAGTTTTTATGGCCAGATTTAGAGGGATTTCCAATTTTATAAGAAAATAAGGGAAAGGCTGTTTATGGTTAAAAATTTTAAAAAAGAAGCATAAACTTACTGTTCTTGCTAACGCTTCTGCTGCTTCGGCACTGTCTCTTTGCTGCTCCACATCGGTTTATGTTTTCAGGGTTGCATAAGTGCCATCTTGTCTACAACCAGAGAGGGCGGCAGACAATCTCTGGGTTTAGAAATCTTGTGCCGACTAGCTTTGCATCACTACTTGGCCCAGTTATAAGCCATAGAGGTCACATGTTATGTGCATGATGTCACCACTGCAACCGTGTAAAGAACAAAAAAGCAGAGGGTAGCGTATAGTTTGCTTAGGAGTGGAATGGACGTTAGCAGGTATGTTATTCTACTTTTGCTTTTTGAACCATTTCACGATCTTTACAGTATATTTTTCATGTTTGTTTTTTCCTCCCATTTTTCAAGAGCAATAACTTTTTTTATACTTCTGTCAACATAACCATATATGGGCTGTTTTATTAAGGACAAGTTACAGTTTTGAACGACACCATTCATTTTACCACAGAATGTACACAAAATAATTGAATATGAATTTAAAGTGGGATGAAATGGTGAAAAAACTGCAATTCCACCATTAGTAACATAGTAACATAGTTAGTAAGGCCGAAAAAAGACATTTGTCCATCCAGTTCAGCCTATATTCCATCATAATAAATCCCCAGATCTACGTCCTTCTACAGAACCTAATAATTGTATGATACAATATTGTTCTGCTCCAGGAAGACATCCAGGCCTCTCTTGAACCCCTCAACTGAGTTCGCCATCACCACCTCCTCAGGCAAGCAATTCCAGATTCTCACTGCCCTAACAGTAAAGAATCCTCTTCTATGTTGGTGGAAAAACCTTCTCTCCTCCAGACGCAAAGAATGCCCCCTTGTGCCCGTCACCTTCCTTGGTATAAACAGATCCTCAGCGAGATATTTGTATTGTCCCCTTATATACTTATACATGGTTATTAGATCGCCCCTCAGTCGTCTTTTTTCTAGACTAAATAATCCTAATTTCGCTAATCTATCTGGGTATTGTAGTTCTCCCATCCCCTTTATTAATTTTGTTGCCCTCCTTTGTACTCTCTCTAGTTCCATTATATCCTTCCTGAGCACCGGTGCCCAAAACTGGACACAGTACTCCATGTGCGGTCTAACTAGGGATTTGTACAGAGGCAGTATAATGCTCTCATCATGTGTATCCAGACCTCTTTTAATGCACCCCATGATCCTGTTTGCCTTGGCAGCTGCTGCCTGGCACTGGCTGCTCCAGGTAAGTTTATCATTAACTAGGATCCCCAAGTCCTTCTCCTTGTCAGATTTACCCAGTGGTTTCCCGTTCAGTGTGTAATGGTGATATTGATTCCCTCTTCCCATGTGTATAACCTTACATTTATCATTGTTAAACCTCATCTGCCACCTTTCAGCCCAAGTTTCCAACTTATCCAGATCCATCTGTAGCAGAATACTATCTTCTCTTGTATTAACTGCTTTACATAGTTTTGTATCATCTGCAAATATCGATATTTTACTGTGTAAACCTTCTACCAGATCATTAATGAATATGTTGAAGAGAACAGGTCCCAATACTGACCCCTGCGGTACCCCACTGGTCACAGCGACCCAGTTAGAGACTATACCATTTATAACCACCCTCTGCTTTCTATCACTAAGCCAGTTACTAACCCATTTACACACATTTTCCCCCAGACCAAGCATTCTCATTTTGTGTACCAACCTCTTGTGCGGCACGGTATCAAACGCTTTGGAAAAATCGAGATATACCACGTCCAATGACTCACCGTGGTCCAGTCTATAGCTTACCTCTTCATAAAAACTGATTAGATTGGTTTGACAGGAGCGATTTCTCATAAACCCATGCTGATATGGAGTTAAACAGTTATTCTCATTGTTTTTCTTATTTCCTTTTTATGCTTTGGATTTGTTTTTGCTGTTCACATTTCAGTAACAATAGCTTGGTTATATGTTTCTACAGGACAGTACAAATACAGCAATACCAAACCTAAAAGGTTTTTTAAAATTTCAGTCGTAAAAAAACAATTCTAAAAATGTGTTGCTAGTTTTTGAGACCCGTAACTATTTATTTTTACCACCCCTGGTAAGCAATAAGACACATGGATTATAAAAAGCACCACCATTTTATTTAAAAAAGGTATTGTTAGGACTGGCGGAACGCACCAAGAAAGGTGATATAGATGCGTTCGCAGTCCGGGGTCCACCGTGCAGGTGAAAACCTGCTGCTAGTAAATACAGACTGTATGGCGGTACACTAAATTATATACACGTGGGTTCAACCTCACCCAGCGTGAAGGGAGCAATCCTGCTGCGTCACAGGATCGCGGCACCGCACCTAACGCGCGAGCGAGTAGTCAGCGTACTTAACCCCAACTGGGATTGAAGTCCGATTAGACCCTCGCTGGCACTACACCACAACTGGGTGTGTAAGGAAACTAAGTATAAATAAATGCACAGGAGTGCGAGCAATGCCGCACTGACGGACACCACCAACCACACTGGCTTGGGTATGGAAAGCGCAAGGCAAGCGCACGGTACCGTACAGGCGGACACATCAAGAGGACGCTGTAATGTGTGTTTCGTGCTGTTGGATAAGTCGGGCGCTAGATTAGCAAACATACACCTTCCGTGAACAGACATTCAATAGGGAGGGTTATTTAAAGAGCGACTTTCACTCACAACACACACACATATTTACAAGACAATACTAGCGCATGGCCGTGCGGTCATGCGCAGTTTATATAGTTGCAGCACAGGAAGTGGCTACAGCACTTTTGCCCTTCCAAGACCTGCCAAGAGGACCAATGGAATGTGCTGCAGAGCCTGAGCACATGACCCTCGATCTCCAACGGGAGATCTTACCCTGGGCATGCTCAGTACGTGCAGACAAGGACTTAGTCCCAGAGAAGTCCGCTCGCTGCTGACCAGCACTGACTTTAATGGCAGAGACTGGAGAGGCAGCAGCAACTCTTCGCACAGAGTCAGACTGAGCGAGACGCTGGGATCGACGTCCCTGCTGAGCAGACTCCACTGCGGCTGGAGGAGAATGGGAGACCGCAGCAGAGACGGATCGAGATTCCCCCTGTGCAGCAGAGGATACTCGACTCCTAACAGGTATATATATATATATATATCTATATATATAATTGTCTAAGGGTTTTTCCGTCTGTCTGTCTGTCTGTCCTGGAAATCCCGGCTCTGTGAGACCGGCACAGCATCAATGTAGAAATCCCACGTCTCTGATTGGTCGAGGCCGCCAGGCCTCGACCAATCAGCAACGGGCACAGCGACGATGATGTCATAAAGGACGTAGAAATCCCGCGTCTGATTGGTCGAGGCCTCCAGGCCTCGACCAATCAGCAACGGGCACAGCAACGATGATGTCATAATGGTTGCCATGGTGACGATGTCATAAAGGTTGCCTCGACCAATCAGCGACGGGCACAGTCTGCCGCGAATTCTGGAATCATCATTGTCCATATACTACGGGGACATGCATATTCTAGAATACCCGATGCGTTAGAATCGGGCCACAATCTAGTATATATATATATATATATAGTGAGGCAGTGACCCCTGTTACAGCTAGGTGGCGCTGTATGTGCTCTCCAGAATGTGCAAGGAAGCGTAGTGAGGTCATGAGGGCGTACTACAGACACAGGTGTGGCTGTATTTAGAATAGTGAAGCAGTGACTGATTAAAAAGCCCTGTAGTACTGGGGGAGGTGTGTCAGTGTGTTCTTGGAAGCAGACAGGGCAGTTGTCTGCAGAGCTCTCTCTGTGTGGAGCAGCACAGAGGCTAAAGGAACCAGAGAGACTGACACCCTGCGTCTTGGGCTGTCTCATGTGTACCCGGCTGCACTCCAGAGGATAAAGAGTGCAGTGCGCTGAGTGAGTACAGAGACGTGTTACTGGCGTGCGGTCACCCAGGGAAACTGGACAGAGGGAAGTTCGGCCTGTGTATTGACTGCGTCAAATAGCCATGCATTATTAATGGACTGTATGAAGAAGCTGTATACTATATTGACTGTGTGAAGTAACACAATAAAAGAACGTTTTGTTTGAACTTGCTTGGGTCACTGCCGTTTCACTGTACAGTGGGGCAAAAAAGTATTTAGTCAGTCAGCAATAGTGCAAGTTCCACCACTTAAAAAGATGAGAGGCGTCTGTAATTTACATCATAGGTAGACCTCAACTATGGGAGACAAACTGAGAAAAAAAAATCCAGAAAATCACATTGTCTGTTTTTTAACATTTTATTTGCATATTATGGTGGAAAATAAGTATTTGGTCAGAAACAAAATTTCATCTCAATACTTTGTAATATATCCTTTGTTGGCAATGACAGAGGTCAAACGTTTTCTGTAAGTCTTCACAAGGTTGCCACACACTGTTGTTGGTATGTTGGCCCATTCCTCCATGCAGATCTCCTCTAGAGCAGTGATGTTTTTGGCTTTTTGCTTGGCAACACGGACTTTCAACTCCCTCCAAAGGTTTTCTATAGGGTTGAGATCTGGAGACTGGCTAGGCCACTCCAGGACCTTGAAATGCTTCTTACGAAGCCACTCCTTCGTTGCCCTGGCGGTGTACTTTGGATTATTGTCATGTTGAAAGACCCAGCCACGTTTCATCTTCAATGCCCTTGCTGATGGAAGGAGGTTTGCACTCAAAATCTCACGATACATGGCCCCATTCATTCTTTCATGTACCCGGATCAGTCGTCCTGGCCCCTTTGCAGAGAAACAGCCCCAAAGCATGATGTTTCCACCACCATGCTTTACAGTAGGTATGGTGTTTAATGGATGCAACTCAGTATTCTTTTTCCTGCAAACACGACAATTTGTGTTTCTACCAAACAGTTCCAGTTTGGTTTCATCAGACCATAGGACATTCTCCCAAAACTCCTCTGGATCATCCAAATGCTCTCTAGGAAACTTCAGACGGGCCCGGACATGTACTGGCTTAAGCAGTGGGACACGTCTGGCACTGTAGGATCTGAGTCCATGGTGGCGTAGTGTGTTACTTATGGTAGGCCTTGTTACATTGGTCCCAGCTCTCTGCAGTTAATTCACTAGGTCCCCCCGCGTGGTTCTGGGATTTTTGCTCACCGTTCTTGTGATCATTCTGACCCCACGGGGTGGGATTTTGTGTGGAGCCCCAGATCGAGGGAGATTATCAGTGGTCTTGTATGTCTTCCATTTTCTAATTATTGCTCCCACTGTTGATTTCTTCACTCCAAGCTGGTTGGCTATTGCAGATTCAGTCTTCCCAGCCTGGTGCAGGGCTACAATTTTGTTTCTGGTGTCCTTTGACAGCTCTTTGGTCTTCACCATAGTGGAGTTTGGAGTCAGACTGTTTGAGGGTGTGCACAGGTGTCTTTTTATACTGATAACAAGTTTAAACAGGTGCCATTACTACAGGTAATGAGTGGAGGAAAGAGGAGACTCTTAAAGAAGAAGTTACAGGTCTGTGAGAGCCAGAAATCTTGATTGTTTGTTTCTGACCAAATACTTATTTTCCACCATAATATGTAAATAAAATGTTAAAAAAACAGACAATGTGATTTTCTGGATTTTTTTTTCTCAGTTTGTCTCCCATAGTTGAGGTCTACCTATGATGTAAATTACAGACGCCTCTCATCTTTTTAAGTGGTGGAACTTGCACTATTGCTGACTGACTAAATACTTTTTTGCCCCACTGTATATGGTCCTATCGCTGCATCACATATGGTGGAGAATGCGGGCATGTGAACTGAGGCATACCCAAAGCGTGCTGCATGTCAGTGATTAATCTTGCAAAGCTACAGTTTAAGCCAGCTGGAAAAATGGAGGAACTTTTGGAGCAGGTTGTGCTCAGTCAGCAAAGGCTTCAACAAGAGACGCTGCAGTTTCAACATTCCCAGCAAGAGATTCTGCAGCAGCAGCAGTGGCAGCAGGAGACAATGCAGAGGGAGCTAGCAGAGCTTCAACAATATAAAGTGGAGACCTCTAATGTGAGGGGTGAACAGCAGAGTCTTGAAGAGACCCCAAAGGTAAGGGGCAATCATTGGGTGTACCAGTGGTCCTATGTAGAGACTCGGTCTGCCAGGTCTCAAGCAAGTGACTTGTTGCAATTGGTGGAGGAGTGGCTCCAGTCTGAGTTCTGTTCTCCGTATGAGATGATGGAGAGAATCATGGCTAATCGGATGGTGAGAGATCTACCGGCCGCCATGCAGCTTTGGGTCGGACTGAGGGACCTAGGCCACCTGGAACTGCTGATAGAATTGATTGAACGGTATAAGTCCACTCAGGACGTTGCACCAGAGCCCGGGCATGGGGCTAGTAACTGTTCAGTAACATCTAAGCCCGTGGACTGTGGGAACATTGGTCCGGAGTCTATGTGTGCCCAGCCTGTCTGTATCACCACTAGGGGCACAGCTGGCGGCGAACCAGAATTGTGCCAGGTACTTGTGAATGGGTGCCGAACAGAGGCTCTCCTGGACACTGGGAGTAAAGTGACTCTGGTCCATCGTTCCTTTGTTGCTGGGGACAACACCAATGGACAGAAAGTGGAGGTGATGGGTATCCATGGGGAAATCCGGGAGTACCCGATCGTGGAGGTCAATGTTTCTACACAATGTGGAGACATTAGACATGTGGTGGGAGTGGCAAAGACCCTTCCCTATGGGACTGTGGTGGGAAGAGATTTTCCTCTGTTTTGGTCCCTGTGGGAGACCAGAGTAAACCTTCTCATGGAAAAAGTTATACCGGGTGCAGAACCCAAAGATGTTGAAATACCTGCCATAGGGGTCGCCAACCTAGGGACAGAGTGTAATCCCAATGTCCTGCGTCTTGGGCTGTCTTATGTGTACCCGGCTGCACTCCAGAGGATAAAGATTGCAGTGCGCTGAGTGAGTACAGAGACTTGTTACTGGCGTGCGGTCACCCAGGGAAACTGGACAGAGGGAAGTTCGGCCTGTGTATTGACTGCGTCAAATAGCCATGCATTATTAATGGACTGTATGAAGAAGCTGTATACTATATTGACTGTGTGAAGTAACACAATAAAAGAACATTTTGTTTGAACTTGCTTGGGTCACTGCCGTTTCACTGTATATGGTCCTATCGCTGCATCACATATGGTGGATAATGCGGGCATGTGAACTGAGGCATACCCAAAGCGTGCTGCATGTCAGTGATTAATCTTGCAAAGCTACAGTTTAAGCCAGCTGGAAAAATGGAGGAACTTTTGGAGCAGGTTGTGCTCAGTCAGCAAAGGCTTCAACAAGAGACGCTGCAGTTTCAACATTCCCAGCAAGAGATTCTGCAGCAGCAGCAGCGGCAGCAGGAGACAATGCAGAGGGAGCTAGCAGAGCTTCAACAATATAAAGTGGAGACCTCTAATGTGAGGGGTGAACAGCAGAGTCCTGAAGAGACCCCAAACGTAAGGGGCAATCATTGGGTGTACCAGTGGTCCTATGTAGAGACTCGGTCTGCCAGGTCTCAAGCAAGTGACTTTTGCAATTGGTGGAGGAGTGGCTCCAGTCTGAGTTCTGTTCTCCGTATGAGATGATGGAGAGAATCATGGCTGATCGGATGGTGAGGGCTCTGCCGGCCGCCATGCAGCTTTGGGTCGGACTGAGGGACCTAGGCCACCTGGAACTGCTGATAGAATTGATTGAACGGTATAAGTCCACTCAGGACGTTGCACCAGAGCCCGGGCATGGGGCTAGTAACTGTTCAGTAACATCTAAGCCCGTGGACTGTGGGAACACTGGTCAGGAGTCTATGTGTGCCCAGCCTGTCTGTATCACCACTAGGGGCACAGCTGGCGGCGAACCAGAATTGTGCCAGGTACTTGTGAATGGGTGCCGAACAGAGGCTCTCCTGGACACTGGGAGTAAAGTGACTCTGGTCCATCGTTCCTTTGTTGCTGGGGACAACACCAATGGACAGAAAGTGGAGGTGATGGGTATCCATGGGGACATCCGGGAGTACCCGATCATGGAGGTCAATGTTTCTACACTATGTGGAGACATTAGACATGTGGTAGGAGTGGCAAAGACCCTTCCCTATGGGACTGTGTTGGGAAGAGCTTTTCCCCTGTTTTGGTCCCTGTGGGAGACCAGGGTAAACCTTCTCATGGAAAAAGTTATACCGGGTGCAGAACGCAAAGATGTTGAAATACCTGCCATAGGGGTCGCCAACCTAGGGACAGAGTGTAATCCTAACGTCCTGCGTCTTGGGCTGTCTTATGTGTACCCGGCTGCACTCCAGAGGATAAAGAGTGCAGTGCGCTGAGTGAGTACAGAGACTTGTTACTGGCGTGCGGTCACCCAGGGAAACTGGACAGAGGGAAGTTCGGCCTGTGTATTGACTGCATCATATAGCCATGCATTATTAATGGACTGTATGAAGAAGCTGTATACTATATTGACTGTGTGAAGTAACACAATAAAAGAACGTTTTGTTTGAACTTGCTTGGGTCACTGCCATTTCACTGTATATGGTCCTACCGATGCATCACAATATATACAGTTATATGAAAAAGTTTAGGCACCTCTATTAATCTTAAGCTTAATGTTTTATGAAAATTGTTTTTTTTTTTGCAACAGCTATTTCAGTTTCATATATCTAATAACTGTTGGACACAGTAATGTTTCTGCCTTGAAATGAGGTTTATTGTACTAACAGAAAATGTGCAATCTCCATTCAAACAAAATTTGACAGTTGCAAAAGTATGGGCACCCCACCAGAAAAGTGACATTAATATTTAGTAGATCCTCCTTTTGCAAAAATAACAGCCTCTAGTCAGTCCCTGTAGCTTTTAATGAGTTCCTGGATCCTGGATGAAAGTATTTTTGACCATTCCTCTTTAAAAAACAATTCCAGTTGATGGTCGCCAAGCATGGACAGCCCTCTTCAAATGATCCCACAGATGTTCAATAATATTCAGGTCTGGGGACTGGGATGGCCATTCCAGAACAGTGTAATTTTTTCTCTGCATGAATGCCTGAGTAGATTTGGAGCGGTGTTTTGGATCATTGTCTTGCTGAAAGATCCATCCCCTGCGTAACTTCAACTTTGCCACTGATTCATGAACATTATTGTCAAGAATCTGCTGATACTGAGAGGAATCCATGCGTCCCTCAACTTTAACAAGATTCCCGGTGTCGGCATTGGCCACACAGCCCCAAAGCATGATGGAACCTCCAGCAAATTTTACTGTGGGTAGCAAGTGTTTTTCTTGGAATGCTGTGTTTTTTGGCCGCCATGCATAATGCCTTTTTGTATGACCAAACAACTCAATCTTGGTTTCATCAGTCCACAGGACCTTCTTCCAAAAAGAAATTGGCTTCTCCAAATGTGCTTTTGCATACCTCAGACAACTCTGTTTGTGGTGTGCTTGCAGAAATGGCTTCTTTCTCATCACTCTCCCATACAGCTTCTCCTTGTGCAAAGTGCATTGTATAGTTCAGATATATATATATCAGATCATTAGACAGTTGTTTTGAGGAGCCCATGATGCCACTCTTCAGAGGAGATTCAAACAGGAGAACAACTTGCAAGTGGCCACTTTAAGTAGCTTTTCTCATGATTGCATACACCTGGCTATGAAGTTCAAAGCTCAATGAGGTTAGAAAACCAAAAAAGTGCTTTAGTAAGTCAGTAAAAAGTAGGTAGGAGTATTTAAAACAAGAAAATGATAAGGGTGCCCATACTTATGCAGCTGTCAAATTTTGTTTGAATGCAGATTGCACATTTTCTGTTTGTACAATAAACCTCATTTCAAGGCAGAAACATTACTGTGTCCAACAGTTATTAGATATATGAAACTGAAATAGCTGTTGCAAAAAAAAAACAATTTTTATAAAACATTAAGCTTAAGATTAATAGGGGTGCCCAAACTTTTTCATATAACTGTATATAGTACAGACCAAAAGTTTGGACACACCTTCTCATTTAAATATTTTTATGTATTTTCTTGACTATGAAAATTGTACATTCACACTGAAAGCATCAATACTATGAATTAACACATGTGGAATTATATACTTAACAAAAAAGTGTGAAACAACTGAAATAATGTCTTATATTCTAGGTTCTTCAAAGTAGCCACCTTTTGCTTTGATGACTGCTTTGCACACTCTTGGCATTCTCTTGATGAACTTCAAGAAGTAGTCACCGGGAATGGTCTTCCAACAATCTTGAAGGAGTTCCCAGAGATGCTTAGCACTTGTTGGCCCTTTTACCTTTACTCTGCGGTCTAGCTCACTCCAAACCATCTCGATTGGGTTCAGGTCTGGTGACTGTGGAGGCCAGGTCATCTGGCGTAGCACGCCATCACTCTCCTTCTTGGTCACATAGCCCTTACACAGCCTGGAGGTGTGTTTGGGGTCATTGTCCTGTTGAAAAATAAATGATGGTCCAACTAAACGCAAACCGGATGGAATAGCATGCCGCTGCAAGATGCTGTGGTAGCCATGCTGGTTCAGTATGCTTTCAATTTTGAATAAATCCCAAACAGTGTTACCAGCAAAGCACCCCCACACCATCACACCTCCTCCTCCATGCTTCACGGAGGGAACCAGGCATGTAGAGTCCATCCGTTCACCTTTTCTGCGTCGCACAAAGACACAGTGGTTGGAACCAAAGATCTCAAATTTGGACTCATCATCAGACCAAAGCACAGATTTCCACTTGTCTAATGTCCATTAAAATCACTGTTCTTATCCTTCAGGTTTTATCTTCCTTGAGTACTCTTTATGTGTCTAGTCCACCTGTAACTGATTAAGGCTACTTTCACACTAGCGTCGGAATCTCCCCATCGCAATGCGTTGGGGAGAGATTCCGACGCTAGCGTTTAACGTATTGCACAATGGAGGCAGCGGATGCATTTCTCCGGCGCATCCGCTGCCCCATTGTAAGGTGCGGGGAGGTGGGGGCGGAGTCCCGGCCGCGCATGCGCGGCCGGAAAAAGCGGTCCGTCAGGTGCAAAAAACGTTACATGTAGCGTTTTTTGCTCCCGACGGTCCGCAGAAGCACGACGCATCCGTCGCTCGACGGATGCGACGTGTGGCAATCCGTCGCAAATGCGTCGTCAATACAAGTCTATGGGGAAAAAACACATCCTGCAAGCACTTTTGCAGGATGCGTTTTTTCTGCAAAACGACGCATTGTGACGGATTGCAGAAAACGCTAGTGTGAAAGTAGCCTAAAGCGAATCTAATACTAAGTTTTTGACCCCTATTCTGAGAGAAGCAAAATAGAGAGACTGAGATCCAGATTCCGGAGATGTGTCACTTACAGGGCTCAGCTATAGTTTTAGTGAAATCACAGTTTTTTTCAGCAGGAGGTTCTTAAGAGTGGATTAGTAAAGCTGCTGCCAGGTAGTCCATCTCCGCCCCCACCACTGAGAGCTTTCTGCGTACACTGTGCCTAGGCAGAAAGCTGCCAATCAGGGTTGGGGTTATACAGAGCTTACCATTCAGAGAATTGATAGTTTTGCAGCAGAGAAAACAACACACAGCCCATAAAATGACACATCGTCTGAATCGGGGTCTCTGCCCCTACATCATACTGCTCTCAGTTGGGGTACCAAACACCAAGTTGTGACATATTATTTTAAACTGTGTTTTCCAGTTTGAGGCAAATACAATTCTGCAAAATCCTAAAATATTTTATTTTACAATTCACTGTCTTATACTTTTAGCAAATATTGCACATTTCCAAATATGAGGTTAATTTGTGCTGCGGATGTGTTTAGCTCACAAAGGATAGCATATACTTGATCCAACTGTATCCACTTCCCAGCTGAGAGCAGAGCTTGGTATATTATTCAATATTTGACCGAGTTGTTTTTGTAACACTGTTTTATCATTTGAGGAACAACAAACCTACTTTATTTACACCGCAGGAAACCACAATCTGAGCATCACTGCTATTTCTTAGGTCAAGAATATCTACATTCAAGGACAAGAAAAATTACTAACTAAAAAGAGAGATGAATTCTTACTAAAGGAAACTATAATTGATTCTCAAGAGAATATGAAATCAAGGTCAACGAAATGTCATAGCAAATAAGGAAAGTGAGTAGATTGTATGCTACATGAAAAGTTAAACGTTTTTGGAATGGAATTCTGCTGATGTTGATAGTTAATTTTGCAGATTAAATATAATTTCTAAACTCCAATATCCAAAACTGGTTTTACACAAATTCTGGGTCTGGGCAAAAGTTTAAAGTGGGGCCCCAAATGCAAACATATTGCACCATCACACAGAAATATTTTGGTTGTATTTACATGCGCTGAGTTCAGTCAGCTAAGTGAGCGTGATCAATAATATTGTAGACGTTCGACGCTTGGTTGCCGATCTCTTTACACCGGCTAAGGAAGAATGATTTGGACAGAATATTTACTAATAGATCAATCTGTCCACATATAGTATCATGTTATCAGCAGCTCATCTGCAGTTTTCACCTGGCAATGTGCTTCTGAGAGCAATGATTTTGGTTCTGATATAAACAATCCAATCACTCAATGAATAGGCAGTATTTTGTTTGTTTAGTATAATGCACCCCATAGTCCTCCACATGATATAATGTACCCCATAGTCCTCCATATTGTATAATGTACCCTGTTATGACCTGGTGGTTAAGAGGCCACACTGAAATGACCTGGTGGCTAAAACGCAACATGGAACGAGCTCTGAGAAGGTGGTATCTCTACTGACCGCAGTCCATAATCCTAACAACACAACTAGAAATAGCCGTGGGATGTTCCTGACACTCCCTAGACTCCTCGTCACAGCCTAAGATATAACTACCCCTAAAGAAGGAAATAGAAAGCTATCTTGCCTCAGAGAAACCCCCAAAAGGAAAGACAGCCCCCCACAAATATTGACTGTGAAAGGAGAGGGAAATGACGAACACAGAAATGAAATTAGTATTCAGCAAAGGGAGGCCAATACTAAACTAGATAGACAGAGAGCAAAGGATACTGTGCGGTCAGTATTAAAAACTACAAAATCCACGCAGAGTTTACAAAAATGAACTCCACACCGACTCACGGTGTGGAGGGGCAAATCTGCTTTCCCAGAGCTTCCAGCTAGCCTGAATAAGACATAGTGACGAGCTGGACAAAAGAGACAAAATGCAAAGCAATAGAGTCCAAACAAATGGACAAACAAAACTAGCAAAACTTATCTTTTGCAGACAAGGACTGGCCATATGAGAAATCCAAGGGAAGAATCAAATCCAACCAAGAACATTGACAGCAGGCATGGACTAAAGCCCAGAGCAGGTTTAAATAACAAACCCAGGCAAGGCGATTAGTGAAGGCAGCTGCTACAGCTACCTAACGGAGCAGCAGTTCCACTCGAAACCACCAGAGGGAGCCCAAGGGCAGAACTCGCAAACATACCATTAGCAACCACAGGAGGGAGCTCCAGAACGGAACTCACAACAGTACCCCATAGTCCTCCATATTGTATAATGCACACACCATAGTACTCCATATAGTATAATGTCTCCCATAGACCTCCATATAGTATAACACAGGCCCATAGTCCTCCATTTAATATAATAAACTCCTGATAGTCCTCCAAATAGTATAATATGCTCCCCATAGTCCTCCATATAGTGCAGTACATTCCCCACAGTCCTCCATATAGTATAATACACACCCCATAGTCCTCCATACAGTATAATGCACCCCATAGTCTGCCATACAGTATAATGCACTCTCTATAGTCCTCCATAAAGTATAATACACAGCCCATATCCTCTATATAGTATTATGCACTCCCCATAGTATAATGCATCCCATAGTTCTCCTTATTGTAAAATGTAGCCCCTATAGTCCTCCATATATGACAATACACTCCTCATAGTACAATGCGCCCCATAGTCCTTCATATAGTATAATGCATTCCCCTGGTCCTCAATACAGTATAATGCAGGTCCTGTGTAGTACATATAGTATAATGCACTTCCCTTAGTCCTCAACAGAGTATAATGCAATCACCTCAGAGTATAATGCAGCCCCCCATATAGTATAATGCACTTCCCATAGTCCTCGATAGAGTATAATAAGATACCCCCATAGAGTATAATGCAGCCCCCCTTCTAGAGAATAATGCAGCCACTCCATAGACCAATTATACAGCTCTGGCAAAAATTAAGAGGCCACCACATCAAAACCCTTTCATGGGCCGTCCAATCTCCAGACCTGAACCCCATTAAAAACCTCTAGAATGTAATTAAGAGGATGATGGA
This sequence comes from Ranitomeya imitator, assembly GCF_032444005.1. Taxonomy (NCBI): domain Eukaryota; kingdom Metazoa; phylum Chordata; class Amphibia; order Anura; family Dendrobatidae; genus Ranitomeya; species Ranitomeya imitator. The sequence continues at coordinate 142,303,077 of NC_091282.1, forward strand.
TAGTCACAAGCCATCAAACAAAGAAGAACTGCTTAATTTTTTGCACCAGAAGCAGTGTGAAAGACTGGTGGAAAGCATGCCAAGAAGCACGAGAGCTGTGAAAATCATGGTTAAATCATGGTTATTCCACAAAATATTGATTTCGGAACTCTTCCTGAGTTTAAACATTAGTATTGTTGTTTCTAAATGGTTAAGAACTTGTTTTCTTTGCATTATTTGAGGTCTGAAAGCACTGGATTTTTTTTTTATTTTGACTCTCCTTTTAAAAAAAAATACAAAATTTATTGCTTGGAAATTCGGAGACATGTTGTCAGCAGTTTATAGAATAAAAGAACAATTTATATTTTATTCAAAAATTTATCTATAAAGAGAAAAGTCCGTCAAAATGAACATTTTGCAGTGGTCTCTTAATTTTTGCCAGAGCTGTATATGAATTTCGCCCAATGATATTAGCAAATGTGGAATATTTGTCCTGATTAATTACTGCTTTGATAACTTATGGCTGTTATTCATTTGTTTGTCTTTTTCAATCACCTTTTATAGATTGTTTAACATTTTGTGGATTACAAATTACAAATTAAAGTTTGTCTGGAATGGCTTTTTTATTCTCTGTTATCTATTGCACCAATGTTGGTGCTGGGTTTCACAATTAATATGCAACTGGGTTGCATCTAGCGACCCCATAGAGTAAAATGCAGCCACTCCATTGAGTATAGTGCAGCCTCCTTCCTAGAGTATAATGCATCCACTCCATAGACTAATTATATATGAATTACGCCCAATGGGTTTCAGATACTTTATAGTACATGCTGTTTTAGCTTGCTCCTACCTATTAGCAAATGTGGAATATTTGTCCTGATTAATTACTGCTTTGATAACTCATGGCTGTTATTAATTTGTTTGTTTTTGTCAATCACCTTATATAGATTGTTTAACATTTTGTGGATTACAAATTACAAATTAAAGTTTGTATGGAGTGGCTTTTTTCTTCTGTGTGATCTATTGCACCAATTTTGGTGCTGGGTTTCACAAGTAATATGCAATTGGGTTGCAGCTAGCAACCCCACAGTGTACAATGCAGCCACTCCATTGAGTATAATGCAGCCACTCCATAGAGTATAATGCAGACACCCCATAGAGTATATTGTAGCCATGCCATAGAGTATAATGCAGCCACCCCATAGAGTATAATGCAGCCCCACTCATAGAGTATAATGTAGCTACCCCATAAAGTACAATGCTGACACCCCTTAGAGTATAATGCAGCCCCCATATAGTATAATGCAGCCTCCTCATAGAGTATAATGGACCCCTATAGAGTATAATTCAGTCCTACTCCTAGAGTATAATGCAGACCCCCATAGAGTATAATGCAACCCCTATACAATATAATTCAGCCCTCCATAGAGTATAATTCAGCTCCCATAGTCCTGCAGTATTATGGCTACCTCGTACTCACTGATAATAAAAAATACACTACTCACCTCTCCTCGTTTCCCCTCTGCTTCAGTCTCTGCAGCTCATCTCAGCATCTCCACTGCCCAGCACAGCATGGCACGTGACGAGGTGACGTCATCGTGCCCACTGTGTCAGAGGCAGAGGGGGAATGATGGGAAAGGGAGTGTCACCTGAAGCTGTCTCCTCCACCTTTGCTTTCAACTGTGTTGGTATGTATGATGCTGATACAGTTGAATGTGCAATGAAGGGGGGGACAACACTGGAGCTGTGCTTCTCTGACTCATGGGCCAATAGCAGAAATATATATACAGCACTCTTTTAAGTGGACACCGCGTCTTTACACATAGCTCCTGGGATTGATAGGCCACCAAACGGCCCCCACAAACCAGTATAACTGGCTTAAACTATAATTGATTCCAGCGCACTATTGAAGGGTTAAAACTATACACCCAGTTCCCACTTGCAATAGTACACTGATGAAGGTCTTGCAAGACCGAAAAGTTTGATGTTGTGACTACTGTATGTATCTCACCATACATTAAACTGTTTTCATCACATCCATCTGAGTGTGCCAAGTATAACTATACACCTCCCCGAGAGGAAGGCAATACCACTGTGGTACCCGAACTCCTGGGGTGCCACATAACCACCAAGCATTGTGCCTCCACTCTCAAGTGTAACCAAGATCTAAGCCTCAATATTGATGTAAAACAGCAAAGTACTTACCATCATTGCTGTGTAACTACCATCTTGTTCCATCTTCCATTGTGTTGTCATCAAGTGCATGCTCTCAATGAGATATTATTACTATTACTCTGAACAGCCTCAAATTGAATAAAGCTCAGTATCATTTTAAACCAGCAGAGAATGTGTCTGTCACTGCACCATCTTTGAACAGGAAGCTGGGTTAGGGGTCAAGGAGCATAACAAGTAACAAGACAGCAATTACACCCAGTCTAACATCATGCATCTCTCTCACTCTGAAGATGCTCAACAAAGTACAGTTTAATGCAAACAAATGAGTTTGCTAAATTGATTATGGGCAGAGTTATTCAGCTTTTTATCTATACTTCAACTTTGAAATATAATTAAAAAGTGACTTGTGAAAATGATTACTGGTATGTGTTATTGGAGCACTGTTATTGGTCACCTGACAACGCTAAAATGGCAACCACAAACAGGCTTTGCGCTGGCTACTCCCTGAGGAGCCCTACCCTCCATGCTTTCACCCCTGTACAGGAATCTGGACTTATACATCGAGTAGCTGCTGGTCAGAGATGCAGGATCAAAGAAAGAATGGTCAGAACCAGGAGTTACATAATTATATAGGTTAAAGAAAACATAGGTCAGTTAAGTTCAACCTTTCTCTAAAATAGAGTATGAATAGGGACAAAAGCATCCAGCAGGAAAATTGTCAATAACTGAGCTGAGGTCAGAATCAGGAATAAACAATAAAATAACAGTACAAGAGAACATTAGAAGTAGTCAAACTAGAATCCGTAATGTCTGAAATACACGCTTTCACATAACCAGGGCCTTTTAAGCCCTTGTATAAATCATATGGGGGAACTCAAATACATAATTTTTACAAGTTTATTTCAAAATTGCAAAGTAAGATATGAAAAATGCACTAAATTAATTTTGCAGAAAATAGCAAAAAAAGTAAGCTACCCCGGGTTACGCATTCTAAGGTTAAATAGCTTTCAGCCCCTTTCAAGCTACAATATTCTTCAGACTATAAGACGTACCAGACCATAAGACGCACCCCAAATTTGGGGTGAAAATTGCAGAAAAAAAGATTTTTTTATAAGATGGGTGTCCATCTTATTGTTCGAATTTACAGTATCTTACCTGAGGGCTGGCGGTTGCAGAGCAGGGTCACAGGAGGCATGGTGTCAGCAGAGGTGCAATGATGATGCGGTGGGTGATATGGTATGCACATGAGCAGGGTCCCTTCCTGTTAAGGTGGGCGACACCACTGCCTGGTGTCCATGGGGGGTTGCAGCAGTGCTGTGGCGGTGGGAGAGGTGCAGGGATGATGAGGCGCAGTGAGCGGTATGGCATGAGCAGGGTCCTGTTGTGGATTCTGTTTTTGGGCTCCCTCTGGTGGTTACAGATGGTACTGGGTGACTTGTGTTCTCTGCGGTCTCTGGTGTCCACCTGTTCTATCAGGATATGGGAGTTTCCTATTTAACCTGGATTTCTTGTCATTTCCTCGCCGGCTATCAATGTAATCAGTGCGTCTTCTTACCTCTGCTTCCCGCTTCTGTATTCTTCAGGACAAGCTAAGTTTTTGATTTTCCTGTTCCACGTTTTGCTTAATTTTTGTCTTAGTCCAGCTTGCAGATATGTGATTCCTTTTTGCTGGTTGCTCTAGTGGGCTGATATTACTACTCAGCTCCAAGGACGTCCACCCATTTCTTCTGATACATGTTGGCACCAATGACACGGCAAGGAAGGACCTACCGACAATCTGCAAAGACTTTGAAGAGTTGGGGAAGAAAGTAAAGGAACTGGATGCACAGGTAGTTTTTTCTTCTATCCTTCCAGTAGACGGGCATGGCACCAGGAGATGGAACAGGATCCTTGATGCAAACAACTGGCTAAGACGATGGTGCAGACAACAAGGATTCGGATTCCTGGACCACGGTGTGAATTACTTGTACGATGGACTCCTCGCCAGAGACGGACTACACCTCAACAAACCTGGGAAACACACATTCGCCAGAAGACTCGCTACACTCATCAGGAGGGCGTTAAACTAGAAGAAGAGGGGACGGGAAGAAAAACATTAGACTTGAACAAAGAAGATCCAGGAAAACATACTCAGAAGGGAGGTAAGAACATTTCTAAAACAATCCACAGCGAGGAGATTGGAACAAAACAAAATCCTCTAAACTGCATGCTTGCAAACGCCAGAAGCCTGACAAACAAGATGGAAGAACTAGAAGCAGAAATATCTACAGGTAACTTTGACATAGTGGGAATAACCGAGACATGGTTAGATGAAAGCTATGACTGGGCAGTTAACTTACAGGGTTACAGTCTGTTTAGAAAGGATCGTAAAAATCGGAGAGGAGGAGGGGTTTGTCTCTATGTAAAGTCTTGTCTAAAGTCCACTTTAAGGGAGAATATTAGCGAAGGAAATGAGGATGTCGAGTCCATATAGGTCGAAATTCATGGAGGGAAAAATGGTAACAAAATTCTCATTGGGGTCTGTTACAAACCCCCAAATATAACAGAAACCATGGAAAGTCTACTTCTAAAGCAGATAGATGAAGCTGCAACCCATAATGAGGTCCTGGTTATGGGGGACTTTAACTACCCGGATATTAACTGGGAAACAGAAACCTGTGAAACCCATAAAGGCAACAGGTTTCTGCTAATAACCAAGAAAAATTATCTTTCACAATTGGTGCAGAATCCAACCAGAGGAGCAGCACTTTTAGACCTAATACTATCTAATAGACCTGACAGAATAACAAATCTGCAGGTGGTCGGGCATCTAGGAAATAGCGACCACAATATTGTACAGTTTCACCTGTCTTTCACTAGGGGGACTTGTCAGGGAGTCACAAAAACACTGAACTTTAGGAAGGCAAAGTTTGACCAGCTTAGAGATGCCCTTAATCTGGTAGACTGGGATAATATCCTCAGAAATAAGAATACAGATAATAAATGGGAAATGTTTAAGAACATCCTAAATAGGCAGTGTAAGCGGTTTATACCTTGTGGGAATAAAAGGACTAGAAATAGGAAAAACCCAATGTGGCTAAACAAAGAAGTAAGACAGGCAATTAACAGTAAAAAGAAAGCATTTGCACTACTAAAGCAGGATGGCACCATTGAAGCTCTAAAAAACTATAGGGAGAAAAATACTTTATCTAAAAAACTAATTAAAGCTGCCAAAAAGGAAACAGAGAAGCACATTGCTAAGGAGAGTAAAACTAATCCCAAACTGTTCTTCAACTATATCAATAGTAAAAGAATAAAAACTGAAAATGTAGGCCCCTTAAAAAATAGTGAGGAATGAATGGTTGTAGATGACGAGGAAAAAGCTAACATATTAAACACCTTCTTCTCCACGGTATTCACGGTGGAAAATGAAATGCTAGGTGAAATCCCAAGAAACAATGAAAACCCTATATTAAGGGTCACCAATCTAACCCAAGAAGAGGTGCGAAACCGGCTAAATAAGATTAAAATAGATAAATCTCCGGGTCCGGATGGCATACACCCACGAGTACTAAGAGAACTAAGTAATGTAATAGATAAACCATTATTTCTTATTTTTAGGGACTCTATAGCGACAGGGTCTGTTCCGCAGGACTGGCGCATAGCAAATGTGGTGCCAATATTCAAAAAGGGCTCTAAAAGTGAACCTGGAAATTATAGGCCAGTAAGTCTAACCTCTATTGTTGGTAAAATATTTGAAGGGTTTCTGAGGGATGTTATTCTGGATTATCTCAATGAGAATAACTGTTTAACTCCATATCAGCATGGGTTTATGAGAAATCGCTCCTGTCAAACCAATCTAATCAGTTTTTATGAAGAGGTAAGCTATAGGCTGGACCACGGTGAGTCCTTGGACGTGGTATATCTCGATTTTTCCAAAGCGTTTGATACCGTGCCGCACAAGAGGTTGGTACACAAAATGAGAATGCTTGGTCTGGGGGAAATTGTGTGTAAATGGGTTAGTAACTGGCTTAGTGATAGAAAGCAGAGGGTGGTTATAAATGGTATAGTCTCTAACTGGGTCGCTGTGACCAGTGGGGTACCGCAGGGGTCAGTATTGGGACCTGTTCTCTTCAACATATTCATTAATGATCTGGTAGAAGGTTTACACAGTAAAATATCGATATTTGCAGATGATACAAAACTATGTAAAGCAGTTAATACAAGAGAAGATAGTATTCTGCTACAGATGGATCTGGATAAGTTGGAAACTTGGGCTGAAAGGTGGCAGATGAGGTTTAACAATGATAAATGTAAGGTTATACACATGGGAAGAAGGAATCAATGTCACCATTACACACTGAATGGGAAACCACTGGGTAAATCTGACAGGGAGAAGGACTTGGGGATCCTAGTTAATGATAAACTTACCTGGAGCAGCCAGTGCCAGGCAGCAGCTGCCAAGGCAAACAGGATCATGGGGTGCATTAAAAGAGGTCTGGATACACATGATGAGAGCATTATACTGCCTCTGTACAAATCCCTAGTTAGACCGCACATGGAGTACTGTGTCCAGTTTTGGGCACCGGTGCTCAGGAAGGATATAATGGAACTAGAGAGAGTACAAAGGAGGGCAACAAAATTAATAAAGGGGATGGGAGAACTACAATACCCAGATAGATTAGCGAAATTAGGATTATTTAGTCTGGAAAAAAGACGACTGAGGGGCGATCTAATAACCATGTATAAGTATATAAGGGGACAATACAAATATCTCGCTGAGGATCTGTTTATACCAAGGAAGGTGACAGGCACAAGGGGGCATTCTTTGCGTCTGGAGGAGAGAAGGTTTTTCCACCAACATAGAAGAGGATTCTTTACTGTTAGGGCAGTGAGAATCTGGAATTGCTTGCCTGAGGAGGTGGTGATGGCGAACTCAGTCGAGGGGTTCAAGAGAGGCCTGGATGTCTTCCTGGAGCAGAACAATATTGTATCATACAATTAGGTTCTGTAGAAGGACGTAGATCTGGGGATTTATTATGATGGAATATAGGCTGAACTGGATGGACAAATGTCTTTTTTCGGCCTTACTAACTATGTTACTATGTTACTATGTTACTCATGTTCCATGAGTTGGAACATGAGTTCAAGTAATTTCAGGATGGTTTTTTGTAGGGTTTTTTGCTGACCGCGCAGTTCACTTTTGTATCCTCTGCTATCTAGTTTTAGCGGGCCTCATTTTGCTGAATCTGTTTTCATAACTACGTATGTGCTTTCCTCTCATTTCACCGTCATTACATGTGGGGGGCTGCTATTTCTGTGGGGTGTTTCTCTGGAGGCAAGAGAGGTCTGTGTTTCTTCTAATAGGGAAAGTTAGTTCTTCGGCTGGCGCGAGACGTCTAGGAATCATCGTAGGCACGTTCCCCGGCTACAGCTAGTTGTGTGTTGAGGTTCAGGATCGCGGTCAGCTCAGTTTCCATCACCCTAGAGCTTGTTTTGTTTTTTGTGCTTGTCCTTTTGTGATCCCCTGCCATTGGGATCATGACAGTATAGCCGGCCACAAAGTGGTAATCGTATTGGCTGAAGTAGGAGGAAAAGTAGTCTGAGGAAGTTTTTTTTTTTTTTTTTTTCCCCCCCTCAGAGTTTGCTGCATAGCCTTAATTGCAGCCTGGCTGCGTCTTACCTCCTCTTAATCCTTGAATGGCTCTGACCTCAGCTGTTTATCATGGACATCCAGAGTTTGGCTTCCAGCCTGAATAATCTTGCTGCTAAGGTTCAAAATATACAAGATTTTGTTGTACATGCTACTATGTCTGAACCTAGAATTCCTATCCCAGAGTTTTTTTCTGGAGATAGATCTAGTTTTCTGAATTTTAGGAACAATTGCAAGTTGTTTCTTTCTTTGAAATCTCGCTCTTCTGGAGACCCTGCTCAGCAAGTCAAGATTGTTATATCTTTCCTGCGGGGTGACCCTCAGAATTGGGCATTTGCATTGGCACCAGGGGATCCTGCGTTGCTCAATGTGGATGCGTTTTTTCTGGCATTGGGTTTGCTCTATGAGGAACCTAACCTAGAGATTCAGGCTGAAAAAGCTTTATTGGCTCTCTCTCAGGGGCAAGATGAAGCAGAAATATATTGTCAGAAATTTCGGAAATGGTCGGTGCTTACTCAGTGGAATGAGTGCGCCCTGGCTGCAAAATTCAGAGATGGCCTTTCTGAGGCCATTAAAGATGTTATGGTGGGGTTCCCTGCGCCTACAGGTCTGAATGAGTCTATGACTATGGCTATTCAGATTGATCGGCGTTTACGGGAGCGCAAACCTGTGCACCATTTGGCGGTGTCTTCTGAACAGGCACCTGAGACAATGCAATGTGATAGAATTCAGTCCAGAAGTGAACGGCAAAACTATAGGCGGAAAAATGGGTTGTGTTTTTATTGTGGTGATTCAGCTCATGTTATATCAGCATGCTCTAAACGCACAAAAAAGGTTGATAAGTCTGTTGCCATTAGTACTTTACAGTCTAAGTTCATTCTGTCTGTGACTCTGATTTGTTCATTATCAGCCATTTCCGTCGATGCCTATGTGGATTCAGGCGCTGCCCTGAGTCTTATGGATTGGTCATTTGCCAACCGCTGTGGGTTTAGTCTGGAGCCTCTGGAAGTCCCTATTTCTTTGAAAGGAATTGACTCTACACCTTTGGCTATGAATAAACCTCAGTACTGGACACAAGTGACCATGCGTATGACTCCCGTTCATCAGGAGGTGATTCGCTTCCTGGTACTGTATAATTTACATGATGTCTTAGTGTTTGGTCTGCCATGGTTACAAACTCATAACCCAGTCTTGGACTGGAAAACGATGTATGTGTTAAGCTGGGGATGTCACGGGGTTCATGATGATGCACCTCCAATTTCTATCGCTTCATCTACTCCTTCTGAGGTTCCGGTATTTTTGTCTGATTATCGGGATGTTTTTGAGGAGCCTAAGCTCAATTCGCTTCCTCCTCTCAGGGATTGCGATTGTGCTATAGATTTGATTCCTGGCAGTAAATTTCCTAAAGGTCGTTTGTTTAATCTGTCAGTGCCAGAGCATACTGCTATGCGGGATTATGTTAAGGAGTCCTTGGAAAAGGGACATATCCGTCCATCTTCGTCCCCTTTGGGAGCAGGTTTTTTTTTGTGGCCAAAAAAGATGGTTCCTTGAGGCCTTGTATAGATTACCGTCTTTTGAATAAGATTACAGTTACATATCAATATCCTTTGCCATTGTTGACTGATTTCTTCGCTCGCATTAAGGGGGCTAAATGGTTCACTAAGATTGATCTTCGGGGTGCGTATAATCTTGTGCGGATAAAGCAGGGTGATGAGTGGAAAACCGCATTTAATACGCCTGAGGGCCATTTTGAGTATTTGGTGATGCCTTTTGGACTTTCTAATGCTCCTTCTGTCTTCCAGTCCTTTATGCACGATATTTTCTGTGAATATCTGGATAAATTTATGATTGCGTATTTGGATGATGTTTTGGTTTTTTCGGATGACTGGGAGTCCCATGTTCAGCAGGTCAGGAAGGTGTTTCAGGTCCTGCGCGCCAATTCTTTGTTTGTAAAAGGTTCAAAGTGTCTCTTTGGAGTCCAGAAGATTTCTTTTTTGGGGTATATTTTTTCCCCTTCTACTATTGAGATGGATCCCGTCAAGGTTCAGGCTATTTGTGACTGGATGCAGCCTACATCTCTTAAGAGTCTACAGAAGTTCTTGGGCTTTGCTAATTTTTATCGTCGTTTCATAACTAATTTTTCTAGTGTTGTTAAGCCTTTGACGGATTTGACTAAGAAGGGTGCTGATGTTGCTGATTGGTCTCCTGCGGCTGTGGAGGCCTTTCAGGAACTTAAGCGCCGGTTTTCTTCTGCTCCTGTGTTGCGTCAGCCAGATGTTTCGCTTCCATTTCAGGTTGAGGTTGATGCTTCCGAGATTGGAGCGGGGGCGGTTTTGTCACAGAGAAGCTCCGATTGCTCAGTGATGAAGCCATGTGCGTTCTTTTCTAGAAAGTTTTCGCCCACTGAGCGGAATTATGATGTTGGTAATCGGGAGCTTTTGGCCATGAAGTGGGCATTTGAGGAGTGGCGTCATTGGCTTGAGGGTGCTAGACATCGTGTGGTGGTCTTAACTGATCACAAAAATCTGATTTACCTTGAGTCTGCCAAGCGTCTGAATCCTAGACAGGCTTGTTGGTCACTGTTTTTCTCCCGTTTCGATTTTGTGATTTCATACCTGCCAGGTTCAAAGAATGTGAAGGCGGATGCTCTTTCTAGGAGTTTTGTGCCTGACTCCCCTGGAAATTCTGAGCCCACTGGTATCCTTAGGGATGGGGTGATTTTGTCGGCTGTCTCCCCAGACTTGCGACGTGCTTTGCAGGAGTTTCAGGCGGATAAACCTGATCGTTGTCCGCCTGAAAGACTGTTTGTTCCGGATAATTGGACCAGTAGAGTCATCTCCGAGGTCCATTCTTCTGCGTTGGCAGGTCATCCTGGAATATTTGGTACTAGAGACTTGGTGGCCAGGTCTTTTTGGTGGCCTTCCTTGTCGAGGGATGTGCGTTCTTTTGTGCAGTCTTGTGAAGTTTGCGCTCGGGCTAAGCCTTGCTGTTCTCGGGCCAGTGGATTGTTGTCACCTTTGCCTATCCCGAAGAGGCCTTGGACGCACATTTCCATGGACTTTATTTCGGATCTCCCTGTCTCTCAATAAATGTCCATCATCTGGGTTGTGTGTGACCGCTTTTCTAAGATGGTTCATCTGGTACCCTTGCCTAAGTTACCTTCCTCCTCTGAGTTGGTCCCTCTGTTTTTTCAGAACGTGGTTCGTTTGCATGGGATTCCGGAGAACATCGTTTCTGACAGGGGATCCCAGTTTGTGTCTAGATTTTGGCGGACGTTCTGTGCTAAGATGGGCATTGATTTGTCCTTTTCGTCTGCATTCCATCCTCAGACAAATGGCCAGACGGAACGAACTAATCAGACCTTGGAAACTTATTTAAGGTGTTTTGTTTCTGCTGATCAAGATGACTGGGTTACCTTTTTGCCGCTTGCCGAATTTGCCCTTAATAATCGGGCTAGTTCTGCTACCTTGGTTTCTCCTTTCTTTTGTAATTCGGGGTTTCATCCTCGTTTTTCCTCTGTTCAGGTGGAGCCTTCTGACTGTCCTGGAGTGGACATGGTGGTGGATAGGTTGCATCAGATTTGGAGTCATGTGGTGGACAATTTGAAGTTGTCCCAGGAGAGGGCTCAGCAGTTTGCTAATCGGCGTCGCCGCGTGGGTCCTCGACTTCGTGTTGGGGACTTGGTGTGGTTGTCTTCTCGTTTTGTTCCTATGAAGGTCTCTTCTCCTAAGTTCAAGCCTCGGTTCATCGGTCCCTATAGGATCTTGGAAATTCTTAACCCTGTGTCGTTTCGTTTGGATCTCCCGGCATCGTTTGCTATTCATAATGTGCTCCATCGGTCGTTGTTGCGGAAGTATGAGGTACCTGTTGTTCCTTCACTTGAGCCTCCTGCTCCGGTGCTGGTGGAGGGAGAATTGGAGTATGTTGTGGAGAAGATCTTGGATTCTCGCGTTTCCAGACGGAAACTCCAATATTTGGTCAAGTGGAAGGGTTATGGTCAGGAGGATAATTCTTGGGTGGTTGCCTCTGATGTTCATGCTGCTGATTTGGTCTGTGCATTTCATAGGGCTCATCCTGGTCGCCCTGGTGGTTCTCGTGAGGGTTCGGTGACCCCTCCTCAAGGGGGGGTGTACTGTTGTGGATTCTGTTTTTGGGCTCCCTCTGGTGGTTACAGATGGTACTGGGTGACTTGTGTTCTCTGCGGTCTCTGGTGTCCACCTGTTCTATCAGGATATGGGAGTTTCCTATTTAACCTGGCTTTCTTGTCATTTCCTCGCCGGCTATCAATGTAATCAGTGTGTCTTGTTACCTCTGCTTCCCGCTTCTGTATTCTGCAGGACAAGCTAAGTTTTTGATTTTCCTGTTCCACGTTTTGCTTAATTTTTGTCTTAGTCCAGCTTGCAGATATGTGATTCCTTTTTGCTGGTTGCTCTAGTGGGCTGATATTACTACTCATGTTCCATGAGTTGGAACATGAGTTCAAGTAATTTCAGGATGGTTTTTTGTAGGGTTTTTCGCTGACCGCGCAGTTCACTTTTGTATCCTCTGCTATCTAGTTTTAGCGGGCCTCATTTTGCTGAATCTGTTTTCATAACTACGTATGTGCTTTCCTCTCATTTCACCGTCATTACATGTGGGGGGCTGCTATTTCTGTGGGGTGTTTCTCTGGAGGCAAGAGAGGTCTGTGTTTCTTCTAATAGGGAAAGTTAGTTCTTCGGCTGGCGCGAGACGTCTAGGAATCATCGTAGGCACGTTCCTCGGCTACAGCTAGTTGTGTGTTGAGGTTCAGGATCGCGGTCAGCTCAGTTTCCATCACCCTAGAGCTTGTTTTGTTTTTTGTGCTTGTCCTTTTGTGATCCCCTGCCATTGGGATCATGACAGGGTCCCTTCCAAAGGTGAGGTGACGCAGCGGCCCGGTAAGCAGCAGAGTCGGGTGAATCATGGCTTTATCGGTGGCGGCGGCCATCTTCCTGAGGCCGCGCATGCGCAGATGAAGTGCTCTGCTTCCCGGGGCCTCAGGAAGATGGCCGCTGCCACCGATAAAGCCATGATTCACCCCGCTCTGCTGCTTACCGGGCCGCTGCGTCACCTCACCTGTGGAAGGGACCCCGCTCACGCCATACCACTCACTGCGCCTCATCATCCCCGCACCTCTGCCGCCGCCACACCTCTGCCACCGCCACACCACTGCCGGTAAGCCTGCATCCCAACTATAAGACGCACCCCCCATTTTCCCCCCTTTTTGGGGGGGGAAAAGTGTGTCTTGTAGTCAAAAAATACGGTAAATAAAAGGCAACAAACACTAACAGAAGGTAATTCCATCCTGAGCTCTCAGCCTGGATGGAACTACAATTACCAGAAAACACAGTATTGTCTCCCTGTGTCACCCGCAATGAAAGAGCAGCAATGCTCAATGACAAAACCAGAAACAGCATGAAAAGGCACTGACACAGATGTCACATTATCGGAGTAAAAATGTGCTTTTGACCCGATAACATAAGTCTGAGGCATTATTTCTAAATATTTTGTAAACTAAAACATTTCTTGGAAACTAGATTTTATTCAACATAAGCAAAACAGAAGTGTGACATGTATTCTTAAACCGGTAAGCTAATAAGACCATAAAAAGACAAAGGTCAAAAGATGATAAGTAATTCATGAACAGTACTCATAATTAATTTCTGCAGTCCAAAAACCCCAGAAGACTCAAAGCTTTTAATATCAATTCATATTTTATTGATTTTGAAATGTGAAGCTGAAGTTCACGGTCTAATCTGTGTTTTCTATGAGTAAGATGAACGGTCATCATTATCGAATAATTATTATAATAGTGATACTTTGCAAGTGTCTAATTTTACTTTGTTATAAATTATTTGGAATTAGTTTTTTTTAATAAAACCACCAAGTGTTTAGTTATGTATGTTTGATGATTATTAACCCATTATCTACTAATGTCCTTTTTTTGGGACGCCTAATCTTTAGCTTCTAGCAACTAAGATTATATAATTTTATAATTAAGTCCAATTTATTGTGTTGTGTTTGTAAAATGCATGTTTTCAAAATAGGAAATCATGTCTTTGTCATTTTTAAATGAATATTGGGACGCCCTTTTCTGAAAAATCTGTACTTGTAAAAATTTTAATTTGGCAAGTAATGAGTTAAAGGGAATCTGACATCAAACAATCACATTTTAACCTGACTCCATACTCCTGCAGGCAATTATATGGAGATAACAATAGTGTTTGCAGCTAAACTATACATTTTGTCCCCATGTTTGTAAAACTGTTACTCTGAGTCACTCATGTGGTAGAGCATTTAAGCGGAGTTACCGAGTTGTTACACATCTGTTCTGCGTATCCCAGGCTTTGCTTCCTTCCCCTGGGTCCATTGCCCTCTTCTGTGCTCCATCATATCCCAAGACCCACTTTGGGCCGTGGGATTGGGACTATATTTGGTGTGCTCTGTTTAGCAGAGGTGAGAGCTGATTTGAATGCCAGTGTTGCTTGTTTGAGTGCAGTGAAATCATCTTGTGAATGCATTTTCTTCCAAGGCCGTTCTGCAATTCTGGTTCTGGATACTTGCCGAAGCTTTTTAGTGATGTTATTGTGTGTTAGCATCACAAAGCTTACTCTCCTTGATTTCAAAGACATCTGCGCCAATGTCGCCAGCTGTGGAGGGATCAATCGGAGGAAATGCGTGTGTTTCCAGTACATGACTTGATCACTCAACCAGGATGCATAGTTTAACTACCAACACTAGTGTTTTTACCATGTAATTATATGTAGAGCAAGGGGTCAGGTTTATAGACTATTTTCTACTATCACATTCCCTTTAAATATGACGCACACTCTGTCATGATCACTTATACAGTTACCTCAGTGACATAAAATTTCTAAATTACATTTCCTAAATGATTTTAATATGATGAACAAGGTTTATGGTGCTAATCTTGACACTGAAGTGCAATTTTCAAACAAAGCAAGTATTCTTGAATAACCAGATAAAGTAAATTTATCCTGGGCTTTGACCTCGCTCATGTCCATGGCCTGCTTTAGCTATATGAGACCTGTGCTATTGCATATGGTGCTAGCTGTCATACTACAGTGGGGGCGGCTTGCCTCTCCTCCTATGCTCCTGCTGTCTCCTGTCGATCTGCATCAGATATTACACATAATACATACAGTTAGGTCCTGAAATATTTGGACAGTGACTGAATCTTCATGATTTGGGGTTTGCATTAGAGATGAGCGAGCACTAAAATGCTCAGGTACTCGTTGTTCAAACCGAGCAATTCCTGATACTATAAATCTTGTTTCGAAAAACAAATATAATGGGAAAGAAGAACTTTTTTTCTGGCAGACACTACAAAGAGGCCTTGGGGCAGTGAAAATGTTGAAGTTGATGTAAAAGAGTTGAATGGAAGAAGAATAGCATGGGGAAGACCCATAGAAACATCTCTGACTCCCAGATCGCTGCTAAGAACAATGGTGTCACAGTTTTACTCCACTTAAAGGACTCATAATAACACATTCCAAACTGACGAGAAATTGCATTTTGCAGGAAAAAAATGTTAAATGTTTTTTCCTGCATAATGACATGTATAAAGGGCAAAATTTAAATGGGTTGTCCACTACTAGGAAAAATGTTTGGCCCTGATAAAATAAAGCCTATACTCACATCCAGTGCTGGGGCTGTGATGTGTAGTGTTATGACACGTGATGCCAATGCCAAATCAGCTGGTGTCAATGTCTCCGCCTTTGGGCAAACTGAACATGAAGAGGAAGCCAGTTTTGCAGCTCATCTCAGATTTCCTCTTCTTGTTCAGTTTGTCCGAAGGTGGAGACAGTGACACCAGCACTGAATGGGAGCCGGGCATCATATGTCATTCCACCACATCACAGACCCAGGACCACGAGTGCCAACACCGATGGAATAGAGTTGGCATGGGAGTTGAGCATAGGCTTTATTAGTTTATCAGGGCAGAACATTAATTTAAGAAGGGGACAACCTGTTTAAAAAAAGATTTAAAAAAATTATAATTTAAGTAAACCTAAATTTATTTTTTTATAAAAAAAATAGAAATTTTAGTTTAATTTATAAAAGAAGCAAGAACTGCAAAAAATTAGGGACTCAGATATACCCTGTATTAGTCATTAAGGAGGGCTTCAAACACATTCTGTTCAAATTGTCATGTATTGCTTTTCCTAGACTCATAAAGGCTATGCACCAAGTGCAAATCCTTTCAAATGTTACAAGCAGGGTAATCCATACACCTTTGCAGGCACCAACTGTAATGTCTCATCAAATATTCTGAACTAAGTGTAGTTGTGGTACACCTACACTCATAAAGGCTTTACACAAAGTGCAAAGCCATGAAAAAATTATAAGTAGAGTCATTCATAGACTCTAGAAGGCAACAATTGGTGGGCCTCAATCAAATAAAGACCATTAAAAATACTTTATGTGCTGCTATTATCCGTGGTGTGTAAAAGTCTGGCCCAAGTCATGATTTGTTCATTGTTATCAGAGTGAGCCTGTCAGCAATTTCTGTTAAGAGACAAGTGTCTGTTATGACCCCACTGTGGCACTAAAAATCTGCTCAGACAAGACTTGGAGAGTCATAGAGAGACAGCTCATGCCTGGTGTCCAGCTTTGAGACCCAATAGCTGAAGATCACATAGGAATTAAGGAGTAAATTGGTTTGGTTGGCCAGGAATTGCTTGACCATCCTTTAAAACTTTTCCCTCCTAGAGCAAAAATACCCAGTTATGAGGGCATAAATGCTGGGAGGGTTTCAGGAAATTGGCCTATGCCTTTGACAGTGTACCTCTGCCTCTGCTGTACCTGGTGTGTCTGTCCCTCATCTCTTCTCCTTGGCTGGGCAGGAAAGCTTGCCCTCTGCTGCTAACATTGTCAGAAAGGAATTTTTTCAACATATTTTCTACAATGGCCTTCTGGTATGGCACCATTTTAGAAAACCTCTCCGCCTCAGGATGAAGAGATGCAAAGTTCTTGTAGAGTGGGTCTTGCAGGGTGAACAGACAGTACACTTCTTTTGGCCAAGATAAATTTTACGCAAGAGTCAAGGGAAAGGCAGGCCACATAAAGTCAGCCATATGTGCCAAGGTCTCTACACTGGTAGGACAATCTTTGGTTTTATTAGAAAGAGATGAAATTTCACACAAACCAAGTTCTACAGTTTATGTGACAATACTTAATTTTTGAACAAATTTCAAATTTCTACACTTCAACCAGCCAAATTTTTTTTGTTTTTAAAACCAATGAAATTTCATACCAACCAAGTTTTACAGTATATGTAGCAATAGTCAGTTTAACCCCTTCCCGACCTGTGACGCCACATAGGCGTCATGAAAGTCGGTGGCAATCTGACCTGTGATGCCTATGTGGCATCATGGAGGGATCGCGTCCCTGCAGATCGGGTGAAAGGGTTAACTCCAATTTCACCCAATCTGCAGGGACAGGGGGAGTGGTACTTCAGCCCAGGGGGGGTGGCTTACCCCCCCATGGCTCCGATCGCTCTTATTGGCTGTTGAAAGTGAAACTGCCAATCAGAGCGATTTTTAATATTTCACCTATGAAAACTGATGAAATGTTACAATCCAGCCATGGCCGATGCTGCAATATCATCGGCCATGGCTGGAAACCCTGATATGCCCCCCCACTGCCACCGATCTCCTCCCCAGTCCTCCGTCCTGTGCACCGCTCCCCTCCATCATCCTGTCCGTTCCCCCGTCATCCTGCCCACTCCCCTCGTGCTCCGATCCCACCCCCCATGCTCCGATCCCCCCATGCTCCGATCTCCCCCCCTCATACTTACCGAGCCTCCCGGTGTCCGTCTGTCTTCTCCATGGGCGCCGCCATCTTCCAAAATGGCGGGCGCATGTGCAGTGCGCCCGCCGAATCTGCCGGCCGGCAAATTCATTCCAGGTATATTTTGATCACTGTGATAAAACCTCTCACAGTGATCAAAATAAAAAAAAGTAAATAACCCCCCCATTATCACCCCCATAGGTAGGGACAATAATAAAATAAAGAAAATATATATATTTTTTTCCCACTAGGGTTAGGGTTAGATCTAGGGTTAGGGTTTAGGGTTAGGGCTAGGGCTAGAATTAGACTATGTGCACATGGTGCAGATTTTGCTGCGGATCCGCAGCGGATTGGCCACTGCGGATTCGTAGCAGTTTTCCATCAGGTTTACAGTACCATGTAAACCTATGGAAAACAAAATCCGCTGTGCCCATGGTGCGGAAAATACCGCGTGGAAATGCTGCGTTGTATTTTCTGCAGCATGTCAATTCTTTGTGCGGATTCCGCAGCGTTTTACACCTGTTCCTCAATAGGAATCCGCAAGTGATATCCGCACAAAAAAAAACTGGAAATCTGCTGTAAATCCGCAGGTAAAACGCAGTGCCACCATTGATTCCAGCCAATCTTGTGTTCAAAAAGTCAAATGGTGCTCTCTCCCTTCCGAGCCCTGACGTGCGCCCAAACAGTGGTTTACCCCCACATATGGGGTACTAGCATACTCAGGACAAAATGGGCAACAACTATTGGGGTCCAATTTCTCCTGTTACCCTTGTGAAAATAAAAAAATTGCTTGCTAAAACATCATTTTTGAGGAAAGAAAAATGGTTTTTTATTTTCACTGCTCTGCGTTGTAAACTTCTGTGAAGCACCTGGGGGTTCAAAGTGCTCACCACATATCTAGATAAGTTCCTTGTGGGGTCTAATTTCCAAAATGGGGTCACTTGTGGGGGGTTTCTACTGTTTAGGCACATCAGGGGCTCTGCAAATGCAACATGACACCCGCAGACCATTCCATCAAAGTCTGCATTTCAAAAGTCACTACTTCCCTTCCGAGCCCCGACGTGTGCCCAAACAGTGGTTTACCCCCCACATATGGCGTATCAGCGTACTCAGGACAAACTGGGAAACAAATATTGGGGTCTAATTTCTCCTGTTACCCTTGTGAAAATAAAAAATTGCTTGCTAAAACATCATTTTTGAGGAAAGAAAAATTATTTTTTATTTTCACGGCTCTGCGTTATAAAATTCTGTGAAGCACTTGGGGGTTTAAAGTGGTCACCGCACATCTAGATTATTTCCATGGGAGGGCTAGTTTCCAAAATCGGGTCACATGTGGGGGAGCTCCAATGTTTAGGCACACAGGGGCTCTCCAAACGCGACATGGTGTCCGCTAATGATTGGAGCTAATTTTTCATTAAAAAAGTCAAATGGCGCTCCTTCCTTTCCGAGCCCTGCCGCGTGCCCAATCAGTGGTTTACCCCCACATGTGATGTATCAGTGTACTCAGGAGAAATTGCCCAATACATTTTAGGATCCATTTTATCTTGTTGCCCATGTGGAAATGAACAAATTGAGGCTAAATGAAATTTTTTGTGAAAAAAAATTCATTTTTTCAGATCAATTTGTGAAGCACCTGGGGGTTCAAAGTGCTCACTATCCATCTAGATAAGTTCCTTGCGGGGTCTAGTTTCGAAAATGGGGTCACATGTGGAGAGCTCCAATGTTTAGGCACACAGGGGCTCTCCAAACGTTACATGGTGTCCGCTAACGATTGGAGCTAATTTTTCATTCAAAAGTCAAATGGCGCTCCTTCCCTTCCGAGCCTTGCCGTGTGCACAAACAGTGGTTTGTGACCACATATGAGGTATCAATGTACTCAGGAGAAATTGCCCAACACATTTTAGGATCCATTTTATCCTGTTGCCCATGTGAAAATGAAAAAATTGAGGCTAAAAGAAATATTTTGTGAAAAAAGTACTTTTCCCTAAAAAAATGGTTTTGTAAATTTCGATATAAAAATTAGAAATCGCTGGTCAAATTTTAACCCTTATAACTTCCTAGGAAAAAAAATTTTGTTTCCAAAAATGTGCTGATGTAAAGTAGACATGTGGGAAATTTATTTACTATTTTGTGTCACATAACTCTCTGGTTTAACAGAAGAAAAATTCAAAATTTGAAAATTGCGAAATTTTCTAAATGTTAGCCAAATTTCCATTTTTTTCACAAATAAACGCAAAAATTATTGACCTATATTTACCACTACCATGAAGCCCAATTTGTCACGAAAAAACAGTCTCAGAACCGTTAGGATCCGTTGAAGCGTTCCCGAGTTATTACCACATAAAGGGACACTGGTCAGAATTGCAAAAAACAGGTCATTAAGGTCAAAATAGGCTGGGTCATGAAGGGGTTAAAAAAAACACATTTCTCCACCTATACCAGGCAAATTTGGAATGTATTTAAAAGCAAAGAATATTCACACAAACTATGTGTAGAGGATATGTGACAGTAGCCAATTTTTCAAAAAAAATATTTTGGAAAAAAATATTTTACCTGTACCAGGACAAGTGGTTTTTAAAATTTTTAAACCACTTTAATTTTACACAAAGCATGTTAAACTTCATGAATGAATAATTGAATGAGGAAAACAATTATGAACATTTTCTTGGAGTGTTATATACCACCGAAATGTAACCAAGAAGACAAAATACCCTATAGAAGAGCAATATAATACTGATACATGTTTAACAAGTTTTTAGAGGCTTTTATAGCAACGAACAGTACCAAAGAACATGTTAGGGTGGTTTCACACTTGCATTTTTGTCTGCAGCGTTTTTTTTTCAAAAAAAACACATGCGGTTTTATTTCCTATATTTAACATTGAAAACGTATGCGTTTTTGTTTGTACGCGTTTGGTCGCGTTTTGAAACGCATGCGTTTTTTTACTGCATGCGTTCATTTTCAGAAATGCAGTTTGTAGTATTTTTGAGAGGCGTTTTTTGGACCAAAAAAAACGCATGCGTTTTCATGCGTTTTTTTGGGGTCAAAAAATACATTGGAGTCAATGGGGACGCATGCGTTTTTTTTGACGCATGCGTTTTTTTTTAACAAAGGTTGAATAGACTGTAGATAAGGTTGTCTAGACACTGATAAGCCTCCCCCATGGCAGCAGGGTTATAAAAGGAAGGTTGGGAGAAGTTTTTGGTCACTTCTCATCAGACTCCAAAGAAGACAAGACCCTGCTCGGACGCATTGGTGGACAAGACCCAGAGCAATGTGAGTATATCCTAGCCAATGCATTTATTTTTCATTTTTTGGATCTACATGTCCTAATTTCTATATTTTTTTTATTTCAACATGCATCAGAATGTCTTCTGCGGAGTCTTCATCTGATGAGGAGTTTGAGCCACGTCAGTCAGAAGTGGATCATGTCAGTGAGGTTAGTTTTTTGTCCTTCAGCTTGGTAAGTATTGACTGTCACATCGACACATGAGACAATTTGTTTTTTTTTTTTTATAGAGCACTTCAACTGAGGGACAGAGAGGGACGGAGCAGCGGAGTCAAGGTCCGGTGGGAAGACGTCAGCGGGTATGTATACAAGGCAGACTGTCCTCATTGTAATATTCTTGAATGTTCCTTTCTGTACCCTTGATTTTCTTTTAATTTTTCTTGTATGATCCTTTTCTGAAAGTTGACTTTCATATTCCTGCCCTTTCTCATCTTCTTTTTTTTTCTTGTTTCCCAATGTGATTGAGCAAACTTATATGATTTTCTTTTACTTTTAGGTTTCACAGCTGGACGATGACCGGATCGATAATGACCTCCTGATCACCCTGGTCCAGGAGCGAGTCCCGTTGTGGGACGGCCGGGATCCACAGCACGCAGTCAATAGTACACTCCATCGGTTGTGGAGTGAGGTGGCCCAAGCGTTGTGGGATGGCTGGGAGAATGCCCCGCCATGGGTCCGTAATGCATTTGGTAAGTATTGCACTGCAGTGTGAAGCAGCAGAAACCTTGGCCGGGCTCTCTTGACTGTGTGTGATGAAAGAAACTTTTTGGAGTTTCTGTCATCACACACAGTCAAGAGAGCACGGCCAAAAGTACTTTTTCTGACCATTATATGTTTTTGTTATTTCACAGTGGACAAAATAAGAACACGTTGGCGTTCCGTGAAGGACCGCTTCAACAAGGACCTTCGTGCAGAGAATCGTGCAGCTAGTGGTTCCGGAGCAAGGCACCGGCTCTACAAATACCACCGTGTGCTGGCCTTTTTAAGACCGGTCCTTCTCATGAGAACGTAAGTATTTCTCACATGCTTCCGGTTGTATTGGATTGACATAATCTGTAATTTTAAATTCCACAGGATGTACCATCTTGTTATATTTTGGTATTAATTTTCTGTGTTCTTTTTTCACAGCACACACTGCACGACTGTCGCAACAGGTTCTGGAGCGGTCCTTCAGCCGGCTGCCACGGACCTGTCCCAGCCATCCAGCAGCGCAGCAGCAGGTGGGTCTTCCACACTCACTGGAGAGCAGGGGGCTGGCACATCAGGTCTTCCCCTTTCGCAGTCCTCTTTCACTGCACCCATTTTTGCGGGCTCATCCCGGCAGCAACAGAGGGCTTTGGATAGGTCCCTCATGCCCGAGTTTTTGCACTTGAGCTCGGTTTTACACGAAGCAATCAAGGCTTTAGGTGACAGAATGGATGTGTCCCATAATCTCTTAGATTGCCGCATCCAGGATGTCGCCAAAAGCATTGATCAAGTTAAAGCCGACCTCCAGAAGCCAACTCATCATTTTTTTAATCAAATACAACAGGGCATGTCGGAACTCCACTACAGCGCCAACACGATGACGAGTGCTGTTGGACATCCCACCGCCACCACCACCACCGTGACAACCGCTGCTCCGGCTTGGACCTCCTCCGCTGACACCACGATGACGCAGGACCCTGGCGTGGCTTATCGGCCCGGCCCCCTCCCGATTCAGCAGGACCCAGGCATGGCATATCGGACCGGCCCCCCCCGATGCAGCAGGACCGAGGCATTGCTTTCCGGGCAGGACACCCCCGATGCAGCAGGACCCAGACCAGGCGTATAGGACGGCCCCCACCCCCATGCAGCAGGACCCAGGCATGGCGTATCGCACCGGCCCCCCCACGATGCAGCAGGACCAAGCCATGGCTTTCCGGGCAGGAGCCACCCCGATGCCGCAGGACCCTGCCAGGCCTTTATGTTCCCTCCCTCCAGCAATGCAGCAGGACTCTGGGAGGGGTTTAGGTCCCCCCCAACGATGCACCAGGACCCTGGTATGGGCTTATGTTCCCCCCAACGATGCACCAGGACCCTGGGAGGGTTTTATGTTCCCCCCCCAAACAATGCACCAGGACCCTGGGAGGGTTTTATGTTCCCCCCCCCCCCACGAGGCACCAGGACCCTGGCAGGGCTTTATCTTTCCCCCCACTGCGATGCAGTTGGACTCTGACGTTGCCGGGCGCTCCACAATGGAGACAAACTGTGTTATTGTGGAGCCGGATCCTGACGTGTCTCCCGCCAACACTCAACATCCAATTAGCCAAAGAATACATCCCCCTACAAAAAAAACCCAAAAGAAAACCCCCAAAACACACAAAAAACAAAAAACTCTGAGTATTCCTCCCCCACCACCTACCGATGTGTCTGTATTGTCTGTTGTGTCTCACCCTTCCAGTGTGTCTCAAGCCCCTCATGTTTTAAGCCCCATCCCCAAACTTCCAGACCCTTCCAGTTTTATTGCCCCTTCTCCTGCCACCTCTGCCTCCTCCACGGTGAGCCAGGCTTCAGGTCTCAACACCCCCCGGTTACGTCACTCTACCCCAAGCCGTCGCGGTACAACCCGTCGCGGTACCAAAAAATAAATTTGGTTGTTAAAACTCAATAAAAAAAAAGTTTATTTGCAACAATTATGCTTGGTTTATTGTGTCTTTCACCACTCTCAATACACACCAATAAACTTTGCCACACACTTATTCTTTTGGCCAAAACATATCTCCAGTAGTATAAAATACAAGACTACATCTATATGTGTTTCTTCAGTATACAGATATGAGTTGGCCAAAAAAATATTAGTTATTTCCATACTCTTAATATTGTACCTAGTGTAGTGTTACTGTACAAAGAGAAAATGGTGGAAATCAAGTTCAGTACTCAACTGAACCGGTCAGATGTCAAAGTAGACACCTGACCTATTTAGTTGATTACTGCCTTGTATATTCACCATATTCTCTTATTTATATAGCACATTATGGGACAATGGTTGTCAAACTGATGGGACAATGGTTGTCACACGATACATATCTATGCTCACCTGGCCAGGTGTAAGAAATTGTGAATTCATGAGCATGTATATGTTTATCATGAATTCATTATTTCTTACACTTGACTTGATGGGTATAGATAGCGTGACAGTCTTGACGCAATGATGTCAAGAAGATTACCAATAAATCAACATTTTTTTCCATTATTATAAGTATGCGGCCTGTGTTTTATATCATTATTTGTAAACCAAAATAGGGAGTGCAACAATATAAGAAGTCAATTATGATTAAAAAAAAAAAAAAATTACCTCATCATCTATCACCCACTCCTGGTTTTGGATTACAAAATATGATATACATATCTACTGCCCATCTTTGGTCAACCTTTGTTTATAGAGGAAAAAGATAGGAGACATGGTCAACACAACCAACACTAAAGTTTATTAATTAGAAAAATTTGTATCAGTATTTAATAATTGGTAAAGATAAAGATACAACAGGACATTTAAACAACATTGTCCTGCCATGACACCCGTCCAATATTGGACACAAAATAGGCCGCAAATTGGTCCCGCATAAGACCAACGGCTGCAGTTGACCGCATCGGGTGATGCTGAAAATCAGGCAATGGGTGTGAAACTGGTTCATCAAGTTCAATGTGGGGTCGCTCCTTAGCAATGAGGTAATTGTGTAGAACCACACAGGCTTTGACCACCTCGTCCACTGTTTCCACTTTTAGATTGATGGCTGTTGCAAGAATGCGCCATTTAGCAACCAGAATGCCAAAGGCACACTCTACGGTTCTTCTGGCCCTGGTCAGTCTGTAGTTGAATATTCTTCTAGTGTGGTCCAAGTCCCTACTAGAATATGGCTTCAGGAGATTTTCACACATCTGGAAGGCCTCATCCCCAACCATAACAAATGGCAGCGGTGGGCCTTGAGTGTTGGGGAGAGGCTGTGGAGTGGGAAAATTAAAGCTGTTGCCATACACACGACGGCCCATATCCGAGCTCTTAAAAGTCTGGGAATCATTGCCACGGCCAAAAGCTCCAATGTCCACGGCGATGAAGCGACACTCCGCATCCACTATTGCCATGAGAACTACCGAAAAATATTTTTTGTAGTTAAAAAACTCAGATCCGCTTCTGGCAGGTTTTATAATTATATATATATATATATATATATATATATATATATAGCATAACAATCCTTCTCAGAGGATCAAGAAGTGCATCAAACACAATTAATATATAATGTATACTTTATTGCAATATAAAATAGAAAAACACAACCATTAAAATTGGTGCCTCTAACCAAACAAACAACCAGAGGCTAAGCAGGCAGAGTGGAAAATAAGTAACTTCTTATTATCAGAATAACACAATATATAGGGATATATGCATTTATAAATTTACTACCTGAAAATTGCACTTTCTATAGGTAAATAAACAACCCGGAAAAGTATCCACAAATTAGTTACAGGTGCTGCGGTTATAATTAACCCGGATCCAGCCGACACCCCACAATAGTCTGATACTATGTGTTGCCTTCTACCCATCGCACAGTATAAAGTGCATATAATCAGCTCGTCCTCATATTACCTAGTGTGCAGTCCCAAAAACGATTCCACTGCCAGGTGACCAGCCAAGCCTCCGGACCCCTACGTACGTTTCGCCGTCGCTTCTTCCTGGGGGTGTGTCTGTGAGCAGGCATCATGTGAATTTGTATGATCTGACATCCAATCAGATTAACAGAAAGGAGTTTTCTCAAAGGGGAACCAATCCGCATGCATGGTGCTGGGATATAGGAGGAGTTTCAAAATTAGGACCAACATACGGCTAACAAACTAGAATGGAAGCAAATCCCACACATATAGAGAAAAAGGGGGAACCGAGTGATTGCGTGTGTATGGATGGCCCGCAATGCCAGGAGGAATATACATGCAGTGGCGTAAACCTATAGGTATACCCGGCAATATCCCAAACAGTTCTACCCTAAAGCTGCAACCAATCCAATCACTACAAGGTGGGCGGCGCATCACCACACGCCCACGCCACGCATCCAATAGCCTGAGGGTTCAGGTGAAATGCAGCCCACAGAGTAGCCGATCAAAACGGTATCTCCACATTCTAGCCCAAATGTCCGTAAATAGAAAACTATGAGTCCGAGGTGGCTAAAGACGCCTAACATAAGTCCCGATGTGAACAAATGAGTGCCGAAAGAAATTTGTGCACCAGCGCCGCAGCGCAGCCAATGAGAGTAAAGTGGGCGGAGCATAGACACGCGCCGCATTGTGAACATGTGGATGCTCAAAAAGGTTTGTGCATCATCGCCGCAGCGCAGCCAATCAATGAAAAGTGGGCGGAGTATAAGACAGGCGCCGCAATACAAACATATGGGTGCCCACATGGATTTGTGTATCATCACCATGGCCAATCAATGCCGAGTGGGCGGAGCATAGATACACGCCCACACTGCACAGCCAATCATTCAGCGTAAATGCAAAAGATTTCAAACCCTGACAGCGCCAATCCAGACAGAACCATCCGCATATATAACTAAGTGTCTGAGCGCGTATATATATCTAATGAACCTGTAGGACATATCAATCTCACAGGAACATCTCATATGTTACCGGGTACACATATTCTTTATCCCCAAATTATATCTTAGTGCCGCAGCTCAGTCAATCAATATAAAAAGGCGGAACAATGTCATACGCCCACACACACCCACAGACAGTCAGGCTAAAATGGAAGAAAACAATACCATCAGTGGAAGAAAATATTAACCCACAACGCTCCCAATGCAAATGCCAACATCAGAGAAAATAAATATTATCCACATACGGAAAAAACCCCCTTGCCGTTTACCGTAGAATGAAAGGAAAACAGACACTCAAATACAGTCACACACATACCGAGAACCCCTTCCGAGATGCACGATCACAATAACAGGTAGATACACACAATAGACACCTCAAGGGGTTACACTACAAGAGATACAATAGGGCTATCTTCAGTACAATTAAACAATGAAAAACGGAACCTATCTAGCAATATAGTAGATGAATAAAAACCACATCTGGGATAAAAACTATGTTAAAGTGACTACTGTGCATAATAAAGTGCCAACATTTAAACAGATTATTGACTCAAGCCAAATCTATGACTCCAGTGATTATATATTATGTGACCAATATGTCATATTATGTGACCAAAATTTTTGAAACATCTAATAAATACATATATCTCTGTCCAATGTCAGGCTAAAAGACGGGAGCCCTCTGCCATCCCCCCCCTGCAGGATAGGGGACAACAAAGGGAACAACGCCCTGCGAGACATGGCAAAGGTGAAATGGAAAAAAAATTTTTTATATTGTTTGTGAAACTTATATTATTTATGAAACAGAATAGTGACCCATGTGATTATATGCTAATATAATTCCAAGAGACTCAAACCATCTCATTCATTTGTTTAGGACATGAATCAATTAACGTAACTCACAGCAAATTTCACCCTACTCTATAAGATAGATGAAAAAGTAAGGAAAAACGTCCACAATATACATAAAGTCATTAATGCTGGTCTTCATCCCCAATAGATCAGATTCATTGTCCAAAGACCAAATGATTCGTCTTTTATAGAACAATCTCCGTCTTGTAGTCCTCAGAAAACTCCAATTCCATAATACCAACTCCGAATGATTCAATTAGATGAACTCCCCATACACCAACTCCATCATACGTAGTTCACTCAGATACTCCTAAGGATGACAGAAGAGACATTACCATAAAAGAATAAAAACAAAGACAGACACAGGGTCTATCACCCACTCCTGGTTTTGGATTACAAAATATGATATACATATCTACTGCCCATCTTTGGTCAACCTTTGTTTATAGAGGAAAAAGATAGGAGACATGGTCAACACAACCAACACTAAAGTTTATTAATTAGAAAAATTTGTATCAGTATTTAATAATTGGTAAAGATAAAGATACAACAGGACATTTAAACAACATTGTCCTGCCATGACACCCGTCCAATATTGGACACAAAATAGGCCGCAAATTGGTCCCGCATAAGACCAACGGCTGCAGTTGACCGCATCGGGTGATGCTGAAAATCAGGCAATGGGTGTGAAACTGGTTCATCAAGTTCAATGTGGGGTCGCTCCTTAGCAATGAGGTAATTGTGTAGAACCACACAGGCTTTGACCACCTCGTCCACTGTTTCCACTTTTAGATTGATGGCTGTTGCAAGAATGCGCCATTTAGCAACCAGAATGCCAAAGGCACACTCTACGGTTCTTCTGGCCCTGGTCAGTCTGTAGTTGAATATTCTTCTAGTGTGGTCCAAGTCCCTACTAGAATATGGCTTCAGGAGATTTTCACACATCTGGAAGGCCTCATCCCCAACCATAACAAATGGCAGCAGTGGGCCTTGAGTGTTGGGGAGAGGCTGTGGAGTGGGAAAATTAAAATTGTTGCCATACACACGACGGCCCATATCCGAGCTCTTAAAAGTCTGGGAATCATTGCCACGGCCAAAAGCTCCAATGTCCACGGCGATGAAGCGACACTCCGCATCCAGTATTGCGATGAGAACTACCGAAAAATATTTTTTGTAGTTAAAAAACTCAGATCCGGTTCTGGCAGGTTTTATAATGCGGATGTGCTTTCCATCCACCGCCCCATACAGTTGGGGAAATCACACACGTTGAAAAATTTTTCAGAAATTTCCCGCCACATGTCCACGGTGGGTACTGGTATAAACTCCTCACGGAGTACATTCCATAACGCACGACAAGTGTCCACAACAATTCTGGACAGGGTTGAGATTCCAAGGCGGTATTGGAAGTGGAGGGAAGATAAACTCTCTCCTGTGGCAAGAAATCTAGAAGAAAAAGAAACAAAAAAACATTTAAAATCGGCTCTTTTCATGGTGTGTTTAAAAAAAAGAAAAAGAAAAAAACAACATAAAAAACATGTCATAACAAAAAATTTGACGGTCATTGGTTTAGTTTTGGAACGTACCGTAATGTCACTAACAGACGTTCCTCAGGTGGAATCGCTCTACGGAGCCGTGTGTCCTGTCGCCGTATGGATCCTTCGACACGAGACAGTAAATCCCGGAAAGACTCTTGAGACATTCTCGTGTAATCCTGGAATTTCACCGGGTTGGCATTCAGCTCCGCATAGAGCGTGTGATATGCTCCACGGCTCTCACGCACTTCAATGATGGGGTGCCTCCAAAAACGCCGACGCTGTCTCCTTCTCCATCTTTGGCGGTTTCGGTCTTGCTCCCAAGCAAAAACACAGGCAAGGAAAATCTTGAAGCTGAACTCCAGTTTGAAATAAAAGTTCTCCATTGAAAGATCCATCATGACACCGGAAACAGTAGCAAGCTCTGAACATTTCTGTACCCCTAGCGTCTATATATTGAGAGACAATCATATACGCCCTCTCTATTCCCATTGGTTGTGTCTGGTAACCTTTTTTTTTGTATTTTTTTTTTTTGGAAAATGCTCAAAAAAACGCAAACGCATGCAAAAACGCATGTAAACGCGTGTAAACGCTGCGTTTTTTTTTACGCATGCGGTAAACGCGTGCGTCAAAAAAACGCAGCGTTTACACGCGTTTACATACGTTTTTGCACCATGCGTTTTTTTAAAAAAACGCATGCGTTCAAAAACGTAAGTGTGAAACCAGCCTTACAATGTGTGGATGAGCAATATAACAGCAATACATTTTTTAACAAGTTTTTTGAGAGTTATAGATGACTGAAATGTACACAAGAGCACAGAATACTCTGTGGATGAGCATATATTTTTTAACCAATTTTTTGTGGCTATATAGCCATGAAATTTACCCAAAAACAAGTTATACTGTGTGGATGAGCAATATAATAGCGATACATTTTTTAACAAGTTTTTTTAGGGTTATATAGCAAAGAAATGTACTAAGACACCTAAAATACTCAATAATCACACAGAAATGGTTAAAAATCAAATAACACGTATGACAAACATAATATTGCAAAGCGCCCATGACCATAACTGTGCAGATAAGAAATGGAGAGATCTCACCCATATCTTGTAGAGATCAATGCTGTAGGACCTCTCTGGAGGAAAAGGATGGGAATACTTGGTACCTATTATCCCCTGTCATGCCCCATGTGCGTAGCTCCTGTCTTGGGCAGTACCCAAGTGTTATGAGTGTGTCATGGCCTCTTGGGAGATCTGGGGTTAGGCGATCTTTACATACTGTGAATCACATATCTTACATTTAGCCTGTGTGTTTGTTCCTCGTATTAAATGGACTTTGTTATCTTTGGCAATGAAGAGGTAAGCAACTCTTTATATTCTAGTTAGAGACATGCAGCTCCGTCTCACAGCTGCTACTGACCTGCTTGTTTTCTCTCTCTATAAAACCTGGCCAGACCTTCTCATCCCTGCCTGTGAAAGTTTTGCTTCTCAGCTTGCTTAAGTTGGAGTTCATAGTTGCTCCTGGAGATTATTGTCTGCTGTTTTGGGGTGTATGATTTCTCCATTATCCTATTCCCATTTGGTTTGTACCTTTTTATCCTCTCCTTTATTCCTCTCTACCCTTGGTGAGTGTTTTTATATGTTAGTTGATTTTTGTAATCCCTGTTTGTCTTGCATGTATATACACTATCATATCTGTTGCAGGCCTCCTGGGGAGGGGGAGGAGACAGCTTAGGAAATTAAAAAGAGCATAGTAAGGCTAGCGACTCTGCCCCTCTACCTTTAAGAGTACCCCTGGGACAGGGATAGTTAGGATCCCAGCTCCAGGGACAGTTTGAGGCCCCACTTCCTTACCGAAGACCATCACAGCATGACATTTTCCCAGGCCCCACATTTTTTGAATGTGACATGGATCTTGTCGCTAGACTTGCAAGACAGTTGCAGGGTTTGTCTTTTTGGCTATCAGATCTATGCTCCTAGGTTTCTTAACACCATACAGCTGGACTAGAACCTAAAGTGGCACTTCTGGATTGGTTTTCGGGGTCAGGTCAAATTTGTCATGTACCAGGCAGCATGTAAGTTCTATTTTAAGCTGGTTTAGCGGTCAACTGGAAGTGAGGTACAGAGGGTGGGGATTGTTGTCTCCCTCTAGTACGCCCGGACACGCCCCCAGATGATGACTCACTGCGGCACCTTTAACACCTTTTCGACCAGGATGGAGGTGTCTCTAGTGGACACACACCCGGGTGATGTGCACTGCGTCACCTCTTTCAGCACCTTCATCGACTAGATTGGTCCTGTGTCACCACTTGGGGTATTCTCATTAACTGGCTGGCGTTATCGGCATTGACTACATCCACATCCACAGATACACTCTCCGGGCAATACAGCTACGTCACTCTATCTGGAGTAGCCTATTGGCAAGATACTTATATACCCCTTTGAGTTTTACGTGCTACTGCACACTTCAAGTTATTTTTCTTTATATATATATATATATATATATATATATATATCCACCCGCTGTTACGTTTTCACCTGATGAGGCCCATGCAAAAGGGCTGAGACTAGTAAAGAAGTCTGGAGTTCACTATTACTAGGACAAAACTTGGTTACTGTCCATGTTAGGGCAGGAGCCATGCACATGGGGTGCGACAGGATACAATAAGGACCAAGTATTCACATCCCCTTCCAACAAAGTGGTCCTACAGAATTGATCTCTACAAGATAAGGTTGAGATCTCTTCATTTCTTATCTGCACATTTATCATCTTGGGCATTTTGCAATATCATGTTTGTCATAAATGTTTGATTTATAAAGATTTTTGTGTAAATATTGAGTATTTTAATCATTTTAGAAAAAGATAAGTTTTAAAGATTTTCCATTCTAAATACTTATTATTTCCTTAGGGAATATGGAAAACAGTATCTTGAGTTACCACATTGTGCTTTAGCAACGAAATGTACCCAAGAAGGTGTAAAACCCTATGGATGATCAATATATATATTTGTTGAGGGTTATATACAAATGAAATGTACCCAAAGACACGTAATATTCTATGGATGAGCAATACAATGATGATACATTTTTTAATATGTTTCTAGAGGGTTAGACATCACAAAAATGCACCCAAGAAGACATAATATCATATAGATGAGTTTTTTAGGAGTTATACACCGACGGAATGCACCAAAGTACATGTAATGCAGTACAGATGAGCAATATATTATTGATACATTTTTTAACAAGTTTTTTGAGTGTTAGTGTTAGGGTTGGCGGATCTTACTAAATATAAATTAAGAAGAAGTGCGATCGCAACCCAGGGTCCACCGTGCAGAGATGGAAAACTGCAGCTAGTATGAACAATGGTGGAACAAGACAGGGAGCGCTAGTTAGCTCGCACTGAATTAAATGTCAGTACAAAGTAACAGAAAAGATGCTCTGCAGTAGATCTGTGTCACTCGCACACAGTAACAGCAGGTATGGCACTAAACACGAACCATGTTAACTTCACAGAAGAACGCTACCCTCACTGGTGCAAGGGAACAGGTAGTAGACACAAACACAGTGTGTGCATTTATTCAAACTCCTCTCCGAAGGTGCCAGAATTCTAAAGGCTATAAGCCTGCCTTGAGCACAAGCGGACTAGTCCACACTACCGTTAAGTTCCACACATTCACAAAACATAAATGATCTTAGCGCACCACCGGGCGCGCCAAAGATCCTTTCATAGACTGTGCCAATCAGACAGGACCTTGCTCGCGGGCCAATCCGGAGCCGACACAGAACCGAAGCAGCTAACAACTGACCACCAATGAGAGGTCACCTCACGAGCATGCTCAGTAGAGCAAATCCTGGACTTAGTCTCAAGAATGACTGCTCGTTGCTGTCTATTGTTAGTTACCATAGCGGAACCTGGAGAGGCAGTGGTAACAGTGCGCACAGCCTGTGTCTGAGCAAGATGCTGAGACCAACGTCTTTGCTGCGCAGCATCTACTGTGGTTGAGACCAAATGGGAGACCGCAGGAGAAGATAAGGCTTGGGATTCATCCTGTGCAGAGGGAGAATCCAGGCACCTAACAGATACCACCAAAATACACCCAAGAAGACATAATTAGAAATTGACGGATATCTGGCTGTTTGAGTCTGGCGGATTTGGCCGAACAGGTACAAAAAGTTCAGGTTCGGGTTCGGTGGTGATTTTACCACCGATCAGAAAGTGTTTGCCACGCTTTCATACACATGACAGCATGACAAACACCCAGCATTCGGGGGGTACTGAACCCAAAGAGTAGCAAAAATTCTTGATGAAGTCTGTGTTCTGTGTCAGTTCCCAAACAGTAGGTGTTCGGTACGGACACCAAACTTTTTTGTTCGGGTTCACCCACCTCTAGACATAATACTTTATGGATGAGCAATATAATACCAATAAAATTATGAAGAATTTTTTGAGAGTTATATAACACTGAAATGTACCCAAGAACTCGCAAAACTGTATGGATTAGCAATATAATACCAATACAATTTTGAACAAGTTTTTGAGAGTTATATGGCAATAAATGTACCCTAGAAAACAGAATAGTGTATTGGTGAGAAATTTAACCCAGCAAAATTTGTTAACACTTTTTGGGAGTGATACTTACCACAGAAATGTACCCAAAACCACATAATGCTCTATGGCTTTTAAGCCATCAATATATGACAAAAATGTATCCAAGACCACAGAATAGTGTATGAGTAAGAAATGTAACCCAGCAACATTTTTAAATGCTGTTTTGGAGTGTAGTATATCCAAGAAATGTACCCCTGACCACAGAATAGTGTATTGGTAAGAAATGTAATCAAGAACAAATATTAAATGCTTTTTTGCACTTTTATATACCACCAAAATGTGATAGAAAGCATGTAATACTATATGAATGAGTAAACTAATCCAGAAATATTTGTCCATGCTTTTTGGGAGTCTTACATAGCACCATAATGCAACAATAGCCATGTCAAACTGTATGGATGACTTATTGAGTCCATAAAAAATGAAAAAAGTAAATATTTTGAAAGTGTATTTGATTTACTTATACATTCATAAAGGCTTTGAAGAAAGTACAAAGTCAAGCTAAAATTATAAGGAGGATCATCCATAGACCCCTCTGAGCAACAACTGGTGGGCCTCATTCAAATATTGAAAACCCTCTCGGATAAGATGCTAGTGGCAGGGCAGCACAAACCTTCAAGGCATAGAAGGAAAGTTCATACCAGGCATCTCACTTTGAGACCCAATAGTTGAAAGATGCAGAGGAAGTATGCAGTACGCTGGCTTAGTCTGCCAGGTATTGCTTGATTATCTTTAAAAAATTTTCCTTCCTTGTCAAAAATACCTGGTCATCAGGCCCTGGATGCTGGGATGGTGTCCTGAAATCCATGCTGAGCAGATGAGATGAGGCTGGGCTGGCTAGAATCTCTCTGTGTTGTGTCTTCCTCCATTCCCACCTGGTCTGCATGCAATGATTCATGTTTAATTGTGAGCAGCAAATGTTTAAGTAAGCACAGAAGCAGGATTGTTGCGCTGACTGGCATCATCGCCACTCACCGTTGTGGAATCCTGAAAGTCTTGGAGAACCTAACAAACGTCAGACATCCATGCCAACTCTTCACTTGTTATGTGCGGAGGCTGACCAGAACACTGACAGGCATGTTAGAGCTGGTACTCAACCACTGGCCTTTGCTGCTCACAAAGCCTTGTCAGCATGTGAGCTGATGGCAGATGTATCTGACTTGTGGAAATGGACTCTGACACAGCGTACCTTAACCTGAAGCTCTGGCATATCCGGGTAGGTTTTCAGAAACCACTGAACTACTAAGTTGAGCACATGTGCCAAGCATGGTATGTGTGTGAGCTTGCTAAGCTTCACAGCCACCACCCATTATCACACATGACCATACCTGGTGGGAGGTTCAGCGGCAAAAAACACAGATCTGTCTGGTCTGCCACGATGTGTGGTTTGTCTCCTAGACAAATTAGCTTCTACAGAGCCTGTTGCCACTTTGCTGAAGCAATGATACAGAGCTTCCAATTTCCGGCTGATGTGGATGAAAGGCTCTGAAATAGCATATCAGAGATGTAGGATGAGGAGGAGAAGGAAGGGGAGCAGGAACTTCTGTAGGAGGTTGAGGAAACCCTGACAGAAGTAGAGTCAGCAGTTCTTGGAGTTAGGAGCACATATGCCATGCCAGGATGTGACTTGCCCCAGCCTCTGCAATGTTCACTCAGTGTGCCATCAGGAAAATGTACTGCCCCTGGCCACAAGTTCTGTTCTTAGTGGTCAGGCCTCTGCTGATCTTGGTATTGCAAATAGCCATTTTCTTATTCTCAGAATTCTCTTTAAAAAAGTCCCAGACTGGGGAACACCTAACTCTATGATGGAGAAATTCAAGAGTGTCAGTGCTCATTTGCCAACCTTCTCCTTCTGGTCACCCCACTGCCTTTTCCTGACTGTTTTGGTGCTGCCGATCCCTGCCCCTCAGCGTTTCTGGCCTCGCTCGGCATTCCAGCTTTCCAGGTTGGGCTCTTCCTCATTCCTAGGTTGGGGACTTCAATATCATCCCAAATTAGCTGATGCTCACCTAAACAGAATGTCCTCCTGTCCCTCTTGGAGCATGCTGGTTGAGAAGCCACAATTAAGAAATGTTGTAGAGAGCTCTTCGGAGTGTCCTAGTGTGGGATCACTAGTCACCTAGGACTCAACATTGATAGATGAAAGGAGGATCAAGGTGAGGATTAAGTGTTCCAGAATGTAGGCTGGTGTGACTGGACCATGTGGAAGACTGGGCAGTGCTGCCAAGCTTGCTGGAAGCATTAACTGCTATCCATCTGACCACCTGTTCGCACTGCTCTGGCTTCAGAAGTGGTGTACTGTGCCTTCCTGCAAAGTGAAACAGAAACCTATGCATGCTTTTGTGCTCCAGCAACAGGCATAGTTGCACCTGCCCCATGTCTTCGGCATCTGTGTGCACCATCAACAGCAATTCTGTTGAGGGAGGATCTAAAGTGATCATTCACGGTTAACTCAGTGATTTCCAAATCAATCTACAGGGCGTTGCCGGCAACTGAGAATGACCAGACGGAGACGTGTGTCTCTGTATGGGGGATCGAGCATTGTGTATAACTTTTCATAGTCATAGAAATTATACTTCAACCAATCAGCATAAGAACACGCTCACGGTTCTTAACCTATAAGAATGCAGGAACAGTCTGTACATCAAAGTCTCGTAGAACAATACACCCTCACTCTTATGTCCTGTCCAGATTGCAACAATCAAGGTCTCATAACAACTGTGAACTTTAGCCTAGTAACAAAATTTATCTAAAAACAGCAAAATGGATTTGAAAAGCACAAAATTGAGAATCTTTCTTAATTTGTTCCTTCACATTCCCCCTAGATAAATTTTGTTAACTAATATGCAGCATCAGAGGTACTATCCCAAGGTATAAGCTCGAGGGGTACTGGTCTTCACATGACTGGTGCCATGTTACCAGCCATGGCTGTTGCGGCGCACCCGTCCCCCCTGTATACTACAATTTATGGATATCAATTTTTGATAACAGTGGAGGAGGTCTTTTGAAGGTAGCCATGCGCTTGGCTTCAACATCTTCATCAGATAACTTTGTGAGATCGGTGTAGAGAAGAGCAGGGGTGCCAACGCTTTTGGTATCATCATTAGTTGTCTTAGTGCAGAATATCCTAATACATACAGACATACACCAAAGAACAAGTTTTAGTATTACATACATGACAAGGATAAAGGCAGCGATGTGTAACAAACTTTGCAAGATTCCAGCTATCCAGCCCCAAGTCCCTCAAATGAATTGGAAGGATTAAAAAGAAGGTGTCTGCCCACCAACTGTCCTTATTACGGTAATTGTCTTTATCATATTGATCTCTGAGTCTTTGAATATCCTCTAACTTTAACTTCATAGTGCTATTGGGATCTATATAATGACAGAATGCGGGTCCAATAACCTGACACATACCACCCTGTGCTGCTGTTAAGTAATCCAGTACTACAGTATATTGATTAGTGACTATAATAAGTTGGTTTTGGACAACAGTAGTATTAAGTATATCCAATATATCCCAAATTTGATCATCTAGAAAATCTGTGGCCCTACGCAATTTATCCCACATTTGTGTAATCATAGGGTAAATGAAAATAGAACTGAGAATTTTATTGGCTATGCCCATCTGTACTTCTAATCTTTCATGATATTGTACAAACTTATTCAAGGATGTTGGGGAATTTAGGCTGTCCCATGCGGTTATCAATATTATTATATGGAAATACACAAAACCAAAACATTATGTCCCCTTATTTGATACTAGTCTGTTTAACCAGCTTGGAGTGTGATATGTGGATCCACGTCGGCCTTCCTTCCAGCTTTACTGACATAGGAATAATGAGGAGGACTTGGTAGGGACCATCATACAAGGGTTCTAGTCTGTGGTTTCTAACATGCCTTTTCACGACCACAAAATCACCAGACTTTAAATTGTGACAAGTTTCGGTTTCTGCTGAATCTGGAAGGGAAGAAAAAACTAAAACATGGGTGTTAGCAAAATTTTTACTAAGCTGAATAACATATTGAACAGTACGGTCAGTTTCCTCTGAGAACTGCTGAGGCTGGAAATTTGCAACTGGGGGCCTAGCACCAATCAATATCTCATATGGGGACAGGCCATGTTTTGCAATAGGGGTAGTATGAATGTGGTACAGTACAATGGGAGGAGCTCTGGCCATGGAGCTGTAGCCTCCTGCATCATTTTGGTCAATTGTCCCTTCAGTGTGCCGTTCAGCCTCTCAACTTTCCCACTAAATTGTGGATGGTACGGAGTATGGAGGGCTACAGTGGATCCAAGCATTTTCAGAACCTCCTGATACACATGAGAAGAAAAGGCCGGGCCTTGGTCACTTTCGACGACTTCTGGAACACCATATCTGCATATGACTCTCATCACCAGTTTTTTTGCTGTGGTCTTTTCAGTCATGTTGGTAATGGGGAATGCTTCCGGTCAACTGGAGAACATGTTGACAACCACCAGACAATATTCATACCTTCCAGACTTAGGCAACGTGATGTGGTCCACCTGGAGCCTTTAGAAAGGATAGTCAGGTTTAGCAAGGTGCTTTGGGTGTACACGTTGAAGTTGACCAGGATTGCAGGTCTGACAGATATTACCTGCACGGTTGAGTGCTTTCAGGGCTGTAGAAATACTTAGAGCCCAGTAGAAATTTTGTACCAGAGCTAGGGCCTGTTTTTTCCTCGATGTTTGGGCCCATGTGCCCGCACGGCAATAGTAGGGTACATCCGCTTAGGGAGACACACCAATTGGTCCTGTTTCCAGAGACCATTGTCCATACATGCTCCATCAGCTTTCCACTGCTTCACCTCTTCCTTGGGAGACATTCTCTGCATCATCATTAAGCGGTCTCGCGAGGTCCGGCAGAAGACCTTAGTCAGTCGTGGATCATCAGGTTCCTGTAGAGTCAGTGTTTCTTGTAACTGTTTTCGCTGAGAGCGTGTGGTCACCATAGTTGGTATGGTCAGTTCAATAGGTAGGAGAGCAGCAGCTTTTGCTTGCATATCTGCAAAGGTGTTACCAACAGTCTGTTGACTGTTCAAAGGACCGTGCTCCTTAACTTTGATAATGGCCACCTGGGTAGGTAATTTGATTGAGTCCATGAGGGTTTTAACAGCTTCAGCATTCTTCACTGGAGTCCCGGTGGTAGTAACAAACCCTCGATTGGCCCATAGGGCTCCAAAATCATGAGCAATACCAAATACATACTGTGAGTCCATGTATAGATTAGCCCGCCTGTCTTTGGCCAGAACACATGCAGTAGACAGAGCCTGAAGTTCTACTTCTTGTGCTGACAGTGAGGGAGGGAGTGCAGCTCCGTGCACTACAGTGTCTTCCGTAGTAAGAGCATATCCAGTGTGGAATCTGCCAAAATCATCAGAAAATCTTGAACCGTGTTTCAGGGCATTGTAGAGCGGTTGCATTATGCGGCATGCGTCCGTATCCACTGACGAAAATAGGTACATAGTCCAAGAAAATGCTGGCACTCAGTCTTATCTTTCGGAAAAGGAAGGTGGCAGACGGCTATTTTTCTTTCTTTTGTGAGGTGTCTGGCACCCTGAAGGAGACAGTGACCCAAAAATATCAATTGACCAAGGCAGAACTAAAGTTTCGAGGCCGAAACCCGACAGTTCAGATCTGCCAGATACTTGGGGAGGCTAACAGTGGCAGCAATGGCTTCCTGTTCCGTCCGTGTACACAACAAAAGATCATCCACATTCTGAAGCAGCGTGACATAGGGGTGTTCTAACTGCCAGGGTAAAAGACACTCACCCATATTTTTTGCAAACTAATTGGGACTGTTTTGGGCCCCTTGTGGCATAACTGTCCACGTCAATTGTCGTCCCTGATAAGTGAATGCAAACAGAAACTGGCAATTCGGGTGTAATGGTATGCTGAAGAAGGCATTGGCAAGGTCAATCACTGTGAACCAAACCGCATCCTGAGGTATCTGGGACAAAAGAGTATGTGGCTTAGGCACCACCGGTGTTTCCAGAACAATAGCTGCATTAACTGCCCATAAATCTTGTACCAGCCAAGTAGGGTTTTTCTTAACGGGAAACACAGGGTACCAGGGCACCATTATCGAGTAACGTTTGTATTTGCTCCTTGAGTCCCCGCTCCCGATCATGTTTCAAAGGGTATTGATGGACTTTGGGAACAGGGGCACCATGTTTGAGAAACACTTTTACTGGTTCTACAGATATTATTGGGGGTGGATGTGGGCCTATCAGGGCCATCGTGGGAAGGGCATGTAGGATACAGATCTCCTCATTGTGTTCATCTGCATAGGGGTTATACAACGTAAGTACCATCCGACCATCATCTTGGAATTGTATTCTGGAGCAGAACTGTGATAATAAATCTGCCCCCAGTAAATTTACCGGATATGCGGGAGAGATTAGGCACTTAGCAGTAACTTCAGGGAAGGGTCCCACAGGAATGGGTTTTGTAAGAGTATGTTTATTGCATCTGCCATCTACACGGATTAAAACAAGCTCTTGGTCTGAGAATTGACATGGCGGGGCTTGGGAGTGAGATAATAATATAATAATAATAATAATAATTTTTATTTATATAGCGCCAACATATTCCGCAGCGCTTTACAAATTCTAGAGGGGACTTGTACAGACAATAGACATTACAGCATAACAGAAATCACAGTTCAAAATAGATACCAAGAGGAGTGAGGGCCCTGCTCGCAAGCTTACAAACTATGGGGAAAAGGGGAGACACGAGAGGTGGATGGTAACAATTGCTTTAGTTATTCGGACCAGCTATAGTGTAAGGCTCAGGTGTTCATGTAAAGCTGCATGAACCAGTTACCTTCCTAAGTATGTAACAGTACAGACACAGAGGGCTAATACTGCATAAAGTGTATGAGAACATGATGCGAGGAACCTTTTTTTTTTTTTTTTTTTTTTTATTATAAATAGGCCACACAGGGATCGTTAGGTTAATGCATTGAGGCGGTAGGCCAGTCTGAACAAATGAGTTTTTAGGGCACGCTTAAAACTGTGGGGATTGGGGATTAATCGTATTAACCTAGGTAGTGCATTCCAAAGAATCGGCGCAGCACGTGTAAAGTCTTGGAGACGGGAGTGGGAGGTTCTGATTATTGAGGATGCTAACCTGAGGTCATTAGCGGAGCGGAGGGCACGGGTAGGGTGGTAGACTGATACCAGGGAGGAGATGTAGGGTGGTGCTGAGCCATGGAGTGCTTTGTGGATGAGGGTAGTAGTTTTGTACTGGATTCTGGAGTGGATGGGTAGCCAGTGTAATGACTGGCACAGGGTAGAGGCATCAGTGTAACGGTTGGTGAGGAA
This sequence comes from Ranitomeya imitator, assembly GCF_032444005.1. Taxonomy (NCBI): domain Eukaryota; kingdom Metazoa; phylum Chordata; class Amphibia; order Anura; family Dendrobatidae; genus Ranitomeya; species Ranitomeya imitator. The sequence continues at coordinate 142,343,940 of NC_091282.1, forward strand.
TATGATCCTGGCTGCAGCATTCAGGACAGATTGGAGAGGGGAGAGTTTTGCAAGAGGGAGGCCGATTAGTAGAGAGTTACAATAGTCCAGACGAGAATGAATAAGTGAAACAGTCAGAGTTTTTGCAGAGTCGAATAGAGACATAGGGTTAAAAGGGATATTGGAGTATGGGACTGGATTTGTGTAAGGTGGGGAGGGCAGGAGCTGAAGTCTGTTACATGGACCACTGATAAGGAACCAGCTGTGTCCTTGTAGCTGGGGTGGGGGCTGGAATTGGAGCATGAATCGCTGCAGCTACCGTTTTAACCTTTGATTTCCCTGCTGATGCAGAGCGGGTTAAATTCTTCTAAAAACTTTGTACTACTTTTAATGCATCATCTGGAGTGGAAGTCTTGATATCAGGTCTAATTGACATTATTGCCTCTTTCAATTCAGATTTAAGGCCGGACATTAAAACTGCCACAAATCGGTGTGTATGGGCTTTATTTTACAATGAGAATCCCAGATCTTTAAATATTACCATAAGTCTCCCATAGAACTTCTCGGCAGTCCTGGATATATTGGTGTCTTGGGGTTAAGGGGCATAGGGCTTACAGTCGGGAGTAGAGGCTTAATTTCCTGGGGAGGGATCATATTATCTAGCAGGGAGACCCCCTGTCCCAAATTTTTAATTGTTCGCTTTCCCGTTTCTCAGTCACTTTCTCAGTTTCTTCTTGCACCACAAAACATCCAGTTTTTGTTTTTTTTTTTGTCAGAGTAATAGACAACTTTTCTTTTTCAACGTAACAAAAACAAATCAGAATTCACTTCCTCTGTTAATTCTCAATTTGCTATATATCAAGCACTCAACTTGAAACAGGTGAATCCTTTACCAATCTTTCAATCACACTGATAACCAATCACTTACAAGTTTCCTTCTAAAACTAGGCACTAGGGTTGAGCGAAACGGGTCGAACATTTTCAAAAGTCGCCGACTTTTGGCTAAGTCGGGGTTTCATGAAACCCGATCCGACCCCTGTGCGGGGTCGGCCATGCGGTACGCGACTTTCGCGCCAAAGTCGCGTTTCAATGACGCGAAAAGCGCCATTTCTCAGCCAATGAAGGTAAACGCAGAGTGTGGGCAGCGTGATGACATAGGTCCTGGTCCCCACCATCTTAGAGAAGGGCATTGCAGTGATTGGCTTGCTGTCTGCGACGTCACAGGGGCTATAAAGAGGCGTTCCCGCCGACCGCCATCTTACTGCTGCTGATCTGAGCTTAGGGAGAGGTTGCTGCCGCTTTGTCAGAAGCAGGGATAGCGTTAGGCAGGGTCCATTAACCACAAAACCGCTTGTGCTGCAGCGATTTGCACTGTCCAACACCACCCTCGGTGTGCAGGGACAGTGGAAGTTATTTTTTTTTTTTTCCCCTCAGCGCTGTAGCTCATTGGGCTGCCCTAGAAGGCTCCCTGATAGCTGCATTGCTGTGTGTACGCCGCTGTGCAAACCAACTGCTTTTTTCAAAGCACAAATCCTCTTGTTCCTTCCTTTCTGCACAGCTATCTTTTTTGTTTGTCCACACTTTTTATTTCATTTGTGCATCAGTCCACTCCTTATTGCTGCCTGCCATACCTGGCTGAGATTACTGCAGGCAGGGAGATAGTAGCTGCCTGCCATACCTGGCTGAGATTACTGCAGGCAGGGAGATAGTAATTGTAGGACATTCCCTGTTTTTTTTTTTTTTTTTTTTTTTGGTGGGAGATTAAGATTGGCAATTTGGCATTTCTGCTAGAGTGCCATCCCTGTGTGTGCCATCTCTCTCACATAGTGGGCCATAGAAAGCCTTTTCATTTTTCTGTATTTTTTTTTGTGGGGTGTATAAATTCTCCCTGATAAAAATACAGTGGGAGATTAATATTGGCCTTTGGGCTTGTGTGCCAGTCCTGAGTGTGCCATCTCTCTCACAAATAGTGGGCCATAGAAAGCCTATTTTATTTTTTTTGGGGTTTTATAAATTCTCCCTGAAAAAAAGGGAGATTAATATTGGCCTCTGGGCTTGTGTGCCAGTCCTGAGCGTGCCATCTGTGCCAGCCCTGAGCGTGCCATCTCTCTCACAAATAGTGGGCCATAGAAAGCCTATTTAATTTTTTTTTTGGTTTTATAAATTCTCCCTGAAAAAAAGGGAGATTAATATTGGCCTCTGGGCTTGTGTGCCAGTTGTGAGCGTGCCATCTGTGCCAGTCCTGAGCGTGCCATCTCTCTCACAAATAGTGGGCCATAGAAAGCCTATTTAATTTTTTTTTTGGTTTTATAAATTTTCCCTGAAAAAAGGGAGATTAATATTGGCCTCTGGGCTTGTGTGCCAGTTGTGAGCGTGCCATCTGTGCCAGCCCTGAGCGTGCCATCTCTCTCACAAATAGTGGGCCATAGAAAGCCTATTTAATTTTTTTTTTTGGTTTTATAAATTCTCCCTGAAAAAAAGGGAGATTAATATTGGCCTCTGGGGTTTGTTAAGGACTGGCGGAACGCACCATGTATAGATGGTAAGAAACTAGGTGCGTTCGCAGTCCGAGGTCCACCGTGCAGGTAAAAGACCCTGCAGCTAGCAAGACGGACAATATGGCGGTACACTAAAGGATACACGCGTGGGTTAAACCTCACCCAGCGTGAAGAAAGCGATCCTGTTAACCCACAGGACCGCAGTACCGCACTAGTGCACGAGCAAGTGGTCAGCGGACTTAACCCCAGAAGGGATTGGAGCCCGATTAGACCCTTGCTGGCGTAACACCGCAACTGGGTGTGTAGAGAACCTTAAGGAATATAAGTGCACAAGAGTGCGAGCGATGCCGCACTAACGGACGCCACTAACCACCCAGACTCGGGTATGGAAAGCGCAAGACAGGCGCACGGCGCCGTACTGGCAGGCACAGCTACAGGACGCTGAAATGTGTTTTTAGTGCTGTAGGCTAAGTCGGGCGCTAGGTAGCAGCCATACACCTTCCGCGAACAGACATTCAATAGGGAAGGGGTTTCCAAGGACGACTTGCACTCACAACATACACACATCAACAATTGTTTGACAATACTAGCGCATGGCCGTGCGGTCATGCGCAGTTTATATAACAGCAGCACAGGAAGTGGCCACAGCACTTTTGCCCTTCTAGGACCTGCCAAGAGGACCAATGGAATGTGCTGCAGAGCCTGAGCACATGACCCTCGATCTCCAACGGGAGACCTTACGCTGGGCATGCTCAGTACATGCAGACAAGGACTTAGTCCCAGAGAAGTCCGCTCGCTGCTGACCAGCACTGACTTTAATGGCAGAGACTGGAGAAGCAGCACTAACTCTCAGAACAGAGTGAGAATGAGCAAGACGCTGGGACTGACGTCCTTGCTGAGCAGGCTCCACTGCGGCTGGACAAGAATGGGAGACCGCAGCGGAAGTGGCTCGAGATTCCCCCTGTGCAGAAGCGGGAACTCGACCCCTAACATTACCCCCCCTCCTTGGGCCTCGCTACGTTCGAAGGCAGCAATGAGCTGCGGAGCCCGAATGTGCTCCACAGGCTCCCAGGTTCTATCCTCTGGACCATGACCCTTCCAATCCACCAAATAAAATTTTTTGCCACGTACCACCTTGCTTCCCACAATAGCATTCACCTCAAACTCATCCGTGGATGAACCTGATGTCCCAGCAGATAACTCAGAAAACCGAGACAAACGAACGGGCTTTAAGAGGGAAACGTGAAAGGTATCGGTGATACCAAGGCGTGGAGGAATGGCCAAACGGTAAACCACAGGGTTGACCTGTTCCAGAACTTTAAACGGGCCAATGTAGCGAGGAGCAAACTTAGTGGACTCAACTCGCAGCCTGATGTTACGGGCGGAGAGCCACACTAAGTCGCCGGGAGCAAAGACCGGAGCGGGACGCCGGTGTGTATCAGCCGAAACCCTCATTCTCTCCTTGGAGGCCCGAATGGCATCCTGTGTGCGGTCCCAGATGTCCCGTGCCTCCACCGCCCAGTCTGCCACCCTAGAATCGGTGGATGACACGGGCATGGGCACAGGAACACGCGGATGCTGGCCGTAATTAAGGAGAAAAGGAGTTTGGCCAGTGGAATCGGCTACGGCGTTGTTCAAGGCAAATTCTGCCCAAGGTAGCAAAGATGCCCAGTCATCCTGCCTAGCGGAGACGAAATGTCGCAAATACGTCACCAGAGTCTGGTTGGTTCTCTCCACCAACCCATTCGTCTCGGGATGATATGCAGAGGAGAGGTTTAACTCTATGCTGAGCAAACGGCAGAGCTCTCTCCAAAACCGAGACGCGAACTGGGGACCCCGATCGCTGACAATCTTATCAGGCATACCATGCAATCGAAAAACATGCTTCATGAACAACACCGCCAAGGCCCGTGCTGAGGGTAACCGAGGAAGCGGTACCAAATGTACCATCTTAGAGAAATGGTCGGTGACTACCCAAATAATGGAGCAGCCACGCGACTTGGGTAAGCCCACCACAAAGTCCATTCCGACCATCTCCCAGGGCCTGTCTGCCACCGGTAGAGGGTAAAGCAACCCAGCAGGCCGTTGCCGAGGAGACCGATTCTGGGCGCAAGAAACGCACGCCTGAATATAGTCCTTGACATCTCGGACCATATGCGGCCACCAATATGTTCTCGCCAAAAGCTCAGATGTCCTCTTGGTCCCAAAATGCCCACCCACTCTGGAGGAGTGAGCCCAAGAGAGAACCTCCGGTCGCAAGTTAGCTGGCACGAAAGTCTTGCCCGGGGGCACAGACTCCAGCGAAACCGGAGCTACAGTTCTCAAGCTCTCAGGCGGGACAATAAGCCGAGGCTCCTCCTCCTCCTCCTCAGATGACACTACGGAGCGGGAGAGAGCGTCGGCACGAACGTTCTTCTCCCCGGAGAGAAAATGGAGGGTAAAATGGAACCGGGAGAAAAACAGGGACCATCTAGCCTGGCGAGAATTTAGCAGCTGGGCCGTCTGTATATACACCAAGTTCTTGTGATCAGTGAAGACTTGGAAGGGAAAGCGAGCTCCCTCCAAGAGGTGTCTCCACTCTGAAAAAGCCAATTTCATGGCTAGCAACTCCCTGTCCCCGATGGAATAATTCCTCTCCGCTGGTGTGAAAGTTTTGGAGAAGAAGAAGCAAGGATGCTTCCGACCTTGAGCATCCTTTTGGAAAAGGACTGCTCCAGCACCAACGGATGAGGCATCCACCTCCAAGATGAATGGTTTATCTACATCGGGGCGATGTAGGATGGGAGCGCTAGCGAAGTGTGACTTAATCGAGAGAAAAGCCTTGGAGACCTCCTCTGACCACAACTTGGGATTTGCTCCCTTCTTGGTGAGGGCGACCAAGGGAGCTACCAAAGTTGAGAAGTGTGGAATGAACTGGCGATAGTAATTAATGAACCCCATAAAGCGCTGCACCGCTTTAAGAGAATGGGGTTCCTGCCAGTCCATTACTGCCTGTAGCTTGGCAGGATCCATAGCCAAACCCTGGGCAGAAATGATATAACCAAGGAAAGGCAAGGACTCCTGCTCAAACACACACTTCTCCAACTTAGCGTAGAGGGAGTTTGCCCGTAAGAGGTCGAAGACTTTGCGAACATCTCTCCGATGGGAGTCTATATCTGGAGAGTAGATGAGAATGTCATCCAGATAGACTACGACCGAGGTGGTGAGCATATCCCGAAAGATGTCGTTCACAAAGTCTTGGAAAACGGCTGGGGCATTACAGAGCCCAAAGGGCATCACTAGATATTCATAGTGCCCATCCCTGGTGTTAAAAGCCGTCTTCCATTCATCCCCCTCACGGATGCGAATCAGGTTGTAAGCACCCCGCAGATCTAACTTTGTAAATACCTTTGCTCCCCGTAGCCTATCAAAGAGCTCAGATATCAGGGGTAATGGGTACTTGTTCTTAACGGTAATGGCGTTAAGATCCCTGTAGTCTATGCATGGACGTAAGTCTCCAGTCTTCTTCTGTACGAAGAAGAACCCAGCCCCTGCCGGTGACACTGACTTCCTAATGAATCCTCTTGCCAGATTCTCCTGAATATACTGGGACATTGCCTCCGTCTCCGGGAGAGATAACGGGTAGACTCGACCCCGGGGAGGCTCAGCACCAGGCAAGAGGTCAATAGGACAGTCATAGGGACGGTGAGGTGGAAGAGTCTCCGCAGCTCTTTTGGAGAACACGTCTGCATGGGACCAATAGTGCTTGGGGAGAGAGGAAAGATCTGCGGGTACCTGTGTAGTAGCAACCTGAACGCACTCCCTCTGACATCTACCCTCACAGGATTTACTCCATCCCAAAATTCTCCCAGAGGACCACTCAATATGAGGAGAATGGTAGCGAAGCCATGGCATCCCCAACAGGACCTCATCAATTCCCTCAGGAATGACTAATAGGGAGATTATCTCCTGATGTGATGGAGACACAGACAGCGTGAAAGGAATGGTTTGGTGGGTAATCTGTGAAGGTAGTGTTGACCCATTTACCACTCGAACGGTCACTGGCTGGGCGAGCATCACCAAGGGTATTGCGTGACGCTGGGCAAAGGCGGAGGACATAAAGTTACCCTCTGCCCCAGAATCCAAGCAAAGCTCGACCGTAAGAGTGGATGGGCCTATGGTAATTGTCCCCTTGAAGGACAACTTTGAGGCAAACGTCGCCGTGTCTAGTGTACCTCCTCCAACTGCCACTAGACGCTGACGTTTCCCCGACCGCTGAGGACTCTTGGAGACAAGACGTCCTGACTGCTGGCAAACATGACGGACCTTATGTGCACGAGCGGACTGAGACTTAGATCCCGCTCGTGTCACCTCCAAGGTCTCATGTGACTCAGATGCCTGGACTGGGGATTCCAAAGGTTTGGCGAAGGTAGGAGCCAGCCGAAACCTCTGCCTACACTGGGCTCGTTCCAACCTCCGCTCGTTAAAACGGAGGTCTATACGAGTAGAAATAGATATTAACTCCTCCAGTGTGGCAGGAATCTCCCTAGTGGCCAGAGCGTCCTTAACATGGTCAGCCAGGCCCCTCCAGAATATGGGGATAAGGGCTTTGTCCGACCACTCCAGCTCGGAAGCTAAAGTACGGAATCGGACAGAAAAATGGCTGACCAAGGACTCACCCTGAGTTAATGCCAGTAGTTGGAGCGCTGTATCATGGGTGAGTTGAGGTCCTAGAAAGACCTTTTTCAGCGTGCCCAGAAACAACGGAGCACTCTGCACCACATGATCATCACGCTCCCACAGCGGCGTAGCCCACTCCAACGCCCTGTCCGACAACAGCGAGACAATAAATCCCCCCTTAGCCCGCTCTGTAGGAAAACGTGCAGCCAGGAGCTCGAGGTGGATAGAGCACTGACTCACGAATCCCCTACAAGTTTTGCAATCTCCAGAAAATTTTTCTGGCAACGGGAGGCGGGATAATGTCGGAACAGGGGTGACAGTGGACAAGGTTGCTGCCGCCACGCCAGCAGCCTTTACAGCAACTGCGGTAACATCCACAGCTGAGGTTGAGTTCTCGAGAACCTTCAACCTACCCTCCAACTGCTGGATATACCGCAAAGATTGCTGAATGTCCGCCATACTAGCCAGACCTTGGCGCTAGTATTCTGTTAAGGACTGGCGGAACGCACCATGTATAGATGGTAAGAAACTAGGTGCGTTCGCAGTCCGAGGTCCACCGTGCAGGTAAAAGACCCTGCAGCTAGCAAGACGGACAATATGGCGGTACACTAAAGGATACACGCGTGGGTTAAACCTCACCCAGCGTGAAGAAAGCGATCCTGTTAACCCACAGGACCGCAGTACCGCACTAGTGCGCGAGCAAGTGGTCAGCGGACTTAACCCCAGAAGGGATTGGAGCCCGATTAGACCCGTGCTGGCGTAACACCGCAACTGGGTGTGTAGAGAACCTTAAGGAATATAAGTGCACAAGAGTGCGAGCGATGCCGCACTAACGGACGCCACTAACCACCCAGACTCGGGTATGGAAAGCGCAAGACAGGCGCACGGCGCCGTACTGGCAGGCACAGCTACAGGACGCTGAAATGTGTTTTTAGTGCTGTAGGCTAAGTCGGGCGCTAGGTAGCAGCCATACACCTTCCGCGAACAGACATTCAATAGGGAAGGGGTTTCCAAGGACGACTTGCACTCACAACATACACACATCAACAATTGTTTGACAATACTAGCGCATGGCCGTGCGGTCATGCGCAGTTTATATAACAGCAGCACAGGAAGTGGCCACAGCACTTTTGCCCTTCTAGGACCTGCCAAGAGGACCAATGGAATGTGCTGCAGAGCCTGAGCACATGACCCTCGATCTCCAACGGGAGACCTTACGCTGGGCATGCTCAGTACATGCAGACAAGGACTTAGTCCCAGAGAAGTCCGCTCGCTGCTGACCAGCACTGACTTTAATGGCAGAGACTGGAGAAGCAGCACTAACTCTCAGAACAGAGTGAGAATGAGCAAGACGCTGGGACCGACGTCCTTGCTGAGCAGGCTCCACTGCGGCTGGACAAGAATGGGAGACCGCAGCGGAAGTGGCTCGAGATTCCCCCTGTGCAGAAGCGGGAACTCGACCCCTAACAGGGTTGTGTGCCAGTTGTGAGCGTGCCATCTGTGCCAGTCCTGAGCGTGCCATCTCTCTCACAAATAGTGGGCCATAGAAAGCCTATTTAATTTTTTTTTTGGTTTTATAAATTTTCCCTGAAAAAAGGGAGATTAATATTGGCCTCTGGGCTTGTGTGCCAGTTGTGAGCGTGCCATCTGTGCCAGTCCTGAGCGTGCCATCTCTCTCACAAATAGTGGGCCATAGAAAGCCTATTTAAATATTTTTTTGGTTTTATAAATTCTCCCAGAAAAAAAGGGAGATTAATATTGGCCTCTGGGCTTCTGTGCCAGTCCTGAGCGTGCCATCTGTGCCAGTCCTGAGCGTCCCATCTCTCTCACAAATAGTGGGCCATAGAAAGCCTAATTTTTTTTTGGGGGGGTTTTAGAAATTCTCCCTGAAAAAAAAAGGGAGATTAATATTGCCCTTTGGGCTTGTGTGCCAGTACTAAGCGTGCCATCTCTCTCTCTCTCTCAGTCAGTGGGCCATAGAACGCCTATTTTTGGTTTTATTTGTTTTCTAAATTCTCCCTGAAAAAATCATTTTATTTTATTTGGTTTCTAAATTCTTCCTGATAAAATCATATTTTTTTTATAATTTTTTTTTCTAAAGTCTCCCTGAAAAAAAACAAAACAAAACAAAAAACAAACAAAAAAAACAGTGGGGGATTAATATTGGCCTTTCTGCTTGTGTGCCAGTCTTGACTCCTGTGTGCGTCATCTCTCACTCAGTGGGCCATAGAACGCCTATTTTTTGTTTTATTAGTTTTATAAATTCTCCCTGAAAAAATCATTTTATTTTATTTGGTTTCTAAATTCTTCCTGATAAAATCATATTTTTTTTATTATTTTTTTTTCTAAAGTCTCCCTGAAAAAAAAAAAAAAAAAAAAAAAAACAGTGGGAGATTAATATTGGCCTTTCTGCTTGTGTGCCAGTCTTGACTCCTGTGTGCGTCATCTCTCAGTCAGTGGGCCATAGAACGCCTATTTTTGGTTTTATTTGTTTTATAAATTCTCCCTGAAAAAATCATTTTATTTTATTTGGTTTCTAAATTCTTCCTGATAAAATCATATTTTTTTTATTATTTTTTTTTCTAAAGTCTCCCTGAAAAAAAAAAAAAAAAAACAAACAAAAAAAACAGTGGGAGATTAATATTGGCCTTTCTGCTTGTGTGCCAGTCTTGACTCCTGGGTGTGCCATCTCTCTCTCTCTCTCTCTCTCTCTCTCCAATTGTGGTCCATAGAAAGCCTATATTTTTTTTCCTTGATTTGGGTTCCAAAATCTACCAGAGAAAATAACTACATCAATCATTGGTAGAAAAATATTGGCCTCTGGGCTTGTGTGCCACTCCTGACTCCTGTGTGCGTCATCTCTCAGTCAGTGGGCCATAGAACGCCTATTTTTTGTTTTATTAGTTTTATAAATTCTCCCTGAAAAAATCATTTTATTTTATTTGGTTTCTAAATTCTTCCTGATAAAATCATATTTTTTTTATTATTTTTTTTTCTAAAGTCTCCCTGAAAAAAAAAAAAAAAAAAAAAAAAACAGTGGGAGATTAATATTGGCCTTTCTGCTTGTGTGCCAGTCTTGACTCCTGTGTGCGTCATCTCTCAGTCAGTGGGCCATAGAACGCCTATTTTTGGTTTTATTTGTTTTATAAATTCTCCCTGAAAAAATCATTTTATTTTATTTGGTTTCTAAATTCTTCCTGATAAAATCATATTTTTTTTATTATTTTTTTTTCTAAAGTCTCCCTGAAAAAAAAAAAAAAAAAAAAAAAACAGTGGGAGATTAATATTGGCCTTTCTGCTTGTGTGCCAGTCTTGACTCCTGTGTGCGTCATCTCTCAGTCAGTGGGCCATAGAACGCCTATTTTTGGTTTTATTTGTTTTATAAATTCTCCCTGAAAAAATCATTTTATTTTATTTGGTTTCTAAATTCTTCCTGATAAAATCATATTTTTTTTATTATTTTTTTTTCTAAAGTCTCCCTGAAAAAAAAAAAAACAAACAAACAAAAAAAAACAGTGGGATATTAATATTGGCCTTTCTGCTTGTGTGCCAGTCTTGACTCCTGGGTGTGCCATCTCTCTCTCTCTCTCTCTCTCTCTCCAATTGTGGTCCATAGAAAGCCTATATTTTTTTTCCTTGATTTGGGTTCCAAAATCTACCAGAGAAAATAACTACATCAATCATTGGTAGAAAAATATTGGCCTCTGGGCTTGTGTGCCACTCCTGACTCCTGTGTGCGTCATCTCTCAGTCAGTGGGCCATAGAACGCCTATTTTTTGTTTTATTAGTTTTATAAATTCTCCCTGAAAAAATCATTTTATTTTATTTGGTTTCTAAATTCTTCCTGATAAAATCATATTTTTTTTATTATTTTTTTTTTCTAAAGTCTCCCTGAAAAAAAAAAAAAAAAAAAAAAAACAGTGGGAGATTAATATTGGCCTTTCTGCTTGTGTGCCAGTCTTGACTCCTGTGTGCGTCATCTCTCAGTCAGTGGGCCATAGAACGCCTATTTTTGGTTTTATTTGTTTTATAAATTCTCCCTGAAAAAATCATTTTATTTTATTTGGTTTCTAAATTCTTCCTGATAAAATCATATTTTTTTTATTATTTTTTTTTCTAAAGTCTCCCTGAAAAAAAAAAAAAAAAAACAAACAAAAAAAACAGTGGGAGATTAATATTGGCCTTTCTGCTTGTGTGCCAGTCTTGACTCCTGGGTGTGCCATCTCTCTCTCTCTCTCTCTCTCTCTCTCTCTCCAATTGTGGTCCATAGAAAGCCTATATTTTTTTCCTTGATTTGGGTTCCAAAATCTACCAGAGAAAATAACTACATCAATCATTGGTAGAAAAATATTGGCCTCTGGGCTTGTGTGCCACTCCTGACTCCTGTGTGCGTCATCTCTCAGTCAGTGGGCCATAGAACGCCTATTTTTGTTTTTATTTGTTTTATAAATTCTCCCTGAAAAAATAATTTTATTTTATTTGGTTTCTAAATTCTTCCTGATAAAATCATATTTTTGTTATTATTTTTTTTTCTAAAGTCTCCCTGAAAAAAAAAAAAAAAAAAAAAAAAAAAAACAAACCCCCCAAAAAAATGGGAGATTAATATTGGCCTTTCTGCTTGTGTGCCAGTCTTGACTCCTGGGTGTGCCATCTCTCTCTCTCTCTCTCTCTCTCTCTCTCTCTCTCTCTCTCTCCAATTGTGGTCCATAGAAAGCCTATATTTTTTTTCCTTGATTTGGGTCCCAAAATCTACCAGAGAAAATAACTCCATCAATCATTGGTAGAAAAATATTGGCCTCTGGGCTTGTGTGCCACTCCTGATTCCTGTGTGCGTCATCTCTCACTCAGTGGCCCATAGAAAGCATATAGTTTGTTACATTTGTTTTCTAAATTCTCCCTGCAAAAATCTATTTTTTTTTTTTTTTTGGGGTTTCTAAAGTGTTCCTGAAAAAAATAAAAATAAAAAAAAAATAATAGTGTGACATTAATATTAACATTTGTGCTTCAGTGACAGTCCTGCGTGTGGGGCATCTCTCTAATTTGCAGCCACCAAAAACAGAGTGTGTAACATTGGGCCTGATTTTCGCTGTGGTCTCACCAACCTGTAAAGGGGTAGCTAAATCATACTGAAGTTATAGCTCACCGTGTAAGTTGTGTGACTGCAACAAACAAATAACGTTAGTTTGGTTACGTTTTTAAAACAATGAGGAAGTCTAGTGGAAGAGGTCGTGGCCGGGGGCGTTCATTGTCAGCTGGTAATGAGGGTAGTGGTAGTGGTGGAGCATCAGGTGGTTGTGGGGAAAAAAATATTGCACCTAAGTCTGGAGCTGTGGAGCCAGGTTCGTCGTCCGGCTACACAAGGCCTCGAACGCTCCCTTTTCTGGGATTAGGAAAACCGCTTTTAAAGCCGGAGCAGCAAGAGCAAGTTTTGGCTTATCTTGCTGACTCAGCCTCTAGCTCTTTTGCCTCCTCTCGTGAAACTGGTAAAAGTAAAAGCAGCGCGTCGTTAGTGGATGTTCACGGTCAGGGACAAGTCACTTCCTTGTCCTCTTCAGCAAAAACAACAACAGAGAAGAATGCAGCAGGCGACACAACGGGTTACTCCATGGAGCTCTTTACACATACCGTCCCTGGCTTAGAAAGTGAAGCAGTTAACAGTCCATGCCCATTACAAGTTGAATCTGACATGGAGTTCACTGACGCACAGCCACAGCCAGACTACTATGCTGGTCCTTTGACTCAGACCACAACATTGCCCTCGCAGGGTGCTGATCAAGAATCAGACCCTGATGAGACTATGTTGCCCCATCACGAACGCTATACCACCGAACGACACGGTGACACAGACGAAGTTGCGCAGGAGGTACAAGAAGAGTTATTAGATGACCCAGTTCTTGACCCCGATTGGCAGCCATTGGGGGAACAGGGTGCAGGCGGCAGCAGTTCTGAAGCAGAGGAGGAGGAGGGGCCGCAGCAGGCATCAACATCGCCACAGGTTCCATCTGCCGGGCCCGTATCTTGCCCAAAACGCGTGGCAAAGCCAAAACCTGGTGGAGGACAGCGTGGCCATCCGGTTAAAGCTCAGTCTGCAATGCCTGAAAAGGTATCCGATGCTAGAAAGAGTGCAGTCTGGCATTTTTTTAAACAACATCCAATTGATCAGCGCAAAGTCATCTGTCAAAAATGTTCTACTTCCTTAAGCAGAGGTCAGAATCTGAAAAGTCTCAATACTAGTTGCATGCATAGACATTTAACCACCATGCATTTGAAAGCTTGGACTAACTACCAAACGTCCCTTAAGGTTGTTGCACCCTCGGCCAATGAAGCTAGTCATCAACGCAACATCCCTTCCGGCAGTGTAGGACCACCATTTAGCGCACCACCTGCTGTATCTGTGCAGGTATCTTTGCCAGGCCAAAGCAGTCAGGGTCAGGGAATCACCAGTTTCGTAGTAGGAAACACTGCATCTAGGGCACCGGCGGCAACAATACCATCTCCCACCGTCTCTCAGTCTGCCATGTCCACCGGCACCCCCGCTAGTTCCACGATCTCCAGCTCTCCAGTCCAGCTCACCCTACATGAGACTATGGTTAGAAAAAGGAAATACTTAGCCTCGCATCCGCGTACACAGGGTTTGAACGCCCACATAGCTAGACTAATCTCGTTAGAGATGATGCCCTACCGGTTAGTTGAAAGCGAAGCTTTCAAAGACCTGATGGACTACGCTGTACCACGCTACGAGCTACCCAGTCGACACTTTTTTTCCAGAAAAGCCATCCCAGCCCTCCACCAGCATGTTAAAGAGCGCATCGTCCATGCACTCAGGCAATCTGTGAGCACAAAGGTGCACCTGACAACAGATGCATGGACCAGTAGGCATGGCCAGGGACGTTACGTGTCCATCACGGCACACTGGGTAAATGTGGTGGATTCAGGGTCCACAGGGGACAGCAAGTTTGGGACAGTTCTGCCTAGCCCACGGTCTAGTAAACAGTTGTCTGTAGCCGTTCGCACCCCCTCCTCCTCGTCCTCCTGCAGAAGCAAGAGCTCGTCCACAGACCGCAGTCGCACAAACACTCCATCCGCACCTGCCACTGTTGCACACCAGGTCTCCCATTATGGGGCAGCTACTGGCAAACGTCAGCAGGCTGTATTGGCTATGAAGTGTTTGGGCGACAATAGACACACCGCGGAAGTTCTGTCTGAGTTCTTGCAGCAAGAAACGCAGTCGTGGCTGGGCACTGTAGATCTTGAGGCAGGCAAGGTAGTGAGTGATAACGGAAGGAATTTCATGGCTGCCATCTCCCTTTCCCAACTGAAACACATTCCTTGCCTGGCTCACACATTAAACCTGGTGGTGCAGTGCTTCCTGAAAAGTTATCCGGGGTTATCCGACCTGCTCCTCAAAGTGCGTGGACTTTGCGCACATATCCGCCGTTCGCCTGTACACTCCAGCCGTATGCAGACCTATCAGCGTTCTTTGAACCTTCCCCAGCATCGCCTAATCATAGACGTTGCAACAAGGTGGAACTCAACACTGCACATGCTTCAGAGACTGTGCGAACAGAGGCGGGCTGTTATGTTTTTGTGGGAGGATACACATACACGGGCAGGCAGTAGGATGGCAGACATGGAGTTGTCAGGTGTGCAGTGGTCGAAGATTCAAGACATGTGTCAAGTCCTTCAGTGTTTTGAGGAATGCACACGGCTGGTTAGTGCAGACAACGCCATAATAAGCATGAGCATCCCCCTAATGCGTCTGCTGATGCAAAGTTTGACGCACATAAAGGATCAGGCGTCTGCACCAGAGGAAGAGGAAAGCCTTGATGACAGTCAGCGATTGTCTGGTCAGGGCAGTGTACATGACAAGGTACCGGGCGAAGAGGAGGTGGAGGATGAGGAGGATGATGGGGATGAGTATATTTTTAATGAGGAAGCTTTCCCGGGGGCACGGGAAATTGGTGGCGTGGCAAGGCCGGGTTCTGGTTTTTTGAGGGACACAAGTGACGTAGATTTGCCTGCAACTGCCCCTCAACCAAGCACAACCGCAGATTTGACAACGGGAACTTTGGCCCACATGGCGGATTATGCCTTGCGTATCCTCAAAAGGGACACACGCATTACAAAAATGATGAACGATGACGATTACTGGTTGGCCTGCCTCCTTGATCCTCGCTATAAAGGCAAATTGCAAAATATTATGCCACATGAGAACTTGGAACTAATATTAGGAACAAAACAATCAACTCTTGTTGACCGTTTGCTTCTGGCATTCCCTGCACACAGCGCCCGTGATCGTTCTCACACGAGCTCCAGGGGCCAGCAGACCAGAGGTGTTAGAGGGGCAGAAATCAGAAGTGGCGTTGGCCAGAGGGGTTTTCTGACCAGGTTGTGGAGTGATTTTTCTATGACCGCAGACAGGACAGGTACTGCAGCATCAATTCAAAGTGACAGGAGACAACATTTGTCCAGTATGGTTACAAACTATTTTTCATCCCTTATCGACGTTCTCCCTCAACCGTCATTCCCATTTGATTACTGGGCATCCAAATTAGACACCTGGCCAGAATTGGCAGAATATGCATTGCAGGAGCTTGCTTGCCCGGCAGCTAGTGTCCTATCAGAAAGAGTATTCAGTGCTGCAGGTTCAATACTAACAGAAAAAAGGACTCGTCTGGCTACCCAAAATGTAGATGATCTAACCTTCATTAAAATGAACCACAACTGGATTTCAAAATCTTTTGCCCCACCCTGCCCGGCTGACACCTAGCTTTCCTATGAAAAGGTCTTGCCTGTGGACTATTCTGAATGACTTTTCCAATCTCGTAATTTTCTTCACCTGATTGTCCAGCATACAACATGTTTCCACCTCACGAAATGGCCAAACTCCCCACACGGGGCCGTGCTATCGCCACTTTGCGCTTGGACCCTTGAGAGTGCTGTTTGTCTGAAGAGGTGGGTGTGGCCGCTTTTGGTCGACGGCACTGCCACTGGGTCCCTCATAGTACAATAAAGTGTCTCTGGCGGTGGTGGTGCGCACCCAACGTCAGACACACCGTTGTAATATGAGGGGCCCTGTGCCTGTACCGCCGGCCACAAGACAGTTCCCCCCCCAGCTCAAACAGTGCTCTACCACTAGCAAAATTATCTCTCACAGCTTCACCAATGTGTAGTCTAGGCGCTGACATCCTTCAATGCCTGGCACTGACAATACCATTGTTTTGACATTTTTGTTATGTTAGGCCTTCGAAGCCTGTCTGCGGTCCCTTCTTTCTACAACTACTACACTGACCAGGCCACTGCTGGCCGTGTTACCCTGGAACCAATTTAAAAGTGCCTACAGTCAGCCCAATTTTGTTATGTTAGGCCTTCGAAGCCTGTCTGCCGTCACTCCTTCCACTAGACTTCCACTGACCATACACTGCTGCCCATGTACCCCTGGAACCAATTTAAAAGTGCCTACAGCCAGCCCAATTTTGTTATGTTAGGCCTTCGAAGCCTGTCTGCGGTCACTCCTTCCACTAGACTTCCACTGACCAGACCACTGCTGCCCGTGTACCCCTGCAACCAATTTAAAAGTGCCTACAGCCAGCCCAAGTTTGTTATGTTAGGCCTTCGAAGCCTGTCTGCGGTCACTCCTTCCACTAGACTTCCACTGACCAGACCACTGCTGCCCGTGTACCCCTGGAACCAATTTAAAAGTGCCTACAGCCAGCCCAAGTTTGTTATGTTAGGCCTTGGAAGCCTGTCTGCGGTCACTCCTTCCACTAGACTTCCACTGACCAGACCACTGCTGCCCGTGTACCCCTGGAACCAATTTAAAAGTGCCTACAGCCAGCCCAAGTTTGTTATGTTAGGCCTTCGAAGCCTGTCTGCGGTCACTCCTTCCACTAGACTTCCACTGACCAGACCACTGCTGCCCGTGTACCCCTGGAACCAATTTAAAAGTGCCTACAGCCAGCCCAATTTTGTTATGTTAGGCCTTCGAAGCCTGTCTGCGGTCACTCCTTCCACTAGACTTCCACTGACCAGACCACTGCTGCCCGTGTACCCCTGGAACCAATTTAAAAGTGCCTACAGCCAGCCCAAGTTTGTTATGTTAGGCCTTCGAAGCCTGTCTGCGGTCACTCCTTCCACTAGACTTCCACTGACCAGACCACTGCTGCCCGTGTACCCCTGGAACCAATTTAAAAGTGCCTACAGCCAGCCCAAGTTTGTTATGTTAGGCCTTGGAAGCCTGTCTGCGGTCACTCCTTCCACTAGACTTCCACTGACCAGACCACTGCTGCCCGTGTACCCCTGGAACCAATTTAAAAGTGCCTACAGCCAGCCCAAGTTTGTTATGTTAGGCCTTCGAAGCCTGTCTGCGTCCCGTTCTTTCAACTACAACTACACTGACCAGGCCACTGATGGCCGTGTTCCCCTGGAACCAATTTTAACTTGCCTACAGCCAGCCCTATGTTATTATGTTAGGCCTTCGAAGCCTGTCTGCGTCCCGTTCTTTCAACTACAACTACACTGACCAGGCCACTGATGGCCGTGTTCCCCTGGAACCAATTTTAACTTGCCTACAGCCAGCCCTATGTTATTATGTTAGGCCTTCGAAGCCTGTCTGCGTCCCGTTCTTTCAACTACAACTACACTGACCAGGCCACTGATGGCCGTGTTCCCCTGGAACCAATTTTAACTTGCCTACAGCCAGCCCAATGTTAGGCCTTTGATGCCTGTCTGCCGTCACTCCTTCCACTAGGCCTCCACTGACCTGTCTATTACTGCCCGTGTACCCCTTGAACCAACATCATTAAATATAAAAAAAATTAATTTGATTATAAAAAATAAGATCGTGTTGAGATCTCAAATGCAGACATTTTAACAATAAAAACAAACACACAACAAAAATCTGGAACTGTTCTAAAAAGGTCCAACAGCTACAATTACTTTCTCCTGCAAGAAGTTAACTGAAATTTTTTTGGAGTTGTTAACACAGATATGGCATCCACCGAGTGTTGTCCTGTCGCGTCTCCTTTAAATTATTTCCAATAAGATGTTAAACTATTAATTTAATAAAATCAATAATTAAAAAAATAATTGAGTAAGTCAAAAGCACATTGCAAATAAACATTAATTACAAATCAAGAAGCATGGCGCGTCCGAGGGTGAGTAGATACCGAATAAGAATATAATCACCCTCGGACGCGCAATGCTTATTTACAACAGCCTTCCTTCCTAAGAATCAGCCCTTTCGTGGTGTAGAGAGAGGTTGTGTTACACTCCAAGGTGTTCCCCAGGTTGCCTTTCCTGAGCTTCGATCTTCCGGCTCTCGTTTAGTAGCTGTTGGAAACTACGCTGCATTAGGCCTACTAATTGTGTATGGGTGAAACAGTGGCGCATCTGCGGTCCCTCCTTCCACTAGGCCTCCACTGACCTGTCTACTGCGGCCCGTGTACCCCTTGAACCAACCTAATAAAATATTTAAAAAATTAATTTGATTATAAAAAATAAGATCGTGTTGAGATCTCAAATGCAGACATTTTAACAATCAAAACAAACACACAACAAATATCTGAAACTGTACTACAAAGGTCCAACAGCTACAATTTCTTTCTCCTGCAAGAAGTTAACTGAAAGTTTTTTGGAGTTGTTAACACAGATATGGCATCCACCGAGTGTTGTCCTGTCGCGTCTCCTTTAAATTATTTCCAATAAGATGTTAAACTATTAATTTAATAAAATCAATAATTAAAAAAATAATTGAGTAAGTCAAAAGCACATTGCAAATAAACATTAATTACAAATCAAGAAGCATGGCGCGTCCGAGGGTGAGTAGATACCGAATAAGAATATAATCACCCTCGGACGCGCAATGCTTATTTACAACAGCCTTCCTTCCTAAGAATCAGCCCTTCCGTGGTGTAGAGAGAGGTTGTGTTACACTCCAAGGTGTTCCCCAGGTTGCCTTTCCTGAGCTTCGATCTTCCGGCTCTCGTTTAGTAGCTGTTGGAAACTACGCTGCATTAGGCCTACTAATTGTGTATGGGTGAAACAGTGGCGCATCTGCGGTCCCTCCTTCCACTAGGCCTCCACTGACCTGTCTACTGCGGCCCGTGTACCCCTTGAACCAACCTAATAAAATATTTAAAAAATTAATTTGATTATAAAAAATAAGATCGTGTTGAGATCTCAAATGCAGACATTTTAACAATCAAAACAAACACACAACAAATATCTGAAACTGTACTACAAAGGTCCAACAGCTACAATTTCTTTCTCCTGCAAGAAGTTAACTGAAAGTTTTTTGGAGTTGTTAACACAGATATGGCATCCACCGAGTGTTGTCCTGTCGCGTCTCCTTTAAATTATTTCCAATAAGATGTTAAACTATTAATTTAATAAAATCAATAATTAAAAAAATAATTGAGTAAGTCAAAAGCACATTCCAAACAAACATTAATTACAAATCAAGAAGCATGGCGCGTCCGAGGGTGAGTAGATACCGAATAAGAATATAATCACCCTCGGACGCGCAATGCTTATTTACAACAGCCTTCCTTCCTAAGAATCAGCCCTTCGTGGTGTAGAGAGAGGTTGTGTTACACTCCAAGGTGTTCCCCAGGTTGCCTTTCCTGAGCTTCGATCTTCCGGCTCTCGTTTAGTAGCTGTTGGAAACTACGCTGCATTAGGCCTACTAATTGTGTATGGGTGAAACAGTGGCGCATCTGCGGTCCCTCCTTCCACTAGGCCTCCACTGACCTGTCTACTGCGGCCCGTGTACCCCTTGAACCAACCTAATAAAATATTTAAAAAATTAATTTGATTATAAAAAATAAGATCGTGTTGAGATCTCAAATGCAGACATTTTAACAATCAAAACAAACACACAACAAATATCTGGAACTGTACTACAAAGGTCCAACAGCTACAATTTCTTTCTCCTGCAAGAAGTTAACTGAAAGTTTTTTAGAGTTGTTAACACAGATATGGCATCCACCGAGTGTTGTCCTGTCGCGTCTCCTTTAAATTATTTCCAATAAGATGTTAAACTATTAATTTAATAAAATCAATAATTAAAAAAATAATTGAGTAAGTCAAAAGCACATTGCAAATAAACATTAATTACAAATCAAGAAGCATGGCGCGTCCAAGGGTGAGTAGATACCGAATAAGAATATAATCACCCTCGGACGCGCAATGCTTATTTACAACAGCCTTCCTTCCTAAGAATCAGCCCTTTCGTGGTGTAGAGAGAGGTTGTGTTACACTCCAAGGTGTTCCCCGGGTTGCCTTTCATGAGCTTCGATCTTCCGGCTCTCGTTTAGTAGTTGGTGGAAACTACGCTGCATTAGGCCTACAAATTTGGTATGGGGTGTAGAGACAGGTTGTGTTACACTCCAAGGTTTTCACCAGGTTGCCTTTCCTGAGCTTCGATCTTCATGCTCTCGTTTAGTAGTTGTAGAAAAGTACACTGCATTAGGCCTACAAAATGGGTATGGGGTGGAGAGAGATGGTGTGTTACACTCCAAGGTGTTCCCCAGGTTGCCTTTCCTGAGCTTCGATCTTCATGCTCTCGTTTAGTAGGTGTCGGAAAGTAGGCTGCATTAGGCCTAAAAAATGGGGAATGGGGTGGAGAGAGATGGTGTGTTACACTCCAAGGTGTTCCCCAGGTTTCCTTGCCATTGCTTCGGTCTTCCGACTCTCGTTTAGTAGTTGTAGAAAAGTACACTGCATTAGGCCTAAAAAATGGGTATGGGGTGGAGAGAGATGGTGTGTTACACTCCAAGGTGTTCCCCAGGTTGCCTTTCCTGAGCTTCGATCTTCATGCTCTCGTTTAGTAGGTGTCGGAAAGTAGGCTGCATTAGGCCTACAAATTGGGTATGGGGTGGAGAGAGATGGTGTGTTACACTCCAAGGTGTTCCCCAGGTTTCCTTGCCATTGCTTCGGTCTTCCGACTCTCGTTTAGTAGTTGTAGAAAAGTACACAGCATTAGGCCTACAAAATGGGTATGGGGTGGACAGAGATGGTGTGTTACACTCCAAGGTGTTCCCCAGGTTGCCTTTCCTGAGCTTCGATCTTCATGCTCTCGTTTAGTAGGTGTCGGAAAGTAGGCTGCATTAGGCCTAAAAAATGGGGAATGGGGTGGAGAGAGATGGTGTGTTACACTCCAAGGTGTTCCCCAGGTTTCCTTGCCATTGCTTCGGTCTTCCGACTCTCGTTTAGTAGTTGTAGAAAAGTACACTGCATTAGGCCTAAAAAATGGGTATGGGGTGGAGAGAGATGGTGTGTTACACTCCAAGGTGTTCCCCAGGTTGCCTTTCCTGAGCTTCGATCTTCATGCTCTCGTTTAGTAGGTGTCGGAAAGTAGGCTGCATTAGGCCTACAAATTGGGTATGGGGTGGAGAGAGATGGTGTGTTACACTCCAAGGTGTTCCCCAGGTTTCCTTGCCATTGCTTCGGTCTTCCGACTCTCGTTTAGTAGTTGTAGAAAAGTACACAGCATTAGGCCTACAAAATGGGTATGGGGTGGAGAGAGATGGTGTGTTACACTCCAAGGTGTTCCCCAGGTTGCCTTTCCTGAGCTTCTATCTTCAGGCTCTCATTAAATTGTGGTTAAATGGAACAACTGCATTTGGCGTACTAGTTGGTTTGGGGCCTACTATCGGTGTCTGCCACTCCTTGCTGTTCTCCTGGTTTCCTGTCCTGAAATTCCATTTTCAGCCTCTCGTTAAGTAGTTGTTAATGTTAGACTGCATTTGGCCTACTAGTTGGGTTGGGGCCTACTATCGGTGTCTGCCACTCCTTGCTGTTCTCCCCCACTGAACAAAGCTGTGCCGCCTGTTTACTACGGTTGCCAATTTTGAACTGCATTTCGACTACTTACTGATTTGGCCCTACTCTCTGTGTCAGCCTCTCATTCCAGTTGTCCTCCACTGCAATGCCCCCTGGTTATTCCTGTGTTACCAATTTTGAACTGCATTTAGCCCACTTTCTTCTTTGGGCCTATATCTGTGTTTCCACTTCATCGTGCCCATTGCCCAGCCAGTGATAGATGAGTCTGCTGGTACATTGACCCATAACGCAACATTCCCCGTGCACGCTACACAACAACATTGTGACCCTGCTGAAAGTCAGGTTGCTCTTCCCGCATACCATACCACCTTACACGGGGACAAAGAGGAAGGTGCAGATGAAAGTGCAGGTTCCTTCATCAGGTGGGGGGGAGGAATACTAGTTGGCGACGTCACTGGCACAGGGCCTCTCATAGTACGCAAAAGTGTTGCTGCCGGTGGGAGGCGCCCCCGCCGTGCAAACACACCGCTGTACTTTGAGGGGCCCTGTGCCAGTGCCAATGCCAACGAGTGGGCCCCCCCTGCTTGCTCAGGTTCACAGCACTTGCAAAGTTGAAATACTTACCTCTCCCTGCTCCACTGCCGTGACGTGGTCCAGATTTCCTGGGCCCACTAATTACTTGAACCAGCCCTACCCCCCACAACTTTAGCCAAATGACCCCCAATTTCAAATGCCTTCCAATTATTATAAGGTAAATTACGCTTGACAAGCTTCATTAAGAAGAATGGATGGTTTTGACATTAAAATGGGCACTCTAGGTGTTTTCCTGGCCCCCACTCACTGCCGACTATGCTGCCCCATTGACTTGCATTGGGTTTCGTGTTTTGGTCGATCCCGACTTTACGTCATAATCGGCCGATTTCACTCGACCCGACTTTGGACATAGTCGGGTTTCGCAAAACCCGGCTCGACTCTAAAAAGGTCAAGGTCGCTCAACTCTACTAGGCACATATTTCACTTTCAACTTCCAACTTCAACTTTCTAATTCTTTCTATTGCAAAATCATATTGTTGCTTTAAACAAAACACAGATCTCCCAACGCATACTACACCAAGGATAGAAAATCTAGAGAACCTAGAACGCAGCTACGTGCCCCCTCCATACCAGAGACACAGCAGAAATAAGAATTCACAGCATTCCTTGACACAAAGGAGAAAGCAATAACGCTGCTGTTTGACTCCCCCCTCCCATCAGGTATTTTAGAAATTTCACACAGAAACGAATACACAGTTCTCAGACTTAATTAATTTCTACAAAACCTTCATCACACAATTCATGTGCCAGACCACCTTAGAAAAACCCATGATTGAGAATTTTTTTCCTGCATTCCTGACAGATTTCTTTCCCCATCTTTGGGCTAACAATATCAGATTCATCACACAAATTCAAAGTCTACTTTTTCTGCCACGGAAACTGATTCTACTTTAGAGCTAAATATCCTTACTTTAGTCGTACATATTACCAGAGCGGTCGTATAGTCTATTCTACCGGGTCTACCTGTCCCCCACTGGGACAACCCAAAAAACACGGTACTCAGTGAAAGGAGAAGGGCATCTCAAACTAACCCTCTGGACACCTCTGGAATTTACATATATATCTATATATTCCTGAGTTATGCATCCTACCCATCTTCGATCACCTCACCGCGCCTGATTTTGACTATAAAGAGAATTACATCACTGGTCAATCCGGGGTGTCCGTCCCTTATGAGGTACGGTTCGAGCACTGGGCTCCCAACGGAACTACACCTCTATATGATTCCACCCAAAAATCACCCCACCATCGGGGACAAACCTCAGATCCTCTTTGCAGCACCAACACAGGAAAACCACACCAAATGGTCAGTCTGGACAGTATAACTGCCAACTTACTGTGGTTGTTGTGGGGGATGATCAGTCCCAATTTTCCAGTGCCTGTGTCAGATCCGAGGGTCCTTTGTCTTGTTGTCCTCTGGGGGGGCAGAGGCGTTCCTGTTTGGGGCCCCACGTTGGGCGCCAACTGTTGAGGGAGGATCTAAAGAGATCCTTCACGGTTAACTCAGTGATTTCCAAATAAATCTACAGGGCGTTGCCGGCAACTGAGAATGACCAGACAGAGACGTGTGTCTCTGCATAGGGGATCGAGCAGATCTCTGGCCCCCGTTTTATTGTGTATTACTTTTCATCATCATAGAAATTATACTTCAACCAATCAGCATAAGAACACGCTCACGGTTCTTAACCTATAAGAAAGCAGGAACAGTCTGTACGTCAAAGTCTCGTAGAACAATACACCCTCAGTCTTAAGTCCTGTCCAGATTGCAACAATCAAGGTCTCATAACAACTGTGAACTTTAGCCTAGTAACAAAATTTATCTTAAAACAGCAAAATGGAGTCGAAAAGCACAAATTGGAGAATCTTTCCTAATTTGTTCATTCACATTTTCACTTCCCTGTCCCTTACCGCATGCCTTATGTATTTTGTAATTGCTATGTCTCTTGAAACCAAGTGTTATGGACTGACCTGGTTTGGAGTAGTGATATTGCAATCACTGGGGCAAGAACCAGCAGGTAGCATAGTCTGGGATAGCAAAGGAGTTGATACACAGGAACAGCAATGTAGTTTGAAGGAGTAAGGAGGAATCGTAGTCAAGGAAGCCAGAGGTCGTTGCCAAGAGCAACAGTGTTTGAAGGAATTACAGATGGATGGAAGCTTGACAAAGAAATGAGAGCAAGGCCAGGTTTAAATAAGGTGTGCCATCAGGATGAGCCAAACAGAAACTCAGCGTGGTAACCGTCAGGAAACTCAGGGTGGACACATCAGCAATAACATAGGTACAAGTATTTTGGATAGCTCAGAAGGAAGAGCTGCCGTCTGGTGCACAGGAGCTGCTAGGTTCGAATCCTGACACCAAGTTTATTTTTAACAAAAGAAAAAAATGGTCACCTGCAGCAGTCAAAGTGTTTTTTTGGCAGTTTAGTACCACTTCAATATAAAAGAAATAATGCAAAAGTGTATGGATGACATTCAAATTAAATTCAGAAAAATGCTTCTAAGCTTTTTTTGGAGTGTTATAAGTCATAGAAATGTACCACAAAGCATGTAATACTATATGGGTGACACATTTAACACAGGACAATTTTGAAAAGCTTTTTCTTGTATCATGTATCACAGAAATGTACCCCAGACTACATAATACTATATGGTTGAGAAATTTAAGCCTGCAAATTTTTTAAAATATTTTTCTGCATGGCAGATCACAGAAATGTACCACAGACCACGGAACAGTGTATGAGTGAGAACTGTAATCCAGCAAATATTTTAACGATTTTTGAAGTGTTAGATATCACAGAAATGTACCACAGACCACATAATAGTGTATGGATGAGATATGCAATTCAGCCAAATTGTTTAACCCCTTAGCGACCGCCGATACGCCTTTTAACGGCGGCCGCCAAGGGTACTTAAACCACAGCGCCGTTAATTAACGGCGCTGTGGAAAAAGTAAATAGCGTCCCCCAGAGTCGGATTTTCTCCGGGGTTTCGGCTGCTGGGGGTAGCCGAGACCCCAGAGAACATGATTCGGTGGGGAAGGGGGGTTTACCGACCCCGCATTTGCGATCGCCGGTAATTAACCGTTTACCGGCGATTGAAAAAAAACGCGATCTCTTTTTAATTTCTCTGTCCTCCGATGTGATCGCACATCAGAGGACAGAGAAAAGGGGTCCCAGATAGCCCCCCCGATACTCACCTATCTCCCCCGGTGCTCCTCGTGGCTCCCAGTGGGCGCCGCCATCTTCAAAATGGCGGGTGCATGCGCAGTGCGCCCGCCGGCCGGCACCGGGAGAATCTTTGGGGTCTCGGCTGCCGGGGGTTTTGCGATCGCCGGTAATTAACTGTTTACCGGCGACCGCAAAAAAAAAAGGGTTGGCATTAGGGTTACGCTTGGGATTAGGGTTAGGTTTGGGATTAGGGTTAAGGTTAGGGTTGTGATTAGGGGTGTATTGGGATTAGGGTTAGGCTTGAGGTTATGGTTGAGATTAGGATTAGGGGTGTGTTGGATTTAGGGTTTTGATTAGGGTTATGGTTAGGGTTGACATTTGGGTTGTTTTGGGGTAAGGGTTGTGATTATCGTTAGGGTTATTGATTAGGATTATGGATCGGGTTGGGATTAGGGTTAGGGGTGTGTTGGGGTTAGGGTTGGAGCTAGAATTGGGGGGTTTCCACTGTTTAGTTACATCAGGGGGTCTCCAAACACGACAGCCAATTTTGCGCTCAAAAAGTCAAATGGTGCTCCCTCCCTTCTGAGCTCTGCCGTGCGCCCAAACAATGGGTTACCCCCACATATGGGGCATCAGCGTACTCGGGATAAATTGGACAATGTTTGGGGTCCAATTTCTCCTGTTACCCTTGTGAAAATAAAAACTTGGGGGCTACAAAATCTTTTTTGTGGAAAAAAAATATTTTTTTATTTTCACGACTCTGCATTCTAAACTTCTGTGAAGCACTTGGGCATTCAAAGTTCTCACCACACATCTAGATAAGTTCCTTGGGGGGTCTAGTTTCCAAAATGGGGTCACTTGTGGGGGGTTACTACTGTTTAGGTACATCAGGGGCTCTGCAAACGCAACATAACGCCCACAGACCATTCTATCAAAGTCTGCATTCCAAAACAGCGCTCCTTCCCTTCCGAGTTCTGCCGTGCACCCAAACAGTGGCTTACCCCCACATATGGGGCATCAGCACACTCGGGATAAATTGGACAACAACTTTTGGGGTCCAATTTCTTATGTTACCCTTGTGAAAATAAAAACTTGGGGGCTACAAAATCTTTTTTGTGGAAAAAAAATATTTTTTCATTTTCACGACTCTGCATTCTAAACTTCTGTGAAGCACTTGGGCATTCAAAGTTCTCACCACACATCTAGATAAGTTCCTTGGGGGGTCTAGTTTTTAAAATGGGGTCACTTGTGGGGGGTTACTACTGTTTAGGTACATCAGGGGCTCTGCAAACGCAACATAACGCCCACAGACCATTCTATCAAAGTCTGCATTCCAAAACAGCGCTCCTTCCCTTCCGAGTTCTGCCGTGCACCCAAACAGTGGTTTACCCCCACATATGGGGCATCAGCATACTCGGGATAAATTGGACAACAACTTTTGGGGTCCAATTTCTTATGTTACCCTTGTGAAAATAAAAACTTGGGGGCTACAAAATCTTTTTTGTGGAAAAAAAATATTTTTTTATTTTCACGACTCTGCATTCTAAACTTCGGTGAAGCACTTGGGCATTCAAAGTTCTCACCACACATCTAGATAAGTTCCTTGGGGGGTCTAGTTTCCAAAATGGTGTCACTTGTGGGGGGGTTTCCACTGTAAAGGCACATCAGGGGCTCTCTAAACGTGACATGGCGTCCGATTTCAATTCCAGCCAAGTCTGCATTGAAAAAGTCAAACGGCGCTCCTTCACTTCCAAGTTCTGCGGTGCGCCCAAACAGTGGTTTACCCCCACATATGGGGTATTGGCGTATTCAGGAGAAATTGCATAACAAAATTTATGGTTACATTTCTGTTTTTACACTTGTGAAAATAATAAAATGGTTCTGAATTAAAATGTTTGCAAAAAAAAGTTAATTGTTCATTTTTTCCTTCCACATTGTTTCAGTTCCTGTGAAGCACGTAAAGGGTTAATAAACTTCTTGAATGTGGTTTTGAGAACCTTGAGGGGTGTAGTTTTTAGAATGGTGTCACACTTCATTATTTTCTATCAAATAGACCCCTCAAAATGACTTCAAATGTGATGTGGTCCCTAAAAAAAAAGGTGTTGTAAAAATGAGAAATTGCTGGTCAATTTTTAACCCTTATAACTCCCTAACAAAAAAAAATTTTGTTTCCAAAATTGTGCTGATGTAAAGTAGACATGTGGGAAATGTTATTTATTAACTATTTTTTGTGACATATCTCTCTGATTTAAGGGCATAAAAATACAAAGTTTGAAAATTGCAAAATGTTAAAAATTTTCGCCATATTTCCATTTTTTTCATAAATAATCGCAAGTAATATCGAAGAAATGTTACCACTAACATGAAGTACAATATGTCACGAAAAAAAAATCTCAGAATCAGCGGGATCCGTTGAAGCGTTCCAGAGTTATAACCTCATAAAGTGACAGTGGTCAGAATTGCAAAAATTGGCTCGGTCATTAAGTACCAAATTGGCTCTGTCACTAAGGGGTAAAGGCTTGTTTGTAGTGTTAGATAATATCACAGAAATGTACCCCATACCATGGAATAGAATATGGATGACAAATGTAATCTAGTTAACTTTTTACAGTTTGTGGTAGTGTTATATATGACAAAAATGTACCACGGAACACTTAAAGGGACACTGTCACCTGAATTTGGAGGGAACAATCTTCAGCCATGGAGGCGGGGTTTTTTGGGGTTTTTGATTCACCCTTTCCTTACCCGCTGGCTGCAATATTGGATTGAAGTTCATTCTTTGTCCTCCATAGTACACGCCTGCGCAAGGCAAGATTGCACCTTGTGCAGGCGTGTACTGTGGAGGACAGAGAATGAACTTCAATCCAATATTGCAGCCAGCATGCAGCCAGTGGGTAAGGAAAGGGTGAATCAAACACCCGAAAACCCCGCCTCCATGGCTGAAGATTGTTCCCTCCAAATTCAGGTGACAGTGTCCCTTTAATATAGTGTAAGCATGAGAACTGAAATCCAGCCAATTTTTTAATGCTTCTTTCAGTGTTATAGATGACAGAAATGTACCTCAGACCATGGAATATTGTATGGGTGAGAAGCGTAATCCAGCCTATTTTTTACGCTTTTTTTTAGTGTTATATAATATCACAGAAATGTAGCCCAGACCACGATAAACTGTATGATTGACTAATTTTATGCTGCAAATTTTTAAACAGATTTTCTGGAGTGATACTCTGTGGATAAAAATATATTTTATTCCCCCCTCCCTAAAAAATGCAGCTTCTATTTAGCAACTCTCCCAGCCCCGGTGTTTCTCTCTCCCTCCCTAAATTAAATGCCAAATGTATGTGATACAAAAAGCAAATTAAACGATTAGCCTTTAGAAGGGTTGTTAGTGTGATGCTCAGCTTCAGCACTAGTATCAACACTACAGGCCTCAAATTCATTATACTGTGCACACACAGGCCTAGACTAGCAATCTCTCCCTCCAATACACAGTTTCACAGAGCTGTGCAATGGCATCAGTGTGCCAGGCCAGGCGGCGCCTGTTCATTTATAACCTATGATGATGTCACATGGCCAGCCAATCACATAAATACCACAACAAGATGGTTGTGGTATTACAGTGACATGCAGCCAAACTCTGCATCCTTATTGGTTATGTAACATGGGCCAAAATTAGGGGCGGGGTTTCAAGGTTTACATAGAACACCACCTAATATTCACCGAGTAACAAGTACATCCAAGTAACATATTATTCGAGTGATAATTGAATATCACCGAGCATGTTCGCTCATCCATAGTCTGCATGCCACTATTTTTTAATTAAAAAGTAACAACTGAGATGCAACTGAAGTGTAGACTTTCAGATTTAATTGAAGGCATTGAACAAAAATATGCTGTGAAACATATAGGAACTGCAAAAAATTTTCTACAAAGCTTCCTCATTATAGGGGCTCAAAAGGAATTGGACAAATTAACTTTACCATAAATAAGATTTTCATTTTTAACACTTTGTAGAGAATCCTTTGCAGGCAATGACTGCCTGAAGTCTGGAAGCCATGGACGTCACCAAACGCTTGGTCTCCTGCTTTGTGATGCTTTGCAAGGTCAATGCAGTATATTACACTTCTTTGCCTTAAAAAACTTCTGGGTTGTTTTTGCCTTATATTTTGGGATATTGTCCATTTGTACGGTGAATCGTTGTTCAATTGTCTTTGCTACATTTGGTTGAATTTGAGTAGAAAGTATAACCCTGTGCACTTCAGAATTCTTCAGTCACATCATAATAAACACTAGTGACCCTCTGGCATTGGAAGCCATGCATGTTCATGCCATCACATTGTCTCCATCATGTTTTCCAGAGGGTGTGGTGGGTTTTAAATCATAAACTGTTCCAAGCTTTCCCCATAATTTTTCTTCTCATCATTCAGGCACAGGTTGATCTTAGTTTCTCTTGTCCTAAAACTGCTTTTCCGAAACTGGTCTGGCTTCTTCAGATGTTTTTTGGCAAAAACAAATTTGGCCTTTCTATTTTTAAGGCTGATTAATGATTTGCACCTTGTGGTTATCCTTCTATATTTTCTGTCAAGAAGTCTTCTCCTGATACATACTAAAACACCTATTTCCTAGAGAGTCATGTTCACTTGGGTATATGTTGTGAAGGGGTTTACCATGGAAAGGATTCTGCTATCATCAACAGCTTCAAATGCAAATGCCCTACCCTTTTATATGCTTATCTGATGATGTATTAATGAGGGAGTAGCCCATGCAGTTCATTTAATTGCTTTTAAGATTATAGTCCAATTTCTTTTGGTCCCAGCTACATATTAAAAGCTGTAATTTCTTAATCCTTACTCAGAATAGGATATGAATACCCTCATAATAAAGCTGAAAGTCTGCACTTTAAGCGCATGTTTATTATATAACTGAAGGATTTTTTTATATATTAAACATTAAACAAAATTTTTTAAAAGTCTCAAATGTCCACCAGGTGGTCTAATTATATTGGCCATTAATTCAATAGTGTAATGGGAACACCACTGTGACATGGTCTGAGGAGAGCCTGGAGGGGAGTGACTAGATGAGCACCTGACTCTTCACTAGAGTCCCTGATGTTGGAGTTAGGCTTGGCTCCCGATGGACACCAGGTGCTACACCAGGACAGACCTCAAACGCACGGCAGCTGAACCCCAAGGGACAGGTAGCTGGAGCGGCCAAGTAGGGGAATACAGCTGATACAGGTAGGCATGGCAGGAATACAAAAAACCCAGCTGCTGGCTGGTATACAGATAGGAACAGGCAGGTGCAGGCTGGTATACAGAAAAGCACTGGCAGGTGCAGGCTGGTACAACTGAAATATAGGCAGAGAGGTACTGGACAGGTAGACTAACTGACGGGTACAGCGGACCTGACAACAAGAAAACATGCAGGAGACTAACCTTTCACATTGCTCAGGCACCTCAATTCAGATGGAGGGGCCTTAGCCCCTTCACCCCCGGAGCTTTTTCCGCTTTTTCATTTTCGTTTTTTGCTCCCCTCCTTCCCAGAGCCATAACTTTTTTGTTTTTCCGTCAATATGGCCATGTGAGGGCTTATTTTTTGCGGGACGAGATGTACTTTTGAGCGACATCATTGATTTTACCATGCCATGTAACAGAAAATGGGAAAAAAATTCCAAGTGTGATGAAATTGCAAAAAAAGTGCAATCTCACACTTGTTTTTTGTTTGGCTTTTTTGCTAGGTTCACTAAATGCTAAAACTAACCTGCCATTATGATTTTCCAGGTCATTACGAGTTCATAGACACCAAACATGTCTAGGTTATTTTTTATCTAAGTTGTGAAAAAAAATTCCAAATTTTGCTAAAAAAAAAAAAAAAAAAAAAAATGCGCGATTTTCCGATACCCGTAGCTTCTCCAATTTTCGTCATCTGGGGTCAGGTGAGGGCTTATTTTTTGCGTGCCGAGCTGGCGTTTTTAATGATACCATTTTGGTGTAGATACGTTCTTTTGATCACCCGTTATAGCATTTTAATGCAATGTCGCGGCGACCAAAAAAACTTAATTTTGGCGTTTTGATTTTTTTTCTCGCTACGTCATTTAGCGGTCAGGTTAATCCTTTGTTTTTATTGATAGATCGGGCGATTCTGAACGCGGCGATACCAAATATGTGTATATTTGATTTTTTTTTAATTGTTTTATTTTGATTGGGGCGAAAGGGGGGTGATTTGAACTTTTATATATTTTTTTTTTTTTAATATTTTTAATCACTTTTTTTTTTTACTTTTGGCATGCTTCAATAGCCTCCGTGGGAGGCTAGAAGCATGCATAACTCGATCGGCTCTGCTACATAGAGGTGAAGTACAGATCACCTCTATGTAGCAGAAATGCAGGGTTGCTTTGAACGCCGACCACAGGGTGGCGCTCAAAGCAATCGGCCATCAACAACCATAGAGGTCTCAAGGAGACCTCTGGTTGTTATGGCGATGCACTGCTGACCCCCGATCATGTGACGGGGGTCCGCAGTGCGAGCACTTCCGGCCGCGTGGCCGGGAGCGCTAGTTAAATGCCGCTGTCAGCGCTTGACGGCGGCATTTAACTAGTTAATGGGCGCGGGCGGATCGCGATTCCGCTCGCGCTCATTGCGCGCACATGTCAGCTGTACAAAACAGCTGACATGTCACGGCTTCTTTGAGGTGGGCTCACCGCCGGAGTCCACCTCAAAGCAGGGGATCTGCCAGCTGACGTACTATTCCGTCAGCTGGCAGAAAGGGGTTAAATAATAAGTGTATCCCACACATTGGCTGGGGACACTTTAGCACGTCACCTTTAAGAAAGAGGGAGCACACACATTTGCACCCTAAGCACAGTACCCAGGGATCTGTGCATCATGCGCAGACTCTGGGCAGCAGCCAGAGAAGGAGGAAGAGGAAGTGCAGGACGAAGGCTATGACAATGAATGAGCCAGGGTACCTGCTGGGGGAGGAGAGAAGCATGCAGGAACGCTGATGCTACAAATAACAGACAATTTATCACATTATATAGCCGGCTTTTTACAACTGTACTGTATGCAGCATGGTTACCTTCCTACATATGGAATTCATCAAATTTAATTATTGAACTTAATCAAATAGTTCTTTTTTCAGAATTTTCTTCTTTTACATTAGATGTTAGGAACACCTGCCGTGGACGCAATTGTCCTCCTCCGGCTTCCAGTCTGCTCCGCCGGTCTGTCAATGCAGGGGGCAGAGTTACCATGCACTTGTGTGGTGCAACTACTCTACACGATGGTGCCTCTTGGGTGGAAGTGGTCAGTGATGTGGGAACAAAGGATGCCGTGCTTCCCACTTGTTTTACGGCCCAGGAGACATAAGACGCTGAGTTTCCCACTTGCCAGGAAATGCAAGATGCTGCCTTGCCTGGTGATAGCCAATGGTGGAAATGTGTGCATCCTGCTGTGTAGGTGAGCATGGTGTGGCTCCAAGGACATAACTGGGAGGAATGCATCACTTGATTGTTATCTTTAGCTTTCGGATGGCTAGTTGAGACCTGCCACTAATCCAGTCCAGTGCTGTTTATTCAGTTCCCTTGCATTGTGGAATGGTGAGTGCTTCCTGGTTGGGGTCTAGTTGCTTCTCAGCTGCTACTAATCGTATTTACTGGTTCTTTTTCATTAGCTATTTTCCTGTGATTTCCCTTTTGCTTTCATTTGGGCTTTATACTCATAGCGTTGGATTTACTCTTGTTACCTGACTCTACATAGTCTGCTAAACCTGATGCCAGCTATCCTGAGACTGCAGTGTAGGAAGGGCTCTGATAAACACCCCTCTTTTTGGCAATAAAAGATAACCTGACCCACAACAGAAGTTAACTCATTTTACTCCAACATTAGACATGATTTGGTGATAGAACCCACAAAGTATTATCTCAATTAGGATGAATCAATTCCTGATAACCAAGCAAAATTTCTTTTATAAAGTATTTGATGTTTTTTATTAGAACACAATGTGTTATTTCAGGGTGTGTTCTTTCAGAAGCTGAGGGGCTGTATGATGGTGATTAGTTTCACCCCAATTTATGCAAATCTATTCATGAAATTGAATTTAAATCCATAGTCACAGGGGAGAGCTTCCCTATAATCCAGTATTTAAACTGTGACATCGGTTATGTAATTTACTTATTATAGTATAATTGTAACCTTCAATACATGGGAAGGACGATACAATCAGTGCCTAATAGAGTGAACAAACATAGACACAATATACATAAAGGAATAATAAATCACTCCTTATCCAAAGCATTATTTATTGAAACATCAAAAATATCCAATCAGTTTAAAACTAAAAATAATAGAGCAGATACCCAATAGTATTATCAATCATTACCAAAAACTTATTAATAGGGAATCCTATGGGATCTTTAAATTATCTACTCTAACACCTGATGGTATAATTGAATGCATTGAGAACACAAAATAACGAAGGGCTTATGAAGGATAAATATGAGAAACTCCATCCATTAGTAACCCTTATTAATACTGTAAGTAGGATACGCTTGATAGGTGATAGTTTGGGAGTAATAACACTATGATCATACTCAATAAAAGTAAACCTGTTCAGGACTAGGGACTTTTTAGATTATATGCGATTGCATTTTAATAATCTTTTTTATTTATTCTTTATTCTATATATTCAATCTATTACATCATTGTGTGACCTGTATAAAGGTCATGGGCAGTGCCTTATTATGTTATACCCAATGAAGGAGTCTGATGGACTCTGAAGTGCGAAATTCAATCTTTTATATTTACCTTCCTTGGAGCCTTACCTCCTTGGCAGCACTCATTCAGACCATCCCTTTTACTTCATACATCACTTCTGCACAGTGGTCCATGGGTGGATTCAAATGTTCCCCCTGTGGTCCAGCCTGAGCCTGTGCATACACTTCTTACATAGCTGTGGCCAGTAGGCAGCAAAGCAACCCCAAAACATCAGGGAACCTCCGCCATGTTTGACTGTAGGAACCATGTTCTTTTCTTTGAATGCCTCTTTTTTCTCCTGTAAACTCTATGTTGATGCCAGTACTTTCTATATATAATAAAACTAGCTAAAACAAGTATGGACTCAACAGAAGAAAATGCAATTTATCTAAATGAATCATCCAGTATCTGTTATTATTTTTTGACTAAATATTTATACAACAGAGACCATATTTGACAAGAACAAGAAAACAACTTTGAGAGATAAGGAAGATGCCAGAGCACCCCCATAAATACAGAAAAAGCAGAGTTTAGAATGGACTTTGATAGGTCTGTGACTAAGCAGAAGTGTTTGTGTTTCAAGAAGAAGACACGTATAATAATACCACTTATACGAGTACAGAAATATTCAGAATAAGAATCACACAGAACGTCAGTGGTGGTGAGTTTTCCTCATACATAGTGCCACATGCTACATTACTTTTCATACACTCATGGGCATAAGACTAAAGAGATAGAAAAATAGAAATATAATGAAAAAAATGCCAAACCTGTGGTCATATCAAAATGTTACATTTTTGTCTTTTATTTACAATTTTCTGATATTTTCGGTAATCACGTTGCAGAACACAGTGTATTCAGCTTCATTTTGTGGCTCTGAATCAATGACGGAAAACCTTTTTCATATGCCCAATAAACCTTACAAATCAGTCATTAGATCCCAATGGGAAGCGAGGAGCATCATTCTGCTTTGCTTTATCCGAGCAATTTTTTGTTGTAAACTGACCGTTGAGTGTAGAACACAAAAAGCTAAAATGTACAATGTCATTTTGCCATTTGGGATAATCTTCACAGTTTAAGCCATAAACGAAGAGGGCACAGTAAAACAATGGTAATATAGTTGCTTGGCACTAAACTTGAAGATTAGATTCTGGCAAGGTCAGGTTAGATAGACTTTGGTTTCAGCCTCAACAATGTAGCTTTTATTATTTAATTTATCATTTTTATTTTTTTTTTTGCTCTTTTCCCGGGAACACTTTTTGCACTTTCTGTGTTGTGCTATTTACTGCTATAATGTCACTTACTAAGCTGTAAATTGTATCTTTTCAACCAACAACACTTCTGAGATTCACAAATTATAAATGAGCTTGTGCTAATGAAAAGAACAGTTGATTTGCCATCAAATTCATTAAATATGTGACGGGTTTATCATCTCAAATAGGCTTATAATTCACTGTAACAAGGCGTTATTTTAGGAAAACCAATAATGCTCACTAAAAAAATACTAAGGGCATCAAATATGTAATTTTAATAGGAAGAGTTAGTGGAATAAGTTTAAATATTTTACTACTTGTTAAATATTCTAACTGTAAAGTGCATGAATTTTAATAGACTGACTCGATGGCAATGCCCAGGCTAATTTACAAGATTTACACCAATTACTAATCTCAAGAGCTAGAAAACAGTCGCTTACGTATATCTGGAGTATTGGGGGAAGGTAGAGAAAGATTTAGCAGGACTTTAAAATGAAGTATCTGGCGCATTTAATTTTAGCTGAATGGGAAATTAAAGTGCTCTATCGACCTTGGTACTTACAAACATAAATTATTATTCTGTAATTAACTCACAGTCTAACATATGAATTCAGAGCAGATACAGAATTTATTGCATCTGCTGAGCAGTATGGCCAAAGTGAGTTAAAGGGGTGGTCTGAAGGCAAAACATTTTGCTCCTAACACTCTATTTGATGCCACAATCTAAGCTATTTTCTAACATACTTTAAAAATGCTCTATCTGCCCCCTAAACATGCACTGGGATGTTCAAACGATTTATCATCAGGCAGGAATTGGGAAAAAAATACAAAAGCAGTTCGATAATGTAGTTAAGGAACAGTAGGGAAGTTTTAAAGCAAGTATATTAGGAAATAGTTTAGATTATGGGACTAAATAGATGAGGAGTCAAGCAAAAAATGTTCTACATTTGGACAACCCCTTTAACTCTTTAATATACTGAGTTCAAACACTTGCATGAACTTAAAGAGGTATTCTTACTGATTATTTTAAAATCTGCAGCATATTCATTATTCCACGTAAAGATCAGAGATATAGAGAGCCCACAGAGCACTAAGGGTAGTTACACACGGTCAGTAAACGCTGTAGGTTGGATGCTGCATACATCCGCAGGGTCCAACCCAGAGCGTCCAGATGTTACGGCATAGTGGATGGGATTTCAAGAAATCTCATGCCCACTATGCGTGCACCGACGCCCGCGGCTCACCTGCAGAGACGGAAGACGGACGTGTGACGCATCTTTCCAGACCACAGCATGTCAATTTAACTTGCGTACCCCCACAGAAATGCACTTTAATGATGGGTTCACATGCAGCATTTATCTCTTTTAAAACTTTAAGGTCCAGTTTATTTTAAGCTTTCAGTGGCGGGTATGATTTCCATTATTTTCATGGTACTTTGCAAAAACGATTACTTTCATCTTTTCATAAAAAAAATCTACATCAAGGCTTGTTTACTCCAGGATTAATTATTTCACTTCCTTCTATCAATTTGTCTTAGATGAAAATGTAAAAACATAGTTGTGTTGTTCTTTTAGGCCTCAATGTCATGTCTGTGTTTAAACATGTACAGTTGTGCTCAAAAGTTTACACACCCCGGCAGAATTTTTGCATTCTTAGCCTTTTTTCAGAGAATATGAATGATAACACCAAAACTTTTTCTCCACTCATGGTTAGTGACTGGGTAAAGCCATTTATTGTCTAACTACTGTTTTCTCTTTTTAAATCATATTGACAACGCAAAACATCCAAATGGCCCTGATCCAAAGTTCATATACTCCATTTTTAAATACCATGTATTGCCCCCTCTAACATCAATGACAGTTTGAAATCTTTTGTAGTAGTTGTGGATGAGGTTCTTTATTTTCTCAGATGGTAAAGCTGCCCACTCTTCTTGGCAAAAAGTCTCCAGTTCCTGTAAATTCCTGGGCTACCTTGCATGAACTGCGTGCTTGAGTTCTCCCCAGAGTGGCTCAATGATATTGAGGTCAGGAGACTGAGATTGGCTACTCCAGAACCTTCACATTGTTCTGCTGTAGCAAATTTCAAGTCGATTTGGCCTTTTGTTTTTGAACGTTGTCATGTTGGAACGTTCAAGTACGTCCCAAGCGCAGCTTCCTGGCTGATGAGATCAAATTTGCCTCCAGTATGTGCTGATAACGTGCTGCATTTATCTTTCCTTCAACTTTGACCAAGTTTGCTGTGCCTTTGTAGATCACAAATCCCTAAAGCATCAACAATCCACCTCTGTGCTTTACAGTAGGAATGGTGTTCTTTTCATCATAAGCCTTGTTGTCCTCTCTTCAAATGTAACATTTATGTTGTATCCAAAATGTTTAATTTTGGTCTCTTCACTCCAAATTACCTTGTTCCAGATATTTTGAGACTTGTCTTTGTGCTGTTTTGCATATTGTAGGCGAGATACTTTGTGGCATTTGTGCAGTAATGGCTTTCTTCTGGAGACTCGACCATGCAGCCCATTTTTCTTCAAGTGCCTCCTTATTGTGCATCTTGAAACAGCCACACCGCTAGTTTTCAGAGAGTCCTGTAGTTCAGCTAATGTTATTTGAGGATTTTTCTGTGCACTGTTTTTTTACTCATTGTTAGTGGTTGAGTGAAGCCATTTATTGTCAAACTACTGTGTTTTCTCTTTTTAAATCATTATCACAACCCAAAACATCCAAATAACCCTGATCAACAGTTCACATACCTTGGTGATTTTGACCTGATAACATGCACAGAAGTTGACATAAATGGGTTTGAATGGCTACTAAATGTAACATTCTCACCTGTGACCTGTTTGATTGTAATCAGTGTGTGTTTATAAAAGCTGAGTGAGCTTCTGGGATCCAGACAGACTCTTGCATCTTTCATCGAGCCACTGACATTTCTGGAGTGTGAGTCATGGGGAGAGCTACCGATGGGAAAAATTGCTACCAGTGTTGTGCATCAGTCTGTCACCAGTGGGAATGGCTTCTTAAATTGCATTAGACAGAAGATATTTAAAAACATAAATTAAAACAAAATCATAAATTATGGATTCTGTCAAAATTCCTTTCTCACTGGTTCTAACCAGCCTACTGTACTTTCAAACACAATTAAATGTTTAACACACAGACACCTCTATATCAGAGCCAGTGACCTGTGTTATTGCTTTTATGAATAACACTTATAAATCTAAAACTAAAATACAAAATTATCAAAAATATATATAAGTGGATTCAATTATCTAAAATAATAATCAAAGTATAAATATTTACCATAACAAAACAAATGAAATACATCATAAGTGCAACATATACATGTGAATGAGGCTTGACTTTGTTTACTGAGTAAACAGTGTAGTGTTAAGATTGGGCAGTATTTATCAAGATAAATTAATTCTGGCAAAATTTGAGCCCAAAAACTCTCTTTAACCCCTCAAGCCCCAAGGGTAGTTTGCACGTTAATGACCGGGCCAATTTTTACAATTCTGACCACTGTCCTTTATGAGGTTATAACTCTGGAACGCTTAAACGGATCTTGATAATTCTGACACTGTTTTCTCATGACATGTTGTACTTCATGAAATGGTAAATTTTCTTTGATATTACCTGTGTTTATTTATGAAAAAAATGGAAATATGGCGAAAATTTTGAAAAATTCGCAATTTTCCAACTTTGAATTTCTATGCCCTTAAATCACAGAGATATGTCACACAAAATACTTAATAAGTAACAATTCCCACATGTTTACTTTATATCAGCACAATTTTAGAACCAAATTTTTTTTGTTGGGGAGTTATAAGGGTTAAAAGTTGACCAGCAATTTCTCATTTTTACAACACCGTTTTTTTATTAGGGACCACATCACATTTGAAATCATTTTGAGGGGTCTATATGATAGAAAATAACCAAGTGTGACACCATTCTAAAAACTGCACCCCTCAAGGTGCTCAAAACCACATCCAAGAAGTTTATTAACCCTTCAGGTGTTTCACAGGAATTTTTTGAATGTTTTAAAAAATGAACATTTAACTTTTTTCACTAAAAAATTATTTCAGCTCCAATTTGTTTTATTTTACCAAGGGTAACAGGAGAAATGGACCACAAAAGTTGTTGTACAATTTGTCCTGAGTACGCCTATACCACATATGTGAGTGTAAACCACTGTTTGGGCGCATGGCAGAGCTCGGAAGGGAAGGAGCGCCATTTGACTTTTCAATGCAAAATTGACTGGAACAAAGATGGGACGCCATTTTACATTTGGAGAGCCCCTGATGTGCCTAAACATTGAAACCCCTGCAAGTGACACTATTTTGGAAAGTAGACCCCCTAAGGAACTTATCAAGATGTGTGGTGAGCACTTTGACAAACAAAGTGCTTCACAGAAGTCTATAATGCAGAGCCGAAAAAATAAAAAATCATTTTTTCACAAAAATGATCTTTTTGCCCCACATTTTTTATTTTCCCAAAGGTAAGAGAAGAAATTGGACCCTAAAAGTTGTTGTGCAATTTGTCCTGAGCTCGCTGATACCCCATATGTGGGGGAAACCACTGTTTGGGTGCATGGCAAAGCTCAGAAGGGAAGGAGCGCCGTTTGACTTTTCAATGCAAAATTGACTGGAATTGAGATGGGACACCATGTCGCATTTGGAGAGCCCCTGACGTGCCTAAACATTGAAACCCCCCACAAGTGACACCATTCTGGAAATTAGACCCCCTAAAGAACTTATCTAGATGTGTTGTGAGATTTTTGAACCCTTAAGTGTTTCACTACAGTTTATAACGCAGACCCGTGAAAATAAAAATTATTTTTTCTTTTTTCACAAAAATTATATTTTAGCCCTTAGTTTTGTATTTTTCCAAGGGTAACAGGAGAAATTAGACCCCAAAAGTCATTGGCCAATTTGTCCTGAGTACGCTGATACCCCATATGTGGGGGGAACTACCGTTTGGGCACATGGCACAGCTCGGAAGGGAAGGTGCGCTGTTTAGAATGCAGACTTAGATGGAATGGTTTGCAGGCGTCACATTGCATCTGCAGAGCCCCTAATGTACCTAAACAGTAGAAACCCCCACAAGTGACCCCATATTGGAAACTAGACCCCCAAGGGACTTATCTACATGTGTGGTGAGAACTTTGAACCCCTAAGTATTTCACTACAGTTTATAACGCAGAGCCGTGAAAATAAATAATCATTTTTTTCCACATAAATCATTTTTTATCCCCCAGTTTTGTATTTTCACAAGGGTAACAGGAGAAATTGGACCACAAAATGTATTGCCAATTTGTCCTAAGTACGCTGATACCCCATATGTGGGGGGGAAACCACCGTTTGGGCGCATGGCAGAGCTCGGAAGGGAAGGAGCGCCGTTTGGAATGCAGACTTAGATAGAATGGTCTGTGTTGTGAATTCAGGTTTTGGGCTCCCTCCGGTGGTTGTAGAGGGTAATGCAGTTGTGCCTGGACTGCAGGAGTGGACAGGTGTATCTACTAATTGCAAAACTGACTGGGGTATATAGCTTTGCAGGATCCTTTAGTCAGTGCCAGTTGTCCATTGTTCTTGAAGGATTCACTTCCCTGCTGGTCTCTCCAGTTTGCTGTGTTTTTCTACAAAGATAAGTCCTGGCTTTGTTTTTGCTGTCCACCTGCTGTGGACCTTATAGTTCTGTGCATTTTCATGTTTTTGTCTTGTCCAGCTTAGTCTGTGAAGGATTTTTTGCAGCCTAGCTATTTCTCTGGAGATGCAGATATACCCCCCATGTCTTTAGTCAGATGTGGTGATTCGTATTTTCTGCGGTGAATATTTTCTAGTGTTTTTATACTGACCGCATAGTACTCTGTTCTATTCTTTCTTTTTAGCTAGTATGGCCTCCTATGCTAAAATCTGATTTCATATCTGCGTATGTTATTTCCCTCTCCTCTCACAGTCAATATTTGTGGGGGGCTAACGGGTCGAAATTGTTCAAAAGTCGCCGACTTTTGGCAAGGTCGGGTTTCATGAAACCCGACCCGACCCCAGTGGGGGGTCGGCCATGAAGTCGGCGATCTTTTGAATCTGGAATCGGAATTCCGATCCCGATTCCCGATATGTTTAAGATATCGGGAATTGGTATCGGAATTCAGATTAAAGTGTAAAATATAGAATTAAAATAAAAAATATTGCAATACTTACCCTCTGACGCGCCCTGGTACTAACCGGCAGCCTTCCTCCTTCGAATCCGCGCTTCTAGGACCTTGCCGTGACGTCGCGGTGACGTCGCGGCTTGTGATTGGCCGCGCGGCCGCCCATGTGACCGCTCGCGCGGCCAATCACAAGCCGCGATGTCACCCGCGACGTCACCGAAGGTCCTGGAAGGGCTGATTCTTAGGAAGGAAGGCTGTCGGAAGGAAGCAGGGCGCGTCAGAGGGTAAGTATAAGGATATTTTTTATTTTAATTCTATATTTTACACTTAAATATGGATCCCAGGGCCTGAAGGAGAGTTTCCGCTCCTTCAGACCCTGGGAACCATGGAAACCCAATGCACTGCATTGGGTTTCGAGTTTCGGCCGACCCCGACCCCGACTTTTTTATAGGATCGGCCGATTTCACTCGACCCGACTTTTCCAAAAGTCGGGTTTCGTGAAACCCGACCCGATCCTATAAAAGTGAAGGTCGCTCAACCCTAGTCTCGTACATTCCTGGTACTAAGAATGTTAAGGCGGATGCCCTCTCTAGGAGTTTTTTTCCTGATTCCCCTGGGGTTCTTGAGCCGGTCGGCATTTTGAAGGAAGGGGTGATTCTTTCTGCCATCTCCCCTGATTTGCGACGGGTTCTTCAGGAATTTCAGGCTGATAAGCCTGACCGCTGTCCTGTGGGGAAACTGTTTGTTCCTGATAGATGGACTAGTAAAGTGATTTCTGAGGTTCATTGTTCTGTGTTGGCTGGCCATCCTGGGATTTTTGGTACCAGAGATTTGGTTAGTAGGTCCTTTTGGTGGCCTTCTTTGTCACGGGATGTGCGTTCTTTTGTGCAGTCCTGTGGGATTTGTGCGCGAGCTAAGCCTTGCTGTTCCCGCGCTAGTGGGTTGCTTTTGCCATTGTCGGTCCCTGAGAGACCTTGGACGCATATTTCTATGGATTTTATTTCCGATCTTCCTGTTTCCCAAAGAATGTCGGTTATCTGGGTTGTCTGTGACCGATTTTCTAAGATGGTTCATTTGGTGCTTTTGCCTAAATTGCCTTCTTCTTCTGATTTGGTTCCATTGTTTTTTCAGCATGTGGTACGTTTGCATGGTATTCCGGAGAATATTGTGTCCGACAGAGGTTCCCAGTTTGTTTCTAGGTTTTGGCGGGCCTTTTGTGCCAAGCTGGGCATTGATTTGTCTTTTTCCTCTGCATTTCATCCTCAGACAAATGGCAAGACTGAGCGAACTAATCAGACCTTGGAGACCTATTTGAGATGCTTTGTGTCTGCTGATCAGGATGATTGGGTGGCTTTTTTGCCATTGGCCGAGTTTGCCCTTAATAATCGGGTTAGTTCGGCTACTTTGGTTTCGCCTTTTTTTTTGTAATTTTGGTTTTCATCCTCGTTTTTCTTCTGGGCAGGTTGAGCCTTCTGACTTTCCTGGTGTGGATTCTGTGGTCGACAGGTTGCAGCAGATTTGGGCTTATGTGGTGGACAATTTGGTGCTGTCTCAGGAGGAGGCTCAGCGTTCTGCTAACCGTCGTCGGTGAGTTGGTTCCCGGCTTCGGGTTGGTGATCTGGTTTGGTTATCTTCCCGTCATGTTTCTATGAAGGTTTATTCCCCTAAGTTTAAGCCTCGATTTATTGGTCCTTATAGGATTTCTGAGATTATTAATCCGGTGTCCTTTCGCCTGGCGCTTCTGGCCTCTTTTGCTATTCATAATGTCTTCCATAGATCTTTGTTGAGGAAATATGTGGAGCCCATTGTTCCCTCTGTAGATCCTCCGGCCCCTGTGTTGGTCGATGGGGAGTTGGAATATGTTGTTGAGAAGATTTTGGATTCCCGTTTTTCGAGGTGGAAGCTTCAGTACCTTGTCAAGTGGATGGGTTATGGCCAGGAGGATAATTCTTGGGTTTCTGCCTCTGATGTCCATGCCGTTGATTTGGTTCGTGCCTTTCATCGGGCTCATCCTGATCGGCCTGGGGGCTCTGGTGAGGGTTCGGTGGCCCCTCCTCAAGGGATCTATCCTTTGGGGATTTTCTCTGAGGCAAGATAGGTTTCCTGTTTCTGTCTTTAGGGGTAGTTAGATCTTAGGCTGTGCCGAGGGGTCTAGGGAGTGTTAGATACCCCCCACGGTTACTTCTAGTTGCGCTGCTAGGTTCAGGGTTTGCGGTCAGTACAGGGACCACCTTCTCCAGAGTCCGTCTCATGCTGCTCCTAGGCCACCAGATCATAACAGGTCTGCAGGTGTCACACTGCATTTGCAGAGTCCCTAATGTACCTAAACAGTAGAAACCCCCCACAAGTGACCCCATATTGGAAACTAGACCCCCCAAGGAACTTATCTAGATGTGTTGTGAGAACTTTGAACCCCCAAGTGTTTAACTACAGTTTATAACGCAGAGTCGTGTAAATAAAAAATCGTTTTTTCCCACAAAAATGTTTTTTAGCCCCCCAAATTTTCATTTTCCCAAGGATAACAAGAGAAATTGGACCCCAAAAGTTATTATACAATTTGTCCTGAGTACGCTGCTACCCCATATATTGGGGTAAACCCCTGTTTGGGCGCACCGGAGAGCTCGGAAGGGAAAGAGCACTGTTTTACTTTTTCAATGCAGAATTGGCTGGAATTGAGATCGGACGCCAAGTCGCGTTTGGGGAGCCCTTGACGTGCCTAAACAGTGGAAACCCCCAATTCTAACTGAAACCCTAACCCCAACACCCCTAACCCTAATCCCAACTCTAACCATAACCCTAACCACACCCCTAACCCTAACATGTCCCTAACCCTAATTCCAACCACAACCCTAATCCCAACCCCAACCCTAACCACACCCCTAACTCCAACACGCCCCTAAACCTAATCCCAACCATAACCCTAACCACATCCCTAACCCTGACACACCTATAACCCTAATCCCAACCGTAAATGTAATCCAAACCCTAACCCTAACTTTAGCCCCAACCCTAACTTTAGCCCCAACCCTAACCCTAACTTTA
Source organism: Ranitomeya imitator (assembly GCF_032444005.1). Classification (NCBI taxonomy): domain Eukaryota; kingdom Metazoa; phylum Chordata; class Amphibia; order Anura; family Dendrobatidae; genus Ranitomeya; species Ranitomeya imitator. Next base: position 142,388,813 of record NC_091282.1, read on the forward strand.
GCCCTAACCCTAGCCCCGACCCTAACCCTAGCCCCAACCCTAACTCTAACCCTAACCCTAGCCCTAGCTCCAACCCTAACCCTAGCCCTAGCCCTAACGCAGCCCTAACACTAAACCTAGACCCAACCCTAACCCTTTCCCCAACCCTAACACTAGCCCCAACCCTAACCCTAGCCCCAACCCTAACTCTAACCCTAGCCCTAACCCTAGCCCCAACCCTAACTCTAGACAAGATGACATTGTCAGCGGTACCATGGTTATTTATATCCGTACTTTTGATCGCGTGTTACTCCACTTTTTGTTCGGCGCTATGATAATACAGCGTGGGTTTTTTGCCTCGTTTCTTTTTTACGATGTTCACTGAAGGGGTTAACTAGCGGGACAGTTTCATAGGTTGGGTCGTTACGGACGTGGTGATACCAAATATGTGTTCTTTTATTGTTTTTTTTTTTAGATAAAGAAATGTATTTATGGGAACAATATATATATATTTTTTCTTTATTTAGGAATTTCTTTTTTTTCATATGTGAATATATTATTTTAACTTTACAACATTGCCCCAGGAGGGGCATCATGTTATAGGGTCAGATCGCTGATCTGACACTTTGCAGTGCACTGTCAGATCAGCGACCTGACGTTCACTGCTGGAGGCTTGCAGGCACCTGCTCTGAGCGGGCGCTTGCAAGCCACCTCCCTGCAGGACCCGGAAGCAGCCCCGCGGCCATATTGGATCCGAGGCCTGCAGGGAGGAGGAGGTAGGAGACCCTCGGAGCCTCCTCCCTGTGCGATGCTTCCCTATACCGCCGAGACACTGCGATCATCTTTGATCGCAGTGTGCCAGAGGTTAATGTGCCAGGAGCGGTCCGTGATGTCAGCTGTGATAGTCAGATGACACCATGGCGCGATCGACCATGCTCCCCCCGTGAGCGCAGCCGATCCACTATGATGTACTATCCCATCACTGGGAATTAAGAATTAAGAATTATCCCAGATCACCTCAATGGGATAGTACATCACATGGGATTAAGGGGTTAATGACTTGGACTAAACGTATTATTTATTTTAGAAACATATTACAATTTAGCCAACTAGGGGAATTGCAAAATTGAAAGGGTATGGTTAATGTAGGTACATAGCACCACCAAAGGCACCAGAGCTGTAATGCACATTTTTTCACAAAGTAAGTCAACTAAAGGTGATGTAAACTTAGAATAGGCAGTCTTCAAATTAGACAGATTTATCAATCAGCAATAAACCCTTTGATAAATGTGGTGCATTTTAAGACTGTGTAATATTTCCTTATTTAAGAATTAGTCTTGCTAAATATCCCCCAATGGGTTAACTTGGAAGATATTGAAGGGTTTCTGAGGGATGTTATTCTGGATTATCTCAATGAGAATTTATTTTTTCACTCCATATCAGCATGGGTTTATGAGGAATCGTTCCTGTCAAACCAATCTAATCAGTTTTTATGAAGAGGTAAGATATACACTGGACTAAGGTGAATCATTAGGCGTTAGGCGTGGTATATCTTTATTTTTCCAAAGCGTTTGATACCGTGCCACACAAGAGGATGGTACACAAAATGAAAATGCTGGGTCTGGGGGAAAATGTGTATAAATGGGTAAGTAACTGGCTAAGTGATAGAAAGCCGAGGGTGGTTATAAATGGTATATTCTCTAGCTGGGTGGCTGTGACCAGTGGGGTGGCACAGGGGTCTGTTTTGGGACCTATTTTCTTCAACATATTTATTAAAAACCTGGTAGAAGGTTTACACAATAAAATATCGATATTTGCAGATGATACAAAACTATGTAAAGCAGTTAATATAAGAGAAGATAGTATTCTGCTACAGATGGATCTGGATAAGTTGGGAACTAAGGCCAAGAAGTGGCAGATGCGGTTTAACAATGAAAAATGTAAGGCTATACACATGGTAAGAAGGAATCAATATCAGCATTACACACTGAATGGAAAACCACTGGGTAAATCTGACACGGAGAAGGACTTGGGGATCCTGGTTAATGATAAGCTTACCTGGAGCAGCCAGTACCAAAGCAAACAGGATCATGGGGTGCATTAAAAGAGGTCTGGATACACATGATGAGAGCATTATACTGCCTCTGTACAAATTTCTGGTTATACTGCACATGGAGTACTGTGTACAGCTTTGGGCACCGTGCTCAGGAAGGATATAATGGAGCTAGAGCGAGTACAAAGGAGGGCAACAAAATTATTAAAGGGATGGGGAACTACAATACCTAGAAAGATTAGGAATGTTAGTATTATTTAGTCTAGGAAAAAGACGACTAAGGAGCGATCTAATAACCATGTATAAGTACAGGTACAGGGTGGGCTGTTATGATCTGGTGGTTTAGGAGCAACATGGGACGAGCTCTGAAGGAAGTGGTACCTGTACTGACCGCAGTCACTAAGCTCAACACAACACTAGAAGTAGCCGTGGGATGCTCCTGACACTCCCTAGGCACCTCGTCACAGCCTGAGAACTAACTACCCCTAAAGATAGAAACAGGAAAACTATCTTGCCTCAGAGAAAATCCCCAAAGGATAGATAGCCCCCCACAAGTAATGACTGTGAGTGGAGAGGGAAAAGACATACACAGAATGAAACCAGGATGTAGCACAGGAGGCCAGTCTAGCTAGATAGATAGGACAGGATGGAATACTGTGCGGTCAGTATTAAAAACTACAAAAAATCCACACAGAGTTTACAAAAATCTCCACACCTGTCTAAAGGTGTGGAGGGTAAATCTGCTTCCCAGAGCTTCCAGCTACACTGAATTAATCCGTACTGACAAGCTGGACAAAACATAGAAAGCACAGAACGGATAAGTCCACAACCTGTGGACAGAAAAGAGCAAGCAAGGACTTAACTTTGCTGAACTGGTCAGGATAACAGGGACATCCAAGAGAGATGTGAATCCAACCAGGAACCATTGACAAGTGGCACTGGCTGAAGGAAAGAGCCAGGCATAAATAGCCGAGCAGAAAGACAATCAGTGGACACAGCTGCAGACTGCTAAATCTAAGGAGCAGCCATACCACTTAAAACCACCAGAGGGAGCCCAAGAGCAGAACTCACAAAAGTGCCACTTACAACCACCGGAGGGAGCCCAAGAGCGGAATTCACAACAGTACCCCCCCTTGAGGAGGGGTCACCGAACCCTCACCAGAGCCCCCAGGCCAATCAGGACGAGCCAAGTGAAAAGCACGAACCATATCGGCGGCATGGACATCGGAGGCAACAACCCAAGAAATATCCTCCTGGCCATAACCCTTCCACTTGACAAGATACTGAAGCCTCCGCCTCGAAAAACAAGAATCCAAAATTTTCTCAACCTCATATTCCAACTCTCCCTCAACCAACACCGGGGCAGGAGGATCAACCGAGGGAACAACGGGCACCACATATCTCCGCAACAAAGATCTATGGAAAACATTATGAATGGCAAAAGAGGGTGGAAGAGCCAAACGAAAAGACACCGGATTGATAATTTCAGAAATCTTATAAGGACCAATAAACCGAGGCTTAAACTTAGGGGAAGAAACCTTCATAGGAACATGACGAGAAGACAACCAAACCAAATCCCCCACATGAAGCCGGGGACCAATACACAGATGGCGGTTAGCAAAACTTTGAGCCCTTTCCTGAGACAACATCAAATTGTCCACCACATGAGTCCAAATCTGCTGCAGCCTGTCCACCACAGAATCCAAACCAGGACAATCAGAAGGCTCAACCTGCCCCGAAGAAAAACGAGGATGAAAACCAAAATTGCAAAAGAAAGGTGAAACCAAAGTAGCCGAACTGGTCCGATTATTAAGGGCAAACTCGGCCAACGGCAAGAAAGCCACCCAATCATCCTGATCAGCAGACACAAAGCATCTCAAATAGGTTTCCAAGGTCTGATTAGTTCGCTCAGTTTGGCCATTAGTCTGAGGATGAAACGCAGAAGAAAAAGACAAATCAATGCCCATCCTAGCACAAAAGGCCCGCCAAAACCTAGAGACAAACTGAGAACCTCTATCAGACACAATATTCTCCGGAATGCCATGCAAATGAACCACATGCTGAAAAAACAATGGAACCAAATCTGAGGAGGAAGGCAACTTAGGCAAAGGTACCAGATGGACCATTTTAGAGAACCGGTCACAAACAACCCAGATAACAGACATCTTCTGGGAAACAGGAAGATCCGAAATAAAATCCATGGAAATATGCGTCCAGGGCCTCTCAGGGAGCAGCAAAGGCAAAAGCAACCCACTAGCGCGGGAAAAGCAAGGCTTGGCCCGGGCACAAGTCCCACAGGACTGCACAAAAACATGCACATCGCGCGACAAGGAAGGCCACCAAAAGGACCTAGCAACCAAATGTCTGGTACCAAAAATCCCAGGATGACCAGCCAACACTGAACAATGAACCTCAGAAATTACCTTACTTGTCCATCTATCAGGAACAAACAGCTTCCCCACTGGACAGCGGTCAGGCCTATCAGCCTGAAATTCCCGAAGCACCCACCACAAATCAGGGGAGATGGCAGAAAGAATCACCCCTTCCTTAAGAATGCCAAGCGGCTCAAGGACTCCAGGAGAATCAGGCGAAAAACTCCTAGAGAGGGCATCAGCCTTAACATTCTTAGATCCCGGAAGATACGAGACCACAAAATCAAAATGGGAGAAAAACAGGGACCATCGAGCCTGTCTAGGATTCAGCCGCTTTGCCGACTCGAGGTAAATCAGATTCTTATGATCAGTTAAGACCACAACGCGGTGCTTAGCTCCCTCAAGCCAATGTCGCCACTCCTCAAACGCCCACTTCATAGCCAACAACTCCCGATTGCCGACATCATAATTGCGTTCCGTAGGCGAAAACTTTCTGGAAAAAAAAGCACACGGTTTCATCAAAGAACCATCAGAATCCCTCTGAGACAAAACGGCCCCTGTCCCAATCTCAGAAGCGTCAACCTCAACATGAAAAGGAAGATAAACATTCGGCTGACGCAACACAGGGGCAGAAGTAAATCGGCGTTTAAGCTCCCGAAAGGCCTCAACAGCCGCAGAGGACCAATTCGTCACATCAGAGCCTTTCTTCGTCAAATCAGTAAGGGGCTTAACCACACTGGAAAAGTTGGCAATGAAACGGCGATAGAAATTAGCAAAGCCCAAAAATTTTTGAAGGCTCTTCACAGATGTGGGTTGAATCCAGTCATGAATAGCTTGGACCTTAACAGGATCCATTTCCATAGACGAGGGAGAAAAAATAAAACCCAAAAAGAGACTTTCTGAACTCCGAATAGGCACTTAGACCCCTTCACAAATAAAGCATTATCACGAAGGATCTGGAATACCATCCTGACCTGCTTCACATGAGACTCCCAATCATCGGAAAAAATCAAAATATCATCCAAATATACAACCATGAATTTATCAAGATAATTGCGGAAAATATCATGCATGAAAGATTGGAACACAGATGGAGCATTAGAGAGCCCGAATGGCATCACGAGGTATTCAAAATGGCCTTCTGGCGTATTAAATGCAGTTTTCCATTCGTCACCCTGTTTAATACGAACAAGATTATATGCCCCCCGGAGGTCAATCTTAGTAAACCAACTAGCCCCCTTAATCTGAGCAAACAAATCAGAAAGCAAAGGCAAGGGGTATTGGAATTTGACCGTGATCTTATTAAGAAGACGATAATCTATTCCAGGTCTCAAGGAGCCATCCTTCTTAGCAACAAAAAAGAAACCCGCTCCCAATGGTGACGAAGACGGCCGAATATGCCCCTTCTCCAAAGATTCCTTAATATAGCTCCGCATGGCGGCATGCTCTGGCACAGACAGATTGAAAAGTCGGCCCTTAGGGAACTTACAACCTGGAATCAAGTTAATAGCACAATCACAGTCCCTATGTGGAGGAAGAGAACTGGACTTGGGCTCATCAAATACATCCTGGAAATCCGACAAAAACTCAGGGACCTGAGAAGAGAGGGAAGAGGAAATTGACATCAAAGGAACGTCACTATGTACCCCTTGACAACCCCAACTAGTCACAGACATAGTTTTCCAATCCAGCATCGGATTATGTTCCTGTAACCATGGAAAACCCAGTACAACAACATCATGCAGGTTATGCAACACCAGAAAACGGCAATTTTCCTGATGTGCTGGAGCCATGTACATGGTCATCTGCGTCCAGTACTGAGGTTTATCCTTGGTTAATGGTGTAGCATCAATGCCCCTCAAAGGAATAGGGCTCTGCAAAGGCTGCAAGGAAAAACCACAGCACCTGGCAAATTCTAAGTCCATTAAGTTCAGGGCAGCGCCTGAATCCACAAATGCCATGACCAAAAAAGACGACAATGAGCAAATTAGGGTCACAGATAAAAGAAATTTAGGCTGTACAGTACTGATGGTAACAAACCTAGCGACCCTCCTTGTACGCTTAGGGCAATCATAAATAACATGAGCAGAATCACCACAGTAAAAACACAGCCTATTCTGACGTCTGAATTCCTGCCGTTGTGTTCTAGTCAAAATCCTATCACATTGCATAGGCTCAGGACTCTGCTCAGAGGACACTGCCATATGGTGCACAGCTTTGCGCTCGCGCAGACGCCGATCAATCTGAATGGCTAGAGACATAGATTCGTTCAAACCAGTAGGCGTAGGGAAGCCCACCATAACATCTTTAAGGGCTTCAGAAAGACCTTTTCTGAAAATAGCAGCCAGAGCATCCTCATTCCATTTAGTGAGCACAGACCATTTCCTAAATTTCTGGCAGTATAATTCTGCCGCTTCCTGACCTTGACACAGGGTCAACAGGGTTTTTTCTGCATGATCCACAGAGTTAGGTTCGTCATAATCCGAGCGCTTGAAAAAATGCGTCTACATTCAGCAATGCCGGATCCCCTGATTCAAGGGAGAATGCCCAGTCCTGAGGGTCACCAGGCAGCAAGGATATGATGATTTTACCTTGCTGAATGGGATCACCAGAAGAACGGGGTTTCAAAGCAAAAAACAATTTGCAGTTATTTTTAAAGTTCAAAAACTTGGATCTGTCCCCAAAAAACAAATCAGGAGTAGGAACTCTAGGCTCCAAAGCCGGAGTCTGGACAACATAATCTTGGATACTCTGTACTCTTGCAGCAAGTTGATCCACACGAGAAAACAAACCCTGAACATCCATGCTAAATCTAAGGAGCAGCCATACCACTTAAAACCACCGGAGGGAGCCCAAGAGCAGAACTCACAAAAGTGCCACTTACAACCACCGGAGGGAGCCCAAGAGCGGAATTCACAACAGTGGGCCATTTATATGGATACACTTAAATCCAATGGGAATGGTTGGTGACATCAACTTCCTGTTTGTGGCACATTAGTATATGGGAGGGAGAAAACTTTTCAAGATGGGTAATGTTAGGTGTCGAGTTCCCGCCTCTGCACAGGGGAAATCTCGAACCATCTCCGCTGCAGTCTCCCATTCTTCTCCAGCCACAGTGGAGTCTGCTCAGCGGAGATGTCGGTCCCAGCGTCTAGCTCAGGCTGATACTGGACGACTAGTTACTACTGCCCTTCCAGGCTCTGTCCTTGTAGCCAGCAATGTTCAGCAGTGAGCAGGTCCTTCTGGGACTAAGTCCTGCATTCCGCTTACTGAGCATGTCCACGGGGCGACCTCCCATTGGAGGTCGGGGGTCACATACTCAGGTCCTGTTGCGGCTCCTATTTGACCATCTGGAAGGTCTTGTAGCACTGCCGCTATAAAAGGTTCCCATGGCCGCTCAGCCATGTGCTAGTGTACACTTGTAAACGTGTGTGTGTTGACGTGTGAAAGTTGCTCATTAATTGTCTTCTCCCTTGTGTATGACTGCTCAGTGCTCACATAAGGTGGATGATTGCTACCTAGCGCCCGACTTGCTATCAGCATGTGACACACAAAACAGCGTCAAATTGCTTTGACCGCCAGTGCTGCACCGTGCGCTTTCACAGCACTTTCCTTGCCCAAGCCTGGGTGGTTAGTGGCATCCGCCAGAGTGTCACCGCACGCACTCCCGTGCATTTAAATTATTATTTTAGTTACGCTGACACCCCAGTTGCGGTGTCGAGCACAAGAGGTCTAGTGTTATGATCCGGTGACCTTGGAGCAGCATGAAAACTTTCACTGGAGTAGGTGGTAACTATACTGACCGCAAATCCTGATCTTAACACCGCGACTAGAAGTAGCCGTGGGGTGTACCTAACAAGCCCTAGACACCTCGTCACAGCCGGAGGACTAAATACCCCTAAAGATGGAAATAGGAATACTACCTTGCCTCAGAGCAGAACCCCAAAGGATAGGCAGCCCCCCACAAATATTGGCTGTGAGTAGGAGAGGAAAGACACACAGTCAGAAAACAGGATTTAGCACAAGAGGCCACTCTAGCTAAAATAGGAAAGGATACGACAGAGTTCTGTGTGGTCAGTATTAAAACCCTTCCAAAATTATCCACAGCAGAAAAAAAAACTCCTCCATCTAACTAAAGACGTGGAACGTATATCTGTAACTCCAGAGACTACTAAAATCAGAGCAGGAATACAATCAAAAAGCAAGCACACAGCTTGTGTGCCATAGAAAAAGAAACATACACTTATCTTTGCTGAATTGGCAGCTAAGCAGGAGAAGCTAGACAGACATCCAACACTTCCCAAGAAACATTGACAACTGGCAAGGACTAATGAGTCCTGAAAACCTAAATACCCCAGTCAGAACTGCAATCAGCAGATACACCTATCCAGGACTGCAGCCCAGAGACAACTGCATTACCACCTACAACCACCGGAGGGAGCCCAAAAGCAGAATGCACAACAGTCTAGTTGTACTCTAATCCCGAGTATAGGGGTAGAGTTCTGTGACTCCTTGCTTGTGCTCTTTGTGCAATACCACGGCCGTGATGTAACAGGGTTTGCTTTCTTCATACTGGGTGAAGTTAACCCGTGTGTGAATCCATATTGTACCGCCATATAGTCCGTCATTACTTAGCAGCAGGTTCCATCTCTGCACGGTGATCCCCAGGCTGCGAACGCATCTTATTCTATCTTTCTAATTATTTGGTGCGTTCCACTAGCCCTAACATGTGGTGACCATGGCGGCCATTTTGATGTCAGCCATTTTGGATCCAACTTTATTTTTTTCCCTTGGGAAGAGGGTCAAGTGACACATGAAACTTATTGAGAATTTCACAAGAAAACCAATGGTGTGCTTGGTTTTAACATAACTTTATTGCTTCATTAGTTATTTACAAGTTTATGACCACTTATAAAATGTGTTCAAAGTGTTGCACATTGTGTTGGATTGTCATTGTTTTAATAAACATTAAAACCAGGCACACCATTGTTTTTCTTGTGAAATTCTCAATAAGTTTGAGGTGGCACATGACCCTCTTCCCATTAGAAAAAATAAAGTTGGATCCAACATGGCCGACTTCAAATTGGCCACCATGGTCACACCCATCTTGAAAAGTTTTCTCCCTCCCATATATTAATGTGCCACAAACAGGAAGTTGATAACACCAACAATTTCCATTTTATTTAGGTGTATCCATATACATGGCCCACCCTGTATATAAGGGGACAATACATCTCTCCGAGGATTGTTTATACCAAGGAAGGTGACGGTCAAAAGGGGGCATTCTCTGCGTCTGGAGGAGAGAATATTTTTCCACCAACATAGAAGAGGATTCTTTACTGTTAGGGCAGTGAGAATCTGGAATTCCTTGCCTGAGGAGGTGGTAATGAAGAACTCAGTCGAGGGGTTCAAGAGAGGCGTGGATGTCTTCCTGGAGCATAACAATATTGTATTTTACAGTTATTATGCTCTTTAGAAGGATGTAGATCTGGGGATTTATTCTGACGGAATATAGGCTGAACTGGATGGAGAAATGTCCTTTTTCGGCCTTGCTAACTATGTTACTATGTTATTTTAATATTTCAATTATCAAATGTTTATATTTTGGTACTTTACACAATAAAAGCACATATTGTGAAAAACTATATTCTATATCCATAGAAAGATTTGTTTTGTTTTCTTTGTTTTTTTGATTTTTGCTTTTTTTGCAAAATTACCTACAGTTTTTAATTGTATCATTATTTATTACATTTTTTGCAATCATTGTTTTGGAAAAAAAAGCATGAAGCTAAATCTGCAAATGTCTTTTGTCTTTTTTGACACCATTGGCTGTTACCAGAGATCTATATGAGTGGATTTCTCAATATTAAATATTATTTAACTACTTGGGAACACGAGCTGTGATTTGTGGAAGTTAGGTTTATACCAGGGGTGGGCAAGTCATTTTCCTGAGGGGCCACATGAGATACTGTGACTGTTGTGGAGGCCGAACCAGTTGGCTGTTAATCAGTTCACTATGAATAAAAAACATTTGGTTCAAAACGCATAAGGTCACCCCTGTGTCCATACCTTTTCTTATTCGAAAACAATTTCAACATGATCTATCACATTTTTTATCCATGGACGTGATGCTGGATTTTCACTTTGTTTCCCCTGCTTGCTGTCAACACAGCACTTTGTTCCGCCTTCCAAGATTACATTCATTGAACATAGGTGATCTGGACTGTTCTCTTTACAATTGCCCCTCTATAGACAGTATAAGCCCAACATAGACCCTATATAGAGTATGAGCCCCACATAGCCTCTCTATGTACAATATGAGCTTGCATATCCCCAGTATACACAATGAGCCTCCACATAGCCCCTGTATTCAGTATGAGCCCGATATAGTCTACTATATAACTTTTGAGCCATACATATCTTCATATACACAGTATGAGCCATATATAGTCTCCTATATGCAGCATGAGGTCCACATGAAGTGATGTCATCGTGTCTGCTGTTTCACACGCTGTTTGTTGGAAGATGGAGCCAGCTGCCCCTCCCTCCATCAATATATTCACTGCTATCATCATGCTGAGGATGAGCATAATGGTGGCAAGGGGCGGCAGCAGATGGATGGTGGCGAAGGGTATGGTACTCGCTCCAGGGGCTGGAGTTTGCCCAGGTCTGGCTTATACTTATACTGGTAGACTTTTTTAAGCACCAGTTTACCATAATTATAACCATTAGCATTCCACATGATGTGCAGACATTGGGAGATAGCTGCCTTTGACAATCTCCTTTTAACTGTGCCTTTTGAACTGCTCCTTTAAGGGAGTTTACTATTTGAGATCAGAGGTTTTTCAGAACCTAGCAATAACAGCAGGAGCCCGGCTGTCAGTCATAACCGGGCTCCTGCTTTTAATCACAAGGACATTACTGCTGTGCCATATAATGTTCCCAGTAGAATTAAGCTGAGGAACAAAAGTGCAAATAGGGTCCTATCCAGTATCAAAGGGTGCAGTGGAGGGTAGAGATTAGCTCACCTGGTGGAGTTGTTTAACACGCAAAAGTATTAGAGCTTTTGAGAAGATCAACTGCTGCAAATCCACGTGTTTAAAAAACCCTAGATAACCAAAAAAGATAAGAACAAGTGGTTCCTCTATGCTGCTGATGGAAACTAGTAATATTCCAGGAGACCAAATAAAAACTTGATACGGTTTCATTATCTGCATGTTTCAAATTCATCCAATTTCTTCATCAGGATGCAAACCACAGTAGAAACATAATATTGATGCAACAATACTATGTTCTTACTGTCTTTTTCATCCTGATTAGTGATGGAGGAGTGTACATGGCACTGCTTAACACTCAATCGAGCATCCGGGTGTTCGATCCGAGTAGCAAGCAGTAGAGAGTATCGTGTGGAGCTTGAAGTGTTTGGATCCTCATAAGTGAATTAGTCAAGGAAAGATTGGAGAAGAGAGAGAGAGAGAATTTTTCCATCCTCTGGAAAAATGCTCTAGTTTCCCCTTCACTTCGCTACTCAAGTAGAGCATTTCCGAGCGTCCGACATGCTCGGTTCGAGTACTAAACACTAGAGCATATCACTGCTCAATCAACACTAATCCTGATTAAGAAATTAGATGATTTTGAAAAGAATAGATAATAAAATTGCATCAGCTTTTTATTGAGTCTCCTGGAATATTCCTGGTTTCCATCAGCAGCGTAGAGGAACCACCTACTCTTATCTTTTTTGGTCATTTGATGACAGAGACAAATAATATTATGTTCTTGAGGCTCTACTCATAATAAGACAAATAAATTGATAGAACACATGACATATAAAAAGTTTAATTTACACAATTCGCCTAGTGTATTTAAAGTAAATTATATATTTTTAAAAAGAAAATATATGTAATTGCCTCTAAGGTTAATTGAGAAAAAAAAAGAATGATCTGAAAGTAAATAGCAGTTAAAATTACATGTTGGTCTTTTTGTCATTGCCCAAGGTGTTTTCAAACTGTGACTGATGACAGATGATTAGTCACAGCTCTGGAAAATCTATAACAGAGTAATGGGATTTTAGAAGATTGGAGGAGAGAGCAGTTTACTTCTTTCCTCTGTAGCATAGTAATATTGCTGATAATTACACTGCCCATAGCACTGTTTAAAAAACTGCATAAGTATAACTTTTTTGAATGACTATCATAAAGGAATCACATATCCATGAAGGAGGAAACAAAATAGCATGAATTAACTTCATTTTAATGTGAACTATGCTCGCCAGCATTGTATCTATTTATGTCCTTCCAAGATAGGTGTTTCTGTTCAGTCTCCAATTAGTTATTATTTATTCAAAAACATGATAATCATCTAGGAATGGTGAAAAATACAGCAATTACATATTGTGCCACCCAAAAAATGGAAAGTAAAGTTTTGCTTCAGTCAGATAAAAATATAAATTATATAGATTATATCTTTCCTTATTTTGTCAATTTGCCAACAATCTAACACAATAAGCATCAAATTGTGTAGACAAAAAAATTATATTTTCCCTGAATACAAAAGAGGTTCAAACAGATGGATGAATTGAGGTTGACCAGATAGATAAATAGATATTCGGTTGTAGCCCAAAAACTAGATAATATTAAAATATAGAAAGCGGATGGCACTCAAAAACTGGAAATTATCAAAAGTTTAGTGAAACTTTTAATTATGATGAAATTATCCCTGCCGGCCAGAGAGATGAGGTTCCCACAGCGTGAGTGTGCAGCTGTGATCAGAGGTATACAGTTTATCTCCAGTCAATGGTGTCAGCGGATGGGACTACAGCTCCCGTCATCCGACACCTGCTGCTGCTAATAACGGCGAGAGCATGTTAAAAATGGCGTGGGGTTGGGGGGGTGGCCTGAGCTCTGGCGATGTAGGATGTAAGAGCTCTGAGCTCCCACTAAAGAACTCAAAAAGCGATGAAAAAAATCCACATGAGGCATTTATTTATATCTTTTATTGAGTTATTATCCCTCTACTACAGAATTGGAACATTTTACTGTCAAAAAATGCTTTCAATCAAGAATTTTTACTTCACAGAATGTAGAAGGATACCTTTCAAAATAGTGAAAGGACAAAACATCAGCATACAAAAAAATTAAAACCAAGGTCAACGCGTTTCCGTTGACTAAGCACCCTTAATCATGATACCTGGTACAAGACATGTCTATACTTTTATGCTAGTATCCGGTCATCACTCCGGTGTTGCAATTGGTAGAATTGTCTAATCAAACAAAAATAGGCACACATGATAATGAAAGCAAGACAAGCTTGATGGAAAGACAAAAACAGGTGTTTTGACTAAACAGAAATGCAGAGAAATCAAAAATAGCACAAAATACAAAAACTATATGCAAAATGAAAAATAATAATAACATTACAATAATCATTAAATAAATCCAAAAATATGATAGTAAAATAGTATGTACAGTGTCATATGTCATGAACCCACATAATAATACAGAAAGAAACTATATTAGTCTACATAGACACAAACTCATGTGAGTTCTAAAGAGAATAAGACATACATGTGAATCTCATAATGAATAGAACTATAAAATTCCCTAGTACCTTTGAAAATAGCAAGCTCACAGACAACCATAGATGGGAAAACAGAACAATCAATGGCAGGAATCTCCCAGACAGGGAGCTGTAGCAGCCAAACTAGGTTAGAGCAAATAGGTAAAAGCACAGCTGCAGATGCCGTGACAGTGTAACAGCGGCCGGCCAGCAAGGGGAAACAAAAGGGCAAATTGATAGCTATTAGCCTTACAAAGGAGTCATTAATTATATGGGAAATGTAAACTACAGATTTAGTTAGTTACTAGATGACAAAAAAGCAACTTTATAGTTTGTAAACCCTCAGAATACTAATAAAAGAGCATAAGATCTTTCCTTTTGTTTAAACCATGTGGAATTCTTGTTCCGAGTTTAAAGATCCACCATGATTCCCTGTTTCTCAGGGTCACCTCAATGTCTCCTCCTCTAAATGGTTTATGAATTTTTTCAATTGCATAAATTTTAAGTGGTGGATCTTTAAATCATATGACACTGTACATACTATTTTACTATCATATTTTTGGATTTATTTAATGATTATTGTAATGTTATTATTATTTTTCATTTTGCATATAGTTTTTGTATTTTGTGCTATTTTTGATTTCTCTGCATTTCTGTTTAGTCAAAACACCTGTTTTTGTCTTTCCATCAAGCTTGTCTTGCTTTCATTATCATGTGTGCCTATTTTTGTTTGATTAGACAATTCTACCAATTGCAACACCGGAGTGATGACCGCATACTAGTATAAAAGTATAGACATGTCTTGTACCAGGTATCATGATTAAGGGTGCTTAGGCACCGGAAACGCGTTGACCTTGGTTTTAATTTTTTTGTATGCTGATGTTTTGTCCTTTCACTATATTTTAAGTGAAATAAACTATGGATTTTTCACTATTTCGTTCAGCTGGATCTCCTTCTCTTTCCTGTTCGTCCACGCCCTGACACAGCGGTTCCGTGCTCCGAGCTCCTGGGAATGTCGGTATGGTGAGCTGGATTTTGTTTTTCTTAGAAGGATACCTTTACCTGTTTTTTTTTCACACCAGGATTCAACTTTAAGGTCAGTGCTTGTATTTTCCACCCAAGAGCCAATTGGACAGATATCCCTGGTCATTTGAGTGCCCATATTGCTGGGATTTCTTTTTATTTGGGTCTCTTGTGCACTGAAGCTGCATTCTTCCCTGCTGTGGCGGAGGAATACCCACTTCATATATTTTTGACTGGAATCATTGTATTCTTTTCTTCATCCTGATCAAAGAATCAACAAACGTCCTATACTCCCATTGTAGGTTACACAGGCTGTTTATTTAATCTTTAACCTCCTCCTTGGCTGGATATAAAGCTCATTACGCTGCCACATCAAAGATTCAAGATTTAAAAGTTACATTACCCTATTTACTCTTTACCCCTACTCTTCTCCATCTACACTTTCGGCCTGGGACAGCTAATAGAATCCCACGGTTTGCAGTACCATCTCTACGCTGATGACACACAGATCTACCTCTCCGGACCTGACCTCTCCTCCTTGCTTACCAAAATCCCGCACTGTCTGTCTGCCATTTCAGCCTTCTTTTCTGCTCGCTTTCTACAACTGAACATGGACAAAACAGAATTCATCATCTTTCCTTCATCTCACTCTACTCCTCCACCAGACCTATCCATCAATGTCAATGGCTGCTCACTATCCCCAGTCCCACACGCCCGGTGCCTCGGGGTGATCCTCGACTCTGCCCTCTCTTTCAAGCCACATATCCAAGCCCTTGCCTCCTCCTGTCGTCTCAAACTCAAAAATATTTCCCGGATCCGTGCTTTCCTTGACCGCAACACTGCAAAAACGCTAGTGCATGCCCTTATCATCTCCCGCCTCCTACTCTCTGGACTCCCCTCTAGCACTCTGGCACCACTCCAATCCATCATACACTCTTCTGCCCGACTAATCCCCCTGTCCCCCCGCTATTCCACAGCCTCTCCTGTTGTGGATTCTGTTTTTGGGCTCCCTCTGGTGGTTACAGATGGTACTGGGTGACTTGTGTTCTCTGCGGTCTCTGGTGTCCACCTGTTCTATTAGGATATGGGAGTTTCCTATTTAACCTGGCTTTCTTGTCATTTCCTCGCCGGCTATCAATGTAATCAGTGTGTCTTGTTACCTCTGCTTCCCGCTTCTGTATTCTTCAGGACTAGCTAAGTTTTTGATTTTCCTGTTCCACGTTTTGCTTAATTTTTGTCTTAGTCCAGCTTGCAGATATGTGATTCCTTTTTGCTGGTTGCTCTAGTGGGCTGATATTACTCCTCATGTTCCATGAGTTGGAACATGAGTTCAAGTAATTTCAGGATGGTTTTTTGTAGGGTTTTTCGCTGACCGCGCAGTTCACTTTTGTATCCTCTGCTATCTAGCTTTAGCGGGCCTCATTTTGCTGAATCTGTTTTCATAACTACGTATGTGCTTTCCTCTCATTTCACCGTCATTACATGTGGGGGGCTGCTATTTCTGTGGGGTGTTTCTCTGGAGGCAAGAGAGGTCTGTGTTTCTTCTAATAGGGAAAGTTAGTTCTTCGGCTGGCGCGAGACGTCTAGAATCATCGTAGGCACGTTCCCCGGCTACAGCTAGTTGTGTGTTGAGGTTCAGGATCGCGGTCAGCTCAGTTTCCATCACCCTAGAGCTTGTTTTGTTTTTTGTGCTTGTCCTTTTGTGATCCCCTGCCATTGGGATCATGACAGTATAGCCGGCCAAAAAGTGGTAATCGTATTGGCTGAAGTAGGAGGAAAAGTAGTCTGAGGAAGTTTTTTTTTTTTTTTTTTTTTCCCCTCAGAGTTTGCTGCATAGCCTTAATTGCAGCCTGGCTGCGTCTTACCTCCTCTTAATCCTTGAATGGCTCTGACCTCAGCTGTTTATCATGGACGTCCAGAGTTTGGCTTCCAGCCTGAATAATCTTGCTGCTAAGGTTCAAAATATACAAGATTTTGTTGTACATGCTCCTATGTCTGAACCTAGAATTCCTATCCCAGAGTTTTTTTCTGGAGATAGATCTAGTTTTCTGAATTTTAGGAACAATTGCAAGTTGTTTCTTTCTTTGAAATCTCGCTCTTCTGGAGACCCTGCTCAGCAAGTCAAGATTGTTATATCTTTCCTGCGGGGTGACCCTCAGAATTGGGCATTTGCATTGGCACCAGGTGATCCTGCGTTGCTCAATGTGGATGCGTTTTTTCTGGCATTGGGTTTGCTCTATGAGGAACCTAACCTAGAGATTCAGGCTGAAAAAGCTTTATTGGCTCTCTCTCAGGGGCAAGATGAAGCAGAAATATATTGTCAGAAATTTCGGAAATGGTCGGTGCTTACTCAGTGGAATGAGTGCGCCCTGGCTGCAAGATTCAGAGATGGCCTTTCTGAGGCCATTAAAGATGTCATGGTGGGGTTCCCTGCGCCTACAGGTCTGAATGAGTCTATGACTATGGCTATTCAGATTGATCAGCGTTTACGGGAGCGCAAACCTGTGCACCATTTGGCGGTGTCTTCTGAACAGGCACCTGAGACAATGCAATGTGATAGAATTCAGTCCAGAAGTGAACGGCAAAACTATAGGCGGAAAAATGGGTTGTGTTTTTATTGTGGTGATTCAGCTCATGTTATATCAGCATGCTCTAAACGCACAAAAAAGGTTGATAAGTCTGTTGCCATTAGTACTTTACAGTCTAAGTTCATTCTGTCTGTGACTCTGATTTGTTCATTATCAGCCATTTCCGTCGATGCCTATGTGGATTCAGGCGCTGCCCTGAGTCTTATGGATTGGTCATTTGCCAACCGCTGTGGGTTTAGTCTGGAGCCTCTGGAAGTCCCTATTCCTTTGAAAGGAATTGACTCTAAACCTTTGGCTATGAATAAACCTCAGTACTGGACACAAGTGACCATGCGTATGACTCCCGTTCATCAGGAGGTGATTCGCTTCCTGGTACTGTATAATTTACATGATGTCTTAGTGCTTGGTCTGCCATGGTTACAAACTCATAACCCAGTCTTGGACTGGAAAACGATGTCTGTGTTAAGCTGGGGATGTCAGGGGGTTCATGATGATGCACCTCCGATTTCTATCGCTTCATCTACTCCTTCTGAGGTTCCGGTATTTTTGTCTGATTATCGGGATGTTTTTGAGGAGCCTAAGCTCAATTCGCTTCCTCCTCACAGGGATTGCGATTGTGCTATAGATTTGATTCCTGGCAGTAAATTTCCTAAAGGTCGTTTGTTCAATCTGTCAGTGCCAGAGCATACTGCTATGCGGGATTATGTTAAGGAGTCCTTGGAAAAGGGACATATCCGTCCATCTTCGTCCCCTTTGGGAGCAGGTTTTTTTTTTGTGGCCAAAAAAGATGGTTCCTTGAGGCCTTGTATAGATTACCGTCTTTTGAATAAGATTACAGTTAAATATCAGTATCCTTTGCCATTGTTGACTGATTTGTTCGCTCGCATTAAGGGGGCTAAATGGTTCACTAAGATTGATCTTCGGGGTGCGTATAATCTTGTGCCGATAAAGCAGGGTGATGAGTGGAAAACCGCATTTAATACGCCTGAGGGCCATTTTGAGTATTTGGTGATGCCTTTTGGACTTTCTAATGCTCCTTCTGTCTTCCAGTCCTTTATGCACGATATTTTCCGTGAATATCTGGATAAATTTATGATTGTGTATTTGGATGATGTTTTGGTTTTTTCGGATGACTGGGAGTCCCATGTTCAGCAGGTCAGGAAGGTGTTTCAGGTCCTGCGGGCCAATTCTTTGTTTGTAAAAGGTTCAAAGTGTCTCTTTGGAGTCCAGAAGATTTCTTTTTTGGGGTATATTTTTTCCCTTCTACTATTGAGATGGATCCCGTCAAGGTTCAGGCTATTTGTGACTGGACGCAGCCTACATCTCTTAAGAGTCTACAGAAGTTCTTGGGCTTTGCTAATTTTTATCGTCGTTTCATAACTAATTTTTCTAGTGTTGTTAAGCCTTTGACGGATTTGACTAAGAAGGGTGCTGATGTTGCTGATTGGTCTCCTGCGGCTGTGGAGGCCTTTCAGGAACTTAAGCGCCGGTTTTCTTCTGCTCCTGTGTTGCATCAGCCAGATGTTTCGCTTCCTTTTCAGGTTGAGGTTGATGCTTCCGAGATTGGAGCGGGGGCGGTTTTGTCACAGAGAAGCTCCGATTGCTCGGTGATGAAGCCATGTGCGTTCTTTTCTAGAAAGTTTTCACACACTGAGCGGAATTATGATGTTGGTAATCGGGAGCTTTTGGCCATGAAGTGGGCATTTGAGGAGTGGCGTCATTGGCTTGAGGGTGCTAGACATCGTGTGGTGGTCTTGACTGATCACAAAAATCTGATTTACCTTGAGTCTGCCAAGCGTCTGAATCCTAGACAGGCTCGTTGGTCACTGTTTTTCTCCCGTTTCGATTTTGTGGTTTCATACCTGCCAGGTTCAAAGAATGTGAAGGCGGATGCTTTTTCTAGGAGTTTTGTGCCTGACTCCCCTGGAAATTCTGAGCCCACTGGTATCCTTAGGGATGGGGTGATTTTGTCGGCTGTCTCCCCAGACTTGCGACGTGCTTTGCAGGAGTTTCAGGCGGATAAACCTGATCGTTGTCCGCCTGAAAGACTGTTTGTTCCGGATAATTGGACCAGTAGAGTCATCTCCGAGGTCCATTCTTCTGCGTTGGCAGGTCATCCTGGAATATTTGGTACTAGAGACTTGGTGGCCAGGTCTTTTTGGTGGCCTTCCTTGTCGAGGGATGTGCGTTCTTTTGTGCAGTCTTGTGGGGTTTGCGCTCGGGCTAAGCCTTGCTGTTCTCGGGACAGTGGATTGTTGTCACCTTTGCCTATTCCGAAGAGGCCTTGGACGCACATTTCCATGGACTTTATTTCGGATCTCCCTGTCTCTCAAAAAATGTCCGTCATCTGGGTTGTGTGTGACCGCTTTTCTAAGATGGTTCATCTGGTACCCTTGCCTAAGTTGCCTTCCTCCTCTGAGTTGGTCCCTCTGTTTTTTCAGAACGTGGTTCGTTTGCATGGGATTCCGGAGAACATCGTTTCTGACAGGGGATCCCAGTTTGTGTCTAGATTTTGGCGGACGTTCTGTGCTAAGATGGGCATTGATTTGTTCTTTTCGTCTGCATTCCATCCTCAGACGAATGGCCAGACGGAACGAACTAATCAGACCTTGGAAACTTATTTAAGGTGTTTTGTTTCTGCTGATCAAGATGACTGGGTTACCTTTTTGCCGCTTGCCGAATTTGCCCTTAATAATCGGGCTAGTTCTGCTACCTTGGTTTCTCCTTTCTTTTGTAATTCGGGGTTTCATCCTCGTTTTTCCTCTGGTCAGGTGGAGCCTTCTGATTGTCCTGGAGTGGACATGGTGGTGGATAGGTTGCATCAGATTTGGAGTCATGTGGTGGACAATTTGAAGTTGTCCCAGGAGAGGGCTCAGCAGTTTGCTAATCGCCGTCGCCGCGTGGGTCCTCGACTTCGTGTTGGGGACTTGGTGTGCTTGTCTTCTCGTTTTGTTCCTATGAAGGTCTCTTCTCCTAAGCTCAAGCCTCGGTTCATCGGTCCCTATAGGATCTTGGAAATTCTTAACCCTGTGTCGTTTCGTTTGGATCTCCCGGCATCGTTTGCTATTCATAATGTGTTCCATCGGTCGTTGTTGCGGAAGTATGAGGTACCTGTTGTTCCTTCGCTTGAGCCTCCTGCTCCGGTGCTGGTGGAGGGAGAATTGGAGTATGTTGTGGAGAAGATCTTGGATTCTCGTGTTTCCAGACGGAAACTCCAATATTTGGTCAAGTGGAAGGGTTATGGTCAGGAGGATAATTCTTGGGTGGTTGCCTCTGATATTCATGCTGCTGATTTGGTCCGTGCATTTCATAGGGCTCATCCTGGTCGCACTGGTGGTTCTCGTGAGGGTTCGGTGACCCCTCCTCAAGGGGGGGGTACTGTTGTGGATTCTGTTTTTGGGCTCCCTCTGGTGGTTACAGATGGTACTGGGTGACTTGTGTTCTCTGCGGTCTCTGGTGTCCACCTGTTCTATCAGGATATGGGAGTTTCCTATTTAACCTGGCTTTCTTGTCATTTCCTCGCCGGCTATCAATGTAATCAGTGTGTCTTGTTACCTCTGCTTCCCGCTTCTGTATTCTTCAGGACTAGCTAAGTTTTTGATTTTCCTGTTCCACGTTTTGCTTAATTTTTGTCTTAGTCCAGCTTGCAGATATGTGATTCCTTTTTGCTGGTTGCTCTAGTGGGCTGATATTACTCCTCATGTTCCATGAGTTGGAACATGAGTTCAAGTAATTTCAGGATGGTTTTTTGTAGGGTTTTTCGCTGACCGCGCAGTTCACTTTTGTATCCTCTGCTATCTAGCTTTAGCGGGCCTCATTTTGCTGAATCTGTTTTCATAACTACGTATGTGCTTTCCTCTCATTTCACCGTCATTACATGTGGGGGGCTGCTATTTCTGTGGGGTGTTTCTCCGGAGGCAAGAGAGGTCTGTGTTTCTTCTAATAGGGAAAGTTAGTTCTTCGGCTGGCGCGAGACGTCTAGAATCATCGTAGGCACGTTCCCCGGCTACAGCTAGTTGTGTGTTGAGGTTCAGGATCGCGGTCAGCTCAGTTTCCATCACCCTAGAGCTTGTTTTGTTTTTTGTGCTTGTCCTTTTGTGATCCCCTGCCATTGGGATCATGACACTCTCCCCTGTGTCAAGCCCTTCACTGGCTTCCTATCGCCCAGAGACTCCAGTTCAAAACCCTCACACTGACATACAAAGCCATCCACAACCTGTCTCCTCCATACATCTGTGACATGGTCTTCCGGTACTTACCTGCATGCAACCTTTGATCCTCTCAAGATCTCCTCTACTCCCTTCTTATCTCTTCTTCCCACAACCGCATCCAAGACTTCTCCCGTGCTTCCCCCATACTCTGGAACTCTCTACCCCAACACATCAGACTCGCGCCTACCATAGAAACCTTCAAAAAGAACCTGAAGACTCATCTCTTCCGACAAGCCTACAGCCTGCAGTGATCCTCAACCTACTGAACAGCCGCACAGCCAGCTCTTCCCTCTCCTAGTGTATCCTCACCCACCCCCTGCAGGCTGTGAGCCCTCGCGGGCAGGGTCCTCTCTCCTTATGTACTCGTGTGCCTTGTTATCTGCTCATATTTAATGTATTTGTCTATATTTGCCCCGTATTCACATGTAAAGCGCCATGGAATAAATGGCGCTATAAAAATGTATAATAATAATAATAATGTAATGTACAAAACTTGAGAGACCTATGAGGTAATTATCTGCCTACTTTAACTTGTAAGCTACCCATTCCGATCCTTTGTGTGTAGTATCTTGTGTTTCAGGTTTACCAACTTAATTTCTGTTTGACTGACAGCTATTCTTTTATCAATAAATTGTATCATATAGCAATATTCACATGCAATTACCTGTATATTGAGTTCCAAGGGCGATATACTATAATTAATTGTATCATACTATTATAGCTATCCAAGTGTCAATAAAAGAGACCGACCAAAATGGAGACAGAAACAGGGAAAACAAAAAATAAATCCCAAACAAGTAGACAATCTCTACAAAGGGCTCACTCTAAATCTTATGAAGATTTCCCCAACTTAGGGTACGTTCACATTTGCGGTTTGCGCCGCAGCGTCGCCGCCGCAACAAGACGCATGCGTCGTGCGGCCCTATCTTTAACATTGGCGCCGCATGGGGCCGCATGTGCATGCGTTGTGTTGCGTTTTACGCCGCATGCGGCGTTAGGGCGCACCTGTCTGGGCGCGGCAAACGCAACATGTTGGATTTTTTGTGCGGCGCCGACCTTTTCAAAAACGCATGCGTCGTGCGGCCCTATCTTTTAACATTGGCGCCGCATGGGCCGCATGTGCATGCGTTTTGCTGCGTTTTTGTTTGCGTTGTGCGTTGCGGCGACGACGCTGCGGCGCACAACGCAAATGTGAACTTAGAGTTACTTAGTCCTACCAGATCAAAGTCCCCTGTTAAGTCAGGGGAACCAAGTTCTACAATCCTCACTCCTAACATACAGTAAAGCTACAAAGGAAGGGGCTACACAGAAAAATTTAACATCCAAATTGCCGATAAGCATGTCATCCCATAAAGGAGACCCCAATGGAGTGTCCAAACTTCCAATTCTAAATACCATCTCACCTAATGAAATGGATACTTCCAGATCATTTAAAAGAAAAGGTCCTAGTAACCATGGGAGTAAAAATGACCCTTCCGCTGAAGATTTGGACAATCAGTCTGATGACTGTTCACCGAACAATAGCCCAGACATACAAAGAGTTAAAAGAGATCACATAGAGGTGCCACCAATAGCAGAGATCCCACCTCCTTTAATTAACCTGGACGAATTTCTCAGTTCTAGCAAGCCTGCTACTGAAGATTTCTTGGCTAGCCTTTTTAAGTCATTTATTGAATCTATGAGGATAGGATTTGAATTACAGAGCAAAACCCTGCAGGAAACTTGCAACAATTTCATTCAAAGATTCGAGAAGAATGAGAAAAGATTAACTCTTGTTGAAAAAGACATTTACCTATCCAAATAGAATTCTAATCTTCAAGCTGAGATCCTTATCCTCACAAATAAGTTAACAGACCTCAAAGATCGTAATCGAAGAAATAACTTAAAGATAAGAGGCATACCTGAATCCGTCCCGCAAGGTGACCTCTCAAACTACACTTAAAATCTATTTAAAAAAACTGGTTCCCAATCTCTCTGACTTACAACTTAACATTGACTGCATCCATTGCCCACCACGTCCTAAGGGGATACCCCAAGACAAGCCCAGGGATACTATCCTTAGAGAACATTTCTTAAATACAAAAGAAAAGATTTTGAAAGGCATCAGGAAAAAAGGTTCCTTCCCAGACCCGTATAGGAGCATAACATTTTTCTCAGACGTCTCGAAAGCGACGATGGATGCGTGTAGATCCTTTAGAGACATAACAGCTAAACTTAGAGACCTCAAATTGCCCTATAGACGGGGCTTCCCAACAAAACTCTTAGTGTGGTACAACAGCAGAAATTATCCAATCGCTACCCCTCAAGTAGGCTTGAGATTTATTAAATTCCTCATGGAAGAACTTACCTTTAAAAAGAAACATTAGAAAATATGCTTATTATTTTCATAATTTATTTCTTTCAATAGACCTCTAACTCTGAGATGTCTTTGTGGGCCTCAGCCACAAGTCTTGTATACTCCACACTTAGGTGAGACTCAATAAATTTGGAGTCCTCCAGGAAAACCCCTAAGTTAGTTCCTGTGTATTTTGGCTAGTTTTAGATAGGCCAACCACCAGTTTTGTAGTATTTATTTTTATCGCTCAGTTTTGTTTAATTCATAATTAATAATGAAAATCCTTTCTTATAATGTTAGAGGCATCAACAGCCCTAATAAAAGATATACCATTTGGAAAGAGATTATTCGTTCTCGTGCCAATATTGTATGTCTACAGGAGGTGAAATTAGCAAAAGACAATCATCCAACGTTTCAGCACAAAAAATTTCCACATATATTTAAATCGTTACATTCATCTAAAAAAGGGGGTGCCATCACTTTAATAATTAGTGATGTCCCATTCCAACTTGTTGATGAGGTAACAGACCATTTGGGCAAGTTCCATATCCTTACTTGTCATTTAAACAACAAACCTTGTACAGCGGTGAATGTATATGCTCCAAACACAAATCACATTTCCTTTTTAAATAATCTACATAAAAAAGTGAATAATATTAAGATAGGAGATATCATATGGATAGGAGACCTTAACATTGTGCCTGAAAGCATTATGGATTCCTCCTCTCTAGTCCGTTACAAGGTGCCAGTTTTAAAAAAGTGGTTGATTCAAAATGAACTCTATGACATTTTCAGATGTCTTAATTCTTCTTCCCGTGAGTATTCTCACTATTCTGATGTGCATAAAACATCTTCCCGTATAGCTTTAATTTTGACAAATGTTTTTATCCTCTCCAAATTTAAGAGTTTTCAAATTTAAAAAAAAAAGTATTTTAGATCATGCCCTAGAGTTAGCAGATTTTCTTCTAGGACCCCCATTCGGAAATAACTACCTATGGAAATGTAATCCTACATTGTTTAAAATTCCAGACTATAAGCAGGAAATAGAGACTATACTAAATAATTACTAAAAAGAGAATGTGTCTGAAGATATAAATCCATTTACACTGTGGAACGCCCACAAAGCGGTCCTCAGGGGAAGTCTCATACAATTAGCTGCAAGATATAAAAAGAAAAACAGGGAAAAGATTGCTAACCTACAGATCCAAATCAATACAAAAGAATTACCGCAAAATAATTTGCAAATACCATATTCAAATATACAGGCGGAAATCTTGGAGTTGAGGTGAAAACTGAAATCTGAGATTTTCCAAGAATATGACTGTTATAAAGGCCTCAAAATTCAAAGGTTATATATCATTAAACAAGCCTACCAAATATATGATGGTAAAGATTAAAAAAGAATGTATCAACAGAAGAATTAACAAAATTATTTCCTCGTCAGGTGAAGTTATGATTCATCCCAAAGACATTGTTAGCTCTTTCGCAGACTTTTTTCGTCAATTATACAGTTTGAAAGATGACCCGTACACAAAGTATCGACCCTGACTCCATTAACGCATTCCTATCCAGTATTAACCTCCTTAACCCCTTTACCCCCAAGGGTGGTTTGCACGTCAATGACCGGGCCAATTTTTACAATTCTGACCACTGTCCCTTTATGAGGTTATAACTCTGGAACGCTTCAACGGATCCTGGTGATTCTGACAATGTTTTCTCGTGACATATTGTACTTCATGATAGTTGTAAAATTTCTTTGATATTACCTGCTTTTATTTGTGAAAAAAATGGAAATTTGGCAAAAATTTTGAACATTTCGCAATTTTCCTATTTTCAATTTCTATGCAATTAAATCACAGAAATATGTCACACAAAATACTTAATAAGTAACATTTCCCACATGTCTACTTTACATCAGCACAATTTTGGAACCAAAATTTTTCTTTTTTAGGGAGTTATAAGGGTTAAAATTTGACCAGCAATTTCTCGTTTTTACAACACCATTTTTTTTTAGCGACCACATCTCATTTGAAGTCATTTTGAGGGGTCTATATGATAGAAAATATCCAAGTGTGAGACCATTCTAAAAACTGCACCCCTCAAGGTGCTCAAAACCACATTCAAGAAGTTTATTAACCCTTCAGGTGTTTCACAGGAAGTTTTGGAATGTTTAAATAAAAATGAACATTTAACTTTTTTTCACAAAAAATTTACTTCAGCTCCAATTTGTTTTATTTTACCAAGGCTAACAGGAGAAAATGGACACCAAAAGTTATTGTACAATTTGTCCTGAGTACGCCGATACCCAATATGTGGGGGTACACCACTGTTTGGGCGCATGACAGAGCTCGGAAGCGAAGGAGGGCAATTTGACTTTTCAATGCAAAATTGACAGGAATTGAGATGGGACGCCATGTTGCGTTTGGAGAGCCACTGATGCTCCTAAACATTGAAAACCCCTAGAAGTGACACTATTTTGGAAAGTAGACCCCCTAAGGAACTTATCTAGAGGTGTGGTGAGCACTTTGACCCACCAAGTGCTTCACAGAAGTTTATAATGCAGAACCGTAAAAATAAAAAATCATATTTTTTCACAAAAATTATCTTTTTGCCCCCAATTTTTTATTTTCCCAAGGCTAAGAGAAAAAATTGGACCCCAAAAGTTGTTGTACAATTTGTCCTGAGTAAGCTGATACCCCATATGTGGTGGTAAACCACTGTTTGGGCGCATGGGAGATTTTGGAAGGGAAGGAGCGCCGTTTGACTTTTCAATGCAAAATTGACAGGAATTGAGATGGGACGCCATGTTGCGTTTGGAGAGCCACTGATGTGCCTAAACATTGAAACCCCCCACAAGTGACACCATTTTGGAAAGTAGACTGTTATAAATCTGGTGATTAAGGAGCGTCATGCGTCTAGCTCTGAGCAGGTGGCAACTATACTGACTGCAGACCCTAAGCTCAACACAACACTAGAAGTAGCCGTGGAATGCTCCTAACTCTGCCTAGGCATCTCGTCACAGCCTAAGAGCTAACTACCCCTAAAGATAGAAGCAGGAAAACCATCTTGCCTCAGAGAAAATCCTCTTAGGACTTTCCTGACACTCTGACCAGTTCATCAAAGCTAAGTCCTTGCTTGTCCTTTTGCGGTTCTCTTGTTGTGGACTTTGTTGTCCAGCACTTTCTTTGTTTTTGTTCATTTGTCCAGCTTTTCAGTATTTATCTATTCAGTTAAGCTGGAAGCTCTGGGCAGCAGAGTTTGCCCTCCACACCTTTAGTCAGGTGTGGAGATTTTTGCATTTCTCTGCGGTGGACTTTTTTTAGTTTTTATTACTGACCGCACAGCGTTCTGTCCTGTACTATTTCTGTCTAGCTAGAAGTGGCCTCCTGTGCTAAATCTTGTTTCATACTACGTATGTCATTTCCTTCTCCTCTCACAGTCATTATTTGTGGGGGGCTAATCGATCCTTTGAGCAATGACTCCAGGCAGGAACAATTGACAACTGGCATTGAATGAGGGATAAGGCCAGGCTAATATAGCCGAGCCAGAAAGACGATCAGTGAAAACAGCTGCTGAAGCTAATTCCAAGAAGCAGCCATACCACTCAAGACCACAGGAGGGAGCCAAAGAGCAGAACTCACAAAAATGCTACTTACAACCACCGGAGGGAGCCCAAGAGCAGAATTCACAACAGTAAACCCCCTTAGGAACTTATCTAGAGGTGTGGTGAGCACTTTGACACACCAAGTGCTTCACAGAAATTTATAAAGCAGAACCATAAAATGAAAAAATCATATTTTTTCACAAAAATTATATTTTTGCCCCCAATTTTTTATTTTCCCAAGGGTAAGAGAAGAAATTGGACCCCAAAAGTTGTTGTACAATTTGTCTTGAGTACGCTGATACCCCATATGTGGGGGTAAACCACTGTTTGGGCACATGGGAGAGCTCAGAAAGGAAGAAGCGCCGTTTGACTTATCAATGCAAAATTGACAGGAATTGAGATGGGACGCCATGTTGTATTTGGAGAGCCACTGATGTGCCTAAACATTGAAAACCCCCACAAGTGACACCATTTTGGAAAGTAGACCCCCTAAGGAACTTATCTGGATGTGTGGTGAGCACTTTTACCAACCAAGGGCTTCACAGAAGTTTATAATGCAGAGCCATAATAATAAAACAACATTTTTTTCCGATAAAAATTATATTTTAGCCCCCAGTTTTGTATTTTCCCGAGGGTAAGAGGAGAAATTGGACCCCAAAAGTTGTTGTCCAATTTGTCCTGAGTACGCTGATACCCCACGTGTGGGGGGGAACCACCGTTTGGGCGCATGGGAGGGCTCGGAAGGGAAGGAGCGCCATTTGGAATGCAGACTTAGATGGAATGGTCTGCAGGCGTCACATTGCGTTTCCAGAGCCCCTAATGTACCTAAACAGTAGAAACCCCCCACAAGTGACACCATATTGGAAACTAGACCCCTCAAGGAACTTATCTAGATGTGTTGTGAGAACTTTGAGCCCCCAAGTGTTTCACTACAGTTTATAATGCAGAGCCGTGAAAATAAAAAATCCTTTTTTTCCCACAAAAATTATTTTTTAGCCCCCAGTTTTGTATTTTCCCAAGGGTAACAGGAGAAATTGGACTCCAAAATTTGTTGTCCAATTTGTCCTGAGTACGCTGATACCCGATATGTTGGGGTAAAACCCTGTTTGGGCACACGGGAGAGCTCGGAAGGGAAGGAGCACTGTTTTACTTTTTCAACGCAGAATTGGCTGGAATTGAGATTGGACGCTATGACGTGTTTTGAGAGCCCCTGTTGTGCCTAAACAGTGGAAACCCCCAATTATAACTGAAACCCTAATGCAAACACACCCCTAACCCTAATCCCAACGGTAACCCTAACCACACCTCTAACCCAGACACACCCCTAACCCTAGGAAGGAATCAATATTACCATTACACACTGAACGGGAAACCACTGGGTAAATCTGACAGGGAGAAGGACTTGGGGATCCTAGTTAATGATAAACTTACCTGGATTAGCCAGTGCCAGGCAGCAGCTGCCAAGGAAGACAGGATCATGGGGTGCATTAAAAGAGGTCTGGATACACATGATGAGAGCATTATACTGCCTCTGTACAAATCCCTAGTTAGACCGCACATGGAGTACTGTGTCCAGTTTTGGGCACCGGTGCTCAGGAAGGATATAATGGAAATAGAGATAGTACAAGGGAGGGCAACAAAATTAATAAAGGGGATGGGAGATCTACAATACCCAGATAGATTAGCGAAATTAGGATTATTTAGTCTAGAAAAAAGACGACTGAGGGGGCGATCTAATAACCATGTATAAGTATATAAGGGGACAATACAAATATCTTGCTGAGGATCTGTTTATACCAAGGAAGGCGACGGGCACAAGGGGGAATTCTTTGTGTCTGGAGGAGAGAAGGTTTTTCCACCAACATAGAAGAGGATTCTTTACTGTTAGGGCAGTGAGAATCTGGAATTGCTTGCCTGAGGAGGTGGTGATGGCAAACTCAGTCGAGGGGTTCAAGAGAGGCCTGGATGTCTTCCTGGAGCAGAACTATATTGTATCATACAATTATTAGGTTCTGTAGAAGGACGTAGATCTGGGGATTTATTATGATGGAATACAGGCTGAACTGGATGGACAAATGTCTTTTTTCGGCATTACTAACTATATTACTATATATATTACTAATCCCAACCCTATTCCCAACCGTAAATGTAATCCAAACCCTAACCCTAACTTTAGCCCCAAACCTAACCCTAACTTTAGCGCCAACCCTAACTGTAGCCTTAACCCTAGCCCTAACCCTAGCCCTAACTCTAGCCCTAACCCTAACCCTAACCTTAACCCTAACCCTAACCCTAGCCCTAACCCTAGCCCTAACCCTAATGGGAAAATGGAAATAAATACATTTTTTTTTAACTTTTCCCTAACTAAGGGGGTGATGAAGGGGGGTTTGATTTACTTTTATAGCAGGTTTTTTAGCGGATTTTTATGATTGGCAGCCGTCACACACTGAAAGGTGCTTTTTATTGCAAAAAATATTTTTTGCGTTACCACATTTTGAGAGCTATAATTTTTCCATATTTCAGTCCACAAAGTCATGTGAGGTCTTGTTTTTTTGGGGACGAGTTCACGTTTTTATTGGTAACATATTCGGGCACGTGACATTTTTTGATCGCTTTTTATTCCGATTTTTGTGAGGCAGAATGACCAAAAACCAGCTATTCATGAACTTCTTTTGGGGGAGGTGTTTAAACCGTTCTGCGTTTGGTAAAATTGATAAAGCAGTTTTATTCTTCGGGTCAGTACGATTAGAGCGATACCTCATTTATATTTTTTTTATGTTTTGGTGCTTTTATACGATAAAAACTATTTTATAGAAAAAATTATTATTTTTGCATCGCTTTATTCTGAGGACTATAATTTTTTTATTTTTTTGCTGATGATGCTGTATAGTGGCTCAGTTTTTGCAGGACAAGATTAAGTTTTCAGTGGTACCATGATTATTTATATCTGTCTTTCTGATTGCGTGTTATTCCACTTTTTGTTAGGCAGTATGATAATAAAGCGTTGTTTTTTGCCTCGTTTTTAATTTTTTTTCTTACTGTGTTTACTGAAGGGGTTAACTAGTGGAACAGTTTTATAGGTTGGGTCGTTACGTACGTGGCGATACTAAATATGTGTACTTTTATTGTTTTTTTTTAAATTTAGATAAAGAAATGTATTTATGGGAATAATACTTTTTTTTTCATTATTTAGGAATTTTTTTTATTATTTTTTTTTACACATTTGGAAAAAATTTTTTAAACTTTTTTACTTTGTCCCAGGGGGGGACATCACAGATCACTGATCTGACAGTTTGCACAGCACGCTGTCAGATCAGTGATCTGACTTAGAGCACTGCAGGCTTACCAAGCGCCTGCTCTGAGCAGGCACTTGGTAAGCCACCTCTCTCCCTGCAGGACCCGGATGCCGCGGCCATCTTGGATCCGGGCCTGCTACAGGGAGGGAGGTAAGGAGACGCTCACAGCAACGCGATCACATTGCGTTGCTGCGGGGGTCTCAGGGAAGCCCGCAGGGAGCCCCCTCCCTGCGCAATGCTTCCCTATACCGCCGGCACACCGCGATCATGTTTGATCACGGTGTGCTGGGGGTTAATGTGCTGGGGGCGGTCCGTGACCACTCCTGGCACATTGTGCTGGATGTCAGCTGCGATAGACAGCTGACACCTGGCCGCGATCGGCCGCACTCCCCCCGTGAGCGCGGCCGATCGCTATGACGTACTATCCCGTTGAGGGTCAGGTAGGCCCAGGGCACCTTGATGGGATAGTACGTCTAAGGTCAGAGAGGGGTTAAAATAACTCCATCTGACTTAATATCTATTAATAGTCCCTTTACAGAAAAATAAATAATCGATACTATTAATAAATCAAAGAATCAAAAAACACCCGGCCCATATGGATTTTCCAATGAATATTTTAAATCTTTTTCAAAAATTCTAGCCCCACACTTAGCTTCTATTTTTGCTCTTGCCTCCTCTCGGGTTTCTTTCCTAAAGAGATGCAAGAAGCAGTTATCGCTATGATTCCCAAAACTGGGGGGGATCCTGAGAAGATGCGAGACTACCGTCCAATCTCACTAATAAATAGTGATACAAAAATTTGTTCCAAGATTTTGGCGGATCGATTCAAAAATATTCTCCCATGTTTGCTGGTAGATGACCAGATGGAATTCACTGATGAACACCAAGCATCAGACGGGACCCAGAGGGTGATCAATCTAATCAACATTATCCAAAATTCAAATTCAAAGGCAGCCTTTCTAAACTTAGATGCTGAAAAGGCTTTTGACAGGATAAACTGGTCTTATTTGAGAGTTACACTTGAAAAGCTTGGGTTTGATTCTAAATTTATGTCCACTATCTTTGCTCTGTATTCGGGACCTAGTGCCAGGATCTACTCCAATAATTTCATGTCAGATTTGTTCAGCATTTCCAATGGCACACATCAAGGGTGTCCTTTGTCACCCCTGCAGTTTGTCCTTGTAATGGAACCTTTGGCGGAGAGAATCAGATCCAATACAGATATTCTTGGAATTGATATCCAATCCTTTCAATTTAAAATTAGCATGTATGCAGATGATATTTTTCTTACACTACTTAATCCAGCTGCCTCGATTGAAGCTCTCTCTTCAGAGTTAGACACATTCTCCAAAATATCATATTTTAAGATAAATCCACATACATCTAAATATTTAACTTTTAATATGTTTTTTTAACATGTTGCAGAATTGAGGGATCGGATAAATCTAGCTGGAGAGGGCGACGAAGTGGTGTATTTAGGAATAATCTTAACAAACAGACTACAAAATATAATAAAAACCAACGCTGATAACAATTTTAAAACAATTTCTCTTGACATCTCTTAATTTGCTCACTTGGAACTTCCTTTATTCTGGAGAACAATGACTATCAAAACAATCATTCTACCCAAGATACTTTATCTTTTTAGAACTCTCACAGTGACCTTCCCCTACCAATTTATTCATAGACTTCAAACTATGATAAACTCATTCATATGGGGCGGTAAGCGGGCCAGGTTGTCTTCAGATTTATTGTGCAAACACAAACATAATGGTGAGGCTGGCCTCCCAAATGTCCATGCTTATTATCTGGCTTCTCTGGTAAAACAAAGCCAACAGTGGTTTGATAAAAAACTATACCCAGCATGGTTCCGAATCGAAAGTGACATTAATAATCTTGATTTAGCACAGGATACTTTTTTCAGTTTCTTATTTCACAAACCGCAAAAGGAATCATCTCATCGCATTTTCAAGGCTATAATGCAGGCCTGGAAAACTCTTCTTAAACCTCCAAGAAAAATTTTTGACAAATCAGAGCAAATTATGAAATTTCCTCTTAATCTATTGGCATTGATATATGATCATAAGAAGAGAAATGATCCAGCTGAAGGGGGAGGTGGTTCCAACTTTGTGAGACTTTATTAGACAACTAAAACGATATATCGTTCTTCAAAACGATATATGGGGGGATTCCTTCTAAGACCGGTAAGCTGACTACATTCCTTTTTTTTCCTTTGATATACAGTACAGGGATTCAAGCTTCAGGAGGCTAATTTGCATATTCCAGGTGCCTTCTGGGAGACGCGAAGTCTCCCTAAGCTAGAAGATCGTTGGGTACAGCCGGGACCAGCTGCTTCGAAAGCATCACCAAACCAGGGATTCAAGCTTCAGGAGGCTAATTTGCATATTCCAGGTGCCTTCTGGGAGAAGCGAAGTCTCCCTAAGCTAGAAGATCGTTGGGTACAGCCGGGACCAGCTGCTTCGAAAGCATCACCAAACCAGGGATTCAAGCTTCAGGAGGCTAATTTGCATATTCCAGGTGCCTTCTGGGAGAAGCGAAGTCTCCCTAAGCTAGAAGATCGTTGGGTACAGCCGGGACCAGCTGCTTCGAAAGCATCACCAAACCAGGGATTCAAGCTTCAGGAGGCTAATTTGCATATTCCAGGTGCCTTCTGGGAGAAGCGAAGTCTCCCTAAGCTAGAAGATCGTTGGGTACAGCCGGGACCAGCTGCTTCGAAAGCATCACCAAACCAGGGATTCAAGCTTCAGGAGGCTAATTTGCATATTCCAGGTGCCTTCTGGGAGAAGCGAAGTCTCCCTAAGCTAGAATTTTTGCCTGTAGGACATTATTGCAAGAGAGCTTGGCTGAGTAGATTACACAAGAAGGAAAACACACAGCAAGTCAGCAGGATCTAGGAGCAACATGGCAGATGTGACAACCTACATGGTGAGCTGCAGCATGTGCTACATGTTCACAGATCGACCAGAAGAAGAATCCAATTTCACCTGTCAGAAGTGTAGACTAGTGGCCCTTTTAGAAGAAAAGGTGCGGGGTCTGGAAGAAAGAATAGCAACTTTGAAACTCATCAAAGAGAATGAAGACTTTCTAGACAGAACAGAAGCATCTCTACTGGTCACAGAAGGTGCAAAAAGTGTCAGAGAACCTCCAAAAGCAGATGAGTGGAAGCATGTGACCAAAAGAAGCAAGAAGACCATGGAGAAATCACCAACCACACAACTGAAGAACCGATATCAAATCTTTGTAGAGGATGAAGATGGCACACCTAAGAATGAAGCAATACCAGCATGCAAAAAAGAAAAGGGCACACAGCAACAAGTGACAGCAAAAAGTACAGCCAAGAAGCAACGAAGAGTGGTGGTGGTGGGAGACTCACTACTGAGAGGCACAGAAGCAGCCATCTGCAGACCGGACATAACTGCAAGAGAAGTATGCTGCCTTCCAGGTGCGATGATCAAGGATGTGACCGATAGGATACCAAAGCTCTTCAGCTCCAAGGACGTCCACCCATTTCTTCTGATACATGTTGGCACCAATGACACGGCAAGGAAGGACCTACCGACAATCTGCAAGGACTTTGAAGAGTTGGGGAAGAAAGTAAAGGAACTGGATGCACAGGTAGTTTTTTCTTCTATCCTTCCAGTAGATGGGCATGGCACCAGGAGATGGAACAGGATCCTTGATGCAAACAACTGGCTAAGACGATGGTGCAGACAACAAGGATTCGGATTCCTGGACCACGGTGTGAATTACTTGTACGATGGACTCCTCGCCAGAGACGGACTACACCTCAACAAACCTGGGAAACACACATTCGCCAGAAGACTCGCTACACTCATCAGGAGGGCGTTAAACTAGAAGAAGAGGGGACGGGAAGAAAAACATTAGACTCGAACAAAGACGACCCAGGAAAACATACTCAGAAGGGAGGTAAGAACATTTCTAAAACAATCCACAGTGAGGAGATTGGAACAAAACAAAATCCTCTAAACTGCATGCTCGCAAACGCCAGAAGCCTGACAAACAAGATGGAAGAACTAGAAGCAGAAATATCTACAGGTAACTTTGACATAGTGGGAATAACCGAGACATGGTTAGATGAAAGCTATGACTGGGCAGTTAACTTACAGGGTTACAGTCTGTTTAGAAAGGATCGTAAAAATCGGAGAGGAGGAGGGGTTTGTCTCTATGTAAAGTCTTGTCTAAAGTCCACTTTAAGGGAGGATATTAGCGAAGGGAATGAGGATGTCGAGTCCATATGGGTTGAAATTCATGGAGGGAAAAATGGTAACAAAATTCTCATTGGGGTCTGTTACAAACCCCCAAATATAACAGAAACCATGGAAAGTCTACTTCTAAAGCAGATAGATGAAGCTGCAACCCATAATGAGGTCCTGGTTATGGGGGACTTTAACTACCCGGATATTAACTGGGAAACAGAAACCTGTGAAACCCATAAAGGCAACAGGTTTCTGCTAATAACCAAGAAAAATTATCTTTCACAATTGGTGCAGAATCCAACCAGAGGAGCAGCACTTTTAGACCTAATACTATCTAATAGACCTGACAGAATAACAAATCTGCAGGTGGTTGGGCATTTAGGAAATAGCGACCACAATATTGTGCAGTTTCACCTGTCTTTCACTAGGGGGACTTGTCAGGGAGTCACAAAAACATTGAACTTTAGGAAGGCAAAGTTTGAACAGCTTAGAGATGCCCTTAATCTGGTAGACTGGGACAATATCCTCAGAAATGAGAATACAGATAATAAATGGGAAATGTTTAAGAACATCCTAAATAGGCAGTGTAAGCGGTTTATACCTTGTGGGAATAAAAGGACTAGAAATAGGAAAAACCCAATGTGGCTAAACAAAGAAGTAAGGCAGGCAATTAACAGTAAAAAGAAAGCATTTGCACTACTAAAGCAGGATGGCACCACTGAAGCTCTAAAAAACTATAGGGAGAAAAATACTTTATCTAAAAAACTAATTAAAGCTGCCAAAAAGGAAACAGAGAAGCACATTGCTAAGGAGAGTAAAACTAATCCCAAACTGTTCTTCAACTATATCAATAGTAAAAGAATAAAAACTGAAAATGTAGGCCCCTTAAAAAATAGTGAGGAAAGAATGGTTGTAGATGACGAGGAAAAAGCTAACATATTAAACACCTTCTTCTCCACGGTATTCACGGTGGAAAATGAAATGCTAGGTGAAATCCCAAGAAACAATGAAAACCCTATATTAAGAGTCACCAATCTAACCCAAGAAGAGGTGCGAAACCGGCTAAATAAGATTAAAATAGATAAATCTCCAGGTCCGGATGGCATACACCCACGAGTACTAAGAGAACTAAGTAATGTAATAGATAAACCATTATTTCTTATTTTTAGTGACTCTATAGCGACAGGGTCTGTTCCGCAGGACTGGCGCATAGCAAATGTGGTGCCAATATTCAAAAAGGGCTCTAAAAGTGAACCTGGAAATTATAGGCCAGTAAGTCTAACCTCTATTGTTGGTAAAATATTTGAAGGGTTTCTGAGAGATGTTATTCTGGATTATCTCAATGAGAATAACTGTTTAACTCCATATCAGCATGGGTTTATGAGAAATCGCTCCTGTCAAACCAATCTAATCAGTTTTTATGAAGAGGTAAGCTATAGACTGGACCACGGTGAGTCATTGGACGTGGTATATCTCGATTTTTCCAAAGCGTTTGATACCGTGCCGCACAAGAGGTTGGTACACAAAATGAGAATGCTTGGTCTGGGGGAAAATGTGTGTAAATGGGTTAGTAACTGGCTTAGTGATAGAAAGCAGAGGGTGGTTATAAATGGTATAGTCTCTAACTGGGTCGCTGTGACCAGTGGGGTACCGCAGGGGTCAGTATTGGGACCTGTTCTCTTCAACATATTCATTAATGATCTGGTAGAAGGTTTACACAGTAAAATATCGATATTTGCAGATGATACAAAACTATGTAAAGCAGTTAATACAAGAGAAGATAGTATTCTGCTACAGATGGATCTGGATAAGTTGGAAACTTGGGCTGAAAGGTGGCAGATGAGGTTTAACAATGATAAATGTAAGGTTATACACATGGGAAGAGGGAATCAATATCACCATTACACACTGAACGGGAAACCACTGGGTAAATCTGACAGGGAGAAGGACTTGGGGATCCTAGTTAATGATAAACTTACCTGGAGCAGCCAGTGCCAGGCAGCAGCTGCCAAGGCAAACAGGATCATGGGGTGCATTAAAAGAGGTCTGGATACACATGATGAGAGCATTATACTGCCTCTGTACAAATCCCTAGTTAGACCGCACATGGAGTACTGTGTCCAGTTTTGGGCACCGGTGCTCAGCAAGGATATAATGGAACTAGAGAGAGTACAAAGGAGGGCAACAAAATTAATAAAGGGGATGGGAGAACTACAATACCCAGATAGATTAGCGAAATTAGGATTATTTAGTCTAGAAAAAAGACGACTGAGGGGCGATCTAATAACCATGTATAAGTATATAAGGGGACAATACAAATATCTCGCTGAGGATCTGTTTATACCAAGGAAGGTGACGGGCACAAGGGGGCATTCTTTGCGTCTGGAGGAGAGAAGGTTTTTCCACCAACATAGAAGAGGATTCTTTACTGTTAGGGCAGTGAGAATCTGGAATTGCTTGCCTGAGGAGGTGGTGATGGCGAACTCAGTCGAGGGGTTCAAGAGAGGCCTGGATGTCTTCCTGGAGCAGAACAATATTGTATCATACAATTATTAGGTTCTGTAGAAGGACGTAGATCTGGGGATTTATTATGATGGAATATAGGCTGAACTGGATGGACAAATGTCTTTTTTCGGCCTTACTAACTATGTTACTATGTTACTATGTTACAGACCAAAAGTTTGGACACACCTTCTCATTTAAAGATTTTTCTGTATTTTCATGACTATGAAAATTGTACATTCCCACTGAAGGCATTAAAACTATGAATTAACACATGTGGAATTATATACTTAACAAAAAAGTGTGAAACAACTGAAATTATGTCTTATATTCTAGGTTCTTCAAAGTAGCCACCTTTTGCTTTGATGACTGCTTTGCACATTCTTGGCATTATCCTGATGAGCTCCAAGAGGTAGTCACCGGGAATGGTCTTCCAACAATCTTGAAGGAGTTCCCAGAGATGCTTAGCATTTGTTGGCCCTATTGCCTTCACTCTGCGGTCCAGCTCACCCCAAACCATCTCGATTCAGAGATCAGAGGTGCAGTTGGGCCCATTTTCGTCTTGTAAACTGTGGTGTCTGTTCACATGGGGTGCATTTCTTTAGGTCTAACAGAAGGGTGCCACTACCACGCCTGCCTGGATGCTGTGCATCTCCATTGTGTGAACAGCGCCACATACAAGTTTTTATGTGCAGCAATGTGCCAAGCAGCCACCCCCTCCATTAGTTTGGTAGCTGGTGAGTGGCTGCCTCATCGGTTATGCTGCACCTGTGTTGTTTCTATTTTAACCACATGGGTCCACTGCATCCTGTTAGTGCATTTGTTTGGAGGCCTAGGCAGGTAAGAACCTCTGCCGTGTTTTGCTGTTTTTTCAAATTTTTGGAGGATCTCTGAATCCTCTTTTTGTGCTTTTGCTGTTTAGAGATAGGACTCATGAGCGTGGGGACCCTTGTCGCGGGTCATGAGCTTCCATATTTTGGCCAAAATATCAACTAATACCTCACATAAAGAATTTTTTTATGTGTTTTTTGCACTTTTTTCCGGGGTGCAGTTGGGCCCATTTTTGTCTTGTAAACTGTGGAGTTTGTTCACATGGGGTGCATTTGTTTAGCGCTGGGCAGGCCCGCCTGATCTAACAGAAGGGTGTCACTACTAGGCCTGCCTGGATGCTGTGCATCTCCATTGTATGAACAGCACCACATACAAGTTTTTATGTGCAGCAATGTGCCAAGCAGCCACCCCCTCCATTAGTTTGGTATGCTGCACCTGTGTTGTTTCTATTTTAACCACATGGGTCCACTGCATCCTGTTAGTGCACTTGTTTGGAGGCCTAGGCAGGTAAGAACCTCTGCCGTGTTTTGCTGTTTTTTCCAGTGTGGTATACTCCTCGAGCTCCTGGTTGCATGTTTCCCCACTGAGCGGGCAAAGGTGGGATTCATAATCTCTCTCTTGTCGGACAGAGCGTTGGAGTGGGCTACGCCGCTGTGGGAGCACAACGATCACGTGGTGCGGAGTGTTCTTCAGTTTCTGGACACTCTGAAACAGGTCTTATTAGGACCTCAAGTCACTTATGATACAGCGCTCCAACTGCTAGCTTTGACTCAGGGTTCAACCATGGTCAGCCATTTTGCTGTTCACTTCCGGACATTAGCGTCTGAGTTGGAATGGCCAGATAAATCCCTCATTCCCGTATATTGGAGGGGGCTGGCTGACCATGTGAAGGACGCTTTGGCTACTAGGGAGATTCCCGCCACACTGGAGGAGCTCATAGCTGTATCTACTCGCATAGACCTTCGTTTTCACGAGCGAAGGTTGGAGCGAGCCCAGTGTAGGCAGAGGTTTCGGCTGGCTCCCACCTTCGCCAAACCTTTGGAATCTCCAGTCCAGGCGTCCGAGTCACATGAGGCCATAGAGGTGACATGAGCGGGATCCAAGTCTCAGTCCGCTCGTGCACATAAGGTCTGTCATGTTTGCAGTCAGTCAGGACATCTTGCCTCCAAGTGTCTTCAGCGGTCAGGGAAACGTCAGCGTCTAGTGGCAGTTGGAGGAGGTACACTAGACACGGCGACGTTTGCCTCAAAGTTGTCCTTCAAGGGGACAATTACCATAGGTCCATCCACTCTTATGGTAGAGCTATGCGTGGACTCTGGGGCAGAGGGTAACTTTATGTCTTCTGTTGTGAATTCTGTGATCGAACTCCCTCCTGTGGTCATGAATGGTACTTCGGCGAGTTCTGTCCATGGACTCCCTCTGGTGGCTTTTAGTGGAGCTGCTGCTTCTGAGGTTCCTTCCACAGGTGTTGTAGTTTATTCTGTGGATGGCTGCTCTATTTAACTCCACTCAGATCGTTACTCCATGCCAGCTGTCAATATTCTTGTACTGGTTCAGTTCGCTCTTGGATCTTTCTGGTGACCTGTCTACTCCAGCAGAAGCTAAGTTCCTGCTAGTTAATTATTTGTTCATTGTTTTCTTGTCCAGCTGCTATCATGATTTTGCCTTGCTAGCTGGAAGCTCTGGGATGCAGAGTGGCACCTCCGCACCGTGAGTCGGTGCGGAGGTCTTTTTGTACACTCTGCGTGGTCTTTTTGTAGTTTTTTGTGCTGACCGCAAAGATACCTTTCCTATCCTCAGTCTGTTTAGTAAGTCTGGCCTCCCTTTGCTGAAACCTGTTTCATTTCTGTGTTTGTGACTTTCATCTTAACTTACAGTCAATATATGTGGGGGGCTGCCTTTTCCTTTGGGGAATTTCTCTGAGGCAAGGTAGGCTTTATTTTCTATTTCTAGGGCTAGTTAGCTCTTAGGCTGTGAAGAGGCGTCTAGGCCGAGTTAGGTACGCTCCACGGCTATTTCTAGTTGTGTGTGATAGGATTAGGGATTGCGGTCAGCAGAGTTCCCACTTCCCAGAGCTTGTCCTGTGTGAGTTTAACCATCAGGTCGCTCCGGGTGCTCCTAACCACCAGGTCCATAGCAGTACAGCTGGCCCAAAGTATTAATGCATCTCAATAGAGGGATAAGAGAAGTTCTGAAACCATTTTTTGTTCTCTGCAGTGTGTTTTGTCTTTCTTTTCCCGTTAACCTTTGGGTGGTTCAGGACACAGGTGTAGATATGGACATTCAAGGTCTGTCCTCTTGTGTGCATCATCTCACTGCAAGGGTACAAAACATTCAAGATTTTGTGGTTCAGAATCCGATGTTAGAGCCTAGAATTCCTATTCCTGATTTGTTTTATGGGGATAGATCTAAGTTCTTGAATTTGAAAAATAATTGTAAATTGTTTCTAGCTTTGAAACCCCGCTCCTCTGGTGACCCCGTTCAACAAGTAAAAATCGTTATTTCTTTGTTGCATGGTGACCCTCAAGACAGGGCATTTTCCCTTGCGCCAGGAGATCCTGCATTGCGTGATGTAAATGCGTTTTTTCTGGCGCTTGGATTGCTTTATGATGAACCTAATTCAGTGGATCAGGCAGAGAAAATCTTGCTGGCTTTGTGTCAGGGTCAGGATGAAGCGGAGGTGCACTGTCAGAAGTTTAGAAAGTGGTCTGTGCTTACTCAGTGGAATGAGTGTGCCCTGGCGGCAATTTTCAGAAAGGGTCTTTCTGAAGCCCTTAAGGATGTCATGGTGGGATTTCCCACGCCTTCTGGTCTGAATGAGTCTATGTCCTTGGCCATTCAGATCGATCGGCGCTTGCGTGAGCGCAAAGCTGTGCACCATTTGGCGGTATTCTCTGAGCATAGGCCTGAGCCTATGCAGTGTGATAGGACTTTGACCAGAGCTGAACGGCAAGAACACAGACGTCGGAATGGGCTGTGTTTTTACTGTGGTGATTCCACTCATGCTATCTCCGATTGTCCTAAGCGCACTAAGCGGTTCGCTAGGTCTGCCACCATTGGTAGGGTACAGTCTAAATTTCTTTTGTCCGTTACTCTGATTTGCTCTCTGTCATCCTATTCTGTTATGGCATTTGTGGATTCAGGCTCTGCCCTGAATTTGATGGACTTGGAGTTTGCCAGGGGATGTGGTTTTTTCTTGGAGCCCTTGCAGCATCCTATTCCATTGAGAGGAATTGATGCTACGCCTTTGGCCAAGAATAAGCCTCAGTACTGGAATCAATTGACCATGTGCATGGCTCCTGCACATCAGGAGGATATTCGCTTTTTGGTGTTGCATAATCTGCATGATGTGGTCGTTTTAGGGTTGCCATGGCTACAGGTCCATAATCCAATATTGGATTGGAAATCTATGTCTGTGTCCGGCTGGGGTTGCCAGGGGGTACATGGTGATGTTCCATTGCTGTCAATTTCGCCTTCCACTCCTTCTGAAGTCCCTGAGTTTTTGTCAGATTACCGGGATGTATTTGATGAGCCCAAATCCGGTGCCCTACCTCCACATAGGGATTGCGATTGTGCTATTAATTTGATTCCTGGTAGTAAGTTTCCTAAGGGCCGACTGTTTAATTTATCTGTGCCAGAGCATGCCGCCATGCGGAGTTATATAAAGGAATCCTTGGAGAAAGGTCATATTCGCCCGTCGTCATCACCACCGTTGGGAGCAGGGTTCTTTTTTGTGGCCAAGAAGGATGGTTCTTTGAGACCTTGTATTGATTACCGCCTTCTTAATAAGATCACAGTCAAATTTCAGTACCCTTTGCCGCTGCTGTCCGATTTGTTTGCTTGGATTAAGGGGG
Organism: Ranitomeya imitator; assembly: GCF_032444005.1. Lineage (NCBI taxonomy): Eukaryota > Metazoa > Chordata > Amphibia > Anura > Dendrobatidae > Ranitomeya > Ranitomeya imitator. The sequence goes on from NC_091282.1 coordinate 142,431,254, forward strand.
CTAGATGGTTCACCAAGATAGATCTTCGAGGGGCGTATAATCTTGTGCGAATTAAACAGGGCGATGAATGGAAAACAGCATTTAATACGCCCGAGGGCCATTTTGAGTACCTGGTTATGCCATTCGGGCTTTCTAATGCTCCATCTGTGTTTCAGTCCTTTATGCATGACATCTTCCGAGAGTACCTGGATAGATTCATGATTGTATATTTGGATGATATTTTGGTCTTTTAGGATGATTGGGAGTCTCATGTGAAGCAGGTCAGAATGGTGTTCCAGGTCCTTCGTGCGAATTCCTTGTTTGTGAAGGGGTCAAAATGTCTCTTTAGAGTTCAGAAGGTTTCATTTTTGGGTTTCATTTTTTCCCCTTCTACTACCGAGATGGACCCTGTTAATGTTCAGGCCATTTATGATTGGACTCAGCTGACATCTGTGAAGAGCCTGCAGAAGTTCCTGGGCTTTGCTAATTTTTACCGTCGCTTCATCGCTAATTTTTCTAGTGTTGCTAAACCGTTGACTGATTTGACCAAGAAAGGTGCTGATGTGGTCAATTGGTCCTCTGCGGCTGTAGAGGCTTTTCAAGAGTTGAAGCGTCGTTTTTCTTCTGCCCCTGTGTTGTGCCAGCCAGATGTTTTGCTCCCGTTTCAGGTCGAGGTTGATGCTTCTGAGATTGGAGCAGGGGCTGTTTTGTCGCAAAGAAGTTCTGATGGCTCGGTGATGAAACCATGTGCCTTCTTTTCTAGAAAATTCTCGCCTGCTGAGCGCAATTATGATGTTGACAATCGAGAGTTGTTGGCCATGAAGTGGGCATTCGAGGAGTGGCGACATTGGCTTGAAGGAGCCAAGCATTGCGTGGTGGTCTTGATGGATCACAAGAATTTGACTTATCTCGAGTCTGCCAAAAGGTTGAATCCTAGACAGGCTCGATGGTCGCTGTTTTTCTCCCGTTTTAATTTTGTGGTTTCGTACCTTCCGGGCTCTAAGAATGTGAAGGCTGATGCCCTGTCAAGGAGTTTTGTGCCTGACTCTCCGGGTGTTCCTGAGCCGGCGGGTATTCTCAAAGAGGGGGTAATTTTGTCTGCCATCTCCCCTGATTTGCGGCGGGTGCTGCAGAAGTTTCAGGCTGATAGACCTGACCGTTGTCCTGCGGAGAAACTGTTTGTCCCTGATAGATGGACTAGTAGAGTTATCTCTGAGGTTAATTGTTCGGTGTTGGCTGGTCATCCTGGAATCTTTGGTACCAGAGATTTGGTGGCTAGATCCTTTTGGTGGCCTTCTTTGTCACGGGGATGTGCGTTCTTTTGTGCAGTCCTGTGGGACTTGTGCTCGGGCTAAGCCCTGCTGTTCTCGTGCCAGTGGGTTGCTTTTGCCCTTGCCGGTCCCGAAGAGGCCCTGGACGCATATTTCCATGGATTTTATTTCAGATCTCCCTGTCTCTCAAAGGATGTCGGTCATTTGGGTGGTTTGTGATCGCTTCTCTAAGATGGTCCATTTGGTACCCTTGTCTAAATTGCCTTCCTCCTCTGATTTGGTGCCATTGTTTTTCCAGCATGTGGTTCGTTTGCATGGCATTCCGGAGAACATCGTCTCGGACAGAGGTTCCCAGTTCGTTTCGAGGTTTTGGCGGTCCTTTTGTGCTAAGATGGGCATTGATTTGTCGTTTTCTTCGGCTTTTCATCCTCAGACAAATGGCCAAACCGAACGAACTAATCAGACTTTGGAAACATATCTGAGATGCTTTGTTTCTGCTGATCAGGATGATTGGGTGTCCTTCTTGCCTTTGGCTGAGTTCGCCCTTAATAATCGGGCCAGCTCGGCTACTTTGGTTTCGCCGTTTTTCTGTAATTCTGGTTTCCATCCTCGTTTCTCTTCAGGGCAGGTTGAGCCTTCGGACTGTCCTGGTGTGGATACTGTGGTGGACAGGTTGCAGCAGATTTGGACTCATGTGGTGGACAATTTGACATTGTCCCAGGAGAAGGCTCAACGTTTCGCTAACCGCCGGCGCTGTGTTGGTCCCCGACTTCGTGTTGGGGATTTGGTTTGGTTGTCGTCTCTGTTATCACCTAGTGGTCAGGACAACAATGGACCTAGTGGTTAAGAGCACACAGGAATGACCTGATAGTTTCTGATAATAAGGAAGAGCTCTGGGACGTGGGAACTCTGCTGACCGCAATCCCTAATCCTATCAAACACACTAGAAATAGCCGTGGATTGCGCCTAACGCTCCCTATGCAACTCGGCACAGCCTAAGGAACTAGCTAGCCCTGATGATAGAAAAATAAAGCCTACCTTGCCTCAGAGAAATTTCCCAAAGGAAAAGGCAGCCCCCCACATATAATGACTGTGAGTAAAGATGAAAATACGAACATAGAGATGAAATAGATTTAGCAAAGTGAGGCCCGACTTACTGAACAGACCGAGGATAGGAAAGGTTACTTTGCGGTCAGCACAAAAACCTACAAAAAGACCACGCAGAGGGCGCAAAAAGACCCTCCGCACCGACTCACGGTGCGTAGGCGCTCCCTCTGCGTCCCAGAGCTTCCAGCAAGCAAGACAACAATAAAAATAGCAAGCTGGACAGAAAAATAGCAAACCAAAGAAATACAAGCTGGAACTTAGCTTCTGCTGGGAAGACAGATCACAAGAACGATCCAGGAGAGAACTAGACCAATACTGGAACATTGACAGGAGGCCTGGAGCAAAGATCTAAGTGGAGTTAAATAGAGCAGCAGCTAACGAATTAACCTCGTCACCTGTGGAAGGAAACTCAGAAACACCCACCAGAGGAAGTCCATGGACAGAACCAGCCGAAGTACCATTCATGACCACAGGAGGGAGCCCGACAACAGAATTCACAACACGTCTCGTCATGTTCCTATGAAGGTTTCCTCTCCTAAGTTTAAGCCTCGTTTCATTGGTCCGTATAAGATTTTGGAAGTTCTCAATCCTGTGTCTTTTCGTTTGGCCCTTCCAGCTTCTTTTCCCATCCATAATGTGTTCCATAGGTCGTTATTGCGGAGATACGTGGCGCCTATGGGTCCCTCCGTTGATCCTCCTGCCCCGGTGTTGGTCGAGGGGGAGTTGGAGTATGTGGTGGAGAAGATTTTGGATTCTCGTATTTCGAGACGGAAACTCCAGTACCTGGTCAAGTGGAAGGGTTATGGTCAGGAAGATAATTCCTGGGTTTTTGCCTCTGATGTTCATGCTGCCGATCTAGTCAGTGCTTTTCATTTGGCTCATCCTGATCGGCCTGGGGGCTCTGGTGAGGGTTCGGTGACCCCTCCTCTAGGGGGGGTACTGTTGTGAATTCTGTGATTGAACTCCCTCCTGTTGTCATGAATGGTACTTCGGCGAGTTCTGTCCATGGACTCCCTCTGGTGGCTGTTAGTGGAGCTGCTGCTTCTGAGGTTCCTTCCACAGGTGATGTAGTTTATTCTGTGGATGGCTGCTCTATTTAACTCCACTCAGATCGTTACTCCATGCCAGCTGTCAATGTTCTTGTACTGGTTCAGTTCGCTCTTGGATCTTTCTGGTGACCTGTCTACTCCAGCAGAAGCTAAGTCCCTGCTAGTTAATTATTTGTTCATTGTTTTCTTGTCCAGCTGCTATCATGATTTTGCCTTGCTATCTGGAAGCTCTGGGATGCAGAGTGGCACCTCCGCACCGTGAGTCGGTGCGGAGGTCTTTTTTTACACTCTGCGTGGTCTTTTTGTAGTTTTTTGTGCTGACCGCAAAGATACCTTTCCTATCCTCATTCTGTTTAGTAAGTCTGGCCTCCCTTTGCTGAAACCTGTTTCATTTCTGTGTTTGTGACTTCATCTTTACTCACAGTCAATATATCTGGGGGGCTGCCTTTTCCTTTGGGGAATTTCTCTGAGGCAAGGTAGGCTTTATTTTCTATTTCTAGGGCTAGTTAGCTCTTAGGCTGTGAAGAGGCGTCTAGGCCGAGTTAGGTACGCTCCACGACTATTTCTAGTTGTGTGTGATAGGATTAGGGATTGCGGTCAGCAGAGTTCCCACTTCCCAGAGCTTGTCCTGTGTGAGTTTAACCATCAGGTCGCTCCGGGTGCTCCTAACCACCAGGTCCATAACAGTCTTCCACTTTCGCCCAGCATCACGCAATACCCCTAGTGATGCTCGCCAAGCCAGTAACCGTTCGAGTGGTAAATGGGTCAACACTACCCTCACAGATTACCCACCAAACCATTCCTATCATGCTTCTGTGTCTCCATCACATCAGGAGATTATCTCCCTATTAGTCATTCCTGAGGGAATTGAGGTCCTGTTGGGGATACCATGGCTACGCTACCATTCTCCTCATATAGAGTGGTCCTCAGGGAGAATTTTGGGATGGAGTAAATCCTGCGAGGGTAGATGTCAGAGGGAGTGCGTTCAGGTTGCTACAACACAGGTACCCGCAGATCTTTCCTCTCTCTCCAAGCACTATTGGCCCTATGCAGACGTGTTCTCAAAAAGGGCTGTGGAGACCCTTCCGCCTCACCGACCCTATGACTGTCCTATTGACCTCTTGCCTGGTGCTGAGCCTCCCTGGGGTCGAGTCTATCCGTTATCTCTCCCAGAGACGGAGGCAATGTCTCAGTACATCCAGAAGAATCTGGCAAGAGGATTCATTAGGAAGTCAGTGTCACCGGCAGGGGCTGGGTTCTTCTTCGTACAGAAGAAGACTGGAGACTTACGTCCATGCATAGACTACAGGGGTCTTAACGCCTTCACTGTTAAGAACAAGTACCCATTACCCCTGATATCTGAGCTTTTTGATAGGCTACGGGGAGCAAGGTTATTTACAAAATTAGATCTGCGGGGTGCTTACAACCTGATTGGCATCCGTGAGGGGGACGAATGGAAGTCAGCTTTTAACACCAGGGATGGGCACTATGAATATCTGGTGATGCCCTTTGGGCTCTGTAATGCCCCAGCCGTTTTCCAAGACTTTGTGAACGACATTTTCTGGGATATGCTCACCACCTCGGTCGTAGTCTATCTGGATGAAATTCTCACCTACTCTCCAGATATTGACTCCCATCAGAGAGATGTTCGCAAAGTCTTTGACCTCTTACAACAATAGAGGTTAGACTTACTGGCCTATAATTTCCAGGTTCACTTTTAGAGCCCTTTTTGAATATTGGCACCACATTTGCTATGCGCCAATCCTGCAGAACAGACCCTGTCGCTATAGAGTCCCTAAAAATAAGAAATAACGGTTTATCTATTACATTACTTAGTTCTCTTAGTACTCGTGGGTGTATGCCATCCGGACCCGGAGATTTATCTATTTTAATCTTATTTAGCCGGTTTCGCACCTCTTCTTGGGTTAGATTGGTGACTAGTGTTGAGCGATACCGTCCGATACTTGAAAGTATCGGTATCGGAAAGTATCGGCCGATACCCGAAAAATATCGGATATCGCCGATACCGATATCCGATACCAATACAAGTCAATGGGACATCAAGTATCGGAAGGTATTCTCATGGTTCCCAGGGTCTGAAGGAGAGGAAACTCTCCTTCAGGCCCTGGGATCCATAGGGATGTGTAAAATAAAGAATTAAAATAAAAAATATTGATATATTTACCTCTCCGGCGGCCCCTGAACTCAGCGCGGGTAACCGGCAGGCTTCGTTGTTCAAAATCAGCGCTTTTAGGACCTGAGAATCACGTCCCGGCTTCTGATTGGTCGTGGGCCGCCCATGTGACCGCCACGCGACCAATCACAAGCCGCGACATCACCGCAAGCTATTAACGCGCTCATTTTTAAAAATGAGCGCGTTAATGACTTTCAAAGACGTAGCGGCTTGTGATTGGTCGCGGCCACGCGACCAATCACAAGCCGCGACGTCACCGCAAGCTATTAACGCGCTCATTTTTAAAAATGAGCGCGTTAATGACTTTCAAAGACGTAGCGGCTTGTGATTGGTCGCGGCCACGCGACCAATCACAAGCCGCGACGTCACCGCAAGCTATTAACGCGCTCATTTTTAAAAATGAGCGCGGTAATGACTTTCAAAGACGTAGCGGCTTGTGATTGGTCGCGGCCACGCGACCAATCACAAGCCGCGACGTCACCGCAAGCTAATAACGCGCTCATTTTTAAAAATGAGCGCGGTAATGACTTTCAAAGACGTAGCGGCTTGTGATTGGTCGCGGCCACGCGACCAATCACAAGCCGCTACGTCTTTGAAAGTCATTACCGCGCTCATTTTTAAAAATGAGCGCGTTAATAGCTTGCGGTGACGTCGCGGCTTGTGATTGGTCGCGTGGCGGTCACATGGGCGGCCCGCGACCAATCAGAAGCCGGGACGTGATTCTCAGGTCCTAAAAACGCTGATTTTGAACAACGAAGCCTGCCGGTTACCCGCGCTGAGTCCAGGGGCCGCCGGAGAGGTAAATATATCAATATTTTTTATTTTAATTCTTTATTTTACACATCTCTATGTATCCGATACCGATACCCGATACCACAAAAGTATCGGATCTCGGTATCGGAATTCCGATACCACAAGTATCGGCCGATACCCGATACTTGCGGTATCGGAATGCTCAACACTATTGGTTACCCTTAATATAGGGTTTTCATTGTTTCTTGGGATTTCACCTAGCATTTCATTTTCCACCGTGAATACCGTGGAGAAGAAGGTGTTTAATATGTTAGCTTTTTCCTCGTCATCTACAACCATTCTTTCCTCACTATTTTTTAAGGGGCCTACATTTTCAGTTTTTATTCTTTTACTATTGATATAGTTGAAGAACAGTTTGGGATTAGTTTTACTCTCCTTAGCAATGTGCTTCTCTGTTTCCTTTTTGGCAGCTTTAATTAGTTTTTTAGATAAAGTATTTTTCTCCCTATAGTTTTTTAGAGCTTCAATGGTGCCATCCTGCTTTAGTAGTGCAAATGCTTTCTTTTTACTGTTAATTGCCTGTCTTACTTCTTTGTTTAGCCACATTGGGTTTTTCCTATTTCTAGTCCTTTTATTCCCACAAGGTATAAACCGCTTACACTGCCTATTTAGGATGTTCTTAAACATTTCCCAATTATTATCTGTATTCTTATTTCTGAGGATATTGTCCCAGTCTACCAGATTAAGGGCATCTCTAAGCTGGTCAAACTTTGCCTTCCTAAAGTTCAGTGTTTTTGTGACTCCCTGACAAGTCCCCCTAGTGAAAGACAGGTGAAACTGTACAATATTGTGGTCGCTATTTCCTAGATGCCCGACCACCTGCAGATTTGTTATTCTGTCAGGTCTATTAGATAGTATTAGGTCTAAAAGTGCTGCTCCTCTGGTTGGATTCTGCACCAATTGTGAATGATAATTTTTCTTGGTTATTAGCAGAAACCTGTTGCCTTTATGGGTTTCACAGGTTTCTGTTTCCCAGTTAATATCCGGGTAGTTAAAGTCCCCCATAACCAGGACCTCATTATGGGTTGCAGCTTCATCTATCTGCTTTAGAAGTAGACTTTCCATGGTTTCTGTTATATTTGGGGGTTTGTAACAGACCCCAATGAGAATTTTGTTACCATTTTTCCCTCCATGAATTTCGACCCATATGGACTCGACATCCTCATTTCCTTCGCTAATATCCTCCCTTAAAGCGGCCATTTTCCCGGAGTCAGTCATACAGGAAAGCATGGACGAACTGCTGGGGGGCTCTGGTCTTTCACAAAATGTCGCCAGAGCCCCCCACAGCACCGAAGCCTCCAGCATCACCCGGGGCAGCAGCGGACAACTGCAGCAGTGGTGGCGGGCGGCAGTGGTGGCGGACAACCACGGCAGCGATGGCGGGCGGCAGCGGTGGCAGACAACTGCGGCGGCGGACACCCCCTCATAACAGCCTGTAACGGTAAGCGGTATATCCGCTTTGTAAGACGCACCCCCATTCCCCCCCCCGAAAATTTGGGGGAAATAATGTGCGTCTTACAAAGCGGAAAATACGGTATATCTTTTTATTGTGCATTCTCTGCTTTGGTGGTTTTTGGTTTTACCCTGTTTGGAACATGGATCATTGTTTCTTGTAAGTGGTTTCCACTTGATTTTCTACACATACGGTGGCTCTATAGTATTTAATTATTTGTTTACAAAAAATATTGAATTAATAGGGTTTTCCTATATAATACCTCTGGTTACCATTCTTGTGTTTATCTGATTATCTAAAATACAGGGCAACCGACAATTTGACTTTTATCTTTGGGGTCATCTGAAGGCAATTGTCTATAATGTGAAGATATGAGATGTGCAGCATCTGAAACAACAGATAATGGAAGCCTGTGCTAGCATTTCTTCTGTGGTGTTGCTATCAGTGTGTCAAGAGTGGGAGAAGAGGGTTACATTGACAATCCAACACAATGGACAGCACTTTGAACACATTTTATAACTGGTCATAAACTTGAAAATAACTCATGAAAGAATTAAGCTATGTTAAATCCAATCACACCATTGTTTTTCTTTTGAAATTCTCAATAAGTTTGATGTGTCACATGACCCTCTTCCCATTGGAAAAAATAAAGTTGGATCCAAAATGGCCAACTTCAAAATGGCCACCATGGTCACCACCCATCTTGAAAAGTTTTCCCCCTCCCATATACTAATGTGCCACAAACAGGAAGTTCATATCACCAACCATTCCCATCTTTTTTAGGTGTATCCATATAAATTGCTCACCCTGTATTATACTCATCGATAAGAGAAGATGACTCACCTCTGACAACTACATGCTCCATTTCTTTTTTTGTCCTGTATTTTTATATTTTTTAAATATTTCTTTAGCTGGCTTTTGTGTTATTGTAGCTCCTCCTAGGAAGCTATCATTTACATGTCATCTATGTATGTTGATTGTGTTATCACCATGGTCATATTTTGCCCCCTTTTCTCACAATGGCTCAGTTTAATAAGTCCTCTGATTCTACACCTTAAAGGGAACCTGTCACCCAGAAAATCGCGGGTGAGGTAAGCCCACCGGCATCAGGGGCTTATCTACGGCATTCTGTGATGCTGTAGATAAGCCCCCGATGTTACCTGAAAGAGGAGAAAAAGACGTTATATTATACTCACCCAGGGGCGGTTCCGCTGCTGGTCAGGTCGGATGGGCGTCTCTGGTCCGCTGTGGCGCCTCCCATCTTCATTCCAAGACGTCCTCTTCTGATCTTCAGCCACGGCTCCAGCGCAGGCGTACTTTGCTCTGCCCTCTTGAGGGCAGAGGATAATACTGCAGTGCGCAGGCGCCGGAAAGGTCAGAGGCCCGACTCCTGCGCACTGCAGTACTTGAGCAAAGTACGCCGGCGCCGGAGCCGTGGCTGAAGATCAGAAGAGGATGTCTTGTAATGAAGATGGGAGGCGCCGCAGCGGACCAGAGACGCCCATCCGACCTGACCAGCAGCGGGACCGCCCCGGGTGAGTATAATATAACGTCTTTTTCTCATTTTTCAGGTAACATCGGGGGCTTATCTACAGCATTACAGAATGCTGCAGATAAGCCCCTGATGCCGGTGGGCTTACCTCACCCGCGATTTTCGGGGTGACAGGTTCCCTTTAATTGCTAATTTTTCATTGGCATTTCATAAGGGAGACTCATTATTATGGGCTGGTCACATGTGCACCTCAGTAATCTACTATATCGGTCTTAGTTACCGCCCATTAATGAGACATGGCCATCATATACAGTATGGTCCTTGATCAGATGATTGAAAATTGGGTCTTAAACTGACTTTTACCTCCTGGCAGCAGGGTGTTTGTGTCCATGGATCAATTGTATGTGAATATACCACATTTAGGTGACTTACAAAATTTTTATCTTTTTGCCCCCTACAGTGGGGGAAATAAGTATTTGATCCCTTGATGATTTTGTCAGTTTTCCCACTGACATTGATAATTTAAACAATGTGATTTTCTGGATTTAATTTTTGATATTCTATCTCTCAATATCAAAATTAGCCTACCATTAAAATTATAGACTGCTTGTGTCTTTGTCAGTGGGCAAACTTACAAAATTAGCAAGGGATCAAATACTTATTTACCCCATTGTATATAATGCTTTCTATTGTCTCTTTAGGGTTGGTACTTATTAGACTGTTTTCTGGCTAATTGTAGTCGGAGCCAGTATATTTATTAATACACTAGATTCTGGCCCGATTCTAACGCATCGGGTATTCTAGAATATGCATGTCCCCGTAGTATATGGACAATGATGATTCCAGAATTCGTGGCAGACTGTGCCCGTCGCTGATTGGTCGAGGCAACCTTTATGACATCATCGTCGCCATGGCAACCATTATGACATCTACGTCGATACTGTGCCTGTCGCTGATTGGTCGAGGCGAATTCACGGCAGACTGTGCACGTCGCTGATTGGTCGAGGCAACCTTTATGATATCATCGTCGCCATGCTGTGCCCGTCGAAAAAAGAAAAAGAAAGAAAAAGAAACAAAGCACTACCGTAAAGCCCGCACACTACACCAAGAATAGAAATATATCAAACTTTATTGGGTACATAAACACAGCAAAAAACATAAAACATAAGTAAAAACATAAGTAAAAACAAGACAACACCCCACTCATGGACCCCCAACAGATGAAACATCCATAGCACGTAGGAAATCACAATCAGTACAATCAGTATATAGTATGATAATACAAGCATAAATCAACAATAACAATAATATATCCCACTATGCATATATAGAAGATGCAAATACACCTGTGATAACAAGTAGGCAGGATCCCCTATAGCAATCATGATGTATGGTTGGTCAAATGGCCAGTATAAGTCCAGACGGGAGAGAAAAGAATAGCGGACCGTCCCACGTCCGTAGTGCCCCAGGTTAAATAATAGATATATAAAGTGCCACAGTCCATTTAAGAACAAATATCGAGGCTAGCACCAACGAGTGGGTGTGAATCACAACCCCATCGAATGTGCAAAGAAAGCCCATTACTCAGCCTATTTCCAGTCCTGCGTCAGCGTCCGACGCCGACATCCTGTGCTTCACACCGGTGCCCGTTTGGTTTATCAGCCGGTAGGTATTTGTTGCCTCTGTGTTTATTTGCACATACCTTACCCTTACGAAGCCGTACGGGTTACGGCGATACGCGTTGGGTCGCACCCCGCTCTTGGTTCCATCTGGGGCCCCCTTCGGTGGGTATCCTCCTCATTTTGGTCGAGCCTTGGTCCTCATTAGGATTTTGACTCTGGCCTTTGGGCTTTCTTTGCACATACGATGGGGTTGTGATTCACACCCACTCGTTGGTGCTAGCCTCGATATTTGTTCTTATATGGACTGTGGCACTTTATATATCTATTAATTAGCCTGGGGCACTCCGGACGTGGGACGGTCCGCTATTCTTTTCTGTCCCATCTGGACTTATACTGGCCATTTGACCAACCATACATCTTATGATTGCTATAGGGGATCCTGCCTACTTGTTATCACAGGTGTATTTGCATCTTCTATATATGCATAGTGGGATATATTATTATTGTTATTGTTGATTTATGCTTGTATTATCATACTATATACTGATTGTACTGATTGTGATTTCCCCCGTGCTATGGATGTTTCATCTGTTGGGGGTCCATGAGTGGGGTTTTGTCTTGTTTTTACTTATGTTTTATGTTTTTTGCTGTGTTTATGTACCCAATAAAGTTTGATATATTGCTATTCTTGGTGCAGTGTGCGGGCTTTACGGTAGTGCTTTGTTTCTTTTTCTTTTTTTTGGCTTATGTTGTCTTATGCTACCGGTCCTTTTGCACCTCCCCTTTGTATATGCAGATTATAGCTGTGCGCCTTGGCGGCCTCGACCAATCAGAGACGCGGGATTTCCAGGACAGACAGACAGACAGAAAAACCCTTAGACAATTATATAAATAGATAATTATGATCTGATCTAAATTGAGATTTACTTATATGATCATTATTGCCTTTTGGTCATAATTAGTGTTGAGCGATACCTTTCGATATTCAAAGGTATCGGTATCGGATGGTATCGCTTGATATCCAAAAAATATCGGATATCGCCGATACCGATACCCAATACCAATGCAAGTCAATGGGACACAAATATCGGAAGGTATCCTGGATGGTTCCCAGGGTCTGAAGGAGAGAAAACTCTCCTTCAGGCCCTGGGATCCATATTCATGTAAAAAATAAAGAATAAAAATAAAAAATATGGATATACTCACCCCTCCGAAGGACCCTGGCTGTCACCGCTGCAAGCGTCTGCCTCCGTTCCTGAGAATGCAGAGAGTGAAGGACCTTCGATGATGTCGCGGTCAGGTGACCGGTCACCTGACCGCTCACGTGACCGTGATATCATTGAAGGTCCTTCACTCACTGCATTCTTAGGAACGGAGGCAGACGCTCGCAGCGGTGACGGCCAGGGTTCGCCAGAGGGGTGAGTATATCCATATTTTTTATGTTTATTCTTTATTTTTTTACATGAATATGGATCCCAGGGCCTGAAGGAGAGTCTCCTCTCCTCCAGACCCTTGGAACCATACGCACCGCGCACACCGATTCCGATTTCCGATATCGCAAAAATATCGGAACTCGGTATCAGAATTCCGATACAGCAAATATCGGCCGATACTCGATATTTGCAGTATCGGAATGCTCAACACTAGTCATAATCCACCTGTAGAGCACCATCTAGTGTATTTTACCTGGCTTTAACTATTCAATGGCATTTTATATTTTAATCTTGTATGATTGACTTTGTTATATTACCATAACTACTGATTAAATTAGTGCCAAACATGATTTCTATTTAAGGTGCATATACATTGTATTTTGTATATAAGTATAATGTGATGGTGATGGGTATGGACCCACTGTGCCACTGGCTGGGCTTACCCTGGAGGGGTGTAACTAAATGGCTACCTGGCTGTCACTAGAACCTCTGATGTGAGGATAGGTTAAGGCTGTTAGGGTAGCCACCAGATGCCACGTACATGTGATATGGGGAGGAGCAGAACGCAGAGAGTAACATGTATTAAGATTATGTTAAATGAGCTTATCCAAGATGGCATCAACTTCATCATATTACAAATGTGTATGCTAGAGCTGACCCCTTTGCCTCTCTTTCTATTGATATTTGTATGCTCAATGGCACTAACTTGATAATATTTTAGTGTGAAGTATTACTAATGTGGGATTGTGTATTAGCTCACCAATATGTTTATAATACTTTTTTTGCTGGCTCTTTATATATGTGTTTTCTTTATATTATGTCATACATGAGAAAGGCTCTGATATTTTGACCCAAAACATTGCATGGGCTGATAAAAATCCATTTTCTTATAATCTGACCTTGGCGTGCTACCCCTCCTGGAGTAGATAGATAGATAGATAGATAGATAGATAGATAGATAGATAGATAGATGGATACTGTAGATACAGTATATAGATAGATTTAAAAAAAAGACTCATCATCTAGAAATGGAAACCTTTCGAAGTTCTTTACAAAACTTGCAATTTCCAGGTGTTATTCTAATATGTAAGAACTTTTATTTTACTGTAAAATCTCTGCCAAAGCCTGTTTTTGTAATGGTCTCCAGAAGGCTGGCATCATTATCTGCACACAGCATTCTGCCAACATGCTTCAAATGTAGATCTTGGAAATGTAAAATAAACAACTACAAAATGTTGACTAAAAATTTGTCCAGGTATTTCATGCCAAAATAATAAAAACCTGCAATAAGGAACAATAATATTTAACTAATCTAATAAAATGCAGTAATCATGACCTGAAGCCACTGAAGCATCTGTATTCAAGGGGAGGTTTCACTTAATAAATGCTAAGCTTGGCCTGGTTTATGCAAAAATATTTAGCTATTAACTGACATATCTAATGAAAGTTTTGTAATGCTTAAGGTACTGTTACACTAGACGATATCGCTAGCGATCCGTGACGTTGCAGCGTCCTCGCTAGCGATATCGTCCAGTGTGACAGGCAGCAGCGATCAGGCCCCTGCTGGGAGATCGCTGGTCGGGGAAGAAAGTCCAGAACTTTATTTCGTCGCTGGACTCCCCGTAGACATCGCTGAATCGGCGTGTGTGACACCGATTCAGCGATGTCTTCGCTGGTAACCAGGGTAAACATCGGGTAACTAAGCGCAGGGCCGCGCTTAGTAACCCGATGTTTTACCCTGGTTACCATCCTAAAAGTAAAAAAACAAACACTACATACTTACCTACAGCCGTCTGTCCTCCAGCGCTGTGCTCTGCTCTCCTCCTGCTCTGGCTGTGAGCGTCGGTCAGCCGGAATGCAGAGCGGTGACGTCACCGCTCTGCTTTCTGGCTGCCCGGCGCTCACAGCCAGACCAGAGAAGCAGAGCGCCGAGGACAGACAGCAGAAGGTATGTAGCGTTTGTTTTTTTACTTTTTAGGATGGTAACCAGGGTAAACATCTGGTTACTAAGCGCGGCCCTGCGCTTAGTTACCCGATGTGTACCCTGGTTACCGGGGACCTCGGGATCGTTGGTCGCTGGAGAGCTGTCTGTGTGACAGCTCTCCAGCGACCAAACAGCGACGCTGCAGCGATCCGGATCGTTGTCGGTATCGCTGCAGCGTCGCTATGTGTGACGGTACCTTTACACGGATGTCCCTTTAACACTTTGCAAATAGTTTGTTAAAGTAAATGGAGATTATAAGCTCCTCCCCTTCAATCATTACTAATGTTCATTTTACACTTAATGATTTTGCAGGTGAAATGACTGTCTATCAGTAAGTACTAGTAATTGATCCTTGGTCGTTTAGTGCATGTCCAGGTTTATCGGGTTAGGTATACGAACTTGACCTTGAACCTTAACCCAATAGAAGTCAATGATATAACTTTGGTGCTTTAAAATGGCTGTAAAATGGTTGTAGTAAGGACTAGGGGGCTTCAGCAGAAACCATCCACAATGTCATGAACAAGGTCTTCTATGACTGGCTGCCGAAGTCACATGTCCCTGTCCATATAAAAGGCGGACATATTGTTTTACTGGCGTCATTTGCTCAGTGTTGCACTGCAGAGAGGCCACTACTGTTACTGCCGCTAGTGCAACTTGTCATTTAGATAAGATCCTGTCCTGTGTGAAAATCATTCTTCCAGCTTCTAACTAGATTGTGCTAAAACTTTGATGCAGTCAGGAGGCCCCATTTGCTAATCCAAATTGTTTGGGCAAAAACTGTGTTGCAGAGAGGAATCAGGAGGCCTCATTTGCTCTTAAAAATCGTTAGGCCTAATATAGAGGTTCAGCCAGGAGGCCCTATTTGCTAATCCAAATAGTTTGGGATAAAACTGTGTTGCAGTGAGGAATCAGGAAGCCCCATTTGCTCATCAAAATTGTCAGGTATAAGAGTGTTGTTTAGGCACACTAGCTAAGAAATGAATGATTGTTCATTTAGTGACAAGTGACTGACAGCTTTGCGTCTAAAGTTGTAAAACAGGTTAATAGAGGGGAAGGGTACATACAAAGAGAAGCAAGGTCATGGTGGAAGGGGGAATACGCTTGGTGTTCACCGTGTATGTGGGTTAGGTGGTAATGTTAATTAAATATTAGCTGAACAAATACCGTCTCATCCTATACAAAGACTATTGACAACATCTATTACTGGACTGGTTAGGGTACCGTCACACTAAGCGACGCTGCAGCGATACCGACAACGATGTCGATCGCTGCAGCATCGCTGTTTGGTCGCTGAAGAGCTGTCACACAGACAGCTCTCCAGCGACCAACGATGCCGAGGTCCCCGGTAACCAGGGTAAACATCGGGTTACTAAGCGCAGGGCCGCGCTTAGTAACCCGATGTTTACCATGGTTACCAGCGTAAACGTTAAAAAAACAAACACTACATACTTACCTTCAGCTGTCTGTCCTCCGGCGCTCTGCTTTCCTCTGCACTGTCAGCGCCGGTCAGCCGGAAAGCAGAGCGGTGACGTCACCACTGTGCTTTCTGGCTGGCCGGCGCTGACATAGGATGCAGGAGGAGTGCAGAGAAGCAGAGCGCCGGGGACAGACAGCGGAAGGTAAGTATGTAGTGTTTGTTTTTTTAACATTTACGCTGGTAACCAGGGTAAACATCGGGTTACTAAGCGCGGCCCTGCGCTTAGTAACCCGATGTTTACCCTGGTTACCAGTGAAGACATCACTGGATCGGCGTCACACACGCCGATCCAGCGATGTCAGCGGGAGATCCAGCGACGAAATAAAGTTCTGGACTTTCCTCAGCGACCAACGATCTCCCAGCAGTGGCCTGATCGTTGGTCGCTGTCACACATAACGATTTCCTTAACGATATCGTTGCTACGTCACAAAAAGCAACGATATCATTAACGATATTGTTATGTGTGACGGTACCTTTACTCGACTATCTTTCTTTAGCAGCCGCACAGCGGTACACCTTGTAGATGAAAATCAGAAAGAGCATGTGCTCTAGTGGATGGCAAGCAGTGCATCGAGTGGCCTCTCCTCCTCTTCCTCTACCCTAACATTACACACTGTACAATCAGCAGAGGTAGCACCCCAATCATCTTTTTTGTCCCTAGGCCATTCTGCAGAGCTATTCACACTTTCTATTTCATGGCTTTCAAATGTCAAATCCAAAGATTCACAGAATTCAGAAAGAGAAAGCATCTGCACGTATGCCCCAAATTTTTTCATGTTGAATCCGGGGCTGGACAAATTATTGTCCAAGCAGAATCCAGACTCTCATCACCAGATGTTAACCCCAGGGAGTCGAGGTGATCCTGAAGAGACTCAGATACAGAAGGTGCACACTGTCTGTACTATGGGGTAAGGGCATGAAGAGGAGGTGGGTGACTCTCATGGTGAGGAGTGAGAGAACAGAGAGGATAACGATGATGTTGTAGATCCTACTTGATGTGAACACATAGGCACAAAGCTGAATAGCTCAGCAGACGATGTGGAGGAGGAAGACAGGGTGGTTAAAATGTGGCGTGCTGCACAGGCATGGAGTGATGTGAACACAACAAGCACTGCATCCTCAGCCACAACTATGGCTTTTGCCAGCACCGACCATGAGTCTGCAGTTTGCAGGGGTTGCAAGGGTCACATAGCCTGGGCCTTTTTTGAGACCGCAAAGAATGACAAAACTCACGTTATCTGCCAAATTTACCTCAGTAGAGGCAAAAATTGCAATAATTTGACTACTACATGCATGAACCGGCACATGCGCTATCAACATGCCTTAGTCTGGGAATCTCACAGCACTAAAATGCCGACTAGCAAGCCTCGCCAACCACGGGCCATCCCATCAACCACATCTGTTGCTTCTTCCTCCTCCGTCAGTGTGCCAAGTGTTCTCACACAGGTCTCCAGCCGCAGAAACTCCACTCGTTTACCCCTACAGTAGGAGTGATTGAGAGCCCGTCAGGCATTACGGAACTGGAGATGGTTGCTGGTTTTATCTCACTGAGCACAACACATCTTTCTCAATCCAACATAACATGTGCACCTGCACTTCACTTACAGTCCAGCAGTTTGTTCTGTTCACCCTATTGCACCCCCTTTCAGCAAAGCAGCTAGCCCTGAGTCCTGCAGTTGTGGTCGCGTAAAATAATTCTTCCTCCTGCACATGTCAAAGCTAAGAGCTTGAACTCCATCATGTCCAATCTGTTGGCCATGAAAATGCTTTCTCTAAGACTGGTAGATACAGGCGGTTTCCAAAAGATGAGGTCGTCGCAGTCCCCCAGTACCAGTTGCCATTCCTTCTCTAAGAAAGCTGTGCCTGCGCTACACCAGCAGACAACATCACCCATTCCCTGAAAAAATCTATGTCTGCTAGGGTGCATTTAACTACTGACACCGGGATGAGCAAACGTGGGCAGAGGCCTTACATCTGGCTGACTGGGCACTGGGGGACTCTGGTGGCTGTGGTAGCTGACAGTCAAGGCGCTGCTCCACAAATCTTTGAATCCCCAAGGCTTCTGGGACAAACCTCTGTATCTAACACTTTCTCCACTTCCTTTAGGGCCTCTACTTGTGCCTTCAAACTCTCCCTTAATGAGAAATGCATTCCAACAGTGCAGAGATAATCCCTTCCACCAAAGTACTGTACAGCTAGGGATCACTGCAATCAGGCAGTGTTAAAACTAATATGCCTTGGAGATCGCAGTCACACAGCTGAAGAGTTGTGAACAGCTATCCAGGCCAAGTTAGAGCAATTGCTGTCTCAACTCATCCTGGAGTCAGGGAATTCCGAGTGCGATAACAGTGCAAACCTAGTGGCCGCCCAACGCCAGGGCAATCTCACACATGTACCTTGAATGGCTCACGTCCTCAACCTGGTGATACAGCAATTTCTCTGCCAATATCCAGGCCTGGATGTTTTGCTGCAGAAAGAATGGTCGCTGTGTGCTCAATTCTGACGATTGCACCCCCCATGTCATCAACTTGTATCACTACAGAGGTCTTTCGGCCTACTGGTTAATCGTTTGATTTGCCATGTTTTGACACGGCGGAATTCCACTCTGCATTTTTAGCAACTGTGGCAGCAGCAATGAGTCCTGGTGCAGTATGTCCTTTTGCATAGCCTGGGCCAAGGCAGTACGGACATGATGCAAATCACGCTTGCAGAGTAAGCACAGATGAAGGACCTCTGCACCATTTTGAAATGGCTTCTAAGATGGTAAGTGTTAGGAGTTGAGTTCCCGCCACTGCTCAGGGGGAATCTTGAACCATGTCTGCTGCGGTCTCCCATTCTGCATCGGCCGCAGTGAAGCCTGCTCAGCGGAGACGTCAGTCCCAGCGTCTCAGTGAATCTGATACTGTGCGAAGGGTTACTGCTGCCTCTCCAGGCTTTACTATTGTACTCTGCACTGGTCTAAGGTGAGCAGGCTTTTCTGGGACTAAGTCCTGCTTTGCACACACTGAGCATGCCCAGGGCAAGATCTCTTAGTGGAGATCTAGGGTCACATGCTCAGGTACTGCAGCAATTTCCATTGGTCCTTCTTGGAAGGTCCTGTAGGTGCTAGGACTAAGTCCTGCTTTGCACACACTGAGCATGCCCAGGGCAAGATCTCTCAGTGGAGATCTAGGGTCACATGCTCAGGTACTGCAGCAACTTCCATTGGTCCTTCTTGGAAGGTCCTGTAGGTGCTACAACTATAAAAGGTTATCATGACCGCACGGCCATGCGCTAGTATCAAATATGTACGAGCTCAGCGCCAGTGTGGTCGTGTGTGTGGTCAGGGACCCGGCTGAAATAAGCCCCTAGAATGCTGGCACCTCCGGCGAGGAGTTTTTGTTTATACAGTCAGGGACCCGGCTGAAATAAGTCCCTAGAATGCTGGCACCTCCGGCGAGGAGTTTCTCATGAGTGAATTCAGGGCTGGCTAATAGCCATTAGAATTCCGGCTCCACCGGAGAGGAGCAGCGTGTTTGGTTGGGACTGCATGACCACTGTCGGCTCTACTCAGTAGCTGTGTTCCCTGTGTGCTAAACAGGGCACAGCGTTCTCTTTACTACAGGCTATGTGAAGTAACAGAGTTCATTTATTCTAATTTACTTCACCGCCTTACTTAGCAGCAGGTTCTTTCCGGCACGGTGGATCCCGGGTTGCGAACGCACCTATCTCATCTATATATATAATTGTCTAAGGGTTTTTCCGTCTGTCTGTCTGTCTTTCTGTCTGTCTGTCTGTCCTGGAAATCCCGCCTCTCTGATTGGTCGAGGCCGAGGAAGCCGTGGGCGAAACGCGCGTAGGGGCGCGTGTTGGCATTTATGGATGGAGTAAGGGGTAAGAACATAATATGGGACTAGTTCCCCTATACGGATACTAATATTACTTTGGGGTCACTGAACCATGGGGTACTTCCACTTTACCTAGTAAT
This sequence comes from Ranitomeya imitator, assembly GCF_032444005.1. NCBI lineage: Eukaryota > Metazoa > Chordata > Amphibia > Anura > Dendrobatidae > Ranitomeya > Ranitomeya imitator. The sequence continues at coordinate 142,451,095 of NC_091282.1, forward strand.
ATGATGTATAGCCTTATGGGTGCTTGGAGATGTAGGAAGTACTAATAGCTTACACTTACTCCACTTTGGCACCCATTTGATTTAATGTGTACTATCTATTCCCCTTCCCTATATCCATGATGCAATATTGTTTTTAGGGCACCTTTTCTCAATATTCAATTTGTCTCTGTATATTATTATTTTGTTTATATGTCTGGAGTTATGCTATGTAATATATAGCCTTTTTTGATTGTATTAATAAATATATAACTTTTTATAAAACTAGTTACGAGTTACATACTTCATTCTTCTTGGTTGTTATAGATCATCATAAAAAACATGAATATGTCAAAGAATGTGTGGAAGAAAGCTATCCAGATAAAAAGAGTGGAAGAGATGTATGTGACCAGGATGAACACGAATTTCCAGCAGATGATACAGATATGACAGAACAAGAAACACAACAAGATGGCAAAAAAAACAAGAATTTGATGGCCACGTCCATGTCACTTATTTTATGCCACCATTTTTTAAGTGTTTTTTAGGCAAAGTACTCAGTTGCAGATTAAAAACATTTGTTTATACCCACAGTACTATCAGAGACATGGCTGCATAAGAGTATAAAAATTTGTTTTGAACAAAAAAAGGGGAGAGGAGCCACTCATGAGAATGCACACCACAGGGTTAATAAAGGATAATACTCAAAATATCAAAACAGGAATTTTTATTGACAAACTACAACTTCAAAAACATAAAACATAATTAAAAACAATGATATATGAAAAACTTGGTCCACATGTAGATATCACATGTAAAATACAAATATTTATTATGTAAACCTGCATACCCTTATAACAATGGGCGACCGACCCTCTGGCTCATGGAACTAGATGCGCAGATAGATAGGCAGAGAAGGCAATGGATGAGTAATCCAACACTGTTTGCATCTGTTCTCTTTTAGGGAACCTCACTTAAAAGAACATAGACTGAACCTATTATAAACTAACCACTACAACCAGGGGGCGAAGGTCCAACTAGTGGAGGAGGCGGAGAATTTGGACATGACGGTGTGGGTGGGAGAGGCGGAGGAGGAGGTAGCCAACAGTTTTTGCTTTATTTTTATTTTGGAAGAAGGCGCCCAAATTAGCAGAATGCAAATAGAATTGAATACTGGCTAGGTGCGTCTGGTATAGTTGTCTAGTCATCCAAAAGCATGAACAAGTCCTGTGGGATCCCCGCCTGGTTAATTTTAAGGAATGTTAGCTTCCTCATGTTGGATGTGTACAAGCGGATACACCTGTATGTGACCACACTACCTGCCATTCTAAACACACATTCCAAGAGTACATTTTCTGCAAAGCAAGCAGCATCTCTAAGGCATAAAATGTAAGCTCAGGTCATGTGTCCAATTTTAACACACAGAAGTTAAATGGGGCAGACTCATCAGTTAGTATGTGGAGACGTGTGGACAGGTACTCTTCCACCATGTTGTTGCAATGCTGCCTCCTGCGAATATGGATCATATCAGACGGTGATGCTGTTGCATGCTTATAAAGTTTAGTCACATTTTGGCCATTCTAACTCCGCCTTCTGATGTGGTGGTGGTGCCGCAAGTGTGTTGGCGACTTCCTCATCCACCTCTGCCTTGTTCTTCCACTGAGCCCCCGCTGTCAAGTGGAAAAGCCATCAATAGCTTCTCTACCAGCATGTGCTTGTATTCACGCATTTTGCGCTCTAATGACAGAAGCAATCATGGTACGTTGTCCTTGTAGTGGGGATTCAGCAGGCTGGCCATCCAGTAATCTGCATTGCCAATACAGGCAACTCGGCAGTCATTGTGCAGGCACGGCAGCATGTATTGGCTCATTTATGCCAGGCTTCCTAGAGGCAACAAGCTGCACTTGGTGGGAGGTGTATCGTTTGGGTACTCAGTATTCCCATAGTTAAGCTCCAGTGATGCCTGTGAGCTGCTCTGAGTGCCACCCTGCTGTGAACATGGTTGTTTCTCCCAAACTGTTCCCTGGCTATAGACTTTGGTACCTGGCTGCTTTTCAGACAGTAAGCCACCCTCGGAGCCATGTGCCGATGACAGGTCTCGCTCCTCTTCCTCTTGGGCCACCACTTCATCAATAATCACCTGAATTGTTTTTTCCAGCAGGCATTTAAGTGGTATAGTAATGTTGCTGATGGTGTTATCAGCACTGACCATATTGGTGGAGAATTCAAAGTAGCAAACAGCACACATGTCCGGCATGGATATCCACTTATTGGTGGTGAAGTATTGCTGTTCAGAGTGAATTATCCATGCATCCTTCAGCTGAAACTCCACTATTGACTGCTGCTGGCAGTATCTCCAGCATATGCAAGGTGGACTTACACTTTGTTGGTATGTCACATATGAAGTGGTGAGCAGGAGGGCAGAAATCATGTTGCAATGCTGAGAGGTGAGCAGCAGCAGGGTGAGAAATGCTCTGAACATATGTGGGTAGTTTTCCAGGAAGCTCTGCACCACCAAGTTCAGCATGTGCGCCAGGTAAGGGATGTGCGTCAAACCCACTAGGTCCAGAGCTGTTACAAGATTTCACCCATTCGAGCACATCTCTAGGCCAGGCTTGAGGTTCACTGGCACCAATCACTTATCTGTATGCTGTTTGATCTCCGCTCACAGCTCCTGCTTGGTGTGAGATTTGTCCCTCAAACAGAAGAGTTTAAGAACAGCCTGCTGCAATTTCCCACTGGCTATGCTAAAGTTGACAGTGTAGGTCTCACTGAGACTGGATGACCAGGTAGTGGAATAAGTGGAGTAGGAGGAGGAGGTATCCTGGACAAATAAACATCCAGCAATCCTCAGTGATGGTAGGACATGGGCTAGAACGCCTTCTGCCTTAGTCCCAACTGCCACTATATTTACCCAGAGGGAAGTTAGAGAGATGTAACATCCCTGGCCATGCGTATTGGTCCACGTATCAGTGGCTATATGGACCTTACCACTGATTGCATTGTGCATATGTAGAGACAGTGCTTGAAAATTGCATCCTAATTCATTCTCATAAGGTACAAATAACCAGCTCAATAACCAAAGGATTCATGCCTCATCTCCCATATAAATAAAGACATCCTATACAATTCTACATCCAGGATATACAGTGGATAGTATTCATCTTATTTGTGAAAAAGGCCTTATTTCCAGATAATCTTTTTTGGCCTACAAATGGCAAAGAGATGGCTGCAGAGTAGATTTATTTTTTAGATACACTACTTGTACAGATATGGCTGCATAGTACTCAGGCTTTTTGGAACAATACTCCCACTGGGAGGAGTGGAGAGTACACCCAGAGGCTTTCTGGCACCGTACTCCTACCGGCGGGGGTTCAGAGTACTCACAGAGGCTGTTTGGCACAGTACTCCCACAGGCGGGGATGCAGAGTACACAGAGAGGTTTAAAGGCACTCTAGTTCCACAGGCAGGGGTGCAGAGCACACACAGAGGCTTTTTGGCACTGTACACCCACATTAATGGGTGCAGATTATACACAGGGCTTTTTGGCACAGTACCCCACAGATATGGGTGCAGAGTACACAGCTGCTTTTTGGCACAGTAGCCCCACTGAGACAGGTGCAGAATACACACAGTGGATTTGATAACACAGTAACATAGTTAGCAAGGCCAAAAAAAGACATTTGTCCATCCAGTTCAGCCTATATTCCCTCAGAATAAATCCCCAGATCTACGTCCTTCTACAGAACCTAATAACTGTAAGATACAATATTGTTCCGCTTCAGGAAGATATCCAGGCCTCTCTTGAACCCCTCGACTGAGTTCGCCATCACCACCTCCTCAGGCAAGCAATTCCAGATTCTCACTGCCCTAACAGTAAAGAATCCTCTTCTATGTTGGTGGAAAAACCTTCTCTCCTCCAGACGCAAAGAATGCCCCCTTGTGCCCGTCACCTTCCTCGGTATAAACAGATCCTCAGCGAGATATTTGTATTGTCCCCTTATATACTTATACATGGTTATTAGATCGCCCCTCAGTCGTCTTTTTTGTAGACTAAATAATTCTAATTTTGCTAGACCCTCTGGGTATTGTAGTTCTCCCATCCCCTTTATTAATTTTGTTGCCCTCCTTTGTACTCACTCTAGTTCCATTATATCCTTCCTGAGCACCGGTGCCCAAAACTGGACACAGTACTCCATGTGCAGTCTAACCAGGGATTTGTACAGAGGCAGTATAATGCTCTCATCATGTGTATCCAGACCAGTTTTAATGCACCCCATGATCTTGTTTGCCTTGGCAGCCGCTGCCTGGCACTGGCTGCTCCAGGTAAGTTTATCATTAACTACGATCCCCAAGTCCATCTCCATGTCAGATTTACCCAGTGGTTTCCCGTTCAGTGTGTAATGGTGATATTGATTCCTTCTTCCCATGTGTATAACCTTACATTTATCATTGTTAAACTGCATCTGCCACTTCTCTGCTCAAGTTTCCAACTTATCCAGATCCATCTGTAGCAGAATACTATCTTCTCTTGTATTTACTGCTTTACATAGTTTTGTATAATCTGCAAATATCGATATTTTAGTGTGTAAACCTTCTACCAGATCGTTAACAAATATGTTGAAGAGAACAGGTCCCAATACCGACCCCTGCGGTACCCCACTGGTCACAGCGACCCAGTTAGAGAATATACCATTTATAACCACCCTCTGCTTTCTATCACTAAGCCAGTTACTAACCCATTTACACACAATTTCCCCCAGACCCAGCATTCTCATTTTGTGTACCAACCTCTTGTGCGGCACGGTATCAAACACTTTGGAAAAATCAAGATATACCACGTCCAATGACTCACCGTGGTCCAGTCTATAGCTTACCTCTTCATAAATCTGATTAGATTGGTTTGATAGGAGCAATTCCTCATAAATCCATACTAATATGTAGTTAAACAGTTATTCTCATTGAGATAATCCAGAATAACATTCCTCAGAAACCCTTCAAATATTTACCAACAATAGAGGTTAGACTTACAGGCCTATAATTTCCAGGTTCACTTTTAGAGCCCTTTTTGAATATTGGTACCACATTTGCTATATGCCAGTCCTGTGGAACAGACCCCGACGCTATAGAGTCCCTAAGTATAAGAAATAATGGTCTGTCTATTACATTACCTAGTTCTCTTAGTACTCGTGGGTGCATGCCATCCGCACCCAGAGATTTATCTATTTTAATCTTATTTAGCCGCTTTCGCAACTCTTCTTGGGTTAGATTGGTGACCCTTAATATGTTTTTTTTGTCTCTCGGCATTTCACCTAGCATTTTATTTTCCATCGTGAATACCGTGGAGAGGAAGGTGTTTAATATATTAGCTTTTTCCTCGTTATCTACAACCATTCTTTCCTCCCAATTTTTTAAGGGGCCTATACTTTCACTTTTGAATCTTTTACTATTGATATAGTTGAAGAACAGTTTGGTATTTGTTTCACTCTCCATATCTCCTTAGCAATGTGCTTCACTGTTTCCTGTGTGGCAGCTTTAGTTCATTTTTATTTCAGTTTTAGTTCAGTTTAGTTCAGTTTTATTTTTTAGATAAAGTATTTTTCTCCCTATAGTTTTTTAGTGCTTTAATGGTGCCATCCTGCTTCAGTAGTTTAAATGCTATCTTTTTACTGTTAAGTGCCCCTCTTACTTCTTTGTTTAGCCACATTGGGTTTTTCTTATTTCTTGTCCTTTTATTCTCACAAGGTATAAACCGCTTACAGTGCCTACTTAGGATATTCTTAAACATTTCCCATTTATTATCTGTATTCTTATTTCTGAGGATATTGTCCCAGTCTACCAGATTAAGGGCATCTCTAAGCTGGTCAAACTTTGCCTTTCTAAAGTTCAGTGTTTTTGTGACTCCCTGACAAGTCCCCCTAGCGAAAGACAAGTGAAACAACACAATATTGTGGTCTCTATTTCCTAGATGCCCGATGACCTGCAGATTTGTTATTCTATCAGGTCTATTAGATAGTATTAGGTCTAAAAGTGCTGCTCCTCTGGTTAGATTTTGCACCAATTGTGAAAGATAATATTTATTGGTTATTAGCAGAAACCTGTTGCCTTTATGGTTTTCGCAGGTCTCTGTCTCCCAGTTAATATCCGGGTAGTTAAAGTCCCCCATAACAAGGACCTCAATATAGGTTGCAGCTTCATCTATCTGCCTTAGTAGTAGACTTTCCATGATTTCTATAAAAAAACAAAAAGTCAGCTCACCTGAATATCGGCTATTCCACATCTATTCCTGCACGGAAAAGTTGAGCACTTAGTCCACAGAAAAATACGATGAATTCAGCAGGAATGTAGTAATCAGTGAATTTATTTCTTCATTTTTTTTTTAAAAGGAGGGGTTATATCCTATGGTACACCACTTGTAAATAAATTATAATTTCTTACAGCATTATGCACATATGGCAGTGTTCTTCCGACGCCTTAATGATGAAATGATTAAGACATCAATCGAAACGCGACGGAATGAAAAAATTTAAAATGAAGAAATAAATTCACTGAGTTTACTACATTCCTGCTGGATTCATCGTATTTTTCCATGATTTCAGTTATATTGGTGGGGTTCTAACAGACCCCAATGAGAATTTTGTTACTATTATTCTCTCCATGTATTTTGACACATATGGAATTGACATCCTCATTCCCTTTGCTAATATCCTCCCTTAACCCCTCTGTGACCTTAGACGTACTATCCCGTCGAGGTGCCCTGGGCTTATCTGACCCTGGACGGGATAGTACGTCATAGCCGATCGGCCGCGCTCACGGGGGGAGCGCGGCCGATCGCGGCCGGGTGTCAGCTGCTTATCGCAGCTGACATCCGGCACTATGTGCCAGGAGCGGTCACGGACCGCCCCCGGCACATTAACCCCTGGCACACCGCGATCAAAGATGATCGCGATGTGCCGGCGGTGCAGGGAAGCACCGCGCAGGGAGGGGGCTCCCTGCGGGCTTCCCTGAGCCCCCCGCAGCAACGCGATGTGATCGCGTTGCTGCGAGGGTCTCCTCACCTCCCTCCCTGCTCGAGCCCCGGATTCAAGATGGCCGCGGATAAGGGTCCTGCAGGGAGGGAGGTGGCTTCACAGAGCCTGCTCAGAGCAGGCACTGTGAAGGCTGCAGCGCTGCATGTCAGATCAGTGATCTGACAGAGTGCTGTGCAAACTGTCAGATCACTGATCTGTGATGTCCCCCCCTGGGACAAAGTAAAAAAGTAAAAAAAAAATTTTCCAAATGTGTAAAAAAAATAAAAAAAAATATTCCAAAATAATGAAAAAAAAAAAAAATATTATTCCCATAAATACATTTCTTCATCTAAATAAAAAAAAAAAACCAATAAAAGTACACATATTTAGTATCGCCGCGTCCGTAACGACCCGACCTATAAAACTGTCCCACTTGTTAACCCCTTCAGTAAACACCGTAAGAAAAAAAAAAAAAAAACGAGGCAAAAAACAACGCTTTATTATCATACCGCCGAACAAAAAGTGGAATAACACGCGATCAAAAGGACAGATATAAATAACCATGGTACCGCTGAAAGCGTCATATTGTCCCGCAAAAAAAGAGCCACCATACAGCATCATCAGCAAAAAAATAAAAAAGTTATAGTCCTGAGTAGTGTTGAGCGATACCTTCCGATATCGGAAAGTATCGGTATCGGTTTGGATCGGCCGATATTCAAAAAATATCGGATATCGCCGATACCGATACCCGATCCCAATGCAAGTCAATGGGACCAAAATATCGGAATTAAAATAAACCCTTTCTTTCCTTGTAGGTTCATTCTACATGAAGGAAAACAACTAAGAATAATGCCGGATGTATTTGGGGAGGTGGCGGAGACATTAAAGTCATAGAGGTTTATCCCAATCAAATAGAATAGCATGTTTTTTGTTTTTTTTTAAGACGTTCGGAGTGACAAAGATATTGACTATGTAAATTTTTTTTTTATTTTGTCAGATATTGATGTTTCACTATTCCACGCCCTTCCCCTTCTTTTTTTTCTTTTTTTTTTTCTTTTCCCACACTTTCATCTTCATCATCATCAGCATCTTTGACATCAACTTCTTCACCTTATTCATCTTCTTCTTCATCTTCTACCTATTTTTTTTTTTTTATTACATTCTTCATATTCATTTTATTCAACTATTATTATTCTTCTTATTCTACATATTCTTTTTATTCCACTGTTATTATTCTTCCTATTCTACTTCTTCATCATATTCTCATTTGTGACAGGCATTCCCGTAGTTGTTATCTATAAAAGTTTGAAGATTACACCTTCCGTTCTGCCAGTCACAAAAGTTACATTTGTCCGCGTTCAGTTTGGCCTGCAGCATCAGGCTTTATCCAGGGGCACCACGAGGAGGAACGGACTCACCCCCATACACTGCTTAGTCTTCTTCTGCATATAATTTAGATAATATCTTTTGCTCTGATATTAAGTCTTATGCTTAATGTTCTTCTGCTCTTTGTTCTGCAGCCTCTTGTTCTTCTGCTTCTCGGTCTTCCATGTTGTCGTCTCCAGGGTCGTCGTCTCCAGTGTCGTCATCTCCGCCGTCGTCGTCTCCGCCGTCGTCGTCGTCGTCATCGGGGTGGTCTTCCGTGTCGTCGTCATCGTGGTGGTCTTCCGGGTCGTCGACGTTAGGGTCTTCAACTTGGAAATGTAGCAGAAGGTACAAGAAGGCTGAGAAAATGCCAAGAACCAGCTGATGGAACTGGAACTCGGATGGCTACCCGAAGGTTCAAGAGCCTATGGAACTACCGAGGACCAGCTGACGTTACTGGAACCCGGTTACTAAGCAGGAGGTACCCGTGCTAAAAAGCACTACCAAGGACCGCCTGACGTTGACGGAACTCGGATACCCAGAAGGAGGCACCTAAGCCAAAGGCTCTGCCCGGAACCAGCTGACGTTACTGGAACCAGGATGGGGAGCAGAAGGTACAAGAGCAAAAGACACTGCCGAGAACCAGCTGACGGTACTGGAACCCGGATGGGTAGCCGAAGGTCCAAGAGCCAATGGAACTACCGAGGACCAGCTGACGTTACTGGAACCCGGTTACTAAGCAGGAGGTACCCGTGCCTGAAAGCACTACCAAGGACCACCTGACGTTGGTGGAACTTGGATACCCAGAAGGAGGCACCTAAGCCAAAGGCTCTGCCCGGAACCAGCTGACGGTACTGGAACCAGGATGGGGAGCAGAAGGTACAAGAGCAAAAGACACTGCCGAGAACCAGCTGACGGTGCTGGAACCAGGTGGTGGACCCGAAGGCCCACAGGAGAGGAGAGAACAGCTAGGCCGCGAGGCAGCCGCAGTTACCGAACCCCAACAGTCCTACAGGGGGAGCTGGGCCTACTGGCACTACATAACCAGCCTTGACTACCAGTTCACGCAGCCCACATAGGAAGCTCCTAAACTGGAGGCACCCTGGAGTTGGCTAACTCGACCGCACCACGACGGGGCAAGCATAGGCGTCTCAGTGAAGTTGACACAACCCGGAAACAGCTGACGGTGCTGAAACCAGGCTTGGCACGAGGGAGTACCTGTGACAAGAACACTGCCGAGAACCAGCTGGCGGTGCTGGAACCCGGATGCGTTGCCCCAGTGTGCAAGAGCCAATGGCACGACCGAGGACCAGCTGACGGTGCTGGAACCCGGTTACTAAGCTGTAGGTGCCCGCGCTTAAAAGCACTACCAAGGACCGCCTGGCGTTGGCGGAACTCGGATACCCAGGAGGAGGCACCTAAGCCAAAGGCTCGGCCCGGAACCAGCTGATGGTGCTGGAACCAGGTGGTGGACCCCAAGGCCCACAGGAGAGGAGAGAACAGCTAGGCCGCGAGGCAGCCGCAGTTACCGAACCCCAACAGTCCTACAGGGGGAGCTGGGCCTACTGGCACTACAGAACCAGCCTTGACTACCAGTTCACGCAGCCCACATAGGAAGCTCCTAAACTGGAGGCACCCTGGAGTTGGCTAACCCGACCGCACCACGACGAGGCAAGCATAGGTGTCTCAGTGAGCTTGACACAACCCGGAAACAGCTGACGGTGCTGAAACCAGGCTTGGCACGAGGGAGTACCTGTGACAAAAACACTGCCGAGAACCAGCTGGCGGTGCTGGAACCCGGATGCGTTGCCCCAGTGTGCAAGAGCCAATGGCACGACCGAGGACCAGCTGACGGTGCTGGAACCCGGTTACTAAGCTGTAGGTGCCCGCGCTTAAAAGCACTACCAAGGACCGCCTGGCGTTGGCGGAACTCGGATACCCAGGAGGAGGCACCTAAGCCAAAGGCTCGGCCCGGAACCAGCTGACGGTGCTGGAACCAGGTGGTGGACCCCAAGGCCCACAGGAGAGGAGAGAACAGCTAGGCCGCGAGGCAGCCGCAGTTACCGAACCCCAACAGTCCTACAGGGGGAGCTGGGCCTACTGGCACTACAGAACCAGCCTTGACTACCAGTTCACGCAGCCCACATAGGAAGCTCCTAAACTGGAGGCACCCTGGAGTTGGCTAACCCGACCGCACCACGACGAGGCAAGCATAGGTGTCTCAGTGAGCTTGACACAACCCGGAAACAGCTGACGGTGCTGAAACCAGGCTTGGCACGAGGGAGTACCTGTGACAAAAACACTGCCGAGAACCAGCTGGCGGTGCTGGAACCCGGATGCGTTGCCCCAGTGTGCAAGAGCCAATGGCACGACCGAGGACCAGCTGACGGTGCTGGAACCCGGTTACTAAGCTGTAGGTGCCCGCGCTTAAAAGCACTACCAAGGACCGCCTGGCGTTGGCGGAACTCGGATACCCAGGAGGAGGCACCTAAGCCAAAGGCTCGGCCCGGAACCAGCTGACGGTGCTGGAACCAGGTGGTGGACCCCAAGGCCCACAGGAGAGGAGAGAACAGCTAGGCCGCGAGGCAGCCGCAGTTACCGAACCCCAACAGTCCTACAGGGGGAGCTGGGCCTACTGGCACTACAGAACCAGCCTTGACTACCAGTTCACGCAGCCCACATAGGAAGCTCCTAAACTGGAGGCACCCTGGAGTTGGCTAACCCGACCGCACCACGACGAGGCAAGCATAGGTGTCTCAGTGAGCTTGACACAACCCGGAAACAGCTGACGGTGCTGAAACCAGGCTTGGCACGAGGGAGTACCTGTGACAAAAACACTGCCGAGAACCAGCTGGCGGTGCTGGAACCCGGATGCGTTGCCCCAGTGTGCAAGAGCCAATGGCACGACCGAGGACCAGCTGACGGTGCTGGAACCCGGTTACTAAGCTGTAGGTGCCCGCGCTTAAAAGCACTACCAAGGACCGCCTGGCGTTGGCGGAACTCGGATACCCAGGAGGAGGCACCTAAGCCAAAGGCTCGGCCCGGAACCAGCTGACGGTGCTGGAACCAGGTGGTGGACCCGAAGGTCCACAGGAGAGGAGAGAACAGCTAGGCCGCGAGGCAGCCGCAGTTACCGAACCCCAACAGTCCTACAGGGGGAGCTGGGCCTACTGGCACTACAGAACCAGCCTTGACTACCAGTTCACGCAGCCCACATAGGAAGCTCCTAAACTGGAGGCACCCTGGAGTTGGCTAACCCGACCGCACCACGACGAGGCAAGCATAGGTGTCTCAGTGAGCTTGACACAACCCGGAAACAGCTGACGGTGCTGAAACCAGGCTTGGCACGAGGGAGTACCTGTGACAAAAACACTGCCGAGAACCAGCTGGCGGTGCTGGAACCCGGATGCGTTGCCCCAGTGTGCAAGAGCCAATGGCACGACCGAGGACCAGCTGACGGTGCTGGAACCCGGTTACTAAGCTGTAGGTGCCCGCGCTTAAAAGCACTACCAAGGACCGCCTGGCGTTGGCGGAACTCGGATACCCAGGAGGAGGCACCTAAGCCAAAGGCTCGGCCCGGAACCAGCTGACGGTGCTGGAACCAGGTGGTGGACCCGAAGGTCCACAGGAGAGGAGAGAACAGCTAGGCCGCGAGGCAGCCGCAGTTACCGAACCCCAACAGTCCTACAGGGGGAGCTGGGCCTACTGGCACTACAGAACCAGCCTTGACTACCAGTTCACGCAGCCCACATAGGAAGCTCCTAAACTGGAGGCACCCTGGAGTTGGCTAACCCGACCGCACCACGACGAGGCAAGCATAGGTGTCTCAGTGAGCTTGACACAACCCGGAAACAGCTGACGGTGCTGAAACCAGGCTTGGCACGAGGGAGTACCTGTGACAAAAACACTGCCGAGAACCAGCTGGCGGTGCTGGAACCCGGATGCGTTGCCCCAGTGTGCAAGAGCCAATGGCACGACCGAGGACCAGCTGACGGTGCTGGAACCCGGTTACTAAGCTGTAGGTGCCCGCGCTTAAAAGCACTACCAAGGACCGCCTGGCGTTGGCGGAACTCGGATACCCAGGAGGAGGCACCTAAGCCAAAGGCTCGGCCCGGAACCAGCTGACGGTGCTGGAACCAGGTGGTGGACCCGAAGGTCCACAGGAGAGGAGAGAACAGCTAGGCCGCGAGGCAGCCGCAGTTACCGAACCCCAACAGTCCTACAGGGGGAGCTGGGCCTACTGGCACTACAGAACCAGCCTTGACTACCAGTTCACGCAGCCCACATAGGAAGCTCCTAAACTGGAGGCACCCTGGAGTTGGCTAACCCGACCGCACCACGACGAGGCAAGCATAGGTGTCTCAGTGAGCTTGACACAACCCGGAAACAGCTGACGGTGCTGAAACCAGGCTTGGCACGAGGGAGTACCTGTGACAAAAACACTGCCGAGAACCAGCTGGCGGTGCTGGAACCCGGATGCGTTGCCCCAGTGTGCAAGAGCCAATGGCACGACCGAGGACCAGCTGACGGTGCTGGAACCCGGTTACTAAGCTGTAGGTGCCCGCGCTTAAAAGCACTACCAAGGACCGCCTGGCGTTGGCGGAACTCGGATACCCAGGAGGAGGCACCTAAGCCAAAGGCTCGGCCCGGAACCAGCTGACGGTGCTGGAACCAGGTGGTGGACCCGAAGGTCCACAGGAGAGGAGAGAACAGCTAGGCCGCGAGGCAGCCGCAGTTACCGAACCCCAACAGTCCTACAGGGGGAGCTGGGCCTACTGGCACTACAGAACCAGCCTTGACTACCAGTTCACGCAGCCCACATAGGAAGCTCCTAAACTGGAGGCACCCTGGAGTTGGCTAACCCGACCGCACCACGACGAGGCAAGCATAGGTGTCTCAGTGAGCTTGACACAACCCGGAAACAGCTGACGGTGCTGAAACCAGGCTTGGCACGAGGGAGTACCTGTGACAAAAACACTGCCGAGAACCAGCTGGCGGTGCTGGAACCCGGATGCGTTGCCCCAGTGTGCAAGAGCCAATGGCACGACCGAGGACCAGCTGACGGTGCTGGAACCCGGTTACTAAGCTGTAGGTGCCCGCGCTTAAAAGCACTACCAAGGACCGCCTGGCGTTGGCGGAACTCGGATACCCAGGAGGAGGCACCTAAGCCAAAGGCTCGGCCCGGAACCAGCTGACGGTGCTGGAACCAGGTGGTGGACCCGAAGGTCCACAGGAGAGGAGAGAACAGCTAGGCCGCGAGGCAGCCGCAGTTACCGAACCCCAACAGTCCTACAGGGGGAGCTGGGCCTACTGGCACTACAGAACCAGCCTTGACTACCAGTTCACGCAGCCCACATAGGAAGCTCCTAAACTGGAGGCACCCTGGAGTTGGCTAACCCGACCGCACCACGACGAGGCAAGCATAGGTGTCTCAGTGAGCTTGACACAACCCGGAAACAGCTGACGGTGCTGAAACCAGGCTTGGCACGAGGGAGTACCTGTGACAAAAACACTGCCGAGAACCAGCTGGCGGTGCTGGAACCCGGATGCGTTGCCCCAGTGTGCAAGAGCCAATGGCACGACCGAGGACCAGCTGACGGTGCTGGAACCCGGTTACTAAGCTGTAGGTGCCCGCGCTTAAAAGCACTACCAAGGACCGCCTGGCGTTGGCGGAACTCGGATACCCAGGAGGAGGCACCTAAGCCAAAGGCTCGGCCCGGAACCAGCTGACGGTGCTGGAACCAGGTGGTGGACCCCAAGGCCCACAGGAGAGGAGAGAACAGCTAGGCCGCGAGGCAGCCGCAGTTACCGAACCCCAACAGTCCTACAGGGGGAGCTGGGCCTACTGGCACTACAGAACCAGCCTTGACTACCAGTTCACGCAGCCCACATAGGAAGCTCCTAAACTGGAGGCACCCTGGAGTTGGCTAACTCGACCGCACCACGACGGGGCAAGCATAGGCGTCTCAGTGAAGTTGACACAACCCGGAAACAGCTGACGGTGCTGAAACCAGGCTTGGCACGAGGGAGTACCTGTGACAAGAACACTGCCGAGAACCAGCTGGCGGTGCTGGAACACGGATGCGTTGCCTTGCCTATTAAAGATTGTCTTCCTAGAGCCCCAACTAGCGGTGTTGGAGCAAAGGGTAAGCAGGGGGAGATGAGTGTAGGCCGAAGCCTGCACTGGAGGCAGCTTTGTGTCTGCGTTGCGTTTGCAGGACACTTTGCCGGCTACACACTGGGGGAACAGCTGGCGTTGCTGAACCCCACTAACACAATGGCGTGTGTTTTTCTCTGTGCAGCTAGCACTTGCGGGCAAAAACTAGCGATGTTAGAGCCCGTGTTGAAGCAGGAGGAGGAGGAGAGGAGCAGAGTGTAGGCCGAAGCTTAGTTGAACCAATTTCAAAGGAAACCTTTAACCCCCCCCTCAGGTGTTACAAAGTACAAGAGACACACCTTGTGCAGTATTAATGCTGCACAAGTGAAAGGTTGCTCTATTAATTTGTCTACTTGCACACGCTGAATGAAAGACATACACAATTTACCCCATTCTACAGTCAAACTGTAGTGGATGCGTGACTTGGTTTTTTGATGAGACGCAGCACAGGTGTCCAAAATAACGCCTTGGTGCTTGGAGCAGCTTCCTGAGCGTTGTTATTTGCTGTACAGGAGTCTGCGCTCTTGTGTTATCCCTTGGCAATGCCCTGTTAGCGCTGCCCATCTTATGACATCATTTCATGTTGGCCGGTGCGGTTAACGATGGCCATAAATCCCAGACCCACAGTGTCTTTTCATAAAGCCACACTGCGGTGCTGGGATTCGTGGCCTTGAGCAGTAAAT
The DNA here is from genome assembly GCF_032444005.1 of Ranitomeya imitator. NCBI lineage: Eukaryota > Metazoa > Chordata > Amphibia > Anura > Dendrobatidae > Ranitomeya > Ranitomeya imitator. Next base: position 142,466,286 of record NC_091282.1, read on the forward strand.
ATTTTGGCCGCTCACACACGTCCTTACACCTGCTTCAGACTGGGCGGCCTCTGCTGATCCCTTCTCGCATGCCGCGGCCATGAGGCTGCACAGTCTGAAGAAGGCTGAAGGAGATGAGTTAAGACAGGCGAAGATATGCACTGCTCGTGCCCATCAATCACACCCTCGCAGTCAAAATAATTAAGACAACGAGGAGCATTTTATTCAGGCAGGGCGGACGAACAGGCGCAAGTAGCCAACCAATGATGTCAGAAGACGGGAAGCGCTACCAAGGGGGGTGCTGCGTATCATTAGAAAGGAAAGTCACACCTCAGGGACAGTGGAATGGTCTCAAAGAGACACATTTTGTACGTGTTGAGTTCCACGTGGGCAAGGAGAAAACATCAGCCACCTTGTACAAATGCAGCAGTACTGCTGTACAAGGTGGCTGTTATACATAGAAACACCTGGGGGTGGGGGCCAGGCTCCCTTCAATTTCAGTTCATGTGCCTGCGTGGCGTTTGCAGGTCACGTTGCAAGCTGCACAGCAGGGGAACAGCTGGCGGTGCTGAACCCCACTAACACATTGGCTGGTGTTTTTCTCTGTGCAGCTAGCATTTCCGGGCAAAAACTAGCGGTGTTTGAGCCCAGGGTCAGCAGGAGGAGGAGGAGAGGAGCAAAGTGTAGGCCGAAGCCTGCACTGGTGGCAGCTTTTGGTCGGTTGTGCCAGCGTGGCTTGTGCTGGACACGATGCCGGCTACACAGCGGGGGAACAGCTGGCGTTGCTGAACCCCACTAACACATTGGCTGGTGTTTTTCTCTGTGCAGCTAGCATTTCCGGGCAAAAACTAGCGGTGTTTGAGCCCAGGGTCAGCAGGAGGAGGAGGAGAGGAGCAAAGTGTAGGCCGAAGCCTGCACTGGTGGCAGCTTTTGGTCGGTTGTGCCAGCGTGGCTTGTGCTGGACACGATGCCGGCTACACAGCGGGGGAACAGCTGGCGTTGCTGAACCCCACTAACACATTGGCTGGTGTTTTTCTCTGTGCAGCTAGCATTTCCGGGCAAAAACTAGCGGTGTTTGAGCCCAGGGTCAGCAGGAGGAGGAGGAGAGGAGCAAAGTGTAGGCCGAAGCCTGCACTGGTGGCAGCTTTTGGTCGGTTGTGCCAGCGTGGCTTGTGCTGGACACGATGCCGGCTACACAGCGGGGGAACAGCTGGCGTTGCTGAACCCCACTAACACATTGGCTGGTGTTTTTCTCTGTGCAGCTAGCATTTCCGGGCAAAAACTAGCGTTGTTAGAGCCCAGGGTCAGCAGGAGGAGGAGAGGAGCAGAGTGTAGGCCGAAGCCTAGTTGAACCAATTTCAAAGGTTACCTTTAACCCCCCCTCAGGTGTTACAAAGAACAAGAGCCACTCCTTCTGCAGCATTAATGCTGCACAAGTAAAAGGTTGCTCTATTAATTTGTCTACTTGCACAAGCTGAATGCAACACGTAGACTATTTAGCCCATTATACTGTTTAACAGTAGTGGAGGCGTGACTTGTCTTTTTAAAGAAAAGCAGCACAGGTGTCGAAAACAACACCTTTTTGCATGGGCGCAGCTTCCTGAGCGTTGTTAGTTGCTGTACAGGAGTCTGCGCTCTTGTGATCCTTTGGCCATGCGCTGTGAGCGCTTCCTGTCTTATGACCTCATTTCATGTTGGCCGTTGCGGTTAGCGATGGACATGAATCCCAGACCCACAGTGTGTTTTTAAAAAATCACACTGCGGTGCTGGGATTCGTGCCCTGGTGCAGTAAATATGTTTGCCGCTCACACATGTCCTTACACCTGCTTCAGACTGGACGGCCTCATCTGATCCCTTATCGCCTGCCGAGGCCATGAGGACACCCAGTCTGAAGAAGGCGGAAGGAGATGAGTGAACACAGGCAAACATATGCACTGCACATGCCCATCAATCACACCCTCGCTGTCCAAAAAAATAAGACACCGAGGGGCGTTGTTTCGAGCAGGGGAGATGCACAGGCGCAGCCAGCTAACCAATGATGTCAAAAGACGGGCAGCGCTAACAAGGGTGGTGCTGCGTGTCATTACAAAGGAAAGTCACACCTCAGGGACATTGTAATGGTCTCTAATGAGAAACATTTTCTACGTGTTGAGTTCCACGTGGGCAAGGAGAAAAAGTCAGCCACCTTGTACAAATGCAGCAGTACTGCTGTACAAGGTGGCTGTTATACATAGAAACACCTGTGGGTGGGGGGCAGGCTCCCTTCAATTTCAGTTCATGTGCCTGCGTGGCGTTTGCAGGTCACGTTGCAAGCTACACAGCAGGGGAACAGCTGGCGTTGCTGAACCCCACTGACACATTGACTGGTGTTTTTCTCTGTGCAGATTGCATGTCCGGGCAAAAACTAGCGGTGTTAGAGCCCAGGGTCAGCAGGAGGAGGAGGAGAGGAGCAAAGTGTAGGCCGAAGCCTGCACTGGTGGCAGCTTTTGGTCGGTTGTGCCAGCGTGGCTTGTGCTGGACACGATGCCGGCTACACAGCGGGGGAACAGCTGGCGGTGCTGAACCCCACTAACACATTGGCTGGTGTTTTTCTCTGTGCAGCTAGCATTTCCGGGCAAAAACTAGCGGTGTTTGAGCCCAGGGTCAGCAGGAGGAGTAGAGGAGCAGAGTGTAGGCCGAAGCCTAGTTGAACCAATTTCAAAGGTTACCTTTAACCCCCCCCCTCAGGTGTTGCAAGGTACAAGAGCCACACCTTGAACAGCATTAATGATGCACAAGTCAAAGGTTGCTCTATTTAATTTTGCTCCTTGCACACGCTGAATTAAACACGTACACTATTTAGCCCATTATACTGTCAAACAGTAGTGGAGGCGTGACTACTAGTCTTTTTAAGGTGACGCAGCACAGGTGTACAAATTTACACCTAGGTGCTGTGCGCAGATTCCTTACCGTTGTTATTTGCAGTACAGGAAACTGCGCTCTTGTGTTATCCCTTGGCAATACCCTGTTAGTGCAGGCCGTCTCATGACCTCATTTCATGTTGGCCGCTGCGGTTAACGATGGCCATAAATCCCAGACCCACAGTGGCTTTTCATAAAGTCACACTGCGGTGCTGGGATTCGTGGCCTTGTGCAGTAAATATGTTCGCCGCTCACACATGTCCTTACACCTGCTTCAGACTGGGCGGCCTCAGCTGATCCCTTATCGCATGCCGCGGCCATGAGGCCGCACAGTCAGAAGAAGGCGGAAGGAGGGGAGTGAAGACAGGGGAACATATGCACTGCTCGTGCCCATCAATCACACCCTCGCAGTCAAAATATATGAGACAACGGGGGGCGTTGTGTCGGGCAGGGGGACGCACAGGCACAGCCAGCCAACCAATGATGTCAGGAGACGGGCAGCGCTAACAATGGGGGTGCTGCGTGTCATTAAAAAGGAAAGTCACACCTCAGGGACATTGTAATGGTCTGTAATGAGACACATTTTGTACTTGTTGAGTTCCACGTGTGCAAGGAGAAAAAGTCAGCCACCTTGTACAAATGCAGCAGTACTGCTGTACAAGGTGGCTGTTATACATAGAAACACCTGGGGGGGTGGGGGGCAGGCTCCCTTCAATTTCAGTTCATGTGCCTGCGTGGCGTTTGCAGGACACGTTGCCAGCTACACAGCAGGGGAACAGCTGGCGGTGCTGAACCCCACTAACACATTGGCTGGTGTTTATCTCTGTGCAGCTAGCATGTCCGGGCAGAAACTGGCGTTGTTTGAGCCCAGGGTCAGCAGGAGGAGGAGAGGAGCAAAGTGTAGGCCGAAGCCTGCACTGGTGGCAGCTTTTGGTCAGTTGTGCCAGCGTGGCTTGTGCTGGACACGTTGCCGACTACACAGCAGGGGAACAGCTGGCGTTGCTGAACCCCACTAACACATTGGCTGGTGTTTTTCTCTGTGCAGCTAGCCGTTCCGGGCAAAAACTAGCGGTGTTTGAGCCCAGGGTCAGCAGGAGGAGTAGAGGAGCAGAGTGTAGGCCGAAGCCTAGTTGAACCAATTTCAAAGGTTACCTTTAACCCCCCCCCTCAGGTGTTGCAAGGTACAAGAGCCACACCTTGAACAGCATTAATGATGCACAAGTCAAAGGTTGCTCTATTTAATTTTGCTCCTTGCACACGCTGAATTAAACACGTACACTATTTAGCCCATTATACTGTCAAACAGTAGTGGAGGCGTGACTACTAGTCTTTTTAAGGAGACGCAGCACAGGTGTACAAATTTACACCTAGGTACTGTGCGCAGATTCCTTACCGTTGTTATTTGCAGTACAGGAAACTGCGCTCTTGTGTTATCCCTTGGCAATACCCTGTTAGTGCAGGCCGTCTCATGACCTCATTTCATGTTGGCCGGTGCGGTTAACGATGGCCATAAATCCCAGACCCACAGTGGCTTTTCCTAAAGTCACACTGCGGTGCTGGGATTCGTGGCCTTGTGCAGTAAATATGTTCGCCGCTCACACATGTCCTTACACCTGCTTCAGACTGGGCGGCCTCAGCTGATCCCTTATCGCATGCCGCGGCCATGAGGCCGCACAGTCAGAAGAAGGCGGAAGGAGGGGAGTGAAAACAGGGGAACATATGCACTGCTCGTGCCCATCAATCACACCCTCGCAGTCAAAATATATGAGACAACGGGGGGCGTTGTGTCGGGCAGGGGGGACGCACAGGCACAGCCAGCCAACCAATGATGTCAGGAGACGGGCAGCGCTAACAATGGGGGTGCTGCGTGTCATTAAAAAGGAAAGTCACACCTCAGGGACATTGTAATGGTCTGTAATGAGACACATTTTGTACGTGTTGAGTTCCACGTGGGCAAGGAGAAAAAGTCAGCCACCTTGTACAAATGCAGCAGTACTGCTGTACAAGGTGGCTGATATACATAGAAACACCTGTGGGTGGGGGGCAGGCTCCCTTCAATTTCAGTTCATGTGCCTGCGTGGCGTTTGCAGGTCACGTTGCAAGCTACACAGCAGGGGAACAGCTGGCGTTGCTGAACCCCACTGACACATTGACTGGTGTTTTTCTCTGTGCAGATTGCATGTCCGGGCAAAAACTAGCGGTGTTAGAGCCCAGGGTCAGCAGGAGGAGGAGGAGAGGAGCAAAGTGTAGGCCGAAGCCTGCACTGGTGGCAGCTTTTGGTCGGTTGTGCCAGCGTGGCTTGTGCTGGACACGATGCCGGCTACACAGCGGGGGAACAGCAGGCGGTGCTGAACCCCACTAACACATTGGCTGGTGTTTTTCTCTGTGCAGCTAGCATGTCCGGGCAGAAACTGGCGTTGTTAGAGCCCAGGGTCAGCAGGAGGAGGAGAGGAGCAAAGTGTAGGCCGAAGCCTGCACTGGTGGCAGCTTTTGTTCTGTTGTGCCAGCGTGGCTTGTGCTGGACACGTTGCCGACTACACAGCAGGGGAACAGCTGGCGGTGCTGAACCCCACTAACACATTGGCTGGTGTTTTTCTCTGTGCAGCTAGCATTTCCTGGCAAAAACTAGCGGTGTTTGAGCCCAGGGTCAGCAGGAGGAGTAGAGGAGCAGAGTGTAGGCCGAAGCCTAGTTGAACCAATTTCAAAGGTTACCTTTAACCCCCCCCTCAGGTGTTGCAAGGTACAAGAGCCACACCTTGTGCAGCATTAATGCTGCACAAGTGAAAGGTTGCTCTATTTGTTTTGCTCCTTGCACACGCTGACTAAAACACGTACACTATTTAGCCCATTATACTGTCAAACAGTTGTGGAGGCGTGACTTGTCTTTTTAACGAGACGCAGCACAGGTGTCAAAATTTGCACCTAGGTACTGGGCGCAGATTCCTGAGCGTTGTTATTTGCTGTACAGGAGTCTGCGCTATTGTGATCCCTTGGCCATGCGCTGTGAGCGCTTCCTGTCTTCTGACCTCATTTCATGTCGGCCGTTGCGGTTAGCGATGGACATGAATCCCAGACCCACAGTGTGTTTTCAAAAAATCACACTGCGTGGCTGGGATTCGTGGCCTTGTGCAGTAAATAGGTTTGCCGCTTACACATGTCCTTACACCTGCTCCAGACTGGGCGGCCTCAGCTGATCCCTTATCGCCTACCACGGCCAGGAGGCCGCACAGTCTGAAGAAGGCGGAAGGAGATGAGTGAACACAGGCAAACATATGCACTGCACATGCCCATCAATCACACCCTCGCTGTCCAAAAAAATAAGACACCGAGGGCCGTTGTTTCGAGCAGGGGAGATGCACAGGCGCAGCCAGCTAACCAATGATGTCAAAAGACGGGCAGCGCTAACAAGGGTGGTGCTGCGTGTCATTACAAAGGAAAGTCACACCTCAGGGACATTGTAATGGTCTGTAATGAGACACATTTTGTACGTGTTGAGTTCCACGTGGGCAAGGAGAAAAAGTCAGCCACCTTGTACAAATGCAGCAGTACTGCTGTACAAGGTGGCTGATATACATAGAAACACCTGTGGGTGGGGGGCAGGCTCCCTTCAATTTCAGTTCATGTGCCTGCGTGGCGTTTGCAGGTCACGTTGCAAGCTACACAGCAGGGGAACAGCTGGCGTTGCTGAACCCCACTGACACATTGACTGGTGTTTTTCTCTGTGCAGATTGCATGTCCGGGCAAAAACTAGCGGTGTTAGAGCCCAGGGTCAGCAGGAGGAGAGGAGCAAAGTGTAGGCCGAAGCCTGCACTGGTGGCAGCTTTTGGTCGGTTGTGCCAGCGTGGCTTGTGCTGGACACGATGCCGGCTACACAGCGGGGGAACAGCAGGCGGTGCTGAACCCCACTAACACATTGGCTGGTGTTTTTCTCTGTGCAGCTAGCATGTCCGGGCAGAAACTGGCGTTGTTTGAGCCCAGGGTCAGCAGGAGGAGGAGAGGAGCAAAGTGTAGGCCGAAGCCTGCACTGGTGGCAGCTTTTGTTCTGTTGTGCCAGCGTGGCTTGTGCTGGACACGTTGCCGACTACACAGCAGGGGAACAGCTGGCGGTGCTGAACCCCACTAACACATTGGCTGGTGTTTTTCTCTGTGCAGCTAGCATTTCCGGGCAAAAACTAGCGGTGTTTGAGCCCAGGGTCAGCAGGAGGAGTAGAGGAGCAGAGTGTAGGCCGAAGCCTAGTTGAACCAATTTCAAAGGTTACCTTTAACCCCCCCCTCAGGTGTTGCAAGGTACAAGAGCCACACCTTGTGCAGCATTAATGCTGCACAAGTAAAAGGTTGCTCTATTTGTTTTGCTCCTTGCACACGCTGACTAAAACACGTACACTATTTAGCCCATTATACTGTCAAACAGTTGTGGAGGCGTGACTTGTCTTTTTAACGAGACGCAGCACAGGTGTCAAAATTTGCACCTAGGTACTGGGCGCAGATTCCTGAGCGTTGTTATTTGCTGTACAGGAGTCTGCGCTATTGTGATCCCTTGGCCATGCGCTGTGAGCGCTTCCTGTCTTCTGACCTCATTTCATGTCGGCCGTTGCGGTTAGCGATGGACATGAATCCCAGACCCACAGTGTGTTTTCAAAAAATCACACTGCGTGGCTGGGATTCGTGGCCTTGTGCAGTAAATAGGTTTGCCGCTTACACATGTCCTTACACCTGCTCCAGACTGGGCGGCCTCAGCTGATCCCTTATCGCCTACCACGGCCAGGAGGCCGCACAGTCTGAAGAAGGCGGAAGGAGATGAGTTAAGACAGGCGAACATATGCACTGCTCGTGCCCATAAACCACACCCTCGCTGACAAAATAAATATGACAACGAGGGGCGTTGTTTCTAGCAGGGCGGATGCACAGGCGCAGCCAGCTAACCATGATGACAAAAGACGGGAAACGCTACCAAGGGGGGTGCTGCGTATCATTACAAAGGAAAGTCACACCTCAGGGACAGTGGAATGGTCTCAATGAGACACATTTTGTACGTGTTGAGTTCCACGTGGGCAAGGAGAAAAAGTCAGCCACCTTGTACAAATGCAGCAGTACTGCTGTACTAGGTGGCTGTTATACATAGAAACACCTGGGGGGGTGGGGCCAGGTTCCCTTTTAATTTCAGTTCCTGTGCCTGCATGGCGTTTGCAGGTCACGTTGCCGGCTACACAGCAGGGGAACAGCTGGCGTTGCTGAACCCCACTAACACATTGGCTGGTGTTTTTCTCTGTGCAGCTAGCACTTCCGGGCAAAAACTAGCGGTGTTTGAGCCCAGGGTCAGCAGGAGGAGGAGAGGAGCAGAGTGTAGGCCGAAGCCTGCACTGGTGGCAGCTTTTGTTCTGTTGTGCCAGCGTGGCTTGTGCTGGACACGTTGCCGACTACACAGCAGGGGAACAGCTGGCGGTGCTGAACCCCACTGACACATCACCTAGTGTTTTTTTCTGTGTAGACAACACTTCCAGGTGGCAACTGACAGTGTTGAAACCCAGGGAATCAAAGAGGAGCAGAGTGTAGGCCGAAGCCTGCAGTGGAGCAAGTTGAAAGGGAACCTTTAACCCCCCCCCCCAGGCATTTGTTGCTGAAAGAGCCATCTTGTACAGCAGTAATACTGCACATGGAAAATGGTGGCTCCGAAAATTATGCTCCTTGCAAACGCTGAAGTACACACTCATATAATGTGTCCCCTCACACCGTCAAACCATCCCGGAAGTGGGACTTTCCTTTGTAATGTGACACAGCACAGCCGTCATTCCAACCCCCTTGGTGCCGGGCACCACCTCCTCAACGTTGTTTGGTTCTGTCACGGAGCCCGCACTGTAATGTTATCCCTTGGCCATGCACAGTTAGCGGTGCCCGTCTTCTGACATCATGTAGGTGTCAGGCTGGCAGTGCCTGTGCGTCCAAGCTGCCCGAGATCCAACCTTGCAGTGTCATCTAATGTAGTCCCACTGCGGGCCAGGGATCCATGGGCATGCGCAGTGCATATCATCGCCTCTCACTCACCTCCTTCCTGCTTCTTCAGACTGTGCGGCGTCACGGCCGTGGCATGCTATTAGGGATCAGCTGACGCCGCCTAGTCTGAAGAAGCGTGAAGAAGGGGAGTGAGAGGCTAGTATATGCACTGCGCATGGCCATGGATACCAGGCCCACTGTGGGATCACATTAGACGACACTGCGAGGTGTGATTTCGGGCAGCGTGGACGCACAGGCGCAGCCAGGACGACAACAAATGATGTCAGAGGACGGGCAGCGCAAACTGTGCATGGCCAAGGGATAACATAACAGCGCAGGGTCCATGACGGAATCAAACAACGCTAAGGAGGCAGCGCACGGTGCCAAGGGGGTAGCAATGACGGCTGTGCTGTGTCACATTGCAAAGGAAAGTCCCACCTCCGGGACGGTTGGACGGTGTGAGGGGACACATTACATGAGTGTGTAGTTCAGCGTTTGCAAGGAGCATAATTTCAAGAGCGACCTTTCCCTTGTGCAGTATTAGTGCTGCACATGGTGGCTCTTTCAGTAACAAACGCCTAGGGGGGGGGGGACAGGTCCCCTTACATTTTAGTTGTGCCAGCGTGGCGGTCGCATGACACGTTGCCGGATACACAGCTGGGGATCAGCTGACGTTACTGAACCCCAATAACAGAGGAGCGACTGTTGACTGTGCACACAGCACTTCCAGGCACCAACTGGCGGTGTTAGAGCCCAGGGACAGCAGGAGGAGCAGATTGGAGGTATTGCCGCACACACAGCTGGGGATCAGCTGACGTTACTGAACCCCAATAACAGAGGAGCGACTGTTGACTGTGCACACAGCACTTCCAGGCACCAACTGGCGGTGTTAGAGCCCAGGGACAGCAGGAGGAGCAGAGGAACAGAGTGTAGGCCGAAGCCTGATTGGAGCAAGTTGAAAGGAAACCTTTAACCCCCCCCCCCAAGACGTTTGTAGCTGAAAGAGCCATGTTGTGCAGCACTAAGGATGCAAAAGGAAAAGGTTGCTCTTTTAATTATGCTCCTTGCAAACACCGAAGTAAACACTAAAAATGTGTCCCTTTATACCGTTAAACCGTTCCGGAGGTGCGAATTTCCTTCGTAATGGGACACAGCACAGCTGTCATTCCTATCCCCTTGATGCCGTGCGCTGCCTCCTCAGCGTTGTTTTAAGCTGCCACGGAGCCTGCGCTGTTCTGTTAGCCCTTGGCCATGCCCAATTAGCGCTGCCTGTCTTCTGACATAATTTGGTGTCAGGCTGTCAGTGCCTGTGCGTCCACGCTGCTCCAGATCCCACCTCGCAGTCTCATCTAACGTAATCCCACTGCGGGCCTTGGAACCATGGGCATGCACAGTGCATAACCTCGACTCTCACTCCCCTCCTTCCCTCTTCTTCAGACTGTGCGGTGTCACGGCCGTGGCATGCTAGGGATCAGCTGACGGCGCACAGTCTAAAGAAGGCGGAGGGAAATGAGCGAGAGCCCGAGGGGAAGATATGCACTGCGCATGCCCATGGATCCCAGGCCCGCAGTGTGACTCAATCAGAAGACACTGCGAGGCGGGATCTCGGGCACCGCGGCCGCACAGGCGCAGCCAGCCTGACACCAAATTATGTCAGAAGACAGGCAGCGCAAATAGGGCATGCCCAAGGGATAACAGAACAGCGCAGGCTCCGTGACAGCTTAAAACAACGCTGAGGAGGCAGCGCATGGCACCAAGGGGGTAGGAATGACGGCTGTGCTGCGTCACATTACGAAGGAAAGTCCCAGCTCCGGGACGGTATAACGGTATCAGTGAACACATTTTATAAGTGTTAAGTTCTGCGTGTGCAAAGAGCTAAAAAAAAAGAGCTACCTTTTCCTTGTGCAGCATTACTGCTGCACAAGATGGCTCTTTCAGTAACAAACGACGGGGGGGGGGGGGGGACAGGTTCCCTTACATTTAGGTTGTTGTGCCAGCGTGGCGGTCGCAGGACACATTGCCGGCTACACAGCTGGGGATCAGCTGACGTTACTGAAACCCAATAACACTGGGTCGTATGTTTTTACTGTGCAGCCTGCACTTCTGAGCCGCAACTGGCGGTGTTGGAGCCCAGGAATAGCAGTTCAGGTGGTAGAAAGATGAACACAGCAGAGACCTGGATGACACCCAATTACTTAATCAGGCAGAGGAGTGGCAAATTCCTGCGAGATCCAGGCCTGGTTCATTTTCAGGAAAGTAAGCCGGTCAACGTTATCGGAGGATAGTCGCATGCGACGGTCTGTTAGTACACCACCTGCGGCACTAAAGACACGTTCCGATAAGACACTAGCCGCAGGGCAAGCCAGCACCTCCAATGCATACTGGCTTAGCTCTGGCCATGTATCCAGCTTAGAGACCCAAAACTTGAACGGGGAAGAGCCGTCTGGGAGTACAGTAAGAGGGCAAGCCATGTAGTCTGTCACCATCTGACGGAACCGTTGCCTCCTGCTGACTGGAGCCGCCGGTGATGGTGTAGACATTTGGGGCGGGCACACAAAAGTGTGCCAGAGTTGTGCCATACTGGGCTTGCCTTGGGCAGAGGCACTGCTTCTGCTCCCTCTTTGGGCAGAGCCTCCCCCACTGCCTCGACGCACTGAGCTGCTTTGTAAAGCACTAGCAGCACTCCTCTCAGTTGGACAGGAGAAGATGATGGAATTCACCAGTGTGTCGTGGTACTCCCGCAATTTACGCTCCCGGGTCAACGCAGGGATGAGGTTTTGGACGTTGTCCCGGTAGCGAGGATCGAGGAGGGTGAACACCCAATAATCAGGCATGTTGAGAATGTGGTCGATGCGGCGGTCGTTTCTCAGGCACTGCAGCATGAAATCCACCATGTGCTGCAGAGTGCCAACCGGCCCAGAAACGCTGTCCCCTGCTTGAGACATGATCTCTGCCCGCTCGTCATCACCCCACCCTCGCTGTACACACTGACCACTGGACAATTGTGTCGCTCCCTCCTCTGGACGGAGCTCTTCCTCCTCCATTGACTCCTCCTCATCCTCCTCACAAATTGGCCCCTGCGTACCCCTTTGTGAGGAACCACGTGGCGCTGACTCTCCAGAAGCTGATGGAAAAGGTGACTCCTCATCCTCCACCTCTTCCACCACATCATCCCTTAACCCTTGCAAAGTTTGCTGAAGCAGGCAGATAAGGGGGACAGTCATGCTGACTAGTGCATCATCTGCACTTGCCATCCGCGTGGAATAATCAAAAGGACGCAAAACCTGGCAGACGTCCTTCATAGTGGCCCACTCTGTGGTTGTGAAGTCTGATCGGCGCTGACTGCGACTTCTTTGCGCCTGATGCAGCTGGTACTCCATAACTGCTTGCTGCTGCTCACACAACCGCTCCAACATATGTAACGTGGAATTCCACCGGGTAGGTAGGTCACATATGATGCGGTGTTCCGGAAGGCGGAATCGGCGCTGCAGAGCAGCAATGCGGGATCTGGCCAAGCTGGAACGCCGCAAGTGAGCACACTCTAGGCGGACCTTGTGCAGCAGGGCATCAAGATCCGGATAGTCCCTCAGAAAACTCTGCACAACCAAATTGAGCACATGTGCCAGACATGGGATGTGAGTGAGGTTGCCAAGGGCCAAAGCTGCCACCAGATTTCGGCCATTGTCACACACTACCATGCCTGGCTGGAGATTCGCTGGCAGTAACCACACATCGCTCTCCTGCTTTATGGCATTCCAGAGCTCCTGCGCTGTGTGGCTTCGATGCCCCAATGAAACTAGTTTCAAGACGGCCTGCTGACGTTTGGCCACGGCTGTGCTCATGTCGGTCATAGGTAAACGTTCACGGGTCCATGTGGGGGTGGACTGTGACGGATCCTGCAGAGAGGAATCAGAGGAACTGGTGTAAGAGGAGGAGTCGATGCGTACAGACTGGATTCCTGCAATCCTTGGAGTGGGCAGGACACGTCCTGCGCCACTCGCACGATCTGTACCTGGCTCAACAACATTAACCCAATGGGCAGTGAGGGAAACATATCGCCCCTGTCCATGCTGACTGGTCCACGCATCGGTGGTGAGGTGGACCTTGCTACTGACGGCGTTCAGTAGCGCATGTTTTATGTTTGCCTCAACATGCCTGTGCAGGGCAGGGACAGCCTGCCTGCTGAAGTAAAAGCGGCTGGGCACCTTGTACTGTGGGACTGCCAATGCCATCAAGTCACGGAAGCTGTCAGTCTCCACCAGCCTGAACGAGAGCATTTCCAGGGACAACAGTTTGGCAATGCCTGCATTCAGAGCCTGTGCTCGGGGGTGGTTGGCCGAGAATGCCCGCCTTTTCTCCCATGCCTGTACTACCGATGGCTGTAGAGTAGACTGGGAGTGTGAGGATGACTGGGAAGGTGGTGCTGTGGGTGGAATTACACAAGGTCTCTGGGAGGAAGCCAAACCAGCTGTGCGTGAGCTGGAGGAAGAGGCAACACGAGCTGAAGAGGTGGTAGCTGCCGCTGTTGGTTGGCCTACATCTTCAGTGTGTTTCTGTAACTCCACCGCGTGCCTGGTCCGCACATGTTTCCACATATTTGTGGTATTGAGGTTGCTGACATTTTTCCCTCTTTTTACTTTATGATGACACAGCTTGCATTTGACAAAACAAATGTCATCTGCAACTGTGTCAAAAAAGGACCAGGCACTGCAAGTCTTGGGAGCGCCCTTTTTGGCTTTGGAAAGAGACAGGCTCCTAACGGGTGCCAAAGTGGAGGCTACAGGCTCCGCAGTCTTCCCCCTCCCTCTCCCTCTTTGGCCCGTAAGAGGAAGCTCTTCCTCTGAGCTGCTCCCACCACCTTCCTGTTCCTCACGCCACGATGGGTCAAGGACCTCATCATCTCCACTACCCTCTGCCACCAACTGCTCCTCCTGGGTAGTCTCAGCAGCACAGTACGCACGAGAAAGCGGCACCTGAGTTTCATCATCAGATGCGTACTGCGCTGTGGTCACCGGAGGCACTGGCCCACCTGCCTCTTCAGAGTCAGAGAGAAAAAGGTGTTGGGCATCACTGCACACTGCCTCTTCTTCCATTTCTCCAATGCTGCTTGGCTGGCCCCCTGTTTCCAAGCCAAGAGATTCAGAGAACAGAAGTAGAGACGGCTCCTGTCCTGGGCTCTCTGACTGCCTGGCCAATTTGGCAGGTGGTGAAGAGACAGATGGCTGCTCTCCAGTGCTCTGTGCCTGAGAGGATGTGGCACTAACTGAAGTCGATGCCGAGGCGTTAGCTGCCATCCACCCGACAACGGCTTCAATTTGGTCTTCACGCAGCAGCGGTGCACGGCGCTCTCCGACAAAGCTGCGCATGAAGGACTGTTCCCTGCTGAAACTGAGTGACGACGAGTCACCGGCGCCCGCAGCAGGCACAGAATCACCACGTCCTCTCCCTGCTCCTCTCCCTGCTCCGCGCCCACGCCCACGTGCCTTACTCCCTGCCCTCTTCATCTTGGTTGACAGATAAAGATAAGCAGAAAAGTACTAAGGCCTTAGTGTGCTTATTCCTGTAATGCTCCTCCTAACAGGTGTAAGAAACACTAATGTTGTAAATTGTGGACTAAACTTTATTATTTTTCAAATGTGGCCTACACAAGTGTAACCTTTTTTTTGGTGCAGATCGGGCTACAGAGCTAGTTTAAATCACACGGAGACCGTGCAGACAGCCGTAAACGGCGCTGCAAGGCCAAGAAACCCTCCTCTAGGTTATCCTATATAGTGTTTTTCCACTATTTAGCTGGATACAAGTGGAAAGACACTAATAGGAATTTTTTTTTTCAAATTTTAAACTGGCTGCACTATTTGAAAAAAAGGAAATTGTTTTTCAAGGTATGAGGCAGTAACGCACCCTGAGCTGAATCCAACCGGCTATGGCTGCACACAGACTACAGGGCGAGCTGGGCTCACACGGAGACCGTGCAGACAGCCGTAAACGGCGCTGCAAGGCCAAAAAACCCTCCTCTAGGTTATCCTATATAGTGTTTTTCCACTATTTAGCTGGATACGAGTGGAAAGACACTAATAGGAATTTTTTTTTTCAAATTTTAAACAGGCTGCACTATTTGAAAAAAAGGAAAATTTTTCTCAAGGTATGAGCCAGTAACGAACCCTGAGCTGAATCCAACCGGCTATGGCTGCACACAGACTACAGGGCGAGCTGGGCTCACACGGAGACCGTGCAGACAGCCGTAAACGGCGCTGCAAGGCCAAAAAACCCTCCTCTAGGTTATCCTATATAGTGTTTTTCCACTATTTAGCTGGATACGAGTGGAAAGACACTAATAGGAATTTTTTTTTTCAAATTTTAAACAGGCTGCACTATTTGAAAAAAAGGAAAATTTTTCTCAAGGTATGAGCCAGTAACGAACCCTGAGCTGAATCCAACCGGCTATGGCTGCACACAGACTACAGGGCGAGCTGGGCTCACACGGAGACCGTGCAGACAGCCGTAAACGGCGCTGCAAGGCCAAAAAACCCTCCTCTAGGTTATCCTATATAGTGTTTTTCCACTATTTAGCTGGATACGAGTGGAAAGACACTAATAGGAATTTTTTTTTTCAAATTTTAAACAGGCTGCACTATTTGAAAAAAAGGAAAATTTTTCTCAAGGTATGAGCCAGTAACGAACCCTGAGCTGAATCCAACCGGCTATGGCTGCACACAGACTACAGGGCGAGCTGGGCTCACACGGAGACCGTGCAGACAGCCGTAAACGGCGCTGCAAGGCCCAAAAACCCCCCTCTAGGTTATCCTATGTAGTGTTTTTCCACAATAGAGCTGGAGACTGGTGGAAAAACACTAATAGGAAATTTGAGAAAAAATGTGCAGCAGGCTGCACTAAGAGCAAAAAAGAACAACTGTGTGAGGCAGTGTGAACCCCCCCTGAGCTGAATACAACCGGGTATATGGCTGCACACAGACTACAGAGTGAGCTGCACACACACACACACAGAGACCTTGCAGAACGCTGTTAAAACAGCGCTGCAAGGCAAGAGCAAGGTGAACAGTGAAGAACACACAGCGTTTTGCTAAATTAGCCTTTGGAAAGGAAAATAAAGCAATTAGCTAGCTCAACTGGCCCTCAGTTAGAACACAGCGTCCTGTCCCTAACTGAAATCACAGCAGAGTGAGCGCAAAATGGCGGCAGCGCTTTTTTATAGTGCAGAGTGACATCATTTCAGCAGCCAATCCAAGCCTTGCCAGTACTTACATGCCCACCATGCTAAACAGGATGTGCCCACACTTTCATTCATTCCTCATTGGCTGCTGCGTTCAATTTGAATTCTGGGAACTTCCGATTCCGGTATCCGATACGCGGGAAGTATCGGAATTCAGTATCGGAATTCCGATACCGCAAATATCGGCCGATACCCGATACTTGCGGTATCGGAATGCTCAACACTAGTCCTGAGAATAAAGCGATGCAAAAATAATTATTTTTTCTGTAAAATAGTTTTTATCGTATAAAAGCACCAAACCATAAAAAAATGATATAAATGAGGTATCGCTGTAATCGTACTGACCCGAAGAATAAAACTGATTTATCAATTTTACCAAACGCGGAACGGTATAAACGCCTCCCCCAATAGAAATTCATGAATAGCTGGCTTTTGGTCATTCTTCCTCACAAAAATCGGAATAAAAAGCGATAAAAAAATGTCACGTGCCCAAAAATGTTTTCAATAAAAACGTCAACTCGTCCCGCAAAAAACAAGACCTCACATGACTCTGTGGACCAAAATATGGAAAAATTATAGCTCTCAAAATGTGGTATTGCAAAAAATATTTTTTGCAATAAAAAGGGTCTTTCAGTGTGTGACGGCTGCCAATCATAAAAATCCGCTAAAAAACTCGCTATAAAAGTAAATCAAACCCCCCTTCATCACCCCCTTAGTTAGGGAAAAATAAAAAAAAATGTATTTATTTCCATTTTCCCATTAGGGCTAGGGTTAGGGCTAGGGCTAGGGTTAGGGCTAGGGTTAGGGCTAGGGTTAGGGCTAGGGCTAGGGTTAGGGCTAGGGTTAGGGCTAGGGTTAGGGTTAGGGCTAGGGTTAGGGTTAGGGCTAGGGTTAGGGTTAGGGTTAGGGCTAGGGTTAGGGCTAGGGTTAGGGTTAGGGCTAGGGTTAGGGCTAGGGTTAGGGCTAGGGTTAGGGCTAGGGTTAGGGTTAGGGCTAGGGTTAGGGCTAGGGTTAGGGTTAGGGTTAGGGCTAGGGTTAGGGTTAGGGTTGGGGCTACAGTTAGGGTTGGGGCTAAAGTTAGGGTTAGGGTTTAGATTACATTTACAGTTGGGAATAGGGTTGGGATTAGGGTTAGGGGTGTGTCAGGGTTAGAGGTGTGGTTAGGGTTACCGTTGGAATTAGGGTTAGGGGTGTGTTTAGATTAGGGTTTCAGTTATAATTGGGGGGTTTCCACTGTTTCGGCACATCAGGGGCTCTCCAAACACGACATGGCGTCCGATCTCAATTCCAGCCAATTCTGCGTTGAAAAAGTAAAACAGTGCTCCTTCCCTTCCGAGCTCTCCTGTGTGCCCAAACAGGGGTTTACCCCAACATATGGGGTATCAGCGTACTCAGGACAAATTGGACAACAACTTTTGTGGACCAATTTCTCCTGTTACCCTTGGGAAAATACAAAACTGGGGGCTAAAAAATAATTTTTGTGGGAAAACAAAAAGATTTTTTATTTTCACGGCTCTGCGTTATAAACTGTAGTGAAACACTTGGGGGTTCAAAGTTCTCACAACACATCTAGATAAGTTCATTGAGGGGTCTAGTTTCCAATATGGGGTCACTTGTGGGGGGTTTCTACTGTTTAGGTACATTAGGGGCTCTGCAAACGCAATGTGACGCCTGCAGACCAATCCATCTAAGTCTGCATTCCAAATGATGCTCCTTCCCTTCCGAGCCCTCCCATGCGCCCAAACGGTGGTTCCCCCCCACATATCGGGTATCAGCGTACTCAGGACAAATTGGACAACAACATTTAGGGTCCAATTTCTCCTGCTAACCTTGGAAAAATACAAAACTGGGGGCTAAAATATAATTTTTGTGGAAAAAAAATATTTTTTATTTGCATGGCTCTGCGTTATAAACTGTAGTGAAATACTTGGGGGTTCAAAGCTCTCACAACACATCAAGATGAGTTCCTTAGGGGGTCTACTTTCCAAAATGGTGTCACTTGTGGGGGGTTTCTACTGTTTAGGTACATTAGGGGCTCTGCAAACGCAATGTGACGCCTGCAGACCATTCCATCTAAGTCTGCATTCCAAATGGCGCTCCTTCCCTTCCGAACCCTCCCATGCGCCCAAACGGTGGTTCCCCCCCACATATGGGGTATCAGCGTACTCAGGACAAATTGGACAACAACTTTTGGGGTCCAATTTCTCCTGTTACCCTAGGGAAAATACAAAACTGGGGGCTAAAAAATAATTTTTGTGGGAAAAAAATTTTGTTTTATTTTTATGGCTCTGCATTATAAACTTCTGTGAAGCCCTTGGTGGGTCAAAGTGCTCACCACACATCCAGATAAGTTCCTTAGGGGGTCTACTTTCCAAAATGGTGTCACTTGTGGGGGGTTTCAATGTTTAGGCACATCAGTGGCTCTCCAAACGCAACATGGCGTCCCATCTCAATTCCTGTCAATTTTGCATTGAAAAGTCAAACGGCGCTCCTTCCCTTCCGAGCTCTCCCATGCGCCCAAACAGTGGTTTACTGCCACATATGGGGTATCAGCGTACTCGGGACAAATTGGACAACAACTTTTGAGGTCCAATTTCTTCTCTTACCCTTGGAAAAATAAAAAATTGGGGGCAAAAATATAATTTTTGTGAAAAAATATGATTTTTTATTTTTACGGTTCTGCATTATAAACTTCTGTGAAGCACTTGGTGGGTCAAAGTGCTCACCACACCTCTAGATAAGTTCCTTAGGGGGTCTACTTTCCAAAATGGTGTCACTTGTGGGGGGTTTCAATGTTTAGGCACATCAGTGGCTCTCCAAACGCAACATGGCGTCCCATCTCAATTTCTGTCAATTTTGCATTGAAAAGTCAAACTGCGCTCCTTCCCTTCCGAGCTCTCCCATGCGCCCAAACAGTGGTTTACTGCCACATATGGGGTATCAGCGTACTCAGGACAAATTGGACAACAACTTTTGAGGTCCAATTTCTTCTCTTACCCTTGGAAAAATAAAAAATTGGGGGCAAAAATATAATTTTTGTGAAAAAATATGATTTTTTATTTTTACGGTTCTGCATTATAAACTTCTGTGAAGCACTTGGTGGGTCAAAGTGCTCACCACACCTCTAGATAAGTTCCTTAGGGGGTCTACTTTCCAAAATGGTGTCACTTGTGGGGGGTTTCAATGTTTAGGCACATCAGTGGCTCTCCAAACGCAACATGGCGTCCCATCTCAATTTCTGTCAATTTTGCATTGAAAAGTCAAACTGCGCTCCTTCCCTTCCGAGCTCTCCCATGCGCCCAAACAGTGGTTTACTGCCACATATGGGGTATCAGCGTACTCAGGACAAATTGGACAACAACTTTTGAGGTCCAATTTCTTCTCTTACCCTTGGAAAAATAAAAAATTGGGGGCAAAAATATAATTTTTGTGAAAAAATATGATTTTTTATTTTTACGGTTCTGCATTATAAACTTCTGTGAAGCACTTGGTGGGTCAAAGTGCTCACCACACATCCAGATAAGTTCCTTAGGGGGTCTACTTTCCAAAATGGTGTCACTTGTGGGGGGTTTCAATGTTTAGGCACATCAGTGGCTCTCCAAACGCAACATGGCGTCCCATCTCAATTCCTGTCAATTTTGCATTGAAAAGTCAAACTGCGCTCCTTCCCTTCCGAGCTCTCCCATGCGCCCAAACAGTGGTTTACTGCCACATATGGGGTATCAGCGTACTCAGGACAAATTGGACAACAACTTTTGAGGTCCAATTTCTTCTCTTACCCTTGGAAAAATAAAAAATTGGGGGCAAAAATATAATTTTTGTGAAAAAATATGATTTTTTATTTTTACGGTTCTGCATTATAAACTTCTGTGAAGCACTTGGTGGGTCAAAGTGCTCACCACACATCCAGATAAGTTCCTTAGGGGGTCTACTTTCCAAAATGGTGTCACTTGTGGGGGGTTTCAATGTTTAGGCACATCAGTGGCTCTCCAAACGCAACATGGCGTCCCATCTCAATTCCTGTCAATTTTGCATTGAAAAGTCAAATAGCGCTCCTTCCCTTCCGAGCTCTCCCATGCGCCCAAACAGTGGTTTACTGCCACATATGGGGTATCAGCGTACTCAGGACAAATTGGACAACAACTTTTTGGGTCCAATTTCTCCTGTTACCCTTGGTAAAATAAAACAAATTGGAGCTGAAGTAAATTTTTTGTGTAAAAAAGTTAAATGTTCATTTTTATTTAAACATTCCAAAAATTCCTATTAAACACCTGAAGGGTTAATAAACTTCTTGAATGTGGTTTTGAGCACCTTGAGGGGTGCAGTTTTTAGAATGGTGTCACACTTGGGCATTTTCTATCATATAGACCCCTCAAAATGACTTCAAATGAGACGTGGTCGCTAAAAAAAAATGGTGTTGTAAAAATGAGAAATTGCTGGTCAACTTTTAACCCTTATAACTCCCTAACAAAAAAAAAAATTGGTTCCAAAATTATGCTGATGTAAAGGAGACATGTGGGAAATGTTACTTATTAAGTATTTTGTGTGACATATCTCTGTGATTTAATTGCATAAAAATTCAAAGTTTGAAAATTGCGAAATTTTCAAAATTTTCGTCAAATTTCCGTTTTTTTCACAAATAAACGCAGGTACTATCAAAGAAATTTTACCACTATCATGAAGTACAATATGTCACGAGAAAACAATGTCAGAATCACCAGGATCCGTTGAAGCGTTTCGGAGTTATAACCTCATAAAGGGACAGTGGTCAGAATTGTAAAAATTGGCCTGGTCATTAACGCGCAAACCACCCTTGGGGGTAAAGGGGTTAAAGTGGAGTTTAGACAAAACTTTACATAAAGACAAATGCCTCCTCCTCTCCTATTTTTGCGATCCTTTCTAAACAAACTGTGACCCTGTAAGTTAACTGCCCAGTTATAGCGTTCATATAACCATGTCTTGGTTATTTCCACTATGTCATAGTTACCTGTAGATATTTCTGCTTATATCTAATATTTTTCTTTTTGTCTCCTCTTCTTCTAGTTTAACGCCCTCCTGATGAGTGTAGCGAGTCTTCTGGTGAATGTGTGTTTCCCAGGTTTGTTGAAGTGTAGTCCGTCTCTGGCAATGAGTCTGTCGTACAGCTAATTCACACTGTGGTCCAGGAATCTGAATCCTTGTTGTCTGCACCATCGTCTTAGCCAGTTGTCCACATTGAGAATCCTGTTCCATCTCCTGGTGCCATGCCTGTCTACTGAAAGGATAGAAGAAAAAACTACCTGTGCTGTTGTGAGTTCTGTTTTTGGGCTCCCTCTGGTGGTTACTGATGGTACTGGGTGACTTGTCTTTCCTGGGTTTCTGGGTTCCACCTGTTCCATCAGCATATGGGAGTTTCCTATTTAACCTGGCTTTGCTGGCATTTCCTCGCCGGTTATCAATGTATCCAGTGTGTCTTGTTACCTCTGCTCCCTGCTCCTAGAACCTTCTGGTCAAGCTAAGTTTGGATTTTCCTGTTTTGGTGTTTTGCTTTATTTGGTTTTTAGTCCAGCCTGCAGATATGTGATTCTTGCTGCTGGTTGCTCTAGTGGGCTGAAATTGCTCCTCATGTACCATGAGTTGGCACATGAGTTCAAGTAATTTCAGGATGGTTTTTTGAAGGGTTTTTCGCTGACCGTGCAGTTCACTTTTGTATCCTCTGCTATCTAGCTTTAGCGGGCCTCATTTTGCTGAAACTGTTTTCATACTGCGTATGTGCTTTCCTCTCATTTCACCGTCATTATATGTGGGGGGCTGCTATTTCTGTGGGGGATTTCTCTGGAGGCAAGAGAGGTCTGTGTTTCTTCTAATAGGGGAAGTTAGATCTTCGGCTGGAGCGAGACGTCTAGGATCATCGTAGGCACGTTCCCCGGCTACTTTTATTTGTGTGTTAGGTTCAGGGTCGCGGTCAGCTCAGGTTCCATCGCCCTAGAGCTTGTTTGTATCTGTGCTTGTCCTTTAGTGATCCCCTGCCATTGGGATCATGACAGTATAACCGGCCCACAAAGTGTTAATTGTATTGGCTGAAGTAGGAGGATAAGTAGTCTGAGGAAGTTTTTTTTTTTTTTTTTCTTTCTCTTTCCCTCAGAGTTTGCTGCCTAGCCTTATTGCAGCGTGGCTACTTCCTCCTCCTCTTAATCTTTGAATGGCTCTGATCCCAGCTGTTTATCATGGACGTCCAGAGTTTGGCTTCCAGCCTGAATAATCTTGCCACTAAGGTTCAAAATATACAGGATTTTGTTGTACATGCTCCTATGTCTGAACCTAGAATTCCTGTCCCAGAGTTTTTTTCTGGAGATAGATCTCGTTTTCTGAATTTTAGGAACAATTGCAAGTTGTTTCTTTCTTTGAAATCTCGCTCCTCTGGAGACCCTGCTCAGCAAGTCAAGATAATTATATCTTTCCTGCGGGGTGACCCTCAGGATTGGGCATTTGCATTGGCACCAGGGGACCCTGCGTTGCTTAATGCGGATGCGTTTTTTCTGGCATTAGGTTTGCTCTATGAGGAACCTAACCAAGAGATTCAGGCTGAAAAAGCTTTGTTGGCCCTCTCTCAGGGGCAAGATGAAGCAGAAATTTATTGTCAAAAATTTCGGAAGTGGTCGGTACTTACTCAGTGGAATGAGTGCGCTCTGGCTGCAAAGTTTAGAGATGGCCTTTCTGAGGCCATTAAAGATGTTATGGTGGGGTTCCCTGCGCCTGCTGGTCTGAATGAGTCTATGACTATGGCTGTTCAGATTGATCGGCGTTTACGGGAGCGCAAACCTGTGCATCATTTGGCGGTGTCGTCTGAACCGTCACCTGAGATAATGCAATGTGATAGAATTCAGTCCAGAAGTGAATGGCAAAAGTATAGGCGGAAAAAAGGGTTGTGCTTTTATTGTGGTGATTCAGCTCATGTTATATCAGCATGCTCTAAACGCACAAAAAAGGTTGATAAGTCTGTTGCCATTAGTACTTTACAGTCTAAGTTCATTCTGTCTGTGACTCTGATTTGTTCATTATCATCCATTTCCGTCGATGCCTATGTGGATTCAGGCGCTGCCCTGAGTCTTATGGATTGGTCATTTGCCAATCGCTGTGGGTTTAGTCTGGAGCCTCTGGAAGTCCCTATTTCTTTGAAGGGAATTGACTCTACACCTTTGGCTATGAATAAACCTCAGTACTGGACACAAGTGACCATGCGTATGACTCCCGTTCACCAGGAGGTGATTCGCTTCCTGGTACTGTATAATCTGCATGATGTTCTAGTACTTGGTCTGCCATGGTTACAAACTCATAATCCAGTCCTTGACTGGAAATCAATGTCTGTGTTAAGCTGGGGTTGTCAGGGGGTTCATGATGATGCACCTCCGATTTCTATCGCTTCATCTACTCCTTCTGAGATTCCTGTGTTTTTGTCTGACTATCGGGATGTTTTTGAGGAGCCTAAGCTCAGTTCGCTTCCTCCTCACAGGGATTGCGATTGTGCTATAAATTTAATTCCAGGCAGTAAATTTCCTAAAGGTCGTTTGTTCAATCTGTCAGTGCCAGAGCATACTGCTATGCGGGATTATGTTAAGGAGTCCTTGGAAAAGGGACATATCCGTCCATCTTTGTCCCCTTTGGGAGCAGGTTTTTTTTTTGTGGCCAAAAAAGATGGTTCCTTGAGGCCTTGTATAGATTATCGTCTTTTGAATAAGATTACCGTAAAATATCAGTATCCTTTGCCATTGTTGACTGATTTGTTTGCTCGCATTAAGGGGGCTAAATGGTTCACTAAGATTGATCTTCGGGGTGCGTATAATCTTATACGAATAAAGCAAGGTGATGAGTGGAAAACCGCATTTAATACGCCTGAGGGCCATTTTGAGTATTTGGTAATGCCTTTTGGACTTTCTAATGCTCCTTCAGTCTTCCAGTCCTTTATGCACGATATTTTCCATGAATATCTGGATAAATTTATGATTGTGTATTTGGATGATATTTTGGTTTTTTCTGATGACTGGGAGTCTCATGTTCAGCAGGTCAGGAAGGTGTTTCAGGTCCTGCGGGCCAATTCCTTGTTTGTAAAAGGCTCAAAGTGTCTCTTTGGAGTCCAGAAGATTTCTTTCTTGGGGTATATTTTTTCCCCTTCTACTATTGAGATGGATCCCGTCAAGGTTCAGGCTATTTGTGACTGGACGCAGCCTACATCTCTTAAGAGTCTACAGAAGTTCTTGGGCTTTGCTAATTTCTATCGTCGTTTTATAACTAATTTTTCTGGTGTTGTTAAGCCTTTGACGGATTTGACTAAGAAGGGTACTGATGTTGCTAATTGGTCTCCTGCGGCTGTGGAGGCCTTTCAGGAACTTAAGCGCCGGTTTTCTTCTGCTCCTGTGTTGCGTCAGCCAGATGTTTCGCTCCCTTTTCAGGTTGAGGTTGATGCTTCCGAGATTGGAGCGGGGGCGGTTTTGTCACAGAGAAGCTCCGATGGCTCAGTGATGAAGCCATGCGCGTTTTTTTCTAGAAAGTTTTCGCCGGCTGAGCGGAATTATGATGTTGGTAATCGGGAACTTTTGGCCATGAAGTGGGCATTTGAGGAGTGGCGTCATTGGCTAGAGGGTGCTAGACATCGTGTGGTGGTCTTGACTGATCACAAAAATTTGATTTACCTTGAGTCTGCCAGGCGTCTGAATCCTAGACAGGCTCGTTGGTCACTGTTTTTCTCTCGTTTCAATTTTGTGGTTTCATACCTGCCAGGTTCAAAAAATGTGAAGGCGGATGCTCTTTCTAGGAGTTTTGTGCCTGACTCCCTTGGAAATTCTGAGCCCTCTGGTATCCTTAGGGATGGGGTGATTTTGTCTGCTGTCTCCCCAGACTTGCGACGTGCTTTGCAGGAGTTTCAGGCGGGTAAACCTGATCGTTGTCCGCCTGAGAGACTGTTTGTTCCGGATAATTGGACCAGTAGAGTCATCTCCGAGGTCCATTCTTCTGCGTTGGCAGGTCATCCTGGAATATTTGGTACTAGAGACTTGGTGGCCAGGTCTTTTTTTGTGGCCTTCCTTGTCGAGGGATGTGCGTTCTTTTGTGCAGTCTTGTGAGGTTTGTGCTCGGGCTAAGCCTTGCTGTTCTCGGGCCAGTGGATTGTTGTCACCTTTGCCTATCCCGAAGAGGCCTTGGACGCACATTTCCATGGACTTTATTTCGGATCTCCCTGTCTCTCAAAAAATGTCCGTCATCTGGGTTGTGTGTGATCGCTTTTCTAAAATGGTTCATCTGGTACCCTTGCCTAAGTTGCCTTCCTCCTCTGAGTTGGTCCCTCTGTTTTTTCAGAATGTGGTTCGTTTGCATGGGATTCCTGAGAACATCGTTTCTGACAGGGGATCCCAGTTTGTGTCTAGATTTTGGCGGACGTTCTGTGCTAAGATGGGCATTGATTTGTCCTTTTCGTCTGCATTCCATCCTCAGACGAATGGCCAGACTGAACGAACTAATCAGACCTTGGAAACTTATTTAAGGTGTTTTGTTTCTGCTGATCAGGATGACTGGGTTACCTTTTTGCCGTTGGCCGAGTTTGTCCTTAATAATCGGGCTAGTTCTGCTACCTTGGTTTCTCCTTTCTTTTGTAATTCGGGGTTTCATCCTCGTTTTTCCTCTGGTCAGGTGGAACCTTCTGATTGTCCTGGAGTGGACATGGTGGTGGATAGGTTGCATCGGATTTGGAGTCATGTGGTGGACAATTTGAAGTTGTCCCAGGAGAAGGCTCAGCAGTTTGCTAATCGCCGTCGCCGCGTGGGTCCTCGACTTCTTGTTGGTGACTTGGTGTGGTTGTCTTCTCGTTTTGTTCCTATGAAGGTCTCTTCTCCTAAGTTCAAGCCTCGGTTCATCGGTCCCTATAGGATCTTGGAAATTCTTAACCCTGTGTCGTTTCGTTTGGATCTCCCGACATCGTTTGCTATTCATAATGTGTTTCATCGGTCGTTGTTGCGGAAGTATGAGGTACCTGTTGTTCCTTCGCTTGAGCCTCCTGCTCCAGTGCTGGTGGAGGGAGAATTGGAGTATGTTGTGGAGAAGATCTTGGATTCTCGTGTTTCCAGACGGAAACTCCAGTATTTGGTCAAGTGGAAGGGTTATGGTCAGGAGGATAATTCTTGGGTGGTTGCCTCGGATGTTCATGCTGATGATTTGGTTCGCGCTTTTCATAGGGCTCATCTTGGTCGCCCTGGTGGTTCTCGTGAGGGTTCGGTGACCCCTCCTCAAGGGAGGGGTACTGTTGTGAGTTCTGTTTTTGGGCTCCCTCTGGTGGTTACTGATGGTACTGGGTGACTTGTCTTTCCTGGGTTTCTGGGTTCCACCTGTTCCATCAGCATATGGGAGTTTCCTATTTAACCTGGCTTTGCTGGCATTTCCTCGCCGGTTACCAATGTATCCAGTGTGTCTTGTTACCTCTGCTCCCTGCTCCTAGAACCTTCTGGTCAAGCTAAGTTTGGATTTTCCTGTTTTGGTGTTTTGCTTTATTTGGTTTTTAGTCCAGCCTGCAGATATGTGATTCTTGCTGCTGGTTGCTCTAGTGGGCTGAAATTGCTCCTCATGTACCATGAGTTGGCACATGAGTTCAAGTAATTTCAGGATGGTTTTTTGAAGGGTTTTTCGCTGACCGTGCAGTTCACTTTTGTATCCTCTGCTATCTAGCTTTAGCGGGCCTCATTTTGCTGAAACTGTTTTCATACTGCGTATGTGCTTTCCTCTCATTTCACCGTCATTATATGTGGGGGGCTGCTATTTCTGTGGGGGATTTCTCTGGAGGCAAGAGAGGTCTGTGTTTCTTCTAATAGGGGAAGTTAGATCTTCGGCTGGAGCGAGACGTCTAGGATCATTGTAGGCACGTTCCCCGGCTACTTTTATTTGTGTGTTAGGTTCAGGGTCGCGGTCAGCTCAGGTTCCATCGCCCTAGAGCTTGTTTGTATCTGTGCTTGTCCTTTAGTGATCCCCTGCCATTGGGATCATGACACTGTGCATCCAGTTCATTTACTTTCTTCCCCAACTCTTTTAAGTCCTTGCAGGTGTCAGTAGGTCCTTCCTTGCCGTGTCGTTGGTGCCAAGATGTATCAGAAGAAATGGGTGGACGTCCTTCGAACTGATGAGTTTTGGTATCCTATCAGTCGCATCCTTAATCTTCGCACCTGGGAGGCAGCATACCTCTCTTGCGGTTATGTCCAGTCTGCAGATGGCTGCCTCTGTGCCTCTCAGTAGTGAGTCTCCAACCACTACCACTCTTCTTCGCTTCTTGGTTGTACTTTTTGTTGTCACTTCTGGGTGTTGCTGTGTGCCCTTTTCTTCTTTGCTTGCTGGCAGTGCCTCATCCTTAGGTGTGCCATCTTCATTCTCCACAAGGCCTTGGTATCGGTTTCTCAGTTCTGTGGTTGGTGATGTCTCCACAGTCTTGCTTCTTTTGGTCACATGCTTCCACTTGTCTGCTTTTGGAGGTTCTCTGGCACTTTCTTCACCTTCTGTGACCAGTAGAGATGCTTCTGTTCTGTCTAGAAAGTCTTTATTTTCTTTGATGAGTTTCAAAGTTGCAATTCTTTCATCCAGACCCCGCACCTTATCTTCTAAAAGGGCCACTAGTCTACACTTCTGGAAGGTGAAGTTCGATTCTTCTTCTGGTTGATATGAGAACATGTAACACATGTTGCAGCTCACCATGTAGGTTGTCAAGTCTGCCATGATGTGCTACATCCTGCTGACTTGCTGTGTGTCTTCCTTCTTGTGTAATCTACTGTGTGTAACCTTGTTGTGTAATCTTTGTGTTTTTTTCTTCTTGTGTAATCTACTCAATCAGCCAAGCTTTCTTGCAATAATGTCCTAGAGGCAACTTAAAGCATGTGGTTTGGCGATGCTTTCCAAACAGCTGGTCCCGGCTGTACCCAACGATCTTCCTGCTGAGGGAGACTCTTTGCTTTTCCCAGAAGGCACCTGGAATATGCAAACTGTCCTCCTCAAGCTTCAATCCCAGGTTTGGCGATGCTTTCCAACCAGCTGGTCCCGACTGTACCCAACGATCTTCTTGCTGAGGGAGACTCTTCGCTTTTCCCAGAATGCACCTGGAATATGCAAATTGTCCTCCTCAAGCTTTAATCCCTGGCTTGGGGATGCTTTCCAAGCAGCTGGTCCCCATTGTACCCAACGATCTTCTTGCTGAGGGAGACTCTTTGCTTTTTTTGCGATTTTTTTTGTAGAGTGTGCAACCAAACACTGTCCCTCAGTCCAGCTGCATCCTGTCCTGGCACTAATCTGAAAAGAATGGCAGCGGCACTCGTGATCTGGCATTTATAAAGGCCATGTCACAAGGAGGAACCAGCCAATCAAAGCCATGCCGATACTTGGCATGTCTGTGATAGCTCCGAAAGTGCCCACAGCGTAAAAGTTTGTTGATTGACTATGCTGCAGCCTTTCAATCAATTTTATTCATCATCCCAACATGAACAGCAAACCGGACATCCTTTTAAAAGTCTGTGTTCAGGGTTCATACAGACCCCAAACTTTCCAGTTCGGGTTCGCTCCTCCTTAACCCCTTTACCCCCAAGGGTGGTTTGCACGTTAATTACCAGGCCAATTTTTACAATTCTGACCACTGTCCCTTTATGAGGTTATAACTCTGGAACGCTTCAACGGATCCCAGTGATTCTGACATTGTTTTCTCGTGACATATTGTACTTCATGACAATGGTAAAAATTCTTTGATAGTACCTGCGTTTATTTGTGAAAAAAATGTACATTTGGCGAAAATTATGAAAATTTCGCAATTTTCAAACTTTGAATTTTTATGCAATTAAATCACAGAGATATGTCACATAAAATACTTAATAAGTAACATTTCCCACATGTCTACTTTACATCAGCACAATTTTGGAACCAAAATTTTTTTTTGTTAGGGAGTTATAAGGGTTAAAAGTTGACCAGCAATTTCTCATTTCTACAACACCATTTTATTTTAGGGACCACATCTCATTTGAAGTCATTTTGAGGGGTCTATATGATAGAAAATACCCAAGTGTGACACCATTCTAAAAACTACACCCCTCAAGGTGCTCAAAACCACATTCAAGAAGTTTATTAACCCTTCTGGTGCTTTACAGGAATTTTTTGAATGTTTAAATAAAAATGAACATTTAACTTTTTTTCACAAAAAATTTAATTCAGCTCCAATTTGTTTTATTTTACCAAGGGTAACAGGAGAAAATGGACCACAAACATTGTTGTACAATTTGTCCTGAGTATGCCAATACCCCACATGTGGGGGTAAACCACTGTTTGGGCGCATGGCAGAGCTCGGAAGCGAAGGAGTGCCATTTGACTTTTCAATGCAAAATTGACTGGAATTGAGATGGGACGCCATGTTTCGTTTGGAGAGCCCCTGATGTGGCTAAACATTGAAACCCCCCACAAGTGACACCATTTTGGAAAGTAGACCCCCTAAGGAACTTATCTAGAGGTGTGGTGAGCACTTTGACCCACCAAGTGCTTCACAGAAGTTTATAATGTAGAACCGTAAAAATAAAAAATCATATTTTTTCACAAAAATTATTTTTCGCCCCCAATTTTTTATTTTCCCAAAGGTAAGAGAAGAAATTGGACCCCAAAAGTTGTTGTACAATTTGTCCTGAGTACGTTGATACCCCATATGTGGGGGTAAACCACTGTTTGGGCGGATGGGAGAGCTCGGAAGGGAAGGAGCGCCGTTTGACTTTTCAAAGCAAAATTGACAGGAATTGAGATAGAACGCCATGTTGCGTTTGAAGAGCCACTGATGTGCCTAAACATTGAAACCCCCCACAAATGACACCATTTTGGAAAGTAGACCCCCTAAGGAACTTATCTAGAGGTGTGGTGAGCACTTTGACCCACCAAGTGCTTCACAGAAGTTTATAATGTAGAACCGTAAAAATAAAAAATCATATTTTTTCACAAAAATTATCTTTTCGCCCCCAATTTTTTATTTTCCCAAGGGTAAGAGAAAAAATTGGACCCCAAAAGTTGTTGTACAATTTGTCCTGAGTACGCTGATACCCCATATGTGGGGGTAAACCACTGTTTGGGCGGATGGGAGAGCTCGGAAGGGAAGGAGCGCTGTTTGACTTTTCAAAGCAAAATTGACAGGAATTGAGATAGAACGCCATGTTGCGTTTGAAGAGCCACTGATGTGCCTAAACATTGAAACCCCCCACAAATGACACCATTTTGGAAAGTAGACCCCCTAAGGAACTTATCTAGAGGTGTGGTGAGCACTTTGACCCACCAAGTGCTTCACAGAAGTTTATAATGCAGAGCCGTAAAAATAAAACAAAATTTTTTTCCCACAAAAATTATTTTTTTAGCCCCCAGTTTTGTATTTTCCTGAGGGTAACAGGAGAAATTGGACCCCAAAATTTGTTGCCCAATTTGTCCTGAGTGCGATGATACACCATATGTGGGGGGAACCACTGTTTGGGCACATGGGAGGGCTCAGAAGGGAAGGAGTGCCATTTGAATGCAGACTTAGATGGAATGGTCTGCAGGTGTCACATTGCGTTTGCAGAGCCCCTAATGTACCTAAACAGTAGAAACCCCCCACAAGTGACACCATTTTGGAAAGTAGACCCCCTTAGGAACTTATCTAGATGTGTGCTGAGCGCTTTGACTCACCAAGCGCTTCACAGAAGTTTATAATGGAGAGCCGTAAAAATAAAACAAAAATTTTTTCCCACAAAAATTATTTTTTAGCCCCCAGTTTTGTATTTTCCCGAGGGTAACAGGAGAAATTCGACCCCACAATTTGTTGTCCAATTTGTCCTGAGTGCACTGATACCCCATATGTGGGGGGAACCACTGTTTGGGCGCATGGGAGGGCTCGGAAGGGAAGGAGCTTCATTTGGAATGAGGACTTAGATGGAATGGTCTGCAGGTGTCACATTGCATTTGCAGAGCCCCTAATGTACCTAAACAGTAGAAACCTCCCACAATTGACACCATTTTGGAAACTAGACCCCCTAAGGAACTCATCTAGATGTGTTGTGATAGCTTTGAACCCCCAAGTGTTTCACTACAGTTTGTAACGCAGAGCCGTGAAAATTTTAAAAAAAAATCTTTCCCCCCAAAATTATTTTTTAGCCCCCAGTTTTGTATTTTCCCGAGGGTAAGAGGAGAAATTCGACCCCAAAAGTTGTTGTACAATTTGTCCTGAGTACGTTGATACCCCGTATGTTGGGGGAAACCACCGTTTGAGCGCATGGCAGAGCTCGGAAGGGAAGGAGCGCCATTTGGAATGCAGACTTAGATGGAATGGTCTGCAGACGTCACATTGCGTTTGCAGAACCACTAATGTACCTAAACAGTAGAAACCCCCCACAAGTGACCCCATATTGAAAACTAGACCCCCCAGGGAACTAATCTAGATGTGTTGTGAGAACTTTGAATCCCAAGTGTTTCACTACAGTTTATAACGCAGAGCCGTGAAAATAAAAAATCTTTTTTTTTCCCACAAAAAATATGTTTTAGCCCCGAGTTTTGTATTTTCCCAAGGGTAACAGGAGAAATTGGACCGCAAAAGTTGTTGTCCTATTTGTTCTGAGTACGCTGATACCCCATATGTTGGGGTAAACCCCTGTTTGGGCACACGGGAGAGCTCGGAAGGGAAGAAGCACTGTTTTACTTTTTCAACGCAGAATTGGCTGAAATTGAGATCGGACGCCATGTCGCATTTGGAGAGCCCCTGATGTGCCTAAACAGTGGAAACCCCCCAATTATAACTGAAACCCTAATCCAAACACACCCCTAACCCTAATCCCAACAGTAACCCTAACCACACCTCTAACCCAGACACACCCCGAACCCTAATCCCAACCCCTATTCCCAACCGTAAATGTAATCTAAACCCTAACTGTAACTTTAGCCCCAACCCAAACTGTAGCCCTAACCCTAGCCCTAACCCTAATCCTAACCCTAGCCCTAACCCTAGCCCTAACCCTAGCCCTAACTCTAGCCCTAACCCTAACCCTAGCCCTAGCCCTAACCCTAGCCCTAACCCTAGCCCTAACCCTAACCCTAGCCCTAACCCTAGCCCTAACTCTAACCCTAGCCCTAATGGGAAAATGGAAATAAATACATTTTTTTAATTTTTCCCTAACTAAGGGGGTAATGAAGGGGGGTTTGATTTACTTTTATAGCGGGTTTTTTAGCGGATTTTTATGATTGGCAGCCGTCACACACTGAAAGACGCTTTTTATTGCAAAAAATATTTTTTGCGTTACCACATTTTGAGAGCTATAATTTTTCTATATTTTGGTCCACAGAGTCATGTGAGGTCTTGTTTTTGCGGGACGAGTTGACGTTTTTATTGGTAACATTTTCGGGCATGTGACATTTTTTGATCGCTTTTTATTCCGATTTTTGTGAGGCAGAATGACCAAAAACCAGCTATTCATGAATTTCTTTTGGGGGAGGCGTTTATACCGTTCCGCGTTTGGTAAAATTGATAAAGCAGTTTTATTCTTCGGGTCAGTACGATTACAGCGACACCTCATTTATATCATTTTTTTATGTTTTGGCGCTTTTATACGATAAAAACTATTTTATAGAAAAAATAATTATTTTGGCATCGCTTTATTCTCAGGACTATAACTTTTTTATTTTTTTGCTGATGATGCTGTATAGCGGCTCGTTTTTTGCGGGACAAGATGACGCTTTCAGCGGTACCATGGTTATTTATATCTGTCTTTTTGATCGCGTGTTATTCCACTTTTTGTTCGGCGGTATGATAATAAAGCGTTGTATTTTGCCTTGTTTTTTTTTTTTTTCTTACGGTGTTTACTGAAGGGGTTAACTAGTGGGCCAGTTTTATAGGTCGGGCCGTTACGGACGCGGCGATACTAAATATGTGTACTTTTATTGTTTTGTTTTTTTTATTTAGATAAAGAAATATATTTATAGGAATAATATTTTTTTTTTTTTCATTATTTTGGAATATTTTTTTTTATTTGTTTTTACACATTTGAAAATTTTTTTTTTTACTTTTTTACTTTGTCCCAGGGGGGGACATCACAGATCAGTGATCTGACAGTGTGCACAGCACTCTGTCAGATCACTGATCTGACATGCAGCGCTGCAGCCTTCACAGTGCCTGCTCTAAGCAGGCTCTGTGAAGCCACCTCCCTCCCTGCAGGACCCGGATCCGCGGCCATCTTGGATCCGGGGCTCGAGCAGGGAGGGAGGGAGGTAAGACCCTCGCAGCAATGCGATCACATCGCGTTGCTGCGGGGGGCTCAGGGAAGCCCGCAGGGAGCCCCCTCCCTGCGCGGTGCTTCCCTGCACCGCCGGCACATCGCGATCATCTTTGATCGAGGTGTGCCAGGGGTTAATGTGCCGGGGGTGGTTCGTGACCGCTCCTGGCACATAGTGCCGGATGTCAGCTGCGATAGGCAACTGACACCCGGCCGCGATCGGCGGCGCTCCCCCCGTGAGTGCCGCCGATCGCGCTGGACGTACTATCCCATCCATGGTCATAGGGGCCCACCCCACATGGACGGGATAGTACGTCCGATGTCAGAAAGGGGTTAATTAGTAATAGATGACTCAGTGCACATAGGCTTCCATTGTTATTGGTAGAATGAGTGCTGTTTATACTGGACAATGTGCTGTCGAGAACGATGATCTTTTACACCCCAGAAATGAATGTTTCACTTTATCATTATCCTGTATTTACAGAACGGACAGATGTGACCCAAACAATATTTAAAACAGGGTTCTGCCAAGCCCCTTCTGAATGTTGTGGAGGTTGAGGATGTAAGTGATAATATACAGTAACTGCTATAACTTGTGACAGGATATGAATTGCATTTTATAACACCTGTCAATAAAAAGACTAATTTGCTCTGAAAAAAACAAACTGTTTCCACGTAAAGTTCTTAGCATAATCTTTTCACAGAAATTATGCTTGATGTAATACATAAACTGAAAACAAGATCTGGCCAATTAAACAAGAATAGCACCTGAATTTTTAAGATTACTTCATTTTAGGACTCTTTTTCACACAGGGTCAATTTTTCAGCACAAATATGTCTCGCATTTGTGAAAAGGATTTGTAAAAATCCATACATGGTGCAGAAACAATCCCATTCAGATACGTATGGCACATATTCCATTGCAGAAATTTCTCCAACAAAGCTGCACTTTCCCTAAACAAAACCTTGATTTACAGCAAAGGGCAAACTCAGAAGCTCCTGCATTCCATTCCCAAAATACAACACATCACTCACTTTGAGTATAATGTTTTGCACTTTTCGTGACAAGAAGCTAATTATTTTACGTCCCGTGCGTTTTGATGCAGCTTTTTTTATACCAAAGAAGAGAATAGTAAAAGGAGAAAAATTATTTAAGAAAGAAACTACTTTCTCTTTTTTTTAATTCACTTCTAGTTTTGGCTTTGACATCTGCATCAAAGCAGTATGTGTGAAAGCGCTATGCAGCATGTCTGCCATTAATGGCTTCTAGTCACGTTTTGCATAGGGCAGTTGTAAGTCATACATACAGCGGGTGAAAAAAGTATTATACATAACTTAATTTATGGACATCTATGGTTTGATTTCTTTGCTTGTGTGGATTGGATTGGTTGTTACCGACATCTGGTAAAAATGTCATATTAATAGCATCTTTAGAAATTTATTTACTTAGAAAACTGGTGATGTGTTCAATTCTTGTTTCATGGTATGGTATTTATGCCTAAGACATTTAACCCCTTTGAGACGAAGCCCGTTTTCACCTTAATGACCAGACCAATTTTTACAATTCTGACTACTGTCACTTTATGAGGTAATAACTCTTTTACGTTTCAACAGATGCTGGTGATTCTGAGAAGGTTACTCATGACATATCGCACTTTACGAAAGCATTAAAATTTCTTCAAAGTAACCTTTGTTTATTTGAAAAAATCAGAAATTTGCCAAAAATTTTGAAAATTTTGTAATTTTCAAACTTTTAACTTTTATGCCCTTAAATCAGAGTTATAGCGCACAAAATAGTTAATGAATAACATTTCCCACATGTCTACTTTACATCAGCACAATTTTGGAAACATATCTTCTTGTTTGGACTATATAAGGGTTAAAAGTTGACCAGTCATTTCTCATTTTTACAGCAGAATTTGCAAAACCATTTTTTTAGAGACCACCTCACATTTGAAGTAACTTTGAGGGGCCTATATGACAGAAAATACTCAAAAGTGACAACATTCTAAAAACTGCACCCCTCAAGGTACTCAAAACCACATTCAAAAAGTTTATTAACCCTTCAAGTGCTTCACAGGAATTTTTGGAATATTGAAGGAACAAATAAACATTTTCATTTCTTTCAGAAAAATTTTCCTTCAGACCTACTGTATTTTTCGGATTATAAGACGCACTGGACCATAAGACGCACCCCAAATTTTCAGAAGGAAAATAGGGAAAAAAATGTGGGGTCCATCTTACAGTCCAAATTCAGCTTACCGGGGAGGGGTTTTGGCACAGGTGGAGGAGTCGTCACAGGGGTTGATTGGTGGTCCAGGTTGTTGTGGTGGCCCCTGAGAAATCCCATCCCAGGCTGGTGCGGTGGTGCTCCTCTGTGGTGTGGTGGGGTTCCACCAGCATTTTGCAACAGGTGCTCTGTGGGGCTGGAGTGCTCTGTGGGCTGGGGTGGCATGTGAGGCTGTGGTGGCCTGGAGGGCTGGGGTGGCCTGAGGGGTTGCAGTGGCCTGTGGGGCTGTGGTGGCCTGTGGGGCAGGGGTGGCGGTGGCCTGTGGGGCAGTGGTGGTAGTGCTCTGTGGAATGGGGACGGCAGTGGTCTGTGGGGCAGTAGTGCTCCGCCAGCATTTCGGGAATGCCCGGAGGCCATTCAGATCCATTCCTGCGATGTGATGGCCTCTGGGAAAATAGCTCCCGGGGCTGTGCATGCTCAGATTCAGATCTTGGCAACGAGACCTCGTTCCGATTGATGCTAATGTCTCATCACTGATTGTGGAAACTTCACACTAGACCTCAAGCAGCTTTGATTGTCTGGCTCTCCACACTTCGCCCAGACTCTGGGACCTTGATTTCCAAGGTCTAGTCTGAAGTATCCATAATCAATGATGGTTTCAGGAGCCATGTCAGAGCTGGTGTACGTCCACTGTGTTTTGTCAAGACCAAAGTTAGCACAGCCATCTACCAGGAAATTTTAGAGCATTTCATGATTCCCACTGCCGACAAGCTTTTTGGAGATGGAAATTTAATTCTCCAGCAGGATTTGGCACCTGTCCACACTGCCAAAAGCACCAATACCTGGTTTAAAAACAACAGTATCACTGTCCTTGATTTGACAGCAAACTCGTCGGACCTTAACCCCATAGAGAATCTATGGGGCATTATCAAGAAGAAGATGAGCGACACCAGACCCAACAATGCAGGTGAGCTGAAAGCTGCTATCAAAGCAACCTGGGCCTCCATAATACCTCAGCAGTGCCACAGAGTGATAGCCTCCATGCCACGCTGCATTGC
The DNA here is from genome assembly GCF_032444005.1 of Ranitomeya imitator. NCBI lineage: Eukaryota > Metazoa > Chordata > Amphibia > Anura > Dendrobatidae > Ranitomeya > Ranitomeya imitator. The sequence goes on from NC_091282.1 coordinate 142,502,930, forward strand.
TGTAGTAATTGATGCAAAAGGATCCCTGGCCAAGTATTGAGTACATTTACTGAACATTCATTTCAGTAGGCCAACATTTTGGATGTTAAAATCAATTTTTCAAGCTGGTGTTATATAGCATTCTAATTTACTGTGAAAATGACTTTTGGGTTTTCATTGGCTGTAAGCCATAATCATCATCATTAACAGAAATAAACACTTGAAATAGAACATACTGCTTGTAATGACTCTAATATATTAGTTTCACTTTTAGTATTGAAGAACTGAAATAAATTAACTATTTGATTATATTCTAATTTTGTGAGATGCACCTGTATATGCTGACAAGGGACAACTAAACACTGCGCTGGGAAAACGAACTGGATGTGATTGCTGACTGTTGTGTCTGTGCAACTGCAAGTTGTGGGCAAGAGGCATCAGTGCCTGCTTCCTGGACAGCAGATTGAGAAGGACATAATACGGGGGAAGGGCCAGCCCTCAGACACAGATTTTGTACCCAGGCATCTGCCCACATACTGGGGTGCTGCGTATGTCAGCAGTACATGGTGTATGCTGTTATGTTAACCAATTCAGTATCACAATGGACATGGAGGTCAGAGCACATACAGTGATCTGACAATAACCCAAAAATAAAGAACGAGCTCTGAGACGTGGGAACTCTGCAGACCGCAATCCCTGATCCTATCAAACCACACTAAAGGTAGCCGTGGAGCGCTCCTGACCAGAACCTAGGCGCCTCGTCACAGCCTGAGAAACTAGCTATTCCTGAAGATAGAAAAATAAGCCTACCTTGCCTCAGAGAAATTCCCCAAAGGAAAAGGCAGCCCCCCACATATAATGACTGTGAGTAAGATGAAAACACAAACATAGAGATGAAACAGATTTAGCAAAGTGAGGCCCGACTAGCTGAATAGAACGAGGATAGAGAAGATAACTTTGCGGTCAGCACAAAAACCTATAAATAACCACGCAGAGGGGACAAAAAGTCCCTCCGCACCGACTAACGGTACGGAGGTCGTCCCTCTGCGTCTCAGAGCTTCCAGCAGGCGAGAAAAACCAATAAAGCAAGCTGGACTGAAAAATAGCAACAAAATAACATAAGCAAAACTTAGCTTTGCAGAGCAGCAGGCCACAGGAATGATCCAGGGAAAAAACCAGTCCAACACTGAAACATTGACAGGAAGCATAGATCAAAGCATCAGGTGGAGTTAAGTAGAGAAGAAGCCAACGAGCTCACCAGGTCACCTGAGAGAGGAAACTCAGAAGCTGCAGTACCACTTTCCTCCACAAACGGAAGATCCCAAAGAGAATCAGCCGAAGTACCACTTGTGACCACAGGAGTGAACTCTGCCACAGAATTCACAACAGTACCCCCCCTTGAGGAGGGGTCACCGAACCCTCACCAGAGCCCCCAGGCCGACCAGGATGAGCCACATGAAAGGCACGAACAAGATCGGGAGCATGGACATCAGAGGCAAAAACCCAGGAATTATCTTCCTGAGCATAACCCTTCCATTTAACCAGATACTGGAGTTTCCGTCTTGAAACACGAGAATCCAAAATCTTCTCCACAATATACTCCAATTCCCCCTCCACCAAAACCGGGGCAGGAGGCTCAACAGATGGAACCATAGGTGCCACGTATCTCCGCAACAATGACCTATGGAATACGTTATGTATGGAAAAAGAATCTGGAAGGGTCAGACGAAAAGACACAGGATTAAGAACCTCAGAAATCCTATACGGACCAATAAAACGAGGTTTAAACTTAGGAGAGGAAACCTTCATAGGAATATGACGAGAAGATAACCAAACCAGATCCCCAACACGAAGTCGGGGACCCACACGGCGTCTGCGATTAGCGAAAAGTTGAGCCTTCTCTTGGGACAAGGTCAAATTGTCCACTACCTGAGTCCAAATCTGCTGCAACCTGTCCACCACAGTATCCACACCAGGACAGTCCGAAGACTCAACCTGTCCAGAAGAGAAACGAGGATGGAACCCAGAATTGCAGAAAAACGGTGAAACCAAGGTAGCCGAGCTGGCCCGATTATTAAGGGCGAACTCAGCCAAAGGCAAAAAGGACACCCAGTCATCCTGATCAGCAGAAACAAAGCACCTCAGATATGTTTCCAAGGTCTGATTGGTTCGCTCGGTCTGGCCATTAGTCTGAGGATGAAAAGCCGAGGAAAAAGACAAGTCAATGCCCATCCTACCACAAAAGGCTCGCCAAAACCTCAAAACAAACTGGGAACCTCTGTCAGAAACGATATTCTCTGGAATGCCATGCAAACAAACCACATGCTGGAAGAACAAAGGCACCAAATCAGAGGAGGAAGGCAATTTAGACAAGGGTACCAGATGGACCATCTTAGAAAAGCAATCACAGACCACCCAGATGACTGACATCTTTTGAGAAACAGGAAGGTCAGAAATAAAATCCATAGAGATATGTGTCCAAGGCCTCTTCGGGACCGGCAAGGGCAAAAGCAACCCACTGGCACGAGAACAGCAGGGCTTAGCCCGAGCACAAATCCCACAGGACTGCACAAAAGTACGCACATCCCGCGACAGAGAGGGCCACCAAAAGGATCTAGCCACTAACTCTCTGGTACCAAAGATTCCAGGATGACCAGCCAACACCGAACAATGAAGTTCAGAGATAACTCTATTCGTCCACCTATCAGGGACAAACAGTCTCTCCGCTGGGCAACGATCAGGTTTGTTAGCCTGAAATTTTTGCAGCACCCGCCGCAAATCAGGGGAGATGGCAGACACAATTACTCCTTCCTTGAGGATACCCGCCGGCTCAGATAAACCCGGAGAGTCGGGTACAAAACTCCTAGACAGAGCATCCGCCTTCACATTTTTAGAGCCCGGAAGGTACGAAATCACAAAGTCAAAACGGGCAAAAAACAACGACCAACGAGCTTGTCTAGGATTCAAGCGCTTGGCAGACTCGAGATAAGTCAAGTTCTTATGATCAGTCAATACCACCACGCGATGCTTAGCTCCTTCAAGCCAATGACGCCACTCCTCGAATGCCCACTTCATGGCCAGCAACTCTCGGTTGCCCACATCATAATTTCGCTCAGCAGGCGAAAACTTCCTGGAAAAGAAAGCGCATGGTTTCATCACTGAGCAACCAGAACCTCTCTGCGACAAAACAGCCCCCGCTCCAATCTCAGAAGCATCAACCTCGACCTGAAACGGAAGAGAAACATCTGTCTGACACAACACAGGGGAAGAAGAAAAACGACGCTTCAACTCTTGAAAAGCCTCCACAGCAGCAGAAGACCAATTGACCACATCAGCACCCTTCTTGGTCAAATCGGTCAATGGTTTAGCAATACTAGAAAAATTGCAGATGAAGTGACGATAAAAATTAGCAAAGCCCAGGAACTTTTGCAGACTTTTTAGAGATGTCGGCTGAGTCCAATCATGGATGGTTTGGACCTTAACAGGATCCATCTCGATAGTAGAAGGGGAAAATATGAACCCCAAAAATGAAACCTTCTGCACACCAAAGAGACACTTTGATCCCTTCACAAACAAAGAATTAGCACGCAGGACCTGAAAAACCGTTCTGACCTGCTTCACATGAGACTCCCAATCATCCGAGAAGATCAAAATGTCATCCAAGTACACAATCAGGAATTTATCCAGGTACTCTCGGAAGATGTCATGCATAAAGGACTGAAACACTGATGGAGCATTGGCAAGTCCGAACGGCATTACAAGATACTCAAAATGACCCTCGGGTGTATTAAATGCAGTTTTCCATTCATCGCCCTGCTTAATTCGCACCAGATTATACGCACCACGAAGATCTATCTTTGTGAACCAACTAGCCCCCTTAATCCGAGCAAACAGATCAGATAACAATGGCAAGGGGTACTGAAATTTAACCGTGATCTTATTTAGAAGGCGGTAATCTATACAAGGTCTCAGTGAACCATCCTTTTTGGCTACAAAAAAGAACCCTGCTCCTAATGGCGACGATGACGGACGAATATGCCCCTTCTCCAGGGATTCCTTCACATAACTGCGCATAGTGGTGTGCTCAGGCACGGACAAATTAAACAATCGGCCTTTTGGGAATTTACTACCAGGAATCAAATAGATAGCACAATCACAATCCCTATGCGGAGGTAGGGTATCGGACTTGGGCTCATCAAATACATCCCGGTAATCAGACAAGAACTCTGGGACCTCAGAAGGGGTGGATGACGAAATTGACAGAAATGGAACATCACCATGTACCCCCTGACAACCCCAGCTGGAAACCGACATGGATTTCCAATCTAATACTGGATTATGGACTTGTAGCCATGGCAACCCCAAAACGACCACATCATGCAGATTATGCAACACCAGAAAGCGAATATCCTCCTGATGTGCAGGAGCCATGCACATGGTCAGCTGGGTCCAGTACTGAGGCTTATTCTTGGCCAAAGGTGTAGCATCAATTCCTCTCAATGGAATAGGACACTGCAAGGGCTCCAAGAAAAACCCACAACGCTTAGCATACTCTAAGTCCATCAAATTCAGGGCAGCGCCTGAATCCACAAATGCCATGACAGAATACGATGACAAAGAGCAGATCAAGATAACAGACAGAAGAAATTTTGACTGTACTGTACCAATGGTGGCAGACCTAGCGAACCGCTTAGAGCGCTTAGGACAATCAGTGATGGCATGAGTGGAATCACCACAGTAGAAACACAGACCATTCAGACGTCTGTGTTCATGCCGTTCAACTCTGGACAAAGTCCTATCGCACTGCATAGGCTCAGGTTTAAGCTCAGGTAATACCGCCAAATGGTGCACAGATTTACGCTCTCGCAAGCGTCGACCGATCTGAATGGCCAAAGACATAGATTCATTCAGACCATCAGGCATAGGAAATCCCACCATGACATCTTTAAGGGCTTCAGAGAGACCCTTTCTGAAAATCGCTGCGAGCGCAGCTTCATTCCATTGAGTGAGTACAGACCACTTTCTAAATTTTTGACAGTATACCTCTATCTCATCCTGACCCTGACACAAAGCCAGCAAATTTTTCTCTGCCTGATCCACTGAATTAGGCTCATCGTACAGCAATCCGAGCGCCAGGAAAAACGCATTGATATTACTCAATGCAGGATCTCCTGGCGCAAGAGAAAATGCCCAGTCCTGAGGGTCGCCGCGCAAAAAAGAAATAATAATCAAAACCTGTTGAACTGGATCACCAGAGGAACGAGGTTTCAAGGCCAGAAATAACTTACAATTATTTTTGAAACTCAGAAACTTAGTTCTATCTCCAAAAAACAAATCAGGAATAGGAATTCTTGGTTCTAACATAGATTTCTGATCAATAGTGTCTTGAATCTTTTGTACTCTTGCCGAGAGCTGATCCACAAATGAAGACAGACTTCTAATGTCCATTGCTACACCTGTGTACTGAACCACCCAAATGTCTAGGGGAAAAAAAAGACAAAACACAAAGCCAAGAAAAAAAAATGGTCTCAGAACTTCTTTTTTCCCTCTATTGAGAATCATTAGTACTTTTGGCTTCCTGTACTGTTATGTTAACCAATTCAGTATCACAATGGACATGGAGGTCAGAGCACATACAGTGATCTGACAATAACCCAAAAATAAAGAACGAGCTCTGAAACGTGGGAACTCTGCAGACCGCAATCCCTGATCCTATCAAACCACACTAAAGGTAGCCGTGGAGCGCTCCTGACCAGAACCTAGGCGCCTCGTCACAGCCTGAGAAACTAGCTATTCCTGAAGATAGAAAAATAAGCCTACCTTGCCTCAGAAAAATTCCCCAAAGGAAAAGGCAGCCCCCCACATATAATGACTGTGAGTAAGATGAAAACACAAACATAGAGATGAAACAGATTTAGCAAAGTGAGGCCCGACTAGCTGAATAGAACGAGGATAGAGAAGATAACTTTGCGGTCAGCACAAAAACCTATAAATAACCACGCAGAGGGGACAAAAAGACCCTCCGCACCGACTAACGGTACGGAGGTCGTCCCTCTGCGTCTCAGAGCTTCCAGCAGGCGAGAAAAACCAATAAAGCAAGCTGGACTGAAAAATAGCAACAAAATAACATAAGCAAAACTTAGCTTTGCAGAGCAGCAGGCCACAGGAATGATCCAGGGAAAAAACCAGTCCAACACTGAAACATTGACAGGAAGCATAGATCAAAGCATCAGGTGGAGTTAAGTAGAGAAGAAGCCAACGAGCTCACCAGATCACCTGAGGGAGGAAACTCAGAAGCTGCAGTGCCACTTTCCTCCACAAACGGAAGATCCCAAAGAGAATCAGCCGAAGTACCACTTGTGACCACAGGAGTGAACTCTGCCACAGAATTCACAACAGTATGCTAATAGAGGTATTACAGTATATACTCGAGTATAAGCCGAGACTTTCAGGCCAAAAAAATGGTGTGCAAGTGCCCCTCTCGGCTTATACTTGAGTCATGGAAGGCGGGGAGGTCAGTGGGTGAGGGGGAGCGACAACGGTCACATACTCACCTGCTCCTGGCGCTCCTGACGTGGTCCCTGCGTGTCCCATGGTCTCCGGCGCAGGCACCTTCTTCCTCTGTTCATCGGTCACGTGGTACTGCTCATTAAAGTAATGAATATGGACTCCACTCCCATAGGGGTGGAGCCGCATATTCATTACTGTAATGAGCGGTACCAGTGACCGCTCAATACAGGAAGAAACTGCGGGTGCCGGATTGTTCAGGTCAGAGGGCGCGATGACGTATTAGTGTGCGCGCCGCCCTTTGCCTGAACAGTCAGTGCGGAGAGACAAGACGCTGAGGAGCAGCGACGAGAGGTGAGTATGTAATTTTTTTTTAATTGTGGCAGCAGCATTATATGTGGCACATTGTTATATGTCTATGAGGCCTATGAGGCCATACTGAACTGTATGGAGCATTATATGGGGCATATTTGTATATGGAGCATCTATGGGGCCATAATGAACTGCATGGAGCATTATATGTGGCACATTTGTATATGGAGCATCTTATGGGGCCATAATGAACTGCATGGAACATTATGTGTGGCACATTTGTATATGGAGCATCCTATGGGGCGTATTTTAATATTGAAATTTACCAGTAGCTGCTGCACTGCACTGGCAAATAGTCACGTTAGTGTATCTCAGCAGGCATTGCGCCAGTCGCACATCTTATAGATAAAGAAACACTATTTATTAAACCAATAGAAAATAAGCTTTTTATATCGTCTTTATGACACATGCCAACAGCAGAGTAAGGAAAATTGGGGGCAGCAAGGTGGCTTAGTGTATAGCACTGCAGCCTTGCAATGTTGTAGTCCTGGGTCAAGCCTCACCCTGGACAACATCTGCAAAGAGTTTGTATGTTCTCTCCGTGTTTGAGTGGCTTTTCTCTGGGTTCTCCAGTTTCCTCCCACATTCCAAAGACATACTGATAGGGAATTTAGATTGTGAGCCCCATTAGAGACAGCGATGTTAGCTATATGTTAGCGCTATATAAAAATAGATTATTATTATTATTAGCACTGGTAATTTGTGACATTTGCATATCTCTGCAAGCTTTGTGCTATTCGCACAAATGCTAGATAGAGATACGCTATTTATTTAACCAATATAAAAAAAAATGTTTTTTTTATATCGCCTTTATGACACATGCCAACAGCAGACTCAGGGAAATTACTGATAGTGATGTTTGTGTATCTCAGCAGGTTTTGCGCCAGTTGCACAACTGCAAGATAAATATTAGCTATTTCGGCAATAGGTGAGGAATATTATTTAGCAATTAGCTTTTAAAAAGGATGTTTACTATAGGCTGGCACTGAGGAATATTATTTAGCTTTTTTTAAAAAGTTTTTTTATATGCTGGTATGCAGGAAAATTATGTAACTATTATTGTATAGTATATGCTGGCACTAAGTAATTTTTGCCTCTAAAAAGAGCTACTGTGTATATTAGTGGTAGTGGATGAAACTCTGCCTCTCTCCATAATCCCACAGTCCTACCCTATGCAACACAATTCAAACTAGCAGAGATCTGCAGCATGTACTTGCAATGATAACACCCAGGTGCCTGCCTTTCCCTCAAATCTCTCCCTACACTATCTCCACCTAACAGAGAACTAATCTTCACCCTCAGTAGCTCTTAAAAGAGCTTTTGGGGATCACAAACTCACCCTATAAGTTGCTTTCACTGTCCCTATGCTCACACTACGCTGTTTCCAGCTGTAATTTGCGCAAGATGGTGTCGGCAGGGATTAAATATCCACTGACACTGTAAGGCCAGCCAATCACAGTAATGCCACACCAAAGATGGCGCCAGCATTACTGTAATTGGCAAGCAAGCCCAGCATGTTGTTTGGCTGCAAATAAAGTGGCAAACATGCTGGTCAATCGAATATACCGATGTGAATAGCAAATTACTATTGTAATGTACTATTCGTGCGAGCAATGAATAATGCCGAAAGTATTCGCTCGTCATCACTAATAACCATATGATAAAGATATAAAGCCACCTGTTAAATATTAACAATATGAAAATAAATCCCTCAAATGGGTATTATGATGTCTGTATGTACACCATTAAAGACAAAACTACTACGTTTGTAAAACTTAAGAACATATCATGCATAAATTGATATTGATCAAAGTCCTACAGAGAGCTGAGAACTAAACAAATAAATAACTGAATTTATAGCTAGAAAAAAAATCTATACAGACAGGTCTGAGGAGTTATAAAGTGCCTAGTGACATGATTTGAGCAAAAAATGGCCTACAATTTTAGTAGTGACGCTGGGCCGCCGCTCATCGGCCGATAGTAACGGCATAAATGTACATTCTTATGATGGAAATCAAGAATATAGGACTCCAAAATCTAGTAAGGGGTTAGGGGATAAGTAGCATATGCAGATCGCACACCGCCGCTTAGCGACACATGCGCCGCCGTAAGCTGAACTCTGTCACACGGCATCAGCGTCACAGGGAGGCGGAGCCAGGACACAAGCATGTGACCTGACTCACGTGACCGCATGGACGGCGAGAGCCGGGGAGACACAGGACAGCACAGCGCGCATGCGAACAGAGTGGGTGGAATCCAAAGGAGGATAACAGAGAACCCAATACAGGAGGGTGAGCATAAAAATACATATAGATAATGCTGACTTTTTTTGCAGCTATTATAATGAATTATTATACTTTTATACTAAGGTTCTATTGATTTATTATTATTTCCCTGAAATGCTGCTAAGGTTTATATTGGGATATTTCTTTATCTAAATGCTTGACAGAGTAGATCTATACACTGTATCTGAAAGATTAAAAAAATCATATTTTGAAGCCAAACCAATAGATATCTCAGAACTGTGCAAAGAATCACAGGTAATGTGCATAATTAGCATAAACATAAACCCAATTCAAGTAATATACATAAAAATCCAGTGGATATGTAGTACAGAGACCCCAAACCATGTTTCGAATCTGCTCCTTCGAAACAGTAAGCAAGGATGGCAAGATTTGAGAAGAATAATACGTGAAACGACCAAGAACTCATTATCCTCCAGTGCTGTAAAATTCCTGACATGCATCCTCCCTGGAGTGTTCAGAAGTATGAGGTGTTCAGTGCTCAGAGACAAGGGTGAGGAAGGCAGGCTGAAATCCGAAAACCAGTGAACAAGACTAAGAAGTAGAAACATCAAGACGGAACCAAGAAATATCCTAAGATTTTTCAAAGGTTTTATGGACTGATATGATAACAACTTCCCTGATGAAGCTGTGTTGCACAGCGATACGCGTTGGGTGTTTGGGCTAAAACACCAGAGCTCTCTCATGGGTGATAGTTATTGCTAGTTTATCATGCATTTCTTATGGGTATTACTGTTTGTTTATGGCTGTCTGGCATATAATTATGCTTGAACCTCGATACTAATCCATGTTGCTCCCCTATATACAGGCTTCAATGTGAGCTTACCTTTGCTATTATAACACTGGGTATTCAGGTATATATTTTAATTGTGGACAAGCTATTTGTTCTGTCATGCCAGTATTGCACATAGCACTTTACAGTCTATTGTATTTCTGGGTTATATATTGTTATACAGCCTCCCGTCTGGCTGTCTGATTTAAGCCCACTTTGAGGAGATACACTGACTATCCAATATAAGCGTATTCATGTTTATCCAAACTTTGGTCACATTATGTTGTGTATTGATATCTATTCATTGGGTTTGTGTGTTTTTCCTGTTTTAATTGGATTTTAGGGTATATTTTTTGTTTAATTAAGTGTGTTATATTTTCTTATGATTCATGACTCGAGCTGTGCACATCGTTATTGCATCTTTTTCTCTTCTCTCCTACATACGATTGTCTTGATGCATGATGATGCACCCTAACATTATATACTAGCTGTGCATCCGTCAATTTCTTGTTGATACGATGAGAACGACTCTTGATAGACCATATGGATGGGCACAGTGGTGGATCAGTAACAGGTACAGACCTCCACTTTTACTCAGACGCCAGAAAGATGGAGGAGGGACGGGCTTGTATCATTAAAGATGAGCTATTTGAATTTTTTTGGTGTTGAAGGTGAATTCAAAATCAACTCCCAAACCTACTGACAATTTTTAGAGGACATTTTTTTCAAGCAGTAATACAAGAAAAAAGTCTGCATCTTTCAAGAAAACCAGGATGTTTATGCAGGACACTGCTCCATCACATGCATCAAAGTCTCCACTGCCTGACTGCAAGTAATGAACTTAAAAGTGAAAAAATAATGACATGACCCCTTCCTTATCGGATCTAAACCCTATTGGCCCTTCTTAAATGGGAGCTTTACAGTGAAGGAAAGCACCTCTCTGAACAATGGGGGGTTGTGGTTGGCCCTGACAAAAAAGTTGATCGTCAACAGATTAAGAAACAGACTCCATAGATGCAAGACTTATGACTGGTATTAAAAATAAAGGTGGTTATAATGGTCATGGATAGGGTTGAGCGACTTTTAGTTTTTTAGGGTCGAGTCGGGTTTCGCGAAACCTGACTATCTCAAAAGTCGAGTCGAGTCGCGAAAAGTCGGGGATCGACCTAAACACGAAACCCAATGCAAGTCAATGGGGGAGCATAGTCAGCAGTGAGTGGAGGCCAGGAAAACACCTACAGTGCCCATTTTAATGGCAAAAACATCCATTCTTGTTACTGAAGCTTGTCAATCTTAATGTACCTTATAATAATACTAAGGCATTGGAAATTGGGGGTCATTTGGCTAAAGTTGGGGGGATAGGGCTGGTTCAAGTATTTAGTGGGCCCAGGAAATGTGGACCACATCATGGCAGTGGAGCAGGGAGAGGTAAGTATTAAAACTTTGCAAGTGCTGTGATCCTGAGCAAGCAGGGTGGGCCCACTCGTTGGCATTGGCACTGGCACAGGGCCCCTCAAAGTACGGCAGTGTGTTTGCACGGCGGGGGCGCCTCCCACCGGCAGCGACACTTTTGCGTACTATGAGGGGCCCTGTGCCAGTGACGTCGCCAATGAGTATTCCTCCCCCCCACCTGATGAAGGAACCTGCACTTTCATCTGCACCTTCCTCTTTGTCTCCGTGTAAGGTGGTATGGAATGCGGGAAGGGGAACCTGACTTTCAGCAGGGTCACAATCTTGCTGTGTAGCGTGTATGGGGAATGTTGCGTTATGGGTCAATGTACCAGCAGACTCATCTATCACTGGCTGGGCAATGGGCAGGATGAGGAGGAAACACAGATATAGGCCCAAAGAATAAAGTGGGCTAAATGCAGTTCAAAATTGGTAACAGGACTAACCAGGAGGCATTGCTTTGTTCAGTGGAGTACAACTGTAATGAGAGGCTGACACAGTGAGTAGGCCCAAATCAGTAAGTAGGCTAAATGCAGTTCAAAATTGGTAAAATAAGAAAACAGGCGGCACTGGTTTGTTCAGTGGAGGAGAACATCAAGGAGCGGCAGACACCGTTAGTAGGGCCAACAAAACAAGTAGGCCAAAAGCAGTGTTATATTAAAAACAATTTAACGAGAGCCTGAAGATAGAAGCTAGGGAAAGGCAACCTGGAGAACACTTTGGAGCGGAAGACACCGTTTGTAGAACCCAGACCCAACTTGTAGGCCTAATGCAGTGTTGTTTCAAAAACTACTTAACAAGAGCTTCAAAGATAGAAGCTAGGGAGAGGCAACCTGGAGAACACCTTGGAGCGGCAGACACTGTCCCTACAACCCAGACCCAACTTGTAGGCCAAATGCAGTGTTGTTTCAACAACTACTTATCAAGAGCTTGAAGATAGAAGCTAGGGAGAGGCACCCTGGAGAACACTTTGGAGCGGCAGACACCGTCTCTACAACCCAGACCCAACTTGTAGGCCTAATGCAGTGTTGTTTCAACAACTACTTAACGAGAGCCTGAAAATGGAATTTCAGGACAGGAAACCTGGAGAACAGCAGGGAGCGGCATACACCGTTAGTACGCCCCAACCAAACTAGTAGCCCCACTGCAGTTGTTCGATTAAAAAACTATTTAACAAGAGCCTGAAGATTGAAGCTCAAGAAAGGCAACCAGGAGAACACCTTGGAGCGGCAGACACTGTTAGTAGGCCCCAACCAAACTAGTAGCCCCACTGCAGTTGTTTGATTAAAAAACTATTTAACAAGAGCCTGAAGATTGAAGCTCAGGAAAGGCAACCAGGAGAACACCTTGGAGTGGCAGACACTGTTAATAGGCCCCAACCAAACTAGTAGCCCCACTGCAGTTGTTTGATTAAAAAACTATTTAACAAGAGCCTGAAGATTGAAGCTCAGGAAAGGCAACTAGGAGAACACCTTGGAGCGGCAGACATCGTCTCTACAACCCAGAACCAACTTGTAGGCCTAATGCAGTGTTGTTTCAACAACTACTTAACAAGAGCTTCAAGATAGAAGCGAGGGAGAGGCAACAGAGAGAACACCTTGGAGCGGAAGACTCAGTTTGTAGACCACAACGAAACCTGTGGCCTCAATGCAGTTTTATAATTCTGACAAGCTGAAAATCAGCCTTTTTCTTTTTTAGAGGAGGATAGCTGTATTAAGTGGCGCAGACAGACACTGCTAGTAGGCCTTACACCACAAAGTAGGCTCACTGCAGGATGAAAAAAGTTACATGGGTACACGGTAGGCATTGGTGTGCTCAGCAGAGGACAAATGGAAGGAGGGACCGCAGACAGACTTAGTAGGCCTAACATTTTAAAAAATAGGCTCAAAATTATCTTGCAAGGGTACACAGGCAGCATTGGTGTGGTCAGCGGAGGACAATTGGAAGGAGGGACCGCAGACAGACTTAGTAGGCTTCTCAATCTAGGACAAAAGACGCCGCACAGCTGTTCCAGGATCAACCGCGGTGTGTTCAGTGCATGATCAAATCCCAGGAGTCAGACAACCAGGTAGAGGTGCTCGCATGAAGACAAGTTAAGTACCAATGGCGATATATATAATGAGGCAGCAACACTCACCGGCCGTCGTCACATCCTGCTCACCTCCTTCCCTGCTTGTTACCCCGAAGCCGTGAAGATGCCGTTGTTTGCATTTTTCTAATAAAGGACTCAGACCACATAAGGACCGGTGAGTGTTGCCGCCTCATTCTATAGATCGCCATTGACTTAGTAGGCCTACAATAAAAAAATTAGGCTCAATGCAGTTTGAACTATCTTGCAGGGGTACACAGGCAGCATTGGTGTGGTCAGCGGAGGACGATTGGAAGGAGTGTCTGACACAGTTAGTACTCCCAAAAAATAAATAGATGTTAATGTCTCGCAAAACAACAAAACCAAAAAACAAAAGGGTGGCATACTTAGGTACAAGGGTGGGCTCCTCTGCTGAGTTTCAGACATAGTATTTGGCGCTAAGTATTTACTGGTGCCAATATAGGACACTGACCCTGACTATTTTAACTAGCATCATACATGTCAGCAAATTGGTATTGTCAGTGCCAGGCATTGAAGGATGTCAGTGCATAGACTAAACATTGGTGGAGCTGTGAGAGATAATTTTGCAAGTGGTAGAACAGTGTTTGAGCTGGGGGGGAAACTCTCTTGTGGCTGGCGGTACAGGCCCAGGGCCCCTCATGTTACAACGGTGTGTCTGATGTTGGTTGCACGCCACCACTGCCAGAGACACTTTATTGTACTATGAGGGACCCAGTGGCAGTGCCGTCGACCAAAAACGGGCACACCCACCTCTTCAGACAAGCGGCACTCTCAAGGGTGCTTGCGCCAAGTGGCGAGACCATGGCCCCGTGGGGGCAGTTAGCCCATTTAGGGAGGTGTAAACATGTCGTATGCTGGACAAACAGCTGCTGCAAATTAAGAGATTGCAACAGTCAGTAAGACCAGTCCACAAGCGAGACGTTTTTATAGGAAAGCTAGGTGTCAGCCGGGAAAGGTGGGGCAAAATAATTTGAAATCCATGAGTGGTTCATTTTAATGAAGGTTAGATCATCAACATTTTGGGTAGCCAGACGAGTTCTTTTTTTGGTCAATATTGAACCAGCAGCACTGAATACTCTTTCTGATAGCACACTAGCTGCTGGGCAAGCAAGCTCCTGCAATGCATATTCTGCCAATTCAGGCCAGGTGTCTATTTTGGATGCCCAGTAATCAAATGGGAATGACAGTTGAGGGAGAACATTGATAAGGGATGAAAAATAGTTATTAACCATACTGGACAAATGTTGTCTCCTGTCACTTTGAATTGATGCAGCAGTATCTGTCCTGTCTGCGGTCATTGCGAAATCACTCCACAACCTGGTCAGAAAACCCCTCTGTCCAATGCCACTTCTGATTTGTGCAACTCTAACACCTCTGCCCTGTTGCCCCTTGCAGTTCATGCGAGAACCATCACCGGCGCTGTGTGCTGGGAATGCCTGAATCAAACTGTCTACAAGAGTTGCTTGTTTGGTTGCTAATATTTGTTCGAGGTTCTCATGTGGCATGATATTTTGCAATTTGCCTTTATAGCGAGGATCAAGGAGGCAGGCCAACCAGTAATCGTCATCGGTCATCATTTTAATAATGCGTGGGTCCCTTTTGAGGATACGTAAGGCATAATCTGCCATGTGGGCCAAAGTTCCAGTTGTCAAATCTGCTGTTGTGCTGAGTTGAGGGGCAGTTTCAGGCAAATCTACGTCACTTGTCTCCCTCAAAAAACCTGAACCCGGCCTTGCAACGCCACCAGTTTCTATTGGCCCCGGAGAAGCTTCCTCATTCAAAAAATACTCATCCCCATCATCCTCCTCGTCTTCCTCCTCTTCGCCCGCTACCTCGTCCTGTAGATTGCCTTGACCAGACAATGGCTGACTGTCATCAAGGCTTTCCTCTTCCTCGGCTGCAGACACCTGCTCCTTTATGTGCATCAAACTTTGCATCAGCAGACGCATTAGGGGGATGCTCATGCTTATTATTGCATTGTCTGCATTAACCAGCCGTGTGCATTCCTCAAAACACTGAAGGACTTGACACAGGTCTTGTACCTTCGACCACTGCACACCTGTCAACTCCATGTCTGCCATCCAACTGCCTGCCCGTGTATGTGTATCCTCCCACAAATACATAACAGCATGCCTCTGTTCGCACAGTCTCTGAAGCATGTGTAGTGTGGAGTTCCACCTTATTGCAACGTCGATGATTAGGCGATGCTGGGGAAGGTTCAAAGACCGCTGATTGTTCTGCATACGGCTGGAGTGTACGGGCGAACGGCGGATATGCGTGCAAAGTCTGCGCACTTTGAGGAGCAAGTCGGGTAACCCCGGATAACTTTTCAAGAAGCACTGCACCACCACGTTTAAGGTGTGAGCCAGGCAAGGAATGTGTTTCAGTTGGGAAAACGCTATGGCAGCCATAAAATTCCTTCCGTTATCACTCACTACCTTGCCTGCCTCAAGATGTACAGTGCCCAGCCATGACTGTGTTTCTTGCTGCAAGAACTCGGACAGAACTTCCGCGGTGTGTCTGTTGTCGCCCAAACACTTCATTGCCAATACAGCCTGCTGACGCTTGCCACTAGCTGTCCCATAATGGGACACCTCGTGTGCAACAGTGGCAGCTGCGGATGGAGTGCTCGTGCGACTGCGGTGTGTGGACGAGCTCTCGCTTCTGCAGGAGGATGAGGAGAAGGAGGAGGGGGGGGCGAACGCCTACAGCCAACTGTTTCCTAGACCGTGGGCTAGGCAGAACTGTCCCAATATTGCTGTCCCCTGTGGACCCTGCATCCACCAAATTCATCCAGTGTGCCGTGATGGACACGTAACGTCCCTGGCCATGCCTACTGGTCCATGCATCTGTTGTGAGGTGCACCTTTGTACTCACAGATTGCCTGAGTTCATGGTCAATGCGGTCTTTTACATGCTGGTGGAGGGCTGGGATGGCTTTTCTCAAAAAGAAGTGTCGACTGGGTAGCTCGTAGCGTGGTTCAGCGTAGTCCATCAGGGCTTTCAAAGCTTCGCTTTCAACTAACCGGTAGGGCATCATCTCTAATGAGATTAGTCTAGCAATGTGGGCGTTCAAACCCTGTGTACGCGGATGCGAGGATGAGTACTTCCTTTTCCTAATGAGAGTCTCATGTAGGGTGAACTGGACTGGAGAGCTGCAGATCGTGGAACTAGCAGGGGTGCCGGTGGACATGGCAGACTGAGAGAGGGTTGGAGATGGTATTCTTGCTGGTGCCCTACATGCAGTGTTTCCTACTACGAAACTGGTGATTCCCTGACTGCTTTGGCGTGGTGACGAAACCTGCACATTTACTGCAGGTGGTGCGGGAAATGGTGGGCTTACAGTGAGGGAAGGGATGTAGCATTGCTGACTAGCTTCATTGGCTGAGGGTGCTACAACCTTAAAGGACGTTTGGTAGTGAGTCCAGGCTTGCAAATGCATGGTGGTTAAATGTCTACGCATGCAACTTATATTTAGACTTTTAAGATTCTTACCTCTGCTTAAGATAGTTGAACATTTTTGACAGATGACTTTGCGCTGATCATTTGGATGTTGTTTAAAAAAATGCCAGACTGCACTCTTTCTACTATCGGATACCTTTTCAGGCATTGCAGACTGAGCTTCTTTAACCGGATGTCCACGCTGTCCTACAACTGGTTTTGGTTTTGCCACGCGTTTTTGGCCAGATACGGGCCTGGCAGATGGAACCTGTTGTGATGTTGATGCCTTCTGCGGCTCCTCCTCCTCCGCTTCAGAGCTACTGCCGCCTGCACCCTGTTCCCCCAATGGCTGCCAATCGGGGTCAACAACTGGGTCATCTATGACCTCCTCTTCTATCTCGTGTGCAACTTCGTCTGTGTCACCGTGTAAGCCGGTGGTATAGCGTTCGTGACGGGGCACCATAGTCTCATCAGGGTCTGATTCTGGATCAGTACACTGCGAGGGCAATGTTCTGGTCTGAGAAAAAGGAACAGCATAGTAATCTGGCTGTGGCTGTGCATCTGTGCACTCCATGTCCGATTCAACTTGTAATGGGCATGGCCTGTTAACTGTTTCACTTTCTAACCCAGGAACGGTATGTGTAAAGAGCTCCATGGAGTAACCCGTTGTGTCGCCTGACGCATCCTTCTCTGTTGTTCTTGGTGAAGAAGACAAGGAAGCGACTTGTCCCTGACCGTGAACATCCACTAACGACGCGCTGCTTTTACATTTAGCAGTTTCAGAAGAGGAGGCGAAAGAGCTAGAGGCCGAGTCAGCAAGGAAAGCCAAAACTTGTTCTTGCTGCTCCGGCTTTAAAAACGGTTTTCCTACTCCCAGAAAAGGGAGCGTTTGAGGCCTTGTGTAGCCAAACGATGAACCTGGCTCAACAACTCGAGACTTAGGTGCTATATTGCTTTTCCCACGACCACCTGATGCTCCACCACCACTACCATCATTACCAGCTGGCAATGACCGCCCACGGCCACGACCTCTTCCACCCAACTTCCTCATTGTTTGAAAAATGTAACCAAACTAACGGTATTTGTTACTGTAAAACCAGTTACAAGGTGAACTCAAACTTCTGTTGGATTTATATATCCCTTTATAGGTGGGTGAGACTGCAGGGAAAATCAGGCCCAATGTATAACAGTACACAGCTTAAGTGGCAGACAGAAATGCCACTAACAGGACTGACGCTGATGCAGACACTACCAATAAAAATCTCCCCCTTTTTATTTTTTCTGGCAGAATATTGAAGAAATGTGGCCCACTCTTATACAGTATATGTTCTGTGGCACAAAATTAGAGACAGATGCCACACACAGCACTGGCAATGAGGCAGAATTGCCAATCTTAATCTCCCACTATTTTTTTTTCTGGGATAATGAAAAAAAACTGGCCCAGTATTACACACTAGGTTTAATGTGGGACAAAATTAGAGACAGGTGGCACACACAGGAGTGGCACTAAAGCAGAAATACCAATCTTAATCTCCCACTATTTTTTTTTCAGGGAGAATTTAAAAGAAATCTGGCCCAGTATTACACACTAGGTTTAATGTGGCACAAAATTTGAGACAGATGCCACACACAGCACTTGCACTGAGGCAAAATTGCCAATCTTAATCTCCCACTATTTTTTTTTATTTATGGGAGAATTGGCAAGAAATCAGGCCCACTGTTAGACTGTATGTTTTCTGTACCAGAAAATGAGACACAGATGCCACACACAGGACTGCCACTGATACAGATTTGCCAATTTTAATCTGCATCCTTTTTTTTTTTTTCTTCAGGAAGACTAGTGAATAAATCTGGGCCACTGTATTAGAGTATATTTTCTGTGGCAGAAAGTGGCTTGAAGAGATATAACGAAACAAAAAAAGGGACTGTCCTACAATTACTATCTCCGTGCAGTAATCTCAGCAAAGTATGGCAGGCAGCAATAAGGAGTGGACTGCTGCACAAAAAAAGTCAAAAGTGTGGACAAACAAACAAGATAGCTGTGCAGAAAGGAAGGAGCAACAGGATTTGTGCTTTGAAAAAAGCAGTTGGTTTGCACAGCGGTGTACAAACAGCAATGCAGCTATCAGGGAGCCTTCTAGGGCAGCCCAATGAGCTACAGCGCTGAGGAAAAAAAATCTAGCCTCCACTGTCCCTGCTAAGAAAAGGTGGTGTTGGACAGTGGAAATCGCTACAGCACAAGCGGTTTGGGGGTTAATGTAACCTGCCTTACGCTATCCCTGCTTCTGACGAAGCGGCAGCAACCTCTCCCTATGCTCAGATCAGCAGCAGTAAGATGGCGGTCGGCGGGAACGCCCCTTTATAGCCCCTGTGATGCCGCAGAAAGCAAGCCAATCACTGCAATGCCCTTCTCTAAGATGGTGGGGACTGAGACCTATGTCATCACGCTGCACACACTCTGCGTCTACCTTCATTGGCTGAGAAATGGCGCTTTTCGCGTCAATCGCGACTTTGGCGCGAAAGTTGCGTACTGCATGGCCAACCCCACACAAGGATCGGTGTTGTGAATTCTGTGGCAGAGCTCCCTCCTGTGGTCACAAGTGGTACTTCGGCTGATTCTCTCTGGGATCTTCCGTTTGTGGAGGAAAGTGGTACTGCAGCTTCTGAGTTTCCTCCCTCAGGTGATCTGGTGAGCTCGTTAGCTTCTTCTCTACTTAACTCCACCTGATGCTTTGATCTATGCTTCCTGTCAATGTTTCAGTGTGGGACTTGTTTCTTCCCTGGATCATTCCTGTGGCCTGCTGCTCTGCAAAGCTAAGTTTGCTTATGTTATTTTGTTGCTATTTTTCTGTCCAGCTTGCTTTATTGGTTTTTCTCGCCTGCTGGAAGCTCTGAGACGCAGAGGGACCACCTACGTACCGTTAGTCGGTGCGGAGGGTCTTTTTGTCCCCTCTGCGTGGTTTTTTATAGGTTTTTGTGCTGACCGCAAAGTTATCTTCCCTATCCTCATTCTATTCAGCTAGTCGGGCCTCACTTTGCTAAATCTGTTTCATCTCTGTTTGTGTTTTCATCTTACTCACAGTCATTATATGTGGGGGGCTGCCTTTTCCTTTGGGGAATTTCTCTGAGGCAAGGTAGGCTTATTTTTCTATCTTCAGGCCTAGCTAGTTTCTCAGGCTGTGACGAGGCGCCTAGGTTCTGGTCAGGAGCGCTCCACGGCTACCTTTAGTGTGGTTGGATAGGATCAGGGATTGCGGTCTGCAGAGTTCCCACGTCTCAGAGCTCGTTCTATTATTTTGGGTGTTTGTCAGACCACTGTATGTGTTCTGACCGCTATGTCCATTGTGGTACTGAATTGCCTTCATATCAGTTTTCACAACAGATCGGGTCGGGTTTCATGAAACCCGACTTTGCTAAAAGTCAGCGACTTATGAAAATGACTGACCCGTTTCGCTCAACCCTAGTCATGGATATCAATTTTTATTAAAGCCAGAAATCTACAGTACAGTCCAAAAGCTTGAACACACCTTCTCATTTAAAGTTTGTCTGTATATTCATGACTATTAAAATTGTAAATTCACATTGAAGGCATCAAAACTATGAATTAACACATGTGGAATTATATACTTAACAAAAAAGTGTGAAACAACTGAAAATATGTCTTATATTATAGGTTCTTCAAAGTAGCCACCTTTTGCTTTGATGACTGCTTTGCACACTCTTGGCATTCTTTTGATGAGCTTCAAGGGTAGTCACTGGGAATGGTCTTCCAACAAGCCTGAAAAAGTTCCCAGAGATGCTTAGCACTTGTTGGCCCTTTTGCCTTCACTCTGCAGTCCAGCTCACTCCAAACCATCTCGATTGGGCTCAGGTCTGGTGACTGTGGAGGCCAGGTCATCTGGCATAGCACCCCATCACTCTCCTTCTTAGTCAAATAGCCCTTACACAGCCTGGAGGTGTGTTTGGGGTCATTGTCCTGTTGAAAAATAAATGATGGTCCAACTAAACGCAAACCGGATGGAATAGAATGCTGCTGTAAGTTGCTGTGGTAGCCATGCTGGTTCAGTATACTTTCAATTTTGAATAAATTCCCAACAGTGTCACCAGCAAAGCACCCCCACATCATCACACCTCCTCCTCCATGCTTCACGGTGGGAACAAGGCATGTAGAGTCCATTCGTTCACCTTTTCTGCGTCACACAAAAACACGGTGGTTGGAACCGAAGATCTCAAATTTGGACTCATCAGACCAAAGCACTGATTTCCACTGGTCTAATGTCCAAACAAGTCTCTTGTGCTTGTTGCCTGTCCTTAGCAGAGGTTTCCTAGCAGCTATTTTACCATGAAGGCCTGCTGCACAAAGTCTCCTCTTAACAGTTGTTGTAGAGATGTGTCTGCTGCTAGAACTCTGTGTGGCATTGACCTGGTCTCTAATCTGAGCTGCTGTTAACCTGCGATTTCTGAGGGTGGCAACTCCGATAAACTTATCCTCAGAAGCAGAGGTGACTCTTGGTCTTCCTTTCCTGGGGCGGTCCTCATGTGAGCCAGTTTCTTTGTAGCGCTTGATAGTTTTTGCCACTGCACTTGGTGACACTTTCAAAGTTTTCCCAATTTTTCGGACTGAATGACCTTCATTTCTTAAAGTAATGATGTCCACTTGTTTTTCTTTACTTAGCTGATTTTCTCTTGCCATAATACAAATTCTAACAGTCTATTCAGTAGGACTATCAGCTGTGTATCCACCAGACTTCTGTACAACACAATTGATGGTCCCAACCCCATTTATAAGGCAAAAAAATCTCACTTACTAAACCTGACAGGGCACACCTGTGAAGTGAAAACCATTCCCGGTGACTATCTCTTGAAGAACCTAGAATATAAGACATAATTTCAGTTGTTTCCCACTTTTTTGTTAAGTATATAATTCCACATGTGTTAATTCATAGTTTTGACGCCTTCAGTGTGAATGTACAATTTTCATTGGTCTGTACTGTATTTTTCTACACTTTCAGTTTAACTATTATTCTTATTTTAATAGATGAAAATACTTCAGATAAGAAAATTAATATTTTTCATTTAGTTCCATAATTTTGTCCACTAACAACTGCCAAATAATTCTGCACACAGATATTTTGCTCATAAAGACAAAACTCACTGTCACGGGTTTACCGCGACAGAGAAGGGTGTCTGATTTTAAACTGTTCAGCTTAGAGTCTCTGAAGCTTAAATGATCTCAGCTGCTCAGTATTGGCAATGACCCTCTCCTATATATACTCGCCTCTGGCAATTTGTCAGTGTCAAGCTTGTAATGCCTGGTGTGGACTGAATGGAGGAGTCGGTTGTTGGTAGAGGCATTTAGAGTGTTGATCTGTGTCTGTTGCTTGGTTCTTCGGCTGTGTGCAAATCTTGATGCTCTCCGATTTGGTTTTCTTTCCTCTTCTCCCCGGTGTACCTCTCTATAGTCTGAGTGAGTGCATATTTATATGTTTGACATTTCATTTATCCCTGTATGTACTCCCTTGTTAGTCTGGCTTGTGTATATACATACACTATTACTCCCCACTTACCTGGGTGATGAGGGGAGACAAATATAGTGCTGATTCAGGAGTTCATCAAGGTACGTGGCCCTGGAGTCTTCACCATCAGAAATAAGCCGGATTAGCTAGGGCGCCCCTAGCATTAGGGCAAGGGAAGGAGCTCCTGAGCTGGGCTAATCTGACAACAGAGTTGTAACAACCACATTTACTTTCTCAAATATTCAGGTTTCAGGTTTATTAACCTTTTGCAATGACTGACAGCACTGTAGTTCAATAATAAAATTATATAATCAAAAATACAAATTGGATAATAACTGTGCACACAGTGTTTGCTTGTGTGTGTATATCTATCTATTTATATATAGCTATATATAGATATTTATAGATATATTAAATAGTATATTTGCCCAGAGATTAGGACTGATTGTTAATCTAAGGGTTAAAGCAATTTTAAACTTTTACTTTGGCTTAAAGCAGATGCTAAGTCTAGAAACACAAAAGTTATGGATGGATTTGCAGACAGGTTTTAAGTTTGATACATTAGGCAATTATGGATAGTTTTAGCACAAAGGGTTTATGTTCATGACTCTTAAAGCTACTGGACTGTAAATAAGACTTATTGGAAGATATGACACTCTAGGTACAAAGCACCCGACAAGCTTTCTGTCATTTTGATACACTGTATTTGCAGCTCCGAGAAAGACCTTGGACTTAACTGTCCCTGGACTTAAAGAAGATTATTTGGTTTATTACAATACGATGTGCCAGTGATTGTTATATTTTCAGTCATGTATCAATGGTAATCTCCATTTGCAGGAACTGTATCAGAAAATAAGACAGTTACTTCATTCTAACAGTTATTTTTTAGAATAGAGGCTCATGGTTTTAGAAATATTAGTGCCCAAAGCAGAAAGATGCAATCAATGTAATATCCTAAAATATTATTCAGTAATGCAAAGAGTACAGGAAATAAAAAACTCTCCTTTTTTTCTGGAGCATTGTAAACCTAAAGAGTCTTTTGCTAGTGTTCTTCTGGTCATTTCCTGAGCAATTTTTCGGCTGGTGTTCTTTGGCACATTTTTCCAGTGATTCTTTGAAATCCATAAATAAATGAAGAAAACACTAGCATATTTTTGCAGGAGAAACTATGGAAAAACATGCAAACATATGTTCATTTGAGTGGTTGTTTAGCATTTTTTGTGGTGTTTTCTGAACAAAACAGCTGAAAAAGACAAAGTGTGAACTGTTTAAAAGGAGCTTTTTGCTGCGTTTTTGGAGCAAAATGGCTATGTGCACAAGAAGTCTTTTTGCTGAGTTATCAGACCGAAGACTGAGTAGAAGTAACTCAAGGTTTTGAGGAGTTTTGTGATTTTGAGCAGGATCTGAAGTTTCCTCTATATGCACATGACGTATTTTTCAGGCGATTTCCACAGTTGCATTTTTACCCCTCTGGCCTATTGCATTTAAATCCCAAGAAAGGAACGTGGGCCATCCATGACAGCCAGAAGAACCCAAGCGTTATATCGGAGAATGAATATAAGAGGGAGGAAAGATATATATCTTGGTACCGTGTTAGCCAGTGGATAGAAAAATATTTAGAATTCAGAGTCCTCAGTGGTTGATACCTTTCAATGGCTAACTGAAAAGATGGTAACAAATTGCAAGCTTTCGAGACTACTCAGGTCTCATCAGGCATAGACTAATAGAAATTCTGAAGAATCACATATTTATGCACAACACAGCACAGAAAAATGCAATAGATAAGACAGGTGATGTGAAGCAGAATTACCATTATGTGAGTGATAAACAGTCATGTCCATAGATAAGGAGTTAGTTCATAGATAAGGAGTGTGAATGTTTTATTGTCCTCTGATTGGGGTCTGGTTCTGTTTTGCTGACCCCACATGGTCTGAGGAGAAAATTCCTTAAGGCCCCGTCACACATAGCGACGCTTATACGATCCCGACAACGATACGACCTGTCAGGGATCGTTGCTGCGTCGCTATGTGGTCGCTGGTGAGATGTCAAACAGTGAGATCTCCCCAACGACGCAGCAGCGATGTGGCGACCTGTAGCGACCTGTACAACGATGCTATTTCATGACGATTCAATGGGACGTCCTGTCAACGAGGTCGTTGGTAAGGTGTCAAACACAGCGATGTGTGCTACCCAGCGGGACCTCAACTATCAAAAAACGGTCCAGGCCATTCCGACACGTCCAGCAATCTCACAGAAGGGCCTGGTCGCTGCTACATGTCACACATAGCGAGATCGCTACTGAGGTCGCTGTTGCGTCACAAAACTTGTGACTCAGCAGCGATCTCGCTAGCGATCTCGCTATGTGTGACGGGGGCTTTAGTTGATGTGAAAAAACATAAATCCAAGCAACACATTTTTTCCTGCCCTGAGAGTGTCAAAGGTCATCATCAGCTTATAATCCCAAACTCTTCTGTCTCTCTGAGATTTGAAGTTACCTTTTAATACAAGTAATTTCATGTCCATAATTTTC
This sequence comes from Ranitomeya imitator, assembly GCF_032444005.1. Lineage (NCBI taxonomy): Eukaryota > Metazoa > Chordata > Amphibia > Anura > Dendrobatidae > Ranitomeya > Ranitomeya imitator. The sequence continues at coordinate 142,527,908 of NC_091282.1, forward strand.
AAAAGGTGATTCTTTAATCTCTCAGAAGTCCTGTGACAAAGGACATTATGGACATGAAATTACTTGCATTAAAAGGTAACTTCAAATCAGAAGACAGAAGAGTTTGGGAGTATAAGCTGACAACCTTTGACACTCTCAGTGCAGGAATGAATGTTTTGCATGGATTTATGTCTTTTTACATATTGATATTGGTCATATATGATAGATTAATCAGATATTTTTTGGGATAACAAGTTTACTTCACACCCACATGTGACACTGTTTTTCTGGAGGCAATGAGGTTTTTTTTTATAATTGAATTAGAAGAAGAATGGGGAGTTGCATCCATGCATAGACTACAGGGGTCTTAACGCCATCACCATTAAGAATAAGTATCCTTTGCCCTTGATATCTGAGCTCTTCGATAGGCTTTGGGGAGCAAGGGTATTTACTAAATTAGATCTGCGGGGTGCTTACAACCTGATTCGCATCCGTGAGGGGGACGAATGGAAGACGGCTTTTAACACCAGGGATGGGCACTATGAATATCTGGTGATGCCCTTCGGGCTCTGTAATGCCCCAGCCGTTTTCCAAGACTTTGTGAACGACATCTTCCGGGATATGCTCTCCACCTCGGTCATAGTCTATCTGCATGATATTCTCATCTACTCTCCAGATATTGACTCCCATCGGAGAGATGTTTGCAAAGTCTTCGACGTCCTACGGGCAAACTCCCTCTACGCCAAGTTGGAGAAGTGTATGTTCGAGCAGGAGTCCTTACCATTCCTAGGCTATATCATCTCCGCCCAGGGATTGGCTATGGATCCTGCCAAACTACAGGCTGTGATGGACTGGCAGGAACCCCATTCTCTTAAAGCGGTGCAGCGCTTCATGGGGTTCATTAATTATCACCAGTTTATTCCGCACTTCTCAACTTTGGTAGCTCCCTTGGTTGCCCTCACCAAGAAGGGGGCAAATCCCAAATTGTGGTCTGAGGAGGTCTCCAAGGCCTTTAACTCCATAAAGTCACACTTCGCTAGTGCTCCCATCCTACATCGCCCCGATGTAGATAAGCCATTTATCATGGAGGTGGATGCCTCATCTGTTGGTGCTGGAGCAGTCCTCTTCCAAAAGGATGCTCAAGGTCGGAAGCATCCTTGCTTCTTCTTTTCTAAGACCTTCTCACCAGCAGAGAGGAATGGGGACAGGGAGTTGCTAGCCATGAAGTTGGCTTTCTCGGAGTGGAGACATCTCTTGGAGGGAGCTCGTTTTCCCTTCCAAGTTTTCACAGATCACAAAAATTTGGTGTACCTGCAGACAGCCCAGCGGTTAAATTCTCGCCAGGCCAGATGGTCCTTGTTCTTCTCCCGGTTTCATTTCACCCTCCATTTTCTTTCTGGGGAGAAGAACATTCGGGCCGACGCTTTCTCTCGCTCCGTTGTGTCATCTGTGGGGGAGGAGGAGGAGCCTCGGCTTATTGTCCTTTCAGAGAGCCTGAGAACAGTGGCTCCAGTTTCGCTAGAGTCTGTGCCCCCAGGCAAGACTTTCGTTCCATCTAATTTGCGACCGGAGATTCTCTCTTGGGCTCACTCGTCCATGGTAGGTGGACACTTTGGGACCAAGAGAACATCTGAGTTCTTGGCGAGGACGTACTGGTGGCCGCATATGGCCCGTGACGTCGCAGACTATGTTCGGGCATGTGTTTCCTGAGCCAAGAACATGTCTCCTCGGCAACGGCCAGCTGGGTTACTTTACCCCATGCCGGTGGCGGACAGGCCCTGGGAGATGCTCGGGATGGATTTTATGGTGGGCTTACCCAAGTCTCGTAACTGCACCATTATCTGGGTGATCACCGACCATTTTTCCAAAATGGTGCACTTGGTGCCTCTTCCACGGCTACCTTCTGCAGGGCTCTGGCTTTGTTGTTCATCAAGCATATCTTTCGCCTACACGGTATGCCAGACAAAATTGTCAGTGCCCGGGGTCCACAGTTTGCGTCTCGATTCTGGAGAGAGCTTTGTCGTCTACTCAGTATTGAGTTGAATCTCTCTTCAGCATATCATTCCGAGACGAATGGGTTGGTAGAGAGGGCCAACCAGACCTTGGTCACACATTTACGACATTTTGTTTCTGCCAGGCAGGATGACTGGGCATCCTTGCTACCGTGGGCAGAGTTTGTGCTTAACAATGCCGTAGCCGACTCCACCGGTCAGACTCCATTCCTCCTAAATTACGGCCAGCATCCGCATGTCCCTGTGCCCATGTGTTATGACCTGGTGGTCAGGACAATAATGGACCTGGTGGTTAAGAGCACACGGAATGACCTGATAGTTACTGATAATAAAGGACGAGCTCTGGGACGTGGGAACTCTGCTGACTGCAATCCCTAATCCTATCAAACACACTAGAAATAGCCGTGGATTGCGCCTAATGCTCCCTATGCAACTCGGCACAGCCTAAGGAACTAGCTAGCCCTGAAGAAAGAAAAATAAAGCCTACCTTGCCTCAGAGAAATTCCCCAAAGGAAAAGGCAGCCCCCCCACATATAATGACTGTGAGTAAAGATGAAAATACAAACACAGAGATGAAATAGATTTAGCAAAGTGAGGCCCGACTTACTGAACAGACCGAGGATAGGAAAGGTTACTTTGCGGTCAGCACAAAAACCTACAAAAAGACCAAGCAGAGGGCGCAAAAAGACCCTCCGCACTGACTCACGGTGCGGAGGCGCTCCCTCTGCGTCCCAGAGCTTCCAGCAAGCAAGACAACAAAAAAATAGCAAGCTGGACAGAAAAATAGCAAACCAAAGAAATACAAGCTGGAACTTAGCTTCTGCTGGGAAGACAGGTCACAAGAACGATCCAGGAGTCAACTAGACCAATACTGGAACATTGACAGGTGGCATGGAGCAAAGATCTAAGTGGAGTTAAATAGAGCAGCCTGCTAACGAATTAACCTCGTCACCTGTGGAAGGAAACTCAGAAACACCCACCAGAGGAAGTCCATGGACAGAACCAGCTGAAGTACCATTCATGACCACAGGAGGGAGCCCGACAACAGAATTCACAACAGTACCCCCCCCTTGAGGAGGGGTCACCGAACCCTCACCAGAGCCCCCAGGCCGACCAGGATGAGCCAAATGAAAGGCATGAACCAGATCGGCAGCTTGAACATCAGAGGCAAAAACCCAGGAATTATCTTCCTGACCATAACCCTTCCACTTGACCAGGTACTGGAGTTTCTGTCTCGAAACACGAGAATCCAAAATCTTCTCAACCACATACTCCAACTCCCCCTCAACCAACACCGGGGCAGGAGGATCAACGGATGGAACCACAGGTGCCACGTATCTCCGCAATAACGACCTATGGAACACATTATGGATGGCAAAAGAAGCAGGATGGGCCAAACGAAATGACACAGGATTGATAACCTCAGAAATCTTATACGGACCAATGAAACGAGGCTTAAACTTAGGAGAGGATACCTTCATAGGAACATAACGAGACGACAACCAAACCAAATCCCCAACACGAAGTCGGGGACCCACATAGCGCCGGCGGTTAGCGCAACATTGAGCCTTCTCCTGGGACAATGTCAAATTGTCCACCACATGAGTCCAAATCTGCTGCAACCTATCCACCACAGTAAAAACGGCGAAACCAAAGTAGCCGAGCTGGCCCGATTATTAAGGGCGAACTCAGCCAACGGCAAAAAGGACACCCAATCATCCTGATCAGCAGAAACAAAGCATCTCAGATATGTTTCCAAAGTCTGATTAGTTCGTTCGGTTTGGCCATTTGTCTGAGGATGGAAAGCCGAGGAAAAAGACAAATCAATGCCCATCCTTGCACAAATGGATCGCCAAAACCTCGAAACAAACTGGGAACCTCTGTCAGAAACGATGTTCTCCGGGATACCATGTAAACGAACCACATGCTGGAAAAATAATGGCACCAAATCAGAGGAGGAAGGCAATTTAGACAAAGGTACCAAATGGACCATCTTAGAAAAGCGATCACAAACCACCCAAATGACCGACATCTTTTGAGAGACGGGGAGATCTGAAATAAAATCCATAGAAATATGCGTCCAGGGTCTCTTCGGGACCGGCAAGGGCAAAAGCAACCCACTGGCACGAGAACAGCAGGGCTTAGCCCGAGCACAAGTCCCACAGGACTGCACAAAAGAACGCACATCCCGTGACAAAGACGGCCACCAAAAGGATCTAGCCACCAAATCTCTGGTACCAAAGATTCCAGGATGCCCAGCCAACACTGAACAATGAATCTCAGAGATAACTCTACTAGTCCATCTATCAGGGACAAACAGTTTCTCCGCTGGGCAACGGTCAGGTCTATCAGCCTGAAATTTTTGCAGCACCTGCCGCAAATCAGGGGAGATGGCAGACAAAATTACCCCCTCTTTGAGAATACCCGCCAGCTCAGGAACACCCGGAGAGTCAGGCACTAAACTCCTTGACAGGGCATCAGCCTTCACATTCCTAGAGCCCGGAAGGTACGAAACCACAAAATCAAAACGGGAGAAAAATAACGACCATCTAGCCTGTCTCGGATTCAACCGTTTGGCAGACTCAAGATAAGTTAAATTCTTGTGATCTGTCAAGACCACCACGCGATGCTTGGCTCCTTCAAGCCAATGACACCACTCCTCGAATGCCCACTTCATGGCCAACAACTCACGATTACCAACATCATAATTACGCTCAGCAGGCAAAAACGTTCTAGAAAAGAAAGCACATGGCTTCATCACCGAGCCATCAGAACTTCTTTGCGACAAAACAGCCCCTGCTCCAATCTCAGAAGCATCAACCTCAACCTGAAACGGGAGCGAAACATCTGGCTGGCAGAACACAGGGGCAGAAGAAAAACGACGCTTCAACTCCTGAAAAGCCTCTACAGCTGCAGAAGACCAATTGACCACATCAGCACCCTTCTTGGTCAAATCAGTCAACGGTTTAGCAACAGTAGAAAATTTAGCGATGAAGCGCCGATAAAAATTAGCAAAGCCCAGGAACTTTTGCAGGCTCTTCATAGATGTCGGCTGAGTCCAATCGTAAATGGCCTGGACTTTAACAGGGTCCATCTCGATAGTAGAAGGGGAAAAAATGAACCCCAAAAATGAAACCTTCTGAACTCCAAAGAGACACTTTGACCCCTTCACAAACAAGGAATTTGCACGAAGGACCTGGAACACCATTCTGACCTGCTTCACATGAGACTCCCAATCATCCTAAAAGACCAAAATATCATCCAAATACACAATCAGGAATTTATCCAGGTACTCTCGGAAGATGTCATGCATAAAGGACTGAAATACTGATGGAGCATTGGAAAGCCCGAATGGCATAACCAGGTACTCAAAATGGCCCTCGGGCGTATTAAATGCTGTTTTCCATTCATCGCCTTGTTTAATACACACAAGATTATACGCTCCTCGAAGATCTATCTTGGTGAACCAACTAGCCCCTTTAATATGAGCAAACAAATAAGACAGCAACGGCAAAGGATACTGAAATTTGACTGTAATTTTATTAAGAAGGCGGTAATCAATACAAGGTCTCAAAGAACCATCCTTCTTGGCCACAAAAAAGAACCCTGCTCCTAACGGTGATGACGACGGGCGAATATGACCCTTCTCCAAGGATTCCTTTATATAACTCCGCATAGCGGTGTGTTCTGGCACAGATAAATTGAACAATCGGCCCTTAGGAAATTTACTACCAGGAATCAAATTAATTTCACAATCGCAATCCCTATGAGGAGGTAGGGCACAGGCTTTGGGCTCATCAAATACATCCCGATAATCCGACAAAAACTCTGGAACTTCAGAAGGAGTGGAAGACGAAATAGACAAAAATGGAACATCACCATGTACCCCCTGGCAACCCCAGCTGGACAGAGACATAGATTTCCAGTCCAATACTGGATTATGAACCTGTAGCCATGGCAACCCCAAAACGACCACATCATGCAGATTATGCAACACCAGAAAGCGGATATCCTCCTGATATGCAGGAGCCATGCACATGGTCAATTGGGTCCAGTACTGAGGCTTATTTTTGGCCAAAGGCGTAGCATCAATTCCTCTCAATGGAATAGGATACTGCAAGGGCTCTAAGAAAAAACCACAGCGCCTAGCATACTCCAAGTCCATCAAATTCAGGGTAGCGCCTGAATCCACAAATGCCATAACAGAATAGGATGACAAAGAGCAAATCAGAGTAACGGACAATAGAAATTTAGACTGTACCGTACTAATGGTGGCAGACCTAGCGAACCGCTTAGTGCGCTTAGGACAATCGGAGATAGCATGAGTGGAATCACCACAGTAAAAACATAGCCCATTCCGACGTCTGTGTTCTTGCCGTTCAGCTCTGGCCAAAGTCCTATCACATTGCATAGGCTCAGGCCCATGCTCAGATAGTACCGCCAAATGGTGCACAGCTTTACGCTCACGCAAGCGTCGATCGATCTGAATGGCCAAGGACATAGACTCATTCAGACCAGCAGGCATGGGAAATCCCACCATGACATCCTTAAGGGCTTCAGAGAGACCCTTTCTGAAGATTGCTGCCAGGGCACATTCATTCCACTGAGTGAGCACAGACCACTTTCTAAACTTCTGACAATTTATCTCCGCTTCATCCTGACCCTGACACAGAGCCAGCAAGATTTTCTCTGCCTGATCCAATGAATTAAGTTCGTCATAAAGCAATCCAAGCGCCAGAAAAAACGCATCAACATCACGCAATGCCGGATCTCCTGGCGCAAGGGAAAATGCCCAGTCTTGAGGGTCACCATGTAACAAGGAAATAATGATCTTTACTTGTTGAACAGGGTCACCTGAGGAGCAAGGTTTCAAGGCAAGAAACAATTTACAATTATTTTTGAAATTCAAGAACTTAGATCTATCACCAAAAAACAAATCAGGAATTGGAATCCTAGGCTCTAACATCGGATTCTGAACCACTAAATCTTGAATGTTTTGTACCCTTGTAGTGAGATTATCCATCCAAGAGGACAGACCCTGAATGTCCATGTTTACAGCTGTGTCCTGAACCACCCAGAGGTAAAGGGGAAAAGAGAGACAAAACACAGTGCAAAGAAAAAAAAATGGTCTCAGAACTTCTCTTATCCCTCTATTGAGATGCATTAGTACTTTGGGCCACCTGTACTGTTATGACCTGTGGTCAGGACAATAATGGACCTGGTGGTTAAGAGCACACGGAATGACCTGATAGTTACTGATAATAAAGGACGAGCTCTGGGACGTGGGAACTCTGCTGACCGCAATCCCTAATCCTATCAAACACACTAGAAATAGCCGTGGATTGCGCCTAATGCTCCCTATGCAACTCGGCACAGCCTAAGGAACTAGCTAGAACTGAAGAAAGAAAAATAAAGCCTACCTTGCCTCAGAGAAATTCCCCAAAGGAAAAGGCAGCCCCCCACATATAATGACTGTGAGTAAAGATGAAAATACAAACACAGAGATGAAATAGATTTAGCAAAGTGAGGCCCGATTTACTGAACAGACCGAGGATAGGAAAGGTTACTTTGCGGTCAGCACAAAAACCTACAAAATGACCATGCAGAGGGCGCAAAAAGACCCTCCGTACCGACTCACGGTGCGGAGGCGCTCCCTCTGCGTGCCAGAGCTTCCACCAAGCAAGACAACAATAAAAATAGCAAGCTTTACAGAAAAATAGCAAACCAAAGAAATACAAGCTGGAACTTAGCTTCTGCTGGGAAGACAGGTCACAAGAACGATCCAGGAGTGAAGTAGACCAATACTGGAACATTGACAGGTGACATGGAGCAAAGATCTAAGTGGAGTTAAATAGAGCAGCCTGCTAACGAATTAACCTCGTCACCTGTGGAAGGAAACTCAGAAACACCCACCAGAGGAAGTCCATGGACAGAACCAGCCGAAGTACCATTCATGACCACAGGAGGGAGCCCGACAACAGAATTCACAACACCCATGCCCGTGTCTTCCGCCGACTCCAGGGTGGCAGACTGGGCTGTGGAGGCACGGGACATTTGGGAACGCATTCAGGATGCCAATTGGGCCTCCAAGGAGAGAATGAGGTCTTTCGCCGATGCTCATCGGCACCATGCTCCGACCTTTGCTCCTGGCGACTTAGTGTGTCTCTCCGCCCGTAACATCAGGCTGCGTGTTGAGTCCACTAAGTTTGCACTTCGCTACTTGGGTCGCTTCACGGTCCTCGAACACGTTAACCCTGTGGTCTACCGTCTGGCCCTTCCTCCACGCCTGGGTATCACCGACACCTTTCATGTGTCCCTCTTGAAACCCGTATACATGTCCCGGTTTTCCGAGTCATCTGCTGGGACATCGGGTTCGTCTACGGACGATTACGAGGTGAACGCTATTTTGGGGTGCAAGGTGGTACGTGGCAAAAAACTCTATTTGGTGGATTGGAAGGGTTGTGGCCTAGAGGACAGGTCCTGGGAACCTGCTGAACACATTCAAGCTCCACAGCTCATTGCTGCCTTCAAGCGTAGCGAGGTCCAGGGGGGGCCCTAGGAGGGGGGGTAATGTTAGGTGTCGAGTTCCCGCCTCTGCACAGGGGGAATCTCGAACCATCTCTGCTGCGGTCTCCCATTCTTCTCCAGCCGCAGTGGAGTCTGCTCAGCGGAGACGTCGGTCCCAGCGTCTTGCTCAGTCTCACTCTGTGCATAGGGTTGCTGCTGCTTTTCCAGCTTCTGCCATTGAAGCCAGTGCTGGGCAGCGGCGAGCAGACGCTTCTGAGACTAAGTCCTACTTTGCACACACTGAGCATGCCCAGGGCAAGATCTCTCAGTAGAGATTTAGGGTCACATGCTCAGGTACTGCAGCAACTTCCATTGGTCCTTCTCACGGAAGGTCCTGTAGGTACTAGGACTAAGTTCTGCTTTGCACACTGAGCATGCCCAGGGCAAGATCTCTCAGTGGAGATCTAGGGTCACATGCTCAGGTACTGCAGCAATTCCATTGGTCCTTCTTTGAAAGGTCCTATACGTGCTGCAGCTATTTAAGGCTCGCATGGCCGCACGGCCATGCGCTAGTGTACATTTGTAAACGTGTGTGTGTTGTGAGTGAAAGTCGCTCTTTAAATAACCCTCCCTATTGGATGACTGTTCGCGGAAGGTGTATGATTGCTATCTAGCGCCCGACTTATCCAACAGCACGTTACACACTAATACAGCGTCTAGTTGCTGTGTCCGCCAGTGCGGCGCCATGCGCTTTCACAGCGCTTTCCTGACCCAAGCCTGGGTGGTAAGTGGCGTCCGCCAGTGCGGCACCGCACGCACTCTCGTGCATTCCTTTGTCATTATTTTGGTTACGCTGACACCCCAGTTGCGGTGTCGACCGCAAGTAGTCTACACAGACTCAGATCCCAAGTCTTAGGACTGAGCTCGGAGACTTGCTTGTGCTCTTGTGTGCGGTACCGCGGCCCTGTGACTTAACAGGGTTTGCTTCCTTCACACAGGGTGAAGTTAACCCGTGTGTATTCACATTGCCCCGCCATATAGTCCGTCATTACTTGGCAGCAGGTTCCATCTCTGCACGGTGGACCCCGGGCTGCGAACGTACCTTATTCTACCTATCTTATAATTTGGTGCGTTCCGCTAGCCCTAACACCAGGAAGCAGAGATTTTATCTTTATGTTGACTATTCTTGTACACTGAATTGCAAATTGATGAATTGTTGTTATTTACCTCTTATATCAGCTTATACAGTTTATTTTACGTTTCTCTTTGCAAAAAAGGGATGCAGGGTCATTGAACAATAATATTTGCTGATAGGTTGATTACACATTATACCAGGCCATGCAGTTTGTTGACTTGCACACACTGAAGGATAAACTAAATAATCAAACAATGTGAGTTAATCACATCACCCCTTCCCCTTGACCTGTGAATAATGGCTTGAAGTACAGTTGTGAACTATAAAAAGGGATATGCCTCTGTAACAATATACATCCAAAAATCCAAAGAATGAGACTCTTTACAAATCCACAGTGAAGAACACTCTACAGGGTAGCTGCCAGATCATGGCTACATCACTAGGGACAGAGATTTGTTGACATTCTACAGCAAAGGTATGGAATCTCAGGCCCCAAGTCACCAGGCTCCATGGAGATGTTTGGAGAAGCCAAGTTGTGATCCTCCAGTCGCCTGGCCTTGTACCTAAATGTACTGTCAGTTTCTTAAGCTAGTTGTTACCTCCTGTCTATGACTGCCACAGGTAGTCGGCTCTGGAAGCTCTGAAGTCAAAGCTGCCTTTATCCCGGTGAGTCAGCAGACTCCTTAATTTTTCACCATCTTCGGTATTTTGCTTGGACTGTTCTATGTATTTGCCTATTTTGTGGTACAAAAAAGTATGGCCACACTGTTTCACCATCACCTGTGTTGTCTTAGTATTACGAAAACGATAAAGGGAGAGCGGGTGTTTGGTGGGATGAGCCCTGGTCTGGCAGACTAGAGCACCTGCTGACTCCTCCTCCCCCCCGATTCTCCACAATTATCTGCACACTTTTGTTTTGTAATGGTACTGAAGCCTCAGGACTATTTTTCCCATACTTATACAGAACAAACCAAAAGGCCTTTTCGGAGATCTGTAATCAGTCCCCTTATATTATTATACAGCATGATGGCTCATGTCTATTCTTTGTTATTGCCTTCAACAAAAAAATTGCTGTATTTTTTGCTGGTCCATAAAAAAGAAAATGAGTTTTTTTTGTGGGAGGCCCAGAACACTAGGGAACAAAAGATGTACTTGTCCAATTAAACTTTTTATACAATCTTTATTAGAAACAATAAAAAGAGACAGGTGTGTGTCAAACTACAACCATGAAAAATACTTATGCTATAAGACACAACACCCCCCTGTATATCCCCACCAATATACAATTACCATACACAATTGTCTATTATACACAGAGTCTTTTCCCCATTATTATTGCCCTGCACCAAATATCCGTCACATGCTCATAGCTTGTGACTCATCACTGGGCCATGTCCCTATTTGAGACACCACACATGTATAGGTATCTTAATGCTCACTATGAAGTGCAGAGTGTGCAGCAGGAGGTAGGGGGCAGGGGAGTGTGTGTCCGCCCCAACGCACGTTTCGGTCCGTACTTCATCAGGGGACACAGACTTCCTCCTGTCCCATGCATTATATACTACAAATCTACATGTGGCTGCCAATGAATCGCAGCGGCGTCCCCCGGATGTGACATCTCTGCCGGATGTGGCGTGCACATCCCCACGGCAACCGCAATGTCACAGAGTGTAGGTGTCATGTAGCACCGCATAGTGCCGAAAGCCCCGGGGAGTCACGGGAGCCGAGCAGGACAGCGCGTACAGGCAGAGACACAACATCATCTAATATATGTAATTATAGCCAACAATCAATTACTTAATATCCAGCAGCATATATACAAATCTATTCATATAGCCATTATTATTGCAGCAACCATTTTTATAATAACATATCATAGCATTATATGGCCAAACAATATATTATACAAAATAGTTAGCATTTTAAATATACAATCATAATAGAACATTAATGCCAGTTCCGCCATATTCCTTGCTTAGGAGGCCATGGAAGTAAATAGATCTATTCATTCAAGAGAGGCTTGGGGGACCAATACTTACTTTTATACATCTTGAGTCACTGCACAGAGAACAAAAAGAATTCTTAAAAAGTAAGTAAAAAGGTTCATAAAACATATAAAACAAATTTTTCATAGTTGAAACCTTTAATTTTTCTATTTATTCAGGCAAGCGATCAGAGGAAAGAAGCATAGCTGAGGTCTTCATTTAGCCCAGGGCAAATTTCCTTGGAACATCGCCCTTCCGAATCCCTACCTCAATCATGTCATGATTGTATGTGGAAAATCCTGAAGAAGAGGTCGCACTGACCTTGAAACGCGTTGAATAAACCACCTTTTAAATTTATTATCCTTGGAACTTCATCATTAAGGCAGAGCGGATTTAACCCACACCTCCTGCAGTTATATTGTCATACGACCGTTGATCGGCTTGTGGATCTGCAGCAGCCAAAATCGCTACATGCTTTTTATTCAACAAAATCAGGTGAGCAATTCTAAGAAAGCTCTCTTGGTTATGTAGAGGATAAGACCCTATTTTGCGCTTGGTGTCTCCATTTTTTTTCCTATAGCAGTTTGTCAGAATTTTGTCTCATCTGACCAGAGAACATTCTTCCAAAACGTTTTAGGCTTTTTCAGGTAAGTTTTGGCAAACTCCTGCCTGGCATTTTTATGTCTCGGGGTAAGAAGTGGGGTCTTCCTGGGTCTCCTACCATTTCATTCAGACGCCGATGGATAGTGTGGGTTGACACTGTTGTACCCTCAGACTGCAGGGCAGCTTGAACTTGTTTGGATGTTAGTCGAGGTTCTTTATCCAACATCCGCACAATCTTGCGATGAAATCTCTTGTCAATTTTTCTTTTCCGTCCACATCTAGGGAGGTTAGCCACAGTGCCATGGGCTTTAAACTTCTTGATGACACTGTGCACGGTAGACACAGGAACATTCAGGTCTTTGGAGATGGACTTGCAGCCTTGAGATTGCTCATGCTTCCTCACAATTTGGTTTCTCAAGTTCTCAGACAGTTCTTTGGTCTTCTTTCTTTTCTCCATGCTCAATGTGGTACACACAAGGACACAGGACAGAGCTTGAGTCAACTTTAATCCATGTCAACTGGCTGCAAGTGTGATTTAGTTATTGTCAACACCTGTTAGGTGCCACAGGTAAGTTACAGGTGCTGTTAATTACATAAATTAGAGAAGCATCACATGATTTTTTAAACAGTGTCAATACTTTTGTCCACCCCCTTTTTTATGTTTGGTGTGGAATTATATCCAATTTGGCTTTAGGACAATTCTTTCTGTTTTGTTTTTTTCATTTAAGACAAATTAAATGAAGATAACAATAACAAAGAATTTGTGTTTGCAATCATTTTCCGGAAGAAACTGAGTATTATCTAACCGAATTGCAAGGGTGTCAATACTTTTGGCCACAACAGTACATATTTGTAACACATACTTTAAATTTCAAAGCATAAATCAAAATTAGTTTGCAACAGCAAAAGACATTACAAAAACAAAATTGAAACATTTTGAAGCGTTGGTTGAGGTGATGGCGGCATTCCAGACTCACTCTCTTGCTGCCTCTGTTGGCCAAATTGTCATTCACGCTGTGTGGGTACATGCTCTTGGCCATGTTGTAGATTTTGCCCATGGTCAGATTGGAGGCTAGCCAAGTGACCAAAGGGATATTGTAGAGTAGACTTCTGGGGATTATGGACCCCATGTGACTCATACCCCCAATATGGCCATGTCGTCCAAACCCAGGTTGGGACTAGCCTCCAACACTGGGTCTGTGCAAGTGGCCATATTGGGAAGGTTCATGATAGAATGACATTTGTGGCCATGGTTGGTTTTGGGGGGAATGGGTTGAGGTGTAGGCTCAAGTGGAGGAGGTGCATCAGATCCCTGTTGACCATGCACTTGTGGGTTTGTTTGAACTCTCATGAGGTTACGGGGTGACAGCTGCCACCTCTACAAGAATTGAAACACCTCATATGGGGTATTGGGGATGTGTGCATGCATCAATAAGGATCTGAATGCACCCTCTCACACGTAGCCTCACCTCATGGGGTAGGGGACGGAGGTACCGGGCCAGGCTGCAAGAATATGCCTCCTCACCCTCATCCTGAGCAGCCCTGGCCAGATAATTCTCTCTCCTTCATCACCCACGGCGAGATATCACAGCAGGCTGTGGGAAGGCCTCCAGAGGTACAGTAGGGCTGTCACTGTTTCCCAGATCTTCCAGGCTGACAGGTGCTGGTGCAGCTGTGGGTGCTGTTACAGCTTCTGGGCCTATTGTAGGAGGAGCTTCTGGTGCTGGTGCAGAAGGACCTTGAGGGCTGCAGCTGGAAGGCTGAGAAGATGGGCCAGCCACCTCTTCACCTTCCCCAACCGGATCAATAATGGCATCAGAATCAGACCCTGTCTCCCTCTCAGTGAGGTTGGACTGAGGTCTGTTATGAAAGTGTGAAATATAAAAAAATATTAAACATATGACCATAAAATACATATGTGTAATGTGGTGTGATGTATGAACTTACGGTCTGAGATCCATACTGTGATCCAGAAAAGCCTATCATAATAGATGTACTTCCACTTTGCAGGTGCGGAAACACCACTCCTGGCCCGCTGCTGTCCTTCCCTCCTATACTGGTCGTGGATGCTGCGCCATCATCTCATAACATCTTCCACTGCAATGGCAGACAATAAAATAAAGTATAAGGGCATTGCGCACAGTGGAACAACAAGTTTACTGAGATTTTACATAGTCATGTAGCCTAGTAAACTGTATTTTTTAAACATTATCTTCATTCATAATAATTTGATTAAAAACATCAGACTAGGATTTAAGGGGATAGTGTGAAAACATGTTATTTAGTGCAGTTTTTTTATATTATTTTCAAAACATGAGTGAACTTACTTATTTGTTGCTGTCCCTCACGTGGACGCTCTTCAAAATCAGAGAAAAGTAGCCCACATATCCTCCTCCATGCCGCCTCTTTTCTGGCCTGATTGGAGTAGTGTGCATCCCTCTGATCCCATATTTCTGGCCTTTCTTGGACCAGAACAAGAAGCATCTCCATGTTTATGAAGGAGGACATGCTGCCGGACTCCGTGGCGGCGTTCTTCCGGGATGTCTGGAGCAATTTTTGAGCTAATTAGCATGTCTAAGCTTCCTGATAATGGCTTGGCTCAATTCCTGTCATCTGGAAAAGTCTTGCGTATTTCTCGCAAGTCACACGCATGGTCCGTGTGTAATCCGTATTTTTCTCACCCCCATAGACTTTCATTGGTGCATTTCTTGCGGAATGCGCTGACAATCGCAGCATGCTGCAATTTTCTCAGCCCGTAAAATACGGCCGAGAAATATAAGGCTGATGGAAGCTGCCCCACAGAGAAATATTGGAACGTATGCAATGCGTTGTTTTTGCGACTCGCCCTCGTCCGTATTTCTTTCAAATGTGACGTCGACCTGACTTGTATTGTAAGGTACAGACCTTCTGCAGGGCGGAAAACACCAGAAGAACGGTCAGGTTACTTCTTTTAACCGTTTGAAGTGAAGTGATTAAAATAAGCCTGAACATGTGACCAGCAAGTAGTTTGCACACAGAAATGCATATGTTCATTCTTCTGAGCTTTTTCTGATGGATTTTTCAGATGTTCTCTGAAGTTAAATGTGCATGAAAACAACATTATGTGAATTTAGCCATTTTGAGTGTTTTAGGAGGATTTGGAGAGTTTTCGGTCAGTTTCTACTTCAAAAACAAAAAAAACTGCAACTTGCTTTTACATTGCAGGGCATATGTTTACCCTGTTTAGCATTTCATAAGTGCTTTACCAGGAGGGTTCTGAGTGGATCCGACTGAAAAAGATGTTGTACATACCCTGAAAACAATGTGATCACTGAGTCTTGGCTGAGATTTTAGAGCAGAAACACATAAAAGCCTTCTCAAATACTTGGCGTTTCTGCTAACTGGCTATATGCAAACAACATTTTTTAAACTCATGTTTGTTAAGGGTCGAGTTCCTGCCTCTGCACAGGGGAAATCTCGAGCCATCTCTGCTGCGGTCTCCCATTCTTCTCCTGCCACAGTGGAGCCTGCTCAGCGGAGACATCGATCCCAGCATCTTGCTCAGTCTGACTCTGTGCTGAGAGCTACTGCTGCATTTTCTTCTTCTGCCATTGAAGTCAGTGCTGGGAAGCGGCGAGCAGACGCTTCTGGGTCTAAGTCCTGCTTTTCACGTTCTGAGCATGCCCAGAGTAAGATCTCTCAGTGGAGATCGAGGGTCACATGATCAGATACTGCAGCTAAGGTCCTTGTAGGTTCTAGGACTAAATCCTGCTTTGCACTCTGAGCATGCCCGGGGCAAGATCTCTCAGTGGAGATCTGGGGTCACATGCTCAGGTACTGCGGCAACTCCATTGGTCCTTCTTTGGAAGGTCCTAAACGTGCTGCAGCTATTTAAGGCTCGCATGGCCGCACGACCATGCGCTAGTATCAATTCTAATATGTGCTTTGCGCCAGTGTGGTTATGTATGTTTGTATTCAGGGACCCAGCTGAAATAAGCCCCTAGAATACCGGCACCTCCAGCGAGGAGATTGTGTGAACGTGATTCAGGGACCCGGCTGAAATAAGCCCCTAGAATACCGGCACCTCCAGTGAGGAGATTGCGTGTGTACATAACCATTGACTGCTATCAGTTCGGCAGTAAGCTTGTGCTCCTGTGAGGCTAACAGGGCGCAGTGCTTTCCTCTCGCGGTTGCTCTGTGAGGTAACAGAGCTAGTCTATACCGCCAAACAGTGCCGCCATTCACTAGCAGCAGGTTCCTCCTGCACGGTGGACCCCAGGATGCGAACGCACCATTCATAATAAACATCTATTTTACTTGGTGCGTTCCGCTAGCCCTAACAATGTTAACCTGCTGAAAAATATTTAGAATTGAGAGTCCTCAGTGGTTGATACCTTTTAATGTCTAACTGAAAAGATGATCTTAAAATAGAAACTCCGGCACACAATAAAAATGCATATATTTAATTGTTCATCAATTTTATTCCAAAAAAGAAAAAAGAAAAAAGGTTGGTGGGTTCCACATGTAAAAGAAACTTTAAACAGCTTATATGTAGTCTCAACGTTTCGGCATATAATTGTAAAGCCTTTTGGAAATGGTAAAACTAAAGGGAAAAGAAAAAATAATAATAATGGAATAGCCTCTTTCATCAGGTCCAATTTTTTCTTCGCTACTTTTCCTTTGCAATTGTTTCTTTGCAATTTTTTCTTTGAATAAAAATTTTTTCTCTTTGCAATTTTTGATGTTTTCCACTTGTTTATGGGAGAAATTCATTCTACCTATTGTTTTTCCATTATTATTATTTTTTCTTTTCCCTTTAGTTTTACCATTTCCAATCTATGTCATAGACAACAATAGATTATTTAGTTAAAATGAATTTGTATATGTTGGTGGCTACAGATTGCGCTCATAATTATACGGAGCTATGCATATTTTATGTATAATTCTTTTTATTGTTATGTTGTTGATGTCATGCCATTTCAAGTTGTGTTTCAACTATATATTTGCTTATGTATGTTACAGACAGCGATCTCTTGAAAAAGGCTTTACAATTATATGCCGAAACGTTGAGACTACATATAAGTTGTTTAAAGTTTATTTTACATGTGGAACCCACCAACCTTTTTTCTTTTTTGGAATAAAATTGATGAACAATCAAATATATGCATTTTTATTGTGTGCCGGAGTTTCTATTTTAAGATAATAGTTGATTTTTTCTCCTGGCACCTCTACAGTACAGTCGAGCACCCTCTTATTCATATATCGAATATAACTGAAAAGATGGTAACAAATTGCAAGCTTTCGAGACTACATACGTCTCTTCATCAGGCAAAGACTAAAACAAATTCTGAAGAATCACATATTTATACACAACATAGTATAGAAAAAAAAAGGGAAAAACCATGGATAAGCCAGGTGACATGAAGCAGAATTAACATGGGTGATAAACAGTTGCGTCCATAAAAATTGGGCCAATTCTTAGATAAGGATTGTTTTATTGTCCTGTGATTAGGGTCTCTGTTGTGATGACCCCACATGGTCTGAGGGGCAAGTTCTTTAGTTGATGTAAAAAGACATAAATCCGTGCGACACATTCATTCCTGCAGTGAGAGTGTCAAAGGTCGTCATCAGTTTATATTCCCAGACTCTTCTGTCTCTCTGGGATTTGAAGCTCCCCTTTAGCACAAGTAATTTCATGTCCATAATGTTATGATTTGGGAGACAGAAATGTATTGCCACAGGTATATCCATTCTTTTTTCTCTTATTGTATGGCGATGAGAGTTCATCCTTGTTCTAAGCTTTTGCCCTGTCTCCCCCACATACAGACCCCTAGTTGGACATTTAGTACAAATAATTAGGTACACCACATTAGAAGTGACGCAGATGAAAGTACCTGGTATCTTGTAGTCCTGATGTGAATTGGGGATCTTTATCTTGTCCGTGGTCATTATAAATGGACAGGTTTTACATTTTTTCTGATTGCAAGGAAAGGTACCTGCAGCTGTTGGAGAGGACAGGGAGCTCTTGACAATGATGCTTCTTAGATTTGGGGGCTGCCTAAAACACAGTAGTGTGGGGTCTGGAAAAATGGATTGTAAGCGGGCATCTTTTTGCAGTAAAGGTTGTAATTTCCATGCAGCTCCCTTTAGCACCTCCAGATTTGGATTGTAGGTAACTACTAGAGGTACCCGGTTATTTTCTTCTTTAGCTTTGTAATGTAGCAGGTGATTCCTTGATATTCTGGAGGCTCTTGTGATCTGATTTTCAATTGTTCTTGGATGGTAGCCCTGATTCAAAAAGGTCTGAGGCGACCAAGGTGTTTATCCCTATCCATTGGGTTGGAATATATGCGATTGTATCTGATGGCTTGGCTGTAGACAATAGAGTTTTTTATGTGTTTTGGATGGAAACTGTCCCATTTAAGGTATGTTGGACGGTCAATTGGCTTCTGATACAGGGATGTCTCCATTTTATAGAAGCCAATCAGAAGCCAATCTACCTTAAAAACCAACATACCTTAAATGGGACAGTTTCCATCCAAAACATATAAAAAACTCTATTGTCTACAGCCAAGCCATCAGATACAATCGTATATGTTCCAACCCAATGGATAGGGATAAACACCTTGGTCGCCTCAGAAAGACCTTTTTGAATCAGGGCTACCATCCAAGAACAATTGAAAACCAGATCACAAGAGCCACCAGAATATCAAGGAATCACCTGCTACATTACAAAGCTAAAGAAGAAAATAACCGGGTACCTCTACTAGTTACCTACAATCCAAATCTGGAGGTGCTAAGGGGAGCTGCACGGAAATTACAACCTTTACTGCAAAAAGATGCCCGCTTACAATCCATTTTTCCAGACCCCCCACTACTGTGTTTTAGGCAGCCCCCAAATCTAAGAAGCATCATTATCAAGAGCTCCCTGTCCTCTCCAACAGCTGCAGGTACCTTTCCTTGCAACCAGAAAAAATGTAAAACCTGTCCATTTATAATGACCACGGACAAGATAAAGATCCCCAATTCACATCAGGACTACAAGATACCAAGTACTTTCAGCTGCGTCACTTCTAATGTGGTGTACCTAATTATTTGTACTAAATGTCCAACTGGGGGTCTGTATGTGGGGGAGACAGGGCAGAAACTGAGAACAAGGATGAACTCTCACCGCCATACAATAAGAGAAAAAAGAATGTATATAACTGTGGCAATACATTTCTGTCTCCCAAATCATAATATTATGGACATGAAATTACTTGTGCTAAAGGGGAGCTTCAAATCCCAGAGAGACAGAAGAGTCTGGGAATATAAACTGATGACGACCTTTGACACTCTCACTGCAGGAATGAATGTGTCGCACGGATTTATGTCTTTTTACATCAACTAAAGAACTTGACCCTCAGACCATGTGGGGTCATCACAACAGAGACCCTAATCACAGGACAATAAAACAATCCTTATCTAAGAATTGGCCCAATATTTATGGACGTAACTGTTTATCACCCATGGTAATTCTGCTTCATGTCACCTGGCTTATCCATGGTTTTTCCCTTTTTTTTCTTTATTTTTTTTTCTATACTATGTTGTGCATAAATATGTGATTCTTCAGAATTTGCTTTAGTCTTTGCCTGATGAAGAGACGTATGTAGTCTCGAAAGCTTGCAATTTATTACCATCTTTTCAGTTAGCTATTAAAAGGTATCAACCACTGAGGACTCTCAATTCTAAATATTTTTCTATCTACTGGCTAACACGGTACCAAGATATATTTCTTTCCTGTGTTAACCTGTTGAGTTTTTCAAGCAGAAAAGTCTTCAGAAAACGCTGTGGAGTCATCTTTTCCTGAAGCATCTTTTGTGTTGTTTTATTAATTATGGCAAAAAAGCATCTTGTCAGCTTTCTTATTGACTTGTAAAGTACAGAGTATCTTCTAAGCAGAAAATTACACAAGAATGGTCAGGTCATTTTCTTAACCGATTGCTGTTTTTAACAACCTGAAGCAGAGGCTAAAAGATGTTCAAAAACCTGAACATGTGAATAGCAAGTTGTTTTTACATAGAAATGCATATGTTCATTCTTTGGACCATTTTGATAGGTTTTTCATGTGATTTCCGAGGCCAAGTCATACGTTGTGTGCAGATATCCAGTTTCTGCTCCAAAATCTGAGTAAATAGACTTAACGAGTTTTACAGGATGTTTTGGAGCAGAAACTGCACGGAAGCTGAGTAAAAACTCCACAAATCCTCCTAAAAAATGTGGAGGTTCTGCTCAATTTCTGCAAAAAGTCTCCGTGTGCACATACCCTTCTGGAGCAGGAACTGAGCAGAACCTCCACATTTTTAAGGATTTGGAATATGTGTATGTCAGGGAACGGCCTCAGGAGATCATGCTCTTATCCCACAGCTACCAAGTTGTCAAGAATCAGCCAGGGGATCCAGCAGATACCCCATCACTGCCACCAATTTGTTAAGAACCAGCACTCTGTTGCCTCCAATCGTCTTGACAATTTCGCAATTGGCTGACGATTGGTGGACAAGGCCCAGACTGCTTTTGCTACTAAGCAGGTTATTGTGCACTTCCCACTGAACGCATAGTATATACACATCCGATTCCACCAACCATTTATACAGGCCCACTGCCTGTAGATAAGCCCCCGATGTATCCTGAAAGATGAGAAAAAGAGGTTAGAATATACTCACCAAAGGGGCGGTCCCGCTGCGGTCCGGTCCGATAGGTGTCGTGGTCCAGGACCTCCCATCTTCTTACGATCACGTCCTCTTCTTCCTGTTGAGGGCAGAGCAAAGTACTGCAGTGTGCAGACACCGGGAAAGGTCAAAGAGGCCCAGTGACTGCGCACTGCAGTACTTTGCTCTGCCCTCAACAGGGCAAAGGTTGCCAGAGCTGCAGCGTGAAGACAAGAAGAGGATGTCATCGTAAGAAGATGGGAGACCCCGGACCGCGACGCCCATTGGATCGGACCGCCCCTGGGTGAGTATAATCTAACCTCTTTTTCTCATCTTTCAGGATTCATCGGGGGCTCATCTACAGCAGTACAGAATGCTGCAGATAAGCCCCTGATGCGGGTGGGTTTAGCTCACCTTCTATTTTGGGGGTGACAGGTTCCCTTTAAGGCCATGTTTCCGATCGTTATTTTAGCTTTCTACAGATAGGTGACATGGCATATCCAACTTTGGCTATCTGGCCGATACTAATTTGGGGCTGATTTATGCAACTTATGCATTACCTTCATCCTTGGCCCACGATGTCAAAAATAAATCTCTAATTTAGCAAGAGGAAGGGATTCATCCACAGACAAGTTGGAATATTTGTTTTTAGAGGATCTATATGTTCACTTTAATAATTTAATTCCCCTTTTGATACACATCTATGATACGATACACAAAAACATATCTCCCATAACTATAGGACCAACGCCTGTCACAAAAAACAATAATCATAACAGGATACTGGAGCCAGCGCATCTGACTGTAATTGTCCGACGTTGCTTTTGAAGACAGGAAACTTATTTACCCATCTAAAGAAAGTGTCACCTCCCAGCATCAGTGTCCAGACTTTGTGTCTGCTCTCCATCAGATAACCGTCTTTATTCCCTGTTTGAATTTTTGGAGGAATTGGGGTACGAGGGGGGTTGCATTATACCCTATGAGGGGGTTGAATTATACCCTATGAGGGGGTTGCATTATACTCTATGAAGGGGCTGCATTATATCCAAAGAGGGGCTGCATTATATGAGGGGACTGCACTATACCCTATGAGGGGGCTGCATTATACCCAATGAGGGGGTTGCAATATACCATATGAGGGGTGCTGCATTATACTCTATGAAGGGGCTGCATTATACCCAATGAGGGGGCTGCATTATATGAGGGGTGCTGCAATATACCCTATGGGGGGGGGCTACATTATACCCTATGAGGGAGCTACATTATACCCTATGAGGGGATACATTATATTCTGTAGGGGACTGCATCATACCATATGAGGGGGTCACATTATACTCTGAGGGGGCTACATTATATTCTGTGGGGGCTGCATTATACCCTATGAGGGGGGTTACATTGTATTCTATGAAGGGGCTACCCCAAGCCGTTACATAATTAAGACGTGTACTATCTTACATTATACCTTGATATTAGCGTGTTTTACTGCACAGTTGGTGGTCTTGTATTTATTTCTGTGTAGCTACATAGTGGGCCCCAAGAATGATTTTCTCTGGTGGGCCCAAGGTGCTCCAGTGTGACCCTGCCTCTGAGTGCTCACAGTCTTAGGGTAATAGCCAATGTTATTTTGTGAGGACATTTGGAACAGAAACTGAGCCCCTAGCCAAGCTTTGAGGCAAAAGTCCGCCAGTATTTTCGTGAAGCGGCTTTGCGTGGAAATACTCATGTACACATACCCTTAGGGTTACATTCATTTTCTCCCAGTAGCTGGGTGTTCAGTAAGGTGGTTGGGGGAAACTTTGTAACAAAATTTATCTGCAGATTAACCCTATATCTGCAGGTAAATACCATTTCCCGAGGTGACAGGTTCCTTTAAAATTCACAAATTACTTGGAAGCACAAAAATCTTTGCAGTTTACTTATTGTTAAAAACTCTTTGTTCTGGAGAACGGAGAATATTTCATTTTATCGCACACAGCTCGTTGCCCAGGTTACCGGCCACCTCGGCAGACTATCAGTGGTGGCCGGTCTCCTAGGTGAGGAGCGCTTCCTAGCTGTGTGCTATAGCTTGTGACCGCTGCTCTTCTTGCAGCAGAGTTTAGGCGCTGTGCACACATGCCGCTGTCACTCGTCTCTGGACAGTGAACTTCAGACTGATAGTGACCGCTGCAGCCAATCATTATGCTTTATGGTGGGTAGAAATTATTTTCTGTCATTTATTTACAGTGCAGTGCTATTCGGCGGTAAGAGTACTGTCCACTTCTGACCCTTCCTCCTCTGCTTTATGCCAGCCTTAGTATGTATGATAATCCCATGTCACGTTCTATGCTGGAAGCCCAGATAACCTTCCTCCCCTCCTCCCGACCTTCACTGCTGCACGTCGTCACTATGCACGTACTAACAGGGCGCTACGGAGAGGTAGAGGGCGCTGGGGGTCACTGGGAGTTGTAGTTTTCCGCTGTTCAGTTACTTTAACAAGTAATAGGTGATAGAGAAGTCAGAAACTACACGTCCCAGCATGCACCTCTACTGCAAGCAGTGTAGCGCTTCCGGCTCCTCCCCCGGCCGTAGCGGAAGCTTACTAGAGCTGGAGGTTACGGCCGCTGTGCAGTGTCTCCTTGTCTGCCATCATGTTCGGTCAGGCTGTGCGCAGGTTCACCACCTCTGCCATCCGCCGCAGCGGCCACTATGAGGAGGGCCCGGGCAAGGTACATGGAGGGAGCGAGTCATGGCGGGCGTTGTGTCCAGGTTTGCCGTGTGGTGGGGTAGACTGGCGCGGCCTGTGTTCTGTGAGGCCTCACTGTGTGGGGGGCGGTGAGTCCTGTCATGGCGGCCTCCTCCAGGGCTGTGTAGGATGCGGCACCGTCTGATATCACGGGCACAGAAGACTAATAAACTATTGAGGCTGATACTTGTCTGCAGCCCGCACTCCTGATATAAAGTGACGCCATTACTCCTGATAACCTGTAGGGGTTTCTTCAGCTTCAAAAATACTAATTTTTCATAATGTAGTGCGACTTTACATGTTCAGAAAGTAAGGGGACGTTCCCACGGTCAGTCATCGGCAGCAGCACATGCCCGGCGCATCCAGGGTGCTGCCGGCTATTGATCGCAGGGGATTGCCATGTGTCACCGCATCCAATACATTGTACAGGTGAGGAGAGATCGGGCGGTGCAGAACTGGTGGGCTACAGATGAGATTATATAGTGTTCTGTAGAGAATGGGCAACCAGTGTAATGACTGGCACAAGGTGGAGGCTGGACAGAAATGCCACCCTGGGGGAAAAAAGGTACTCTAGCTTTACCGACAGTACAGATATTTCTTGATGGTTGGCAACCCTGATCGGATGGTGTAGCCTGTTTACTATGTAGAGTCAGGACTGGTAAGGCTAGGTTCACATGGCGTTAATGGGTTAACGCTAGCGGACTCCGTTACATGGTGAAATTGTTGCAATTAATGCCATGCAACGGATCCGTTAGCGCACCCATTGACGGCAATGTGCTAACGGATCTCTAGCGCATGCCATTTTCGGCACGCGCTAGCGATGTCCCGTTAGTTTTGGATGGACCGCGGACGCTGCTTGCAGCGTCCGAGGTCCTTTCCTATCGGCAAACGCAATCCCTTTTGGGACATTGCGTTAGCGCATTCCATAGCGCTATGCGCTAAACGGACTGCCCTAACGCAATGTGGACCTAGCCTAACAAGTGTACTGTTGCAGGGGTACTCCACTACTTCTGTACTGATCCTTAGGACAGGTCATCGGTATCAGATCATAGGAGTCTGGTCACAAAGTGCATGGCGTGGAATGCTGCAGCTCTGTCCTGTGGATGCTGGAAGATGGGTCAATGCTATAAATGTCCTAGGATACCTGTATCTGGAGTTTTAGACTTGTGGAGCTTAAAGGGGACAATTTTGTGAAATCAGTGGCCAATCCTTTTTAAAAGGAACCTGTCACCAGGTGTGACCACTAAGAGTTACGGCCACTGCCTCTCAGGGCTTATCTAGAGCATTCTATAATGCTGTAAGTAAGCCCCCGATCTAACCTGCAAGAGAAGAAAAGTAACTTTTATTATGCTCACCTGCGGCACGGTCCGACAGGTGTCGCAGGTCTGGCGCCTCCCATCTTCTTGCGATGCCGTCCTCCTGCTTGCTTCACAGGCTCCCCGGCAACGTGCTCCTGTCAGGGTAGAGACCCCAATTCCAGTGATGTCACTTAATGGGCTGATTGCTGTAGCTTTGAGTTCCATCGAGTTCTCTGCTGAGTTCTGTATAATCCCGTTCACACCACTGGCAACTTTCCGTGTACACTGCATAGGCAGAAAGATGCTGATCAGTGGTGGGGTTGTACTTCATGGCAGTAGGTTTAATATTCCTTTAGTGATAATATGCTAACTGATTTTATCAAAACTCCAGGAAGTGACTTATCACTGGAATCAGGGTCTCTGACTCTGCACCATTCTGTTGTGATAACCTAAGCAATGTAATACCAGTGACTCTTCACCACCCCACACATGTACGCTGTCATGCTCTAATGTATAGCGTTGTTTTGGTTTCATATATTTGCCCTTCTCTCATGCTGTTTTTTTTTTTCATTACTTTCTTTCCAGAACCTTCCCTTCTCTGTAGAAAACAAGTGGAGACTTCTAGCAATGATGACTGTTTTCTTCGGCAGCGGTTTCACTTTTCCTTTTATCATTGTCAGACATCAGCTGTTGAAAAAGTAACGGATGATGCAGAGAATGTAAAGGTATGTGACTGGTGTAGGACCCTGGCTCTCGTGTGGTTTAGTGTATTGGATCCTGTGCAGCTCCAGTCCTGGCTGTTATAATCTAGATGGCCGTACCGATTGCTCCTCTTCACCATTTTAGTGTAAAGGTACCGTCACACATAACGATATCGTTAACGATATCGTTGCTTTTTGTGACGTAGCAACGATATCGTTAAGGAAATCGTTGTGTGACAGCGACCAACGATCAGGCCCCTGCTGGGAGATCGTTGGTCGCTGGGGAAAGTCCAGAACTTTATTTCGTCGCGTGTGACACCGATCCAGCGATGTCTTCACTGGTAACCAGGGTAAACATCAGGTTACTAAGTGCAGGGCCGTGCTTAGTAACCCAATGTTTACCCTGGTTACCAGCGTAAACGTTAAAAAAACAAACACTACATACTTGCCTTCAGCTGTCTGTCCCCGGCGCTCTGCTTCTCTGCACTCCTCCTGCATCCTGTGTCAGTGCCAGCCAGCCGGAAAGCAGAGCGGTGACGTCACCGCTCTGCTTTCCGGCTGACCGGCGCTGACAGTGCAGAGGAAAGCACAGCGCCGGAGGACAGACAGCTGAAGGTAAGTATGTACTGTTTGTTTTTTTTTAACGTTTACGCTGGTAACCAGGGTAAACATCGGGTTACTAAGCGCGGGGACCTCGGGATCGTTGGTCGCTGGAGAGCGGTCTGTGTGACAGCTCTCCAGCGACCAAACAGCGACGCTGCAGCGATCGACATCGTTGTCGGTATCGCTGCAGCGTCGCTTAGTGTGACGGTACCTTAACTGCAGGATTTTATTGAACGAGGCAGGTCACTGTTAAATGCTGGTGGGATCTGAAATTAAGTTGGAGGGGTCTTCCCCAAATCTAGGAGATCTCCTATCCATGTTATGGCTGATGACTTGCTGATCGCTGGGGGTACAAGTTCTGGAGTCCCCAGTCATATGAAGGATAGATTTCTGCAGAGCCCCATCTTGAAAGGAGCAGAGATGCTCCCACTCGGCCACTGCTCTGTTCATTCAGTGGTTATGCCAGATATGGCTAATCAGAGACTCGTTCCTGGGATTGCTGGGATCCCGTTCTTTATAGGAAAGCTATTGACCTGCAGATAAAGGGGTAATCTGCAGGCTAATAGCATTTTTAACCTGCCTGGCGGTCATACTTCACCGAATGCTGCAAGGAGCAAATTAACTTTATCCACCCCCCCCTAATAGTGTTCTCGTTTCAGTCACGGGGGGCACCCCCAGCCTTGACAAACAATGGTTCTGAATTGGGGCCGGCTTTCAGTCAGTACTCGTGGCGCGGTTACAGCCACCACTATGTAAACTCGGAGCAGTGACTGAACCTGCACCTTCCCTGTGACTGGTTCCTTTTAAACCCCATTGATTACAAGTTATCCACTATCCCATGGCTGGGAGATAGAATATCACTCTATATTTGGAAGACCTGATTAAATAAAGTGCAAATATCATGATGACATGTACTTGTTAAAGGGAACCTGTCACCCCGTTTTTTCAGATTGAGATATAAATACTGTTAAATAGGGCCTGCGCTGTGCGTTACTATAGTGTATGTAGTGTACCCTGATTCCCCACCTATGCTGCGCAATACATTACCAAAGTCGCCGTTTTCGCCTGTCAATCAGGCTGGTCAGGTCGGGTGGGCGTGTTCACAGCGCTGTTTCTTCCTCAGCTTTACGTTGGTGGCGTAGTGGTGTGCGCATGTTGAGGTGACTAATCCACTGTGGGCACGTGAACAAGGAGCGCGCGATCTGCGCTATCACCCCCTGTCATCGGTGGGGGCGGCCATCTTCCTGGGGCCGCGCGTGCGCAGATGGAGTGCTCTGCTGCACGGGGCTTCAGGAAAATGGCCGTGGGATGCCGCGCGTGCGCACAAGAGATCGCGGCGGCCATTTTCCCAAAGCCGAGTTTGCATCTCTTGTCTCTTGCGATCTCTTGTGCGCACGCGCGGCATCCCGCGGCCATTTTCCTGAAGCCCCGTGCAGCAGAGCACTCCATCTGCGCACGCGCGGCCCCAGGAAGATGGCCGCCCCCACCGATGACAGGGGGTGATAGCGCAGATCGCGCGCTCCTTGTTCACGTGCCCACAGTGGATTAGTCACCTCAACATGCGCACACCACTACGCCACCAACGTAAAGCTGAGGAAGAAACAGCGCTGTGAACACGCCCACCCGACCTGACCAGCCTGATTGACAGGCGAAAACGGCGACTTTGGTAATGTATTGCGCAGCGTAGGTGGGGAATCAGGGTACACTACATACACTATAGTAACGCACAGCGCAGGCCCTATTTAACAGTATTTATATCTCAATCTGAAAAAACGGGGTGACAGGTTCCCTTTAAACTAAAGCCTGTTACTCCAAGTCTCCACCCCCCCATCAAATACCATTCATTGCTTGTAAAGTTTTACCCTCCAATCGTTTTCAAATGGACTGAAGAAGTGATGAAACTGCTTCTGTGAACTTCCACCTGTGCCTGCAGTCCTACTTGCTGAGATCCTGGCCTAACGCTTAAAAGCGACCACTTATTCCAAGGACAGAAATGCGGTATACAACTAAACGGAATACCAAAATCCAAGTATTTGCTTCACCATGCCCTACAACCTAGAAATGCTCACTGTCCCTTTAGCTTGCATATGTTCCCATGAGGTCTTCATTTGGACATCTACAATGGAGTTAATGGCTCCGTCAGCCATGACAGATCTGTGACCACTGAATTGGGAGAGGGAGTACCGCCTCTTGCCTAACTGACTCTGTGGCTCTTTTTCACTGCTAGCCTGACACAACCTCATGCTAGGGCGACTAATCAAAATATCCACGGATGCAGTTATGAAGACGTACCTTCTCACCCGTTCCAGCTGCCACAGATCACGATTGTGGCTTGTGTAATGGGACGTTCAAATAAATTTGCACTAATTTGAATTATTTACTCTGTGTGAATTGCATCAGTAATTAGGATGTGGCTCTGCTCCCATCTATTAGGAGCCTCTATGGTAGATTTCATGGCAAGAGGAGCACGGCATGTCAGTAGTAACATCGTGTGATTGATCCCTCAGTTTCAGATGTATATGGGCTCTGCACTACCGATACACGCAGATTCTAACACGAGGACTGGAGAAATGCAGGTTTCCATACAATACATATGTGCATGTGATGATGACATGTAACTGTATGACAATTCATGATACTGTAAACGCTTTCTGATGCACATAGCCTTCCCTTAGGCTGTGCTCACACTTTCATCTTGACATTTTTTGTCCTGTTAGTCTTGCGGAAGAGACAAATGAAATTTACATCAAAATGATTAGTTGCATAACAGAAGCAGTGCGACCTTCTGGATTTTTACAGGGTCCATTTGGGTTCTGTTATATGTCTGTTCTTAAATGTGAAGAAAAGGTGCAGCATGCAGAACTGCATCTGCTCTAAAAACTAACAAATGATGATTAATGTTACACCTTGGCATGTGTGCAACAGGTCCAGTTTTGGATGTTAATCTGCTTGTATTCCATTCAGATATGTCCTTCATTTTGTTTTTATGGAAGTGTGAACATGGCCTTAGAGATTGTTTGTTTGCAAAATACCTAGTTCGTTTTGGGTTTTTTTCCCCCTCATTCAAAATATATATATTTTTTTTAATTTTTCAGGTGCAGTGGACCGTCTGAAGCAAGTCTAAATATTCCACCATGCTAGACATGGGTTGTAAATAAATTAATTACACAATTCTTCCCTTTGTTTCCTTTCTTAATGTATATGATTGTAGGGAAGTTGTCATGCTAAAATTGCTACTCTAATATTCTGGCACTGTTATGGAGGCAGATGGAGACATAGGTTTATGGGAGAGGTGCATGTCATTCAAATTGCTGCTCGTTTTTGTCTTAAGGGTCCAAAGGGTGGTCTTAAGTTAATGACAGCCTTCCCTGTATGGGCACGAATTCAAAGATAGGAACGAGTGGCCAACTGGGCCAATAACATACAGCGAGTGAAATGCAAGGTAAAGCATGTTCACACATCTCTTCATTTTTCTTTTCCCCTTTCATCTTTTTTGTTATCTTCTCCTGCGTGGCTTTTGTTGCATAAGTTTAACTGAAACCTGACATTTCTATCGGCTGCAGCAATCGCCAGCAGTTATAGTCTTCCAGAAATCCACTCCACCAAAATCTTCATAGAAAACACACAATAATTTTGCACTGTTACCACTTTCCTAAATAAAGCAAGTGTGGAAATGTTAGAATAGTTTTTTTGGGCTGTGTTTTCTAGCATAATTTGAGCAATGATTGAGTGCAGCTTTCTCTGAGAGAGGTGTCTGGTCTTATGTCTGAGCCATGTTTTTAAATTCCTTTATTCAAAATCTGGTAAATGGCTGTAAGTTATAAAAGTTCACAAGGAAATATTTGATTGTCTCAATTTTTATTATTTACAAAATTTTATTGCAGTCAGGGGTTATAGGACAAGTTTGCTCGACCGCTCAAACTTGTGAGCTTAGTAGGACCATACCTCAACTGTCAAATTACCTCATACCCAATTTGTTTTGATTGCTACAGGGCTTTGCTGGTTAAACGATTATTTCTGTCTTCAGGATTTATACCTCAAACTAATTGCATGGATATAAAGGTGTTTTAATGCTGCTAAAATCTTTACCTTGCACTTGCAGCTCTAGTCTGCCATTTTCGCCTCCTGTCTCTAGGTCACTCATGTTTCAGTAACTGGCAACAGAGACTGGAGCCAACAATGGAGATGTTGTAGGAAGGAGCAGGTGTTGTAAGTACAGTGCCCGCCCACTGCACTTTTAACTTAAGGTACCGTCACATTTAGCGACGCTCCAGCGACATAGACAACGATCCGACCTAAACTAGATCGCTGGAGCATCGCTGTTAGGTCGCTGTAGAGATGTCAAACACAGCAACTCCAGAACGATGCAGGAGCGATCCAGTGACGTACTTATCGTTCTCGCTGGTTGTTAGCTCTGTGAAAAAACATTGCAGTCATCGTTGCTTTTGCTGTCAAACATGACGAATCACGCCGACCTGACAACCAAATAAAGTTCTGGACTTTCAGCTCCGACCAGCGATGTCACAGCAGGATTCTGATCGCTGCTGCGTGTCAAACACAACGAGATCGCTATCCAGGACGCTGCAATGTCACGGATCGTTGTCGTTCTCGTTGTAAAGTTACTCAGTGCGAAGGTACCTTTAGTAACGTACAATCTCAACTTTTGGATTTCTCTAAAACAGATTTCTATAGGAAAGTTGAGGATTTACTCGAGTTAAGTTACCTTTTTACATACATGCTATTAGTTTGGGTATAAAATCTATGACCGGTTCTAATTTACGATCTTGGACATATAGGTACATCCATGGTCGCCTTCATCGGTTTGCTGCGGGCTATGGCGATGAGCCTGTAACTTTTCTGACACGTCAGCTGATTTCATCAGCTATGTGCCCCTAACAGCCGTGGGTGGATTTGCAATCCATCTGCAACTGTTAACATATTAAATACTGCTGTCAATCCTTATCGGCATTTAACATGATCGTGCCAGAAGGGCATCACAATCCCCTCCCATTGGCGCATGTGTCACATGATCGTGGGTAGATGATGGGTTGGCATGGCAACCTGGGGTCTGCAGGAGACCCCTGTTGTCAATACCGAATAGCTGTGAGCTCCACCCAGCAAAAAAATGAAGGGTTAAAGAGTCAAATCAGTTAAACCCTCCTAAGCAGTCTATATGGGCATGCTGTCATAGAAAATTGAATAAAATTATATCTGCTGTCTGAACTCACAGGGTATGTGCTGACGATCAGGAATTGGCAGCGCTTTGTAAAGTGCACATGGTTGCTGCGTCCAAAGTGCTGCCGTCTTTGAACACAGGTGAATTCGCATGTGTTCACTGAACCGTTCAAATTCACAGCATCCCATACAATTATGGATTAGTCTCCGCAAGAGAAATTGACATGTTGCAGTCTGGAGAGACACACTGCATGTCCGTCTCTGCAGGTGAGCCGTGGGTGTCTGTGAACACAGTGATAAGACAAACTGGCACTTCCAGGCTAGTGTGAACATTATTATTATTATTATACATTTTTATAGCGCCATTTATTCCATGGCGCTTTACATGTGAATACGGGGCAAATATAGACAAATACATTAAACATGAGCAGATAACAAGGCACACGAGTACATAAGGAGGGAGGACCCTGCCCGCGAGGGCTCACAGTCTGCAGGGGGTGGGTGAGGATACACTAGGAGAGGGAAGAGCTGGCTGTGCGGCTGTTCAGTAGGTTGAGGATCACTGCAGGCTGTAGGCTTGTCGGAAGAGATGAGTCTTCAGGTTCTTTTTGAAGGTTTCTATGGTAGGCGCAAGTCTGATGTGTTGGGGTAGAGAGTTCCAGAGTATGGGGGAAGCACGGGAGAAGTCTTGGATGCGGTTATGGGAAGAAGAGATGAGAGGGGAGTAGAGAAGGAGGTCTTGGGAGGATCGGAGGTCGCGTGTAGGTAGGTACCGGGAGACCATGTCACAGATGTATGGAGGAGACAGGTTGTGGATGGCTTTGTATGTCAGTGTGAGGGTTTTGAACTGGAGTCTCTGGGCGATAGGAAGCCAGTGAAGGGCTTGACACAGGGGAGAGGCTGGGGAATAGCGGGGGGACAGGTGGATTAGTCGGGCAGCAGAGTGTAGGATGGATTGGAGTGGTGCCAGAGTGCTAGAGGGGAGTCCAGAGAGTAGGAGGTTGCAGTAGTCGAGGCGGGAGATGAATAAGGGCATGCACTAGCGTTTTTGCAGTGTTGCGGTCAAGGAAAGCACGGATCCGGGAAATATTTTTGAGTTTGAACAAGTGTATACTAGGAGCAGCTACC
Source organism: Ranitomeya imitator (assembly GCF_032444005.1). Taxonomy (NCBI): domain Eukaryota; kingdom Metazoa; phylum Chordata; class Amphibia; order Anura; family Dendrobatidae; genus Ranitomeya; species Ranitomeya imitator. The sequence continues at coordinate 142,560,422 of NC_091282.1, forward strand.
TCCATATACAATAAACAAAAAAATGTTGCGCTCTGTAGCACTCTGTAGTGCTAATGCATGTCAATATGAAATATGAATAGCACTATTTCTTCTGCATACTAGCAAAAAACTGAGATGCTGTGCTAAGCGTCTGTTTTTTCCTAGTATCCAGAAGCAGTATTGCTATTCATATTGTTATACTTTGGTACTAGAGAGTGCAACTTTTTTTTGTTTATTGTGGACAGTGGGCATGGGATTTCTTGAAATCCCATCCACTATGCTGTAACAGCTGGATGCTGCCGAAGTACGCAGAGTCCAACCTGCAGTGTTTGATCGTCTGCACATACCCTTATTCCAGAGAAATCTCCGTTTTTCTTGTGAATAAGCTGTTGATCCTTCTGACAAATTCCCTTTCATGAGCAATTGTATTGCTGCTTCGGCCATAATTATATTATTCTATATTACCCGTTGTAGTCGTTCAACCTTGGCTATACATGTTCTGTATCACTAGTTCACAAACTAGATGGCAGTCCTGCTAGCCATGGGGTGTGAGAGCACGCTCCTCTTCATTGGCTGCACGGAGAGAGGTGGAGGGACATAACCAATTTTAAGGAGGTGGTGTTCTGAAAGACAGGATCAGATACTAGCCAAGCTCTGTTTAAATGATAAACTGAGTAATTTATTTACTTGGTTTACGATATGGATGCATAGACTGGCAAAATCCTATAGATGTCCAGTGATGCTGGGTCTGCAGAGAGCCATGAATGGAGCAGAGATGCCTTGCTTAACCGCTGCTAAAGGCTTTCTGCAACGGCTCCACGTTAGAGTATAGTGCTTGACATCTCGGTCAGTCCCATAGGTAATGAATGGAGTGCATGATGAGTGCACCTCTGCCCCAATCAGGTGGACTTCTGCAAAACCTGGATTGCTGGGTGTCCTGGGGCCACCTTCTCCAGGCACCCAACAATATCACTATGTGGAAAAGGGGTAATTTAAGATTCAACTATTATGTTGTTCATGGCATTTCTTTATAGTTTTCATTTTAGTTGTAATTTTCTTCCTGTTCCTTTTATGGTTCTGATTAGAAATATTGATGCAAACAAATATTAACTAGTAATGTTAGCTTGTGTCTTCACTATGAATTATTCATTGTAGTAATCGGTCAAGCAAATTTCCAAGATCTACGGTACTATCTTCTGAGTTTGTGACCTTTAAACATATTGAGCCGGCATTCAGAACCCTGTAGTGCACAAAGATCTGTTGACTTTTGAGTTTTGGGATCTGGGTCTTGTTGCATTATGGATGCTAAAATGCAACCACCTAATTGATATTTGTTTTGTGCTATCTGAGAGAAGATGAATTATTGATATGACCACATAAAGGGAATGTCATGTAATTTTTGTATTTGAAAACTAATGGTACACTGAAATAGGGCAGCCCTTTGAGGATTTGTAACTTTTATTTCTCTACATGGCCCTGTTGTGTTGCTGTAAGCCCCGGGACAAACGTATTTCCGCAAGCCGGCATGTCAGGCATATGTAAATGAATATTCACCCCTCTGGACTGATTCTGTGAGACTGCTGGAGGATCGCTTCGCAATTCTTGTACTGGTCATCTGCTCTCCTGATCTGAGTAATGGTTGCATAGATTAACATGCTGTTACACTCAAGTCAGGAGAGCAGATGACCAGTCCAAGGATTACGCTTTGATCCTCAGGGCGAGTAACACAGCAGACTAACTGCATCCAGTCAGTGATGCCGGGTAGTTGGAGTTCATTAATTTTGTGTTTCATATGCTTGACTTGCAGTGCGCATGTAAATGTCAAAGGAATATTGACACACAATCCTACCATGAGATGCTTAACTTTACAACTAGTGACTATAATTTTGTCCTAGGATTACAGCAACACAAAAGGGCGATATACAAACGTAAGTTACATACCCTGAAAGGGCAGCCCAAGCCCTGTTTCCGTATACTATTTCTATAGTACACCTGACAGATTACCTTTAACGCCTTTCTGACATCAGGCGTCATATTCTGTCCATGTGCCTTGTACCTATTTGACCATGGACGGAATTTTACGTCTGAGCGATTTTCACAGACCGCTCCTGGCACTTTAACCCCTGAAATGCTGCAATCAAATACGATCATGGCATTTCGGAAGCTGGCAGCACCTCTACCTTTGGATCGGAGACCCCGCAGCGTGACGCGGGGGTCCCAATCGTTGCCATGGTGACCCGACGGCATCCGGGTGACCAGACCTAGCAAACTTGCTGATCATGCCCAGTACATAGCGAATTTGTGGGTGCAGACCTGATAGTTTCTGCAGCATTGAGATGCTGCTTCATCTCCATTCTGTAGAAGCAAAAAGACTAATGGGAGTCCCGTGATAATACACATCAAAGGTAATCTATTGCCTGTAGTGGGATAGAATGGCAGACCATTCAGCAAACATAAGATTCAAAATTTTTGAATCTTTTGCAAAAAAATTATTGCATAGTGAAACAAAATCTTGAATTTTAATTTTTTTTTATCTCTCAATATGTGAAATATAAGTACACATTTGGTATTACCACGTCTGCAACGACCCGACCTATAAATCTGTCCTACTAATTACCGTATTTTCCAGACCATAAGATGCACTTTTTCCCCAAAATTTTTTGGGAAAATAGGGGTGCGTCTTATAGTCCGAAAAATACAGTAACTCCTTTAGTGAACACCATAATAAAAAATTGAATTAAAAAAAAGGGCAAAAATCATACCGCCGTACAAAAAGTGTAATAAAACACAATCAAATAGATGGATATAAATACTGAACCGCTGAAAAGTCATTTTGTCCCGCAAAAAACAAGCCATCATATAGCTCAATCAGCGGAAAAATACAAAAAATTATAGCTTTCATAATAAAGCGATGCAAAAATAATTTTTCCTATCGCCACGACATCACCTTATTGAGGGGAGATCCGCCCACCAGAACAGGAACCTACAGATTAAAGAGTTGTCCCCCTCGCTTCCTCAGTTGGGTTCCTGTCCTGATGGGAGCCTGTGGAACAGTCGTACCTGGGTCCAATCAGCCTCTGGTGTCTGCGGGAATGGCAGAGCCTTGGATCCCAGAAGCCACATTGGGGGTGCTCTGCCTGTTCAGGCCTCACCTCATCTGATATGGATGGCGCGATCCCAGTGTTCGGATAGTGCCGCCCTGGGTCGTGTGGGCGTGGCACAGGTGGAGGTGAGGCTCCCTGTGTTCATCAGGAGGGGCAAGCATCAGCCGCATTGCACCGTATGCAGACCATTTCCGGTCGGCTTCCACATGTGTGTTTTGATAATGATGCGCCCATGACTCGGAAGTTCCTGCCCTTCACTTCTGTGTGGCTCCAGGGAGGTGCATTGTGGATGGAGGAACAGGCTAGGGTCACATTGCGTTAGTGCAATCCGTTTAGCGCTAGCGGATTGCGCTAACGCAATGTTTTCTATGGGGCTGCGGTCGGGGTCGCGGTAACGTCCCCGCTCTCGCAGATCCCCGATCTGCGAGAGCGGGGAACGGACCGCGGGCGCGCCTCGGACGCTGCAAGCAGCGTCCGCGGCGCGCCAGGAATCACCGGCGCGTCGCTAGCGCGTGCCGAACATGGCACGCGCTAGTGAAGCGCGTTCCCATTAGCGTGAATGGGCGCGTTAACGGCCGCGTTGCACGGCGTTAATTTCGCCGTGCAACGCTGTCCGTTTAACGCAATGGGAACCCAGCCTTAATCCAGCACAATGCGGCAGGCTGTGTGCCGAAAGATGTCTTCCCCTAAAGATGTTGGACAGTACTCACTACCGAAAGAGGTGGTTACCATGCAGCAACAGTGGCTGCTCTAGAGGGAGTGACGCCACTGAAGCCAGAAGCTAACAAGGTCGGCAAACAGCTGGGGCCTCTAAATCGCATGCTGTATCTTCACCTCCTGAACAGGTACCCTTGCTAACAAGCTTCAGATGGTGAGTACATAAAATGATCACCTGGTAAGCTGAATCACCCTTCCGTTCTATGTGTTCTCAGGTAAAGAAATCTGATAAAACCAATCACAAACAATGTGCATTATGCACAGAGCCCCTACCTGACACCTATCTAAAAAGGCTTTGTTAGTCATGAATATACCAAACTCTGGAGGAGGAAGCTCCTGTAGGTACATCTGATATTTGGATTACGAAGATTTTAGGATTAAAGGTACCGTCACATTTGGTGACACTGCAGCGATCTAGACAATGCCGATCGCTGCAGTGTCGCTGGAGAGCTGTCACACAGACAGCTCTCCAGCGACCAACTATGGGAAGTCCCCTGGTAACCAGGGTAAACATCGGGTTACTAAGCGCAGGGCCGCGCTTAGTAACCCGATGTTTACCCTGGTTAGCAGCGTAAACGTTGCTCCGACCAACGATGTCACAGCAGGATCCAGATCGCTGCTGCCTGTCAAACTCAACGATATCGCTAGCCAGGACGCTGCAACGTCACGGATCGCTAGCGATATCGTTCAGTGTGAAGGTACCTTAAGAAGGCCTGGCCATCAGGGAGGAGATTAGAAGCTCCCTTAAAGTGTGAAAAACCCATAGGAACAGGACTAGCTGTGTAGCCTTTGGCTCAGGATCTAGTCTGTCAGTAGGAGGGCAGCAAATTGAATTCCCCAAATCCTCTTCATCTTCCTCAGATGAGGAGGGGAGACCTTGCTTTCCTATTGAGAATATAGATGCTTTGGTTAGATCAGTGCGATCCACCATGGGAATGGCTCACAGTAATGAGCCCAAGTCTGCTCAGGACCTGATGTTTGCAGGTTGATGCCAGAGGAATTGAAAATTGTTTCCTGTGAATGACATGGTGAAAAGCCTCATGCGAAGGGAGTGGGAGAAGCAGGACAGCCGGGGTTTTTTTGCCATCTTAAAATTGTGTAAATACCCCTTTGATTACCTGTTGTCGGAATGGGTTAAAATCCCCAAGGTCGATGAGGCAGTGGCCTCCTTGTGAAAGAGGTCAGCTCCTAGAAGACGGAGGTCTCCTAATAGATCTGTCCGATAGGAAGGCAGACATGTTTCTGAAGCAGGCCTGGGAGTCGTCATCCGGGGTATTTAAACCAGCTATCATCAACACCTGTACCGCCAGATGAATGATGGTCTGGTTGAACCAAGTGGAAGACCAGATACGAGCTAGAAAAACTAGGGACAAGTTACTGGACGCCTTTCTGCGAATCCGTAGAGGGGCAGCTTATTTGGCAGATGCTTCTATTGATTCATTGCGATTAGCTGCATGGTCTGTCCAATGCTGCCTGCTGCGTCTTCTGTTTAAAGAGCTGGAAGGCTCACGCTAAGGCCAAATTGTGTGCCATTCGATGACTGAGTGAGTACTTGTTTGGTCCCGTGCTAGATAAAATCCTCTCAAAGGCATGCAATAGGAAAAAAGGATTCCCTAAACAGTTTACCCCTACTTTTAGGAACACCTCTAGAAAGCGATCATCTTTCCAGAAGAAGTGTACAGACCAAGACTGGGAGCCGGCTGAACCGAAACAGAAAGGTGCCTACTTCAGGGGGGCCTCATCCTCCAAGTATAGGCGCAAGTATCGCTAACTTCGATCACCCGGGGGGGGGCAGTAGATTGAAGTATTTCTATAGCAGCACTTGGATCCTCGGTATAATGTCATCCTGACTATAATTGGATTTCTGGAGTATTCCTCCGGATTCATTCCTGTTAGCAAGGAATCCCCTTCCCCCCCCAACCCCCCCTGGATAAGCAATGGGCCCTGGAATTAGAAATTCTGCAGTGATGAAAAAGCAAGTCCTAATTGAGGTTCCTGAGGACCAAGAGGGGAAGGAGTTTTATTCCCCTCTGTTCTTGGTCTCTAAATCTGATGGTTCCTTTAGAACCATAATTAACCATAATTAATTTGTGGAGGCTAAACTCATTCCCACGTTCTCATATTTAAAAAAGAAAAAAAGGCAATAAAATCTGCAACCAAAACTTCTGTTTCCCAGGTGTTTCATGACAGTCCTGAACCTAAAGGACACCTATCACCATCTGCCTATATACCAGAACCACCACCAACAATGTCTGAGTGGCCATGCAGCTAGGAGATCGGGATTTGGTTGGTTAGTCAATCTGAAGAAATCAAGACTAGTTCCCTTGAACCTTCAAAGGTTCCTCGGCCTCCTGCATTCAGTAGAATGGTCCCTAGACCGACAAATTCTCAGACAGATTGCACGGTTATGGGGCATCCTGAAAATAGACCTTTTGGCCTTAAGGAGCAAAGGACAGGTCAGGAGGTTTGCGTTACTACAAATATCAGACCAGCCAGAGGTAAACTGCCTTCAAGTCCGGTGAGATTATACTCTAGCCTACGCATTTCCTCTGATGCGTGTGATTCCACTAGTGCTCAGAAAGATCAGGGACTAGGGAGCGAGAATAATTCTGTTTGCCCCCTTTTAGCCCAAGAGGCCTTGGTTTTCTAGGCTGATGGCAGTGTCTGTGACCGACCCTTAGGTATTACCAACGAGCCCGAGGCTTCTCAGGGGACATTCTGTCATCTGCAGATAGAGGGCCTCTGCTTGGAGGCCTGGATTTTGAGTGGGAGCTACTGAGGCTTAGAGGGTTTTCAGAAGTCCTAGTCACCACTTTACTATAGAGTAGAAAGGAGGTTACCACAAAAATTTATTATAAGACCTGGAGAAAGCTTTTGCTATTTCACTCAGCTCCCCTGTCGAGTATTGTTCCAATTCCGGCGATCCTGGAATTTTTGCAGATAACAGATAGGCCGGGAGTTGGGGTTAACACCCTTAGGGTACAGGTATCTGCTCTGGGCACACTGTATAACTATAATGTAGCAGGGCACAGGTGGGTTACTAGATTCATAAATGCTTGTGAGCGCAGTAATCCAGTGTGTATTGCTAGATAACCTCCTTGGGATTTAAACCTGGTGCTAGATGCATTAACAGGATCCCCCTTTGAACCCTTAGTTTCTACCTCTGTATAAGTTCTGACCCTCAGAACAGCTTTGTTAGTAGCCTTAACTACCGCAAGACGAGTCAGTGACATTCAGTGGATGCTCAATTTTTAAGGGTTTATCAGGATAAGAGCGTTCTGAAACTGGACCCAGCTTATTTGCCAAAAGTCACTCACGAATCGGGGGTGACCTTTGGCCAGCACACGGTTATCACATGTGCAGGGGGGCTTATCTTAGTTATCCCACCACTGCTACAATGTGATGAAAACACAAACAAGGCAATTGACCTATCAATTTACCGCAGGAGCTTATTTTAGTTATCCCACTGCTGCTACAATATATCACGAACTGCAGGGATTTATGTATATCCCGCTTTCCAGTTCCGCTTCAGAACTTTCAGCTCTCTAGTTCCCCCTTACCCTCAGGTCAGTCAGGGATTTACACCTAGCATAATTGGTTGCCGGATCGGCCGCTTCACTGTTGACTGGCTAGCAGGCATGCTGCAGCGAGGGAATTATAAATGCTCAGGCCGCAGCCAGACGATAGCTTATAAAACCCTGTTCCGTTGCTGCCAGCTCACCGGCCTAGCCCAGAACACACTTCGATGCCACCAGCTCAGATTTCTCCACAGAGGGGTTCAGAGTCAACCCAAATTAGGAGCGTAATTAACTTCAGAGGACTTCGGGTATGTTTTAGAGCAAGGAAAACAAAGCTAGTAGTTTTATATTTTACTCCATAAAAGGTATATAAAGGTTTTACAAGATGAGACAATTTCAAGTATGTACAAGGCAATCACCAAATAAACAGGGATTAAAACAGAAATTAACACTCACATGTGCTCATATCATCCTAGCTAACCATGCTGGTGGGCGGAGCCAAATGTCCCAATTCATCAGTCTTCTTGGTGTGAAGTCCCAGGCAAGAGTGAGTGCTGGACTCACTGACAGCAACTTATACTTGTAGGCTGTGACATCACTAAAGGGGGTTGAGTTACCCTCACCCTTCACACACCGCAGCAGAAGCGAAGAGGGGGACTAGGTCGGACTAGCCCGCAGCGTGTGTAATAACAATGGAAAATAAAATTCATATACATTATCGTCACAGTCACTTCTAGGTTTCATTGGAGCCAAGAGATTTATTTACCATCCTTCTCTGATGGCCCCGCTACAGCAGAGGAACGAAGGTTTCATACTCTGGATATCATAAAAGCGATATTAGAGTACCTAGAGAGGACTCAGTCTTGGAGGCAGAGTAGGGCTCTGTTTGTCTCCTTTCAGGGCTGGAAGAAAGGGTTGGGTGCCACAAAGAGCACTATTTCCTAGTGGACAAGAGACCCAATCTGCCTAGCTTATTCAGCCAGAGGAGAGACTCTACCAGAGGAAGTGAGAGCCCATTCAGCGTGGGCCATGGCATCCTCCAGGGCCGATAGGGCAGACGTCTCCATTGATTTGATTTGTAAGGCAGCAACGTGGTGTCACCTTCTATAGACAGTACAGTCTTGATTTATCATCCGACTCTAGTCTAGACTTCGGGCGATCAGTTCTTAATGCTGTTGTCCCTCCTAGGTGATAATTTCTGAAAGTCTCTGAGTAGGGTGCTATTGTGGCGATAGGAAAACCGGATATTACTTACTGGTAATGGGATTTTATGGAGTCCACAACAGCACCCGCACATTTTCCCCCGTAATTATTCACTTGGTTTCCTGTACTCTGAGGGAAAGTGTGTTGTTAAAGATTTCACTCTTTAGAGATGATGGTATTTTGTGATGTAAATATAATTATTGTGTACTAATCCGATTGGCGGTTCCTCTCATGCTCTGAAACACAACTGAGGAGGTGAGGGGTACTGCCCCTTTTTAAGCTGCAGGTTCCTGTCCTGGTGGGTGGATTCCCACTCTCAATACGGTGCTGTCGTGGACTCCGTAAAATCCCATTACCAGCAAGTAATGTCCAGTATTTTCTCTATAAAATAGCTTTAATTGTATAAAAGCGCCAAAACATAAGATACCATATAAATGAGGTATCACTATAATCGTACTGACCCGAGAAAGAAAACTGCCTTATCAGTTTTACCACACACATAACTGCATAATTCCCCCCTAAAAAAAAAAAAGAAAGAAATTGCTGGTTTTTCTTCGTTCTGTCTCATCGACATAGAAAGTGATCAAAAAATGTCATGTGCCCGAAAATGGTACCAATAAAAATGTCAACAAACCATCGCATGACTGTGGGCCGAAATATGGAAAAATTATAGTTTTCAAGATGTTGATTCAAAAACTGTTTTGCAAAATAAAGCGTCTTTTAATTTGTGACAACAGTCAAACATAGAGAACCATATAGAGACCTGATATAAATCTGGTATCACTGTAATCTCACGGACCCAAAGAATAGTCACCTAATCACTTATACTTATAAAATAAATAAAACCAATTCTTCACCTACTGTTGACTTGTTCATTCTGCCTCCCAAAGATCGCAGTAAGGCTCTGTGCATCTTTATCCTGTGCTCTGTGTTGAGAACTTACACCAGAGTGTCTGTGTAAACCTCTGAAATATGTGATTCAGCCGGCACCTCTGGCCGAAGATTCCATATAATGAGGCCGATGGAGCCACCGTGGATGCCATCTGGCCTGTGATCCAGCGGTGTTGGTCTTTCTAGGCGTGCATAAAAGTACCATCAGCCACAGTTTTGTGCACTTCTAAAAGGACACCGCAGAACAGAGGTCAGATGGAGTTGAGTAACTCTGCTGCCTCATTGTAGTGAATGGATTCCTCGGGGTTTCATCTGAATCACGCCACTCAGAGATTTAGATGGAAACCTCAGAATAAGTGCTCAGCGTAGAGCGCCAGATAACTGTGATCCTAAATGTTATGTTCCCAATGATAGCTTCAACTCAATCCATAAAAAATGAAAGCCCTAAGGCAACTTTCCAGGATGTCCCTCCTGACAGCACCCTGGAGGACATTCTCATTGCCGGGACAGGAAACACGAGCATTTAAAGGTCATGTCCCACCCCCAATTACTCATTGTTTTTCCTGTCCCTGCATGGAGGGAAGCACAAGAGCTGCGCAGGCTTACTGGGCTCAGAGGGATAGTGCGGCTTGCCAAAACCTTTCCCCCTGTCAAGAGGCTCAGGGTCAAAACTTTCCGAGGGGGAGTCCCTCTACCCCAAAGGCCAGGAGCTGGGCGAGGCTCCTGGATAGGAGCCGGATGCGATGACACAGTGCAGAGGTCTGGAGTGAAGGGCTCCTCGCAGACAGTGGAGGGTCGCTGTCTTTTGCGATGCTACATCCAGCGTGGTACGCAGATCTTCTGAGCCAGAGCGGCTTCCTGAGTTTCGGTAGGACCGCATCACTTCCGCTATCGTCACTTCCGGTGATGTCTTGAAAGTGGGGAAGTGCGTGCGCTCCAGCGGTGGAACACATAGCAGTGTGGACGCTTCTGGCAAAAAGCATCCTGTCATGCCGCGGTGCTTCTGGCTGCAGTTGCGGAAGACAACTATGGAAGGAAACATGCTTGAGGATGGAGGGGTAAGTGCGCCTGGCGCACTTACCCCTCACCTCAGATAGATCTTGGCACAGGTCTAGCCTATTACTCCCTATCTTATCTCATTTAGGATAAGGGAACACCCGATGCTCCCCCGACCACAGCTAAAAGACCCGGCAAGGTCTCGGCAAAGTCTAACAGATGTCCTGTATGCCATGTAAAGCTCCCGGACTCCCATAGCAAGACTCTGTGCACCTTGTACATCAAAGGTCATGAAAGATGAGCAATCAACGCTGCTTTCAGAAATTAGGTCCCTAATCCGGGAGGAGGTCCAGGCTTTTGTGCCCAGCCTCTCACAACTTCTGTCCAGCCCCATTCCAGGCCGCAAACGAGCCAGGCAGGAGAGAGACTAGAGAGAGCCGGAGCATAGTTCTGATGATGGTTCAGATCTAAGTGACTCTGTCTCAGAAGAAGAGTGGGAGCGTCCCTCAGGGACCCAGGAAAGTACCTTTTCCAGTCAGGCAACGGATGAGCTTGTCCAGGCAGTGAGAAGTGCCATGCAGATTCAGGAGACTTCCAAGCCACAGTCCAGACAGGACCTGATGTTCGGGGGACTTATGTCACAGAGACAGACAGTTTTCCCTTTTAGTGAACATATTAAGGCCATGGTACTAGAGGAGTAGAAGGATTCTGAACACTGGCTGGTGCTATTGTGACTTTAAGGGTCGCTTACCATTTGACCCTGAGGAAGTCAGATTATGGGAAGAGATCCCTAAAATTGACATCCCAGTAGCAAAGGTTGAAAAAAAGACTGCCATCCCTTTTGAGGACTCGCCTCACCTGCGCGACCCTATGGACAGAAAAGCTGACATTCTCCTAAAGAGGGCCTGGGAAGCTTCTGCGGCCCTAATTAGGACAAACAGCAGCCACTTCGGTGGCCAGATCTATGTACCCCAAGGACTGACATTCTAAGTTCCCTTCCCATTATTAAGTCGGCCATGGCATTCCTTTCTGATATGATGGCTGAGTCGGTTAGATTTTCAGCCAGAAACGGTTCCCTGTCTAATGCAGTTAGGAGGGCTGTATGGTTAAGATCTTGGTCAGGAGATAATGCCTCTAAGACCAAGCTCTGCTCCATCCCATTTTCAGGGCTAAGGGTATTTGGGCCAGCCTTAGATACTATTCTAGAATCAGGCTCTGACAAAAAGAAGGGGTTCCCTGAGGAAAAACCTAAACGGCCTCAGCCCTTTCGGAGAGGTTTTTTCTCCAGAAAACCGTACGACTTCAGAGGGCAGGGTAGGTGCAATAGAGGGTCCTACAGAGGTTCCCGGATAGATGCCCTGAGCCAAAGGTGGGTGGAACCGCTCTCATATGCGTTTCCACCCCTGGCGCTGATCCCAGCCGTGCTACGGAAGATCAAGGAGGACCAAGCAAAGGTCATTTTGGTCATCCCGTACTGGCCAAGAAGGAGCTGGTTTCCTCTGCTAGGGGCCTTGGTGGTCGACAACCCAATCGAGCTTCCCCTTTGGGAGGATGTCATTCACCAGGGTCCGATTTACCACCCAAACCCAGGAGAACTCCATTTTTCAGCCTGGATCCTGAAAGGGACATCTTGAAAGCTAAAGGCTTATCAGATCAAGTCATAGCCACTATCCAGGCCAGTAGAAAACCAGTCACATCGGCAATTTACCTAAAAATTTGGAAACGATTCTGTCTGGAGAGTGGCAGGTCCGACGTTGTGGCAGAAACCCTCACATACCTAGAATCTTAAACTTCCTTCAGGCCGGGTTCAACAAGGGCCTTAGATCAAGCACCTTGAAGGTGCAGGTCTCAGCATTGAGCTCTTTCTTTGACTATCCTCTAGCATCTCATCCGTGGATAGTAAGGTTCATTCGAGCTACTGAGAGGCTGCACCCAACCATTATGCAGTTGACTCCACCTTGGGACCTTAACCTGGTCCTCAGATCCTTGTGTAAGGGATCATACGCTCTGGGCGAGAATATGCCTATATCAATTCGCACGCGGAAAACTGCGTTCTTAGTAGCGATCACCACGGCTAAGAGGGTTGGGGAGATCCAAGCCCTATGTACCAGAGACCCATATCTCTAGATCAGGGAGGATATTTTAATCCTAAAATTAGATCCCTCATTCATACCAAAGTTAGGCTCTGAAAAAAAAAAACCGAAATCAGGAGATAGTTTCAACTTTCGTTTTGTAACAACCCTTCCAACGCGAAGGAGAAAGCCCTTCACTCTCCGAATGTCAGACAGGCGGTTTTAGATTATCTAGAGGCCACCAGTTCCTGGTGGGTGGATCCAAACCTGTTTATTCTTTTTGGGGGAAATAATTAGGGTAAAAAGGCCTCTAAGGCCTCAATCGCACATTGGATCACGACCGTAATCTCAGATGCTTACCAAGCTGAGGGGATTTCTCCTCCAGCAGGTCTATGTGCCCACTCTACACGTGGAATATCTGCTTCCTGGGCCAAGAGGGCAGGAGCATCATTAGAGCAGATCTGTAGGGCAGCAACATGGGCCAGTGCTGACACTTTCTGCAAACACTATACACTTGATGTACTGTCTGGTCAGCAGACCGCTTTTGGTAGGAAAGTTCTCCAGGCGGTAATCCCACCCTAAGGAGGTGCTTTGGTACTCTCCAGGGTGCTGTCAGGAGGGACGTCCTGGAAAATAGGCATTAGACCTACTGGTAATTATGTTTCCTGGAGTCCATCCTGACAGCACTGGTAGTTCTCCCCCGGTTTGTTGATATGTCATATGATGTAATATGATTCTGTCATGAAAGTGTTATTTGCATTTTCCATGAGGTAATTCTTGTTGCAACACTGAGGAATTGGGGGTAGGACATGACCTTTAAACTCTCATGTGTTTCCTGTCCCGGCAAGGAGGAGGAGGACGTCCTCCAGGGTGCTGTCAGGATGGACTCATGGAAACATAATTACCGGTAGGTCTAATGCCTATTTTCACACATCAGGTTTTTTCCATCAGGCTGGAACCAGTGTCGCGCCGGAGTAACGGATCCGTTTCATGAGTTTTGCATCCGGTTTTTATTATCCATTTTACGACGGATCCGGTTTTTAAAAACGCCCATGGGAGGCTCCCAAATGTGATTGGCTACTGAAAACCTAGCGAAGATGGAAGGCGTGATGGCAAACATTCTGAAGATTAATGTGGATTTCACTTTTGAGGCAAATCGTTTGAAAGTGATTGTTCTGGTGAAGGAGTGAGAAAGACAGCAATACATTATGCGTCTGCGCCGACGATGTTGGTGGATCCACCCCATCACAGCACAGAGAATAACGCCTGGGGTATGTTTCTGCACTATACATGGAGCTATGAGGAAACCCTGAGAAATTATTCTCATATGTTCGGATGCAAATGGAGAACTTTGATTTATTGGTGGAACGAATTGGACACCTCATCAGAAGAAGTGACACATATTGCCGCTTCTCCATTTCACCGGCGGAGCGTCTGGTGGTCACTCTTAGGTAAGCCATTTTTATTGTATCTCCTACTGTTAAAGCTGACATAACTATAATGTTATTGCTGGTATTTTGTATTCATTTTTCCCTTTTTTTTTTTTTCACAGATTCCTTGCAGCTGGAGAATCTCTTTTGTCACTCCATTTCTAGTTCTGCAGTGGACGGGAAACATCCGCATTGGCAAATCTGCTGCATCTGGATCGGAATATTTTAACTATAATAAATATTTCTCCATTGTGTTCATGGCCATCGCTGACACTGAATACAAATTTTATAGTGGTTGATATGGGCCTATGGCCGCTCCAATGATTCATAAGTTTTGAAATGGTCTGCAATGGAGCATCATCTCTATGGAAACACCTTCCAATTTCCTCCCCCAAGTCCACTACCTGAAACCTCTGGGCCACAATGCCATTTGTATGTGTTGGAGATGAAGTCTTCCAACTCTCAGAACACCTGCTGAAACCATATTCCAGTAGTGGATTGATGCCAACTAAAAGAATTTTTAATTACCGCCTCACGAGCACGAAGAATGGTGGAGTGCGCTTTTGGGATTCTAACAGCCAAATGGCAAGTTCTACTGACAGCTATCAACCTGAAGACTGACACTGTGGATGAGGTGGTTAAAGCTTGTGTGGTGCTGCACAATTTTGTTATATGCAAGGAACAGATTTCCATTGATGACCACTATGAAGAAACCACCTTGCATGATTATCATAACATTACTCATTGGGAGTGTGAAGAGAGGAATGTGGTGGTGGTGACGGATCAGTAGGTAAAACAGGTGAAGGGGTGGAGAAAGAAATAAAATGGGTGGACATGAAACCGGGAGTAGTGTTGGGAAGTTGGAAGGTTTGAGGGGTTGAGTGGAGGGATTGGTAGGCAGAAGAGGTGGTGGGTGGAGTAGAGGGTTGTGTTAGGCGATATGAGTTGAGGTTGGGCAGGGAGTGGAGGCGCAGATGATGTGGTTGGGAACTAGTACGGGGCAGTATGCTGGTATAGGGCAGGATGCTGGCATTGTATGGGAGGGGGAGGAGGGACAGTGTCTGGAGGGGGGGCAGGTGCGGGAGGAACTACAGGGGTGGGTGGAGGGACTTGGGAGCTAACATGCGCTAAAGCAAACTGGCACGCTTGCATTAAATGCATCTGCTGATCAGGAGATAGCTTGTCCATATGCTCAAGTACTGCCTGGAAAAAGGTGTGGTTTGGCGATTTACTTGCATCTGAATGCATCCTATCCAGGCGTGTGTGCAACTCAAGAATACTGTTGCTAAGCAAATTAAATCCTGTAGTCATTTGCTCAGACAACAGTTTGAGACAGTTCTGGAAGGTTGCATTGAGATGCAAAAACTTGGGCGCATTGCTCTTTTCCTGACCCCTCTGGTGCTGCCGCCCAGAACCCATAGGTGTTCTAGAGGTGGCAGCAGTGTCAAAGGGGTTGGGTAAAGGAAAAGCTATATCCTCACCAGGAGCTTCATGTAACGAAGTCGGCCACGATGCTCCAGTGCTGGTGGATGGAACAGAGGGATCAAATGTGAGGGAAGGCTGGGAAGGTTCAGATGGGCCGGACATGTCGCAGTGTCCCTCTGTGGCAGACTCCTGAGGGATCGCCCCTGAAGGGTTCAACTCTGCAGGCTCCCAAGTGCTGCAGACGGTGCTGTAGAAAAAAGAAAAAAATATATATAATTAATATATTGATATTGCTTGGCCCTGGCTGAAACCCAAAAAAAGTATGACATGTAAACACTTTTTATGAAATGGGGTGGGTAATATTTACCTTCTGCTCACCATCATCGACCGGAGGAACGACAGGGCTTGAGCATATTTGTATTTGCTCCTGCGTCTTCCCGATTCAGTCAGGCCCTGCATCTCCTTGTTAGGGCCCCTTTCCACTTGTGAGAAAAACGGACGAGTGCAATCCGATAAAAAATCGGATTGCACTCTGACCAATGTTTTTCAATAGGTGACATTCCATTTGCGATTTTGTTCCCAGCCGAAATCGGACAGAAAAATCTGTGTCGGCCGAGAAAAAAATCGCAGCATGCTGCGTATTGCTGAGATTCTCGGACGAGACTCGCTAATGCAAGTCAATGGGTGCGAGAAAAAAAACGCATGGAATACGGACCATCCGTATTCCATCCGTTTTTTATGGATACCTTACCATTCTGTGGCACAGAACACTGTAAATAGTCCTGTAAATGACTGTATAAAAATAGTTGCAGAGAAAAAAAACAGATTGCATACGGATGTAAAAACGGATGATGCCATTAAAAAATCGCATTACACTCGCATGACACTCGCATGACAATCGCACACGTTACATCTGTTTTTTCGGTCCGTAAATCGGACCGTTTTTTTCTCACACATGTGGAAAGGGGCCCTTAAACTCATTCTTGGAGCGATCCCTGATTGACCGCCACCACCTGACAACTCTCTCGCCTGAAAAGTGAAAGCACAAATTGGTTAGTATACAACACATTACATCCAGCAACATTCCATTCTAGCAAAAAAATCGGAAGTGCCTGATGCGGCGCTCACTGTTTTTTCAACGCAGAAAAAAAATAGTTACTGTCTACGGTTTTTCCAGATGCTGGAAAACCGGATGCAACGTGAGGCCATCCGGCGCAATCCGGCATTAATACAAGTCTATGAGAAAAAAACGGATCCGGTGGCAGCTTTCACCGGTTCCGTTTTTTCAAAATTCGCTAGATTGAGCCTGATGGCAAAAACCTGATGTGTAAAAGTAGCCTTACTCAGATCTGTTAACGGAAATATAGGGGGCTTCCAAGTTACTAGTTGTACAAAGGCTCGGGAAAAGTGAAATGGCTTCTCACCTGTCAAAATTTTCAAGATAAAAAGGGCTACTCCTCTCTCCCTATCATTCGTTTCCTGTCCTTGACGGGGAACCTTCAGTCCTGCACTGCGGCAGAAGCAAAGAAAAAGCAAGTTCCCAGACCTGGGCTGGTCGGTTGTGGCAGGACGGCATATTTGCTATGGCCTGCGCCCGGATTGCTGGAAACGTCATGGGGGACCCGATGGGGTCTCGGTCTTGCGAGAGTCTGCGGCACCATCACCACATGTCTAGCCAGCAGATCGGTGTCCCGGCACCATCACAGCGTGGCTGGGAACCGGAAGTCGCGCTCTAATGACGTGGCCAGGACCTTTCACCTGGAGCACTTCCGGAGTCGAGTACCGAAAGCTGTAGAAGTACACCGAGCAGCAAATCCTCTACCTCACAATAATAAAGGCAGATCGCCGGTGAGGCAGGGTCAAAAGTGCAGCGATGGATGCACAGCAGCCCTCTCCACAGCCACCGCAGCAGCATTTGGAGCCAGAGCATGTGCAGCGGCCCAAACATCAGATGCAACTGCACCAAGATAGGAGTTCTGGATGCTCCAGCGGGGCATGCCTGTCTAAAGACTCAAGGACAAGTCAGCACAGCTCTACTAGGATGGAAGATCGCGTGGTCCCTAAAGGAGAATTTTAAGACGACATCCTGCCTTTAGTTTCCGTACCCTTCAATTTCCTCTGAGTGGTGGGTGAGCTATTAGAATGTCATTTTAATAATGCAGATCTCGCTCTCCTTCTCTGTCCTTTTGCCTTTCTAGTAGGATCCCCCTAGAAAATTTACAGGGAAATCAAAGCAAAGAGCCTATGCTCTGTGATGGCAGGATCTGGCTTGTGCAGTAAAGTGCCAAATTGGATGTCGCCATATCCAAGACCTCAAAAAGATCTTCCCTTCCCTTTGAAGACTCAGGGTTACTAAAAGACCCCATCGATAGGAAGGTTGACACCTTTCTTAAAGCAACGTTGGAGTCATCGACAGGGGCGCTGAGGCCGGCCATGCAGCAACCTGCACAGCAAGGTCCCTCATCGTCTGGCTGAGCAGATTGGAAGACCAGCTGATTGAAAATTCATCCAGAGACTCCATCTTGGCCAGGCTCCCAGTAATCAAGGGGGTGTCGGCCTTCTTATCGGATGCATCGGCTGACTCAGCGAGACTGGCTGCCAGGTCTGCCGCATTACCTAGTGCAGGCCGGAGAGCAGTCTGGTTAAAAGGTTGCCCAGGGGATGTACAGGCAAAAGGGAAACTGTTATCTTCCTTGTGAAGGTCAATACTTATTTGGTTCAGCTTTGGATGACATCTTAGAAAAAGCTGCTGATAAGAAGAAAGGGTTCCCAAAATCTCCCGTCTTGTCCTTCAGGCAGTCCTTTCGGAGGACGAAATACAGCCAAAAGAGACCATCCACAGAACACAGTAGATGGGAGGATCAACCAAGGGGTTTCTATTCGGTAATCCTTCCCAATGTGGTAGAAAGCCCTCCAAATGACTCCCTACCCTAGGTGGGAGGAAGGCTCTCCCTATCCTTCCAGCCTGGGAGAAAATATCATCCTTAGATTCTCAACCTGGTAAGGGCAGGGTTGAAGCTGGAGTTCAGGAGACATCAACCAAACAGGTTCATCGTATTGAGGTCCTACACTCACTCTGTATAAGTCATAATTTGTAATGTCCAATTTAATCCACTAATATGTAGTTAAAGGGAACCTGACACTAGAAATAATGCTGTTAACCTGCAGATTAACCACATAATTGCATGTTAACAGCGTTATGAAGCCGCCCAGCGCCTGCACGCAGCCGAAAACAGGGAGAAAATGATCTTTATTTTCCCCTTCAGCATTCGATATTCAGTCATAGGGGCAGGGGCGGCACCGGTTCAGTCACCCCTCTGAGTATAGAGAGAGGTGGCTGTAGCTGTACCCTGACCCTGATTGACCCTTACTCTACTAAATTGCGGCTGGCTGTCAGATGGTAGTGCAGTTACAGCCACCACTCTGTATACTTAAAGCGGAGACAGAACCAGCACCGCCCCTATGACTGCATAACAAATACTGCTGGGGAGAATAAAGATCATTTTTCCCCACTGCATTCTGCTGCATGCAGTTGCTGGACAGCATAATAACACTGTTAAACTGCAGATTAGCCACATATCGGTAGGTTAACATTATTTCTGGTGACAGTTTCCAGTCTTGTTAAGGGCGGTGCATTCATGAATGACAGTTCAGACCACAGCATGGTCAAAATTGGCGATAGTGCTCTCTCCCAGGCTTCTAGCAGAGGCAGCTTTATTTCTGAAGCCTAGGAGAAGGGGACAGAGCAATGTGAGCAATCTGTAAAGCATAGAGCCTGCTTATGCTCCTTTCCTAGGTAAGCTGCCAAGAAGTGCCTGAAGGGTGGCCGGTAACTAGGCAACGAGCTATATGCTATAGAATTAAAAATCCCTCTGCTCTTGAGACCTGAGAGCATTTTTAGTAAGGAATAAATTGCAAACTTTTTTGTTTTTTTCCCAGCACTTTGCAGTTTTAGCCATTTACGAGCTGTATATTTATTTTTGAGTTATGCTTTAGCAGTTCTTAGATTTTTAGAGCTCCAGAAAGTATGAGCTGCAAAACAGACGGAAAATACATTTATCCAGAAATATTATATTTCTGACCTAATATCCCCCTGCATAATCCTCATACGGTTTCATCTTTTAGAAATGTGCATTTAAATGATCCTGACTGCATGATTAACCTTGTTATTGCTTCAAAGAGTAGCCATAAGGTTCCCCTCAGCTTTTGCTGAGATGATAGAAAAGTTGTAAGGTGAAGCTTATGATCATCAACATTAAAGTGGCTTAGTACAGGATTATAGATTATTATAAGACAGCTACAAACTGACAATGAATATCCAGTGTTCGGTGACTTGTTTCTGTTGGAAAAGGAAAAAAAACTTGATACCGTCTTACAGTGGAAAAGCATTAATGGCCAGATCTACTGTACCTTATAGTTTATCGAGAATTCTCTGCCAAATCACTGCTACCCAAAACCTTCTTTTCACATGTGAGTTCCCACAATATTAGTCCGTGCTTCCATTGAGGGTAATGTCAAGTCTCCACCATACTGAGTGAAATGCCATCATCACTATGGGCTGTTTCCTGCCTCCCACTTTCCTCCCGGAAGGAGCTTAACCCCTAGCCTACCCTTAGGTGCCAATTACTGACGCTGCTCTACTGATTCCAGCTGTGTAATTTCTGCAAATAATATAGTGATCAGAATTATAACAATATTTCTCCTGTTCATCCACCCCTACTCTAGAACTTTCTACCCTAACAGACTCTCGCCTACTGTGGAAACCTTCAAATGGAGTGTGTAACATGTTGTCCCCTTCAAATGGAACCTGAAGACCCACCTCTTCTGACAAGCCTACAATCTGCAGTAACCACAGATCCACCAAACCGTTGCATGACCAGTTCTACCCTCACCTACTGTATCTTCCCCCATCCTTTGTAGATTGGAAACCCTCATGGGCAGTGTCCTGTCTCCTCCTGGACCAGTCAGTGACTCATTTTTTTCAAGATTATTATATTTGTTTTTTATTATGTATACCCTTTTTCACATGTAAAACGCCATGGAATAAATGGCGCTATAATAATTACTGAGTCATATATGTCATCTGACTACCATTCATAACCAATCCATTAGTAATGGAGTGCGGTGTCCTTCCTACAATAAAAGACTTTTTATGTATGATAGACTCTATCAGGCTACTCTTGAGTTTTATGCAGATGTGACAGCAAAAGTAGAGATGAACACTGCCCTATTTTTGGCATCAAACTGAACAAAACTTTGATGGACTCCCAGAAGATGCAGGATGCTTGGATAAGCAAATTTATATTTTTTTTGAGAGTTAAAGAGAGCAGCATAATGATTTGATGAGGTTGGAGGGGGCAAATATCGGAACAAAAGTGAAAGTGGAACGCTACCTTTGGAGTATTACTGTGATCTGGGTTATGGCAGGACATTATATACCACCATTTGCAATTAAACTGCCAATTACATATTAAAATTAGCTCAAAGGGGATGTCCGGTGAAAACACAGGATAGGTGATAGCTTGTTGATCAGGGGAGAACTGATTGCTGGGACATGGCACTTTTATCTCAGCAGTTCACATGTTCAACAACTTCTCCGTTCATTCCTTAACATTCCTCGAGCACTACACTCGCCTTTTTCCATAGATCTTTTGGTGGAGCCTTCCAAGCTGCTGCTCCATTTTGTATCAGGGATAAAAATTCCACAATTAATATATAATAAATTATCATAATTAAATAATTAGTTATACTATGATAATTATATAAAAATATGGTGCAATACATACATCTCCGATTCCAACGCATGAATTATATGTATATACCCCCATTACAGTCACTGCAAACTCCACGATAACCCAAGATTATTCGCTGCCACATCAGTATGTCCATGTGAGGGCTTTTTTTTTGTGGGATGAGTTGTACTTTTGACTGACACCATTGGTTTTATGTTACAGTGTACTGGTAAACGGGAAAACAATTTCAAGTGTGGTAAAATTGCAAAAAAAAATGTGCAATTCCACAAATGTGTTTTGGATTCTTTTTTGCCATGTTCACTAAATGTTAAAACTGACCTGCCATTATGCTTCTCAAGTTCATTACTAGTTTTCAGATACCAAACATGCATAGGTTATTTTTTTATTTAAGTGGTGAAAAAAATGGCGCAATTTTCCGAGACCCGCAGTGTCTACATTTTTTGGGATCTGGGGCCCAGTGAGTGCTTATTTTTTGCTAACAGATCTGACGTTTTGATACCACTTGGAGGTAGATACAATGTTTTGATTGCCTGTTATTGCATTTGACTGCAATTTTGCCGTGACCAGAAAAATGTAATTCTGGCGGTTTAATTTCTTTCTCATTATGCCTTTTACCAATCAGATTAATTTTTTTGATAGATTTGATGTTTCTGAATGCAGTGATGCCAAATATGTTTTCTGTTCTTTTATTATTGTTTCATTTTGAATGGGGCAAAAGGGGGATAATTTGAATTTTTTTACACTTTTTACTTGCTGCAATAGTCTCCTTAGGAGACATGTAGCTGCAGTCTTCTGATCGCTTGTGCTACACATATCAGATCTTTAGCCCTGCTACAGTGGGGCAAAAAAGTATTTAGTCAGTCAGCAATAGTGCAAGTTCCACCACTTAAAAAGATGAGAGGCGTCTGTAATTTACATCATAGGTAGACCTCAACTATGGGAGACAAACTGAGAAAAAAAAATCCAGAAAATCACATTGTCTGTTTTATTATCATTTTTTTTGCATATTATGGTGGAAAATAAGTATTTGGTCAGAAACAAACAATCAAGATTTCTGGCTCTCAGAGACCTGTAACATCTTCTTTAAGAGTCTCCTCTTTCCTCCACTCATTACCTGTAGTAATGGCACCTGTTTAAACTTGTTATCAGTATAAAAAGACACCTGTGCACACCCTCAAACAGTCTGACTCCAAACTCCACTATGGTGAAGACCAAAGAGCTGTCAAAGGACACCAGAAACAAAATTGTAGCCCTGCACCAGGCTGGGAAGACTGAATCTGCAATAGCCAACCAGCTTGGAGTGAAGAAATCAACAGTGGGAGCAGTAATTAGAAAATGGAAGACATACAAGACCACTGATAATCTCCCTCGATCTGGGGCTCCACGCAAAATCCCACCCCATGGGGTCAGAATGATCACAAGAACGGTGAGCAAAAATCCCAGAACCACGCGGGGGGACCTAGTGAATGAACTGCAGAGAGCTGGGACCAATGTAACAAGGCCTACCATAAGTAACACACTACGCCACCATGGACTCAGATCCTGCAGTGCCAGACGTGCCCCACTGCTTAAGCCAGTACATGTCCGGGCCCATCTGAAGTTTGCTAGAGAGCATTTGGATGATCCAGAGGAGTTTTGGGAGAATGTCCTATGGTCTGATGAAACCAAACTGGAACTGTTTGGTAGAAACACAACTTGTCGTGTTTGGAGGAAAAAGAATACTGAGTTGCATCCATCAAACACCATACCTACTGTAAAGCATGGTGGTGGAAACATCATGCTTTGGGGCTGTTTCTCTGCAAAGGGGCCAGGACGACTGATCTGGGTACATGAAAGAATGAATGGGGCCATGTATCGTGAGATTTTGAGTGTAAACCTCCTTCCATCAGCAAGGGCATTGAAGATGAAACGTGGATGGGTCTTTCAACATGACAATGATCCAAAGCACACCGCCAGGGCAACGAAGGAGTGGCTTCGTAAGAAGCATTTCAAGGTCCTGGAGTGGCCTAGCCAGTCTCCAGATCTCAACCCTATAGAAAACCTTTGGAGGGAGTTGAAAGTCCGTGTTGCCAAGCGAAAAGCCAAAAACATCACTGCTCTAGAGGAGATCTGCATGGAGGAATGGGCCAACATACCAACAACAGTGTGTGGCAACCTTGTGAAGACTTACAGAAAACGTTTGACCTCTGTCATTGCCAACAAAGGATATATTACAAAGTATTGAGATGAAATTTTGTTTCTGACCAAATACTTATTTTCCACCATAATATGCAAATAAAATGTTAAAAATACAGACAATGTGATTTTCTGGATTTTTTTTCCTCAGTTTGTCTCCCATAGTTGAGGTCTACCTATGATGTAAATTACAGACGCCTCTCATCTTTTTAAGTGGTGGAACTTGCACTATTGCTGACTGACTAAATACTTTTTTGCCCCACTGTATGTGTAGCACAAATGATCATCTGCTATGAACACTAGTCATGGGTCAGCTTTCATAGCAGATCTGCAATGAAAAGCATGGTTCTCCATTAGACCTCTGGTTGTCATGCCTACCCACCGGTGCACCGCGATCATGTGACGGGTGCCAATGTGAGGGATTTGTGACCCGCTTCCTGCGTGCTCATGTTAAATGCCTCTGTCAGATATTGACAGTGGTATTTAACGTGTTAACAGTGGTGGGTGGATCACGATTCCACCCGTGGCTGTTAGGGGCACATGACAGTTTATCAGATAACCGATCTTGCGCCAGAGCATCCATCAAAGAGAGAGGCGAATTATGATGTAACTATACGTCATAGGTTGTAAAGGGATTAAAAGGCACCTGTCAGGTCCAATAACACTATTAAAGTACATACAAAGGGGTTATCAGCAAGTTAATAGTGTTATAAAGATGTGAAGCACCCAGGAGAAATTGTGTTGCCAACTTTTAGTCATGCAGGTTGAAGTGCATCAGTGCAGAGCCGGCTGTCAGTCATTATCACACTTTTAACATGGCTTTTTCACAAGACTATTAACCTGCAGATTAATCTTATGTCTGAAGGTTAATAGCGTTAATTGCATTATCGGATATGACTTGTTCCCTCTGAACTTTCAAGCTAATAGCTATGAAAGTGAAGTTACCGTGTGCACCCGAGATTGGGAGACCAAAAGATTCCGATTATTATATGCCAATGAAGTAATGTGTCTTAGGGCTCATTCAGACATCCATAATTATTCTCGAAAATTAAAACATGGTCCAAGTGTCATCTGTAAGGTGACCAGGGTGGTAGTCATGGCAAGAGGCTGCTATTCTGGCCCACTGCAAAGAAATTACAAAGTCCCATCTGCTGTGTGATGTGGATGCAGTGCAAGTCACTCACTTTTAGGTCCACCTCATTGAGTATATATCCTTTCCTCTGTGCTGTCCCTAGTTCTCCTGCAATTCTTTGTTCTCATACCATACCCTCCGGTACAGCAGTGTCCCGACTAGCCAAACTAGTTCGTGCCTGTGGTTCCCTGCCCTTTTCCCCTTTGGGGGCGAAACAGAGGATGGTGTTTTCCAATCCTTCTCAGACCGTAGGTCTCAGACATTCTGAGTCTTCCCACTAGCTGCTATTAGGCTATGTGCACACGTAGAATGGTCCACTGCGGTTTCTGCAGCGGATTTGATAAATCTGCAGGGCAAAAACGCTGCGTTTTTGCAGAAGATTTATCGCAGATTTACCGCGTTTTTTTTTGCGGATTTCACTGAGGTTTTACAACTGCAGTTTTCTATTGGAGCAGGTGTAAAACCGCTGCGGAATCTGCAGAAAGAAGTGACATGCTGCGGAATGTTAACCACTGCGTTTCTGCGCGTTTTTTTTCCACAGCATGTGCACAGCGTTTTCTGTTTCCAATGGTTTACATTGTAATGTAAACTCATGGGAAACTGCTGCGGACCCGCAGCTGCGGAAATGCTGCGGATCCGCAGCAAAGTCCGCATCGTGTGCAAATAGCCCTACTCTCTTACTGCACTTGTCCCCTCGTTTTTGTGTCACTTTCAGCCCCGAGGCCCTGGACTTCTGGGCTCCTCTTGAACTTGTTACTGCAACAACCTCACTTCTCATCCCACACTCTAACTAACTAAACCCAGGAAGTGCCTCCACTATAACTACCCTGGCTCCTCCTACTCAGCAAGCCCCTACTTCTTATCCTAACTTTATCTTATCTTCTAATCTATAGTGCCCCCCACTGTCCTAACCATATATTACCCATCGCTATTACTATACCTTACTCTAACACAGTATTTCCCAATCTCTATCCCTAGTCTATAAAGATACATAACTTACACAGCACACAAACATCATAACATTATTTAGCATATTAGTACACAATAAAACAGTACCACATAACAAACCATTTTACACATAAAATGTACTTGCTTTATTAGGAAGGTACGTGAAGGGATGCAGGGCATAACTTAGCCCCCCAACACACCCCTTACACATCCACGTTTGATCAGTCTCAGATTTTACCATTAGTTTTTCATCAGTAATTTTCACTAATAAAAACAAAATGACAAAGCTTCTCCTCTCCACTGCAATGTTAATCACAGGCAGCCCTTGGACTGTACACTGATACCATCTTCATCCTTGATTTTCATTGGATGGGTAATTTTGATCCTTGACTCCTATCAAAAGCTAAAATTTTACTAAATTTTTTTGGCGGACAATTCTATTCACAAAAAATAAGGACATGGTTATGTGCAGATACAGAAAGAAACAGGATAGGACCCATGTGCAAGAACAATACATTGTCCATTTGCAATTCAGTAGGTCATCATATTGCAAAAAGCCACCTGCTTTGGAGGTTATTATTATTATTATTTATTTATATTGGAGTGGGCCCCCTTACCTCTTGGTTCCCAGTGCACCGATAGTGTGCCCACCCATGAAAAAGAACAGATCAAACATGTACACGACTCACAAACGTCTGAATGAAGCCTTATTGGCTGAGGGAATTCGTGAATGCACCTTTCATATGAGAATTCTGTTTTCACTTTTTTACATATATGAGAATGCTGTGTCACGGCTCTAGTCTTCAAAAGGTTCTGTTTTCAGGATTATATTAATATCACAATTGTCATGTAATTTTTGTCACTACCTCAAAAATGTTCACGTGTTCTCTATGCATTATCCATATGGAGATAATTGAGGACCTCACTAAAGGACCATTTTCTTCTAGGTCCCCTTTAGAGAAAAGTACACGCAAAGCCATATTGGTGCTTGGATACTGATTAAAATCATACCTGCTGTGTTCGGCGCACCTCAAAGTTATCCCCCTTGTTCTTAAGCTGCGCCTGCACCGCCCACTGCCTTCACTAGTAAGATGTTTTGAGTAGCGGCGATATACAGTATGTCTTCTTGAGAGTGCGTCCAAGAGAAGACATGTACAGTGCATGTGCAGATTGAGAACAAGAGGGATAACTTGGATTTGCGACTGCGGGAGCCATTTTGTTTAGAGACCACAGCAATTATTTAAAATAGGAGGCAGGTCCCTGACTGATCAGTGATCTGTCATTCAAACAGGAGGATGAAGAAGGGACCAGGGCACCAAGAAAAGACCCTACTCATGGGCCCGCCCAATGCTTGAAGATATCACTAAATGAAAACTTCACACAAAGATTACACAAAAACCACAAAATAGATTTCTTCAACACGAGCATGGCCGGACTGGCCATGTGGCAATTCTGGCAAATACCAGAAGGGCCTCCTTTAGTTGTAGGCTGCCTTGTCTGCTACGTTGTTAGCAGAATCTGTGTTCTCATGACTCCCATGCTGTTAAGAGATGTGGAAGAGCACAAAGTCGCTGACTCGGTCACTTACCCCAGCAGGCAATGGGTATCATTAGAAATATTGGTCCTGTAGTAAATCTTGCTTTCCTCCATCCAGGGTAGTATTATTAATATATCCCATCTGGTGCTTGGGGACGGGGACAGCATGGGCCTGTGTGATATCAAATGCCAAGGCTGAATTTCAGCCCCAGTCCGAACCTGAACACATGTATAATTTTAATCCCAATAATAGCGCTGTTATGGCTACGAGTATGTGCGTACTTTACTTTGCAAATTCCCGCTGTGCTGATAGGTTCTCTTTAAGTAAGATCTAAGTTATAAAATTGATTTGGATTCCATCCCCATTACTCCCCCTGGATAAGTAGTTTCCACTGTGCATGATTAAGCGCACACAGATACACTGATCAATTCCTCACTGAATATTAGGATGGATGAGACAGCACACCACATACTCAGTTTCGCCTGGCAATAAATGCAGATGCCTCTGCTTTAAATTGCAAATGGTGTGTTCTCTCATCTATCCTGATCTCGGATTCTGTAGCATTACAACTCCATTCTGCATGAAGATTACCATCTCTGTGACTATTGATATGAACCATTAACCTCTGTCATGCTGAAAGTATGATGCAGCTACTAAACTCCATAGATTGGTCGACTGCACACATTTACCATACTAAACAGAAAATAGTTTTAAATTGCTGGCTGTGGGCTTGTTTCAGGTGTCTGATCACAGTATCTCCTAGTAAAGCTAGATTAATGGCTGCATTTACTAATCAGCTATTTATAGCCCCTTATTAAGCAAATTGCCTTCTCCCACAACTTAGTGAAGCGATAGAAATATACTCAAATGTTGTTTCCGTATATTGTATATAATGCAATTACTTTTTTTTTTTCATTGAGTTATGATTGTGTGATAAGCTGATTTCTCCCAGTTCTGTGTTTTCGCACATGCTCCATTTGCTCGGTTACCGACTAATAAATTAGTTTTATAATTTTCCACTTTGGGGTTTTTCGTATTTTAAAGTAACTTAAAGATTAGTTTAATTTGTTGATTGCAGCGGAAGGAAGCGAACTAGCAACAGTAACATTGAATCGTGTCATTTACTGTTGCACACATTCGCCGTTCAAGTCAGATGATATTTTTATGAAAGTTTTACTCATTTATTAAATCAAGTCTTGTTAATGCAAAACATAATTCTTTAATTTGGCAAGAGGAAGAATTGTTCATCTACCAGCATTTGAATCAGTGACATGAAGAAAAGTGTCTGTCTGGAGAGGATTCAAATATTATTATTCGGGAGCAGCATTATAAACAACCCAATTAGGCTTTATTCACATTCGTATGAGTAATAAAAAACAGATGCAAGTTTCCCTAGCTTCCACTACCAACCAGTCAGTGAGAAAGGGTCATCATATGCATGTGACATGGATGTCGTCTGTGTGTTCTCTATTTTTTTTGGGGAAAAAAAGCAGGGATCTGTAGAAACCCCCCATGCTTGTCATTGCAGAAATCCTATGAACGCCAGCCCGTAATCAGCGTTCATAGCAGATGTTGAGTTTTGCTATACATAGCATGTCCGGAGCTCTGCTATGTGTAGTGACCAGACGATCTCAGTTTCAAGTCTCTTAGGCCAGTCTCACACGTCCAGATAATTCCGGTACCGGAATTATCCGTGTCCGTGTGTCCGTGTGCTTACCTTGAACATCAGTGTGGCACACGTGCGACAACCGTGTGCTGCCCGTGTGCCGACTGGGTACCACACGGAGCGTGCAGGAGACAGTGCTTGAGATAAGTGCTGTCCCCTGAATCTGGTGCTGAAGCCGCCATTCATATCTTCTCTCCAGCAGCGTTCGCTGGAGAGAAGATATGAAAAATCCTTTTTTTTGGGGTTTAAAATAAAGATCCCTGTCCCCTCCCACCCCCTGTGCGCCCGCCCGCTGTTAATAAAATACTCACCCGGCTCACTCGCAGCTTCCTCTCAGCGCCAGCTTCTCCTGTATGAGCGGTCACGTGGTGCCACCGATTACAGTCATGAATATGCGGCTCCACCTCCCATAGGGGTGGAGCCGCATATTCATGACTGTAATCGGCGGCACCACGTGACCGCTCATACTGGAGAAGGTGCAAAGCGGAGAGGACGCTTCGAGGGAGCCGGGTGAGTATTTTAGTAACAGCGGGCGGGCGCACAGGGGGTGGGAGGGGAGATGGGGACAGGGATCTTCATTTTAATCACGAAAAAAAAAAAAAAAAAGGATTTTTCATATCTTCTCTCCAGCGAATGCTGCTGGAGAGAAGATATGAATGGCGGCTTCAGCACCACGCTGGGGGGACAGCACTTACTGTAGCACTGTCTCCTGCACGGCACACGGACTGCACACGGACAGCGTCCGTGTGCGGTATGTGTTTTACACGGACCCATTGACTTTAATGGGTCCGTGTAATCCGTGCGCTCCCACGAACACTGACATGTCTCCGTGTTTTGCACACGGACACACGGTCCATGAAAACACGCTGACATGTGCAGAGACACATTGATTTCAATGTGTCTACGTGAGTCAGTGTCTCTGGTACGTGAGGAAACTGTCACCTCACATACCAGAGCCACTGACGTGTGAAACTGGCCTTAAGAAGTCTGTTGATGCAAGAAAAAGTAGAAAAAAATGTTTTTAAAAATGTTTAAAAAATATAAAAGTTCAAATAAACCCCCTTTTTTCCCATTCAAAATAAAATAATACAATTTAAATAAATAAAAAATACCCATATTTGGTATCGCTGTGTTCAGAAACACCCGATCTATCAAAATATGAAAAGAAGTAATCCACTCACTAAATGGTGTTACGAGAAAAAAATCAAAACTACAGAAATACAGTTTTTTTATCACCACAAAATTGAAATAAAATGCAATAATAGATGATCAAAACATTATATCAACCCCAAAATGGTATCAATAAGAACGTCAGGTCGGCATGCAAAAAATAAGCCCTCACCCAGCAACAGATACCGAAACATTGAGACGCTACGGGTCTCGGAATATGGCACCATTTTTTTTCATTTTTTTTCTTTTTTTTTTTGCAAATTTTGGATTTTTTTTTTCACAACATAAATTAAAAAGAATAAACACATATTTAGTATCAGCAAACTCATAATGACATGGAAAATCAAAGCTGCAGGTCATTTTTAGCATTTAGAGAACATAAAAATAAAAAATAAATAAAAATTGTGGAATAGCACTTTTTTGCAACTTCACTGCACTTGGATTTTTTTTTTCCTTTTTCAAGTACACTATATGGTAAAATCAATTGTGTCTTTCCAAAGTACAACTCATTCTGCAAAAAGCAAGCCCTCACAGGGCCATACTGATGGATAGATAAAAAAGTTATGGCTCTGGGAAGAAGAGGAGCAAAAAACGAAAACACAAAAAATGGAAAATCTCAAAGTCGTAAAGGGGTTAATAATGACACTAGATCTTAGGATACTAAGAAGTTCCTCAATTGGATGTGTTAAAAAACGTTGTTCCTGTGCTGAAATAATCTTATAGATGTGCCCCTGCTCTATACTGTGTAATGGCTGTGTCTGAGGCTACTTTCACACTAGTGTTGGCGTTGGCCAGTCGCAGTGCGTCGGGCCGACGTACCGATGCATCCTGTGACAACGCAGCGCAGCGGGGGCAGCGGATGCAGTTTTACAATGCATCTGCTGCCCCATTGTGAGTTGCGCGGGAGGAGGGAGCGGAAATGGCAGACATGATGCACAAAAAAACGTTGCAAGCAACGTTTCTTTGTTCCGACGGTCCACCACAACATGACGCAACCGTCGCATGACAGATGCAACGTGTGGCAATGCGTCACAATGCATCGCTAATGTCAGTCTATGGGGAAAAAATGCATCCTGCAGACAACTTTGCAGGATGCGTTTTTTCACCAAAACGACGCATTGCGATGTGCGTCGTCCGACGCTAGCGTGAAAGTAGCCTGACCATGTACAGCTGCTGCATTTCATGGTCAGCACATACCACAGTATGTCCATAAATGTAAAAAATGTGCATGAAAAAAACTGCTTAAGTATTTTTTTCTTTACGTTTATTGGTCAGGACTCAGGAGCAAATCTTCAAGTGTATTAAATCCTAAGCGGTTTCAAAGTAAATCTTCAAGTGTATTAAATCCTAAGCGGTTTCAAAGCCATTCAAAACCAGTAATTCCAGTATTCATGGTGGTCCCAGCTCTCAGACATTTATCAACCAGCAAATGGTAGCATTGATTATTTTAAAATATCTTTACATTTCGGCGGCTTCCCATCTTGTTATCTGAGAAACATTGTAAAGTGTTTGTTAAAACACGTAACTTTGAAATTTACCTTTCAATACAAACCTTAGAATTAAAAATCTTACTACTGTGAGATTTTTAATTCTCTAGTGTACAGCTTGTTACCAAAGTTAGGCAAGGAGTGCGCACTTGTAAGCTGCTTGCTATGGAGCTTGCAAGCTGTGCGCTGAAGCTGTCCGGATCGCTCAGTGTCCCTATTCTTCTCCATGCTACAAAGGCAAAGCTGTGTCTACCAGCAGCATGGGAGTGCAGCTTAGCCACATATCCGGCCGGGATTGTTACTCTACAGGAGCGCATGTGAAGGCTGAAAGCGGTTTGCTCCTGAAGAAGGGAACATGTGATTCTGCACAGTCTTTTGGCCATTTCTCCACTCATTTCAATAACCTGAAGACTTTAGCAATCTGTGATATTCTGTTCTCCACAATGTTCTGTTTGATTAGTCTATGTGTAGAAACTAGTTTTCTACCAATCTGTGTTTCCCTGTGTAAATACTGCAAGAACACTGGGAATCGGTGGAGAAAGGTATAATTACTGCTTTGGACACCAACAGAGCATTTCTCATCCCTGCTTTTTCTATTAGCCATACAGACAGTTGAATCCCATGTGTTGTCTAAGTCAGTGCTTGAAAACCAACAGAATTTGGCCAAAGCAAATGAGCGAAAGCTAAATCAAATATGCTGGTCGTGGTCAAAAATACAATTATTAAACCTATAAAAAAAGTCTACACATACCATAAATAATTCTCAAACTCATAGCTTTATTATTAACATATATTTAAAATGTGTCCGTAGAGGCCATCTTACAAACAGTGTCTGGGATATCTGCTCCAATGAAGTGATGGTGCAAAACTTGTTGGACTTAATCATCTGAGGTGATGTAGTTCGTCTTTTGTCCCTGTGTGATCTCATATGTGGACGGGCTCAAAACTATCTCAACGCATGCAGTTATTTTGGCTAAAGGTTGTGCAGTATTAGGCTGAGGGTGCCAATACTTTTGTCTGGCCCATTTTTGGAGTTTTGTGTGAAATGATCAATGTTTTGCTTTTTACTTCATTCTCTTTTGTGTTTTTTCATTTAAGACAAATTAAATGAAGATAATAATACCAAATAATTTGTGTTTGCAATCATTTTCAGGAAGAAAATGAGTATTATCTGACAGAATTGCAGGGGTGTCAATACTTTTGGCCATGACTGTATGTATATGTCAGGTATAATCTTAGTCTTTCTGGTGAGTCTCCAGATGAAAACCTTTGATGGGCCATGGTCTACTGAAATATATAGTCTCTCTCCTTTTAAACTTATTTTTGCAAACTCGGAGGCCAATTCATCAAGGCTAGCATTTGTACTCCAGCCTTGATCCAGAGTGTACAGGAGTAATATGCTTCAAACTTTCAGCTGGCGAACACCAGCAGCAGAAATGTACTGCAGTCATGGATTGGAGTTAAATTTGCCTTAATTTATTTCTCTTTTGTGGTGTGAATTCTGATGAATTTGTTGTCTGCGCTGTAACACTCCGTCATGCTAAGCTCTACCAACTTAAATAGTTTTACAGCAAATTTATGGTGCAAACTGCGGGGTTTTTTTCTATTTTGTGTCTGCATTTCAAAAGTTGTCAGTGATGATCTGATTAGTTGTTGTCAGAAATATCTCTATTTTAATTTGTCAAAAACAGTATACTTAAAGAATGAACAGAATGCAGACGAGCTGAAGGCTGCTATCAAAGCAGCCTGGCCTTCCACAACACCTCAGCAGCGCCACAGACTGATCGCCTCCATGCCACGCCGCATTGATGCAGTAATTCATGCATAAGGAGCCCCGACCTAGTATTGAGTGCATTTACTGAACATACATTTCAGTAGTCCAACATTTCAGATTTTAAAATCATTTTTTCAAGCTGGTGTTATAAAGTATTCTAATTTACTGAGATAAGGACTTTTTGGTTTTCATTGGCTGTAGCTATTATCATCAACATTAACAGAAATAAACACTTGAAATTGATCACTGTGTTTGTAATGACTATATAATATATGAGTTTCACTTTCTGTATTGACGAACTGAAACAAATTAACTTTTTGATGATATTCTAATTTTGTGAGAAGCACCTGTAGGCCTCATGTCTGTTTTTCTCATGTACAAAAAAACAGACTGATTGTTTTCATCCGACTTTGATCAGAGTGTGGTTTGAGTGTCATCTGGTTTTTCACATACATGGAGAATGAAAAGTGTCTCCAGCCAATTCTATGTGACAGTCTGTGAAAATCTGACCACACTGAGATGGCATCCGAGTTTTAACAAATCCATCAACTTGCATTGCCGATTCTGATCCAACCCTTGGATCAAAATCGGATATGTCTCCACGATTTTCTGTGGACCATGCTGTATGCGAAAAATCACAGACGTGAATAGCCCTACTGACCATCACAGTTATAAGTTTTATCTGTGAAAATCATGGATAGCACTCATGCAAAAATTGAACATCCGAATGAAGCCTTGCACAGTTTTAGTTAACACAAAATCTAATTGGGCAGACTCAAAAACCAGGCGATTCCTGCTGTCATCCTCAGTCCTTCTACATTGTTGCCAATGGGTTTTCATGGCAGACAAGGGCATAATGAAGACCCACTTATGTGCACTCTTATAACTGTATTAAATTCTACTATTAAAAATCAAACTCTTCGAATATACTCTGCTCAAAAAAATAAAGGGAGCACTAAAATCACTAGATATCACTAAAAGAAATATTCCAGTTGTAAATCTTTATTCATTACATAGTGGAATGTGTTGAGAACAATGAAACCTAAAAATGATCAATGTAAATCACAACGAATATCCCACGGAGGTCTGGAGTTTGAATGATGCTCAAAATCAAAGTGGAAAATTAAGTTACAGGCTGATCCAACGTCAGTGGAAATGCCTCAAGACAAGGAAATGATGCTCAGTAGTGTGTGGCCTCCACATGCCTGTATGACCTCCCTACAATGCTTGGGCATGCTCCTGATGAGGCAGTGGATGGTCTCCTGAGGGATCTCCTCCCAGACCTGGAATAAAGCATCCGCCAACTCCTGGACAGTCTGTGGTGCAACGTGACGTTGGTGGATCGTGCAAGACATGATGTCCTAGATGTGTTCAATTGGATTCAGGTCTGGGGAACGAGCGGGCCAGTCCATAGCTTCAATGCCTTCATCTTGCAGGAACTGCTGACACACTCCAGCCACATGAAGTCTGACATTGTCCTGCATTAGGAGGAACCCAGGGCCAACCGCACCAGCATATGGTCTCGCAAGGGGTCTGAGGATCTCATCTCGGTACCTATTGGCTACCTCTGGCGAGGACATGGAGGGCTGTGCGGCCCTCCAAAGAAATGCCACCCCACACCATTACTGACCCACTGACAAACCGGTCATGCTAAAGGATGTTGCAGGCAGCAGATCGCTCTCCACAGCATCTCCAGACTCTGTCACGTCTGTCACATGTGCTTAGTGTGAACCTGCTTTCATCTTTGAAGAGCACAGGTCACCAGTGGCGAATTTGCCAATCCTGGTGTTCTGTGCTAAATGCCAAACATCCTGCATGGTCTTGGGCTGTGAGCACAACCCCCATCTGTGGACGTCAGGCACTCAGACTATAGTAACATAGTAACATAGTAACATAGTTAGTAAGGCCGAAAAAAGACATTTGCCCATCCAGTTCAGCCTATATTCCATCATAATAAATCCCCAGGTCTACGTCCTTCTACAGAACCTAATAATTGTATGATACAATATTGTTCTGCTCCAGGAAGACATCCAGGCCTCTCTTGAACTCCTCGACTGAGTTCGCCATCACCACCTCCTCAGGCAAGCAATTCCAGATTCTCACTGCCCTAACAGTAAAGAATCCTCTACTATGTTGGTTGAAAAACCTTCTATCCTCCAGAAGCAAAGAATGCCCCCTTGTGCCCGTCACCTTCCTTGGTATAAACAGATCCTCAGCGAGATATTTGTATTGTCCCCTTATATACTTATACATGGTTATTAGATCGCCCCTCAGTCGTCTTTTTTCTAGACTAAATAATCCTAATTTCGCTAATCTATCTGGGTATTGTAGTTCTCCCATCCCCTTTATTAATTTTTTTGCCCTCCTTTGTACTCTCTCTAGTTCCATTATATCCTTTCTGAGCACCGGTGCCCAAAACTGGACACAGTATTCCATGTGCGGTCTAACTAGGGATTTGTACAGAGGCAGTATAATGCTCTCATCATGTGTATCCAGACCTCTTTTAATGCACCCCATGATCCTGTTTGCCTTGGCAGCTGCTGC
This sequence comes from Ranitomeya imitator, assembly GCF_032444005.1. NCBI lineage: Eukaryota > Metazoa > Chordata > Amphibia > Anura > Dendrobatidae > Ranitomeya > Ranitomeya imitator. The sequence continues at coordinate 142,595,943 of NC_091282.1, forward strand.
CTGGCACTGGCTGCTCCAGGTAAGTTTATCATTAACTAGGATCCCCAAGTCCTTCTCCCTGTCAGATTTACCCAGTGGTTTCCCATTCAGTGTGTAATGGTGATATTGATTCCTTCTTCCCATGTGTATAACCTTACATTTATCATTGTTAAACCTCATCTGCCACCTTTCAGCCCAATTTTCCAACTTATCCAGATCCATCTGTAGCAGAATACTATCTTCTCTTGTATTAACTGCTTTACATAGTTTTGTATCATCTGCAAATATCGATATTTTACTGTGTAAACCTTCTACCAGATCATTAATGAATATGTTGAAGAGAACAGGTCCCAATACCGACCCCTGCGGTACCCCACTGGTCACAGCGACCCAGTTAGAGACTATACCATTTATAACCACCCTCTGCTTTCTATCACTAAGCCAGTTACTAACCCATTTGCACACATTTTCCCCCAGACCAAGCATTCTCATTTTGTGTACCAACCTCTTGTGCGGCACGGTATAAAACACTTTGGAAAAATCGAGATATACCACGTCCAATGACTCACCGTGGTCCAGCCTATAGCTTACCTCTTCATAAAAACTGATTAGATTGGTTTGACAGGAGCTATTTCTCATAAACCCATGCTGATATGGAGTTAAACAGGTATTCTCATTGAGATAATCCAGAATAACATCCCTCAGAAACCCTTCAAATATTTTACCAAAAATAGAGGTTAGACTTACTGGCCTATAATTTCCAGGTTCACTTTTAGAGCCCTTTTTGAATATTGGCACCACATTTGCTATGCGCCAGTCCTGCGGAACAGACCCCGTCGCTATAGAGTCCCTAAAAATAAGAAATAATGGTTTATCTATTACATTACTTAGTTCTCTTAGTACTCGTGGGTGTATGCCATCCGGACCCGGAGATTTATCTATTTTAATCTTATTTAGCCGGTTTCGCACCTCTTCTTGGGTTAGATTGGTGACCTTTAATATAGAGTTTTCATTGTTTCTTGGGATTTCACCTAGAATTTCATTTTCCACCGTGAATACCGTGGAGAAGAATGTGTTTAATATGTTAGCTTTTTCCTCGTCATCTACAACCATACTTTCCTCACAATTTTTTAAGGGGTCTACATTTTGAAGAACAGTTTGGGATTAGTTTTACTCTCCTTAGCAATGTGCTTTTCTGTTTCCTTTTTGGCAGCTTTAATTAGTTTTTTAGATAAAGTATTTTTCTCCCTATAGTTTTTTAGAGCTTCAATGGTGCCATCCTGCTTTAGTAGTGAAAATGCTTTCTTTTTACTGTTAATTGCCTGTCTTACTTCTTTGTTTAGCCACATTGGGTTTTTCCTATTTCTAGTCCTTTTATTCCCACAAGGTATAAACCGCTTACAGTGCCTATTTAGGATGTTCTTAAACATTTTCCATTTATTATCTGTATTCTTATTTCTGAGGATATTGTCCCAGTCTACCAGATTAAGGGCATCTCTAAGCTGGTCAAACTTTGCCTTCATAAAGTTCAGTATTTTTGTGACTCCCTGACAAGTCCCCCTAGAGAAAGACAGGTGAAACTGTACAATATTCTGGTCGCTATTTCCTAGATGCCCGACCACCTGCAGATTTGTTATTCTGTCAGGTCTATTAGATAGTATTAGGTCTAAAAGTGCTGCTCCTCTGGTTGGATTCTGCACCAATTGTGAAAGATAATTTTTCTTGGTTATTAGCAGAAACCTTTTGCCTTTATGGGTTTCACAGGTTTCTGTTTCCCAGTTAATATCCGGGTAGTCAAAGTCCCCCATAACCAGGACCTCATTATGGGTTGCAGCTTCATCTATCTGCTTTAGAAGTAGACTTTCCATGATTTCTGTTATATTTGGGGGTTTGTAACAGACCCCAATGAGAATTTTGTTACCATTTTTCCCTCCATGAATTTCGACCCATATGGACTCGACATCCTCATTCCCTTCGCTAATATCCTCCCTTAAAGTGGACTTTAGACAAGACTTTACATAGAGACAAACCCCTCCTCCTCTCCGATTTTTACGATCCTTTCTAAACAGACTGTAACCCTGTAAGTTAACTGCCCAGTCATAGCTTTCATCTAACCATGTCTCGGTTATTCCCACTATGTCAAAGTTACCTGTAGATATTTCTGCTTCTAGTTCTTCCATCTTGTTTGTCAGGCTTCGGGCATTTGCGAGCATGTAGTTTAGAGGATTTTGTTTTGTTCCAATCTCCTTGCTGTGGATTGTTTTAGAAATGTTCTGACCTCCCTTCTGAATATGTTTTCCTGGGTCTTCTTTGTTCGAGTCTGTTTTTCTTCCCGTCCCCTCTTCTTCTAGTTTAATGCCCTCATGGAGTCAGTTTCTAACCTTTTGTACAGACACATGCACATTTGTGGCCTGCTGAAGGACATTTTTCAGGGCTCTGGAAGTGCACAGCATGTTCCTCCTTGCACAAATGCTGAGGTAGTGGTCCTGCTGCTGTATTGTTGCTCTCCTACGGCTCCCTCCATGTCTCCTCGTGTACTAACCTGTCTCCTGGTAGCGCTTCCAGCCTCTGGACACTACACTGACAGACACAGCAAACCTTCTTGCCACAGCTCGCATTGATGTACCATCCTGGATGAGCTGCACTACCTGAGCCACTTGTGTGGGTTCTAGAGTCCGTCTCATGCTACCACAAGTGTGAAAGCACAACCAGCATTCAAAAGTGACCAAAACATCAGCCAGAAAGCATTGGTACTGAGATGTGGTCTGTGGTCCCGACCTGCTGAACCACTCCTTTATTGAGTGTGTCTTGATAATTGCCAATAATTTCCATCTGTTGTCTATTCGATTTGCACAACAGCATGTGAAATTGATTTTCAAACAGCGTTGCTTCCTAAGTGGACAGTTTGGTTTCACAGAAGTTTGATTTACTTGAAGTTATTTTCTGTTGTTTAAGTGTTCCCTTTATTTTTTGAGCAGTGTGTTACATAGGAATTTGTTACCACACAGTGAACGATGAAGTAAAACTCAAAAAATGACTATGATGCTGTCCTGTGAGAGTTTCCTTTGACTGTTTTTTTCTTAAGAATTTGAAGATTCTGTTCAGTTGCTTTTTCAGCTGCAATTGTTTCTTCTCTGGCGTCTGCCACTACAGCTACATTGTCACCTATTTTTCTCACACTTCTGAATGACTAATCTGCCAAGTTGGCAAAGAACGTAACAATAATGGGCCAAGCAATATCAGTGCATAACCAGGCAGATTTATCCTAGCAGGAGTCTGATAAATTTGGTGATAACCCATAAAGAAGCTGTAATAGCTGTCATCATTACCTTTTGTCACAACTAAGGAAAAAGAAACAGCTATAAGAAGAAAATTGCTGAACAGAAACCTTACAAACTGATAGGAAGAAAAGTAACTCCGGGTTATATTTCCTGGTATCTTTTATTCAGGTAGAAATTCTCTTTAAAGGAATTGCGTGAATGCAGCTGACAGTCATTGGACAGGTATATTGGACAATGACTGCAGGTGAGTCATTGGACGTGGTATATCTCGATTTTTCCAAAGCGTTTGATACCGTGCCGCACAAGAGGTTGGTACACAAAATGAGAATGCTTGGTCTGGGGGAAATTGTGTGTAAATGGGTTAGTAACTGGCTTAGTGATAGAAAGCAGAGGGTGGTTATAAATGGTATAGTCTCTAACTGGGTCGCTGTGACCAGTGGGGTACCGCAGGGGTCAGTATTGGGACCTGTTCTCTTCAACATATTCATTAATGATCTCGTAGAAGGTTTACACAGTAAAATATCGATATTTGCAGATGATACAAAACTATGTAAAGCAGTTAATACAAGAGAAGATAGTATTCTGCTACAGATGGATCTGGATAAGTTGGAAACTTGGGCTGAAAGGTGGCAGATGAGGTTTAACAATGATAAATGTAAGGTTATACACATGGGAAGAAGGAATCAATGTCACCATTACACACTGAATGGGAATCCACTGGGTAAATCTGACAGGGAGAAGGACTTGGGGATCCTAGTTAATGATAAACTTACCTGGAGCAGCCAGTGCCAGGCAGCAGCTGCCAAGGCAAACAGGATCATGGGGTGCATTAAAAGAGGTCTGGATACACATGATGAGAGCATTATACTGCCTCTGTACAAATCCCTAGTTAGACCGCACATGGAGTACTGTGTCCAGTTTTGGGCACCGGTGCTCAGGAAGGATATAATGGAACTAGAGAGAGTACAAAGGAGGGCAACAAAATTAATAAAGGGGATGGGAGAACTACAATACCCAGATAGATTAGCAAAATTAGGATTATTTAGTCTAGAAAAAAGACGACTGAGGGGCGATCTAATAACCATGTATAAGTATATAAGGGGACAATACAAATATCTCGCTGAGGATCTTTTTATACCAAGGAAGGTGACGGGCACAAGGGGGCATTCTTTGCGTCTGGAGGAGAGAAGGTTTTTCCACCAACATAGAAGAGGATTCTTTACTGTTAGGGCAGTGAGAATCTGGAATTGCTTGCCTGAGGAGGTGGTGATGGCGAACTCAGTCGAGGGGTTCAAGAGAGGCCTGGATGTCTTCCTGGAGCAGAACAATATTGTATCATACAATTAGGTTCTGTAGAAGGACGTAGATCTGGGGATTTATTATGATGGAATATAGGCTGAACTGGATGGACAAATGTCTTTTTTCGGCCTTACTAACTATGTTACTATGTTACTATGTTACTAATAGTGAGCACTACACATTATTTTAATTTCCTCATAAGTCTTGGTTATAGTTTAGTGAAAATGGCTGAAGTAAGAGAAGATTATCATCTCTGTGTAAGCAGTCTCAGGCCAGGGTTACTGTCCCCACTGGGGGACTGCACAGCATTTGTAACAGGGGTGAACACCATGCAGCCCTGGGGCCATGGCTTATTATGTCATTTTGTGTCCTACAACCTTCTGTGTATGGTAATTTCCATTTTAAAAAATCAGCAACCAGCCCCGTAAGTCCAAATTGATGTGTCAGAGTGGTCTAACACTATAAAATCTCTTATAAATTAAGACACTTAATGAATACATTACTCAAAGACAAATATTTTTGGCCAATAAAGCACAAAAATACAGTCCAGCAAGGATATATAAAAAAGTAGTTCACCTTCAGTGCATTCTGCTACCTTAAATGGATGTAGATCCACAGGAACAACTCTGGCATCCTGAGATACTGCAGGGAGCAACAAGACGTATGCACACTAATGCGACATTTCGAGGGTAACCTCCCCCTTCATACTAGAAGAATGGGGAGGTTACCCCCAAATCATCGAGCATGGGTGCAAGTGTCTTGTCCCTCCCTCCAGGCTCTCAGCATGCACTGTAGGAGTTCCTCCTGTGGAGCTACAGCAATGTCATTTTAAGGTAGCAGAATGCCAAAAAGGTGAACTAGATTTTTTTGTATATACAGTATTCTTGCTGGACTGTATGTTTTGCTCTTTATTGGATGAACATATTTCTATTTGAAGAATGTATTGTTTGGTGTTTCAGTTTATATGGTAGTTTCCATTTTAGAGGGAAGAAGTGTAGCACACTGCTCAGTAGCAGAGATGGGCAAGCATGGACAAGCATGAATAGAGCATTATGTGACCATATCTTGGTCCCCCATGCATCAAGAAAATAGGGATACTTGACTCGTTTAGCACTAGAAAAAGATATATATGAATTGTGCACGCAGCTCTCACTACTCTATTATAAAGGGAATCAGTCAGTAGGAATAAGCCGTCTATATGGCCACACAGGTCATAGAAAGTTGAATAAAATGATACCTTGATATCTGCAATCCAATGTCTTATTCCAGAGGTTTTCACATGTTTCTTATATGGAAATGGGCAGTTAAGATCTGTGGGCCGGACACTGATCTCACATTAGAATCTGTCTCTAGAGCTTATTTTAACTAAAAAGGGAGTTACTAGTGTGAGACATTTAGCGATCACAGAACGGTAGAACCGAACTTTGCCTCGTTACAAACATATTTGCTGCAGCTCTCACAGCTCTGCTGTATTGCAACACTTTTACAACATGTGAGATAGAAGCTGAAGCATGGAGATAACACCTACAGATGTGTGTAATACTGATTTGTGTGCTATAATCACACACAAGGCTTGTGCTTCCCCTTCTGGTCAGGGATCAGACTTGTGTGTGGATGTGTGGTTTACTTAGTATAGGAAGCTCCATTTACTTTCAGACATGATGCCAACACTGGTTAGGGAGGCAATATCATTGTGGCAGCTGAATGCAGGGGCGCCACATTCCCCCCTAGTGAATCACAGTATGTCCCGGACTGTAAAGACATAAAATACAAATTATTAACAAGTGTTCATAGTAACAAGCATTGCATAAAAATATAAAAGCAGCAATCAGCAATGAGATCAGAGAGCAGCCATTACACATCATATTGGTAACTTCATCTTAATTTAAAATGAGCTCTGGAGGCATTTTCTCTTGCAGATCAGTATTTTGGCCCATGGACCTGAACCGCTCATTTAATTGTGAAAAAACTGTGGATTTCTCTGTAATTATTATTATTATTTATTTATTTATACAGCACCATTAATTCCATGGTGCTGTACATGAGAAAGGGGTTACATACAGGGTTATAGATATTGTTAACAGTAAACAAATTTACAATGACAGACTGGTACAGAGGGGATAGGACCCTGTCCTTGCAGACTTACATTCCTCAGGATAACGGGGAAGAGACAGGAGGTCGGGTGCTGCAGCACTGGTGGTGGTGAGGCGACAGCTCTGGTGGTGGTGAGGCGGCAGCTCGGGTGGTTGGTGAGAAGGCAGCTCGGGTGGTTGGTGACGTGGCGGCAGCTCTGGTGGTTGGTGAGGTGGCAGCTCGGGTGGTTGGTGAGGTAGCAGCTCGGGTGTTTGGTGAGGCAGCAGCTCAGGTGGTTGGTGAGGCGGCAGAATGGTTATTGCAGTTCCGTTTGAAGGATCCGAGAGGGTGGTGGATAATCGGACGTATTGAGGCGTGGAATTCCAGAGGATGGGGGAGATTCGGGAGAAATCTTGGAGGTGGTTGTGTGAGGAACGAATAAGTGTAGAGAAGAGTAGGAGGTCTTGGGAGGATCGAAGATTCCGTGAGGGAAGACAGTGGGAGATTTGTTCAGAGATATAGGGAGGGGACAGGTTGTGGATGGCTTTGTAGATCAGTGTTAGTAGTTTGAACTGGATTCATTGGGGAATTGGGAGCCAGTGGAGGGATTTGCAGAGGGGAGAAGCAGGGGAGTAGCGAGGAGAGAGGTGGATTAGCCGAGCAGCAGTGTTGAGGACAGACTGGAGTTGTGCAAGGGAGTTATCGGGGAGGCCACAGAGGATGGTGTTGCAGTAATCGAAGCGGGAGATGATGAGGGCATGCACAAGAGTTTTAGTAGATTGTGGGCTGAGGAAGGGATGGATTCTGGCAATATTTCTGAGTTGGAGGTGACAGGAGGTGACAAGAGTTTGGACGTGCGGTAATAAGACATTAGATCCAAAATATCAAGATTCAGCTTCCTTTGACCTACATGCCCATGTAGACGGCTTAGTAGAGTTTATCCTACTGACAGATTCCCTTTAAGGGACTAATGAAATGCATTGAGCTACTACAAAATACATAGTCTTCAATGGAGAGAGTTACAAGTGTGCGGAATCTCTTCCTAGAGTACTGATTGGGGGAAATGAGCACCCCTATTTTCCAGATATTTGTGAATATTGGTTTGTGGAACCTGTATTTCCTACACATTTACTGCATATACTATTATATGCCATATACCTTTTTACAAAGTAATATCACTTTAGGCTTTACTGCTACCCTTGCAAATCGTTTAATATGACATTGTGATGCTTGGACAAGAAAAGGCTGTACGCTCCTGATGTATAAAATCATGTGCATCTATTTTTATCTTTGCATTGTACGACTTATGTTCATCATTATATATAGAGGGCACATTATCAATCAAGGTCTAAAAGGTTACTTGAGAAGTAACCCATAAGAATTAAACCTTAGTGACCAAAGACTCGCTCCACAATCTTCTTTTCTCCTGCTAGTTCTTTGGATCCCATTAGTGAGCCTGGGTCCACATGGGCATCACCTGGTAACTTGCTAGGCCTGTATATCTTTATGACCATGTCAATATAGAAAACATATGCATATGTCCTACCACAGTCATAGACAGCACCATCATTGCATATGATTAAACTTGAACAGAGCCTATACTGTATAACAGAAGTGTAGCTGTGCACTCCTGAAGGACCCTTTAAAAGGGATTTGTATCAATAAAGCAGTTATTTAATGAAAAAAATAAAAGCAGCTGCAAATGTTCTTTGCTCTTCTTTTCTGCTCCTCACAAAATCGCCTCCAACAGTTCATACATTTAGACTTGTGATCCTTCCTTGAATCCTTTAAAAGCAACATGAAAATCCATCTCTTAAAGGGGTTCTCTAAAAATGTCATAAAATTTCCCCCATCATGCAATTCAAACAGCAGCCTGTCCTAGTCATGTGTTATTCTGAAGAAACGCTGCTCCCGAGACCTGTGTATCAACTGACAGATGACGAGTGTCAAAAGCACATGTACTTCTGAGCCAAGTAGAAATGCTATGACATCCAAAGAAATAAATCTTCACTCAGTCAGTCAGCCAAGGAAAAGATTTAATTCTTCTCCTGTCCTACACTTCTCCTGTAGCTCTAGTATGTCTGCTTACAGTACAGCTCCTTTGTCAACTGAGACACAGGTCTCAGGAGCTCTGTTTATTCAGACTGCAGCCCATCCTGACACATGACTAGGATGAGCTGTTGTTTGAATTATGTGACGGGGGCTATTTTATTACATTTTTGCAAAACCTATAACCAGTAATAACCCTAGTGGCTGCTGCAACCATATCAGCAGCTTCTATCCTTATCTCATGTCTTCCACCCTGTACATTGTAAGCAGAATTCTCTCTCCCATTGTACATGTCACTTGATTAGCTTTATTTTCTTGTACTTACTTTGTGCCATAATACAATTTTCACATGTACAGCACCTTGGAATTAATGTCATTTTAAAATAATAATAACAAAATAGCATAAATACTAAACACAACTCACCTCTCCTGCACCAAGACTATCCAACATTGTTGCTTTCGTGGGCATCCTGGTCTTTCTTTACATAACTGCTGCATCCGTTAACTGCCATTGTACTTGCATCTTGGATCACCACTGAAGCATTGAGAATGGATTGTGACGGGGATAAGAAGTGAGTAGTGATTTTTTTGGGGGATGACACCTTTAAATGTAGCATAGAATCAGTTGGACTGCAGCTGGAGTAGAACAACAGATATACAAGACAGCAGTGATTTTGCCTTAGGTACAAGGATGTCATGTTACTTGCCAGAGAACAACCCAGAGCTATAAGTTCATTTTTTTCTTGGATTTTTTCAGCTCTTTTGCCTCAAAAGATGCCAAAACTGATATGAGCAATCGAAAAACACAAAAAAACCTTCAAACAACACCTTTTTTAAGACGGGGTGGATAAAGTGGGGTCTCCTGGGTGATTTTTTCACAAATGCAGCATTCCTGGATGTGACATTTTCTTATATATTTTCCCATAGGCTTTGCTATATGACTATACGGAACAGTAGCATGAAAAAAATATTTGGAAAAAAATTAAACACTATAAATAATTATAAAAAAAAATATCTTGAGATAATATAATAATATTTTTAGGCCCATACCAGAAAATTATTAGGGTGATTGGCATAGAGACAGAAGACCAACTGATGTCTGTGAAATTAATAAACCTGTGTATTTAGTAAAAGTGTAATTGCATCACTCAATGTAAATGGATCCTGAGGGTATGTGCACATTACATCTTTTGGATGCACATGAACCTTCCGACTTTTTCAGGAGTAAGACGTTTCAGACACACTTTTATCCTTAAGCATCTTTTTGGTGTCTTTTACAAGTCATTTTTTAAGACGTTTTTGACTGCTGCCATTTTTTAAAAAAAAACTTGTATTGAATAAACTAAAAGAGGCTTCCAGCCAAGTGTTTGTAATGAGACAAAATATTCACCTCTGCTGTGCTGTGTTAATTATAATCATACATAGCAATAAAATCACAGAACAGACTCTACTGTGTGAGACATGTAATGACAGATAGTCTACTCTCCCCAATGAGCTTTATCTCATTACAAACACTTCTAGCAGCTCTCCTCACAGTGCTGTCAGCTCTACTGTACTGCCCAATCTCTACGCTGGTGTGAGAATTGAAAGCTAAAGAATTATATACAATCACACTTATGTCTGCTCTTCTCCTGGCACTGTGTGTGCACACACAGCTCTGCAGTGAGATAAGAAGAGCAGACTGTCAGTCATTACAAGTCTCACACTGGAAACCCTCCTTTTAATTAAGTAACCTCTATAGGCAGATTCTCGGAGAGATCTGTGCTCATTTGCATACTAAGAAAAACGTGGATTTCTCTGGAATAAGACATCAGATTACAGATATCATTTTATTCAACTCTATGACCTAAATGTCCATGTAGACAGCTTAGGAGTGTTGATCCTATTTTTGATGTTCTTCATTATTCTAGAGATTGCTCAGGAAGTCACCTCCAAGTGTGATCATTTTTCCCATCTTTGAACACAGCAGGGGCATTAATACTGCTGTTTTCCTTTCTCAATGATAATGGATAAACTGTGTCAGTCTGTGGTTTGAAAGTTTTCAATCTAAAGGACGTTAAATATAACAAAAAAACTTCAGATAAAAACAAAAAACTTGTGTCCATGAAAATAATACAAAATAGATCTCAATACTATTTGATTTAGCTTTCTATAATTCTGCTAAAAATTCAGACACACACATCATCAACGCAATAGCCAACTAGGCCACAAGTGTGTAGAAGAACCATGAAGTACAGCTGATCACTGGTTAATAATTTCACAACAATGGGCTTAAAAAGTTATGGTTGTAGTATATTCAATGATCAACAATTATCAGGAGTTTATTATTATTTATTTCAAGTAGGATAGTTGTAGTAATTTGCTCAAAATGTATCAAAGACACACATGTCCTATTAAATGCCATGTTTGTAGATTTCTGCCACAAAATTGCAACTTTTTTCACAGATTTCACATTATAAGTTTACCTTAGACTATGGGCTTTAACCCCTTAGTGACAGAGCCAATTTGGTACTTAATGACCGAGCCAATTTTTGCAATTCTGACCACTGTCACTTTATGAGGTTATAACTCTGGAACGCTTCAACGGATCCCGCTGATTCTGAGATTGTTTTTTCGTGACATATTGTACTTCATGCTTGTGGTAACATTTCTTCGATATTACTTGCGATTATTTATGAAAAAAACGGAAATATGGCGAAAATGTTTAAAATTTTGCAATTTTCAAACTTTGTATTTTTATGCCTTTAAATCAGAGAGATATGTCACAAAAAATAGTTAATAAATAACATTTCCCACATGTCTACTTTACATCAACACAATTTTGGAAACAATAAGGGTTATAAGGGTTAAAAGTTGACCAGCAATTTCTCATTTTTACAACACCATTTTTTTTTAGGGACCACATCACATTTGAAGTCATTTTGAGGGGTCTATATGATAGAAAATAAAGAAGTGTGACACCATTCTAAAAACTACACCCCTCAAGGTTCTCAAAACCACATTCAAGAAGTTTATTAACCCTTTACGTGCTTCACAGGAACTGAAACAATGTGGAACAAAAAAATGAACATTTAACTTTTTTTTGCAAACATCTTAATTCAGAACTAGTGTTGAGCATTCCGATACCGCAAGTATCAGGTATCGGCCGATATTTGCGGTATCGGAATTCTGATACCGAATTCCGATACTTCCCGCGTATCGGATACCGGAATCGGAAGTTCCCAGAATTCAAACTGAACGCAGCAGCCAATGAGGAATGAATGGAAGTGTGGGCACATCTTGTTTAGCATGGTGGGCATGTAAGTACTGGCAAGGCTGTGATTGGCTGCTGAAATGATGTCACTCTGCACTATAAAAAACGCTGCCGCCATTTTGCGCTCACTCTGCTGTGATTTCAGTTAGGGACAGGACGCTGTGTTCTAACTGAGGGCCAGTTGAGATAGCTAATTGCTTTATTTTCCTTTCCCAAGGCTAATTTAGCAAAACGCTGTGTGTTCTTCACTGTTCACCTTGCTCTTGCCTTGCAGCGCTGTTTTAACAGCGTTCTGCAAGGTTTCTGTGTGTGTGTGTGTGTGTGCAGCTCACTCTGTAGTCTGTGTGCAGCCATATACCCGGTTGTATTCAGCTCGGGGGGGGTCACACTGCCTCACACAGTTGTCCTTTTTTGCTCATAGTGCAGCCTGCTGCACATTTTTTCTCAAATTTCCAATTAGTGTCTTTCCACCCGTCTCCAGCTAAATTGTGGAAAAACACTACATAGGATAACCTAGAGGGGGGTTTTTGGGCCTTGCAGCGCCGTTTACGGCTGTCTGCACGGTCTCCGTGTGAGCCCAGCTCGCCCTGTAGTCTGTGTGCAGCCATAGCCGGTTGGATTCAGCTCAGGGTTCGTTACTGCCTCATACCTTGAAAAAAAATTCCCTTTTTTTCAAATAGTGCAGCCTGTTTAAAATTTTAAAAAAAAATTTCCTATTAGTGTTTTTCCACCCGTCTACAGCTAAATTGTGGAAAAACACTACATAGGATCATTTAGAGGGGTTTTTTTGGGCCTTGCAGCGCCGTTTACGGCTGTCTGCACGGTCTCTGTGTGAGCACAGCTCGCCCTGTAGTCTGTGTGCAGCCATAGCCGGTTGGATTCAGCTCAGGGTGCGTTACTGCCTCATACCTTGAAAAAAAATTTCCTTTTTTTCAAATAGTGCAGCCTGTTTAAAATTTAAAAAAAAAATGTCCTATTAGTGTCTTTCCACCCGTCTCCAGCTAAATAGTGGAAAAACACTACATAGGATAACCTAGAGGAGGGTTTTTGGGCCTTGCAGCGCCGTTTACGGCTGTCTGCACGGTCCCCGTGTGAGTTAAACTTGCTCTGTAGTCCGATCTGCAGAAAAAAAAAAAGGAAAGTTCACCAAACACAACTTAACACTTGTGTAGGCCACATTTGAAAAATAATAAAGTTTAGTCCACACTTTACAACATTAGTGTTTCTTACACCTGTTAGGAGAAGCATTTCAGGAATAAGCACACTAAGGCCTTAGTACTTTTCTGCTTATCTTTATCTGTCAACCAAGATGAAGAGGGCAGGGAGTAAGGCACGTGGGCGTGGGCGCGGAGCAGGGAGAGGAGCAGGGAGAGGACGTGGTGATTCTGTGCCTGCTGCGGGCACCGGTGACTCGTCGTCACTCAGTTTCAGCAGGGAACAGTCCTTCATGCGCAGCTTTGTAGGAGAGCGCCGTGCACCGCTGCTACGTGAAGACCAAATTGAAGCCGTTGTCGGGTGGATGGCAGCTAACGCCTCGGCATCGACTTCAGTTAGTGCCACATCCTCTCAGGCACAGAGCACTGGAGAGCAGCCATCTGTCTCTTCACCACCTGCCAAATTGGCCAGGCAGTCAGAGAGCCCAGGACAGGAGCCGTCTCTACTTCTGTTCTCTGAATCTCTTGGCTTGGAAACAGGGGGCCAGCCAAGCAGCATTGGAGAAATGGAAGAAGAGGCAGTGTGCAGTGATGCCCAACAGCTTTGTCTCTCTGACTCTGAAGAGGCGGGTGGGCCAGTGCCTCCGGTGACCACAGCGCAGTACGCATCTGATGATGAAACTCAGGTGCCGCTTTCTGGTGCGTACTGTGCTGCCGAGACTACCCAGGAGGAGCAGTTGGTGGCAGAGGGTAGTGGAGATGATGAGGTCGTTGACCCATCGTGGCGTGAGGAACAGGAAGGTGGTGGGAGCAGCTCTGAGGAAGAGATTCCCCTTACGGGCCAAAGAGGGAGAGGGAGGGGTAAGACTGCGGAGCCTATAGCCTCCACTTTGGCACCCGTTAGGAGCCTGTCTCTTTCCAAAGCCAAAAAGCGTGCTCCCAAGACTTGCAGTGCCTGGTCCTTTTTTGACACAGTTGCAGATGACATTTGTTTTGTCAAATGCAAGCTGTGTCATCAGAAAGTAAAAAGAGGGAAAAATGTCAGCAACCTCAATACCACAAATATGTGGAAACATGTGCGGACCAGGCACGCGGTGGAGTTACAGAAACACACTGAAGATGTAGGCCAACCAACAGCGGCAGCTACCACCTCTTCAGCTCGTGTTGCCTCTTCCTCCAGCTCACTCACAGCTGGTTTGGCTTCCTCCCAGGATCGCCATGGAAGAACCTCTGGCACTGTTGTCCAGAGACCTTGTGTAATTCCACACACAGCACCACCTTCCCAGTCATCCTCACACTCCCAGTCTACTCTACAGTCATCGGTAGTAGAGGCATGGGAGAAAAGGCGGGCATTCTCGGCCAACCACCCCCGAGCACAGGCTCTGAATGCAGGCATTGCCAAACTGTTGTCCCTGGAAATGCTCTCATTCAGGCTGATGGAGACGGACAGCTTCCGTGACTTGATGGCATTGGCAGTCCCACAGTACAAGGTGCCCAGCCGCTTTTACTTCAGCAGGCAAGCTGTCCCTGCCCTGCACAGGCATGTTGAGGGAAACATAAAACATGCGCTACTGAACGCCGTCAGTAGCAAGGTCCACCTCACCACCGATGCGTGGACCAGTCAGCATGGACAGGGGCGATACGTTTCCCTCACTGCCCATTGGGTTAATGTTGTTGAGCCAGGTACAGATCGTGCGAGTGGCGCAGGACGTGTCCTGCCCACTCCAAGGATTGCAGGAATCCAGTCTGTACGCATTGACTCCTCCTCTTACACAAGTTCCTCAGAATCATCTCTGCAGGATCCGTCACAGTCCACCTCCACATGGACCCGTGAACGTTTACCTATGACCGACATGAGCACAGCCGTGGCCAAACGTCAGCAGGCCGTCTTGAAACTAGTTTCATTGGGGAATCGAAGCCACACAGCGCAGGAGCTCTGGAATGCCATCAAGCAGGAGAGCGATGTGTGGTTACTGCCAGCGAATCTCCAGCCAGGCATGGTAGTGTGTGACAATGGCCGAAATCTGGTGGCAGCTTTGGCCCTTGGCAACCTCACTCACATCCCATGTCTGGCACATGTGCTCAATTTGGTTGTGCAGAGTTTTCTGAGGGACTATCCGGATCTTGATGCCCTGCTGCACAAGGTCCGCCTAGAGTGTGCTCACTTGCGGCGTTCCAGCTTGGCAAGATCCCGCATTGCTGCTCTGCAGCGCCGATTCCGCCTTCCGGAACACCGCATCATATGTGACCTACCTACCCGGTGGAATTCCACGTTACATATGTTGGAGCGGTTGTGTGAGCAGCAGCAAGCAGTTATGGAGTACCAGCTGCATCAGGCGCAAAGAAGTCGCAGTCAGCGCCGATCAGACTTCACAACCACAGAGTGGGCCACTATGAAGGACGTCTGCCAGGTTTTGCGTCCTTTTGATTATTCCACGCGGATGGCAAGTGCAGATGATGTACTAGTCAGCATGACTGTCCCCCTTATCTGCCTGCTTCAGCAAACTTTGCAAGGGTTAAGGGATGATGTTGTGGAAGAGGTGGAGGATGGGGAGTCACCTTTTCCATCAGCTTCTGGAGAGTCAGCGCCACGTGGTTCCTCACAAAGGGGTACGCAGGGGCCACTTTGTGAGGAGGATGAGGAGGAGTCAATGGAGGAGGAAGAGCTCCGTCCAGAGGAGGGAGCGACACAATTGTTCAGTGGTCAGTGTGTACAGCGAGGGTGGGGTGATGACGAGCGGGCAGAGATCATGTCTCAAGCAGGGGACAGCGTTTCTGGGCCAGTTGGCAGTCTGCAGCACATGGTGGATTTCATGCTGCAGTGCCTGAGAAACGACCGCCGCATCGACCACATTCTCAACATGCCTGATTATTGGGTGTTCACCCTCCTCGATCCTCGCTACCGGGACAACGTCCAAAACCTCATCCCAGCGTTGACCCGGGAGCGTAA
This sequence comes from Ranitomeya imitator, assembly GCF_032444005.1. Lineage (NCBI taxonomy): Eukaryota > Metazoa > Chordata > Amphibia > Anura > Dendrobatidae > Ranitomeya > Ranitomeya imitator. The sequence goes on from NC_091282.1 coordinate 142,611,981, forward strand.
ATTGCAGGAGTACCACGACACACTGGTGAATTCCATCATCTTCTCCAGTCCAACTGAGAGGAGTGCTGCTAGTGCTTTACAAAGCAGCTCAGTGCGTCGAGGCAGTGGGGGAGGCTCTGCCCAAAGAGGGAGCAGAAGCAGTGCCTCTGCCCAAGGCAAGCCCAGTATGGCACAACTCTGGCACACTTTTGTGTGCCTGCCCCAAATGTCTACACCATCACCGGCGGCTCCAGTCAGCAGGAGGCAACGGTTCCGTCAGATGGTGACAGACTACATGGCTTGCCCTCTTACTGTACTCCCAGACGGCTCTTCCCCGTTCAAGTTTTGGGTCTCTAAGCTGGATACATGGCCAGAGCTAAGCCAGTATGCATTGGAGGTGCTGGCTTGCCCTGCGGCTAGTGTCTTATCGGAACGTGTCTTTAGTGCCGCAGGTGGTGTACTAACAGACCGTCGCATGCGACTATCCTCCGATAACGTTGACCGGCTTACTTTCCTGAAAATGAACCAGGCCTGGATCTCGCAGGAATTTGCCACTCCTCTGCCTGATTAAGTAATTGGGTGTCATCCAGGTCTCCTGCTGTGTTCATCTTTCTACCACCTGAACTGCTATTCCTGGGCTCCAACACCGCCAGTTGCGGCTCAGAAGTGCAGGCTGCACAGTAAAAACATACGACCCAGTGTTATTGGGTTTCAGTAACGTCTGCTGATCCCCAGCTGTGTAGCCGGCAATGTGTCCTGCGACCGCCACGCTGGCACAACAACCTAAATGTAAGGGAACCTGTCCCCCCCCCCCGTCGTTTGTTACTGAAAGAGCCATCTTGTGCAGCAGTAATGCTGCACAAGGAAAAGGTAGGTCTTTTATTTTAGCTCCTTGCACACACAGAACTTAACACTTATAAAATGTGTTCACTGATACCGTTATACCGTCCCGGAGCTGGGACTTTCCTTCGTAATGTGACGCAGCACAGCCGTCATTCCTACCCCCTTGGTGCCATGCGCTGCCTCCTCAGCGTTGTTTTAAGCTGTCACGGAGCCTGCGCTGTTCTGTTATCCCTTGGCCATGCCCTATTTGCGCTGCCTGTCTTCTGACATAATTTGGTGTCAGGCTGGCTGCGCCTGTGCGGCCGCGCTGCCCGAGATCCCGCCTCGCAGTGTCTTCTGATTGAATCACACTGCGGGCCTTGGATCCATGGGCATGCGCAGTGCATATCTTCCCCTCGGGCTCTCGCTCATCTCCCTTCGCCTTCTTTAGACTGTGCGCCGTCAGCTGATCCCTAATAGCATGCCACGGCCGTGACACCGCACAGTCTGAAGAAGAGGGCAGGAGGGGAGTGAGAGTCGAGGATATGCACTGTGCATGCCCATGGATCCAAGGCCCGCAGTGGAATTATGTTAGACGACACTGCGAGGTGGGATCTGGAGCAGCGTGGATGCACAGGCACTGACAGCCTGACACCAAATTATGTCAGAAGACAGGCAGCGCTAATTGGGCATGGCCAAGGGATAACAGAACAGCGCAGGCTCCATGACAGCTTAAAACAACGCTGAGGAGGCAGCGCACGGCACCAAGCGGATAGGAATGACAGCTGTGCTGTGTCCCATTACGAAGAAAATTCGCACCTCCGGGACGGTTTTACGGTATAAGGGGACACATTTTTAGTGTTTACTTCTGTGTTTGCAAGGAGCATAATTAAAAGAGCAACCTTTTCCTTTTGCATCCTTAGTGCTGCACAAGATGGCTCTTTCAGCTACAAACGTCTTGGGGGGGGGGTTAAAGGTTCCCTTTCAACTTGCTCCAATCAGGCTTCGGCCTACACTCTGTTCCTCTGCTCCTCCTGCTGTCCCTGGGCTCTAACACCGCCAGTTGGTGCCTGGAAGTGCTGTCTGCACAGTCAACAGTCGCTCCTCTGTTATTGGGGTTCAGTAACGTCAGCTGATCCCCAGCTGTGTGTGCGGCAATACCTCCAATCTGCTCCTCCTGCTGTCCCTGGGCTCTAACACCGCCAGTTGGTGCCTGGAAGTGCTGTCTGCACAGTCAACAGTCGCTCCTCTGTTATTGGGGTTCAGTAACGTCAGCTGATCCCCAGCTGTGTGTGCGGCAATACCTCCAATCTGCTCCTCCTGCTGTCCCTGGGCTCTAACACCGCCAGTTGGTGCCTGGAAGTGCTGTCTGCACAGTCAACAGTCGCTCCTCTGTTACTGGGGTTCAGTAACGTCAGCTGATCCCCAGCTGTGTATCCGGCAACGTGTCATGCGACCGCCACGCTGGCACAACTAAAATGTAAGGGGACCTGTCCCCTCCCCCCCTAGGCGTTTGTTACTGAAAGAGCCACCTTGTGCAGCACTAATACTGCACAAGGAAAAGGTCGCTCTTAATTATGCTCCTTGCAAACGCTGAACTACACACTCATGTAATGTGTCCCCTCACACCGTCCCGGAGGTGGGACTTTCCTTTGTAATGTGACGCAGCACAGCCGTCATTGCTACCCCCTTGGCACCATGCGCTGCCTCCTTAGCGCTGTTTGATTCCGTCATGGACCCTGCGCTGTTATGTTATCCCTTGGCCATGCACAGTTTGCGCTGCCCGTCCTCTGACATCATTTGTTGTCGTCCTGGCTGCGCCTGTGCGTCCACGCTGCCCGAAATCCCACCTCGCAGTGTCGTCTAATGTGATCCCACAGTGGGCCTTGTATCCATGGCCATGCGCAGTGCATATACTAGCCTCTCACTCCCCTTCTTCACGCTTCTTCAGACTAGGCGGCGTCAGCTGATCCCTAATAGCATGCCACGGCCGTGACGCCGCACAGTCTGAAGAAGCAGGAAGGAGGGGAGTGAGAGGCGATGATATGCACTGCGCATGCCCATGGATCCCTGGGCCGCAGTGGGATTACATTAGATGACACTGCGAGGTTGGATCTCGGGCAGCTTGGACGCACAGGCACTGCCAGCCTGACACCTAAATGATGTCAGAAGACGGGCACCGCTAACTGTGCATGGCCAAGGGATAACATTACAGTGCGGGCTCCGTGACAGAACCAAACAACGTTGAGGAGGTGGCGCACGGCACCAAGGGGGTTGGAATGACGGCTGTGCTGTGTCACATTACAAAGGAAAGTCCCACTTCCGGGACGGTTTGACGGTGTGAGGGGATACATTATATGAGTGTGTACTTCAGCATTTGCAAGGAGCATAATTTTAGGAGCCACCATTTTCCATGTGCAGTATTACTGCTGTACAAGATGGCTCTTTCAGCAACAAATGCCTGGGGGGGGGGTTAAAGGCTCCCTTTCAACTTGCTCCACTGCAGGCTTCGGCCTACACTCTGCTCCTCTTTGATTCCCTGGGTTTCAACACTGTCAGTTGCCACCTGGAAGTGTTGTCTACACAGAAAAAACACTAGCTGATGTGTCAGTGGGGTTCAGCACCGCCAGCTGTTCCCCTGCTGTGTAGTCGGCAACGTGTCCAGCACAAGCCACGCTGGCACAGCAGAACAAAAGCTGCCACCAGTGCAGGCTTCGGCCTACACTCTGCTCCTCTCCTCCTGCTGCTGCCCCTGGGCTCAAGCACTGCTAGTTTTGGCCCGGAAGTGCTAGCTGCGCAGAGAAAAACAACAGCCAATGTGTTAGTGGGGTTCAGCACCGCCAGCTGTTCCCCTGCTGTGTAGCCGGCAACGTGACCTGCAAACGCCACGCAGGCACATGAACTGAAATTAAAGGGACCCTGCCATCCACCCCAAGGTGTTTCTATGTATAACAGCTACCTTGTACAGCAGTAATGCTGCATTTGTACAAGGTGGCTGACTTTTTATCCTTGCCAACGTGGAACTCAACACGTACAAAATGTGTCTCATTGAGACCATTCCACTGTCCCTGAGGTGTGACTTTCCTTTCTAATGACACGCACCACCCCCCTTGGTAGCGCTGCCCGTCTTCTGACATCATTGTTTGGCTGCCTGTGCCTGGGCGTCCGCCCGGCCCGACACAACCCCCCTCGTTGTCTCATATATTTTGGCTGCGAGGGTGTGATTGATGGGCATGTGCAGTGCATATGTTCGCCTGTCTTAACTCATCTCCTTCCGCCTTCTTCAGACTGTGCGGCCTCATGGCCGTGGTAGGTGATAAGGGATCAGCTGAGGCCGCCCAGTCTGAAGCAGGTGTAAGGACATGTGTGAGCGGCAAACATATTTACTGCACAAGGCCACGAATCCCAGCCACGCAGTGTGATTTGTTGAAAACACACTGCGGGTCTGGGATTCATGGCCATTGCTAACCGCACCGGCCAACATGAAATGAGGTCAGAAGACAGGCAGCGCTCACAGCGCATGGCCAAGGGATCACAATAGCGCAGACTCCTGTACAGCAAATAACAACGCTCAGGAGGCTGCGCCCAGCACCAAGGCGTTATTTATGTGCACCTGTGCTGCGTCTCCTTAAAAAGACAAGTCACGCCTCAAATACAGAACTGAACTACTGTTCAATGGGCTAAATTGTGTACGTCTTTCATTCTGCGTGTGCAATGAGCAAAACTTAAAGATCAACCTTTAACTTGTGGAGCTTTACTGCTGCACAAGGTGTGGCTCTTCAACATTGTAACACCTGAGGGTGGGTTAAAGGTTACCTTTGAAATTGGTTCAAGTAGGCTTCCGCCTACACTCTGCTCCTCCTGCAGACCCTGGGCTCTAACTACGCCAGTTGGGGCCCGGAAGTGCTGGCTGCACAGAGAAAACACCCACCATTGTGTCAGTGGGGTTCAGCACCGCCAGCTGTTCCCCTGCTGTGTAGCCGGCATCGTGTCCAGCACAAGCCAAGCTGGCACAATTGAACAAAAGCTGCCACCAGTGCAGGCTTCGGCCTACACTCTGCTCCTCTCCTCCTCCTGCTGACCCTGGGCTATAACACCGCCAGTTGTAGCCTGGAAGTGCTAGCTGCACAGAGAAAAAAACACCCGCCATTGTGTTAGTTGGGTTCAGCAACTCCAGCTGTTCCCCTGCTGTGTAGCCGGCATCGTGTCCAGCACAAGCCACGCTGGCACAACAGACCAAAAGCTGCCACCAGTGCAGGCCTCGGCCTACACTCTGCTCCTCTCCTCCTCCTGCTGCCCCTGGGCTCAAACACCGCTAGTTTTTGCCCGGAAGTGCTAGCTGCACAGAGAACAACACCAGTCAATGTGTCAGTGGGGTTCAGCAACGCCAGCTGTTCCCCTGCTGTGTAGCTGGCAACGTGTCCTGCAAACGCCATGCAGGCACCTGAACTGAAATTAAAGGGAACCAGGCCCCACCCCCCCAGGTGTTTCTATGTATAACAGCCACCTTGTACAGCAGTACTACTGCATTTAAACAAGGTGGCTGACTTTTTCTCCTTGCCCACGTTTAATTAAACACGTACTAAATGTGTCTCATTGAGACCATTCCACTGTCCCTGAGGTGTGACTTTCCTTTCTAATGACACGCAGCACCACCCTTGGTAGCGCTTCCCGTCTTTTGACATCATTGGTTAGCTGGCTGCGCCTGTGCGTCTGCCCTGCTCGAAACAACGCCCCTCGGTGTCTTATTTTTTTGGACAGCGAGGGTGTGATTGATGGGCATGTGCAGTGCATATGTTTGCCTGTGTTCACACATCTCCTTCCGCCTTCTTCAGACTGGTTGGCCTCATGGCCACGGCATGCGATAAGGGATCAGATGAGGCCGCCCAGTCTGAAGCAGGTGTAAGGACATGTGTGAGCGGCAAACATATTTACTGCACAAGGCCACGAATCCCAGCCGCGCAGTGTGATTTTTTGAAAACACACTGTGGGTCTGGGATTCATGTCAATCGCTAACCACAACGGCCGACATGAAATGAGGTCAGAAGACAGGAAGCGCTCACAGCGCATGGGCAAGGGATAACAATAGTGCAGTCTCCTGTACAGCAAATAACAACGCTCAGGAAGCTGCGCCCATGCACCAAGGTGTTATTTTGGACACTTGTGCTGCGTCTCCTTAAAAAGACAAGTCACGCCTCCACTACTGTTTGACAGTATAATGGGCTAAATAGTGTACGTGTTTTATTCAGCGTGTGCAAGGAGCAAAATTAATAGAGCAACCTTTTACTTGTGCAGCATTAATGCTGCACAAGGTGTGGCTCTTGTATCTTGCTACACCTGAGGGGGGGTTAAAGGTTATCTTTAAAATTGGTTCAACTAGGCTTCGGCCTACACTCTGCTCCTCTCCTCCTCCTGCTGACCCTGGGCTCTAACACCGCTAGTTTTTGCCCGGAAGTGCTAGCTGCACAGAGAAAAACACCCGCCATTGTGTTAGTGGGGTTCAGCACCGCCAGCTGTTCCCCTGCTGTGTAGCCGGCATCGTGTCCAGCACAAGCCACGCTGGCACAACAGACCAAAAGCTGCCACCAGTGCAGGCTTCGGCCTACACTCTGCTCCTCTCCTCCTCCTGCTGACCCTAGGCTATAACACCGCCAGTTGTAGCCTGGAAGTGCTAGCTGCACAGAGAAAAACACCCGCCATTGTGTTAGTTGGGTTCAGCAACTCCAGCTGTTCCCCTGCTGTGTAGCCGGCATCGTGTCCAGCACAAGCCACGCTGGCACAACAGACCAAAAGCTGCCACCAGTGCAGGCCTCGGCCTACACTCTGCTCCTCTCCTCCTCCTGCTGCCCCTGGGCTCAAACACCGCTAGTTTTTGCCCGGAAGTGCTAGCTGCACAGAGAACAACACCAGTCAATGTGTCAGTGGGGTTCAGCAACGCCAGCTGTTCCCCTGCTGTGTAGCTGGCAACGTGTCCTGCAAACGCCATGCAGGCACCTGAACTGAAATTAAAGGGAACCAGGCCCCACCCCCCCCAGGTGTTTCTATGTATAACAGCCACCTTGTACAGCAGTACTGCTGCATTTGTACAAGGTGGCTGACTTTTTCTCCTTGCCCACGTTTAATTAAACACGTACTAAATGTGTCTCATTGAGACCATTCCACTGTCCCTGAGGTGTGACTTTCCTTTCTAATGATACGCAGCACCACCCTTGGTAGCGCTTCCCGTCTTTTGACATCATTGGTTAGCTGGCTGCGCCTGTGCGTCTGCCCTGCTCGAAACAACGCCCCTCGGTGTCTTATTTTTTTGGACAGCGAGGGTGTGATTGATGGGCATGTGCAGTGCATATGTTTGCCTGTGTTCACAAATCTCCTTCCGCCTTCTTCAGACTGGGTGGCCTCATGGCCGCGGCATGCGATAAGGGATCAGATGAGGCCGCCCAGTCTGAAGCAGGTGTAAGGATATGTGTGAGCGGCAAACATATTTACTGCACAAGGCCACGAATCCCAGCCACGCAGTGTGATTTTTTGAAAACACACTGTGGGTCTGGGATTCATGTCAATCGCTAACCGCAACGGCCGACATGAAATGAGGTCAGAAGACAGGAAGCTCTCACAGCGCATGGGCAAGGGATAACAATAGCGCAGTCTCCTGTACAGCAAATAACAACGCTCAGGAAGCTGCGCCCATGCACCAAGGTGTTATTTTGGACACCTGTGCTGCGTCTCCTTAAAAAGACAAGTCACGCCTCCTGTTCTGTCTCCGCCATCTAATATTGTTACCCTGATTATTTGCTTGCATAATTGCAGTTTCCTCAGTATACAGTATTGATATATTCATGCCTTTATTCATCTGTGATGCTTTGGCTCCCTCTAGCGGTCAGAGTTATGTTGGCAGTTCAATCTTGTTTTTGTATTATCCATGTCTGATTCTCCTCCTCCTTTGCAATGCATTATGGTAGCTCAGCCTCCATTTCCCTCCATTTTTTCTTTCACTTTCTTCAGTTTGCCTTCAAGGAAAGACGCTTCACTTCATCCCCCTTGCGATTGCATTGCCGGTATGTCTTTATGCTTCCTATAGATATTCCTGCTCTATATTAGCTTAGTTTAACCAGATGTACTCCCAGTTTAGTCACTAGCTTTCTAAATGTTATGCATAATGTATATCATGTGTATTATGTATCTGTTCTATGCCATGCACTGATTCTATGTATATCATTGTTCACAGTTTCACCGCATCAATATACCACTACGTTTAATAAAGCACAGACTCAACCACAGTCTCCTTATTGGACCCCGGTATAGCGGTTTAGCTGACTGTATAACTACGTATGAGCCTGCCTCAGCTAGTGAGGACAGAACAGTGAAACGGCAGCCATCCAACTAGTGGGATTCAAGTCACCGGCTACTCCGAGACTAAATACAGCTACAGCAATCTCTGCACAGCCAAGCACTTTCCCAAGACACCATGTCTCACAAATCGCATAGGACAAGATCTGTTACTTCCGTCTCCTCAAAGACAACATCCATCAGCAGCGCTGTCGCCATTGCCCGCGCAAATGCTGAAGCTGCCAAAATACGAGTGAGCTTTGCTGACCAAGAGATGCAACTTAAATTAGAAAAAGCACGCATAGATGAAGAGAGAGCCGATCAAGAGAGAAGGTCGCGCTTAGAGAGAGCCGATCAAAAGAGAAGGTCGCAGTTAGAGAAGGCACGTGTGGATGCCGCCTTAGAAAGCCTAGCAGCAAAAAGGGAAGCTGCCGCAGCCCTCGCCGAAGCAGAATCGCTAGAAGCTGCGCAAAATCCCAAGCTGCATAGCCAAAGCAGTACGTCGAGTCTGGAGTTTCCACTGCAAGACTCACCACAACTCACATCTCAGTATGTTAATGACCTCCCTGATCCAAACTATAACCCTGAACCAGTACCAAAACCAGAATACGACACCTCCAGCGAAGTAAGCGAGAGTCGTCACGAGGCTCAGGACAGAAACAAACTCGAAAATGTGAGGCAAAACAACTCTGCTAATGACTACCTTGCCCCTCATCAGGTAACCAACGTGGATCACCCTGCTGACGCACCGTACATCAGGCCGAAGCAATACGACACCGGCTGGCGCCACCATGAGGACACTAACAGGTACGAACGCACCTCACATCACTATCAGGGCGACCCATCACCAGTATACTCTGCTGACAACCGGTTCACGACAGAATTTGCCAAGTTCTTCACACGACGTGAACTGGTTGCCAAGGGACTCATGAAATTCACTGACCGAGCTGAAGGTTACAGAGCTTGGAAAGCTTCGTTCCAAAATGTCATTAGAGACTTGGGGCTACAACACAGGGAAGAGATAGACCTGTTAGTCAAATACCTGGGAGAAGAGTCAGTCAAACACGCAGTAAGGATCAGAGACATTAATATAAACCGCCCTGAGACTGGCCTCAAAGAGATCTGGAAAAGGCTGGATGAGTGTTACGGCTCAGCAGAAGTAATAGAAAGAGCCTTGTTCAAAAGAATCGATGACTTTCCTAAAATATCTAACAAAGGTCTCCAGAAACTTAGAGAGCTAAGCGACTTGCTAAAGGAAGTCCAAGTTGCCAAATACGAGGACGACCTACAGGGACTAATAAGGTCAAAAGTGGTGCACTCTTCAAATGATGTGGTGCTTGAAGGAAAAAGTAATATATGAAAAAGGCAACCTTCGGCACTCAACAAGTCCACATAAAACTAGCTCTCAGTAGAGAAAAATGATTTATTCATAATCAGCCAGCAAGAAGACAGACATCAAAAGTCCAACGTTTCGGCATACAATGCCTTTATCAAGGTTGTCTGTAAATGCTAGGCGTGCTATATGTAGAGTAAATGATAGCTGTGAGGAATAGAGGAAATCCTAATATGTCATATGCCTAAACACAGGCAAAATGAAATGGATCCAAACCAATGCCGGATATTAAATCAGGGGGGTCCAGAAATAAAAGACCACTTGCCTATAGTGGATGCGATGCCGGCGTGCGTCCTGTGGCTATCCTGCCCAGTAGCCACAGGACGCACGCCGGCATCGCATCCACTATAGGCAAGTGGTCTTTTATTTCTGGACCCCCCTGATTTAATATCCGGCATTGGTTTGGATCCATTTCATTTTGCCTGTGTTTAGGCATATGACATATTAGGATTTCCTCTATTCCTCACAGCTATCATTTACTCTACATATAGCACGCCTAGCATTTACAGACAACCTTGATAAAGGCATTGTATGCCGAAACGTTGGACTTTTGATGTCTGTCTTCTTGCTGGCTGATTATGAATAAATCATTTTTCTCTACTGTGACCTACAGGGACTTGCATTTCTCGACACAGCCAGAGGTGTTAACCCTATAGTCCAGAAGTTGCCCTACAATCTACAGGAGAGGTGGCTCACACATGGTTCCACGTACAAATACAAACACAGCGTTCCATTCCCTCCCTTCTCCGTTTTTGTAGACTTCATACACCAACAAGCAAGAATTAGAAACGATCCCAGCTTTGACTTTGCAATACCATATGCCACACCATCACCATCTGCAAATCCACGCAGAACATCTGTGGCAGTACACAAGACTTATGTTTCTTCTCCAGGTTCTAATTACAGGTCTGCTGGCTGCTCCCACTCAGAGACAAAGGTGCAGGACCCTGACAAGCAGTGCCCACTTCATCAGAAGCCTCATCCTCTCCTGAAATGCAGAGCCTTCAGAGGAAAATCTATGCCAGATCGCAGAAGCTTCCTGAAAGAAAACGGTATCTGCTACAAGTGCTGCTCGTCCACAGCTCATCTCGCCAAGGATTGCAAGGTCAGTGTAAAATGCACAGAATGTGGCACCACAGATCATAACACCGCTCTACACCCTGGCCCAGCTCCATGGAGTACACAAAACACGCCAGCTGACAGTGAGCATGGCCGGGAGGAAAGGAGCACAGATACAGCTACGCCAGAGATCACTTCACAATGTACCGAGGTCTGCAAAGGGACAATAGACAGTAGGTCCTGTTCAAAAATATGCCTCGTCAAAGTATACCCGAAGGGCCATAGAGACCAAGCTGTAAGACTGTATGCTATCTTAGATGACCAAAGTAATCGATCCTTGGCTAGATCAACGTTCTTTGACCTATTCAACATCAAAGGGCCAAGCACTCCCTACTCCTTAAAGACGTGTGCAGGTACTGTGACAACAGCAGGCAGAAAAGCTACTGACTACCAGATCGAGTCTTTAGACGGACAATTCTGCCTACCACTACCTACGATCATCGAATGTAACCAGATCCCAGACAACAGATCTGAAATCCCTACGCCAGATGTAGCAATCCATCACGCTCACTTAAAACAAATAGCACACCTCATACCGGAACTCGACCATCAGGCCCAGATAATTCTGCTGTTGGGGAGAGATATCTTACAGGTTCATAAAGTGAGACGTCATATCAACGGACTCCACAATGCTCCCTATGCCCAAAGGCTAGACCTAGGATGGGTCATAATTGGCAACGTATGCTTGGGACGCATGCACGCCCCATCTTCTGTGACAAGCATGCTGACAAATACATTGGAGAAAGGACGTCCATCTCTGTTTCAACCTTGTAACAATGAGTTCCATGTCAGGGAACTGCCACACAGCATCCAACTACCTGATCATTTAATAGACTTTACTCACGACAGCAGTATAGTGTCGGGAAGCTATGAGGATCAGTTAGGGGGCACAGTCTTCCAGAGAACTAAGCAGGACAACCAAGTGGCAATGTCGGTAGAGGACAAGTTGTTCTTAGAGGTAATGGACAAGGGACTCGTTAAAGATGAGACCAACAGCTGGGTCGCACCTCTTCCCTTCAAAACCCACAGACCACGTCTACCGAACAACAGAAATCAGGCATTACAACGTTTCTCCTCTCTCATTCGTAATCTGCAAAAGAAACCAGAGATGAAAGATCACTTTTTTTCCTTCATGTCAAAGATTTTTGAAAACCGTCACGCAGAACTAGCTCCCACTCTCAAAGACTCTGAAGAATGCTGGTTCCTACCCATGTTCGGAGTATACCACCCTAAGAAACCAGGCCAGATCAGAGTCGTGTTTGATTCCAGTGCTAAATTTAATGATGTCTCCCTGAATGACGTTCTGCTGACAGGACCAGTCCTCAATAACAAACTACTGGGTGTACTTATGCGCTTCCGTAAGGATTCCGTTGCCTTCATCGCTGACATCCAGCAAATGTTCCATTGTTTCCTTGTGAGAGAGAGAGACAGGAACTTCCTAAGATTCTTCTGGTACAGAGACAATCATCCTACTAAAGAAGTCACAGAGTATCGCATGAGAGTGCACATCTTTGGCAACAGTCCTTCACCTGCAGTCGCCATTTACGGACTCAAAAGGTCGGCTCAGGAAGGAGAAGCAGAATACGGAGCAGATGTCAGACAATTCATAGAAAAGGACTTTTATGTCGACGACTGTCTAAAAGCCATGCCTTCAAATGAGACTGCCATCAATCTTCTCAGGAGAGCTCAGGACACGCTTGCCTGCTCGAACCTTAGGCTTCATAAAATAGCCTCAAACAGCCAAGAACTCATGGAAGCGTTCCCTTCTCAAGACCTCTGTAATGGTCTCAGAGACCTGGACCTGGGGTCAGACCCCGCACCAATGCAACGCAGCCTCGGGCTTCTCTGGAATCTACAATCAGACACTTTCCCCTTTCAGGTCAGCCAGGAAGAAAGGCCTTTCACACGTAGAGGCATCCTGTCTACCATCAACAGTCTGTACGACCCCTTGGGTTTCGCAGCTCCTGTTACTATACAAGGCAAGGCCCTACTAAGAGACTTAACTAGGGAAACATCTGACTGGGATGCACCTCTGCCACCTGATAAGGGGATCCAGTGGGAAGAGTGGAAGAACTCGTTAGCGGCGCTCTCCAACTTGCATATGCCAAGACCATACACCCCTGTGCCATCTACTGAGATACAGAGCCAAAGACTGTACGTATTTGCAGATGCTTCTGTCAAAGCAATTGCCGCTGTTGCCTACCTCAAAACTGTAGACTCCAAATGTCAGTGCCACATTGGTTTCGTCATGGGAAAGGCCAAACTCGCACCACAACCAGAGCACACTATACCCAGGTTAGAGCTTTGTGCCACAGTCTTAGCCGTTGAGTTAGCAGAGTTCATCGCATCCGAAATGGATATCGACCTGACACAGGCCAAGTTCTACTCAGACAGCAAAGTAGTCCTGGGATATATCCACAACGAAACCAGGCGATTCTACGTTTATGTCAATAACAGAGTGCTACGAATCAGGAGATCAGTTCACCCACAGCAGTGGCATTACATACCCACAGACCAGAATCCTGCAGATCATGCAACTAGAGCAGTTGACGCAAGTCGACTAGGAAGCACAACGTGGCTCTCTGGACCAAAACTATTGTACATTGAGGAATGTTTTCCAGACACCTTCGAACTTGTAGGAGAGGACTCAGATGCTGAAATCCGCCCTCAGGTGTCTATACTACATACGATGACCTCTGTTATCCAGCTCGTATCTTGCAGGTTCAACAGATTCTCAAGTTGGAAGTCACTTACTCCAGCCATTACCTGCCTGACTCATATAGCTCGCTCATTCAGGACCACCAGAACTCGTGACATGGAAAAATGTAAAGGAGCAGCGAGGCTTACCCACGAAAGTCTCATCACCTTCATGGCTGAAGCTGCAGCTATAATTAACGCAAGACCCCTGGTTCCAGTTCCTAACGACCCTGAGGAGCCTTTGTTATTGACTCCAGCTACTTTACTTACCCAGAAAACAGGACTGTCCAGTGCCCCTCCAGGAGGATTCGACGCGAAGGGCGTCTACAAGCGCCAATGGAGACAGGTACAAAGTCTTGCAAATACTTTCTGGGACAGGTGGCGCAAACAATATTTGTCTACCCTGCAGCCACGGACGAAGTGGCAATCTACTAAACCTAATCTGAACATAGGTGACCTTGTTCTTGTGAAAGACTGTCAGATTCACCGGAACCAGTGGCCACTTGGTCTAGTTACCGCAACGTTCCCGAGCAAGGACGGCAACGTCCGCAAAGTTGAGCTAAGGATGACCAAAGGGAATGAACCTAAGACATTTTCCAGACCGGTATCTGAACTAGTCCTATTGTTGCCTTCGGAAGAAAGGAGTAGTGACATCCGCTGATGCCAGACGGGGAGTGTTCTGTCTCCGCCATCTAATATTGTTACCCTGATTATTTGCTTGCATAATTGCAGTTTCCTCAGTATACAGTATTGATATATTCATGCCTTTATTCATCTGTGATGCTTTGGCTCCCTCTAGCGGTCAGAGTTATGTTGGCAGTTCAATCTTGTTTTTGTATTATCCATGTCTGATTCTCCTCCTCCTTTGCAATGCATTATGGTAGCTCAGCCTCCATTTCCCTCCATTTTTTCTTTCACTTTCTTCAGTTTGCCTTCAAGGAAAGACGCTTCACTTCATCCCCCTTGCGATTGCATTGCCGGTATGTCTTTATGCTTCCTATAGATATTCCTGCTCTATATTAGCTTAGTTTAACCAGTTGTACTCCCAGTTTAGTCACTAGCTTTCTAAATGTTATGCATAATGTATATCATGTGTATTATGTATCTGTTCTATGCCATGCACTGATTCTATGTATATCATTGTTCACAGTTTCACCGCATCAATATACCACTACGTTTAATAAAGCACAGACTCAACCACAGTCTCCTTATTGGACCCCGGTATAGCGGTTTAGCTGACTGTATAACTACGTATGAGCCTGCCTCAGCTAGTGAGGACAGAACACCTCCACTACTGTTTGACAGTATAATGGGCTAAATAGTGTACGTGTTTTATTCAGCGTGTGCAAGGAGCAAAATTAATAGAGCAACCTTTTACTTGTGCAGCATTAATGCTGCACAAGGTGTGGCTCTTGTACCTTGCTACACCAGAGGGGGGGGTTAAAGGTTACCTTTAAAATTGGTTCAACTAGGCTTCGGCCTACACTCTGCTCCTCTCCTCCTCCTGCTGACCCTGGGCTCTAACACTGCTAGTTTTTGCCCGGAAGTGCTAGCTGCACAGAGAAAAACACCCGCCATTGTGTTAGTGGGGTTCAGCTCCGCCAGCTGTTCCCCTGCTGTGTAGCCGGCATCGTGTCCAGCACAAGCCACGCTGGCACAACAGACCAAAAGCTGCCACCAGTGCAGGCTTCGACCTACACTCTGCTCCTCTCCTCCTCCTGCTTACCCTGGGCTATAACACCACCAGTTGTAGCCTGGAAGTGCTAGCTGCACAGAGAAAAACACCCGCCATTGTGTTAGTTGGGTTCAGCAACTCCAGCTGTTCCCCTGCTGTGTAGCCGGCATCGTGTCCAGCACAAGCCACGCTGGCACAACAGACCTAAAGCTGCCACCAGTGCAGGCCTCGGCCTACACTCTGCTCCTCTCCTCCTCCTGCTGCCCCTGGGCTCAAACACCGCTAGTTTTTGCCCGGAAGTGCTAGCTGCACAGAGAACAACACCAGTCAATGTGTCAGTGGGGTTCAGCAACGCCAGCTGTTCCCCTGCTGTGTAGCTGGCAACGTGTCCTGCAAACGCCATGCAGGCACCTGAACTGAAATTAAAGGGAACCAGGCCCCACCCCCCCCCAGGTGTTTCTATGTATAACAGCCACCTTGTACAGCAGTACTGCTGCATTTGTACAAGGTGGCTGACTTTTTCTCCTTGCCCACGTTTAATTAAACACGTACAAAATGTGTCTCATTGAGACCATTCCACTGTCCCTGAGGTGTGACTTTCCTTTCTAATGATATGCAGCACCACCCTTGGTAGCGCTTCCCGTCTTCTGACATCATTGGTTGGCTGGCTGCGCCTGTGCGTCCGCCCTGCCTTAAACAATGCTCCTCGTTGTCTTACTTATTTTGACTGCGAGGGTGTGATTGATGGGTACGAGCAGTGCATATCTTCGCCTGTCTTAACTCATCTCCTTCCGCCTTCTTCAGACTGTGCGGCCTCATGGCCGCAGCATGCGAGAAAGGATCAGCTGTGGCCGCCCAGTCTGATGCAGGTGTAAGGACATGAGTGACAGGCGAAAAAATTTACTGCGCAAGTTCATGAATCCCAGCCCCGTAGTGTGACTTAAACAAAAGACACTGCGGGTCTGGGTTTCATGGCCATCGCTAACCGCACCGGCCAACATGAAATGAGGTCAGAAGACAGGCAGCGCTCACAGCGCTTGGCCAAGTGATAACAAGAGCGCAGACTCCTGTACAGCAAATAACAACGCTCAGGAATCTGCGCCCAGCACCTAGGTGTAAATTTTGACACCTGTGCTGCGTCTCCTTAAAAAGACAAGTCACGCCTCCACTACTGTTTGACAGTATAATGGGCTAAATAGTGTACATGTTTTATTCTGCGTGTGCAAGGAGCAAAATTAATAGAGCAACCTTTGACTTGTGCAGCATTAATGCTGTTCAAGGTGTGGCTCTTGTACCTTGCAACACCTGAGGGGGGGTTAAAGGTTACCTTTGAAATTGGTTCAACTAGGCTTCGGCCTACACTCTGCTCCTCTCCTCCTCCTGCTGACCCTGGGCTCAAACACTGCTAGTTTTGGCCCGGAAGTGCTAGCTGCACAGAGAAAAACACCAGCCAATGTGTTAGTGGGGTTCAGCACCGCCAGCTGTTCTCCTCCTGTGTAGCCGGCATCGTGTCCAGCACAAGCCACGCTGGCACAACCAACCAAAAGCTGCCACCAGTGCAGGCTTCGGCCTACACTCTGCTCCTCTCCTCCTGCTGCTGCCCCTGGGCTCAAACACTGCTAGTTTTTGCCCGGAAGTGCTAGCTGCACAGAGAAAAACACCAGCCAATGTGTTAGTGGGGTTCAGCAACGCCAGCTGTTCCCCTGCTGTGTAGCCGGCAACGTGACCTGCAAACGCCACGCAGGCACATGAACTGAAATTGAAGGAAGCCTGCCCACCACCCCCAGGTGTTTCTATGTATAACAGCCACCTTGTACAGCAGTACTGCTGCATTTGTACAAGGTGGCTGACTTTTTCTACTTGCCCACGTGGAACTCAACACGTACAAAATGTGTCTCATTGAGACCATTCCACTGTCCCTGAGGTGTGACTTTCCTTTCTAATGATACGCAGCACCAGCCTTGGTAGCGCTTCCCGTCTTTTGACATCATTGGTTAGCTGGCTGCGCCTGTGCGTCCGCCCTGCTCCAAACAACGCCCCTCGGTTTTTTATTTATTTTGTCAGCGAGGGTGTGGTTTATGGGCACGAGCAGTGCATATGTTCGCCTGTCGTCACTCATCTCCTTCCGCCTTCTTCAGACTGTGCAGCCTCATGGCCGCGGCATGCGAGAAGGGATCAGCAGAGGCCGCCCAGTCTGAAGCAGGTGTAAGGACGTGTGTGAGCGGCGAAAATATTTACTGCTCAAGGCCACGAATCCCAGCACCGCAGTGTGACTTTATGAAAAGGCACTGTGGGTCTGGGCTTAATGGCCATCGTTAACCGCACCGGCCAACATGAAATGAGGTCATAAGACAGGCAGCGCTAACAGGGCATTGCCAAGGGATAACACAAGAGCGCAGACTCCTGTACAGCAAATAACAACGCTCAGGAAGCTGCGCCAAGCACCAAGGCGTTATTTGGGACACCTGTGCTGCGTCTCCTTAAAAAGCCAAGTCACGCATCCACTACAGTTTGACTGTACAATGGGCTAAATTGTGTACGTCTTTCCTTCAGCGTGTGCAAGTAGACTAATTAATAGAGCAACCTTTCATTTGTGCAGCATTAATACTGCACAAGGTGTGTCTCTTGTACTTTGTAACACCTGAGGGGGGGTTAAAGGTTTCTTTTGAAATTGGTTCAACTAGGCTTCGGCCTACACTCTGCTCCTCTCCTCCTCCTCCTGCTTCACCACGGGCTCTAACATCGCTAGTTTTTGCCCGCAAGTGCTAGCTGCACAGAGAAAAACACCCGCCATTGTGTTAATGGGGTTCAGCAACGCCAGCTGTTCCCCCACTGTGTAGCCGGCAAAGTGTCCTGCAAACGCAACGCAGACACAAAGCTGCCTCCATTGCAGGCTTCGGCCTACACTCTGCTCCCCCTGCTTACCCTTTGCTCCAACACCACTACTTGGGGCTCTAGGAAGACAATCTTTAATAGGCAACGCATCCGGGTTCCAGCACCGCCAGCTGGTTCTCGCCAGTGTTTTTGTCACGGGTACTCCCTCGTGCCCAGCCTGGTTCCAGCACCGTCAGCTGTTTCCGGGGACTGTCAATCTCACTGAGACGCCTATGCTTGCCCCGTCGTGTTGTGGTCGGGTTAGCCAACTCCAGGGTGCCTCCAGTTTAGGAGCTTCCTGTGTGGGCTGCATGAATTGGTAGTCAAGGCTGGTTCTGTAGTGCCAGTAGGCCCAGCTCCCCCTGTAGGACTGTTGGGGTTCGGTAACTGCGGCTGCCTCGCAGCCTAGCTGTTCTCTCCTCTCCTGTGGGCCTTCGGGTCCACCACCTGGTTCCAGCACCGTCAGCTGGTTCCGGGCCGAGCCTTTGGCTTAGGTGCCTCCTCCTGGGTATCCGAGTTCCGCCAACGCCTGGCGGTCCTCGGTAGTGCTTTTAAGCGCGGGCACCTACAGCTTAGTAACCGGGTTCCAGCACCGTCAGCTGGTCCTCGGTCGTGCCATTGGCTCTTGCACACTGGGGCAACGCATCCGGGTTCCAGCACCGCCAGCTGGTTCTCGGCAGTGTTTTTGTCACAGGTACTCCCTCGTGCCAAACCTGGTTTCAGCACCGTCAGCTGTTTCCGGGTTGTGTCAAACTCGCTGAGACGCCTATGCTTGCCCCGTCGTGTTGCGGTCGGGTTAGCCAACTCCAGGGTGCCTCCAGTTTAGGAGCTTCCTATGTGGGCTGCATGAATTGGTAGTCAAGGCTGGTTCTGTAGTGCCAGTAGGCCCAGCTCCCCCTGTAGGACTGTTGGGGTTCGGTAACTGCGACTGCCTCGCGGCCTAGCTGTTCTCTCCTCTCCTGTGGGCCTTCGGGTCCACCACCTGGTTCCAGCACCGTCAGCTGCTTCCGGGCCGAGCCTTTGGCTTAGGTGCCACCTCCTGGGTATCCGAGTTCCGCCAACGCCAGGCGGTCCTCGGTAGTGCTTTTAAGCGCGGGCACCTACAGCTTAGTAACCGGGTTCCAGCACCGTCAGCTGGTCCTCGGTCGTGCCATTGGCTCTTGCACACTGGGGCAACGCATCCGGGTTCCAGCACCGCCAGCTGGTTCTCGGCAGTGTTTTTGTCACAGGTACTCCCTCGTGCCAAACCTGGTTTCAGCACCGTCAGCTGTTTCCGGGTTGTGTCAAACTCGCTGAGACGCCTATGCTTGCCCCGTCGTGTTGCGGTCGGGTTATCCAACTCCAGGGTGCCTCTAGTTTAGGAGCTTCCTATGTGGGCTGCATGAATTGGTAGTCAAGGCTGGTTCTGTAGTGCCAGTAGGCCCAGCTCCCCCTGTAGGACTGTTGGGGTTCTGTAACTGCGGTTGCCTCGCGGCCTAGCTGTTCTCTCCTCTCCTGTGGGCCTTTGGGTCCACCACCTGGTTCCAGCACCGTCAGCTGGTTCCGGGCCGAGCCTTTGGCTTAGGTGCCTCCTCCTGGGTATCCGAGTTCCGCCAACACCTGGCGGTCCTCGGTAGTGCTTTTAAGCGTGGGCACCTACAGCTTAGTAACCGGGTTCCAGCACCGTCAGCTGGTCCTCGGTCGTGCCATTGGCTCTTGCACACTGGGGCAACGCATCCGGGTTCCAGCACCACCAGCTGGTTCTCGGCAGTGTTTTTGTCACAGGTACTCCCTCGTGCCAAACCTGGTTTCAGCACCGTCAGCTGTTTCCGGGTTGTGTCAAACTCGCTAAGACGCCTATGCTTGCCCCGTCGTGTTGCGGTCGGGTTAGCCAACTCCAGGGTGCCTCCAGTTTAGGAGCTTCCTATGTGGGCTGCATGAATTGGTAGTCAAGGCTGGTTCTGTAGTGCCAGTAGGCCCAGCTCCCCCTGTAGGACTGTTGGGGTTCTGTAACTGTGGCTGCCTCGCGGCCTAGCTGTTCTCTCCTCTCCTGTGGGCCTTCGGGTCCACCACCTGGTTCCAGCACCGTCAGCTGGTTCTCGGCAGTGTCTTTTGCTCTTGTACCTTCTGCTCCCCATCCTGGTTCCAGTACCGTCAGCTGGTTCCGGGCAGAGCCTTTGGCTTAGGTGCCTCCTTCTGGGTATCCAAGTTCCACCAACGTCAGGTGGTCCTTGGTAGTGCTTTCAGGCACGGGTACCTCCTGCTTAGTAACCGGGTTCCAGTAACGTCAGCTGGTCCTCGGTAGTTCCATTGGCTCTTGGACCTTCGGCTACCCATCCGGGTTCCAGTACCGTCAGCTGGTTCTCGGCAGTGTCTTTTGCTCTTGTACCTTCTGCTCCCCATCCTGGTTCCAGTACCGTCAGCTGGTTCCGGGCAGAGCCTTTGGCTTAGGTGCCTCCTTCTGGGTATCCGAGTTCCGCCAACGTCAGGCGGTCCTTGGTAGTGCTTTTTAGCACGGGTACCTCCTGCTTAGTAACCGGGTTCCAGTAACGTCAGCTGGTCCTCCGTAGTTCCATAGGCTCTTGAACCTTCGGGTAGCCATCCGAGTTCCAGTTCCATCAGCTGGTTCTTGGCATTTTCTCAGCCTTCTTGTACCTTCTGCTACATTTCCAAGTTGAAGACCCTAACGTCGACGACCAGAAAGACCACCCCAATGACGACGACGATGACGGCGGAGACGACGACAGCGGAGATGACGACACTGGAGACGACGACCCTGGAGACGACGACATGGAAGACCGAGAAGCAGAAGAACAAGAGGCTGCAGAACAAAGAGCAGAAGAACATTAAGCATAACACTTAATATCAGAGCAAAAGATATTATCTAAATTATATGCAGAAGAAGACTAAGCAGTGTATGGGGGTGAGTCCGTTCCTCCTCGTGGTGCCCCTGGATAAAGCCTGATGCTGCAGGCCAAACTGAACACGGACAAATGTAACTTTTGTGACTGGCAGAACGGAAGGTGTAATCTTCCAACTTTTATAGATAACAACTACGGGAATGCCTGTCACAAATCAAATGAGAATATGATAAAGAAGTAGAATAGGAAGAATAATAACAGTTGAATAAAATGAATATGTAGAATAGGAAGAATAATAATAGTTGAATAAAATGAATATGAAGAATGTAATAAAAAAAAAAAGGTAAAGGATAAAGAAGAAGATGAATAAGGTGAAGAAGAAGTTGATGTCAAAGATGCTGATGATGATGAAGATGAAAGTGTGGGAAAAGTAAAAAAAAAAGAAGGGGAAGGGCGTGGAATAGTGAAACATCAATATCTGACAAAATAAAAAAAAAAATTTACATAGTCAATATCTTTGTCACTCCGAACGTCTTTAAAAAAAAAAAAAACATGCTATTCTATTTGATTGGGCTAAACCTCTATGACTTTAATGTCTCCGCCACCTCCCCAAATACATCCTGCATTATTCTTAGTTGTTTTCCTTCAAGTAGAATGAACCTACAAGGAAAGAAAGGGTTTATTTTAATTCCGATATTTTGGTCCCATTGACTTGCATTGAGATCGGGTATCGGTATCGGCGATATCCGATATTTTTTGAATATCGGCCGATCCTATCCGATACCGATACTTTCCGATATCGGAAGGTATCGCTCAACACTATTCAGAACCATTTTTTTTATTTTCTCATTTGTAAAAACAGAAATATAACCATAAATTTTGTTATGCAATTTCTCCTGAATACGCCAATAACCCATATGTGGGGGTAAACCACTTTTTGGACGCACCGCAGAACTTAGAAGTGAAGATGCGCCGTTTGACTTTTTCAATGCAGAATTGGCTGGTATTGAGATCGGACGCCATGTCACGTTTAGAGAGCCCCTGATGTACCTAAACAGTGGAAACCCCCCACAAGTGACACCATTTTGGAAACTAGACCCCTTAAGGAACTTATTTAGATGTGTGGTGAGCACTTTGAACCCCCAAGTGCTTCACAGAAGTTTGTAACGTAGAGCCGTGAAAATAAAAAATCGCTTTTGTTTACACAAAAATGATCTTTTCGCCCACAAATTCTTATTTTCACAAGGGTAACAGGAGAAATTAGACCACCAAAATTGTTGTGCGATTTCTCCTGAATACGTCGATACCCCATATGTGAGGGTAAACCACTGTTTGGGCGCACCGCAGAGCTTGGAAGAGAAGGAGTGCCGTTTTACTTTTTCAATGTAGAATTGGCTGTAATTGAGATCGGACGCCATGTCGCGTTTGGAGAGCCCCTGATGTGCCTAAACAGTGGAAACCCCCCACAAGTGACCCCATTTTGGAAACTAGACCCCTTAAGGAACTTATCTAGATGTGTGGTGAGCACTTTGAACCCCCATGTGCTTCACAGAAGTTTATAACGTAGAGCCGTGAAAAAAAAAATCGCATTTTTTCTACAAATATGATCTTTTTGCCCACAAATTTTTATTTTCACAAGGGTAACAGGAGAAATTAGACCAATAAAGTTGTTGTGCAATTTCTCCTGAGTACGTCGATACCCAATATGTGGGGGTAAACCACTGTTTGGGCGCACCGCAGAGCTTGGAAGAAAAAGAGTGCCGTTTTACTTTTTCAATGTAGAATTGGCTGGAATTAAGATCGGACGCCATGTCGCGTTTGGAGAGCCCCTGATGTGCCTAAACAGTAGAAATCCCCCACAAGTGACCCCATTTTGGAAACTAGACCCCCCATTGAACTCATGTAGATGTGTGGTGAGAACTTTGAATGCCCAAGTGCTTCACAGAAGTTTATAATGCAGAGTCGTGAAAATAAAAAATATTTTTTTTTTCCACAAAAAAGATTTTTTAGCCCCCAAGTTTTTATTTTCACAAGGGTAACAAGAAAAATTGGACCCCAAAAGTTGTTGTCCAATTTGTCCTGAGTATGCTGGTACCCCATATGTGGGGGTAAACCTTCCAATCTTTGTTGTATTTTTGCGGTGCCCTCCATTTATATATTTATTCCTGGTAAACCACTGTTTAGGCGCACGGCAGAGCTCGGAAGGAAGGAGCGCCGTTTTGGAATGCAGACTTTGATAGAATGGTCTGCGAGCATTATGTTGCGTTTGCAGAGCCCCTGATGAACCTAACCAGTAGAAACCCTCCACAAGTGACCCCATTTTGAAAACTAGACCCCCCAAGGAACTTATCTAGATGTGTGGTGAGAACTTTGAATGCCCAAGTGCTTCACAGAGGTTTGGAATGCAGAGTCGTGAAAATAAAAAATATTTTTTTTTTCCACAAAAAAGATATTGTAGCCCCCAAGTTTTTATTTTCACAAGGGTAACAGGAGAAATTGGACTGCAATAGCTGTTGTCCAATTTATCCCGAGTACGCTGATGCGCCATATGTGGGGGTAAACCACTGTTTGGGTGCACGGCAGAGCTCGGAAGGGAAGGAGCGCCGTTTTGGAATGCAGACTTTGATAGAATGGTCTGTGGGCATTATGTTGCGATTGCAGAGCCCCTGATGTACCTAAACAGTAGTAACCCCCCACAAGTGACCCCATTTTGGAAATTAGACCCCCAAGGAACTTATCTAGATGTGTGGTGAGAACTTTGAATGCCCAAGTGCTTCACAGAAGTTTAGAATGCAGAGTCATAAAAAAAAAAAAAATTTTCCACAAAAAAGATTTTGTAGCCCCCAAGTTTTTATTTTCACAAGGGTAACAAGAGAAATTGGACCCCAGAAGTTGTTGTCCAATTTATCCCGAGTACGCTGAAGCCCCATATGTGGGGGTAACCCACTGTTTGGGGCGCACGGCAGAGCTCAGAAGGGAGGGAGCACCATTTGACTTTTCGAGCGCAAAATTGGCTGTCGTGTTTGGAGACCCCCTGATGTACCTAAACAGTGGAAACCCCCCAATTCTAGCTCCAACCCAACTCCAACACATCCCTAACCCTAATCCCAACCTGATCCATAATCCTAATCACTAACCCTAACGATAATCACAACCCTTACCCCAAAACAACCCTAATGTCAACCCTAACCATAACCCTAATCAAAACCCTAAATCCAACACACCCCTAATCCTAATCTCAACCCTAACCTCAAACCTAACCCTAATCCCCATATACCCCTAATCACAACCCTAACCTTAACCCTAATCCAAACCCTAACCCTAATCCCAACTCTAACCCTAACTTTAGCCCCAACCCTAGCCCTAACTTTAGCCCCAACCCTAACCCTAGCCCTAAGGCTACTTTCACACTTGCGTCGTTTGGCATCCGTCGCAATCCGTAGTTTTGGACAAGAAATGGATCCTGCAAATGTGCCCGCAGGATGCGCTTTTTGCCCATAGACTTGTATTGCCGACGGATCGTGACAGATGGCCACACGTCGCGTCTGTCGTGCACTGGATCAGTTGTGTTTTGGCGGACCGTCGGCACAAAAAAAGTCCAATGAAATGTTTTTTTTGTACGCCGCATCCGCCATTTCTGACCGCGCATGTGTGGCCGTAACTCCGCCCCCTCCTCCCCAGGACATAGATTGGGCAGCGGATGCGTTGAAAAACTACATCCGCTGCCCACGTTGTGCACAATTTTCACAACGTGCGTCGGTATGTCGGGCCGACGCGTTGCGACGGCCCCATACCGACGTAAGTGTGAAAGAAGCCTAACCCTAAATTTAGCCCAACCCTAATCCTAAATTTAGCCCTAGCCCTTACCCTAACCCTAACCCTACCCCTAACCCTAGCCCTAACCCTACCCCTAACCCTACCCCTAACCCTAGCCCTACCCCTAACCCTAACCCTACCCCTAGCCCTAACCCTACCCCTAGCCCTAACCTTAACCCTACCCCTAACCCTACCCCTAGCCCTAACCCTAGCCCTACCCCTAACCCTAGCCGTAACCCTACCCCTAACCCTAACCCTACCCCTAACCCTAATTTTAGCCCCAACTGCTGTTCTCCTGCCGGCCAGCAGATGGAGACAGATGGCGGGCGCACTGCGCATGCGCCCACCATTTTCTTTTCCCCGGCAGCCAGGATGAGCAGCAGGAGGACCCAGGGACACAGGTGAGTATGCTAGGGTCACCGAATCCCCCTATTTCTCTGTCCTCTGATGTGCGATCACATCAGAGGACAGAGAATTACACTTTTTTTTTTTTGCGGTCGCCGGTAAACAGTTAATTACCGGCGATCGCAAAACAGGGGTCGGTAAAACCGATCCCGATCATGTTCTTTGGGGTCTCAGCTACCCTCAGCAGCCGAGACCCCAAAGATTCTCCCGGTGCCGGCCGGCGGGCGCACTGCGCATGCGCCCGCCATTTTGAAGATGGTGGCGCCAACCGGGAGACACGAGGAGCATCGGGGGAGATAGGTGAGTATTGAGGGACTACCTGGGACCCCTTTTCTCTGTCCTCTGATGTGCGATCACATCGGAGGACAAAGAAATTAAAAAGAGATTGCATTTTTTTTTTTTTTGCGATTGCCGGTAAACGGTTAATTACCGGCGATCGCAAATGCGGGGTGGGTAAAAAAAACCCCAATCATGTTCTCTGGGGTCTCGGCTACCCCCGGCAGCCGAGACCCCAGAGAAAATCCGACTCTGGGGGGCGCTATTCACTTTTTCCACAGCGCCGTTAATTAACGGCACTGTGGTTTAAGTACCCTTAGCGGCCGCCGTTAAAAGGCGTATCGGCGGTTGCTAAGGGGTTAATCATCACTGCTTGAAGCCAGAAAAACTAACATCCTGTATCCCAGCTGTCAAGTGGGCTCAGTTTCACACAAGGGCCCTTCAGAGGGATATTTTACTTAATGATAGACCCTGGGGGTTCCTGCAGGGAAAAATTACTTTGGGTCCATAAGCCATAAGTTCCCTAAAATGGTGGCTTAACAAGGATAACTTGGCCTCAGGAGCTCCCTGGGAGAATCACATATCGTGCATAATAACCACAGATGCCAGTCCTTCGGGTAGGTGGGCCCATAGGGGGGAAATGGTAGTTCAGGGTCAATGGGATCCCCACTTAGAAAGCTCATCTAACGTGAAGGAACTATCGGCGGTAGAGCTGTCAGTTAAAAAACTCCTTGTGTACCTACAGGGTCACCATGTCAGAATTCTCTCGGCCAACCAGATGGCGGTGGCCTACATCAACCACCAGGGTGGAACCCGATGTCTTTTCCAGATAACGGAAAGGCATTTTCTATCTTTGAAAGCGCTTCACATAAATGGAAAGGACAATGCCAAAGCGGACTTTCTAAGCTGCAACATACTAAGGCAGGAATAATGGTCTCTAAATGGAGCTGTCTTCAACCAGATTGTCCGCATGTGGGGTCAGCCGAATATAGATCTTTTTGCCACCAGGAGAAATAGAAAAGTAAAACAGTTCTGTTCTCTGAATCCGGGGAAAAACCTCTTATGGTGGACGCCTTCCTGAGGGACTCTCCATAAGTAGCAGGACTCCACTTGATGGCATGGAGTTTGAAAGGGCATTATTAAGGTATAAAGGATTCTCCCCAAATCTAATAACCACCCTGCTACAGAGTAGGATGTTAATTACATCCAAAAACTATGCTACAACCTGGAAACAAATCCTTGCCACTTCTGACTTTAAAGCTGAGGGAGGGGTACCTATAAGGCAGATTCTAGAATTTCTTCAGAGGGGTCTGGAATTAGGTCTTGCCACTAGTACCCTTAAAGTGCAAGTTTCAGCCCTTGGTGCCTTATTTAGCTGTGATATCGCAAATAATTACTGGGTCTCCAGATCTATTAAAGCAGTTGGCATACTTAGGCCCATACACAAAGTAAGGTGCGTACCATGGGACATGAACTTATTCCTTATAGCTATGATGGAGGCTTCGTTTGAACCCATGGTATCTGCCTCAATTAAGGTTCTATCCCTCAAGGTGGTCTTTTTGGTAGCAATAACATCACCACGTAGAATAAGTGATATTTAGGCACTCTCTAGAATTCCGACAGGGTAGTGTTTAGGCCAGACCCTGCCTACTTGCCCAAGATTGCCTCAGGTTTCCACAGGTCACAAGACATAGTCCTTCCCTCCTTCCTCCCTAACCCTACCATTAAGAAGGAGGAGAAGCTTCACACCTTAGATGTTAAATGTCTGCTAGAGTATCTCCCTGTCACTAATCCCTGGAAAAGGACAATGTCTTTTATTTATATCCTTCCTGGGCTCTAGAATGGGTCTTAAGGTACTGTCACACTGAACAACTTTCCAACGAGAACAACAGCGATCCGTGACGTTGCAGCGTCCTGGATAGCGATCTCGTTGTGGTTGACACGCAGCAGCGATCAGGATCCTGCTGTGACATCACTGGTCGTCGCTGAAAGTCCAGAACTTTATTTGGTCGTCAGGTCAGCGTGATTCGTCATGTTTGACAGCAAAAGCAACGATGCCTGCAATGGTTTTCAATGGAGCAAACAACCAGTGAGAACGATAAGTACGCCACTGGATCGCTCCTGCATCGCTCAGTTGTTGCCGGTGTATGACGTCTCCTAGCGATCGGCTCGTTGTCTATATCACTGCAGCGTCGCTAAATGTGACGGTACCTTTAGAGTTTCGAAGTGTACTTTGGCAAGATGGATTAGGGTGGCTATCTCTCTAGCTTACACAGAAGGTGACAGTCCGGCTCCACAGAATTTAAGGGTGCATTCCACTCGAGCCATGGCATCCTCTTGGGCAGAAAGATCTAGAGTTTCCATCGACCAGATATGTAAGACGGCTACATGGTTATTCCCTTCCCACCTTCTTTAATCATTATAGACTGGACATGGGTGCTTCCTCAGATCTCACCTTCTGGTTAAGGGTGCTGCAGGCTGTAGTCCCTCCCTAAGATAGTTTTAATTCTCTCGTGGTGCTGTCATGGGAGTCCAAATAAAGTATTAAGTTACTTATCGATAACGGTATTTTTCAGAAACCCATGACAGCACCCTTAGTTCCCTCCCTTAACATATGAGTATGCACTTCTTCCGCTTATAAGTTTCCACATGCATGAATTGTTCAGGTTGTGCATATTTTATGTGCCATTAACCATGGAGGTCCTCTCAAGCTCTGTAATCCAAATGATGTGTGGGAGACGTGCCACCCTTTTGTATCTGTAGGTCTCGTGTTCCTGAAGGGCGGATCCCCTTTCTCGTGGTGCTGTCATGGGCTTCCAAAAAATACTGTTACCGGTGTGTAACTTAATGCTTTTTGGAGTTTTTCACTGTACAAAACACATCAAATATGAATTGAAAGGAGAAAAAAAGTGTAGATTAAAATGTTTATTTGTGGTGTTACAAGCTTTTTGTATTTGATTTTTCTGCTTCAAAATATTAAAAAAAACTTTGTGTTTAAGAAACGCTGAGAAGGTCAATTTAAATAGCAGCTACATGACTAGAGAATTGAAGCTTTATCTGATACTTCCAGGTGTTAATCTCTTCTATTCTTATCATTACAGTGTTAATGAGAGAGCTAATTTTATGTACTAGAGTTGGAATGAACAATGTACCAACAAAGATTACATAACATGTTGGTTCTGATAAGGCTCTTTTCATTTTGTGCGCGGTTTATTATTTAGGGATAATGTAGAAAGGTTCATGTGTACATTTTATTCCTTGTGGAAATCACAAGATTAATTACGCTAGAAACTTTCTGTTGCATTTAGTGTCACTATTGCCAAGTCCTTTTTTTAACAGATACAACTGATCGTGAAGTTTTTAGGCTAGAATATTTTTTATAAAACTAAAACCATTACGGTTTATTGGGAAAGTAGAACATCAGTCTTTTCTTGCTTCATTTGCTTGAAACAGATTCTTTTGGACAACTATAGGCAACAAGAACATTCTGAGATTCCTTACACAAATACATGATAAACCTACAAACTCCATGCAGATATTTGTCTGTTTCGATTCCATAACTAATTATGTGAGAATAAAAAACTTTGTGTCTCTGTATAAAATCAGAGGCACCTAGATATATAGAATATGCCAATCAGAAGCATAGCTTGAGTTGCCAGCGCCAAGGGCAAATCAAGTTTATTGCATTCCATAACTCGTGAAATACTAATGTAATTAATTATAGTTTTCATATTACATTCCTTCAGTTTGTTCAGATATTGCTGAAATCTTACTTAAAGTTAAAAAAATAAAGTTATACATTGTTACAACATTTTTATCACTTTTTATTACATTTTTGTTGCACTTTTTTTGTATGTAACAAGCTTATTACTTCATCCCTAACCGTAACCTCAGATCTAATAATAAATTTGACCCTAGCTCCCACTCTTGCTCTAACCCTATCCCTAAACCTCTCTCTGACCCCAGTTCAAACAATCATTCTAACCTTAATCCTAGCCCTAACCCGTTACGGCTTTAAAAAGATGTATAAACCTAAAACTTATTATACTGATTTTTTACAGGGTCACTTTTACAGGTCTCTGTCTCTCTTTTCCCAAAATGACATGTGAGAGGAAAGGCTGAGAGTTGTATGAATCAATACTATTTTGCTCAGCCTCATCATATCAGTCAATGCATATGCAGAATGCAGTAACTGATGACAATCTCACCTCAACTGTTGGGCTCTGCATGGAAACTGGTGGAAGCAATTGAGATGATTACGCACCTACTGGCTTCTTTACTTATTTAGTTCACCGGTTCACTTACCAATGGGTGAGCGCAGTCGCTCCCAGAAGAAGTTGTGCTTGTTGTTGGATTATTTGACAGTGGGGAAAGTGGTTTAAGATTTGCACTCTCATAAAAATTGGCAACCCAGGCACCCATCCATGTGCCCCACCTATGCTATGCCAATTGTCACGAGGGTGTCACGACCCCCAGGAAAGACGAAATTAGTTTAATGCTAGTAAACTAATTAGGTCCTTCCAAGGGGACGCGACAGACACATGTAATAGTAATCTATCCATTTGGAAATAGCATGATTATATCCACATGGATCTATAACACAGCCATATTGAATTGGACTAATTAATGACCTACATGTATTGCTTTACTTGGTTGTGATTTGCTATAAAAAGGCACAAACATGTAATCAACCAAACGGTATCAACCTACAGATCACAGAAAGAATATAGGGTGGGGGGTCCAACAAGAAAGCCTATTGTGTCAGGTGGTGTGATAGTGTCAATCAAAACCAGCAGGAGGTAATTTTTCAGTGTTTGCTGTGGGGTCCTATAAGAAAATAGATTTTCAAACTAGAGGACTCCTTTGAGGATTACAATAATTATTTCTATATATCTTTCCTACATTCTGCCACTGACATTACATCATTTTTAAAGATTTTTTTTGCAGGATGAGTTTTTAGTTTCCATTTCGTTAATTTGGAATACATATAAGAAAGTGTTTAAACAGGTTATCCAAGAATTTTTATAAAATAAATGAATAAAATAAATTAATATATAGATTTTTTTTTCTAAATACCTTCATCTATTGCACTCTTAGGATTTTAAAGATGACAACTGTCATAAATCCATGTGCACCCATTATAGATTTGAGAGGATGCAGCAGGATGGACTTCCTAAAGAACATCTGCTTGAAACATACCTCAGATCAGAGCAGCCTTGTGTCAAGCATCTTGAACTCACAATCCTCTGTTCAGTCAACCTGACAGGACACTGCCAGGAGCTGAACTAAAGGAGAAGATAAACACCTTTATCTAGCTGATTGTGAATGAACATCCATCTCAGTCACTCTGACAGGTTTAGTGCACTGCAGGGAGTACCTCTGTCTCTGTCTTCTATATGGAAGCTACATCTTTAAAATCCTGATAAAGTGCACTACATAAAGAATACCCTTTAGCTACTAAAATGTTTAATATTTAAAAGTTTTTCATTTATTTTATCACATTTCTCAGGGACTTCTTTAAAGAAGCTCTCTCAGCTATTTTTTTATTTTCTACCCTTTATGAATATACCAGAATAGTACAGGTCCTTCTCAAAAAATTAGCATATAGTGTTAAATTTCATTATTTACCATAATGTAATGATTACAATTAAACTTTCATATATTATAGATTCATTATCCACCAACTGAAATTTGTCAGGTCTTTTATTGTTTTAATACTGATGATTTTGGCATACAACTCCTGATAACCCAAAAAACCTGTCTCAATAAACTAGCATATCAAGAACAGGTTCTCTAAACGACCTATTACCCTAATCTTCTGAATCAACTAATTAACTCTAAACACATGCAAAAGATACCTGAGGCTTTTATAAACTCCCTGCCTGGTTCATTACTCAAAACCTCCATCATGGGTAAGACTAGTGACCTGACAGATGTCAAGAAGGCCATCATTGACACCCTCAAGCAAGAGGGTAAGACCCAGAAAGAAATTTCTCAACAAATAGGCTGTTCCCAGAGTGCTGTATCAAGGCACCTCAATGGTAAGTCTGTTGGAAGGAAACAATGTGGCAGAAAACGCTGTACAACGAGAAGAGGAGACCGGACCCTGAGGAAGATTGTGGAGAAGGACCGATTCCAGACCTTGGGGAACCTGAGGAAGCAGTGGACTGAGTCTGGTGTGGAAACATCCAGAGCCACCGTGCACAGGCGTGTGCAGGAAATGGGCTACAGGTGCCGCATTCCCCAGGTAAAGCCACTTTTGAACCATAAACAGCGGCAGAGGCGCCTGACCTGGGCTACAGAGAAGCAGCACTGGACTGTTGCTAAGTGGTCCCAAGTACTTTTTTCTGATGAAAGCAAATTTTGCATGTCATTCGGAAATCAAGGTGCCAGAGTCTGGAGGAAGACTGGGGAGAAGGAAATGCCAAAATGCCTGAAGTCCAGTGTCAAGTACCCACAGTCAGTGATGGTGTGGGGTGCCATGTCAGCTGCTGGTGTTGGTCCACTGTGTTTCATCAAGGGCAGGGTCAATGCAGCTAGCTATCAGGAGATTTTGGAGCACTTCATGCTTCCATCGGCTGAAATGCTTTATGGAGATGAAGATTTCATTTTTCAGCACGACCTGGCACCTGCTCACAGTGCCAAAACCCCTGGTAAATGGTTTACTGACCATGGTATTACTGTGCTCAATTGGCCTGCCAACTCTCCTGACCTGAACCCCATAGAGAATCTGTGGGATATTGTGAAGAGAAAGTTGAGAGACGCAAGACCCAACACTCTGGATGAGCTTAAGGCCGCTATTGAAGCATCCTGGGCCTCCATAACATCTCAGCAGTGTCACAGGCTGATTGCCTCCATGCCACGCCGCATTGAAGCAGTCATTTCTGCCAAAGGATTCCCGACCAAGTATTGAGTGCATAACTGAACATTATTATTTGATGGTTTTTTGTTTGTTATTAAAAAACACTTTTATTTGATTGGATGGGTGAAATATGCTAATTTATTGAGACAGGTTTTTTGGGTTATCAGGAGTTGTATGCCAAAATCATCAGTATTAAAACAATAAAAGACCTGACAAATTTCAGTTGGTGGATAATGAATCTATAATATATGAAAGTTTAATTGTAATCATTACATTATGGTAAATAATGAAATTTAACACTATATGCTAATTTTTTGAGAAGGACCTGTATATATGTGTTAATATATTTACTGATCACCATTTACTCTAATGTCCAGAGCTGCTTCGCTCCTTTTCTGAACCACATGGCCACTATTTAGCTTAATTGGCTCACACATCATCTCATGACAGTCAGAACGAAACCCCATAGACTTACATTGAGAAAGTGACTTCCATTCCACACTGAAGATCATTTGTGAGCTGTCTGATTTGAATTCATGTTTTTCAGAAGAAGATGTAAACATCGCGGGAAGCCAGAGAGAACAGCGATCGGTAAGTAATTTAACATACACTATATACACTAAACTTCCTTCTCACCCCCAATGGGGGTGGTCTTTTTTGTCCTTTCTCATTCTCGGGTCCTCTACCAGAGGTCTGGGAGTTTGAGGGTTCTGCACAGGATCTTAGTCGTTCCCAGCATTGCGCTTTTCTAGACAGTGAGTTCAGCTGTTGCTCCTGCAATCTGTTGTAGCCATTTTCTCAGATTAGGGGTCACTGCTCCAATTGCTCCTATCACCACTGGAATCACTGTGACCTTCATCTTCCACATCTCCTCCAGTTCTCTTTTGAGGCCTTGGTATTTCTCCAGCTTCTCATATTCCTTCATTCTGATGTTGCTGTCACTTGGCACTGCCACATCTATTATCATTGCTGTTTTCTGATCCTTGTCTACTATCACAATATCTGGTTGGGTAGCTAACACCTGCATAGGATTTTAGCCCTTTCATTATCCACCACTTTTTCTGGGGACTTCCACCTGGACTTAGGGGGACTTATCCCATATGATGTGCAGATGTTCATGTATACAATTCCCGCTACTTGGTTGTGGCATTTGGTATACACTGTTCCTGCTTGCATTTTTCATCCTGCCACTATGTGTTGGACTATTTCTGAGGTTTCTTTGCATAGTCTGCACCATTGGTCTTGTCTTGTGTGGTAGATTCCTGCTTCTATGGATCTGGTACTTATTGCTTGCTCTTGTGCAGCAATGATTAGTGCCTCTTTGCTGTCTCAGAGTCCAGCTTTCTCCAGCCACTGGTAGGATTTCTCCATGTCAGCCACCTCCATTATCTGTTGATGGTACATCCCATGCAGTGGCTTGTCTTGCCATGGCGCTTCATGTTCCTGTTCTTCCTTCCAGATCTGTTGTTGTTGCAGCAGCATTAGGCTTTCAGCATCTCATGCTTTGGTGCCATTTTTCCGATGTATTCCTGGATACTCCTTGTTTCATCTGTGATGGTGGCTTGGATGCTTATCAAGACTCGATCACCCTCCTTTCTGTTGGCATACAATCTTTGGGTGTTAGACTAAATGTACCATCACATTTAGCGATGCATCCCGATCGCTGCAGCGTCGCTGTGTGGTCACTGGAAAGCTGTCACACAGACAGCTCTTCAGCGACCAACTATGCGAACTCCCCTGGTAACCAGGGTAAACATCAGGTTACTAAGCGCAGGGCCGCGCTTAGTAACCCGATGTTTACCCTGGTTACCAGTGCTAATGTAAAAAAAAAACAAACACTACATACTTACATTCCGGTGTCTGTCCCCCGTCGCTGTGCTTTCCTGCACTGACTGTGAGCGCCGGCTGGCCGTAAAGCACAGTGGTGACATCACCGCTGTAATCTGCTTTACGGCTGGCCGGCGCTGACAGTGCAGGGAAGCAGAACACCGAGGGACGCGACAGACACCGGAATGTAAGTATGAAGTGTTTTTTTTTTACATTTTTTTTTACATTTACACTGGTAACCAGGGTAAACATCGGGTTTCTAAGCGCAGCCCTGCGCTTAGTAACCCGATGTTTACCTTGGTTACCAGTGAACACATCGCTGAATTGGCGTCACACACACCGATTCAGCGATGTCTGCGGGTGATTCAGCGACGAAATAAAGTTCTGGACTTTCTGCTCCGACCAACGATGTCACAGCAGGATCCAGATCGCTGCTGCATGTCAAACACAACGATATCGCTATCCAGGACGCTGCAACGTCACGGATCGATAGCGATATCGTTGTGAAGTTGGTCAGTGTGAAGGTACCTTTAGGGTGGAGACCTCCATGCATTGTGAGGAGCTTTCGTGTCTTCACATCTGCAGCTTCCATCTCTTTTTTGAGCTAGCACAATCTGCCAGCAGGTTATCAGATAACTGGCAGGGCATATGTATTGATGGCGCAGATTTTATTCTTCCCATTGAGCTGGCTCTTCAGGACCTGTCTTACCCTTTGATGGTATTTGGATGTTGCTGCTTTCCTTGCCTTCTCAGCATGGTTTATTTCATGCAATAAAATCCAATTTAATTATTTAAAAATCATACAACGTGATTTTCTGTTTTTTATTTTTAGATTTTGCCTCTTGTGGTTGAAGTGTACCTAAAATAAATATTACATACTTCTCCATTCTTTGTAGGTGGGAAAACTTGCAAAATCAGCAGTGTATAAAATACTTATTTTACCTGCTATATATATATGCAAAATCCTCCAGAAAACCATACCATAATCCCAGGACCGGACTCAGACTAAAATTCAGCCCTGGCACTTGAAGTTACACAGGCCCACTTATCACATAGTGACTGTATAATATCTTTGTACACTTGTAGGTAGGGCCGGTTTTAGGCAAAGTGGGGCCCTAGGCAAAGTTTAAAATGGGACCCCAAATGCACACCACACAAAAGCATTTTGGTTGTATTTGGTTGTACTGAGTTCAGGCCGCTAAATGAGTTTGATCAACACTTGTTTCCCGGCCTCTTTCCACCAGCTGAGGAATAATGATGGGACAGAACGATCACTAATACATCACTAAGGCTACGTTCACATTAGCGTTGTGTGCCGCTGCGTCGGCGACGCAACGCACGCTAAAACGCACCAACACGCACGCAAAAACACTGCGTTTTGCGACGCATGCGTCGTTTTTTGCCGAAATTTGGACGCACAAAAATGCAACTTGTTGCGTTTTCTTGGTCCGACGCTTGCGGCAAAAAAGACGCATGCGTCGCACAACGCAGCACAAAAAGACGCATGCGTCCCCCATGTAAAATATAGGGGCGCATGACGCATGCGTCGCCGCTGCGTCGCCCGACGCAAGCACGACGCAAAACGGGAAACGCTAGTGTGAACGTTACCTAACAGATCCCCATACAGTATCATGTTATCAGCAGCACATCTACAGTTTACGCTGGCGATGCGCTGCTGAGAACAATGATTTTTGTTCCAGCAAAAACAATCTGAATATGCAGCATTTTACTTGTTTAGTAAAATACACCCCATAGTCCTCCACATATTATAATGTGCACCACAGTCCTCCATATAGTATAATACACTCCCTATAGTCCTCCATATATTAAAATACACTGCTCAGTCCTCCATATAGCATAATACACTCCTCATTGTCCTCCATATAGCATAATACACTCCTCATAGTGCTCCATACAGTATAATGCACCGCCATAGCATAGTCATCCATATAGCCGCCCCATAGAATATAATACAGCCCAACTCCCGATAATATATAATGTAGCCCCCATAGAATTAAATGCAGCCCCCCATAGCATATAACACAGCCTCCCCCATAGAATATAATATACCCCCACAATAGTATATAACAGCCACATACTATATAACATGGCCTCCCCCATAGAATAGAATATACCCCCCATAATATATAGCACAACCCGCATAGCAGATAACACAGCCCACGTAGTTGTATACAGGACAGCCGACATAGCAGTATACAGCACAGCCCACACAGTAGTATACAGCACAGCCCACAAAGTAGTATATAGCACAGCCCATAGAGTAGCATACAGCACTGCCCACATAGTAGTATACAGCAGAGCCCACATATGTATACATATTAATCCAAAAAGACCTAAAGCTTTAGAGAGCTTGGTCACATTCCGTACAACTATATCTACCACAAAGAGCTATGCAAAAAATACAACGTGGCTCAAGGAATGTAAAGATATAAAAATATTCTTTATTCGTAAATATTAAAACATAGAATAACACCAGAGTACCCACTGGGTAATATATTTACATTGATCTATTTCTGTGTTACAAGGTTCTTTGCTCCTGTCAGGTTCTATTTTACTCATAGGAAAATGTCCTGTTAAATGCGCTTTCCACTTAGGTTTTTTTTGTCCAGGTGGTTTATGTGACACTGTATGCAGGATTTTTGTGTTCCAATGTTATTATATCTATGGACCTAGGGAGTATGACGCAATATGTGGTTATGTTTTCACATGATTATTTTCAGCCTTAGCCTTGATGTTTTTGTTGCAATATGAGGTACTCTGGTGTTATTCTATGTTTTAATATTTACGAATAAAGAATATTTTTATATCTTTACATTCCTTGAGCCACGTTGTATTTTTTGCGTAGCTCTTTGTGGTAGCAGAGCCCACCTAGTAGTATATAGCACAGCCCACATAGTAGTATACAGCAGAGCCCACACAGTACTATATAGCTCAGCCCAAGTAGTATACAGCACTGCCCACATTGTAGTATACAGCACTGCCCACACAGTAATATACAGCACTGCCCACATAGTAGTGCACAGCAGAGCCAACATAGTAGTATATAGCATTGCCCACGTAGTAGTATACAGCACTGCCCACATAGTAGTATACAGCAGAGCCCACATAGTAGTATATAGCACAGCCCACATAGTAGTATACAGCAGAGCCCACACAGTAGTATACTGCACTGCCCACATAGTAGTATACAGCACTGCTCACATAGTAGTATACAGCACTGCCCACACAGTAGTATACAGCACTGCCCACATAGTAGTATACAGCAGAGCCCACATAGTAGTATATAGCACAGCCCACATAGTAGTATACAGCACTGCCCACATAGTAGTATACAGCACTGCCCACATAGTAGTATACAGCACAGCCCACACAGTAGTATACAGCAGAGCCCACACAGTAGTATATAGCACAGCCCACATAGTAATATACAGCAGAGCCCACATCTCTCTTCCCCCCCCCCTAGAATGACCCCACAGTCCAGTAAAAAAAAACAAAAAAAAAACACAAGCTCCTCACCTCTCCTCATGCCCGCGGTGCTCCTTGCTCCTGTCTCGGCATCTGCCGCTGCACTGCCTGGGACGCAGTGAGTGCGCGCGCACCCGCAGTCTTCTGAGGCAGAGCGGGGAATGATGGGAGAGGGAGCATCAGGTGACGCTCTCTCCTCCATCATTGCATTCAACTGTACCGGCATCATACAGACGCTGGTATAGTTGAATGCGGCGTTGGCGCTGGGGGGGAAGGGTGAGTGGGCGTGCAGTGGCCCACTACTGGCACCGGCCCTTCTGGCATTTGCCAGAACTGCCCAATGGCCAGTCCGGCCCTGCATAATCCTAATAAACTCTATACAAACCATTGGGGCCATTAGGCATTGTTGTAATTCATTATACTGATCTATCACAGTATTTTATCTTCCATTATGAAAGGAAACCACCAAGTCCTAGAGTTGAGCAGATCAAGTTGCGATATTGTGGTCCTTCACTAGGTCAATAATGTCTTGATTCCTTCTCTCAGTGAGTAATTGTTTTGCTGTCCTATTGAAACTGAGTCCTGCTGAGTTTTCAGTGTTTTGATTGACAGCTTGGCAGACCTATCTTGTGATGGGCGCCTGAGCTGTCGTGCTTTGATTGACAGCCCTGCTGTCCAATCTGAGACTGGGCGATGCGGGACTTTCTCCAGGTGTTCTCTGTTCTGCAGATTGCCCAAACTATTTAACTAAACTGTTAGCCTGTGATCCTTCTCAGACGTAGCTTGTGCTTCCTAGTGCCTGATTCTGTTCTGAGTTCTGATTTTCCGCTGCCTGAACCGTAGACTGTGTTCTGGCTATCCCTTTGTCTTGTCCTTTTGCCATTATCCACTCTCTCCTGGTATTTTGATCCCAGACTGTGACCTGACTTACGCCTTTGTATTTTCCCTTTGTTTTCTATGTGCTTTCTTGGAACTGACCCCAAGACATCTGACTTCTTCATCTCCCGGTCTGTCCGTGAGTAGTGACTAGCATCACAATTAATCTCTTACCTGCTGGAATCCCTTGTGAGGCATTACATTAGTCTGGCTGGTGCAATGTGATTATTGTGGTATGACACAATCTAAAGCCACCCCATAGATCATGGAAGGTAAGAGACTTGTGAGCCTCCCCTACTGGGGCCAAAGACTATTGACTTGGCCATTAGACCAGGGTCCAGCGAATCGATCCACCCATTGTGTCTAGTGCCATAGAATGTGTCTTTCAATCGCAACTATTCTTATATGACTGGCACAGCTCCTGATACCTGCCCAATTCAAATAATTTCACATGTCATTATGGGAAAGAAGTACAAGTATTGTTTTACTCTGGCTTTTACTTCATTTTTTTTTTCTAGTAATTTCTTTTTTTTTCTTTTAATGTATTTCTCATTCCCCATTCCAACAGGGTGGGATCACATAACAATAATGCACATTTTAATACATGAAAAGAAACAGTATTCTGTGATTTATGTACATTTTGAGTTCACACGAGACCTATTTTCCTTCTTTTTACCAGATGCAATAATAACAGAGGATACCCACAAGTCTCCTTCTAAGCTCTTTTTCGCTGTAGCACACAGGGAAAAAAAAATTATTCTCAGAAATATATTTTAGTTTTCAATAAAAATGAGTTCAATAAAATTGAAAGTTGCCATCTGTGTGAACAGATGGGGATTAGCACAGGGATAGTCTGTCAGGATTGCTGACATATTAACAACCTAATCATGGCACACAAGGTCAGCGATAAGAGAGCTCAAATCTGGGAACATCAAAAATGAGGTACTGGTCCCGGCACCAGCCGCTGACATGCTTCATTAAAATATGCATGAGCTGTGCCACTGCAGCCGAAATGACTCTACAAGGTTTTGTTCTGTAGGTACGATGGTGACACTGGAGCTGCCACAAGTAGGTCAGATTTAGGGATATCCCTGCATGAGCACAAATGAATTAATCACTAGCTCAGTCATTTCTGATGGTGCCACCTGTGCTGACATGCAAAGATGCTTATTGTTCGCCAGTCGGCTGTCCACAGGGATGGCAGCTGAGAACCTCTAGATTTACCGTGTACCAGACATGACCTTTCCAATTAATCATTCTCAAAATCACTCAAGACTTTAAAACAATTTAATGCTTCTTTGTATTCACCATTTTTATTCAGTATTAACCCCTTTACCCCCAAGGGTGGTTTGCACGTGAATGACCGGGCCTATTCTTACAATTCTGACCACTCTCCCTTTATGAGGTTATAACTCTGGAACGCTTCAACGGATCCCAGTGATTCTGACATTGTTTTCTTGTGACATATTGTACTTCATGACAATGGTAAAAATTCTTTGATAGTACCTGCGTTTATTTGTGAAAAAAACGGAAATTTGGCGAAAATTATGAAAATTTCGCAATTTTCCAACTTTGAATTTTTATGCAATTAAATCACAGAGATATGTTACACAAAATACTTAATAAGTAACATTTCCCACATGTCTACTTTACATCAGCACAATTTTGGAACCAAAATTTTTTTTGTTAGGGAGTTATAAGGGTTAAAAGTTGACCAGCAATTTCTCATTTCTACAACACCATTTTTTTTAGGGACCACATCTCATTTGAAGTCATTTTGAGGGGTCTATATGATAGAAAATACCCAAGTGTGACACCATTCTAAAAACTACACCACTCAAGGTGCTCAAAACCATATTCAAAAAGTTTTGAATGTTTAAATAAAAATGAACATTTAACTTTTTTTCACAAAAAATTTAATTCAGCTCCAATTTGTTTTATTTTACCAAGGGTAACAAGAGAAAATGGACCCCAAACATTGTTGTACAATTTGTCCTGAGTACGCCGATACCCCACATGTGGGGGTAAACCACTGTTTGGGCGCATGGCAGAGCTCGGAAGCGAAGGAGCGCCATTTGACTTTTCAATGCAAAATTGACTGGAATTGAGATGGGACGTCATGTTTCGTTTGGAGAGCCCCTGATGTGCCTAAACATTAAAACCCCCCACAAGTGACACCATTTTGGAAAGTAGACCCCCTAAGGAACTTATCTAGAGGTGTGGTGAGCACTTTGACCTACCAAGTGCTTCACAGAATTTTATAATGCAGAACCGTAAAAATAAAAAATCATATTTTTTCACAAAAATTATCTTTTGGCCCCCAATTTTTTATTTTCCCAAGGATAAGAGATGAAATTGGACCCCAAAAGTTGTTGTACAATTTGTCCTGAGTATGCTGATACCCCATATGTGGGAGTAAACCACTGTTTGGGCGGATGGAAGAGCTCGGAAAGGAAGGAGCGCCGTTTGACTTTTCAATGCAAAATTGACAGGAATTGAGATGGGACGCCATGTTGTGTTTGGAGAGCCCCTGATGTGCCTAAACATTGAAACCCCCCACATGTGACACCATTTTGGAAAGTAGACCCCATAAGGAACTTATCTAGAGGTATTGTGAGCATTTTGACCCACCAAGTGCTTCACAGAAGTTTATAATGCAGAGCCGTAAAAATAAAACAAAATTTTTTTCCCACAAAAATTATTTATTTAGCCCCCAGTTTTGTATTTTCCCGAGGGTAACAGGAGAAATTGGACCCCAAAATTTGTTGCCCAATTTGTCCTGAGTGCGATGATACACCATATGTAGGGGGAAACACGGTTTGGGTGCATGGGAGGGCTCGGAAGCGAAGGAGTGCCATTTGAATGCAGACTTAGATGGAATGGTCTGCAGGTGTCACATTGCCTTTGCAGAGCCCCTAATGTACCTAAACAGTAGAAACCCCCCACAAGTGACACCATTTTGGAAA
Source organism: Ranitomeya imitator (assembly GCF_032444005.1). Lineage (NCBI taxonomy): Eukaryota > Metazoa > Chordata > Amphibia > Anura > Dendrobatidae > Ranitomeya > Ranitomeya imitator. Next base: position 142,653,220 of record NC_091282.1, read on the forward strand.
GTAGACCCCCTAACGAACTTATCTAGATGTGTGGTGAGCGCTTTGACCCACCAAGGGCTTCACAGAAGTTTATAATGGAGAGCCGTAAAAATAAAACAAAAAATTTTTCCCACAAAAATTATTTTTTAGCCCCCAGTTTTGTATTTTCCCGAGGGTAACAGGAGAAATTGGACCACAAAATTTGTTGTCCAATTTGTCCTGAGTGGGCTGATACCCCATATGTGGGGGGAACCACTGTTTGGGCGCATGGGAGGGCTCGGAAGAGAAGGAGCTCCATTTGGAATGCAGACTTAGATGGAATGGTCTGCAGGTGTCACATTGCATTTGCAGAGCCTCTAATGTACCTAAACAGTAGAAACCCCCCACAAGTGACACCATTTTGGAATCTAGACCCCCTAAGGAACTCATCTAGATGTGCTGTGAGAGCTTTGAACCCCCAAGTGTCTCACTACAGTTTGTAACGCAGAGCCGTGAAAATTAAAAAAAAAAAACTTTCCCCCAAAAATTATATTTTAGCCCCCAGTTTTGTATTTTCCTGAGGGTAAGAGGAGAAATTCGACCCCAAAAGTTGTTGTCCAATTTGTCCTGAGTACGCTGATACCCCATATGTTGGGGGGAACCACCGTTTGGGCGCATGGGAGGGCTCGGAAGGGGAGGAGTGCCATTTGGAATGCAGACTTAGATGGAATGGTCTGCAGGCATCACATTGCATTTGCAGAACCCCTAATGTACCTAAACAGTAGAAACCCCCCACAAGTGACCCCATATTGGAAACTAGAGCCCCCAGGGAACTTATCTAGATGTGTTGTGAGAACTTTGAACCCCCAAGTGTTTCACTACAGTTTATAACGCAGAGCTGTGAAAATAAAAAATCTTTTTTTTCCCCACAAAAATAATTTTTTAGCCCCCAGTTTTGTATTTTCCCAAGGGTAACAGGAGAAATTGGACCACAAAAGTTGTTGTCGAATTTGTCCTGAGTACGCTGATACCCCATATGTTGGAGTAAAACCCTGTTTGGTCACACGGGAGAGCTCGGAAGGGAAGAAGCACTGTTTTACTTTTTCAACACAGAATTGGCTGGAATTGAGATCGGACGCCATGTCGCGTTTGAAGAGCCCCTGATGTGATGTGGTGTGATGTGGAAACCCCCCAATTAAAACTGAAACCCTAATCCAAACACACCCGTAACCCTAATCCCAACAGGAACCCTAACCACGACTCTAACCCTGACACACCCCTAACCCTAATCCCAACCCTATTCCCAACTGTAAATGTAATCTAAACCCTAACTGTAACATTAGCCCCAACCCTAACCCTAACTTTAGCCCCAACCCAAACTGTAGCCCTAACCCTAGCCCTAACCCTAGCCCTATCCCTAACACTAGCCCTAACCCTAGCCCTAACCCTAACCCTAGCCCTAACCCTAGCCCTAACCCTAACCCTAACCCTAGCCCTAACCCTAACCCTAGCCCTAACCCTAGCTCTAACCCTAACCCTAGCCCTTACCCTAACCCTAACCCTAGCCCTAATGGGAAAATGGAAATAAATACATTTTTTTAATTTTTCCCTAACTAAGAGGGTGATGAAGGGGGGTTTGATTTACTTTTATAGCTGTTTTTTTAGCGGATTTTTATGATTGGCAGCCGTCACACACTGAAAGACGCTTTTTATTGCAAAAAATATTTTTTGCGTTACCACATTTTGAGAGCTATAATATTTCCATATTTTGGTCCACAGAGTCATGTTAGGTCTTGTTTTTTGCGGGACGAGTTGACGTTATTATTGGTAACATTTTCGGGCACGTGACATTTTTTGATCGCTTTTTATTCCGATTTTTGTGAGGCAGAATGACCAAAAACCAGCTATTTATGAATTTCTTTTGGGGGAGGCGTTTATACCGTTCCGCGTTTGGTAAAATTGCTAAAGCAGTTTTATTCTTCAGGTCAGTACGATTACAGCGACACCTCATTTATATCTTTTTTTATGTTTTGGCGCTTTTATACGATAAAAACTATTTTATAGAAAAAATAATTATTTTTGCATCGCTTTATTCTGAGGACTATAACTTTTTTACTTTTTGCTGATGATGCTGTATGGCGGCTCGTTTTTTGTGGGACAAGATGCCGTTTTCAGCGGTACCATGGTTATTTATATCTGTCTTTTTGATCGCGTGTTATTCCACTTTTTGTTTGGAAGTATGATAATAAAGCGTTGTTTTTTGCCTCGTTTTTTTTTTTTTTTTCTTACGGTGTTTACTGAAGGGGTTAACTAGTGGGCCAGTTTTATAGGTCGGGCCGTTACGGACGCGGCAATACTAAATATGTGTACTTTTATTGTTTTTTTTTTATTTAGATAAAGAAATGTATTTATGGGAATAATATTTATTTATGTTTTTCAATATTTAGGAATATTTTTTTTATTTTTTTTTACACATTTGGAAATTTTTTTTTTTACTTTTTTACTTTGTCCCAGCCAGGGGGGGACATCACAGATCGGTGATCTGACAGTTTGCACAGCACTCTGTCAGATCACCGATCTGACTTACAGTGCTGCAGGCTTCACAGTGCCTGCTCTGAGCAGGCACTGTGAAGCCACCTCCCTCCCTGCAGGACCCGGATCCGCGGCCATCTTGTATCCGGGCCTGGAGCAGGGAGGGAGGTATGCAGACCCTCGCAGCAACGTTATAACATCGCGTTGCTGCGGGGGGCTCAGGGAAGCCCGCAGGGAGCCCCCTCCCTGCGCGATGCTTCCCTGCACCGCCGGCACATCGCGATCATGTTTGATCGCGGTGTGCCGGGGGTTAATGTACCGGGGGCAGTCCGTGACCGCTCCTGGCACATAGTGCCGGATGTCAGCTTTGATAAGCAGCTGACACCCGGCCGCGATCGGCCGTGCTCCCCCCGTGAGCGCCGCCGATCGCGCTGGCCGTACTATCCCGTCGGTGGTCATAGGGGCCCACCCCACCTCGACGGGATAGTACATCCGATGTCAGAAAGGGGTTAAAAGAGTTAGTACTGGACATTTAGGGTATGTGCACACGTTGCAGTTTTGCCTGTGTAATTTTCTGTGCAGATTCTTCCCTCTCGCCAGAAAACACAGGTGCATTTTTTTATGCGTTTTTAAAGCATTTTTTCCATGTGGATTTGTATGCGTTTTTGAAAGCTAAATAAAGATCTATTATTGAAAAAAAAAGATTTGTGATGTCATTTATTGTCCAACCTCCTCTTTTACATTTGTCCAACCCACTCTCCATTACACACAGATAGATAGACAGATAGATAGATAGATAGATAGATAGATAGATAGATAGAAGGAATGAGATAGATAGATAGATAGATAGATAGATAGATAGATAGATAGATAGATAGATAGAAGGAATTAGATAGATAGTTGTATAGATAGAAGGAATGAGGTAGATAGATAGAAGGAATGAGATAGATAGTTTGATAGAAGGAATGAGATGGATAGATAGTTAGAAGGAATGATGAGATAGATAGATAGATAGAAGGAATTAGATAGATAGAAGGAATGAGATAAATAGTTAGATAGAAGGAATGAGAGATAGATAATAATAATCTTTATTTTTATATAGCGCTAACATATTCCGCAGCGCTTTACAGTTTGCACACATTATCATCGCTGTCCCCGTTGGGGCTCACAATCTAAATTCCCTATCAGTATGTCTTTGGAATGTGGGAGGAAACCGGAGTACCCAGAGGAAACCCACGCAAACACAGAGAGAACATACAAACTCTTTGCAGATGTTGTCCTTGGTGGGGTTTGAACCCGGGACTCCAGCGCTACAAGGCTGCTGTGCTAACTACTGCGCCAAGATAGATAGAAGGAATGAGAGATAGATAGATAATAATAATCTTTATATAGCGCTAACATATTCCGAAGCACTTTACAGTTTTGCACACATTATCATCACTGTCCCCGATGGGGCTCACAATCTAAATTCCCTATCAGTATGTCTTTGGAATGTGGGAGGAAACCCACACAAACACGAGGAGAACATACAAACTCCTTGCAGATGATGTCCAAGGTGGGATTAGAACCCAGGACTCCAGCACTGCAAGGCTGCTGTGCTAATCACTTAGCCACCATGCTGCCCCTGATAGAAGGAATGAGATAGATAGATAGATAGATAGATAGATAGATAGATAGATAGATAGATAGATAGATAGATAGATAGATAGATAGATAGATAGATAGATAGATAGATAGATAGATAGATAGATGGAATGAGATAGATATAGATAGATAGATCTATGGATAGATACATATATCTATTGATAAATATATCCATATATATCTCTATAGATACTGTATGTCCATAGATATATAATAGCAAGGCCGATGTTTATTAATGAACAATATCATCTATTATGGTAAACGGCATCACGCTCTCTCCCGCATCTGAAATTTGCTGCCTTAGGGTAAATCTCGACTCTGTCCTGTCCTTCAAACCACACGTCCAAACTCTTGCCACCTACTGTTGCCTCCAACTCAAAATTATTGCCAGAATCCATCTCTTCCTCAGCCCACAATCTAGTAAAGCTCTTGTGCATGCCCTCATCATCTCCCGCCTCGATTACTGCAACACCCTCCTCTTGGCCTCCCCGCTAACTCCCTTGCTCCGCTCCAGTCTGTCCTCAGCTCTGCTGCTTGGCTAATCCACCTCTCTCGTCGCTACTCCCCTGCTTCTCCCCTCTGCAAATCCCTCCACTGGCTCTCGATTCCCCAACGAATCCAGTTCAAACTACTAACACTGATCTACAAAGCCAACCACAACCTGTCCCCTCCCTATATCTCTGAACTAATCTCCCACTATCTTCCCTCACGTAAGCTTCGATCCTCCCAAGACCTCCTACTCTCCTCCACACTTATTCATTCCTCACACAACCGCCTCAAAGCTTTCTCCCAAATATCCCCATCCTCTGGAATTCCACGCCTCAACACGTCCGATTATCCACCACCCTTGGATTCTTCAGATGGAACCTGAAAACCCATCTCTTCAGGAAAGCCTACAGCCTGCAATAACCATTCTGCCGACTCACCAACCACCCGAGCTGCCACCCCTTCAACCAACCGAGCTGCCGTGTCGCCACCGCCAGAGCTGCCGCCTCACCGACCACCCGAGCTGCCGCCTCACCAACCACCCGAGCTGCCGCCTCACCACCACCAGAGCTGCCGCCTCACCACCACCAGTGCTGCAGCACCTCAACGTCCTGTCTCTTCCCCATTATCCTGAAGAATGTAAGTCTGCAAGGACAGGGTCCTCTCCTCTCTGTACCAGTCTGTCATTGTAAATTTGTTTACTGTTAATGATATCTATAACCCTGTATGTAACTTTTTTTCACATGCACAGCACCATGGAATTAATGGTGCTATATAAATAAATAATAATAATAACAATATGTTTTATTTAAAAAAAATAAATGGGAAAAAAATGGCGTAGGCTCCCGCAAAATTTTCGGCGCAAGAGGGGGAAAGCCGATGGTCAGGGGAATTATATTTGTAGTCTGGGAATGGGGTAATAACCATAGCCCCTTCCCAGGATATGCATATCATTCCGCAGCTGTCTGCGTAGCCTTTACTGGCTATTAAAATAGGGGGACCCCCCAAAAAAATTACATGGGGTCCCCTTATATTTTATAGCCTGAAAGGCTACGCAGACAGCTGCGGGCTGATATTCATAGACGAGAGAGGGGCCATGGTTATTGCCCCACCCCTCTCCCCGGCTACAAATACCAGCACCCAGCCGCCCCAGAAATGGCCCATCTCTAAGATAGTAACATAGTAACATAGTTAGTAAGGCCGAAAAAAGACATTTGTCCATCCAGTTCAGCCTATATTCCATCATAATAAATACCCAGATCTACGTCCTTCTACAGAACCTAATAATTGTATGATACAATATTGTTCTGCTCCAGGAAGACATCCAGGCCTCTCTTGAACCCCTCGACTGAGTTCGCCATCACCACCTCCTCAGGCAAGCAATTCCAGATTCTCACTGCCCTAACAGTAAAGAATCCTCTTCTATGTTGGTGGAAAAACCTTCTCTCCTCCAGACGCAAAGAATGCCCCCTTGTGCCCGTCACCTTCCTTGGTATAAACAGATCCTCAGCGAGATATTTGTATTGTCCCCTTATATACTTATACATGGTTATTAGATCGCCCCTCAGTCGTCTTTTTTCTAGACTAAATAATCCTAATTTCGCTAATCTATCTGGGTATTGTAGTTCTCCCATCCCCTTTATTAATTTTGTTGCCCTCCTTTGTACTCTCTCTAGTTCCATTATATCCTTCCTGAGCACCGGTGCCCAAAACTGGACACAGTACTCCATGTGCGGTCTAACTAGGGATTTGTACAGAGGCAGTATAATGCTCTCATCATGTGTATCCAGACCTCTTTTAATGCACCCCATGATCCTGTTTGCCTTGGCAGCTGTTGCCTGGCACTGGCTGCTCCAGGTAAGTTTATCATTAACTAGGATCCCCAAGTCCTTCTCCCTGTCAGATTTACCCAGTGGTTTCCCGTTCAGTGTGTAATGGTGATATTGATTCCCTCTTCCCATGTGTATAACCTTACATTTATCATTGTTAAACCTCATCTGCCACCTTTCAGCCCAAGTTTCCAACTTATCCAGATCCATCTGTAGCAGAATACTATCTTCTCTTGTATTAACTGCTTTACATAGTTTTGTATCATCTGCAAATATTGATATTTTACTGTGTAAACCTTCTACCAGATCATTAATGAATATGTTGAAGAGAACAGGTCCCAATACTGACCCCTGCGGTACCCCACTGGTCACAGCGACCCAGTTAGAGACTATACCATTTATAACCACCCTCTGCTTTCTATCACTAAGCCAGTTACTAACCCATTTACACACATTTTCCCCCAGACCAAGCATTCTCATTTTGTGTACCAACCTCTTGTGCGGCACGGTATCAAACGCTTTGGAAAAATCGAGATATACCACGTCCAATGACTCACCGTGGTCCAGTCTATAGCTTACCTCTTCATAAAAACTGATTAGATTGGTTTGACAGGAGCGATTTCTCATAAACCCATGCTGATATGGAGTTAAACAGTTATTCTCATTGAGATAATCCAGAATAACATCCCTCAGAAACCCTTCAAATATTTTACCAACAATAGAGGTTAGACTTACTGGCCTATAATTTCCAGGTTCACTTTTAGAGCCCTTTTTGAATATTGGCACCACATTTGCTATGCGCCAGTCCTGCGGAACAGACCCTGTCGCTATAGAGTCACTAAAAATAAGAAATAATGGTTTATCTATTACATTACTTAGTTCTCTTAGTACTCGTGGGTGTATGCCATCCGGACCCGGAGATTTATCTATTTTAATCTTATTTAGCCGGTTTCGCACCTCTTCTTGGGTTAGATTGGTGACCCTTAATATAGGGTTTTCATTGTTTCTTGGGATTTCACCTAGCATTTCATTTTCCACCGTGAATACCGTGGAGAAGAAGGTGTTTAATATGTTAGCTTTTTCCTCGTCATCTACAACCATTCTTTCCTCACTATTTTTTTTTTTTTTGCGGTAAATCTGCTGTAATTCCGCAGTAAATCCGCAGTGCAGATCTCTAAGATGCGGTAAATCTGCTGTAATTCCGCAGTAAATCCGCAGTGCAGTTTACCTGCGGATTTACCAAAATCAGTGCAGGAAAAATCCACACACCAATCCACACATACGTGTGCACATACCCTTAAAAATGACTTGCACTATGGTTAACACTACATAAAATACTCTCACTGCCGCAATATTCACAAAAGGCAAAACAAAAATGAAATATGGGGCTAGAAAAACTGTCATGGCCTGTACACACTTTGCGGATTTGTCGTATTTTTACCTGTGCAGATTTGTCACAAAACCTGAAGAGTTTCCTTTTGCCAGTAAAGTGAATGAGAATCCTGATGTCTCATGCACATATTGTTTATATTTTACTTGCGGATTTGGTGCAGATTTAACCCTTTAATGACCTCCAATATGACTTAAAACTGACCTGAGATATAAGAGAATAGCATTCTCCGAAAGGTGGCAATCTTCAGCTGCGAGCTGTACACTCTAAATGACAACTTGCTGTATCAGCCACGATCAGTGTTGGCACCGGCCATGACCATTTAACCCCTTAAATAATGGTGTAAATAGCGACTACATCATATAAATGGTTAACAGAGTGTGGATGCTTCCTCTTTAACCCCATCGGCACCTTGGGATCTTGATCGTGTGGTCCTGATGTTTGCGATGGCAATTCATGACCAAATAACGGCCTTAAAGTCCTCCAGCTATAGCGGCCTGATCATAAGTTAGAAACATTTCGGCAGGAAGAATACATTTTTTCATTCCTGTCATGTCATTTTACCTGAAAAGCGAGTGAAGGGTTAATAAACTACCTGAAAACAGAGGGATGCTGTTTTTAAAATGGTATCACTTTTAAGGGATTCCAATACAGTGGGGCAAAAAAGTATTTAGTCAGTCAGCAATAGTGCAAGTTCCACCACTTAATAAGATGAGAGGCGTCTGTAATTTACATCATAGGTAGACCTCAACTATGGAAGACAAACTGAGAAAAAAAAATCCAGAAAATCACATTGTCTGTTTTTTAACATTTTATTTGCATATTATGGTGGAAAATAAGTATTTGGTCAGAAACAAAATTTCATCTCAATACTTTGTAATATATCCTTTGTTGGCAATGACAGAGGTCAAACGTTTTCTGTAAGTCTTCACAAGGTTGCCACACACTGTTGTTGGTATGTTGGCCCATTCCTCCATGCAGATCTCCTCTAGAGCAGTGATGTTTTTGGCTTTTCGCTTGGCAACACGGACTTTCAACTCCCTCCAAAGGTTTTCTATAGGGTTGAGATCTGGAGACTGGCTAGGCCACTCCAGGACCTTGAAATGCTTCTTACGAAGCCACTCCTTTGTTGCCCTGGTGGTGTGATTTGGATCATTGTCATGTTGAAAGACCCAGCCACGTTTCATCTTCAATGCCCTTGCTGATGGAAGGAGGTTTGCACTCAAAATCTCACGATACATGGCCCCATTCATTCTTTCATGTACCCGGATCAGTCGTCCTGGCCCCTTTGCAGAGAAACAGCCCCAAAGCATGATGTTTCCACCACCATGCTTTACAGTAGGTATGGTGTTTGATGGATGCAACTCAGTATTCTTTTTCCTCCAAACACGACAAGTTGTGTTTCTACCAAACAGTTCCAGTTTGGTTTCCTCAGACCATAGGACATTCTCCCAAAACTCCTCTGGATCATCCAAATGCTCTCTAGCAAACGTCAGACGGGCCCGGACATGTACTGGCTTAAGCAGTGGGACACGTCTGGCACTGCAGGATCTGAGTCCATGGTGGCGTAGTGTGTTACTTTTGGTAGGCCTTGTTACATTGGTCCCAGCTCTCTGCAGTTCATTCACTAGGTCCCCCCGCGTGGTTCTGGGATTTTAGCTCACCGTTCTTGTGATCATTCTGACCCCACGGGGTGTGATTTTGCGTGGAACCCCAGTTCAAGGGAGATTATCAGTGGTCTTGTATGTCTTCCATTTTCTAATTATTGCTCCCACTGTTGATTTCTTCACTCCAAGCTGGTTGGCTATTGCAGATTCAGTCTTCCCAGCCTGGTACAGGGCTACAATTTTGTTTCTGGTGTCCTTCGACAGCTCTTTGGTGTTCACCATAGTGGAGTTTGGAGTCAGACTGTTTGAGGGTGTGCACAGGTGTCTTTTTATACTGATAACAAGTTTAAACAGGTGCCATTACTACAGGTAATGAGTGGAGGAAAGAGGAGACTCTTAAAGAAGAAGTTACAGGTCTGTGAGAGCCAGAAATCTTGATTGTTTGTTTCTGACCAAATACTTATTTTCCACCATAATATGCAAATAAAATGATAAAAAAACAGACAATGTGATTTTCTGGAATTTTTTTTCTCAGTTTGTCTCCCATAGTTGAGGTCTACCTATGATGTAAATTACAGACGCCTCTCATCTTTTTAAGTGGTGGAACTTGCACTATTGCTGACTGACTAAATACTTTTTTGCCCCACTGTATATAGGACCCGCAAAATCATTTCAAGTTTTGTAAATTTCCTTAAAAAAGATTGAAAAATTCCTGCTACATTTTTAAACCTTTTAAAATATTAACAAAATAAAATAATATTTTACAAATGGTGCTGATGTAAAGCCCACATGAGGGAAATGTTATTTACTAATGTTTTTCTGTGGTATAACTATCTGGATTAGGTCGGTGTCACACTTGCAACTGCAATGCGAGAAACTTGCACGAGTCCCTCGCCTCAATACCCGGTACTGCCGCAGGTGGGTCGGACCGGAGCATTGAGCTCCATAGAAATAAATGCAGCCGCACACTCCAGCGAGAGACTTGCGCAAGTTTTTCGCATTGCAGTTGCAAGTGTGACACCGGGCCTTGGGGCTCCTTTTCAGTTGAGTGAAATACGGCCGAGTCTCACAGGTTAAAACCCGGCTCTGCCGCCGGCACTCCAGAGTGGAGCGTGCAGCTCCATGTATTGCTGTTCGGCCGCACACTCCGCTCTGGAGTGCCGGTGGCAGAGCCAGGTTTTAACCTGTGAGACGCTGCCATATTTCACGCAAGTGAAAAGGAACCCTTAAAGGGAAAATTATTCAAAGTTTGAAAATAAATAATTTTTTGAAAAGTTTTTGTCACATTTTGGATATTTTTATAAATAAACACAAAACAAATCTACCTAAGTTTACCATTATCATAAAGTATAATGTGTCACGAAAAAATATTCTCAGAATCACTGGGTTATGTTGAAGCGTTCCAGAGTTATCACATAAAGTGACTGGTCAGAATTAGTGTTGAGCGATACCGTCCGATACTTGAAAGTATCGGTATCGGATAGTATCGGCCGATACCCGAAAAATATCGGATATCGCCGATACCGATATCCGATACCAATACAAGTCAATGGGACATCAAGTATTGGAAGGTATTCTCATGGTTCCCAGGGTCTGAAGGAGAGAAAACTCTCCTTCAGGCCCTGGGATCCATAGGGATGTGTAAAATAAAGAATTAAAATAAAAAATATTGATATACTCACCTCTCCGGCGGCCCCTGGACTTCACACTGCTAACCGGGAGGCTTCTTTGTTTAAAAAGCGCGCCTTTCGGACCTGTGAATGACGTCCCGGCTTCTGATTGGTCGCGTGCCGCCCATGTGACCGGCACGCGACCAATCAGAGGCCGCGACGTCATTCGCAGGTCCTCAATTCCTATAACTAGCAGTTTTGTGAATGAGAATGACGTCGCGGCTTCTGATTGGCCGCGTGCCGGTCACATGGGCGGCACGCGACCAATCAGAAGCCGGGACGTCATTCACCGGTCCGAAAGGCGCGCTTTTTAAACAAAGAAGCCTCCCGGATAGCAGCGTGAAGTCCAGGGGCCGCCGGAGAGGTGAGCATATCAATATTTTTTATTTTAATTCTTTATTTTCCACATCCCTATTGATTCGATACCGATACCCGATATCACAAAAATATCGGATCTCGGTATCGGAATTCCGATACCGCAAATATCGGCCGATACCCGATACTTGCGGTATCGGAATGCTCAACACTAGTCAGAATTTAAAAATTTCGCCTTAAGGGATTAAATCTGCAGCATGTCGATTCTTTCAGTGTTTTGCTGCAGATTTCACCCATTCTAATGAGTGGGGAACAATCTATGCCAAAAACGCAAGTAAAAAAAATCAAAAACGAGGGAAAAATATGCATCTTTTACAAAGAGTTTTTCCTGTCTAGATATATAGAAATACTTAACGTGTGTTAGGGCTGGCGGAATGCACCGAGTAAATACAGAGAGAGTATAGGTGCGTTCGCAGCCCGGGGAGTGTAAACTGCTGTTAGAAAATGGCAGCACTATATGGCGGTACTATGCCTGAATAGACACAGGTTCCGTCACCCGGTCTGTATAGGAGCGAACTCTGTTATGTTAAGATAGCCGCACAGAGTGCGTACAGTACCGCAGCGGCGGTCACTGCAGTATATTTTGTGCCTGGTGCTGGATGGCACTATCTGGCGCTAGACAGCTACAACACTCGCAAGCATTCAACAACTCTAGGGATGGGAATGATACGGAGCTTTCACCAGAACAGGCATACATCCACACACACACAAATACAGATTTATACTAGCGCATGGCCTTTAATAGCTGTAGCACTCAAGCACCTTCCTAGTGGTCCAATAGGAGCTGCTACAGGACCTGAGCATGTGACCCCCGACCTCCAATGGGAGGTCGTCCTGTGGGTATGCTCAGTAGAGGAAAAGCAGGACTTAGTCCCTGAAATGCCTGCTCGCTGCTGATCAGTACTGGCTACAAAGGCAGAGCCTGGAAAGGCAGCAGTAGCCAAGTGCACAGTATCAGCTTGGGCCAGATGCTGGGACCGACGTCTCTGCTGAGCATGTTCCACTGCGGCTGGAGGAGGATGGGAGACTGCAGCAGACATGGTTTGAGATTCCCCCTGTGCAGTGGCGGGAACTCGACTCCTAACAACGTGTGCACAAAGCCATAATGTCAGTAACCTATTAGGGCTCACTCACATTGGCCAACGAATAGCTCGGTCAAGTGGTATCTAATGTTTTATCGAATAGCACTTGCTCCAATGTTACACTATGGAGCCGTGCCAAATAGTATTTATTTTCTGATTCCGATTCAGCTTGAGAAAAAAAAATATAAGTTGCAAGCTGCGATTGGCAGTGCATCTATTGAACAGTGATCACTCATAAAAGTCTAAGGGTGCATGCAAAACATCAGACTGTACTCGGATTTCATCTGAGCGCAGTCCAACATACACCGACTCACAGATTGGAGTAGATGGAGAAATAAAGTTCATACGGATCATAGCAAAATGACACTCGGCTCACGCTCACAGCAGAGTTTTAGCTGAGAGGCATTTGCATATAGCATCCGATTCTCTCACTTGAGAAAATTATTGGATGCTACTCGCAAGTGTGATTGAACTCTTAGTCCAGATTCAGCCTAGCCTTTAAAAAAATCGTCCAAATTTCACCTTTAAAACATTGAAGATCTTCATCCTTATGCTGTCTATGTGTCATCCATTTTTTACATCCATATTACATCTGTTTTTATACATCAGCTCAGCAGTTAATAACATTTACAAGACCAAATATACATAACTACATTAAGGGATAATCTTAAGTTTGGGAGCTATTCTCTATCAATGGGGTAGGAAATAACTTCCTGATGCTGAAGGTCCGAATGCTGGGACTCCTCAATCCCAGGAACCGAGGCTCTGAAGAATGATGTGTGATTGATGCAGTGGGACCACCAGAGATAGCGGAGCGTGGTGCTCAGAAGGTCTTCGGCACTCCCATAAGAATGAATGGAGTGTCAGTGCGCATAATCCCATGGTTAGGGGATAACTCTCAGACTTAAATACGCCTTTAATCCTTTTTTTTTAGAACCCATATATTTGCCTAGGTGTGTCTCATTCAGAAAACAGTAGAGACTAGCGCATGCTACAAATTTTTTCACCCCGATTTTGCGTTCAAATGAAAAATGCTCATCTGAACAGCCCTGTAGAAAAATATTCATCTATGTGCTATATGATTTTACCACTGACAACACAAGTACGTAAAATGCGCTAATCTGAGCATGTTGACAAGCTATTTTTTCAGCACAATAAACACCAAATTAACAAAACCAAAAAACAACTACGGAACTCAGTTTTTTTTTAGTGTTTTCTTTTCCCATTTTCCAATACAGTGAATGGTAAATGAATGATGTCACTCAAAAAAAAGTCATCTTATTGATATAATCGACAGAAAAATAAAGAAGTTGTGGCTCTTGAAAGAAAAAGCGTAAGTTCAAAAATAGGAAATCGCCCAGCGGGAAGGAGTTAAGTGTAAAACGCTTTGCTTTGTGGAAATTAGTATATTTTTTCAATTTAGTGGATTTTTTTTCAAATTTCAGCATACCTGTGGATGGCTTTTTTCAGGCATCTTTCTCATAGGCTTTTCTATAAGATTTTAAAAAATCCTTAAAAAAACTATGTGCCAAAGTACGCTTGTAAGAAAAAAAACATAAAAAAGGATTTAAATTAATGGAGGCTGTTGCAAGTATTAAAAAATGCTGATAATATAACTGTATGCAAAGACGGTGCATTAACTCATCATCCTTCCCAAAATATTTTGGTTAAGTTGAGAATATGTTTCACCATTTTTCACCCATTTAGGGCTTTCTCCTTGCATTTAGGTTAATCCACTGAACTGCATCTTCTACATGACACCTTTTATATCTTGTTTGGTGAAATATATTTCTTATTGAATTACATGACACATGATTTATAGCAAATAATACAAAAATCTATAAGAAACTCTTTATGGAGGTGTCTTGGCTTCAAGACGCAAGAATCCTCTGTCTATATATTAATGGACATGCTTTGGTGTGATAAATCTGTGTTTCACACTCTTTGCCCTTATGTAGGCCCTTAGGAGACTACTGTAAATTTGTGCTCAGATGGAGCACTTCTTAATGTGAAATGGATCACTTGATGGAGAAATCTATCTTCCTAGCTGTAGACTATACACATGTACAAGGTTGTAACAAGTTTCCTATTTTTGATACATGTATGGAACGAAATACACATGTAAATCGAATTAGTAAAAAAACCAATAAATATAACATTTTATACTTTTATATAAAATATAACATTTTATACTTTTATATAGACTGATAGGTTTGGATTCACATAAAATGCTTCCTATTGGGTTTATGTATGGGTGTTTAAAATAGGGAATTAAGATCATTAGCTAGTTTGGCACAAGTAATGATGATATCTCATGGCAATGGAGATGCTGGAAAAACAAGTAATAAAACCCTCGCTCAGTAGAGCTGTACAGAGCTTTTGATATTCGAATTAGCCAGCATTGCCAAATTTTCCCCAAAGATTCAATTCACATAAAAAAAATTGCTTGAATTTCAATTCCTTGAATTCTTGTAATTTCTTGGAAAATGCACATTGGGTAGAGAAGAGAGAGAGAGAGATAACAGGTGACCATATACACTTTATAAGAGAGAGACATAAGCCGGGGCCATATTAGCATATAACATTCAATGTGAGAGCATTGGATAAGATATACTGGTGGTACTCAACTCCCACTCTACTTCTTAGGTTGCCGTCACACTAGAGAGTTTTACGGACGTATGAGATGCACAAAAACTACGCATTGCACACGGACCAATGATTCTCTATAGGGCAGCTCCTACCTGGTGTATATTTCTCAGCTGTATTTTACGGGCGTAGAAAATCACAGCATGCTGCGTTTGTCAGCATATTAAGCAAAAAATACACCAATGAAAGTCTATGGGGGCGAGAAAAATGCGGATTACACACGGACCATCAGTGTGACTTGCGAAAAATACACAAGATTTGGCTGGTGACAATAAATGTGCTAAGCCCCCAATCAGGAAGCTTAGACATGCTAGTTAGCTGAAATAGCCAGACTGACATTTCAGAAGTCTGCCGCACGCCTCCACGGAATCTCCTGCAGCATGGCATCTATCATAAATGTCGATATGCTCCTGGTCCTGGTCCAAGAGAGGCCTGAAATTGGGGATCAAAGGGATGCCCATTACTCAAACCGGGCAAGAAAATAGGCTGCTTAGAGAAGCATATGTGGTCTCCTTTTCCCTGATTATGAACAGCGGCCACGTGAGGGCTAGAGGCAAATAAATAAGTACAGTCATGTTTCTCTATTCTTAATATTCTAAAATGCAGTAACTAGCAGTTTTTCATACTATTATTATTATTATTTATTTATATAGTAACATAGCAACATAGTTTTTAAGGTTGAAGAAAGACTTTAAGTACATCTAGTTCAACCCATAGCCTAACCTAACATGCCCTAACATGCAGGCAGGAGCCACTAGGTGGCAAAAGAGTAGTCAGACAAAGCCGGGTCAGCAACAGAGAGGGAATGAAGTACCAGAGGTCACAGCAATACACGTGGTACAAAACAAGCCAAAGAAGTCAGAGACGATCGGGAGCAGGAAAGCCAGAGACACAAAACAGTCAAGCAGGTCAGAGGACAAGCCGAGTCAAATACCAAGGGGTCACAAAATGGAGAGCGAGTACTACATCGAACGAAGTCACAGGGGAACACAGG
Source organism: Ranitomeya imitator (assembly GCF_032444005.1). NCBI lineage: Eukaryota > Metazoa > Chordata > Amphibia > Anura > Dendrobatidae > Ranitomeya > Ranitomeya imitator. The sequence goes on from NC_091282.1 coordinate 142,669,433, forward strand.
AACGGGACCTAGGTAAAGGGGCAGAGGACAAATCCGGGTATAACAGGGTCAGCTGCTCAAGCCAGAGACAGGAACTACAACTGACAATGCTTGCAGGTAACAGCAGTCTGAAATAGCCAGACAGATCATGAAATGAGGTAGAGAAGATTAACCCCCACATGACCACCCCGTGGAGAGGATAATCAGAAACAAACCCCGGACTGGATCATGACACAGCTGATCTCTGACTTCCTCTTCATGTTCAATTCCACAGAAAGCAGAGGCAGTGACTCCAGCACTGATTGGTTGCCCGAGTCACGTGTCACAACAACATGGAAGCCCCAGAGAGGGCAAATTATGACACTGCAGGAACAGTGCAAACACGGGAGGTAAGCATTAGCTTTTATATTTTATTGGGGCCGTGCATGGGGTATGAGAAGGTGTCCAAATAGTGAACAACTTCTTTAAAGGGGTTGAGCACTACAAGGACAACCCCTTCTTGATATGAATGTTTTCCCCATTAAAATAAAAACACTTACAGTCATGGCTGAAAGTGTTGGCACCCTTGTAATTGTTCCAGAAAATGAAGTATTTCTCCCAGAAAATTATTGCACTTTGACATGCTTTGTTAAATGAACTTAATATTTGGCTGCACACCCTTTGGAATAAATAACTGCAATCAATCACTTCTTATAATCATCAACAAGCTTCTTACTAGAGTTGAGCGACCTTGACCTTTTTAGAGTCGAGCCGGGTTTCGCGAAACCCGACTATCTAAAAAGTCGGGTCGAGTGAAATCGGCCGATTATGGCGAAAAGTCGGGATCGACCGAAACACGAAACCCAATGCAAGTCAATGGGGCAGCATAGTCGGCAGTGAGTGGGGGCCAGGAAAACACCTAGAGTGCCCATTTTAATGTCAAAACCATCCATTCTTCTTAATGAAGCTTGTCAAGCGTAATTTACCTTATAATAATTGGAAGGCATTTGAAATTGGGGGTCATTTGGCTAAAGTTGTGTGGGGTAGGGCTGGTTCAAGTAATTAGTGGGCCCAGGAAATCTGGACCACGTCACGGCAGTGGAGCAGGGAGAGGTAAGTATTTCAACTTTGCAAGTGCTGTGATCCTGAGCAAGCAGGGGGGGCCCACTCGTTGGCATTGGCACTGGCACAGGGCCCCTCAAAGTACAGCGGTGTGTTTGCACGGCGGGGGCGCCTCCCACCGGCAGCAACACTTTTGCGTACTATGAGAGGCCCTGTGCCAGTGACGTCGCCAACTAGTATTCCTCCCCCCACCTGATGAAGGAACCTGCACTTTCATCTGCACCTTCCTCTTTGTCCCCGTGTAAGGTGGTATGGTATGCGGGAAGAGCAACCTGACTTTCAGCAGGGTCACAATGTTGTTGTGTAGCATGCACGGGGAATGTTGCGTTATGGGTCAATGTACCAGCAGACTCATCTATCACTGGCTGGGCAATGGGCACGATGAAGTGGAAACACAGATATAGGCCCAAAGAATAAAGTGGGCTAAATGCAGTTCAAAATTGGTAACACAGGAATAACCAGGGGGCATTGCAGTGGAGGACAACTGGAATGAGAGGCTGACACAGAGAGTAGGGCCAAATCAGTAAGTAGTCGAAATGCAGTTCAAAATTGGCAACCGTAGTAAACAGGCGGCACAGCTTTGTTCAGTGGAGGAGAACAGCAAGGAGTGGCAGACACCGATAGTAGGCCCCAACCCAACTAGTAGGCCAAATGCAGTCTAACATTAACAACTACTTAACGAGAGCCTGAAAATGGAATTTCAGGACAGGAAACCAGGAGAACAGCAAGGAGTGGCAGACACCGATAGTAGGCCCCAAACCAACTAGTACTCCAAATGCAGTTGTTCCATTTAACCACAATTTAATGAGAGCCTGAAGATAGAAGCTCAGGAAAGGCAACCTGGGGAACACCTTGGAGTGTAACACACCATCTCTCTCCACCCCATACCCATTTTGTAGGCCTAATGCAGTGTACTTTTCTACAACTACTAAACGAGAGTCGGAAGACCGAAGCAATGGCAAGGAAACCTGGGGAACACCTTGGAGTGTAACACACCATCTCTCTCCACCCCATACCCAATTTGTAGGCCTAATGCAGTGTAGTTTCCAAGAACTACTAAACGAGAGCCGGAAGATCGAAGCTCAGGAAAGGCAACCTGGGGAACACCTTGGAGTGTAACACACCCTCTCTCTACACCCCATACCCAATTTGAAGGCCTAATGCAGTGTAGTTTCCAAGAACTACTAAACGAGAGCTGGAAGATCGAAGCTCAGGAAAGGCAACCTGGGGAACACCTTGGAGTGTAACACACCCTCTCTCTACACCCCATACCCAATTTGAAGGCCTAATGCAGCGTAGTTTCCAACAACTACTAAACGAGAGCCGGAAGATCGAAGCTCAGGAAAGGCAACCTGGGGAACACCTTGGAGTGTAACAAACCCTCTCTCTACACCCCATACCCAATTTGTAGGCCTAATGCAACTTAGTTTCCGACAACTACTAAACGAGAGCATGAAGATCGAAGCTCAGGAAAGGCAACCTGGGGAACATTTTGGAGTGTAACACACCCTCTCTCTACACCCCATACCCAATTTGAAGGCCTAATGCAGTGTAGTTTCCAAGAACTACTAAACGAGAGCCGGAAGATCGAAGCTCAGGAAAGGCAACCTGGGGAACACCTTGGAGTGTAACACACCCTCTCTCTACACCCCATACCCAATTTGAAGGCCTAATGCAGCGTAGTTTCCAACAACTACTAAACGAGAGCCGGAATATCGAAGCTCAGGAAAGGCAACCTGGGGAACACCTTGGAGTGTAACACACCCTCTCTCTACACCCCATACCCAATTTGAAGGCCTAATGCAGCGTAGTTTCCAACAACTACTAAACGAGAGCCGGAAGATCGAAGCTCAGGAAAGGCAACCTGGGGAACACCTTGGAGTGTAACACACCCTCTCTCTACACCCCATACCCAATTTGAAGGCCTAATGCAGTGTAGTTTCCAAGAACTACTAAACGAGAGCCGGAAGATCGAAGCTCAGGAAAGACAACCTGGGGAACACCTTGAAGTGTAACACAACGTCTCTCTACACCACGGAAGGGCTGATTCTTAGGAAGGAAGGCTGTTGGAAATAAGCATTGCGCGTCCGAGGGTGATTATATTCTTATTAGGTATATACTCACCCTCGGACGCGCCCTGCTTCTTTATTTGGAATGAATGTTTATTTGCAATGTGGTGTTGACTTTCTCTATTATTTTGGTAATTAATGATTTTATTATTTTCATTGTTTTGCATCTTCTCGGCAATAATATAAAGAAGACGCGACAGGACAACACTCGGTGGATGCCATATCTGTGTTTTCAATTTAAAAAACCTTTCAGTTAAATACTTGCAGGATAAAGTAATTGTAGCTGGTGGCCATTTTTAGTACTGTACCAGATTTTAGTTGTGTGTTTGTTTTTAATGTTAAAATGTCTGCATTTGATATCTCACCAGTATTTTCTTTTTTATAAGCAAATTACTTTTTTTTTTATTTTATGATGTTGGTTCAAGGGGTACACGGGCAGCAGTAGACAGGTCAGTGGAGGCCTAGTGGAAGGAGGGACCGCAGACAGGCTTCGAAGCCCTAACATAATAAATTGGGCTGCCTGTAGGCAGTTTAAAATTGGTTCCAGGGGAACACGGGCAGCAGTAGACAGGTCAGTGGAGGCCTAGTGGAAGGAGGGACCGCAGACAGGCTTCGAAGCCCTAACATAATAAATTGGGCTGCCTGTAGGCAATTTAAAATTGGTTCCAGGGGAACACGGGCAGCAGTAGACAGGTCAGTGGAGGCCTAGTGGAAGGAGGGACCGCAGACAGGCTTCGAAGCCCTAACATAATAAATTGGGCTGCCTGTAGGCAATTTAAAATTGGTTCCAAGGGAACACGGGCAGCAGTAGACAGGTAAGTGGAGGCCAAGTGGAAGGAGGGACCGCAGACAGGCTTCGAAGGCCTAACATAATAAAATGGGCTGGCTGTAGGCAATTTAAAATTGGTTCCAGGGGAACACGGGCAGCAGTAGACAGGTCAGTGGAGGCCTAGTGGAAGGAGGGACCGCAGACAGGCTTCGAAGGCCTAACATAATAAAATGGGCTGGCTGTAGGCAATTTAAAATTGGTTCCAGGGGAACACGGGCAGCAGTAGACAGGTAAGTGGAGGCCTAGTGGAAGGAGGGACCGCAGACAGGCTTCGAAGGCCTAACATAATAAATTGGGCTGCCTGTAGGCAATTTAAAATTGGTTCCAAGGGAACACGGGCTGCAGTAGACAGGTAAGTGGAGGCCTAGTGGAAGGAGGGACCGCAGACAGGCTTTGAAGGCCTAACGTAATAAAATGGGCTGGCTGTAGGCAATTTACAATTGGTTCCATGGGAACACGGGCAGCAGTAGACAGGTCAGTGGAGGCCTAGTGGAAGGAGTGACGGCAGACAGGCATCAAAGGCCTAACATCATAACATTGGGCTGTTGGCAATTTAAAATTGGTTCCAGGGGTACACGGGCAACAGTGGTCGGGTCAGTGGAAGTCTAGTGGAAGGAGTGACGGCAGACAGGCATCAAAGGCCTAACATAATAACATTTGGCTGTTGGCAATTTAAAATTGGTTCCAGGGGTACACGGGCAACAGTGGTCTGGTCAGTGGAAGTCTAGTGGAAGGAGTGACGGCAGACAGGCATCAAAGGCCTAACATAATAACATTTGGCTGTTGGCAATTTAAAATTGGTTCCAGGGGTACACGGGCAACAGTGGTCTGGTCAGTGGAAGTCTAGTGGAAGGAGTGACAGCAGACAGGCTAAGAAGGCCTAACATAACAAAATTGGGCTGGCTGTAGGCAAGTTTAAATTGGTTCCAGGGGAACACGGCCAGCAGTGACCTGGTCAGTGTAGTAGTTGTAGAAAGAACGGACCGCAGACAGGCTTCGAAGGCCTAACATAACAAAAATGTCAAAACAATGGTATTGTCAGTGCCAGGCATTGAAGGATGTCAGCGCATAGACTAAACATTGGTGAAGCTGTGAGAGATAATTTTGCTAGTGGTAGAGCACTGTTTGAGCTGGGGGGGGGAACTGTCTTGTGGCCGGCGGTACAGGCCCAGGGCCCCTCATATTACAATGGTGTGTCTGACGTTGGGTGCGCACCACCACCGCCAGAGACACTTTATTGTACTATGAGGGACCCAGTGGCAGTGCCGTCGACCAAAAGCGGGCACACCCACCTCTTCAGACAAACAGCACTCTCACGGGTGCTGGCGCAAAGTGGCGATACCACGGCCCCGTGTGGGGAGTTTGGCCATTTTGTTACGAGTAAACATGTCGTATGCTGGACAATCAGGTGCAGAAAATTACGAGATTGGAAAAGTCATTCAGAAGAGTCCACAGGCAAGACCTTTTCATAGGAAAGTTAGGTGTCAGGCGGGCAAGGTGGGGCAAATTATTTCGAAATCCAGTTGTGGTTCATTTTAATGAAGGTTAGATCATCTTCATTTTGGGTAGCCAGACGAGTCCTTTTTTCAGTTAGTATTGAACCTGCAGCACTGAATACTCTTTCTGATAGGACACTAGCTGCCGGGCAAGCAAGCTCCTGCAATGCATATTCTGCCAATTCTTGCCAGGTGTCTAATTTGGATGCCCAGTAATCAAATGGGAATGACGGTTGAGGGAGAACGTCGATAAGGGATGAAAAATAGTTTGTAACCATACTGGACAAATGTTGTCTCCTGTCACTTTGAATTGATGCTGCAGTACCTGTCCTGTCTGCGGTCATAGCAAAATCACTCCACAACCTGGTCAGAAAACCCCTCTGGCCAACGCCACTTCTGATTTCTGCCCCTCTAACACCTCTGGTCTGCTGGTCCCTGGAGCTCGTGTGAGAACGATCACGGGCGCTGTGTGCAGGGAATGCCAGAAGCAAACGGTCAACAAGAGTTGATTGTTTTGTTGCTAATATTAGTTCCAAGTTCTCATGTGGCATAATATTTTGCAATTTGCCTTTATAGCGAGGATCAAGGAGGCAGGCCAACCAGTAATCGTCATCGTTCATCATTTTTGTAATGCGTGTGTCCCTTTTGAGGATACGCAAGGCATAATCCGCCATGTGGGCCAAAGTTCCAGTTGTCAAATCTGCGGTTGTGCTTGGTTGAGGGGCAGTTGCAGGCAAATCTACGTCACTTGTGTCCCTCAAAAAACCAGAACCCGCCCTTGCCACGCCACCAATTTCCAATGACCCCGGGAAAGCTTCCTCATTAAAAATATACTCATCCCCATCATCCTCCTCATCCTCCACCTCCTCTTCGCCCGCTACCTCGTCCTGTACACTGCCCTGACCAGACAATGGCTGACTGTCATCAAGGCTTTCCTCTTCCTCTGGTGCAGACGCCTGATCCTTTATGTGCGTCAAACTTTGCATCAGCAGACACATTAGGGGGATGCTCATGCTTATTATGGCGTTGTCTGCACTAACCAGCCATGTGCATTCCTCAAAACACTGAAGGACTTGACACATGTCTTGAATCTTCGACCACTGCACACCTGACAACTCCATGTCTGCCATCCTACTGCCTGCCCGTGTATGTGTATCCTCCCACAAAAACATAACAGCCCGCCTCTGTTCACACAGTCTCTGAAGCATGTGCAGTGTTGAGTTCCACCTTGTTGCAACGTCTATGATTAGGCGATGCTGGGGAAGGTTCAAAGAACGCTGATAGGTCTGCATACGGCTGGAGTGTACAGGCGAACGGCGGATATGTGCGCAAAGTCCACGCACTTTGAGGAGCAGGTCGGATAACCCCGGATAACTTTTCAGGAAGCACTGCACCACCAGGTTTAAGGTGTGAGCCAGGCAAGGAATGTGTTTCAGTTGGGAAAGGGAGATGGCAGCCATGAAATTCCTTCCGTTATCACTCACTACCTTGCCTGCCTCAAGATCTACAGTGCCCAGCCACGACTGCGTTTCTTGCTGCAAGAACTCGGACAGAACTTCCGCGGTGTGTCTGTTGTCGCCCAAACACTTCAAAGCCAATACAGCCTGCTGACGTTTGCCAGTAGCTGCCCCATAACGGGAGACCTGGTGTGCAACAGTGGCAGCTGCGGATGGAGTGGTTGTGCGACTGCGGTCTGTGGACGAGCTCTCGCTTCTGCAGGAGGACGAGGAGGAGGAGGAGGGGGTGCGAACGGCTACAGCCAACTGTTTCCTAGACCGTGGGCTAGGCAGAACTGTCCCAAACTTGCTGTCCCCTGTGGACCCTGAATCCACCACATTTACCCAGTGTGCCGTGATGGACACGTAACGTCCCTGGCCATGCCTACTGGTCCATGCATCTGTTGTCAGGTGCACCTTTGTGCTCACAGATTGCCTGAGTGCATGGACGATGCGCTCTTTAACATGCTGGTGGAGGGCTGGGATGGCTTTTCTGGAAAAAAAGTGTCGACTGGGTAGCTCGTAGCGTGGTACAGCGTAGTCCATCAGGTCTTTGAAAGCTTCGCTTTCAACTAACCGGTAGGGCATCATCTCTAACGAGATTAGTCTAGCTATGTGGGCATTCAAACCCTGTGTACGCGGATGCGAGGCTAAGTACTTCCTTTTTCTAACCATAGTCTCATGTAGGGTGAGCTGGACTGGAGAGCTGGAGATCGTGGAACTAGCGGGGGTGCCGGTGGACATGGCAGACTGAGAGACGGTGGGAGATGGTATTGTTGCCACCGGTGCCCTAGATGCAGTGTTTCCTACTACGAAACTGGAGATTCCCTGACCCTGACTGCTTTGGCCTGGCAAAGAAACCTGCACAGATACTGCAGGTGGTGCAGAAAATGGTGGCCCTACACTGCCGGAAGGGATGTTGCGTTGATGAGTAGCTTCATTGGCCGAGGGTGCTACAACCTTAAGGGACGTTTGGTAGTTAGTCCAAGCTTGCAAATGCATGGTGGTTAAATGTCTATGCATGCAACTTGTATTGAGACTTTTCAGATTCTGCCCTCTGCTTAAGGTAGTTGAACATTTTTGACAGATTACTTTGTGCTGATCAATTGGATGTTGTTTAAAAAAATGCCAGACTGCACTCTTTCTAGCATCGGATACCTTTTCAGGCATTGCAGACTGAGCTTTAACCGGATGGCCACGCTGTCCTCCAACAGGTTTTGACTTTGCCACGCGTTTTGGCCAAGATACGGGCCCGGCAGATGGAACCTGTTGCGATGTTGATGCCTGCTGCGGCCCCTCCTCCTCCGCTTCAGAACTGCTGCCGCCTGCACCCTGTTCCCCCAATGGCTGCCAATCGGGGTCAAGAACTGGGTCATCTATTACCTCTTCTTGTAGCTCGTGTGCAACTTCGTCTGTGTCACCGTGTCGGTCGGTGGTATAGCGTTCGTGATGGGGCAACATAGTCTCATCAGGGTCTGATTCTTGATCAGCACACTGCGAGGGCAATGTTGTGGTCTGAGTCAAAGGACCAGCATAGTAGTCTGGCTGTGGCTGTGCATCAGTGCACTCCATGTCAGATTCAACTTGTAATGGGCATGGACTGTTAACTGCTTCACTTTCTAAGCCAGGGACGGTATGTGTAAAGAGCTCCATGGAGTAACCCGTTGTGTCGCCTGCTGCATTCTTCTCTGTTGTTGTTTTTGCTGAAGAGGACAAGGAAGCGACTTGTCCCTGACCGTGAACATCCACTAACGACGCGCTGCTTTTACTTTTACCAGTTTCACGAGAGGAGGCAAAAGAGCTAGAGGCTGAGTCAGCAAGATAAGCCAAAACTTGCTCTTGATGCTCCGGCTTTAAAAGCGGTTTTCCTACTCCCAGAAAAGGGAGGGTTCGAGGCCTTGTGTAGCCAGACGACGAACCTGGCTCCACAGCTCCAGACTTAGGTGCAATATTTTTTTTCCCACGACCACCTGATGCTCCACCACTACCACTACCCTCATTACCAGCTGACAATGAACACCCCCGGCCACGACCTCTTCCACCAGACTTCCTCATTGTTTTAAAAACGTTACCAAACGAACGGTATTTGTTGCTGTCACACAACTTACACGGTGAGCTATAACTTCAGTATGATTTAGCTACCCCTTTACAGGTGGGTGAGACCACAACGAAAATCAGCCACAATGTTACACACTCTGTTGTTGTTGGCAACAAATGAGATAGCACACACGCAGGACTGTCACTGAAGCGCAAATGTAAATATTTATCTCCCACTGATTTGTGTTTGTTTTTTTTAAAAGGGAGACTTCAGAAAAAAAAAAAATTAAAAAAAAATTATTTTTTACAGAAGAATTTATAAAACAAATAAAATGAAATGATTGTTTCAGGGAGAATTTAGGAAAAAAAAAAAAAAAAGGCTTTGTAGGGCCCACTGAGTGAGAGAGGACGCACACAGGAGTCAGGAGTGGCACACAAGCCCAGAGGCCAATATTAATCTCCCACTGATTGATTTAGTGATTATTTTTGGTAGATTTTGGAACCCAAATCAAGCAAAAAAATTAATAGGCTTTCTATGGCCCACAATTGGGGAGAGAGAGAGAGATGGCACACCCAGGAGTCAAGACTGGCACACAAGCAGAAGGGGCAATATGAATCTCCCACAGATTTTTTTTTTTTTTTTTCAGGGAGACTTTAGAGAAAAAAAAATACAAAAAAAATGATTTTTTTCAGGAATAATTTAGAAACCAAAGAAAATAAAATGATTTTTTCAGGGAGAATTTAGAAAACAAATAAAACAAAAAATAGGCTTTCTAGGGCCCACTGAGTGACAGATGACGCTCACAGGAGTCAGGAGTGGCACACAAGCCCAGAGGCCAATATTAATCTCCCACTGATTGATTTAGTGATTTTTTTTGGTAGATTTTGGAACCCAAATCAAGCAAAAAAATTAATAGGCTTTCTATGGCCCACTATTTGTGAGAGAGATGGCACGCTCAGGACTGGCACACAAGCCCAGAGGCCAATATTAATCTCCCATTTTTTTTTTTTTCCAGGGAAAATTTATAAACCCAATAAAAAAAATAATAATAAATAGGCTTTCTATGGCCCACTATCTGAGAGAGAGAGATGGCACGCTTAGGACTGGCACACAAGCCCAAAGGCCAATATTAATCTCCCACTGATTGATTGATTGATTTTTTCAGGTAGAATTATGAACCCAAATCAACCAAAAAAATAAATAGGCTTTCTATGGCCCACTATTTGTGAGAGAGATGGCACGCTCAGGACTGGCACACAAGCCCAGAGGCCAATATTAATCTCCCATTTTTTTTTTTTTCCAGGGAAAATTTATAAACCCAATAAAAAAAATAATAATAAATAGGCTTTCTATGGCCCACTATCTGAGAGAGAGAGATGGCACGCTTAGGACTGGCACACAAGCCCAAAGGCCAATATTAATCTCCCACTGATTGATTGATTGATTTTTTCAGGTAGAATTATGAACCCAAATCAACCAAAAAAATAAATAGGCTTTCTATGGCCCACTATTTGTGAGAGAGATGGCACGCTCAGGACTGGCACACAAGCCCAGAGGCCAATATTAATCTCCCACTTTTTTTTTTTTCCAGGGAAAATTTATAAACCCAATAAAATAATAAAAAAATAGGCTTTCTATGGCCCACTATCTGAGAGAGAGAGAGATGGCACGCTTAGGACTGGCACACAAGCCCAAAGGCCAATATTAATCTCCCACTGATTGATTTATTGATTTTTTCAGGTAGAATTTAGAACCCAAATCAAGCAAAAAAATTAATAGGCTTTCTATGGCCCACTGAGTGAGAGATGGCACACACAGGAGTAAGGAGAGGCACACAAGCCCTGAGGCCAATATTTTTCTCCCACTGATTGATGTTGTGATTTTTTCTGGTAGATTTTGGAACCCAAATCAAGCAAAAAAATAAATAGGCTTTCTATGGCCCACTGAGTGAGAGATGACACAGACAGAGATGGCACTCTAGCAGAAATGTCAATCTTAATCTCCCACAAAAAAAAAAAAAAAAAAAAAAGGAACTGTCCTTCAATTACTATCTCCCTGCAGTAATCTCAGCCAGGTATGGCAGGCAGCAATAAGGAGTGGACTGATGCACAAATTAAATAAAAAGTGTGGACAAACAAACAAGATAGCTGTGCAGAAAGGAAGGAACAAGAGGATTTGTGCTTTGAAAAAAGCAGTTGGTTTGCACAGCGGCATACACACAGCAATGCAGCTATCAGGGAGCCTTCTAGGGCAGCCCAATGAGCTACAGCGCTGAGGAAAAAAAAAAAAAAAGGAGCTTCCACTGTCCCTGCACACCGAAGGTGGTGTTGGGCAGTGGAAATCGCTACAGCACAAGCGGTTTTGTGGTTAATGGACCCTGCCTAACGCTATCCCTGCTTCTGACGAAGCGGCAGCAACCTCTCCCTAAGCTCAGATCAGCAGCAGTAACATGGCGGTCGGCGGGAACTCCCCTTTATAGCCCCTGTGACGCCGCAGACAGCAAGCCAATCACTGCAATGCCCTTCTCTAAGATGGTGGGGACCAGGACCTATGTCATCACGCTGCCCACACTCTGCGTTTACCTTCATTGGCTGAGAAATGGCGCTTTTCGCGTCATTGAAACGCGACTTTGGCGCGAAAGTCGCGTACCGCATGGCCGACCACGCACAGGGGTCGGATCGGGTTTCATGAAACTCGACTTCGCCAAAAGTCGGCGACTTTTGAAAATGTTCGACCCGTTTCGCTCAACCCTACTTCTTACACCTCTCAACTGGAATTTTGGACCTCTCTTCTTTTGCAAACTGCTCCAGGTCTCTGATATTTGAAGAATGCCTTCTCCCATCAGCAATTTTAAGAGCTCTCCAGAGGTGTTCAATGGTATTCAGATCCGGAAACATTGCTGGCCCCTTGAGATCTCTCCAGTGGTTTGTTTTAATCCATTTCTGGGGGCTTCTTGAAGTATGTTTGGTGTTATTATCCTGCTGGAATGATGTAGGACGGAAACGCAGCTTTCTGACACTCTGCAGTACATTGCGATCCAAAATCCTTTGGTAATCTTCAGATTTTATGATGCATTGCATACTGTCAAGGCACACAATGCCAGAGGCAGCGAAACCGCCACAAAACATATTTGAATTTCCACCATATTTGACTGTAGGTACTGTGTTGTTTTCTTTCTTGGCATTATTCCATTTTCAGTAAACAGTAGAATTATGTGCTTTACCAAAAAGCTTTATCTTGGTCTCATTTGTCCACAAGGCACTTACTGTGGAGGATTTTGGCATACTCACATACATTTTGGCAAACTACAGTCTAGCTTTTTATGGCTCTGTGTCAGCAGTGGGGTCCTCCTACGTCTCCTGCCATAGCGTTTCATTTTATTCACATGTTGATGGATAGTTCCCTCTGACACTGATGCACTGTGAGCTTGCATGCCAGCTTCAACTTGATTGAGGCTGCTTATTCACCATTAAGATTATCCTGCATTGCAAAATTTTGCATTGCAAATTTTCTCTACAGTCTATATCCATGGAGATTAGCTACAATGCTATGGGCTATAAACTTCTTAAAATGTTGCGCACCATGGACAAAGGAATGTCAAGATCTCTGGAGATGGAAATGGAGCCTTGAAATTATTGATATTGATCAACAATTTTGGTTCTAAAGTGCTCAAACAGTTATATTCTCCTCTTTCTGTTCTCCAAGCTTAGTGTAACACACACAAACACACAATGCAAAGATTGAGTCAACTTCTCCCCTTTTTCTCTGATTTCAGGTGTGATTTTCATATTGTCCACACCTGTTATTTGACACAGGTGAGTTTGAACAAGCATCAAATGCTTGAAACAATTTTAGAAAGATGCCAACAACTTTATCTGGAGAGATGAATCCAGCAGGACCAAGTCAACTGAAGTGAGTAAAATCCACTTTTGTTCATCTAAAACAATAGACAGTGTGCATATCATCCAGCAGCGCAAAAATTAGACACACACGTTTCGGCTAATGAACTCCTTACACATGGTTCAATTTTGTCTGAATCACTTTTGTGATTTTGCGTGAATTATGTTCTATTTCATTTTTTCCAGTTTGTATTTGTTTTGTTCCAATACACAAAGAAAATAAGCATGTGAATAGCAAAATATGTTTTATTGCAATAATAATAATAATAATAATAATAATTTTATTTATATAGCGCCAACATATTCCGCAGCGCTTTACAAATTATAGAGGGGACTTGTACAGACAATAGACATTACAGCATAACAGAAATACAGTTCAAAACAGATACCAGGAGGAGTGAGGGCCCTGCTCGCAAGCTTACAAACTATGAGGAAAAGGGGAGACACGAGAGGTGGATGGTAACAATTGCTTTAGTTATTCGGACCAGCTATAGTGTAAGGCTCAGGTGTTCATGTAAAGCTGCATGAACCAGTTACCTGCCTAAGTATGTAGCAGTACAGACACAGAGGGCTAATACTGCATAAAGTGTATGAGAACATGATGCGAGGAACCTTTTTTTTTTTTTTATTAAAATAGGCCACACAGGGATCGTTAGGTTAATGCATTGAGGCGGTAGGCCAGTCTGAACAAATGAGTTTTTAGGGCACGCTTAAAACTGTGGGGATTGGGGATTAATCGTATTAACCTAGGTAGTGCATTCCAAAGAATCGGCGCAGCACGTGTAAAGTCTTGGAGACGGGAGTGGGAGGTTCTGATTATTGAGGATGCTAACCTGAGGTCATTAGCGGAGCGGAGGGCACGGGTAGGGTGGTAGACTGATACCAGGGAGGAGATGTAGGGTGGTGCTGAGCCATGGAGTGCTTTGTGGATGAGGGTAGTAGTTTTGTGTGAAGGATTTCTCACATTCTGAACATGAAAATGGCCTTTCTCCTGTGTGAATTCTCTGATGTATAATAAGACTACTGTTACGTTTGAAGGATTTTCCGCATTCTGAACATGAAAATGGCCTTTCTCCTGTGTGAATTCTCTGATGTTTAATAAGAGTCCAATAATTTTCTGGGAGAAAGACTTTAATTCCTTGAACAATTTCAAGGGTGCCAACACTTTTTGCCATTACTATATACTTACCTTCTGTGTCAGCGCTGTTCCAGTGGTGCCGGCACTTGCTTTCCCGGGGCTAACGTACGGTTGTTATGACACAGGAACCCTGAGCCTAATCAATGCTGGCGTCACTCTGCCAGCCTTCAGATGCATTAGTAATCAAGAGAAAGTGAGCGGCCTGCCACAGCCCTCATTTCCTTTTAATTACATATATGTCCAAAAGCGGGGAGTGCCATTGCTGATTGGGTGCATTGGTCATTTGTCACAACAACACCGTTTGGCTATATGGGGCTATGCAGAAAAAATGTAAAAACTTTCCTTGAAAGATAAAAAAAATACTCTAAAGAAAGAAAAAAAGAAGGTGAAACAGGAATAGCAAAACATTTTTTTTGAAGCAAAACACATGGTGTCTGACCTTAAATGATTGCTTGCCATTTTCACACGAGTTTCAAGCAGGTCCGCCAAAATGTGATGAGCTGGCAAGGGGTGGGATGGGACATAGCTATGCCCGCCCAATAAATTCATCAACAGTGTCAGCATTCATGAATTCCTTGACTGGACTAGCATTTCTGGTGAGGTGCACAGAAGTAATAAGATGTGCCCAGCTCATTAGGTGTTGTGCACCTCTTAATGAATTTGGCGCATCTTATTCCTACATGACCATCATTAAGACTGGTGTGCAAAACACCATCCTTAATAAATTGGGGCCTTAGACTTTGTACCTTGTATTGCTTTAGTATATGGAAACTTCATATGCAGAAGAACAGCCCGAATTTTTGTGTTACTGGAATAATGCATTATCAAGTAAGAAATCAGATGTATACAGTACCTTTTTTGTGAGACCTCAAAGGATGATAATAAACTGAAAGACATGTTTTTCTAACATTTACCTAAATTGCTAGAAACATCTATTAGTTCATTAAATCTGTCAACTTTCTGGTTCCCTGGACTAATGTAATTTTATAGTTTTGGAGAACCTGAACATTCTGTAATGCAATGTGATTATGATTTCTTCTTTGTATGCATGTTGTTGCTTTAGTAGACTGACCCGAGCCCTTGTAAGAAAATAATGACAGTAAAGTAAAGTTATATCTGTTTGTGCAGATAGTTCTTGCGCTGATCAAATGCGTCTGTGAATTTTCTCTGGCTGATAACTTCTGCACGGTTCCTGTCCTTTGAGTGGAAAAGTAATGAGAAGAATAACCCTAGTTTCCTCACAAACTATACATTGTAACTATAATAGCTAAAGATCTGACCTGGTGAGATCATCAATAATGATTGTCATTATGTGCATGTTGCCTAAACAATCAGTTTCAACTTAAATCTGATCCAGTCAGACCACTTGTCATGACCATTAGTGACAAATTCTATAATAATAGCCATTGCTTGAGATATTTAGCAAATTATTTTCCAAGGGAAACACATCAAGAGAAATATTTTCAATAGTATAACAATTTCTCAACTAGCATTCAGACCTCAAAATATAGCGAAATGTCCTAGCAAGTAGCATAGTTAGGGGTTCAGCACAGAAAAGGCAAACACATCAGAGTGGTCCCCTAACCTACAGTAGTTAACAATGTTTATAACTAACTATAGTGGGTAAAGTGGAACCATAGCAGAAGACAATGCTGCTACTGAAAAAAAAAACACTATACAAATACCAAGACCGATATCACCACCACACAGTGGCACAGCGCGGCATAGGGCAGCACGGTGGCGCAGTGGTTAGCACTGCAGCCTTGCAGCGCTGGGGTCCTGGGTTCTAATCCCACCCAGGACAACATCTGCAAAGAGTTTGTATGTTCTCTCCGTGTTTGCGTGGGTTTCCTCCGGGCACTCCGGTTTCCTCCCACATTCCAAAGACATACTGATAGGGATTCTAGATTGTGAGCCCCATCAGGGACAGTAATGATAATGTGTGCAAAACTGTAAAGCGCTGCGGAATATGTTAGCGCTATATAAAAATAAAGATTATTATTATTATTATTATTATTATATGCATGTCTGCACAAACTGCTGCCTCTGCCCTGAACTCTAGATAGCACTGTGCTAATACCATGGTTGCTGCTAGACAACAGCAGTATGTGGCATTTTAGCTTCCAGTTTTCTTAGACTAGTTGTCCCTTCCACTTTAGTGTACAGTGTAAGTGTTCACTGCAGTGAATTGAAATGCGGTGAACTCATCTCTGCACCATGCAACATTCTCACGTTGCTAGCTGGGATCTCACCAACGTCATTGCAGTTCAGCCCGGTTGGGAACGCAGCCTCATTGACCTGCGGTAGTGTCAGTGTACAGGTAATTAAGGGATCATCAGTGACAATACACAGGAGCTCTGTATATAGTGTCAGTGTACAGGTAATACAGTGATAACCAGTGACATTATACACAGGAGCTCAGTATATAGTGTTAGCGTACAGGTAATACAGGGATCACCAATGACATTATACAAAGGAGCTCTGTATATAGTGTATAGCAGGGGTGTCAAACTATATTCCTAGAGGGCTGCAAACAGGTCATGTTTTCAGGATTTCCTTGTACTGCACAGGTGATAATTTAATCACCAACTCATTATTTGTGTAGGTGATTAAATTATCACCTGTGCAGTACAAGGAAATCCTGAAAACATGACCTGTTTGCAGCCCTTGAGGAATGCAGTTTGACACCCCTGGTGTATAGTGTACAGGTAATACAGTGATAACCAGTGACATTATACACAGTAGCTCTGTATATATTATATAGTGTACAGGTAATACAGTGATCACCAATGACATTACACACAGGACCTCTGTATATAGTATTAGTGTATAGGTAATACAGGGATCACCAGTGACATTATACACAGGAGCTCTGTATATAGCATCAGTATATAGTGTGCATGTACTCATATTACAATGACTCACCAGTGACGTTTCTAGTAGTGATGAGCGAGCGTGCTCATCACTATTTGTTTCATCAGTTTGCTTGGGATGCTCGTTACTCTGCAAGTATTTATTGAAATTTTTGAATGCTCAAGTTGGAGCTTGAGTTCCCTCCCCATATGTTTGGCGCTTTGTAGACAGCCAATGAACATGTGGGGATTGCCTGACAGTCACTGTAATGCCGTAGCCATCTTAGTTGTGGCATTACTGTAACTGGCTGGCTGCATAGCGTCATCAGGTCTATAT